>NC_090936.1:248600830-251100830 GCF_040938575.1 Ambystoma mexicanum
AGTGGAACATGATTGGGGGGCCTCCTGGCAGGTGCCCTGCACTGCTGGGGAGTGGGGATGGGGTGCAGCGGGACATGAGTGGGGCCTGCTGGCAGGTGCCCCTCAGTGCTGGGGGGTGGGGGGTGCAGGGGGACATTAGTGGGACATGAGTGGGGTTCTGCTGGCAGGTGCCCCTCAGTGCTGGGGGGTGGGGGTGCAGGGGGACATGAGTGGGGGCCTGCTGGCAGGTGCCCTGCACTGCTGGGGGGTGGGGATGGGGGTGCAGGGGGACATGAGTGGGGACATGAGTGGGGCCTGCTGGCAGGTGCCCCTCAGTGCTGGGGGGTGGGGGTGCAGTGGGACATGATGGGACATGAGTGGGGGCCTGCTGGCAGGTGCCCCTCAGTGCATCGGGTGGGGGTGCAGGGAACATGAGTGGACCATGAGTGGGGGCCTGCTGGCAGGTGCCCTGCACTGCTGGGGGTGCATGGGGACATGAGTGGGACATGAGTGGGGGCATGCTGGCAGGTGCCCTGCACTGCTGGGGGTGGGGGTTCAGGGGGACATGAGTGGGGACCTGCTGGCAGGTGCCCTGCACTGCTGGGGGTGGGGGTGCAGGGGAACATGAGTGGGACATGAGTGGGGGCCTGCTTGCAGGTGCCCTGCACTGCTGGGGGTGGGGGTGCAGGGGGACATGAGTGGGACATGAGTGGGGGCCTGCTGGCAGGTGCCCCTCATTGCTGGGGGTTGGGGGGTGCAGGGGGACATGAGTGGGACATGAGTGGGGGCATGCTGGCAGGTGCGCTGCACTGCTGGGTGTGGGGGTGCAAGGGGACATGAGTGGGACATGAGTGCTGGCCTGCTGGCAGTTGCCCCTCAGTGCTGGGGATGGGGGTGCAGGGGGACATGCGTGGGACATGATGGGGGCATGCTGGCAGGTGCCCTGCACTGCTGGGGGTGGGGTTGCAGGGGGACATGAGTGGGGACCTGCTGGCAGGTGCCCTGCACTGCTGGGGGGTGGGGGTGCAGGGGAACATGAGTGGGACATGAGTGGGGGCCTGCTGGCAGGTGCCCCTCAGTGCTGGGGGGTGGGGGTGCAGGGGGACATGAATGGGACATGAGTGGGGGCCTGTTGGCAGGTGCCCTGCACTGCTGGTGGTGGGGGTGCAGGGGGACATGAGTTGGGGCCTGCTGGCAGGTGCCCTGCATTGCTGGGGTAGGGGGTGCAGGGGGACATGAGTGGAACATGATTGGGGGCCTCCTGGCAGGTGCCCTGCACTGCTGCGGGGTGGGGATGGGGTGCAGGGGGACATGAGTGGGACATGAGTGGGGCCTGCTGGCAGGTGCCCCTCAGTGCTGGGGGGTGGATGTGCAGGGGGACATTAGTGGGACATGAGTGGGGGTCTGCTGTCAGGTGCCCCTCAGTGCTGGGGGGTGGGGGTGCAGGGGGACATGAGTGGGACATGAGTGGGGGCTGCTGGCAGGTGCCCTGCACTGCTGGGGGGTGGGGATGGGGGTGCAGGGGGACATGAGTGGGACATGAGTGGGGCCTGCTGGCAGGTGCCCCTCAGTGCTGGGGGGTGGGGGGTGCAGTGGGACATGATGGGACATGAGTGGGGGCCTGCTGGCAGGTGCCCCTCAGTGCATCGGGTGGGGGTGCAGGGGAACATGAGTGGACCATGAGTGGGGGCCTGCTGGCAGGTGCCCCTCAGTGCTTGGGGGTGGGGGTGCAGGGGAACATGAGTGGGACATGAGTGGGGGCCTGCTGGCAGGTGCCCTGCACTGCTGGGGGTGCAGGGGGACATGAGTTGGACATGAGTGGGGGCATGCTGGCAGGTGCCCTGCACTGCTGGGGGTGGGGGTGCAGGGGGACATGAGTGGGGACCTGCTGGCAGGTGCCCTGCACTGCTGGGGGTGGGGGTGCAGGGGAACATGAGTGGGACATGAGTGGGGGCCTGCTTGCAGGTGCCCTGCACTGCTGGGGGTGGGGGTGCAGGGGGACATGAGTGGGACATGAGTGGGGGGCCTGCTGGCAGGTGCCCCTCAGTGCTGGGGGTTGGGGGTGCAGGGGACATGCGTGGGACATGAGTGGGGGCATGCTGGCAGGTGTGCTGCACTGCTGGGGGTGGGGGTGCAAGGGGACATGAGTGGGACATGAGTGCTGGCCTGCTGGCAGTTGCCCCTCAGTGCTGGGGGATGGGGGTGCAGGGGGACATGCGTGGGACATGAGTGGGGGCATGCTGGCAGGTGCCCTGCACTGCTCGGGTGGGGTTGCAGGGGGACATGAGTGGGGACCTGCTGGCAGGTGCCCTGTACTGCTGGGGGGTGGAGGTGCAGGGGAACATGAGTGGGACATGAGTGGGGGCCTGCTGGCAGGTGCCCCTCAGTGCTGGGGGTGGGGGTGCAGGGGGACATGAATGGGACATGAGTGGGGGCCTGTTGGCAGGTGCCCTGCACTGCTGGGGGTGGGGGTGCAGGGGGACATGAGTTGGGGCCTGCTGGCAGGGGCCCTGCATTGCTGGGGTAGGGGGTGCAGGGGGACATGAGTGGAACATGATTGGGGGCCTGCTGGCAGGTGCCCTGCACTGCTGCGGGGTGGGGATGGGGGTGCAGGGGGACATGAGTGGGACATGAGTGGGGGCCTGCTGGCAGGTGCCCCTCAGTGCTGGGGGGTGGGGGTGCAGGGGGACATTAGTGGGACATGAGTGGGGGTCTGCTGTCAGGTGCCCCTCAGTGCTGGGGGGTGGGGGTGCAGGGGGACATGAGTGGGACATGAGTGGGGGCCTGCTGGCAGGTGCCCTGCACTGCTGGGGGGTGGGGATGGGGGTGCAGGGGGACATGAGTGGGACATGAGTGGGGCCTGCTGGCAGTTGCCCCTCAGTGCTGGGGGGTGGGGGTGCAGGGGGACATGAATGAGACATGAGTGGGGGCCTGCTGGCAGGTGCCCTGCACTGCTGGGGGTGGGGGTGCAGGGGGATATGATTTGGGGCCTGCTGGCAGGTGCCCTGCATTGCTGGGGGAGGGGGTGCAGGGGGACATGAGTGGAACATGATTGGGGCCTGCTGGCAGGTACCCCTCAATGCTGTGGGGTGGGGGTGCAGGGGGACATGAGTGGGACATGAGTGGGGGCCTGCTGGTAGGTGCCCCTCAGTGCTGGGGGGTGGGGTGCAGGGGGACATGAGTGGGACATGAGTGGGGGCCTGCTGGCAGGTGCCCTGCACTGCTGGGGGTGGGGGTGGGGGTGCAGGGGGACATGAGTGGGATATGAGTGGGGCCTTCTGGCAGGTACCCCTCAATGCTGTGGGTTGGGGGTGCAGGGGGACATGAGTGGGACATGAGTGGGGGCCTGTTGGCAGTTACCCCTCAATGCTGTGGGGTGGGGGTGCAGGGGACATGAGTGAGACATGAGTGGGGCCTGCTGGCAGGTGCTCCTCAGTGCTGAGGAATGGGGGTGCAGTGGGACATGAGTGGGGGTCTGCTGGCAGGTGCACTGCTGGGGGGTTGGAGGTGCAGTGCTGGGGGGTGAGGGTGCAGGGAGACATGAGTGGGGGCCTGCTGGCAGGTGCCCTGCACTGCTGGGGGTTGGGGGTGCAGGGGGACATGAGTGGGGGCCTGCTGGCAGGTGCCCTGAACTGCTGGGGGGTGGGGGTGCAAGGGGCATGAGTGGGACATGAGTGGGGGCCTGCTGGCAGGTGCCCCTTGTGCTGGGGGATGGGGGTGCAGGAGGACATGCGTGGGACATGAGTGGGGGCATGCTGGCAGGTGCCTGCACTGCTGGGGGTGGGGGTGCAGGGGGACATGAGTGGGGACCTGCTGGCAGGTGCCCTGCACTGTTGGGGGTGGGGGTGCAGGGGAACATGAGTGGGACATGAGTGGGGGCCTGCTGGCAGGTGCCCCTCAGTGCTGGGGGTGGGTTGCAGGGGGACATGAGTGGGACATGAGTGGGGGCCTGCTGGCAGGTGCCCCTCAGTGCTGGGGGGTAGGGGTGCAGGGGGACATGAATGGGACATGAGTGGGGGCCTGTTGGCAGGTGCCCTGCACTGCTGGGGATGGGGTGCAGCGGGACATGAGTGGGGCCTGCTGGCAGGTGCCCTCAGTGCTGGGGGGTGGGGGTGCAGGGGGACATTAGTGGGACATGAGTGGGGTTCTGCTGGCAGGTGCCCCTCAGTGCTGGGGGGTGGGGGTGCAGGGGGACATGAGTGGGGCCTGCTGGCAGGTGCCCTGCACTGCTGGGGGGTGGGGATGGGGGTGCAGGGGGACATGAGTGGGACATGAGTGGGGCCTGCTGGCAGGTGCCCCTCAGTGCTGGGGGGTGGGGGTGCAGTGGGACATGATGGGACATGAGTGGGGGCCTGCTGGCAGGTGCCCCTCAGTGCATCGGGTGGGGGTGCAGGGGAACATGAGTGGACCATGAGTGGGGGCCTGCTGGCAGGTGCCCTGCACTGCTGGGGGTGCATGGGGACATGAGTGGGACATGAGTGGGGGCATGCTGGCAGGTGCCCTGCACTGCTGGGGGTGGGGGTTCAGGGGGACATGAGTGGGGACCTGCTGGCAGGTGCCCTGCACTGCTGGGGTGGGGGTGCAGGGGAACATGAGTGGGACATGAGTGGGGGCCTGCTTGCAGGTGCCCTGCACTGCTGGGGGTGGGGGTGCAGGGGGACATGAGTGGGACATGAGTGGGGGCCTGCTGGCAGGTGCCCCTCATTGCTGGGGGTTGGGGGTGCAGGGGGACATGAGTGGGACATGAGTGGGGGCATGCTGGCAGGTGCGCTGCACTGCTGGGTGTGGGGGTGCAAGGGGACATGAGTGGGACATGAGTGCTGGCCTGCTGGCAGTTGCCCCTCAGTGCTGGGGGATGGGGGTGCAGGGGGACATGCGTGGGACATGAGTGGGGGCATGCTGGCAGGTGCCCTGCACTGCTGGGGGTGGGGTTGCAGGGGGACATGAGTGGGGACCTGCTGGCAGGTGCCCTGCACTGCTGGGGGGTGGGGGTGCAGGGGAACATGAGTGGGACATGAGTGGGGGCCTGCTGGCAGGTGCCCCTCAGTGCTGGGGGTGGGGGTGCAGGGGGACATGAATGGGACATGAGTGGGGGCCTGTTGGCAGGTGCCCTGCACTGCTGGTGGTGGGGGTGCAGGGGGACATGAGTTGGGGCCTGCTGGCAGGTGCCCTGCATTGCTGGGGTAGGGGGTGCAGGGGGACATGAGTGGAACATGATTGGGGGCCTCCTGGCAGGTGCCCTGCACTGCTGCGGGGTGGGGATGGGGGTGCAGGGGGACATGAGTGGGACATGAGTGGGGCCTGCTGGCAGGTGCCCCTCAGTGCTGGGGGGTGGATGTGCAGGGGGACATTAGTGGGACATGAGTGGGGGTCTGCTGTCAGGTGCCCCTCAGTGCTGGGGGGTGGGGGGTGCAGGGGGACATGAGTGGGACATGAGTGGGGGCCTGCTGGCAGGTGCCCTGCACTGCTGGGGGGTGGGGATGGGGGTGCAGGGGGACATGAGTGGGACATGAGTGGGGCCTGCTGGCAGGTGCCCCTCATTGCTGGGGGGTGGGGGTGCAGTGGGACATGATGGGACATGAGTGGGGGCCTGCTGGCAGGTGCCCCTCAGTGCATCGGGTGGGGGTGCAGGGGAACATGAGTGGACCATGAGTGGGGGCCTGCTGGCAGGTGCCCCTCAGTGCTTGGGGGTGGGGGTGCAGGGGAACATGAGTGGGACATGAGTGGGGGCCTGCTGGCAGGTGCCCTGCACTGCTGGGGGTGCAGGGGGACATGAGTTGGACATGAGTGGGGGCATGCTGGCAGGTGCCCTGCACTGCTGGGGGTGGGGGTGCAGGGGGACATGAGTGGGGACCTGCTGGCAGGTGCCCTGCACTGCTGGGGGTGGGGGTGCAGGGGAACATGAGTGGGACATGAGTGGGGGCCTGCTTGCAGGTGCCCTGCACTGCTGGGGGTGGGGGTGCAGGGGGACATGAGTGGGACATGAGTGGGGGCCTGCTGGCAGGTGCCCCTCAGTGCTGGGGGTTGGGGGTGCAGGGGGACATGCGTGGGACATGAGTGGGGGCATGCTGGCAGGTGTGCTGCACTGCTGGGGGTGGGGGTGCAAGGGGACATGAGTGGGACATGAGTGCTGGCCTGCTGGCAGTTGCCCCTCAGTGCTGGGGGATGGGGGTGCAGGGGGACATGCGTGGGACATGAGTGGGGGCATGCTGGCAGGTGCCCTGCACTGCTCGGGTGGGGTTGCAGGGGGGACATGAGTGGGGACCTGCTGGCAGGTGCCCTGTACTGCTGGGGGGTGGAGGTGCAGGGGAACATGAGTGGGACATGAGTGGGGGCCTGCTGGCAGGTGCCCCTCAGTGCTGGGGGTGGGGGGTGCAGGGGGACATGAATGGGACATGAGTGGGGGCCTGTTGGCAGGTGCCCTGCACTGCTGGGGGTGGGGGTGCAGGGGGACATGAGTTGGGGCCTGCTGGCAGGGGCCCTGCATTGCTGGGGTAGGGGGTGCAGGGGGACATGAGTGGAACATGATTGGGGGCCTGCTGGCAGGTGCCCTGCACTGCTGCGGGGTGGGGATGGGGGTGCAGGGGGACATGAGTGGGACATGAGTGGGGCCTGCTGGCAGGTGCCCCTCAGTGCTGGGGGGTGGGGGTGCAGGGGGACATTAGTGGGACATGAGTGGGGGTCTGCTGTCAGGTGCCCCTCAGTGCTGGGGGGTGGGGGTGCAGGGGGACATGAGTGGGACATGAGTGGGGGCCTGCTGGCAGGTGCCCTGCACTGCTGGGGGTGGGGATGGGGGTGCAGGGGGACATGAGTGGGACATGAGTGGGGCCTGCTGGCAGGTGCCCCTCAGTGCTGGGGGGTGGGGGTGCAGGGGGACATGAATGAGACATGAGTGGGGGCCTGCTGGCAGGTGCCCTGCACTGCTGGGGGTGGGGGTGCAGGGGGATATGATTTGGGGCCTGCTGGCAGGTGCCCTGCATTGCTGGGGGAGGGGGTGCAGGGGGACATGAGTGGAACATGATTGGGGCCTGCTGGCAGGTACCCCTCAATGCTGTGGGGTGGGGGTGCAGGGGGACATGAGTGGGACATGAGTGGGGGCCTGCTGGTAGGTGCCCCTCAGTGCTGGGGGGTGGGGTGCAGGGGGACATGAGTGGGACATGAGTGGGGGCCTGCTGGCAGGTGCCCTGCACTGCTGGGGGTGGGGGGTGGGGGTGCAGGGGGACATGAGTGGGATATGAGTGGGGCCTTCTGGCAGGTACCCCTCAATGCTGTGGGTTGGGGGTGCAGGGGGACATGAGTGGGACATGAGTGGGGCCTGTTGGCAGTTACCCCTCAATGCTGTGGGGTGGGGGTGCAGGGGACATGAGTGAGACATGAGTGGGGCCTGCTGGCAGGTGCTCCTCAGTGCTGAGGAATGGGGGTGCAGTGGGACATGAGTGGGGGTCTGCTGGCAGGTGCACTGCTGGGGGGTGGAGGTGCAGTGCTGGGGGGTGAGGGTGCAGGGAGACATGAGTGGGGGCCTGCTGGCAGGTGCCCTGCACTGCTGGGGGTTGGGGGTGCAGGGGGACATGAGTGGGGGCCTGCTGGCAGGTGCCCTGAACTGCTGGGGGGTGGGGGTGCAAGGGGCATGAGTGGGACATGAGTGGGGGCCTGCTGGCAGGTGCCCCTTGTGCTGGGGGATGGGGGTGCAGGAGGACATGCGTGGGACATGAGTGGGGGCATGCTGGCAGGTGCCCTGCACTGCTGGGGGTGGGGGTGCAGGGGGACATGAGTGGGGACCTGCTGGCAGGTGCCCTGCACTGTTGGGGGGTGGGGGTGCAGGGGAACATGAGTGGGACATGAGTGGGGGCCTGCTGGCAGGTGCCCCTCAGTGCTGGGGGTGGGTTGCAGGGGGACATGAGTGGGACATGAGTGGGGGCCTGCTGGCAGGTGCCCCTCAGTGCTGGGGGGTAGGGGTGCAGGGGGACATGAATGGGACATGAGTGGGGGCCTGTTGGCAGGTGCCCTGCACTGCTGGGGGTGGGGTGCAGAGGGACATGAGTTGGGGCCTGCTGGCAGGTGCCCTGCATTGCTGGGGTAGGGGGTGCAGGGGGACATGAGTGGAACATGATTGGGGGCCTCCTGGCAGGTGCCCTGCACTGCTGGGGAGTTGGGATGGAGGTGCAGGGGGACATGAGTGGGACATGAGTGGGGCCTGCTGGCAGGTGCCCCTCAGTGCTGGGGGGTGGGGGTGCAGGGGGACATTAGTGGGACATGAGTGGGGGTCTGCTGGCAGGTGCCCCTCAGTGCTGGGGGTGGGGGTGCAGGGGGACATGAGTGGGACATGAGTGGGACATGAGTGGGGGCCTGCTGGCAGGTGCCCCTCAGTGCTGGGGGTGGGTTGCAGGGGGACATGAGTGGGACATGAGTGGGGGCCTGCTGGCAGGTGCCCCTCAGTGCTGGGGGGTGGGGGGTGCAGGGGGACATGAATGGGACATGAGTGGGGGCCTGTTGGCAGGTGCCCTGCACTGCTGGGGATGGGGGTGCAGAGGGACATGAGTTGGGGCCTGCTGGCAGGTGCCCTGCATTGCTGGGGTAGGGGGTGCAGGGGGACATGAGTGGAACATGATTGGGGGCCTCCTGGCAGGTGCCCTGCACTGCTGGGGAGTGGGGATGGAGGTGCAGGGGGACATGAGTGGGACATGAGTGGGGCCTGCTGGCAGGTGCCCCTCAGTGCTGGGGGGTGGGGGTGCAGGGGGACATTAGTGGGACATGAGTGGGGGTCTGCTGGCAGGTGCCCTGCACTGCTGGGGGTGGGGATGGGGGTGCAGGGGACAAGAGTGGGACATGAGTGGGGCCTGCTGGCAGGTGCCCCTCAGTGCTAGGGGGTGGGGGTGCAGTGGGACATGATGGGACATGAGTGGGGGCCTGCTGGCAGGTGCCCCTCAGTGCATCGGGTGGGGGTGCAGGGGAACATGAGTGGACCATGAGTGGGGGCCTGCTGGCAGGTGCCCCTCAGTGCTTGGGGGTGGGGGTGCAGGGGAACATGAGTGGGACATGAGTGGGGGCCTGCTGGCAGGTGCCCTGCACTGCTGGGGGGTGGGGGTGCAGGGGGACATGAGTGGGACATGAGTGGGGGCATGCTGGCAGGTGCCCTGCACTGCTGGGGGTGTGGGTGAAGGGGACATGAGTGGGGACCTGCTGGCAGGTGCCCTGCACTGCTGGGGGGTGGGGGTGCAGGGGAACATGATTGGGACATGAGTGGGGGCCTACTGGCAGGTGCCCTGCACTGCTGGGGGTGGGGGTGCAGAGGGACATGAGTTGGGGCCTGCTGGCAGGTGCCCTGCATTGCTGGGGTAGGGGGTGCAGGGGGACATGAGTGGAACATGATTGGGGGCCTCCTGGCAGGTGCCCTGCACTGCTGGGGAGTGGGGATGGAGGTGCAGGGGGACATGAGTGGGACATGAGTGGGGCCTGCTGGCAGGTGCCCCTCAGTGCTGGGGGGTGGGGGTGCAGGGGGACATTAGTGGGACATGAGTGGGGGTCTGCTGGCAGGTGCCCCTCAGTGCGGGGGGGTGGGGGTGCAGGGGGACATGAGTGGGACATGAGTGGGGGCCTGCTGGCAGGTGCCCTGCACTGCTGGGGGGTGGGGATGGGGGTGCAGGGGACAAGAGTGGGACATGAGTGGGGCCTGCTGGCAGGTGCCCCTCAGTGCTAGGGGGTGGGGGTGCAGTGGGACATGATGGGACATGAGTGGGGGCCTGCTGGCAGGTGCCCCTCAGTGCATCGGGTGGGGGTGCAGGGGAACATGAGTGGACCATGAGTGGGGGCCTGCTGGCAGGTGCCCCTCAGTGCTTGGGGGTGGGGGTGCAGGGGAACATGAGTGGGACATGAGTGGGGGCCTGCTGGCAGGTGCCCTGCACTGCTGGGGGGTGGGGGTGCAGGGGGACATGAGTGGGACATGAGTGGGGGCATGCTGGCAGGTGCCCTGCACTGCTGGGGGTGTGGGTGAAGGGGACATGAGTGGGGACCTGCTGGCAGGTGCCCTGCACTGCTGGGGGTGGGGGTGCAGGGGAACATGATTGGGACATGAGTGGGGGCCTACTGGCAGGTGCCCTGCACTGCTGGGGGTGGGGGTGCAGGGGGACATGATTGGGGGCCTGCTGGCAGGTGCCCCTCAGTGCTGGGGGTTGGGGGTGCAGGGGGACATGCATGGGACATGAGTGGGGGCATGCTGGCAGGTGCCCTGCACTGCTGGGGGTGGGGGTGCAGGGGAACATGAGTGGGACATGAGTTGGGGCCTGCTGGCAGGTGCGCTGCACTGCTGGGGGTGGGGGTGCAAGGGGACAAGAGTGGGACATGAGTGGGGCCTGCTGGCAGGTGCCCCTCAGTGCTAGGGGGTGGGGGTGCAGTGGGACATGATGGGACATGAGTGGGGGCCTGCTGGCAGGTGCCCCTCAGTGCATCGGGTGGGGGTGCAGGGGAACATGAGTGGACCATGAGTGGGGGCCTGCTGGCAGGTGCCCCTCAGTGCTGGGGGTGGGTTGCAGGGGGACATGAGTGGGACATGAGTGGGGGTCTGCTGGCAGGTGCCCCTCAGTGCTGGGGGGTGGGGGTGCAGGGGGACATGAGTGGGACATGAGTGGGGGCCTGCTGGCAGGTGCCCTGCACTGCTGGGGGGTGGGGATGGGGGTGCAGGGGGACATGAGTGGGACATGAGTGGGGCCTGCTGGCAGGTGCCCCTCAGTGCTGGGGGGTGGGGGTGCAGGGGGACATGAATGAGACATGAGTGGGGGCCTGCTGGCAGGTGCCCTGCACTGCTGGGGGTGGGGGTGCAGGGGGATATGATTTGGGGCCTGCTGGCAGGTGCCCTGCATTGCTGGGGGAGGGGGTGCAGGGGGACATGAGTGGAACATGATTGGGGCCTGCTGGCAGGTACCCCTCAATGCTGTGGGGTGGGGGTGCAGGGGGACATGAGTGGGACATGAGTGGGGGCCTGCTGGTAGGTGCCCCTCAGTGCTGGGGGGTGGGGTGCAGGGGGACATGAGTGGGACATGAGTGGGGGCCTGCTGGCAGGTGCCCTGCACTGCTGGGGGTGGGGGTGGGTGTGCAGGGGGACATGAGTGGGATATGAGTGGGGCCTTCTGGCAGGTACCCCTCAATGCTGTGGGTTGGGAGTGCAGGGGGACATGAGTGGGACATGAGTGGGGGCCTGTTGGCAGTTACCCCTCAATGCTGTGGGGTGGGGGTGCAGGGGACATGAGTGAGACATGAGTGGGGCCTGCTGGCAGGTGCTCCTCAGTGCTGAGGAATGGGGGTGCAGTGGGACATGAGTGGGGGTCTGCTGGCAGGTGCACTGCTGGGGGGTGGAGGTGCAGTGCTGGGGGGTGAGGGTGCAGGGAGACATGAGTGGGGGCCTGCTGGCAGGTGCCCTGCACTGCTGGGGGTTGGGGGTGCAGGGGGACATGAGTGGGGGCCTGCTGGCAGGTGCCCTGAACTGCTGGGGGGTGGGGGTGCAAGGGGCATGAGTGGGACATGAGTGGGGGCCTGCTGGCAGGTGCCCCTTGTGCTGGGGCATGGGGGTGCAGGAGGACATGCGTGGGACATGAGTGGGGGCATGCTGGCAGGTGCCCTGCACTGCTGAAGGTGGGGGTGCAGGGGGACATGAGTGGGGACCTGCTGGCAGGTGCCCTGCACTGTTGGGGGGTGGGGGTGCAGGGGAACATGAGTGGGACATGAGTGGGGGCCTGCTGGCAGGTGCCCCTCAGTGCTGGGGGTGGGTTGCAGGGGGACATGAGTGGGACATGAGTGGGGGCCTGCTGGCAGGTGCCCCTCAGTGCTGGGGGGTAGGGGTGCAGGGGGACATGAATGGGACATGAGTGGGGGCCTGTTGGCAGGTGCCCTGCACTGCTGGGGGTGGGGTGCAGAGGGACATGAGTTGGGGCCTGCTGGCAGGTGCCCTGCATTGCTGGGGTAGGGGGTGCAGGGGGACATGAGTGGAACATGATTGGGGGCCTCCTGGCAGGTGCCCTGCACTGCTGGGGAGTTGGGATGGAGGTGCAGGGGGACATGAGTGGGACATGAGTGGGGGCCTCCTGGCAGGTGCCCTGCACTGCTGGGGAGTTGGGATGGAGGTGCAGGGGGACATGAGTGGGACATGAGTGGGGCCTGCAGGCAGGTGCCCCTCAGTGCTGGGGGGTGGGGGTGCAGGGGGACATGAGTGGGACATGAGTGGGGGCCTGCTGGCAGGTGCCCTGCACTGCTGGGGGTGGGGGTGGGTGTGCAGGGGGACATGAGTGGGATATGAGTGGGGCCTTCTGGCAGGTACCCCTCAATGCTGTGGGTTGGGAGTGCAGGGGGACATGAGTGGGACATGAGTGGGGGCCTGTTGGCAGTTACCCCTCAATGCTGTGGGGTGGGGGTGCAGGGGACATGAGTGAGACATGAGTGGGGCCTGCTGGCAGGTGCTCCTCAGTGCTGAGGAATGGGGGTGCAGTGGGACATGAGTGGGGGTCTGCTGGCAGGTGCACTGCTGGGGGGTGGAGGTGCAGTGCTGGGGGGTGAGGGTGCAGGGAGACATGAGTGGGGGCCTGCTGGCAGGTGCCCTGCACTGCTGGGGGTTGGGGGTGCAGGGGGACATGAGTGGGGGCCTGCTGGCAGGTGCCCTGAACTGCTGGGGGGTGGGGGTGCAAGGGGCATGAGTGGGACATGAGTGGGGGCCTGCTGGCAGGTGCCCCTTGTGCTGGGGCATGGGGGTGCAGGAGGACATGCGTGGGACATGAGTGGGGGCATGCTGGCAGGTGCCCTGCACTGCTGAAGGTGGGGGTGCAGGGGGACATGAGTGGGGACCTGCTGGCAGGTGCCCTGCACTGTTGGGGGGTGGGGGTGCAGGGGAACATGAGTGGGACATGAGTGGGGGCCTGCTGGCAGGTGCCCCTCAGTGCTGGGGGTGGGTTGCAGGGGGACATGAGTGGGACATGAGTGGGGGCCTGCTGGCAGGTGCCCCTCAGTGCTGGGGGGTAGGGGTGCAGGGGGACATGAATGGGACATGAGTGGGGGCCTGTTGGCAGGTGCCCTGCACTGCTGGGGGTGGGGTGCAGAGGGACATGAGTTGGGGCCTGCTGGCAGGTGCCCTGCATTGCTGGGGTAGGGGGTGCAGGGGGACATGAGTGGAACATGATTGGGGGCCTCCTGGCAGGTGCCCTGCACTGCTGGGGAGTTGGGATGGAGGTGCAGGGGGACATGAGTGGGACATGAGTGGGGCCTGCAGGCAGGTGCCCCTCAGTGCTGGGGGGTGGGGGTGCAGGGGGACATTAGTGGGACATGAGTGGGGGTCTGCTGGCAGGTGCCCCTCAGTGCTGGGGGGTGGGGGTGCAGGGGGACATGAGTGGGACATGAGTGGGACATGAGTGGGGGCCTGCTGGCAGGTGCCCCTCAGTGCTGGGGGTGGGTTGCAGGGGGACATGAGTGGGACATGAGTGGGGGCCTGCTGGCAGGTGCCCCTCAGTGCTGGGGGGTGGGGGTGCAGGGGGACATGAATGGGACATGAGTGGGGTCCTGTTGGCAGGTGCCCTGCACTGCTGGGGATGGGGGTGCAGAGGGACATGAGTTGGGGCCTGCTGGCAGGTGCCCTGCATTGCTGGGGTAGGGGGTGCAGGGGGACATGAGTGGAACATGATTGGGGGCCTCCTGGCAGGTGCCCTGCACTGCTGGGGAGTGGGGATGGAGGTGCAGGGGGACATGAGTGGGACATGAGTGGGGCCTGCTGGCAGGTGCCCCTCAGTGCTGGGGGGTGGGGGTGCAGGGGGACATTAGTGGGACATGAGTGGGGGTCTGCTGGCAGGTGCCCCTCAGTGCTGGGGGGTGGGGGTGCAGGGGGACATGAGTGGGACATGAGTGGGGGCCTGCTGGCAGGTGCCCTGCACTGCTGGGGGGTGGGGATGGGGTGCAGGGGACAAGAGTGGGACATGAGTGGGGCCTGCTGGCAGGTGCCCCTCAGTGCTAGGGGGTGGGGGTGCAGTGGGACATGATGGGACATGAGTGGGGGCCTGCTGGCAGGTGCCCCTCAGTGCATCGGGTGGGGGTGCAGGGGAACATGAGTGGACCATGAGTGGGGGCCTGCTGGCAGGTGCCCCTCAGTGCTTGGGGGTGGGGGTGCAGGGGAACATGAGTGGGACATGAGTGGGGGCCTGCTGGCAGGTGCCCTGCACTGCTGGGGGGTGGGGGTGCAGGGGGACATGAGTGGGACATGAGTGGGGGCATGCTGGCAGGTGCCCTGCACTGCTGGGGGTGTGGGTGAAGGGGACATGAGTGGGGACCTGCTGGCAGGTGCCCTGCACTGCTGGGGGTGGGGGTGCAGGGGAACATGATTGGGACATGAGTGGGGGCCTACTGGCAGGTGCCCTGCACTGCTGGGGGTGGGGGTGCAGGGGGACATGATTGGGGGCCTGCTGGCAGGTGCCCCTCAGTGCTGGGGGTTGGGGGTGCAGGGGGACATGCATGGGACATGAGTGGGGGCATGCTGGCAGGTGCCCTGCACTGCTGGGGGTGGGGGTGCAGGGGAACATGAGTGGGACATGAGTTGGGGCCTGCTGGCAGGTGCGCTGCACTGCTGGGGGTGGGGGTGCAAGGGGACAAGAGTGGGACATGAGTGGGGCCTGCTGGCAGGTGCCCCTCAGTGCTAGGGGGTGGGGGTGCAGTGGGACATGATGGGACATGAGTGGGGGCCTGCTGGCAGGTGCCCCTCAGTGCATCGGGTGGGGGTGCAGGGGAACATGAGTGGACCATGAGTGGGGGCCTGCTGGCAGGTGCCCCTCAGTGCTGGGGGTGGGTTGCAGGGGGACATGAGTGGGGGTCTGCTGGCAGGTGCCCCTCAGTGCTGGGGGGTGGGGGTGCAGGGGGACATGAATGGGACATGAGTGGGGGCCTGTTGGCAGGTGCCCTGCACTGCTGGGGGTGGGGGTGCAGGGGGACATGAGTGGGACATGAGTGGGACATGAGTGGGGGCCTGCTGGCAGGTGCCCCTCAGTGCTGGGGGTGGGTTGCAGGGGGACATGAGTGGGACATGAGTGGGGGCCTGCTGGCAGGTGCCCCTCAGTGCTGGGGGGTAGGGGTGCAGGGGGACATGAATGGGACATGAGTGGGGGCCTGTTGGCAGGTGCCCTGCACTGCTGGGGGTGGGGTGCAGAGGGACATGAGTTGGGGCCTGCTGGCAGGTGCCCTGCATTGCTGGGGTAGGGGGTGCAGGGGGACATGAGTGGAACATGATTGGGGGCCTCCTGGCAGGTGCCCTGCACTGCTGGGGAGTTGGGATGGAGGTGCAGGGGGACATGAGTGGGACATGAGTGGGGCCTGCTGGCAGGTGCCCCTCAGTGCTGGGGGGTGGGGGTGCAGGGGGACATTAGTGGGACATGAGTGGGGGTCTGCTGGCAGGTGCCCCTCAGTGCTGGGGGTGGGGGTGCAGGGGGACATGAGTGGGACATGAGTGGGACATGAGTGGGGGCCTGCTGGCAGGTGCCCCTCAGTGCTGGGGGTGGGTTGCAGGGGGACATGAGTGGGACATGAGTTGGGGCCTGCTGGCAGGTGCCCCTCAGTGCTGGGGGGTGGGGGTGCAGGGGGACATGAATGGGACATGAGTGGGGGCCTGTTGGCAGGTGCCCTGCACTGCTGGGGATGGGGGTGCAGAGGGACATGAGTTGGGGCCTGCTGGCAGGTGCCCTGCATTGCTGGGGTAGGGGGTGCAGGGGGACATGAGTGGAACATGATTGGGGGCCTCCTAGCAGGTGCCCTGCACTGCTGGGGAGTGGGGATGGAGGTGCAGGGGGACATGAGTGGGACATGAGTGGGGCCTGCTGGCAGGTGCCCCTCAGTGCTGGGGGGTGGGGGTGCAGGGGGACATTAGTGGGACATGAGTGGGGGTCTGCTGGCAGGTGCCCCTCAGTGCTGGGGGGTGGGGGTGCAGGGGGACATGAGTGGGACATGAGTGGGGGCCTGCTGGCAGGTGCCCTGCACTGCTGGGGGGTGGGGATGGGGGTGCAGGGGACAAGAGTGGGACATGAGTGGGGCCTGCTGGCAGGTGCCCCTCAGTGCTAGGGGGTGGGGGTGCAGTGGGACATGATGGGACATGAGTGGGGGCCTGCTGGCAGGTGCCCCTCAGTGCATCGGGTGGGGGTGCAGGGGAACATGAGTGGACGATGAGTGGGGGCCTGCTGGCAGGTGCCCCTCAGTGCTTGGGGGTGGGGGTGCAGGGGAACATGAGTGGGACATGAGTGGGGGCCTGCTGGCAGGTGCCCTGCACTGCTGGGGGGTGGGGGTGCAGGGGGACATGAGTGGGACATGAGTGGGGGCATGCTGGCAGGTGCCCTGCACTGCTGGGGGTGTGGGTGAAGGGGACATGAGTGGGGACCTGCTGGCAGGTGCCCTGCACTGCTGGGGGTGGGGGTGCAGGGGAACATGATTGGGACATGAGTGGGGGCCTACTGGCAGGTGCCCTGCACTGCTGGGGGTGGGGGTGCAGAGGGACATGAGTTGGGGCCTGCTGGCAGGTGCCCTGCATTGCTGGGGTAGGGGGTGCAGGGGGACATGAGTGGAACATGATTGGGGGCCTCCTGGCAGGTGCCCTGCACTGCTGGGGAGTGGGGATGGAGGTGCAGGGGGACATGAGTGGGACATGAGTGGGGCCTGCTGGCAGGTGCCCCTCAGTGCTGGGGGGTGGGGGTGCAGGGGGACATTAGTGGGACATGAGTGGGGGTCTGCTGGCAGGTGCCCCTCAGTGCTGGGGGGTGGGGGTGCAGGGGGACATGAGTGGGACATGAGTGGGGGCCTGCTGGCAGGTGCCCTGCACTGCTGGGGGGTGGGGATGGGGGTGCAGGGGACAAGAGTGGGACATGAGTGGGGCCTGCTGGCAGGTGCCCCTCAGTGCTAGGGGGTGGGGGTGCAGTGGGACATGATGGGACATGAGTGGGGGCCTGCTGGCAGGTGCCCCTCAGTGCATCGGGTGGGGGTGCAGGGGAACGTGAGTGGACCATGAGTGGGGGCCTGCTGGCAGGTGCCCCTCAGTGCTTGGGGGTGGGGGTGCAGGGGAACATGAGTGGGACATGAGTGGGGGCCTGCTGGCAGGTGCCCTGCACTGCTGGGGGGTGGGGGTGCAGGGGGACATGAGTGGGACATGAGTGGGGGCATGCTGGCAGGTGCCCTGCACTGCTGGGGGTGTGGGTGAAGGGGACATGAGTGGGGACCTGCTGGCAGGTGCCCTGCACTGCTGGGGGTGGGGGTGCAGGGGAACATGATTGGGACATGAGTGGGGGCCTACTGGCAGGTGCCCTGCACTGCTGGGGGTGGGGGTGCAGGGGGACATGATTGGGGGCCTGCTGGCAGGTGCCCCTCAGTGCTGGGGGTTGGGGGTGCAGGGGGACATGCATGGGACATGAGTGGGGGCATGCTGGCAGGTGCCCTGCACTGCTGGGGGTGGGGGTGCAGGGGAACATGAGTGGGACATGAGTTGGGGCCTGCTGGCAGGTGCGCTGCACTGCTGGGGGTGGGGGTGCAAGGGACAAGAGTGGGACATGAGTGGGGCCTGCTGGCAGGTGCCCCTCAGTGCTAGGGGGTGGGGGTGCAGTGGGACATGATGGGACATGAGTGGGGGCCTGCTGGCAGGTGCCCCTCAGTGCATCGGGTGGGGGTGCAGGGGAACATGAGTGGACCATGAGTGGGGGCCTGCTGGCAGGTGCCCCTCAGTGCTGGGGGTGGGTTGCAGGGGGACATGAGTGGGACATGAGTGGGGGTCTGCTGGCAGGTGCCCCTCAGTGCTGGGGGGTGGGGGTGCAGGGGGACATGAGTGGGACATGAGTGGGGGCCTGCTGGCAGGTGCCCTGCACTGCTGGGGGGTGGGGATGGGGGTGCAGGGGGACATGAGTGGGACATGAGTGGGGCCTGCTGGCAGGTGCCCCTCAGTGCTGGGGGGTGGGGGTGCAGGGGGACATGAATGAGACATGAGTGGGGGCCTGCTGGCAGGTGCCCTGCACTGCTGGGGGTGGGGGTGCAGGGGGATATGATTTGGGGCCTGCTGGCAGGTGCCCTGCATTGCTGGGGGAGGGGGTGCAGGGGGACATGAGTGGAACATGATTGGGGCCTGCTGGCAGGTACCCCTCAATGCTGTGGGGTGGGGGTGCAGGGGGACATGAGTGGGACATGAGTGGGGGCCTGCTGGTAGGTGCCCCTCAGTGCTGGGGGGTGGGGTGCAGGGGGACATGAGTGGGACATGAGTGGGGGCCTGCTGGCAGGTGCCCTGCACTGCTGGGGGTGGGGGTGGGTGTGCAGGGGGACATGAGTGGGATATGAGTGGGGCCTTCTGGCAGGTACCCCTCAATGCTGTGGGTTGGGGGTGCAGGGGGACATGAGTGGGACATGAGTGGGGGCCTGTTGGCAGTTACCCCTCAATGCTGTGGGGTGGGGGTGCAGGGGACATGAGTGAGACATGAGTGGGGCCTGCTGGCAGGTGCTCCTCAGTGCTGAGGAATGGGGGTGCAGTGGGACATGAGTGGGGGTCTGCTGGCAGGTGCACTGCTGGGGGGTGGAGGTGCAGTGCTGGGGGGTGAGGGTGCAGGGAGACATGAGTGGGGGCCTGCTGGCAGGTGCCCTGCTTTGCTGGGGGTTGGGGGTGCAGGGGGACATGAGTGGGGGCCTGCTGGCAGGTGCCCTGAACTGCTGGGGGGTGGGGGTGCAAGGGGCATGAGTGGGACATGAGTGGGGGCCTGCTGGCAGGTGCCCCTTGTGCTGGGGGATGGGGGTGCAGGAGGACATGCGTGGGACATGAGTGGGGGCATGCTGGCAGGTGCCCTGCACTGCTGGGGGTGGGGGTGCAGGGGGACATGAGTGGGGACCTGCTGGCAGGTGCCCTGCACTGTTGGGGGGTGGGGGTGCAGGGGAACATGAGTGGGACATGAGTGGGGGCCTGCTGGCAGGTGCCCCTCAGTGCTGGGGGTGGGTTGCAGGGGGACATGAGTGGGACATGAGTGGGGGCCTGCTGGCAGGTGCCCCTCAGTGCTGGGGGGTAGGGGTGCAGGGGGACATGAATGGGACATGAGTGGGGGCCTGTTGGCAGGTGCCCTGCACTGCTGGGGGTGGGGTGCAGAGGGACATGAGTTGGGGCCTGCTGGCAGGTGCCCTGCATTGCTGGGGTAGGGGGTGCAGGGGGACATGAGTGGAACATGATTGGGGGCCTCCTGGCAGGTGCCCTGCACTGCTGGGGAGTTGGGATGGAGGTGCAGGGGGACATGAGTGGGACATGAGTGGGGCCTGCTGGCAGGTGCCCCTCAGTGCTGGGGGGTGGGGGTGCAGGGGGACATTAGTGGGACATGAGTGGGGGTCTGCTGGCAGGTGCCCCTCAGTGCTGGGGGGTGGGGGTGCAGGGGGACATGAGTGGGACATGAGTGGGGGCCTGCTGGCAGGTGCCCTGCACTGCTGGGGGGTGGGGATGGGGTGCAGGGGACAAGAGTGGGACATGAGTGGGGCCTGCTGGCAGGTGCCCCTCAGTGCTAGGGGGTGGGGGTGCAGTGGGACATGATGGGACATGAGTGGGGGCCTGCTGGCAGGTGCCCCTCAGTGCATCGGGTGGGGGTGCAGGGGAACATGAGTGGACCATGAGTGGGGGCCTGCTGGCAGGTGCCCCTCAGTGCTTGGGGGTGGGGGTGCAGGGGAACATGAGTGGGACATGAGTGGGGGCCTGCTGGCAGGTGCCCTGCACTGCTGGGGGGTGGGGGTGCAGGGGGACATGAGTGGGACATGAGTGGGGGCATGCTGGCAGGTGCCCTGCACTGCTGGGGGTGTGGGTGAAGGGGACATGAGTGGGGACCTGCTGGCAGGTGCCCTGCACTGCTGGGGGTGGGGGTGCAGGGGAACATGATTGGGACATGAGTGGGGGCCTACTGGCAGGTGCCCTGCACTGCTGGGGGTGGGGGTGCAGGGGGACATGATTGGGGGCCTGCTGGCAGGTGCCCCTCAGTGCTGGGGGTTGGGGGTGCAGGGGGACATGCATGGGACATGAGTGGGGGCATGCTGGCAGGTGCCCTGCACTGCTGGGGGTGGGGGTGCAGGGGAACATGAGTGGGACATGATTTGGGGCCTGCTGGCAGGTGCGCTGCACTGCTGGGGGTGGGGGTGCAAGGGGACAAGAGTGGGACATGAGTGGGGCCTGCTGGCAGGTGCCCCTCAGTGCTAGGGGGTGGGGGTGCAGTGGGACATGATGGGACATGAGTGGGGGCCTGCTGGCAGGTGCCCCTCAGTGCATCGGGTGGGGGTGCAGGGGAACATGAGTGGACCATGAGTGGGGGCCTGCTGGCAGGTGCCCCTCAGTGCTGGGGGTGGGTTGCAGGGGGACATGAGTGGGGGTCTGCTGGCAGGTGCCCCTCAGTGCTGGGGGGTGGGGGTGCAGGGGGACATGAATGGGACATGAGTGGGGGCCTGTTGGCAGGTGCCCTGCACTGCTGGGGGTGGGGGTGCTGAGGGACATGAGTTGGGGCCTGCTGGCAGGTGCCCTGCATTGCTGGGGTAGGGGGTGCAGGGGGACATGAGTGGAACATGATTGGGGGCCTCCTGGCAGGTGCCCTGCACTGCTGGGAAGTGGGGATGGAGGTGCAGGGGGACATGAGTGGGACATGAGTGGGGCCTGCTGGCAGGTGCCCCTCAGTGCTGGGGGGTCGGGGTGCAGGGGGACATTAGTGGGACATGAGTGGGGGTCTGCTGGCAGGTGCCCCTCAGTGCTGGGGGGTGGGGGTGCAGGGGGACATGAGTGGGACATGAGTGGGGGCCTGCTGGCAGGTGCCCTGCACTGCTGGGGGGTGGGGATGGGGGTGCAGGGGACAAGAGTGGGACATGAGTGGGGCCTGCTGGCAGGTGCCCCTCAGTGCTAGGGGGTGGGGGTGCAGTGGGACATGAGTGGGACATGAGTGTGGGCCTGCTGGCATGTGCCCCTCAGTGCTGGGGGGGTGGGGGTGCAGGGGGACATGAGTGGGACATGAGTGGGGGCCTGCTGGCAGGTGCCCCTCAGTGCTGGGGGGTGGGGGTGCAGGGGGATATGAATGGGACATGAGTGGGGGCCTGCTGGCAGGTGCCCTGCACTGCTGGGGGTGGGGGTGCAGGGGGACATGAGTTGGGGCCTGCTTGCAGGTGCCCTGCATTGCTGGGGTAGGGGGTGCAGGGGGACATGAGTGGAACATGATTGGGGGCCTCCTGGCAGGTACCCCTCAATGCTGTTTGGTGGTGGTGCAGGGGGACATTAGTGGGACATGAGTGGGGGTCTGCTGGCAGGTGCCCCTCAGTGCTGGGGGGTGGGGGTGCAGGGGGACATGAGTGGGACATGAGTGGGGGCCTGCTGGCAGGTGCCCTGCACTGATGGGGGTTGGGGGTGCAGGGGGACGTGAGTGGACCATGAGTGGGGGCCTGCTGGCAGGTGCCCCTCAGTGCTTCGGGGTGGGGGTGCAGGGGGACGTGAGTGGGCCATGAGTGGGGGCCTGCTGGCAGGTGCCCCTCAGTGCTTCGGGGTGGGGGTGCAGGAGGACGTGAGTGGACCATGAGTGGGGGCCTGCTGGCAGGTGCCCCTCAGTGCTGGGGCCTGGGGGTGCAGGGGGACATGAGTGGGACATGAGTGGGGGCTTACTGGCAGGTGCCCTTCACTGCTGGGGGGTGGGGGTGCAGGGGGACATGAGTGGGACATGAGTGGGGGCATGCTGGCAGGTGCCCTGCACTGCTGGGGGTGGGGGTGCAGGGGGACATGAGTGGGGACCTGCTGGTAGGTGCCCTGCACTGCTGGGGGGTGGGGGTGCAGGGGAACATGAGTGGGACATGAGTGGGGGCCTGCTGGCAGGTGCCCTACACTGCTGGGGGGTGGGGGTGCAGGGGGACATGAGTGGGACATGAGTGGGGGCCTGCTGGCAGGTGCCCCTCAGTGCTGGGGGTTGGGGGTGCAGGGGGACATGCGTGGGACATGAGTGGGGACATGCTGGCAGGTGCCCTGCACTGCTGGGGGTGGGGGTGCAGGGGAACATGAGTGGGGACCTGCTGGCAGGTGCCCTACACTGCCTGGGGGTGGGGTGCAGGGGAACATGAGTGGGACATGAGTGGGGGCCTGCTGGTAGGTGCCCCTCAGTGCTGGGGGGTGGGGGTGCAGGGGGACATGAGTGGGGGCCTGCTGGCAGGTGCCCTGCACTGCTGGGGGGTGGGGGTGGGGGTGCAGGGGGACATGAGTGGGACATGAGTGGGGGCCTACTGGCAGGTGCACTGCTGGGGGGTGGGGGTGCAGTGCTGGGGGGTGGGGGTGCAGGGGGACATGAGTGGGGGCCTGCTGGCAGGTGCCCTGAACTGCTGGGGGGTGGGGGTGCAGGGGGACATGAGTGGGACATGAGTGGTGGCCTGCTGGCAGGTGCCCTGCACTGCTGGGGGGTGGGGATGGGGGTGCAGGGGGACATGAGTGGGACATGAGTGGGGCCTGCAGGCAGGTGCCCCTCAGTGCTGGGGTGTGGGGGTGCAGTGGGACATGAGTGGGGGTCTGCTGGCAGGTGCACTGCTGGGGGGTGGGGGTGCAGTGCTGGGGGGTGAGGGTGCAGGGGGACATGAGTGGGGGCCTGCTGGCTGGTGCCCTGCACTGCTGGGGGGTGGGGGTGCAGGGGGACATGAGTGGGGGCCTCCTGGCAGGTGCCCTGACTGCTGGGGGGTGGGGGTGCAAGGGGACATGAGTGGGACATGAGTGTGGGCCTGCTGGCAGGTGCCCCTCAGTGCTGGGGGATGGGGGTGCAGGAGGACATGCGTGGGACATGAGTGGGGGCATGCTGGCAGGTGCCCTGCACTGCTGGGGGTGGGGGTGCAGGGGGACATGAGTGGGGACCTGCTGGCAGGTGTCCTGCACTGCTGGGGGGTGGGGGTGCAAGGGAACATGAGTGGGACATGAGTGGGGGCCTGCTGGCAGGTGCCCCTCAGTGCTGGGGGTTGGGGGTGCAGGGGGACATGAGTGGGACATGAGTGGGGGCCTGCTGGCAGGTGCCCCTCAGTGCTGGGGGGTGGGGGTGCAGGGGGACATGAATGGGACATGAGTGGGGGCCTGTTGGCAGGTGCCCTGCACTGCTGGGGGTGGGGGTGCAGGGGTCCATGAGTTAGGGACTGCTGGCAGGTGCCCTGCATTGCTGGGGTAGGGGGTGCAGGCGGACATGAGTGGAACATGATTGGGGGCTTCCTGGCAGGTGCCCTGCACTGCTGGGGGTGGGGATGGGGGTGCAGGGGGGCATGGGTGGGACATGAGTGGGGCCTGTTGGCAGGTGCCCCTCAGTGCTGGGGGGTGGGGGTGCAGGGGGACATTAGTGGGACATGAGTGGGGGTCTGCTGGCAGGTGCCCCTCAGTGCTGGGGGGTGGGGATGCAGGGGGACATGAGTGGGACATGAGTGGGGGCCTGCTGGCAGGTGCCCTGCACTGCTGGGGGGTGGGGATGGGGGTGCAGGGGGACATGAGTGGGGCCTGCTGGCAGGTGCCCCTCAGTGCTGGGGGGTGGGGGTGCAGTGGGACATGATGGGACATGAGTGGGGGCCTGCTGGCAGGTGCCCCTCAGTGCATCGGGTGGGGGTGCAGGGGAACATGAGTGGACCATGAGTGGGGGCCTGCTGGCAGGTGCCCCTCAGTGCTTGGGGGTGGGGGTGCAGGGGAACATGAGTGGGACATGAGTGGGGGCCTGCTGGCAGGTGCACTGCACTGCTGGGGGATGGGGGTGCAGGGGGACATGAGTGGGGCCTGCTGGCAGGTGCCCCTCAGTGCTGGGGGGTAGGGGTGCAGGGGGACATTAGTGGGACATGAGTGGGGGTCTGCTGGCAGGTGCCCCTCAGTGCGGGGGGGTGGGGATGCAGGGGGACATGAGTGGGACATGAGTGGGGGCCTGCTGGCAGGTGCCCTGCACTGCTGGGGGGTGGGGATGGGGGTGCAGGCGGACATGAGTGGGACATGAGTGGGGCCTGCTGGCAGGTGCCCCTCAGTGCTGGGAGGTGGGGGTGCAGTGGGACATGATGGGACATGAGTGGGGGCCTGCTGTCAGGTGCCCCTCAGTGCATCGGCTGGGGGTACAGGGGAACATGAGTGGACCATGAGTGGGGGCCTGCTGGCAGGTGCCCCTCAGTGCTTGGGGTGGGGGTGCAGGGGAACATGAGTGGGACATGAGTGGGGGCCTGCTGGCAGGTGCACTGCACTGCTGGGGGGTGGGGGTGCAGGGGGACATGCGTGGGGGCCTACTGGCAGGTGCCCTGCACTGCTGGGGGGTGGGGGTTCAGGGGGACATGAGTGGGACATGAGTGGGGGCATGCTGGCAGGTGCCCTGCACTGCTGGGGGTGCGGGTGCAGGGGACATGAGTGGGGACCTGCTGGCAGGTGCCCTGCACTGCTGGGGGGTGGGGGTGCAGGGGAACATGAGTGGGACATGAGTGGGGGCCTGCTGGCAGGTGCCCTGTACTGCTGGGGGTGGGGGTGCAGGGGGACATGAGTGGGACATGAGTGGGGGCGTGCTGGCAGGTGCCCCTCAGTGCTGGGGGTTGGCGGTGCAGGTGGACATGTGTGGGACATGAGTGGGGGCATGCTGGCAGGTGCCCTGCACTGCTGGGGGTGGGGGTGCAGGGGAACATGAGTGGGACATGAGTTGGGGCCTGCTGGCAGGTGCGCTGCACTGCTGGGGGTGGGGGTGCAAGGGGACATGAGTGGGACATGAGTGGTGGCCTGCTGGCAGGTGCCCCTCAGTGCTGGGGGATGGGGGTGCAGGGGGACATGCGTGGGACATGAGTGGGGGCATGCTGGCAGGTGCCCTGCACTGCTGGAGGTGGGGGGCAGGGGGACATGAGTGGGGACCTGCTGGCAGGTGCCCTGCACTGTAGGGGGGTGGGGGTGCAGGGGAACATGAGTGGGACATGAGTGGGGGCCTGCTGGCATGTGCCCCTCAGTGCTGGGGGGTGGGGGTGCAGGGGGACATGAATGGGACATAAGTGGGGGCCTGCTGGCAGGTGCCCCTCAGTGCTGGGGGATGGGGGTGCAGGAGGACATGCGTGGGACATGAGTGGGGGCATGCTGGCAGGTGCCCTGCACTGCTGGGGGTAGGGGTGCAGGGGGACATGAGTGGGGACCTGCTGGCAGGTGCCCTGCACTGCTGGGGTGTGGGGGTGCAGGGGAACATGAGTGGAACATGAGTGGGGGCCTGCTGGCAGGTGCCCCTCAGTGCTGGGGGTGGGGTGCAGGGGGACATGAGTGGGACATGAGTGGGGGCCTGCTGGCAGGTGCCCCTCAGTGCTGGGGGGTGGGTGTGCAGGGGGACATGAATGGGACATGAGTGGGGGCCTGTTGGCAGGTGCCCTGCACTGCTGGGGGTGGGGGTGCAGGGGGACATGAGTTGGGGCCTGCTGGCAGGTGCCCTGCATTGCTGGGGTAGGGGGTGCAGGGGGGACATGAGTGGAACATGATTGGGGGCCTCCTGGCAGGTGCCCTGCACTGCTGGGGAGTGGGGATGAGGGTGCAGGGGGACATGAGTGGGGCCTGCTGGCAGGTGACCCTCAGTGCTGGGGGGTGGGGGTGCAGGGGGACATTAGTGGGACATGAGTGGGTGTCTGCTGGCAGGTGCCCATCAGTGCTGGGGGGTGGGGGTGCAGGGAGACATGAGTGGGACATGAGTGGGGGCCTGCTGGCAGGTGCCCTGCACTGCTGGGGGGTGGGGATGGGGTGCAGGGGGACATGAGTGGGACATGAGTGGGGCCTGCTGGCAGGTGCCCCTCAGTGCTGGGGGGTGGGGGTGCAGTGGGACATGATGGGACATGAGTGGGGGCCTGCTGGCAGGTGCCCCTCAGTGCATCGGGTGGGGGTGCAGGGGAACATGAGTGGACCATGAGTGAGGGCCTGCTGGCAGGTGCCCCTCAGTGCTTGGGGGTGGGGGTGCAGGGGAACATGAGTGGGACATGAGTGGGGGCCTGCTGGCAGGTGCCCTGCACTGCTGGGGGGTGGGGGTGCAGGGGGACATGAGTGGGGGCATGCTGGCAGGTGCCCTGCACTGCTGGGGGTGCAGGGGGACATGAGTGGGGACCTGCTGGCAGGTGCCCTGGACTGCTGGGGGTGGGGGTGCAGGGGAACATGAGTGGGACATGAGTGGGGGCCTGCTGGCAGGTGCCCTGCACTGCTGAGGGTGGGGGTGCAGGGGGACATGAGTGAGACATGAGTGGGGGCCTGCTGGCAGGTGCCCCTCAGTGCTGGGGGTTGGGGGTGCAGGGGGATATGCGTGGGACATGAGTGGGGGCATGCTGGCAGGTGCCCTGCACTGCTGGGGGTGGGGGTGCAGGGGAACATGAGTGGGACATGAGTTGGGGCCTGCTGGTAGGTAGGTGCGCTGCACTGCTGGGGGTGGGGGTGCAAGGGGACATGAGTGGGACATGAGTGGTGGCCTGCTGGCAGGTGCCCCTCAGTGCTGGGGGATGGGGGTGCACGGGGACATGCGTGGGACAGGAGTGGGGGCATGCTGGCAGGTGCCCTGCACTGCTGGGGGTGGGGCTGCAGGGGGACATGAGTGGGGACCTGCTGGCAGGTGCCCTGCACTGCTGGGGGGTGGGGGTGCAGGGGAACATGAGTGGGACATGAGTGGGGGCCTGCTGGCAGGTGCCCCTCAGTGCTGGGGGGTGGGGGTGCAGGGGGACATGAATGGGACATGAGTGGGGGCCTGTTGGCAGGTGCCCTGCACTGCTGGGGGTGGGGGTGCAGGGGGACATGAGTTGGGGCCTGCTGGCAGGTGCCCTGCATTTTTGGGGTAGGGGGTGCAGGGGGACATGAGTGGAACATGATTGGGGGCCCCCTGGCAGGTGCCCTGCACTGCTGGGGGTGGGGATGGGGGTGCAGGGGGACATGAGTGGGACATGAGTGGGGCCTGCTGGCAGGTGCCCCTCAGTGCTGGGGGGTGGGGGTGCAGGGGTACATTAGTGGGACATGAGTGGGGGTCTGCTGGCAGGTGCCCCTCAGTGCTGGGGGTGGGGGTGGAGGGGGACATGAGTGGGACATGAGTGGAGGCCTGCTGGCAGGTGCCCTGCACTGCTGGGGGGTGGGGATGGGGGTGCTGGGGGACATGAGTGGGACATGAGTGGAGCCTGCTGGCAGGTGCCCCTCAGTGCTGGGGGTTGAGGGTGCAGGGGGACATGCGTGGGATATGAGTGGGGGCCTGCTGGCAGGTGCCCTGCACTGCTGGGGGTGGGGGTGCAGGGGGACATGAGTGGGGACCTGCTGGCAGGTGCCCTGCACTGCTGGGGGGTGGGGGTGCAGGGGAACATGAGTGGGACGTGAGTGGGGGCCTGCTGGCAGGTGCCCCTCAGTGCTGGGGGTGGGGGTGCAGGGGGACATGAATGGGACATGAGTGGAGGCCTGCTGGCAGGTGCCCCTCAGTGCTGGGGGATGGGGGTGCAGGAGGACATGCGTGGGACATGAGTGGGGGCATGCTGGCAGGTGCCCTGCACTGCTGGGGGTGGGGGTGCAGGGGGACATGAGTGGGGACCTGCTGGCAGGTGCCCTGCACTGCTGGGGGGTGGGGGTGCAGGGGAACATGAGTGGGACGTGAGTGGGGGCCTGCTGGCAGGTGCCCCTCAGTGCTGGGGGTGGGATGCAGGGGGACATGAGTGGGACATGAGTGGGGGCCTGCTGGCAGGTGCCCCTCAGTGCTGGGGGGTGGGGGTGCTGGGGACATGAATGGGACATGAGTGGGGGCCTGTTGGCAGGTGCCCTGCACTGCTGGGGGTGGGGGTGCAGGGGGACATGAGTTGGGGCCTGCTGGCAGGTGCCCTGCAATGCTGGGGTAGAGGGTGCAGGGGGACATGAGTGGAACATGATTGGGGGCCTCCTGGCAGGTGCCCTGCACTGCTGGGGAGTGGGGATGGGGTGCAGGGGGACATGAGTGGGACATGAGTGGGGCCTGCTGGCAGGTGCCCCTCAGTGCTGGGGGTGGGGGTGCAGGGGGACATTAGTGGGACATGAGTGGGGGTCTGCTGGCAGGCGCCCCTCAGTGCTGGGGGGTGGGGGTGCACGGGGACATGAGTGGGACATGAGTGGGGGCCTGCTGGCAGGTGCCCTGTACTGCTGGGGGGTGGGGATGGGGGTGCAGGGGGACATGAGTGGGACATGAGTGGGGCCTGCTGGCAGGTGCCCCTCAGTGCTGGGGGGTGGGGGTGCAGTGGGACATGATGGGACATGAGTGGGGGCCTGCTGGCAGGTGCCCCTCAGTGCATCGGGTGGGGGTGCAGGGGAACATGAGTGGACCATGAGTGGGGGCCTGCTGGCAGGTGCCCCTCAGTGCTTGGGGTGGGGGTGCAGGGGAACATGAGTGGGACATGAGTGGGGGCCTGCTGGCAGGTGCCCTGCACTGCTGGGGGGTGGGGGTGCAGGGGGACATGAGTGGGGGCATGCTTGCTGGTGCCCTGCACTGCTGGAGGTGGGGGTGCAGGGGGACATGAGTGCCTGCTGGGGGTGAGGGTGCAGGGGAACATGAGTGGGACATGAGTGGGGGCTTGCTGGCAGGTGCCCTGCACTGCTGGGGGTGGGGGTTCAGGGGGACATGAGTGGGACATGAGTGGGGGCCTGCTGGCAGGTGCCCCTCAGTGCTGGGGGTTGGGGGTGCAGGGGGACATGCGTGGGACATGAATGGGGGCATGCTGGCAGGTGCCCTGCACTGCTGGGGGTGGGGGTGCAGGGGAACATGAGTGGGACATGAGTTGGGGCCTGCTGGCAGATGCGCTGCACTGCTGGGGATGGGGGTGCAAGGGGACATGAGTGGAACATGAGTGGTGGCCTGCTGGCAGGTGCACCTCAGTGCTGGGGGATGGGGGTGCAGGGGGACATGCGTGGGACATGAGTGGGGGCATGCTGGCAGGTGCCCTGCACTGCTGGGGGTGGGGGTGCAGGGGGACATGAGTGGAGACCTGCTGGCAGGTGCCCTGCACTGCTGGCGGGTGGGGGTGCAGGGGAACATGAGTGGGACATGAGTGGGGGCCTGTTGGCAGGTGCCCCTCAGTGCTGGGGGGTGGGGGTGCAGGGGGACATGAATGGGACATGAGTGGGGGCCTGTTGGCAGGTGCCCTGCACTGCTGGGGGTGGGGGTGCATTGGGACATGAGTTGGGGCCTGCTGGCAGGTGCCCTGCATTGCTGGGGTAGGGGGTGCAGGGAGACATGAGTGGAACATGATTGGGGGCCTCCTGGCAGATGCCCTGCACTGCTGGGGAGTGGGGATGGGGGTGCAGGGGGACATGAGTGGGGCCTGCTGGCAGGTGCCCCTCAGTGCTGGGGGGTGGGGGTGCAGGGGGACATTAGTGGGACATGAGTGGGTGTCTGCTGGCAGGTGCCCCTCAGTGCTGGGGGGTGGGGGTGCAGGGGGACATGAGTGGGACATGAGTGGGGGCCTGCTGGCAGGTGCCCTGCACTGCTGGGGGTGGGGATGGGGTGCAGGGGGACATGAGTGGGACATGAGTGGGGCCTGCTGGCAGGTGCCCCTCAGTGCTGGGGGGTGGGGGTGCAGTGGGACATGATGGGACATGAGTGGGGGCCTGCTGGCAGGTGCCCCTCAGTGCATCGGGTGGGGGTGCAGGGGAACATGAGTGGACCATGAGTGGGGGCCTGCTGGCAGGTGCCCCTCAGTGCTTGGGGGTGGGGGTGCAGGGGAACATGAGTGGGACATGAGTGGGGGCCTGCTGGCAGGTGCCCTGCACTGCTGGGGGGTGGGGGTGCAGGGGGACATGAGTGGGGGCATGCTGGCAGGTGCCCTGCACTGCTGGGGGTTGGGGTGCAGGGGGACATGAGTGGGGACCTGCTGGCAGGTGCCCTGCACTGCTGGGGGTGGGGGTGCAGGGGAACATGAGTGGGACATGAGTGGGGGCCTGCTGGCAGGTGCCCTGCACTGCTGGGGGTGGGGGTGCAGGGGGACATGAGTGGGACATGAGTGGGAGCATGCTGGCAGGTGCCCCTCAGTGCAGGGGGTTTGGGGGTCAGGGGGATATGCATGGGACATGAGTGGGGGCATGCTGGCAGGTGCCCTGCACTGCTGGGGGTGGGGGTGCAGGGGAACATGAGTGGGACATGAGTTGGGGCCTGCCGGCAGATGCGCTGCACTGCTGGGGGTGGGGGTGCAAGGGGACATGAGTGGGACATGAGTGGTGGCCTGCTGGCAGGTGCCCCTCAGTTCTGGGGGATGGGGGTGCACGGGGACATGATTGGGACAGGAGTGGGGGCATGCTGGCAGGTGCCCTGCACTGCTGGGGGTGGGGCTGCAGGGGGACATGAGTGGGGACCTGCTGGCAGGTGCCCTGCACTGCTGGGGGGTGGGGGTGCAGGGGAACATGAGTGGGACATGAGTGGGGGCCTGCTGGTAGGTGCCCCTCAGTGCTGGGGGGTGGGGGTGCAGGGGGACATGAATGGGACATGAGTGGGGGCCTGTTGGCAGGTGCCCTGCACTGCTGGGGGTGTGGGTGCAGGGGGACATGAGTTGGGGCCTGCTGGCAGGTGCCCTGCATTGTTGGGGTAGGGGGTGCAGGGGGACATGAGTGGAACATGATTGGGGGCCCTCTGGCAGGTGCCCTGCACTGCTGGGGGGTGGGGATGGGGGTGCAGGGGGACATGAGTGGGACATGAGTGGGGCCTGCTGGCAGGTGCCCCTCAGTGCTGGGGGGTGGGGGTGCAGGGGTACATTAGTGGGACATGAGTGGGGGTCTGCTGGCAGGTGCCCCTCAGTGCTGGGGGTGGGGGTGGAGGGGGACATGAGTGGGACATGAGTGGAGGCCTGCTGGCAGGTGCCCTGCACTGCTGGGGGGGTGGGGATGGGGGTGCAGGGGGACATGAGTGGGACATGAGTGGGGCCTGCTGGCAGGTGCCCTGCACTGCTGGGGGGTGGGGGTGCTGGGGAACATGAGTGGGACATGAGTGGGGCCTGCTGGCATGTGCCCCTCAGTGCTGGGGGTTGAGAGTGCAGGGGGACATGCGTGGGATATGAGTGGGGGCCTGCTGGCAGGTGCCCTGCACTGCTGGGGGGTGGGGGTGCTGGGGAACATGAGTGGGACATGAGTGGGGGCCTGCTGGCATGTGCCCCTCAGTGCTGGGGGGTGGGGGTGCAGGGGGACATGAATGGGACATGAGTGGGGGCCTGCTGGCAGGTGCCCCTCAGTGCTGGGGGATCGAGGTGCAGGAGGACATGCGTGGGACATGAGTGGGGGCATGCTGGCAGGTGCCCTGCACTGCTGGGGGTGGGGGTGCAGGGGGACATGAGTGGGGACCTGCTGGCAGGTGCCCTGCACTGCTGGGGGGTGGGGGTGCAGGGGAACATGAGTGGGACATGAGTGTGGGCCTGCTGGCAGGTGCCCCTCAGTGCTGGGGGTGGGATGCAGGGGGACATGAGTGGGACATGAGTGGGGGCCTGCTGGCAGGTGCCCCTCAGTGCTGGGGGGTGGGGGTGCAGGGGGACATGAATGGGATATGAGTGGGGGCCTGTTGGCAGGTGCCCTGCACTGCTGGGGGTGGGGGTGCAGGGGGACATGAGCTGGGGCCTGCTGGCAGGTGCCCTGCAATGCTGGGGTAGGGGGTGCAGGGGGACATGAGTGGAACATGATTGGGGGCCTCCTGGCAGGTGCCCTGCACTGCTGGGGAGTGGGGATGGGGGTGCAGGGGGACATGAGTGGGACATGAGTGGGGCCTGCTGGCAGGTGCCCCTCACTGCTGGGGGTGGGGGTGCAGGGGGACATTAGTGGGACATGAGTGGGGGTCTGCTGGCAGGCGCCCCTCAGTGCTGGGGGGTGGGGGTGCAGGGGGACATGAGTGGGACATGAGTGGGGGCCTGCTGGCAGGTGCCCTGCACTGCTGGGGGGTGGGGATGGGGGTGCAGGGGGACATGAGTGGGACATGAGTGGGGCCTGCTGGCAGGTGCCCCTCAGTGCTGGGGGGTGGGGGTGCAGTGGGACATGATGGGACATGAGTGGGGGCCTGCTGGCAGGTGCCCCTCAGTGCATCGGGTGGGGGTGCAGGGGAACATGAGTGGACCATGAGTGGGGGCCTGCTGGCAGGTGCCCCTCAGTGCTTGGGGTGGGGGTGCAGGGGAACATGAGTGGGACATGAGTGGGGGCCTGCTGGCAGGTGCCCTGCACTGCTGGGGGGTGGGGGTGCAGGGGGACATGAGTGGGGGCATGCTGGCAGGTGCCCTGCACTGCTGGAGGTGGGGGTGCAGGGGGACATGAGTGGGAACCTGCTGGCAGGTGCCCTGCACTGCTGGGGGTGAGGGTGCAGGGGAACATGAGTGGGACATGAGTGGGGGCCTGCTGGCAGGTGCCCTGCACTGCTAGGGGTGGGGGTGCAGGGGGACATGAGTGGGACATGAGTGGGGGCCTGCTGGCAGGTGCCCCTCAGTGCTGGGGGTTGGGGGTGCAGGGGGACATGCGTGGGACATGAATGGGGGCATGCTGGCAGGTGCCCTGCACTGCTGGGGGTGGGGGTGCAGGGGAACATGAGTGGGACATGAGTTGGGGCCTGCTGGCAGGTGCGCTGCACTGCTGGGGGTGGGGGTGCAAGGGGACATGAGTGGGACATGAGTGGTGGCCTGCTGGCAGGTGCCCCTCAGTGCTGGGGGATGGGGGTGCAGGGGGACATGTGTGGGACATGAGTGGGGGCATGCTGGCAGGTGCCCTGCACTGCTGGGGGTGGGGGTGCAGGGGGACATGAGTGGGGACCTGCTGGCAGGTGCCCTGCACTGCTGGGGGGTGGGGGTGCAGGGGAACATGAATGGGACATGAGTGGGGGCCTGTTGGCAGGTGCCCTGCACTGCTGGGGGTGGGGGTGCAGGGGGACATGAGTTGGGGCCTGCTAGCAGGTGCCCTGCATTGCTGGGGTAGGGGGTGCAGGGGGACATGAGTGGAACATGATTGGGGGCCTCCTGGCAGGTGCCCTGCACTGCTGGGGGGTGGGGATGGGGGTGCAGGGGGACATGAGTGGGACATGAGTGGGGCCTGCTGGCAGGTGCCCCTCAGTGCTGGGGGGTGGGGGTGCAGGGGTACATTAGTGGGGGTCTGCTGGCAGGTGTCCCTCAGTGCTGGGGGTGGGGGTGCAGGGGGACATGAGTGGGACATGAGTGGAGGCCTGCTGGCAGGTGCCCTGCACTGCTGGGGGGTGGGGATGGGGGTGCAGGGGGACATGAGTGGGACAAGAGTGGGGCCTGCTGGCAGGTGCCCCTCAGTGCTGGGGGGTGGGGGTGCAGGGGGACATGAATGAGACATGAGTGGGGGCCTGCTGGCAGGTGCCCTGCACTGCTGTGGGTGGGGGTGCAGGGGGACATGATTTGGGGCCTGCTGGCAGGTGCCCTGCATTGCTGGGGGAGGGGGTGCAGGGGGACATGAGTGGAACATGATTGGGGGCCTGCTGGCAGGTACCCCTCAATGCTGTGGGGTGGGGGTGCAGGGGGACATGAGTGGGGGCCTGCTGGCAGGTGCCCCTCAGTGCTGGGGGGTGGGGTGCAGGGGGACATGAGTGGGACATGAGTGGGGGCCTGCTGGCAGGTGCCCTGCACTGCTGGGGGTGGGGGTGGGGGTTCAGGGGGACATGAGAGGGATATGAGGGGGGCCTTCTGTCAGGTACGCCTCAATGCTGTGGGTTGGGGGTGCAGGGGGACATGAGTGGGACATGAGTGGGGGCCTGCTGGCAGGTACCCCTCAATGCTGTGGGGTGGGGGTGCAGGGGTTACATGAGAGGGACATGAGTGGGGGCCTGCTGGTAGGTGCCCGTCAGTGCTGGGGGGTGGGGGTGCAGGGGGACATGTGTGGGACATGAGTGGGGGCCTGCTGGCAGGTGCCCTGCACTGCTGGGGGGTGGGGGTGGGGGTGCAGGGGGACATGAGTGGGACATGAGTGGTGGCCTGCTGGCAGGTGCCCTGCACTGCTGGGGGGTGGGGGTGGGGGTGCAGGGGGACATGAGTGGGACATGAGTGGGGCCTGCTGGCAGGTGGCCCTCAGTGCTGGGGGGTGGGGGCGCAGTGGGACATGAGTGGGGTTCTGCTGGCAGGTGCACTGCTGGGAGCTGGGGGTGCAGTGCTGGGGGGTGAGGGTGCAGGGGGACATGAGTGGGGGCCTGCCGGCAGGTGCCCTGCACTGCTGGGGGGTGGGGGTGCAGGGGGACATGAGTGGGGGCCTGCTGGCAGGTGCCCTGAACTGCTGGGGGATGGGGGTGCAAGGGGACATGAGTGGGGGCCTGCTGGCAGGTGCCCCTCAGTGCTGGGGGATGGGGGTGCAGGAGGACATGCGTGGGACATGAATGGGGGCATGCTGGCAGGTGCCCTAAACTGCTGGGGGTGGGGGTGCAGGGGGACATGAGTGGGGACCTGCTGGCAGGTGCCCTGCACTGCTGGGGAGTGGGGGTGCAGGGGAACATGAGTGGGACATGAGTGGGGTCCTGCTGGCAGGTGCCCCTCAGTGCTGGGGGTGGGGTGCAGGGGGACATGAGTGGGACATGAGTGGGGGCCTGCTGGCAGGTACCCCTCAGTGCTGGGGGGTGGGGGTGCAGGGGGACATGAATGGGACATGAGTGGGGGCCTGTTGGCAGGTGCCCTGCATTGCTGGGGTATGGGGTGCAGGGGGACATGAGTAGAACATGATTGGGGGCCTCCTGGCAGGTGCCCTGCACTGCTGGGGAGTGGGGATGGGGGTGCAGGGGGACATCAGTGGGACATGAGTGGGGCCTGCTGGCAGGTGCCCCTCAGTGCTGGGGGGTGGGGGTGCAGGGGGACATTAGTGGGACATGAGTGGGGGTCTGCTGGCAGGTGCCCCTCAGTGCTGGGGGGTGGGGGTGCAGGGGGACATGAGTGGGACATGAGTGGGGGCCTGCTGGCAGGTGCCCTGCACTGCTGGGGGGTGGGGATGGGGGTGCAGGGGAACATGAGTGGGACATGAGTGGGGCCTGCTGGCAGGTGCCCCTCAGTGCTGGGGGGTGGGGGTGCAGTGGGACATGATGGGACATGAGTGGGGGCCTGCTGGCAGGTGCCCCTCAGTGCATCGGGTGGGGGTGCAGGGGAACATGAGTGGACCATGAGTGGGGGCCTGCTGGCAGGTGCCCCTCACTGCTTGGGGGTGGGGGTGCAGGGGAACATGAGTGGGACATGAGTGGGGGCCTGCTGGCAGGTGCCCTGCACTGCTGGATGGTGGGGGTGCAGGGGGACATGAGTGGGACATGAGTGGGGGCATGCTGGCAGGTGCCCTGCACTGCTGGGGGTGGGGGTGCAGGGGGACATGAAAGGGGACCTGCTGGCAGGTGCCCTGCACTGCTGGGGGTGGGGGTGCAGGGGAACATGAGTGGGACATGAGTCGGGGCCTGCTGGCAGGTGCCCTGCACTGCTGCGGATAGGGGTGCAGGGGGACATGAGTGGGACATGAGTGGGGGCCTGCTGGCAGGTGCCCCTCAGTGCTGGGGGTTGGGGGTGCTGGGGGACATGCGTGGGACATGAGTGGGGGCATGCTGGCAGGTGCCCTGCACTGCTGGGGGTGGGGGTGCAGGGGAACATGATTGGGACATGAGTTGGGGCCTGCTGGCAGGTGCGCTGCACTGCTGGGGGTGGGGGTGCAAGGGGACATGAGTGGGACATGAGTGGTGGCCTGCTGGCAGGTGCCCCTCAGTGCTGGGGGATGGGGGTGCAGGGGGACATGCGTGGGACATGAGTGGGGGCATGCTGGCAGGTGCCCTGCACTGCTGGGGGTGGGGTTGCAGGGGGACATGAGTGGGGACCTGCTGGCAGGTGCCCTGCACTGCTGGGGGGTGGGGATGCAGGGGAACATGAGTGGGACATGAGTGTGGGCCTGCTGGCATGTGCCCCTCAGTGCTGGGGGGTGGGGGTGCAGGGGGACATGAGTGGGACATGAGTGGGGGCCTGCTGGCAGGTGCCCCTCAGTGCTGGGGGGTGGGGGTGCAGGGGGATATGAATGGGACATGAGTGGGGGCCTGCTGGCAGGTGCCCTGCACTGCTGGGGGTGGGGGTGCAGAGGGACATGAGTTGGGGCCTGCTGGCAGGTGCCCTGCATTGCTGGGGTAGAGGGTGCAGGGGGACATGAGTGGAACATGATTGGGGGCCTCCTGGCAGGTACCCCTCAATGCTGTTTGGTGGTGGTGCAGGGGGACATTAGTGGGACATGAGTGGGGGTCTGCTGGCAGGTGCCCCTTAGTGCTGGGGGGTGGGGGTGCAGGGGGACATGAGTGGGACATGAGTGGGGGCCTGCTGGCAGGTGCCCTGCACTGCTGGGGGTTGGGGGTGGGGGTGCAGGGGGACATGAGTGGGGCCTGCGGGCAGGTGCCCCTCAGTGCTGGGGGTGGGGGTGCAGTGGGACATGAGTGGGACATGAGTGGGGGCCTGCTGGCAGGTGCCCCGCAGTGCTTCGGGGTGGGGGTGCAGGGGGACGTGAGTGGACCATGAGTGGGGGACTGCTGGCTGGTGCCCCTCAGTGCTTCGGGGTGGGGGTGCAGGGGGACGTGAGTGGACCATGAGTGGGGGCCTGCTGGCAGGTGCCCCTCAGTGCTGGGGCGTGGGGGTGCAGGGGGACATGAGTGGGACATGAGTGGGGGCTTACTGGCAGGTGCCCTGCACTGCTGGGGGGTGGGGGTGCAGGGGGACATGAGTGGGACATGAGTGGGGGCATGCTGGCAGGTGCCCTGCACTGCTGGGGGTGGGGGTGCAGGGGGACATGAGTGGGGACCTGCTGGTAGGTGCCCTGCACTGCTGGGGGTTGGGGGTTCAGGGGAACATGAGTGGGACATGAGTGGGGGCCTGCTGGCAGGTGCCCCTCAGTGCTGGGGGTTGGGGGTGCAGGGGGACATGCGTGGGACATGAGTGGGGACATGATGGCAGGTGCCCTGCACTGCTGGGGGTGAGGGTGCAGGGGAATATGAGTGGGGACCTGCTGGCATGTGCCCTGCACTGCTGGGGGTTGGGGTGCAGGGGAACATGAGTGGGACATGAGTGGGGGCCTGCTGGTAGGTGCCCCTCAGTGCTGGGGGGTGGGGGTGCAGGGGGACATGAGTGGGACATGAGTGGGGGCCTGCTGGCAGGTGCCCTGCACTGCTGGGGGGTGGGGGTGGGGGTGCAGGGGGACATGAGTGGGACATGAGTGGGGGCCTACTGGCAGGTGCACTGCTGGGGGGTGGGGGTGCAGTGCTGGGGGGTGGGGGTGCAGGGGGACATGAGTGGTGGCCTGCTGGCAGGTGCCCTGCACTGCTGGGGGGTGGGGGTGCAGGGGGACATGAGTGGGACATGAGTGGGGCCTGCTGGCAGGTGCCCCTCAGTGCTGGGGGGTGGGGGTGCAGTGGGACATGAGTGGGGGTCTGCTGGCAGGTGCACTGCTGGGGGGTGGGGGTGCAGTGCTTGGGGGTGAGGGTGCAGGGGGACATGAGTGGGGGCCTGCTGGCAGGTGCCCTGCACTGCTGGGGGTGGGGGTGCAGGGGCACATGAGTGGGGGCCTCCTGGCAGGTGCCCTGACTGCTGGGGGGTGGGGGTGCAAGGGGACATGAGTGGGACATGAGTGGGGGCCTGCTGTCAGATGCCCCTCAGTGCTGGGGGATGGGGGTGCAGGAGGACATGCGTGGGACATGAGTGGGGGCATGCTGGCAGGTGCCCTGCACTGCTAGGGGTGGGGGTGCAGGGGGACATGAGTGGGGACCTGCTGGCAGGTGCCCTGCACTGCTGGGGGGTGGGGGTGCAGGGGAACATGAGTGGGACATGAGTGGGGGCCTGCTGGCAGGTGCCCCTCAGTGCTGGGGGTTGGGGGTGCAGGGGGACATGAGTGGGACATGAGTGGGTGCCTGCTGGCAGGTGCCCCTCAGTGCTGGGGGGTGGGGGTGCAGGGGGACATGAATGGGACATGAGTGGTGGCCTGTTGGCAGGTGCCCTGCACTGCTGGGGGTGGGGGTGCAGGGGGACATGAGTGGGACATGAGTGGGTGCCTGCTGGCAGGTGCCCCTCAGTGCTGGTGGGTGGGGGTGCAGGGGGACATGAATGGGACATGAGTGGTGGCCTGTTGGCAGGTGCCCTGCACTGCTGGGGTTGGGGGTGCAGGGGGACATGAGTTGGGGCCTGCTGGCAGGTGCCCTGCATTGCTGGGGTAGGGGGTGCAGGGGGACATGAGTGGAACATGATTGGGGGCCTCCTGGCAGGTGCCCTGCACTGCTGGGGGGTGGGGATGGGGGTGCAGGGGGGCATGAGTGGGACATGAGTGGGGCCTGCTGGCATGTGCCCCTCAGTGCTGGGGGGTGGGGGTGCAGTGGGACATTATTGGGACATGAGTGGGGGTCTGCTGGCAGGTGCCCCTCAGTGCTGGGGGGTGGGGATGCAGGGGGACATGAGTGGGACATGAGTGGGGGCCTGCTGGCAGGTGCCCTGCACTGCTGGGGGGTGGGGATGGGGGTGCAGGGGGACACGAGTGGGACATGAGTGGGGCCTGCTGGCAGGTGCCCCTCAGTGCTGGGGGGTGGGGGTGCAGTGGGACATGATGGGACATGAGTGGGGGCCTGCTGGCAGGTGCCCCTCAGTGCATCGGGTGGGGGTGCAGGGGAACATGAGTGGACCATGAGTGGGGGCCTGCTGGCAGGTGCCCCTCAGTGCTTGGGGGTGGGGGTGCAGGGGAACATGAGTGGGACATGAGTGGTGGCCTGCTGGCAGGTGCACTGCACTGCTGGGGGGTGGGGGTTCAGGGGGACATGAGTGGGACATGAGTGGGGGCCTACTGGCAGGTGCCCTGCACTGCTGGGGGGTGAGGGTGCAGGGGGACATGAGTGGGACATGAGTGGGGGCCTGCTGGCAGGTGCCCTGCACTGCTGGGGGTGGGGGTGCAGGGGGACATGAGTGGGGACATGAGTGGGGGCCTGCTAGCAGGTGCCCCTCAGTGCTGGGGGTGGGGGTGCAGGGGGACATGAATGGGACATGAGTGGGGGCCTGCTGGCAGGTGCCCTGCACTGCTGGGAGTGGGGGTGCAGGGGGACATGAGTTGGGGCCTGCTGGCAGGTGCCCTGCATTGCTGGGGTAGAGGGTGCAGGGGGACATGAGTGGAATATGTTTGGGGGCCTCCTGGCAGGTACCCCTCAATGCTGTGGGGTGGTGGTGCAGGGGGACATTAGTGGGCCATGAGTGTGGGTCTGCTGGCAGGTGCCCCTCAGTGCTGGGGGGTGGAGGTGCAGGGGGACATGAGTGGGACATGAGTGGGGGCCTGCTGGCAGGTGCCCTGCACTGCTGGGGGGTGGGGGTAGGGGTGCAGGGGGACATGAATGGGACATGAGTGGGGCCTGCTGGCAGGTGCCCCTCAGTGCTGGGGGTGGGGGTGCAGTGGGACATGAGTGGGACATGAGTGGGGGCCTGCTGGCAGGTGCCCCTCAGTGCTTAGGGGTGAGGGTGCAGGGGGACGTGAGTGGACCATGAGTGGGGGCCTGCTGGCAGGAGCCCCTCAGTGCTTCGGGGTGGGGTGCAAGGGGACGTGAGTGGACCATGAGTGGGGGCCTGCTGGCAGGTGCCCCTCAGTGCTAGGGCGTGGGGGTGCAGGGGGACATGAGTGGGACATGAGTGGGGGCTTACTGGCAGGTGCCCTGCACTGCTGGGGGGTGGGGGTGCAGGGGGACATGAGTGGGACATGAGTGGGGGCATGCTGGCAGGTGCCCTGCACTGCTGGGGGTGGGGGTGGGGGTGCAGGGGGACATGAGTGGGGACCTGCTGGCAGGTGCCCTGCACTGCTGGGGGGTGGGGGTGCAGGGGGACATGAGTGGGACATGAGTGGGGGCCTGCTGACAGGTGCCCTGCACTGCTGGGGGGTGGGGGTGGGGGTGCAGGGGGACATGAGTGGGACATGAGTGGGGCCTGCTGGCAGGTGCCCCTCAGTGCTGGGGGGTGGGGGTGCAGTGGGACATGAGTGGCACATGAGTGGGGACCTGCTGGCAGGTGCCCTGCACTGCTGGGGGGTGGAGGTGCAGGGGAACATGAGTGGGACATGAGTGGGGGCCTGCTGGCAGGTGCCCTGCACTGCTGGGGGTGGGGGTGAGGGGGACATGAGTGGGACATGAGTGGGGGCCTGCTGGCAGGTGCCCCTCAGTGCTGGGGGTTGGGGGTGCAGGGGGACATGTGTGGGACATGAGTGGGGGCATGCTGGCAGGTGCCCTGCACTGCTGGGGGTGGGGATGCAGTGGAACATGAGTGGGACATGAGTTGGGGCTTGCTGGCAGGTGCGCTGCACTGCTGGGGGTGGGGGTGCAAGGGGACATGAGTGGGACATGAGTGGTGGCCTGCTGGCAGCTGCCCCTCAGTGCTGGGGGATAGGGGTGCAGGGGGGCATGCGTGGGACATGAGTGGGGCCATGCTGGCAGGTGCCCTGCAGTGCTGGGGGTGGGGGTGCAGGGGAACATGAGTGGGACATGAGTGGGGGCCTGCTGGCATGTGCCCCTCAGTGCTGGGGGGTGGGGGTGCAGGGGTACATGAGTGGGACATGAGTGGGGGCCTGCTGGCAGGTGCCCCTCAGTGCTGGGGTGTGGGGGTGCAGGGGGACATGAATGGGACATGAGTGGGGGCCTGCTGGCAGGTGCCCTGCACTGCTGGGGTGGGGGTGCAGGGGGACATGAGTTGGGGCCTGCTGGCAGGTGCCCTGCATTGCTGGGGTAGAGGGTGCAGGGGGACATGAGTGGAATATGTTTGGGGGCCTCCTGGCAGGTACCCCTCAATGCTGTGGGGTGGTGGTGCAGGGGGACATTAGTGGGACATGAGTGTGGGTCTGCTGGCAGGTGCCCCTCAGTGCTGGGGGGGTGGAGGTGCAGGGGGACATGAGTGGGACATGAGTGGGGGCCTGCTGGCAGGTGCCCTGCACTGCTGGGGGGTGGGGGTGGGGGTGCAGGGGGACATGAATGGGACATGAGTGGGGCCTGCTGGCAGGTGCCCCTCAGTGCTGGGGGTGGGGGTGCAGTGGGACATGAGTGGGACATGAGTGGGGGCCTGCTGGCAGGTGCCCCTCAGTGCTTCGGGGTGAGGGTGCAGGGGGACGTGAGTGGACCATGAGTGGGGGCCTGCTGGCAGGTACCCCTCAGTGCTTCGGGGTGGGGGTACAAGCGGACGTGAGTGGACCATGAGTGGGGGCCTGCTGGCAGGTGCCCCTCAGTGCTAGGGCGTGGGGGTGCAGGGGGACATGAGTGGGGGCTTACTGGCAGGTGCCCTGCACTGCTGGGGGGTGGGGGTGCAGGGGGACATGAGTGGGACATGAGTGGGGGCATGCTGGCAGGTGCCCTGCACTGCTGGGGGTGGGGGTGGGGGTGCAGGGGGACATGAGTGGGGACCTGCTGGCAGGTGCCCTGCACTGCTGGGGGGTGGGGGTGCAGGGGGACATGAGTGGGACATGAGTGGGGGCCTGCTGACAGGTGCCCTGCACTGCTGGGGGTGGGGGTGCAGGGGGACATGAGTGGGACATGAGTGGGGGCCTGCTGGCAGGTGCCCCTCAGTGCTGGGGGTTGGGGGTGCAGGGGGAAATGCGTGGGACATGAGTGGGGACATGCTGGCAGGTGCCCTGCACTGCTGGGGGTGGGGGTGCAGGGGAACATGAGTGGGGACCTGCTGGCAGGTGCCCTGCACTGCTGGGGTGTGGTGTGTAGGGGAACATGAGTGGGACATGAGTGGGGGCCTGCTGGCAGGTGCCCCACAGTTCTGGGGGATGGGGTGCAGGGGGACATGAGTGGGACATGAGTGGGGGCCTGCTGGCAGGTGCCCCTCAGTGCTGGGGGGTGGGGGTGCAGGGGGACATGAGTGGGTGCCTGCTGGCAGGTGCCCTGCACTGCTGGGGGTGGGGGTACAGGGGGACATGAGTTGGGGCCTGCTGGCAGGTGCCCTGCATTGCTTGGGGGATGGGGTGCAGGTGGACACGAGTGGAACATGATTGGGGGCCTGCTGGCAGGTACCCCTCAATGCTGTGGGGTGGGGGTGCAGGGGGACATGAGTGGGACATGAGTGGGGGCCTGCTGGCAAATGCCCCTCAGTGCTGGGGGGTGGGGGTGCAGGGGGACATGAGTGGGACATGAGTGGGGGCCTGCTGGCAGGTGCCCTGCACTGCTGGGGGGTGGGGGTGCAGGGGGACATGAGTGGGACATGAGTGGGGGCCTGCTGACAGGTGCCCTGCACTGCTGGTGGTGGGGGTGCAGGGGGACATGAGTGGGACATGAGTGGGGGCCTGCTGGCAGGTGCCCCTCAGTGCTGGGGGTTGGGGGTGCAGGGGGAAATGCGTGGGACATGAGTGGGGACATGCTGGCAGGTGCCCTGCACTGCTGGGGGTGGGGGTGCAGGGGAACATGAGTGGGGACCTGCTGGCAGGTGCCCTGCACTGCTGGGGTGTGGTGTGTAGGGGAACATGAGTGGGACATGAGTGGGGGCCTGCTGGCAGGTGCCCCACAGTTCTGGGGGATGGGGTGCAGGGGGACATGAGTGGGACATGAGTGGGGGCCTGCTGGCAGGTGCCCCTCAGTGCTGGGGGATGGGGGTGCAGGGGGACATGAGTGGGGGCCTGCTGGCAGGTGCCCTGCACTGCTGGGGGTGGGGGTACAGGGGGACATGAGTTGGGGCCTGCTGGCAGGTGCCCTGCATTGCTTGGGGGATGGGGTGCAGGTGGACACGAGTGGAACATGATTGGGGGCCTGCTGGCAGGTACCCCTCAATGCTGTGGGGTGGGGGTGCAGGGGGACATGAGTGGGACATGAGTGGGGGCCTGCTGGCAAATGCCCCTCAGTGCTGGGGGGTGGGGGTGCAGGGGGACATGAGTGGGACATGAGTGGGGGCCTGCTGGCAGGTGCCCTGCACTGCTGGGGGGTGGGGGTGGGGGTGCAGGGGGACATGAGTGGGACATGAGTGGGGCCTGCTGGCAGGTGCCCCTCAGCGCTGGGGGGTGGGGGTGCAGTGGGACATGAGTGGCACATGAGTGGGGGCCTGCTGGCAGGTGCGCCTCAGTGCTTCGGGGTGGGGGTGCAGGGGGAAATGAGTGGGACATGAGTGGGGACATGCTGGCAGGAGCCCTGCACTGCTGGGGGTGGGGGTGCAGGGGAACATGAGTGGGGACCTGCTGGCAGGTGCCCTGCACTGCTGGGGGATGGGGTGCAGGGGAACATGAGTGGGACAAGAGTGGGGGCCTGCTGGCAGGTGCCCCACAGTGGTGGGGGATGGGGTGCAGGGGGACATGAGTGGGACATGAGTGGGGGCCTGCTGGCAGGTGCCCCTCAGTGCTGGGGGGTGGGGGTGCAGGGGGACATGAGTGGGGGCCTGCTGGCAGGTGCCCTGCACTGCTGGGGGTGGGGGTGCAGGTGGACACGAGTGGAACATGATTGGGGGCCTGCTGGCAGGTACCTCTCAATGCTGGGGGGTGGGGGTGCAGGGGGACATGAGTGGGACATGAGTGGGGGCCTGCTGGCAGGTGCCCTGCACTGCTGGGGGGTGGGGGTGGGGGTGCAGGGGGACATGAGTGCGACATGAGTGGGGCCTGCTGGCAGGTGCCCCTCAGTGCTGGGGGGTGGGGGTGCAGTGGGACATGAGTGGCACATGAGTGGGGGCCTGCTGGCAGGTGCGCCTCAGTGCTTCGGGGTGCGGTGCAGGGGGACATGAATGGACCATGAGTGGGGGCCTGCTGGCAGGTGCCCCTCAGTGCTTGGGGATGGGGGTGCAGGGGGACATGAGTGGGACATGAGTGGGGGCCTACTGGCAGGTTCCCTGCACTGCTGGGGGGTGGGGGTGCAGGGGGACATGAGTGGGGGCCTGCTGGCAGGTGCCCTGCACTGCTGGGGGGTGGGGGTGCAAGGGGACATGAGTGGGACATGAGTGGGGGCCTGCTGGCAGGTGCCCTGCACTGCTGGGGTGGGGGTGCAGGGGGACATGATTGGGGGCCTGCTGGCAGGTGCCCTGTACTGCTGGGGGTTGGGGGTGCAGGGGGTCATGCGTTGGTGATCAGTAGTGCAATCTGACATGTGGCTTTGCTGGGGGGCATGCCCATGGTGGATGGGCTGCCTGCGGGACATGACCAGGGGTGCAGGGTAGTCCCCTGTGGTGTGGGCTGCCTGCAGGGGCCATGGAGGGTGTAGAAGGAACACCTGGGAGGACCCACACTGCCAATTCACGTGTAGGACTCCCCTGCACCCCTGAAATACACGTACCCTGCTGAAATCGCGTGTGAGACTTCCCGCGAACCCCAGGAATACACGTACCCCACTCGCACAGGCCCTTTCGCGTGTGAAACTTCCTGTGCACCCCTGAAATACACGTACCCTGCTGAAATCGCGTGTGAGACTTCCCGTGAACCCCAGGAATACACGTACCCCACTCGCACAGGCCCTTTCGCGTGTGAAACTTCCTGCGCACCCCCAAAATACACGTACCCTGCTGAAATCGCATGTGAGACTTCCCGCGAACCCCAGGAATACACGTACCCCACTCGCACATGCCCTTTCGCATGTGAAACTTCCTGCGCACGCCCAAAATACACGAACCCTGCTGAAATTGCGTGTGATACTTCCCGCGAACCCCAGGAATGCATGTACCCCACTCGCACAGGCCCTTTTGCGTTTGAAACTTCCTGTGCACCCCCGAAAAACACGTATCCTGCTGAAACCGTGTGTGAGACTTCCCGCAAACCCCAGGAATACACGTACCCCACTCGCACAGGCCCTTTCACGTGTGAAACTTCCTGAGTACCCCCGAAATACACGTACCCTGCTTAAATCGCGTGTGAGACTTCCCGCACACCCCAGTAATACACGTACCCCGCTCGCACAGTGCCCTTTTGCGTGTGAAACTTCATGCAAACCCCAGGAATATTGGCCCTGTGCGAGTGGGGTACATGTATTCCTGGGGTTCGCATGAAGTTTTACACGCGAAAGGGCCCTGTGCGAGTGGGGTACGTGTATAACTGGGGTTCGCGCGAAGTCTCACACACAATTTCAGCAGGGTACGTGTATTCCTGGGGTTCGCGGGAAGTCTCACACGCGATTTCAGCAGGGTACGTGTATTTTGGGGGTGCCGGGGAGTCCTACACGTGAATTGGCAGTGTGGGTCCTCACAGGTGTTCCCTCTACATCTTCCACTGCCCCTGCAGGCAGCCCACACCACAGGGGACTACCCTGCACCCCTGGTCATGTCCCGCAGGCAGCCCATCCACCATGGGCATGCCCCCCAGCCAAGCCACATGTCACCTTGCACTACTGATCACCAACTCATGTCCCCTTGCACCTCCACCCCCCAGCACTGAGGGGCACCTGCCAGCAGGCCCCCACTCATGTCTCACTCATGTCCCCCTGCACCTCCACCCCCCAGCACTGTGGGGCACCTGCCAGCAGGCCCCCACTCATGTCCCCCTGCACCCCCACCCCCCAGCACTGTGTGGCACCTGCCAGCAGGCTCCCACTCATGTCCCACTCATGTCCCCCTGCACCCCCACTCCCAGTAGTGAAATGCCAATCTCATGACACAAACCAAAAGTCAAGTATGTACTTCAACACAAGTCCGTCACACACATACACTGGTTGCCATTGCTTGTGTAAACCCACATTTTCACATGCATCAACCCAATGAGCGAATCCCACACATGGAACTAAAAAATTAAAATGTATTTTGTACATGAAATCAAAAATTAAATGAAAGCATACCAAAATATGAAACATGAAATGAAAAGCACTTGAAAAAGATGATTGAATGAAAATGATAACCAATACAAAAAAATTTGAAAGAAAAACAGTCCAAAGTCACCCTCCCTTCATAATTAAAAAAAAAGAGAAATCAATCCATAGTCCAACTATTTACAATCCGTTGTCCGGAAAGAATAAATCCATTGCTCCATGTCCATAATGCAAAAAAAAAAAAAATTAATACATGATGAAACTATATACAATCCATTGTCCAAGGATGTAAAGGGTCCATGATCCCAACCAAACAAATGAAACCTACCTAACAAACTACCTAAAAATATAACTATATACAAATTTGTGTGGCATTGTCCATTGACCACAAATAAAAGGAAAACGAAAAGGAAACCTAACTTTAAAAACTATTTACAAGGGCAGCGGGCTAGTCCGACGGCTCACTTTTGGATGTCCTGGGCCAGGGCATCATCGAATTCCTGCTCAATGTCCTGGAGGCGGTCCTCTTCCATGGCCCGAGGGTTCGCAGGGATGACGACATGTTCTCCTCCAACTCCCTGCAAATTGCCTCGAGGCACTCGGCCCGCCTCAGGGCCCTCCGCATGGAGTTCTCCGCCCTGACCATCGTGAGCCGTGCCTCTTCAGCCTGCTGCCATTCTGCATCTATAGCATGGCCTAACCGCTGCCACACGGAAGACACTCCCAGTCCTGGGTCCTCTTGCCCTCTGGCCGATTCCTGCCCCTCCGATGTCGAAGGCCCCGAGCAATGATGGCTCCCACCTTGTTGCTGCTGCTGCTGTGCCTCTGCCTGTGCCCTGGCTCTTGCTGCCTGCACATCCTCCTCCGGCTGGGGTGCAGTTGTTGAGGTGGCCACCCCTGCTGGACGTCCGACTTCCGACTGTGGCAGGGATGTGTCCTCCACCAGCCTGGCTGCAGGGTCAGAGGCAGCTCCACAGGGTACCCAGGTGATACATGGGTGGGAAGATAGCATGGAGGACGACTGGGGCATAGGGGGTTCAGTTGAGGAGGGGGTCGGAACAAGGTCCAGAAATCGGAGGAATCCAGCCCTGGTGAGCGGTCCCAGTAGGTCTACGCGGTCAACGAGCCATTCGAGAAGACGTGCAGTCTCCTCATGAAAAGACTGCAGGTCACCTCGCGTGGCCCGTTGACGCAACGCCACCCCACCCAGGACAGGCTCAACACGGTCCCGGATAGCCACATCTGCAGGGAGAGGAAGGCCAGTTGTTGTAAGCGGATCCACTCCCTGAAAACAGGACTGTTCGTAGGCCGGGGTGCCTGTGCTGCCTCCTGTCCCTGCCCCTGCACTGCATCACTAGCACCAGTGGAATCCCCACCTCCAGACCCTGTGTCTGTCCCTTGCACGGCCTCCTCCTCCACCAAACCCCCCACCAACCGGGATGACTCTGTGCCATCTTCCTCCATCGCACGCTGTGGGGTCTCAGGTGCCCCTTCTGCTGCCGAGGAGTCCAACTCCGACCTCTGCCTCTTGGACCTTCCCTCGGCAGCTGCGGCCTGGGACGCGGCACCGGAATCCTCACCCCCCGACAAGATGACAAACTGGGAGGGGAGCCAAGCCTTGCGTCTCCGGCTGGCGGGATGATCCCTGCCGCTGTGCTCCACAGCACCCTCTCCGCCCTCTTCTTCAGTTGAAGCTGCAGACAGGGAGAGATAAAACACAGGCATCAGGGCACTGTACAATGGACTGATACACACATGACAGTTGCACATGAGTGGCATTGTTTAACTACAGACAAGGCATCACACTCCACGACACACATGTCATTTTAACTCACACACATGAACATTTCAACAGCAATATTGCACCAGGCAGCACCATCCATACACATACAACAGCATGAACAGCCAAAAGTGAGCCTGACATCACATGAAACACAAGGAGTGAACTAGACATTCACACACGCCACCACACTTACATGCATGTCTACATCTCCTCCAACTGTTGCAGTGATGAGATCGCCATACATGTCACATCTGCCATTCATCCTTCTACATATCAGTGTCACGTGCATCCATGTTGCATCACAGTTGCACACTTGTCAGATGCACATACATGCACATGTACACAGTGCAGATACATGCATTATGAACCACCATCCATGCCACAACCATGCCAATGTACATAAACAGAAATTCAAACATGTGTGCTCCCACACCTGCATTTGCCCAGCATGCTTACTAACACATACACCATCAATGTGTCTCACAACTGAGATGACTCACATGTAGCAGCCTCATGCCCATGTTCATACACATCCCTAAATGGCCCTACATAAACACATGTGCAACCTGCACACTACTGGCACACCACGACACGCACAGCGTACTATCAACATGCATGTACACTTACCGCTCGACTCCAGACGTGTCTGCCTCTCAAGGATCTGGACGTAGAGCGCTGGGCATATGCGTTCCAGGACCCTCATTTGATGGTTCGACAGCTGACCCCGGCGCCCCTTGGCATCCGCTGCCTTAGCGAGTCGCCGGGCCTTGTTGAGGGTGATGGACCTGAAGTCCTCCCAGCGCTTCTTGACATGATGTAAGTCGTGGACTGCCACCCCCTCTGCGTTGATGGCAGTCACGATGTCCATCCAGATCCTGGTCCATCCTTCATTGTCGGCGCACAAACTTCCAAAGAGGGCATCATACTGACTCAGGACTTGCTCCACCAGGACACCAACTTCGGTGGCAGTGAAGCTGGTGGCCCTCTGACTCTCTGGCTGGGGGTTGCCAGTGCTGCCAGATGGTGTTGTGCTGGATATGGCAACCCCAGAGGCAGGAGTGGGTGGGCAACTGGGTCCTGGGGCTGGGCTGTGGAGCGTTGGAATCCCAGTCGGGAGTCTTCGGTTCCAGCAGGGGTGGTCACAGCAACTACACCCCTGGCTGACGTGCAGGTAGCAAATGGCAGGGCACGTGGGCAGCAGGCAGTCAGGCAGCAGCAGATGGCAGGTGGGAGCGTGCTCAGGACTCTGGGGGGCAGTAATTTGGCATTCTGGGCAGGAGTGTAGTCTTCCGTGTGTTTTCGCGTGGCCAGCTTGATACGGAGTGATTTGGCACGTGAAAAAATTGCACGTCAGCATTTAATTCGAGGAAAGGGCCTTAGCGCGTAAGCGCGTCAGCACACGCACGCGATTTCATTGGACCAAAGGCCCTTAGCGCGTAAGCGCGTAAGTTACATTAGGCGCACGGGCGTTTCCCTCATAGCACGTGATGACAGAGCACACGTGGAAAAACTGCACGTCGAGTGTCATCGCGTGTAATTGGAGGAAAGCGCCCGCGTACACGCGTATCTGACGTGTACGTGTGGGCCGGTTTAAAAGCTACGTGTAGGATGCCATTTCCTTGTACGTGCTTTTCATGGAGAGCGAGTGGGTGAAATCTGTACTTCTTGTCGGTTCACACGCGATTACTTCACAGCGTTTCTAGTTCCTACTCTCTGTTACCTCTGACAGCTCTTTTCTGAATTTTTGTTGGGCCTGTTTCCTCAAACAGAGTTCACTTCTCCTTTTGTCCTGTCTCCTCAGACAGCGTACAATTCTTCTTTTGGTGGGGGTGTTGCCAACGTGCACACGTGCATATTTTTCACGTTCTTTTTCCAGGCAGACGGTGAGTTCCGCATGTACTTAGCAACTGTGCTTGCCCGTGTGTTGCGTTCCCCTTCAGATGTCATTGTAGGCTGCATGTATTACGCGTATGCTTAGTTTTGTGTTTCTGGGTGCCACAGCGTAGTGCGGGTTCATTTTTTCACGCACGTGGTCTACGAGGGGTTGCATGCACGTTAATTTTTGATTTTGGGCTGCCTGTGCGTTGCGTGACACGTCATCTTCCCCCAGGGGTCACAGACAGCCTTGTTAGAGCACTAGGGTACGAATTCCATCTGGTATCCTACCCCTTTGACCCCCAATTGCCCAGGACAATAGTTTACTGCAACTCCCATACGCACAACAACATCAGTGCCATGGTTGGGAGGCAACCAAGTGGTAAGGGAGGCAAAGGTGGCCGACCTTCAAAAGGTGGGCGTGGTGGGCACGGTAGGGGACGTGGCCGCAATTTGCAGGGTGCCCCTATACCCCCAAGTGTGGATGAACAATCAGGGACACCCATGTCCCCCCCCCATGGTTGAGGGAAACGTGGCTGACACCATCCCAGCTCAGCCCCTGTTGGACCAGCCCATTGTGGCACCTGACCTGGCACAGGATGACTCCCTGGCTGACTTCCAGGTCAGCAAGTCTAGGCCACGTGTGGCGGTGCAAGTTGTTGTCACCAAGCCACATGGATCTGGGGCAGCTATGTCATCTGCTGCCCCAAGTATGCAGGGTGGGGAGGATGCAGGGGCAGCTGCAGCTCCATCCGCCCCAGCTCTGACTCTCCCACCCAGGACAGTGTCAGTCCAGGTCCATCAAACTGACGTTCCCCCTGCCAACATTACCCTGCAACCAATGTCTGCATCAAGACCTATGGTCATTGTGCATTCCCACACTCCTACTAACCAGTCTACCGGTGATTCTGCCCCTACTGACCAGAGCGGCGTAAGCCACTCTGGCTCGGCTCCACCTTTAAAGAAGAGGAAGAAGGCTGCTGTGGCACAACAGGCTGAGACCCCAGACACGGCTACACACTCTGGTACCTCAAAGAAGCCTTGCTTTAATGATCCGGAACTTGATACACTTGTGGCCTATGTGTCAGCACATAGCTGCGAAATGGTGGTGACTGCAGGGTGCAAGACCATACCTGGTCAATGTAGGGCACACTGGAAGACCATCGCGGACAGCATAAGTGCCCTTGGATTTGTGAGGCGCACAGTTGATGATTGCTACAAGCGGTGGAATAGCAAGAAACGCAGAGCAAAGAACAAGCTGGCCTCAAATCATGCCGCTACTCTGGTGACTGGCGGTGGGTCTCCACAAGAGGACAACAAACTCACTGAACATGAGTCTGTTGCTGGGGCCTTCGTCACAGAGGAACAGATCCAAGGTGTGGGAGAACTACCTGATTATGATGCATTGTCCGGTGAGTGCCCATGCATGTGTGTGTAATGCATGTGTATGTTGTTTGGGTGACGGGTTCTGATTGAGTGCCAGGTGAGGGTGTGTGTGACTGAGTGGTATGGGCCACCCATGTGCTTCATCCAAAACATTCAGCGGCTTTGGATTTGGGTATGACAGTATCCCTTCTGCCCACAGTAGTAATTTAGCGCAACATTACGGCAGTTGCCCTTGAAGTGGCATCTTGCAACAACATTGTTTGTATTTTTCAGTGTTCTTTCAGGCTGATTGTTTCAATTCTCCCACTTTTGCTACGCATTCCTCAGCCCTATTGTCACATTTGTGACATGCTTCTGTCATTGATGAACCCCACATTGGCCCACATGTGTTACCTTGTTAGGTGAATGATTTGACCATTCAGGCTGATTGGGTATTGGCCTGATCACATACATTTTTGGGGCCTGTTTGAATGTGGAACATGATAGTTGTTTCCTGGCATGTTGAAGTGCACAACCATTGATGTGTACATCAGCCTGAAATCACTGTATTTTTGTACACTGTATGTGTTGCAGTGTGTGGCACATGCCTATTTTGTCACACTATGTTGCATTTTTCATCTCATCATGTCCATCTCACATGGATGGCTGACAGTATTCATTCACTGACATATGGATGTACTTGTGGAATGTACCATGGCTATGGTATATGCCATCTGTGTGATGGCATGTGTCATGTATGTGTATTGGACATGCCACTCACAGGCCAATGTGTGAGGGCAGTGCTACCCAGCATGCAGCAAATGTGTTGCTCTTCCATCTTGGTGTCATCAGTATCTGCCTTTTGCCTCCCCTTCCAACTCAGTGACAGTGCATGCATGGGAGGGTTATAGTCATGTGGGACATGTGTAAATCATGTACTGGTTCTGTAGCTTGTCAGGCCTATTTGTGTGCTATGGTGCTAATGCCTGTTTCCATTTTTTGTCTTTCATGTTTTTGCAGGGGATGACAGACTTGATGCTGTTGAGGTTGAGGAGATGTTGCAGACCCAGGCGGTATCTCAGGCACGACCGGGCACCAGTGGGGGACGTGGTGTGGTGGTGGGTAAGAACCCAATCTTGCTGCAGACCATTCTGTCCAGGGGTGTCTCTGGGTGCACCTCCCCAGACCTCTATTGAGGCGCTTATTCAGATGATGAGACCTATGTGGCGTCACAGGTAAGTGTTTCTGGCAAGGATTCTGTTCTGTCCAACCCACCTGCACCAGGGGTAAAACCCTCTATGGGGATGTCAGTGTTGGTAAGTACGCCTTTGGCAGTTACGGATGCAGGGTCACACTCCACAACATCTGATCCTGTTCCTGGGCCAGCAGATCAGAGCGGGAATGCAGTCCTGCAGCCTCAGGCAGTGCCGGCACAGCAAGGCGCAGATCGCCTTGCCCCAAACAGGTGTGGTGCCCGCTGACGCGGTCGCCGTACGCCACCAGGCAATACTGCATGGGAACAATTCATGTACGGTATGGCAACCCAACAGGCAGCATCAGTTGAGATGATTGCTCAAGCAATGGAGAGGGTGGCCACTTCTTTGTCCCCCCTGAAAGGCAGATGGAGAAACTACAGCAGGCAACAGACTCCATTTGCCAATCACACAGGGAGGACATGTTGGCGTCCAACAGGGACAGACGGGCGGCACAGGAGACTCTACGCCAATCGATATCAATAGAATCCCAGGGCCACAGGGAAGCCCTGAGGGTAGAACTCCATCACCTCAGGGAAACTCTTGTTGACCTTGAGGCTTCCACTAACTTGAGGACAGAACAGCAGCTGGAGCGGCTCACACGTTCGCTCTCAGCTGAGATGCAGGCAACTCGGGAGGAGATCCGGGCATCACATCAGGTGGTGCATGGGGATCTCCGCACTATAATCCTCCAGAACGAGAACTACCACACCCGCATGCTTGCTGCCATGGAGGACCATACCAGGGCTTTGCGTGGGCTGCCTCCCATAGCACCACCACCTCCTGTGGCAGCAGAAGAGGGTGATGAGAGCGACAGCAGCAGTTCTCCCACATTGGCATTGCCGTGCAGGCCATGAGCCCATGGAGGTGTTTTTTTCCCAACATCCACACAGGTGGCTGTTGCTGCGCACCCTGTCCTCGGACCTCCTGGGTGCCCCCCCCCCCGGCCCCCACATGGCCATTTTTGATTTTTGATTTTTTTTACAGTGTGTTGCCTTGTGTGGCTCCCGTGGGCATCCACTGTATTCCGGCTGTGCACATGCAGGCTTATCCTGAGTTTGGGTTAGATGCTTGGGTTCATGAGACACACACCCCTCCTGATTCCCGTTTCCATGGGCTTGCAAAGGGTGTGCCCAAGTGACAGTGACTTACACAGTGACGTTGGACTCCCATGAGCTGTGTCGGCAGTCTGTAGTCAATACGGTGTATACATTCCTAGTGGATATTGTTGTTGTATTGTACACTGCATGGTGTATTGATATGTGCTTGCGCATCCATGTCTTCCTCCTAATTTGCACATTCATTCCTCATGTCTTCACAAAGCCGTCTACTTTGGAGATGGAGTTCATGTTGTAAGCAGTGCACTTACCCATTTGCGTGGCAGCAGCACTGTACATTTGGAAGTGGTCGATGTGCTGGCATAATCAGGTTGTAAGACTACCACTACTTTAACTTAGTACTGTCATGTTTATGTTATGTTTGAGGTTGTGTAGCTGCATTGTATTGTTGGTAAGTATTTGGTCATGTGTGTTGTTAGTTCTACATTACTGGGAGCATATTGTGTGTGGCCAGTTTCCATTAGGGACAATGTACTTTGTGACACTTGTGTCATGTTTTGGGGATTGCTTTGTTTGCTCTCACATAGCATGGCATGCCATGGTGTGTTGGATGGCGGTGCTGGGGAGGGGTTGGGTGACATGGCACTGTTGTCATGTTGTATTTTGCAAGGGGGTAATGAATTTAGCATCATAGAAGTGTGCCTTTGATGATACAGCATTGGTGGTGTTTGTGTAACACTTCCAGGTGACGAATCTATGGTTGTGACAGTTGACTGTCCCTTATGTCATCATCATTGATTGTCAGATGGCATGTGCCAGGGCTGTGTGCACTCCACAGGGGTGTGCTTTTAGGTGAAGTAATTAGCCACGAGCTGCGTACAGGCTGCCTCACCCCGTGCCCTTTCCCCTCCCATACGCAGCGGCCGTGCATGTGGTTGGGGATGTGGGGCCACCACCATGTCCACGGGCAGGCCCCGGCATGTTGCACCGTTTTGCAGGACACATGCTGCCACTATGATCCTGCACACTACTGGGGGAGCGTATAACAGCTGCCAGCCAGAACGGTCAAGGGAGCGAAAGCGTGACTTGAGCACTCCGAATGTTCGCTCCACTATGCCCCGGGTTGCAATGTGGGTTGTGTTGTATCTTACCTCCAGTGGCGTAGTGGGGTTCCGAATTGGTGTCATCATGTGGGTGCTCAGAGGGTAGGCACTGTCCCCTGGGGAGGTGGTGATGGGTATCATTAATGGGGTTGTGACATTACTCAGTATCTGACATGCATGCATGTGCTGTGGCATTTATCCTCACCGAGCAGCCATGTATCGCCATGCCGCCCAGCTTCTAGGTCCCGGTTTACGGTTGACATTCTGTAAATAAAACTGTTGTGGGTGGACCCTGGATAGTTGGCATATACTGAGGTGATGATTCCCTTGGCATCACATACTACCTGCACGTTGATGGAATGCCAGTGCTTGCGGTTTCTATAGATGTGCTCTGATGCCCTGGGGGGACGTAGAGCCACATGGGTGCAATCAATGGCACCTAGGACTTTGGGGAATTGTGCCACCCTGTAGAAATCCTGGATGGCAGACTGCCTTTCTACAGGTGTTCTGGGCAGGTATATGTGCCTGCGAACTGATGGGCGTGCAGTCATGATGGCCAAGACCTGGTGGAGGCAGTGTGACTGCGTGGCCTGTAACACCCCCCCCCACTATAGCACTTGTCCGCTGAAATGATCCAGTGGCCAAGAAGTGCAGTACATTGAGGACCTTCTCCAGTGGGCTGAGTGCTTGGGAGCACAGGGTGGGTGATGTGAGGTCATCCTCCCACTCACTCACCAGGTCCAGTATTATGTGAGGTGGAAACCTGTACCTCCCATACACCTGGTCATCAGGCATCCCAAAAAGGCTGGTTCTGGGTGTCAAAATTCTGGGCCTGGCTATCCTCCTCCTGCGGTATCCCATGACCACTGCTGCTAGGAATGGTATATTCATCCTGGCGTCTGAGCTTGTTTGTTGTTTGCGCGCACTTTTATGCTGCATGGGTCCACGTACGCCTGCTTCCTGCTGGCGTACGTGTTTCAGGATTAAAACGTCTTTTTTGGCACACGCGTTAGCCCCGTTCGAATCCATGAATACGTGTTTTGAACGTGCGTGTGGGCATTCTGCGCATTTGCCTCCTGTACTTCCCCCGTGACGCCCACATTTTCACGCGTTGTTCCCCATTCCGCGTGTCACGCTTTAGCACTCTTGCGCACATTAATTCCATGAATCGGCCTGATAATTAGTGAAATACAAATAGATGCAGTTACATGCTCTAAAGCTCCAAAAGAAGTTGAACAACCCGTAGTGCAATGGAGTCATGATACACCAGATCAAGATCTGATTAAGGTGCAAAAAGATGATCCAATATTGGGGATCTTTTATAATTATTTGATGGACCCGGAACAAAATCCTTTAACTGAAAATGATTGTACAGGAAAAGAAGAGTTGAGAGTGTTATTAAAGAATAAAAAACAGATTTGATTACAGGATGGATACAGTGGGTGGTACCACTTTCATTCAGAGGGCTAATGTTACACCATGCACATGATGCAATAACTGCAGGACACAGAGGTTCACAAAAGATCTTAAAGATATTGAAAGATTATGCTTACTGGCCACACATGTCCCAAGATGTGGAATTATATACCAGGGGGTGTCTGGTATGTGCACAATATAAACCTGCTTCACCAATGAATAGAGCTCCATTGATGAAATGAAGTTTAACTCTTCCATGGTCAGATTTGCAAATTACTGCACTATTACTTCTTTGGTCTTGATTTTGTCTCTGATTATTGTTCATGCCTGACATGTTGGATCAATATCCTGCCCAGGGCCTGTCTCCTGAGTACCTAGGGCTAATGTAGCTCTCCCTATTACTAGGATCATATGACTAAAACATCGGTGCAGAGGGGGACAACCTCTGTGGAGTACCCCTCTGTTTGGGTGTCACATTATTTTTGCCTGGACTTTGAGCGGACTCAAGTGACATTTTAGCTGACCTGATCTCCATTACTGTTGCCAAGGATTTTTTATATTTTGATCTGGTATCTTTCATTTTATCACTCTCTCTACCCTGACAGTAGAGCGCTTCATATAGTTTTGTACTTTGGTGCACAATCTATTCAAGAGACTTCTCACGATCAAATTAGCGGACTAACTGTGATGTAATGTCTTTCTGCAAACCATAAAAATAAGCAGTTTTAAACTAATTGGAATTAGAATCAAAAGATACATCAAAACGAGAAAAAGCACTTTTTAAGTCTTGCAGAAAGTGGCAAGGGGACGTATTTGGTCCAGCTGTAATCGTGTATGCAACTTTTTTTGCCTCTTGTAATGACTGGAATGGAGAAAAATGACGTCTAATCTCTTTTTCAAATTCTGCTGTTCATTTAATCCTCTGATGATGCTCGCTGTAGGAGCATCCAGAGTTAAGTGAAAGTATTGTCTGTATTGTTCCTTAGGTATGAGTAGGGCTTTAAATATATTGTGCACTGCTTCTAAGTGGTCCTCTATACAGCACTCCCCTCCTTTTTTGAACGGTTTGATCAGGGCCTTGATTTCATTATCTTGATAGGGCTACTTGGCCCTATATTTGGGATTGCACAACTTTGTGGTTCAACCCTTGTCTCAGGTGTATGGGATTGGTGGCGACCCCCTATGGGTGTGTCAAACCCCCAAAGGCGCTGCAACCAAACTCAGACACCGGCACAGCCACTGGGGCACTATCTCCCCGTGTAGAGATGGAATTCACCTCAATCTCATTGAATGTGGTGCCCTGTCGTTTGTCCTGGGACTGAAAGTGCATATCTGCTGTTCTAAATCCTTACACTTTTTAAGGAGTCGATCTGCCTCCTTATGCAAGTAATTGTTTTCATCACCCATCTTATTAATCACATTTTGCATATCGCTCATTTGCATTTGACATTCATTAAACTCTTTTTCTCGCTTGTCTCTTTCTTGAAACATGTTAGCTATGTCTTGTTCAACATTCTGAAGTTCACCTTCCTTCTCAAAATGTTCTTTTTATAAAATTTGCATTTCCAAAATAGCCTCATCTTTATCTTGTCTAATGTGACCTACCAATCCTTTCAAGTGTTTTAATTCTCGCTCACTATCCTCAAATTGTTTCTTCCTTTGGGACAATTGAGTGTTGAGTTCTTTACACTTTGACTGCATGTCCTTCTAACATACCTCCAGTTCTGCTCTTAACTTTTTCTCCTGTTCACTAGCTCCATCTAATTCAATTTTTAGTCTGCTAATTAGCTTGGCATCATTTCTTGCATTCACAGAGACCTATTTAAAATAAACCATACTTTGGCACATAGTCGTATCAGACAATCTTTCTCTGCAGGTTTGTCAGTGGCATTTAATAGTCTCAGAAGGCAGACTTAAATTATGCTACCCTTTTCAAAAATGTTGTCCAATGGTTTTTTCTGAAATTCCCCATAGATACGGTCATGCCACTCTGTATCATTATTTGATGACCATGTTCCATGTGCATATAATTTTGCCTCCAGATATTTCACCAACTCTGGCAATGTGGCATCAATTTGAGACATTCTGATATTCACTTTCAGTGTCACACTGCTCTCACAAAATGGGTTCCCTTTAATGGAGGTATGATAGTGTGGAACGTACTTGCCATGCCCAGTAGTGTCAGTCTAGAAATATGGATACCTCTACTCTGTGACCGTAAACGCATTTTGGTGGCTGTGGGCCAACCGTCTCATGCACGATATGACAGAATATAGGTTTTCAAGTTTGCCAATGAACGACCATTTTGATGTAACAAGAATCGCCATTTTGTTTTCTAACCATTGCTCATTGCTTTCTGTTCCTATTGCTTCGCAGTATATTTTCCGCTTACACTGCTCTACTGTAAAACATTGTTGTCTGTATGTGAAAAGGACAAGGCCGCAGGGCCAAGAGGATAATTAGAGTTCGTTGAAACACAAACGTAGGCAGCACCAGGAAGAATGCCCGGCTCCTACTGAATGTAGCCTTGAAGCAGAGCTGCAGGGCATTTAATCATTTCGCAGCTGCCAGCCAGTCTCGTTATATGGTAGAATATGTTAGATTAATACCGCTAAAGGCTTGAATTATGCTTTTCTTACGGCCCCCCTTTGCTGAGCCCGCTAGAGCGTGTCGGCTCCCAGGACGCGAATAGCACCTAATAGATAGCAAGGTCCGGAATGCAACTCTTTCCCCCCGTATGTAGCTCGCTTCCAAGAACAGAAGCGCTGTGTTCCATTCAACAACTGAAAGATGCCTTCGCACTCACAAATTGCAAATTGTTACTAGAATAGATGTTTGAAGGTGTCATAGTAGTCGGAGATGTCCATCATCACACCAGGTTCAAAGAAATCCAATAAAGGGGGGTGTTAAGCATGTCATAGCTGATTGTTTGATATGCATTTTGTATATAAGTAACTGATGTACGTAATACACTCTCTTGCGTCCCTCGAGGTCTAGAGATACACGTCGCCAGGCGTGAGACCGAGTTGGCCAACTGAGACTTTTGCTTTGCAATAAACCCTAGCTTTGGGAATACAACCTCGTGTCTGTCGTATCTATCGTGTGTGGTGACTTGCCTTGTTTCCATAGACGTCAGGGTCCCCTAGGGGCCCCTTTCAGTAGGTGCTCTACAGTCACTTTCCCGGCCAATGCACCATTACTTGTAAGAGATTTTGTCTTATTGGGATAAATCCGGGATTTGGCGGTATTACCTTACTGTAAAAAATATTGGCAGTAATTTGGCGGTAAACTGGCCTTACATTTAGAGTGGGTTTGGTATCACCCTATTTCAGCGACCATATATTGTTAGCTTGTATTGGCGGTAATTTTAGTGGTATCTTACTTTGTGGTATTTTCAGAATTATCTTATTCCTGTGGTATAGTGGTGAGCATGTTTTTGTTTTTATACTACAACCCCATCATAAACCTTTCCTTTCTATTAGAATGTCTTTTAATCGCCTGTAGAGAGCCCCCAGATTTATGACACTTCAGAGAACCCAATGAGTTTATTCATAGCGCCACCTATTGTTTGAGGCTGGTATTACTGGTTTATGTACATCCAGTAATATAAGTGCCAGATTATGCACCCCTTCCCTTCAGCATGCAAGGAAGGAATCACTCATTACATTGCACACACACGCCTTCGTACTTTGTAGATATGTACTACTGACTTTCTCTTGTTTGCTATTTTAACTACAGAGGTAAATTGGTAAATGCACTACTGCACTGGTATAAACATCACCTCTGTGCTTCACATACATAAGTGATTCACAGATGCATGAATGAGACCAAAGTCTCTGTTTTTTGTTATCTGTACTTTGCATTACATGACAATTACAAACCGCGAAGCATCAAACCACAGGATATTTACAGCATCACCTGCAAGATATAAAAGAACAACAGAACAGAAACAAGCAGGTATTTTGCAAACATGAATTTATGTTCTCACACTTTGAGCATAGAGAGAAAAATAAACATACACATTTTTCTAACCTCCCTGCACTGCCAATGGATTCTAGCAACACATGTACATCATAATTTTTTTTTTCCTCACTTGGCACCAATCTTACCAATTCCAGTGAAATCTGAAGTCCCTGCACGACCACGCTGTCTTCGCAGACCCAGGCTCAGTGCGAAACTCCTCCATATATGTGTGGGGTGCAGCCGGCTGATAATACTCGTAGCCAGCGCTCGGCCCACTTGAAGTTCAACAGATATGGCACCGTCTGTTTCCTGGTCCCAGCACGAAATGCCAACTCACCCTTTTTCATTCATTAGGAAAGCTCTCATTCAGCCCCCTGTTGACGTGGCTTGTCTGCCTACAATCCTTACGAATCAGAATAAAGGAATGTGCCCTGTGCCAGGCTTCGTTCTTCACAACAATGAAGACTTAATTTTCAAAGCAATGTTTCATTTCCCTTCCTGCATTTTACATGTTTCTGTTCTCCACAAGATGAAGAAAAAGCTAGTGTACATTTCCTCATGGAAAAAATGAATTTTAAACAGTGCACCCAAAACATGGACTGTACTTCATTGTGCATAGAAGACTGCATTATAATGTTAGAGAAGTTGATATTAGTATTTTAGTAGTGTTAGTAGAAGGTTAATCAGTTATGTATTCTAATGCAGTTTGCACACATGAAACATCCAAATTTAAATTGTGTTCTTCTTTATTTTAACTGGCAGTACACTGTGGTTTTCTTTTAATGTGTTCTGACACTTTGCCTGCTGGCTTTTACTGAAATAATGCCTTCATTGTCAAAGTGGGCATGGCTATTTTTCTATGCTGTATATTGTATGTTGGCAATAAAACCCCACATATCCTTACATATGGCTGCACCTCCATGCTGCATGTTGCATGGTAATAAAACCCAATATATACCCTTACCGTGTCCAGTAAAGATAGAAGGGGTGTGAGATGAAGGATGTTGTGTGTTTATCAAGGAAGGGTGGTGGGGGTGTGAGTAGTTGTAAGGGAGTTGGGTCTGTGTTAAATGATATTGTGAGCAAGTGGGTGGTGGCTGAATGGGTGAGGGTAGAGGTGGTAGTTAAGGGTGGAGTAGAAGGTGCTACTAGGTGCAATTTGTGAATGCTTGGGACAGTGGGGAGGATGGAGATGTATGGACGGTGTCTGACCGAGTGTCCAGTGTCATTTCTGCTGCACCATTTGTAGCCTCCAATTTTGGAATTACTGTCCATTATTGGAGGCTGGGTAAATGACAGAGACTAGCTTATTGTGGAATTTATGTAAATCCATTTTCGGAATTTGGAATCTCAAGTCGTATAGATTGCGACCAGTGTTGTCTTAGTGTGTCCTAAATCAGTGGTTGAAGAGACCAGACTATCAAAATACCAGTGTGCTAAGGTTCAGAGTAGTATAAATTGACCCAGTATTGCTTTAGTGTGGCCAGGTTCGAAGCAGCAGAATTCAAAATGATACAAACACCATGGCAGCAGAAATTAAATGTGGCGAAGTCGCACAGTGACAAACTCAATGTGGTGAAACCTCACAATAGCAAAATTCCAAGTGGCAAAATTCAAAAGCAGCAGAACCCAAAATGATACAGACATCAAAGTAGCAGCAAATTCATAATGTAAGGGTACAAAACGTAGCAGAACCTAAACGTACAAACTTCACAGTGGCAAAATTTAGTGAATGGCAAAACTTGACAGAAGATTCAAAGGTGGTGAAATCACACAGTAGCAAGGGTTTCCAATGTGGCAAAACCTCACAGTGGCAGCAGTTCAAGTGGAAACTCAAAGGAATCAGAACTCAAAATGGCACAAACCCCAAAGCAGCAAGAGTCCAGGAAGGTAAAACCTCACAGTTGAAAAAGTTAAAAGGTTGTGAGACCTCACATTGGCAGCATTCAAAGTGGAAATTCAAATGTGGTAGAACTCAAAATGGTGCAAACCTTAAAGCAGCAAGATTTAAGCAGGCAAAACATAAAAGTAGTACAATTCAAAGGTGGTGAGACCGCACAGTAGCAAAACTAAAATGTGGTGTAACTTCACAGTGGCAGAATTCAAAGTGGCAGGATTCAAAGGCAGCAGAGGTTAAAATGATGCAAGCATCATGGAAGCAAAATTAAGAATGGTGTGGAGTTCATAAGCAGCAGAACTCAAAAAGGTACAAACAAACATTAGTGTAGCAGAATTACAATGTGGCAAGGCCTCAGACCAGCAAAAAATAAAAGTGGTGAGAAAAAGTAGAAGAATAAGAACAATTAAAACCTGGTGAATCCTCACAGTAGAAGAAATTCCGTGTTGAGACCTCACTGTAGCAAATTCCGGTGTGGCAAAACCTCACAGTAGAAAACTTAAAACTGGCAAAATTCAAGCTGACCCAAACACAAAATGATACAAACATCACATTATCAAAATGTGAATGCCAAATGAAAGCAGCAGAGCTCAAAATGATGCAAAACGTACAGTGGCAAATTCAGAGTTTTGACACTTCACAGTGGCAACATTCAAGGTGGCAAACGTTCAAAAACAGCAGAACTCAGAATGGTGGAAAACCACAATAGTTGCAACATTCAATGTGGTTAAGCCTCTTCCCCCCAGTATAAAAACTGAAAAGTGGCGAAACCTCACAGCAACAGCATGAAATGTGGCAAAATTCAAAAGCAACAGACACAAAGGGATACAAAAGACATATTAGCAGAATTCAGATGAAGTGAAACCTCACATTATCAAAAATCAAAGTGGCAAATTCAAAGCAGCAGAACTCAAAATGATATAAGTAACATATTAGCTAAATTAAAAGGGGGCAAAACCCAACAGTAGCACATTCAAAGGGAGTAGAACTCATAGTGGTGTGCAAACCTCACAGTAGCGGAATTCAAGTGACAAAATTCAAAAGCAGCAGAACTCAAAATGATACAAATAACACAGTAACAAAATTTAGATGAGGGGATTCCTCACAGTAGCAAAATTGATAGTGGAAAAATTCAAAAGCAGCAGAAGTCAAATGGGGCAAAACCTCACTGAACAAATGTTCAAAGGTGACAATATTCAAACTGCAGGATTTCGCCGAAGCAGGATTCAAACAGTAGAGTTAAACATGGTGACTAATGATAGATTCAAACTTTTGTGAGTATGTTGTGTCATCCCTTACCTTGTTCAGTGGTCCTTGGGTCAGCAGAGGGGGAGCTTCATTACCGCGCTAGGTGGCAGGTGAACAGGCCAACGGGATTTGCCCTTATTCACTGCCCTCTGCCGGCTTGTACAGAGTTACATGCCACACAGCTCCAAGTTGTTATATGTATGATAAATGTGCACTGAATAGAATATGAGCATAATCATAGGTGGCACAAAACAATAGTAGGAATGTCCTACAGTCCCAAGTACCAAGACTTCACCCATGGCAATATTACTTGAGCCAAGATGCAAGGGGTAAATGAAAGGCACACTGTAGGTCATGAAGAAAAACTACACGCTGCATTAACAAAAGCTATCATGCAAAGAAGAAATACTCTCTGGCAAACACATCTATACAAAATGGTCAGTGATTACTGGAAACCTTCCCACCATCAAGCTTCAGCTTTACTAATGCCATCCCAAGGAGGGCGGGTATGCCCAGACACGGTTCCTGATCCTTCTGTGCCTATAGACCCAAGCTGCACCCATCAGACAATGCCACATGAGATTGGACACATGCCTAGGGTTGCTTGTGGTCTTGTGCATAAGGGATGTACCCTAGCATTTTAGGGGCCTGTGATGAAGCGGAGCAAGAGGAACGGATTCAGAGCCAATTAAATAGTTAAAAGTAAATAATCTGGCCTCAAGTAGAGAGAAAAACCCTTCAAGTAATCTGGTGGAGTGATGGCAGGGAGTGATGTAATAGAGGGTCATCAAGGGAGGGTTTTCTTTATAATGTCATGTGTCTTGCCCAATGAGAAATAAAGAAGAGTCAGAGGAAGGTGCCCTTCTTTAATACGGAACTGTTTGTTTTTGTTTTTAATGTTAGGCAACGGAGAAGACGGAATAAGAGAGAGTTTCCTCTGAAGAGGAGATAATTTATGAGTGGTCGTATTAGTAATGATGGATCGTGAGATGAGCCGCGGTCTTTTCCTGTTGAACGCATCGTGAAGACAAAGTTAATATTAGAAGTAGGGTTAAAGATGTCGTATGACTCCAGGTCAGAGAGACTGAGAAGCCGGTTTGAAGAGCTGTGCGAGTGAGGAGAGGCTCTACCGGACAACAGCTGCAGACTAAAGAAACAAGCCCAGCTGACGTGGACTGTCGGACCAGCTGGGAGGTTTGACAGAGCCCGCCGTACGAGTTTCTCTCGCAGGAGACGAAACGTACGGCGTAGGCTGTCAGCATTGAAAGCACAGCTGAGACGAGCCGTGCACATGGCGCAGGCTGACAGGAGGGAGAGAACAGCTGAGAGGAGCCACGCACTCCAAATCAGCCCCCACCCTTGCAGCACAGGCTCTTCTGAACGAGGTACGAAGTGCCGGAGAGCTGGGGAGAGGCAACGTGGAGCCAATCAGGGCTCAATTCACCAAAGAAAGAAAAGACGCAGCGCGGCTGCGTCTGCCTTCAGCGGAGGAGAGGAGGGGCCAACTATCTTCAGGAAGCCCTAAGGTAACTCGGCGAGTGAAGGCCTGAGAGGAGTCCGTATGAACTAAAAGTCCTAACAAGGCCTAAGTGTAAAGTGGGGGAGTTGAGAGTGACATCTGAAGAGGGCGAGGGGAATTTTGTAGACAACCTCGACATTTTTTATCACATAGAGGATAGAGTTAAATGCAGCATTCTGTAACTAACCCACAAGGCTCCCACTCCTCCAAGACATAGTTCCACAAAGGAAAAGGAGAAAGATATACAAAGTGAAAGACATTGTTTGTGGTTGAGTTCGTTGTGAAAGAAAAGAAAAGATATAGATAGAGACTTAAGAATCACACATCTAGCTGGGTCCCCGGCCAAACCAGGACAAGGAAAGACTGGCACTTATATCTTGACACCTAAGAGAAGGTCGAACTCTGCAGGGCATCTATTTATCTAATTGGATATATATATAGTTAATTAAAAACATTAAATTCAGACTGTGTACTGTGTTCTAGTTCCATCTGCTCTATCCCATTTGGTGGCAGCGGTGGGATAGAGCGGAAAACGATGGAGGAACTAATAAAGACCCTGAGTGAGGGACAACAGTTATTACAACAACCCTCCAGCTCCAAAGTCAGCAGGCACAAGCTGACAGGCAAGCCTTCCAGCAGGCTCTACAACTTCAACAGGCCCAACTCTTGGAAGCTACCAAAATGAGAAGTCACACCCCGTTACCAACCTCAGTTCTTCAGAAGTTTTCCAGTGGCGAAGACCCTGCTAATTTTTTTGTCAATTTCGAAAGGGTTGCCAGGAACGCCCAATGGCCAGCCGAGAGGTGGTGTCATTATATCGCACCGCTCATGACCGGAGAGATGCAGAGCGCCTATCAGGCAGCTAATCCAGCGGGAGACACCAGCTGCCAGGACATGAAGCGAGTGGTATTGGAATGTCTTGGTCACGATGAGGAAGCATATCAGATCAAGTTCAGGGATACCAAGCTGCTCCCGGAAGAGATTCCCGCCAGCTCTTTTATAGAATAAAGGAATTAGGGGAGAAGTGGCTACAAACCAGCTCTGCTACTGTTCATGAAATGGCTGAGAGAGTAATTTTGGAACAATTTGTGGATGCACTGCCGTTACCGATGCAGAGGTGGGTCAGGCAACATCATAGACCCACCCTGGTCGAGGCAGTCAATATCGCCTCTGTATATCAAAAGGCCAGACAGGCGAAGCTAATGTTGTATCCCTCGGTTCCTGAGGCAGGAGGAGGTTCCGGAGGGATAGGATTTTGACCGACATCTTCCTCACGCTGGCCCAACTCAATGATCCGGAAACCAGAATGGGAAGGACCATGGTTCCGCCCTAACAGTGAAGGAGCAGGGACTTCACAAGTTAACCGACCACCGAGCTCCAGTGCCCGGGGCCCTCAATGTTTTGAGTGTGGGGAGTGGGGCCACCTAGCAAGACTGTGCCCCAGGAAGATAAAGTCGGAACCAATGGATGTGGGGAGCTTTGAGTCAGTCAAAGAAATTAACCAGAGTGGTACTTCAGCGAGTATTAAGGCCATATACCCATATATCTGCGAAGCTGAGGTGGAAGGCCGGCCCACCAGAGTGATGCTGGATTCAGGGAGCTTGCAGACTGCTGTGAACCCAGACCTGGTGGGTGGTGTGGAGAAGTTGAATGAGAGTATTCCCATTCGCTGTGTGCATGGTAACATAAAGGTGTATCCCCTTAAGAATATAAAGATAAAAGTGGCTGGAGAACAAATAAAGATACAAGCCGCCGTGATGCCCGCACTACCTGAACCCCTAACAATTGGCTCTGATGTGCCTGATCTTCCTCGGCTCATCCAGAAGGTAGAAGATCACTGGCTGAAGGAAGCTCCTTTTTGTAATGAGGAGGTCATAGGCCAACCCAGTAAGCTAAAGAAAAGCAGAAATGTAAAAAGACTCGAGAAACAATCCTGGCTTGTAAAGAATATGTGTCCTGTGGCGGTGGACTGGAAGCTAGACGCAGGAGGGGATAGGTTTCCTAAGGCCCAGGAGCTTGATCCACTGTTGAAACATGCAAGAGAGGCATCCATTGAGGATTCAAAAGGGAAAACACCTCATTCTATTAAGGATAAAGGTTTATACTATCGTATTTCTGAGGACCCCGACAAAGGAACAATTCGTCAATTGTTGGTACCTAGCAATTATTATCGCCCCGTATTGGAGGTAACCCATCTACAGGAGGGCGAGGGTCACCTCGGCGTGGAAAAAAACACGCAAAAGATCCTCGCCAGGTTCTATTGGCCAGGTGTATATGGACAAGTGACCCGTTTTTATCAGCAATGTGAAGAGTGCCAGAAAAAAAATCGGGCAGGGGTATCCAAGGCACCTCTCCAACATATGCCCTTGATATTGGAAGCTTTTCAAAGGATTGAGATGGATATCGTGGGTCCATTGGAGGCCTCAAGTAGAGGGCATAAATATTTGCTGGTGATTGTGGATTATGCAACCCAATATCCCGAAGCTTTTCCCTTACGTTCGACAACCGCACAGCAAATATGTGATGTCCTAGTACCTTTATATCAAGAGTGGGCATACCGAAGGAGATTGTTACGGACAGAGGAACCAACTTCATGTCAGTTGTATTAAAACAAGTATGCGAAACTTTACACATCGTCCAATTTAATACTGCAGTTTATCATCCCCAAACGGATGGCCTGGTTGAGAGGTACAACCAGACGATCAAACAAATGCTACGGAAAACCATCCAACCAGGGGAACGGAATTGGGATAGGGTGTTACCATGGATACTTATGACTCTGAGGAATACTCCTCAGTCAACTACCGGTTTCGCCCCATTTGAACTGCTGTTCGGAAGACCGGTGAGAACTCTGTTGGACATTTTAAAGGAAAGTTGGGAGGAGCAGCCTAGTCAAGAGATTACCCTGTCTGTATATGCATCTCAACTAAAGTAAAGAGTCAAAAAACTTCAGTCAGGGCACAATTACACCTCCAACAAGCTGTAGGAAAACAAGAGCAATATTACAACTAGAAGGCACGAGTACAAACTTTTCAAGTAGGAGATAGGGTCCTTTTGTTACTTCCTACGTCTGAAAATAAAATGCTAGCATCTTGGAGAGGTCGTTATACAGTCGAAGAGCTATTGGGTACAGTAACATTTCGGATTCGACAACCCGAAAGTAAAATTCCTCTTCAGACTTATCACATTAATCTATTGAAGAAGTGGACTGAACCAGAAGTAACAGTGGCTATGGTTAATGTCGAAGAAGGGTCGCCAGAATACCTACCAACGACAGAGGCACCAGTAGGAAAGGAAGCTCTGAACATTGACCCAAAATTAGATCCTTCTCAAGAGGCGGAACTTTCGAGGTTGTTGGATCAGTATAAGGGTATCTTCTCTTCGATACCAGGGAAGACTTCGCTGACGTGTCACCACATTCAGACCAATCCTGGAGTGAAGGTGAGAATCCGTCCGTACAGAATTCCTGAAGCCAGGTTGAAAGATGTGAAGGAGGAAATACAGGAGATGCTACGCTTGGGCGTAATAGAACCATCACATAGCGAATGGTGTTCTCCGTTGGTATTAGTACCGAAACCCGATGGGAGCATTCGATTTTGCATGGATTTTAGAAAAGTAAATGAGGTATCTAAATGTGATGCCTATCCTAGGCCTAGGATTGACAACCTTCTGGAGAAACTTGATAAGGCAAAATTTCTATCAACAATTGACTTAACAAAAGGTTATTGGCAGGTGCCACTGTTTTTTCTGGCTAAAGAAAAAACTGCTTTTGCCTCTCCAGGAGGTTTGTATCAGTTTACTGTCCTTCCCTTTGGTCTACATGGGGCTCCAGCTACATTCCAAAGGTTGATGAACCACTTAATAAAAGGACATGAAGGTTATGTAGGAGTGTCTCTGGACGACATTGTGGTTTACAGCCAAAGGAACGGATTCAGAGCCGATTAAATAGTTAAAAGTAAATAATCTGGCCTCAAATAGAGAGAAAAACCCTTTAAGTAATCTGGTGGAATAATGGCAGGGAGTGATGTCATAGAGGGTCGTCAAGGGAGGGTTTTCTTTATAGTGACATGAGTCTTGCCCAATGAGAAATAAAGAAGAGTCAGAGGAAGGAAGGTGCTCTCCTTTAATACTGGACTGTTTGTTTTTGTTTTTCATTTTAGGCAACGGAGAAGACGGAAGAAGAGAGAGTTTCCTCTGAAGAGGAGATCATTTATGAGTGGGCGTATTAGTAATGATGGCCCGTGAGATGAGCCGCGGTCCATTCCTGTTGAACGCATCGTGAAAACAAAGTTAATATTACAAGTAGCGTTAAAGATGTCGGATGACTCCAGGTCAGAGAGACTGAGAAGCCGGTTTGAAGAGCTGTGCGAGTGAGGAGAGGCTCTACTGGACAACAGCTGCAGACTAAAGAAACAAGCCCAGCTGACGTGGACTGTCGGACCGGCTGGGAGGTTTGACAGAGCCCGCCGACGATTTTCTCTCGCAGGAGATGAAACGTACGGCGTAGGCTGTCAGCGTTGAAAGCACAGCTGAGATGAGCCGCGCACTCCAAATCAGCCCCCACCCTCACAGCGCAGGCCCTTCTGAACGAGGTACGAAGTGCCGGAGAGCTGGGGAGAGGCAACGTGGAGCCAATCAGGGCTCAATTCACCAAAGAAAGAAAAGATACAGAGCGGCTGCGTCTGCCTTCAGCGGAGGAGAGGAGGGGCCAACTATCTTCAGGAAGCCCTAAGGTAACTTGGCGAGTGAAGGCCTGAGAGGAGTCTGTATGAACTAAAAGTGCTAACAAGGCCTTTGTGAAAAGGGGGGGAGTTGAGAGTGACATCTGAAGAATGCGAGGGGAATTTTGTAGACAACCTCTACATTTTTTATCACACAGAGGACATTAACAGCCGAAGAGTTATATGCAGCTTTCTGTAATTAACCCACAAGGCTCCCACTCCTCCAAGACATAATTCCACAAAGGAAAAGGAGAAAGATATATGAAAGTGAAAGACATTGTTTGTGGTTGTATTCGTTGTGAAAGAAAAGAAAAGATATAGATAGAGACTTAAGAATCACACATCCAGCTGGGTCCCGGGCCAAACCAGGACAAGGAAAGACTGGCACTTATATCTTGACACCTAAGAGAAGGTCGAACTCTGCAGAGCATCTCTTTATCTAATTTGATATATATAGTTAATAAAGAACATTCAATTCAGACTGTGTACTGTGTTCTATTTCCATCTGCTCTATCACAGGGCCACATGTAATTATTAATTCTAAATCATTTCAGTTATCTGGTCTTGACACAAAACCATAACAGAAATTTAGGGCCTGTATGCCCCTATTCTTATAAACCTATTCAGTACTGTGAACTGAAACTCCATCTCCCCCACCTCAAGGGAAGGCAGTATATTAATACTTATTCATATGGACAATGCTATGACTACTAATGACAGCTGAGTGAGACACAAAACACTTTTAACAATAACATAAATGGGCTGTTTAAGGCTCCCCCGAATTATTGTGCTACTTGTGTACTCTACACCCACTTAAGCATGTCTGCTAACCATCTTCTTATATCTTGTCACGCTTAACCCTTCACCACCCAGTATATTTAATGCAATAAAACAATGGGCCTCATTACGACCCTCGCGGTAGCCGTGCTCTTATTGCCCTTTGCCCGGTAATTGCCCTTTTCTTGGACCCGGTAAAAATCAATCCCCATTCCCATTCAATGACGGGCCCGTTGTGAGCATCCTGGCCAGCTAGCGGGTCCCGCTTTTCACGTCTGGTCAGACCAGACGTGAAAAGCGGGACCCGCTAGCAGGCCTTGTAACAGGCCATCCCATAATGAACAGTGCCGGTCCCGTACCGTTCATTACGGGAGCGCCAGGGTCCTAATGAGGGCCAATGTGTTTATGTCAACAGCTCTTTGTTGTTGCCAGGTTGTGCATTTTTTATGCTGTTTTATAACACAAACTGAAGTACACCATGGTAGAACCTTGCTAGAGAGGCTTTCGATTTAGACCTTAATGGTCCCATAGCAGTACGTTAAAGCTTGTAAAATTTGACTTGATATGTGTATTAGAATAGCAGCAATACTATGAGTCACTATGAATACTAACCCCTCCCACTGGTATTTAGCATCCCACAAGAGCATTATATGATTGTGTAATGTGGTGCTTCTCTGTGGGTACCAAGAGAATTGATTGTAAATTTTGTTTACATATGTCAAAAACCTGGGAGCCTGCAGTGGGCCTTTTTTTAACATTTGATGACAAATAAAATTGTGATTTTTGTGGCATAAAAAAGTGGTGATCTGCTAAATGAGAAATACAGAATAATTTAGCAATCTGATTGATGTGGTGTATAACATACCTGTAAGTGTGAAAGGGAGGGGTAGCCTGAGTTCTTTCAATATATATATACTGTATAATCCCTCATGACACAGGCTCCTCAAAAACAAAAAAGAGGGATTCTCTACCCCATAGTGTAATTAAAGTACGTTAAAGCATGCATTGGATGTGGAGTTGATAGCCTAAAGTTGTTTCCGAAAAGGACAGAAATATAAATCTTTGCACGCAAAAGCATGTATGCATAGAAGGTCTGTACAGTGCAGTCATTTGGCTATGTGTTGTTTTGAGCTAAGCAAATGCTGCACACACTGCACACAGAGACCTTGAGTTAGATTGGATTTCAAGGAAATAATGGCGATAATGTAGGTTTCCTCGTAGAAGAACATACTGTCCGATTGCAAAAGACTTTGCTCAAATTGTAACCAATATGCTTTGGCTGAATTCAATGAATTCTATGTATTCACAGCACCCATTATCGCCCGGCACACACACCAAATCATCATTTTTTATTGCAACAATTTGAAATGTTATCTGACAGATGACTCTGAGAAAAGTAATTGAAACGTATTGAATAAGTGTTTGGACTACCTTGCACTAGATTGTAAAGAACTCTTGTGGGGATGCATTTGAATGAGTCTTTTATGTTGCATTCATATTTGTTCAACCGACAATATTGCGAATACAAAAAGGTAGAAATATGCGATTTAAAGACCTCGAATTGGATAGGATGTGATTGGCCGTCGTCTAGACGAGGTGCCGTACATGCGGCAGCTCAAAATAGGGGCAGCGTGATTAGCTCCTGTTTTAACACAATTGGAAGAATGGGTGTATTCAGGCGTGTCTGCTGTGTTCATCAGAGGCAATCACAGTTTGTGGTATGTTCAGGGTTTTTTGTGGATGCAAATCCAATTTAGAACCACGCATCTAAGAGAGCAGCTTTTGAAAATGTTAACAATAAAACCATAACAGAAATATGTATTCAATGCACCCCCAGAAACAGAAGTGCTTCTGCGCTCTCATATATTCTCCTCACTTTCTTCCTGTCCCCCAAAATACTGGTTTATATTCCTTGACTTTCATTTCACTTATCTCCCTTGCAGCAGGTTGTAACCGTTCCTGCAATCTGCCTTCATGCATTCCTTAACTAATGCCCCACCTACTCAGTTTTCACCCTACCTACATGTCCAAGATTGATGGTTGGGGTTCATCATCTTTGCCTGAATGTCAAAAGAGCGCGTATTGTCCTATAATATATCAAGATCAATATTGTGTCACTTGGAATAGTTCACAGACCTTCTATACAGGACCCTACAACCGGTCACCCTTTATATTAGATCCATGTCCAGCTCAGGTGTTCCTCCTTAAGGAATATCATTCCTGGGGTAATTAGCCGACTCCATGGTATATTTGACACCCTTACCTCCCATTAAATGCTCACATTTAGAAATAATTATCTTTATGCATACTCTCTGGCAATGGCACCTCTCAAACGGTAAGACCTTATATGACGCCTGAATGGTTGACTGAGAGGGATCTTGAGGTAAAGCAGGGATTTTTTTTGCCACCTAGTTCTAACCCTACTTTTCAAAGTCAACTACACAATTCCTTCCTAATGCACCAAAATGAAAGTACATTGCCTTGCTGGTATGGCACTCAGTGAGACCAAGTGTTTTGCCTACTACGCTGCAGACAGGAGTCTGCCTTTGCTTTCTACACACAAGGAGGCGGACCTTAAAGCCTTCAGTTGCGGCGGAGTGAGACCGAGTGTTTTGCCTACTACGCTACAGACAGAAGTCTGTCTTTTCTTTCTACACGCGAAGAGGCAGACCATAAAGCCTTCCGTTCGGCAGGGCCTCGGTGGAGTGAGACAGAGTGTTTTGCCTACTACGCTGTAGACAGTACTCTGCCTTTGTTTTCGACACACAAGGAGGTGGACCATAAAGTCTTCAGTTGTGGTGGAGCCTCGGCAGTGTGAGATCAAGTGTTTTGGTGTTTAGGTGGTTGGGTGACACCTGCACCTGAACCTGGGTATTGCAACTGCGGGGGCCATTTTCAGCGATTGGCCACCTGACTCTGAGCTACAGTTGGTACTGAGCCACTTGGGAAGCGAGGTGGCAGTGCTTGTGGCAGCACTGGACACCATGACCCTATGGCCAATTAAATGTGATAACGTGAGTACGAGCTCTTGTTTATCTGTGGCATACTTGGTGTTTCAGACAGTCTCTAGTACAGTGCCCTTCTGAAAGCTTGAAGGACTGGCAGACCCATGTGTATCAGGCACTTGATTTACACATTTGACACACAGAGTGTCTTGATCTCGTAACCTGTAGCATTAGGTAACAATACCTTACTATGAAGTTGAAGTCAACTGGCCGTGCGGGCCTGCGGAGTGAAGCCGCAAGGAAGGGAAATGATTGCAAAGTCCAACACACATCCACAAGACACAAAAAGATGCCCCTAAAACAAGAAAAGAGAAGAAATACAGCATCCACAATGATTGAGTCTCACCTACAACACAATCTAGTATCTCTATTATTTTCACAGGACTGCAGAGTTCGCCTGTGTTTTTGCGGAGTAACAGGGATGTGGACCCTGCACCAAATTCTGGTCTTCCTTCTGGACAGGGTGGATCAAGGGAAGGTAGGACTATATTCTCCTCCCTGCACTCTAACACGATAGGAGATACCTTTGTAATCTTGTCCGGTTCCTCCCACTCGTTAGACAATAATTTGTTCTAATTTTACCAAGGAGCCATGAGTACTGAAATGTTCTATGCCCAGGGTTGTGGAAGCAACTGTGACACCCCTCCCTGGTTTAATACAACATGACTTCTGTTATGTGTGTAAGAAACTGGCCACCTCTTCACAAGAGGCCTTGTTCACTTCCTACTTTATCTCCTCAGAGGTACTCTGCATTTCCTCTCCTTCCCCCGGAAGCTCATGGTATCCCAAGCTCTGGTTTTCTCTAGGTTGGACTATTGTAACAGCCTCTTTCTAAATCTACCTGCCTCTACTCTCTGCCCTTTGCAACTAATCCAGAACAGGACTGCAAGACTTGTCCTTGGCCTCAAGCCCTGGGATCATATCTCTCCAGCTCTGAAATCTCTCCATTGGCTCCCAGTGGATGCAAGGATTAAATTCAAAACCCTCTCCATTGTCTACGAGGCTTTCTGGTGCCTGGGTCCAAAATAACTTCAGCTATCCCTCTACAAATACCTCCCCTCTCAAGCTCTTCGCTCCTCTCCCTCTAACTCCCTCAGGGTCAGTCGTTTTTCAAAGAAACAAGTTGGGGGTAGATCTCTGTCTTCGGCTAAGGCCTCCCTCTGGAACAGCCTCCCTGCCACCCTAAAACTTGAGGAGAACCATCTCCAGTTCCGGTAGCACCTTAAGGCCTTCCTATTTCCTTCTGCCTTCCCTCCCTCTCTCCCCTGCTGATCTGTTCTCTTTTGGCACTGTACACATGGCCACCCTCTGTCCTCTGGGCCCAGGTACCTGCTCACCCTGCCACCCTCCCACACTGCCTCCGGGAAAACCCTTGCATTGGGGTCTGTATCTGTACCGATACAGCCCCCCCCGCTTTTTCTTCCTGCACTTATCAGACCTACCCTGTCTGCTGCCTTAAACCTAGCACCTGCAAATTGCTGGCCGCACTACCACAGTTTGTTGCCATTATTATTTATTTATTGTTATTTATCTGTTTCTCCTTTGCTTCACACTTTCCACTTCTCCCCTCTTCCATGCACTTTTCCCCTCCCCCTCTCCCATGCACTTGCGCATTCTCAATGTCACTGGGCCTAGAAAGATCGTTGTTTTGTTCTCCCCTGTTCCCCTCCCTTATCTTGTCACGCTCTGAAACACTTGTGTACGAGCACGATAGAAATAAAATATCAATATCAATATCCTCCTCTCGGGCAGTCTGGAGCATGGCAGGGGCGCTGGAATACCCTGGTACTAGGATTCTCATTTCCCCTGATGACTCCGTAGCTACATGGATTCCCCAGGACTCAGTAACTATCGCGGCTGAGAATGAGGAGCACGCACTAGATGCATTATGTGCAAAGATCTCCATGATGGAAAAATCCTCACCACCTGGTCCTAACGCTAATAAAGCAAGGAGGGCATCGAGGGAAGTAGCCTCTACTGAGTCAGCACACTGCACAGATGTAACTTCCTCTAGGGGCAGAGATGGGGCCCCTGCAATCATAAGGATGGAAGGAACAGGAGCACCTTCAAGACCCAAAACAATACAGAATACATTGGCTGACGAAACCAGATGCACCGTAATATTACAGTTGCCACTAGACAGGTGTGCCCTCCCTAAGCCCAAATCTATTTCTTTTATAAACCATGAGGGCAATGTGGCACCCGAGCTCATCCCAAATATTAGCGACAAGATTTGGCCTCCGAAGCAGCAGAGACCACACTCTGATTTGTCATTTTTGGCAAAAGGGTACAGCCAAGACCTGACTGGCACTGGTAAAGGTGGGACGATGAGAGAAAGGCTCACCCCACAAGTTATGTACCCACGGGATTTCAATTCTAAGTTGAGTATGGCCCCTGTGCCTAACAATGAGTATGGGGTGGGGATTGTCGCCAAACTCAATCTTGGCCCGGGCAGGACTAAGTATGGACTGATAAAGCCTGGATGATTCGTGAAGATCGGAGAGACACACACCATAGCCTGGAGTCTGTTTTTGAACTGGTCAACCCTGCTCCACCTATGGGCCACGATTCCCTGGTTATCAACCATTTCATCTGCCGACATTGTTGAATTGGAACTGCCAAAGTGGGATAGTAGCACCAATTGCGTTCTATTGTGCTTTGCCTCACCTGCTGTAGTATCATTGTTGTATGCTAGTGTTGATGCCTTGGATGCTTTAGGCCTGAAATTGTTAGTGTGTGGTACGACACACAAAACACATAGGTGCACCTCCTCTGCTACCCCGGTGCAGCACCATTGGGGGTTGGTCAAACAGGGACAGTGTCAGGGGACTACTTGCCTAAACAATCTTTACTCCTCACAGGTGGTTCACCCTCGTCCCTAGTCAGACTGTGAAGAAGTTTTCTATGTACCACCAAAACAAAAAAAAGAGACCAACAACCCTTTGTTGGGATGTAACTGACCACTCAGGTCCGATAGCTGGAATACACAGGGCATAGCCACCTTCTGCTCCCTGAGGGGTCTGTACACACCTTTTCTAATTATGATGTTTTTCTATTGCAGGAGACCTGGCTTGATTGCCCTGTACATGTCAGTCTAGAAAAATGGTACCTCTCATGTTTGACGGCAAACGTGTTTTGGTGGCCGTGGGCCAGCCATCTCATGCACGATATGACAGACATATAGGTTTCCGAGTCTGCCAATGAACGACCATTTTCATGTAACAAGGATCACCATTTGGTTTTCTAACCATTGCTCATTGCTTTCGGTTCTTATTGCTTCGCAGCACATTTTCTGCTTACACTGCTCGACTGTAAAACATTGTTGTCTGCACGTGAAAGGACAAGGCCGCAGGGCAGTGAGGATAACAAGAGCTCGTTGAAACACAACGTAGGCAGCGCCAGGAAGGAATGCCCGGCTCCCTCCCGAATGTAGCCTTGAAACAGAGCTGCAGGGCATTTAATCATTTCACAGCTGCCAGCCAGTCTCGTTATATGGTAGAATATGTTAGAATAAAGCAGCTAAAGGCTTGAATTATGCTCTTCTTACGGCCCCCCTTTACTGAGCCCTGTAGAGCGTGTCGGCTCCCAGGACACGAATAGCACCTCATAGATAGCAGGGTCTGGAATTTGACTCTACCCCCGTATGTAGCTCGCTTTCAGGAACAGAAGCACTGTGTTCTGATCAACAACTGAAAGATGCATCTGCACTTGCAAATTGCATATTGTTACTAGAATAGATATTTGAAGGTGTCATAATTGTCGGAAGTGTCCATCATCACACCGAGTTCAAAGAAACCCAATAAAGGGGGGTGTTAAACATGTCATAGCTGATTGTATGATATGCATTTTGTATATATGTAACTGATGTACGTAATTCACTCTCTTGCGTCCCTCGAGGTCAAGAGATACACGTCGCGGGGCGTGAGACCGAGTTGGCCAACTGAGACTATTTGCTTTGCAATAAACCCTAGCTTTGGGAATACAACCTCGTGTCTGGCGTATCTATCGTGTGTGGTGACTCGCCTTGTTTCCATTGACGTAAGGGACCTCTAGGGGCCCCTTTCATACAGGTTGAGGGCTATCACCTCTATAAAATAATGGCCAACAAAGGCCTTAAGAGAAGGCCCTATGGTGGGCTAATTATGGGAATAAACCAAAGTTTAAACTCTCATGAGGTGTGGAAGCCATTAGATGGTGTTAATATACAAGGTGTGGAGACTTGGTCAGGCATGGAGCACGACTCATGGAGGTTGTTTGTTATTAACCTTTACATTCCCCTTATTAACCTTATTATTTATTTATTATCATTTATCTGTTTCTCCTTTGCTTCACACTTTCCACTTCTCCCCCCTTCCATGCACTTTTCCCCTCCCCCTCTCCCATGCACTTGCGCATTCTCAATGTCACTGGGCCTAGAAAGATCGTTGTTTTGTTCTCCCCTGTTCCCCTCCCTTGCCTTGTCATGCTCTGAAACACTTGTGTACGAGCACGATAGAAATAAAATATCAATATCAATATCCTCCTCTCGGGCAGTCTGGAGCATGGCAGGGGCGCTGGAATACCCTGGTACTAGGATTCTCATTTCCCTTGATGACTCCGTAGCTACATGGATTCCCCAGGACTCAGTAACTATCGCGGCTGAGAATGAGGAGCACGCACTAGATGCATTATGTGCAAAGATCTCCATGATGGAAAAATCCTCACCACCTGGCCCTAACGCTAATAAAGCAAGGAGGGCATCGAGGGAAGTAGCCTCTACTGAGTCAGCACACTGCACAGATGTAACTTCCTCTAGGGGCAGAGATGGGGCCCCTGCAATCATAAGGATGGAAGGAACAGGAGCACCTTCAAGACCCAAAACAATACAGAATACATTGGCTGACGAAACCAGATGCACAGTAATATTACAGGTGCCGCTGGACAGGTGTGCCCTCCCTAAGCCCAAATCTATTTCTTTTATAAACCATGAGGGCAATGTGGCACCCGAGCTCATCCCAAATATTAGCGACAAGATTTGGCCTCCGAAGCAGCAGAGACCACACTCTGATTTGTCATTTTTGGCAAAAGGGTAAGGCCAAGACCTGACTGGCACTGGTAAAGGTGGGACGATGAGAGAAAGGTTCACCCCACAAGTTATGTACCCACGGGATTTCAATTCTAAGTTGAGTATGGCCCCTGTGCCTAACAATGAGTATGGGGGGGGGATTGTCGCCAAACTCAATCTTGGCCCGGGTAGGAATAAGTATGGACTGATAAAGCCTGGATGACTCGTGAAGATCGAAGAGACACACACCATAGCCTGGAGTCTGTTTTTGAACTGGTCAACCCTGCTCCACCTATGGGCCACGATTCCCTGGTTATCAACCATTTCATCTGCCGACATTGTTGAATTGGAACTGCCAAAGTGGGATAGTAGCACCAATTGCGTTCTATTGTGCTTTGCCTCACCTGCTGTAGTATCATTGTTGTATGCTAGTGTTGATGCCTTGGATGCTCTAGGCCTGAAATTGTTAGTGTGTGCTACGACACACAAAACACATAGGTGCACCTCCTCTGCTACCCCGGTGCAGCACCATTGGGGGTTGGTCAAACGGGGACAGTGTCAGGGGACTACTTGCCTAAACAATCTTTACTCCTCACAGGTGGTTCACACTCGTCCTTAGTCAGACTGTGAAGAAGTTTTCTATGTACCACCAAAACAAAAAAAAGAGACCTACAACCCTTTGTTGGGATGTAACTGACCACTCAGGTCCGATAGCTGGAATACACAGGGCATAGCCACCTTCTGCTCCCTGAGGGGTCTGTACATACACACCTTTTCTAATTATGATGTTTTTCTATTGCAGGAGACCTGGCTTGATTGCCCTGTACATGTCAGTCTAGAAAAATGGATACCGCTCATGTTTGACGGCAAACGTGTTTTGGTGGCCGTGGGCCAGCCATCTCATGCACGATATGACAGACATATAGGTTTCCGAGTCTGCCAATGAACGACCATTTTCATGTAACAAGGATCACCATTTGGTTTTCTAACCATTGCTCATTGCTTTCTGTTCTTATTGCTTCGCAGCACATTTTCTGCTTACACTGCTCGACTGTAAAACATTGTTGTCTGCACGTGAAAGGACAAGGCCGCAGGGCAGTGAGGATAACAAGAGCTCGTTGAAACACAACGTAGGCAGCGCCAGGAAGGAATGCCCGGCTCCCTCCCGAATGTAGCCTTGAAGCAGAGCTGCAGGGCATTTAATCATTTCACAGCTGTCAGCCAGTCTCGTTATATGGTAGAATATGTTAGAATAAAGCAGCTAAAGGCTTGAATTATGCTCTTCTTACGGCCCCCCTTTACTGAGCCCTGTAGAGGGTGTCGGCTCCCAGGACACGAATAGCACCTCATAGATAGCAGGGTCTGGAATTTGACTCTACCCCCGTATGTAGCTCGCTTCCAGGAACAGAAGCACTGTGTTCTGATCAACAACTGAAAGATGCCTCTGCACTTGCAAATTGCATATTGTTACTAGAATAGATATTTGAAGGTGTCATAATTGTCGGAAGTGTCCATCATCACACCGAGTTCAAAGAAACCCAATAAAGGGGGGTGTTAAACATGTCATAGCTGATTGTATGATATGCATTTTGTATATATGTAACTGATGTACGTAATTCACTCTCTTGCGTCCCTCGAGGTCTAGAGATACACGTCGCGGGGCGTGAGACCGAGTTGGCCAACTGAGACTATTTGCTTTGCAATAAACCCTAGCTTTGGGAATACAACCTCGTGTCTGGCGTATCTATCGTGTGTGGTGACTAGCCTTGTTTCCATTGACGTAAGGGACCTCTAGGGGCCCCTTTCATACAGGTTGAGGGCTATCACCTCTATAAAATATTGGCCAACAAAGGCCTTAAGAGAAGGCCCTATGGTGGGCTAATTATGGGAATAAACCAAAGTTTAAACTCTCATGAGGTGTGGAAGCCATTAGATGGTGTTAATATACAAGGTGTGGAGACTTGGTCAGACATGGAGCACGACTCATGGAGGTTGTTTGTTATTAACCTTTACATTCCACTTATTAACCTTATTATTTATTTATTATTATTCATCTGTTTCTCCTTTGCTTCACACTTTCCACTTCTCCCCCCTTCCATGCACTTTTCCCCTCCCCCTCTCCCATGCACTTGCGCATTCTCAATGTCACTGGGCCTAGAAAGATCGTTGTTTTGTTCTCCCCTGTTCCCCTCCCTTGCCTTGTCACACTCTGAAACACTTGTGTACGAGCATGATAGAAATAAAATATCAATATCAATATCCTTCTCTCGGGCAGTCTGGAGCATGGCAGGGGCGCTGGAATACCCTGGTACTAGGATTCTCATTTCCCTTGATGACTCCGTAGCTACATGGATTCCCCAGGACTCAGTAACTATCGCGGCTGAGAATGAGGAGCACGCACTAGATGCATTATGTGCAAAGATCTCCATGATGGAAAAATCCTCACCACCTGGCCCTAACGCTAATAAAGCAAGGAGGGCATCGAGGGAAGTAGCCTCTACTGAGTCAGCACACTGCACAGATGTAACTTCCTCTAAGGGCAGAGATGGTGCCCCTGCAATCATAAGGATGGAAGGAACAGGAGCACCTTCAAGACCCAAAACAATACAGAATACATTGGCTGACGAAACCAGATGCACAATAATATTACAGGTGCCGCTGGACAGGTGTGCCCTCCCTAAGCCCAAATCTATTTCTTTTATAAACCATGAGGGCAATGTGGCACCCGAGCTCATCCCAAATATTAGCGACAAGATTTGGCCTACGAAGCAGCAGAGACCACACTCTGATTTGTCATTTTTGGCAAAAGGGTAAGGCCAAGACCTGACTGGCACTGGTAAAGGTGGGACGATGAGAGAAAGGTTCACCCCACAAGTTATGTACCCACGGGATTTCAATTCTAAGTTGAGTATGGCCCCTGTGCCTAACAATGAGTATGGGGTGGGGATTGTCGCCAAACTCAATCTTGGCCCGGGCAGGAATAAGTATGGACTGATAAAGCCTGGATGACTCGTGAAGATCGAAGAGACACACACCATAGCCTGGAGTCTGTTTTTGAACTGGTCAACCCTGCTCCACCTATGGGCCACGATTCCCTGGTTATCAACCATTTCATCTGCCGACATTGTTGAATTGGAACTGCCAAAGTGGGATAGTAGCACCAATTGCGTTCTATTGTGCTTTGCCTCACCTGCTGTAGTATCATTGTTGTATGCTAGTGTTGATGCCTTGGATGCTCTAGGCCTGAAATTGTTAGTGTGTGCTACGACACACAAAACACATAGGTGCACCTCCTCTGCTACCCCGGTGCAGCACCATTGGGGGTTGGTCAAACGGGGACAGTGTCAGGGGACTACTTGCCTAAACAATCTTTACTCCTCACAGGTGGTTCACACTCGTCCCTAGTCAGACTGTGAAGAAGTTTTCTATGTACCACCAAAACAAAAAAAAGAGACCTACAACCCTTTGTTGGGATGTAACAGACCACTCAGGTCCGATAGCTGGAATACACAGGGCATAGCCACCTTCTGCTCCCTGAGGGGTCTGTACACACCTTTTCTAATTATGATGTTTTTCTATTGCAGGAGACCTGGCTTGATTGCCCTGTACATGTCAGTCTAGAAAAATGGATTCCTCTCATGTTTGACGGCAAACGTGTTTTGGTGGCCGTGGGCCAGCCATCTCATGCACGATATGACAGAGATATAGGTTTCCGAGTCTGCCAATGAACGACCATTTTCATGTAACAAGGATCACCATTTGGTTTTCTAACCATTGCTCATTGCTTTCTGTTCTTATTGCTTCGCAGCACATTTTCTGCTTACACTGCTCGACTGTAAAACATTGTTGTCTGCACGTGAAAGGACAAGGCCGCAGGGCAGTGAGGATAACAAGAGCTTGTTGAAACACAACGTAGGCAGCGCCAGGAAGGAATGCCCGGCTCCCTCCCGAATGTAGCCTTGAAGCAGAGCTGCAGGGCATTTAATCATTTCACAGCTGCCAGCCAGTCTCGTTATATGGTAGAATATGTGAGAATAAAGCAGCTAAAGGCTTGAATTATGCTCGTCTTACGGCCCCCCTTTACTGAGCCCTGTAGAGCGTGTCGGCTCCCAGGACACGAATAGCACCTCATAGATAGCAGGGTCTGGAATTTGACTCTACCCCCGTATGTAGCTCGCTTCCAGGAACAGAAGCACTGTGTTCTGATCAACCACTGAAAGATGCCTCTGCACTTGCAAATTGCATATTGTTACTAGAATAGATATTTGAAGGTGTCATAATTGTCGGAAGTGTCCATCATCACACCGAGTTCAAATAAACCCAATAAAGGGGGGTGTTAAACATGTCATAGCTGATTGTATGATATGCATTTTGTATATATGTAACTGATGTACGTAATTCACTCTCTTGCGTCCCTCGAGGTCTAGAGATACACGTCGCGGGGCGTGAGACCGAGTTGGCCAACTGAGACTATTTGCTTTGCAATAAACCCTAGCTTTGGGAATACAACCTCGTGTCTGGCGTATCTATCGTGTGTGGTGACTCGCCTTGTTTCCATTGACGTAAGGGACCTCTAGGGGCCCCTTTCATACAGGTCGAGGGCTATCACCTCTATAAAATATTGGCCAACAAAGGCCTTAAGAGAAGGCCCTATGGTGGGCTAATTATGGGAATAAACCAAAATTTAAACTCTCATGAGGTGTGGAAGCCATTAGATGGTGTTAATATACAAGGTGTGGAGACTTGGTCAGGCATGGAGCACGACTCATGGAGGTTGTTTGTTATTAACCTTTACATTCCCCCGAGTACTAAATGTATGGATGCAATGTACACCTCGCTTGAAGAAATGTTTGCTGTAAGTGCCCTGAACCACAGGGAGGAGGCCCTGGTACTGCTTGGCGGGTATGTAAATGCTAGATGGCGGGACGATTTGCAGTGTGCAGCATACTGCAATGTGGTCAAACAATGTGAAATGCTACAGGGAAAAAGTAACACCAGGGGGAAACTACTAGTAAACTACTTGAGGTGGTGGGACCTTACTGTGTTGAATGGCAGAACTACTGGGGACATCCCAGGACAATACACGTGGGTGGGGAATAAATGCCAGGCCACCCGAGATTATTTTTTGGAAAAAAATGCATGCCTTTTGGCCATTCAAGAACTTCAAGTTATTGACTGTGGTTATAGTAATCACGACATGTTGTCCCTTAGTATGAATCTGGTTGACACAAAACTGAACCAGGGGGACACACGCAGGTGTTCTGGTCTGCAGCCCAACCACGCTGGAACTGCATATGTTGGACCGGCAGGAACTTAAGGTGGGGGCAACAATCAACGTGCTAAGGGGAGTGGACTACAATTATCTGGGCGCCCTGAATGGTAATGAGATTGAAGCTTGGCTTACACATGTAGCCACACAAACTGGCATATGCCCTAAGAGGAGACTGCTGACCAGTATTAAAATCAATAATAAATGTGACCAGGATGTCCGCCACGCCAAGCGTAGTATGCACAGAGAAATTAGAGCTGTGCATGCAGCCTGTGGGTTGAGGGTGAAGAAGCACAGTCGGCTGAGACACATTAAGAATAATTACAAGGGTTGGCACAGGCACTAAAAGTGTTCAATAAAAAACATACTCTGGCAAAATATGATTTCAGTGCTTAGAAAAGGTAACCCTAAGGACATTTGGTCACTGCTAACCAAAGCCAAAATGGGATAGTAGGGTAAAAATCCTCAACCCTATCCAGGAGAGCGAGTGGCTCAATCACATCAAAGGGAATAGTGGTATCCTCCCCAGGGCCTCCCAGCCCCAATGTTTTATTGGGGGCTGGCCCCTGACCTTCAGTGAAGAAGACATTGAAACTCAACAACTCAAGGGCACCAGGACCAAATGGCCTGGCAAACCTAATCCTGAAACAGAATCCCACAATGTGGGCACCTATCCTAAAAATTCTATTTGATAAAGTGTGTTCTACTCAGGTTATACCGACATCATGGCAACAGTCTAGGTTATTTCCGGTCTGCATTGCCAACTAACTATAGGCTTTTATCCCTGCTAGACTCCACTGGAAAACCTTTTGCCACTTTCGTGCTCTGGGCCTTGCAGCACTGGGTTCAGTGCTCATGGACACTCTGTGTAGAGAAGCCACGTCAACTGGGGGTCAACCCTGTCGACCATCTTTGTGGACTTCCGGGCAGCCTTTGATAGAGTGTGCCATGAGAAGTTATGGACTCAGATGGAAAGATGGCGCTGCCCCCCATGGCTCTTGAGCATACTTAAAGGCCTACATTATGACACGATGGTACAGGTGCGATTGAATGACCAGGATGGACTAACAATCTTGGTTCAAACATACACTGGGGTTAAAGAGGGATGCACCCTGGCACCCCTGCTGTGTAATATCTATATGTCAGATCTATGCCAGCACTTCAACCAAGTAACAGGCTGCTGCCCTAGAATTGGTGGATGGACCATTCCTTGTCTGTTGTACGCAGACGATTTAGTACTGTTCAATCACACATACAGTGGAGCTAAGGCAATGTTCGGCATACATTTACTGTGATAAATGACCTACAAATTAATTTGGACAAAATCAAGGTTATTGTGATTGCACCTAAGAAGGTCAAATGCCCATACTTTACCACCAGCTTGGGTGTACTTGCGAAGGTGGGAAAGTATCCTTAAGTAGGACTAGAGATGAGTACCTCCAGATCCTACTCCCATATAAAAGAGCTGAAAAGCATGAAACGACTGACCCACCTGATTGGAAAGTTTGCCAACCACAGTGCGGGCTATTCACTTGAGGGGATTATGACCCTGTACAGCCAGTGCCTGTGCACTATGGTAATATATGGCCTTGACACAGATGCCATGTCTGATCTACTTTGGTTAGATAAAATTGAGGGGTATTTTGGAAGAGGATATTAAAATTACGTTCCTCGACCCCCATCGAGTTACTTCGATTTGAACTTGTGCTTGTACCTTTGAAAGGCCAGGCACTGACTAAACAGGGGATGTTGCACTTAAAAATTAACACCAGGCCGAAATGTCAATTGCTTACTCTGATGGAGTTATCTACGGGTTTGGGTACAACATCCAACGGAAACAAATTCAATAATGTAATTGCCAAACTCTACGAGAACATCGGTTGGAAACCAGACTTTAAACGTGGTACCAGTCTTGTTACCTTGCAATATCTATTTAAAAGTAAACTGAAGCAATGGGACTGGACTAAAAACTATACGCACCTCTCCACACTAAGTTATTACTCATATGTCTCAAGTGTCACACATTCGTACCTAACGGCTCAAAGATATTTGAGAAAGTGCCCTAGTACTGCTGTTCGGTGGTTTATGCTGAGGCTGAGGATAAACCAACTACCTTTTTTGTTATCCAGTAGGGCTCTGCATAACATCCTGTTCCAGCATAGGATCTGCCGTATTTGTAAGAATCGGGATTTACTGGAGACGGCTAAGGATCTTATTACAGAGTGCTTACCTCTGGGTCCAGCTATTATGTCCACAATGGGCGTTTTTGTGCATAACTATGAATCTATAAAACTGGATGCATTCTGGAATTTTTGCCTGAACACGGAGAGTGAAATGGTACAGAGTGCCTTGTATGGATTACGGTGCTTTATCACAAAATTGCTACCCATGGACTATTATGGGGCTATCCTCGATGGGCCTGCATAAGGAATGTAATTGATGAAGTTGATTCTCTGCACTGCAGTAGTCATTACACAATTTCAATTGCCCAGTTACTTGATGACTTGTATATTTTAGTATTTATAATTTTAAAGAATTTTAATAAATGTAAACATGCTTTAACGAAGCTAAGGAATCTGCATTGGGAAACTTGCTCAATAATTACAAGGATAATCTTGCCTATGATGATTTGTATAGCTGAACTTTAAACTGCTGCCTCGTGAGCTCGTGGGACCCGGTTGGTTCAATGTTTACATGCCTACAAGTGTGAACGAGTGATTGGTTTGTTTGATTTGGAAGGACTGTACAGTGCTCTGTTTGTAATGCGCAAAACGTGATGTTGTTGATTTTCACTTTTAATAATTGGCAATGTCGACTTTCTTGATCTTATGTCTTATAATTAAGTTGAAGCATCTCCTTTGTAAAAGTTTTCGAACTATATACAAATGAATAAATGAATACATGTAATCATTCTACACTTACTCTGTGTGAACTGTACCAAAATCTCTCAACTCTACACATATTTCAAAGAATAATGATATCAAGTGTGTTTAGTCCTGCCCTCCAAGTACTCACCCTTTCCTCTGAGTCCATTTCCTATTCTGTCACAGATAAAGGTCTGGATGCCCGGGACACGCCCCTGAGCTTTTGACAACTATGGTGGTCTCTGGTCCAGCACAACAACAACAAAATATCCACTTAATATTTCAAAGCACAATATGAAGAAATATTTAAAAATACATAAACTATTTAAATGAATATATAACTAATCAATAATACATTAAAATGCAACGAGGACGATTAAGGAAATAACATTTCCTAGCCAACATTTATTTTTTGAAAAAGCAATTAAGTACCAATTTTAAACTTACAGCTTAAGCTCATCAAGCTATTTCATCCTTGGCCAAACTGGATGACAATATTACAGCCATCAGACTTTAAACATCAAGAAGAGTAGCAGGGCACTGATAGGCCATCAGTCATATTCTCATTTCAGAGGCGGTTTTTAGGAAATCTGCAGCTCTAAAAACTGCAATGGTAGCCCCAGCCCACCCATTAGTAATCAAAGAGTATTCTGAACAGATGCTAACCCTTATCTTTTTAGGCGTGGGTCAAACATGTCCTTTACAGGAGGGAATACCACCCATATAAGAAAGGAATGGGGTGAAAATACTCAGCGTCCATCTCACCCAGAGACATTTCATGATAGTTCTTTTTTGTTTATGCCACTTGGCCTTTCCACGACCGAGGAAGATCTGACATAGACATTGGCAGAGCCTCCAGTCAGATGACATTTAAAATAAAACCGTTTACATAAGCGCCCCACCAAATATGTGACATCATGAGGTTGGCTGACGAGTTAAGAAAAGATATTGCCAATGTAAAAGGGCCTGTGCTGGCCATATCATTGTAGCAGATTCCAATAAGGCAAATTTGTGAATTTTTCTAGGCCCATACCTTTTAAGGGAGACTGACAATTCACTGCCCGAGGGAGATGCCCATAGCGATTCCAGACCAACACTGGTCTCAACTTTATTTAATTTAGGATAGAAGACCAGCTTACTTCTCTGCTCATTTTCTCGAGGAGAGACACTCAACAATGTGGGACAAATTCCAGTTTTCCACGACTTGAAAATGTGTCCTCCAAATATTAGCTCCAACAGAGCCAGGTGGCCTTGCCTTAAACGTATACATTCCAATTAATTTAATAATCCCCAAATAAACCTATTTTTAAACTGCCTCTATTGTTGTTTCACCCAGCCTAAAAAAACTTGTACTTGTAACACTTGACGAATTTAGTAGGGCTACATCTGATCTGGTTTCATCTTTGTCTGTTCACTATTGTGACAGCTCACTTCCATTCGGGCTTCTGTAAGTGCATTTTCTCTGTACACATTTGTTATGATATGATATGATATGACGTGGCATTTATAACGCGCTTGTACACAAGTGTTTCTAGGCGCGACAAGTCAAGGAGGGGGAAACAAAGGGAGGACAAAATAACGATCTTACTAGGCCTTGTGTCATTCCGATCACGCAAGTGCAGGGAAGAGAGAAGGGAAGAAGGGCCAGGGGGGAGGGGAAGGGAGAACTGCAGTTAACTCACAACTGCCGCCAGCGGGTGGCTCATAATTGCAGAGAGAAGGGACTGCAGGGTTGCAGATACAGACCCTTAAATGAGCCCAGAGGCAGTGGAAGGGCAATTGGACATGCAGGAGCCTGGGCCTGGGTTTAGAGGGTGACCAGTGTGCGAAGCAGTCAGGTGCATCAGCAGAGGAGGGGAAGAGAGAAAGTGGAAGCGAAAAGGAATGTCCGGAACTGGAGGTGGTTCTGCTAAAGTTTAAGAGAGACAGGAAGGCTGTTCCAGAGGGAGGCCCCAGCCGAGGAGATAGATTTGCCCCCAACTCTCTGCTTGGAGAAGCGTCTGACCCTCAGAGAGTTGAAGGTGGATAAGAGGAGAGCTTGAGGAGAAAGATGTTTTTGAAGAGAAAGTTGGAGGTAGAGCGGTCCCAGGCCCCAGAAAGCCTTGTGGAGGATGTCTTAAACTTGATCCTTGCAGCCACAGGGAGCCAGTGAAGAGATTTCAGAACTGGAGAGAAACGATCCCAGGGCTTGAGGCCAAAGACAAGCCTTGCCGTCCTGTTCTAGATAAATTGTAAAGGTAGAAGAGTAGAGGCAGGAAGATTTAGAAAGAGGCTGTTGCAATAGTACAGCATAGAGAGCACCAGAGTTCTGGAGACAGTGAGCTTCTGGGGGAAAGTGAAAAAAGGAAGAATACCTCTGATGGGTGCAGCTGATAGTTTGACTTTTTAGAGATATCAGAGATGTGAGGAGAGGAGAGGGTGGAGTCGAAGATGACACCAAGGTTCTTAGCCTCACAGGAAGGAGCAGGAAAAGGGCCTAGAGTGGGCTGCCAGAGAGAGACGGGAAAGGAGGGACCGGGTGTCCCAATGAGAACATGCTCAGTCTTACTGGCATTAGGACGGAGATCATTTGCAGCATACCATTCCTGAATTGTGGCCACACAGTCTGGTATGAGAGAAGAAGCAGTGGTGGCTGAGGTGAGCCTGAAAGAGAGCTGAGTGTCATCCACATAACATTGAAAATTGGAGTAGAAAGTAGCGATGCGGTGGGCAAGAGGTGCCAGGTAGTGGTTAGATCCCTGGGGAACACCACAAGTATAGAGAAAGATAGACAAGAGGAAAGACCCCAGTAGGACCTGAGAGGGTTGGACTGTGAGAAAGGAAGTCAAGCAGGCCAGGGCCTGATGAGTAATACCAAGGTTGTTGCGGAGGCGATTAAGCAGGATGGCATGGCTGCATGTATCAAAAGCAGAGGATAGATCGATGCAAATGAGGACAGAAGGGAGATTAGAGTCAAGATTGGAGAGCAATTCGTCATGGGTGTTCAGGAGAGCAGTTTCCATGATTCTGGCAGCTCTGAAGCCAAGCTGGTGGTCATGGAGGCAACCAACAGATTCAGTATGTAGATTAAGCTGGGAGATGGCAAGCTTTTCCAAGAGTTTGCCCAGGAAAGTAGTGATGACATCAGGCGATAGTTTGCTGGAGAGGAAGGATGGGACAAGGGCTACTTTAGAAGGGGGTCAACAAGAGAGTGCTTAAGGGTGCAGGGGAAAGTTCCAGTGGCAAAGGATTGATTGCAGAAATCAGCCAAGGCTGGAGCAAGGTTGTCAATGTGGTCCTTGATGCTTCTGGATGAGCAGGGGTGAACTTGTTTTGAAGAGACTTTGATAGATCGGACTTGTCTAGAAACATTGTCAGGGGTGAACAGGAGAAAGGAGCAGAAAGGAGGAGGGGAGACATAAATGCCTGTCTGTGGTCTCCTAAACCTTTCTGAAAACATTTTAGTTTCAGGTGTATGATCCGAGAGTAAGCTCTCACAGTTATGAATTGCCATCATACCATCTGATGGTATTTTAACAACTTGATTTATTTTTCTTTATCTCTTCTGTTTGTTTTTGCATCGCCATCAATGTTTAATGCTGTTTTTATTTGTGAGCCAACTGTTTCAACAAAACATATTTGTTTATTACCAGTTTGTATCTTTTGAATTTTGGTTACTATGATTCTTGATTTGTTGTATTTAAAATTTCACCCTGATGAAGGACCACACGGTATGAAATGCATTGGCTTTGTTAGCATATGCTGGCGAATATTTTCTATTAAGCTGATCACCTTGCTTTTTAGATTGTGGAACAGTTCATGATTTGATCACTAGTTTATTGTACAATCATTCAACTGATATACGGATCTCAGGCTGAGCAGCCCCACCGCAGGTTTTCTAGCCTTTGTCTTTTTTTTCCTTTGCTTCCAGTGTATACCATTCCTGTTCAGGATTTTCTTTTATTTTCCTAGTATATTAATGGCCAAAGGAGTGTATGAAGTTGATGCAGTAAATGCCTTCCAGTTTTGAATGTTGAAAAACAAAATTGAGGTGTGCCGGTGTGGTGAGGCGATGGGTTAGAACTAAATTTGAGAAGACAAACTAAAGTCAATGAGACCCTTACAAACCAAATAAGATTGGGTTGCTGCACGAAAGAGGGACCAGCAGTCACCTCATAAACTGCTAATAGATACAAACACTTGAAATTGTCACCTCTAAATGATTGCGCAGCCCTGAGCAAATGGTAAATGTCCTATTCAAATTGAGTGTGTAACTGGACAACAGATACGGTGAAACAAAGAGTCCAAAGCAAGTAGATTCTTCAGTCAAAATACGCTGTTGAAACAGATTTTATGAAATGATGCAAAAACAAGACTGCCGACACGTGTTTCGACCCAGAACAACGGGTCCTTTTCAAGGCAAGACGTATGTTATTCAAACTGCGTTGGAAAACCCAAAGCCCTCCTGGGGGGGCAGATATATGGGCCAATTCTAAAGTAGTTGATTCTCCTCAAGAAAATAAGCGGCAAATAACTGAAGCAGTCTCTGTTACTGATACAGTGTGGTACATTCCCAGAACATGGGAGTTTGTTCAAACGTTGCAACTGTGAGTTCAGGGGCTGGTTCCCCACTGTGGCCAAAGTCCAAACGCTTCACGAAATCAGTGTTGTGCAGTTTTGAATGTTACCTTTCTTAGTCAAGTATTTGTGCAATATGATCCCGATTAGATATGAAGGTAATGCAGACACCTTCGAGGAACCAACCTATTTAAAGTAAAATCTAACCTGTTTTGAAATAGACACAAAGTAAGACTTAGAAAGAAGTTTTGAATAATGTCCTATTTTAAGAATTAAAACATCTGTATCATGTGCAAATATATACAGGTGTGTAGCTCCACTTTCTTTGCTCTTGAAGGCATGAAGAATTACTGTTGTGCCTGCCTCTTCTAATGTACTACTAAGACACTCCAAGAACAATGCAACATGGCCACTGCTGCATTATCAGATCTTGGTTGGTACTTTGCTGTGCGTTCTGGGAGTCACAGAAGATAATGCCTGCAACTTCCCTCAAGAAAGGAAACCTTGCTCCGTAGAGAAGAAGTGTTCCCCTTTCTGGGGAAGAGGTGGCTTACACACTGAGACTCCTTCATAGGAAATCCTGGTACCACAGTTCAGGTTTGGAGTGGGGGACGAAATAACAAAAGGAATCATAGATTAGAAAATGGTAAAAAGTACCCCTAAATGTGCATGTGCTCCCCAGGTGCCAGTCGAATAAACAGAGTTTGAACAGGTAGGAAGCTATGAATGCAGGAAGGAAGCATGGGTGTAAGATGGCTGCGTTCTGAGAGGAATGTAATTCCCGATGCTAGTTCCTTTTTATCATCACCGTCATTTTTCCAAGACACAACTTAAAGAAAGCAAGGCTAATTACCTCATAAATGGCGACTCTCTCGCTCTCAGGAACTTCCACATGAATGAGTTTGTGAGTCGCAGTGATATGCTTATTCAGAGCTTTTAAAGATGATTAACTGTCCTTTGAGGTCTAGCTGACAGCTCGTGAGTAAGGGATCTTGCTTCGGCTCAATCTTTTACATCGCTGCACGGTGGTCAGCAATCTTGGAAATAGCATCCCGAACTTGTGGCCACCATCTTGGGATGGGCACCCCTGATCATGCTTAAAATACTACTGCCATATAGCGGCGTGTCCATCTAGGTTGCCATAGGCAGCCTGGAGGAGAGGAACAGTTCTCCAGCAGAGTGGCTTCCTAACATATATGCCATGCCACCATAAAATCGTGTTTTAGTCATTTGCGTATCCTGAAACTATGACTTAGGCAAGATGCTAGTATGTATTTGCTGTTAACGTATGAAAGTATCTACTTTGTAGCTTCATAGCTTATTCACATCTTCAGGCTGTCCATGATTTAGCAGTAGGTGGGCACAATTTTCCTCTTATGCATTGTGTCACAGTTGGCAGAGAAATCACTCCCAAGTCTCATGGACAGGTCAATCATTTTCATTAGCGCCCGGGGTAGGAGAGGCAACCAATCAGGTTGTTCAGATCACAAGCTGAATACCACAATCTCAGCCTGCGTTCTGAGCAGCCTGATGGCTGTTCCCCCCACAGAATTCCCACACAGCCCTCCCCTCCCTGGCCCACGGAGCTCTCCTACCTTCCTATCCCCCACCCCTATTTACCTGTGCCCCTAATGGCCACCAGGGAAATGGAAGAGTGGCATCATATGGAGACCTGACTTCCAGCTCCATGGCAGCCATCTTAAGTAACTATTTTGTTTCAATGAACATAACACTGTGAGGCGTACCCATTCATATATTGCTCTTAGCACCCTGGGTTTCTGTATTTAAAACCCAGTGTACTAATAGCAATAACACCCGATCCGGCCAGATTGGGTGGTAATGGCATTGTATCCCATCATTAAAACCACCGCACTATGCCTTGGGCCCCGGTCCATTACCAACTGATCCAGACCACCGGATAGGGTGTTATTGCTATAATAAAATGTATGAGGGTCGAATGGCTGTCCTAATGGCTCTCGTTTGTTGAACTCTCCTCACTGGAAATGAAATAAGTATCCTATAGTTAAGGATACTCCTTTCCACTGCACAATATAAATCTGAAGACAGCAACATGTTAGGATGTTTAGTTAACAAATATAAAATAGAAAACATCATGTGTATTCATGCATTCAAATAGATATTTAAAAAAAATAATTTTGGGGGGTATATTTTAGTACAAATTGGAAAATTCATGTCATCTAAATTATTTTGGCCAAACAATATCTTGTTTACAAGAAAACAATGAATTGCTACTTTTGATACATTCTTGAAATCCATGGCTCAAAGTGTTTCCATTCTGCTTGTGGGGTACTAATGTTGGTTTACTTGCTTGGCATTTTTTGTTGTTTCTCTGCATCAGTCTAGACATCTCTGAAAGCTAAAGGAAATCTTGGCCAGTAGCAGAACCATGGAGATGAGGGTCTGCAAACAAGCTGTAAAAACTGGAGGGGGTTATCTGTACTCCTGCCTCTGTATAGCAGAGTAGAAGCACAGAGCACCCCAGCCAAGATTCTCTATGCAGTAGCGATGGACAAACAATCAAGGCTTAAGCTCAAATGAGGTGATGCTGGCTGGTTCTTAAGTACAGTGTAGTCCCCAAGCACCCACAAAGGAATGTTCACACACTGTTTTATGTGATAACAAAGTTCTTTATATAAACAAGATTCTATATATATATATATGAATGTCTATGTGGTGCCACAGATAAATCTTTACTCCTTTAACATGCACCAGCTGCTGACAGTTTCAATGACATACAAGTCCAATAACAATGTGAATCAACATCAGACAATGGAAGGAAGACAAGTTAGGTTAAACAATGGCAGAACAGTTTGTCCCACTACGATGAAATAGTTCTGTGTAAGGATCCCCCCCACCTGGGCAACCCGTAAATAAAGTGTATCAACAAGCCCAGTCCATATATGTTTAAAATAGTCTTGTTTCCTGCTAAAGATGTTCTACTACTCAATGTACCAGGTTTAGCAGAGTTTCGTTGACGGTTCGTCGACGGATCCCTCGTGGGTGAATTCTCTTTAAAGCAGGAGTCACAGGGCGTCAAAATTCCTTGAAGAAATGTGAACACTGTCAGGACAGCAGCTTCGACCTTTGTGGTGCTCCTCAACAATTGGTCGTGGACGTCCTGTGAAGATGAGCCATGCGGTGCACCTCGATGACAAGAGTTTGTTGCCGCAAAGCAGATCAATGAAGAACGTCGGCCCCGAAGAGGACGTTGCATGTCGGCATTGGCATCGATGATCGAGACTCGAGATCGAGACGACTGGCTTTCAGATCTTCATTGGCCTGTGTCTTTGGTGACTTCCGGTAGCAGGAAGCCCACTGGCGGATTCTCCTCGGTTTGTCAACAGCCTAGACTTTCTCCAGTGGGACAAAGCAGTTGACGGTGATGGCAAGGGAGTCCTTTGTTTCGAATGTCTTAGGCAAAGGTTGCGTGTTGTGGTTCCGGTCGTCAAGCAGCACAGTGTCAAGCTGTATCTGCTTCTGGGCAACACGACTCAACGGCCTTCCAGCGGTTACAGCAATCCTCCGAACCCTGGTCGATAACAATGGACTTTGATGTCTGGGTGCTTCACTTCAACATTCCTCGCCGTCCCCGTCCGGTCGACAATCTTTCAGGACTGGCTTTCAATGTGCCTTGGTCTAGATTAACTTTCTGCATAATGTTCCCTTATAGCTTGGGAAGAGGTCTCCTAGTCAGGTCCTCTCTTAGATCAGTCCTTGACAGACACGATAGCTCTCAGATTTTGATGATGGCAAGTAGCAGCAAAAACCTTCTTCTTCCAGCTGGGCTTCAAAGTTAAGCATCAAGTTTCGACTTGAACTTCTGAATTCTGGTAAGTGAGATATCCCCAGATATACTCTTCTGTCTCTAAGTCACACTGCTGAGAAACAATCAGGCAGCCAATAAGTCAGAAGGGCCTTCATGCAGGCAGGCAGCCAATCAGGCTCACAGTGCTTTCAGGCCATTCACTTCCACCCAGACATGCATAACAAGGAATGTGGATTGGGGCAAGCACCCATCTTTTCAGCACATAACACTGCATTCATGTCAGTTTTGGGCAGGGCTGTCATTCTTTGTGTCACACACACAGATACCAGACACCCATAACATGAAATGCATATTGGTCACACACTCCTATTCACCCAGGTCCCACCCCAATGGTGTACCCACAACATACAGTCACTGGTAAGGCTCCAGCCACTCAGGCCTGGACTTCCTCACAATACCATATATGGTTCTTCCACCCAACAGCCAGTCACAAGAAGGGATAGAGTCAGTGCTTCCCAGGTCTTTGGGAAAACAAGGTAACAGGTAATAGAAACCAAGAGGCCGCAGGGGCCATCTTGTCTGATTCCTATGGCAGAGCATGGGTATCCCAAAATGGAGGATACTCAGAGCACCTGTCAAATTCAGCACGGAGCTGCAATCAGCACATAGCCTGCTCTGTGGGCCACACACAGGGGCCCAAAAAGATACACAGGGTTGTACCCCCACCCATGGGTGCCATAAGGGCATCCCAAAGGTCTCTGTTCACCACAGCCAAAAACAGGAAGAGCTGCATTTCCAGGAGTCCCAAATGGACTCCTGTGCAGAAAACAACACAGAACACACATGGTAAGGGAGTACAGGACAAGGAGATGGCAACCCTGTCCCTCTAATGCATTTCCAGCATCACACAAGCATGTTGGCACAACGAGGAAGGGGGCATGAGTTGGGGCCCTCTTTGCTGAGTTTTCCATCAGGGATAGGGATGGCTATGGATTCCTTCCTGCACCTCCCACCACCCGCGGAGAGGGATTCTCAAGTCGTTCTGACAAAAAAAAGGACTTGGCTGAATCACACTTGTCATACTCTTGCTTAAGATGGCTTTATGTGTGTCAAACACAAAGGGAATTTCAATAAACTGCCATTACTTCTGTTGATTCTTAGGGTGAATGCATCAGCCAGGTTTTTGCATTGCTGAGTACCTTTTAATTTATTCAGAGATTGTATATTTGCAATGCCATCAACATCTTCAAAAGGTAAGAGCTTTTCTTGTGAAGTGTTGGTAATCACTTTTGGTATAGTTGTTTACTTTCTGACTGTGCTTCTGCTTTGTGGTGGTAGTAAGGGGCAGGGGACGAACATCAAGTTTTAAATCAGTTTGCTTTTCTGGTGGCAAAGATGCATAGTTTCATCTTCATTAAACAGTGTTTGTGGACAAAGGGGATTTCATAGAGCCCTAAGTGATCTACTTGATCTTCTAATCTGCTTTCAACCAGTAGTCAGACAGTGATCTGTCTGCTCTTACCTCTGTAACAGTGCAAGGCACTTCAGTGATCATTTTCTTCTTGGCACCTGACCACAGATTTATTTAATTTTTCTTGATAAGATCCAATAAATTCATGAGGGTCTAGTTTCATAGATGAGTTTCCATTTTTACCCCATTATGCAATCTAATACCTAGAGCATGGATCTGACCAACATTCTTGGAATTTAATGGCTTTAATTCACAAGTCAAGGTTAATACCACAGGCTTGGCCTAACATCCCCAACTCTGTCCTTCACCCGGGTGGGTCACTGGCATTCTTAAAACACCTGTAGTCTTCTTGTCTGGGATTTGCCATTCTCTGTGTACCTCTCGCGGCTCTTTGGAGGCAATGACCTCCTGCAGGGATATTCTGGCTTCCCCTACCCTTCTCTCTCATCCCTCAATCAATCATTCTGCTCCAGTGGGTTTGCCTTCCCGCCCGAAGATCTGCTCCTTCTCGAGTTCCACTTTGCTCAGAGTGTGTCTCTATGTTCCACCTTTTAGCCGTGTGGGGAGAGCTAATGGGCATCAGATGTATGCGATTAAAGGCAAGGGCCTGACTTTGCCTGACCCGATAAGTGGGACATGTTCAATGAGATATGTAAGAGTTAGCCTCTTTACTCTCAGTCGTCCTCTTACTTAGCCCAGTGTTTGTGCAGAAAGGGGGGGGGTTGGGACATTCGAGAATCTTACAAAATAGAATGGGGCATGGAGACGAGAAAGGAAAAATACCATGTCTCATCATCGGTTGCCTCACCCCCACTCCCCAAAGACCCCTCACCCAGGTGATCCTCCAGCACTGATCCACCACCAGTGTCTAGATCCAAAAATGATGGCCATGCCCATGCAATCTGAGAGAGAGATCCCTGGGGACTAGTAGGTGAGACACCCTTTAGTTTCTCACAATTCCTGCTTGTTTGTTCACACACACTGGGGTCTCCCTTCCCCTAGTCTGTTCTTCTGCATCAGCCTCAAACTTTCTATCTCTCAGGTCACCTTCTATTGAGTTGGGGTCTCTTGCCCTGGGTTTCTCTTTCTTGGTTTGTTCAATTCTGGCTGCCCAGGCCTTCCTGGGATAGTTGTGGGTCCAAGACCCTCTCTTGCATCTGTCCCTGTTCTCCCTGGGTAGGTGGCAGCCTTCTGTCCTGGTGGGTCCCAGACCCTTGTTGGTGGTGCTCCGCCCGGTTTCCCTTGCTCCCAGACATTTCTCTGGGTTTTGATGGGTCCCAGAAACTTGGATGAGGTGCTCCACCTGGCTTCTCTTGCTTCCAGGCTTCCTGTGGGTAATGGTGCATCCCAGACCCTTGGTGGTGGTACTCCGCCTTGCTTATCTTCCTCCACAGCTTCCCCTGGGTAATGGTAGGTCCCAAACCCTTGGTGGTGGCACCCCACCATGCTTCTATTCTTGTTGCAGTGGCCTCAGGCTCGGCAGATGGATCTTCCAGTTTGGCCGTAGGAAGAAGCAGTCTTCCACATGCCCCCGCCCAGTTTCTGCCTTGCGGGTGTCCTGCTGAGTGCGGGAAACCAAGGGACCACGCCACCAGTTGTGGCAGGCGTCCCTGGTCCGCAGATTCCTTGCATTTCCTCCGAAGAGGGACTGACTCACCCTGGGTCTTCCCTCTGCAGTGGACCCAGAGCCCCAGCTTGCTTTCCTAGCTGGATGAGGATGCAGTCTTTCCCGGAGCTCACAATTAGGTAAGGACCCCTGTTTCTCCTTCAAGGGTCCTCCTGCTTTCTGTTTCAGGATCTCCTCTCGAGCAGCGGCAGCAGTGTATGTCCTTCTGGCTCCAGACTCCTCCAGGGAGTGACTGACCATACTTCCTGGTTTCCTTCCTCTATTTCTTTTGTGAAGAACCAATAGGAAGCCGGCAACCACTAGAATGCTTAGAGTGGTTCCTCGATGTAATCTTCATTCCTCAGTGTTTCTCCCTCATGCCAGTACTTACAAGGTAATCTTCCTGCCCTCAGCAGGTCGTCTCTCATTGTGTCAGTGGAATGAAGGTACTCTTCTTGAGGGTAGATCATCAGCTTCCTCCTACCAGTGCTTTTTAGAAGCGAGGAAGGGGAAGGTTGGAAAAAGTGTATAGGAATAGCAGAAGAAGGAGGATTCTTGGTCATAAGCGAAGAGGGAGGAAAAGCAGGTGAAACTAAATGGGGAGGCCATGTCTCATCTGACGAGTCTACCCCACTCCCATGAAGGTTGTCTCCCCTCATGTGATACTCCCTCATATGGCCACCACCAGGCTGAGGAACAGGTAGCGACCGCGGCACCCTGGCCACATGAGAGGAGATTTTCCCCAGGAAAGTGGTGAAGGCATCAACAGATTCATTACATACCCTTCCTCGGCAGTCTGGGGTGCTCCCATGGGACACCAATGACTGTATGTTTTCTTTGTGGATCTTCCGAAGTCCAGATAAGTAGGCTGGTACTATATTTCTTCTCATCTCTGTTGTTAAAAGGAGAGTATTATCCTGGTATCTTTCCTTGGGGTGAGGATTTTCTGTAATTATAACCTCTTACAGGGATTTGTCCCTGATATCCCAGGCTCCTTTGCGTAATCCAGGACATCCATTGAGGAAACTGGGGAACTGTCCTAACAATAAGTAGTTGTGTGGGAAGATAAGGAATCACCACCACCTTGATCCAGATCTCTTTTCCCAGAATATTAATGGAACTAGAGTTTGGAGATATTTCTCCATATGACCATGGACACAGTTTGTTTTTTCATGTGCCCTTCATATTCCAGATGAAGAAAAAATGCTCCACACTCGAAGAACTGCGCCACAACGTATATTTGTGGAAACTGAAATTTATTGATTATAATGCCCTTTTGGATAACACGTGTTTTGATACACCAGTCTTCAATTCAGTAGAACAGAAAGTCCTATGTTAAATCCCCCTCCGGCTTATACTCAATCTCCTTTCGTCTGGGAGATTGAGTATAAGCCGGAGGGGGATTTAACCCATGACTTTCAGTTCTACTGAATTGAAGACTTTTGATTTGGAATATAGTTTTTGTTACCAGCCCTGATTTGAAAAAGACACTGGTGTGTCGAAACACGTGTTAGCCAAAAGGGCATTATAATCAATACATTTCAGTTTCCACAAATATACGGTGTGGCGCAGTTCTTCGAGTGTGGAGCATTTTTTCTTCAACTATATTGACAAGGGGGAGGGGTCAAATGCCCCTTTGTTGCCCCACATCAACTGCAACATTTTTCTGAATTGCAATATTCAACCAGGCGCATGGAAACGTTTTTCGTAGTTGGTACAAAGTAAAACCCCACCAGTGTGGCATAATACCCTTCATATTCCAACCTTTCGGGAGCAACTCAGATCGGATAGCGCACCCGTGCTTTTGCTATCTAACAGGGCCTAGATCTTCCCTCCTGTTACAAAAAAAGGAACGTTATAGGTCTTCTGATCCCCCGTACAGAAACATGTATTGCTACTCTTCCCATTTCATTTTCTTATGGTCCTTCTGGCGGGTTTTTCCAGGTTTTTTTCTCCAACGGGAGTCTACTTTGTGAGGTTGGGCATGCAATATTTTAATATCCAAACCCCCACTGGGCCGAGTGGAAAAAGTTTTTTTTATAGCTTTTTTTCCTCCAGCCATGTGGCATTGTGATTTCCCTCACCTATTAGGTTACCTGTAGGGTCAGAGGACATGGCTCATTGGGATGGCCGAATACTTCACATGAATAATAAGGGTATTCTGGGTCAAATGGTAGAAACTAAAGGCCTGTCATTCGATCTCTCTGTGTATCTTATGATGGTGGATGAAGTGAGAGACTCTCACTACAAACTCTGCACAGGAAATCCTTCTCGCAGTAACAACATCAAGGATTGTCGCTAACAGATGAGTAAAAAGAAGAGGCTTCTGGCTATTCTATCTTTTTTTTGTTTGGTATTTTTTGAAAAATAACTGTTCTTTTATAACGCTCTTAATACCTGGAAGTGGTTTATAAGCACAGGATTGGTTTTTGAACCTGTGTTGTGCTGCGTTGTCTTGCTTCCAAGACAAATGTGGTGCCCTGACCTATTCTTCCTCCCCCTCTCTCTAGGGGTCCATAGCCTGATGAATCCACCTTCTCTGATATTAATGTAGAAGGATTGGAGTTCTCAGGGCAATTTTTAATGGAGAGTGATTGTGTCATTGAGGAAACAGAGGGACCAATGCCTATGCTAGTGGACATCATAATGAGAAATTCCCTGCTACTGGAAGGGGTCTCAGTGTCAATCCCTAGTTGTTCAGGTACTATCAACTTTGGACTAGTTTCATGGCTTTTTGATCAGTAGGACCTTCACTTCCCCAGGGTTGGTTTCTACCTTATCGGTTCTAAGTCTCCTTTCATGTTCCTTCTTTTCCCTTCCTTCCCGACAGGAAACTGTCTTACCTAAAAGGATGGACCTTGGGCTTCTCCAGTTCATTGAATAGAGTAACTGGTTTGCTCATTTTTTTGTCTTCCTGACCGGGGCTAAGATTCATATGCCCTCTGGACTTCTCGTGCATACTATCTGGGGAAACAAGGGTTGAAATGCCAGGGTCAAATATCCCATGGTTGGATTTCTCTGGGATTGGTAATTCCCCAGTGGATTGGATAAGTGAGAGGGTTATTAGTTTCTTGAGCAAATTCTTTTTGGTATCTATCACCGTCCTCACTCAGGTCGATATGAGCATCCTCATTTAAGCAAGGGTAAAAAACGTTCTTGCGTCTCGGTAGAAGGAGACTTCCATAGGCCATCGTACCCCCGGCTACCAACTATTTCTTCCCTGTAGACCTTAATAGGTTCTGGTGAAAAATGTAAGAGGGTCAACTTCACCTCTCCATTGTAAGCCAGAAGGGTTAACCATTTCTGCCTTCCCTTGGTGTTCCCTTTCTTTTGGAGTTATGATGTAAGTAACCCACCTAGAGGAAAGATTGACCCGTCAGTCCAAGGAAATGATAGCCTTGTCTCTGGTGGGGATATGGTTTTCTTGGGGGCAGAATAAATGATAACTGTTCCTCTCTACAGTTTGTCTGAGTGGAAAAAAGGCCTGGGAGCTTAATAGCTGGAGTGTAACCCCCATTCTGAGGTGTTGGTGGCCATGGGGTTTAAGGTCTCTAAGCCGAGTCAGACCCAGTGGTTCTGGCGAACTGAAATTGAGTTGGTTTTGCTATCTGGATAGATAACCCACTAAGGGACTGGATTATATTAACCATCTCCTTTCTTAATTGAATGAATCCAGGAAGAAATTGATTATATATCAGTGCTAATAAACTGCCGTAACTTTCCCACAGTCTGTTTAAGGCAATTGTTAATATGCAGGATACTGAAGATCATTCCAGAATCAATTATCTACCGTTGTTCCAGAAATGTGCGAGTAAGGTGCAAAATAATCCCAGAAAACCACAGTTCTATCATCGACATAGCAAGGATAAAGCAATATCAATCAAGAAAACGAAGCTCAAGAAGAATATCCAACGTTGGAAAAAAGGTAATGTGGGGGAAGCCTCTAAAGAAATCCAGACGTTTTAACAAAGTTATCATAATTGGTTGCAATGCCACAAAAAAACAATGATAAAACAAGATGCCCAAGCAATGCTAGCCACAGTTTTAACAAAGAACACTGCGATGACATGGACTATAATCAATCAACTTGATGCACCACAAGATGCATTAATGACAACTCCAATTTTGTCCTCTGAATGGCAAGCCCATTTTTGTGGAATGCAACTGCAGGAAGAGGAGTCTCATTTGGAAATAAATTGTATCACATCGGAAATAACAAATGAGGATGAGAAAGACACAAATCTAGACATAGATATAGAATCAATCAAAAAAATTATCAAAGGTTTAAAGAACTTGAGAGCAGTAGGCACTGGTGGATTATCTAATATAGAAGTTATAAAAAAAATCCTAAACTGTGGCCCACGCTTCTGCATCACCTCTATGAAGGGATATTGAGAACATCAAAAGTCCCACTATCTTGGAAATCGGTGGTGGTGGTCCTCATTTTTAAAAAGCGCTAAAATCTAATCCGATAACTACCGGCCGATTGCCTTACTCATTTTTAGCAGATATTGATTCTGCACTGTGGATACACGTTCATTTCCTCCAAAAATTGGCAATACGCCAGTCGGTAGACTCTTGTACGCCGATGATATAGTGGTAATTGACCAGACCGTGATAGGTCTGCAGCGCCAGCTAAACTCGATTCAAAAGTTTTTGGAGGGAAAAAAATTAACAATAACCCCAGCGATATAAAGAGCGATATAAAGAGTTATGATTTTGGGAAAAGGAAACGGTACAAAAGGAAAAAAGACCTTCCCATGGACATTCAAGGGGCAACAAATTGAGATTGTGAAAGAATTCACCTATTTGCGAGCATGCATTAAAAAAAGCGGATGCGAGGCACCTAGAATGGAGTAATTGCAAAAAAAGGCCAAAAACTTAGCGGCTCAAGGAAGAATTTTACTAAAAAAATATTGCCATTACTCGCTGACACCATTGGTGCAATTCTTTAGAATGAAAGTCACGCCCATTCTGACATATGGGGCAGAGACAACATTCATGCTGCCAGAGGGGATTTGGCTACAGGTCGAAGGCCTATTTTGGAAAACTGCATTAGGTCTGCCAACGAGTATTCCTATGGTTGTCATCCGAAGACAGCTAGCTTTGAAATCCCTTAAAGCAATAGCTCTATGGAAATCATTATCTTTCTATCGAAAATGTATAGGAGAATCTCTGAATGGAGGATTTGTAGTACTAAAGCAGGCTTTACAGGATTCGTTTAAGAAGCTTTTGAAGAAATGGGAAAGCATCTGCCTGAGGTCATTAAAGAATATGAATGAAACATTAGAAGCTTTACTCCGAGAACCTGATCGAATTAAAAATAAATTGTATGAAAATGACTGGATAGAGACGCTAGAATCTTTATATGAATATAAATAATATGAATAGTTTTGGCATATGCCCCGGAAATTGAATGCGCTGCCACGCTATATTAATATGTTTCCAAACCCGCTCTTAAGGATGAAATATTTATGCTTGATCCTGAACTTATTTCCTTCGAATCTGTGGATGAGCGAGAGAAAAGGTTCAAATATCCTACCCATCTGAAAATTATGCCATCAGGAAAACGAGATTGAATTCATTCAACATCTGCTTTTGAGGTGTTCTGGGCTATTGGAGGAAAGAGAATTGGAGATGGGTGACATTTTGAGGAAACAACGTGGCAGATCTACGGAGGACTGGTGGTGGATGATAATTGAGGGTGGAAAAACACATCTTATACTAGCGGTGGCAACATTTTTACTTTTAATTCAGAAAAGACTGGAAGTAATTGTGTAACAGAATAATACGACTCTTTGAGTGCATTTCGTATTCATTTTAATTAATCTTGTTGATTTCTTATGAAATTGCTTTCTTCTGCTTTGATTGCTATATTTGACAATAATGAACTTGTAAACATTTTGGTGAAAATTGTAAACCATAATAATTCCAAATTAAAAAAAAATTATAATAATGGAGTGACCCTGGTCAGAGGTTTTGGTAGTTTTAAGGGTCCCCCAGCTTGTGTCAGCTGAGTCACATGCCACTCCTGACACCATATATAAGGACAGAGATGAGACACAGGTGGAATATTTATTTAGACATCAATGAAAGGAAAAGGGGTTGGGGAGAGGCCTGACTGTTCCTAACCCTTAAGAGGGTTTACCCTACCTACAAATCTAAAACTAAAGATGGTCAAATGTCCAACATAAAAGTCATCTAACCTATCTTTGTCCCTTACACTTTAAAGAAAAAACAAAAGGTGCACAGGGTTTTTGTCTTCTTTACCCGACAGTTCCAATGTTAAACAAACCGAACACTCCAAACAGTGTTCCCACAAAAGTTCAAACAAGGCAAGTACTTCCTGAGTCCTCCACACAGGAAGAAAAGGTTTCAGGATGTCAACAAAGTTCCCATAATATGTTATAGTTTAACTGGTTTGTATATTTTCCGCTAGAATGTTTACAGACAGTTCAAAAGAATACTTGGAACAATTCTACAAATATGTAGGAGACTAGGGTTTTCCCTTCCCCCAGAATGTTTAACCACAGTTTGAAAGAACATTTTTCAAAACAAAGAGTATTACCTTGTGGACACCCAGGGTGAACCATTTCCCTTGGTGTATTGCAGCAGCAGCTCCACAAGGGTTTGTAATCCTACTTGTGTGTTCACACACTGGAGTCTCCCTTCCCCTAGTGTGTTCCTCCACATCTTTCTCACACATCTTTCTCCAAGATCACCTTCTTCTGGGTTAGGGTCTCTTGACCTGGGTTTCTCTTTCTCAGTGTGTTCAATTTGGGTTGCCCAGGCATTCCAGGGATAGTTGTGGGTTTCAGACCCTCTCTTTCATCTGCCCCAGTCCTCCCAGGGTAGGTGGCGGCCTTCCGTCCTTATTTCCTCGGTCCCAGTCTTCCCCTGGGCAATGGTGGGTCCCAGAACATTGTTGGGGGTACTCTGCCCGGCTTTATTTGCTCCCGGACCTTCCTCTGCATAGTTATGGGTCCCAGGCCCTTGGTGGTGGTGCTCTCTCTGGCTTCTCTTGCTTCCAGGCTTCCTCTTGGTAATGGTGGGTCCCAGACCCTTGGTGGCAGCACTCTTCTTTGCTTCTCTTGCTCCCAGTCTTCCCCTGTCTATTGGTGCTTTCCAGATGCTTGGTAGCAGTATTCCACCTTGCCTCTCTTCTTATAGCAGCAGCCTCAGCAGGCAGATCCTTCCGTCTCCATAGCAGGAAGCAACAGTCTTCCACACAGCCCAGCTGGTCTCTACCTTATGGGTGTCCTGACGAATGCAGGACCCTAAGGGACAACACCCCCACTTGTTGTGGATGTCCCTGGTCAGCAGCATCCTTGCGATTCCCTCCAGGGAGGGATTGACTCTCCCTGGGTCTGCCCTCTGTAGTGGACCCAGGGCCCCAGTTTGCCTTCTTAGCTGGGTGATGGTGCAGTCTCTCCTGGTGCTCCAAAGTAGGTAGAGACCCCTGTTGGTCCTTCAAGGGTCCTCCTGCTTTCTGGTTCAGAGCCTCCCCTCCAGCGTCAGCAGCAGCATGTCTTCCTAGCTACTAACTCCTCCAGGGAGTGACTTACCACACTTCCTGTTCCCTTCCTCTATTTCTTTTGGGAGTGAACCAATAGGAAACCGGCAACCAATAGAATGTTAAGAGTGGTTCCTGGAGGTTATCTTCATTCCTCTGTGTTTCTCCCTCGTGTCATTACTTACATGGTATAGATAGGGTCCCTGATATCGTTCTTGTGACCCCTATATGCATGACAGCCTGAAGACTGAGAAACAAGAGATGCCAGTCACTGTTTGGCCAGCCCCCAGGAGGGCCAGTAAATTCCACATATGTGAGCACATATACTCTTAGGCAACCATTCAAACCCTATCCAGCTGATGTCTTCGCAGAGACAGGTGCCTCAATACTGGACCAGGTTGACTGACAATAGATATCCAGCTGTGCTGCTGTCATTAGGGACACCATGACATATTAACATTAGCCACAAAGAAAACCTACATCCCTGAACGAAGTTACAGAGACACACACACACACACACACACATGAAGAACATGCATGCACAGTCCTATAAATAGAGGACAGATACATGTACATACTTTCAGACATCTTTCTTTCATTAGCCAAATGCAGAAACGCAGAAACTCAGGTGAACATGAGTCACAAAAAACAAGCTTGCAGCCGCTTATTGCAACTAACCATATGGAACTTCACAGGGACATATAAGGAGCCTGGCAGAACCAGAGACTACTAACCTTGAGAGAAAAGCAATACAATATACATATATAGACATAGAGAAACCATAGAACAACTATACAAAAAGTTCACAAAGCCACAGGCCTCAGAACAAGACATGCAGACTTTACAGCATGGAGCAAAAGGCCAGTGCTCATAGCCAAAGACAGAGGCGGGTGGACAATTCAAGATTCCAGGGGCAGGTAGCCACCTGCAAAATAACAGAATAAATCCTCACTACTTGCAGACCAAAAATTTTAGTTTTGTGGTCCTCACCCACGTGATGCGCCCGCATATCCATTTACCTCTGGTGGGAAGAGAAGCTGTTCCCAGCGAAGCAGACAAGAACTGATACATGTGTTGCCCAACAAACATTGCAAGACACAGGCACTCTCTATGGCTAAGTGGATATACTAGTGGCAACAATAGGGACACATAGTGTTCTCATCACCTTGAGAAGGTACACAGAGTGCTGAGAACAGAGCCAGGTCCCAGGCATGAGGAGACCCGCTCCAGCCAATCAGGGAACACACATCCTAGGGTGGAGTGTAATGGGCAAGGGCCAAAGGTAGGCCTACACCCTTGAAACAATGTAATGGATCGTTTTTGGGGAAGTCTCAGGTATCACCACCTAACATGACAGGACCAGTTAGTTATCACATATAGGTGCCTTCTATAGGCACTAACACTCCAGCCACCAAATAGAATGGGCTCTTAGGTTTTTTGGGAGAGGTCACAGGCTATGATGCGATTTAGTAACAAAAACCCCTGACACGTGCTCAGGAGCTGTGCTTGCTGGAGATCATTTGGTTTCCTGTATGCTCCCTGTCTGTTATAGAAATGACAGGACAGTTCTAACTTGCCCTTGGCTGAGTCCTCCGGCATTACCATGGGAGGGTTGGTTGGGCCTAGGCACTCGGCTGAACTTTGACTGTATAGCACAAACGTTGGCCCTCTGGTATACCATTTACAAATTCGTAGCAGAGGATGGTTCGCTACATTAGTTTGGCACAAAGCTGCCTTTCACGTCGTGACACCTGGAGGACTGTGAGGTGACCCATGGAGATCGGAAGTCACACAGAGGTGCACCCCATGTAGAGGCTGCCAAGAGCTGCCTTGGAGAAAATCCAGCCCACGGTCCGTTCGAAGCCCAGCAGACCAGAAGGACGGAGTGGCAGTTTTGGGGAGAGCCGGTACCCGAGCAACGTCAGCGGATCACAGAGTGTGTATATTGACTCAGTCACACAACAATTGAGGGGGGTGGTAAAAAGATGCTGGGTGTGTGATGGTGTTGAGTATTGTTATGAATTGTTGAAGTATTGTGGAGTATTATTGAGCAAGAAGAGAAGGTAGATGTTATTTTTTAGTGGTTAGGGAACATTCGATCTTGAGGTTTGGCGGTTAGCCTAGATTATTGATTTAAGGGTACAGATTACATCAGTTATGTAAATAGTTGATTCCCTGTGGATTCAACATTTTAGCTCAGGTCATGGATGTTTGTATCCCTGTGTATAGGGCTTAGCAACTGAGGCTAGCTTGAACCGCGGAAGGTGTTCTTCTGATAAAGTCTTGTGGAGGCATTTTATCTACAAGGCGATGCTGTAGGTACAGATCGAGTACGTGAAATATTGGTATCCCCTGTAGGAGGTAGAACGACGGCCATGGGTATATGTTGTATGTATTTGTGAAAATAAGGGTGTAACTGGGATATGGTATTGTGAGATCTGTCAGTGCTCTGTTTCCCTCACTTATGCAATTTTAGAGGTGACGTCACCAGTGAGGATTCTGTGTAGGACTTGTAAAGCATGTGGAGGTGCCAGAGTTGTGGTGTTTTGAGGTGGTGCATGGAAGGCGCATGTGCGAGAATATTGGGTGTGATCGAGGAGACAGAAGGTTGTAAGGAGGAGGTGCGTGGAGCACTCCCAAAGTATTGATTGAGAGCTGGAGAGGGGTGCCAAGGTATGAATAGCATTGTCAATAAAACATTTGAAGGAAATGTATCTATTAAGTGACTGTGGAAGTATTGAAAGTACTAACTTGGGGTCAAGTAAGTATAAAGAATAATGTATTGTGGAATTAATGTGGGGGACACACCCCTCCAGCAGGTGTGTGGGCCCTTCTGTGAAATAAGGACAATATTTGTAAATATATCATGGAATGGACACAGAGCACAGAAGGTAAACTACCGAAGCCATAGCCAAATGGCAGGAGCGTCTCCAAATATGTCAGCAACCGTTACATAAATATTTATAAAGGGAAATAATTGAGCAACTGTATGGTAATATTCAAACTCTGGAAAATATTCCAGAATACCGGAGGGGATGTGACGTGGATTAATGGATGCTGAGCCAACAGCAGACCCCGGGCGCTAAGCCCTCAGCCCCCATTTCTAAACCTGCGCATGATAATGAGAATGAAGGGGCAGCAGCAGGGTTACAGAGAGTATACCCGATACAGGAATTGAGAGCAGCGACGAGGTACACAAACCCAACATTTGCACCTCCACCATACAGCAAGGAAGAGGGGCGGAAAGGGGTCGGACAAGCAGGAGGGGTAACAATAGGTGCCAAAGGTGGAAAAGAGGGATGCAGCGAGACCCAGATAAGGGTAAAGGACAGTGACTCGGGAGCAGAGGGAAGAAGAGAGGGGCCGGAGAACAAGTGGTTGGGAGGACAAATATTACTGAAACTAGACGTGAAGACAGCGGCAGAAACAGGAGGGGCAAGTAAGGAAGTAACAGGTGGTAAGGAGACTAGTGAGGCATGAGAATGGGCAGAGATCATGGAAGAACTGCAGAGACAAGAAAAACAGGAAAGGGGGATCGGAAAAGAGTGCGAAGAGAGAAGCAAAAGGCAGAAGAACTAGAGCAGGAGCAGCAAGAGATGTGGTGAAAGAGAGAACTCGAGGAGATAGCGAGGAAAAGGGATGATGAAGAAAGGGAAAGGCAAGTTCCAGTTTAAAATGGAGAAGATAAAGTTAGAAATAAAGAGGCTCACAAGGGAGCAACAGAGCAACAAGGATGAAGAAAGCACAGTGAGAGAAGTAAGGATTAGTTGGGTTTAGCACGGATTTTGAGGATAACATGGAGATGGAAGAGCACGTAGGTAGAGAATGGAGCAAAAGCAATACAGTGGGCCTCATTACGAGTCCAGCAGTAACCGCGGCGGTAAAACTGCCTGGTTACCGCCGGACTCGTATTACCATTCCGCCTCCGTGATTCCTGGAATTACCGGGGCATTACAACCCCGGTTTTCCAGGAATCACGGAGGCGGAATGGTGTTAATCCCCATTCCCATTGAGTCCTATGGGACTCGATGGGAATGGGGATCATGGAAACACCGGCAGCATCTCGTAATGCTGCCGGTGTTTCCTCGGCCGCCTGCAGGCGGGCGGTGTTAAACCCGCCAGGTCAGACCTGGTGGGAACATCACCTCCCGCCTGCAGGAGTCGGGATCAGGCGGTCCGGAAACAACGGTGGCGGCGGGTTTACCGCCACCGTTATTTCCAGACAGCCTGAGTTATAATGAGGCCCAGTGTCCTCCAAGAGGGGAAACTGCGGAAGCATGATTGACATAAAGGATGGAAGGTTCACAATGTTATACTTATTAAGGCATTCCTACCAAATGTGTAGCCTTAATCTGACTTGCCCTCCAACATGACTAACTAAACCCTTGTGAGATATCTACTCCTAGTCAGTGCTGATGCGCCACTTATCTAGGGTGTGGGGATAGGGAGAGAATATAGCCCTATCTAGTTCTAGTCACCAATAGTTTTTCAAGGGTACTTAAAATCACTGTGTGTAATTTGCTTTGCAAATTAAATTCTTTAATTTTATTTACTTTCTTTTCTCTGCATTTTCACACCTTAAAAACATCTACAGAGCAAAAAAGCTCTGTTTTGATTCATTAAAAGAAACACTCTTCCCCGGTGTTCCTGAGATCCACCTTGCACCTAGTTTTAGTTCTGGTGCACTGTTGTTCTCAACACTACTTTCCACCCAGTAGAGTAGAAAGGTACAGTGATAAAAGATGATTTTTTTTATCTGCTGACCCTTTTACCATGTTGCTGGTCTATTCCTTTTTCTAAAAAAGGGTCACATCTGGCCTACCGGTTTCAGTGGTGTAACAAGGTTCTCCCACTTTCTTAGGGCCACAACACGTGTTACTGTGCTTTCACAAGAAGAGAGTTTCAGAATATCTCTGCATGGAATTCACCCCACCCTTGTATATAGCTTGTGTCAAGTTCAGGGAGTGGGTCGGGCGACTGAATAATGGTTTGGATACAAAATTGTTGGTGCATTCCGATGCAACCGGCTAAGAAGAGTTGTGGTCACGCTGGGGAACTGCTTCCTTGTGTCTGCTTATGGACCACAAGTGAAAGGGATAGGAGCAGTAAAGGTAAAACTAAAGCCATGAGAAATCTTACCGAGAGCTAGGCAATATCATCCCCTGTTGATAGAGGCAGATAAGGGTATTTATTAGGCAATAGCTGCACTAGTGAAGCAAGTCATCTTAATACCATCGGAATTATTGTGCAACACGGCGGTAATGGTGTTTTATACAGGACTTGTGCCCTCTGAACCATATAGATGAAGCAGAATTTCCTTTAGTCCTGAATCCAGCAAGTTCTTTTATGTAGCATCCCTACGGAAGCTACCCATTTCACAGTCATAGATTTGAAGAATGCCTTCTTCTCTATACCACTACACCCAGACTCACAAGACTTAATGTGTTCCTGTATAGAAACAAGAAGTGGAAACACACTAGAATTCCTCAATGATACTGCAAATCTCCATCAATATTCAACAGGTTCCTTCAAATAGACATAGGGAATGTACAGTTAGAGAGCGTCATTATACAGTACGTAGACGACATATTGATTTGCAGCAAAAAAGAGGCACAGTGTAGAGATGACTCTGTACACATGTTGACTGTGCTCGCAGAAAAAGCGTACAAGGTAGACAAGGCCAAATTACAATATTACCAGAAAGAGTTCTTGTACATTGGACAACTGATATCACAAGATGGGCGAAAAGTGACACCGTAATGAGCAGCAGCACAACGTAAAACTCCAAAACCCACAACCATAAGACAAATAAAGCAGTTCCTAGGACTATGCAATTAGTGCAGAGTGTGGGTATTTGACTACAACACTTAAACTAGGCCCTTGTTAAGTGCACTGAAGGAAGCACAGAGAGGGGGGAGCACCTTACAGCGGACAGAAAAAAAGAACTGCGCCATTGGAGGAACTGATGGAAGCAATATGGACAGCTCCTGTGTTAGGGATCTCAGATGATCAAGATTAATTTTTCCTATTCTCCCACTCCAGTTGAGTAGTTATGACTGTAGTACTGACACAAAAGACAAGCATGGGACACAAACCTCTAGCATATCACAATGGGAAGTTAGACCCAGTGATGAGGACACGCTTTACGTGTGAACAGGCACTAGCTGCTGTCACATTTGCAGAAGAAAAATCAGCGAGTATTACCATGGGATACAGCACCACTGTTTTTGTGGAGCATGCTCTCTTCGCAATACTGGAAATTCCCAAAAGTACATTGACAACACAGAGGGCTTCGAGGTATGAGGTGTAACTGTCAAACTCAGCTCTCGAGATAGTGAGATGCCGACTTGTCAACCCAGTGACTTTCGTCACCGAAACCATAGAGGATGACGACTGTGTGCAGGACTGTATCACCAACATCAAAAACAATAATGACCTCCCAAAGGTACAGGAAAACACACTTGAGGGGGGAGACATACTTTATATTGATGGGTCGTCCACAATTGACCAAACGACAGGGGAAAGACATACTGGGACAGCAATAGTGAGATCAAAGGAGGACGGGACGAGCGAGGTGATGACAAGCACACGCTTACCATCACATTTTTCAGCACATGCTGTGGAGCTAGTGGCTTTAATGTTGACACTGGAATACAGCAGAAACAAGAAAGTGAATCCACAGTGCATTCTGGACTGTCACATTGGCTGAAGAGGGGCTTCAGGCATGCTGATGGGTCACTGGTGCAGCACGCTCTCCTATTGGGCAGACTGATAGAGGCACTTCAATTCGGCTGCGCATAGCAGTGGCAAAGTGCCAGGCCCACATGGGGGGAGGACCATACTCCAGGTGCAACAAGGCAGCGAATGCTGAAGCAAAACACGCCGCTTATTTTGGGGACATTTTACAAATAGATGCTTTGTCCCCAGCACGTAACTATTTACGAACAATGATATTAAAAGAAGGATATAACAAATTACCAGTGAGGCAGATTATGGAATTACAGAGAGTTGCACCCATGGAAAAAAAAGAATTGTGCCTAAAGAGGGATGTACAGTATCTCCGACAGAACCCTTATGGCGGCAAAACAACACAGGGAAAGTGATAATGCCATTCTCATTATTTCACACTGCACTGACACAGTTACACCATCCTACCCATATGCAGAGGGATGTGCTTGCTGCTCATATTGGAGAAGACTGGTTCTATACTAATTTGGCAGAACATGTGGCAGAATTCATGACCAATTGTCTTGTTAGTAAACAATTTACAGCAGGTCATACTCTAAGAGTAGTGAGATGAGCCATACCTCACCCAATGCGTCCATCCAACATCTTCATGTTGACTATGTGGACATGCACCAAGTATGCCATAGCTACCACTACATGATCTTGGTTGTGTGCCCATTTTCCCAATGGATCGAAGCCAGTCCCTGTTCCCATCCGGAAGCCATTAGAACGGCAACATTCCTTATTCGTCAAATTGTCCCACAATGGGGCATGTGTGAGGTCCTGCAGTCCGACAATGGAGCACACTTTGCCAATGCGATGTTTCACCACATCACAACCTTGTTGGGAATACAACACAAATTCTCTTGTGCCTATCACCCACAAGCAAACGGAATGTGTGAGTGTCTCAACGGGCTGCTCAAGGAAGGCATTGCCAAAATAAAAAAGGCACTCAACACAAGTTGGCTGCATTGTTGGCCTTTAGCCTTATTGGCATTCTGCAATAAACCAGTATCTGAACACCATTTAAACCCACGTGAGGTGGTAACCAGACAGCGTATGAGATGTCCCCTGGTTCCTTACAGTAGGGCATTATTAGATGCAGGAAACATGTCTAGTGTATTGGGACAAGAAATGTATGAATACACCACTTCATTGACGGCTAGTGCCTCTTTTATTTCTTGTCAACTGCATGGACAACGGGAGATGCCAGAAGCAAACAAAGAAAACAACTCAGAAGCAAACAAAGAAAACTCCACAACTCTATCCCAGTGACCAGGTGCTTTAAGGAGACTTTACACACCAATGGTACCAGCCCCAGTTTACAGGACCATAAACAGTGGAGCAGGTCACAGATCGGGCAATGAAATTTTGAGATAAAAAAGCTTCGAACTACCTTGGGGATATCCAGCCCATCAAGCGGTGGCCTCGCCTAGCACCGACAATGAAAGCGCCAACAATCCACAAACAGAAGAACAAAATGATCACCTGCGAACATCTCAGCCCAGCTGAGGCCAACCCATGATTACTCGCTCCAGAGCAATAGAGATAGGGAAAGGACTTCCTACACATCCAGAGTGGGGACACACTGTCTGTTTAATATTTTTCTTTCAGCACACTAACACCATTCATCGTGAAAGCTGTGACTTATTATTGCATTGTCCGATGCTTCCCCATGATCCACATCCCACGACCTTCCAATGCCACTTTGCCCAATTTGTTAGGAGATCCAATAGCCCTAGAAGACACATCCTGATGTATTTTTCTGTGTCTTGCTGTCTTCTGTGTCTTCCTGGCCTATTTGTCCCAAACGTACCCACAACTGAATAGAGGAAACCCTTCTTTGCTTGCAGTACTTTGTTATCATAGAATACGCACAGTTTGGGAACATTTTCTTTTCTGTGCAATGAAACAGCATCAAGTCTAATAAAGTACTAAGCACAATAATATATATGTAACTGCTGTATCCTGATTTTCTCAATCTGTTTTATTTTGCAATTGTATACTTCAAAATGTAACCTTCTTCTTTAAGCGCCTGTCTACCCCAGGGTCTGGAGCGCTATACAAATAAATAAACAAACAAACAAACAAACAAACAAACAAACAAACAAACAAATAATGCCTTTTCTAGGGCATTGCAGGCAGTCAACAAACATCTTCAAAACAACACAAGATTTTGAAAAGGAGTAAGAGCAATGGGTGATATTTTTGAAAGCATGCTCATTGTGTCCTGTGTATTATTCTCATTTGGTAATACCACTGTAACCCCTACTAACACAAACCCAGCGTCGACAGGAGGACCTACCATGTCAGGTGGAGAGGTAAGCACTGTAAGTACAGTAAGGAGAGGTAGACACAGTGCTGATGTAGACATGGAAGTAGTGAATCTCTATCTCACTGATACTGCTCGAGTATCTAATACCATGTGGTACAAGCACATGACTATAGTAGGCAAACAAACCACCAGGGAGAGATGCTATGTCGGTTCTCTTATCCCCTATGCCACAAGTACCCCAAGAACATTTGTGGCAACTGAAATACCAGCAGCAAGATCACAATCCCTTATGTACCTGTGCATGTGTACTATCCGAGGAAGACGCCAACATTGAGATGGATGTCCAAGACAACATTCCCATATGAAGATAGCTATAACAAAAAGCTTGACATGATGGACAATTATTGGAAGAAAGACCAGGCTATACAATACATGACCGATGACCCACAAAAAGGAGAGACAAAAATAATAACACTCAAGGTATCACCATGTCCTAAGAAGGGACCCAAAGAAATGGGAGGAGAACCAGGATGCTGGGAATGACCAAAGATGCTTGTGGACGGCCAGGTATACACAGCTGAAGGGTGGAAAGATGGTGTAGTAGGGAGAAAAGCACACAGGCTCCTAATGGTTCCAGTAAACACAGTACAGGCAGAGAATGACAAATGCCTAAAAGAATGGGATTTAAGTGCAAAGTTACTGACCTGGGTGGAAAATGAAGCTGGACCAATGCCCATAATACCACTCAAGAAAGCAGCATTAAGTTTCCAGAATGATGGAACAGTAAAGGTTGGAGAAAACAAAGACTGCAAGCAGACAGTGAAGTGTCCAGGCATGACGGTTAGGATGGCAGTTGTAATGGATCATTATTGAGCATGCAGATCTAAGGCTTATGAAAAGCTGCAACCCAACTGGCGAGGAGTATGTTCACTAATATACATCAATTCGCTAGCACTAGTTGTGTCATAAAAAGAATGAAGACACAATGTTTCCATAAAATGGACGATGCCAGAAGAAAGAAGAGGTCAGTAGAAGTGAGTAGGGTAAAGAGGCAGAATTACTTGCCAGAAGCATCGGAAGCTTCTCTGGACAGCATACCACCTGAACACCAATTGTTCAGTAGGACAGAAATGTTCTTCGTGTCAGTAGTTCCAGCTGTACAGACATACACAAATGCAAAATGGCTCCAGATTAGTAGGTCGGAGCTAATGAAGACAATAAACTCAACTGTCAATGGCTTCAACATCATAAAAGAAGAGCTCAGAGCAGTAAGGTGGATGGCCCTCAAGAACAGATATGTTTGAGACTTACTAACATCAATGAAAGGAGGAGTTTGCACCAAGATCGAGTTTTCTTACTGTACATTTGTGGCAGCAAATAACGAGGCAAACAGAACATTAACTGAAGCGGTTACCAGATTATCAAAAATGCATGCCAAGATGGAGGAGGAAGCCAAAGGTGCAGGAAAAGATGAAAGATGGCAATCAAATATATTTGCATGAATACCAACATGGATGGGGGATGGACTAAAAGTACCTTTAGCAACACTGATGCTAATACTATTAATATTATGTGTGATAAGGATATGCATAACATAATGCAAGAAGACAACAGAGAAAACAGTAGGGATGAAAATATTAGTAGACAATAATGGTGAGGAGGATAAGATAGTAGAAGCTCAAAATAAAATAAGGGCGCAGATAAAGGAATACCCACTCTTGCTCACTGAAATTATAGTATTCAATGATCCAAATGACTACACGAAATATTGGGCTAAATGGGTGTGGTGCAAACTGGAAGGATAGTGGTGTTACATGATATGGAGTTTGGATGACCATACAAATGACTGTGGACATCTTGGAGGAGTAACGAAGATATGGCTCCCAAGAGCTACAGTGAATAGATTTGGAGATGTGCTCAACAGGTCGACCAGAGTGGAGACTGAAAAGAGGGTCCTTGCATGACAACCCGAAGACTGAGAAACGAGAGATGCCAGTCACTCTTTAGCCATCCCCCAGGGCAAGTAAATTCCACATATGTGAGCAGATATTCTGTTCATAGTGGACACAGCTGCCTCAACACTGGACCAGGTTGACTAATGATATATATCCAGCTGTGCTGATGTCATTAGAGACAACACAACATAGTTACATTAGCCACAAAGCAAACTATATCCCTACATGAAGTTACATGGACACACACACGCGCACACACAAATAACATGTACACACAGTTCTATAGATACAGGACAGATACATGTACATACTGTCAGAAGTCTTTCTTATTTCTTTCATTAGCCAAATGCAGAAACGCAGGAGAGCACGAGTCACACAAAACAAGCTTGCAGCCGCTTATTGCAACTAACCATATGGAATTTAAGGGACATATAAGGAGCCTGGCAGAACCAAAGACTACTGACCTCGAGAAAAAAAGTAACACAATATACATATATAGACATAGAGAAACCATAGAACAACTATAGTTAAAGGGCACAAATCCACAGGCTTCAGAACAAGGAACAAATACATGCAGACTCTGCAGCCCAGAGTAAAGGGCCAGTGCTTGGAGCCAAGGACAAAGGCGGGTGGAAAGTTCAAGACTCCAGGGGCAAGGAGCCACCTGCTAAATAGCAGAATAAATCCTCACTGATTGCAGACCAAAAAGCTCAGTTTTGTGGTCCTCACCCAGGTGATGTGGCTGAGCCGAAAAATAGCCATTTACCTGTGGTGGGACGAGAAGCTGTTCCCGGCGAACCAGACAAGAACTGATACATGTTTTGCCAACAAACATTGCAAGTCACAGGCCCTCTTTTAGGCTAGGTGGAGATACCAGTGGCAACAATTGAGACACATAGGGCATCATGACAAGTTTGCGGTTTCGGAAATAAGGGTGCAGGTAAGCTCACTGGCACCCTTGTTTCTAAACTGGCAAACCACGGGTTTGCCTGCCGGAGCTGCTGTGCCCGACAGTTCTGACCCTGCCGGGCGCAGTGGTCATGGTAAGCAAACCCGTCATGGAAGCATTGGCACTGTTAACAATGGTGCCATTGCTTCCGTGACCCCACAGACTCTATGGGAATGGGGATTATTAAAATTACTGGTGCCTGACTTCCCGGCCGCCAGACTTGTAATGAGCCAGTGGCACCGGGAAGTCAGGCACTGGTAAATTATTATGGGTCCGGCGGCAACCCGTCGGTAGCACAGGCAGGGTTAACACCTGACCCTTAATGAGGCCCATAGTCTTTCTCATCACCTTGAGAAGGAACACAGAGTGTTGAGAACAGAGTGGGGTCCCAGGCCTGAGGAGACCTGCTCCTGCCAATCAGGGAACACAAATCTTATGGTGGAGGGTAACAATGTAATAGATAGTTTTTGGGGAAGTCTCAAGTGAGACCATCTGACATGGCAGGGCCAGTTAGCTAACACATATAGGTGCCTTCTATAGGCACTACCACCCCAGTCAACCAATAGAATGGTCTCTTATGTTTTTGGGGAGAGGTCAATGGCTATGATGCCATTTGGTAACAAAAACCCCTGACACGGGCTCCGGAGCTGTGATTGCTGGAGATTTTTTGGTTTTGGGTATGATTCCTGTCTGTTATGGAAAATAAAGGACAGTCCTAACTTGTTCTTGGCTGAGTCCTCCTTCATTTCCCAGGGGAGGGTTCATTGGGCCTGGGCACTATGCAGAACAGTGATTGTGTAGCACAAACCCTGGTCCTCCTGTATACCATTTACAAAGGTAATCTTCATGAGGGCAGGTCATCTTCTTCCTCGTGTCAGTGGAATGAAGGTACTCCTCTTGAGAGTAGATCATCATCTTCCTTGCACGAAGAGGGAGGAAAAGGAGGTGAAATTGAATGGGGATGCCATGTCTCGTCTGGCAAGTCTACCTCACTCCTATAAGGATCGTCCCCCCTCATGTGATCCTCCCTCGTAGGGTCACCCCCAGGGTGAGGATCAAGTAGTGGCCGCCTCACCCTGGACACACGAGGGGAGATTTTCCCTGGGAAAGTAGTCACAACATCACCAGATTCTTCACAGATCTCCCTTATTATAATGTTGAGTGCATTGTACATGTGCCTTTTCGTGGTAGGGACATGCATTTTATAGATTGCATGCCAATACACATGATATAATTTGTTGACATTGTTAGTGCTACATAACTGTGAATATGTAGAGACTAATAATATGCTTTAAAAAAAATATATCATTTCTTTCTCTATTTCTTCATTTGCCATTTATATTTTCTGCATTTTTCATATGGTTTTGCCTTATGATCAATCACATTTTATCCATTGCTCATATTCTGGCTCAGTTCAATTTGTGCATTCTTGCACAATGGGCCTCATTACGAGTTGGGTGCAAAGGGATACCGGGCACCGGTAAGGATACCGGTGCCGGTAATCCCTTTGCGCCCTATTCCGAGTTCCCTTACCGGGTCCCTTCCTTAACGCCTGGTTTTACCGGGCGTTAAGGACGGTACCCATTAAAGGACTTTAGAGCTAATAACGGTACCGCAATTTGCAGTACCGTTATTAGCACCTTCCCATTGAGCCCTATGGGGGCTCAAATGGGAATGGGGAATGGCTTTTTCAATGGGGACTTACCGGTCCCGCAAAGGTCGGAATAGACCGGTAAGTCCCCATTGAACGAGGGCGGACTCGGTACCGGTATTGGAGGTAGTCATGGTGCTAATAGTGCCATGATTACCTCCAAACTCGGAATGAGGCCCAATGTGGGCTGCTGTTTGCCTTTGCACTTTATACTTTTTGCTTTATTCATTCTGTAATGTATGATTTCAACAGCCCTGAAGAGGACCTTTATTGGTCGAAGCACGTATTGGCTGTTCTTTTACTCTTTACTAAATACATATAAAAGAATTATATAACAAATTGAAATTGGATGAGTTATTGATCCTTTGAGATATTGGGCCTCATTACACGGTAGGCGGTAAGGGTTTACCGGTACCGGTATTTTACCGGTACCGGTAAATCCTTATCGCCTTACTACGAGGTCCCTTTGCGGGTTGGGCAATTTAACGCCTGCTTTTTGCAGGCGTTAAAAACCAACCCGCAAAGGGACCCAGGGAGCTAATTACGGTACCGCAATTTGCGGTGCCGTAATTAGCGCCTTCCCCATTCCCATTATGCCCTATGGGGCAAAAATGGGAATGGGGAAGGGCAATGGTGAAGGGGGAATTACCGCCCCGCCAACCTTGGAATGGGGCGGTAATTCCCCTTTCCACCAAGGCGGTGCCGGTATTTTACCGGCATGAACCATGGCGCTAATAGCGCCATGGTTCTCCGCCTACCGTGTAATGAGGCCCATTGTTACTGTTCTGCAATCAACCGACTTCTATGATCAATGTTAGCATTATAGAGCTTTGAGCTTCATGTACCGATTGGCGGTTTAGCTCGAACCTTGGTATGGCCCACTTTGCTTTCACAGTATTCCCAAATACCATCTGTTTTTACATTACTGTCAAACTTGTAATGAGCTCTGTATATGTATTGGGAGTTCTTTAACATAATATGTGAATTAATGTGCAATATTACTGGATCACATGTGCGCATTTAGACAAGACATAATTCATATTATTAGAGTATGTTGTGACTCAACTTAAATACTTGAAGTAAAACAATTCAAAATTTCTGGCATTTTAAGTATAATTCAAAACCAATCTGTTTCTTATCTCTGCAATTGGCTTTAACTCAGTTTTAATGGAATTGAAAACAAATGTGTCATGTAGAAATGGTAAATGTGGTTCAATATCAATAGCAGTTTCTATTTTGTATAAACAATTGCTGACACATGGCCATAACAGTGACGGGGAATGTTAACATATGATGAATTGCCCTTTACAATGCCTTACGTTCTATTAGCAAATGGAAGCCATTATTGATGTCCTCTAAAATAATCAGAATACTTAGAATGCAGTAATTTATCTCTGAAATAGACCTTAATGCAAACATTCTATCTTCAGCGGAAACCCAGCAGCTGATATTGCATATGCTATTCAATTATATCAACCAAAAAGCACAATTTGCCTAATAGACAACAGAGGGGTCCTTATCACTGATGATAATACCCTCCCCCAATTTATTGACAATCAGTCAGTCATTGCACTAAGCACTGCGTAAGGTAATAACTTGGGGATGGGTAAAGGCTTAATTTGGTGAACAGAAGACATGTTTAAATATTAATAGATTGCCTAAAATAGTCACTGGCACAACATTCTTAAAGCTTCTTAGCATCATGTATAGTAGGCAATGCTGTTTTCCAGCCCAATTTATCGATTTTGGAAACAAGAGAATCTAAGGCGATTGCCCATTCTAACCTCTGACCTGGATGTACTATATGCTGTTTGTAGTGCATCAATCATTTGAACTGAAAGAGGTGGTGTCTTTTAGGTGGCACTCAAGTTATTGACTTTTCTGACAAGCATGATAATATCTTGTGCATTCTTCTGTTTTAAACAAATGTCATTTGGCTATCTGCAAATTAGAACTCAAAAGGAGGAATCTTCAATCCACACTTAATCTCATTGCACCTCATTACAAGTACGGTGGTGTGACAAAAAGTGGTGGGTAAGCGGCAGTAATTCCATTGTCTCCATTTTACTGACACATTAATGAGGACTGTACTATGGGTTTTTGTGGTAAAGTAGAGGATCTACATCCAGCGAATAACTGGAGGTAAATCATGCACCTTTCTACCAGTTACTGTCAGATTTACGGCAAGGAATAACCAGTCACAAGAAATCCAACACAAATCCCCATGGAGCCTTATGGACTCCATAAATAGAGACTACCACCACAGTACTACCACTCATAATCCTATGGTAATTCCACAGGACTAAACGGCAGTAACGGTAATCAATTTTGTTAGTAAATAAACAGATGTATCTCTGATATACCGCCAAACATGTAATGGGGCTTATTGTTCTGAGTTGTCAGTTGCATTGAATAAAGTGGCTATACAGACAAATGCAGACTTTAAATATGTTTTTTCGCTTAGGTTAGCTGGAATTGGTATATGTGCGTACAAATCTTTAGTCTGTATCTGGAAGATTTAAAAAGGATTTAAGGTTTGAGTCAACTGCAATGTTGTAGCAAGTCAAGGGCTCCCCAGTGCTCAGCAATGCCCCTGATTTCAGGGGTGCACCCAATGGAGGTTGTACGCCTTTGCATGAACTTCATATTTGGCTGGTGTTGTTGTTAGAAGAGAGGTTAAGTCATATGCTCATTAGCTGAGAGGGAGGTCGGCCTGATGCTGACCTTGGCTAACGATATTTGAGTTAGTGTTGTGATCCACTGTCATGATTCTTAGACATTGTTTACATCAGGGGTATTTGGTAACTCACAGTTCAGTTTGTGATGGATCAGAAAATTGATCATGAACATCGGCTTGACTAAAGTTCCTGAAAGCAGTAAAGTATGTCACCATCAGCTAATCAGCACCCAACAATATATGTTTGGGTTTCATTGTAGGTAAGACTAAAGGACTGTGATATTCTCTTTCTTGCAAGTTACCCTCTTAACCTACCTCTCATCTGCCTGCTAGCTAACATTGTTCCCTCGCCTCTAATCTGCCTCCTTCCCTCACTTCCTCTGCCTTCATGCTAGCATTTCACCCATCATGGTCACATCAGAGCACAGCTGGCCGTACTGCCTACCTGTACTTAAAAATGTCCAATGTTGGTTGTCCTTAATCCATGTATGTCCACTTACATATTATCCTCGCTGACTGTTCCATTTACTCCCCTCCACAAACTGGTCAGAATGTCCCTCAAACTCATCCCATTATTAGATGTTCCCTGCTTCCCATCAAATCTGATTTATTATCTATTGTACGTTCTTTTGTGATCTAAAGAACATTGTTCCTCCTGTAAACAAAAACTATAAGATATTCTCTTGCAACTAGCGCTCTACTGATGAAGTAGAGGGGGACAGGCAATGTTTCAGAGAGAAGTGAGATTTTGTTGATTTTTGAGAGTTCATGTTAAATGCCTGAAACATTGATTGCTTGAGGAAAAAGCATTATTGGTCCCTGCTATATGTAAGTTGAACGATTCTTGGCAATTCAAGCAAGAAATGATGTTAATCATGAATGCTTAAGGAAGCAGATTATATCTTAAAATATTGTAATGCTTTTTAATACTGGTTTTGCTATATATCAAAGGGAGCCTTTGATGATATGTGTCTGAAATAACTCCCTCCTGCTTGCTAAAATTGTTATGAAAGTAAAAGGTGAATTTAAAAAGCATAGTTTTAGCTACATGCTGACTAAATGATTTTGATACGTTAAAAAGGACCTGGTAAGTTCATTCAATGTTTATAGAGCTCTTGCTTGTAAATAAAAAATATATATCGAGTTTTTTATAAGGACTGTGTTTGTTAATGCGATTACATAACTATTTGGTCTAACGTCAGTGGGCGTGTTCGTAATCATAACTGTTTCAATGTGCACCGGATCATAGTGTTTAAAATCTATAGAGTAAGAATTCATTATTCAGTTTTATGATACACTGATTATAGTTGTTTGATATTTTATTTATTTATTTACATTTATAAAGCGCTCACACAGCCCGCAGGCATCGAGGCGCTGTTACAAGAATTGTTTGTTTTTCTTAGTTGCTAATTGTGTTTTTTTTTGTCTTAGTTACGTATTTATAACGCGCTTAAACACCCAGAGGTTTCTAAGCGCGGACGCGGGATCGAACCTGTGTTGCTTCGTGTCGTCTTGCTTCCAAGACACGCTGCCTGAGCTATCCTCCCGGGACATATAATGTATGTATTTCTGTAAGGTAGCCTTATCTTGCATTCTGCATTAGTGTGTAAGGTAGCCCTACCTTGCTTTTAGCCCATCTGTGTAAGTGGGCCATATCTTGCATTAAGCCAATGTGTGAAAGGTAGCCATCATTTGCACTATGCCTATTTGAGCCAGGTATGTGAGAAACCTGAGGGTATTCCCCCAAGTAGACCTCGGGAAACCCTTATTCAGGTAGCCAGGGGAGGCTGGCGCTCTCAGATCGCAACTCTGAGGGCAGACGAACGAGGGAGGAACACCTGGGTAAGGGAACCCGGGGTTATGCTCAGGGAATTGCCCCAGGTGAGATTCAGTATTTTACCAGGGAAGATGGAGAAGAGGACGATATACCTTGGGCATTTGTAGGCTATAATAGGTTAACCAACCTTCCTCCCATTGAATCTATCTTACACAAACCTACCATCCCCTCCGTATGTAACAAATCCCCTAGGATCCCATACCGCTGTTGTGTTCACAAACCATCTCTCTCAGAATCACTGTTTTCCTGTCCCAAATCCAAATGATCCCAATCATTCTTCTTCCCGTCCCTCTAATCATGATTTTCCGTAATCCCAACCTGCTCAGACAACTCACTAGCATTCCCACAATTCCTCATATTTAGGTCACAATAAGAACTCTGGTCATTCTTGACTGTTTCGCAAACCCTCCAAACCCTACCCTTCCGAGATCACCCCAAAGCCAAATATCAAGGCTAATTCCATATAACACCTCTTTCCTTTCTGACCCTGTAGGATACTCTGACATTCCAACCTTCCCCCTTTCTGACACAAACCCTTTCTCAAGACAGCACAGACAACAAACTAACATACAACCTGTTCACCTGACATGTCCCAACCCCAACATCAGGCAGAGTCAGACAATTAATCTGAATCACACACACCTGATGGCCCTTTCCTTTCTCCGCAGGGATTAAAGGTGGAACAAGAAAGCACAGGAAGGGCAAGGAAAACACAGCAGACAGCACGATGAGATGACTAACGAGGCATGACAGTTCAAGAGAAGGAGAAAGGCGGCGGGAATCGAGAAGTTGACGAGGAGAGAAACGACCTTGCCCTTTTTATCCCAGGCCCGCAGACTCTTCGAGACAGGAGAATATAAGACCACAAACGATAGCTCAAGTGTCATGCAGCAGATGTCAACGGTACATGGGGCATGCCTATGCCAATAAGCAGGAGTGAGTGAAGCTCCCGCGACCGTGTTACCAGTCTTGACTCCACTGAAGCTGAAAGCCAAGCGGATCATCACAGCCGGTGAGTCGAGGGGAGAACAGAGGAGAACCAGGCTGTGTTGAATGAAAAGCTCAAAGTGGCAAGTTTGAACCAAGTTCCATGAACTGTGAATGAACTGGGAAAAGTGTTGCAGGGACACTAGATGTAGAGGAAAACCGGCAGCCGTGGGTGCTAACTCAAGAGACTCTGGTCGATCCCCATCTGAGCAAAACTACAGGTCCCAGAAGACTGTAGGAGAGTCCCCAGAAGAGGTCCAAGTGGTCATACAGGAGGTCTAGTAAAATCCCTGTACAATCGAAAGACTTTGATCTACAAACTGTGAGAAAGTAAGGGACGTGAATCCCACCATAATTGAAAGTCAAGAGGGGTGAGTCACTATCACCCTAATCAAGAGCCACAGTGAACCCGGTGGACGGAGGCCAACAATTGAGAGGAGTCGGAGCCCGGCAGAGGGGGAACCAAGCGTGAAAATGTATCACCCCAAAGAGTAGTGAAAGTAAGGGAAGTGAATCACGCAATAATTGGAAGGCAAGAGAATATGTGAAGTTTGCAAGAGTGAACTCAACCGAGGGATGCAGTGAGTAAAAGAGAAGGCAAGAATGAACCTGACCGAAGTTTTCCTAATGAGAATGGGCAAAGTCTAAAGTCCAAAGAAACAGTGTGTTGATAGAAATGAACCCGGCCGATGGATGTCCACTATTAACTGTTTGAAAAGACATTGAGAAAATAACTTTTATATCATTTGTAGAGTACAACATGTGAAGGGTCAGCACCCAGAAGAGGGGGACCCAGGGGTGAAGCCATCACCCTAAGTGAAATTGTGGATAACACTTGAGAAAGGGTCAGCGCCCAGAAGAGGGGGACCCAGAGGTGATGCCATCACCCTACGTGAAAGTGTGGCTAACAATTGAGAAAGGGTCAGCACCAAGAGGAGGGGGACCCAGGGGTGAACGAGTATGACCCTAAAGAACTTTCATTTTGTTAAAGGAACTTTTGTTTTGTCGTTTGAATATGTCAGGGGCTCGAAGGCAAGAGACTTTCCAAGGAAACGAGACTTGGCCATCGAGACTCCTGATAGACTGAACAGAACTGTCGACTCGTGCTGGGAAAGCTCAAGTGTGTGCTGTGACTCCAAGATCCCACTTAACCCGGTGCTCAAAACGTGGGGAAGGGTGACCCAAGCTACCACATCCTGACATATTGTTTGAGAACACTTCTTTCTTTCTTCTTGAAAACTATCCCACACTCTTTTTGTATTAGAGTAAGGTTTAGTAATAGGTTTCTTAGAATAGGCCCTTTTTATTTGACGCAACACCATTAGGACTGCCTTATTTTTCATTTGATGGCCAACGCTTACTCCCACATTAGATTTAGGTTTAGCATAGGTGTTTTTTCAACCTTCATACCCCATTCATTGTTCAATAAACACCCTTGAACTGTGATCACTTGTGTCTGTCTTACTTGTTACCACCATGAGTTCCTTTCAGGTAGCCTTAGCTGGCATTCAGCAATGTGTCTAAGGTAGCCTTACCTTACTTTTAGTTCCTCTGTGTTAGTCAGCCATTTCTTGTATTCAACGGATTTGTGTAAATTAGCCTCATCTTGCAGTTAGCCTATTTTTTTTAAGGTAGACACATTTGCATTTAGCTTATTTGTGTAAGTTAGCCTTATCTTGCACTTAACCTATTTTTCTAAAATACACTTCTCTTCCATTTAGCCTCTTTGTTTAAGGTACACATTTGCATTTAGCCAACCTGTGTAAGGTAGTTCTACCTTGCTTTTAGCCCATCTGCATTATTGAAACGCAATATCTTGCATTTAGCGCATTTCTGTAAGGTAGCCCTATTCTGCATTTAGCCCAATTGTGCAAAGTAGCATTAACTTGCCTTTAGCCCTCTTGTGTCAGTCAGCCATTTCTTACATTGAGCCCAATTGTGCAAACTAGCCATTTTCTGCATCAAGCATAATTCTGCAAGGTAGCTGCATTTTGCATGCAGCCCAATTGAGTCTGAATTTAGTGACCTCTCCCGCTCCTAGCCTAGTCCTTCACTATGCCAAATAATTCCAAGGCCAGAGGAGCCCTCTTGCACATGAGATATCAGATGCCCAAACCTCCACCCCCATCCTACTCTCTCCCTACCAGTACCCCCACCCACCTTCACACCTCAGACTGCCCCTCCTATTTCTCCACTGTAAGACGTCTTTCACTCTCCTCCCCTCCCACCTCCCCCTTCCCACACCTCCTTCTCTCAGACCCATCCTAACCCTGCGCATCCCCTCACCTTGCCCCCTGGTAGTCTCCCAGCCTACACTCCCTCTTACCCACCTAGATCCCCCGTCCCTGTACGCTCACCTGGTATCCCCAGGGACATCTGGAAGGTTCTGAGATCTGAAACCCTGGATGCGTAGTTGCCCAGTGCTGAATAATGAATCTGCAATTAAGGAAAGGAGGATTTGTGATAATTGTCTCTAATAGGTGAATCTCCCACCACCCTCTGACCGTGGTGCGTGAATATGTTCACTTGGTTCCCAAGTTCTGTCTTGAGGCTGTCCCCTTTCCAGTCCACTAAATAGTATAGCTTAGATATGGTACATTTCGAATCCAGGATGTTTTTAACTTCAAATTCAGGCTCTCCATCAACTAGCACAGGTTTTGGTGGTGTTAAGATTTGGGTTCCTGGTTGCACAGGTTTTACAAGTGACACATGGAACACCAGATGAATTTGCATGCTTGGTGGTAAGGCTACCTTGACGGCCACCGGATTTATCACCGATTCGATGGTATAGGGTCCTAGATATCTTGGACGAAAGGTCCTGATACCTTTTATGGGCACATGTTTTAATGCCAACCAGACTTCACCTCCAACTTGGTAATCAGGAGCTTTCTTTCGATGCCGGTCCGAGAATTTTTTTTGTCTGTCTTTGGCTTGCAGTAAATGTTCATTTGCCCTTTTGAAGGCTTGGGTTATGCTTGTGTGTAGAGTCTTTACGTCTGGCATTTCCAAGGTCGTGGGGGAGTCTAGTTCAGAGGTGCATGGAATTCTTCCGTATGTTGTGTAGAACAGGCTTTGTCCTGTGCTGGTGTGTATGGAGTTATTGTTTGCATATTCCGCTATCCATAACAAGTCTTTCCAATTCTCTTCCACTTGATGCAGCATGCAACGTAGATACTGTTTGTTCTTTCTGTTTGTCCATCCATTTGGGGGTGATGGCTAGTGGATAATCGAACATCGATTTGTGCCATGGTACAACATTTCCTCCCCAAGTTGGATACAAATTGGCTTCCACAATCTGAGATTAGGACTGAAGGGAAACCATGCAGTTTAATAATCTGTTCAAGAAATGCTTTTGCCAGACCGGTAGCGTTAGGAAGTCCTTTGAATGGAATGAAATGTGCCATTTTAGAGAACAGGTCTACAACCACCAGCATGGTATTAAAACCTTGACTGGGAGGTAAATCCGTAATAAAATCAAGAGAAAGAGTATGCCAGGGAGCCGGTGGAATATCCAGTGGTTGTAGGAGGCCAGTTGGTTTCTGTTTTTGTGATTTATTCTGTGCACGTATCCCACAGGATAGAACAAATCAATCAATGTCCTTACACCAGGGTGGCCACCAATAATTCCGTTTAACCTTGGCTAGAGTTTTAACAATTCTGGGATGGCCTTCGATCAGGGAATCGTGAAAACCAGAAATGACCAATTCTTGCAGATCTTTACTGTGTAAATATAGTCATTCCCTGAATTAGGGTAATCCATCCAGAACCGTGTGATGTTCATTTTGGGAATTCCATTTCTGCAAGATCTCGGGGTTCATTAAGGTTCGAATCTTATCTTGAAGTTCACTCAGAGTCAATGTGGTGGTGAGTCCCAGTAGTTTATCACTTGGGCTGATGGCAACAGGGTCCAGGGTACTGTTCGTTTTCTCTTCAACACCCATACGAGACAAGGCATCGGCCTTCCCATTCCGGACTCCCGGTCGGAATGTTATTACATAATCGTATTCTGTGAAGAATAGAGCCCACTGCAACTGTCGTGACAATTGGGCCTTTGCTGACTTTAGGTATTGAAGATTTGGTGATTTGTGATTACTGTGATGGTATGTCTGGCACCTAATAGATACTGCTGATACTGCCAGCAGGCTTTGAAGGCTGATTTTATTGCCAACAATTCTTTGTCTGTAATTGCATAGTTAAAATCTGGTGGTGGGAATTTGCGTGACCAAAAGGCCACGGGTGTAATTGGCCTGTCTCTGCATCTCTTTGAGAGAGAACAGCTCCCATATATACGCTGGAAGCATCAGTTTCCACTACATAGGGGAGGTCAGGGCGAGGATGTCGTAAAAATGGCACGGAGGTGAATCTTTTCTTGAGTTCTTGAAAGGCATGTTCCGCCTCTTCAGTCCATTGGAATTTTCTGTTGTTTTTTCTCAGTAACAATGTTATTGGGTGGACTATCCGTGAGAAATCTCGAAAAAATCGGTGATAAAAATTTGCAAAGCCAAGCATGCTTTGGGTTCCTTTAAGTGGAGAAGGTGACGGCCAATTAAGGATAGCATCTACTTTGTGTAAATCCATCTTGACTCCCTTTGGCGAGAGAACAAAACTGAGGAACTCAACTTCGGTGACATGGAAGGCCATTTCTTGAGTTTAGCGTACAGTTTGTGCTGGCGAAGATTTGCAAGGACTGAGCAAACATGTTCCACATGATCTCTTTCAGATGGGGAATACACCAGGATGTCGTCAATATAGACCAGGGCACAGACATCGATTAATTCCCGTAATACATCATTCATGAAGTATTGGAACGCTGCGGGAGCATTGCACAGCCCGAAAGGCATTACCTGATATTCGTACAGGCCATACTTGGTGCGAAACGCTGTTTTCCATTCATCCCCTTTCTTAACACGTACAAGATGGTTTGCTCCTCTGAGGTCTAGTTTGGTGTAGATTTGGGCATCCTTGACTTGGTACAACAGTTCTGGGATAAGGGGCAAAGGGTAGCGTTTTTTTACTGTGATTTGATTAAGTGCGCGGTAATTGATGCAAGTCCTCAAATCTCCTTCCTTCTTGGGTACGAAGAATAAGGGAGAGGCTGCTGTTGACTTTGACGGGTGGATAAACCCATTAGCCAGGTATTGATCCAGGTAGAACTTCAAGTGGAGATTTTTGGTTTCCGTAAGTGCATAAATTTGACCACAAGGAACCTGTGCGCCATGTATCAGGTCGATCCGACAGTCATAGGCCTATGTGGCGGTAATGTGTTAGCCTGTTCCTTCTGAAAAACATCTTGATAATCCTGATATTCTTTTGGTAAGGTGTGCATTGGTTCCGCGATCCCCGATGCTATTCCTTGAACAGATTTCAGGTTTGGCTGGGGTATAGATTTTGGGTGGCAAGCGTGGGCTCATTCGTCAGAAAAGGTCAGTCTCTTTGCACGCCAGTCTAAGTGGGGATTGTGAGTTACTAACCATGGCATCCCTAAGATCAACCGGAACTGAGGAGCTTTGATGAGGTTAAATGTGATTGCTTCTTGATGTCCATGCTTACACAGAAGGGTTAATTCTGTTGTGCACTGGGTTACTGGTCCTGAAGCAATTTCTGTACCGTCAACAGTAGTTACCTTTTCAGTTGTTGGTTTTATGCATAAGGGAAGTCCCATTTCTTTTGCCGGATCTCGATCTATGTAATTACCAACTGCTCCGCTGTCTATATATGCCTCTATGGCATGGATCCATGATGGTCGTTGGTGATTTATCAAGGTTACTGGTAGGGTGAAATGTGAGGTCTGTGACTCATCCTTTTTGCTCGACAAGTGGACCTCCACGCTTGCCGGGTCTGGTAGTTTTCCGATTCCTTTCCATCATCTTCTTTCTCTGTAGCGCCTAACACTTTCCTTGGACGTTTCACTGGGCATTCTTTGAGGTAGTGACCCGATTTACCGCAGTATAAGCATAACTGTAGCTGTCTCCTCTTGTCTCTTTCACCCTTGGTTAAAGGGGGTCGTACTCCTCCAATCTGCATGGGTTCAGTGGTATTTTCTGATGGACGTTGAACATTATCTTTTGAATGTACGTACATAGCACGATTTTCAAGTCTACTTCTGTCTGTTCTTCGATCCTGTAATCTGTGGTCCAACTGAACTACTAGGTTGATAAACTCTGCACAGTCTTTAGGTGGGTCTACCACTTGAGCAAGGACATCCTTCAGGTCTCCTCGTAGGCCCTGGTGAAACAACGTGGTTCTTTTATGTTCTGGCCACTCCGCTTCTACAACCAGTCTATTAAAGGTGGCAATATAAATCAGCAAATCTCTTGGCATAGAGACAGGAGTTTGTTATCAAGAGCTTGTCCATGCAAGTGTCGAGCAAATAACTTTTCCATCTCCTGTTGAAAACCCCTGAAGTTCTACAGTAATGGGTCATCCCAGCTCACTAAAGGTACCGACCAGTCTGCGGCACTTCCACTCAAATATAATAACACAAAGGCCACCCTCGCCTGGTCGTTTGGGAAAGCCCCAGGCCTACAAAGAAAATGGAGGTGGCACTGGTTCATGAATGTTGCGTACCTTCTAGGGTCTCCATTAAACCATTCTGGTGGTGCCAGGGGTACTGTTCCCGGCAACGTTATCTGTACTGGATTGACTGATAATAGTGTAGCGACGGATGGGGCGAATCCAGGCAATGGAGCCTGCCCGCCTGTGTTAGTAGTAGCTGTTTGCTTAGTTCATCACTACAGTCTTTTGTGACTATTAACTCTCGTCTTAAGGCATTGGTTTCCTGCCGGGCTGTGTGTACCTCAGTGCGTAATTGTCCCAAAAGCTGGGCTAACTGATCAGTTTCAGATGTCTCCATGATTCCCAGGTGGGTAAGGTTTAAAGGCTTCGAGTTCTGTTACGCTCACCTGATATCCCCCCGGGGTGTCTGGAAGGCTCTGAGATCTGGAATCCTGGATGTGTAGTTGCCCAGTGCTGAATAATGAATCTGCAATTACAGAAGGGAGGATTTGTGATAACTGTCTCTAATGGGTGAATCTCCCACCTCCCTCTGACCGATTCCCTTCCCACTGGGTTCTTTTCTCACCTTTGTAGGGTGAGCTATCCGTCATGTGTTTTTTGTGCAGGGGCGCTTGACGTTTGTTGGCGAGCTCCCCGAGTTGCTTCACTGGTGCAGTTCACATTCCTTGGGCCCAGGTCTGCAGTGACCCCGAATCTGCTGGTAGGGAGGTAGGTTTTTTAATTGTAAGTCTTCGTTCTGTTTATGGTGGGAATTTGTTAATGTCTTTATCTCCTTCTTTTCAGGTGCAAAGGTCTTGATGCTGGCATGCCGGATGGAGAGGCACGCTTTCTAGTAAGAGAAAGCGCGAAGTGCCGCGCCTTTATTGTCTTTTAGAGCTAACCTGGGATTTCTTCTTCTTCTCCTCACAGGCCGCTGTGGTTCTGATAGTGGATGAGAGCGCGATGAAAAACTGGCCCCCGGAATCCGTTAAGGTAAGTACAGCGCTGTGCGTTTTTTTAATATTGAAAGCAAACCTGAATATGTCTCTTTTCCTTTGCAGATGTTGCTGTGGTGCTCCGGATGGAAGCGTGGCGTAGCGCGATGGAATTCAGGTAAGACCGATGGAATTCGATGTTTTGGAAGCGCGCGTTCTAATATTGTTTTTCCCTTTCTTTTTATTGCAGGTCGCAATGTTCGAACAGCAGCTGTGGTAGCAGTTCGCGGGAAGTCCTTAAGCTAGTACTCACAGGTGAGTGATGTTTCTTCTTCTCTCGGTTTCCACAGATTGCAGACCAGTTGAGATGCTGAGTGATGTATGGTGTTTTCTCAAGTAAAACAGAATAATCTTGTTCTTGCAGGATTACAGGAATATGCTGAAGACCAAGAGCTGGACACAGTGAGCGTCACGTTGCAGGTTGCAGAATAACTTGAAGCGTGTTCTGCAGTCAGGGTGTGGTTTATATAGCCCAGGTAAAGTAGTACCAGGGAAAGTAGTTCCAGGCCTGCCACACCCAAAACACTAGACTGCATGGCTTGGTTCTTAGAACTAGACTGTGTGGGTGCTTCCATGTTGGATTTAAAGGCCCATGTACATAAATGGGACCTAGTTTGAACAGCCCTTCCTTCCTACATATGAGCCTGGTGCCAAAGGCGCCAGGACTGGCTCCAGGAGCCCTTTCGCAGTGGTTATAAGGCCCTCAGGGTTCTGGTGGGAGCCTGCTTGTGGCACAACTTGTGCCCCCTCACAGTGGTCATGACAGCCCCTACCTCCTTTCTTACTCAGCCCAAACCCCCCTGTCCTACACTTAACTGTCCCTTCCCCCAGTTAAGCCTACACAGCCTTGGTCAAAGCTTCCCCCTCAGCTGGCCCCCCACCCTCACTGACAAATCCCTGGCATCCACCCGCTGACCCAGGATCACAAGACCTTCCTTCCATAGCCACCTCACCCTCTTCCACAATGTTCCCCCTCCCTACATCTCAACTCCAACTCCTCCTCCTCTCATACACCTAACCCTCTCCCCCCACTACCCAACGCTGCCCATACTCTCTCCTTCTTCCCTGATAACCCTCACCCCAGTTTCACCCTCTGCTGTCCACCTCTGACCTCCACCCCCCCCCCGCCTAGACACTCAACCATCGCTTCATTAAGCTCTGCCCACACAGCCTTGGCCAAAACTCTGGATTCTGTAGACCCACCCACCCTCACTGACACACCTTTTGCAGCCCCCCATTGGCTCAGGTGTGGAAGACTGTCTACCCACAGCCGCCACCAGCCACAGTCCTCCCCCTCTGCCCCGGCAACCCCTTTCTTCCCCACTGTGCTACACACCACCACCATTGCCCAAACCATGTCCATCCTCTTGTCCACTCTCCTATTTCCCCCTCCCTTTCTTCTTACCCCATCCATGTGCCCCAGCAGCATCTCCCTCCTTAATCCCCCCTATTCAGGACATTGCCCCTCTCACCCACTCTCTTGTGTCCTCATCAATGCCAGATCAGTTGATAGAAACAAACACATGCTTTTGAACCTCATCTCAGATGAAAAACCTGGCATCCTTTTCATGATTGAAACCTGGTTCCCCGATGACTTCCTCCCCTCTGCACATGAGGCCTTCCCCCAAGTTACTCCCTGATCACTAACAACAGAGCCAGCAGAGCAGGTGGTATAGCCATCCTCTACAAACCTCACCTCACACCCTTACAGGTCGATCGAGAAACAACCCTGCAATGATGACTTAAAATCCCTGCATGTTAAATTTCAATCCTCTCCTTCTTTCACCCTCATCACACTCCTCCTTTGCAGACCCCCGGGCTATAACAGGACCTTCGAGACTACATTAGTGACTCTGTATCGGCCATACTGCTATCTCACCCGACTCTCACTGTTCTTGGTGATTTAATGGTCTGCTTCGACACATCACCCTTCATCTCATTGACAACATAGACGCCCTCAATCTGATTGAACTCATGTATATTGCCCCACCCACATTGCAGGTCACACCTTAAATGTAGTGTTCAGCTCGTCCAACCAGATCTCCTCACTCTTCACCTGCCCATTTATCTGGACTGATCATTCTACTATCTTCTTCTCAGCCCTGGCCCCCATCCCCCCTTTAGATCCCTGCCTCCTGCCCCTTGCCTCCACCCCCAGAATCCAACTCTGGAACAAGGTAACCATCTGCCCTGTTCTTTCCTTTGCCCTACTCTCCTCCCGTCCCAAACTCCCCATACAGGGAGAACCCCCTTCCCCAGACCTTTTCGACCAATGACTCTCAGAAGCTCTTTCCCCCTTAACCCACACAAAATCCACATCCCACTGCACCCTCACCTCAAATTCCTCAAAACCATCAATCATCACCTGTTACGGAACAACCCTTCCGGCCAAAAAAAAAAGTCACTCTGGATAGACAGATGAGAGCCTACAGATTCATAATTAGGAAAGCCAAACATGTCTTCTACACCTCCTGCATTGTCAATGCGAACAACCCAGGCAAAGAACTACACAAAATCATCTCTGAGTTCAAGACGCCCTCTGCTCTTCCTCTCCGCCCATCGTCTGCCAGGCACTGTGTGACAACCTTTCCAACCATTACTTCAACTCGCCAACATCGGTAAACAATCAACCCAGTCTGTTCCTAGACCTACAGCCATTCTCCTGCTGCTCCCAACTCGGACCCTCTTCAGCTCCTTCTCTGCAATCTCCCATCCCGAGTTCTCAAAGCTTCTCTCCAATAGCCAGCCATCAGGTTCCCCGGGAGACCCATGTCCTCCCCTCCACCTGTGCAGGCACCCTTGACAGATCTATAATCAACTACTCCCCAACACCAGGTATCTCCCCACCTGAATACAAAACCTCCCACATCACGCCCCTCCTAAAAAAAGCCCTCTCTTGACACTTCCTCTCCTTCAATTACCACAAGAATTTCAACAACCGCATCATAGGCAAACTACTAGATCGCACGGCATACTTCCAGCTCAGCCTCTTAACCGAGGCCCAGAGCCTTCTTGACTCTGCCCAGTCTGGCTTCAGACCCCTCCATGGAAATTAATCCTCCCTGTTCTCCATCTGGGACTACCTAAAAAGAACAGCAGACGCTGAGGGTTGTGCTGCTCTCATCCTCATTGACCTCTCAGCAGCCTTCGACATGATTAACCACTCAATTGTCAAACCAGTCCCTTTTACCTAGGCATTAGGGACTCCGCCCTCAGATGGATCTCCTCTTTTCTATCCAACCACTACCATATTGTCTCTTTCCATCCTTTCTCCTCTGCCCCCTGCCCAGTGCCCCACAGAGGCCCCAAGGAGCCTCTCTCTCCCCCCTCCTCTTCAACCTCTACATTTAGCTCCTCCCTAAGCTCATCCGTTGCCCTGTTACAACCATGCTGACAAAACCGAAATCATCCTCTAAATAACACTTAACCTGCACCTGAACTGTGAGGCCTCTTTGCACCTTAATTTCAAGTGCTTTATTCAGATAGACCATTAACATACAAATCACCAAGTAAAGTACCACAAAAAATCCCCAACATAAAAACAACATAATGCAAAAGGAGCGATCAGGGGCTGGCCATAAAAAGTAATAAAATGCATAAAAGTCATGCAATTCATGAAATTCCAGAGATCCCGAATCACTTAAAAGAATGACGGACGATTCAAGGGGAGAGTGTACCCACAGCCCCAGTTATTCAATATAGCTTCACAGTCATAGAGCACGCAGGGGGGGATACTCACAGCCCCTCACAGGCACTATTACTGGGACTCCCACTACTCAGCAATCTCAAGTGCAGGAGCCACGCACAGTGGACATACTTAGCTGTGGAATACACCATGTTCCAGTCCACTGAGCGGAAAATAAATGTCATTGCCTCACCAGTGGTTCTTATAAGCATCTGTAACAGGAGAGGTCGCAAATATTTTTTCCACAGCTGCAATAGAACTGGTTAAATTGCAAAGCGGACAAACCCCAGAGTTAAGATGAGACCAGGAAAGTGTATAGCTTGCAACAGGCAAAAAGCCAAGTCTAAACCGTATGAAGAGAGAGCGTTTGTAAGTGGCGTGGGTCATATCGAAGACATTACGGCAATTACCCAGCAGATAGATTCAGCAAATGTCCGGCCCATTCTTTAATGCAATTGCCAAGGACTACAACTTGTCTTTGGAAGCAACCCATGCCCGCAGTTTTAAATCAATGTTTCGAGGAGGCACAACAATCCCTTGGAGAAGACCACATTTGGCTAGCATTCAATCTTGACAAGATGGATCTGACATGCCACACCCAACCACAGTTCCCAGCCCCATTTAATTTCAAGAATTCCTCTACTGCCTCCCGATACGGCAACAAATCTGGACATGCCCACAGCCAGAGCCAATATAAAGCTGGTCTTAAAGATATTTGATCGGCCACGGGCCAGGTTTGCGAATCCAAAACAAGCAAGGAGGTAAGGGCATTCTTTGGTAACAACAATACATTCTTGAAAAACATGTTCTCACTCACAGAGAGCCCCTTGGTAACTGAATACCCCCAAACCTCTGTGCCATACATTATGGTAGGAAAAGCCTGGCTCCTGCACAGTTCTATAGCCAGGAAAATCACCCTGCTTCCCCTACTCCGAAAGAAAGAGGAAATTCCGCCCACGTCTTTCGATAAGGTTGCCCTGGCTTTTACTTCTTGTCTGTCCAACTTGATACCTCATTAACCCTTATCCCCAAGTAATCAAATTGTTTGACCTTTTCTAGGGCTTTCCCATTAACCAATACCCTCAGATTGTGTGACTTGGTAAAGGGCGGTTTAAATACCATTACCTTTGTCTTTGAGACATTAACAGCCAAGGGTATCACAATTCTTCACAAATATATCTAGTGCTACTGCAAGACCATTGGGGTAGTGGCAAGGATTGCAGCGTCATCCACGAAGAATTAACATGGCCACCAATTCTAGGGGGGTCTACTGCACCTACTTCTGGTGCATCAACATTTTTGTGAATAAATAGTAGAAAAAGAAGGGGCGCCAGGATTCAGCCTTGGCAAACTCCTCTTTTAACGATAAATGGATTTGCGTGTTCGCCTCCGTCCCATACCTGACTGTTGCGGTAAAATTAGCATAAAGAAGTTTAATAGCATCCATGGGGGCCAAGGAACATTCCTTTTCTCCAAAACCTGCCACATTTTACAGCTAGAAACCAAATCGAACCCCATCCTTAAATCAATAAAGATGACGCACAGCTTCATTCTAAGGAATTTAGTGTATTTCTCAATGAGCAGGAACAATAAAAAGCAGTGGTCCACTGTCCCTCTACCTGATCTAAACCCCACTGATCATTAGAGATAACGTCTGTCTCATCTGCCCACTTTTGGAGTTTAATTTGCAGAACCTTGCCAAATGTCTTGCCAACACTGTCCAATAGGGAGATTGGGCGGTAATTCTCATGCTGCTCCTTGGCTTCCTTTTTGCAGATTGGAACAATTATAGTCTCTGACCAGGTAGGGGGAATCAAACTGGACCTAATAACTGCATTAAAAATTCTCATCAACATCGGGATCCAAATTGCCGGCTTGTCACAAAAGAAATCAATTGGGATCAGGTCTGGCCCAGGGCCTTACCCAATCTCTGGGATAATAGGCCTTCCTCAACCTCCAACTCACAAATAACCAGCAGTCCCTCTGGTCAATCAAAGACTGGGACCAACCCACCATCCAGAGACTCCCCCTCTCCCTGTCGGAACATATTTCAGTATAGATGACCTCCCATTCTTTCCCTGAAATAACACTGTCCAGGTCACGTCTGCCGTTAAGCTCTTTAGGGGATATCAGTTTCCAAACTGGCACCATATCCCTAGCTACCATAGCAGCAGTCTGGGCTTCCCATGACGTTGAGGCATCTAGCTGACACTTTGTAGCTAGAGGGTGTTAATATTTTGATCTCAAATCCCTCAGGACACACTTATCATGTAAATCTGGGGATATTACATAACACACTATGGCCCTCATTACGACCCTGGCGGAATTCGGAAAACGATGGCGGAAATGCAATACCGCCATCGAATAGCGCTCGGTGCGACTATGACCCGTCACCGCAAAGTACGATGCCATTAGCGACACCGTAGTGAACGCCAACGCTAACTGCACCAAGCAGGCGCGCGCGCGCCATGCCAAACCGTAAACACCACCATGGCGCAACGGTACGCCAATTCCGACCCTAGCGGACATGTACCTAACGCCATCAAGCATGGCGGAATGCACCATTCCGCCATGGTGAGAAGTACGGCATCGCGAATCAACCGTAAACGGCCCCACTGAGTGCCCGTACACCGCTCCCTGCCCACAAAGTACAACTCCCCGTAGGTGCAACGAAGCCACAATGCAACCAGTGAAATGTACAAGTCACCCGTGCATGCCAACGAACAATAGAAACACAACAGGGGCCAATGGGAGCTGCAGGGCACAGATGGCACGAATACAGAAGCTATACCAATGGACATGACCTCAGTCTCCCACCAAGAAACGCACGCAAACACAGGCACCTGTGACCAGCAATATTCCGAAAATCACATCATTCCACCAGTCCACCTGGCTGACCGGCATCTGTTACACAAAACCCAATCCCCCGCCCCTGAGCATGACAACATTCAAACTGTCATATTGGCAGCCCCCATCCCTGACCTCACGGGCTTCGTAGGCAAACGCGCCCAGTACAGTACCACGCAACTAAACTCCGAAGCTGGAACCCAGTGCAGATCTCCTCACAATACATCGCCCCCCAAATAGGCATATGCCACATCACTTGCAAAGAAGAACGCTACACGGGCCAAATCAGAATAGAAATTTAATGCACATCAAAATCACCAAGCCCATACAGCCATCAGGCCATGAACTCCAAGACACATTTCACCATTGTGGGCTGCATCCGCAAGAAATGACCAGCCACTACTTGTGTGACGCCCTGTTCCCTCATGGTACACAGAGCCACATTCACGTACGAAAAGGCAACATGGAAGCGCACAGAACCGCAGGGCCGTCCCAATGGGGAGGCACTAGTCCAGCTGAAAGGCCGAAATGTTGCTCCGAGCCACCAGTACTGCGTAAGGGCATGTGGCCCATTGGCGATCGTCCCATAAGATCGTAATGCTGCTCCACTGATTAACACGAAGCAGCAGGTGTCGGGAGTAAAACCCATCTGCAGGAGTGGCATACAGATGGCAGTGGCAAAAGGGGAGGAGATACCTGTCAACCAAAAGAAAAGAAAAAGAACAGAATGGCCATCAGTACTACATTCCAACAGCTCACTGCAATGATCACACTAAATCCACAGCCACATGCATGCTAGCCCACTCCAAAGGTCCATCACCACCCAAAAACCACTTGCGACTCATAACTATCTATATCGAGGTGTAAACACCATCACAAACGAGTGTACCTGTGCATGCGCCTGTGAAAACAGAATCCATCTGATGGGATTGGTAACGTGCATGGACACAAGTGTCTGAGGGCGCGTCGAGACAGGGAGGGCTCAACAAGGCCAGATAGACGATGGCCCCACTATGGCAGCCCTGCATCACATAGCGTAGGGGAGGCGGATAGATCCCAAGAAGCCCTGTACATGGCAAACTCTGTATCAAATCATCTGCCCATGCATCCATTCATCATTCCCTCATCCCGGGATTAAAACACCTGAATATTTACTCACATAACATTAGAAATATCCATTGAGTCTGTGCGTTATGCAGCCTGCAAAATCCACAGTGCCCCAGCCCGTAATTCCAGTGTAGTGAAGTAACATGTATTTGGGAACGTCCTGCCTTATCGTCCACTACGCTATTGCGCATCCCATACTATTCATATCAATCATTGCATACTCGCCATGGCCCCTGTCCCAAGGACATTGAACAATAGAACGTTATATTTGCAGTCAGACCTGTGGGCATCTCCTCGCCGCTAGCTGAAAACCGAAAGCGCCGCCCTTCGAATTCCTCATTTGCAACATCACGTCGAAGAGGCATCTGTGGCCGTTTGAAAACACTAATTAATCCATCGAGTGCGGCTGTGTGTGAAAATGGCAACTGCCTTCACCCACGAATGGGACGCCCCGCCCGTCGTTGCAACTCGGTACAGTGATGAATGAGGGCCCACCGTTACTCGAGTACTACGTTCCACTGACCCTTCACAACTCTGTTCGCGACTGCACAGATAGTATGTGAAACAATGGGACCACAGCAGAATGAACATATCAACCAATGTTACACGGCCATCGGGTACAAATACATGATTGCAATAGCAAGATGCCATTCCACGAATTGCAGCGTTGTGCGCGGGACGTGCTCGGCCAAAGGGGAGAGCAGTTTGCACAGGTGGAATGAATCACCACAGGTGGAGGCCATTCAGCCTGAAAACACATAAATTGCACAGCCAGTCTCCTCCCACAACCACACCGAAATGCTACCGGCAGGACTCGCGATGTTGGCCCTGGGGGACCTGATAGCACTGCAAGTACTCCAACTCCAAGAAGAAGACGAACACCAACTACAACCGGCCGCACGGAGGAGACGCAGGAGGAGGAGGAGGCCAAGGCAGGGCCAGCAAGGGCCGCCAGCACAGCCACTACCACCACGCAGGCAGCCCGCAATCCCACGCCTCCGAGCACATCCGTTCAACCTCACTGATGAGCAGATCCACACCCTCTACCGTCTGGACCGGGACACCATAGCCGCCATTGTGGACATGACACAGGCTGACCTTGTCAGCATGATAGATAGCCCAACCGCCATCCCACCCCTACTGAAGGTGGTGTCTGTACTCCACTTCCTGGCCACAGGCACCTACCAGCACACAGTCGGACAGTTGCATGGCATTTCTCAGCCACTGTTCTCACGGACACTATTGCAAGTGCTCGATGCCCTTCTGCAGCACGCAGACGACTACATCTCCCTACCACGCTCGGAGCAGGAAATTACCAACACAAAAGTGGGATTCCATGCACTTGCCGGCATACCGGGTTGCATTGGTGCCATCGACTGCACCCATGTGGAATTGGTCGTCCCACATGCCATGGAGGCCCAGTACCGCAACCGAAAACAATTTCATTCTCTGAATGTACAAATGGTGTGTGACTCCAACAGGATCATTACACATTGTTGTGCCCGATTCCCTGGATCAACCCATGATTCTATGGTCTTGAGGAACTCTACAATACCACGCTACATGGAGCGACACGCAGGGAACAGATCCTGGCTACTCGGTGAGTCTCATTACATGCATGATAATGTGGGGTATGTGATTCGGCAATGACCTGGCAGGAAGGGGGGGGGGGTGTGCGTACGTAGCAATGGCATTCCACATCATACGTTTCTCGTCCACATACAGGTGATGCTGGATATCCACTGAAGAGATGGCTCCTCACACCAGTCCGGAACCCACGGGACCAGCATGAGGAGGACTACAACCATGCCCACTCACGTACCCGTGTAGTCATTGAACAGGCATTCGGCCTACTGAAGGGTCGTTTCCGCTGCCTCAGCAGGTCTGGCGGGGCACTCCTGTACCGCCATGAGAAGGTTGCAAAGATGGTGATGGCATGTGTCATGCTCCACAACATGTGCGTACGTAGAAATGTGCCCATGCCCCCTGAGGCAGAACTGCAAGCACCTGATGATGGTCATGATGAGGGTGGGGATGTGGCAGCACCTCAAGGAGTCTGCGAGGCACCGGAGGGCCGTGACATTCGTCAGCATCTCATTGATGTATGCTTCTAGCACTCACGCCTGGTGGCTGATACATGGACACGGGACTCGTGGCACTGTGTGTGTCTGGGACATGCACAATATGGACTGTACGCCTATGATGGCCTAGTACACAAAGATCAATGTCCACACATCTCATTGGTTGATCGTGCACTTTTTATGGCATATGTGATATCATGTTGTACACCCTATCGACCCGCCACCCAAGTGAGCCCAACACACCCCCTCCACCCTCCTACCTCCCCCCCGAACACCAGTGTCCAAAGATGCTCATTGTCAGTGGGCAGTCGCTATTGCAAGCCCCCTCTGCGGGTATCAGGGGCACCCCTGCCTGTGGAGCGCAGGTTCCTCCCAGATCTACGTTGGGGGCTGCCCTGGACGGAACTTGCAACGGATGATGTCTCTGCCTGCTCACGTCCATGCATGTCCCTAAGGGTTTGCGAGAGCTCAGTGAGCACACGGCGCACTGCGGCAAGTTCGGCACATACGTCCTTGGACGTCGCATGCAGTTCCCCCCTCAGGCTCTCGGTGCTTCTCTCCATTTGTGCCCTTAGTGTCTCTGTACCTCTCTCCATTTCTGCCCTAAGTGTCTCAGTTGATGTTTCTATGTCTGCCTTAGTGCCCCCACATTCATCGGCATGGTCCTTGAGGAGCGTGGCCAGTTGCTGCTGTTGCACGATTAACTGGTCGAGGGACTGTTGCCTCTGCTGGGCCATGGCCATTTGCGGGGGTGTCACAGAGGGGCTGTTGTCCTCATGTTGCCCTGCCACAGGGCTTGTGGGGGATGGCCAGTCGTCGTCTTGTGGGTGCCCCTGAGTGGTATCCTCATGTTGTACGGGATGGGACAGACAGGGGGATTGGGACAGGTCATGGATGGATCTGACTTCGACATCCCCGTCTTCTGTGTCGGAGCATGCTGCCATCAATGGGGTGTCACCTATGGTGCTGCTGCCACCGGAGGCAGTGCCTTCTGTGGCATCCGTTGGGGGGACCTGTGGTGGTGGTGTTGTGGGCATGCTGGCTGCTGGGGTGCCTGTTGATGTTCCCTCCTCTGTGCTGCCACCTGATTTGTTCTGCTGCCGTGTCTTGATGCGTGCAGCTGAGGTGGAGGGTCTTTGGCCGTTGGTCTTGGCCCTCTTTGCAGGTGTGCTGGTAGGGGTGTCCTGGAGCTCGTCGTTTGGATCGGACCCTGTGGTGGAGTAAAGGAGGGCGAGGGTTATTGATGGGTCTGTGGGAATTGGAATGGCATTGTATCACATGCATTGGGGTGGTACCTGAGGGTGATTTGGGTCGGGGCCTTGGAGGTGCTTTCATTTGTGTGTGGAGTGAGGGTGCAGTTGTTTGGCAGCCTGCAGTTAGGGTGTGCCTGCTGCACGTGTAGTGCGTGTTTTAGGGGTTTTTAATTATTTATGTATTTATTGTGGGTTTTAACGTGCGCTATCAGGCCGATGTGTGTGGCCGTTCTCCTGGACATGTGTTTCTGTTGCACTATGTGGACGCATGGTACTTCACATGGATGGACTTTGTGGATTTGGCATTGTTTTATTTGGCCCACCTACCTGAATCTTCGGATGTCTGCACTCCTTTCTCCATCCCTCCGACTCCCTCTATGCTCTCCATTCCGATGGTGGAGGCACAGATTTCTTCCCAGGGGGTCAACTTGATGGGTGATTCAGGACCTCCCCCGGTGGCTGTGGCAATGTTGCGGTTGGCAGAGAGTATGCTGCGGACGCGTATCCGCAGGTCGTCCCATCGCTTACGGCATTGCTGTGGGGTGCGGGGTGCGGTCCCCACCGCACTTACCCGCTGTGCCACCAGAGCCCATATGGCCTTCTTGTTTGCAAGTGCCGTCCTGGTCATTTGCGTGCAGAAGACGACGGCAGAATTCTCCTGGAGGGTCTCTGTTAGCACGGTGAGTTCCTCACGGGAGAAGTGGACCTGCCGCTTGCGGTCGCACGCTTTCTTCGCTACTTTTCCCATTTTTCTTGGTTTCGCTAGGGTGGATGACGGGTTGGGGTGTGTCTCAGGGTAGTGATTTTAGTGGTTGTGTGGTTTTAGTGGTTTTATAGGTGTACGGCGGGATGTTTCCCGTTCCGGGCCCATGTTTTAACTTCCGTTTCCGTATATTTCCGGTCACCGTACTTTCCGGTAGGCGCTCACTGCGGTGTCCGCTAAGATGGGTGGCGGTATTGCACCTAGGGCGCCGTACGGCGGCGGTGTGGGCCGTTTTGGGTTCATTTCCGCCATCGCAGACTTTGCACTTCCGCCATGCCGTGGTGCTCGTGCCCGATGGGTCGGAATGGGCCGCACTTTGCTCCTTCGTGCAATGGCGGAAACGCTATTTACGCTGTGGCGGTCCGGTCAGTCACTTTCCGCCAGGGTCGTAATGAGGGCCAATGTCCTTCTTAGCTTGGGTGCATTCTGCGTCATAACACAGAATATTTCTGAGCGAGTGCTTCTTAATTCTACCCCACTGGTGGTTAATAAGGGGTTTAGAATATTGCTCATCCTTACAAATTCCGCAACCACCAGCCTTTCTGAGATACTCCTATTGGCAATAACACACATATTGGCCCAGATAGCTGCATACATTTGCTGTTTTGAACCTCTCTCCAACCAGGTTTCCCATTTCACACACTTTCTTGAATGTCCCTCCACCAAAATAGGGTAAGAATCGATATCAAGAGACCCCCCCCCACTCCAGACCTACCTCAACTTCACAAGTGAGCGAGAGGGGCCTATGATCACTATCCTATCGGTCAATTATGACCAATACATGAACGCTAGCCCAATTATTTCACTGTAATAAAAAAGTTATCTATATGGGACTGACCCTGGGGTCCTGTCAAAGTGGGTTGTGCAGGGAGAACACCTAAAAGTCTACCATTACAGGCCCTTAATTTCAAACTTGCAATAATACAAGCCGTCTCCATGTCTGCCTTACATAATCTCCTAATCGGATTAGTACTCAAAGGAGGGAAAGACCAGGCCGAGTCCTAGTCTTCCAAGATGTCTTCCAACACAGACAAGGGTTTCATCTGGAGATTAAGATCACCAGCTAACAATAGAAATTGGCTCACCACAATAGATGGATAATCAGACCCACACAGTTCCTGAAGATTCAACAATGAATCCGAACATGCCCACACCTTGGGTCTATTGTATAGGTTAGCCAACAAGAACCTAGTGCCTCAAGAAGTAACTACCCCCAAGACCTGTAAATCGGGGTTCCCTGTAGCAATCGTTGTTAGGGAGAATTCTCATAAATGTGCTAATTTCCCTTACCTTTTGAGATCCCCAACAACTTTTCTGGATTTCTAGGACTTACATTTTTACCTGGAAAGAGTGTGAGCCTTTTTTCCCACTCTTTCATGTATTTTGATGTGTGTTTTACTTTTGTGTTCTTTGGATATGGAGTTTTAGACAACTCCATAGGCATCATCTTTTTCTTTTGTGTCACACAGCACCCTCAGTGCAGTGACACGGGGATGGGATTCAGACTTCCCAAGGTTTCAAAACCCTCGCTGGGACAGTCTACCGTCTCGCAGTGAATGTATAGTAAATTGACTTTGCTAGTCTTTTTAAATTGCTAGACCGAGTACACACTGCCTTACATCAGAGTGCTGGAGGGAATACCTAGTGTTCCCTATGCCTAGAAAACTCCTGTAGCCCTCAAAAGCTACCCTTTCCTCTCAGAATGGCTGGTGGCAGTGGTATTACCATGATTTCCCCAACTGCGACCCGTTTCAACGCTCCGGTAGCTGAAATCCACCAGAGCCATGTTTTTCAAGATGGCATCTGAGCCCCCTCTGTAAAAACAGGTTCTGATCGACTTTTTCGCCATTTCTTTTTGGAAAGGTCCTTCTAGTGTTTGTTCCTGCACGCCAAACCAGGTTTGGTCCCTTTGTTTGTTTGCCTTTGGCGGGCTTCTGCACTGAAGGCCCCCTCTGGCGCCTGATTGTCTGGGGTGGACAGGATGTGAGGGAGGTGCCCGGAACTCCCTGTGCTTAGTCTCCTAGGAGACCTGAATCCACTCTGGCATGATTGGCTGGCTGACTGTCTGGTAAAGACAGCCACCCTGCTGGGTGAGTGACAGCTAGGCTGGAATGAATGGGAGAAAACAGTTTAAAAGCAGATCTCTGGGAATGGGAAGGCAGAGTCGACCACTGGAACGAAAGAACCAAAGACGAGCTGAAGTAAGATGACTGCTGCTGCTACTGGACCGTTTGTTTGCCCGGTGAAGCCCTGCTGCAGGTCTGAATTGCCTGAAACTCCCACGACAGAGTAGCCCCTTCAAGGACAACTTCTTCCCTTGAGCTGGTGGGAACAACCAACTCGCAAGCCACCTGGAAACCATCTCCATACTGGTCGAATTTTCTTCAGAGTGCTGTTGAAAACCGGATAGCCAGTGAGAAGGATCCCAGATTGTGGACTTCAAGGCACCCACACCTTAAACCAACATTTCGCCAAGCTTGTGGATCCGTCCCCGTGCAGTGCAGGAACCCCCCGACGTCCTCCTTCTTGTCCCCACGACTGAGGCTAAGGAACAGCGAGATCTGCAGGAACTGCCAGGAACAACTGCCTCAGCTACAGCTTTTCTTCATTCTAAAGTTACTGTGCAAATGCAGTAGAGAAATCCTCTTTGCCGTGGTGAAAGTTTGTGAATCTTTCCCAACTTTGGAGTCTTGTGTGCTCCTGAACTGACCTATAATTCTTTTTCATGCAAACGACTTCTAAGAACATTGACAAAGACTTAACCGTTTACTACCAGAACTGTGCTATCCTATCCAAGCCAATGGTCCATTGACGTTGGCCCAGGCCTATTGAATTGAACTGCCTCTTGTAGTGAACTGAAACTATTTGCCCTGCCTATGAAAGTAACTGTTTTTGATTCTTATAACCTTTGTCTTTCTACCCCTTTTGAAAGTTACTGAAGTGCCATTTTGCTCCCACTTCAGGGGAGCCTAACTTGTTCAGAAACGTATTGGTTTGGTACTGTAGTGTATTGTTGTGTGATATTGAGGTGCTTCTTACTAGTGGAATGGTTTCTAACTAAAGGTCTAAATAAATGAATATTGTTTTACCAAGAAACCTTAAGTAAGTGTTTGTTTGAACCACTGTGATTGCAAGTCCTTTGTGTAACACCTTTTACTGCTCACATCCCTCTTTAGATAAGCCTGGCTGCCCAGCCCTGCTACCACAAAACTGTGTAGTATGGACTTATACCAAAGGTGAGATTGTGCTTAGACTTGTAGTCTTAATTGTGTGTAGTGTTCCCAAAGGGTACTGCATGTAATTCTGCCTAACAATCATTTCTCCCAAACCAGATTAATATCAACCCAAATCGCCAGTCCCCCCGCGGTTTACCCTCAGGGCCCCCAATAGCAGGGACTGTCTGTGACACATACCCCTGAAAAGCAAGCGGATAAAGGGTCCAAGTTTCCTGAAATAGGTTTACCTCATGGGTTCTCACAAACTCACTGCAGGCTGTATCAACAATATGACGCTTAAGTCCCTCGATATTCCTGGACAAAATCTTTAATTGCCCAGTTGTAACCCCCTAGGTTGAGCCAAACAGTCAATCCAACAGGTTCAACGGTGGGGGTGAGTTTTCCCCAACAACCTCCTTGTTACAGTCACAGCTCCTCCCTCTTATCGCAGGAGCCATAAGGACCCCAGGTTTTGAAATAGTTAATGGTGAAAGGCCATGGGCATAATTCTGTTCAAATAATTCTTGTGAACGTACCATAATCCTTGCCTCCATAGAGGGGACAGTCTGCAAACCTATACTTAAGATACCCTCCACCATGGGCCACGAAGTCAGTTGGTTCTTAATATAGTCCAAATTTGAATCTGGCAGGGGGCCATTGGCACAATGGGCCAAGTCGGACCTATTAACTGCTAAGCACCCCCTCAACTCCCTAAACTAATGGCAAACGTTATTTTCTAACCCCTCCACATCCTCATAGACTCCCTTTACCAGACATTGGACATTTGGTCAGGAAGAGTAATGGGGGGGCTCAGGGTCCCATCCCCACCTCTACCAGGATGCGAGCTATGGACAATCCTTTTGGCTTTCAAGGGCTGTAGGTTTGAGCCAGTCAAGGGATTACCCCCCCATTCACCCACCCTGCTGGGGGAACCTTTCTTATGCCAAGGGCATGATGTTGATTTTGTGGCTTGAGCTCCCGGGAATGCCAAGTGGATCTCTGCCCTCCCCGGGTAAGGTTGTCTACATCCCTGCTCCCATGGGCAATCATCTAAATAGCCCCTAGGATCACCATCAACTGCTGGGGGACCGACTCCGATACCCACCTCAGTGCCCCTCCTTACAACCTGGGAGGAAATAGGGTCCTGGTTGTTCTTCTCCTGCGGTGGTATAGTACAATTCCCCCGGCCTAGAACCCATTAATTGGGGCACTCTAGATTTGTTAACTGTTTCAATCAGGCCCTTAAGCTCCTTCAATTGTCCTAAAAGGGGGCCCATGCAGCCTTCCACTAAGGCAACTATTTCTTTCTTGATACAACCAATACTCTCAGTGATCAAGATAGCCAGCTCCTGGACATTAGAAGATGCCAACTCATGGGCACTCTGCACTTCCGTTTGGGTACCCATTTCTTGATGGCCGTCACAGGTCCCCCGTATCCAGTTCATCTGTCATGTAACAGCTCCATGTCTATGTTTTATCAATCTATTTTTCTTCCCATGGGTTACCGTCTCCCAAGAGTTCTCGTTAGTTCTAGACCCTCTAACAAGTTAACAGGGTCTTTAGCACAGGCTGGGTCTTTGGACCCAGAGTATCAAACTGGTTTCCGGAGCTCCAGCAGGGATATCCTACCCATGGAATAAAGGGACTTGGCTTCCAAAGCTAATGGGAGACCAATATCAGCATTTTCTTCCTGCCCTATACTAAGTGGTGGGGTATAGGTCTCCACAATATTTGGATAGTGGAGGACTTATTTGTGTGCAGTATAAATATCTTGCGCCCATCTTGAGTTTGCTTGGAGGTGACTTGGCACGGGTTCAGGTGGTCTACTTTGGATATATGGGGCAGGGTGACCCCAGACAGCCTCTTCTTTGGAGGGGAGGTACAACATAAAGATATAAAACCATCAATCACAGCTGACACACAATTAGATATGGTACCAGAAGGGACATTAATGGGTTCAATAGCCTCATCCCGAAGGGAACCCAACAATATGTTGGTTGTAGCCACATTTTTAGCTGGGTCATCAATATCAAATAAAAATCGTGTTATTTCGGAAATCAAAACACATTGGTTGGCGATCTTGCTCAGAACACCCTCCCCTGCCCCCAACCCCCTAACTGGGTTCTCAGCCTTCCTTTTCCCCATGTTAGTTAATAGTTAAAAACCAAAATTGATTAGTTAGTGGATCAAAGGTTAAAACAATCAACACAATACAAATAAAAAACATAGCTAGCACATTATCATAAAAGCCACGGCCTGCTGAAACCTCTAAAGGTCCTCAGAACAAATCCTCAGAACAAGCACAAGCATAATTACAAAAATATTCACAAGAACTATCAGTTAAAAATAAATAAAATCCATAGACCCTTATGATAGGTCAGTTCCAAAGTGGGCGCAGAATTGATCAAACTAATGAAGGTGCCCATGGCACAACGACAGCTTAAGGGGCCGCACTAGTCCGTTCCCCTCCACCCCCAGGAAACTGTCTAGATAGAAGTAGGCTTGAAATAAAACCTTGAGGGAGATGTAAGCAGCAAGACCAAGCTTGAGCAGAATATTCTATTGTGGGTCCTTTTACAGTCTTGCTCACGGGCGCCAGTATGACCTCCAGGAATCAAGAAAAATTTCCAGCCACCAGTCTATAAGGGTCTTTGGGAATCAACTGTGGCAGTAGAAAAGTCAGGCTCAGTTGACCATACATTACAGCAAGCTACTAGTGGCCTTAGTGTCTGAAAGACATCAAACACTCCCTGGGGGGCACCAAGCCCGGCTGTCTTTTATCTCAAGTCGTATAGATGAGTTACCTCAACAGGCTCAAAAATACAGGAGCAGAGTCGGTATGGGCATCAGTATGCAGGCCAGTCCTTCGCCAGTCACCAGCTCCAGGCAGCACAGACAGCAGGGACAGCGGCACCCTTTACCGCGGCAAGTTTAGGGTCACTATCCACAGGTTTTAAACCCTCCTCTTCCTCTTCCTTGCCTTGTGGCAAAAAGGGGGCATGGCCTTGTGGTAATAAAGGGGCGTGGCCTTCAGTAGTAATGAGCGAAATCCTCAAGTGCAGGCAGGAAGGACAGCAGAAAAGGGTGTGTGACCTCATGTCATAAAAGGGGTGTGGCCTCCAGAAGTAACATGCCAAATCCTCACGTGCAAGCAGGTAGGACAGCAGAAACAGAGGCACCCTTTACCGTGGCAGGCTTCGCCGTAAGGGTCACTATCCACAGGTTTTAAACCCTCCTCTTCCTCTTCCTCTTCCATGCCTCGCGGTGAAAAGGGGGCATGGCCTTGCAGTGAAAAGGGGCGTGGCCTCCAAAAGTAACAGGCCAAATCATCAGGTGCAGGCAAGCCAGACAGCAGGGACAGCGGCACCCTTTACTGCGGCAGGCTTTGCTGCAAGGGTCGCTATCCACGGGTTTTAAACCCTCCTCTTTCTCTTCCTTGCCTCTCAGTGAAAAGGGTGTGTGGCCTCATGGTGAAAAAGGGGCATGGCTTCAGACACAATGATCTAAATCCTCAGGTGCGGGCAGGCAGGACAGCAGGGACAGCGGCACCCTTTACCATGGCAGGCTTTGCCGCAAGGGTCACTATCCACGGGTTTTAAACACTCTGCTTCCTCTTCCTTGCCTGCAGCAAATAGGGGACGAGGCATTGTGGCAAAAAGGGGCATGGCCTCCAGAAGTAATGGGCCAAATACCCAGGTGCAGGCAGGAAGGAAAGCAGGGACACTCCCCAACACCACCAGGTATCTCCCCACCTGAATACAAAACCTCGCACATTACACCTCTTCTAAAAAAAGCCATCTCTTTACCCCCTCTTCCCTTTCAACTATCGCAAGAACTTCAACAACTGCATCATAGGCAAACTACTAGATTGCACGGCATACTCCGAGCTCAGCCTCTTCACCGAGGCCCAGAGCCTTCTTGACCCTGCCCAGTCTGACTTCAGACACCTCCATGAAAATTAATCCTCCCTGTTCTCCATCTGGGACTACCTGAAAAGAACAGCAGACTATGAGGGCTGTGCTGCTCTGATCCTCATTGACCTGTCAGCAGCCTTCGACATGATTAACCACTCAATTGTCAAAAACAGTCTCTTTGACCTAGGCATTAGGGACTCCAACCTCAGATGGATCTCCTTTTTTCTATACAACCACTCCCATATCGTCTCTTTCCATTCTTTCTCCTCTGCCCCCTGCCCAGTCCCCAACAGAGTCCCCCAGGGAGCATCTCTGTCCCCCCTCCTCTTCAACATCTACCTTTCGCTTCTCCTTAAACTCATCCATTCCCACAATCTCACCTGTTACAACTATGCTGACGACACCCAGATCATCATCAAGATAACCAACTCCCTCTCCTCACCCCACCAAGACCATTCATCCTGCCTCTCAGTCTTTGACCTCTGGATGATGAACAATCACTTGCCCCTCAACCCTGGAAAAACCAAAATCCTAATTTGTGACAAAACAGCTCTCCTTCCCCAACCTATCCCTTGGCCACATTTGTTCAGACCAGTGCCCACTGTATCCCCCCACTCAAAAACATAGGATGTACTTTCAGCTAAGACCTGACTCTCTCCATCACATTAATGCAGTTTCCAGATCGTCCACATTCCACCTCTGCATCCACAAGCAGATCTTTCCTTATCCCCCTACTCCATAGAGTTTCCGCAATCACAGTTATCATGCCCTCACTCCTAGACTACTGTAACTCACTCTGCGTAGGTGTGCCTACATACCAACTGAGAATGCTCCAATGGATTCAAAACTCTGCAGCAAGGCCCCTTCCCGCACTCTGCCCCATAGAACACATTTCCCTTCACTGACTACCCATCAGTCGACAGGCCTCCTTCAAAGCCATGTGCATAACCCACCATGCAATCCACAAGAAAGGCCCGGAATTCCTCCAAAACAACCACCCTACCGTAATACTCGGATCAGGCTCTGCACACCTCAGGGTAGTCCCTCCTTTCAAGTTCTCCAGATTAGGAGGGGCCTGTTTTTCTATCCTTACACCCAGCTTCTGGAACTCCCCCCACCCCTTCGTGCTCCACCTCATAGAGGATCAACTGGTCTTCAGGAAAGCCCTCAAAACCTGACTGTTCCCCTGACTTCCTGATCTACCTGCCTCCCAGGCCCACTCTGTCTCTCGCACACACGCTTCATCCTGCAGTCCCAACCCCCCCGCAAACACCCCTCACCTACCCATCTGTCAGCTACTAACCTCTTCTTTCCTTTCAACCACTTTGCTCTGCCATCCAACCTTCCTTGTGAGACACTAAGCACACATGAATGACTTTGGTCACTCCAGCAACTCACACCTAGAATGAATCTTGACAGCGGGCCAGGTATTGCACTCATATGGGCTTGGAGGGGGAAACTGCATCGCACTTAAAATACACCTTGGTAAAATCATGCTGATCATCCTGTAGGAGCACAACCAGGCACCTCGGCGCCTTTGCTAATGGTTGGCACTGCATATAACTCTAAAGCACAGGAGGATCGGCCATGCCGCCACATGTAATTATGAAATGGGGTCCCTGCTCTCGCATGGAACGAACTAGGAATGGCAATCCCTCACCCTAAGAACTTCTCAGAGGGTGTCATGAATTCATTGAGAATTTAGATCACCCATGAAATGTAACACTGCTCCTTGTACATAGATGGAACCTAGGAAATAGAAATTGTTGTTTGTACAGCTAACCCATTTCACCTCTCAGACACCGCACTTTTGCGACTTAGCGGAAGGCACGGTCTTGCTCCACACACCCTGCACTCCCATATAAGATGAACTCTACTGCACATCACTTCTGCAATAAGAACAAATCTACTTTTAATGACATACATCTAAACTGCAGCTTCCAAGATCACTCGCTATCTCCTTAAACACAATCTCTTCCTTTATTCCATAGTATACCTCTGCATTTAGATATGTGTGACTACAAGGGTCTTGGCCACCCTCGCATAACATTAATGGCTGAAATGTACACAGGCATAATAGCACTTCCCAAATAAAAACATCTCCCACATTTTTGGATTGTGGTCACTACGAGGGCATTCAACCAAAAGTGCGTTGCAACTGTAATTAAGGAGAAAGGCGCTATAACAAATGACAAAATGAATGAAAGAATGATGGAGAAAGGTGTCATATCAGTGTGCCAGTAACCATATTTGGTGCGAACGAGTGAATGACTACTTGAGTCATCCAATACACCTATGCAGTGTTCTACACTGCATAAGCAGAGCATCCTGAGAAATTCTTTGCCCAGGCAAAGATCTGAACACAACTTGTGCGTCACCCACAAAGCAAAATGCAGTTGTATTTGGCCACACCACCAAAATCCAGAGGATGGTGAAAGCAACAGTTCCTGCTCAGCAGCCATGGCTGATGGGAGAGAATGTTGTGAAGGAACTGAAAGCACACATGTAGGTGGCAGGGTGTGTTAGTGTTAGGACAGTTTTTCTGAAGTCCAAATAAGGGCTTAGAAAAACCATTCAACTGAGGCAGTACAAGACTCCACTCTTAGTATAAGGCTGTACCACCTGAGTTTAGGGTAGCGTAGACAGAGCAGCCAGGCTTATCTTAGGAGGGAGAAAGGGCAGTAGACACAGTACAAGTGAAATTGTAATACAAATGATCCAAAGAAACACTGAAACACTACGGGCCTCATTACAAGAAGTGCGCAAATAACAAGGTCATTACCGGCATGGAGGAACTAGCGGGTTCATGCTTGTATGATGCCGCTAATAGCGGCTGATTACGACTGTGTGAGCATGCGCAAACCCCCATGCCGGTAATGGCCATACTGCCATGCCGCTAAAGGCCCTCCAACCCCCTGATAGCGCCATCAAGGGAACCGCCGATACCGCCTCCGCCTAGAAGGTGCCCCTTAATACCGACCCGGTAATAACATCATGCTAATACCGGGCTCGTAATACCGGACCCGGAAGTAACGTCATCGCATCGGAACGGGAAATGCGCCGGCGGCCATCTTTAAAAACACAATCCATTGCAATCCTCCCAAACCACCAGCGTTGCACAGGAGAGACCAGGGCCTTCCAAATCAACATGTCTAAGGCAATCAATAAATCCAACCCCTGCCTGCGCAAGAAGTGTTTTTCTGATGAGGAACTCAACATGCTGGCAGACACCCTTGCTGCCCATGCTGATGACATAAACACCCATAACCTCAAAAGGGAGGCGCAGCAGAGAAAGAAGGAGATATGGGAGGAGGTAGCCTGCAAGGTATCTGCAGTTGGCACCACCCCACGGACAGTCAAAGATTGAAATATAAGGTGGGATGACCTCCGCCTTAAGGTCCGCAACATCCTGGCCAGCAATCGGAGGGAGGCCATGGCCACAGGCAGGGGTGCCGACTCCCCGACCAAACTAATGCACTGGGAGGAGACCTATAGTACTTTTATCCAGATGGCGTCTATCGAGGGCTTCGGTGAGATGGAGACGGGTGCCGCAACATCTGGAGATGGAAGTGAGTGACCCTGCAGACCCCAATAGGGGAAACCATGACATAGCACAAGTGATCTGGAATAGAGCCTAGGCAAGGCAATGCATGTCCCAACACACACACATCAACATATCCATGTCCAGATGGAGGCCCAAACCCTGCCACACTGAAATGCATGCTGAGTGTCAATCCCATTACCAGCAGACAGCCAACACACAGGGACCATTCCCATGTCATACATCACACAAACCCCAATACAACAGCATGCTACCTGCTTTGCAACATTCCTGAATTGAGACGTCACAGCAAATGCTAAAATGCCCCCCTTCAAACTACCCTGTGTGACAAACCTATAAGATATGAATGCATAATAAATGAAAATCTCCACAGCACCATATAATGCATCTTGCATGTAACACCATCACTGATGCCCTGCATCTCTTCTACCCCTCAGGCACCGGTGGAGAAGATGCCAGTGAAGAACCAGCCACAAGGGCCTCCACATCCCGGGCCAAAACTACTGCCACAGGCAAAACCACCTTCGGGTGTGGAAATCGAAATAATATTGTACCTCCTATCACATTGTTTGAATGTATGTTGGCCTACGCCAAGTGGTCTAAAAACATCGTGTACATAGATTCCGCAGCAAGGTCTTGACCTTAATGTATTGTGTAAATCGCCATCTTGGATTTAGCCGCCATTTTAGGTTCTCTTGTAGTGTGGAAGTCACCCTGAACAACAAAATGGAGGCTGAATGACATTTCGAGTGGGATTCTGGCCGATGTGACCTCCGCACACGTGAATAAATAATATGCCCGCAGGCCACTTGTTAGGGTCGCGAACTGAGACCTTGTCCTATCCCTGACCTATGTCTAAATGAACAACTGTATCAGCGGAACTGATCAAAATGCATACATTATGGGATTGACCTGGCTACGAACCCTAGGTTTGGTTCTGAGAATGGTTAACTTGCGAGGGGGTTGGCCAGAGCTGGATAAAAAGTATAAAAACCTGAGTATCCCAATATTCGCTCTCTCACACTAACACGGCAAACTACCGTTGATGGTTCGTCCTGTTACTCTGAGGGCCGAATAGCTATCCGTATGTCAATTGACTTTTGGTAATTGTTGTATCTTTGAATAAAGCGCTTTGTATGTCCTTTGTAACCTGTGTTGGTGTGTTTCCTTTGGGCTTCCCGGCCTCATATCAATTTTTCTGTTTCCACAGTTGGCGCCCGAATAGGGACCCTCAAGATTGATGCCGGATCATTGAAGGTTGACGCAGACTATCGAACCGGGATCGGACGGTGTGATTCTGCGGGCCCGACCAATCGAGACGCGATACCTCGGCAGCGCTGCACGATCCGATCCTTGGACGATAGTCGTGTGGTCTGACACAGCATCTTGACGAGGGTCCAATTTTGAGGCGGGCAGATTTGCCGAAACCACCAAACACAAGGTAAAATTCGTTAGGTAAGTTCTTTGGTAAACCGTACGGTCCTCCTTAGGTTTGGTCAGGTGCAGTCGTGACCCGGCTCTTAATTTAACCCTGACACTTTGAATTTGGCGTATTGTATCTGCAGACACAATTATTGGACCAGGTAACACCAATTTTTTGAGAAATGCCTGGGAAATTGTCTAGCTGTTTTAGGGCTCTGTTCCGCAGCGATCGACAATCTTTGGAATTTAGCCGCCCGGCACCACAGGAGGGGTCGCCGGCGTGTACTATGTACTGTAAGTATGGCATTGGAAGTATCGTATTTAATGATATTTGGCACAGACAGACCAGACATGCCTCCGAATTTCAGTGGCCAATCAATGGTAGTTTTGAGATCCCCCGTATTGAATACTTAGAATCGATCTTGTTAAAGAAAAAGGCTAGACCAGCAGCCTTTGATGTGTTACAAAATTGGAAGAAAGAAGCATTGCAGCAGCTTAAAAGTAGGGATAAACATGCACGTCGTCATAAAACAAACGCTAAAAAAGCATTATTATATGATGAAGAAAAGCGGTCAGAATTAGTTAAAAATATGGATAGAGCCTTTTCACTCGGAGTCCAAAAAATTTACCCCTCTAAAGATTTCCATGTTTCTGAGGAATTTATTGAGAAATTATTAAATGAACGCAGGCCCGATGCCTCAGCGCCCCCTCCGTATGCTCCTATTTTGGGCGCTCTGCCAATTCCTGTTGTCACGCCTGTTGTTATTCCTGTTCCCCCTGTACAGCCTATTGTTCCTAGTCCTTTGGTTGTTGTTCCTCCGCCTATCGCACCGCCCCTTCCTCCTGCACCGATAGTTGCACCTTTGCTAAATTTACCTATACCTCCGCTCCCACGTGGCCCCGTATTGATTGAAGTTGATCCAGGTGCAGGGTCAAAGGTTGTGAGTCGTAGTACTGTTTCTGCAGATAGGAAACAGGAATTGTTTGCATGGGCTAAGCATTGCATGGAGAAAGGTGATCAAGCTAATGTTTTTTCTACATTATCTAATTTGAATAGTTTTCCCGAGAAAAATGTCTTTATTGAAGGTTTGGGGACTCATTTGTGTGTAATGTGGGGTAGGTTACAAAATTCGGATCTTCCACAAGGGGTGAGAGATCTGAATACTTTGGCACTTTCGAAGGACACAGAGCAGAAAGTATATGGGCATGTTGAAAGATTGTTTGAGTTTAGGAAAGACTTTGAAAAATCACAAGATGAGGATGATGAGGACGATAGAATATATGTACAGAAACGGTTCCTTCCGTGCCGAAGAACAGCACCTGAGGAAGTACGAATTTGTACCAAAGATGCGGTTTGATGGATCTCGGATTCATCGATACCGCCAGACGAAGTGTACGACACGTATAGTCAGTATACAGCAGAGATGCAAAGAAAAGTAATTCAGGTGATGGTACAGCACCTGCAAGAGGAATGTGTAAAGAAGAGGGTTAGTTGCCCCATAGAATTATTGGGGATTTGTAAAAGGGCTTTTTCGCCCGACACTTCTACAGCTGCCTTAGCGCTCGACCTGGCTCTATTGCTTAGTAAGCGGCCGGAGGTACCTATATCTCAGTTGTCTATGAGAGAGGTTCCTCCGACCTTTGTCCCAAAAGTTGAGATCCCCGCCAATGCTGGGACTGGTGCCCCCGCGGTGGATATCCCTGCACATTATGTATGGCAATTTGTTCACGTCCCGTTTTCACGACAGGAAGTGAACACAATTAGACAATCAGTTCCCGATATTAGGAAAAACCCGACGGGGTTTTACAAAGAAATAGAGTCCGTTCTACAGTCCTCTGTATTCACCTTAGTGACATTGGCCCTCATTACGACCCTGGCGGAAATCGCGGTGCAAAATGCACCATGGAGCACGGCGGAAAGCTGCCGATAGCGCCATGGGGGTTGGCGGATTTTCCGCCCCATTCCGACCTTGGCGGGGCGGTAAATCCCCATTCCCCATTTTACCCTTCCCCATTCCCATTTTTGCCCCATAGGGTATAATGGGAGTGGGGAAGGCGTTAATTACGCCACCTCAAAATACGGTGGCGTAATTAACGACAAGGTCCCGTAGCGCCATGGATTTCTGCGCCCGGAAAAACCAGGCGGAAAACGCTCCATGGCGCTACAGAAACTCGTAGTAGGGCGGACGGGTCCGCCGCGAATAACGCTGGCGTAAACCCACTCCGCCAGGGTCGTAATGAGGCCCATTGACTTGTTATTTCCTGTACTCCTACCCGTAGATGTATGGAAGCAGGTTCGGACAATAGATGATGTGCCGGGGTTGGGAGATACGTGGGCAAACATGATTAGAATTGATGGAGAAAGACCAGCTGGTGAGAAACCGCCACAGGTAATACTTACTTTACCTGATAGGATTGTCACTAAACTAAAAACTATAATTCCAGAGAAAAGGATTATTTGGGACAAGCTTACGACCTGTGTCCAAGGGAAAACTGAAGGCGCCACCAAATTTTTTAATAGATTCGAGCAGGTATTTTCTGACTTCATTGGACAGGATTTAGGTACAGAGTCGGGAAAAAGGTTGTTCGTGGACAAATTTGTACGTGGATTGTTACCTGACATCCAGTCACAAATTATGTCCTCAGAGAGTGCTTGGCAGGCAAAATCTCAATCTGAGGTTTTGCACATGACTCAGTATTATGAGAACCGTGTTAATAATGAAAAGGAGAAAATCGAAAAGAGAAAGGGTGATTTGAAAACCAAAGTATTATTGCAGCAAATTGTTAGAAATCCCAGAGGAGGTACGACACAGACTAGAGGTCAGTACGTTCCAAAAGGAAATGCTCCTCTGAGTACTGTGGATGTTAATCAATGTGCTTATTGCCGCCAGGAAGGTCATTGGCGAGGACAGTGTCCTGTCCTTCGCCAGAGGTCAAACAGTGCGTTTGGAGGTATGGGTAGACGACCTAGGGGCCGCCCTGGAGCAGGGGGCCCCGACAGAGGTCAGTTTTCACAAGATTCTCAGCAACCTTTTTCACGGGAAAATCAGACCTCGAGTGTGGACTCGAGAAACATATTTGATCACCCTTCTGCTGCTTACCTTTCTGAAGAGCTTCCCTCTGATGAGGCTCCGTATTATTAGGATTGCCCGAAGCAGGGTTTGGAAACTTTGCCTATTCCCGTTAATCAAAAAGGCCCCTACGTTGAAATATTAGTAGGGAATAGGAAACACCAGTTTTTGATTGACACTGGAGCACAGAAGTGCTCCATTGATCATTCTCGGGTTCCAAACATCCCACTGTCAGGGCAAACAAATGTTTCCGTAGGGTTTTCTGGTGTACCAACTGTCTGTCCGGTTTCTGCGCCGGTATCCGTTTCTTTGGGTCCCTTTACGGACCATTGCCCCTTTCTTCTCACTTCGAACTGTGGAGAGAATTTGCTGGGGTTGAATTTGTTAAAGAAATTGAATGCAGTTATTCATTGTTCTTCGGATGGAGTACGGCTAACCGTTTCACCACAGCAACTTCCTAATTCTCAGTTCTTGATTCGACCTTTACCTCCCGAGTTTAGCATTGTTCCGGAATGTTTGTGGCAGTGGACGACAATGATGTCGGAGTGTTACATATTGAGCCCGTTAAAATAGTCCTGAAACATGGGGTGAAACTGCCACACATTCCGCAGTATAAAATATCAGCTGAAGGCGAACGTGCTTTGAAATGCATTGTCTCCGATTTTGTACATCGTGGGGTGATCGAAGAGATTACAGGTAGTTTGTGTAACAGTCTGATCTTACCCGTATATAAGAAAGGCGACAATGCAATTCCATACCGGTTTATAATTGATCTTCGTGCTATTAACCGAGTGGTCGCCCCACAATTTCCAATTGTGCCTGATGTGACAACGATATTAACAATGATCCCTGCTACGGCTACGCACTTTAGTGTTGTGGATCTGAAAAACGCCTTCTTTAGTATCCCGATACATAAAGAAAGCAGATATCTGTTTGCGTTCACCTTGGGGGGACGCTCATTTACATTTACAAGGGCACCTCAAGGGTATACTGAAAGTCCTAGTATTTATAGTAGAGCCTTGAAAGAGCAGCTCAACACCCTTGAATTGCCACCTACTTGCACGCTGCTTCAATATGTTGACGATTTGCTTTTGGCTGCAGATTCTGAGAATGCCTGTAAAGAAGGCACTATACTGTTGCTTGTTCATCTAGCTAAAAATGGTCACAAAGCTTCGCTTAAAAAATTTCAATATTGTTGTCAGGAGGTTGCCTATCTAGGCTACCTCCTGTCAAAGGAGGGGAGAAGATTGACACCTGAAAGAAGAAAACACATTTCTGGCATGTCTGTTCCAAATACGCAGAAGGAAGTCAGAGCCCTGATAGGTATGGCTTCCTACTGTAGGTTGTGGATCCCGAATTTCGCACTAGTGGTAAAACCGATGTTGGCTTTGACGAAGAAGGGCATTTCTCTGCCACTGCCATGGGAATGGGAACATCAACGATCATTTGAGCTTCTCAAAACCGCGCTATGTTCGGCACCGGTTCTGGGCACTCCAAATTATGACAAGGCCTTTGTGTTGTTTGTGCATGAATGTGATGGATGTGCTTTGGCTGTGTTAACACAGGAACACGGAGGGAAGAATAGGCCGTGCGGCTACTACTCCTCCGCCCTTGATCCTGTCGCATGCGCTTTGCCAAGATGTTTGCGCGCTGTTGCTGCTGCTGCCGCGTCTGTAAAACAGAGTGAGGGAATGGTCCTAGGCCATGATTTGATTTTGATGGTACCTCACTCTGTTGATATCCTATTGAACAAAACCCAAACGCATCACCTCACCTCTGCACGGTTAACAAGGTATGAACTAATTCTGTTTGCCCCTCATATTCAAATTAAGAGGTGTTGTGTTCTCAATCCGGCTGAACTCTTACCTTTCCCGCAAAACACTGTTTGCGGTGACGAAGAATCACATGACTGCCTGTATACCACCGAACAAGAAACGAAGGGCAGGATAGATCTCATAGATACTCCTTTGGATAATGCAGAAGGGGAGCTGTTTTGCGATGGCTCCTGCTTCAAACTTTCGAATGGTACATCTACAGCTGCTTATGCAGTTACTACATTGAACAAAATTGGCGAAGCTAAGAGAATTTCGCATAACTCCGCGCAGGCCGCAGAGATTATACCATTGACCCGAGCTTGTGAACTTTCCCAAGGGCGAAGAGTAAATATATATACTGATAGCCAGTACGCATTTGGGGTGGCTCACAACTTCGGAAAACGTTGGTCGGAAAGAGGGTTCCTGACCTCACATGGGACCAAGATTCAGCATGGCCCTTTGATAGTGCAATTACTTTCGGCGCTCTCACTCCCTAAACGATTAGCGATCATGAAACGTGCAGCACATCGCAAGGTCATAGATGATGTGGGCAAAGGGAACGCTTTTGTGGATTTGATAGCCAGACAAACGGCCACAGACCTTAGCACGGACATGTATACCTCGAGGGAAATGAGAGATGTTTGCATAATGGATGAAGGTATTGGGTCTGTGCGAGATATTCAGACTGATGCCACGATGGAAGAATCTAGAAAGTGGGCTGAAGGAATGGGGAAACTGGATGACGAAGGGTGTTGGGTGGATACATCCGAGGGGAAATGGTTGCTTCCTGATTCTTATGTATTGGCGATGGTTACGATGGCACACGGTCCTACGCATGTGTGTGCCCAGCAGATCACAAGAATGCTGGGACAGGTCTGGGTGAATGACAAAATTCTGGACACTGCAAAGAGACATGTCCAGAACTGTATGATCTGCCTACAGCACAATGTGGGTAAGGGGACAGTGGCTCCAAGGGGAAGTTTTGGGCCCCCTTCTGTCCCTTTTGAGGTTATACATTTTGATTTTATTGAAATGGAGCGATGTAATCATCTAAAATATGTTCTTGTAATTATTTGTGCCTTCAGTAAATGGGTCGAGGCTTTCCCCGTCAAAGATGCAACTGCCATGACTACTGCAAAGATTATGGTAAAAGAATTCTTTCCTCGATTTGGGCTCCCGAGGATAATCTGATCAGACAATGGTCCTCACTTTATCGCAGCAGTAATTTTGCAAATATGTGCAGCCCTAGGTGTTGAGAAACGATTCCATTCAGCTAGACATCCTCAAAGTGCTGGGTTGGTAGAAAGACACAACGGTATTTTAAAGAATAAACTTGCAAAAAACATGTGCTGATACTAAACTAAAATGGCCAGATGCTTTGCCTATTGTGTTATTAGCTATGCGTACCACACCTCAGACTAGAACTGGGCTTTCTCCATTTGAAGTAGTAATGGGGAGACCTGCTAATATTTGGGGTCTCCCAAAACCTAAAGCCCTGAGGGAGGTGGAAAATGTATTGCTTGTAGACTGCTGTAACCAGTTAACTAAAAACCTGTATTTCATCTACCACCAGGTGCATGCTGCTTTACCTGTACGGTTCACGGGCCCAGGACACGATATACAGCCCGGAAGTTGGGTCCTCGTGAAGGCCTACGAGAGGTCTTCCTTTCTCGCGCCTCGCTGGCGGGGACCCGATCAGGTATTATTGGTCACCAGGACAGCAGTGCGGGTGGCTGGAAAGAAGAACTGGATTCATGCGACGCACGTCAAGAAACTTCCTCACCCGACGCCACGCGCTACAGAAGAAGCAGAACCCCTCGCTGATGCTACAGTCTTTGATCCTGGAGTAGCAGACAGCGCTGTGAGTGCGTCGGAGGAGTTCTCTGAGCCTGAGGAGCTTGGGGAACAGTCAATTTTGTCTCTGAACTCTCTTGAAAAATCACTTCCGGAAAACACTGTTTCGAGCTCTGCGACTTCCGCCGCCACCGACACGTCGCTTCCCTCAGGAAGTGACGATACTTTGCTTCTGGACCACACAATTTCGGGTACCATCAGGTACAACCTTCGACCACGGAAATAGAACTACGGCACGAGTGTCGTGCATCTGGAAAAGGAAGTGATCGGAAAATTGTTTTGTTTTGTTGAACAAAAAGGGATTCTGCTGGCTAGGGTTGGGAAGGACTAAGAAATCACGCGACCGTAGTGTCGCCAGCAACAAACATTGGGGATCGAGAAACTACGATGCCTGCCACCTTCACTGCTGCTCCCCGCACTGGACTTTTAGATAAAGGGGTGACCAAATCGAACAATGAACAATGTGCCTGGGCCCCGAAAACGTACTGTTGTGTTTTGATAATGATTATTGTTATTTTTGCAACTGCTGCTGTAGGACTTTGGTATTTCGAAGAAATCTATCCTTTGAAACCTTTATTACCGACCGAGATAGTACCAACTGTTTTGACTCCCTCTGCACACCTTCACACTCTGTCCCCTAAAGACTCCCAACATAGACAAAAGTATTATAATAACACTCTGGTGATAGTAATGAATGCTACTCATGCCATTTTTAATAAGAGTAATTGTTGGATCTGTACTCATTTACCGCAACATGGGAACAAGGGATGGTATGGGGGTGTTGTGCTCAAGCAGTGAGCACAATAGGGCATAAAATATATACCCCAGATACAGCATCTAAAGAATTCATGTTACAAGAGGTTCTTATGAACGACCTTATGGCTATAGACATTACAGACAATTATGCGGAATCTATGGATGATAATACATGGAGTTATTTTCGAAAGTATTAGGGATGATGTTTAGCACTTGGCATAGGCCAAAAGGAGGGTCTGTGGAAATCGAAATAATATTGTACCTCCTATCACATTGTTTGAATGTATGTTGGCCTACGCCAAGTTGTCTAAAAACATTGTGTACATAGATTCCACGGCAAGGTCTTGACCTTAATGTATTGTGTAAATCGCCATCTTGGATTTAGCCGCCATTTTAGGTTCTCTTGTAGTGTGGAAGTCACCCTTACCAACAAAATGGAGGCCGAATGACATTTCGAGTGGGATTCTGGCCGATGTGACCTCCGTACACGTGAATAAATAATATGCCCGCAGGCCACTTGTTAGGGTCGCGAACTGAGACCTTGTCCTATCCCTGACCTATGTGTAAATGAACAACTGTATCAGCGGAACTGATCAAAATGCATACATTATGGGATTGACCTGGCTACGAACCCTAGGTTTGGTTCTGAGAATGGTTAACTTGCGAGGGGGTTGGCCAGAGCTGGATAAAAAGTATAAAAACCCGAGTATCCCAATATTCGCTCTCTCACACTAACACGGCGAACTACCGTTGATGGTTCGTCCTGTTACTCTGAGGGCCGAATAGCTATCCGTATGTCAATTGACTTTTGGTAATTGTTGTATCTTTGAATAAAGCGCTTTGTATGTCCTTTGTAACCTGTGTTGGTGTGTTTCCTTTGGGCTTCCCGGCCTCATATCAATTTTTCTGTTTCCACACGGGGAAGCCTTGAGACCACACCAAAAGCCAGGGCGAGTGCCCAGGTCATGCCCGCAAATGAGGGCCGCACAGCTACGTCTGAGAATGGAACCACAGAGCTGGCAACACCAGTGGAAGGGGAGGCCAGTGGCACCCATTCTGCAGAAACAAGTTCTGTGGGCGAGGCTGCAGCCGCAGCCCCACTGAGCGACATCCGTAGATAATGTATGAGGTTAAGTAAAGAATGCTTCAGGTGCAGCTGGGAAGATCCTGAGGCCACTCGGGATCCAAAACAAGAATCACAAAACAAGCACCGGGAGGTGCCGACCAGTAACACAAAGCTGCACTATCAATGGGATAGAATCCCTAATGTCAGTTTGCAACCTGGTGAGGTTATTGAGACCCTCTAAGGAGCCAATTAACCCAAGCGGTTGGTGGTATTTGAGTGTTTTTTAAGACAATCATATTTATGCTTTTGCTTTCATTGCATTCAGAAATCATAATTAATAACACATATCCATGCATACATATGTCTGTCCACCTGCTGGAATGTAGTAAGGAAAGAAACCAAACTGACTCGAGGCAGGTTAAAACAGGTAAAGAACAGTGTTTATATATCACACTCAGTGTAAATTATGACAAGCAATCTAAAATATAGTATTTCAAACAACAATAACACAATTGAGCTGAGATAGCACTCAGATATACCTAGAAGAATATACAAAGATTATGTCGCAATTCCATCATTACACATAACTCTTTTTTGTGTTCTGAGTAATATAATACATCATACTCAAACAATCATCAACATAGAATAACACTCCTATGTGGTGGTTTGTGCCAACGCGTTTCGGATTGTACTAATCCATCTTCAGGGCAGGACGTGTTAGACTTTCACAATAAGTTCAGGATGATTTCTCTAGGTTAGTCCTAAGAGTAATACGAGTAAGCTAATTAGATCTCTGTGAGTGATTCAGGGGTAGATCAAGTTAAAGAGTAGTTAAAGCATCCACTAACATTGGTGGTAGAGTAAAAGAGCTCATTGGTTTATGTCAGGTCTGGAGATTGCCTCCTCAAAACCGGACAGCGGTGAGAAGATGGCGGGTAGAGACTCCCCCCAAGGGTATCTGTAATTAGAGGGAACCCAAATCAATTTCCAGCAAATATACTAGGTAAAATACTCCAGGTCATACTGTCAGGGCACATATGCAATTAGAGCACGGTCCTGTGGTCAGGAATGTGAAGATATTACAAGTAAAGCAAGAGTGAGATGAAATTTCATGAAATCAATTGCCGTAATAGCCTTGAACAATGTGGCCATTTGGTAATGCACAAACGTGTACCTATATTGGTTGATATAAAGAAGGGATTTCGATTTCCCCCAAAAATGATTTCCTTTACAGGTTCTGATATGGAGCAGACGTCGAGCAGCCCGTCACCAAGACAAACTGCTTTCCTCTGCCCCGTGTTAATGGTCGCCAGGGACGCCACGCATGCGTGTTCGGGCCGAAGCCGCCATCTTTGTGTGGGCATTGTAAGTCTCTACTAGGAGAAGGATCAGCGTGCGTATGTCAGTCCGCAGACAGCACTCAAACGAGTGTTGTATTGCAATGGTTAAGCACCACGTGTGTTGACTTGTCATTTCGTATGATATATTTTGTTTTAAGGACGTGGTGAACCCACGATCCATGAAGTTAAGTCTGCGGTAACCAAAGCGATCGTGCGCAAGCGCGATACGATCATGCTGTCAGAATTAGAGCAGCGGGGAGAAAGAGTGAAACTGTTCTCCCTCGTTCGAAATATGGAGATCGCCCGCAGCAGTAGTACGGTGTGGGCGTCCTGCCAAGCAATGTCAATAGGTGATGAACAGGGAATTAAGAGTCATTTCATATGATATGTTTTGTTTTAAGGACGTGGTGAGCCCACGATCCATGAAGTTGAGTCTGCGGTAACCAAGGCGATCGTGCACACGTGCAATACGACCATGCTGTCAGAATTAGAACAGCGGGGGAGAAAGAGTGAAACTCTTCTCCCTCGTTCGAAATATGGAGATTGCCCACAGCAGTAGTACGGTGTGGGCATCCTGCCAGTTCATGTCAATGGGTGATAAACAGGGAATTAAGGAGCGAGAGGAGGGGCACCATAGTTCAGATAAACTATCGGGTGCCCATCCTCTCGCAAAATAAATAGGACCCAGCAAGGGTGGACGAGGGCGTTCCGCGTGCCCATCTGAAACTGGGTCACTGGGTAAGTGATATATAGATGTTATAACTACTATATTCCATGTGGCTGATAGTGGCAAGTGAGGGGCCCTTCCTATATACTAGTATATTGGTAACAACACATCGTGAGTATCATCATCATAAGCATACTTGACTGTTGGTTCATGAACCGTTCACACTCTAGGCAGTCAACCCTAATGGGAGTATCAGATACATGTAAGTGCATAATACAAATACAAATAGTTCATTTTAGGTGTCCACAGAACCCTATTAGGTATCACATGCGGGGTCAGTCACTTTATACAAAGCACACATTATAAAAAACACATAAGATCAAACTCGTAGTTCATGCCCCTAGGGCTAAAACAGTTCAACAAATCAATCCATACAATTTCTCTTTGTAACAATTTTTTATGGACATCACCCCCTCTTGGTCCCACCTTCACTTGTTCCAAGATTAGACATTTCAGTTGAGCAATTGAGTGCCTGGATTCAATAAAATGCATTGATACCGGTGATCTAAGATTTTTCGTCCTTATGTTGGATTTATGCTCAGTCCATCTCAGTTTGGCCTTTCTCGTGGTAATCCCTACATAGTAGAACCCACATGGACATTTTAAAGCATACACTACATGTGTGGAATCACAGGTACAAGAGTGTTTGAGTGTGATGGGTTTTCCTGTGTGTGGGTGTGAAATGCTATTGCCTGGCAAGATGTTGCTGCAATGTTGGCAGTTAAAGCATGGTTGTGTCCCTTTGTATGTTGTAGGTGTGGGCTGGTCCGTAGAGGTTTCAGCTCTGATAAGGCTACTTCTTAGAGCCTTACTGTTTCTGTATGCGAAGTTGGCAATTGTTGGAAAAGTGGTTGTGTTTGAGGGTCCATTTGAAGCATTGGCCAGTTTTTTTAATGATATTCCTGATTTTCTTGCTTTGAGCTGATTATGTTGTCACATAGACCAAACAGTCATCTTTTGTTCAATTTTTCAAGGTCAAAAGAGTGTCTCTCTCAATGGTGGACACCTTTGCTTCAATTCAGGTGATTGTGGCTGAGTTATATCCTTTCCTTGAACTTTTGACGTAACAAGGCTGCTTGTCTCACATACTCGGTATCCTCTGAGATATTTTTCCGGTAGCGCCAGAATTGGCTCAGTGGTAGGCTGTCTATTGTCCTATGGGGGTGGAAGCTTGTGGCTATTAAGAGGCTATTTCTGTCTGTGGTTTCCGTGATGATCCTAGTCTCCAATTTATCTCCTTTGCCATAGACTTCAACATCCAGGAAATTAATCCTCAATTTACTTGTGAGTGTGGTGAATTTAATTCGTGGATGCATCTCATTCAACATAGAAAACAAGTTGCTCAGTTCGTCATCCGGGACCGAGACCAGATGCCAAAGATGTCATCAATATACCTCACAAACAGGATCAGTTGGTGTGACCATCTTGCAGATGTCAAAACGTGTTCAGATTCAAGGTAATACATGTATGTATTAGCGTATGCTGGTGCCATGGCGGCAGCCATACTGGTCCCCGAAAGTTGTAAATAAAAATGATCTTGAAATTTGAAGAAATTATTCATCAAATCTACTTTGAGTAGTGTCAACACAAAGAGTTTATCACCCTGGCAGTTATCCGACTTGAGTAAGAGCCACTTCATGGCCTCTAGACCAGCTTTGTGTGCAATGTTGGTATACAGGGATGTGAGGTCCATAGTGAAGAGGGTGTCCCTTTCCCTGACAAACTCAATCTCATTTAATTTATTCAAAAAAAGTGTAGTATCTTTGATATACGTCTGGTTTTCCTGTATGAGCGGTTGTAGGATTTGATCCGAGTATTTCCCAAGGGATTCCAGCAGACTCTCTGTTGCCGCTATAATGGGTCATCCTGGTGGATCAATTAATCTCTTGTGGATCTTCGGAAGGATATACATAACAGGCATGATTGGGTGTGTCTTCTCCAAGAATCTCTGTGTTTTCTAAGTGATTACTTCTCTATTCTCTGCCTCATCCAAAATTCCCTTGATGAGGGTCTTCACTTGTTCTGTAGGGTTGTAATCAATTTGCTTGTATGTTTCACGGTCAGCTAGTTGGCGTTCGACTTCCGCTATGTACTTGTCCTTGTTCATCAAGACGAGTGCTCCGCCCTTGTCTGCTGGTTTAAAAATAATCTTGTTGTTATCCAACAGTCTTTTAAGGGTTTGGCGTTCACTTGTTGTGAAGTTCCCTCTGCCTTTTGATTTGAATGGAAGTTTTTTAGATTGATCCAGTACTGTTCTCTCAAAAACTGCCAAGACGTGGGTGTTAACAGGGGGATTAAATACGCTTTTCGGTGTCATTTTCAGAAACTCAGATGGTTCTTTGATATATTCCTCTTCTTCAAGACTCTCGAAAAAAAACTTTGAGTTTAAGTTTTCTCATTAATTTGAAAAAGTAAATTTTCTCTCTTAGCATGTTGGTGTTGTATTGGGGTACAAAGGAGATGCCCTTGCGTAAAACTTGTAGTTCTAATCTTGAAAGTTGGTATGATGAGATATTCACCACTATGTCCTTTTCCCTGTTAGTTTCTTCCTCTCTGATTTATTTCTTCCCTTTTCCTCGTCTGGTAGGTTTGTTTCTAAAAAAGGAGCTGTACCAGGTGTACTATCATCCGCCACTGAAGTGGGGGGTGTTGTCATTATCAGGTCTGAAGTCGTCTCAAGTTCTGTGCTTGATGCTTCAGAGGATGTTGCGTCTGTATTCCGGGGTCGAGTGCTTGAGGTGCGTGGCTAAGGCTGTTTCAATGTTCGCTGGCCGTAGTATTCTTGCCAACTATATACTATGTCAAGTTTGTAATCTTGGGTGTCCTGTCTGAATTTTCTTATTTTCTTTGTTTCCAATTCCTGTTTGTACTTGGCTAATTTCTCGTTTGTTTCTTCCAAGATTTGTTTTAACTGGTCCGCTGTCAAGTTCTTACTCAGGTTGCTTTTGATAGTATCAATTTCCTCATCGAGTGTTGTCAAGTTCTGTGACAGTTCTTCAATCGTCAAAAGGATGAGGTCATCGGAACACTTGTTCAAGATCTGTCTCCATCTTTTCACAAAGTTAGGATTCTCTTTGCAGAGTGTAGGTTCTAAGTTCACTCTTAATCCTCGGGGAATCCTCTGTGCCTTATAATAGTGTGACAGTGTAGTCGCATATAGTTTGAGGTTGATCTCTCTCCGTATTTTCCACTCCAGTTGTTTAATTAATGCTTCATGTTTATCCGAAGAATACATCTCATGTCCTGTTGTTTTAATGAGGCCTAAGATCCTCTTACCTTCTTCCTCACTAAAGCCAAGCGATTCGGCTCCATTATTCGTTGTTGCATCAATTTTCACGAAAGACATCATCGATTGCAAAATGGTGCCAATTCAATGTAAATTGGGATAAGGTTAGAATCAAATGGCATGTGTGCACTCCCTGGTTGTGGCCAAAGTGAAATCGATAAACAAATTGTGGAGTGGGAGGCACAACAAGGTGTCAAGAAATACTGCTTCTGTCTGTAATATTAGGGGGATTGTAGATAATGTATGAGGTTAAGTAAAGAATGCTTCAGGTGCAGCTGGGAAGATCCCGAGGACACTCAGGATCTAAAACAAGAAACACAAAACAAGCACCGGGCGTTGCCGACCAGTAACCCAAAGCTGCACTCTCAATGGGATAGAATCCCTAATGTCAGTTTGCAACCTGGTGAGGTTAATGAGACCCTTTAAGCAGCCAATTAACCCAAGTGGTTGGTGGTATTTGAGTGCTTTTTAAAACAATAATATTTATGCTTTTGCTTTCATTGCATTCAGAAATCATAATTAATAACACATATCCATGTATAAATATGTCTGTCCACCTGCTGGAATGTAGTAAGGAACGAAACCAAACCCCCTGTCCACCCCCCAACCCCTCACTCAGGCCACACCCTCCAGCACCATTGCGGATCCTGCACTCTACAGTTCAGACCTCAGCACCACCCCCGAGGCCAGCCCTGCAAATGCACGCCCGGTCGCAGCACCCTCAACCTCTGCTCCTCCCACCGACCTTGAGGAACGGCTATCAAGGGTGGAGGCAAAACAGGACACCATGCTGGAACTTGTTCGACAATATGTGGCGGAGGGAGAGGACACAAGGCGAGAGATAGCGCGGGCCATTGCAGGGAACACTGCCGCCATAAATGCCTCTTCGGTGATGATTCGTGACAGTCTGGGGGCCGTCACGCAGGTCCTGACCTCAATACTGCAGCACATGCAGCAGCAACAACCCGCGCCAGCCGTGCCAATCACTATGGTCTCCACCCCATCCACCACACCCCCATCCTCCACACCTGCCTCCTCTGCACCCTCCAGCCCTGTGCGTCGGACAAGGCGGAGTGCGAGGCAGTCAGACATGCTGCCCCCGGACACCAAGAAAGCACGGAAATAGTGTGGGACAACAATGGGAGTGGGGGAGATGGTGGGGGAGATGGTGTCGGTGGTGTATAGGTGTATAGGTGTTTAAGGGGGTGTTCATTGGGGGTATGGGGTGTTCATTGGGGGTATGGGGAGTTCATTGGGGGTATGGGGAGTTCATTGGGGGTATGGGCTGTTCATTGGGGGTATGGGTAGTTTTGGTGTTTTTGGAGGGTGAGGGGGTAGCACTTTTCTGTAGTTTACATTAATACACCCGTTGTGTAAAAAATCATTTAATGCCTGGACATTGTTCATTTTGTGTGTATCCATTTTTCTCATGACAGTGCACAGTGCCCAACTCCCCACATACCCTGTGTGCATGTCCACATGGACCCAGTGCTCAGTGTAGCACTGACACATATCCATCAACGTCCCTGTGGTTCAGAAGTATTCGTCAATCAGTGATTGGCGTACAGCACGGCCATCTTGTGCATCACGTACTGGCAGGGATGCTGCTTCTCCTCCGTCTTCATCCTCATCATCCACACCGGGTGCATGCATGTCAATGTCAGGTGGCAGTGCTACATTTCTCCGGACACACCTGTTGTGCAGCTTGACACAGGCCATGGTGATCTTTGCCACCTTTTCAGGCCTATAAAGGAGTGTTCCACCAGACCTGCTTAGGCAGCTGAACCGCGCCTTCAACAGGCCAAAGGTCTGCTCAATCATGACACGGGTACGGGTATGAACCCGATTGTACTCCTCTTCATGGCTGTTCTGCGGGTTCCGCACAGGGGTAAGTAGCCACGGCCTCAAGGGATATCCTCCATCACCTGCATGCGAATACAAAGAGGTCTGTGTGAGTCACTCTGAGCTGGCACCTTCTGGCTTCACAGCCATGGCCGCAGCAATTTGCTGTTGACATGCACATGTCCCTGTAAGTATGCACATATATCATTTAGATGCATTATATACTGCAATATGGTGTGCTGATCTGGATGGCGTTGAACAGATGATGCAGGTTGATTACTTGCATGCTGATGCGGATGTACTGTGGATGCAGGGCAATGTCTTGCCTCCCATGATTGCTGTATACTACTCTGTGCATAATCACACTAGCCACATTGGCACATTTGCAATCATGTTTGGTCATACATTGCTTGACATACCCATGCTGGCCAGGTTGTGCGTCTTACATGTTGTCATTGATATACAGCATTGGTCCAATGTGCGGCAGTGATGTGTCATGTTTGGGTTGGGAGGTTCAGGTCAGGAGTGTTTAGCTCTGCGTGCATTCTTCACTCACCACCCATTCCCACCCTGGTGGAGTATGCATCCCCCCAACTCACAACCCTGATGCACTGCCATGGGCCAGTCAGGCAACTCACCAAGCAGCCAGGCACGTCGTCCAGCATGTCACTCTATGTAGCGGGGTAGCGTGGAGTAACGCAGCACCATGGCATCATGTGTAGATCCGGGATATCTGGCACAACAATGTGTGATGATCTTGCTGGAGTCACATACCATCTGAACATTGATGGAGTGGTATTGCTTGCAATTGCGGTACTCCGCCTATAGGGCATGGGGGATCACCAATTCTACATGGGTGCAGTCGAGGGCACCAACGTAATTGGGCATGCCTGCCAGTGCATGTAAGCCTACTTTGGGGTTGTCAATCTCCTAGGCAATCCGTGGTAGGGATATGTGGTTGTTAGCGTGCTTCTTGAATAGCGTGATCTTGAATAGTGCATCACACATTCAAGATTAGTAAGAACTTTTGTAACTGTTCACTCTTAGAATTACAGTTACCAACCAACTCTTTACAAGCAAACTGGCAAACAGGTGAGTACTTTACTTTTAGAGTTAGAAGAGGGTCCAGGGGCTTCACAGAAGACACCCCAGTAGGATTCTAGCAGTTGATTGGGTGCACTGGACGAGGAACCTCCCAATCACAAAAAGCACCCCAGGACTACACATAAATCCCAAAAGGCTTAAGGTAAGTATGTACCCAAGCCAACACAGTGTCAGTCTAGAAAAATGGATACCTCTCATGATTGACGGCAAACGTATTTTGGTGGCCGTGGGCCAACCGTCTCATGCACGATACGATAGAAATACAGGTTTCCGAGTTTACCAATGAACGGCCATTTTGATGTAACAAGGATCGCCATTTTGTTTTCTAACAATTGCTCATTGATTTCTGTTCAAATTGCTTTGCAGCACATTTTCTGCTTACACTGCTCGACTGTTAATATTGTTGTCTGAACGTGAAAGGACAAGGCCACAGGGCTGCAAGGCTAATAAGAGTTAGTTGAAACACAACGTAGGCAGCGCCGGGAAGGAATGCCCGGCTCCCTCCCGAATGTAGCCTTGAAGCAGAGCCGCAGGGCATTTAATCATTTCACAGCTGCCAGCCAGTCTCGTTATATGGTAGAATATGTTAGAATAAAGCAACTAAAGGCTTGAATTATGCTCTTCTTACGGCCCCCCTTTACCGAGCCCTGTAGAGCGTGTCGGCTCCCAGGACGCAAATAGCACCTCATAGATAACAAGGTCTGGAATGTGACTCTTCCCCCGTATGTAGCTTTCTTCCAAGAACAGAAGCACTGTGTTCTGTTCAACAAGTAAAAGATGTGTCCGCACTTGCAAAATTGCATATTGTTACTAGAATAGATATTTGAAGGTGTCATATTCGTCGAAAGTGTCCATCATCACACCGAGTTCAAAGAAACCCAATAAAGGTGGGTGTTAAACATGTCACAGCTGATTGTATGATATGCATTTTGTATATATGTAACTGATGTACGTAATTCGGTTCTTGCGTCCCTCAAGGTCTAGAGATGCACATCGCGGGGCGAGAGACCGAGTTGGCCAACTGAGACTATTTGCTTTGCAATAAACCCTAGCTTTGGGAATACAACCTCGTGTCTGTCATATCTATCGTGTGTGGTAACTGTTAGGAAAGATTTCTTAATTGTGGGTAATTTTCCTTCCATGTGGCAACCCCTAAACTTTTTGCTGTTGTTTTTCACCATGATCTAGACTTTGCCAGAGAAGTGCAGCCTTCTGTCGTATTCCTCTGGGCTTTCACTCCATTCTCATGGGGAAACTGACATGCCCTTAAGACAGTCAGTACCGGGAAACGTTGTTTTCCGTAGTTCTTTTATCATGTTGCAGCTTTCGCGCAACATGACACAAGAGGGCACTGTAAGCTAAGTTACCGCTCTCTTGGGTCTCTAGTCACTCTACAGGCCATAGACACTCTCTTTGGATTGTTAACGAATGGTGCAAGTGAATCACGGACGGGACTGGTGGCAGCGATCGTTTCTTTTTATTTTGAGCTCCTTTTGGCTGTTTAAGCACATTTCTCACGCTTAGCCCAAAATGGTGGCCTGGCTTCCAAAATGGCCAGACCATGAGGCTCTTTGTCCTGACCGCTGACCGTCTTGCCCCCTTCACCTTCCCCAGGTCGAGCCGACCCAGGGCCTTCCTTATTTGGGCATATACTTTCCTGCGAAACACAGATGCTTTCGCGGGCTTCTACAGGCCTTGTGTGTGCCTCCAGGATGTGGGCTGGGATGACTGGTCCCAATACACATCCTGGGTGCCAGAGAGTCTAGTGTGTCTTGAATGCCTGGGACCATCGTGGTCCGTGATAGGTCCACGTATGGTGTGAGTGTTTTGTGAGCAGATCTCCCATTGGGTCCCCTCCGTTTTGGCGCGAAGGGAACTCTGGATAAGAGGAGGCTGGAAACACCACTACCATGTCGATCTCCTGAGTTCTCACAAACGACGGATACAGGAGTCAAGTATCCTGCAACTACGAGGCTGAACCGAGGAATCGCTGGTGACCCGCTGAAGGACTGCTCCTCTGCACTGCTGTCGCCCTGTGAAACCATTCTGCCTCTGATCGAACGAGAAGGCCTGTACTGGTACTTCGTCCCTTTGGAATAGTGGGAACAACTATCCCCCGCATCTTCATCATCTCCTGCACGTAAGCCTTCGGAGGTGTCTCTGGGCCATCCAGTGGACTGACCAGCCTACACAGGAGTCTTGCTTTGTTACCGCCGTCAGGTTGTGTTGTATTCCGAGTCCTTAGCACTCTCACACGATTCGTACACTTGGCATTCCCAGGTCTGAAGTGAGAAGTGTACCTTGGGCTGAAATACACACGGCTGCTCTGTTGCCCTGCTGTGGTAACAATCTGTGCGGGTTCACTGCATTTGGGACATCCTCAACTCTAACTTCTGCTGCCGCGGAATCTACACGACGCCGAGACGTCCCCTGCTCGCATCTGAACCTGCCAGAACTGAAACTGACTTGGAGAAGCCTGGGTCTGCCTGCATCGGGGACTGGTGAGTAGCAACACTAGGAACTGGTCGCCCTCCTGCAGTAGCCCGTAGCTTTTCCACCCTGTGTTAAACAGCAGACCTTTTTTCGCACTCGCGCTCTGCTTCTGCCCGCAAGTGGAGGCTGCGCTTCAGTAGAGGAGATCTGTTCGCCCTCCTTTGTTCACCACTCTGAACTGCCTAACTTCCTTGAAGAGACTCCCCTTGGCCCATCGGCACCAGCGTGAGCAGGTACTTTTGAGATCAAGGCTCCACTCTTCGTAGGGCTCGGACTTCCTTCTAGTTAGGCGGCCTCTGAAGGCGAACTGGGTCTAAACGATTACTTGCACTGCCTGTTTTCCTCCCCATCTAGGTGGTCTGCATATTTCGTGCTTCTAACTCTTTAGACCCTTCGGTAATTGTATATATATTGTATTTGATTGTGATGTGTTGGTTTACTTGAGTTTTATCGTAATTCTTTGCTATGGTCAATATTACAAAGGCCTTGTAATAAACGTGTCTATATTTTTAATATAACACCTGCTTGGAGTAATTTGTAAGCATCCTTGCTTTGTGTGCTCATTGCAGGCTTTCAGTCACCCTCTTGAGACCTAGGGCCTCATTACACGGTAGGGGGTAAGGGTTTACCGGTACCGGTATTTTACCGGTACCGGTAAACCCTTACCGCTTTACTACGAGGTCCCTTTGCAGGTTGGAGAATTTAACGGCTGCTTTTTGCAGGCGTTAAAAACCAACCCGCAAAGGGACCAGGGAGCTAATTATGGTACCGCAATTTGCAGTGCCGTAATTAGCACCTTCCCCATTCCCATTATCCCTATGGGGCAAAAATGGGAATAGGGAAGGGCAATGGGGGAAAGGGGAATTACGGTCCCACCAACCTTGGAATAGGGCGGTAATTCCCCTTTCCACCAAGGCGGTGCCGGTATTTTACCGGTATGGACCAAGGTGCTAATAGCACCTTGGTCCACCGCCGTCCGTGTAATGAGGCCCCTAGTCTTGACCGCCGCGATCGCTACCTTGATTGGTCTGGCTTGTCCAATGGTTACCCTGTTCCAAGAAACTAGGCTGGCCTTCTGAACCTCTGCCCCTCCAGGACAGAGTTCAGAAATCCATCTTAACAGTGACTTGCCTTGTTTCCATAGATGTGAGGGACCCCTACGGGCCCCTTTCAAGATGGCGCCCGAATGGGGACCCTCCCCCACTTGTTCCATCGTGTACGTTGTAATTGTGTAAAGGCGGAGAATGGCGAGGACGGGACGATCGAGCCGGGATCAAGAGGTGTTCGGGGCGCCCTGTAGAAGTGATGAGAGATTCCTTTGCAGATCTGCACACATCTGATCCCTGATCGATGTACCCGGCTATAGAACAAGGAGGAGAGGGTCCCGAAACGAGGCGGAAGCCAAGAAACGCAGACATGACGTCATTGGTTGCATCAGTATACAGACAAATTGTGTCCTGGAGGACAAATTGATTTATCAGGTGAGTCATTCCCCGATTCAAAGTAATCCTGATATTGGTTGAGAGTTGACTTTGCAAAATCAAACACCCTAGGTAAAGTTGATTAACCAAGGGGAAGGTTGAAACATGCCTGGGGTATTGTCCACCCTAGCGGGGTTTTTCCGCTGTGGTAGTCAATCTTTGGAAAACGGCCAAATTGCACCACCTTGGGGAACGCCAGCGTATGAGATGTATATGAAGTATGGCGTGGGAGCAATAATATTCTGTGAGACTTGGCATAGGCAAACCAGAAAGCAACAAGACCATCAGTGGCCAATAAATTGTAGTTTTGAGATAGCGAGAATAGATAACCTGGAAAGGGTGTTGATAAGAAAGAAAGCGCGTCCTGCAGCATTTGATATCGTTAAGGACTGGAGTAGGGAAGCAATGCTCTGACTTAGAAGTAGAGCGAAGCATGCGTGCAGGCATAAATCGAAAGGTGAACTAGCGGAAGAAAAGGAGGAGGAGGAGTGGACTGAGAGTCTAAGGAGGTCAGGTAGACGTGACCAGTTGAATATAGAAAAAATATACCCACAACGAGAATTGCACATAGCAGATGAATTGATAGAAAACATATTGATTCATACAAAACAAGGCCCTAGATCAGAAGGGAGGCCAAACACGTCAGTAACTATTGCCCAAACCCCTCCCGAAGCTCAAACTCTCCCTCCCATAGCTCAAGCCCTCCCACAGCCACAGACCCCGTACGTAACACTTCCTATTAGCCAACCAGGCCCACAGCAGACACTCTCCGCTCCTGTTGTCCCATCCGCACCTCCCGCCTTAGATACAGACTCGGTATCGTCCGTCCCTCCCGGGGTTGAAGTTGAAACCGTGGGGGCGAGAGGTGGGACTGAACAAAGTAGATGCACAAGGGTAACTCGCAGCATGATCAGCAAGGAAAGGAAGGTGAAATTGCAGCAACAGACAGAAATGTATATAGATGGGAATGATGGGACGGCAGCATTGGCTTCGATGTATGACTTCCGAAGAAGCAACGAAAGACAGGTAGTGTTGGAATGAATGTGTGAATATTTGGTGGAGAGATGGAAACAGTTAATTGGGAAATTACCACCGCAGCGATTGTTAGATTTGAATGCATCAGCACGCTGTAGAGAAAGAGATGAAGAAGTAAGGGAACATGTATATGGACTTTTTGAACTTAAAAATGAATTGGATAATGATTATGCTGAAATGTTTACTGCACCTGGGTACAGGGGTAAGGATATCGGGAGAGATAGGAAGGAAGCGGTAGAGCCATATATACAGCAAGGACATTCGATGTCGTCAGTACAGAGGGGCGACAAATTGAAAGTATGTATACGAGAAGCGTTCAGATGGATGTCGGATCCCAGTATTCCCACAATGGAGATACATGAGATATTTGATGAATATTCCTTGCCCATGAAAAGAAAAGCACTGCTGTCGATGGCTGAACATTTACTAGACAAAGATATAAAAAACGACAAGGCCAGCCCACCCGAAATAATGGCAGTATATAAGAGAGCACTAGAGCGAGGGACAGGAGAAACAGCCCTACCGCTTGATCTGGGAATATTATTGCACATGAGAGAAGGGGGAGGGACAGTAAGTGTGGCATTTCCTATGAGAGAGGTCCCACCTACCTTTTTGCCCAAAGTAGAGATTACACTAGCGGGCACCGTAACGGCGCAGGTAACACCAGCCCATTATACCGACCAACATGTGCATGTCCCCTTTTCCAGACAGGAGGTGAACAACATAAAGCAGACGATTCCCGATATAAGAAAGAATCCTGCAGGGTTTTACAAGGAAGTAGAGTCCTGCCTTCAATCATCCGTGCTTACCATGGGTGACATAGACCTAATATTCCCAGTGATCCTGCCAACAGACATATGGAAGCAAATAAGAAAGATGGATGACATAACGACCTTTGGCGCCACATGGGCGGACTTGATAGTAGAAGACAGGAATAAAGCGGTTGGAGGAACACCGGGATCGAACCTGGTAGCATTACCAGCATGCATAGTACAGAAATTAAAAGAAATTGTCCCAGAGAAAAGAATTCAATGGGACAAATTGACTGCATGTGTACAAGGCAAGGATGAGTTAGCTACAGATTATTTTAATAGGTTTTAAGAAGTATTTACAGACTTCAGTGGGCAGGATGTGAGCTCAGAAGCAGGGAAGAGGCTATTTGTTGACAAATATGTGAGGGGGTTAAAACTTCCAATCCAGAACCTAATAATGACATCAGAGAGTGCATGGCAAGCCAAAACGCTGGGCGAAGTGTTACACATGGCCCAATATTATGAGAACAGAGTGAATGAGGAGAAAGAGAAAGAGGAGAAGGATAGGGTAAATCTGAAGACACGGGTTCTACTGCAGCAAGTAGCAGGACGTAATAGAGGGAGAGGGAATGCACAAGGAAGGAGTAATTTGAATATGCATGGGGGGCCATTGGGACCAAATCAGTGTGCGTACTGTAAGAAGGAAGGGCACTGGCGAGCGCAATGTCCACATCTGCAGAATAGAAATGGACTTTTCATAGAAGACAGCACAGAGGGCACCAAGGAGCAAATGGACCAAATAGGAATAGTATGCAGCAGCAGTACAATTATGGATGTAATCAAAACCAAGCCCAAAACCAAAGTGTTCTTAACCAGAATTAGGGGCAGCAAAACCAACAATATGGAAACCAGAGTGGGGTAAATAGAGGAAAGATCGGGAACGTTTTCGATACACAGCCAAATACGTATTACAATAATAGTAGTGATTACACATCAGATGATGTGTTATTTCCCCAATGGGACAGCCCAGGGCAGGGGTCGGAACCAGTGTCTATTCCCGTGAATCAGAAAGGACCCTACGTAGAAATGAGAGTCGGGAATGAGGAGCACCGCTTCCTTGTAGATACAGGAGCGCAAAAGTGTTCAATAGACCATCACTTGGTTCCGGATATACCACTGTCAGGGCAGAAGAATGTTTCTGTAGGGTTCGCAGGTACACCAGTCATAAACCCAGTGTCCCAACCAGTCCCAGTTACCATAGGACCATTCACTGAACATTGTCCTTTCCTTTTAACAGACAATTGTGGGGAGAACTTGTTGGGACTGAATTTATTGAAAAAACTAGGTGCCATTATACATTGTACGTCAGACGGGGTGTTTCTAACGATTCGGCCACAGGATGCCCCTGTGTCAGAATTCATGTTTGAAACCTTGCCAAGAGAGTTAAGTAAAGTGCCAACCTGTATATGGGCAATGCATGATAATGATGTAGGATGCTTGAAAATAGAGCCAGTAAAGATCATTTTGAAAGAGGGTGTTACACTACCGCGAATTCCCCAATACAGAATTTTGGCTGAAGGTGAGAAAGGATTGAAGAGTATTGTTACAGATTTGGTGAAATTAGGGGTAATTGAAGAAATTACAGGTAGTACATGTAACAACTCGATTCTTCCAGTTTAGGAAAAAGGAGGCAATGAAGTACCATACTGTTTCATAATTGATTTGCGCTCGCTGAACAAAGTAGTAGATCCACAATTTCCTTTGGTCCGAGACGTCACTACAATATTGACAATGATACCTGTCTCAGCACAATACTTTAGTGTAATTGATCTAAAAAATGCTTTCTTTAGCATTCCGGTGGACAAGGACAGCAGATATTTGTTCGCGTTCACATTAGGAGGACGATCATTTACATTTACGCGGATTCCGCAAGGATACACGGAAAGTCCGAGTATTTACAGTAGAGCATTGAAAGAGCAGCTAGACATGCTAGAATTACCAGTGGGTTGCGTACTCTTGCAATGCATAGATGATCTGTTGTTAGCTGCTGACACAGAGGAGATTTGTAAAGAAAGCACTGTATTACTATTGTCACACCTAGCGGCACATGGCCATAAAGCTAGTCTGAAGAAATTTCAATATAATCGAAAGGAGGTAGCTTATTTGGGCTACCTACTTTTGAAAGAGGGAAGAAGGCTAATGCCAGAACGCATAGAAAGTATTTCTTGTATGCCTATTCCAAAGACACAGACTGGAGTCAGAGCCATAATAGGCATGGCTTCGTATTGCCGACAATGGATCGGTAATTTTGCGTTAATTGTGAAACTGATGGTGAACTTGACTAGAAAGGATGCGGTGATGCCTTTACAGTGGGATGAGGAATGTCAGAGAGCGTTTGATCAATTGAAAACTGCATTGTGTTCTGCTCCAGTTTTGGGCACACCAAATTATGAAGAGGTTTTTAGACTGTTTGTGTGTGAAAGTGAAGGATGTGCATTGGCAGTTTTGACACAGGAACAAGGTGGAAGAAATAGGCCGTGTCCACGCTGGACCCTGTAGCGCGCGCACTACCACGATGTTTGCGATCTGTCACGGGGGCTGCTGCGTCGGTGAAACAAACGGAAGGGATGGTATTGGGGCATACTTTAATTATGATGGTGCCACATGCCATAGACGTTCTGTTAAATAGGACACAGACGCAACACCTCACCTCTGCTAGACTGACAAGATATGAGATTATCTTGTTCGCGCCCCATATCCAAATTATGAGGTGTAGCGATTTGAATCCTGCAGAATTAATGCCACTACCCACAGAAGAAATTGGTGACAACGCTTCACCCCCTCCATGATTGCTTAATGGTCACTGAGGAAGAAACAAAGGGGAGAGTTGATTTGACAGACACCCCACAGAAAGAGCCGGACGGAGAGTTATTTTGTGACGGCTCTTGTTTCAAATTACATGATAGCACGACAACTGCCGCCTACGCGATCCCTACCCTAGAGAGTGTTATAGAAAGCAAAAGAATCCCCCACAACTCGGCACAAGCCGCAGAAATAATGGCATTGACTAGAGCCTGCGAGATTTCTGAAAATTCAAATGTTAATATATATACTGATAGTATGCTTTTGGGGTGGTTCATAACTTTGGTCGACTCTGGGCTGAGAGAGGTTTCTTGACATCACATGGTGCCAGAATTCAACATGGCCCTTTGATTGTACGATTGCTGTCTGCACTCACGTTTCCAAAGCGCCTAGCCATAGTGAAATGCGAGGCACATAAAAAGGTAAAATGCAAAATAGGAAAGGGAAACGCATTTGCAGACAGAATTGCGAAACAAACTGCCACGGATTTAAATACTAAAATGATGACAGTCCAGTCTGAGGAAGTGCCCTGCATGATAGAAGATGGAATTGCCACTGTCAAAGAAATACAGGCCGAAGCCACGGCCAATGAAATACAGGGGTGGGCAGAGGGCTCTGCTGAGTTAGATATGGAGGGTTGTTGGGTGGACAAGGGAACTAAAAACTGGATGTTGCCAAATTCGTATGTGACTGCAATGGTCACAATGGTGCACAGCCCTACTCACACCTGTTCGAAAAAAATAATACAGCACCTGTCTACGGTAAAGCAGAATGTAAACATAAAGAAGAATGCAGAGAGGTTGGTGCAGAACTGTATCACGTGTTTACAACACAATATGGGAAAGGGAACAGTGACTCCGGTGGGCAGTTTTGGCCCGCCCTCTATGCCTTTTGAGGTAATCCATTTTGATTTCATAGAGATGGAGAGATGCCAAAACTTAAAATATGTCTTAGTGGTGATCTGTGCATTCAGCAAGTGGGTGGAGGCATATCCCTAAAAGACTGCACAGCGATGAGTATGGCAAAAGTAATGCTTAAAGACTATTTTTCCCATTTTGGCTTGCCCCGTGTCCTATGGTCAGACAACGGTCCACACTTTGTGGGCGCAGTGATATTACAGATATGTGCAGGTCTCCAGATTAATAAGAGATTTCATAGTTCAAGACATCCGAGTTCGGCCGGTCTTGTGGAGAGGCACAACGGGATCCTCAAGTCAAAAATAAGCAAGATATGTGCAGGAAGCAAGTTGAGTTGGGTGGATGCATTACCAATAGCGCTATTATGCATGCGTACGTCTGTACAGGCTAGAACTGGGCTCTCCCCATACGAAATCGTAATGGGGAGGCCGGCAAATGTTTGGTGCGCACCTCAGCCAAAACGACTTAGCGAGGTAGAACATCCTGTGCTTGGTACTTATTGTGGCCTTTTAATGTAGAAATTGTGTTTGATTCATCAGCAGGTGCAGGAAGCTCTACCGGTGAGATACACCGGTCCGGGGCACGTGCTGGAGCCAGGCGACTGGGTGCTGCTTAAGAATTTTGAAAGAAAATCATCGTTAGCACCAAGGTGGCGCGGCCCCTATCAAGTACTCTTGGCAACGCAGACGGCGATACGGGTGGATGGACGGAAGTCATGGATCCATGCCACCCATGCCAAAAAGATCCCATCTTCGCTGAAGACTTGCCTGACCCAGACGACCGGAAAGAGACAGCGGTCCCAGAAACGAAAGAATCTGTTGCCAGCAAACTCCCATCAAATCTGCCCGAACGAGAAGTGAAACTCGAAACGAAGCCTGAAAAGATTGTCAAAAAGGGGGAAGGGCAAAGAGTGCCCCAAAGTTGCCCAGCAGAATCTACATCACTGTTGGCTGACACGAAATCTGCATCGCAAATACCGGCAGACACTAAACGTGTACCCCTTTGGCGCCCACCAGCACTTGCCAGCACGCCAAAGACCGAATCTGCATCACTGGCACAGCGCATACCAGCACCTGCCGTAGCACCACAGGCTGACTTTGAGCCTGGATCTGGAAGTGCACCGGCAATGTTCACGGATCACACAATACCAGGAGTGAGGCGATATGATTTACGCCCTCGAAAGACAAAGTGATCCACAGTTCTTTTGTGCTTATGTTAACCTCTGGTTCCGCTCATGGACGGAGAAGGAACTAGAGGTGCAGAGGAGAGAAGCGTGAGAATTGTGCAAGTCGGACAATTCAAGACTCGCGGCTCCTCGGCGCGATCATAAAAAGTACATGTGTCCGGAACCAGAGCGGACAAGCTGGGCGCACATGGTACTAAGGCAATAGATAACTGATCAGAAGTCCTCTGAGCAGTATGAGAAAGGACAAGTGATCTTGCCTAAAAAACAAATAAGCAAATCCAGGCTATAAAGGGCTGGCAGACTAAACTGTGACAATTCCGTTGAACTTATTGAGATCAGGACAAGTGCAACGAAGAGAGATATCCACGACGAACTTTAATCAGTAAGAAGAAGGACGATGAGAAACATGTCAGGACCGGTTCCAGCCTCCTCCTGCACCGCTGCTGAGAATGAGTTAATTATAAAGACTGTAAACTTAAGGAAAACGCATGGTAAAAAAAAATTGTATGCTGGCATTGACAATAATCATGTGCTTCATGAGTGTGGTAGCACCAATAATGACAGCGTTGGTGTTATGGTATGTGGAATCTATACACCCATTGGGAATGTTTTTACCAATAGTTAATATATCCACTACTGAAAGCCCGGTTCAGGTGATTACTTATACCTTGTCCCCAATGGAAGAAAGACACAGAGAAGGGTATGGGAACAATACGCTGTTACTCATTATGAATATGACACATGCAATTCTAAAGAAAAATAATTGTTAGGTATGCGCCCATTTACCACAGCATGCTGGGAAAGGAATAGGTTGGTATGTACAGCCATTACCATTAAGTTCTGCATGTAGTGCATCTTTAAGTGCAATGTTCTATGGGAAATGGAATAAGAGTGGTACGGGTCAATTAGACAGAACAAACATGAATGAGTTTGAGGAAATAATTACGAGGCCTGTGGGTTGTTCCATATTCCATAAAGCGCGAGTGATGATCCCAGAACCTACGGCTAAAAGTACGCGAAAAAGAACACGACAAAATAGACAAGATAGACTGTGCCTCCAGTGAAAACATCTGTAATGTCGTTCCGTGTAAGAACCGACGGGAATAAAGATGCAATTTCCCCTTCTTACACGGTAATTTACAACCCGAGAACTGTCCCTTTTTGTCTAAAAAAGAAAGGCTCCTATTCAGTAGGAACATTTACTGGATGCATTAATACAGTGGTATTAAAATGGGAAATAGAACCAGTATATGTGGGAGATCCAGTCTATTTTATATGTGGAGAGAAAGCATATCCTTGGTTGCCCAGAAACTGGGGATGTACATGTTACCTAGGTCTACTGTTCCCGGGAGTGTTCCTCTTAGAAACAGCAGACATGGCCAGACTATCCAGATCTAGAACCAAAGGAGTAGCGAAGGTGTTTTGATAGCGACTGACGTAACAAAATCATTCATTCCATACTTGTCCCAGATAGTGAACTCCTATAACATAAGGCAGCTGTCCAGAATACTAAAAGATACCATAAACACAACGACAGATATACTATTTAACATGACGTTGGAAGAAAAAGGAATCAGGTTAATGATGCTGCAAAATAGAATGGCTCTCGATGTGATCCTGGTTGATCGTGGGGGGAATTTGCAAGATTGTGGGATCAGCGTGCTGTGTATTTGTAGATGACTATTCCCCTACGATTTTTGAAGCAATAAAGAAAATCCATGTCCTAAGCTCCGAACTCCGTACTGGAGAAGGGGGCTGGGGAAGAGAGTCCTGGTTTTGGGGAATACTGCGTTCTTGGGGATGGAAGTTGATCTCGATATTAGTAGTGGTGTTTGGAATATTCATAACGTGCTGTTGTTGCATACACTGCCTACCGTTGGTTTGCACTGAGGTAACGGAGGGATGTACTAAGGGATGTCTGCATATGATAACAAAAAAAAAATAATTATGGCCGGGATGGCAGAGACACACATGAAATAAAAACAGTAAAAGAATTAATGGCTATAGATATTATTGAAGATGATGATGCTTATAATAGCATGCAAAACTCAGACATAAGTGCTTTAGACTTATCGTCATCAGAGGAGGATACAATAAATGAATGAGACGTTTGGCATACGGCCAAAGGAGGGTTTGTCAGTCTAGAAAAATGGATACCTCTCATGATTGACGGCAAACATATTTTGGTGGCCGTGGGCCAACCGTCTCATGCACGATACGATAGAAATACAGGTTTCCGAGTTTACCAATGAACGGCCATTTTGATGTAACAAGGATCGCCATTTCGTTTTCTAACAATTGCTCATTGCTTTCTGTTCAAATTGCTTCGCAGCACATTTTCTGCTTACACTGCTCGACTGTTAATATTGTTGTCTGAATGTGAAAGGACAAGGCCGCAGGGCCGCGAGGCTAATAAGAGTTCGTTGAAACACAATGGGCCTCATTACGACCCAGGCGGTAAGTTACCGCCTGGGTCGTACCTTTACCACCATGGCGTAAACTATGTTTACGCCATGGTGGTTGGCGGACTTACCGCCCCATTCCGAGGTTGGCGGGGCGGTAAGTCCCCAATCCCCATTTACCCTTTCCCATTCCCATTTTTGCCCCATAGGGCATAATGGGAGTGGGGAAGGCGTTAATTACGCCACCGTAAATTACGGTGGCGTAATTAACATCAAGGTCCCTTAGCGCCATGGATTTTAACACCTGGGTGTTAAAACCTCCATGGCGCTAAGGGACCTCGGAATCAGGCGGTAAGGGTCGGCGCTGTTTACGCCGCCGTAAACCCCTTACCGCCTGATTCGTAATGAGGCCCAATGTAGGCAGCGCCGGGAAGGAATGCCCGGCTCCCTCCCAAATGTAGCCTTGAAGCAGAGCCGCAGGGCATTTAATAATTTCACAGCTGCCAGCCAGTCTCGTTATATGGTAGAATATGTTAGAATAAAGCAGCTAAAGGCTTGAATTATGCTCTTCTTATGGCCCCCCTTTACCGAGCACTGTAGAGCGTGTCGGCTCCCAGGACACGAATAGCACCTCATAGATAGCAAGGTCTGGAATGTGACTCTTCCCCCGTATGTAGCTTGCTTCCAAGAACAGAAGCACTGTGTTCTGTTCAACAAGTAAAAGATGTCTCTGCACTTGCAAAATTCCATATTGTTACTAGAATAGATATTTGAAGGTGTCATATTCGTCAAAAGTGTCCATCATCACACTGAGTTCAAAGAAGCCCAATAAAGGGGGGTGTTAAACATGTCACAGCTGATTGTATGATATGCATTTTGTATATATGTAACTGATGTACGTAATCCGCTTCTTTCGTCCCTCAAGGTCTAGAGATACACGTTGCGGGGCGTGAGACCGAGTTGGCCAACTGAGACTATTTGCTTTGCAATAAACCCTAGCTTTGGGAATACAACCTCGTGTCTGGCGTATCTATCATGTGTGGTGACTTGCCTTGTTTCCATAGACATGAGGGACCCCTAGGGGCCCCTTTCAACAGTACCTCAGCAATGAAGAAGAGATTGCAACAGGAGAACTTCAGGGACTGCAGCCAAATACCCGGTCTGTGGATTCCTTGTCCTGGAGACTGAACACAAGACCTCAGAAGGGACTTTGCAGCAGGGATTGATGAAGAAAGCTCTAGGCAAGATTTCCCTCGCGGCTGAATGTGGTTCTGTGGATTTGGCACCTTTTCAAGGAGCACAGAAGAAGACAGAAAATCGCGGTTGAATTCTCGTTGTTTTAAAGGTCCATCACTCTTGTGAGCGGACTTTTCAGACTCGATGTGTGTCTCTGGAGATACACCAAGAAGCCCACGAAGTTTCAGTGAGATTCGGAATTTGGATGACTGTGCACTGTACAGTGGCTGAAGTCCCATGGTATTGGGGTATTGCAAGAACGCAAGGTGGCAGCAACCTGTGGGATAGTGCAAAATGCAGGTCTTCTTAAGTCTAGTGGGTCTCACCAGGCTCTGGGTTCGGGTCATCGTTTTTGGAGTCCCCAGGTCGATTGAAAGGAAGGGCTACAGCAGGCTCCGGTTACACAGCAGGCTCTCCGGTCGCTGGAAATCATCTCCGCCACTTTTTCTTTGTCATCCTCTTCGGTTTTCTGTTCCAGTGGTCCACATGACTTCAGCTTCCAGGTTTCCAGTATTTATCAGGAACTACAGCACAACCTCTGCATTCTCTCCCTGCATTTTACAAGAAAGGGGCATCTGGTTGTCCAATCAGGACAGCCTGCCCCTCAGTGGGATTTGTCCCAGTTGAAGCACGGCGTAAGACAAAGGATGGGTAAGTTTTGGACTCCTCCCCCACTTCCTGTGCTTACAGACTGACTGCAGCCTGGGCGGGTAGTCCAGGGGACTCCTGCCAAAGACAAAACTCGGAATTTCCCACCCTGGATGTCAGGGGAAGGAACAAGAAACAACAACAAACACTAAAATGGCAGAAAAAGAAGACAAGGGCCATTTTGGTAAAATGAGCACCCTTAGGTGCCTTTACTACAGCTGTGATCACAGCCCGCAGTAAAGGTGCACCAAATTGGTAAAAGGTATCACTGCCACCAGCCATTAAAGGTAAGCTTGTCACTGTAACAGAATTGTTACAGTTTTAGTGTGAAAAGGGGATACATTTTATCTCCCTAGCACTCCACATAAGGTGGGGTGTGCTGGTTTCACCTAACAAAATGTAAAAGGGATCCAAAGATCCTTTCTACCCTTGGGAACTGTAGTTCACTCAATGTTAGCAAAGTTAAATGGGGAGCCCCTAGGGCAACCCAGCAACAACAGGCACTTATTGCCAATAAGTTGTTAAACATGATAACTTTAAAAAGACACTATGGAGAGTCTTAAAAATGACACCCATAAAAAGAGTTAAAGATTAGGTGAGTGTGGAAAAAGGTTCCCACTCACTGAGGTATTAATGAAAAATATCCCACTAGAAAAGCAAAAAGTTCTGGGGTTCAATCAGGAAAGGAGGATTTACCAGCTCTGTGGAAATCTTACCTAACAGTTAGTACTGCATTTTTAATGGGTATCCAGGATAAAGCAAGCACGATATTTGTTAGTACATGACTAGACTTGCATGTTGGTGCAGCCAGTCTAGCCATTTCTCATTGTGGCATTACATTTTTTACTGAGCATTTATAATAAAGGAAGCAGGCTAAGTGTTGTTAAGTAGCTAGACTGACATGCTGGTGCAGTCAGTCTAGCCATTTCTTACTGTGGTATGACATTTTCTACTAGGCATCTATGATAAAGCAAGTATGATTCGTGTTTTTATGTGTTTAGTCTGGCCTACATTGGAGCCCGTTTGGACATGCTTTCTTATTGTAGCTTTTCCTTTTTAATGGCAAAGCCAAAATGAGTATGTTCTTACGTGGGGGTAATTCCATATATTTGTAGAGCCAGGTTGGACATGTTTTCTTATAGTATAATTATTTGCTACGCTCGGTCGCAATTTGCATACTTCTTGCAAAGATTAACGCCCTTACAATTGAAAATCACCAGCTGTCAAAAGTGGCTGGTGCATTTGGGTAACAGCCGCCACCCCTCTTGTTGCTCTGCTAAGTGAAAGATTTAAGCTTCGATTAAAAACATATTTACATCTATCACCTAGTGCAGTGCGCACATGCCCCTGCAGCGGCGTAATCATTGTGGGCATTGTGCACACGTGATGGTGCAGGCCGGCTTGGAGTGTGGCATGTTCTGTGCTTTGTTGAGCTTGGATGGGCCCCCAGCATGGTCTGCAAGGAGCCCCCAAATGTTGTGTTACGCCATTGTGCTGAACCCCTTCCATTATTATGGAGACATGTCAATTTTGGACGCTTTGACATGCAGTAAACAATGGAAGCAGGGAATAAGTACAATTGTCCAAACGTTTCTCATAGTCTTATGGAGCCGTGCCTCAGAAAAGAGAAAAAAGGGAGTGTGGCGAGCTGAACCAGAACAGCGAATCCAATTGCCTCCCTGAAAAAAGCACCAGAACACATCATCATGACGTAATCTTTACTCATATATTTCATCATTTATAACTCTTTGTTTATTGTAAAGGTAACGACACAACTTCTAATACCCAATGGTGTATATTTTATTGAATTCACTTTAAGAGATTGTGGGCACGGGTCCTGGAGCGGTGTATGTTTATGTAAAGTGCATAACTGCAGAGCAACGGACATCATCAAATTTTATGGTGATTTTTCTTTTTTTTTTCAAAACAACTTTAGCAATGACTTATGATTGACAATAGAAGACAAACGTTCAAACCAATGGGTATAGATGGACTCTAATGCAAATGACAATAGCACGCTTGAAACGTGTTGGTCTGTAAGGACACGTAAGGGAAACGCAGGAGGCGTGAGGCTCCTTTGCCCAACTTGTAGAGTTGAGATCACCACTTCCAATTTGGCTAGAGCACAGAATGCATGAAAACACGCGATAGATATAGAATAAGCTGATGTTAAGCATGCACATTGTGTTTTCCCTGTTCTATTTACATGCCTATGTATTGCAGTTTTACATTAAGCCAGAGACACACACACTGCATTCAACCAATACTCATTGAAACAACAATGAAGTGAACTAACATCCACCCCCAAACAGCCGCATCTCCCAGCTTGTTAATGGTTCCGTTTCATTGTTAATGTGACCGGCTGCCTATTGATCACCTCCAACCCACCTCCCTCCTCAACCCCGCAGTAATCCAGCAAGGGCTTCAGACCACAATTTAGTCCGAAGAGCTACAGGGTCCGACGTCCACGCTCAATTACACGCGCGAGAAGGGGCGATCGATAACATTTAAATTGCTTATGGTAATCACACCTTCGGATCATGGCCATCAACATAAGCAATCTGCTGACCCCAGCCCTGCTCCTAAATTGGAACTTGTAATGAGTGGTCATTTGCTTGGTTTCCGTTCCCATGATTTTGGAGGCAGGTGATGAACAATTGCAGGTCAGCCGACACGTCCCACCTCTTCCCCCCCACCGCAATATGCCACGCCGAATTCCCAAAGTGCTCGTGCGCTAGCACCGCAGGGTTTAGAAAGTTGCTCTTTCCTAATGGATAATCTGTATGAATAAGCAATTATATTCTGTGTTAAACAATTTCAGTGTAATTGAATTAGCTGCTATAATATTGCTGGGGAAGGCACAAACGTAGCCTGGGAGGAATTAAGTAGTATTGGTTGTTTCAGAATTAATTTATAGCACAATTATGAAGAATTACCGGGCCGAGAAACTGCAATTAGGCAATAGTCGGTTTAGATATACATGCATGAAGCAGTTTTGTTTAAAATTTCAAATGAATTGAACGTTTTCAAATGAGAGGAGCAACACAGAGGTTGTGAAATTGTGAGTCATGGTGGCCTTAGTAATGGGATGACATACTACAACATAGTTGTTATATATCCTTATCTATTTCTATATCAACCCACAGGAAGACCGTTTTGTGCGACTTAAAACGTTGGTGTCGTTCGACGAATACTCACCAAACTTTGCACACAAAAAAAGTGTATGGCCACTTCTGAATTATTTTGCTAAAGTTTGATGTGGTTTTGTCAAAGGGGGCAAAGTTATAGGGGGTCCCAAAACTTTTGCAATCTGAATGGACATACATTGCACAAACATTTTTTCACGCCTACAGCCCCAATTCCCAGTTGGGTTTGTGCCAAATTGACCGTAAATTCATCCAGAAGTTTTTTTTTTAAAAATAGGCAAAAATTTGTTTGAACAAAATAAGTGATATATGTGTCCAGTCCGCAGTCTCATTTCCTGATTCAGGGTCCGTGGACGCCTCTGAGCCAATCAAGAGACGTCAAGGTGTTCGTGCACAACAAATGTGCACGCTAATTGGCTACTGAAAGTCATTTAACTTTTTTAAACAGTGGCCATATTGGATCCATGGTGGACGAGTGGCAAAAAGTACAAATAGATCCGTTTTTATAGCTGGAAAACGGCTGTGTGGGTGCTGCCGAATCTGCAGTCAATTTTAGTTTCCGTGGTTGTATTATGAGCTGCAACCACAGACATGTGTCCACATACATGATTAAAACTGGAAGGTGTTCTATGTCTGAGTATATGTATGCATATTTATATATTAGGAAGAAAAATATGTATGTCAGTTGTTATTGAAGTGTGTAAAGTGGTACCAATATATAGATAGTGATAATGTATTGTGTATGAACATTGTAAATGTAATAATGTGGTTAGCCGTAGGGAATGCCTCCAATCATATGGACATAGGCTATGGCCACAGTAGTATGTCTATAGTGATTATGAAATAATATTAATATTGTAAATTGAATAATGTGGTTATTGGGTTTACAAATTGTAATAAGTATGATATTAGGTATGGACACTTTGGGCCTGATTCATGGAATCCGGTGCAGAAATAGTGCAAGGGCTGCGTGCCGAGAACGACCCTGTGAGAGCCGTAGCACAGAACAGATATTGTGTGCCACGCATATTCATGGATTCCAAGATGCGCAAGTCACAACAAGGTGTGTGAGGAAAGCCTACAACACGCCCTCACACACACCAAAAAGTAAGCCAAAGGACTAATACAGCGCAAACCTCAGCATCACCCCTGGTCCAGCATCCAGTACCCCAGCGAAAACACGCGCCTCACCTCGCAATCCCAGGCCGCACCCCAGAGAAATCGGGTGCCTAAACTCGCAATCCCAGGCCTCACCCCAAAGATAACGCGCGCCCTCCCTCACAAGCGCAGTCTGTAACCCAGCAACATCATGCATCTCACCTCACAATACCATGCCGCACCCCAGAGAAATCATGTGCCTCACCTCGCCATCCCATGCTGTACCCCAGAGAAAAATGCATGCCCTCCCTCACAAGCCCAGGCTGCACCACAGAGAAATTGCATGCCCTCCATCGCAAGCCCAGCCCGTAACCCAGCGAAATCATGCATCCCCTCGTAAGTGTAGACTACACCCCTTACATGAGTTCCCCACTACACCCTCTGCACCCATCCTGTCCACATACCCCCTACTGCACATGAACCACTGTAGTCAACACACCAACCCCAGCCACCCTCACCAGTGACACCACCCACAGGCAGCCCCCTCCAGATGGGTGTTACGCTCACCTGGTATCCACGGGGGTGCCACACGATACTGGATGGAGGCTGTGCGCTATTCTGGACACTTCTCAGCTTGATTATGTGCCAGACGGTGGGTAGCGCCTTAGGTTTTTGTGCATAGAACTTTCCGTCCTGCATCTCTGTGCAGGGACGCATGGTAGGTGTGGGCGTTCCGTTGGACCTAGTTTCTTCACTGGTCTGTGTGCCCTTGTGTCCCTTGTGTCGGGTCCAGACTGGCTGACTCTGACTCTGCTTGTTGTTTTCAGATGAGTTATAGTGTCTTTCAGTTTCTACTCTGTCTCTTTCTCCTCTCTTCGTTTTATCAGTCTTCTCTGCATTGCTTTTTTTCTACTATGCTTTTTCTCTAATACTGTCCTTTTTGTTTCTGCAGGTATGGTTGCTATTTCGGAGCTTGCAGCACCGGATGGCGGAAACTACGGTAAGTGGTTAATCCACAGAGCACAGCGCTGTTTATATTGGAGTTAGTTGCTAAACTGTATTCTCTTCCCTTCTTTGTGCAGGTTGCGGTGATGTTCCGGAGTGGTGAGCGATCAAAGCTTGGAACTGCTTGCCCAGGTAAGTGCTTTATTAATGCTATCGTTGTTTCTCACCCTTGCACGTTGCAGTGATGTTCCGAGTTGATGAGCTAGCAAAGTGTGAGTGATGTCAGGATCCACTGCTTGTCCAGGCAAGAGCTATTATTAATGCTGTCCTTGTTTCTTCACCTTTGCAGGTTGCATTGAAATTCGGAGACGGGCGAGGCAAACGAAGCGCAGGATGGATTCAGATCTGCTGCTCACACAGGTAAGTGTACTTGCTTGTTAATGCTTTTCTTGTTCTTCCAGGCCGGTGATGGAATTCAGATCGATTGCTTCAGGATCGGGCCACGGAGAGAAGGAGATAAGCAGGAGCTGGACACAGTGAGTGTTACGCTGTAGGAGTGCAGAATAACGCAAAGCGTGTATTCCAGTTTGGGCATGGCTTATATAGCCCGCCACACCTGAAGGGCAGACCACACCCAAAACACTGGTCTGCATAGCTCAGATCTAGGAACTGAGCTGTGTAACAGACCCCCATGTTGGATTAAGGTCCAAAGCTGGGACTTGCCCTATTCCAGATAATGAGCCTGGCGCCAAAGGCGCCAGGACTGACTCCATGTATTCTTATGATGGAGTTTAAAGGCCCTTGGGGCCACTGTGAAGGGCTGTAGCCCCACTGCTGCCAGGTGACTGTTATACCTGAGGGGGTTAGGGGCATGGATCATGACAGCGCTCCCCCCTAAGGCCCCTCTCATGGTATTTCCTCCGTCTGGCCCTGGTTTAGTCAGATGGTTTCCGATGAAAACGTTTTACCGAACGTGGCACATGTATGTGCTCGCTAGGCTCCCATGTCCTGTCCTGAGGGCCGTATCCTTTCCAGTCCACTAAATAATATAACTTGGACCTGGTGAGTTTTGAATTTAGGATGTCTCTGACTTCAAATTCAGGTTTTCTGTTAACCAGTACCGGATTTGGTGGTTCCTGACCAGAGTGCCAGCCTGAACAGGTTTTAGGAGTAATACGTGGAATACAGGATGGATCTGCATGTTCGGTGGTAAAGCTAGTTTTACTGCCACAGGGTTTATAATAGCTTTGATGGTATATGGTCCTAGGTAACTGGGACGAAATGTTCTAGTTCCTCTTATGGGCACATGGAGAGATGCCAACCAGACTTCATCTCCGACTTGGTACTCTGGGGCTTTTCTTCGGTGTCGGTCAAAGAATCTTTTCTGTCTTTCTTTGGCTTGGACCAAGTGTTCTTCTCCTCTTTTGAAGGCCTGAGTGATCGTTGTATGTAAGGTCTTAACCACAGGCATCTCCAAGGCCATGGGGGAATCCAAATTGGAAGTAAGTGGATGACTTCCATACACGGTATGACCGGTGCTGGTGTGTGGAAAGATGTTGTAGACATATTCGGCTATCCACAGCACATCCTTCCAACTTCCTTCCATTTGATGTAGCACGCACCTTAGGCATTGCTCTAGAGTCTGATTCGTCCGCTCCGTTTGGCCATCAGTTTGGGGATGGTGATTAGTGGATAGACGGATATCGATTTGGGCAATTGTACAACTTTTCTTCCAGAAGTTAGACACAAACTGACTACCTCGGTTTGGGATCAGGATGGAGGGGAAACCATGTAATTGTAGGATTTGCTCTACAAATATCTATACCAGACTGGATGTCTTTGGTAGACCCTTAAGCAGAATGAAATGGGCCATCTTAGAGAATAGGTTAACTACCACCAAGATAGTGTTGAATCCTTGCAGGGAGGTAGATCTGTGATGAAATCGCGGGAGAGTGTATGCCAAGGTGCAGGCGGAATTTCCAGGGGTTGAAGAAGGCCCGCAAGATCTTTGTTTCTGGTATTTATTCTGTGCACAAATGCCACATGACAGCACAAACTGTGTAATGTCCTTTCGCCAGGTCGGCCACCAATAATTTCTTTTCAGCTTGGCTAGGGTCTTAGCAATTCCTGGATGTCCTTCTATCAGGGAGTCATGATAACCAGTAATGACTTGTTCTTGTAACACCTTACTCGGTAGCTATAAACGCCCTCTGAAATATGGGAGTTGGTCCTTTGTTGTGTGATGTTCACTTTGAGTGGTCCATTCTTGTAAAGCCTCAGTGTTCATTAGGAGCTGAATTTCTTTTTGGAGTTTGTCGAGAGATAACGTTGTTGTAAGCCCAAATAGTCTTTCACCCGGAATAATGGCTACAGGGTCTGGGGTTGAATATGCATTTTCATCAATACCCATGCGGGATAGGGCATCAGCCTTTCCGTTCTGGACTGCAGGTCGGCACATGATTACGTAATCATACTCAGCGAAGAATAAGGCCCATCGGAGTTGACGGGATGATTGAGCCTTTGCCGTCTTGAGGTATTATAGGGTGTGATGATCTGTGATTACTGTGATGGTATGTCTGGCATCTAAGAGGTAATGTCGCCAAGCCTTAAAGGCTGCTTAATTACTAGCATTTCCTTATTTGTTATGGCATAGTTAAGTTTGGGTGTAGAAAACCTACGTGACCAAAAGGCTATGGGTTGTAACTGGCCAGTTTCGGGATCTCTTTGGGAAAGAACAGCTCCCATTGCCATTCTGGAGGCATCTGTTTCCACTACATATGGGAGATCTGGACGGGGATGTTGCAGCAGGGCTGAGGTAAACCTTTTCTTGAGTTCCTGAAAGGCCTTTTCCGCCTCTTCTGTCCATTGGAAATGTTTGTTGTTTTTTCATAATAAAGAAGTGATCGGGTGTACAATCTGGGAGAAACCTGGGATAAATCGGCGATAAAAGTTTGCAAAGCCGAGCATGCTCTGGACACCTTTGACTGATGACGGTGATGGCCAGTTAAGGATGGCATCTACTTTGTGCATATCCATTCAGACGTGTTTGAGAGTGAGGACAACACCAAGGAACTCGACTTCGGTGACATGGAAGGAGCATTTTTCAAGTTTGGCATATAACTGGTGCTGTCAGAGTTTTGCAAGGATGGAGCGAACGTGCCTGACATGATCCTGTTTAGAAGAAGAGTACACCAAGAAGTTGTTGATGTAAACTAGGGTAAATAGGTCAATCAACTCCCGCAGTACGTCGTTCATGAAGTACTGGAACGCGGCGGGAGAGTTGCAAAGCCCAAAGGGCATCACCTGATATTCGTACAGCCCATACTTGGTACGAAAGGTGGTCTTCCATTCATCTCCTTTCTTTACACACACAAGATGGTATGCCCCCCTGAGGTCCAATTTGGTGAAAATTTGGGCATCCTTGACTTGGTCCAGCAGTTCAGGGATAAGGGGTAGAGGATAGCAGTTTTTCACTGTTAGTGCATGGTAATCAATGCATGTTCTCAAGTCCCCCTCCTTCTTGGGTATGAAGAATAGCGGTGAGGCTGCTGGGGACTTGGACGGGCGGATAAAACCGTTTGCCAGATATTGGTCCAGATAGGATTTCAAATGGAGATTTTTAGGTTCGGTGAGTGCATAAATTCGACTACAGGGGATTTGTGCACCAGGTACAAGGTCGATCTGACAGTCATATGGCCTGTGAGGGGGTAGAGTATTGGCCTGCTCTTTTTGGAAAAAGTCTTCGAAATCTTGGTATTCGCTTGGTAGCGTACTCGTTACACCTAGTACCACTGCCTCCTTACCTTGGACAGGTGTCTTTGGACCTGACGATGACATTTCCACTTGGTAGCATGCGTGAGCACAGTCGTTGGAGAAGGCCAATTTTTTTGCATGCCAGTCGATGTTAGGATTTTCAGTCACCAACCACGGCATCCCTAGAATCACCCGGAACTAAGGGGCCTTGATAAGGTCGAAGGCAATGGCTTCCTGATGTCCGTTTTGGATCAGAAGGGTCAATTCCGCTGTGCGTTGGATTACAGGACCAGAAGCTATCTCAGTGCCGTCGACAGTGGTGACCTTCTCAGTTGTCATTTTCTGACAGAGGGGAAGCCCCATCCTTGTTGCCAGGCCTTGGTCTATATAGTTACCAACGGCTCTGCTGTCTATGTATGCCTCCACAGCATACATCCGAGACGGTTGTTGGTGACTGATCAAAATCACATGCAGGGCAAGGTGCTAGATCTGTGCTCCTTTCTTTCTCTTGACAAACGGACCTCTACGCTTGCCGGCCCTGGAAGTTTTCTGACTCTTGTTCTCCTCCCTCTTTCTCTGTAGCTCCAACTGTTCTCCTAGGAGGCTTCACTGGACATTCTCTGCAGATGTGATATGATTTCCCGTAGTACATGTATAATTGCTGTTGTCTCCTTTCGTCTCTTTTGGCCTTGGTTAATGGACTCTGTACCACTCCCCGATTTGCATGGGTTCCAAAGAGTTCTCTGATGAATGCAGAATGTTCTCCTTTGAGCGTATATACACAGTACGATTGTCCATTCTGGCTTGGTCTGTTCTTCGATCTTGCAGCCTGTGGTCTAGCTGCACAACTAGGTTGATGAACTCTGCACAGTCTTTTGGCGGATTTACCACCTGGGCTAGAACGTCCTTCGGTTCCCCCCATAGACCTTGATGGAATAACGTGGTTCGTTTCTCCTCAGGCCAACCAGTTTCAACGATGAGTCTGTTAAAAGTGGCGATATATGTTAACAAATCTTGGCTGCCTTGGCGCAGAGACAGGAGTTCATCATCCAGAGCTTGACCCTGGGTTTCTCGGGTGAACAGCTTCTCCATTTCCTGTTGAAACCCTTTGGAAATCCTGCAGGAGTGGGCATCCTGGCTCACTAATGGTATGAACCATTCCACGGCACTGCCACTCAGGTATGACAATATGAAGGCAACCCGTGGCTGATCGTTAGGAAAGGCACAGGGTCGGCAAAGAAAGTGAAGGCGGCACTGGTTCATGAACACTCCATATCTTTTTGGGTCCCCAGTAAAATGTTCCGGTCAGGCCAGAGGAACTGCCCCAGGGAGGACCATCTCCCCTTGATTTGATGTATGTGGCTGAAACTGACAGAATACTTCCTGGCTACTGAGCCTGCCCAGCCTGTGTTTGGAGTAATTGTCTGGCTAACTCATTGGTGTGGTCCTTGGTGACAATCAACTCCCTCCTAAGGGTGTTGGTTTCTTGCAAGGTGGATTGCATCTCACCCCGTAATTCCCCCAGTAACTGGCCTAGTTGGTCAGTCTCTGACATTTCCATGACGCCCAGGTGGATGTTTAATTGTGGCTTTGTGTTCCGTTATGTTCACCTGGTATCCACGGGGGCGCCACACAATACTGGAGGGAGGCGGTGCGCTATCCTGGACCCTTCTCTGCTTGATTATGTGCCAGATGGTGGGTAGCGCCTTAGGTTTTTGTGCGTAGAACTTTACGTCCTCCGTCTCTGCGCAGGGCGCATGCTAGGTGCAGGAGTTCTGTTGGACCTAATTTCTTCACTGGTCTGTGTCCCCTTGTGTCGGGTCAAGACTGGCTGTGACTCTGACTCTGCTTGTTGTGTTCAGTTGAGTTATAGTGTCTTTCAGTCTCTACTCTGTCTCTTTCTCCTATCTTCATTTTATCTGTCTTCTCAGCGTTGCTTTTTCTCTGATATGCTTTTTCTCTAATAATGTCTTTTTGTTTCCGCTGGGATGGTTGCGATTTCTGAGCTTGCAGCGCCGGATGGCGGAAACTACGGTAAATTGTTGATGCGCAGAGCACGCCGTTGTTTATTTTGGAGTTAGTTGCTGACCTGTATTCTCTTCCCTTCTTCGTGCAGGTTGCGGTGATGTTCCGGAGTGGTGAGCAATCGAAGCGCAGAACTGCTTGCCCAGGTAAGTGCTTTATTAATGCTGTCCTTGTTTCTCACCCTTGCAGGTTGCGGTGATGTTCCGGGGTGATGAGCGAGCAAAGCGCGAGTGATGTCAGGATCCATTGCTTGCCCAGGTAAGAGCTGTTATTAATGCTGTCCTTGTTTCTTCACCTTTGCAGGTTGCAGTGAAATCCAGAGACAGGTGAGGCAAACAAAGCACAGGATGGATTCAGATCTGCTGCTCACTCATCTAAGTGTACTTGCTTGTTAATGCTGTTCTTGTTCTTCCAGCCTGGTTTTGGAATTCAGATCGATGGCTTCAGGATCGGGCCACGGAGATAAGCAGGAGCTGGACACGGTGAGCGCTATGCTATAGGAGTGCAGAATAATGTGAAGCGTGTATTCCAGTTTGGTCGTGGCTTATATAGCCAGCCACACTTGAAGGATCGACTACACCGAAAACACTGGTCTGCATAGCTCAGTTCTAGGAACTGAGCTGTGTAACAGACCTCTATGTTGGATTAAGGTCCAAAGCTGGTATTTGCCCTATTCCTGATAATGATCCTGGCACCAAAGGCACCAGGACTTACTCCATGTATTCTTATGATGAAGTTTAAAGGCCCTTGGGGCCACTGTGAAGGGCTGTAGCCCCACTGCTGCCAGGGGGGCCATTATACCTGAGGGGGTTAGGGGCATGGATCGTGACAATGGGACCCCCCACAGGCAGCCCCCTCTAGATGGGACACCATTCACCAGCCCCCTTCACATGTGACACCCAACAGGCAGCCCTCTCCAGATGGAACAACCCCCACAGGCAACCCCCTCCAGACAGGATACCACCCACAGAGCGCCCCTCACCTGTGATAACACCCACAGGCAGTCTCCTCCAGATGCGACACCACACCCCTAACACTTGTCACCTGTGGCACCCCCCCACAGGGAGCCCCTTCAGATGGGACAGCCCCCACAGGCAGCCCCCTCCAGATGGGTCACCCCCCACAGGCAACACCCTGACAGTCTGAAACATTACCACTGCAATGCATGTCAACGACAGAAGCAAACCTACCATAAGTTGTTACAAGATTCACAAACAATATCCAGGCGTGTCACAGCCTGAGCTTGAGTGTGCTGGGTGGAAAAATACCTGTCATGGAACTATCACATGACAGGTCTATGCATGGGTGAAGGTAGGGCAGTCAGAGAGAGCATGACTCAGAGAGACTGTTGAATTGTGCAGCCACTCAGGATGATCAAATATGTGCCACTACTGCATTCCAGTGGCAGAGGTTGAGCCACACATAAGAGAAGGCATTGTGTGACTGCACATGTTGGTGAAAGTGTATGCACGACTTGTGATTTACACAGCATTAACAAAGTAATGTGCTATGAACGTGACCCTGGAACACTCCCACAGTGAGCCCACCTCCCTCCACCCCAACCACAATGATGCCAAGCACAGAGTGATGCAGCGCATGTAAATGCTACTCCAAATATACAGTGCTTACCCATTCGTCTGATGGACATACCACCACATGTCAGGCACATCTGCATCCTGCCACCCACAAACATTCCTGCAACAACAATACAGAAGCATGCACGCAACAAGACACATGACTTGCAATGTAGAAATGCACTGGCTGAAAATAGAAGTAGCAAACATGTCGACACACAAATGAACTGCACAAAGCATGGAATTCAACAAAAAGAATGATGTATATTGAAGAAATGAAGGTAAAAGTAGTCCATGTAAAATATGTACAACAATGAAATCCTTAAGCCTAAAGAACTATATACAATACAAATGGGGAAGGAATGTCTGAAAAGACTGGGAGGAGCAATAAATAAATAAATAAATAAATAAATAAATAAATAAATAAATAAATAAATAAAGGAAACCTACACCTAAATAACTATGTACACAGGCAGCGGTCTAGTCCATCTCCTCCTCGCCAATCTCACTCAGGCTCTCTACCAAGGATGAGTAGAGCGCCACATCCTCATTGCTCAGGCAGACCTCCGTTCTTGCCTGTAGGGCTTGCAGGGTCTCCAGCATCTGTGTGTATATCACCTGAGCTTCCCCGTAAGTGGCCTCCAGGATGGCAGCTTGCTCCTTTGCCCAACGCAGCCCAATCCCAGCCCTGGCCAACACAATCCTCGCTTCCCGAGCCCGCTGTCTCTCTGCTCCGATCTGCCCCTATCTCCGGAACATGGAAGACATCCTGTCCCTCTGGTCCACGTGTTCTGCCTGCCTCACAATACGCAACTGCCCCCTTTGGATGTTGTGCCCTGAGAATTGTAGCCTCTTCCTGATTGCCAGCTGCTGCCACAGTGCCTGGTACCTGCTTTGTGTGTAAGCCCTTTGGGCTGATGATGATACACAGGGGCGTACGGCCATGTCCTGCTTCTGGGTAGCTGCCGTACCTCCACTGCTAGGGACCCTGTCAGTGCCGGGGTAGGTACAGTGACCACCACATCTGATTGGCCTTGGACTCCCAAATTGGGCAGAGATATTGGCTCCACCATACTAGGCAATGTGGGTGGGACTGGTGCACAGAGTGGTCTCTGGGCTGGAAGGCACCCCAGAGGATGACTGTCGCACAGAGAAGGAAGGCGAGGAGGGGGTTACATCAGTGAACAGCCCATGGAGCACAACATGGAACATGCATGTTGCAAGCTAGGTGATGAGGCAGCATTCCTCACTGTGATGATGTGCAAGCAGAATACATGTAGCCTGCGCATCATCACGGATGATGCCTGTACACCTTGCCACCCCGGCCTGCATGGGTAGCACATAGTCAGGGATGGCAACACCAGATGCTAAGGGGGTGTCAATCTCGGTGGACACAGCTGACACCAGGTGGTGGGTTTGGGTGGAGGCATCCTGGAAGGCGCATACAGCTGCATCTAGCCCAGGGAATAGAATTTGCACAGGCACCTCCATGGTGGCCTGCACAGCCTCATGCCCCTGAGTCAGGACTGCAGTAGGCATGCCCACCTCAACACCCCCACCTGCACCCATGGCTTGGGCTTCAATGGCCACCTCCTTCACCTCGACCCCTGCCAACCTGGATGACTCTGGGGCCCCTTCTGCCATGGATGGCCCCTGTGTGGAATCACCTGTCCACCCTGCTGCTGAGGAGTCCAATTCGATCTTCACCTTCTTGAACTTATCCCCAGCAGCATTGCCCGATGTCACCAGCAAGGCCACAGCCACACCGGTCCTCAAAGAAGTGCTTTTATGGGGGCATGGCTGGGCCCTCCGCCTCTGCCTCATCCCTGCGGCAAGGCTCAACAACACTACTTCCGCCCTCTTCATCAGATGCAACTGTGGAAAAGGAGACACAGAACAGAAACATCAGTGTACTTCACCAATTTTTGCGTGGCAATACCAACATTCACATGAACATGACTAGTCAAGGGAACAACCATTATCCTCCACCCCCACACACATGGAAATGCAATCCACAGCCATGCAGATACATGCGTGCCCATCACTCCAGACATTCACATCAGGCTATGTGCCACTGTCACGACCAATCAATTGCGTATGCTCCACACACATGCATCATGTGCACATGCACATGTGAGCATGCCACAGCAACAAGCACATACACATGTCTAGCACACACGGCAGCGTGATGAGCAATCACATTAGAGTCCTGTTAACTGTAATCCCTCTACATGACTACGTAAGACATCCAAATGCACGTCTAGCATCCAGGCGTGAGTGATGGTCATTCACACATTCCCATCTTTGGCACATACACATGAACACCATGCATGCACATGATGTGGGCAACACTACCTCAACTGTCACACTTGTCACACTGGCACATCTAAGATACAAGTAACAAAACATGTTCACAGTCAGAAATGCAACACTCCAACACACAATGCAAGTGATATCCCATTAAAAATATGTATGCTCCAATGCACACATGGAGAGAAATGTCTGGGGCATGCATGTAGACATCCATCTCAGAGGCATACTTGCCACAAGCCTAAGAGGCTCACTACCATCATGCAGCAACATGCACAAGCACTGTAGAGCATAGCAACACACGGATAATCACCAGCATGCAGACCTGGGTGTGCGTCGCTGGGTAAAACTTCCGCAAGACCCACATGTTGATATTGGACTGTCGGCACCTGCGTGCACGGTGCACCTCCACAGTGGCACTGGCCTGGATGTAGTGCAGGGCCTAGCTGTGGGTCGTGGATTTCAGGTCCTCCCAACGTTTATGCACGGTCTTGAAGGTCTCGGATGCTACTCCATCCATGTTGATGGCATCCGTTATCCGATCCCAGATCTGCTGACGTCCTTCATTGTAGCATTGCATCACTGGGTTGAAGAGGGTATCAAAATTCTCCGGGACCTTCTCCACCAGGATGTCAACTTCCCTGGAGGGGAAATTGACAGCCGTCTGCCTTGCTGACATGGGGTTGCCGCCCTGCTCTGAAGATGACGGTGCAGACATGGCAACCCCTGAGGCAGGTGTGGGTGGGCAAGGTGATCCTGGAACTGGGCTGTGGAGCGGTGGTTGTGGTATGGCACGGTGGGGGTCTGTTGAAGCAGCTGAGGTGGTCACAGGGCCAAGGACAGGAGCACTGCGATAATACCCTTCCACCATGTTACAAATATGGTAATGCTCCCAAGAATTTGGACACTGGCCATGGCCACAATACAGTTCAATCATGTCACAAACACTCATATTACACCATCATGAAACATGACTCATCCCATTTGCTGTTACTTGTACTATGCCAAAATAGCCAGTATCATTTTCTATGAGAGATATTCTGCAGCCATATCCTCCAAAATCTGCCCTAGCCAAAACAAGAACCTTGAAACTTTGTATAAATACTATATACACGTCAATAATACCCTTCCACCATGTTAAAAATTAAAAATTAAACATATGTGTACAAATGTAACTAATGGTATTTAATAAAGTATGTTCTAAAACAAACTACATTTTCCTTTCTTTACAGACAAAAAAGCACACATTATACCCTTCACACCATATCCAACGCCCAATAATCACATTATGTAATATACAATATTCATATACATTACATAATCACTACATACATATATGTGGCCATAGCCATTTTCCAGATGATTGGCGGTATGCCATAGGACAAACCACATTATTCAATTTACATAGTTCAAATTCATTACATAATCACTATGCACATATTACTGTTGCTATGGCCAGTGTCCAGGTGATGGACTACACATGGCCACAACAAGACCCTTCAAATACCATTCCACCATGTTACAAATACTGTATACCCCCTATAATATCTATAATCACTGTGCACATATTGTTGTAGCCATGACCAGTGTCGATAATTGCCACCAAGAATCTGGACATTGGCCATGGCCACAACAATACAGTTTAACCATATCACAAAAACTTATATCACTACATCATAAAACATGACTCACCCCATTTGCTTGTACTATTGTCTGCAAAGGTTAAAAATGTCCACTGACAGGGCCTGGTTACAAAACCCAGTTGGCACATGTGGGTCCCTGACCTACCGGGGAATCCGTGGATGTTGTCGCACAGGGAGTCCTTCTACTCCTTTTACCTTCAATTCTATATTACTCCCTGCTTGGCTACATTCCAACAGTCACACATCCGTCCATCAATCACATCCAACATCTCTATATGGAACCCTCCTACTCACTTCACCAGATGAGAAGTACCTTTTAACTTTCACGGTGCAGTTCTCCTGTGATTCAACTAGTTCACCCTCTTACAGATTTCAATTTGCAGATTCAAGAAGATCTACATCTGATGAGGTATGCTTTCATTTTAATATATACTTTTTTTATCTACCTTAATATGTATATATATATATAGACTATCATCTTTTTTAACAACTGCTATCAGATGTCATATATTGCCACCCTGTTCCACCTGCTCACATCAAGTGGCAGTTAACTGTACTATTAAAGTTTTCATAAAGTGCATTCTTCTTAACTTTTACAAAACTAGAAACATGTTAGTGCTGCTCATACACCCATGCATTGTCAGTGTTTCACTCAGCTGTTATTAAAAATAGCCGTCCCTAAAATGCAGCATATTCCCAAAATATAAACCTACACTTTTTTTACAGGCACTGCTGCCAGATTACATATTGTGCCATCATATTACACCTGCTCACTCTGAGTTCCACTTACTAATTATGAAGAAATGTTTTGCAACTGCTTTTTTCTTACTTGTAAAAAAGATACAAATAGTGGGGCTCCTAATTCACCTATGCATTTTTGTAACTTTCGATAAAATGACGCCTAAAATAAATTTTGAAAACAATAGCATTCATATGCAACTATTTCGCTTTTTCTACGCAGATTTCTTTTCAATAATACAATGGAACATTAAAAAAAGAAACAATTTACACACAGGTTTTGGAAATTATGCACAATAAAAAATGACCATCAAGTATTCTAAAGGATCAGACGTACAAAAAGGAACAAAGAACAGTTCAACAGGACCATCAAATAGTCTAAAGGATTAGACTTGCAAAAGAGGAGGAGCAGTTGCAATAAGCCTGATTCCTACTTCAGTTCAGCACAATCTAAACAAGTCTAACCAGCATTGTTTTATTTCCCAATGACCCAATGATTACTATATGTGAAGACACTAACAGTGTAACACGCACAGATGTTGTATCAGCCATCGTACATACGAAGTAATATTTATGAAGGTCAAAACAATTAAGGGCCTAATTCACAGAAGGGTTTTATAATGGCAAACCCCCATTGGAACACGCTCTGTGAATCAAGCCTAAATATAAATGTACAATTGTAACTAATTGTCTTTCATAAAGTGTGTTCTAAAACTAACTATATTTTATTTTATTTTCAGGCAAAAAAACTCAAAAATTCCCTTCTCACCATATCAAAGTAAGTGGTTATACCTAATATCATACTTATTACAATTTGTAAACCCATTAACCACATTATTACATTTACAATATTCATATTCTTTACATAATCACTATACACATATTACGGACGCCATTGCCAGTGTCCAGATGATTGGAGGCATGCCCTATGGCTAACCGCATTATTCAATTTACAATGTTTATATTCATTTCATAATCATTATGCACATATTACTGTAGCATGGCCAGTGTCCACATTCTTGGGGGCGTGCCACAACTATACAACATGGCCCCAAGAATCTCAACACTGGCCATTGTCACAACTATACTCTTTAGCCTTGGTAAAACCTTGCCATGGCCATAACAATACACCTTAGCTATGGTATAACCACTTTACACACTTAAGTAACAACTGAAATATGTTTTTTCCTTCTAAACACGTATATATTCGTCACACTCACTACTTTCATAAAATATGTATAAATATACCCAAACACAGAACACCTTCTAGTTTCAATGATTTGCAATACAAATAGGCTTTCTATAAATGTGAATGAAACAAGACATTGGGCCTCATTATGACTGTGCCAGTCTGGTAACAACGGTGCTGTCAAGCGTACTGGCACTGTTGTTTCCAGACCGGCACAGTATGACTCTGCAGGCAGGAACACGATCGCAGAGTTCTCACGGGAGCACCGGCACCGTGCTCCTGTGTCCCCATTCCCATGGACTCCATGGGAATGGGGACCAACAAAATTACTGGCGCCTGACTTCCCGGCCACCGGACTTGGAATAGCCCAGTGGCACTGGGAAGTCAGGTGCCGAAATTCATTATGGGCCCGGCGGCAACCTGCCAGTTTTACCGGCACAGCTACCATCGGACCCGTAATGAGTCCCAATGATTTTTTAGGAAAAACAATACTGTGACATTGTTGAAGTGTAAAGGTGACAGTAGAAAAGAATAGAGACTTCTGGAAGTTTCCAGGAGGTTTGGCCATCCAACGAGGTGTCTGATTGATATGTGACATCACAGTCAGGGGCAGGCAGGTTTTACATTTTGTGTATGGGAAATATAAATGAAGTAGGAGGTGGAAAGGAGGCTTTAAAAAGAACATGGAGACAGAAAGGCGGGTGCTGTTTTGGCGCTTTCTGCTGCCGAAAGAGGGAGAAGAAAAATTGCAAGAGGAGGGCGTGAATTGGGCACGAATGGGAGCAAACAGACCAGGGCTGATCATGGTAAAGAGGCCTATTCTGCAGAAGAGAAAAGGAAGAGAAAAGGAGGGAGCAAGAATAAAAAGTAGTTACAATACCTCATTTTGTTTACAAAGTTTAGTCTGTGGACTATTTTACCATTGGCAGACTGAATAGGGGTATAAAAGGAAGGAAGGGAAGTTATGGTGTTGGGTGTTGTAATGCGTATGGGAAGTGTAAAAACCTTGCGCATGGCTGAAACACTTACCAAAAATGTTACAGTTAATGTTTGTTTTTTGTATGATAAAGAAAAGTATTTGGGCCAGAAAACTATTTCTGTCACTCTTTCGTTATCCCTTCTATACATATGTTGCATTATTTCCATTATCTTAGGACAACTTGCTGAAGAAAATGTTGGAAAATCTCATAGAGTCTAACTACTTAATGCAAAAATGTAGATGGAGTCTATAAGATTAGGTTGAATTTTTTAGTTCTATTTTTTTAACTTAGAAAGGTTGTTCCCAATGGAACCTTTGTTTGTTTTTCATTTTCTTAGTTTTTTTAGTTTTTTAGTTTTTTATGGAGGTAAGGAGAGACAAGCAGAGAAGGTGTGAGAGTGACAGGAGGGAAGGGGCACCAACCACCGATATGGAAGGACAGATGGACAGAAGAAGATGTTGGGCTGATCTTAAATCTAAGTCAGAAGGCACAGCTTCTCATGCTCCTTCACAGCAGCCTTGTGAAAGGAAAGGATCAACAGCCTCTTGTATGACCTACAATCCTATGCCCCACAGTGGTAGATTGTGTGGTGGGAGGAGCAGTTGAGGGAGATGGGGTAGAGGAAGTACGTCTACTACCTGAGAAAGCAACAGCCTTTCTAATGGCACCTGGGTGGAATATGTGGGTGTGGCGGCCCGAGGAGGTAGTATCAAATGAGTATGGGGAAGGTTGCTGCATGTATTATTCACTACTGTAAGTTATTGTGGTTATCTTCCAAATTCTTGGAGATAGAGCATAATTGTTCTAGTCTACAAGAAGGGACATTGTACTGACCCGACAAATTACTGCATACTATCCATGCTAGATGCTCGTAGAAAAATATTTGGGGTGCTCTCAGAATGGGCAACAGAGTTAAAAATAATACACATAAAGCAGACAGGCTTCCGAAAGTGGGTTGGAACATATGTCAACACGTTGGCTCAAGTGTCCACTATAGAATATTCATGGAGGGTACTAAATCAGACACTACATGTTGCATTTGTAGACTACAGTTCAGCATTTGATGTGGTTATTTGTGAAGTGCTATGGAAAAGTTAGCCTCATTGGACATTCTGTGGGGATTACATGGGGGATTACTCTATTCAGAGATCAGTGTAAGGGTCAGGCAGTCCCATGCAGGTAACCTAACTGATCGAAAGGATACCCAAATTGGCCTAAAGCAGAGATGTATGCTGGCCCCTGTGCATTTTAATCTGTATCTTTCAGATCTTGCAGGTTTATTCGCATCTAATTAGGCTTTTCTCCCCAGGCTTGGCAAGCATCACATACAATGGTTAGGTAAATGAGATATCTTGGTCCTGCTAGACGGCACTCCAGCTGGCCTCCAACAGCAACTTGATAATCTGCACTCATATCTCAACAGAAATGGCCTAATCATTAAAACGACTAAAACTAAAATAATATAATTTCAATTTGGATGTGAAAAGAAGGTAAAGAAATATCATTGGCACATAGGCACACAGTCTTTGGAAACAGTATGACAATATAACTATCTTTGAATGATAATAGACGACAACCTTTCTTGGAAACCAAAAATGTAAAAGGTTTAAATCAAGGTCCGCCAACAGATTGGAGGCGTCCTAGCTTTTTCAAAAAAATACTGTGGCTATTCCTTGAAGACTTTTGTTGCGGTGTTAGAAGGACAACATTCCTCTGGTTTTTCTATATGGTATAGAAATTTAGGGACATAAACATCATTACAGCATAGAGAAGCTTGAAGCATTATGGGTTATTGTACCAATTTCCCTATAGAATATCTTTATGCACAATTTGGTATTATCAGCACAATAATTATCTGCTGAAAGTTCAAGGCTCACCCTACCCTGGAAACAACTCATGCCGCTCCAGGCTCCCCATTGCATTTTATAGCGCTATCTAATGTTGATTCTCTAGGGTACTTGTGCAATACTACCTTACAAATCTCAACAAAGATATAAGCACATAGAGTCACTATATCGATGTTAACATTATGAACAACTCGTTCTCGAGATTGAAATCTGTCCTTAAAAGGAAAATCGATGATTTTGATTGTGATCAAATAAGAACTAATCTGGCAAGGAAATCCATGATCTCTGAATACACACACCACTACCCCATTACTGAGGATACTCCATTGTACATTAAGGAATTTCCAGTGAATTATTTAACAAAATAATACTTAACAGTAAAGTGTAATACTGTGAATACAATAGAAGCCGGGGGAGCTAGGGAAAGAATTCCACAGAACAGTAAGTATTGCAGACTTTTGTATTGGAGAGCACCACAAATTTACTGATGACATGCGAAAGTCTACAAAACATACAAAACTCGACTGGATTTTCATGTGGCATTGCTTCAACTAGGCATGAGCTTAGTGAAGCAGTGTGGGACAGATATTTAAAGGACAAGGATTTTCTTTGCATTTACCACACCACTAGGAGGTGGATTAACATCAAATATATTTTAGATAGATATTGTTGTTTTGCACTGATCTGACTATAGCACATGAAACTAGTTTTATCTTGCTTATTAAATTAAATATGACTGTGCTACTTAGATTGAAACCTTATAGTAGGAAACATTGATACTCTGCATTGTTTTTGAACTACAGTACATATATTTGATCATTTTGTATGTAGTATTTATATATGTATATATTATTGTGATTTCAAATTTAATATAGTATACAATTAGGGATAAGGGTTGCCTCAGGTAAGGCTCAGGTTAAAACATGGGAAAGGAGGGGGGTTATGATCCCGGCAATTCGCTTTGAAGCCTTATTGGATACTGAGGAGCTGGACTGACTTGCCGCCCCAAAGGGGGGGACCACGGAACATGAAGGGCCCGTAAAAGGCTGCATTGTGAAGTGTAACCCTAGTGAACATCTGATCACTCCCTCAGGGTCAGATTTGTCATCTTTGTGCTAGAATATTGTGGAAGCAGGGAAAAAACTACTAAAGAAGGAAGCAGTGTCATTCCTGGGATCCTATGATATAATTCATTTGCAGGAAACGTGGGCTCTCACTCCAGTATGTTTAAATAGTTTTACCTCAAATTGCATTCCAGCTAAGAATGGTGGGAGAGGTTGTTGACATGGGGGTATGGCAATCTTGTTCAAGTCTTCTCTAAACTACAAACTAATATTAAGGGAAAGTAAAAATATGACACTGCAGTGCATCATAGCTTCGCCTGAGCACGGATGAGTACTGATCCTGGTGAATTTTTACAATAGTCCTCACTCCCTTAGTAAGGGGTGCCCAGAGGCACTGAAGGACATCTTCGAATCTGATTATATATTATCAGAAAGTCAAAACTAGACTGTAATACTGGGTGGAGATTTGCCATATTTTGCAAGGGGGTGACTAGCAAACTGGTGGACCTGGGATTTTGCCTGTGGAATCCTAACACCCCAATTGATGGATGAGAGAATGTGGGCTTGGGGCCTTCAGTTCAACATTTGGTTCTTGGGCTGGAGTATCCAGCCCTTCAATTGTTGTGTGGATCCGGATATACCGGGGAAGCCCACATTTGCAGGCACCCAAGGCACTTCCACTATAGATTATATTTGCATCCATGCAAAGCACTGCCCTTTAATCATGGATTTTCAAGTGCTGGATAAACTGTACAGTGATCACTTCCCTCTGTGGTTGTTATTGAAGGTGGGTCACTTAGTAGTGCCATCTGTTAATTTCTCGCACCTGAACCACTTTGAAGTCAACCCCTTCCGCAAGCGCAGAATGAAATGGGCTAAACCTGATCCAGGGGTCACTCAAACTAAGGCAGTTCAATCAAACGTGGTGCATATTGCTTCTATTCGTTTCCCAGTTGGGAACAATAATAATCGAAGCTGGTTTGATGAACCGTGTTGGGCAGCACAGAGTAATCTGAAGGGGCTACTGCAAGATAGGATAAGTACTAAAGTAGAGATAATCAGGGCACGAGCGCAGTATAAAACTGCTGTCCAATAGGAAAAATCTCCTCGAGGAATAGGCATGGGAAGAACTCCTCCAGGCTGTTGTGACAGGGGACTCAAAAGAATTCTGGGAGTTTGTAGCGGTTGGCCCAGTTTACAAAAGAGGTACAACCCACAGAGAAAATAATGAGAGAGTGTGAAGGCCTGGTCTGATAATTTTTGGTCCCTATAAAAAGCACCAGCTTTCAATAAATATGATGGGGCACGGGGCACTACTTTACGCCTAACCGTTAAAGAAGTCCAAATAGCAGTTAACAAACAACTGCCTAACCGGGCCCAGATGCAATTTCAGAAGATTTATTCAAGGAGGAACCAGAGTTGTGGGCCCCTCTACTAATTGTTTTAATGCTTACCTGGAACTTGGTGAATACCCACAGTCCTGGAGTAAAGCCATAATCTACGCTATTTTTAAAAAGGGCAATTCAGGTAGCCAACTGTCTTATAGACCAATCTCTTTATTAGACACCTCTTTCAAGATCTTTGGCCGTGCAGTTCTAGAACACCCTGAACAGTGGATCACTGACAATGATGTTCTGGCAAATATTCAGTATGGCTTTCGACCAGGATGTGGGACCTGTGATCAAGTCCTTAACCTGTACCTGGTGGGAGCATCTTCTGTTTTTGTGAGGGGTGAACCAATCTACTTTGCGTTCATCGACCTGGACACAGCATTCGATAAAGTAGATGGAGTGGTATTGTGGATAGTGTTCAGGTCCATGGTCTGCCCAGAGGAGTTGGTGAAAGTGCTGCATATTGTCTACGAGAACACCGCAGCCTGCGTGAGATTTGGTGACAAAGGACAATGCACTGGTTTCTTTGATGTGGGTTTGGGAGTGCGCCAGGGATGCGTGGTAGCTCCAGTGCTATTCACTCTCTATATCCATGGTCTTTACCGGGCGTTGGTGGAAAAATGTGGAGCTGTGGTGAACTTATCCCCAGGGTTGACAAATTTGATTATCTCGGAGTAACCTTTACTGAAAACTGGCGTGGGAATTCCCACATAGAGAAGCAGTGCTTGAAGATGAGGCAAGCCCTTGGGGGCCTGTCTCGCTTCCAGAATGTGTGCTCAGGGCAGCCGATAAAGCTTATACTGGAGGTCTATAGAACCCAAACAAAGTCTGCAACCAATTATGGGGTAGCTTTGTGGGGCATGGAAAAAATTACCCCGATTGAAACATTAGAAAACATCTTTTTTTTAAAAACAGCTTGGTCTTCCTAATTCATCAACCAACTTTGCTGTACATACTGAACTTGGAATCCCCCATATTGGGGACGAGTGGCAAATGGCTCCACTGTTTGATTGGTTGGCGGTGTGGTCCAACCCAAAGGCTGCCCTAACACACACGTTTATTAAATCCTTGACCTCCAGTTTAGCAAGGCGTAAAATACCCTGTCTATCTTATATCTACAAGTGTACAGTACAGCTCAATGCTCAAAGTCTGCAATGTCCTTCTGCCCTGTTATCACTGTATATGCTAGATAAATACAAACAACAGTATCAGTCACTCATGGTGTCTAACAGAGAAACAGTTGGGCTTTGTGTGGAGTCCAATAGAAAACACATACTCATCTCCATGGTATACAAGCCGTAATCGCTAAATATTATAAATACATGAATGTGTTGTTGTCAATATCTCAGCTCTTAGATTGCTGTGTAAAGAGGAATATACCACTATTATTTTAAGCCTAGAAAAGTTGAGTCATAGAAAGTGCAGAGGAGGCTATGTGAGCAGTGGGAAAAGAGAACAAAGAGGATCCCTCTGAGCCAATACCCAGCAAGAAGAGAAGAGCAGGCTCCACCCAATCTGGATAAAACGCAAAGGGCAATTTTCTGGAAAGGGTGCCAATGCTTCTGATGTTGGTATGTAAGTAATACGACTCATGCAACAGGACCTGTAATTTAAAAAGTGTCAAATACTAGCAGACTAATAAACCAATTATTCTGGGTTGCTACTGATTTAGCAGCAGAATTGGCATTGCATTGTGCGGTGACTGCAATGTCGGCAGCAATCCCAATCACAGACAAATCTGAATCTTAAAATGGTGGTAATCACCATTGAAAATAAGACATCCTGGAGATGGTCTTTGAAAATGTTTTACTTGTTAAGAGCTGCAGAAGTGATATTGAGCATGTTCTGCTGTGGCTTATCTATTCATATAAAAGGGAAAATGTCTGTTTGTATGTTCGAAATGTTCAGCATTTCTCCCAACATGCTACAAACCAACAATGTGGGACGGCGGTGGGTTCCATTGTGTAGCTAATGTAAAAAGTATAAAATATACATTTTTAGAATTTTCTTTTTTTAAGTGGTCTGCAATGCTTACCCCTGCCATAGATGGATATGTGTGTGTGTTTGTCTGTTCGAAATGTTCCGCATACTTCCCTGCATGCTGCAAACCTGAAATTATGCGTGTGGGTAGGTTCAATGGTGTGTACAATGTAAAAAGTATAAAAAGTGTAAAATATATACCTTTTTGGAATGTTCTTTTTTGTAAGCGGTCTGCAATGCTTACTCCTGCCATATGTGGGTATGGTGTGGGTCTATTCGAAATGTTCAGCGTACTTGCCAACATGCTACAAACCTGAGACTTGGCATGTGGGTAGGTACCATAGTGTTCGCAATGCAAAATGTATAAAAGATAAGCGGTCTGCAATGCTTATCCCTGCCACATGTGGATACATTTGTGTGTCAGTTTGAAATGTTTAGCATACTTTACAACATGCTACAAAACTGAAATTTGGCATGTGGGTAGGTTCCATGGTTTAGACAATGACAAAAAAGTATAAAATAGGCATTTTGGGATTTTTGTTAAGCAGGCTGCAATGATTACCCCTGCCATATGTGGATATGTGAATGTGTGTGTCTGTTCCAAATGTTCAGCATACTTCCCAACATGCTACAAACCTGAAATTAGGCATGTGGGTAGGTTCCATGTGGTAGACAATGTAAAAAGTATAAGATATACATTTTTCAAATTTGTGTTTAAAAGCGGACTGCAATGCTTATCCCTGCCCTATGTGGATATATGTGTGTGTGTGTGTGTGTGTGTTTCTGTTTGAAATGTTCAACATACTAACCAAGGTGCTATGAAGCTGAAATATGGCATCTGAGTAAGATCCATGGGTACTCAATGTTAAAAGAACAAAATGAACATGTTGCTAATTTTTGCGATCTGCTATGCTTGCATATGTGTGTGTGCCTGTTCAAAATGGTCAGCATACTTTCCAACATGCTACAACCCTTGTATTTGGCATTTGGATTGGGTCCATGGTGTACACAATGCACAAAGTATAAAAGATAAACTGTCTGCAATGCTTACCCCTGCCATAAGTGGATATGTGTGTGTGTGGCTGTTCAAACTATTCAGCATACTTTACAACATGCTACAAACCTAAAATTTGGCATGTGGGTAGGTTCCATGGTGTAGATAATTACAACTATCACATATACATTTTTAGAATGCACTTTCGTTAAGCGGTTTGCAATGCTTACTCCTGCCATATGTGGATATGGTGTGTGCCTGTTCCAAATGTTCAGCATACTTCCCAACATGCTACAAACCTGAGATTTGGCATGTGGGTAGGTGCAACAGTGTAGACAATGTAAAACGTATAAAAGATAAGCTGTCTTCAATGCGTACCCTTGCCATAAGTGGCTGTATCTGTGTGTGGCTGTTTGAAATGTTCAGCATACTTCCCAACAGGCTGCAAACCTGAAATGTGGCATGTGGGTAGGTTCCAGGGTGCAGACAATGTAAAAGGTATAAGATATATATTTTTAGAATGTTCCTATTTTGAGTGGTCTGCAATGCTTAACCCTGCCATATGTGTATGGATGAAATGTGCAGCACACTTCCCAACATGCTATAATCCTGAAATTTGGCATGTGGGTAAGTTCCATGGTGTAGATAATTAAAATGTATCAAATATACATTTTTACAATGTTCTTTTATTAAGCCGTCTGCAATGCTTCATCATGCCATATGTGGATATGGTGTGTGTCTGTTCGAAATGTTCAGCATACTTCCCAACATGCTACACACCTGAGATTTGGCATGTGTCTAGGTGCCATCGTGTAGACAATATAAAAAGTATAAAAGATAGGTGGTCTGCAATGCTTACCCCTGCCATATGTGGATATGTGTGCGTGGGTCTGTTTGAAATGTTTAGCATATTCACAACATGCTACAAACCTGAAATGTGGCATGTGGGTAGGTTCCATGGTGTAGACAATGAAAAAATGATAAAATATGCATTTTGGGATTTTTTTAAGTGGTCTGCAATGCTTACCCTTGCCATATGTGGATGTGTGTGTGTGTGAGTGTGTGTGTGTGTGTCTGTTCAAAATGTTTAACATACTTCCAAACTTGCTACAAACCTGAGATTTGGCATGCTGGTAGGTTCCATGGTGTACTCAATGTAAGAAGTACAAAATGTGCATATTGATCATTTTGGCAGTCTGCAATGTAGACAACGTAAGAAGTATAAGATATACATTTTTCTAAAAAATGTTTTTAAGAAGTCTGCAATGCTTACCCCTGCTATATGTTAATATGGGTGTGTATATGGTTGAAATGTTCATCATACTTCACACCATGCTACCAACCTGAGAGTTGGCATGTGGGTAGGTGCCATTGTGTAGACAATGTAAAAAGGATAAAAGATAAGTGGTCTGCAAAACTTATCCCTGCCCGAAGTGGATATGTGTGTGTGTTTGTCTGTTTGAAATGTTCAGCATACTAACCAATATTCTAAAAACCTAGTGTTTGGCATTTGGCTAGGTTCCATGGTGTAGACAATGGGCCTCATTACGACTCAGGCGGTAAGGGGTTTACGGCGGCGTAAACAGCGCCGACCCTTACCGCCTGAGTACGAGGTCCCTTAGAGCCATGGCGGATTTAACACCTGCTTTTAGCAGGTGTTAAATTCCATGGCGCTAAGGGACCATGGAGTTAATTACGCCACCGTAATTTACGGTGGCGTAATTTACGGTGGCGTAATTAACGCCTTCCCCACTCCCATTATGCCCTATGGGGCAAAAATGGGAATGGGGAAGGGTAAATGGGGATTGGGGACTTACCGCCCCGCCGACCTCGGAATGGGGCGGTAAGTCCCCAATGTACAAAGGGCCTCATTACGACCCAGGCGGTAAGTTACACGTCTGGGCCGTGACTTTACCACCATGGCGTAAACTACGTTTACGCCATGGTGGTAGGCGGATTTACCGCCCCATTCCAACCTTGGCGGGGTGGTAAATCCCCATTTTCCCATTTTCCCTTCCCCATTCCCATTTTGCCCCATAGGGCATAATGGGAGTGGGGAAGGCGTTAATTACGCCACCGTAAATTACGGTAGCGTAATTAACTCCATTGTCCCTTAGCGCCATGGATTTTAACACCTGCTAAAAGCAGGTGTTAAGTCCGCCATGGCGCTAAGGGACCTCGTACTCAGGCGGTAAGGGTCGGCGCTGTTTACGCCGCCGTAAAACCCTTACCGTCTGAGTCGTAATGAGGCCCAAAGTATAAAAAATCCATGTTTAGATTTTTTTTACTAAGAGGTCGGCAATGGTTACCACTGCTATATGTGAATATGGGGGTGTGTCTGTTTGAAATGTTCAGCATACTTACCAACATGCTACAAACCCAAAATGTGGCATGTAGTTAGGATCCATGGTGTAGACAATGTAAAACGTATGAAAGGCATACAGTCTGCAATGCTTACCCATGCCATAAGTGGATATATTTGTGTGTGGCTGTTAAAAATGTTCAGCATATATCCCAACAGGTTACAAACCTGAAATATGGCATGTGGGTAGGTTCCATTGTGTACTTAATGTAAAAAGTATGAAATTTACATGTTGCTAATTTTTTTGTCCTGCAATGCTTGGATATGTGGGTTTGTGTCTGTTCGAAATGTTCAGCATACTTCCCTACATGCTGACCTCAAATGTGGCATCTGGGTAGGTTCCATGGAGTAGACAATGTAAAAAGTATAAGATATACATTTTTCTAAAACATTTTTTAAAGTGGTCTGCAATGCTTATGCCTGCCATATGTGGATATGTATGTGTTTGTGTGTGTGTCTCTTTGAAATGTTCAGCATACTTCCCAACATGATATAAACCTGAAATATGGCATGTGGGTAGGTGCCATGATATAGACAATGTTAAAAGTATAATATATAAGCGGCCTGCCAGGCTTTCGCCTGCCATATGTGGATATGTATGTGTGTTATTCAAAATGTTCGGCATACTTGTGCACAATGTAAAACGTACAAATTGTACATGTTGCTAATTTTTGCGGTCTGCAGTGCATGGATATGTGTGTGTATGTCTGTTCGAAATGTTCAGGATACTTCTCATCATGCTACAAACCTAAAATGTGGCATGTGGGTATGTTCCATGGTGCATGTAATGCAGCAAGTATACATTATAAATTATCCTGAATTTTTTTGTGGTCCGCATAAATTACGCCTGCCACATGGCTGTTTGTGCTATAGTTCTACCATAGTTCTACGTAAAATTAAGCAGTTCATTGGTCCTAAACTTACCACACTATCAGCATTCTAGCTGACATTAGGCACACTCACTTTTGAAGTCATGCGGGTGATACAAAACGGTGCTTTTGTATCAGGTGACAGGAAATGGTGCATGTCTCTTCCATAGTGTCAGCAATGATGTTGTCTGTCACATTGTAGCAAATCTCTCATGATAATTAGAGGAACTTAATTTCCCATGGAAGGTGGTGAATGTATGCCATCTCAACACTCTGAAGCTTACGTGCTTCAGCCGTATATGTACGGCACTCATGTTGAGGTTGCTGCTGCCTCGGCTGTAGATTGGGACACCAATAATGTTGCTGTGCAATCTCAATGCTCTAATTGAAAGTAGCCTGAATCGATTTACAGGATTCATGCTTTTCTTATGGTCAGCTTTATGTGGCTTGCTCCAGAGTTAGAAACAAAGACAATTTGTTCACCCTAGTTTCTACAGGAGCGACTAGCAATATTGTCTACAACGAAGCATTGGTTTAGGGATTATAGTATACAAGGATAGCAGTAAGCAAAGGGGACCGGCCTGTACAAATGAAACTCCCCGTAACTCTCCGAAAACACAATTCTCAAACAAAGTAGTAGTCAGAAGGGGCCTGCTGGGACAAATCAAACTCACCATAAGGAATGTCGCGTGGTCAACGACACGCGTTATCATTCAGGTAACACAAACAATCATGCAACCTCATCCTCTATATTTGTTCATTGAATACACTTGAAACTAGGACTGAAGTAGGAATTAACATGTGAAGCACAGGTATACCTGCAAGCCAATCATGTAATACTGGGAAAATAATTTTTTTCAGAAATTACCCTACTCTTGCCCCAGAAATGTATATTTCTTTTTGATTGTGCTTTTTTACTGACAATTTATAGTTGGGGTGCACTTTGTTAATGGCAGAATTCATGAAGCTGTGGAAATGGGCATAAGTATGTGTTATTACGTTAAACTTTTTATAACTGCTGAACATACCAGGGGCTATAATTAAAACAAAAACAATTATAACATTCCATGCAATTGGTGGTAGTACATAATATTGATACCGTAAACGTTACCACTCAACCTAGTGGAAATGGAGGTAGTTTAACACAAGTAGTAGTCCTGCAATTTCAACCTTTCTGGATTACATAAGAATACATATATGTGCAGAGGCACAGGGCCTGAGTGTTACTAGATTTTGAATTGGTTGGTGTGTGTTAAAGATAAAGTGGCTTGCCGTCACCCGAGCCCAAATAACTGTTCAATATGAGAAAGTGACTGAGGAATAACGATGTCTGGGAAAATAGAAGCCGTCTGCAAAGATAAATATGAGAAGTGCCGAAGTGAAAGTCATCGTCATAATATCAAGTTCATTTTGGTTTATGATACAAACGATTTAGCTGAAATCCTGAAGGTGAAGGCCCCAGGCTCTATTTTCCATCACAAGAGTGATGGAGAGGAAAGGGGAACCAACCCCTCTGTGAAACCAAGACTTAAGTAATTTCTAAGTCGCTAAAAGACAGGAGACAATAACAATAATTCCTTTTTAGTTTTGACTATTAATTAGGAGGCTGTTTTTTTGTATTTACATTTGTATTCCTTTTCAAAATACAAAATATTGGGAGGCTCTTAAGGGCCAACCGTAAGCTGACGGTACTTCAATTGAGTACTGCTGAAAGGGAGATGACATTGCAGGAGGGACACACCGCTTGTGGCTGTTGTTTGGTTATTTTAAGGCATATGCCCACGTAATGATATCCTTTCCAGCTGTTCCATTTTATGGCTAGGTAGTTTCATTATGGGAGTGTCTGGCAAATTCCAATACACTCCAAAACTGTTGGTTTTCCCAATGCTTGTTTTCAACTGCAGCTATTATTTGTAATTTAACTCAGATTAATGTGTTTCTATCATATATATACATATGTCGAGTGTAGTGCAAGCGTCCTGGCTATGTTTCAGTGTGAGAAGTCAATAACAAAGAGGTGATGGCTGGAAGGTTTAGAATTAATCTTAAACCTCTGGCAATTGCTCTGGTAAACCCTACAAACCCTCTTTCTTCACCTGCCAAGCCATTACAAGAAGGGGAAAGACCATAAGCAAATCAGGCATGGTCCAACCCCCAAAGGGGCAGTACAGCCCACATTGCTAGGTTACATCCTTTCTGCACGAGACAACAAGCACAAGTGTTGGTCTCATTGGGCATCATCATTGAGGAGAAGCTTGGGTCTCTAGGCCTAGCATGCATGGGAACTACGTCTGGGCATACCTGTCGCACTCGGAGTGACAAAAAGACAAACAAAGAGGTGATGGCTGGAAGGTTTAGAATCAAAATTAAACATCTGACAATTGCTCTGAGCAACCCTCCAGCCCATTGTTCTTTGCCTGCCGAGCCATTACAGGATGGGGAAAGGCCATATGCAAATCAGACTTAGTCCTACCCCCAAAGGTGCAGTCCAGCCCGAACTGCTTGGTCACATCACTCCTGCATGAAACATTAAGCATCCCCAGACATATTTCAGCCTTGTTGGACGGCATCACTGAGGAGTAGCTTGGGTCTCTAAGCCTAGCAGTCACAGGACCCACATCTGGGCATACCTGTCCCACTCGGGAGACAAAGCAAAAACAAAGAGGTGATGGCTGGAAGGTTTAGAATTAATCTTAAAACTCCGGCAATTGCTCTGGGTAACCCTCCAGGCCATCATTCTTCACCTGCCAAGCCATTACAGGAAGGGGAAGACATATGCAAATCAGGTTTGGTCCCATCCTCAAAGGGGCAGTACAACCCAAATTGCTAGGTGGCATCCCTTCTGCACAAATGTGAGAAGTCAGCTGGGAACCTAGCAGGAAGGATTGTCAACATCCTGGGGTATCCTGTGAAGACATTAAAAAAAATGCCTTTTTGACTATCACCGCTCTGCATAATCTGGATACAAAAATATATTTGACTAGGGAGAAAGCATTAATGGGTTCAAATAACTGCAGGGAAGGGCACAGTTAAGAGGTCTCAGGCAAGGCAGTTAGAAGGACTGGGGCATACCCCAGTAAAGATCAGAGGGGAAAAATCATACTTAAAAATCTATCCCATCAAAAGATGTATTTTTCAAAAAGATGTTTTCATATGGATCGCATGGAGGTGACTCTCAAATGGCAGGTGTGCTTGGTACATTGCCAGTCACATGCCAGGCTACCAGTAGCCTGAAGAATGTCATACCTGAGGAGCCATCACTTAGTGTATACATTTGCCTACTCATATATATTCAAAGCATTCAGACCATCAGGCCAAACAACTATCTTTGAGCATTTAAACATTAAAATATGTATTAAATAAACAGAATATTAAAAAGAGAAAAGGCCAAATCCTACATGAAGATAGCAGTAAGGGAAAATACAAACATGCCCTTGGCGTCTGTGTACACAGTCACATTTACATCACCAAGACTCATACCTGCATTAATACACATTACAATAAAGAAGATCAGGGGTATTTGAAGCCAAATTTTTAACACTCTGTGACCTGGCGCATAGAGTTAGATTGTGCTTGTACCTCTGTCGCACTTGCTGGAGAGATAGAGGTCCAAGACCCCGCCTCTATATGAATAGTAAATTAGTAGACCCTCCTGCATACAAAGTGCGCCACACTTAAAGTTCGTTTGTTCCAGGATTGCAGTTTTTATTTGGCACATACAATTCTGGAATCCATTCTTAACAGGTTGCCCTATTTGGTAACACGTGTTTCTAACATCACATTACTTTTATCTGTCTACGTGTGGATAAACAAATGCAGTGTTCTTACTCAACGTTTCACACTTCATCTTTGTGGTTCTCAAATGAAATAACTTTTGAATTAAACAGAGATTTTTACAAATCATCCTCACTTGTTTCTTCAGTAATATGACCAACGTGTACTCCTGAGCATATTATGGTATCTATGTTTGCTGACTTTCTCGTTTTGTTTCATACAGGTGGTTCAGAAATTATCATGAATTCCCCCATGTTCACATGCTGTTAACACTTGTCCTGTAAACTGTGCACCATCTACCAGATTGAGCCTTTTAATTAGTATAAATACTATTGATTTTTGGTCTGATTGATTGGAGAAAATATATTAGGCACACATGGACAGACTAAACTGTGTTAGACGAATTGTACTATCTAGTGTGTGTTATCAAATATTACCACATACATATTTGTGTCAAATACGATTATAGTCTTGTATAGGGGTGTTCAATCTTCCCAAAATCTGTCCCACAGAAAGGTCAAGCTTTTCCGGTGGGTTCAACCTGCCCCTTGGGATTCGCGTTCATTTAAAATAGGCAGCAAACCTGCTGCATGTGTCAAGGTGGGATTCAATGTGTGTTGTTCAATAGTGTGAGAGGGGAGTTAGCCAAGCCAACTAGAGGCCTTGAGTCATTCAAAAACAGGTTTGATGGCTTTCAAAAATCCAGATTGATTCCTGCTTCCTTTGTGGATTTTCTTCGGAGGTCACATCCAGAGTGGTCAGGGCAGACTAACAAACTGGTGGCTTAGAGGATTTCTGGAGAGTGTTTGGTGACTTTAACAGAGCTTAAGAATGTTTTGGAGGAGTGTGTGAGTTGGTTGTGGTGTTTTTCATAGCTGTTTTCCCCCTTTTGTCTGTTTGTGTATGTTCTTTAGGCTCCTTCTCTAATCTTCGCTTTTTACCCTTAATCAATTCCAAAAACATCTAAAAAACTAATGGAAATGTGTGTACTTTGCCTTGTTTCTTCCCCATCCCTTTGTGCCACCACATAATTAAAAAAAACAAGTTTCCTGACACCTTTCCTCTCCTGTATTTGTAGAGAATCCTTTGTGTATGGACACAAGAAGTCTTTCTCTGCTGTGCTCAATGACCTTACCTAATGTTTCTGTGTTTTTAAAATTCTTTCCCATCATGTGAGTCTTGCATGAATGCCTTTGTTTGGCTTTGTATTTTGTTCATCAATGTGTCCTTTCATGTGGAGTTAGTGCCCACGAATAAGGGAGTAGATGAGGAGCTGTGCTGCTCCTCAGCTTGTTAGTGGACAGCCCGGGAGTAGGGCGGACTACGTCTGAGGTGGTGCAGGCAGAGGTTGAGATGGAACATGAGGAGGGGTCGACAGTGGTTGTGAAGGGGAGACATTTGCAAAAAAGGGCCATGAGGAGTCTCAGGGGTAGGATGTGGCTACCAATTACGAGGAGGATGCGATAGATGCAGAGTCAATAGAGGAGCTCATGCTAATATCTTGACATTGGCTTTGGCAGGGAGCAGGAGTTACATCAACATCAACAGGGACATGTGGTCCCAGAGGTGCAGCAGAGCCACACACTGTGTCCTAGTATAGTGCCCAAAGAAATGGAACTTCTCGTTCCAATTTATTTGACTCCGCTAACCAGCTGAGTCCCTGTCTGAGTTCTAGCCCTGTGACAAAATCTTTAGGTTCTGACTAAATTTGCTTGGCTTTACCTACTAGTGAGGCCAGTAATGCCTTCTTTCTGTACTCTACCAGTGTATATACCATGACCCACTACACAATTGCCCAGCCCATTATGACAGGGTAGCATGGTGCCGAGCATTTGCCTTTGCGTGGCATCCACCGCTGCCTTGGTTTCCAGATCCTCCCAACTGACAGCGATCAAGCAGTGCATGGAGTATGTGCATACATAACTCATGAATATGTCATTGCTGCCCTGCCCAAATCATGCCAAACGCTGCATTTTGCAACCTCCAACAGGGGAATACACATCCAGTGAAATCCCATGGGAGAGGTGCTCTTGGTGGTAAATTAGCCTTCTAGTCAATGGTGCCACAGAGTAAGACTGTTCGGGGTCAGACATGGGGGAATTGGAATACTGTTTGGCTAGTCCAGAGTCAGAGAGACATGGGAATCACTTGCTTGAATGTGACTGGGAACAGGCTGGATTATGATTCTGTGACACGTGATGTGCACTACAAGAGCACATCATTGTGCCATTGTATAGAGTGCTTGTGCAGGAGGAGGTGCCCAAGACACACTTACTTGACTTAACACAATGAACTATCCTTTGGCATAAGTTACATATTAGACTGTCTGACTCCCTCCTGAAAGTCATACTCTACAGCAAGCTCAAGTAGGCTCACACCATGACTAAATGGGCAACAACGTCATGGGTGTGGATGTCTTCTGCCCCAACGTACCATTTTAAGGAAAGCCTGTGCCTGCCTTACCGTTGTGTAGGGACAGGCAATACAGTAGCTGCCCCAGCCCCACAATTCATTTCCTATCTGGCTCTGAACGGTTGGTGAACTTGCAGAGACTGCTAATGGGTGGCGCTGTGCTGTGTGTTTCTTGAATGAAGTGGCGAAATAATATTTCACAATTCAGGTGGATTTGTTTTCAAGGGTTTTAAACCCACCATCAGTTTTCTGGTGTTTGCTCAACATTCCCCAATGCTACAACCACAAGGAAGGATTAAGACTATACTGCACTGATGATTCTTAATAACAGTGAAACATATACATGTTTCATCCTTATCGGAGCTCATGAAAACAGCGTCTTTCAATTGTGCTTGCTTGCTTGAGCCAATTAAGTAACTGAACATCACACTATTTTTAACATTTAAATTGATCAAAATCTGGAAGTCGATCCCTCTACCACCGTCGCTCCCACCGCAACACAGAAGAACAAACAGCAACCAAGCAACTCTAACAAAAGCAATTACAAATATTTCACACATGAGGATATCTGTTACATTTAATGATGGTATGGCAAAGTACAAGCTTTGGATACGTTACAAGGTATCAAAACAGACAAAGACCTGGCCCTAGCATTAACCAAACATTCTAATAAAAAGAAGTACTGGGAATATAATGAAATACACCTAGGGCCTGATTTACAAACATGTTTTCAATGGAACATTCCCAGTTAAACACTTTTGTAAATCAGCCCCTTAGTGAATGGCCCATACAATGAAAACCCAAGAGTATGACAAGGCAAAAGCTACTTCAGGGTATTATGCCATCCCACTATACAATCATGCACCACAAACATAGCGAATGTATGAGGAAGATACTTTCACACATTAGAAAAACAAATGCTTACCTGGCTCAAAAAATGCTTCTGCATGCAAAAATGATCAAAAGGAGACTTTGCAGTGTTATGACTTTCAGAAGTAGCCGCTTCACATTGTTCTTTACACAGTCATAGTAGTTCACAAAAAGACAAAACACAAAGATTTTAATGCCAAAGAAAGAGAAGCAACACAATCCTATATATTTGCACAGAACACAGATGTTTACTTCAAAACATATAATTTCCATTACAAAGATATTCATATCACTGTACTCATTGAAGGATTCTGAATTACGTGCTTATAACTCCTTGCCTGGACATGATTGAACGGGTACTTTGTCCGGGAAAGATACGATTTTATACTGGAAATCATTCACTACAATGACTAAAGAAACCTTTTTGGATCTTAATTCACTGGGAAGTCTCTGCGTCTATGTTTACCAGACAACCTACCTTGTACAGGCATGTGCGAGTGTGTCAGAACCAATGAACTAGGCAATAATCATTCTCACACTGTACTGAACTTAGAGGACTCTGACAGGGAAGTTAATTTCAGCAAAGATGATGTTAATCATAATTAGTGACCTACTAAAGGACTTTATATAATTATGTTATTTCACGGTTCACGGTTCATAATTTCAATAGTTTAGACAAGGGGCACGATTTGGACACGATTCATGCAATTGTTTGCACGGTTCAAAGTGACTTTGCACTGCTGAAAAATGACCTTACACTGCCAACACAAAACGTGATTCATGGAACTGTGCAAAGTGTATTTTTGCAATACAAAGTCAGTGCAAAGCTATTTTGTACTGCAAAAATTACTTTGTACTGACTTTCCACTGACTTGGCACTGCAAAAATACACTTTGCACAGTTCCATGAATCAGGGTTTGTGGCGGCAGTGCAGTGACTTTTCAGCAGTGCAAAGGCACTTTGAACCTTGCAAAAAAGGCCTTGAATATTGTCCTTAGTGTATAATCATTACATAATTTTAAATGAAGTAGCAATTGTGCAAACATCGTATTGATAGGTTTGATTTCCAATTGCACATCAAATTAATTGTCAAAAGAGGTTTCATAATATGAATATGGACATTTTTTAGACTTCATTGGCTTCATAGAAAATGTTATTAGGGAAATATTTTTGTTACAAATTATAATCTGTCCAAAAATACAGCAAATAAAGATTTTAATAACTATTTGGTTGGTGGCCCTTTTGATTGTGTCATGAGTCCTACATACCACACATCATAGAATGACACCATGGGAATTAGTCAACTTTTGGTCATTTCTGATGCCTCACGACCAGACCCACCTTTTCCTCACTAAATCTTCCACACAATAACAAATGCCTCCGCACTAGTTGGGTGTCCAGCCTTATTGAAATTGCGTTGGTGTTGAAGCCTTCAATATTTTTTTTCAAGTCTATATGGCTTTGCTTGTTTGAGTCAAGAGTGCATAGTGAAGCAATAGAGAATTTAGTTGGTCCTCTGATTGGTGACTGTAAACTCTATCATATTTCAGTAGGGCATTGGTAGATTAGAGGCATCTTTCTGAGAGAATACACAGATGGTGTTCCTCTCCATTTAAGTTCTCAACTCTTCAGTAAAGTGGTAGTGATGGCTGAGCAGCCAGACTTATCTCAAGAGTAAAGTGAGCAGTATCAGAAGTTACACAAAGGACAGCAATTTCTATGGTTTAAGCAAACACTGACTCAAGGTTTCTAGTAAAAGAATATACATTTATTTACACATCATTTATAAAACAATTCACTAAAGTAAAGCAGTAGAAAAATCACACTCTTAATACACCACACCACACCCAATAGATTCTGGACAAGTTAAGCTCAAAATCAAGTGAGAGCAAAATGGCATTCCAGCAATTTAAAAGGGAGGGAAAGGCAAGATTATTCACAATTAAGCAGCACCAACAAGTAAGTAAGCAGGGTAATCTAGAAAAGGCAACTATGGTGAGGAAATCAAAACAAGGGGCCTGAGCCAAAGTCAATGGACCAGAGTCTTTGCAGAGGATCCCAAAGTTCTGAGTAGTTCGCGGTTAAGTCATTGCCAAGTGTTTGAAACGAAGTTGGTTGGGAGAAAAGTTACTTTAAAGAGTAGAGAAGGACAAGCCCTCGATTGGCAAAAGATTTCAAACACTTTCACTGCAGTTGGACGGAACTAACAACCGGGTTAGCACAGTACCTTTGGAGCTGAAGAATGCTGTCGCTGAGGCAGACATTCCTGGCAGATCCTGCAGGCTCACGGTTCCTGAACCGACTGTTGGACAGACAAGAAGGAGGAAGACTGGAGGGTCCTGCACTGCTCAGGGAAGAAACCAGCAGCGGAGCAAAGCGACGAATAAAAGGTGCACTCCTTAAAACCCAAGCAGGGTCCAATCCTCCTGGCTATCCGGTTCACTGTAGCTGTGACCAGAAAATTCAACAAGTCTTGCAGTTTGGGGAACTGGTTTGTCCCACCAGCTCAAGGGGAGAAGATTCCTTGCAGATCTTCCCTGTCGTCAAAGTTTGGAGATTCGGACTCGCAGCAGGGCTTCACCGGAAGGGTCAGTTGTGGGGGAGGTCCTCTTCTTCCAGCCTCTCTTCGGTTCTCTCGATCCAGTGGGGACTCTGCCTTCCAAGTACCAGAGACCTGCTTTTTATGCAGTTTTCCCCCATTCACACAGCATGGCTGTCAATTACACAGCAAGGTGGCTGTCCTGGCGGGACAGTCACCTCAGCCAATCATACAGAGTGCGATGTGGGTCTCCAAGGAGACCCTGTGCAGGGAGTCTCAAACCCCTTCCTCACATCCTGTCCCCCTCAGACATTCAGGCTCCTAAGGAGGGCTTCTGTGCAGAAGCCCGCCAAAGGACGGACGAATAAAGGAACCAAACCTGGTTTGGCGCGCAGAGTAAAACACGAGAAAGACCTTTATGAAAGGAAATGGCGATTAAACCCAGCCGGAACCAAAATAAAATAAAAGGGGTCCAGCGGGTTTAAGTTCGAGGCTACTAACTTAGTCTATAATAGTACCAAGGCTATTTTCATAGACCGCGGTAGAGAAGAAATAATAGATACCACTGCCACTAGCCAAGTCTTAACGAAAGGGGAACAAAATAATGTTCTATGAGAAACAGACAAAAAGGCATAACTATTAACCCTTTCCAGTACTCTATGGAAGATAGTTTGTACTGGGTTTGTGAGTTTAAAATGACTAATAAAGTCAATGGCAACTTTACATGTTCTGGGAGACAATAGTCAGTCCCAGAAAATGGAGTTTGAAGTGGGGAGTCTGAAAAAGACAACCCTGTGTCACTGCACTGAAGGTGCTGTGTGATACACAGTAAAAAGATGATGCCTATGGAGTAGGTGAGGCTGCACAGTCCATGAACACATACAAATGTACAACACATAGCCAGAAACACATGTAAGAGTGGGAAAAAAGGCTCACACTCTTACCAGGTGAAAAAATAAATCCTAGAAATCCAGCAAAGCTGCTGGGGGACTGAGTAGGTAACGGAAATTAGCCATTCTGAAAAATTCTCCCTAACACTCACCCCTCCATCCTCAGACTGAGGGACAGGAGGATTTAATCCACTCCTGGATGAATCTCTTCACTCTAGTTGGTTATAAACATCCTAAAGAGACCATCAGCATTTTGATGGTGACATCCTCACCTGTGCTCAATGGTGAAATCAATCACTTGCAGGCAGATTGACCATTTTAGTAGTTTTGAGTTTTCCCCTTTCATTAGCATTAACCACCTCAAGGGTTGGTGGTCTGTCTGAATCACAAAATTAGATACATACAAGTATGGTTGAAACTTCTTCAGAGACCACACAATGGCAAAACATTCACACTCTATGGTTGCCCACCATGTTTCTGGTTCCTTCAGTTTCCTACTGATGAAGCAAATGGGGTGCTCCCTACCTTTCTCATCCAGTTGACTAAGGACTGCATCTATACTTGTATTGGATGCATCTGTCTGCGCAATGAAGGGTTGGTGATACTCAGGAGCTCTTTGGACTGGAGCTTGACAAAGGGCTTTCTTCAGGTTCTCAAAGGCTTGAGTGCACTCCTCATTCCATCTAACCCTTTTAGGGAATTTTGGAAAGGAGACTACATTCAAAGGAGAAGCTATGCTCCCATAGTTCTCAATGAAATTCGTGTAATACCCAGTGAGACCTAGGAAGGCTCTCACTTAGGATGAGTAGTATGGGTGGCCCAGTTTTGTACAGATTGTACTTTGCTTGGCAATGGCCTTATTTCACCTACTCCTACCTCATGACCATGGTAGACCACTTTGCTCTGACCAATTTGACATTTGCTTGCCTTTATGGTCAGATGGGCATGCTGAAGAGCCTGCAAAACATATCCTAAGTGATCAACATGTTCTTTCCAAGTAGGGCTGAACACTGCAATGTCATCCAAGTATGCATTGCAGAAGTCCTCCATCCCATTCAGAATCTGATTAACCATCCTTTGGAATGTAGCAGGTGCATTCTTTTGTCCAAAATGCATAACCTTAAACTGGTAGAGGCCTGCTGGGGTTGAAAATGCAGTTTTCTCCTTGGCATGGTCTGTCAGGGCAATTTGCCAATAGCCTGACGTCAGATCAAATGTACTGAGGTACTTGGCTGCACCAAGTTTACCCACCAGTTCATCTGTCCTTGGTAAAGGATGGGATCAGTCTTAGTGACTGCATTTAGAGCTCTATAGTCCACACAGAATCTCAACTCCTTGGATCCTGCCTTTGGTACTAGAACAACTGGACTAGACAATGGACTTATAGATGGCTCTGTAACCCCGAGAATCAAGAATCTTGTTGACCTCTTCCTTTATATGGGATTTTACATGTTCTGACATTCTGTAACCTCTGCTTTTCACAGGTAAACAGTCACCAGTTGTTATGATTAAAGACACAATAATGCGAAAAGACTCAAGGATACCCTGCATGACACCTACCTCATGCCCATTCCAGCTCCACAGGATACCCTGGATACCGTGGTGGATACCGTGGAAGATGAGGCCTTACATAGAAGCCCTTCCACGGCCCTGCTTGAGAACGGCCTGAACGTGGTGGGGCCTCCAGGGAAAACCCCAGAGGGGGAAAAACCCTGTGGAGATCTGCTAGAGTGCGTAGGCTCTGGATTGCGGCTTCCCAGATGTAGTTGTAATGGTGGCGGGTCTACATGTGGCGGATTATTCTTCCACCGGATGGTGTCTGAGTTCAAAGGTAGAGAGATGCGTGTGAATTAAAGTTGATAGTGAGTGCTTATTACCAATGAATTAGTAGGCTTACCCCGGTATCGGGATGAGGTCTGCCCGAATACCTGATGTTGAAGATATAGGACTGTGCACGAAGATAGGTAAAGACAGGATCAGAGAAACTGGAAGTATAGAGCACGTGTGATGAGTTCTCTGGAGACGTAGGTTTCCGAGGTATGATAGACAAACACTTGTTTTAATCTAGAGAGGTACCATATGCTTACTGCCAGTCACGTGAGACTGGGGAGATAGAATTCCCTTTCCCTTTACACTACGGGTGCCGGTTGCATTTGCTGAGCCGGGAAATTGTCTGGGGGCTTGCCTGCGAGGGTGGACAATAATCGCCAGAATTACCTACGGAACTGAAAGAGTGCGAGGAGACGGTGTGAAAGCAATTGAGCTCCACGTACCCCGCTGCACAGGCTGAAGGACCGCTCTGTGGGAAAGCGTTTCTTTTATGGATCAGTGGAATGCACGAACCGAAGGACTGAACCAACAAACAGAAGAAAGTAAGACGAACAGTGAGTATGGAAGAAGTAAAGAAGAGAGGCTTTACAGAATCAATTATAAAAGTAGCAAGGGAGAGTCGTACTCACAGAGCGGGGCTTAACTCTGAAGAGAGTAGCATCGCGTAGAGCTGCTCGCTGTGATTCTGGATATGCTGCTCCGGTGTAAGGGGGCGTGGCTATGTACCCATCTCCCAGCGCAGGAAACACTAGACTGCCACTGCTCATTCCTTGCACAGCCATGATATGAGGAGCCTAAGAGAGCGAAACAATGTGTTGTTGACTATCAGGAAGATAAATCGTCACAGTATGCACCCTCTTAGGGTTACTTCCCTCCGTCTTCTTCGGATGTTTCCTGTCGAAATTGCTTCACAAGTAGTGGAGCATGAACTGCGGACTCTGATTCCCATGTGCGATTGGCTGGAGTGTATCTTTTCCAGTCTACGCGATATTGCAAAAGTCCATAATGGTAATGTGAGTCGCATATATCAGATACCTCATAACCGGGACCTGAGGAGAAAAGAATTGGTGACGGGCATGAGGAGATACGAGGATGGAATGTACGCCGACGATCAGGTTTCAGTTGCGAGACATGGAAGACCGGATGAATTCGTGCCCAAGCTTTGGGCAGTCAGAGTTTGAAAGCGGCTGCTCCAATAGCTGCTATGAACTTGAATGGGCCCGTCGAGGGGACAGTTCGGAAGGTCTGAGATGTCTCGGAAGACACCATGCTAGGCCATAAAGACCGCATATGGAAACTAAGGCACAATAACCATATACTCTAGTGACACGACAGACACGAGGTTCGATTTCTAAACATTCTGGTTTATTTCATAGTATTCTCAGTCAGCCGACTGGGGTCTCAATGCCTCGCAACGTGTGTACCCAGACCTCGTGAGACGCAAGAGAGTGAGCAATGCTCAAGCACCAATATATATATACATAACATGCAATCTTTTGAAGGCAATTCAAACAGCCCATAAATGCATTGTTCAGGCTAAGGATCAGTGATTGACAATCATGACAATTATGATATGTTATGACAAGTCTCTATTCAGTCTAAATATAGTTATTCTAGCAACAGTCGCAGAGACAGTTTTCTGTTATGGGGAACATAAAGCTCTCAGTTCAGCAAGGATATCATGTCCGTAGGAGAGAATCATTCCTTAGCACGTTATCTATGTGTTTCTATTCATGAACCAAGGGTCAGACAGTTCTGAGGCAGAAAATGCCAGTCTCCACGAAGGAGTACCGCTAAAAGAATATAATTCATGCTTTAACTGCCTTTTACTACAGCGTTTGCAAGACAGGCCGGCACCTTGTCTGCTGATTAGATGTGGCTTCTGCTTGCCTTCAAGGACTTCATGAGGGAGGAAAACAATGTATTTCTGTATCGTTCGACATTCCTATCTGTGTTAGTCTTTCAGCATTCAGGCCATGGCCTTGCACCGTGTTTGAGTTAGAAGCATAGAATACATTTTGCAACGCGATTTTACAGAAAGGAAGAAAGCAAATGGCTGACATTTCACAAAATGACGCCTTCTGGTTACATTGACGATTCTACGTTTGCAATGTTTGTCACATGATGCAATTGGTTTCTGGCCAACATACTATTCATACAACAGGGTCGTTTCTGGTCTAACAAACCCTCCTTTAGGCCGTAAACCAAGAGCATCATCCATACATCGCATCTTCATCTGACCACGTGTCTAATTCCGAACTAGCCATAATACTGTAATCGTCATTAGAAATATTGATTGCCATGAATTCTTTGATTGTTTCATTTTCGTGTTGGGCACCTTCACTTAATATGCAGGGATGTTTTGTTTTGATTGTGTGTACACACTCATTTGTAATATGGGAGCAAAGGTTTGGCAGGCATTGTATACAACAACAGCAGAACATGAGGATTCCAAGTATCATGACCAAAATTGCAATTAGTTTCCATCCCCATGATCGCAGCAGTTCCCCAAACCATAAACTTATATTCAGATTCCAACCACCTGCGGGGACATGGATATCAGAACTCAGGACATGCAATTTCTTGATTTCTTCAAATATCATGGGGGAGGAGTCACTTATGAATACACAGCACACTGACCCCACGATTTTACATACCCCTCCACGATCAGCCAAAATGATGTCAAGGACCATCCTATTCTGAAGTGCAATTAATCTAATTGCTTTCTGTTCTAGTGTCATATTGTAGATTATATCTGTAGTTCCATTTATCGTCTTTTCTAACACTCTGGACAATTTCCTTATATTCCATGAATGTATTGCTTGTCCCCAAAATTGTATAAATGACTTCGTTATATCCCCTGCAATCTGTCCTGCCGTATCATCGTGTCGTGGCCTAGATCTGGATAGTTTTGATATTTCAGAAGTTTTGGAAAGAAAAAGTATACCTAAATAACAGGTCCCTTCCCAAGTTCTAGGTAACCATGGATAGGCGTGATCTCCGCATACAAAATAAACAGAACCTTCTATATATAATGGTTTCTCTTCTCGCTCAAGTACGGAAGTATTCATGCATCTAATAAACGTTCCCACTGGATAGGAACCTTTTTCCGTAAGCAAAACGGGACGGAACGTGGACTGTGATTAATAGTATAGGAGAGAGGCACAGCATCTTTGTTTCCTACTGGAGCCATCTTAAAAGTGATTAGGGATTTGTAAGGCCTAGAGAGCCTATCTAATGGACTTGTGGTTACCGTGTTTATTTTGCTTGCGCTTGTAAATATGGTAAAACCTACCGGTTCCAATACTACTCTTTCAAACTCATTTATGTTTGTTTCATCAAACTGACCAGTAACACTGTTGTTCCATTTTCCATAAAATAACGCTCTCAATGATGCATAACATGCAGTATTAAGTGGCAAAGGATGTACATACCAGCCCATTCCTTTTCCACCACGCTGGGGTAAATGGGAACAGATCCAACAATTGGAACTATTTAAGATAGCATGTGTCATATTCATAATCAATTGCAATGTATTATTGTCATAACCTTTTCTATGTTTCACTTCTTGTGAGGGGAGAGTATAAGAGAGCACATCTACTGGGCTGCTCGTAGTAGGAGCATTGGTAGCAGGCAAAAGAGAGTTCAAAGGATGCACAGTTTCCAGATACCAGAATATTGGGATCAGCGTAATCAAAATGCAAAGCGGTATCATAATCATTAGCATATTATTCTTTCCGAACCGAGTTTTTCTAAGAGTATGCTTAGTCTCTATTTCTACAATATCAACAGTATTGGTGCAGGAGGGAGCAGGAGTGAGTGTAGGCATTGTCTGTAATCTTTATCTTAGGAAAAGTTTTCAATGTTCGTCGCGGGAAAGTTCTCCACAGCAACACACGTTAACAGAAAGCCTTCAAGTAGCAGCAACGCGTTCAGGCCAGTTCAGGCTAGCCTGCTTAATAAATTACAGCAAGCTGATGTGATTCCGCACAGAGCTCCAAAAAGGCAGGAGCAAGCATCAATTGTGTTGGTACCATGTGATCCCGGCTTGTCCCCACGGGGTTGCACTGGTACCTCACTGTTCAATGGTAGCACCAGGAAACCGCGTTTCAAAGCTTTCAATTTGATGCAGCTTGATACAGCTCATATGCTCCTTTTCCCTAGGCCTCCGTTCCCACTTCATCCATGTTTGGGACCAAAGGCAAAACAAAACCGTAGATCACTTCCGATTTTGTGAACGTGGATTGTACCTTATGGCTCGAGGTACAGTATGATCAATGAACAATGCACTCTCATTTCCAGATGCAGGATCAGTGCCAGCTTGCGATGCAATGAGTGATGATGCGGCAGTAGTCGGACAAGGTTGAGGCACCTCTGGCTTTCAATCTTTGTTGCAAACTCCCCAGGCCCTTTCTCAGGCTTAGGAAGCACTTCAGGCAGGGAACTGGCGATCGTATCTTTGTGATCAAATGTAGCTTTATTTCTTTTGACGTCAGGATCAGGCAGCTCTTTCAAAGAAAACTGAATTCTTTTCATGTGTGTTGCGTGGATCCAGGACTTGCGGCCATCCAATCGGACTGCAGTCTGTGTAGCCAGGAGCACCTGATAGGGCCCTTTCCATCGCGGTGTGAGTGAAGATTTTCTCTCAAAATCTTTAATTAGTGTCCAGTCACCAGGCTGCAGACAATGTCCTGGGCCGCTATATCTGACAGGAAGAGCCTCCTGCACCTGCTGAAGTTTTGAGTTAACTGTTTACAATAGTTAATAAGCAACAGGTATTCTATGTCTCTCAGCCGTTTCGGCTGTGGAGCATTCCAAACATTTGCTGGTCTCCCCATCACTATTTCATAGGGGGAGAGTCCAGTCTTGGCTTGTACTGATGTTCTCATGCATAACAAAGCTAGCGGTAATGCATGAGGCCATTTGAAATTGCTCCCCTCACAGATCTTACTCAATTTATTTTTCAAGATACCGTTCTGATGTTCCACCAAACCGGCACTCATCGGGTGTCTGACTGAATGGACTCGTTTGTCAATTTGGAGGCCTGCACAAATTTGTAATATCACGGCTGCAATAAAATGTGGACCGTTAACTGACCATATGACACGGGGTAGGCCAAAACGGGAAAGTACTCTTTTAGCATAACTTTAGCTGTGGACATAGCTGTACACTCTTTCAGGGGATAGGCCTCTACCCATTTGCTAAATGTGCAGACCACCACAAGGACATATTTATAGTTTTGGCACCTTTCCATTTCTATGAAATCAAAATGGATGACTTCAAACAGCATAGAGAGGGGGCAAAACTTCCTACTGGTGTCGCTGTTCCTTTTCCAATGTTATGTTGTAAACAAGTCATGCAATTTTGGACCAATCTGTCAGCACATTTTCTAATATGTGGATTCTGCCATACCGTATCTAGATGTTGAATCATTTTCTTAGCACATATATGTGTTGGACTGTGGGCCATAGTGACCATTGTCATTACATAGGCATTTGGCAACATCCATTTTTTGTTCTCTTTGTCCACCCAACAACCTTCAGAGTCTAATTCTGCTGGACCCTCTGACCATAATTTTATTTAATCTGCAGTAGCTTCTACTTGCATCTCCTTAACTGTGGCAGTCCCATTTTCTATCATGCAGGGTACTTCTTTCATTTTTTCAACATACATTTTTGTGTGTAAATCAGTGGCAGCTTGTTTCGCAATTCGGTCTGCAAATGTGTTTCCCTTTCCAACATCACATGCTACTTTTTGATGTGCTTCACATTGCATTATTGCTAATCGTTTGGGAAGCGCAAGTGCAGACAACAGTCTCACTATCAAAGTGCCATGTTGGATTTTTTTCCGTGTGATGTCAGGAAACCCCTTTCAGCCCATAATCGACCAAAATTGTGTACCACCCCAAAAGCATACTGACTGTCAGTATATATGTTTACATTAAGGTTTGCAGAAATTTCACATGCTTTGGTTAACGCTATTATCTCTGCGGCTTGTGCTGAGTTGTATGGGATTCTTTTGCTTTCTACAATACTGTCCAGTTTAGGGATGGCATATGCAGCAGTTGATGTACCATCGGGTAATTTAGAACAAGAACCATCACAAAACAATTCTCCATCTGGCTCTTTCTGTGGGGTATCAGTTAGATCAATTCTTCTTTTCGTTTCTTGCTCAGTAACCATTAAACAATCATGATGGAATCCTTTTTCACCCCCTTCTTCATTGGGAGGGGCATTAACTCGGCTGAATTCAAAGCGCAACACCTCATAATTTGGTTATACGGTGCAAACAGGACAATTTCATACCTTGTTAATCTGGCTGATGTAAAGTGTTGCATCTGTGTTCTATTTATAAGAACATCCACTGAATGGGGTACCATGACGGTTAGAGCGTGACCTAAAACCATACCCTCGGTTTGTTTTACTGACGCAGCGGCTGCAGCAACAGCTCGCAAGCAGCGTGGCAAAGCACATGCAACAGGATCCAACGTGGAAGAGAAGAATTCGCATGGTCTATTTCTCCCTCCTTGTTCCTGAGTCAGAACAGCCAAAGCACAACCATTATTTTCATGCACAAATAACTGAAAACTCTTGTTATAATTTGGTTTACCCAAAACTGGAGCTGAAAATAATGCAGCTTTGAGCAGGTCAAATGCCTCTTGACATTCCATGTTCCATGGCAAAAGTAAGGTAACATCTTTCCTTGTCAATGCCACTATCGGTTTCACAATCATAGAGAAATTTGCGATCCACTGCCTACAATATGAAGTCATGCAAATTAAAGCCCTGACTTCTTTCTGTGTCTTTGGAATAGGCATATCAGAGATGCTTTCTATTCTTTCTGGTATCAATCTTCTTCCCTCCTTCGAAAGAAGGAGGTAGCCCAAGTAGGTTACTTCCTTTGACAATACTGGGATTTCTTTAATGAAGCTTTGTGTCCATGTGCTTCTAAATGTGTCAATAGTGCAAATGTACTTTCTTTACAAATTTCTTATGTGTCTGCTGCTATCAATAAATCATCTAATTATTGTAACAAAACACAATCTGCTGGTAATTCTAGCATATCTAGTTGTTCCTTTAATGCTCTACTGTAAATACTTGGACTTTCAGTGTAACCCTGCGGAATTCGTGTGAATGTAAATGAACGTCCTCCTAGAGTAAAAGCAAATAAATATCTGCTATCTGGATGTACTGGAATGCTGAAAAATGCATTCTTCAAATCTACAACACTAAAATATGATGCAGATGCCGGAATCATAGTCAAAATTGTAGTCACATCCGGGACTAACAGAAATTGTGAATCAACAACTTTATTCATGCCGCGCAAATCAATTATGAAACGATACGGTATGTCATTGCCTCCTTTCTTGTAAAACGGAAGAATCGGACTATTGCAAGTGCTACCAGAAGTTTCTTCAATCACGTTTCCTTTAATCAAATCTGACACAATGCATTTCAACGCTTTCTCCCCCTCGGCCGAAATTTTATATTGTGGAATACATGGCAATGTAATTCCTTCTTTCAAATGAATTTTCACTGGCTCTACTTTTAAACAACCAACATCATTTTCGTTCACTGTCCATATACAAGCCGGTACTTTACTCAATTCAGTCGGTAATGGCTTAGATACAAATTGTGATACAGGAGTCTTTTGTGGCAATATCTTCAAATACACTCCATCAGGAGAACAATAAATACCGGCATTCAATTTCTTCCACAAATGTAATCCCAACAAATTTTCACCGCAATTTTTCATCAAAAGAAATGGGCAAGATTCAGTGAATGGACCTAGTGTTATAGGTACTGATAGTGACACTGGACTAATTACTGGTGTACCTGAGAACCCTACTGAGACATTTTCATGCCCTGACAGTGGTATATCTGGAACCTGCTGATGGTCAATCAAACATTTTTGTGCACCTGTGTCCACTAGAAAAATGTGTTCCCTAATCCCAACCTTCATTTCTAAGAGGGCCCGTTCTGGTCTACGGGAATAGATACTGGTTCCAACTCCTGTCTTGGGCTGTCCTAGTAAAACAATACATCGTCGGATGTAAAGTCACCAGTAAATATGCATTGGACTTATTGTCAAAATATTTCCATCATTTGCGCTGTTTCACTGTTGGTTCTGGTTCTGATTCTGATTCTGATTCCCCTGGTTATTCTGAAATGGTGGCGCTCTTTGGTTTCTATTCTGTCCTTGTGTTCCCGGGCGAACTCTATTCTGTCTTCTCGGGAAAGTCCCATTTCGATTCTGTATCTGCGGGCACTGTGCTCGCCAATTGCCTTCTTGTCTACAATAGGCAAATTGATTCATCCCTATTGGACCACCTTGCATGTTTGAAAATTGGACTCTGGATTGTGCGTTCCCACCACCTCTATTATTGTTTGCTACTTTCTGCATCAATACTCTTGTTTTCAAATTCCCTTTGTCCCTTATTTCTCTGTCCGTCTCTGCATTTACTCCGTTCTCATAATACTGGGCCATGTGTAATACTTCACTTTGTGTTTTTGCTTGCCATGCATTCTCAGATGTCATTATTAAATTCTGAATTTTCGGTAACAATCCGCACACAAACTTATCAACAAACAATCTCTTCCCGGGTTCAGTACTCAAGTCTTGACCACTAAAATCTGCAAATATTTCTTCAAATTGATTAAAATAATCAGTCGCTCCTTCATCTTTGCCCTGTAAACAAGCAGTCAATTTATCCCAAACTATTCTCTTCTCGGGTACCAAGGTTTTCAATTTCTCTACTATTCGCGATGGTAAAGCCAACATAACCTGCGGCGGTTTTTCTCCAGCTTTTCTCTCACCATCAATTCTAATCAAATTCTCCCATGTTTCACCTAATATCGCAGCGTCATTTGTATTTCTAACCTGTTTCCATATATCTACAGGAAGAATCACGGGAAACAATAAATCAATGTCACTGTCATGATGCCTACCCCCGGGGACCCAGACCACGTCCAGCAACCCTGGAAGCAGGCATCAAGTTATCCTAAGCAAGCCCAACAACCCCTGCTAGGGGCTATTTGGGTCCAGTCCTGGCGCCTATGGCGCCAGGCTCATATGGAGAGTCAGACCTGGCGCCATAGGCGCCAGGCTCATAGATTAAAACTTACCTGATGCAGACCATACTGCAAACTTACCTGATGTAGACCATGCTGCAAGAGCTCCAAGCCAAAAGAGGCTTGGAAGGGACTACTTTACTTAGGGACTATTTTTTACTCGGGTGGGGCTGGGGAGGAATACTTAACTGGGACTATTTTGGTGGCTATTTAAACCACGCCCGAAGAGCAGCACACGCTTCGCGTTATTCTGCATCCAGCAGCGTAACGCTCACTGTGCCTACAAGTCTGCATCCAGCCTTCTGCCACGCCCGCCTCGAGTTTGGAGCTCCTAGAAAAAGGGAGAAAGAAGGTGAAAAGGTTAGAACAAGAGCAATACCTTTAATCCTTACCTGAATTCCTGATCCATCGCACCTTCGAGCTGGAAGAAAGAAGTCATTTTATGCGCGTCGCCTCGCCTGCTGCAGCGCTGCGCTGAACTCACCGGCCTTCGCAGCATCTTCACATTCCACCGCATCCTCCTGCATGTTCCTGCCGCACTCCAGCACCTAAGGAGAAGAAAAGAACAGCAAGGTGTGCCAAGGGAATTCACAGAGGAATATTAGTTAGCCCCCCATAGACTTACCTGATTTTACCACCGGGGGTACTATTCCTCTTCACGGGTCGGCGCAGCTTCCTCTGCATCTTCGCCGAACTTCGGCCCCTAAGGGGAAACAAAAGGCAGCAAGGTGAAACAAAGGGACTAACAAGGGAACCCTCCTCACCACAATAGACTTACCTGATATATTATTCCCCAAAACTTCATACTTTCTCTCAGCGCCTGAATAAGGGAGAAAGCAACAGGTTACATATTGACATTATTTTATCGAACTGTGTTGGAAAATACAAATCCTTACCAGAATACTACCGGTTGCCACGAGGAACTCTTCATTAGGGTCAAGCTGCAACCTGCAAGGAATCGGACAAGAGTGAAAGTCAGGCATTTGAACTCTTACGAACTTTATACTTACGGCGTCTTGCCGGGAATCTCGGAGTCAATATTGTTCTGGAACTCAGCAGTTCCTTCGAGCCAGTGAAGCAACTGGTTATCAATGCGCCCCTGCGCTCAATGCAGGATGGAGAGCTCATCTTTTCAAACCATCAGAAGAATATTCCTACGGGCCAAGCAAAGGAAGCTAGGTGGGCCAGTCCAGTCCGTCATCTCGGCCCTACGCGTCACATTGGTGGAGACCACAGCTGTCCAGTTCCGATCGACGCCTCTGTGGGAGCCAGGTGAGCGTAACAGTCACTCAATGTAAAAACAGATGAATTCAAAACAGATTCAATTTTTTTATAGAATCCTGACAGGTTTTTCCTAATGTCAGGGATCGTCTGCCTGATATTATTTACCTCTTGTCTAGAAAAAGGGACATGTACAAACTGTGCAGTATAATGGGCTTCTATCGTTCGCGCTGCAGTCGTTGCAGTGGCAGCAATTTCTACTTTCGGGACAAACGTGGGAGGCACTTCCCTCATGGGTAATTGCAAACTAGGTGTTTCTACATTTGTTTGTTTACTGGGCAATAAAGCTAAATCAAGAGAAAAAGTTTCAGGTGAAAATGCTCTTTTGTAAATCGTCATTAAATCAGCAGGAGAACATGTCTTATTCTTCATACATTCATCTTGCTAATACTCTACCATGACCTGTAATGCCTTTATCTGCATTTCTGGTGTATACTGACTAAACGTATCATGCACTTCCATTGGAGAAATGGCGGCATCTGTAATCCATCTAAGCGCGTCTCGCATACATATCCTCATCTCTTAACTAACAAGTTTCAACGGCGGAAAATTCGTCGCTGGACATCTGACATATACTGTTTATCTTTCTTCATTAATTCTCTATGTAATCGATCAAACTTGTGCTTAAACACAAATATTTAGTCTACATGTTCTCGTACTTTCGTCGCATTATCTCGCAAATGAGAAAGAACAACCATATCACGCAACTCCTGCGGTGCCAATGTGTCAGTAAAATCACTCCAGATTCTCACAAGATACTTCCCCATGCATTCTAACAATACTTGCTGTTCACCATGGCCTCTATGATAAGATATGGAACTTTGTACAGCTGCTTCATCGCCACCTTCAACATATGCTTCTGCCCAATTTCTAAGCTCTTCTTTCCTGTCTTTACTAACCATACTACAAATCACTCTACTGCTTCCTTGCACAGGCCCCATCTCTGTAGAACTCCCTACTAAAGTGGCTAACTCATGCTCTGAAGGCGGTGGAGGAAATGATGTCACAAGCACAGGGGTAGAGGAACTTGCTACCGGTGCAGATGGAATAACGGGAATGGGAGGTACATAAGGAGGAGGTGCAACTGAGTCAGTACTTTGATGTTCATTTCTTCCCTCATTCAATATTTTGTTTATTAGCTCATCTGATGTATGCAAATCTTGATGTGGATATATTTTCTGTACACCTAATTGGAAAGCCCTGTCCATGTTCCTAATGGCCTCTGTCTGTTGATGCTGATCATGCTGTAGCGCTTTCTCTGCGTTTGTTTTGTGTCTGCGTGCGTGTTTCTCTCTACTTCTCAAACTGAGATTAGCTTCCTTCCTCCAGTCTCTCACGACGTTGAACACTGCTGGTCTGGCTTTCTTGTGTAGCAATACTGATTCTAAGTGTTCTATATGTGCTAATTCAAAGCTCCCATAGTTAGGCCACTGTAGATCTGGTACATGTCTGGTCTGCCTATGCCAAATCGCATTAAACACTATTGCCCCTATACCGTATTTTACATACATTTCATATGCCGGCGACCCTGCGGGTGGCGCGACCTGGCCAGTTTCCAAAGATTGTCTACCACATTGGAAAAATCCCACTTAGCAGGAAGACAATTTCCCAGGAATGGTTCATCCTTACCCTTATCTTACCCTGGGTGGTTGATCTTGCAAGAGCAACTCTCGATCAATATCAAGACGTTTAGGAATGGGGCATGACTCACCTGATCAATCAATTCGTCACTCAGGACGCAATTCATCCGTGTACAGACGCAACCAAGAATGGTCGTGACTGCATGTCTGGCTCAATCTGCCTCGTTCCAGGACCCTCGCCTCGATGCTCTTTGGGCGCTGCTCATCGATCCGGGATCGGCTGTGTACAGATCTGCAAAGGAGTCTCTCATCACTTCTACAGGGGCGCCACGAACACCTTTCGATCCCGGCTCGATGGCTTCGTCCTCGACTCGTTTTCGCCTTCTTCAAACACAATGTATACGATGGAGCAAAAGAGGGAGGGTGCCTATTCGGGCGCCATATTTGCTAGGCCATAAAGACTGCATATGGAAACTAAGGCACAATAACCATATACTCTATTGACAGACACGAGGTTCAATTTCCAAACATTCTGGTTTATTTCATAGTATTTTCAGTCGGCCGACTGGGGTCTCAAGATCTCGCAACCTGTGTACCCAGACCTCGTGAGACGCAAGAGAGCGAGCAACGCTCAAGCAGCAATATATATACAAAACATGCAATCTTTTGAAGGCAATTCAAACCGCCCATAAATGTATCGTTCAGGCTAAGATTCGGTGATTGACAATCATGACAATTATGAAACGTTATGACAAGTCTCTATTCAGTCTAAATATAGTTATTCTAGCAACAGTAGTAGAGACAGCTTTCTGTTATGGGGAATATAATGCTCTTACTTCAGCAAGGATATCATGTTCGTAGGAGAGAAACATTCCTTAGCATGTTATCTATGTGTTTCTATTCATGAACCAAGGGTCAGACAGTCTGAGTCAGAAAATACCAGTCTCTGTGAAGGAGTACCGCTAAAAGAATATAATTCATTTAACTGCCTTTTACTATAGCATTTGCAAGACAGGCCGGCACCTGGTCTGCTGATTAGATGCGGCTTCTGCTCACCTTCAAGGACTTCATGAGGGAGGAAAACAATGTATTTCTGTATCGTTCGACATTCCTGCCTGTGTTAGTCTTTCAGCAATCAGGCCGTGGCTTTGCACTGTGTATGAGTTTGAAGCATAGAATCCATTTTGCAAAGTGTTTTACAGAAAGGATAAAGCAAATGGCTGACATTTCACAAAATGGACGCCCTCTGGTTACATTGACGATTCTGCATTTGCGATGTTTGTCACATGTTGCGATTGGTTTCTGGCCCACATAATATACATACTATAGGCTTGTTTCTGGTCTAACAACCGGGAAGACAACCAGACCCAAACCCCAAGTTTGATGTCTGGAGCTGGGGTACGATGACGATCAGCAGATCTTTTCATTCTGTTTTACGCTTCTTTGGGGGCCTTTCTAGATGAATAATGACCTTGACGTATTTGTTCCATAAGGTTATCGACATCCTGGAATTTCACGTCTGAATGCCTATTCTCTGGAAATGAGACTGGATGGAATCCATAAGTGCAATGGAAGGGTGAAGTCTTAATCGCAGAATTGTATGAGTTGTTGTCGGCGTATTCTGCCAACAGTAACAGATCTATACAGTTGTCTTGGGTGGCAGAAACATAACTTCTTAAATATCCTTCTAGAGTCTGGTTGAGTCTCTCGGTCTGTCCATTTGTCTGAGGATGGTACCCTGAACTCAAAGCTCGGGTGATTCCTAACATCCGGCAGATATGCTTCCTGTAGCGGGAAGTGTATTGGGATCCCCTGTCTGAGATTATAGTCTCCGGTAACCCTTGGAGCGAAAAAATCTTGGCGATGAATGTCCTAGTCATCTGAGCAATGGAAGGAAGACTAGGGAGACGTAAAAAATGTGCCATCTTTGTATAGGTGTCGATAGTGTCCATGATGGTGGAACACCCTCCCGAAGGAGGTAGATCCACCACGAAGTCTGTGGAAATAATTTGCCACGGACGTAACGGTAGTGGCATCCTGGCCAAAGCCCCTAATGGAGAATGCCGCAGGTTTTTGGTCTGAAGGCAGGTTGGGCATGATCCTACATAGTGCCGGATGTCACCTCTCACCGACGCCCTACAAAAATACCTGGAAACCAGTTCCCGAGTGGTTGCTAGTCCACAATGACCTGCTGTTTTTGAGTCGTGGCACATCTTGAGCACCTCTTTTTGCTAGAATTTCGTAGGTATGTATGCTTGATGTCCATGAAAGTAACAACCTTCCTCCCTTGTCAAAGTTCTGTGTTCTGATTTTGACAGATGTCATAATGGGGAAGGTCCCGATTGCTGTTCCAACCGATTCAAGAATTTTTGAGTCCTTGATATTTCTATGGCCAACCTGGGAAATATTGGTTCTGATCTGAACGGATCGTTAGGAGTAGGTTCGTTACGAGACCGAGCGTCCGCCTGTAGATTACGTTTCCCTGGTATGAAAGAGAAAAGAATCCTGAAAGGAGAGAAAAAATATGCCCATCTACCCAGTCGGCTATTACAAGTCTGGGCATATTGGAGGATTCTTAAATTCTGATGATCTGTTCTAATCTCTACTGGATACTTTGCTCCTAACAACAGGTGTCTCCATTCCTCGAAGGATCTTTTTATTGCCAACAACTCCTTCTCCAATACAGTGTAATTTAGCTCTGCTCCGGATAAGGTTTTAGACAAATAGGCTATGGGATGTTCCTGATGTCGTTCATCTTCCTGCAACAAAACTGCCCCCAAGGCACACTGGGATGCGTCTGTTTCGATGATAAACCTACTGGTCTGGTCAGGCGTCATCAATACTGGTGTGGTCGTGAACAACTTCTTGAGTGTATCAAAGGTCTTTTTTGTTTTTACCGTCCAGATATAAGGAACCCCTTTCTTCAATAAATTGGTAACAGGTTGTGTGAGAGTTGAAAAGTTTGGAATGAACCTGCGGTAGAAATTTGAGAAACCTACAAACCTTTGGATATCTTTGCATGACTTTGGGACTGGCCAATCTCTTACTGCTGAGACCTTTTCGGGATCCATAGCGATACCCTGGGCTGACAAGATGTATCCAAGATATGTCACCCTGGATTGATGGAATGAACATTTCTCCAGGTTACAATAGCGGGAAACTTGTGTCTTCTAACTGGCCGGACCATTTTGCCATGATAGCTTTTAATGGCAAGATGTTAAAACACGCTCTCGTAATGAACCACTTATCGTGTGGTTTGTTACTCCATGTCAGGTAAGCTTGTGAGGTATATGGGCATGAAATTACTGCCTGCTGCGATTGGAGTTAATTCGGAACTCTCTGGCTTCATGTAATTCTTTAGTCTGGCCAGTTAGCAGCAGTTTGTATTGCTGATGCGACTGTTCATCCAACAAAATAGGGTATTGTCAAGGTGTCTGTGCATTGATACTCCTTACGCTCTTATTAATATGTTCTAACCACGGTATTTTGAGGGCATCTTTCTTTTTTAACAGTTCACAAATAATAGACTGTGTGAGGGAAGCTCTCTCATTTGCCCAAACTCTTAGCCAATGCAACACGAGTTCTAGCTTTAGTCTGTCTTATATATAGCTTTAACCTAGCTCTTTGTATGTTGTGTTCTTGGCTGCTGACTTGGCCAAACATGACAATTTCTTAAGGAAACAGTTTTCAGTCCTTTGGATCTTATTTGTGTCCTCAAATCCCCAAAGTAAAGCCCCATATTTCACTGTTGCTTCTGCTGTGTGTTATACACCCTAAGAATCAAGTCTAGGGGCTGGCCTTTGCACAAGTTAATGACACAAGTAACACCCTCTAAATGTTGTTTCACAAATTAACACCAATGGCCAGAGCGCAGAACATCACACCACCATGCTGCATATGGTGCCCTGGGCTGCCATATCTGAACTTGTAGCCTTCACAACCTGCAAGGCTATACTGACATATAACCATTTGCTTCTTTGCAAGAGGCGACGTAAAGTGGTCCCCGGAACCCCAGATAGTTGTGTAGTGCTCCCAGCCAGCACCATCGTCTGGTTGCCAACTAGATGAAAACTATTGGTGCTCCAGTGTGTGTGAATTTACATGTGAAACGTTTAAAAGCAGGTTAACATTTATACACCCAGGCTGATGGCTCATTAGTCATAACACATAACGCAGACAGAGCAGGGTATGTATCTGTTAAATTAAAATCTGCCCTCAAAATGTGCAGAGTGGCATGGTGTGACAGCACTTAATAATACAAAAAAATACAATTCTCAGGGAAGACGTCGTTCAAGGGGAAAACAAATGTTTACAATTCTTTATTGAAGGCAACAAGTCTAGATTTTGAATCTTCCATTTAGTTGCATGCACAAAATAAAATAACACAGGTCTCCTAATACAATGCCTGAGATGTAGCATCGGGACAGCATTGAGCTTGTAATTCTCTAAGTTGAGTGTCAATCAAACATTCACTCAACCATAAGTAATTTCCTGATGATTAGAAAAAGATTGCATTATAAAGTTCTTTTTTGATAGGAAAGTCGTTTTACGGAAATTAACAATCTGGTAATTAATCTTGGGCTATTGTTTCCTTTTTTATAAGAGCGTTACGTTATTTTTGCTCAGAATTGGACAGTAAAGATGAAAGTATCACACCTTTAGAGCATCACACAAGGAGCCACACGTGTATTCGCGTTGTGGCTGATTTCAGGCTGCAGAAGAACAGGTAGCCTGAAGAAGCTGACCTCTCTCGTTCATTTTGGATGGAACTAGCAAGGGGAGCACATCATTGCTGCATGGATTTCATTTCCCTGATAAGCAGATGAGCTGGATACACTTGAAAGGCAATACACAGCTAGAATGGAAGGTATTCCAAAGAACGTACACAATCAGATGCAACAGCAGTCGCTATATCAAAATGAATAAACAAGGGATGGACATAAAAAATAGCTCATTCAAGTGAGAACTCTTTTAGTACCACTAACCTTGGTGGGAAAGAGTTGGGGGCAAATAGCTTAATTTTGCTATCTTTACCGTCCCCCACTTTCCCTTGGTTCCCTGACTGATAAAATAACTGCCGTGAGATGCCCACCACTCCCCAGAAGCTCACGACAGTCTGCTTGGGAATTGTCCAGCCACAACCTGCTTAGTCCCTATGACAACATCAGACCAGTCCGAGCCTTAATTCAAACATCTGCTTCAACCTGTGTGGCCATTTCTGCAGTGTAGCCTCCAACACCCGTGCCCCACTTGCCCCGGGACCCCAGGCTGCATAATCAGTGTGGCCTGATAAGACAGCTCCCCAGTAACCCACGGCACCCTCTATCGGACATTTCTCAATCACAACCTGGAAGGTCCCCTTCGCCATCATGTGACAGTGGCAAACTCCTAATTCAAAAATCGTCTTTAACTTATTGACCTTAGAATTTAATGAACTCTACCAAAAAGAGAGGTTCAAGATGTGTGCCCTTTGTGAAAAATAGAAATAAATAAATAAAAATAAAGATGTGTGCCCTGATTACACTGGGCCCCCTTTAAAAAAATAACAGTTATCAAACATCTATCCGCTCTACAGATGCCCATGATGCCCTGCCATTGAAATTGGCCATCCACAAAATTATAATTGTCTACAATATTATATGACAAACACTCACTTCCTTATTCCAGTCTCTCTTTGGTGTGTACTCAACCGTGTGTAATGGTGAAGGTAGAAGCGCAAATGGAAAGCCTCTTCACCACTTTGCCGGTCCTAGACCTCTCCTCCACTTTGTCTGTGCTGTGCAAACAAAAGTAAGGACCTCCCCCTCGCATTTTCACTGCTCCTTGTTCACCACTCTCTGTGCCTGCCTGGATCATTCCCAACCTCTTTTCCTTTTACTTGTCTTGGAATCCAACTCTCCAGATGAGCTGCCAGGTGACCGCTATCAGCAACTATAGCATGTCTATCTTACAAGCAGCTGCAGCAGTTATAATCAGCACACACTTTTGAGTACCTGCACGGTTTAAAGCATGACCTCATCCCGGTGTTATGGTACAAGGTTTTTGTACTGCACCAAATTGCCACCAGAGCCATATCAGATACCCTGGTTTATTTGGAGGTTGATGATTTGTGGCCCTGCCAGTGGCGTCCAGACCTTAGTCGGTGGAGGAAAGGGACTAGGAAGGACATAGGAGGATGGGGAACAAAGATGGATGACATAGGAGGATGGGAAAGTGGTTTCAATGAAACCGACAGATGGATGGGATGATGAAGAAGGCTAAAATGTTTTGTGATAGCTCGTGCGCATGTGCATCCGTTAAGGTGGACCATAGATTGGGATTGCACAAAAGAAGGTATGATCTAAACGTGTCTGGCATCAAAGGAATTGCCTGTGTGAAGCAGTTTACAGGTACAATAGGTCGTGAATAACAATTAGTGTTTGGCTGCATAATGTGCTTCAGATGGGACCCGAGCCTTCCTGTTTAATTCTGGTGGCTTTTGGACCGAGGAGAACTTTTTAGAGTGTTCAATGGAGCAAACTCCTGAATAGAACACGCAATCACTATACTTGCACTTACGAAGTGAACCAATATGCCTTTATTTGAGGAAAGATGAAAAAACATTTCACTTCAAGAAGTCCTTTCCACAAAATGTATTTATTGATTTATTTTCATTTACATTGACTTTTTATAATAAATAAAACCAAATAACAAATCCCAAAACAAGTACAACAGTGCAATTGTAGCATCAAACATACCACGGTTCACAATCCTCCCAGCTCTCCACCCTCAGGGCATAAGAGAGAATCCAAGGAGTATGTTTTGGTGGAGTCTAACAGAAACTACGGTTGCATGCATGCTGACGATTTGCTGTTTGTACTTCGGTAATTGGAAGGCTCATTAGCTCCTATGATGGAAATGAGAATAGTTTTGAAGAAGTCTCCAGATATAAAATCAACTGGCCAGAGACGGAAGCTTTGCCCATCACAAGTTCTTTCCCCAAAATTGATGCTACAGTCAGTGTCCAGGAACACTAACAACAGTCATTTGATCGTGTTTGCATTTTCATTGTGGCTTAATCTGTTGTTTAAGTATGATTTATTTGAACTACTGGTGTGAGATGACAGAAACATTGGGAGAAGTGTGTAATTGGGGGAGAATTTCTCAATGACCCCACTTGTCAAATGCAACAAATAGGTCGAGGAGGACTAGGAAGGCAAGTCCATTGAACTTCTGAGCCCAGATTACAGAAACTTTGCACTGGTGCAAGTGCAATGTTGCACGTTTGTAGCGTTAGGCAAAGTTTGCCCTATTACTAAAAACACTGGGACATATTAGAAAACCATTGCACCATGACAAGTGCAGTTTGGCATGTAATAAGCACCAGGGCAAAAATTGCAGAGTGAAAAAAAGATACCTTTTCACTGCACGTTTACACCAGGGCAAGGTTTGCTCTAGTGCTAATACGGAATGGTATTAGCACAAGGGTAAACTTTGTGCTGGTGAAAAATGCAGTGAACATGTATCTTTTTTGCACTAGAGCAATTTGTTCCCTGGTGGTTATACCAAACTGCACTTGTCATGGTGAAGGGTTTTCAAATATGTCTCAATGTTTTAGAAATAGGGCAAACTGTACGCTATTTCTAAAACATATCATGCAACTCTGCCTTGCGCTGGTGCAAAATGTCTGTAATCTAGTCCCAGATGTCTAAATGTATTTCTAAAATGCATCACTTGGCAGCTGTATGCCAACCACAAACTGATCCAAAATGGCTGTGTTGCTGCTGTAAATGGCAGAAAAATATCCAACAATGAATTGCTTGGGTGGCGCAGTGCTTTGGAGGCCAAGCAAGAGATAAGGGGCCTGATTCACAGAAGCGTTTTATAATGTTATGTTCATTTATACCGCACACCGCTACCACCCAAGGGCAGTCTCCAGTTGCCCACGCGGCTCTGCAAGAGAAGATGGCTGGGTGTGTTAGTGGGGATAAGATGATAGGATATGTTCAGAGCCAGGAGGAACTGGCATCTGTGAGCTGTGTTTTGCCTGTGGGAGTTGGTTTGGGAGGCCTGCTGTGCATTATAACCGTATGGGTGGGACGCAGTGCCTCCGATGTGTGCTAGTGTTTGTGTTGGTGTGTGTGTCGTGTGATGTTAGGCTGTATTGTTGTGCGCACTGGTTAGTTGTAACCATTAGGGTCCAGAGTTGCAGATGTCTGTTGGGGTATGACTATCTCTTGTGTTGGTGTGTAATTGTGTAGTTGATGGATTTATGGACTATGTGCCAAGGAGTTCCATCTAGGTTTGCTTCCAGAGTCTCAGAGAGATGGTAAGGTTCAAAAGTTACATTTATTGTTGGTGTGTTTATGTGTAGTGTGGCTAGCCGCTAGTTAAGTGTTAATGTTAATGTTAAAGGACATTTGTACCGTGCACTATCACCTCCGGAGTGGTCCCTTGGTGCTCTGGCGGCTCTGAAAGAGGAGGGGAGGTTGAGTTAGTGGGAGGAAGCAGGAAAAGTGCAAGAGAGCAGCGATGTGCTGTTGGCGGCCTCAGCCCGGTGGGTCCGTTGGCTGGGCCTGGGGTGTTTGCGGCCGGTAGTCGTTGTGTACTGTTGTGCAAGGCTATGTGTGTTTTTGTTTTGTTGTGCAATGTAGTGACGTTTGTGCGGTTTGTTGTGCTGTAGGTTTTGGTTGTGTTTGGTTTGGAGTTTGAGAGGTGTTTGCAGAAAGGGAAATTGTTAGTAGGGTTGGTTAGTTTGCGTCTCTATCCTGAATTAGAAGCGCTCGGCTTGCGTAGTCTCCCCTGTTGCGGCTCTGTCCTGATCTGGGTCCGACTGGCATGCAGGTTCCTTACTCCTCTAGCCCCCGCCTCTAACATGCTCTCTCATAGCTCCCCTTATCCTCCATTCATACTCCTGTGGACAGTGCATCTGCCAATGACAAGGTAGTGGGGTGATTGCCAACATCTCAATAATTCCACACCAATGTGGTACCTGGCGGTGATCAAGGGGCGGGCGAAGTGTAGTGGCGATGGTTATGCTGGAGGAGCAGGAATGGCAAGTCGGTTAGTAAATCGGGCGTTTTGACGCAAGCCCATTGAAAAACACACAGTGAATCGGCCCAAAGAGTGAAAAATAGAGAGAGAGAAGGAAAGAGAAGGAGTTAGGGTGGATGATGGGCAGTAGATAATGGGAAAGAACGGAAAGAAGAAAGCGGGCAAGGAGGAACCAATGGTAGTTTAGAGAGAGCCCGGGGACAGACTGGATCAATTGTTTGACATGAGCTGAAGGGAACACCCACCGTCTGATTTTTCTGACATTCTTTGGGCCTGATTTACAGAGCCTTTTTCAATGGGATTGTGCCCTTATAAAAAGCTTGAGAAACAATAGGCAAATGGACACAATTGCTGATCAATTTCCTGAGCCTTTCAATGTTTATTGGCACTGTGAGACAGCTGTCAGTCTTATAGTGGGAGCTATACCACGCCTGTGGATCAATGAGGGTTTCATTTTGCAGCCCTGTTATTCTACAACCATGACAATCCATTGGAAGACAACAGAGAAAATCCAACAGAGCACCGCAAGCCTTGCACCGCCTTCCTATTTACACAGTTCCCACACACTCTTGTAAATAACCTCAGTAGATTTACGCGCCTACATTGAAAGAGAAGTGCACACAAGGAGTCAAAAGTAATGGGCTTTTAAATGATCTGTGTCTAATCTCAGTGCGTATCATTCACTCGTTCGCATGCTAAAAAAAATGGATGACCTCAGTTTTCATTGCTCATTGTTAATTCCAGCCTAAGTGACCAGAGTGGATCTCTTGAACAGGGCGATGCAGAGCATACATCAAGTTAATGGTTACTGTCATTTTCAGGGTCCAAAAGTGCCTTATTTCACACTTTCTATCACTGCAATTTCATTTTAGAAAGTAATCGCTTTCAAGCAGCTGCATTATACCCTGCTTATTTTACATGATAGATTGTGGACTCATTTAGACAAGCGGTAAGCATTTGTGAACGCTCTGATATTTCCACTTGCCTTTGAGCCATCTGAAGAGACTGCTGTTTCATTTGCATAGGCTCTTTTGGCAAGCCTAGTGAGTCATTTTGAGGGTCAGCTTAGTTTCGAAAAAACTTTACACAAAAAGATTGTGCTTTCTTGAGTGTTTACGTGTTTTAAGACAATTTAGTTTTAGAATTAGAATGCAACATATTCATCCTTTTATTTTTCAGCAGTCTAATTGCAATGTCCTAATATCAAGTGCAGGAGACTTGTCCTGTTCATTGCAAAATGGCACGAGGTCGAGTGTATGATGTCTATATTGTTGTAGTGTTTTCTCTGTAATAAGATATACGGCTCAGATGCAATGGGCCTTTGTGAATAAGACCCACTCTGTGTGTTTGTGGTTTGCGCTCCCAGTATGGCTCTGCCTGTTAACACTATTCTATTTATAAGATATGAGCGATGCTGTTTTTTCCAAACCACTTAATAGAACCTAATAACAATATGCACAAGGTAATTTAGGAAGTTTGTGCCTTAAACGTTTTACTTTCCCAAAGCACAATATTGTTGTCATGCGACCACAGCTGGTGCCAGTGGAGATAATGAATCATGTTATGCAAAAAAGGCAAAATAATGAAAATGAGCACAATAGTGTTATGGCTACTTACCGGTAATCTTCTTTACTCTTGCACTTACTTCCTTGTCCTAATACTCATTCATTTGAGGTGTGCCCATGCCTCATTCAGGCAAGCACATGCATCATGTTTCAAGTAGATGTCCTCTCCTCTAGCCCCACCCTTCCAGGTGTCATTGTCATCTGGCCTGAGTCCAACATCCCTCCTGATTCATTTGCCCAACTCTATATCCAAAGGTGGATAGCTATGTGAGTAAAGCATTGGTCTCTGAGGTGAGGTCAGCCTGAACTTTTCAAGTTTGAATCTGACGGTATGGCCGATTTAGCCTCTTGTCCTTCGGAGGTCAAAGTATCTAGAACCCTTCAAAGGGGGCAACAATAACACCTGTGTTGGAAGCTTGAGGAGTCTAACATTAAATGCTATATAAAGTAAGATGACTAGAAAGAGTAATGAAGAGTAATAGTAAGTATTTAGGCCATTACCTCCCACAACCCTTCCTCCTGCCATTCCATACTTATCCATAGATGTACCCAAGCTGCAGTTACTTGTTCTGATTTGTTACAAACACCAGCAACTTTCCATTGAAGCTGAAAGTCAAGAGATTTATTACACATTCTCATATGACCCTCTGTTCTAAAAGACAGATCACCCATTTCCATCCTGAAGTTGGAAATTAAAGTTGAAGTGGACACCACAGTGGATACCCTACCGATCTAGATTAAAGATGGACCCTGAGCAGTAACTTTGGATGCGTCCATCTCTCTAGTGGAGCTTTCCTGTACTCCCACTGCGCTGAACTTGTGTTTCGAAGGATATCATAGAAATAACTGGCCTGATCTACCTGTTGATGGATTTTACCCTTAGGAGCTGATCAAAAATCCACAAAAGGGCTCTTGCACTTTTAGAAAGCCCTCATTGCAACATACTGCTCCACTATAGTGGCTGGAGGGAGACCCAGTTCAAAGTCTCCCTGCCAGAATTGAATTGAATTGTATGGGCAGGGTCACAATTTTGAGCTCAGAAATCCCTTTCAACACATTATAGCTGAAATGGGGCCAATTGATAGTCGTAGGATTTCAGGGTGGGAAACCTGCATAATGCCTAAATAGAAAGGGTTAAATACCATGACAAATCTAACCAAACCTCCCAACAATGACTCTACCACAATGTCCAGCTGGTACATCAACGTGGAAAATGTCCTTGACTGATTCCCTCTCAGATGGTTCATAAAGGCCTTCATTGATGTCTTGTCTAAGATGATCTGCATTGTCTTTCAGAAATGGTGTACAGTTCTTCAATGCCAGAATGTATTTATTCATTCATTTATTTTATTTATAACCACACATAAAACAAAGCCCGGAGGCATGGGGGCATCAACAAGACACATACAACAAAAAACATGAATCAGAACGGGATCAAGGGAAACAGATCAGGCTGGGACATTCCGATGTTTTACTCAAATAAAAAGGTTTTCAGCCTGCGTTTGAAGTGATGTAAGCTGTTGCAGGTCTAAGATCCAGGGAAAGGGCATTCCAGATACGAGGAGCTGCATACGGGAAATATATTTGCTCCACATAAGAAAGATGAGTTCTCGGGGTTTCAAGAAGGTATTGTTAGAACTCAAAACTCTGCGAGCCCCTAAGGCGTGCATGTTTGTGTCATCCCCCTTGGCACGTTTGAAGTTACAGTGTGGCACCCCAATACAGACTACCTGTCTCTGTAGTCACTATGAGCAGAGAAGCAGGAGTACAGTGTCTCCCTTGATAGAAAATTTGGTGGCTCTAGTGACTAGAGGAGGTCTCCCTGATCTTACTAGGTACCATGATCATATTCTTGAAACATTCTGAGCAAGGACTTCAATGCACCAAGATGTGTCTTGAAAGGGGGCCCAGGTGCAGAGTTGAGCAGGCAATCACGAAAGGTATACCACATGCAAGAAAGATTGCAGATTATCACTAAAGGAACAACCCACATTCTATGACTTGAGTTGAAGGAATACTATTGGAAAACTCACCATCACTCCTTGGAGACTGAGCTAGTCCTGGGTTGAGCACAACAAATTCTAGACAATCCGTGGCTTTTCAGTTTTCTAACCCTTTTCAGAGAAAGAAACACTGCCATTCCCTTATACTAAATATTGTTTCTCTGAAGGTCGGTCATTCTGATGGCATGATTTGATAGGGAACCCATACCATTTTGGCATCTTGTACAACATTGCTGTGTCTCTCTCTGCTAATTCCTCGGACTGTCACTGTAATAGCTAGCCATCTAAATAAAGGGATAACATTGCTCCTTTTCATGTTAACTAACAAACATGGGGACTTACGCTATTGGAGAACCTTGCATAAAAAAAGAACAGTAAATAAGTGGGTAAGGAAAATAGACCAGGAGAGAATTGAGATTGTTCAAGCATACGCATATCTTGTTATGTATATATCTGATCAAATGTCACAACTGGAAAGATACACACCACAAAAAAATGGTTAAAGAATTTGCTACTATAATGAGCTTTATCAGAGAAAAAGATGGCTTTTCAATGGAGGACTTTGTAAAACTATATAAAAGTTGCATCATCCCCAGTATGTGCTATGGACTAGATATCTTCAGTGTGAGAGAAGCAAACTGGTTGAAGAAACCAGAGGGAACATTGTGGAGAAGAGTGTTGGGGATGACAAAGTCTGCCCCGGTTCAAGGGTTTAATTGCGAACTTGGGCTTACTTCACTTACCACTCAAAGGAAAATGCTCATGGGTACATTATACATACGCCTGGTTCATAATGAATATCCGACGGATTCAATACTCAGTATATTTAAATCAGTACTGTAAAATTGTGCAAATGATAAGGTATTGATTTAATGGTATGGTGATGGAAATACATTTTTTAATGCCATTGGATTCGCAATTGAGGAAAATATGGTTATGTCAAACATGGAGAAAAAACTGAAAAAGTGTACCACAACATGGGACAGATATACCAATATTACCATTTTGAGTAAGCAATGAAAATATCAACGATATGTGCTTCAAAGCTTTCCTGTAGATATTCCATGCAAGTATATCACAAACCATTTCAACCACAATGTGAGAAGATGTATCCTACTACTTAGATTGGATTACCTTCCAACGTTGTCTAGAACTGGTGCGTGGAAAAAAAATCCCATATGATAATCGTATTTTCAGATTGTGTTCTATGGATGTTGGAGACAACAAGACATCTACTAACCAATTGTATTAAGATGAAAGACGCATAATTTTAAGATTATTTGAACTTAAAATACAGCTTAGAGAACTATTACTCGGATCAAGTATGGAGCTTTCTATATTCGGGAGTATGTAATATTGCTAATTTTGCACTATATCATCTATGGCTGGAAATAGAAAAAAGGACAGAGAACTGTCCACAGACAGGATCGAATCCATGATTCACATGCTTTGAGCTAAGTGGTATAGATGAAGTATATTACTCAGTGAAGAAAACAGCACTATGACATGCTATTGAGTAATTATGATATTATAAGGGCATGCGTGTAGGCTGACTGCAAGTATATAACTGATTGTTATATATTATCTTATTAAATTATGTATTTATGAAAATGTAATTTTTCCATATGTTTGTATTTGTTTTAATGTGCTAAAAGTTTTAATTAACCAAAAATAACACTTAATGAAAAATAATGAAGATAGATAGGAATGAAGATGCGTGTCTACCTGATCGCCTTTTCATTAAGGGGTAGTGGGACCTGGTTTGGGGAATATTTTTTGTGTTGAAAATTAAGAAATGATGTTGCCTATTATCCTTGAAGGGCCATTCCCTTTAAGTGAAGGCCGAAAAAGGGACTGACCAAAGAGGAGAGCCTGAGGGTTCTAGCCTTCTCTGCTCCTTCGATCGTCCAGTCTATGACATGCTACACTCGTATGCTACACTGTTTATGTTATGCTATGCCATATAATGTTTGTAATTTCTCTGCTGCGATCAAAGATTTTTTTCCCCCAAAGCTAAGTGCATGTTAATTAGAATCTACCTGAGTGGTACTGTACATACTAATTTGCATGATGGCCACTATTAACAGTACACAGTAACTGCAGCCTAGGGTGAGAAGGCTAGTCAAAGGCTAGATTATGTAAATGAACTCCCCTAAGCGACTATTCTCAGCCTAAAAAGATTACTGCCTCACACACCAATATAACCATTACCTTAAATGCCTTAGAAGGGAAGGCTGAACTTGGCTTCTGTCACAATGGAGCCATGGTCAAAATCCCACCCTCAGATAATGTGCCCATATTTTCCTTCTAGATTTCCCATATATAGTATCTGACATTTGGCACCTAAGGGAGAAAGTAGAGGTGCTTTGCACTCTGCATTTTCTTTGCCAAAGTTTTCCTTATGCCTTTGCTCCCCATGACACTGTGAAAGGCTGAAAGTCTTACCATAAGCACTTTGCCTAGGGTTTTGATAACCATGACATAAATGAGAAAACTAAAATATTTGAGGATTTTTTTGATTGCTTTTCAGGGAGATTTTGCAAATTTGGGTTTCTGCCATAATTTCCAGATATACCCCATTGCACTGAGAACGCCTCCACTCCAGCTGTCTATCCTATTGGTGCTACACTCTATAGAATACAGTTGAGTCTCACAATACATTTGGTCCATCTGTACACATAGCTCCTCTACCTTTTCCTTCTCATGCCTTCCTGTGCATCTTATCTATCCCACATCCTCATCCCAACTATGTATTCAAATTTGCTTCTCCCCACCACTACTGAATGTTCTATCATACTCCTCCTTTGACTCTGTGACAGACAACTATGGTAGGATGCACTATACCAATGCTAAATTACATAACATAACAGAACATCCCAAAGTCTTCTAACTAAATCCCATAACCCTTCAGTCAAGGCTAATGATCAAAACTGAGCCTGCATGCCCATTATACTCAGCAGCTCAGAACAGTCTATGCCTGCAAAATGTGGTTGTAAATCTGAGGTCCTAAACCAGAGACTGTGTGGCATAAACCAACTATGTCTCCACTATTAGAATCATGTTGCAACGCATATATGATTTCTTTAAGGCTGCTTGCACTGCATTATCTGTAGAGTCAGGGGGGTCATACCTGCTTAACCATTTTGGCATGGGTTTTATGCCAGGCTGGCTAACATTATGTCTGGCTAAACTGAGGCTGTTCCTACTCTCCTTTGATTTGATGAGATGTCATATATTCGTAGAGAGGTATACCACAAACTAAAGTGTAACTTGATTCAGTGGAAAACCACATTCAGTTAGGTTTTACAGATATTGCGTATATTCATTAAATACATGAGTTTTAAAAGCTGAAAGTCATAACATTTGCTCTCTGATGGACAGCATAGGGAATAATGTCACAGAGTGTTGGAACCCAAATGGATTTCATGCCAACAAGATTTCATTTTGGCTGAAGGAATTTCCAACAGGTTTTTTTTTGTTGACTTTGGTAATCTGGTAGTGTGTTAAAGGTAGATTGTATCTGCTGGGCAGAGGCTGGTGATAGATCATAAAGCCATAGGCATCATGTAACAGGACATAATTGTACAGACAATGGGGGTCATTATGAGTGAGGCAGTAAGGGGTTAACGGCGCCGGTAAAGGTGCCGGAGCCGTCAACCCCTTACCGCCTCATTATGATTCTGCTTGCGGGAACCCGCTAAGGACGCCTGGTTTTACCAGGTGCCCTTAGCGGGTCCCGTGAGCAGACCAGGGTTCTAACAACGGGCCCGTTACTAACAGGCCCGTTGTTAGCACCCTCCCCTTTCCCATTGAGCCCTATAGGGGCTCGAACGGGAATGGGGATGTTCAGGGTCTGGGTTTCCTGAATGGGGAATTACCGGGCCTTCCAAGGTCAGAATGGCCCGGTAATTCCTCATTCAAGGAACCCGGACGCGGTACCCGGTAAGGGGGTAGCCATGCCGCTAAAAGCACCATGGTTACCTCCTACCGTATAATGACCCCCAATATGTTTGTGTGCTGGGAACCACAGATGTGATCTGTGAAGTGTGGAAATGGAGTTTCACAAGCAAAATAAACACTTAAAATGTGCATTGTGTACCCACTGAAAGTGATGATGGGTTTGGTAGGATTTGAGTTCCACATATAAGGAGTGTTAAGTATTTCAAGCAGGCGATACACCCTGGTCTCAGCCTAGTATGCAGCGCACATCAAAAATGCTTATTTTATTATATATATATAGGTTCAATATGTCAAGTGATACACTACTCATATCACACCCCTTTTCAAATACCCCGGGTCAAGATTGACCAAGAACCAGGCTGGTTGGCAAAGGTAATATTTATTTATTTATTTATTTAAAATTCAAATCAAACATATACTTTTCAATAGGGAGCAGCAATCACCAATGTGGTGACAAAAACAGATAGGAAGTTATGTAATACACTTAAATTCACTCTTTAGCAACACAGATGGAAAACACCAGAGAAAAGAACACTTTGGCTCGTTTGGAGAGATAGCACTTAAGTTTGGATTTCCCCCTGCAATATTCCTCAGCCCACGAATAAGCAATTCTAAATAGATATAAGGAAGCAGCAGGTAATCAGCAATAAGGAATAGAAAACAGAATTTGAATCCAACCTTCCCTCCCCAAACAAGAGAGAAAAACTGATTGGAACTCTTACACTGTTTAAAATGACATTCGGAAATGGCTGAATAAAACACTGAAAATGTGCAAAAATCCCTAAATCAGTACACATTTCTATGGGAGAAACATTGGAAAGATGCTAGCAATCAGAAGCAATAGTTTGAGCAAAATTAAAAAATTCATATTTGAATGGAAGGTTGAAAATAATTTAGAATAAAAATAACACATGTAAAAACTGTAAAATTAATCAAACCGTTTTCAAGAAAAAAGAGTGAAATTGAGTCGTTTGGTTGGGATGTAGCTATAGGTCTTAGGTACAATCTGGAATTGACTGACGGAGATATGCAATGTAGAATTAGAGGTGTTTTTAGAAAAATCAAGAAGTGAAAACAGAAAAGAAACTCAGTTTGGACAAGAAAATGTTTACTATAGTTTTACTCTAGGTTAGAGCATGCAGGCTAGAATACCAAAGAGGGACACAGTAAGCTCTGGAGTTGATTCATGACTTCAACCCCAGATTCCCAACGCCCGCTCTGGCGGAACCAGTTGGATCACTCGAAATAGGATTGATAGTTTAGGATTTACACAAGATAAAGAAATGGCGCTTAGCAAGATAAATCAAAGACAGGATTGCAATAAGGATTCTGACAAGGTTACAAGTTATTAAGGTAAGGATAGGATGGTTTAGATATTGGGATAGGACAAGGCAAGGCAAGGTATGCTATGGTTTTCTATGATTCCTATTAATACTTACAGTCCACTTTAATTTAGGATTTTGGACCATCAAGGATTCTGGTCATCATACAGATCGGGTCTAACCAAGGACAGCTGGGCAAATCTGGTGGAACAGGATCAGCTGTGCCATTCTGGTCACCGGACTGCACTGGACTGGCTCTTCTGGTTGCTGTATACTGCAGATCAATTGGATGGCGAATTTGGAGCAGGCATGCATCTAGTAGTAACAAGCCAGGCTGGATCAGGATGCTTCCCTTGGGTTTTGTATTCTTTTTAGAATTTGAGGCCTAGCTGAAAAATGGATTTAGCAATGCATAGGCCTTGGCTTTGCAGTGCAAATCTGGAATCAGGATCAATCAGGATGAAGAAATCAGGAACAGGACACCACACAGGATTTCATGAAGAAAGTCAAGAATCAGTGTGTACTATGTGTGCTGTCAAGTGCCCTTATTTATCCTGCCAGATGACATTGCTACAGTATAAGTCAGGGGCAGGCTTACTACCCACACCCATAATGCTAGGATTGGACAAGAGCATAGTTTCCGCCTTGCCCACGGCTGATTGGATCACAGAAAAAGGATGTCATGTTTATGGGGTGACTTTTACAATGTCTAGAAACCTTCCCAAGCTACTGGAACCAAAATCTTTTTTTGCTACAAATACATTTGTATGCAGTTATAACCTCTGACACTGTCATATTTCAATCCAAACCCCAAGTCGGTGGGAACTGGTTTTGCCTTTCTGCTACCTTTTGGCAATTTTAACCATGAAAGATTTGGCCTAAAATTGCCCAATTTTGTACACAGATGTGCTTTTACTCCTGAGATGTGTATACAAAATGTTATGTTCGCAACATCAATACTTTCCCCGTAATCTGTCATTTTTTACAGCTTCTGTTCATTATGCAGTAATGAGTTCTACCAAGTTTTCAAAGAAAGAGCATAAAATTTGATTTAGGACTACAATCTTTTCATGTTTTTCCTCATTCTTGCTGCAAAGTTAAATGTCTTTAAAGTTCAGTTACAAAATAACAACCTTTAAAACCAAATGTCACTTGATCAGTTTTTTTTCCTTTCCCCCAAATGCAAGCAGCTGTCAATTCCTTTGAAGCAGGATGAGGGGCCTCTCTCTTGATTGAAGGTTTTATTGCCCCTCACACTTGACAGGTGAGAGTCTCAGCCTACTATTGTCCCAGCCTGGAGCAGAGACGAATGTCTGATGAGCTGGGAAGTCCCTTTGTCCTGGTGCATTCAAAGTCCTCCAAGCTAGCAATTAGCACTTTCCTGTGCCAGAAGTTTATACAGTGTCACCCTTTCTCAGGGCTAGCAACTGGCAGAGCAAGTTTTTTTTATATAGTTTGCCAACTTAGCCTATGAGTTTTTACATCTTGACTTAAACCTATGGAATCAAAACAGTTTCTAAATGTACTTTTACCAGCAATAAATACTTTTACATTTCTGAGTAATCAGGCCTTCACACAACAATGTACTTTTAAATAGGCGATTTTCTCTCTTCAATCAGGAAAAGCACATTTTACTATTTCTTTAAACTCGGTTTTCATCTCCAGCAAATACACACTTTCTGCAGGTATAGTTCTCTTCTTGAGTGCTGGAGTTGTTTTGCAGCATGGATACATTTAACAGGCATCTATTTAGAGTCTTTCTCTGAACAGCTGATTCTTGATACTTTGCAAAGAAAATAGACACGCTTCCGAGGTGAAATGAAAACAAAGCCCCTGGTTGATTCTTCAAAGATACTTTTGATAGGAGCTGTCATTGAAATGAGGCCCGGTTCCTCTGAGACACAATGGATGATCCTGGGCATTGCAGGGCCTTTTTAACCACAGAGGTTCATGAGGAATGGATGGATTTAGCGGCAAAAATCACTTTTAAGGTTCAAAGATGTCATTTTAAAGAGGCATTTTAGGTTTTCAGCAAAGTAATTCTGCCTCTTTCACTTCACTCCATATTAAATGTTGCAGAGCACATTGGCACATTCCTGCAGTGAGTACTCTGTTCCACCTCACCTGAAATCTGGGTGGCAGAGTGGTGCAGCCACTTTCTGATTGTTGCAAAGACACAGTTTAGAGATCTTGGCGTGCACAGGAGTCAGTGCTGCAATTTAGCTGTTTCTTGCACCACTGCAGCGAAGTGATGTAATAAGGCACATCTTAGTGGTTCAAAATATCACACAGATTCCCCCCCGACTTCGTCTGGACTTCCAGTCGTGGCTGAGTTTGTCTAGTGGGATTTTTTTTCTTAAAAAATAAGTTTCTGTTGGGTATGAGTCGCTCTCCTCGCTGCCTCTGGTTGGAATGTGGAACAATACCCCTAACCTTCTCTCATGTTTTCTTTTCTGGTGTGGAAAGACACCCCAGATTTCCTTGTGTTTCTCCCTCCGGGTCCCAGAGGAGGTCCTCCTTGGTAAGGACGGTGCAACCAGTACGAATCTATAAAAGAGAACACAAACCGGTTATGACAATTTCCCACTAACTGTCCTCCAATCGGGATGACAGCAGTGGCATACACATGTATTCATTGATAATTTAAATATTCCTATACTCAGATGTAACCACCACTGGGTTTTCTATGGACTCCTCTATTTGCTGCAAAGTGTTCCTCGGGTGGCAACTCTTAAGCTGATTGATGTGGACCCACTTCTCTTCTGTCAAGTCACCCTTGGGGATGTGGATTCTGTAGGCGACTGGTGAGATTTTGTCCACAATTTCAAAAGGTCCCCACCAGCGAGGCAAAAATGCGCGCTATTTGGTCTGGTTCCTTTGGAAATTGTGTAAGTAGAACCTGTCTCATACTTGGTATTCCTTTTTGGTTGTCTTTAGATCATAGTGGGTCTTCATGCTGTCTGCAGATCTTTCTAGATTCCGCTGAGCGTACGCAAAAGCATGTTGAAGGGGTTTTCTCAGATTCTCAAAATACTCATGAGTTGTGGAGGCATTTATCAATGTCTGCTCTTGTGTTCTATAGAACAGATGCTGGGGTAGCACCATCATTCGTCCAGTCATCAGCTCAAATGGAGACATCTTGGTTGCAGAAGAAGGGGTAGATCTGATGGCCATCAGGACAAGTGGCAATCGGATGTCCCAACTTGGTCCAGAGTCTGGCACAAACTTTTTTAGTATGCTCACAATGGTTTTATTGTACCTCTTAACTCCACCACTAGAGGACAGCTGGTAGGCAATGTGTAGTTTCCTTTTTACCCCAAGTATATCCCACATCTTTGTTATCACTTCGCTGGTGAAGTGACTACCTCAGTCTGACTCAATCCTTTGGGGTAGTCCAAAACACGAGAAGATGTGATTGATCATCAGGGCAGCTGCTGTTTCTGCCTTGCAATTTGGGGCCGGGGGACATTCCACCCATTTAGGAAACAAGCATGTTACGGTTAACAGGTACTTGTTCCCCCTAGAGGAGCGAATCACGGGCCCGATGAAATCTACATGTAAAACTGACCAAGGTAGTGTCATCCCCCTCTTTTGGAGAGGAGCTCAGTGTGTGAGTGATGTTGGCTGAAATTGTGCAAACTCAAAACACCCCTTCTAGTATTGGCCGCGGTCCTGCCCGATTTCTATTGTAGAATGAAACCCCAAATGACCGACTGTGGCCGCATCATGGGCGTGACTTAGCATCAGGCTTCGGAATGAGGTAGGGACTACCCACTGGTCACAGCCAGATATGGATCTCCTCACCAACAAACCGTCTTGGATTCAGAACATTTTTGGACATTTCATCAACACTCTGAGGTCCTCTTTCCCAATGAAATCGGTATCTGTCAGGTGAAGTTCTCAGGGTCCTCAATGTGTTGATAAAACTTACCAATGATTGGATCCCCTTTTTGAGCCATGATTAAATCAGCATCTGGGGTCTCCTTACTCCACTGGGCAGTTGAGAGTTCATTGTGAGCATTTGTCTGGTACCTAGTGATAGCAGTGACCTGGATTTCCCCCAACAGGGACTCGATCTCCAGGAGATGCCCTTGGATGGCTCCGGTTTTGGCCAGCTGATCAGCTAAGTCATTTCTAGTTTTTTCTGGTCCCTATATTCTGGAATGACCCTTGATCTTTTTCCAGTAGATGGTCATCCCAGTAGAGGTCACCAGTTCATCAATATTATGTATTAACTTGCCATACTTGTGTGGTTTGTTCTTAGCACATAGCATGCCTCTGGTTTCCCAATTTACCCGGTGCTCCACGAACCCGTTCCGGACATAATCTGAATCAGTGATTATGACCAGTTTGTGGAGTTGGTGTCCCCACGGCAGTGAGGATGGCTTGATGAACTGCCATCAGCTCTGCCATCTGACTACTACGGGGACCGATTTTGTTCCCAGTGGAGGGTTCCTGGGCATCATTCACCCAAGCATTCCCAACGCCAGCCACCAGTTCCTTTTCCCCGTTGTTGTCAACATGGTAGGAGCACCCATCCACATAAACAGTGGGCATTCCCTCGCCCTTGCCTTCTTCATAGACTTTGTGCATGGAATTCAGGTACGCCTCCATGTTGTCCTGGATTTGAGGGCTTCCGTCCTCGACACAGTTTTCTCTGGCACAATCATGCAAGTCAGCCAGACCTTGCGCGAGGGGACTCTTCTTGTTTTGGCCATATCTGACCTCGACAGGAAATCCTTGCATTGACAGAATCCAGGAAGTAAATCTGGAATTACTCACATTTCCGACCCGGATTCTGTCACTTTGGAGATATTGCAGAGGCTGGTGTGGAGTCTCCACTATGATGTGTTCCCCCTGGATGAACGGGCGGTAATTCTTCAATGCCCACACCGTTGCCAGGAGTGCCTTCCCACAATCGTTGAATATTTCCTCCACCGAGGATAAAGTCTTGCTTGCATAGGAGATGACTTTATTGATCTTGTCATGCTTTTGATATAATACTGCTCTCAAGCATGTATTCGAGAACCTTGTCTCCAAGAAGAACTTATTTTTGACAGGGTAAGCTAGACAAGGCGCTTGTGAGAGGCTTCTTTTGAGTTGCTTTACTGCCTCGGCTTGTTCTGGACCCCACTCCTACTTGAGCCCCCCTTCAACAGATGGATCAGGGGTCTTGTGATCTCTCTGGAATCCTCAATTAACTTTCTACTGTAATTAGTCAGTCCAAGGAGGCTTCTTAGCTCACGCAGAATGGTGGGGTCTTTCATTTTCAGTCGTGCTTCCACTTTCTTTTCCTGGGGACAGAGACCCTTCGGAGTTATCTCATGCCCCAAGAAATTGACACGGGTCCTGCACCACTGTGCCTTTTGGAAGGAAAGTTTTGCTCCAGCAACCCTCAAATGTGTCAGAACATAACAGATTTCTGCTATATGTTCCTCCACCGCACCATTGAGCTTTTGATCAAGACATCATTTACATAAGCCAGGTTACCCCTTTCATCCAAGTTGGGCATGGCCTTGTGTAAGAAGATGTTAAATTCATCGCCGGAGTTGATGTATCCGAAGGGAGTCTGGGTCCACATATACTGCTGCCCCCGAACGTAAAGGCCAGCTTGTATTGGTCCTCCCTAATGACAGGTACAGTCCAGTACCCATTGGTCAGGTCAATGGCAGTGTATACCTTTGACTCCTGGGTCTGGGCCAGCCCCTGGTAAATGTAGGGGAGGGGCCATCAGTACATATGGACCCATTTGTTTAGCTCCCTTAGGTCAGCACAGAATCTCCACTGGCCGTTTGGTTTTAAAATCCCCAGCACCGGATTATTAAAGGTGCTGTGGACTGGACGATTTATCCCACAGGACTCAAGGTTTTTGATAATTTCCATCTGGGACTCCATGGATGCGAGTGGCAAGCGGTATTGCTTTACAAACACTGGAGTCATACCGGAGTCCGTGGGAATTGTTGTTGTATGGATTTCGGTGCGATCACAGTCCTATGAGTCCACCGAAAAGAGATCTTAAAAATCTAAGAAAACTTGTTTCAACTTTTGCTTTTGCTCCAGAGTCTTACAGGCATCAGCTAGGTTGACTCTCTCTTCAACCATTTGCCTGAAGCCCGGAAATACTTCTGGTTTGGCTATTTCAACAGCCTTCTCCAGCTGGGTGGAGAGGTCCCTGGTTAAAATTTTGACCTGGAGAGAGGGTTTCAGGCTGGGGAGGCAGTCCCTGTGGACCTGGAATGTCACCTTATCCCTCCTGATGTCACAGGCCACCTCTTCCTCACCATAAGGGCAGGAAGAGTACACCAGGAAATTGCCCCCTTGCCGGGTGAAGATCCTGTCTGGTGTTATGTCATTGTCGCTATCACTGTCAAAACAGTCATTGGGGATTGGTCCGACCAATTTGTTACGTCGATCCATGGAAAAATGTCAGTCATCAACCGCCATTCCAATAATGGTGCCTGCGCCCAGAGTGATACTCCTAAGGTCGCTGTTATCCATCAATATTGGAATGGTGTTGTGTTCTACATTGACCAATGGGATTGGGTTTAACCCCAACCCTTGCTGTTGGAGATGAGCGTTGAGGTGAACATACGCAGCAGGATTTTGCAGTTTCTGTCCTCTTTTAATTTTTAATTCAAGTGGGAATAGTCGTGTCCATCCTGTGATGGTGACCTCCTCTCTAATTTGAACTTCAACTTCATACGCCAGCAAATGGGCTGACCAAAATGCTTTTTCTGAATCATCAAAGTCCATGGGATTACCTCCTAATCTGGACCAGGCTTTGTAATTTATCAGGTCCAAATTAATGGCAAAGCGATTGAGAATGTCGCCGCCTAAATAGCATGCAGCAGGGAATTCTCGCAAGACCCAACAATGATGTACTATGCTTTTGTTGCCTATAGACATTTTGAGCATTCAGGAGAGGTTTGGAATTGGGAGTTTCCAGGTCCATTTCCCATTTATCAATCAATTCAAATGTGGGAATGGCTGGATCTTTTGGGAGTTTTCGGAACATGGCTTTGCTGATGAAGCTCTTACCATTGTTCACACACACTCGGGCGAGAACAGATTCCTTCCCCTTATTTAATTGAATTGGGATGAATAACTGTTCTCTAATTTTCTGAATGTCAACTAAACTTTGAGCTGGTTTCTCATCACTCTTGACTGTGGAGTTGGGATTTTCCGATTGTGCATTAGTATAGAATTTCAAACTATTTCTTTCCTGTGTGGAATGCCACTTGAAACTGGAAGTAAGGTTGATTTTCAGAAATGGAGAGGAGTTCCCTTCACCAGTTTGTTGTCCTACAGTAATAACTGTCACGTCCGGTGTTTGGTTGTTCTGAAAATGGAACTCAATATGATCTGGTTTTTGTTCAATCATGTGGCATGTGTCATTTAATCTAACATGGTTGACACTATGTTTTAATTTTATTGGCCAGTTAGTCTGGGTCCAGAGGACCTTGTTCACACAGTCTATTAGGTGGGACAACCTTCGCAGGATGTCATTCCCCAGTAGACACGGTGTGCCCTCCGGAGTTACGACTATGACCGGGTGTTTCACCTTGTGTCGCCAAATTTTAATTTCCAGATCCGCAGTCCCCTCGACAGGAATTTCCTTCCCATCCAAGTTCTGAAGTTGTCCAGGAAGAAGGGTGAGAGGTATCTGGTATCTCTCCCCCTTCCTGAATTCAGCTGATCAAAGGCCCTCTTCGACAGAAGAGTTGCTTGCGATCCAGTGTCCACCAGTGCCGACACCGCACACTGCCGTTGTATTTGGACCGGGGCATAAAATCTTCCCTCCTTCTCCTCGAGAGGGCAAAGATAATGTGTATTTTGGGCCAGTTGGTTGGTCAATTTCCTGATTCTTGACTCCAACACAGGGTTAGTTTGGACATGATTCTGTGTGGGAGCTTGGGGGTCTGCAAGAAAAATGTGAGAGTTGGATATTTGGGGAGTTTTGGGCTCCCTTTTTTCTGATTCTGGGCCACCCCCCCCCTTTTTGGAGGCAGTCACCAGAATAGGTTTGGGCAGTGTGGTGTCCTTCATTATCATTATGTGGTGCAATAATGGGCGATTTTGACTCAGTCCCCACATCCCCACAGTCTTCATTAGGATCTGTAGGGACCCATTTGTCTTTGGGAGGAGGTCCCCCATCCCTGAAGGAGAAGATCTTTTTCCCAGAATCTTCTGAGGATTCCTCTCCTTCAAATTGGAGGACACTAACTTCCTCCACAAAATGGACCTTTTTGGGTTCTTTATTTCTCCTACCCTCCTCAGTTCCTTGGGTGGCAGGTTTTTGGGGCCAGGAGATTTCTGTTACGGTTCCTGGGTTTCCAGGGGCTTTTCATGGGTGCGGAAGGAAGCTTCCTCTAAGGCTTTACACCTACCTTCTTCCCGTGCTTCCTTTTCTGGAACCGGTGAGTTGTCGGGGTGCTCTCCCCGTCATTGTTCTGGAGTACCAGATCCTTGGTTAGCGGGGTTCTGAGCCGCCATGTTCATCTGAGGGTTCTGTTGAGCCCTCAACATGCAACCCAGATCCTGGGACAGGTTCTGGACCTGGCGCTCCAGTTGGGACGGGGGTCGCTAGTCCATCCTAGTTGAGTCACAGGAAGGGTAACTATCCCTTCTCCCATAGTACCCTGGGTTTGGAGAATTTTGGTAACCCTTCCCCCGTTGGCCTCTCCTCTCCCAGATTTGGCTGTCTGGGCTCTTGAAAGTGGGGAAAGAAAAGAGGGTTGTTCTGTAGGTTGGGGTTTTGAGGGTACCAGGGAAAGAAACTCAACCCGGCATTTGGGGGATTACTGCCCTCCTGGGGAAAGTTAGGAGGGAAGTTTCCTGGGGTGGTACCTTGCTGTTTGGATTCCCCCCCTTGGGCTGGGGGAGTCCACATATACCCCACGATGGGTTTATTACCCTTGTATCATGGGATGATGTAATCAGGGGAGTTAGGGGTCCTATTTGTGGGATGACCTCCCTGACTACCGCCTGTCTGGGATTGTCCCGAGGGCCTTCTGGTTCTTTGATTGGATGGATTTTGTACAGGTTTATTTTTAGGCCATCCCATCTCCAGATCTAAAATGGGGGCAACCTTCACCTTCGCCACCTCATCAGCAGCAGGGGTGTTGGCTCGTTTAGGGTTTTTGTTTGTATTTTTGTTATCTGCCGGTTTTTGTACCTCATAAATGCAGATCCCCTGTTCTATGACTCCGTCCAGTGATCTCTTCTCATGAAAGTCCCTCACTAGCTGGGTCATTATATATTTGGGGAGGGCATGAAAGAAGGTGGTGATGAACTCCCCACTATCTGTGTGCACTCTCGTTGTGGTCTGTGCAAAGGCGCGTTTGAGCTCCTGCACAAATTCTTGTGGGGCCTGATCTTCCCTGCATTGCAAATTGTAGGCTGTCTTGCAGGCCTCTTGGGGGTTTCTGTGTGTAGAGAAATGTTTTAAGATGGCTGCCCTGTAGGTGGACCATCTTGAGTGGTTCTGATCCTCCAGTCCCGCAAAGAAACTGGAGTATTCAGGGGATAATGTCCATTTCACATACTGTATGCAATTCTGGCTGTCCTTCATATGAAAAGTGTCTATCATTTGTTCATATAATTCTAGGTGTTCCCAGACAGAATACTTTGCATTTTTATGATATGGAGTTATAACACTCCTAATGGGCTTGTTCTGCCTAAGGGGATCTTTTTGCATGGCTCTCTTAATTTTGTTTGCCTTCTTGGTTTTAGTCACCCAAGTCCACTCGTCCTCAGACTCAGAGGCACTGCTACTGGAGGTGGCTTCTTGATCTTCTGGGCACTCCCTGATTCTGCGAGCTTGAGAAGGGCTTGCAGAATGTTGGGGCCTAGTTTCCCTATTATTGTGGTGCTCAGAAGAGTCTTCTGACTCTCCCCTGTTCCGAGGGTTGGTAGAGTATCCCCCCGACTGCCATAGCTGGGTAGAGGTCATTAGGATGCTCTTTTTGGGCTTTATTTCCTTGAGCTCCCACCAAATTTCACAATCTGGTCCCTTGGAAGTTGGTATTTTAGTGGATCGAATTCCCTGACCCTCCCCTCACCAGAGACTTCATTGTCAGAGATATTAGCCCTAACATTTGGGTATCTGTACAGGGACACCGGTCCATCAATTTCTGGGGGGCGCTGCTTTGTCAGTCCCATCTTACCAACCCTATTGAATTCTGTCATCCCCATGGCCCCTGATTCATATGAGCCAGTAGACATGAAGCTGGCAGTGTTCATGGTATTGAAGGGGTTTGAGTCCTTGAGTACAGGGCCCTTATGTAATGATCAGGGGTTGCTCTTTCAAATTCTACCTTTTCTTTTTCAGCCCCTATTTCCTGGTAATACGCAGAAATCTGAGCTTTTTGTTGATCTATCAAGGCCTTACTGGTCTCAATGATTCGCTCTTGCATTGCTACTTGTTGGTGGAGTTTATTTTATTATATATATAAGTTCAATATTTTGAGTGATACACCACTCATATCACACCCCTTTTCAAATTCTCCAGGTCACAATGGACCAGGAATCAGGCTGATTGGCAAAGGTAATATTTATTTATTTATTTAAAATTCAAATCAAACATATACTTTTTAATAGGGAGCAGCAATCACCAACGTGGTGACAATAACAGATAGGAAGGTATGTAATACACTTAAATTCACTCTTTAGCAACACAGATGAAAAACACCAGAGAAAAGAACACTTTGGCTTGTTTGGAGAGATAGCACTTAAATTAGGATTTCCCCCTGCAATATTCCTCAACCCACGAATAAGTAATTCTAAATAGATATAAGGAAGCAGCAGATAATCAGCAATAAGGAAGAGAAAACAGAATTTGAATCCAACCTTCGCTCCCAAACAAGAGAGAAAAACAGATTTGAAATCTTCGGAAATGGCTGAATAAAGCACTGAAAATGTGAAAAAATCCCTAAATCAGTACAAATTTCTATGCGGGCAACATTTGAAAGGTACGAGCAATCAGAAGCAATAGTTTGAGCAAAAGTAAACAATTCGAATTTGAATGGAAGGTTGAAAATAATTTAGAATACAAATAACACATGTAAAACTTTGCAAAAATGTTGATTCTCGCCTAAAATTAACCAAACGGTTTTCAAGAAAAATGGGTGAAATTCACTGATTTTGAGTGCAGTATTTGGGTTGGGATGTAGCTATAGGTCTTAGGTCAGTGGTCAAAGTGTACGGAAAGAAGTAGTGGAACTATGTTCCCTTCTGGCCTGCACCCACTGCCCACAAACCCCATCATCACATTCCCTCCCACACACAATACACACCACCAAACACTTGCACCTGCTGTTTAAGGGAACGTTCAGTGCAGTGCGGTTTCTTTTTAAAATAGATTTATAGGAGCTGTAAAAGGTAATTTAAAAAAGTAGAGGACACCGCTCCCGACCACTCCTGCTCCCTTCGACCACTGTCTTAGGTACACTCTGGAATGGAAATTAGGTCTCTAGCTATTAAACTAAGGGAGATATGCAATGTAGAACGAGAGGCATTTTTTGAAAAATCGGGTAGTGAAAACAGAAAAGAAACTCAGTTTGGACAAGAAAATATTTACTAAAGTTTTACTCTAGACTATAGCATTCAGGCTAGAATACCACAGAGGGACACAGTAAACTCTGGAGTTGATTCATGACTTTAACCCCAGATCCCCAGCGCCCGCTCTGGCGGAACCAATCGGATCACTTGAAATAGGATTAAAGGTTTAGGATTTACACAAGATCAAAATGACAAAAGAAATGGCACTTAGCAAGATAAATCAAAGACAGGATTGCAATAAGGATTCTGACAAGGTTACAAGTTATTAAGGGAAAGATGGGATCATTTAGAAATTGGGATAGGCCATGGCAAGGCAAGGCATGCTATGGTTTTCTATGATTCCTATTAATACTTACAGTCCACTTTAATTTAGGATTTTGGACCGTCAAGGGTTCTGGTCATCACACGGATCGGGTCTAACCGAGCACAGCTGGGCAAATCTGATGGAACAGAATCAGCTGGGCCGTTCTGGTCACCGGTCTGCACTGGAATGGCTCTTCTGGTTACTGGATACTACAGATCAATGGAATGGCGAGTTTGGAGCAGGCATGCATCTAGTAGTAGCAAGCCAGGCTGGATCAGGATGCTTCCCTTGGATTTTTGGGAATTTTTTAGAATTTGAGGCCTAGTTCAAAAATGGAGTCAGCAATGCAAAGGCCTTGGCTTTGCAGTGAAAATATTGAATCAGGATCAATCAGGGTGAAGAAATCAGGAACAGAACACCACGCAGGAATTCAGGAAGAAAGTCAGGAATTAGTGTGTATTCTGTGTGCTGTCAGGTGCCCTTATTTATCCTGCCAGATGACATCACTAGAGTATATGGCAGGGGCAGTCTTACTACCCACACCCATAATGCTAGGATTGGGCAAGAGCATAGTTTCTGTCTTGCCCACGGCTTATTGGATCACAGAAAAAGGATGTCATGTTTATGGGGTGACTTTTACAATGTCTAGAAACCTCCCCAAGCTACTGAAACCAAAATCTAATTTTGCCACAAACACATCTTTATGCAGTTATAACCGCTGAGAAAATCAGATACACAGGTTACATATTTTGTGCGTCATATTTCAATCCAAACCCCAAGTCGGTGGGACCTGGCTTTGCCTTTCAGCTACCTGTTGGCAATTTTAACCATGAAAGATTTGGCCTAGAATGTCCCAATTTTGTACACAGATGTGCTTTTACCTCTGAGATGTGTGCACAAAATGTTATGTTCGCAACATCAATACTTTCCCCGTAATCTGTCATTTTTTACAACTTCTGTTCCTTATACACTAATGAGTTCTACCAAGTTTTCAAAGAAAGAGCCTAAAATTAGATTTAGAACTACAAACATTTCATATTTTTCCTCATTCTTGCTGTAAAGTTAAATTTCTTTAAGGTTCAGTTACAAAATAACCTTTAAATCCAAATGTCACTTGATCCGTTTTTTTCCTTTCCCCCAACTGCAAGCAGCTGTCAATTCCTTTGAAGCAGGATGAGGGGCCTCTCTCTTGATTGAAGGTTTTATTGCCCCACACACTTGACAGGTGAGAGTCACAGCCCACTATTGTCCCAACCAGGAGCAAAGACAATTGTCTGATGAGCTGGGGAAGTCCCTTTATCCTGGTGCATTCAAAGTCCTCCAAGCTAGCAATTAGCTTTTTCCTGTGCCAGAAGTTTATGAGGTGTCACCCTTTCTCAGGGCTAGCAACTGGCAGAGCAAGTTTTTTTTTATATAGTTTGCCATCTTAGCCTATGAGTTTTTACATCTTGACTTAAACCTATGGAATCAAAACAGTTTCTAAATTTACTTTTACCAGCAAGAAATCCTTTTGCATTTCTAAGTAATCAGGCCTTCACACAACCGTGTACTTTTAAATGGGCGATTTTCTCTCTTCAGTCAGGAAAAGCACATTTTACTATTTCTTTAAACTCGGTTTTCATCTCCAGCAAACACACACTTTCTGCAGCTATAGATCTTTTCTTGAGTGTGGGAGTTGTTTTGAAGCATGGATACATTTAACAGGCATCTATTTAGAGTCTTTCTCTGAAAAGCTGATTCTTGATACTTTTGCAAAGAAAATAGACCATGTAAAATGAAAACAAAGCCCCTGGTTGATTCTTCAAAGATACTTTTGACAAGAGCTGTCATTGAAATGAGGCATGGTTCCTCTGAGACACAATGGATGATCCTGGGCATTGCAGGGCCTTTTTAACCACAGTGATTCACGAGAAATGGATGGATTTAGCACCATGCAGCACTTTCAAGGTTAAAAGATGTCATTTTAAAGAGGCATTTTAGGTTTTCAGCAAAGTAATGCTGCTTCTTTCACTTCACTCTATATTAAATGTTGCAGAGCACATTGGCACATTCCTGCAGTGAGTACTCTGTTCCACCCTACCAGAAATGTGGGTGGCAGGGTGGTGCAGCCACTTTATGGTTGTTGCAAAGACACAGTTTAGTGATCTTGGCACGCCCAGGAGTCAACACGGCCATTTTGCTATTTATTGCACCACTGCAGCGAAGTCATGTAGTAAGGCACATCTGAGTTGGTCAAAATATCCCACAGGAATTTGCATAATACTGATTAACAAGGAAACCAAATACTTTAAGTGAAGCCCAGTGGGGATGAATGCCCTTGCAGAGTGGATTCAGTTTGATAAGAAGAACCGTAGCTGCAGGGTCATCCTTGATATGTAAGAAGAGGTTAGCCTCCCAATAGATTCCAAGATGCTTAACTCTATTGGAAAAGGTGGCATTTAAGCAATACATTTCTGGAGGAGAGAGTTGCTTGGCTGGGCCATTCATCACAGTTACCCTGGGTACATCTGTATGTCTGCCATGTACTTTATGTAATAATATGATACTGGGCTCGACTGTACTCCCTTTCATCACAAGAGAGAAAATGACACTGAAACATGTTCTTGACCTGCTTTTCAACCTTTTGTAGTAAGGGCCCAAAGTATAAAGGGATTCCAGTCCAATCAAACTCTCACTTAGTGTTTTGTAGTGGTTCAACGGCATTGAACCAGCATTTAGTGCTTTTGAATGAAGCGAGTTATGGTTTGAAGCGGGGGAGGCTCAACTAGATTCAAACATCAATGTAGTATTACTGTACATGGGCAGCTTGATGAGCTAATCCGTGTCCAGTTGCAGGGATCAGCATTCTCCATTGCATCAGCTTGATCCTTCAATAAGTGCCTCAAATTTGTAAAAGCAGTTGATTCTTTCTTGATTGTACAATACCATAGATCAGTGGCAATTGGTGTCCACTTCACGGCTCAGCTAGAATCTTGGGTAAACCCAACGTAGCAAAGCATAGCTCGAAGCACAAGTGATGTGGAAGTCAGTTTCCATCTGCAGCACAATGGTAGTTTGATCTCTGTTTGATGAGCTCAATGTGGAACAATTCAGGACATGATCTGCTCTGCAACCAGCGTTGCCAAAGGAAGAACCTTTGGGCTTGCAGCAGGTTGTGGTTCCTTTTCACAAGGCCAATCAAAGAAAATATATCCTTTCCCTCCTCTTCCTAATCCAGGGAAGTACTTCATAGTTGCTTGCAGAGACATTTGACATAGTTCTGGGCATGGGCTCCCTGGATACCAGAAGTCTTTAGTATTAGGCAACTTTTCCTCCAGAATTTGCTTCTGTTGACTCCCAGACGTTGTTAGGGAGAGAGCTGTTCGCTCTTCTGAAAAGCTTGTCTTGACCCTATTTAACAAACTTGGTGCCAATGTATCTCCAGCACAAGTTCTGTCTTGATCTTTCTTCTTTAAAGATGATTCTTAAAGATGGTTCTTAGAGATTGTTCTTCAAGATGGTTGACCAACTGGGAGTAGGGTGTTCACACCATATATAGTTAATCCTAACAGTGGACTGACCCCATTTCAAGCATCCTTTTAAAAGAAAATCCATGATGTTCTCTGTTATAGATATGTTCAAAGGGACAGTATCTCTTCCACCAGCTTCATGAAGGTAATAGTTAACAATTGAATCCGGCTCATTTATGATCAAACAGATGCCTGCTTTTATTCCAAAAAAGCCAATGAAGAATTTAGAATACTTTCGTTTCTAGGCATGTAAGTGTAATGCTGTTCCTGATAAATATTAATTCAGTTTCAGAAGGCTGTATGTAAATCTATACTGTTATTTCCCTCATTTTATAGTACTTGATTGATATGTTGAGATGTGTCACGACACCCCTGAATGAGAGGGAAGTATATCCTTAATGCTAATTGAACTTTTAAAAAGACCCCCACATAAAAGGCTGCTACTCAGATTCTAAAATGTGCACATTTGAGGTACACAACACTGTGGTCAATATGCATTTCTGCTGCCACTGGTATGTTTGGAAACTGTAAATAGCAGAAGTATGTGTATGCCCACTTCATGAATAGCAGTGATCATATTACACACTCACATGCCCTGAAAACATCCCAGGTATAATCACTAACAACACCCTTTTAGCAACAGAGCATATGTGGAATGTTTGTCTGTTTAGCAGCACCAAATCCTGCAGAGCATCCAACATCACTTTGCATTTCAACAACAAAAAGGTTTGTGAATTGATCCCTCAGAGGTGGCATTTCATTTTGTCACAGGATTATTTTTGGATAGATGCCTATCTTCATTTTATCTGGATGATGTGAATGTGGATGTAAACCTGGAATGGTAAATGCAAATACTTGGCATACCCTTTTTAATAAGCTATGGCTTTCCACTTTGCTATTGGGTGTATGCTGAATCGTTTTCTACTATTTATTTTGCTTGTTTGTCCTTTTAAATGTAACAAACCTAGGAAGCAGCTTAATCCCAAATCAAATGAAGAGTAAACATGGAGGTTTGGTTGGATGGCCTCATGGTGAATATTGTATAATTAGTAAATCATGTGATGTATTTATATTTATTTGATTAGATGTTCACATTGTTAACTTTGTTTATCTTTACAGATCACTTGGTGAAGGGTAGTGTGTTCCCCAAAACATTCACTGCGTATATACGCTCATATTGTTAAACATATGGAATTTAATTTGAATGTGTTAGTGTATTTAGCAAACATTTATTTAGAAAGATATACAATTTGACTTCCTGTCCAAGAAAATATAAAATTCTCCACCAGGTTCCATGGGTCCTCCCACTACAAGTGATATTACCATTCATCAGATGTTTATCTGTCTCATCTATGAGCATTATGTGCTTTCATCTTGGCAAGCACCCTGCATGGACACGCATGACACCTGATTTGCTTGCTATAACCCAGTCTTGTTTGTGATCCCAGACATATGTTCATGAAATGCTCCTATTCTCCTTTATCCATGGATTATTTGCTAGTTCGTGCCCAGCACTATTGAGGATGCCTTTAAGAACATGTTTTGGAGCAAATTCCTTTCCCAAATATGGTACTGCTTTTATTAGGCCATTCTTTGTATGGCAAGATGTGTACAGAGCGTGTGTTACTAGCACAGGCATATCTATTTTGATTCAGAATGTGTTCTAATTCGTCTGTCAAAAGCACAGCACAGAAATTCATTCAAATGCCCTCTTTCAGGCAGTTTGTCACAGTGCCACACATTGCTCAGTTCATTCTGTGGTCCAATGGATTGCAGATTCTAATAACACCGATTGATGCCTTGTGGGCTCCTGACTTCTGTCTGCTCATTGAACTTCTCCTTGTTCCATTCCCCTCTAATCAGAGATGAATCAATTATCTACAGTACATGGTTGGTTCCCAGAAACCAATATTCTATTTAGATTGGAATAATTCCATCAGAATCAATTGTTCAAGCTTCCCCCTGAAACATTGACCCTACGTTGGGTAATTACTAAGTGTTTCCTTTCTCACAAAACATTTTCCTCCTAGTTCAAAGTAGCCTAAATTAGATTTAAAGTTGCCTTTGTTGTAAAATCCCAATCTTGACAGCATGGTTGTCTGGAATTTACAATCTCAAATTCAAACCTTTATTTACCAGTGTGAAGAGTGAGATACTATCAGTCAGGGGTCTGAGCATGGTGTCAATCTAAAATGGCTGATCTCTAGGTGGTGGAAGATATCCTGCAGGCTGCTGATGATGGGGTCTTCGTCTGTTTGCGCCTCAGGATCCCTCAGTGGCATTTAACACTGTAGACAGGGTAGATTCATTTATATTGCCAAATTATGCTGGTACGGTACTGGACAGTGTTTCATCATTTCTATCTTTACACACCCAGTGTGCCCAGATTGGATACTCCTTACTCCCCTTCCTACCTGTGTGTTCTGGGGTGTCTCAGAGGTCCATGCTGTCCCCAGTGAAATATGATATGTACATGAAGTCACTAGGAGATCTTGTTTTTAAGTGTGGGGTTTCCATTCACAAGGTAAAAAACGTGCTCAATTCCAGCTAAGGTGCTGATCAGTGATGATGTCTGCTACCCGGATGATGTCTTTTGGTGAAAGGGACTTGGTTGTTTCAGCCTTACTCAAATTACATCCATCTCAAATCAGATGTATTCTCTATTCCCTGTGTAAGCTACTCCTTTGGTCCATTATCTACCCTGCTTGTAATGGTAAAAATCCCATGCCAGTTGAATCTTCAGTATCTCTGAGTTTTTTAACACCATTATTTGATCCTGTGGTCATGTACCATAACATATGCATTTGTTTCAATATCATCTTTCTCTTTATTGTCACATATGTGATACAGTCACATGGTGCGATGGCAAAGTTCTGCCATCGCGTGTGTAAGATAATAAAAGGGGAGGTCCTGTGACACAAGCAGTGTGCGCCAGGAGCCTGAGATGAGAAGTTCTGTGTCCATGTATGTTATTTCAGGTACGGGGGGCAAGGCCGTCTCAGGTGAGTCCCGTGGCAATGACAAACATCACATTAGCGATGAGGATGCAGCTGGACTGGGGGCAGGTGCTCCGATGCTTAGTATAGCTTCGGTAGCACGATCCGACGCCTGCCAGAGGCATCAACCCTTGCAGAAAGGCAATCCCTGACATTTTTGGTCCCAACTGCAGCGAATCCACACGAGGAGTGCTCGTGCGCTGTGAGGGAAATGTGTGCAGCCCACAAGGGCCAACATTAAGCGAGATGGCCAAATGTTCTTCTCCTATCCATTGCCCACAGCTGACATTTCATCAACAATCCTGAAGTGGTCTCTGGAAGGGCTGACATGCCAGGAAGTGCAGTTACGAGAGCAAACTGCCCACAAAGAGGGTGCCTGTGTGGTTTTCTACCATCAAAGTACACAAGTGGATGTGACCTGCGGCCTTTGATCACGTAGAATGTGCCTGTGCATATTTCTGACATGAGTGAAGAAAAGGACCCCCAAACAAGAAAGACACCATGCCAACAAGATACACTGGCCCGATGCCGGAATTCGACACTCAGGCAATCCCTCGAAGCTGGGGCTGAAATGGCTGCTCTGGATCGAGAAGTTGGACATGTATTTTAGAGCAACTGGCGAAACGGATGACAAAGCCAAAATTGTAACCCTCATAGACTCGGCTGTTTCGGAGGTTCACAGGATATTCAAGTCCCTTGCTCCCATCAACAACTCCTACCAAGCTGCCAAGGACAGCCTCACAGAACACTTCATGCCGCTAGTCAAACAGGATTTTGAAAGGTTTGTTATGTGCTGCGAGAAACAGAAAGAGGCGGAATCCCTCGACCAGTTATATTGCAGGCTTCGTCACCTGGCAAGACAATGTGATTGGGAGAATGAGGACGGTATGGTAAGAAACCAGTTGATGCAGGGCAGCATCTCAGGAAAACTGCACCGACAGGTCCTATGTGAGCCTGCGGTGTTCCTTGCCTACATTCTAGAAATGGAAGGTCATATGAACTGGCGGACAGCCATGCAACTAAAATGGGCGCTGCAATTCGATAGCTAAAAATGGAAGACCCATGCGTGATAGGGTGCCCGCAAAATGCTGGCCCGTCGAGTCGGAGATGGCCCCCAAGGAGATCCGAGACGCCATTGACTTGCCCTAAATGTGGCTACGACCTTCCACATTCAGGAGAGTGCCCGGCGAAGGGGAGAGTATGCGGACGCTGTGAAGCAGCGGGTCATTTTGCGAGGATGTGCAAAGCCTCCACACCAGTTACCATTCCCAGAGGGCCCAGCAGGACACACAGCAACACAACGCAATGGCAGGGACAGGTGGCGGTTGTTGAGCAAGATACACTGAGTCTGGATCTGGCAGAGGAGGAGGGGGAGGAAGAGATATTCTTTATCTCGAATATAGACTCTCTCAAGATGAAGAGGATGCAGCCCATGTGCACAGTGGCCGTAGGTGGAACAATAACACCTGTACTTGTGGACACAGGAGCATCAGTATGCGTGTTAGCAACCCATCACTATGAGGCACTACTAGTGCCCCGAACACTAGTGAAAGCATGGGCCAAAATCTTTACATTTGGGTGCACTCAATTGATACCTCTCAGAGGTGTGTTTGTGACCAAAGTTGCCCATGAAGGAAAAGAAATTAGAGAAATTTGTATTCAAAGACATCAGCATGCATTCTTTATTGATCTGAGCAGCAGCAGAAGCCCCTGCATTTTACACTTTGCCCTCACCATCTATGCCGAGGACATGAATAAGGTTCTCGAGAGCTTCACAGCAGTGTTTCAGGGTGTGGGCAAACTAAATGGTGAGCCCATCAAGCTACAAATAGTTGAGACAATACGCCCAATCACACTAAAACCTCATCGGATACCTTTTCACCTCCGACAACTGGTGGAAAGTGAATTACAAATCCTGGTGAACATGGACATAATAGAAAAGTTGGAGTGTCCCACCCCATGTGTGTCCCCCATTGTTGTGGCAATCAAGCCAAAGCAACCCAGATCAGTCTGAATCTGTGTCGATGTGAGGCTTCCAAATCTAGCGATCAAGAGTGAAAGACACATCACACCGACTCTTGATGATGTAGTGGGAGAACTACAAGGGGTGAGAGTATTTTCTAAACTAGACCTACAGTCCGGGTTTCATCAGCTGGAGCTACACCCGGACATGCGCAACATTACCACTTTCACAACCCACCAAGGGCTGTACCAGTACAAATGCTTAAGTTTCGGTGTCTCCCCCACAGCTGAAGTATTTCAAAATGCCATTCGGGGAGCTTTAGCTGGTCTCAAAGGGGTCATAAACCTCAGCGACAACATTCTGGTCTATACCACGTCAGAAGCCGAACATATGGCTCATCTTGAGAAAACTCTAGAAAGGATTCAAAGCCTTGGACTCATCCCTACACTGTGAAAAGTATGAGTTCCTGAAGGACAGCATTGAATTCTTTGGTTTTGTCTTCCATGAGAAAGGAGTCTCCCTAGACCCGCTGAAGATCAAGGACATTCAGGAGGCAAAACCACCTGGAAACGTGTCGGAGGTCAGGAGCTTCCTGGAGATGGTGATGTACTGTGGTAGGTTCATTCCCAAGCCGGCAACCCTCTCCGAGCGCCTCAGGATGCTGGCAAGGAAAGACAAAATTTGGGAGTGGTCTGACAAAGAACAGGAAGCCTTCGAGCCCATCAAAAATGCACTCACAGGGAACAAACCAATGGTTTTCTTTGACCCAAGGAAGGAGTCGGAAATCATCGTAGACGCCAACCTGGTTGGACTGGGAGCCATTCTGTCACAGCTAGATGCCCAATGACAGATGAGGCTGCTTTCTTATGCCAGCAAGGGGCTCACCAGCACGGACCAATGCTACTTCCAAATAGAGAGAGAAGTCTTGGCTGTCCTATGGAGATGCTGGCACTTTCGGATATACATATTGGGAAAGCCTGTCACTGTAGTCACTGATCATAAACCACTACTCCCTATCATGGCGGGTTCATCGTCGGAGCCACCCCTGAGGATCGGACGATGGATGTTGGCCTTGATTGAATATGGGGGTGGTGCTGACCTACAGGCCTGGAGTCCACATTCCTGATGATTACCTATCATGATACCTGAGAAGTGGAGGAGATCAAGAGGATACAGCCCTGTAGAGGTCCAGGAACATGTTTGTCTCGTGGTGGGAGCAGCAAAACCAGTAGCTCTTACCAATCAAGAAGTGGCCAAAGTCTTAAGATAGAATGAGTGCTTTAAGGTAATCTGGGCAGCCATCATCAGTGGTGAGTGGAAAACTGTTCTATCTAATCCCGCAAAGGTCTGGTTTCCCAGTGTCACGATGCCTGCCCCCGGAAAGCCAGACCAGGCCCAGCAACCCCGGAAGCAGGCATCATGCCACTTGAAGCATGCCCAAAAACCCCAGTTAGGGGCTATTTGGCTACAGTCCTGGCGCCATGGGCGCCAGGCTCATTACAGAAAACTTACCTGATGCAGACCATGCTGCATACCTACCTGATGCAGATCATGCTGCACGAAGCCACAAGCCAAATGAGGCTTAGAGGGACTATTTTACCTCAGGGACTCCTTTCCTCTCGGGTGGGGCTGTGGAATAATACCTACCTGGGACATCTTCCAAGGCTATTTAAGCCACACCCGAACAGCCACATATGCTTCACGTTATTCTGCGTGCTGCAGCGTAACGCTCACTTGTCTTCAGCAGCTCCAGTCTTCAGCCACGCCAGCTTCAGCCCTGTAACACCTGGAACATGAAAAGGAGAAGGAGAAGAGGTCAGAACAAAACCCTTACCTGAATCCTTGATCCAGCACATCGTCGATCTGGAAGAGAGAAGCCATCACAGGTGCGTTGCCACGCACCTCGCAGTGCCGCGCTGAACTCACCATCCGGGGCTGCATTCCTTTACTCCATCGCGAACCCAGCATCTCCAGGCCATTCTTCAACACCTGGGGGAGACAAGAACAAATAGGAGAGCAAGGGCAATACAAACCACCCCCAAAGACTTACCTGATTACCACAGGGGGGTACTCACCTCATTTCGGGTCGGCGCAGTTAATTCTGCATCATCGCTGTACCCCGGCCCCAAAGGGGAGAACCACAGTAGACTTACCAGGATCTTACCATTTGCCACTTGGAACTCTTCTAGTGGTTTAAATCTGCAACCTGCAAGGAATCTGTGAGTGAAGATCAGACTTTTGAACTCTTACGAACGATTGAACTTTAGAGTCAATACTGGAACTCGCCAATTCCTCCACGCCAGTGAAGTAACTGGTCGTCTACGCGCCCCTGCGCTCGACGCAGGATGGAGAGCTCACCTTTCCAAATCATCAGGTGAGATTAAGAGGGGACTTCAGGAGTGTTCTGTGGGCAGACAAGGGGAGTGGGAAGGCGGGTTAACGCTCAGATTACGGGAGGTTAATTCCCCTTCTCCATTGCAGAAAGATATTCGTACGAGTCCAACAAACGAAGCTAATTGGGTCTGTCCAGTCTGTCATCTCGGCTCTACGTGTTACTCTGGTGGAAGCAACAGCGGGCCAGTCCAGATCGACGCCCCCGTGAGAATCAGGTGAGCGTAACACCCGGGTCTTGAAGAGAAAGTGGATGGACATATTGCCAACTGCGTCTGGTGTCAAGCTACCGCCCCAGCCATCAGAGAGCCATGGATAGAGTCCAAATCCCACGGAGTGACCAACTGTGGGACGTTGTCCATGTTAACTTTGGGTCCACAGGTAGGGGGATGCATTTCCTCGTAATGATAGACCAATGGTCGAGGAACCCAGAGGTCGAGCTGGTGGAGTCCACCTCATGTGATCAGGTGATACCAGTCATGGAGAACATTTTTGTCACAGATGGCTTCCCCAGGATTATCTGCTCAGACAATGGACTGCCATTTCATGGGGAAAACTTCACAGAATTCATGGCGGACTGTGCAATCACACAAAGGAGAGTCACACCAACATGGCCTAGGGCCAATGGAGAAGCTGAACGCTTTATGGGAACACTGAATAAAGTATTCTGCATAGCTCAAAGCCAGGGAAATGAGCTGAGGAGAACTCTATATCAATTCCTGAGGAAAAACAGAGCAACACCTCACCAATCAATGGGTGTGGCCCCTGCAGAGGTGCTCTCCTTTAAGTGCCAAGGACGAGGTATCTCGTCCTTGGCATTACCTCCCCAGTGCCAAGGACGAGATAGCTCGTCCTTGGCACTTAAGGGGTTAATGAAGGAGAAAATGTTAGAAGGCTTTGCATGGTGAAATACTGAAATCACCAAAAAAGGCCTTGGCACTGGGGGGGAAAACCCATGGCAGTTAAGATGATAAGCTCTGAATGGATGGGTACCTAAAGATGCCTACTGCAATGTCTGGCATGCCAAACAATTATAAAAGTTGAGTGCAGACAAGCTTTAGGTGGGCTCTCTGCTCCCTTATGCTGTTTCTGGATTTGGGCTGGCTCGTCTGCCTTGGTGGGGAAAAAAGGCTGTGTGCCTTGCTGTCTAAATAAATCCAGCCTTGCTGCCGTCCGAGGGCATTTTGCTTTGGAGCTGGGCCTTACACAGAGAACGGGGATCCGGCAGAGGTTTGCAGTGGCAGTGCTAGCTGTCACATCTGATGTGGGTCTTGACAGAGTTGCATGCCAAAGCTGGGTGAAAGGTATGCCATAAAGTTCCATTGACCTTAGGGGCTTGTTTTGCCTCACACCTGCCTTAAAAGAAGATTTCTGTTTCCAGAAAGCAGGTGTCGATGCGCTCAAAGCTTGTTTCAGCAGGCATGTTGATGCGCTCAAAGCATGTTTCAGCAGGCATGTCGATGCGCTCAAAGCTTGTTTCAGCAGGCATGTTGATGCGCTCAAAGCATGTTTCAGCAGGCATGTCGATGCGCTCAAAGCTTGTTTCAGCAGGCATGTCGATGCGCTCAAAGCTTGTTTCAGCAGGCTTCCACATGAAGCACCTGAGCCTCCTCTGAGCTAGTGCAGAGATGGGTCCCTCTTCCTTCATGACAGCAAAATAAAGCATTCCCATGACTTCTTGCCAACGAGACACCCAAGAGAAAGATAGTATAACTGGCTTAGGTGTAGAACAGACTGAGCCCCTGGAGATGCTTAGGCCCCAAGGGCATCAGGGGACTCAGATGGGACTGGTGACTGAGTAGCAAAGTAAAGTGAAAACCCTACGCTTATGTATCCTCCTTGGTGTTATGCTATAGCTCTCTGCTATAGAACCAAATGTGGCTGCACCTAACAGTCTCTTTAGCAAGGCACCTACACCATTGTTTCTGCATCATACCAAACAACAAAGTGAGTCAATAAATGGCAAGAATATCAATGGAAAGCTAACACTTGTGATTCCAAATAAGTTGCCTTGATTGCCAAAGATGATTAAGTATTTGGCATGGTGGTCATTCAAAAGTATGATACTGAAAGTAAAGTTAACACAATAATTTTGAAACTCTGTATGGCTGGTAAAAGTTGATGATTTGGTCTTTGAACCGGCGCACCAAGCAGCTCTAAAAACAAATTGACCAATAATCTCAGCGATCTTTTGGGAAAGTTCACATGTTCTGTGGGAGCTATTTGAATTTATAAGACGGTTGGTCTACACTGATTGTACCTTACATTTTCTGTATGGCAGGCCCTGATGCTAAGCTGAGTGGAATGCTTTGATTTCCTCGCCTATTTTACCCAGGCCTAAATTGTTACTTGAAAGCAAATAATGATGAACATTACATGCACACGTAATTCGCATATATGGCCTAACAATAGCAATAAAAACAACAAAGAAGCTATTCCACATTCATCTGTGATATTGTGAGGGCCGTACCTGTGTGATTTAAGCATTACAGACCACCTGATCTGTAATCAAGGGTTATTGGATACAGCTGGTCATCAGCTGACTCATTGGGCATATCCACCTGAAGACCGTAGACCAACTGACTCCTGGGGTAGGAGACAGATCAATGTACGTCTGTAGTCTTCTGAAATGTATCAATGGTTGCACATGAGAAAGCAGTCTCTCATTACCTTTTATAATGTAAACTAGATACAATGTAATATCGCTAACCATACGTTAGCTAAACTGTGGCCCTTCCACACTTGGTCGTCAGGTCCAGAATCAAAGGTCTTAGATGCTAATGGAGTACAAATATGCTCCCGAGCAAGTTAAAACTCACAACTCATCTGACAATTCAGACAATTCATGTTTAACCATGCAACTACACCTTTATTTCACATATCACTCAGCTATCCTTCCCTAGGTTACCTCAAGACAAATGTTAGTTCTCGTTCTAGAACTACGTCAGCCATAGCACTGTATTCTAAAATAAATGATTTCAATATTTTCTAAAGGGTAGACAATCACATTTCAATATACTGAGTTATTCATTCGCCCTTGTTATCCTCCTTAACCTGTAACTCTGACAAACAATATGTTGTCGTATTAAAAAGACAATTATGACATTGATTTGGCGGTTTTATAAGACAACATTCCTAATCTAGTTATTAAATGATGTTCCAGTGGTCTGTGATTCCTCCAAAATCGTTAATGCCCGCCCCAGATAAATGTACACAAATGTTTACCTTCCCATGAGCGTGCTAATGAAGCTTCAGAAAAACATGTGAATAAAACACAATAAGTAATTCCTGTCTGCCTGGTGGCTGGGTGAATCCCCTGACAAATCTATACAACATAGATCTATGGTTGACATAATATTCCCCATCAATCAATCTAATGTACCCGGCAACTCTCTCATTCAACGAAACGTCAAAACAATATTTAGTAAAAACCACATGTCAAATGTCAGTATGCTAAAATAATCCCTTTATTGATCTTGGGTTTCAGGAACCTTTGTTTTTGGCATACCCCTTCACACATCCCTCCTGATCTGCTGGAAACTTCTCAGTCCTTTATACAAAATATCATGGTCAAGTTGATCTCCAGTGCAGACCACAATGCCATCTAACACACTTGACACCACTAGTCTCACAACATGAAATACATTTATACTGATACTTCCCCAGGAGCAAACAAAGGTGATTGTCCGATTGTCAACAAACATCTCTATTTTGGTGGTCTGCAGTTGGAAAATCCAGAATTATAAGAGACTTATCTTTTTTTTCGCAGTCAACATTTAATGGATATTTGGTAGAAGATGACTGTCTAGCCAAAAATATTTGGCCTAATGCTAGAAATTAAAGCACATTGTACTTTTACCATCTGCTTTCTTAGTTTTGGAAATGGGTGGCAGCCAATCATTAGCCTCAATCAGTTCTAGGAATGAGTGAGCTTTAAAATGCTCGACTTGAGTGCTGGGTCGACCCCTTGATGAAAAGGTAACTATGGCTCAGATTGGGTGAAAAAATGATGTACAATCCAGGTGTATTTTCAAAAAATGAATGGGGTAGATTCTGAAACTATTTCTGGTGCAAGTGGAGAGATGTACATCTTATCACTTGACCACTTGACCAAAAAAAAGTGGGCCTTAGTTTCAAAGGGTGACAGAATGTGCACATTTCCGATGCACTCATTAAGTTGTCTTTTTTCACCCCATTAAGCACATTTGTGCCAATAATGGAGTGTTTCTGCATATTTCAAACATACCTCAAATTCACGAACAGGCTGTTCTGTGAAATGTACAGAAATTAATAAATGACCTCTGTGCCTATTCGCAGTAGGTGCAAGGTAATGTATAATCCATGACTGGCTCATGGGAGCCCTGTCTTGTTCTGTCTTTTAAATGCTGACCCACTTGTGTTTCTATCCTTTAAACAGGATAGAAATGTCTTATTTAACATTTTGCAATGACGGGCCCATTAAGGACCCACCATTAGGACGTGGGTGCTGGGAGCCTGTCACACACAAATGCATACAACCCCCGCACCCCCGCCCCTGTCATGTGCAGGTGGATAAAGTGATCTGTGCATTTGTAAAATGAACACAAAACCATCTACATATGTTTATGGCCCTTTTGTATAATTGCCTTAGCCACCAATACTACTGAATTCTAGGGTACAGGTCCCGCATCCTAGAACCCTGCATCCCCAAAGCAGTATTCCAGCCAAGTCGAACCATGAATTACTCAATCCTATATTAGCGCATCGAGTTCTGGTTCAAATGTTTCAGACAATTTTGATTCTCAGCTCCAAATGGTTTGAGTCTTTCGAACTATGATGAGGTCTCCTTTGTTTAAATAGGCTTGCATTTTGGCTGGTTTGCCCATCCCATCTCAGCTCTATCACACTGTTCTCACACAGCCTCTTCAATCCCTGCCTGTTGTCCTTTAGCAGCATCAGCAATGAGCACACCTCTTTCACACCACGTTTTACACGCTTCTATTATCTAATGCAATATTTAACATCTTTCCTCCTTCCATTCTCTTATGTAAATGCACGGACGGGAATGATGAGTGTATGATCTGTGTGCATCTAATTCTCCCTTGCATTTCCATACACATAAACCTTAAGCTTTCTTAGAAATAACATTCCAGTGACGTGAAACCACTGTATTCGATGCATTGAAGCAATACATGTGCATAAATACACATTTTATTAAATTCCATACATTATTTCACATTACAATCAATAAAATAAACCCCAGTTATAGGAAAATAGCAACCTTAAACTCTATAAAGTATATCATAACTATTTTCACACCATATCAAGCTCAGCCTGATTTGAAAAGCAAAACTGAATTGTGAACGATGGAAGCTTTTGAATCATTCATAACCTCTGCCATTACCCTAGGCAATACATACACCATTGTTTTTTCAGCCTGTAATCCATTACAGAAGAGGAAAGGCCCTATGCAAATACGGATTGGTTGCACACTAAAACCCACAGTTCATCCAGTGCTGTTTTGTCATATTCCTCCTGCACAAGATCACAAGCCACTCCAGACATGATTCAGCCTCATTGGACATCACAAGTGAGGTGTGGCTTGGGTCGGTAGGCACAGCAGGCTCAGGACCAACATCTGGGCATACTGTGCCACTGAGTTTAACATTTGAAAAACAGAAATGTGATGGCTGGAAGGTTTTGAATTACTCATAACTAATGTACCGTCTGCACCACCCTCCATGGCAATTTGTAAGCCTGCCATTCCACTACAGAAAGGGAAAGAACATATGCAAATCAAGCGTTGATGCACCAAAAAAGGGCAATGCAGCCCAAATTGATTGATAACATCCCTTCTGCCCAAGTCTACAATCAACCCCAAACAGGTTTTCGCCTCGTTAGGCCATCAGCAAGGTGCCGCTTGGGTCTTTAGGCACAGCAGGGTTTGGTCTAACATCTTATCATAACTGACCCACTCATGTTGGCATCTGCAAAACCGAAGTTTCATGGCTAGAAGGTTTTGAATTGAGACTAAACATTGGCATTGCACTGGGTACCTCTGCAGACCATCATGTCCAGACCGCCATGCAACAGCAGCTGAAAATTATATGCGTCATTTGTCTCCATTGTTGTGATTTGAAACTGCAAATATGAATGGTTGGCCACTTATTAGAGTCGTGTCACAGTCGCACTAAGAAGGGGCAGTGTACATCCACATCTCAACTGACTATACCATTCACAAAAAAGATGACATTGATAAACTGTCTCTCTCTTGTTCAAGCCACATGAGCAAATATCCAAATCCATTATGCTCCCTCACCCTACCCAGTGGTTGAATGTCAATTCATGTGATCAAATAGATTGACATCTGAACAAGAGTGGGCCAGTTGCAGAGGGGAAATGTCAATATGGTTTATGTGTTCCTGACAAGCTTATGTTTATATCATAGATTATAGCATGGCCCCACTACAAATGGGAGGATGGGGATTAGCAGCCTTTTCTGGGAGGCATACATGTTTCCATTACAGGAAACCTTGGACATGTAGACATTGCTAAACCCAGGTTGCACATTGGACTCTACACTTGTATCCTGTACAGTTCTCAGGGCAGTCTAAATAAAAATAATCTTCTCTCTATATATAAAGTGGAAAATCAGTGTGTTCCTTATACAATTCCACACCGTTCCACCAATCTGCACCAAAATGTGCGTAGTTACCTGTTAGGCCCCTCCGGGAATTACTGACTGCATGGCCTTTGGATCCCCTCCTCCAGCCCCCAGGATTTCACCCCCTTCACACATGAGATGGTTCCCTGAAATCGGCGAAACATCAATGTGGTCGCAGAAGGACAGGACAAAGCTCATTTTAAGAGTCTCGACGTGAGGAACAAAACTTGAGGTCCTTTTAGGAGAGCAACCAGAATGTCCCAGTATGCTGCAGCATTGCAGCATGCCAACTCTCGCCTCCCCTCCACATCTGCTCCGCGGTATTTCAGCAAGCTACATGCACCCCATCTCAGTGCAGTTTACTTCAGAGTGCAAGGCACATCAAGAGATAAGCGACTAGGAAAGGCGACCTCCAGGATCATTGATTTTCAACAACTGATGAGAGTGTTATTATGTCTGTCTACAGAACCTATGCAGAGTATGGGTACTTTTTGCTAGTAGTAAATTAAAGTCACGTAGCATGTTATATGCAACCCTGATCTGTCAGACTATAAAGTGCAAGATACAGGGTGAAACCATGTTTGTGTTCATCAATGTGTATGTGCCTCTTTACCAGATGCTCAAGGGGTCGAGAAATCACCCACCCTTGCCTAGGCTATAAATGACTTAGAACAGGACTCTGCAGTGATGTCAAAATGCATATTGAGGGCTTAATGTAAGATGACCATGGGGTCTGTGTGACTAATGGCTATAAAGCACCCCTGCAAACCTTACATTAAAAAAGGTAGTAGTTTGAGAGAACAAAAGCTGAAGGTTTTGGTAGGTTGGGCAGAGGATCAATGGCTTAATGGTAGATTTTAATTGAATAAGCTAAATAGAACTATTTAGGTAACCAAGAGGACACAGAGAGGGTCATTTTGTAGAATATGCTAATTGCATGGCAGGGTCCATCAATCCTTACACCTGCATGTTGTTGGTTCCCAGCATGCGGTTTTCAACACTCACAAAGTGGCATGTAAGCATGAAGAGCACATGCCTTTACTTTTCACTTTTACTCTCAGCTTTGAGAGAAATAAAATGCTGCCTGCTAATTGTGCTTCACAAGCAGATGTTCCCACAGAATCTGCCTGTTCTTTATCAGGTGTTAAACCAAAGACTATCCCATAGGTATCATTTTGTTTTACGCCTGCATGAATATCTCATGCAGGCATAACAATGGGTGCTCTTCCAAGATGAGGGAGGAAAGCAAAGCAGAGATGCAAACTCACTTTGCTGCCCTCCTACACCCTGGAAAGTCACAGAAATGAGCTGGAGCTGAAAATCGAATCATAAAAGAAATACACCTAGTTTTAACAATTTAATTTCACACTCCACTCATTTGGAAATGACCCCCAGACTGTAATAGATTATGTTTTTACAGCCGTTAGTCGCATGAAAGTGATTGGTTGGAATGGCAATGGAAGGAGGTCAGGATGCGTTAGGGGAGTGTCACACACCCAAACATGGGGGGTGCTGCCATTTGCATGGTTTCCATGTGCTTAAATGGTTCTGTAGGAAAAGTGGATAGGGTTGGTTAGTGAGGGATAGAGGGATCGGGTAGAGGTTGTGCTCATTGATGCATGCAGAACCAGGAGGAACCGGTGTGTGTGTGTGTGTGTAACCTTTTTTGGTGTGCTTTGTTATGTGCACTGCGGTTGTTGTGTCCGGAAGGGTGGCGTCCAGAGTCTGAGTTGTTTGTTGTCTGCTGGTATTGGGTTTGCAGCATGATTAGAGAGTGGTGTGTGGTTTCATTATTTTTATGGGTTCCACTTGCCCTCTAGGAGTGTGTCGATTACACAAGATTGTGGGTTTGTGCTACTGGAAAGGGGGCTTGTTTAGTTGGCTTCTGGTGATCTCTGGGTGTTGAATAGATTTATTGTTGGTTTTCCATTTTACATTTCCCATGTTTACTTTGTTGCAGGAGTATGCTTCGTAGGGGCACCCGTCTATCTTTATCTCTGTGTCTATCTTATTTTGGTGAATTTGATAGCCATGTTATTGGCCGTTCTCTGAATGTTAGGTGGTCTTCCGTCGTTCTTATTTAATTTGGTATTGAGTTCCACAATACCTCAATAGAAGGCAGGATTTGCCAGGAGCAGAGGCATATATCCCTAAGGAATTGGTATAGTTTCAAGGAAAAACACATATAAGAAGAGAAGTGGGAAAACATATAGGTACCTGGTATACATCCTGTGACAAAATGCCACCTATGGGGTGTTATCTCATGAATATTATTGAATTTGTAGAAACAAAGTGAATGGGGAATCTGCAAAAAAGTGTGCAGTACCTAAAAGAGGTGTAAGTTGTTAAACCCCAGTGGCTTTTGATCCTTGATCTTCCCGGAGTGGATTCCTGCCTCTGTCTTTCCTATGCAGGCCTACTCCTGCTTTGAATGTCTTGTCTGCAGGCTCTCTCTCCCTCTCTCGTAGCCACTCTCTTACCATGGCTACTGTCTATTGGCCACCTGGTCAGATCGCCTCCTTCCTCTCCTTCTCCCTCCTGGCCTTGATCACCTGATTGCTTTCTGTCCCTCCTCTGGACTCTTTCGCAACCTCTGTGACTCTCTCTTTCTATTCTCCCCTCTGGCCCGACTCACTGCGCAGGGCACACTCTGTATGTTCTGATCTACTCAGACAGCCCCCTCTCTATCCCCCCTCACCACTCTTCTCTCCTGGAGTGATCCCTTTGTCCTTTCCTCTCATCTCTCCCTCTCTACCCTCAGGCCAAGCCAACTCCAGCACTTGCACCTACTTTCTTGGTCATCCGACCCATGAAGAGTGTGTCAGTTGAGGCTTTTGCCTGCACCTTATCTCCCCCTGCTTCTCCTCTGGCTAACTCACATCCTGACACAGTCCTTTCCATGCTCCACACTTCTATCTCTGATACTCTTGATGTTCTTGCCCCTGTCATGAGAATCCACTTGAAGCCCAATGCCAAGTGCAACTCCTGGTATGACTCTGATATCGTCACCCTTAAACGCAAGTGCACTGTGGCTGAGAGAAAATGGCTTGCTTCTTGTGCAACCTCTGACAAACTGGCCTGCCGCCTTCTCCAAAGGCAATACCGGCTCTCTGTCCGCACTAAGAAGAGAGTCCACATCCAAGCGTGAGTCTCTGTGGCATCTAACAACTCTGATGAACTCTTTAAAATCTGCAAGGATCTGGCCAATCCTGCTGCAGTCTCTACCTTTCCTGTCCCTCGCAGGCCCTCTGCACGGCCCTAGTTTCTCATTTAATCTCTAAAACCCAGGACATCCAGTCCACCCTCTCGTCCTCTCGTCCTCCTCCCTCTAATCTCTCCTCTACCTCTGTCCCTCCTGTGTCCACCTCTCCTCCCTCTTTCTCTTCCTTTCCTCTGTTCTCCCCTCCTGAGGTTTCTAGACAAGTCCGATCAATGACAGTCTCGTCAAAACAGGTTCTTCTCTGTACTTCCAAAACCATTAAGGACCACATTGACACCCTTGCTCCTGCCTGGCTGACTGCTACCACTCCTGCCCCACTAGAGCCTTCCCTTCCCACCTGAAGCACTCTCTTGTGCACCCTCTTCTCAAGAAACCCTCAGCCGACCCCTCCTGCCCAGCTAACTATCGCCGATCTCCATCACTCCTTTCCTGGGCAAACACCTGGAAAAGCTGGCCATTTCCCAGCTTAATCTTCACACTGAATCTGTTGGTTGTCTCCACGACCATCAGTCTGGCTTCAGAGCAGCCAGAAGCATGTAACTGCTCTCCTGAACATCTTGGAAGACCTGCTCTATAACCTTGATTCTAATCTCCCCTCTGTACTCATCTTTCTTGATCTCTCTTCTGCATTTGACATGGTCAACCATGCCATCCTGCTCAATCATCTCTGTGATAACCTGTGTGACACTGATCAGGCCCAGGCCTAGCTGACCTCTTTCCTCTCTGATCGACCCTCTCAGGTCCAACTTGGTTCCTTCCTTTCTTCTATCTCACTCTCTCTACCTGTGGTGTTCCCCAGGGGTCTAGCCTCTCTCCCCAGCTGTTCAACCAATGCCTGGCACCTCTCGACCACCGTATTGCCACTCTCTGCTCCAACTTTCAGTGCTATGCAGATTACACTGAGCTTGTTTTCAGGCTCCCCTCTGCCACCTTTTCTTGACTGCTATCAGGAGTGTTGTGCCACCAACAATCTCTGCCTTAATGGCAGTAAGACAAAGTTTCTCTTCACCGGTACATCTGCACCCTCCTTCCCTGTCACTCTCTGGCCAGCCTCCCTTGGCCCTCTTCCAAACTACCAACTGCACCTCCTGAGAGGTATTCTTCCTTTCCTCTCCTTTCCCGAGAAGCTCACCATCTCTAGAGCTCTGGTTCTCTCTAGGATGGGTACTGCAACAGCCTATTTCTAAATCTGCCTGTGTCTACTCTCTGCCCTCTGCAACTCATCCAGAATAGGACGGCAAGACTTGTCCTTGGCCTCAAGCACAGGGATTGTATCTAACCAGCACTGAAATCTCTGAATTGGCTCCCAGTAGCTGCAAGGATTATGTTCAAACCTTCTGCATTGTCCACAAGGCCTTCCGGGGCCTGAGTCCTCAATACCTCCAACTCTCTCTTTGCAAATACCTTCCTACTCAAGGGCAATGAAAAAATGAAAAAACAATTGAAATCCAATTTTAAACAAAATCGCTCATCAAGAACATTTTTCAGAGCAATTTCACTCTCTGAATAAATGATCGATATAATAAACAGCCTTTGAAGGACAAAGTAAATATCGAGAGTTCACCTCACCCAACTATTATTTCTTTTTTCTCTGATAATACAAACAAAAACAACTAAACCCAAGAAACAGGTAAGGAAACAAAAAACGAAAAATCTCAAATTGGGCCCCCTGACTGGGTTTTGTCGATCAGGGGTCCATTCGACAGCAATTAATATTTCTATATTCAAGAATTATGAAATTATTTCTGATAATAATTCCGGCTTGTTAGTAGGAAAAATAAAATGTTGTTGTCACCACTGCTCCTAGTGAATATATACTGGAATCCCTTGTTCTCCAGCTAGGAATAATTTTCATCTAAATTGTTGGACATATGTGAGGGGATGAGGAGGAAGGTCAGCATAGTTTTATATCTGAGGATTTTAACACAGAATCCGTGTCCACTTCACCTGATGGTCTCTCTCCTAGAGAAGGGCAGGTTAAATGCAAGAAAAGAACATTTATTGATGGCAAAAGGTGGGGAGAATTTGGCAAGGTTTGGCATTTAAAAGTAGCCAATGTTATGGTGACGGTGATGTGCCTGCACAACCAACATGGATAAGCGGGGTAAAGGGCTCTTGTATTGATTACGTTGCTATGTCCACATCAATAATGGATGTCTGTGTAGAGTTTGAATGATCACAACATATTAACTTCTAAATTTAGAAATAACATACCAGTAGAAGTTAGCTGGGATTGTTGTAATTTAATTGTAAACGCAGGAGGTAATAGGATTGGATGGATGATATAAATCTACATAAATTCATCAATCATAGGGTGTATACGTTCTTTTCTAACTCCTCCTTGGAAGAGAAGCTGCAGTATATAAACACAAACTTGAGTATGGTATTCTATAGAATAGATAGATTTGTTAAAAGGAATAATACATTTTGTAGGATGCAGAAAACATGTTCCCATCCCTGCAACACAGTGGTTCAGGCAAGAAAGTAGGATCTACGAAACGATATTCGGGGCTCAGTCAGAATGTATATAAAGACTGGGTTAAATGTCATAGGAATAACCAACTGCAAATGGAAGGAGAAATAATGCTCCAGATTATCCTAGGGGAAAATTCCCATAATTGTTGGACTATGAATAGTGTTAGCTTGAAACCACAGGATCACGTACAAACTAAGCCGATTTTAAAAGGAATCTAGGAACAGTATTTTAAGACCCTATGTAGAGAATCTGAATGGCAAATCCCCTGGTTGTATTCTAAAATTCCTTGGGTAATATTGATTTGATTGAGGGTATTATTAGAAGGTCTTCTAATTCCCGTTCACCAGGCCCTAATGGCATGAGCAATGCTTTGTCAAAATTGGACCCCTCATTATGGGCCAAAATATGTTTGATATTATTCACCTCAGTGATAGCCTGAATATCTACCCTGCTCATCTACCCTGCTCTCCTTGAAGCAGTCTGTAATTATACTCATTTATAAGAAGGGTGATAGAGCCGATGCCTTGAATTATACACCAATCTCCCTTTTGGACTACGATAGTAAAATTTCTGCAGCTATTGCTGTAAGGGAATCAGAGTCTTAGGCCATTTCAGTGGGATGATTAAAAAAGTTACAAATGGGTTTAGAAGGAGAATGTTTACCAACCTGAATGGTTTCATACTTGGCTCTTTTCAGGAAATAGCATGGGAGACTGATTATAACCTGGTATATGCAGTCGCAGTTGCCTTCTCCCAGGCTTTTGATTGTGTTAATCAACCATTATTGTGGGCATAACGCAGGGAGTGGCAACTGCCGACCACATTGCTCTCAATTTTAGGATATTGTCATGAGGAATGTTCACCATGAGTGAGATTGAACAGGAATGCAGCACTTACAGATGAATTTCTAACGTATAGAGGACTCAGACAAGGATGTGTTCTTGCTCCATGCCTGTTCAATCTCTACCTGTCATCCCTGGGGGATTATTTGCAGCAATCTAGATTTGCCCCAACGAGACTCCAAATATGCTGATGGTGTGATACTGTTGGATAAAGCTCAGATCATTTTACAGTGACTCAAAAGATCTATGAAGTTATATGCACAAAAAAATAATGAGTAGTAACTCATTGATAAATTGATAAATGAAAAGAATACCAGTGCAATAATCTCAAAAATCTGTAAAAATGCAAAGAAACTGATGGGCTTTACGTAAAAAATGGGCATTCAGATCCTGGATCCCACAACAAGCATTTCTTATGTGGGCTTACATATGAATGCCTCCCCCAATAAAGGAAGAGTACTTGCACGCGTCATGCATAAGGACGATCAATTGCAGGCCCAGATGAAAATAATGAATGGGAAATGTTTTCAATTTTCTATAATCCCACTGATCGACTTTATAAAAATGAAAGTAATCCCTGATTTACCATATGGTCCGGCGCAATGTATTTTCTACAATCATGTTGTGCTGCCAAAGTATAGTAAGTATGGTGCCACACAGTGTGCTGTGTGTCGTGTTCAGACATGGGGCAATGCTCCACATGGCCATTCATTGCAGGGAGGTCACTAGAAGATGGTGTACCAGGATTGGCAGCATGTATTGAGATAGGGAGCTACATAGCGAGCAGGTGCATACAGTGGGAGTGGAAAATGAATATAGAAGGTGTGTGCCATGTTTGTTTGTTGCTCATTGGTCCATATTGGTGGGATGTTGTGGCCCAGTTGCCTGAGATAGCATGGTTCAAGTAGAATGAAGCACTTTATCGAACTGATTCCCCCGTTGATGGTGTTGGTGCATCTTTTGCTGACTAAGGGGGCAGTTGAGGTCATACTGCATTGATGGTGTTCCTTTTTTGTAACGAGATGGTAACTGCCAATAGTTTTTAAACAATGTATAGTGTTGTTTAGGGGACTGGTGACGATCAGCACATGATAATGTTACGTTGATGTTTTTGTTACATTTCTTTTTCAATATGCTAATATTTTGTTCGGGGCTATACAATGTTCAGCCTGCAGTGGCCGTGTTGAATTTGGCTATATTCAGTTTATCTTCCTGCCGATTATGTAGAAATACATTTTCTGTTTTTTCTTGCCTGCTGTGCACTCCATTTTGAGTTCTATGGATTACTTTATCCTACTTTTGGACCGGTGTTGGGAGTGCTCCTACCTCAACATTTGGAAGCCCCAGCAAGATTCCAGGACCTGATGGGATGGGGGCTCTCTGCCGCACACAGAGATGGAGCCATCCTATAGGCTGAGATCCCAAAAGGTCTGCCTGATCCCTAAGGCATGGCCGCCTGTCCCAGGTGGTGAAGGCATTTGGGATAGGTTCAGCATCGAGGGAGTTGGAGGACCGACAAACACATGAGTGCATGAAATCACAAGGTACAGCATGGTTTTTGGTTGTGTTGATTTTTTCCTTGGTTCTTATATTATTGAGTAGTGCAATTAGTGCAGGGACCTCCCCGTAGTAGGGGAAATGTTGCATTGTGTAGTAGTGCATGCAGTTTGGAAAAGGGATCTCTCCAAAGGTGGAGAAAGATGGCACAACACAGTTTTGTATGAGGATTTGGTGAAGGGATCTTTTGCGTTGGGAGAAAGGATGACATCATAAATCGTGTAGTATTGTAGCATAGTAGTGCATGCAGAGTATGAAGGAGATCTCCTCCATTGGGAGGAAAGATGACATCATAAGTAGAATAGCGCCAGCATTTTGATGTGGTGCAATTTTTGTGATAATAGTTACCACGCTGTGCACAAGGGATTTTTTGGTTTATAATGGAGGAGAAGAAATAATTGTGGTAATTAGAAGAGCATCATTTGCAGGTGTATATTTATGGATAGGGGTGTGATTCAAAATGTTTAGTGATTAGAGGCAAGGCATTTTGGTTGTTTTGAAGGATATTTTGGGTAAGGTATTTGGCTTTGGTTGGATTAGTTGCATTTTTTGGTGTATGTTTGTTTAGTGAAATATAGGTGATTGGATTTTGATGGGATGTGTGTGTACAAGAGGTGGGTAAATGTATGTCAATCATATTGCTTCATTTGGCATTATACCATCAGAACAAAGACAAAAGAATACAATACAAAACTTCCAATATGCATAATAATAAGGAACCAACAAATAGAATCTTAAAAGTGTAAAAGTTAAGAAGAAAAGAGCCTAACAGGTAAATTAGAGTTCAGTTGCTTAGTTAAAAGGTTCCTACGTAACGAGGCATTTTGTCGCAAAGTATACATCGTTAACAAGTAGAGTCTATTTACATAACACTACATTATCCTTAGCATGAGTAACACCAGCTTTTTTTAGGAGTGGCAGTAGGTTCATTCTCCTCAGATGTTCATATTCTTCAGAAACGTACAAGAAGTGGGTCACGTTCTCGCTTTGTGCACCACAAAACAGACATGAATCAGAATTGTCACATTTCCAACCACAGGTGAATTCTGCTGTCCTAAGGATGCCCGTTCTGAACTCTATAAGAAAAGGTACGTGCATAAGCTGGCGAAAAAAAGTCCAAATACTCTTCTGCTCTTTAAACTACTTTTGTATTCAACAACTCAGGCCCATTTGTTAAACTTAGCCAATTACTTATAATTGTCTCATACCAGAACTGTTTGACAGTGGATTGTACCTTCTCCTTGGTACTGGGCAATACATTCTCAGAGCTCTGCCACATGCTGTCAAAGCATAACACTTCCAGCTGTCCCTTCGTGTTTTTTTCCCAGGGGAGTGAGTGGCCTCCAAGATAGGGTAATATATTGCGGATGGCCTCGCATAATTTTAAAAGCTCGGGCGTTACTTATAGCCAGATACAGTAAAACACTGGTTTCCAACCTATATGAGAAACTATTAGCTCAAGGCCACATTCCATCAATAAGGGGGCATTGGAAAAACCTCGCGGGAGACTAAAGAGCATTTTCAGTAACTTGAACTCTGCAGACCCCAATTTCTGGCAGATGTCGTGCCCCCATAGTTCAGCACCATAAAGAGATGCAGAAGTCCACTGCATTTTATAAAGACTGATCACAGGAGACAATGCCCTTCCACCATGGTCCAGAAAAAACCTTAACCCACCACTATTCTTCCCGAGGGTAACCTGTGCTTTATCTAGCTGGGGAGACCTTGTTCCGGTGTAGGTGAATTTGACACTGACATCATCATAATGACAAGCCTGATCGAGGAATGAGCCATCAACCTTCATAGAGATTGCACAATACCTGGATCTCTTTGGCCTAAAAACAAGGACCTTTGTCTTACTCTTGATTTTGTTTAAAGTCAGCCCCATTGCCAGGCATTGGTTAACAAAACAATCCAGACAAAGCCTGATCCCCATGGGAGATGTGGCTAACAAAACAGTGTCACTGGCGAAGAATAATGCTGGAAACACATTGCAGCCCAACTTCGGGGGATCAAACCTGTCCACTTGACAGCTCTTCAACATCTCTATGATTTTCTCATTAATGTACAGGCTGAACAGGGTTGGGACAAGGAGACAGAGCACTTTTGTACACCCCTGTCCACCCTGAACTGGCTCATGGTTTCACCTCCAGGACCCCATCTTACCACAGCAGAGTTACTTGCATACAGTTCTCCCATTATTCTTACCTGTTCTACTGGAACCCCCGCTCAGCTATAACCCACAACAGTTGGGCTTTCGGTACAGAGTCAAAAGCATTTTGAAGATCAATGAAGACTGCCTACACTTTCATCCCCTTCAACACAGTTTACTTATGTAAGATCAGGGACAAGTAAAAACATTTATCAATAGTACTAGCCCCACTCTGAAACCCTGCTTGAAGATGATTAATGAGGTTCCCTGAGGTCACACTATCCTGCAACTGCTTCGAGACAACTTAAGCAAAAATGTTCCAGGTAGCATCAAGCAGGGAGAATGGCCTGTAATTACCAGACTTCTCCCTGCCCCCATTTTAATATACCAGAACTATTTCAGCAGTTTCCCATGAATGGGCCACAGATTGAAAGTTTAGTTACAACAGGAGACTGTATGTCTAACTCATCCTTTAGCAAATTGACAGAGATCCTATCGGTTCCGGGTGCTTTCTGACATTTAGAATTAAGAATTGCATTGCTGACTTCTACCAGCATGATGACCATTGGATGACTATTGCATCCAGATGGCAATAGACCATTGGTTTGTACACATTCACTCCCTGCTGTATCTTCATATAACCCATTGCAATGGTCAAACCAATCCAGAGCAGGGATAAAACAGTGAATCCTGTTATGGTTGCTCCTCTTTTTTCCAACAAAGAAAGCCCAGAATAACTTAAAGTAATTCCTAGAAGCTGCCTTTAAGGGCTTGTCCTATTCAAGATTCAGGATTTCCTCTTTTTTCTCGCAAGTAATGCTCTTATACTTGATATATGTGTTGTGTGGATTTGAAGAAGAGAGGAGTGAAGGGTGTGGTGTGGGTTGAAGACGTCTGGTCGAAGCAAGAGAAGACAACTTGTTGTTAACTCGCATAGTGAAATTGGGGTTTTCAGTTAACTGATGGGGTTTTAAATGTATATTTGAATTCCATTGCATTTGAAATTGACAAGGAGAAAACACAAAGGTGGGGGGATCAGGCACTGCTAGCTTTGTGTCTAAAAAGGGTAAGGGGTGGACACACATTGGCACTCCATCAAAGGGCATGTGTCAGACATTTCCACAGCAGAAAAGATTTTGAAATGTCTCTTCGAGTGGGTATGAGAAACAGCAGGGCAATCTTTCACTCCATGCCTTCAGACCAGCAGCACACAAGGAAGGAGAGCCAGGAACTGTCGTCACTATACAGCTAGATGTGGTAATCACACAAAAGGACAAGGTGATCTTACAGAGGATAGATGAGGATGATATTGAATTTGCTCACTGTCCTATGTGTTGACCCGACCAGCACTTGACTGACTTGACTGACGAACAACTTTTTGATGACAAGGAAATATGAGAGATGGTGTTCGAGATTAGTATGCCATGTGACTTACTTGTACAGCATACGGAGGTTCCCCCATTGGCATTACTTACAAGGGTGATGTCGGCACACTTGCAGAAGGATTTGTAGAAGGTGCCTGCAGAGATGCCCACAGGGACAACATGCTTCATAGTGATTGATCTTAAGAAAGCATTATTTTCAATACCATTAAACACAGAATACCAGTACCTCAATGCGTTTACTTACCGCAGTCAGAGATTCCAACACACCAGACTCTCACAAGGGTACTGCGAGTCCCTGAGTATATTTAATGGGGTATTGCAGGCAGATGTGGGAAATGTAAGGGCACAGCACAGTGATACAACATGTGGATGACCTCCTGGTGTGCAACACCTTAGAGGGGCAGTGCAGGGAAGAGTTGGTAACACACTTGACGATAAAATTATTGGTGGACAAGGGATACAAGGTGGACAGAGAAACGCTGCAATATTACGAAAAAGAGGTCATGCACCTAGGACCGATACTATCATTAGAAGAAAGGAGATTAACACCTGAAAGGGCAGCAGCAGTACACAATGCACCCCAGTTGAACACAGTAAAAGAAATGCAGCAGTTCCTGGCCTTGTACAGTTACTACTGGTCCTGGATCTTTGACAATTCTAGTTACACTAAGCCACTACTACAGGGGCTCAAGGCCACACAGAAAGTGAAGGGTCCTAGGATAGAATCATTTAAGGAACTAAAATATGCACTCACCAATGCACCAGTGCTAGCCACTCCAGATTTCAACAAAAACATTATTTCTGTTTTCCCATTCCAACGGGGAAGTGATGACGGCTGTCCTCACTTAGAAAAAGCCACACGTACACAAGCCGTTAGCCTATTACAGTGGTATTTTAGATTTAGTGATGCAGGGGCATTTTCCAATGTGAGTGAGCACCTGCAGCAGTAGCTTTCGCAATTGATAAATCATCTGTCATAACAATGGACTGCCAAGTGATGCTCTATGTAGAGCATGAAGTGTTCGCTATCCTGGAGAAATCAATGTCTGCCCTCACTACTCAACGAGTGTCAGGGTATGATGCTATACTTTCAATTCAAGAAATCCACATTGTGCGGTGCCATGTTGTCAATCCAGCAACCTTCACTGGCCAGCCAGTGCAGCAGGTGATGACGTTCTTGATTGCACAACATCCCAAGAGGAACTAGAGGGTATACTTACAGTGAGAGAAGACACCATAGAGGAGGGAGACATGTTTTTCATTGATGGTTCATTGACGATTGACCAGGACATGGCATGTCGACACACTGGGTCAGCAGTTGTGCGTCTTTAGGGAGAGGACTTGGGGTGGCAGCACAGATGAGATTGCCATCACATTATTCAGCACAAGCTGTGGAATTAGTGGCATTGATATCAACAATTGAGATGTGTCAAGGATTCTGTGCCACTGTTTATTCCGATTCAGCCTATGTCACCACCACAGTACATTCAGAGTTGTCTTGGTGGAAGAGGAGAGGTTTCAGCAAAAGTGATGGGGCATCTGTTTAGCATGCATAGTTTCAATCAAGACTGATAGAGGTGCTACCTGTGCCTTCAGTTCTGACAGTAGTGATGTGTGCTGCCCACATGGAAGGTACAGATTTCGCATTGCATGGCAACAAGGCAGCAGACATAGTGACCAAACACGCTGTATATCTGCCATATATTATCAATTTGTCACCCATGTTTACAAGCATGTCACAACAGCAGGTGCAGCTAACAGACTGCTATAACGCTCTACCAGTAACACAGATAACAGGATTACAGGGTAGGGCCTCTCAGCAGGAGCACAAATTATGGAAAAAGAGTGGGGGTTCCTTGTCCCCCACCGATTTAACTTGCCATCAGAACATCTCAGGGAAACCCACCATGCCTGTATATTTACACAAGGTGGCTCTTGAACAGCTGCATTACCCTGCGCATATATCAAAAGAAAGCATGCAGCTGATCTACAGTTAGAGTGGCTTATCGAAAAAATGTGTATGAGCATATGGCCGAGTTCATTGCCAACTGTGGACATGCCACCATTTTACCACAGGGCACGCACTCAAAACTGCATATTGATTAAATTGGTATGCAAAACAGGTGCGCTGACTATCACATTAATAATAGTTGTGGCTTGTCCAATCTCCATTTGGCGTTTGGAAAAATTATCTTACAAAATCCTCCCACATGCTCACAAACTGACAAGGACATTGGTATCACCCTCTCCATCCAAAAGTCTCTTCCAAGTCCTCCTTCCCCTGCTGCATACTCCTCTTTGGTCTAATGGTCTTCCCACAATCTTACCCAAACACCTCTCATTGCAGACTGACTCTGCTGGGGTATGATAGCCCTTGTTTCCCTGCCTGGAAGGTTCTCTCTGCTCCCATTGGCTGCTTGAGTCAGCTGCTTCCCTGGACAAATCTGTGTCCACCCCCTCTCATCTCCTCCTCCTCTGAACTGGGATTTTCTCAGAAAATCTTCATAAGGCTTTTTAGCCCTGCCTCCTTCCCAGTCTTTGTTTCTCCATGTCAGCAATTTGGTCACTTGTGCCGTTTGCCCTATGTTTCCCTCCTGTATTAAGTAAGTTAATATTCAAAAAGAAGGGTTATCTGATCTCCCCTAAGGCTGTGTCCTTCTCTGCTTGTTCCATCTCCTCTGCTCCCCTCTTGCATGCCTTGGCAGCCTGGGGTAGTTGCTTGGACTCGCATTCACATCCTGAATGGTTGAGCCTAGTCCATTTTCATTCAGGTAATCTGCCCATTCCTCCTTTTCCAGGTCATGTCTTGTCTGTTGGGAACAGGTGCATTGTGGTACTTGTAGTCTCTGATTGTCTCTGGATTTTGCTCCCTCCCAGGAGTCACCTGAAAATGTAGAGAGAGAGACCTTTCCAGGATAAAGGCTGATAGGCCTCTGGTCAAAAAAAGAGGCACCAATGCATGAACAAGGCTTCATGCATGCCGGGAAGCCCGAGAGAGGGGCTGCACCCAGATTTCACATTTAACCACTGAGTTCCTTAAAACTCTTGACAGTGTCAAACCCATGACATTTTCACAGTGTACACTCCATTGGTAATGCTTCTATAGTTGCTTGTAAAGTATATTGTAACATCTCCCCAAACCCAGGCTATGCTAAGCTTATCTAAGCATCTTCTACAGCTGCCACTTACACATTTCATATCCCCTTTGAATCCTCCCGTTACATCTACAAATGTATTGGAATCGGATACGATTCCACATGTATACATACTTCTCCTCTGCAGTAGACTTGGAGAACATTACAAGCCATGTTCATGTGTACACGTTTGCCCTAGCCTTATATTTTATGTTTGCAGCATATGTTAGGTACATGCAAGTATCTCTGTCATTAAGGTCATGCACATTTTGTGCTTTTTCCAACTTGCATACACAAGTTGAAAAAAACACTTATAGATCTACACTAGTCTGTTCTAGTGTCCATCAATGGGGGTCTCTCAAACATTAGAGCATACCACAAAGGCCCACCACACATTCACTACCTGTAACAAGTATTCAGCACATTTCCTCTCATGCTGTAAAGCTTATACCCACAATGTCACAACACAATAATAATATGACACACGAACAAGGTTGCTATTTGGGTACATTTCAGGAACATGGCTCCTTATGTTAATTTTACAATCCCTATTTCCTTAAACCAACAAGACTTCATATGTTAGGACTTGAAAACGCATATAATGAGCATTTTTATTGCAATGATTCTGTTAGTGTCACCATATTTAAAATGAACAACATGGAAAAAAACAGATTGGATACCTCTACACTATGACCGTGTGAGAATGGTCACAGAAGAGTTGCCTGTTGCCTCATTTTTCTCACCAGTCGGTCATGCAAGGGCACAGAGGGAGCTACGCAAAGTAATCCCACTCTTCCCAAAGTGGTGGCAAAAAGGACAGCCCACTGAGCTGTTTAGCCTACACAGGCTATCTATGGGACCGTTGGGCACAAATGGCCTCACTGATAGGAAGGGTTGGCATATGGAGAGACCCCACACAGCGGGGGAATGTCCCCAGTAGACCCTCTTAAAAACTCCAGGACTCAGCAGGTGCCACATAAGAATCTGCCCAATTTCATACCATCTCCTATTAATTCGGCATTTGAAGCTGGCGGGGCTGAGGAGCAGTCCACATTAACTTGTCAGGCACCACTTTGTTAAAATGGCAGCCCATTCTGCTTCCACTGTCTATATTGAGCAGTGGCTCCTGTCATATGTCTCTTTACCGACCGAAAGGAGCCTATGCCCGGTACTGCCTTGTTTTGTTAATATCAGTATGGTCTGTCGGAAAATAGCCACACCAACCACCGGGCAGAGCATTTCTGCCTTCAGGTAATGAGGCACAACAGCTTTAGCAAAGTCGTAAAAGGATAAAGAGTGACCGTACCAAATAAATCACACCACCAAGGAGCTGCAGACTGACAGAGACTAGCAAAAATATCCTGTACAAAATTAACGGGAAAAAGCATGGCGACTTTCACTAGCAAGGATTCTTTAGCTAGTTCTTTTAAAGAAATAGTTTTCTGTTTTTGTTTTTATAAAGCATATACACTTTTTGACTATTGTAAACAGACCTGAAGACAAAATGCATGTATTTGGAACTGTGTGGAGTGAAGCATAAGCTTGCATCCAACGAGCAGAACTGTCCAGGTTTATGACATCTGTCAAACATTGCATATTGTGCTGGTTACAAAATAAACCTCTCCAGAAAACAATATCAGCCCATGCTTTAGAGTACAAATCACATAATTACTTGTATCTGGCTGGAGGGGGTTATATTACTTACATGCGAATCAGATTAGGTGTTTTAGCCTAAAAAGGCTATTTGCAGCCAAAGGCAGTCCGAGGAGAAGATGGACAACATACCCAAAAAAATAAATACTAAGCTATTAGTGAAACTGGAATTAAATCAGCATACTGGAAACTAAATTGATTACCTATTGAAATATGCTAACACAGTGTAGAGACTAAATGTCGAAGTCAGCTGCATTTGTAACATTGCATGAAAGATTACAGGAACTAGAGCCTGCCAGCAAGTTTGGAGACCAAAACAATATCCCAAAGCAGCAAGGCAGAAGGAGAAGCATAGTTTAGTACTAACACCAACAACGCATTGATATTATTAAGGCTTCATAAGAAAAACATGGAAAAGGTATTTCTGCTGAGTGACAGTCTTAATGATTGTAAATCTTTTCAAGTGTAATATTATGTTAATGCATTTATGTCATGGTTTATATAAGATGCCAACCAAAGAGACGCCAGACAAATGACACAAGTATGAAACGTGCATTCTGGAATAGTATATTAAAGATATTCAAACAAGTTCATATACACAAAGTCAGTTCATTCTTGGGAACATTTGAGCAAGTACAAACACATACGGGGTCATTACCAGTACAGCGGTAGGAGGTTAATGGCACTGGTAAGAATGCCGGTGCTGTTAACCCCTTACTGCTGCATTCCGAGGTCCCTTAGCGGGTCCCACTAAGGCCGGTTGGTAAACCAGCCGGCCTTAGTGGGACCCGCTAAGGGACCAGGGAGCTAATAACGGGCACGTAATTTACGGGCCTGTTATTAGCTCCTTCCCCATTCCCATTGAGTCCTATGGGGGCTCGAATGGAAATGGGGAATGGTTTTCAGAATGGGGACTTACCGGGTCCTCCAAGGTTGGAATGACCCGGTAAGTCCCCATTCTGAGAACCTGGACCCGAACACGAGTTTGGAGGCAGCCATGGCGCTAATAGCGTCATGGATGCCTCCAAACTCGTAATGACCCCCATAATAGACATCACATATTTTTTGGGAAATTGCTTTTCTGGAAAGAATGCCATTTGGCAAGTTCTGGTGTTTCAGAATATTGCAACATAGGATTGTGTGTTGTAGAATCTGGAATGTGAAATTGTGAACTATCAGTAGGTGAAGTTCGCTTTTTGGTTTTGGCACCTTGTGGTATTGCTGAAAGTGACACCTATATGTAGATGTTAGGCGGAAACCTGTGCAGTTCCCTCTGGGACCACTGCAAAAGGTTTAGGACTACAGGTGTTTGGCAGTAAACCCACTTGGTAGCAGTCTGTACCACACAGATTCACTTGGTAGCTGTGGCTGAGCAGTCAGACTTCCCTCAAGAAGAGTTAGGCAGTATGTGGAGTATACAACATAGGGCAATTCTACACAGTAAGACAAGCAAACACACAACAAGGCTTCAGTGTAAAGATATAAAGGAATTTATTTATAACGACACATCTATAGAAAACACTCTGGCACTATTACGGCAAACACTTCAATTACAATTACTCTACGAAGAAAAAGATCAATCCCCCTAACAATAGTTCGACAAGTCTAGGTTTACCAGCATCACTTATTTGCAGACAGAGGTGTATGCTTCAATCTAGATGGCACTCTAGTATTCGTTAGGACGGGAGAGAAAAATAAGCAGGTTACGAAATCAACACGGTTCCAATACTTCACGGACAAAGGGAAGGCAAGAAGACAAGACCCACGGTAGATCATAAAGTTCAGAGGCCAGGCCCACTCGGAGAGAGGCAAGGCGATATGTCCCAAAAAGTATCTTAGTGGAAATGCGTTCGAGTCTTTGCAGCAAATTGTTATCGGCAGATTGGACCAGTTCAGAACAACACGCTAGAGAAAGCTTGGAGGCGACCCTATGGAGAGGCGAGGATTAAGACACCTCACTCTATCCGGCAACAAGGGAAGCCAGGCGGACACAGTACCTTGATTGCGGAGAGACAGCTCCAGCGGGGGCAGTTGTTCCTGGTGGTGGATGCACGTCCGGTCTTTGCCAAGAGAAGAGATGATCTCGTCGTCGAAGGAAAGTTGAAGATCGTTGCACCACCAGGGAAGAGACCAGCCGCAGAGTGCTCCGTCACAAGTCACCACCTTTTGGTCGCGGTACAGGGGTAGTGGCTATCCGGTTGCCGAGGTGCTCTGTGCGGGCAATTCGACCACTGCATCCTGAGGCGAAGAAAAAGCAAAAGGGGACTGGTTGTTCCCACCAGTCAGGGGAAGAGACTCTCCGGTAGGGAGATCTCCTCTGTCGTCGGGAAGTGGTGAGTCGGTTCAGCAGGGCTCCACCGGAGGTGTCGTCGTTGCAGGTCGGCTCAGCTTTACCCTCGTCGGATTCTTAGGTTCTGTGGCGACTTCTGAAGATCTAGTCCCAAAAGCCCTGCTTTTATGCAGAAAACCCCCATTCATTCAGCCTAGCTGTCAATCAACACACGCTAAGTGGTGAGCGGGGAGGCTCACCACTTGGGCCAATCACACCAGAGTGCGACCAGAGTTGGCAAGGCAACTCGGTCCAGGGTGCCTAAACCCCCTCCCACACCCCTGTGGTAACCCAGACAGAATGGCACCACTTTGGAGGGTCTCTGTACAGAAGCCCGGCAAAAGTGGAACAAAGGGCTCTACCTTTGGTTTAGGAGTCACAGAGACGAACACAGACGCCATTTTAAAAAGCCGAGTTCTGGCAGAAAATACCATCCAATAGACTTATTTGAGATAAGTAGACCGGTGGTATGTTAGAGACTAACGAGAAAAAGTATCAATCTCCAACAATGGGAAGAATCCCATAGGTTTATATTCGGGGTCGAACATAACAAGTAGTTTCCACTGCCACCAGCCAAAACTCGACGAGGGGGGACGGGACAGTGCCCCCTTGAATAACAGACCTAGGAGTAATGGAATTACCCCTACTAGTACGTCCACAATAGGGTGGTTTGTACCAGTTCTGTTAGTAAATTTAGGTCTAGTAAAGCCAATGGTGACTTTACATGCCCGGGGAGACAGTAGTCAGTCCCCGGGTATGGAGTCTATGATGGAGGTCTGCTAGGACGCCCCAGTGTTACGGCACGGAGGGTGCGGTGTAACACACATAGCAAAACATATGAGACCCTATGGAGTAAAGGACCCCATAGCCCATAGAACACATTGACATTCAAAGGAATTACACACATTCATGTCCAAGAGTGGGAGAAAAAGAGTCTCACTCTTGGCAGGATGGAAAAAAACAGACTCCAGAAATCCAGCAAAGCCGCTGGGGGACTCACTAGGTTAGGAAATTTAGCTTAAACAGAGAATTCTCCCTAACAGTAGACTCCAATATTGCAATAGGGAGAGATGGGCTGAGGTCTTTATTGGACTATGCCCACATTGTTATTGTGTGTACCCTTCGAGAAGTGGGTCACACTCTGCAGAAATGAATTTGACATTCGTGCAACAGATGAGTCATTGATCCTCAGTTATGGGTCCATCTATATGCTGTGAACAGGCATCCATTAAAAGCTCACCAGCTTTGCAATCTTAGCTCAGCAAAGCATTGGTAAGAATGGGACATTGCGGTTATCTGCCAATGATGTAAAAGTTGCCTGCTGCACCTGATTGGATCTGTCAGTTGAGTCTTTCCTCTTCTGGCAGTCACAGCTTTTCACAGTCATCTAGAGCAGCCTGCTCCCCACCAATTCCATTTGTTGCAATCATCTAGACATCTTCATCCGGCATTCCTTTTGACACTCCTTTGGTAGGTTCTTCATATTTGTACGTTCTTTCTGGCAATCAACTCTTGGGGGCGAGGAGGGGGTTAGTTTGTTATCTTGGAAAGTATCATATCCTATCCAGTGCCCTTTCTGCTCTGATCAATGTGTACAGATCCTGATCTTTAACAATCAGCTGGTATTTTTCAAAATTCAGGAGGTAACAGCCCACACAGACATTTTGATAACAACAATTTCTTAGGGATAACATGGTGGCTGCTCATCCCAAATAGGCACCCTTTTTTCGCTGTTGAGTTCTTGATTTTTTTTTCCAGGATCTGGTAGAGAGAATCTAACGATGTGGTTAATATTGGGTGTGATGGCCATCTTAATTGGGTTGATGTTAACCCAATCAGACAGGTTAAGTTCACTCCACCTGTCCAGATCATCTTGATACCAACTTGGAGAGGATCCAATTTAGTATTAAGCCAACAGATATGCCCAACGTTATCCATCTTCTTCTGTATTTTATTATCTTGGAAAGGAGGTGAAACTTAAAGCATCAAACATATTTTTTTATGTGTAGAGGCTCTACGTTAAACCAGTTCATCTTGTAACCGACTAACCCCTTCCTTTCACAGCGGCATAGCTTGTAAGTTGAAGGAGATGTTCAGGAGGAAGCTCCACATTCTACAATGTTCCCCATGGCAACAGACTATTAATGCAATCATCCTTCTTTGTTCTGATTGTCACCAGAACAATGGCTAGTATGAACTGTGGTGGTTAGTGTGGATACCATTGCCCCATTCCTTTCTTGAATGAAATAAACTGTGTGTGATCACAGTAACAGTGGTGAAGCATGTAACAATCTGCCCACATTGTTGATGGATGTATCGATTATGACCAAGTAACATTTATTAACTCTCCTTTAGGATTCTGAGGGGCTCTGGGTGACTGGCATGCCTGTTCTTTTTTTAAGGTTTTTATTTAAGATCACAACTTACAAGGCATTGCAAGAACAAATAAAGTAACATATATTCGTAAGGATAACAGAATGTAGCAAAAGTGTATCACACTTATTACAAGAGAATGACGCTCTGTAAGAACGTAAATTCTACAGTATACTGATGTTACAGTTTTTTAAATAAGCGGGGAAAACGTACAAACATTTACGGACACAAACATGACATGATAAAAACAGGACATACACAAGAGGAAGGTTGAGTGTAAGGCGGGGAGAGTGCATGATAAAACCGATATAAGCAATACATTAGACCATGAAAGTGGCATGCCTGTTCTAACATGCTATTCACTACTTGGAGATGGTATACATGGAATTCACCAGTCTCCCTTCAAGTGTTCCAGGTCATACTACTTCTTATTATTGCCTGTTATTGTCTTGCTATTGCTTCCCCAATAGTGTCTGTAACAGATACCAAACATGCTGTCAGAATATCTGATCTAATAACTGACAATCCTGAACATATCACAATCAGCATATATACATGTCATGTAAACAATATTAGGTCACTGCCCTCCCTACTGGTTAGTTACCACTGGAAGAATTGATGTTTTTCATGAACCATCACTTGATTGCTAACTCTAGGGATATCTAGTAGGGTGAGCAAGGGGGTGGTCCCCTCCCCAAGCCAGCAGATTATAAATCTGGAGGAGGTATGTGAAGGATCCCATCATCACCATTGCTTACATTTCAACATCACAAAGGGGACAGTCACCTGGGGCATGTGACCATCACTGGCCCATAAAAGGGAGAAAGGGATTGTTAAAACACCATTTCCCTGCTTGTAAAGCTACCACAGACCTTGTAACTCGGGTATCACAAGATTATAACTGTTTTCAAGCCCCTTATAAGAGCTTCCCCAACAGCAGTGTGTTCTGTAAGATTACTGCAGGCAGTGCCAGCAGCGGGGAAGAGGTGACTGTGCTTCCGGGACCTAACATCGATGCCCAATTGGACACATTGTTCCCTTGCAAGATGGCCGACTGGACTATTAAAGCCTTGGTCTGTGCTAAAGCAACAACACACTGAATCTAAAAAATCCATTATGCTCCACTAGTGCCCAATCACCATTAAAGTAAGTCCCTATCACTGTTGCCTGGATTTCATTAACTAAAGAATCGTCTCTTTTTCATCTATTTTGAGTAAACAGAAAAAGGAAAATAGCATTTCAAACCCCTGCTTACTTCTCTGTAGAAAATAACAAAGGAGAACAGTATTGTATGTTTGCTCATAAAATATATGTTAAATTATACTTTATTGTTTAAATATAGATATGTTTAATTTCAATACTTATAGGTTGCGTATCTGAAAAATAATAAAAGGTGATTCTGCAGTGCTTATGCGTAAATGTTTTATGTTTTAGGCAAATGTTTGCTATGTAAGGTAAAGCACATCTGTTTGTCAGTTGACCTTCATGAAGAGCTAATGCAATCTCAAAAGGGTCATCAACATTCCAACCTTTCTTGCAGAAGGAACTGGATGATCACTCAGACATTTACAAAACCCTGGTCTGCATTTAGGATCAGAATTAGAGAAACATACTGTTTTCAAACAAGGAAATGAAGTCCCAGTAAATTATTAGAATATTTAAAGTGAATCTTTTAATTGACGGATTTGAAATTATGTTTCAAAAATGGCCTTTTGCATCTAGAAGGCTACGGAGATCAATCTGCCATTGGTTTAGAAACCATGAGAAAAGGTTAATGGGGCTTTCACGTAAGTTTAAAACGTTTAATGTTTGGTATAATGGAAACGTTATCCATCATACTAATTGTTGTTCCAAATTGAAGCACAAAGTCTGGTTTTCCATGAGAGAATAGCTTATTGGGGTTTCAATGGTTTCCTGTCTGCAACCTATGATACTTAATAATCTACTACACTAACTTTCAGTATAGCAAAATACATGTTCACTTTTATTTAATTTATTTATTAAAATTCAGTGCACATAGAACTTTACACAAATCATTATTAGATATCAATATTAAACTTAGCTACAATAAGAAAAGTATCAATTCTAAAAATAAATTATACATGAAAAAGGATGAAATATCTTCTACAACACACCATACAATAAACTATAAAAAAGAAGTTTCACATATTCGAAGAAATCCCTCCCAATTTCAGACTGACTTTCATCCATACTCTGTAAAGCGCAATATGTAGGTCTCCGCTATTAGAATTCAAACAATAGAACTCATCGCCTTTTATCGATTCATAGCACCATCAGTGAAAGTGTTGTTTTTAACATAGCAGTGTACACAATTACCATAACTAGTCATATAGGTAGGTGCACCCATTCTAGGACATGCTTTGGAATTTCTAGAATGTGCCTGAATTTACAAATCAGACAGTATCTCCAATTATTCGGAACATTGTAGCTCGAGACAACAGCACTGAGAATTGGCAGCTGCCTAATCCATACAGGCAATAGGAAATGAAGCAGGGTTGCAAAAGGACAGACAAGTAAGTACTTTTGAAGGGACATCAATTTGTGCTGGAGGTACATTGTATCAGTAAAGTTCTTCAACCTTTTAAGGTGAGAATAATTTAAATTCCAGTCTCATGAGTTTCTTCCTCCAAACACCAATCATCATTGTTAAGCTTAAATCCTTCAGAGGGGACCCGCCAACCACATTAAACAGTCTGAGGCACTCTGTATTTAAGGAGAGGGATCCATCCCCTTCTCGCACATTCTCTTACATCAGTTTCTCCACAAGTTTCAATATTGGGGAAGGGGATAACTTGTGATCTTAATTTATAAAGACCCCTTTTTTAATAACATTTGTCCCCTTAGAGAGGACAGCCCTAACTCCAGGTGCAGAATTTTGATAGGAACACATGATTGTAATGCAAGAATTCTTGCCATCCAAACCACTTTGCCACTTACATTTACCAATGTTCCATTTGAAAGCAACACCTTACATGACAGCAAACTATGTTGATTATGTTCAGAATCTTTATAAAGTGCAAACCTATACCAAAACAAGTCATGCTGAGAATGGTTTAGTTCACCATATAATTCATTAATTCATTAATTCATTCATCTTTTATGATGTGCTCAGGACCGGAGAGCCATATCTAATCATTGGATCAGGATTCAAACCTGTGTTGTTCTGTGTTATCTTGTTTAAAAAATGAGCGCTTCATCCCTGAGCTATCCTTCTGGGCCAGATGATTAAGTCAGTTCTCGTCTTAAGGGCCATTGCATTGGAATCAGTACATGTTTCCCAAAAATGTTGTGTTATTTTGCATAATCTCACATGAAAACAAATGAAGTTCTTTAAGATATAAAAAGTGCAACAGAAATAGAAAGTCACTTCCAAGGGAGGGGTGAAATAGAAGTTAGACATTAAACATGACCACCTGATCATTCTCAGCGACTTCAACATATGGTTCCAAGAAGAGAATACAATCTCACAGAACACTAACTAAACAGCTTAAGACAATGCAACTATGACAAATGGTGATAGGAGCCACACACACAGCGGGCCACACCCTAGATGCAATCTTCACCAATACAAATATGATCGCAACAGTGCCCCCAATACAAATACTTTGGGGTGACCACCTCATTATACCCTTTGTGGTCCAAATACCATCAAAAGCATCCAACAGGCCCTGAAATAACCCATCAATCTGTAAAAGAAACTGGAGAATCCTTAAAAGCAGTAACCAGGAGGAAAAACTAGAATTCTCAAAACCATAGATCACCACCCTGAACTCAACAGAGATGGATGAAATAGCAGACACAATCCTGAACTGGATCATGGAAACAATAGATACTCCTACGTCCCGTCCCCTTTCCTCCATACTTATGGACATCTCTCCGTCCTGTGGGACGGGACTGGAGCACTTTGTAAAAAGCATCCACATTTTTTTCAAAAATGTGTCCCTCCTCTCTTTCCTGCCCGGAGCCCGGCATGCGGCCGTAACCCCGCCCACCTTGGCTCCACCCCGCGCATCGCCCATCAGTCCTTTTCTCCGCACGATCGGGGCCGGACGCACTTGCATCCTCGGAAGACCTTCTTCCCTTTTTCCCTCATTGGCTCTCGCTAGCGTTCGTTTACTAGTCTGTCTATGTCTTTTAAACTAGATTTTCCAGACTGTTCATCATGTCACCGTCGCTTCGCGAGGGCGGATCCCCATCCTCTTTGCTTAGAGTGTTTGGGTCCGGAACACCGTTGGGACTCCTGTTTTTACTGTGACTCCCTTTCGGTCCGGCCACTTCAACGTCGGTTGGAGCAGTGGGAGGAGGTGTTCGGACGGACTCCTCCTTCGCATTTTCAGGCGTTCATCGACGAGAAGAAAAAACGCCCGGTAAGTTCTTTACTTTTCAGAGCACCCAGGCCGGGGGATACCTTTCCGGGTTCCTCTCGAGCCGGGAGGGGCATTGATCGCTCTGTTACCGGGGTTCGCCCTGAGGTGCCTGTCAGGCCTAATAATTCTACCAGAGTTTTCTCCGAGGGTCTCCGTAAGGGGCCTGTGTCCACAGGAGTATGCTCCGAGGTCCCTCCTGTGGAAGCTGTCTGTAGACCCAGCCCTACTGAGTCGTGGGGTACCGGAGCTTGCTCTGAGTCTGCTCTTTCAGCTTCCCTCAAAGACAAAACCGGGGTGCGCCCCGAGGTCTTGGCTGGGCTTGAGGTTATCGAACAGATGTTCGAGGCCCATGCCGATAAGGCTTCTACCGGGCCTAGGTCCGAGGTCCCTCGTACAGAGGCTAATTATACCAACAGTTCAGAGGGGCCGGGGAAGGCCCTGTCGGTGAAAGCACACCGTTCCCGCTCTTGTGGTGACACCAGATCTGCTGAGGGGGCAAAGAAGAAAGTTTCTTCTTTTACCGGCAGTGCTGAGGCTCTTCCTCGAAGGCTCAGTTGGCAGTTGGTATGTCGCAGGAACATTCCAGGCCTCATAGTATCGGTTCTGCAGAGGTTCCTTATGTTAAGGCTAAAATTAAGACCCCTGACCCATCAACGGGGACCCCTGCCTCACTTCCTCACGTGCCGCAGTTCCCCTCAGATGCGGACAAAATGGCGGCCGTTCCCGCCACGACCACGGTGGCCATTTTAGGTACTACCCCTACAACTACGCCATCGGTCCCTGGTGTAGGGTTCGGTCCTTCGGGTGTACCTAAGTTCCCTTGTGCGCATCCTTACTGGCCGGTTTATGATTAGAACGCCCGGATGCCTCTTCCGCACAATGTTTCGTTGCCCGCGGGGGCGGCTCCCTTGATTTATGTGGATTCGTCGGTGGAGGGGCCGGTGTGGCATCCTTCTCCGTTACATCCCTGGATTTGTCCACCTCATGAGAGGCCTCCTCAGGTTCCAAAACAATCTCCTGAGGATGATTTTTTCGGTAAATTTCAAGCGCTTATGCGCACCGATCCCATGAGGGAATATTTCAAAGGGCTTTTCAAGGAGATATGTCCACCCGCGCCTCCGGCTCCACCCGTTCCGCCGGTGGTTCCGCCGGTGCCTCCTTCGCTTGTGGTGCCTCCCCCTGCGCTTCTGCCTGTGTCACCATTGTCCCCAGTGGACAAGGCAGTGCCTGACACGGCTCAGCAGGATCCTGACCTGTCAGATGACCCTCAAGGCGATCAGGACAACAAGGACCTTCCCCGCTCTATCAGGGCTTTCCATGACCGGGTGCTGGACATGATGAGTTTCTTAGATGTTCCAGTGCCCGAAGCACCTGCTCTGCAGGAGGGCATGCTTTCTGGGGCATTCATCTTGTCTCCTTTGGAGCTTACCGGCCTGTTCTTGCAGAAGGACATTCTGGCCGAGGTCTGAAGAAATTGGGAAAAACCACACTCAGGACTTTTTGTCAATAAAAAGATTGACGCGAGGTACAGGCTGCATTCTTCGGAAGAAGTGACCTTGTTGTCTTGTCCGCCTCCCTCCTCCACAGTGGTGGCTGCGGCTACGTTGCAATCCAGGCCTGCAGCATCCTCCTCCGCGATGGCTACTCAGGTCTTGGGAAAGGAGGACAAGCTCCTGGACTCCTAGGGAGGAAAATCTTTGCCAATTCGGCCTTGCAGCTCAGGCAGGCCAATGCAGAATTGATTTTGGCGGGAGCTAACATGCGGATGTGGAGAGGTCTGTCGGAGTTTGAAGAGCACATTCCGGTCGAGAAGTTGGAGGATTTCAGAGGAGGCCTTTCCGATGCCAGGGTCTTGGCCCAGGATCTCCTGGAGGCTGCGGCTCATCACGTAGACACCTCAGCTCGGGGTCTGATGCTTGGGGTTGATACCTCATGGCAAGCGTGGCTGCACGCCACTAAGTTCTTGAAGGAGGTGCAAGACAAGGTTCTGGACCTTCCATTTGATGGTAAGGAGCTTTTTCACTCTTCTACTGATGTAGAGCTCACCAAAACCAAAGATAGCACTCAGACGGATAAATCATTGTCTGTTCTGGTTAAAGCTCCCTTCAAGTCTCAAAGGCCGTTGTCGCAAGGACGACCTTCCTCTGGTTTTAGGGGCTTTCTCGACTGCAAATCTCGCAGGGTGGATACTCCTGCGGGGAATAACCGCCGTAGACAACAGCGTACGCGGTTTCTCTCCCGCTCCTCAGCCTCCTCATCAGGTTCCGGTAGCACAGCCACCGATAAGCCTGCCAAATGAGGGTTTCCCGCACTCGCACGAGATCCCGGTGGGAGGACGCATTGCATCTCATTGGGAGGCGTGGCAGGCCATCACAGAAGACAGATGGGTCTTGTCAGTCGCTCAAGCGGGCTTCCGCTTATATTTACCCCCTACCCCACCCCTCAACCCTCCTTTTCAGCTGTCGGGCTCACCCTCCCTCAAGGCCGAGGTTCAGAAACTTCTGGACCTCAGAGCTGTGTAACCCGTTCCCCTTGGGGAGCGAGGGAAGGGCTTCTACTCCCAGCTGTTTACGGTGCCCAAACCCAACCAGGCTGGCCTGCGCACCATCCTAGACCTTTCCCAGTTCAATCAAATGAAATTCAAGATGATCACGCCCAGCCAGATACGCTCCTACTTGTAGATGGGCGATTGGCTCAGCGTTGTGGATCTTCAGGACGCGTACATGCATATCCTAATTTGGAATCCACAAAGGAGATATCTCTGCTTCTCTTTGGGAGAGGAGCACTTCCAGTTTCGAGTGCTTTCTTTTGGCCTCAGCTCGGCGCCGCGTGTCTTCATAAAGATGATGTTGGTGATTTCGACCTAACTTCGTCTCCAGGGTATCCATGAGTATCCGTATTTGGACGACTGGCTCTTATGCCGGGGTGCGCCCCGAGGCCTTGGTGGGGCTTGGTGCTACCGAATGGATGTTCGAGGCCCGCGCGAGTAAGGCTGTTACCGGACCTGGGTCCGAGGTCCCTCGTACAGAGGCTAAAGCAACCAACATTTCTGAGGGTCTGGCAAGGCCTTATCGGTGAAGGTTGTTTCTCACCGTTCCTGCTCTTGCGGCGACACCAGATCTGTTGAGGGGGCAAAGAAGGGAAATTCTTCTTTTACCGGCAGCGCTGAGGTCCTTCCTGAGAAGGCTAATTTGGCGGTTGGTATGTCGCAGAAACAGTCCAGGCCTCATAGTACGTTCCTTATGTTAAGGCTAAATTTAAGACCCCTGATCCATCAACGGGGACCCCTTCCTCACTTCCTCACGTGCCGCAGTTCCCCTCAGGTGATGACAAAATGGCGCCCGTTCCCGCCATGACCGCGGCGGCCATTTTGAACACTTCCCCTACAGCTGCGCCATCGGCCTCAGGTGTAGGGCTGGTTTCTCGGCCTTGTGCGCATCCTTATCAGTCAGTTTATGACCGGAATGCTCGGATACCCCTTCCGCACAATTTTTAGTTGCCTGCGTGGTGGGCACCTTTGGTTGATCTGTCCATCCAGATATAGGAATGGGCCATGCTTCATGGCGTCTGGCTGCTTGCGGTGCACATCCCGGGCCAGCTGAATGTCACAGCGGTCGCCCTCAGCCGACGGACAGTGGTCAGATACGAGTGGGAGTTGAAGGCGGAGATCCTCTCATGGATTTTCTTGCGTTGGGGCACACCGGAGGTGGACCTCTTCGCCACGGTGGTAAATAAGAAGCTTCCTCAGTATGCCTCCAGAGGGGGGATGAGAGCCTCCTCTCTGGGGGATGCTCTCGAGATTCCATGGCACAACATGAGAGCTTACGCCTTCCTGCCTCTGCCTCTAGTTCATCGAGCAATTGGGAAGCTGAAGAACTCTGAACTGTTCCCTTCTGCTCATGGCCCCGTGGTGGCCGGGCCAGTTTTGGTTCTCAGAACTTCAACACCTGTCTGTGTTTCTACTGATCAGGTTACCAGTAACCCCAGATCTTCTTCCTCAAGGGGAACAGCAGATGTGGCACCCCTCCCCACAATCGCTCAGCTTGGCGGCATGGTGCCTGAGTTCAAGTCTTAGAGCTTTTTAACTTGTCTACGGATAACATGCGTATTATCCAGGCAGCCAGAGAACCCTTGACCAGATCCCAGTACAGGAGTAAATGGCTCAGCTTCTGTCTTTGGTGTTTGGAAAAGCAGTTGGATCCAAGGGTGGCTACGATTGACAAGGTGCTGTCCTTCGTGTCCTCCCTAGCAGAGTCGGGTGTTTAGGTTCTGTCATGCAGAACTTACCTTTCAGCGGTTTCCGCTTATCTTGCTATAGACCAATGCTCTTATTCTCTGAGTAACCCAGTGGTTAAGAGGCATTTTGCAGGCTTGACACTCCTCTACCCTCCGGTTCGTAGTCCGCACCCGCCTTGGGACCTAAATGTAGTCCTGACGGCGCTGTGCCATAAACCCTTTGACCCAATGGCTACGGTTGACCTCAAGTACGTGTCCTGGGAAGTGTCCTTTCTGGTAGCCGTTACGTCAGCGAGGAGAGTGAGTGAGCTTCAGGCATTGTCGGTGGAGCTCCCCGAACCCAGCTTTCCTACCAAAGGTAGTGACTGAATTCCATCTGAATCAGTTGATTTCCCTTCCGGTCTTTTTTCCGAACCCTGCCTCGGAGGCGGAAAGGGTTCTACACTGCCTGGATGTCTGAAGAGCTCTGTGGTTCTACCTGGACAGGACATCCGAGCTTCGGAGCTCTTCCCTACTGTTTGTGACCTTCGGTAAGCCTCAGGGCAGGCCGGTGTCTAAGGCATCTATTTCCAGATGGATTACCGCCTGTATCACGGAATCTTTCACCATCCAAAAGCTGAAACCTCCTAAAGGTATCCATGCACACCAGGTGCGAGGCAAGGCAGCCGCGGTTGCTTTTCAGAAGTATGTTCCCTGGGAGTCCATCGCTAAAGCGGCTACTTGGGCCTCCCCATCTGCTTTCTGTAAGCATTACTGCCTCAATATGAGCTCTAGAGCTGACGCTCAGTTCGGCCTGGCTGTGCTGAAGAACCTGTTTCAGTAAGGGGTATTTCCATCCACCCATAGTTCCTGTAAGGAGTGCTTGGGAATCTCCCATAAGTATGGAGGAAAGGGGACGGGGCGTAGGAGTATTACCAGGTTACTCACAGTAGTGACCACCTTACTCCTAGTCCATAGTCCTCTTTCCTCCGTACGCCCGCCCGCCGTCCCCTCTAATAAGATTCCTCTGTTATTGCTAATGGGTCTTTCACCCTGCGATAGAAAAGGACTGATGGGCGATGCGCAGGGCGGAGCCAAGGTGGGCGGGGTTACGGCCGTGTGCCGGGCCCTGCGCAGGAAAGAGAGGAGGGACACATTTTTGAACAAAATTTGGATGCTTTTTACAAAGTGCTCTGGTCCCGTCCCACAGGATGGAGAGATGTCCATAAGTATGGAGGAAAGGGGACTATGGACTAGGAGTAAGGTGGTCACTACGGTGAGTAACCTAGTAATAACATCTCCATGAAAAGTAGAGATTCTCAAAGAAAAAAATAAATACTACAATGAATGGATCATGAAATCCAATAACACTCAGAAATAATTGTTCAATATCATAAACAAGGTGAGAAACCCACCCGAGCACAACAGCACACCGATCCCTTGCAAAATCTATGTAATGACCTCCCAGATCACTTTTAAAATAAAATCACCAACATACAACTGATCATACAAAGTAGACTAACCCACCGACCACTAGCCTCAACCAACCATCCCCTGACCCACAGACCAAGCTAAACCTCTTTCCCAAAATCTCAAGAGAAAAATTCATCAGCCTTGTGACCAAAAGCAACAAGGCAGGCTCACCAGCTGATCCCTGTCCACCGGACATCTACAAAGGGATCCTTGTATAGAGAACACCATCAGAATACTACCTAAACCTCTTCAACATGTCATGGGTAGTGTACCACAAGCCTTCAAATCAGCCTACATCAAACCACTCTCAAAGATACGACTGGCGATATTGAAGACCTATCTCAAACATTCCATACCCGGTAAAACTAATAGAGACCTATATTTACGAACAAACACTGGATTACATCGAAAAGAACCAACTATTAGATCAGGCACAAGTAGGCTTTAGACCCATGAGGGAAACAAAGACAGCACTACTCTCTACATAGGACAACCCAAAGACCAACACAGACTCCAACACAAACTCTCCACTGATACTACTTGAACTTTCTGCAACCTTTGACACTGTCAACCATAACACCCTCATCAAAAGAAGTGAAGAACAGAAAGAATATGAATACAACCATTCAAATCTGCACCATGGAATAGAAATTGTGGAGTACCACAGGGCTCCTCTCTATCCCCACTATTGTTCAGCATCTACCTGATGACCCTAATTAGACTCATCAAAAGCAATAGCCTCACATGCTGCATTTAAGCAGATGATACCCAAACCATATACAAAATCAACGGCAATGAAGAGGAGAACTCCACGCTAACAGACTGACTCAAAGAACTCTACCAATGGATGAACAATAATAATAACCTTAAAATTAAACTGGACAAAACAGAAATCATGACTTCATCCACCAACCAAGGAAACAACCAGGATACCCCATGGCCCACAGAACTGGGAACCCCACCTGAACCATCCAGAGTAGTCAAAAACCTTGAAATCCTAATGGACAACTAGTTCACACTAGAACCAGGAGTGAACGCAATAATTAAGAAATGCTTCTTCCATCTGCGTACTATCATAAATATCCTATCCTTCTTTTCCTTAACACAGAGAACATGTGCCATCATCTCCCACATTATGTCCAGAATAGACTACACCATCAGCTTATATGTTGGAATGCTGGAATACCTGCTGAGGAAACTACATCAAATACAGAATGCAGCAGCCAGTCTTCTCTTCCAACTCTCCTGAAGAGACAACATCACACCCCCACTAAGGATGCTACATTGGCTCACAGTAAAAAAACAAATCACCTTAAAAAAACATATGCATAACACACAGAGCAATCCACAGCCAGGGAGCAGAATTCATTAAAAAAAATCACCATCTACAAACCAGCAAGAACACTTAGATCCAGCAACGACATCTGCCTAGAACCTAAACATTACGCAAGGCAAAAACCTGGATGATCAGCCGTCTCTTGCATAGCTGTGAAACACTGGAGCTCCCAACTGAAAGAAATTCAGACTACGGAGGACCATTTAAAATTCTGAACACTTTAAAAATCTTTGCTCTTCACCACCAAAGGGGAGGGAAAAGCCTGACCAACATCTACACACCATGAAATAAAAAAAAAACACATGGAAAGGAACCCCAGAAACCCAGTGACAAACCAAACACAGCCAACCCGCAACAGAACCACCTAAAAAACCAGGCGTACAGCCACTAATATTCTCCTGAAAAACCCACCACCTTAACTACCTGATATCATACACCTACCAGCATTTAGCCTACCAGCATAGGTTAACCTTATCCGGCATTTAGCCTAACTGTGTTCTACACTCTTCATGTATGTGTTGGTTAGCCAAAATCTGCATCTAATATACTAATGTAGCTAAGCCTTATACTTCCTGTTACACCCTGTGATAGGCACTATGTAACATTTGTAGGATTCAGGGTTTGTCTCCGCTGGGCGGCTTGTTGGGGTGGGAAATGCACCACTCTTCTATAAACTGTTGGGGGCAGGAAATGTATCACACCTAGATGGATTGTTTAGAGATAGGAAGTGTGTTGCACTAGGGATGGATTACAAGGGAGGGAGATGCGTCACACAAGGATGGACGGCTAGGAGCAGGAAATGTATCATACCTAGATGTACTCCGGTGGGTGAGAAATGTGTTGCACCTAGATGGATTGTCTAGGGGCAGAAACTGTGCCGCACTTGGATGTAATGTTGGGGACAGGGAATGTGTCTCACTTGGATGAACTTTGCTCTTCAGCACCAAAGGGGAGGGAAAGGCCTGAACAACATCTACACACCATGAAATTAAAAAAACACACATGGAAAGGAACCCCACAAACCCTGTGACGAACCAAACACAACCAACCCGCAACAGGGCCAACCTAAGAGACCTACCCACATCAACACAACCCAAACCTCTAAAGCGTGAAAATGCAGCAAGAGAGAAATACCTGAAAAACCAGGCATACAGTCACTAATATTCTTCTGAAAAACCCACCACCTTAACTACCTGATATCATACACCTACCAGCATTTAGCCTACCAGCATAGGTTAACCTTATCCGGCATGTAGCCTAACTGTGTAAACTAGTCAAATTCTACACTCTTCATGTATGTGTAGGTTAGCCAAAATCTGCATCTAATATACTAATATAGCTAAGCCTTATACTCCCTGCTGCACTATATGATAGGCAATATGTAACATTTGTAGGATTCAGGGTTTGTTTCCGCTGGGCGGCTTGTTGGGGTGGGAAATGCATCACACTTCTATAAACTGTTGGGGGCAGGAAATGTGTAACACCTAGATGGATTGTTTAGAGATGGGAAGTGTGTCACACTAGGGATAGATTGCAAGGGAGGGAGATGCATCACACAAGGATGGATGGCTAGTAGCAGGAAATGTATCACACCTAGATGTACTGCCGTGGATGAGAAATGTGTTGCACCTAGATGGATTATCTGGGGGCAGAAACTGTGCCGCACTTGGATGTAATGTTGGGGACAGGGAATGTGTCTCACTTGGATGAACGGTTGGGGGTGGGAAATGTATTGCATTTGGAGAGATTGTTGCAAAGTCACTGCAGCACAGGTGTGATATTTAAGATATGCCCCCTGTATCCAAACTACGATAATCATGAGTACCACGCCCTAGTTGCAGAGTAATCTTTAAGAATAAGCTATGCATGAGTTTAGGCATAGTGCATGGCGATACATATGATTATAGCTGCCACATCCCAATTGATGTTGCATATATATAAACTCCTGTGAGTTAACTCTGCTGTAGAAGGGAATGTGCATTTTGGTTAGACTGGCCGATACTGCCACACGGCAGGACAGAAAGCCAGTGGACCTAGCCTCTCTTTGATTTTCTTTGTGAGAGCCGTCCCCCTTGCCCGGCAGAGACAGCCGCACATCAGGCAGATGTCCTGGGCCCAGATATCAAAGGAGAACACCCATTTGAGAGGAGTAGCCTCGCACCAAGGTGCTACATGCCTAAATGTCTTGTTGTCAGCAGGAGGGAAGAGCGTGGGAGTAGGATAGGCTGGAGTGCTCTGAACACTGGAAGAAGCCTTCCAGCATCCTGTTTCACATTGTCTCTCTTTCCATTTCCTGTCTCGTCCACTGCCTCTGGTGCAAAGTACTTTGGGGGAAAATCAACAGGGCAAAGTCCACACCTGCCAGGAGGATGGATTGGTCCCATAAAGCAGCCTAGCTTGAGACCAATCACCTGAGGACTTGTGCCCTTGCATTGAGACATGTCAGACTGGTGTTTCAATAAAAAAAAAAAATAAAAAAAAAAATAAAGAAGGATTCTCGCACCCCCCTTTGGCAAAATTTCCACAGTTCCTCAAGGATCATTTAAGGCAAAAGAGACGTTCTGAACATTCTCACCTGGACTTCCTTTGGGACAGTTGCACTGTCCAAAGCCTTCTGCTGGAGGTGAAGAAGGAGCCATCCAAGACAGAAGGTAGATCTGTCCCCTAACCACTCCCAGGGAACATTGGGAGTGACCAGTTCTGTTTGATCTTCTCTGTTCTTTCCTTTGGGGTCTGTTTTGTATAGTAATCTCTTTTCATTCGACTTGCAGATGGTGTCTTTTATTAAAGTGTTTATATTTTTTAGAACCTTGATTGGACATTTCCTTGATTTTGGATTGTGAATCTTTGTTATTTGGGTCACTACTGGTTCATTTTCATGCCCCTCTTGACAATATACCTTCCCTCAGCCCACATTACCACAAAAGACAAAAGAGATATATCTCTCAATTGTCCCTGTTTTACCATTATGATTGTGTTGTGTTTTGGTTTGTAGAAGTGTAAGGATACTCTTGTAAGGTAGAATCCAATTTGTTACAGTTACATTTAAATTAAATGTTTTATTAATGTGCTTGCATAAAAGTGGGTAAAACATAAGAACTAATTCTTTAGATGGAGCATTTACGTACGATAATGTATGTATGTATAGGATATATGTTAGATAAGGTGATTCTGTTTCTGTATTTCCTGGTTTCTGTCAGTTGATTAGTCAGAAATAAATAAGTAAATTGAATTGTGACACTATCCTTTCTTTCATGGCAATCTGGATTTATTTGCAGCATTTTGCAGACTGTTTCTTGATATCATATGATATGGTTTGATATGATATGGCATTTATAACGCGCCTATACACAAGTGTTCCAAGGCGTGATGAGGCAAGTGAGGGGGAACAGAGGGAAGACAGACAGCAATCCTACTAGGCCAGGTGTCATTCAGAACGCGCAAGTGCATGGGAAGGGGGAAGGGGGAAAGGGGAGAGTGCAAGGGGAAAGAAGGTCAGGAAAGTGCAGTACATGAGATAATAGACTAATAACAATAAGTAAAGTACGGCCAGCTGGTAGCAAGTGCAAACCTAAGTGCAGACATCTAGTGTCGAGTGCTGGTAGAGGGACTGTAGGGATACAGGGACTGTCCTGATTGTGTGTGTTGCCAGGAAGGCAGCGCAGGTGTGCAACTGGTGGTGGAGGGACCTCAACCCGAGATCAGAGGGTGGCTGGGTAAACAGGGCGGTTTCCGCCAGGAATCCAGCAGTGGAGAGGAGGAGAACAAGCAGAAGCAAAGAGAAAGGATTTGAGGTGAATCCGGAACCGGAGCTGATTCTCCTCAAGTTTCAGTGAGGCAGGGAGGCTGTTCCACAGGGAGGCCCCAGCCAAAGAGATTGATCTACCACCAACTTCTTGCTTGGAGAAGCGACTGAACCTGAGGGAGTTAGAGGCGGATGAGCGAAGAGCTCGAGAAGCAAGATATTTAGGAAGAGCGAGTAGAAGTTATTGAGGCCCCAGGCCGCAGAAGGCCTTGTGGACAATGAAGAGGGTTTTGTCCTTAATCCTTGCAGCCACTGGGAGCTGATGCAGAGATTTCAGTCCTGGAGAGATACGATCCCTGGGCTTGAGGCCAAGGACAATTCTCGCAGTCCTGTTCTGGATAAGTTGCAGAGGGTGGATAGTAGAGGCAGGCAGATGTAGAAATAGGATGTTGCAATAGTCAAGCCTAGAGAGAACCAGAGCTCTGGAGACAGTGAGCTTCTGGGGGAAGGAGAGGAAAGGAAGAGTACCGCTGAGGAGGTGCAGCTGGTAGTGTGACTTCTTAGTGACATCAGAGATGTGAGGAGAGAAGGAGAGTGTGGAATCGAAGATGACCCCAGGGTTTTTAGCCTCAGAGGTGGGCGCAGGAAGAGGGCCAAGAGAGGCCGGCCAGAGAGTGACAGGAAAGGAGGGAGCAGGTGTGCTGATGAGGAGAATCTCGGTCTTACTGGCATTAAGGTAGAGATCATTGGTGGCACACCACTCCTGGATGGCGGACAGACAGCCAAATATGAGAGAGGGAGAAGAGGTTGCTGAGGGTAGCCTGAAAATGAGCTGAGTGTCATCAGCATAGCACTGGAAGTTGGGGCAGAGGGTGGCAATGCAGTGGGCAAGAAGTGCCAGGTATTCATTAAACAGCCAGAGAGCGAGGCTAGACCCCTGGGGAACACCACAGGTAGAGATAGAGATGGAGAAGAGGAAGGACCCAAGTTGAACATGGGAGGGGCAATCAGAGAAGAAAGAAGTCAGCCAAGCCAGGGCCTGACCGGTGATACCCAGGTTATCACGGAGACGATTGAGCAGGATGTCATGGTTGACCGTATCAAAGGCAGAAGAGAGATCAAGTAAGATGAGGACACAGGGGGTGTTGGAGTCAAGGTTGGAGAGCAGGTCTTCACGGATGTTCAGTAGAGCAGTTTCCATGCTTCTGGCAGCTCTGAAGACAGACTGATGATCATGGAGACAGCCAATAGATTCAGTGTGAAGATTGAGCTGGGAGATGGCCAGATTTCCAGGAGTTTGCCCAGGAAAGGAGTGATGGAGATTGGGCGATAGTTGGCCGGGCAAGATGAGTCGGCAGAGGGTTTCTTAAGAAGAGTGTGAACAAGGGAGTACTTCAGGGGGGAAGGGAAGACTCCAGTGGTCGAAGGAGTTGTTGCTGAAGTTGGCCTGGGCAGGAGCCAGGGAGTCAATGTGGTCCTTGATCATTTGGAGGAGCAAGGGTGAACCTGTTTTGACGAGACTTTCATAAAACGGACGTGTCTGGAAACCTTGTCAGAGGAGAACACACAAAAGTCAGAGAAGGAGGGAGGAGAGGTGGCCGAGGAAGGGCCAGAGGAAGAGCAGGGAGTAGAGGGAGGAAGGGGAGAGTAGGTGTAGGAGGTTTTGTCTTATCAGGGTAAATTCGGAATTTGGCAGTATTTTCTAACTGTGATATTTTGGTAGTAAACTGGCGGTAAACTGGCCTTACATTTAGAGATAGTTTAGTATTACTATACTTTTTTGTTTATTTTACATTTTTAAAGCGCTCACACAGCCAGCAGGCATCGAGGCGCTGTTACAGAAAGTGTTTGATTAGTTGCGTAATTGTTTTTTTTTTGTGTGTTTTAGTTGCGTATTTATAATGCGCTTAAACACCCAGAGGTTTCTAAGCGCGGACCCAGGGATCAAACCTGTGTTGCTTTGTGTGAGCTTGCTTCCATGGCACGCAGGTTGCCACTGAGCTATCCTCCCGGCACAAACCTGTAGGATACCTGGAGGATACTTTGGTGATAATATAATATTAGCTTGTGTTGGTGATAATTTTAGTGTTATCTTACTTTGTGGTATTTTCAGAATTAACTTATTTTTGTGGTATAGTGGTGAGCATGGATTTTTATACTACAACCCCATCATAAAATAAACATTTACCCTCTATTAGAATGTATTTTGGTTGCCTGTAGAGAACCCCCAACCTATCACACTTCAGAGAACCCAATGAGTTTATTCAGAATGCCACCTATGGTTTGTGGCTGGTATTACTGGCTTATGTACATCCAGTAATCTATATGTCTCATCTGACATTGCCCACATTGTTATTGTGTGTACCCTTCGAGAAGTGGGCCGCACTCTGCAGAAAAGAATTTCACATTCATGCAACAGATGAGTCATTGATCCTCAGTTACGGGTCCATCTAGATGCTGTGAATGGGCATCCATTAAAAGCTCACCAGCTTTGCAATCTTAGCTCAGCAAAGCATTGGTAAGAGAGGCACATTGCAGTTATCTGCCAATTATGTAAAAGTTGCCTGTTGCTCCTGATTAGAGCTGTCAGTTGAGCCTTTCCTCTTTCAGGCAGTCACAGCTTTTCACAGTCGTCTAGAGCAGCCGGCAACCCACCAATTCCATTTGTTGCAATTATCTAGACATCTTCATTCGGCATTCCTCTTGGCACTCCTTTGGTAGTTTCTTCATATTTGTACATTCTTTTTGGCAATCAACTCTTGGGGACGGGCGGGTGTTAGCGTGTTATATTGGAAAGTATCATCTCCTATCCAGTGCCCTTTCTGCTCTGATCAATGTGTACAGATCCTGAGCTTTAACAATCAGCTGGTATTTTTCAAAATTCAGGAGGTTACAGCCCACACAGACAATGTGATAACAACAATTTCTTAGGGATAAAATGGTGGCTTCTCATTCCAAATAGGCACCCTTTTTTCGCTGTTGAGTTTTTGAATTTTTTTTCCAGGATCTGGTAGAGAGAATCTAACGATGTGGTTAATATTGGGTGTGATGGCCATCTTAATTGGGTTGATGTTATCCCAATCAGACATGTTAAGTTCACTCCACCTGTCCAGATCATCTTGATACTAACTTGGAGAGGATCCAATTTAGTATTAAGCCAACAGATATGCCCAAAGTTATCCATCTTCTTCTGTATTTTATTATCTTGGAAAGGAGGTGAAACTTAAAGCATCAAACATATTTTTTTATGTGTAGAAGCTCTACGTTAAACCAGTTCATCTTGTAACCGAAATGCGACTAACCCCTTCTTTTCACAGCGGCATAGCTTGTAAGTTGAAGGAGATGGTCAGGAGGAAGCTCCACATTCTACAATGTTCCCCATGGCAACAGACTATTAATGCAATCATCCTTCTTTGTTTTGATTGTCACCAGAACAATGGCTAGTATGAACTGTGTTGGTTAGTGTGGATACCATTGCCCCATCCCTTTCTTGAATGAAATAAACTGTGTGTGATCACAGTAACAGGAGGTGAAGCTTGTTAAAATCTGTCCACATTGTTGGAGGATGTATCGATTATGACCAAGTAACATTTATTAACTCTACTTTAGGATTCTGAGGGGATTTGGGGGACTAGCATGCCGGTTCTTTTTTTTTAAAGGTTTTTATTTAAGATCACAATTTACAAGGCATTGCAAGAACAAATAACGTAACATATATTCATAAGGATAACAGGATGTAACAATAGTGTATCACACTTATCAAAAGTGAATGATGCTTTGTTATTACATACGTTTTTTAAATAAGGGGGGAAAATGTACATACATTTATGGAGAGAACATGATATGACAAAAACAGGACATACACAAGCGGAAGGTTGAGTGTAAGGCGGGGTTGAGTGGATGATAAAACCTATATAAGCAATACATTAGACCATGAAAGTGCATACCTGTTCTAACATGCTATTCGCTACTTGGAGATGGTATACATGGAATTCACCAGTCTCCTTTCAAGTGGTCCAGGTCATACTACTACTTATTATTGCCTGTTATTACCTTTTTACCTCTTGAAGATGCTTCCCCAATAGTGTATGTAACAGATACCAAACCTGCTGTCAGATTATCTGATCTAATAACTGACAATCCTGAACATATCTCAATCAGCATATATTCATCCCGGGAAGATAGCTCAGCGGCAACATGTTCGCCTTGGAAGCAAGACGACACAAAGCAACACAGGTTCGATCACTGGGTCTGCGCTTAGAAACTTCTGGGTATTTAAGCATGTCATAAATATGCAACTAAGACAAAAAAAAAACAATTAGGCAACCATTCCTGTATCAGCGCCTCGATGCCCACGGGCTGTGTGAGCGCTTTAAAAATTCAAATAAATACATATAATTTTCATAATCTCTTTTAAGCCTGGTTATAAGAGACATGTCATGTAAATAATATCAGGCCACTGCCCTCCCTACTGCTTAGTTACCACTGGAGTAATTGATGTTTTTCATGAACCATCACTTGATTGCTAACTCTAGGGATATCTAGTAGGGTGAGAACGGGGGTGGTCCCCTTCCCAAACCAGCAGATTATGAATCTGGAGGAGGTAAAGGAAGGATCCCATCATCACCCTTGCTTACTTTTCAACATCACAAAGGGGACAGTCACCTGTGGCCTGTGACCATCACTGGCCCATAAAAGGGAGAAAGGGTTGTTAAAACACAATTTCCCTGCTTGTAAAGCTACCACAGACCTTTTAACTCGGGTATCAAAAGGTTATAACGGTTTCCAAGCCACTTATAGGAGCTGCCCCAACGGCAGTATGTTTTGCAAGATTACTGCAGGCAGTGCCAGCAGCGGGGAAGAGGTAACTGTGCTGCCGGGACCTAACATTTATGCCCAATTGGACACATTGTTCCCTTGCAAGATGGCCGACTGGACTATTAAAGCCTTGGTCTGTGCTAAAGCAACAACACACTGAATCTAAAAAATCCATTATGCTCCACTAGTGCCCAATCACCATAAAGTAAGTCCCTATCACTGTTGTCTGCATTTCATTAACTAAAGAATCGTCTCTTTTTCATCTATTTTGAGTATACAGAAAAAGGAAAATAGCATGTCAAACCCCTGCTTACTTCTCTGTAGAAAATAACAAAGAAGAACAGTATGTTTTGTTTGCTCAGAAAACATATGTTAAATTATACATTAGTGTTTAAATATAGATATGTTTAATTTAAACACTTATAAGTTGTGTATCTGAAAAATAATAAAAGGTGATTCTACAGTTCTTATTTGTAAATGTTTTATGTTTTAGGCAAATGTTTGCTATGTAAGGTAAAGCACAGCTGTATGTCAGTTGACATTGATGAAGAGCTAATGCAATTTCAAAAGGGTCATCAACATTCCAACCTTTCTTGCAGAAGGAACTGGATGATCACTCAGGCATTTACAAAACCCTGGTCTGCATTTTGGATCAAAATTAGAGAAACATGCTGTTTTCAAACAAGGAAGTGAAGTGCCAGTAGACTCTTTTAAGTGAATTCTTTAATTGACGGATTTGAACTTCTGTTTCAAAAATGGCCTTTTGCATCTAGATGGCTACGGAGATCAATATGCCATTGGCTTAGAAACCATGAGATAAAATGAATGGGGCTTTCACGTAAGTTTAAAACCTTTAATGCTTGGTATAATGGAAACGTTATCCATCATATTAATTGTTGTTCCAAATTGAAGCACACAGTTTGGTTTTCCATGAGAGAATAGCATATTGGGTTTTCCATGGTTTCCTGTCTGCAACCTATGATACTTAATAATCTACTACACAAACACATACTTTCAGTATAGCAAAATGCATGTTCGCTTTTATTTAATTTATTTATTGAAATTCAGTGCACATAGAACTTTACACATATAATTTTTAGATATCAATATTACACTGAGCTAAAATAAAAATTCATCAATTCTAAAAATTAATTATACATAAAAAAGGATTAAACATCGTCTCCAACATACCAAACAATAAACCATAAAAAAGAAGTTTCACATATTTGAAGTAATACCTCCCAATTTCAGACTGACTTTCATCCATACGCTGTAAAGCACAAGATGTAGGCCTCTGCTACTGGAATTCAAACAATAGAAATCATCGCCTTTTATCGATTCATAGCACCATCAGTGAAAGTGTTGTTTTTAACATAGCAGTGTACAAAATTACCATGACTAGTCATATAGGTTGCACCCATTCTAAGACATGCTTTGGAATTTCTAAAATGTGCCCGAATTTACAAATCAGACAGTATCTCCAATAGTCAGAACACCGTGGCTTGAGACAACAGCACCGAGAACTGGCAGCTGCCTAATCCATGCAAGCAATAGGAAATGAAGCAGGGTTGCAAAAGGACAGACATGTAAGTACTTTTGAAGGGACATCAATTTGTGCTGGAGGTCCATTGTATCAGTATAGTTCTTCAACATTTTAAGATGAGAATAATTTAAATTCCAGTCTCATGAGTTTCTTCTTCCAAACACCAATCATCGTTGTTAAGCTTAAATCCTTCAGAGGGGACCAGCCAACCACATTAAACAGTCTGAGGCACTCCGTATTTAAGGAGAGGGATCCATCCCCTTCTCGCACATTTACTTCCATTAGTTTCCCCACAAGTTTCAGTACTGGGTAAGGGGATCCCTCATGATCTTAATGTATAAAGACCCCTTTTTAATAGCATTTGTCCCCGTATAGAGGACAGACCTAATTCCAGGTGCAGAATTTTGATAGGAACACATGATTGTAATGCAATAAATCTTGTCACCCAAACCACTTTGCCACTTACATTTACCAATGTTCCATTTGAAAGCAACACCTTACATGACAGCAAACTATGTTGATTATGTTCAGAATCTTTATAAACTGCAAACATATACTAAAACAAGTCATGCTGAGAATGTTTAGTTCACCGTATAATTAATTAATTCATTAATTCATTAATCTTTTATGATGTGCTCAGTACCGGAGAGCATCTCTAATCATTGGACCAGGATTCAAACCTGTGTTGTTCTGTGTTATCTTGTTTAAAAAATGAGCGCTTCGTTCCTGAGCTATGCTTCTGGGCCAGATGATTAAGTCAGTTCTCGTCTTAAGGGCCATTGCATTGGAATCAGAACAAATGGTTTACCTGGTCACATGTAATTTTGTTCTTTAAACCTTATACATGTGTCCAGATTTGGGATCAAGTAAACCTCAGGTTCCCATGACTGAAATGTCACCACCTCTGGAGTTTTGATTTTTATGTATTTCCCATCTTGCCAAAATCCCACATTATGCACCCACTTAGTTTGGTAAATAAGTTCAGGGGCTATATATCGGATACATAACAAGATTCCAATTTTCATTCTTTCTAAATTCACATAAAGAGGCATTGCGCTTCCCATTTCAAATGCAATTTTAACTTGTATTGTTTCTATTTATCTTTGAGTAATTCTTGCCATCATCTGTAGAACAATTTCCTGCGAAACAAAGTATAACGGTATATGTCCTTGAGTTAATTGGGAAATTGCAGTTTGAACCTCTCTCATATAATTTGTTAACCACCTATCAATAGGATTTATTATATTCATGATATCACTTAACACCCGGTCATGTTTATTTATAACATTCGTGCTGTGTTGCAGAATTTCAGGCTGCTCATTTAACAAAATAACAGTCTGTTGGACATATTTTACTTGCTCATCCAATCCACCTCTAATTCCATCCAAAGCCTTTTGGATCATGTCCAGATCATGAGTCTTTTGCTGTGCTTTGGCACTCAATGTCCCTACTGAAATGGCATTAGCTGTAGACATTCTAGTGCCTATTACTGCTCTAATAATAGACATCACCAGAGAGACCACAAGCAATACTGCCCCTCTCTTTCCCCTCCTTTTCTTTATATCTGCTGAGTTCACAAATATCTTTTCTAATTGCATCACAATGGGCCTCATTCCGAGTATGGCGGTAGGGAGTTAATGGCACCAGTAAGGAAGCCGGTGTTGTTAACCCCCTACTGCCATATTCCGAGGTCCCTTAGCGGGTCCCACCAGGAACGGCTGCTCTGACCGTTAAGGGACCATGGAGCTAATAGCTCCTTCCCCATTCCCATTGAACCCTATGGGGGCTCAAATGGGAATGAGGACTGGTTTTCTGAATCGGGACTTACCAGGTCCTCCAAGGTTGGAATGACCCTGTAATTTCCCATTCAGAGACACCGGAGCCGGACCCGTGTTTGGAGGCAGCCATGGTGCTAATAGCACCATGGCTGCCTCCAAACTCGTAATGACCCCAATGTCTCTTATTGCCTGCTTAGCGTCCTCTTTTTTCAATTCTAGCCAATCTCTGGTTTGATCAGCAGTAATTACAGTTTTGTTAATAAATCTCTCAATCAAATTGTCAGGTTTTATGGGTACATATATATTTTGATATTTTAAACGCCTGTTACCCAGAATAAACCCAGTTGCTTCCTCCACTGCAATAACAGATGCTGGTCCGGGCTCGATAATAACTGTGGCTTTAAGACCCACTATAATCAGTGTAATCATCATCCGTGTTGCCAGTGTGATTGTCATTGTTTTCCATCCTGCAGACTTGGTCTTCGCTCCCATCCGGGGCTTTCCTGGGACTTCCTCCCGTGGACTCCAGGAATAACTCATCTCTTGCGTCCTCCGGTCCTGCAACCTCTGACCCCTGCCAAGATGTCAGTTAATCGTGTCCAAATCAAATAGAAAAGAAACAGATTAACTACATAGCACTATACCAATTTCACCCTTTCTACTACCTTGCCAAAAACAAAAATGTGGTCCAAAACATTATGATCCTTTACTTTCGAATTCCTGAAATTAAGCACATGTTAGAGAAAAATAACAATATTTACATCTCACATTATTATACATCACAACAATTTTCATGCAGAATACTTTACCACACTGTACCATAGCAAGTTAACCTGATTCAGCACCTTCCATCAATGCACATTACCACACCTTTTTTCCAAATGTGGCACTTTCATTTGCCTTTATCTCCACACTAAACAATATATCTGGTTTCTCATGACGTGAGATATATACCACCCTGTCATTAGGTTACATGCATTATGGAACAGCCAACTCCATCTTTCTTTTCCATGTAATCAGTACATTTAACCTGTCTCTACCTACCCAAGTCGCCTGACTTCATGCTTCGGTTGACAAGGCTTTGTTTAGTTAACATGAACAAACTGTTCTGTCACCATTTCACCCTCTTTCTTTTTTTTCACGTGCCAAATCACTCCGTATCAAGCTGGCCACGCGAAAACACACGGAAGACCACGCTCCTGCCCTGAAGGCCATTTTCCTGCCCCCAAGAGCCCCGAGCACGCTCCCACCTGCCATCTGCTGCTGCCTGCCTGCCTGCTGCCCACGTGCCCTGCTAATTGCTGCCTGCACATCAGCCAGGGGTGCAGTTGCTGTGACCACCCCTGCTGGAACTGAAGACTCCCGACTGGGATACCATCGCTCCACAGCCCAGCCCCAGGTCCCAGTTGCCCACCCACACCTGCCTCTGGGGTTGCCATGTCGGACACACCACCATCTGGCACCATTGGCAACCCCCAGCCAGAGAGGCAGAGGGCCACCAGCTTCACTGCCACCGAAGTTGGGGTCCTGGTGGAGCAAGTCCTGGGGCAGTATGATGCCCTCTTCAGAAGTTTGCGTGCCGACAAGGAAGGACAGACCAGGATCTGGACGGACATCGTGACTGCCATCAACGCAGAGGGGGTGGCAGTCCGCAAATTCAAACATGTCAAGAAGCGCTGGGAGGACTTCAGGTCCAGAACCCTCAACAAGGCCCGGCACCTCTTGAAGGCAGCGGATGCTAAGGGGCGCCGGGGCCACCTGTCAGAACGTCAAATGAGGGTCCTGGAACGCATATCCCCAGTGCTCCACGTCCAGGTCCTTGAGAGGCAGACCCGTCTGGAGTCGAGCGGTAAGTGTACATGCATACTGATTGTAAGCTGTGCGTTTGGTGGTGTGCCAGTAGTGTGCAGGTTGTACCTGTGGTTTGGTAGGGCCATGTATGGATGTGTATGTACAGGGCCATGAGGCTAACACATGCGTGTCCTCTCATATGTGAGACACATGGATGGTGCATGTGTGTGTAAGCTTGCATGCCAAATGCAGATGTATGAGCACACATGTTTGATTGACTGTGTATGTAAGTTGGCATGGTTGTGGTGTCACACATGGATGTCGGTTCCAGCTGCATGTATCTGCACCGTGTACATGTGCATGTGTGTGTATTTCACAAGGGTGCAACAGTGATGCAACATGGATGCTTGGGACACTGATATGTAGAAGACTGATTGCCAGATGTGACATGGATGCTGATCTCATCACTGCGACAGTTGGTGGAGGTGTACACATGCATGTAAGTGTGGTGGCTTGTGTGCATGTCTGGTGCACTCCCTGTGTTTCATGTGATGTCTGGCTCACCTTTGGCTGCTCATGCTGTTGTATGTGTATGGATGGTGCTTGCTGTTGCCATATGGCTGTGGAATTGCTCATGTGTGTGAGTTGACATGCCATGTGTGTTGGGGATTGTGATGCCATGTCTGAAGTTTGACACTGCCACTCATGTGCAACTGGCATGTGTCTATCAGTCCATTGTACAGTGTCCTGATGCCTGTCTCCTATCTCTCCCTGTCTGCAGCGTCAACTGATGAAGAGGGCGGAGAGGGCGCTGTGGAGCACAGCGGCAAGGATCACACCACCAGCCGAAGACGCAAGGCCCGGCTCCCCTCCCAGGTTGTGATCTCATCAGGGAGTGAGGAGTCCGGTGCCGCATCCCAGGCTGCAGCTGCCGAGGGTAGGTCCAAGAGGCAGAGGTCGGAGTTGGACTCCTCGGCAGCAGAAGGGGCAGCTGAGACCCCACAGGGTCCGACGAAGGAAGATGGCACGGAGTCATCCAGGTTGGTGGGGGGTTTGGTGGAGGAGGAGGCCGCGCAAGGGACAGAGACGGGGTCTGGAGGTGGGGATTCCACTGGTGCCAGTGGTGCAGTCAGGGACAGGAGGCAGCACAGGCCGCCGCGGAGGTGCCTGTGTGTAATCCTGTCCCCGAGCCTGTGACTGCATCATCCCGCACCAGCAGGGATGCCTACGTCCAGACCCGTTTTCAGGGAGGGGATCCGCTTACAACAACTGGCCTTCCTCTACCTGCGGACGTGGCTATGCAGGACCGGGTTGAGCCTGTCCTGGGTGGGGTGGCGTTGCATCAACGGGCCATGCGAGGTGACCTGCAGTCTTTTCATGGGGAGACTGCACGTCATCTTGAATGACTCGTTGACCACGTTAGCCTACTGGGACAGGTCACCCAGGCCGGATTCCTCCATTTGCTGAACCTTGCTTCGCCCCCCTCCTCACCTGAACCCCTATGCGCCAGTCGTCCTCTGTGCCATCATCCCGCCCATGTATCACCTGGGTACCCTGTGGAGCTGCCTCTGACCGTGCGGCCAGGCTGGTGGAGGACACATCCCTGCCACAGACGGGAGTCGGACATCCAGCAGGGGTGGCCACCTCAACAACTGCACCCCAGCCGGAGGAGGATGTGCATGCAGCAGGAGCCAGGGCATGGGCACAGGCACAGCAGCAGCAGCAACAAGGTGGGAGCCATGATGGCTCGGGGCCTTTGACATCGGAGGGGCAGGCATCGGCCGGAGGGCAGGAGGACCCAGGACGGGAAGTGTCTTCCGTGTGGCAGCGGTTAGGCCATGCTATAGATGTGGAGCGGCAGCGGGCTGAAGAGACACGGCTCACGATGGTCAGGGCGGAGAACTCTATGCAAAGGTCTCTGAGGAAGGCCGAGTGCCCCGAGGCAATTCGCAGGGACATGGAGGTCCGGATGTCATCGTCCCTGCAAACCCTCGGGGCCATGGAAGAGGACCGCCTCCCGGACATCGAGCAGGAGTTCGATGATGTCCTGACCCGGGAAAATCAGGAAGTGAGCCGTCGGACTAGCCTGCTGCCATTGTATATAGTTAATTAGTGTTAGGTTTCCTATTGGTTTTCATTTCATTTGGGGCGCTTGGACAATGCCCCACCTTTTTGTATATAGTTGTTCATTAGGTAGGGTTTTTGTAGGTTTCCTTTCAATGATTGGGCTCATGGACCCTGGATGTGTACTTTGTATATAGTTCAACACTGGATTTCACTTCATTTAAGTTTCTTTTTTACCATGGATCAATGGATTTGTCTTATGTTTACACTTTGGATTTGGTTGGATGGACAGACTCTTTGGACCCATTTGCTTTTGGATTGATTTGGATTCTGCTTTCACACATTTTTTTAAAATATTTTGGACATGCAGCTTTTTCTTCATAATTTCCATTATTGTGTGATTTTGTTTTATTCATTTGGTTAATTATTGAATACACATTTATTATATACTTTACTGATGTGGTTTTATATCATTTGTTTTCTGCATGTCACAATGTTGATCTTTTCACAGTCATGTGTCACCATTGCGTGGGTCTGAGGGACATTGATTCATGGCCATGCTGGTTATGTATTTTCTATCATGACTTTGGGAATTCAATGTGGGGTGTTTGGACTGGGCTGGGATTTGGGTGGCCATGAGGGGAATGCGTCTGGAGTGTGATGACCTGTCGAGGGGGACATCTGTGGGGGCCTGCTGGCAGGTGCCCCTGACTGCTGGGGGGTGGGGGTGCAGGGTGACATGAGTGGGACATGAGTGGGGGCCTGCTGGCAGGTGCCCTGCACTGCTGGGGGGTAGGGTGCTGGGGGACATGTGTGGGGGCCTGCTGGCAGGTGCCCCTGACTTCTGGGGGGTGGGGGTGCAGGGGGACATGAGTGGGACATGAGTGGGGGCCTGCTGGCAGGTGCCCTGCACTGCTGGGGGGTGGGAGTGCTGGGGGACATGAGTGGTACATGAGTGGGTCATGCTGGCAGGTGCCCTGCACTGCTGAGGGGTGGGGGTGCTGGGGGACATGTGTGGGGGCCTGCTGGCAGGTGCCCCTGACTGCTGGGTGGTGGGGGTGCAGGGGGACATGAGTGGGACATGAGTGAGGGCCTGGTGGCAGGTGCCCCTGACTGCTGGGGATGTGGGTGCTGGGGGACTTGTGTGGGGGCCTGCTGGCAGGTGCCCTGCACTGCTGGGGGGTGGGGGTGCTGGGGGACATGAGTGGGGGCCTGCTGGCAGGTGCCCTGCACTGTTGGGGGTGGGGGTGCTGAGGGACATGTGTGGGGGCCTGCTGGCAGGTGCCCCTGACTGCTGGGGGGGTGGGGTTGCAGGGGGACATGGTTGGGACATGAGTGGGGGCCTGCTGGCAGGTGCCCTGCACTGCTGGGGGGTGGGGATGCTGGGGGACATGAGTGGGACATGAGTGGGGGCCTGCTGGCAGGTGCCCCTGACTGCTGGGGGTTGGGGGTGCAGGGGGACATGAGTGGGACATGAGTGGGGGCCTTCTGGCAGGTGCCCTGCACTGCTAGGGGGTGGGGTGCTGGGGGACATGTGTGGGGGGCCTGCTGGCAGGTGCCCCTGACTGCTGGGGGGTGGGGATGCTGGGGGACATGTGTGGGGGCCTACTGGCAGGTGCCCCTGACTGCTGGGGGTTGGGGGTGCAGGGGGACATGAGTGGGACATGAGTGGGGGCCTTCTGGCAGGTGCCCTGCACTGCTAGGGGGTGGGGTGCTGGGGGACATGTGTGGGGGGCCTGCTGGCAGGTGCCCCTGACTGCTGGGGGGTGGGGATGCTGGGGGACATGTGTGGGGGCCTGCTGGCAGGTGCCCTGCACTGCTGGGGGGTGGGGTGCTGGGGAACAGTGTGGGGGCCTGCTGGCAGGTGCCCTGCACTGCTGGGGGGTGGGGGTGCTGGGGGACATGTGTGGGGGCCTGCTGGCAGATGCCCCTGACTGCTGGGGGGTGGGGGTGCAGGGGGACATGAGTGGGACATGAGTGGGGGCCTGCTGGCAGGTGGCCTGCACTGCTGGGGGTGGGGGTGCTGGGGGACATGTGTGGGGGGCCTGCTGGCAGGTGCCCCTGACTGCTGGGGGGTGGGGATGCTGGGGGACATGTGTGGGGGCCTGCTGGCAGGTGCCCTGCACTGCTGGGGGTGGGGTGCTGGGGAACAGTGTGGGGGCCTGCTGGCAGGTGCCCTGCACTGCTGGGGGGTGGGGGTGCTGGGGGACATGTGTGGGGGCCTGCTGGCAGGTGCCCCTGACTGCTGGGGAGTGGGGATGCTGGGGGACATGTGTGGGGGCCAGCTGACAGGTGCCCCTGACTGCTAGGGGGTGGGAGTGCTGGGGGACATGTCTGGGGGCCTGCTGGCAGGTGCCCCTGACTGCTGGGGGGTGGAGGTGCAGGGGGGCATGTGTGGGACATGAGTGGGGGCCTGCTGGCAGATGCCCCTGACTGCTGGGGGGTGGGGGTGCAGGGGGACATGTGTGGGGGCCTGCTGGCAGGTGCCCCTGACTGCTGGGGGTGGGGGTGCAGGGGGACATGAGTGGGACATGAGTGGGGGCCTGCTGGCAGGTGCCATGTACTGCTGGGGGGTGGGGGTGCTGGGGGACATGTGTGGGGGCCTGCTGGCAGGTGCCCCTGACTGCTGGGGTGTGGGGGTGCAGGAGGTCATGCGTTGGTGATCAGAAGTGCAAGGTGACATGTGGCTTGTCTGGGGGGCATGCCCATGGTGGATGGGCTGCCTGCGGGACATGACCAGAGGAGCAGGGTAGTCCCCTGTGGTGTGGGATGCCTGCATGGGCCGTGGAGGGTGTAGAGGGAACACCTGGGAGGACCCACACTGCCAATTCATGTGTAGGATTCCCTGGCACCCCCGAAATACACGTACCCTGCTGAAATCATGTGTGGGACTTCCCGTGAACCCCAGTTATACACATACCCCACTCGCACAGTGCCTATCGCCTGTGAAACTCCACGCGTACCCCAGCCCCGAGCACGCTCCCACCTGCCATCTGCTGCTGCCTGCCTGCCTGCTGCCCACGTGCCCTGCTAATTGCTGCCTGCACATCAGCCAGGGGTGCAGTTGCTGTGACCACCCCTGCTGGAACTGAAGACTCCCGACTGGGATACCATCGCTCCACAGCCCAGCCCCAGGTCCCAGTTGCCCACCCACACCTGCCTCTGGGGTTGCCATGTCGGACACACCACCATCTGGCACCATTGGCAACCCCCAGCCAGAGAGGCAGAGGGCCACCAGCTTCACTGCCACCGAAGTTGGGGTCCTGGTGGAGCAAGTCCTGGGGCAGTATGATGCCCTCTTCAGAAGTTTGCGTGCCGACAAGGAAGGACAGACCAGGATCTGGACGGACATCGTGACTGCCATCAACGCAGAGGTGGTGGCAGTCCGCAAATTCAAACATGTCAAGAAGCGCTGGGAGGACTTCAGGTCCAGAACCCTCAACAAGGCCCGGCACCTCTTGAAGGCAGCGGATGCTAAGGGGCGCCGGGGCCACCTGTCAGAACGTCAAATGAGGGTCCTGGAACGCATATCCCCAGTGCTCCACGTCCAGGTCCTTGAGAGGCAGACCCGTCTGGAGTCGAGCGGTAAGTGTACATGCATACTGATTGTAAGCTGTGCGTTTGGTGGTGTGCCAGTAGTGTGCAGGTTGTACCTGTGGTTTGGTAGGGCCATGTATGGATGTGTATGTACAGGGCCATGAGGCTAACACATGCGTGTCCTCTCATATGTGAGACACATGGATGGTGCATGTGTGTGTAAGCTTGCATGCCAAATGCAGATGTATGAGCACACATGTTTGATTGACTGTGTATGTAAGTTGGCATGGTTGTGGTGTCACACATGGATGTCGGTTCCAGCTGCATGTATCTGCACCGTGTACATGTGCATGTGTGTGTATTTCACAAGGGTGCAACAGTGATGCAACATGGATGCTTGGGACACTGATATGTAGAAGACTGATTGCCAGATGTGACATGGATGCTGATCTCATCACTGCAACAGTTGGTGGAGGTGTACACATGCATGTAAGTGTGGTGGCTTGTGTGCATGTCTGGTGCACTCCCTGTGTTTCATGTGATGTCTGGCTCACCTTTGGCTGCTCATGCTGTTGTATGTGTATGGATGGTGCTTGCTGTTGCCATATGGCTGTGGAATTGCTCATGTGTGTGAGTTGACATGCCATGTGTGTTGGGGATTGTGATGCCATGTCTGAAGTTTGACACTGCCACTCATGTGCAACTGGCATGTGTCTATCAGTCCATTGTACAGTGTCCTGATGCCTGTCTCCTATCTCTCCCTGTCTGCAGCGTCAACTGATGAAGAGGGCGGAGAGGGCGCTGTGGAGCACAGCGGCAAGGATCACACCACCAGCCGAAGACGCAAGGCCCGGCTCCCCTCCCAGGTTGTGATCTCATCAGGGAGTGAGGAGTCCGGTGCCGCATCCCAGGCTGCAGCTGCCGAGGGTAGGTCCAAGAGGCAGAGGTCGGAGTTGGACTCCTCGGCAGCAGAAGGGGCAGCTGAGACCCCACAGGGTCCGACGAAGGAAGATGGCACGGAGTCATCCAGGTTGGTGGGGGGTTTGGTGGAGGAGGAGGCCGCGCAAGGGACAGAGACGGGGTCTGGAGGTGGGGATTCCACTGGTGCCAGTGGTGCAGTGCAGGGACAGGAGGCAGCACAGGCCGCCGCGGAGGTGCCTGTGTGTAATCCTGTCCCCGAGCCTGTGACTGCATCATCCCGCACCAGCAGGGATGCCTACGTCCAGACCCGTTTTCAGGGAGGGGATCCGCTTACAACAACTGGCCTTCCTCTACCTGCGGACGTGGCTATGCAGGACCGGGTTGAGCCTGTCCTGGGTGGGGTGGCGTTGCATCAACGGGCCATGCGAGGTGACCTGCAGTCTTTTCATGGGGAGACTGCACGTCATCTTGAATGACTCGTTGACCACGTTAGCCTACTGGGACAGGTCACCCAGGCCGGATTCCTCCATTTGCTGAACCTTGCTTCGACCCCCTCCTCACCTGAACCCCTATGCGCCAGTCGTCCTCTGTGCCATCATCCCGCCCATGTATCACCTGGGTACCCTGTGGAGCTGCCTCTGACCGTGCGGCCAGGCTGGTGGAGGACACATCCCTGCCACAGACGGGAGTCGGACATCCAGCAGGGGTGGCCACCTCAACAACTACATCCCAGCCGGAGGAGGATGTGCATGCAGCAGGAGCCAGGGCATGGGCACAGGCACAGCAGCAGCAGCAACAAGGTGGGAGCCATGATGGCTCGGGGCCTTTGACATCGGAGGGGCAGGCATCGGCCGGAGGGCAGGAGGACCCAGGACGGGAAGTGTCTTCCGTGTGGCAGCGGTTAGGCCATGCTATAGATGTGGAGCGGCAGCGGGCTGAAGAGACACGGCTCACGATGGTCAGGGCGGAGAACTCTATGCAAAGGTCTCTGAGGAAGGCCGAGTGCCCCGAGGCAATTCGCAGGGACATGGAGGTCCGGATGTCATCGTCCCTGCAAACCCTCGGGGCCATGGAAGAGGACCGCCTCCCGGACATCGAGCAGGAGTTCGATGATGTCCTGACCCGGGAAAATCAGGAAGTGAGCCGTCGGACTAGCCTGCTGCCATTGTATATAGTTAATTAGTGTTAGGTTTCCTATTGGTTTTCATTTCATTTGGGGCGCTTGGACAATGCCCCACCTTTTTGTATATAGTTGTTCATTAGGTAGGGTTTTTGTAGGTTTCCTTTCAATGATTGGGCTCATGGACCCTGGATGTGTACTTTGTATATAGTTCAACACTGGATTTCACTTCATTTAAGTTTCTTTTTTACCATGGATCAATGGATTTGTCTTATGTTTACACTTTGGATTTGGTTGGATGGACAGACTCTTTGGACCCATTTGCTTTTGGATTGATTTGGATTCTGCTTTCACACATTTTTTTAAAATATTTTGGACATGCAGCTTTTTCTTCATAATTTCCATTATTGTGTGATTTTGTTTTATTCATTTGGTTAATTATTGAATACACATTTATTATATACTTTACTGATGTGGTTTTATATCATTTGTTTTCTGCATGTCACAATGTTGATCTTTTCACAGTCATGTGTCACCATTGCGTGGGTCTGAGGGACATTGATTCATGGCCATGCTGGTTATGTATTTTCTATCATGACTTTGGGAATTCAATGTGGGGTGTTTGGACTGGGCTGGGATTTGGGTGGCCATGAGGGGAATGCGTCTGGAGTGTGATGACCTGTCGAGGGGGACATCTGTGGGGGCCTGCTGGCAGGTGCCCCTGACTGCTGGGGGGTGGGGGTGCAGGGTGACATGAGTGGGACATGAGTGGGGGCCTGCTGGCAGGTGCCCTGCACTGCTGGGGGGTAGGGTGCTGGGGGACATGTGTGGGGGCCTGCTGGCAGGTGCCCCTGACTTCTGGGGGGTGGGGGTGCAGGGGGACATGAGTGGGACATGAGTGGGGGCCTGCTGGCAGGTGCCCTGCACTGCTGGGGGGTGGGAGTGCTGGGGGACATGAGTGGTACATGAGTGGGGGCATGCTGGCAGGTGCCCTGCACTGCTGGGGGGTGGGGGTGCTGGGGGACATGTGTGGGGGCCTGCTGGCAGGTGCCCCTGACTGCTGGGTGGTGGGGGTGCAGGGGGACATGAGTGGGACATGAGTGAGGGCCTGGTGGCAGGTGCCCCTGACTGCTGGGGATGTGGGTGCTGGGGGACTTGTGTGGGGGCCTGCTGGCAGGTGCCCTGCACTGCTGGGGGGTGGGGGTGCTGGGGGACATGAGTGGGGGCCTGCTGGCAGGTGCCCTGCACTGTTGGGGGTGGGGGTGCTGAGGGACATGTGTGGGGGCCTGCTGGCAGGTGCCCCTGACTGCTGGGGGGGTGGGGTTGCAGGGGGACATGGTTGGGACATGAGTGGGGGCCTGCTGGCAGGTGCCCTGCACTGCTGGGGGGTGGGGATGCTGGGGGACATGAGTGGGACATGAGTGGGGGCCTGCTGGCAGGTACCCTGCACTGCTGGGGGGTGGGAGTGCTGGGGGCCATGAGTGGGGGCCTACTGGCAGGTGCCCCTGACTGCTGGGGGTTGGGGGTGCAGGGGGACATGAGTGGGACATGAGTGGGGGCCTGCTGGCAGGTGCCCTGCACTGCTAGGGGGTGGGGTGCTGGGGGACATGTGTGGGGGGCCTGCTGGCAGGTGCCCCTGACTGCTGGGGGGTGGGGATGCTGGGGGACATGTGTGGGGGCCTGCTGGCAGGTGCCCTGCACTGCTGGGGGGTGGGGTGCTGGGGAACAGTGTGGGGGCCTGCTGGCAGGTGCCCTGCACTGCTGGGGGGTGGGGGTGCTGGGGGACATGTGTGGGGGCCTGCTGGCAGATGCCCCTGACTGCTGGGGGGTGGGGGTGCAGGGGGACATGAGTGGGACATGAGTGGGGGCCTGCTGGCAGGTGGCCTGCACTGCTGGGGGTGGGGGTGCTGGGGGACATGTGTGGGGGGCCTGCTGGCAGGTGCCCCTGACTGCTGGGGGGTCGGGATGCTGGGGGACATGTGTGGGGGCCTGCTGGCAGGTGCCCTGCACTGCTGGGGGTGGGGTGCTGGGGAACAGTGTGGGGGCCTGCTGGCAGGTGCCCTGCACTGCTGGGGGGTGGGGGTGCTGGGGGACATGTGTGGGGGCCTGCTGGCAGGTGCCCCTGACTGCTGGGGAGTGGGGATGCTGGGGGACATGTGTGGGGGCCAGCTGACAGGTGCCCCTGACTGCTAGGGGGTGGGAGTGCTGGGGGACATGTCTGGGGGCCTGCTGGCAGGTGCCCCTGACTGCTGGGGGGTGGAGGTGCAGGGGGGCATGTGTGGGACATGAGTGGGGGCCTGCTGGCAGATGCCCCTGACTGCTGGGGGGTGGGGGTGCAGGGGGACATGTGTGGGGGCCTGCTGGCAGGTGCCCCTGACTGCTGGGGGTGGGGGTGCAGGGGGACATGAGTGGGACATGAGTGGGGGCCTGCTGGCAGGTGCCATGTACTGCTGGGGGGTGGGGGTGCTGGGGGACATGTGTGGGGGCCTGCTGGCAGGTGCCCCTGACTGCTGGGGTGTGGGGGTGCAGGAGGTCATGCGTTGGTGATCAGAAGTGCAAGGTGACATGTGGCTTGTCTGGGGGGCATGCCCATGGTGGATGGGCTGCCTGCGGGACATGACCAGAGGAGCAGGGTAGTCCCCTGTGGTGTGGGATGCCTGCATGGGCCGTGGAGGGTGTAGAGGGAACACCTGGGAGGACCCACACTGCCAATTCATGTGTAGGATTCCCTGGCACCCCCGAAATACACGTACCCTGCTGAAATCATGTGTGGGACTTCCCGTGAACCCCAGTTATACACATACCCCACTCGCACAGTGCCTATCGCCTGTGAAACTCCACGCGTACCCCAGAAATACACATAACCCACTCGCACAGGCCCTTTCGCATGTGAAACTTCCCACGCACCCCAGAAATACACGTACCCCACTCGCACAGGTCCTTTCACGTGTGAAACTTCCCGCGCACCCCAGAAATACACATACCCAGATCCAATCGCGTGTGAGACTTCACACGAACCCCAGTTATACAAGTACCCCGCTCACCCAAGGCCTATCGTGTGTGAAACTCCGCGCGCACCCCCGAAATACATGCACACGCTATTTTTCACACAGCGGGTGTCTGTGTTTGTCGTGTACCCCTTTGCACGTCATTTGTCCTAGAGGGACACAGTATGGGACATTCATCATAGCTGTATGTAAGTGCTTTTTGTTAGCGCACATTTTTTTCATGCGCAGGGACGCTACCGCCTGCCCTCGTGTGGCGGACGTGTTTAGGCCTGTGCGCGTCTTTGCCCGTGCGCTGGTTTGCCCTATTCGATTCCATGAATACGTGTTGTAGGCGAGCGTGTGGGCGTTCCGCGCACTTGCCTCCTGTACTTCCCCCGTGACACCCACATGTTCACGCGTTGTTCCCCATTCCGCATTTCACGCGCCATGTTACGCCTACTTTTGTTGTGTGCGCCGCGCTATATGCGCTTTCGCTGTGCGCTTAGCGCACGCTGGTTGAAGGCGTGTGCGCCAGCGTGCGCCGAACAGGATTTCAGCGTACATCCATGGATTTCCACGCACACGGACTTCCTTGAATCGCTGTGCGTGGGTTTCACTGCGATTTTCACACTGGCACTGCTTCACACACGCTGAAAATTCCATGAATCTGCCTATTTATCTATTATTTCAAAGGGACCTTTCCATTCTGCAAGAAGTTTTGAGTTTTTATGTTTACCTTTCCCAAAATGAAACTTATATACCCGCTCACCTATTTTATACTCTTTCACAGATGTCTTTTTATCATAATAGGACTTTGCACTATCAGCAGCTCTTTCCAAATTTCGCTGCACAAATGCAAATGCATGATGTAAATGCTTTCTCAGTTCTTCCACATACTCGTGAACTGTAGATACACTCACAAGTGTTTGCTCATGCGTCCTGTATAATAAATGTTGTGGCAGTACCATTTTCCTTCCTGTCAATACCTCATGAGGATTGATACGCGTCGCTTTAGCAGTAGTCGATCTAATGGCCATCAATATTTAAGGTAATCGCAAATCCCAACTAGAACCTGCCTCCGCTACAAACTTCTCTAGTATCTCCACAACAGATCTATTGCAACATTCAATATTCCCAGAAGAGGCAGGCCGATATTTGATATGCAATTTCCTTTTTTTCCCCAATATCTGCCACACCTTGCTCATTAATGTGCTCGTGAAATTACTTCCTCTGTCTGACTCTATTCTTTGTGGCAACCCAAATCTTGAAAATATGTGATTTACCAGAAATGTGCAGGAATACATTCTACCCATTTCGACATTAAACATACCACCGTCAAAAGATTACGGTTTCCTCTACACTATCTATTTACAGGCCCTAAATAGTCGATTTGTAAATCCGACCATGGAAGAGTTAAACCTCTTTTCATCAATGGAGCTCTATGCATTGGTGAAGCAGCTTTAAATTGTTCACATACCAGACACCCCTTGGTATATAATTCCACAACTTGGGACATGTGTGGCCAGTAAGCATAATCTTTCAGTTTCTCTAAAGTTTTTTGTGAACCTCTGTGTCCTGCAGTTATCGCATCATGTGCATGGTATAGCATTAGCCCTCCGAATGAAAGAGGTACCACCCACTGTATCTGCTGTGTAATGGATTCCCTGATCATCAGACCTTTAATAACATTCTCAACTCCTCCTTTCCTGTAAAATCATTTTCAGTTAAAGGATTTTGTTTGGGGTCCATCAAATGATGATAATAGACCCCCAATACAGGGTCATCTTTTTGTGCCTTAATCTAATCCTGATCTGGTTTATCATAACTCCATTGCACTACGGGTTGTTCAATTTCATTTGGAGCTTTAAAGCGTGTGACTGCATCTATTTGTATTTCACCAATTAAGTGTTCAATGGGCAACAATTCTCCCATAACAGCCCCAATCTTGGGAAATTGATCTGCTTTATCATTTCCCTCCTTATCCTCTCCTGATGTTTTCAAATGTCCACAAATTGTCCTCCACTATACTGTTAAACCATTCTCTGATACAAATCTGTCTATAGCTTGTATCATTTTCCCATGATTGAGGGGCTTTTTGTTATATGTGAGCATGCCTCTTGCTTTCCAGCCAGGCAGATATTCTACAAAGCTATTTTGTGTATAATCAGAATCAGTCACCAGGACAATTTCACTGAATTTGTTATCAACTTCAGTAGTAATTGCTTTATAAATGGCTGCTCACTCTGTGTTAACAATATACCATTCGATATGTTTAAACAGTGGAAATGACAAGGAGAGAATCCAGGGCGTACTCACCGGCAGGAAAGAGGACTAGGAACCACTTGAGACTGGACATCAGGAATAGCAAAGCCCCAGGGACGGAGAGAGGGTCCAGGGAAACCCTCAGGGGGAAGAAAACCCTGTGTGTCAGTCGATCGTCTGCTTCTGAATTCTCGTGGAAGAGGAATTTCCAGGTAAGGTTATCCCGTACCGTAGGCTACAAGGAAAGTAGACAGAACACAATAAGTAATGGTGGTTGGTAGTGTTAGGACAAGTAAGATAAGTAAGATAAGGAGGTATTAGTAAACACCTTGTTGCGAACCGGGAGAATGAGGTAAGTGATACCGGAGTTTCTGTTTCTTGGGAACCTTAGAAGACAACAGTGAGATGGAAGAAGAGGGTTAGTTAAGGTCAACAAGAAGAGATGGAGAAAGGGATAATATAAACAAGGAGTACCTGTGGTAAGAATTGTCTGCCCGCTAAAAGGTGGTTTAGACGGAAGTTCCGTGGATTGACAGAAGCGTAAGACTGTCTGCTAAGAGGGAGAAACAACGTCAGTATACTATCTGAAGTGGAAGCGGAATAAGGAACCGTCAGCCCAGCCTTCGTACCTCAGATGAGGCCGAAGAACGACCGTGATAGAACTCCGGGGCGGTCCGGATGTTTCCCTTGGAAGAGAGAATATACGAACAGCGAGCGTGACGGTATGTGTACTGCAGATTGTGTTTCTCCTGGAGAATAGCGGGAGCGGGTACTGAAGGAGACAGGAAGACAAATTAGAAATACAGAATGTGGCAAGGACAGGTAAGAATAAACCCTAGATCCGAACTCATGTAGCGTTGGTAGATAGGAGTAGCAACGCTTCTGTTTGTTGTGAATCGAGGTTGATATGCTGTGCTCGACCGGGAGGGTGGAGCCGAGTCACCATGTTGGAGCGAGGCAGCTAGACCGCAGCTGACAGTAGCAGCCGCCATCTTGGGTGTGAAAATGGCCGCCGTACTTGTCCGGATCCAACGGTGCCACAAAGACCAGTGCTTTCTGAGAGGCGTGACACTCTGCTACCTGGCTACTCCTAGCCCCAATTCTCATTCCTATACTAGGAACATCCTCACATCTCAACCAGACATTTCCTATCCCAGACACCAACTGTTTATTGCTGTCATTTTCAATGTGAAAAGCACATCCATCGACATATACAATTGGCAATTACTTGCATGTATTTTCATCAAAAGCTTTGTGTGTTGATTGTTCAAAGTCCTGCAAACTAGACTCCACCTCTACGTCATCTGATACACATTCAGCTGCATAGTCATGTAGATCTGTCAATCCTTGAGCAATTGGGCTCTTATTATTCTGGCCATATCTCACTTCTACATGAAAGCCCTGCAATACCAATGTCCATGAAGTAATTCTGGACTGCGCTTGATTGCCTGATCTAATCCTTTTACTCTGTAAAAACTGCAATGGTTGATGATTTGTCTCAATGATCACCTTCTCCCCTTGGACAATGGGACGAGAAATGTTGCAATGCCCATACAGTGGTCAGAAGAGCCTTTTCACATTCACTGTTTGCTATTAACCCTGTACTGCACTTTCCCCTCTCCCTTTCCCCCTTTGCACTTTTCCCTTCCCTTCTACCCTTGCGCGATCTGAATGACACCTGGCCTAGTAGGATTGTTGTCTGTCACCCCGTTGTCCCCCCCTGCCTCATCGCGCCTCGAAACACTTGTGTATAGGCGCGTTACAAATGCCATATCATATCACATCACTGAATTTAATTTCAACCTGAGAAAATGCCTTTCTCACATAAGCAATAGTTTTATGGTTCAAATCATGTTTTTGAGTTAACACTGCCTACATACACTGCTCAGTGAATCCTATTTCTATAAAGACATATTTGTTCTTTATGGGATAGGCCAAGCATGGTGCCTTTATGAGCCATTCTTTCAATTTAGCAAATGCCTCAGATTGCTCCTTTTCCCATTTCCAGGGTGTATTCAGCTTCAATAATTTAGTCAATGGTTGAGTGATTTCAGCATAATTTTCAATAAATTTCCTGTTATATCCCGTCATTCAAAATAAACATTTTAAATCTTTCATGTTCCTAGGATCTTTCAATTTCTGTATTGCCTCCACCTTTTCCTTTTTTGGATTTAACCCATGTTAAGTTACTTCATGACCTAGGAAAATGATTTTTTAAGTTTTCATTTTTTATCAGGGCATCATCTACATAAACTATGGTCCCTCTTTCCACTGCATCTGGCATAGCTTTTCTCAAAAATATGACAAATTCGCTCCAACGATTGACATACCCAAATGGGGTTCTGGACCAAGCGTATTGCGTTTTATCAAATGAAAATGCAAATAAATTCAGAATGTCTTCTGCCAATGGCACACACTAGTACACAGATGTAAGATCTAATGTGGTAAATACCTTTGACCCATGCACTTGAGCAAGGCCTTGATCAATGAATAGTAGTTGCCATCTAGACACTGGCACTCTTTTGTTTAATTTTCTCAGGTCTGCACACAGGCGCCATTGCCCATTTGGCTTTAACACACCCAAAATGGGAGTGTTGGAGGTACTATGAATAGGTCTGATAATTCCCCTAGACTCCAAGTTTTTAATAATCTCAGCCAATGACTGTAAGCATGCCAGTGGTAATCGATATTGTCGCACAAATGCTGGATTACTACCACACCCCTCTGGTAATGTGGCAACATGTAAATTAGTTAGGCCGCAATCATATGCGTCTTTGGAAAAAACTTCCTTAAATTCCATAAATATGTTTCTCAATTAATTCTTATCCTCTTCGCTATCAATGGCCTCTGCTAACAGAATCTGCACCTCTACGATTTTTGAAAATCCCGGGAAATCCTCCAATGGAGGAACCTCTGTGCCTTCTTCCAACTGTGTGGCTTCATTTCTCTGCAAAGCTGCCACTTTTAAATATTTTGGCATATCAGCCTCCATTCCAATGTGCTGATTTCCTGTTTCATTTTCATTTAAATCAAATAATATACAATTCTCCTGTCTCATTGGAATCATAAGGGTACACAGATTGAATTTTGAACATCCCTTTGGGTTGAGAATCCAGGTACTCTGGCAACACACCCTGTGCATCTAGATATCTCTCAGGGATATTCACAATCACCATATTGTTGAAATCTGCAGTATAATGTGATTTTTATATTGCCATTCCTGCCACGGAATTCTCTTCTAAATAAACATCTTGACATCCTTTATTATCCACCATAATTTTGACGGACCCCTACCCAATATCTACCAATGGGGTATATTCAGAATCCAGCCCTTGTTGTTTCATGGATCAATTCAAGCACACAAATGCATCAGAATCCTTCATTTGCTGTCCATTCTTACACTTTAATGTTATAGGAACGTGCTTGGTGAATGCAGGAATAGTAATATCCTTCTTCACCTGTAGTTCAATTGCATATGGCACCAATTGTGCACAATGATAAGCCTTTCTTTTGTCTTCAAATTCGGACACAGGCAAGCCTAGCCGGGGGACCATATTTTTTGGTTAAGGAAATCTAACACCATGCACATACTGTGCATGATATCAGTGCCCAGATAAAAATAAGTTTGTGTTCCACTCACTATGCACACATTATGGTAGATGGTTTTTTGTCCAACATTAATCGTTAGCATGCACCTTCCTGCAATTCGATTTTCAAAATCTGGATTGTCCAAACCATAGATGTATTGGTTTTTAATTCTACATTTCGGGATCTCCTCCATTTGCATTATTCTCTGCAGTAGTTTCTCATTAATAAATATCCTTTCCTGTTCAAGCGCCAAAGTGTCTTTTATCATTTTAGAATAGCCACTTATACCAATGTGAATCCATGGCTGCTCATCTTCCATATGTATTTCAGCAAGAGTGGTGATGTGTTTTTCTGTGTCTGCTTTAGGGATGGTGTTCTGTTTGCACTTCTTCTCTTTTAAATAGAAGCACAATGTGTGTTCATCTATTTCAGTTTGCCATTTCTTCTGAGGATCCAAATAAATCTGCACAGATTGTTTTTCTTTTTCACTTTGCATTTTGTTCTGACACATCCAAATAACGGTGACACTAGGTACACAGCTATTCTGCAGGTACGCTTTGACTGCATCATTCGATTTGGCAACAGTATGGCATTAATTTATGCTGCTGTTGTGTGACTTTATTTTCTTAGACCTTAATGGTTTTTTAGTTAAAGACCACAGAACTCCATTTACCCCATCAACGGAAGGAGACAATCTTGTCAGGCAATCTGTTCCCATCAAGAATGGAATTTCACAAATAGATGTGATCAATACTTCCTGTTTCATTCAATGTTTTCCTATCTTTATGTCAACTTCAGTGACACCTTCGATAGGCACCTCCTCACCATTAAAGTCATTTACTGGGCCTTCACTCTGTCTCACTTTGATCTGATTCAGTGGAGATCTCCCTTCATTGATACTTTTTACAAATTCTCTGGACATAATTGTGGCCTGTGCACCTGTGTCAATCATTGGAAATGTATTGCACTTCTCTTCCACAGTAATGTGAGCATAATATCTGTCTTCAACTTCCTCTAATACACACAAAAAGTGCACATTTTTACTGATTTCAGGATTCACTTTTCTCAGACCCTTCTCACTCTTGGCGAAGCACATTGGTAAATCAAACGACATTTTTCCCTCCTTTCTGTCCATTTCCATTTCAGCCTTACCCTTCTCTCCATGTTCAGAGGTCATTTGGAGTGTGGCCACTGTCCACCCTTCCATCCGGGATCAGCAATTCTCCAACTGAATATGCGTATAAACATCACCTGATAATTTGTCATTTTCTAATTCTGGGCATTTATTGGTATTCGGTATGACATCAGTCTTTTTAATTTCTTCAAAATTCTGTGGCTCAAAGAACTCTTCAGGTGACTGATCTGTGCCCTCCTTTTTAGTACGTATTCTTCCTGTCTGTATTTTATTAGCATCTTGATTGTCTAAGGAGGGTGTTCCAATATTCACATCTACTCCCTCATCAATTATTTTATCCCTGCATGAGTTGTCTTTCTTAAATCTGTCTCTTTGTTCCTTTGGAATTGCATGTTCTTCTCCTCTTCCTTTTTCATTTGTACAAACGCCAGGTTAAACCAAACCTCTTTTTTAGATGTGTTTGCAATTTCTGCCTTATGTTCATTTGCAGGTATTTTTGTTTTTAAATCATTAAACAGCACAGAGTCATTATGCAAAACCGAAACAGGGGGGAACATTTCAGGTGTTATGAATATTTAGTCACTTATCATCAGAAGCCACCAGGTCACTTCTATGACCTTCCGCTCCTTCATTTCATTACTGTTTTTGAGCTGTACAGAGTTTTCCTATTTGTTCAGCCAACATTCTTACTTGGGCCTCGAGACACTGGAATCTTTCCATTCCTCTAGAATTTTCTCTTTGCGGCCTATGCCAATATTGGTTGTTCTCCCCCTGGTTAAATCTATTCTGGTTTCTCTCAGGAGAGTGATTCCTATTTGAATTGTTTCTGAACTCTTGATCCCCTTGTGGCGGTGATTGATTGTATTGATAGGGAGCATAGTTCATATTCTGCCTCATGTCCTGTCTCTCATTTTTTGAGTACTGTCGCCTATGCTGATTCCCATTTTCAGTACATCAATCCACATACCGTGGTCTGTCTTGGTTACCATATATCATGGTGTTGGGGTCAAATTTGCTCTGTGTCCCCAATATCTGGTAGGGACTATTACTTCTCTGATCTTGATTTTGTCTCTGATTATTGTTCATGCCTAACATATCGGGTCGATATCCTGCCCGGGGTCTGTCTCCGAAATATCTAGGGCTAATGCAACTCTCCCTATTACTAGGATCATGTGACTGAAACATCGGTGCTGAGGGCCGCAACCTCTGTGGAGTACCCCTCTGTTGGGCTGTCATATTATTTTTGCCTGGACTTTGAGCGGACACAAGTGACATTTTAGCCGACCTGATCTCCATTACTGTTGCAGAGGATTCTTTAGATTTTGATCTTGTTTCTTTCATTTTATCGGCCTCTCTACCCTGACAATAGAGCACTTCATACAATGTTGTACTTTTGTGCACAATCCATTCAAGTAACTTCTCATAATCAAATTCGCGGACTAAATGTGACATAAGCAAGCCATAAAAATAGGCAGTTTTAAACTCATTGGAATTGGGATTAAAAGATACATCAAATTGAGAAAAAGCCCTTTTAAAGTCATGAAGAAATCGGCAAGGTGATGTATTTGGCCCAGCTGTGATCACGTATGCAACTTTCTTTGCCTCCTGGAATGACTGGAATGGAGAAAAATGACGTCTAATCTCTTTTTCAAATTCTGCCCATGACATGTTCTCCTGTTCATTCAATCCCCTGATGATGCTCGCTGTGGGAGCATCCAGATTTAAGTGAAAGTATTGTCTGTATTGTTCCTTGGGTATGTGCAGGGCTTTAAATATATTGTGCACCGCTTCTAAGTGGTCCTCTATACAGCACTCCCCCCCTTTTTTGCACGGTTTGATCAGGGCCTTGATTGACTTCATTATCTTGATAGATAACTGCATTAGTTTGTGGTTCAACCCTTGTCCCAGGTGTATGGGATTGGTGGTAACCCCCAATGGGTGAGTCAAACGCCCCAAAAGTTCTGCAACCAAGTCCAGACACTGGCACAGCCACTGGGACATTATTTCCCTGTGTAGACAATGGGTTAACCTCAATCCCATTGAATATGGTGCCTTGTCGCTTGTCCTGAGCCCTGAAATCGCATATCTGTTGTTCCAAATCTTTGCACTTTTTAAGGAGACGGTCTGCCTCTGACACAGGTAAGTGTTTTCATAGCTTATTTTATTAATCAAATTCTGCATCTCGATCATCTGTATTTGGCATTCATTAAACTTGTTGTCCCGCTTGTCCCATTCTTGAAACATTTTAGCTATCTCTTGTTCAACATTCTGAAGCTCACCTTCTTTCTCTAAATTCTCTCTTCGTAAAACTTGTATTTCTAAAATAGCCTCATCTTTATCTTGTCTAATGTGACCTACCAATCCTTTCAAGTGTTTTAATTCTTGCTTACTGTCCTCAAACTGTTTTTTCCTTTGAGACAATTGAGTGTCGAATTCTTTACACTTTGATTGCATGTCCTTTTGAGATACCTCCAGTTCTGCTCTTAACTTTTTCTCCTGTTCACTAGCTCCATCTAATTCGACTTTTAGTCTGCTAATTAGCTTGGCATCATTTTCTTGCATTCGCAGAAACCTATTTAAAATGAACCATGTTTTGGCACATAGTCCTATCAAACAGTCTTTCTCTGCAGGTTTATCAGCAGCATTTAATAATCTCAGAAGACAGACCTGAATTATGCTACCCTCTTCAGAAATGTTGTCCAATGGTTCTTTCTGATTTTCCCATAGATATAGTCATGCCACTCTGTGGTATTATTTGATGACCATGTTCTATGTGCATATCATTTTGCCTCCAAATATTTCACCAACTCTGGGAATGTGGCATCAATTTGAGACATTCTGAGATTCGCTTTCGGTGTCACAATGCTCTCACAAAATGAGTTACCTTTAATGCACGTATGGCAGTGTGGAACACACTTGCCACACCCAGTAGATGCTCTAAAGTCGGTTCACACAGGCCCAATGCACCGTTTGTAGGAGGTTTTGTCTTAACGGGGTAAATTTGGGATTTGGCAGTATTTTCTTACTGTGATATTTTGGTAGTAAACAGGCGGTAAACTGGCCTTACATTTAGAGATAGTTTAGTATTACTCTACTTTGTTGATAATATAATATTAGCTTGTGTTGGTGATAATTTTAGTGGTATCTTACTTTGTGGTATTTTCAGAATTACCTTATTTTTTTGGTATAGTGGTGAGCATGGTTTTTTATACTAAATCCCCATCATAAAACAAACCTTTCCACTCTATTAGAATGTCTTTTGGTCGCCTGTAGAGAACCCCTAAATCTATCACACTTCAGAGAACCCAATGGCCCTCATTACAACCCAGGCGGTAAGTTCCCTACTTTACCACCATGGTGTAAACTCTGTTTACACCATGGTGGATGGCGGATTTACCGCCCCATTCCAAGGTGAGTGGGGCGGTAAATCCCCATTCCCCATTTACCCTTCCCCATTCCCATTTTTGCCCCATAGGGCATAATGGGAGTGGGGAAGGCGCTAATTACGGCACCGTAAATTACGGTGCCGTAATTAGCACCAAGGCGGGTTAGCACCTTGCATTTTAACGCCTGCTAAAAGCAGGCGTTAAAATGGTAATCAGGCGTTAAGGGTTAAAGGCGCAGACGGCGCCGTTAAACCCTTAACGCCTGGGTTGTAATGAGGCCCAATGAGTTTATTCAGAACGCCACTTATGGTTTGTGGCTGGTATTACTGGCTTATGTACATCCAGTAATCTATGTGTCTCATCTGACACTGCCCTCTTTTCAACATGCAAAGAAGGAATCACTCACAACACTTACACACACCTTCCTATCTTGCAGGTATTTATTCACTTTTCCTTGCTTGCTGTTTTAGCTATAGTGGTAAATTAGCAAATGTTTTACAGCTCTGGTATAAACATCAAACCCGTGTGAGTCCCCTGTATAGAAATGATTCACAGACGCATGAATGACACCAAAAACCCAGCCTTTGTTTTTTTTTGTACAGTCTGTATTATTATAACAATTATAAACAGAAATACATCTTACTGCATGATATCACAGCATCGCCTACAAAATACAAAAGAGAACAGAAAACAAACAGGCACACTGCAAAAAGAAATTAATTTGTTGTTTGGCACTTTAAACATAGAGAAATATGAACATGCAGTATTCTTTTTTTTTATTCCCTGCACTGCCAATAAATTATGTCATCCCATTCATTCTTTTTCCTCACTTGGCACTAACTCACCCAGGCCAGTGAAGTCCTAAACTCTCGTTGTCAGGATTTTCTCCATACGACCTTGCCGCTTTGCAGCCCCAATGCCAAGAACTCCTTCGCATGTGTGGGGAGCGGCCAGCTGTTTAAAGGCGTAGCTAGCGCTCACACCCACCTGGAGTCTAGCAGCATTTATTATGTAGCACCGTCTGTCTCTCTGTCCCAGCACGAAATGAATGCTTCACCCTGGTTATTCCTTAAGAAAACTCCTCCTGCCAATCACCCCTAGGTCAGCCCTCTATTGATGTGGATCATCTACCTCCAATCCCTAACAATCAGAATAAAATAATGTGCTGCATTATTTCTTCGCCTGTTTAGAACAATGAAGACTTCAGCCCGCAAAATAACTGTTTCATTTTCCTTTCCGGCTGGTGCATATTTCTGTCGTCACAAAAAAAAATGCTCACATGAACTGACTGTGCATTTCTTCATGGAAATTAAAGTGAACTTCAAACCATGCATGTAAAAATATAGAATGCATTTCATTGTGCATTGAAACTGCATTAATAATGTTAGGGGGTTGAAATTAATATATTAGTAATGCAGTTAGTACAAGGTTAATTAGTTATGTATTTCTAATGCAGTCGCACACATGAAAACATCCAATTTATAAAAATGTGCACCTCTTCATTTTAAAATGCCAGCACACTATGCTAAAATGTTTTTTTTTACTAAGAGTTCTGAAAAAATTGGCTGCTGGCTGTTACTGAAAACTGCTGTGCACCTATTGTGCATCTATTTTGAAATGGCTACATTTAGATATTGCATACTGCATACTGGCAATAAAATCCCCATGTATATCCTTACAGAGGAGAGAGAGGACAGGATGTCCTAAGTTTTAGAGATGAAATGGGAAGCCAGAGCTGTGCAGAGGACCTGGGTAGGGACAGGTGAGGTGGATACTGCGGCAGGATTGGCCAGTTCCTTACAGATTTTAAAGAGTTCAGCCAAGTTGTTAGATGCCGCAGAGATGCGGGCCTGGATGTGGGCTCTCTTCTTTGTGTGGACAGAGAGCCGGTATTGCCTTTGGTAGCGGCAGGCCAGTTTTTCAGAGGATGTACCAGAAGCACGCCATTTCCTCTCAGCCACCCTGCACTTGCGTTTGAGGGTAACAAGGCCTGAGTCGTACGAAGAGTTGCACTTGGCTTTCTGATTCAGGCGGATCCTTCTGACAGGGGCAAAAACATCGAGAGTATCAGATATAGCAGAGTGGAGCATGTTAAGGGCTGTGTCAGGGTGTGAGTCAGCCAAAGGCGGAGGGGCATGATAAAGTGGAGGCGATTGCCTCAACTGACACGCGATTCAAGGGTCGGATGACAGATGATACTTTCAGAATCAGTAGTGTGGGCATTTGGAGTCAGGGGTGGTGGCATTGATTTTTAGGGAGCTTGTAAGACAGAGAGAAGATTTTAAGGGTAGCAAAGAAAATAGGAGGATGGAGGTGGGAAAGCGAGAGAGGGAGAAGGGAAATCTTACAGCAATATGTTTGGTTAAGGAGAATGTTGAGTTAAGGAGCACATTGGAGTTAAGGCGGAACTTGGTGTGAAGGAAGAGGTTGGAGTGAAGAAGGTAGTTAATGTGCATCTAAAGAGGGAGGTCAGGTCAGAGTTATAGAGAAAAATAAATTTGAGATGGTTGGAATTCAGAAGAAGGTTAGAGTTAAGAAGGACATGGCCTTTAAGGGGACTTTTTTGTGTAAAGTTATAGGATGGAGTTAAGGAGGAAGTTGGAGTGATTAAAGAGTTTGGAGTGCAGAAGGACCATGCAGTTAAGGAGGAAATAGAGTTAAGTGGGTGGTTTGGGTACATCTAAATGTTGATGTTGGAGTTGATGGAGTGGTTGGAAAACTACAAGAGGGCGAGATTAGAGTTGACGAGTATCAGAAGTTGAAGCAGGTTGAAAGCAAACATTAACATCACGAAGATGTGCATGTGAGATCCCAAGAGAAGTTTAGGGAGGTTGACCAGATCAGAACTATTAAGGTTATGAAGGTTTGAGAGGCCATTTCTAGCTCAAATGAGGGGATAAGGGTGATGCGATGGCCAGAAGCAGTATGGAACCCAATGTCGGAAGGGGAATGAGCACCTGCTGTGACATCCAGAAGGAACATGAACAGAGACATAAGGGAAAGTAGCAAAAGGTCAGGACCCCAAGACAGGCAGCTGACGATCCTACTTGACATCACCTGCGGAGAATGGTGAACGCAAGGCAAGTTGGATATACCTCTTTATGGTGAGGAACTGAAGTTATACTGACAACGTTTAAAAGAGGCGCAATAACCCCCACCATTAATGGGAGTCAAGCAGGAAGTGACCAGAAACACTGGTGATAGATGTGAGTAGTTCTGTTGTATCCCAGAGACTTATGAATTTTAAATGGATCCCCATAGTTTGTTTTAATTTTGAGCCAACGCATGGAGTATCTGCCAATAAAATACAGAAGTAGTATCTAGCTAATCCTTTTAGCTTTGCTACGTTTCCTGAAGCCCATGATGATCTAGATGAGACATTCTGATTACATTTCCTCTCTTGAATTGGCAGTGAATGCAATAAAGTAAATTTCAGAAACCCTAACGATAGATAAAATACACTTTGCTAATTGTCTTGCAAACCCCGGTCTCTTGGTCCTGAAGAACAAATCCATTGTAAATGAAATTCTGTTACACCGAACAAACTACTGCAAATGCTATTTTTCCCATGGTTTGTATGGGACGATTATAAACTCTTTGGATTTGGTGCTACATCTTTGGGACATTTCATATGCGACACCGTTAGAGCTAAGTCGTTGACCAGGTAGACCAGTTTTAATAAGATACATTGATACTAGATTGTCTATTTGATATATCACCTCTATGTTTTCATTTATATTATGAAATGTTTTTCAATTTCCAAATTGTATATTTATCTGTTGTTCTCTAATTAGCACATAGGGTCTTTGTTTTCACACTGCCACCTAGTTTCAGTTGAGTTTGTCCATGCAAAGTCTGTTGTCTAGGCTATATAATATGTTGTTTTAAAACATGTACCTTCGTAAACTTTATACATTGTTTGACATGAATGATTTCAATTGATATATATATGGTCTGATAGTACAGGGAGTAGAGCGCTCGCTCTGACATCTGTGCAGAGCCTGCTGACACAGGTTCCAATCCTGGCAGGGCCAAAGTCAGCCCTTCATCCTTCTGAGGTTCATCCGCACACGGTGGGTAATAATAAGCAGTGCTCAGATGCCTGAGGGTTCGTAGCGCTTTATAAATGCTAAAAACTAAACTAAATTAAAATCGTATGGAATGATTTAGATATTAACTTTTCAGGTCATATTATACATCAGCCTGTTGTTGGCATATTGAGCTAAATTAATCAGATTTTCAAATATCTTGAAAAAATGTAAATCATAGTTTTCCCAGAGCACCCCTTCCTTTAGCATTACATTATTGTTGGCCAGACTCTCCGCTGTGGTAAAGTCCCCTTACCTCCTTAGTTTATGCTTGGTCTGGGCTTCCACTGGCCCCTTATGTGGTATGCACATGGAAAAGCCTATTCATAGTTACAGTAGTTCGGGGCAGGGCCTTGTGATGGGCTGACAGGCACACTCCTTCAACCGAGAGGTACTATATGCATGCAGTCCCTCCATAGGTTTTCCCATCAGGGTCTGTGCCTACAGCTTCCCTTTCTTCTGGCCCCCTCTAGCATGAACCTTAGTTGAGTTGTTTTCCTCCTGGGTGCTGCCAGCTATCAGTAGGAGTCATGAACTTGTGATAGACTGTGAGATGCGCTCATTCAGCCCAGATTTGATATGGGCAATGCAATCCTTGACTCCAGTGTTCCCAGCGGGATTTATGTTTCTAGATAGCCTTCCATAGTGGGGTCCTCCAATATAGCAGCAATGGTTCCCCAAGAGTTGTGCAGAGAAAATGTGCAATGTTAAGTTTTTGCTAACTATGGGAAGGTTGTGCTTTTTTTCTTGAGAACGAACTGATTGAGATTGTGGAAGCTTTCTAGTTTTCAGCACTTCACCAAAATGGATAATTACATCAAGACTGATTAAGGATTCCAAACCAGTCCAGGCAGACAGAATTGAGGAAGTGGCTGATCGTGTGTTCCGGTCCTGCCACTCAGCTGCCCTGTCCACTATCAGTTTTCCTGCCTTGAAGGCAGCTACACAAGGACTCCAAGCCAGCTCCAGGCAGACAACATTGAGGAGGCTGTTGGTCATGTGTCCATGCTCTGCCACTCAGCTGCTTTTCCGACCACAATTTCTATCACCTGCCAGGAGACTACTTAAGACTTCATGTGAGCTGCAGGCATACAGCATTGAGGAGGCTGCAGGTTGCTCAGCTTCTCCACCCAACACCTATTTAACCATACCTCCTTAAGCGTCCTCACTGTCATCATCCTCAGTAAAGGATTGATGCCGACAAGGTCATCATCTGTTTGTGCCTGTTCATGCCTGATAGGGCCATAGTCCGGGCTGAACCACTATCCTGCATTTCACCTAAAATGTAATCACTACACAAATACTGACCAAACAACAACACCATGCATTTCTTCCCTCCACAGCACACCATCACCCTTCCACCCTCCCTAGAATCCAAAAGGTATAGCACCCTAGGCAGCCCCGGCAAGCTACCCTAGCGAACCTCATCAGTATCGCATTTGCAGCTATCCAAAACAAACAAACCACATGGATACACTCCCTCATGCTGATTAATGCTTGCTGAGCAGTTGCTCAAGCCACAGAGATCACCAATATCATCTTGTACAAGAAAATTGATGCCCTCTTCATCACCAAAACATAGTTTACTACATCCTCTTTTCTATAAATTGTAAAGGTAGATGGGTATTTCAACGGTTCAAGAAGATCAAAACTTCTATTACAAAAATACATCAATTTTATTAAACATTATATAAAAATACAATCATTGCATATACATCTATTCATACAATTATAAAAACTATTGTAAAAAATAGTCTGTGACTCGTATATCCTATCAATGGAGCTCATCTAGGTTGAAGTAGGTATACAAGAAATCAGTGAGTATCTCAAGTTCTCATATAGGCTCATACAATTTAACTCTTATACATTATAAACCCTCATACATTTCTTTATATAGGGTTCAGCTCAACATGTTTCAGTTCGATATATTAAATGAGGAACATTCATCAGGAGAAAAGTTAGAGGTCACATTGTCTTTTTGAAGGATGGGTATAAGGCTTTCCTTCTTAATGCTACAATGAGCATTGGGTCCCTGAACTGATACAGTTCATGGGTACGGTCTTTTGAAGTTGTCAAATTGATTGGAGCTGCATAAGTTATCTGATATTAGACACACTTAGACAGAGGCAACTAGAGGTGATATGAATTTAGACTCTCTTTTAACTGGTATGATTAGGTATATCTCTATTTCCATTACTTTTGTATTATCTTTCCCTCTCAAGATTTGCCAACTGGAAAGCGGTCAGAAAGGAAAGTACAGAGTGAGCACGATATGAAGGAATCACTGCTACTTAACTAAGAAAAGGCAGGATTTAGAGTTCCCTAAATACAGAAAATACAGAGTGAAAGATGATACATAAGAAATGGAAATAGGAAGAGTAGGTCTGGCAGTTGGGTGAATTTGGGGGGGTGGAAGATGTGATGCACTTGTAGGGATGTTCGGGGGGAAGGCGTGACGCACTTGGATTGATTCCTGGCTTGAGGTTAGTGGTGTGCTTGGGTGGATTTCGGGGGTTGGAGGTGTGGAGTACTTGGATGGATTTCCAGGACTTTCTCCAACAATCTGTACTAAAAAACTCACTCCTCTGCATAGACACCTCAAACTCTGGACTTAACACAACCATACCGCTACAGCACCACAATCCTCATGTACTTCACAACACCACAACAACACAACAAACCACACATAATCTCGTACACCAGCACATGGCGGCCAGATTCCGAAAATAACATTTATGCTCAGTGAACAGTGTTTCCGAACTGAAGCTGCCAACAGCACATCACAGCTCTCTTGCTCTTTTCCTGCTAAACCATACTAACCACCTACCCACACTCCCTCATTGCATTACAGTTCCGCATGAGTGCCTGGAGAGCACACAATTGATGTGTGGTATAAAAACCTTTAACATTACCATTAACATAGGTGGGATAACAAATAGTACATGAATGCAGACATTTCATCCCAGCAAAACATTGGAAGCATATTTTGGTTATTTTCAAAGCAAACAATGGGCTGGTTATTCCATGCTTCCATCGTGAGGGGTTCTATAAATAGCGCCAATACAAGAGAAACTTCAAAAATTATTTGACACCAGGTCACACAGTTCAAAATGTTTGAAAAGGCATGTTCTTTGGCTCACACATTTTGTTAATGACCAAATGCAAATCTTTGCTGGGTTAATAAAACGGCTTACTGAAACAGTATTAACTCTAAGGCCTGAATTACATTTCTATTTGATTTTACATGCCTTCCGCTGAGTGAATCAAGCACAAGGTTAACCAACCATTTATTTGCAACTAACAAAGCATAATTGTCATATAGAAATGGATCAATTAGTACCCGGCGAGAGTCAATGAGTTTTACAAGCAAGCTCATTGGCCCTCGCCCATGCCTTACCATGCTGAGAAGGCTCTGAAGTCTCAGCTTCACTGCTGCAGCTCCGGGGTTCCTTCAGTGACGGGCCATCATGGAATGGGAGAAGGAACTACTAGTAGTCACTTCTCCCTGTTCCATGGCGGTCATCTTTTTTGTTGACTTTTTTTCCATTCAACTGAATGGTCGCCATGGAAAGGGAGAAGGGACAACCAGTAGTCCTATCTCCCCATCCCTGGTGGGCATTTATTTTGCTTTTTTTTTTCTCGAGTCGAGGAACGGTTGTTGCACCATTTCTCGACTTGAGAAAAATTGAAATTAGTACCCTGGTACGACGTGCCGGTGTACTAATGGCAATATGACCCTCGAAGGGGGGCCATTACCGGTTGGTTAATGCACCTGAGGCTCTGTTAAAACCTTGCTTCACTCAGGCGTCTAACTATGGCCCTGGGGGCATTACCTGACCGGTAATGGCACCCCTTCGAGGGACATATTGCCTAAGTATGAATTAGGCACATACATGGAAATATTGCGGCAATAAGACCTGAGGCGATGGGCAAATACCGCCCCAGGTAATGCCCCCGGGGCCCCTAGTTACAGGTCCGAGCGTAGTGAGGGCCTTAACGAGGCCCCGGGGGTATTACTGTGGGCTGTATTGGCCCACCGCTGAGGGTCTTATAGCCATTAGTACCCCGGCCCATTAGACTTGGGTACTAATGGCATTTTTTTCTGTTCCGAAACGCGGCACGTTTCGAAACAGAAACAAATAAAAATAAATGCCAAATAAAATGGCAGCAGGGAAAGGAAAAACGTAGTTGTTTTCCCTTTCCATGGCAGCCATCGGGAGCAGACGCGCTGGGAACAGATCTGTTCCCAGCTCGCTCACTCCCGAGAAAAAGAAAAAAGAAAAAAAGAAGGTAAGTGGGGTTGGAAAGGCAGGAAGGGGATAGTTTGCAAGGGGGGGTGGAGAGAAAATAAAAACTTAACTGAGTCCCTGGCGGGGGACGAAGGCAGCCTCCAGCCTTGGGGAGTCTCAGAGCGGGGATTGCCCCGTTTTGAGCCTCCTCATTGGCTAAGGGGCGGCCACGCCACCCGCTGGGAACATACGCCGGCACGCTCGTACGTCCATGGGAATACCGTGTCGTATGGCTCAGAAAAGAGCCAATCCATGTGTAGTATTTCCCGTGGACAGAGCGTGCCGGATACTAACGTATAGAAACCCATAGAATGTGGCTTTTTATTTCTCATGTTGTTGAACAAACTGAATTGATTTAAGGTGGTTATGCTGTGAGCTGGAGTACTTCTTTTTTTGGGGTTCATTTTCATAATTGGGTACCCCCATTCTAATCCTTTACTATCCTCCCTCTCGCCAACGCCCCTGCCACTGGGGCTAAACTGCAAAGGCACCGCCAGTGCTTTACTGCTGTCTTTTAAAAACTGGCATACATGCTCAGTAAGCGTGAATTCGGGGCAAAATGTTTTTTTTTTTATTCAGACATATCTTTTAACAGGATTAGGATTGGTTTGATAATATTAAAAAAGTTGGAGGGGTGTTTATGTGGACCTCCTTAACTGAATTATAAATGATATAGCGAATTGTGTGTTTTTAAATCATGGAAATAAAAACATCCGGAAATACGTTTGATGATAGGTTATTTATAACGTGCTTAATACCCAGAGCTTTCTTAGCGCGGATGACCGGGGGATTGAACCAGTGTTGCTCCTATGTCCTCTTGCTTCCATAGCGAGCACATTCTCCCTGAGCTATCCTCCCGAGAAGCTGGGGGGAGTGCACTGCAGTAGAATATGCAGGCAAGGCTGTAAGGATATTTAGCATGTTACAGCACAGAGTACAACACTATTACACAGGTAGCAAACAGCACAGAGTACAGCACTACTGCACAAGTAGCACATTTTTTTTGCAGCACCACCACCACAAGGGTGCGGTACATTGCTATATGGGTTACCAGATTAACAAGGAAAGACAGGCTATTCAGTCAAAAACGATTTTAACATATAAGATGCAAATCTATTTTTACAGTTAAAAGCACACGTGCTCATTTAAAAATGCACACTATTTTTCACCTGAAATGCCTATATTGCTAGAGACACATTTGAAAATTAACAGCTAACCTATTAACAATTAACCTGACTAATAAAACCTTATTTAACATAACCCACTAATAAAATGTGTTCTCCACTGCAGAATTAGGCATACTCTGAAAACCATTTAAATGCGTGTGCAGAGATTTTTTCTTTTCTTTCTCTGCCTGATTCTCCGTGTTTTTGTGCACAGTAACTGCAGGAAGAAGGAAGTCAGATTTGCAACAATTGCAAATGTATAAGCGAAGCTATTGTTGAAGAGTAGGAGGATGAGAGATGATGGATTTCATTGGGACACGTCATACAGAGGGCTGAGAGGAAAGTTTTAGTGGGCAGTATCAGGGAAAAAGACAGGCAGACATCTTTCTGCACTATTGGGGAGAAGACCTGGCTGTGGGGCTCCTGACTGAATGCAGATTCCTGTGTCCTGCTGCAGTCGAGATTGAGGAGAGCTGAAAGAAGGACCTTTCCACTGGCTGAGGCATTCCTATCTGCAAAAGCTGAGAATTCCAGGCAATGACCCCGGTTTGAGAAGGCAAGCGTTCCTTTTTGCTGGAGTTAATCCAAGAGAGCCACATTCACAAAGAGAACAACTAAAAAGATAAGGTAATGAGAAGTGTGGGAGCTGAGTGTGTACGGTAATATGCAGTCAGTGTAGGATTCCTGTGCGTGCCTTAATCAAGTGCTAATGTTGCAATTTGAGTTCTGTTCTCCGCCACTCTCTTTGCAGAGTGTCACAGACAATGCTTTGACTGTGCCATTTTATTTCTGTAAAGAATGAGATCGTTTTTAAATACAACTTTTATAATACAGAAAAATATTTGAAAACAGACGGGTGATGTTTATTGTTTACCATTACAATGCTGATGATGTGGGGAGATTTTTAAACAGTGCAATGGTCATTTTAAGACAGATGTGTGCATGTCAAAATCAGTATGAATAATTGTGAGTGACTGTAGCATAGCTTGTTGGAGGTACATGAGCCAACGGGAAGAGAGACTCTCTGAACATAGCTCCCTACCGTATATAAGGTAGTGGAAATTACCACAAGACTACCACATATAGCTCTCTGTCGTAAATAAGTCAGTGAGTTCGCCCATGGTGGCACACCAACACTATCACTGGAAAATGTGGTATTCCTAGAATGCAGGTCTGAGGTCTCTCTAGTGATCACACGAAAAATCTAAGCAAAGATAAGGGATTCTGGACATTGGGGCCACAAATAAAACAAGGGAATTATGCTCACCAAAATACCACCAACCACGTATACCAAATATGCAGGTCTGGGTGCTGAAATAATGCATGTCCATTGTATTATTGTTGCACATGGCCAAATCTGAATACAAAGAGTGATTATTGCTAAGTTATTTTTCGGCGGTAATAAAATACCGTCAGGCCCCAAATCTCCACAAAATACCCAACATATTTATGGTGCGTTGCAGGCCGGGAAAGTGATCATAGAGTACCTACTGGGCGTGGCAAGTGTGTCTCACACTGCCATTTGCACATTAAAGGGAACCCATTTTATAATAGCAGTGTGCCACTAAAAACGAATTTCAGAATGTCACAAAGGGAAACCACATTCTCAGATCTAGTGCAATATTTAGAGGCAAAGTTATTTGCACATGGGAATTGGTCTTCGAATAGCACGTTAGAATGGAGTCACTGCATTCAGGGTGAGGTGCAGAAAGAAAAACTAGACAATATTTTTGCAGAAGGCAGCATAATCCAGGTCTGCCTTACAAGATTATTGAATGCAGCCGATAAAAGTGCAGAGAAAGACTGTTTAATACGGCTATGCGGCAAAATATGGTTTATTTTAAACAAATCCCTGCGAATGCAAGAGAATGATACTCAGCTAATTAACAGGTTAAAGACTGAATTAGAGGGGGCAAGTAAAAATCAGGAAATGTTGAGAGCAGAATTGGATGTATGCCAAAAAGACATGCAATTAAAATGCAGAGACTTTGATACTCAGTTATCCAAAAGCAAGAAACAATTTGAAGATAGTGAGCAAGAGTTGACACACTTAAAAGCCTTAGTGGATCACATTAGGCAGGATAAAGATGAGGTTGTTTCAGAAATGCAGATTTTACAAAAAGAACATTGTGAAAAAGAAGGTGATCTCCAGAGTGCAGAACAAGAAATGATTAAAATGATTCAAGAAAGAGACAAAAGAAATAAAGAGTTCAATGAATGCCAAATGCAAATGTGCGACATGCAGGAGGCGATTAATAAAATGAGCGATGAAAATAATTATTTGCAGAATGAAGCAACCAGACTCCTTAAAACGTGTAAGGACTTAGAACAGCAAATGTGCATTCCCAGGTCCCAAGAGAGGCGGCAGGGTACCACATTCAATGGAGTGGAGGTGAATTCTAGCTCTGCCCAAAGAGCTAGTGCCCCAGTGACTGGGCCGGTGACTGAACTTGGTTGCAGCGCCCTTGGGGGATTTGATACTCCCATTGGGGGCAGTCACCAATCTCATACACCTGAAAACAGGATTGACTCACAAAATAGTGCAATTCCATGTATTGCAACAAGTAGCCCCATAGAAATAATGAAATCCATTAAAGCCCTGATCAAACCATTTAAAAAGGGAGGTGAATGCTGCATTGAGGATCACTTAGAAGCAATGCATGACATTTTTAAAGCACTCCAGATACCTAAGGAACAGTACAGACAATATTTTCATTTAACTTTAGATGCCCCGACGGCCAGCATCATAAGGGGATTAAATGAACAGCAGAATATGACATGGCTGGAGTTTGAGAAAGAAATTAGGCGTCATTTTTCTCCTTTTCAGTCATTGCAGGAGGCAAAGAAAGTCGCGTACACAATTACTGCTGGACCTAATACATCCCCTCGCCAATTTTTACAAGACTTAAAAAGAGCATTCTCTCGCTTTGATGTATCTTTTGACTCAAATTCCAATGAGTTTAAAACTGCATACTTCTATGGGCTACAGAAAGACATCATATCCCAATTGGTCCGTGAATTTGACCGTGACAAGTCCCTTGAATGGATTGTACATCAAAGCACAAAGCTATATGAGGTACTCTATTGTCAGGGTAGAGAAAGTGATAAAATGAAAGATACCAGGCATAAATCTAAAGAACCCTCAGCCACAGTAATGGAAATCAGGTCAGCCAAAATGTCCCTTGAGTCTGCTCAAAGTCAAGGTAAAAATAATGTGACACCTGAACAAAGGGGTAATCAACAAAGATCGCCATTGCCTGTACCAATGTTCCAAACACATGATCCTAGTAATAGAGAGAGCTACATCAGCCCTAGGTACTTAGGGGATAGACCCCGGGTAAGATACCGGTCTGATATGGCAGGTATGAACAATAACCAGAGACAAAATCAAGATCAAAGAAATGATGGTCCCTACCAGTCATTGGGGACACAGAGTAGGTTTGATCCCAACACCATGATATATGGTAATCAGGATAGGCCCCGATATGTGGATCGATTTACTGATAATGGAAATCAACATAGGGGCCAGTACCCACAATCTGAGAGACAGGACATGAGGCAAAACGTGAACTACAGTCCACGCCAGTACGATGATTCCCCACCAAGGGACTATAATCAAAGGATGGGTGCAACCCGCTCCCCTCCACAAATGAATCAAGAGTTCAGAAACCATCCCAACCGGTATCAATCACCTGAGAGGTATCAGAATAGATCCAATCAGGGGGAAAACAACCAATATCGACCTAGGCCACAGAAAGAGGATCCTAGAGAGATGGAAAGGTTCCAGTGCCTTGAGGCCCAAGTGAAAATGTTAGCTGAGCAAATAGGAAAGCTCTATACAGCGCAAAAACAACCTTCCAAAGAGGGGGCTGATGGCCATAGCAATGACCGGGGGGCTTCCGAAAAGTGACTAAGTACTCATGATAACTGCAGTGCCAAAATGACAGATTGCTCTGATATAATTTTGCATAACGACTCTGAGATGCCTAATGGATTAAAAATGAAAGTACCAGTAAATGAAATTGTGACAGAAAGTGCAAATACTTCTAAAAAAGAGGTACGGTTTAACTTAGAGCTAAATAAAACAGTAAAGATTTGCACAAATGAAAAAGAAACATTAGGAATTCCAAAAGAACAAAGGAACAGATTTAAGAAAAATGACTCATGCATGGGGAATACCAGTGAACAGGGAGTAAGTGGGGATGCCATAGCTCCTTCCCTGGGCAATCAAAACAATGACCAAACACAGACAGAAAAAGGAAATACTCACAAGGAGGGTACAAGTCAATCACCTGAAGAATTCTTTGAGCCACATATTTTTGAAGAGGCTGAAAGGGCTGGTATTACACTAAATGATCACAAATGCACAGAATTAAAAAATGACAAATTGCTGAATGATGTTGTTACACATGTTCAGTTGGAAGGTTGTAATGTGGTCTCTGATGTTACCCAGATGGATGCGCGAACAGTGGCCACACTCCAAAAAACTTCTGATCATGGAGAAATGAATAAAATATCTCGCACAGAAATGGGTAAAAAGGAGGGAAAAATGTCTTTTCATTTACCAATGTGCTTAGCCAAAAGTGAAAAAGACCTGAGAAAGGTGAGCCCTGAAATCAGTAAGAATTCACATTTCTTATGTGTATTAGAGGAAGTTGAGGACAGATATTATGCACCCATCACTGTAGAAGAAAAATGCCACACCTTCGCTATGATTGACACTGGCGCACAGGCCACAATTATGTCCAAGGAGCTGGTAAAGAGTATCAATGAAGGGAGGCCTCCACAGAGTCAGATCACAGTGAAGGCAAATCAAGGCCCAGTGCATAACTTTAATGGGGAGGAGGTGCCCATCATAGGTGTAACTGAGGTTGACATAAAAATAGGAAAGCACAGAATGAAACAAGAGGTATTGATCACATCTATTTGTGAAATTCCATTTCTGATGGGGACAGATTGCCTGAAAAGATTGTCTCCTCTCATAGATGGGGTGAATGGAGTGCTGTGGTCCTTAACCAAAAAACCATTGAGGCCTAAGAAACTAAAATCACAAAACAGCAATATAAATGAATGTCACACCGTTGCCAAAACAAATGATGCTGTGGAGGTATATCTCCAGAATAGCTGCATACCTAGTGTCACTGTTATATTAATGTGTCAAGACAAAGATCAGAGCGACAATGAAAAACTACCTGTACAAATATACTTGGACCCAAGGAAAGATTGGCAGACTGCTATAGATGAGCACACATTACGTTTCTATTTAAAAGAGAATACATGCAAACAGAATACTGTTCCTAAAACAGATTCAGAAAAACACATTACCACTCTGGCAGAAATACACATGGAAGATGAGCAACCATGGGTTCACGTTGGTATAAATGATTATCTTAAAACAATAAAAGCCACTTTAGCGCTTGAACATGAAAGGAGTTTCATTAATGAGAAATTGTTGCAAAAAATTATGGAGAGGGAAGAAATCCCGAAATTTAGGATTAAAAACCAATATGTTTCTGGGTTGGACAGTCCAGACTTTGAAAACCGAATTGCAGGCAGATGCATGCTTAAAATTAGCATTGGGCAGAAAACAATTTACCATAATGTATGGATAGTGAATGGAGCACAAAATGAATTTTACATGGGCAATGACATCATGCACAGAATGTGTATGGTGTTAGATTTCCTTAATCAAAAAATATGGTCACGCCTAGGTGGGCCGGCACCTGAATTTGAAGACAAAAGAAGGGCTTATCATTGTGCACAACTGGTTCCTTGTGCCATCGAATTACAAATAAGGAAAGATACTATTATTCCTGCATTTACAAAACAGTTTGTAATAACACTGAAATGCAAAAATGGGCAGCAGATGAAAGGCTCTGATGCATTTGTATGCCTGAATGAATCCATAAAACAGCAAGGCCTGGATTATGAATACATTCCATTGGTAGACATTGGTGAGGGATCTGTAAAAATCATGGTAAATAATAAAGGTTGTCAGGATATTCATTTAGAGGAAAACTCCCCATTAGGAATGGCCATACAAAAATCACATTATACGGCAGATTTAAATAACATGGTGATTGGGAATATTCCTGGAAAATATGTAGATGCCAAGGGCGAGTTGCCAGAACACCTGGACTCTCAGCCCAAAGGAATATTTAAAATTCATTCTGTGTATCCTTATGATTCAAATGAGACATTGTGCTGCCATCAAGAGGATTGCATAATATTTAATTTAAATGAAAATGAAACAGGAAATCAGCCATTGAAGTGGAAGCTGATATGCCAAAATATTTAAAAGTGGCAGCTCTACAAAAAGACACAGCCACACAGTTAGAGGAAAGCGCTGAGATTCCTTTACCAGAAGAGTTTCCAGAATTTTCCAGAATGGTAGAAGAGCAGATCTCCTTAGCGGATGCATGTGGCAGCGATGAGGATCGACGCAATCTGAGGGAAATATTTATGGAGTTTAAGGATGTATTTGCAAAAGATGCTTATGATTGTGGTTTAACTGATTTACATGTGGCCACACTACCAGAAGGTTGTAGCAGAAATCCAGTGTTTGTACGCCAGTATAGACTACCGCTGGCATGTTTAGAATCATTGGCAGAGATTATTAAAAATTTGGAATCACGGGGAATAATCAGGCCCATTCATAGCACATCCAATACGCCTATTTTAGGTGTGTTAAAGCCAAATGGTCAATGGCGGCTGTGTGCAGACTTAAGAGAGTTAAATAAAAGAGTACCAGTATCTAGATGGCCACTACCATTCATTGATCAGGGCCTAGCTCAGATACATGGTTCAAATGTATTTACCACGTTAGATCTCACATCTGGATATTGGTGTGTGCCATTGGCAGAGGAGATACAACACTTATTTTCCTTTACATTTGACAGGACTCAATATGCCTGGCTTAGAGCTCCGTTCGGGTACATCAATAGTGGGAGTGAATTTGGCATATTTTTGAGAAAGGCCATGCCGGATGCAGCGGAAAGAGGAACAATAGTTTATGTGGATGATGTCCTGATAAAAAATGAAAGCCTAAAAAGCCATTTTGATGAAATAAGACATGTACTTGGCCAATTGCAGAAAGCAGGCGCCAAAGTATCTTTGCAAAAAGCACAATGGTGCAAGAAAAAAGTGAACTTTCTAGGGCATGAAGTGACTGAACATGGGCTAAATCCACAAAGGAAGAAAATAGAGGCCATACAAAGATTAAAAGATCCTAAAAATGTGAAAGGAGTAAAAAGTTTATTAGGGATGACAGGCTATAACAGAAAGTTCATTGAGAATTATGCAGAAATCACTCAACCATTGACTAAACTGCTTAAACTAAATACTCCCTGGAGATGGGAAAGAGAGCAGTCTGATGCAGTGGCTAGATTGAAGGAATGTCTTGTAAAGGCACCATGTTTAGCATACCCCATAAAGGACAGGGATTTCTTTATAGAAATAGGCTTTTCTGAACATTGTATGTCAGCAGTGTTATCACAAAAACACGATTTGAATCACAAAACCATTGCATATGCAAGTAAGGCATTTTCCCAAGTTGAAATGAAATTTAATGAATGTGAGAAAGCCCTATTAACCACTGTGTGGGCGCTACAACATTTTCGCCCCATTGTTCAGGGAGAAAAGGTGATTATTGAAACAAATCATCAACCTTTGCAATTTTTAGAGAGTAAAAGAATTAGATCAGGCAATCTAGCGCAATCCAGAATCACTTCATGGACGCTGGCATTACAAGGTTTTCCCGTAGAAGTAAGATATGGACAAAATAAAAAGAGCCCAATTGCTCAAGGGTTAGCTGACTTACATGACTGTGCAGCTGAACAAATACCAAATGAAATGGAAGTGGAAGCTAGTTTACAGGAATTTGAACAATCACCACACAAAGCTTTTGATGAAAAAACATGCAAGGATTTGCCAACTGTATATGTGGATGGTTGTGCTTTTCACATTGAAAATGACAGTAATAAACAATTAGTGGCAGGAATAGGAAATGTCTGGTTGAAATGTGAAGGCGTTCCTAGTATAGGGATGAGGATTGGAGATAGGAGCAGTCAGGTGGCGGAATTGGCAGCCATCTATAAAGCAATTGCTACTGCAGTTGATAAAAAGTTCAGTGAAATTGTCCTGGTGACTGATTCTGACTATGCACGGAATAGCTTTCTGGAGTATTTGCCTGGTTGGAAAGCAAGAGGCATGGTTACATACAACAAAAAGCCACTTAAACATGGAAAAATGATACAAGCCATAGACAAATTGGTGTCAGAAAATAATTTAACAATATACTGGAGAAAAATTCGTGGGCATTTAAAAACACCAGGAGAGGATAAGGAGGGAAATGATAAGGCAGACCATCTGGCTAAGATTGGGGCTGTGATGGGAGAATTGCTACATATTGATTATTTAATGGGTGAAATACAAATTGATGCAGTGACACGTTCTAAAGCACCAAAGGAGATAGATCAACCGGTGGTGCAGTGGAGTCATGACACGCCAGACCAAGATTTGATTGAGGCACAAAAGAATGATCAAATTTTGGGAATCTATTATAATCATTTGATAGATCCTGAACAAAATCCTTTAACAGAAAAAGATTGCATGGGAAAAGAAGAGTTGAGGGTGTTATTAAAGAACAAAACACGAATCAGATTACAGGATGGACTCATGATTAGAGAGTCCATAACAGGGCAAATACAGTGGGTAGTACCCCTTTCATTCAGAGGACTAATGCTACACCATGCACATGATGCCATAACTGCAGGCCATAGAGGTTCACAAAAGACATTAGAAATACTAAAAGATTATGCTTACTGGCCACATATGTCCCAAGATGTGGAATTATATACTAGAGGATGTCTAGTATGCGCCCAATTTAAACCTGCTTCACCAATGCATAGAGCACCATTGATGAAAAGAGGCCTAACTCTCCCATGGTCAGATTTGCAAATAGACTATGTAGGTCCTTTAAAAAGGTCGAGCAGGGGACACCGTTATATTTTGAGTGTGGTATGTTTGATGTCAAAGTGGATTGAATGCATTCCTGCACCAGATTGTAGTGCGCAAACAGCAGCCACATTGCTGGTGAACCATGTGTTCTCAAGGTTTGGGTTGCCACAAAGAATTGAGTCAGACAGAGGAAGTCATTTCACAAGTACTCTAATGAGTAAGGTATGGCAAATACTAGGTGTAAAAAGGAAACTACATATCGCATATCGGGCGGCGTCTTCAGGTACAGTTGAAAGAAGCAATAGGTCTGTTGTGGATATTTTAAAGAAATTTGTGGCAGAAGCAGGTTCCAGCTGGGATTTACGTTTACCATTGGTTTTGATGGCAATCAGATCGACTCCTGCCAAAGCAACAGGTGTTAGCCCCCATGAGGTCTTGACAGGTAGGAAAATGGTGTTACCACAACACCTACTATACAGAACACATGAGCAAACTCTTGTGAGTGCATCCACAGTTCATGAATATATTGATGAACTGAGGAGACATTTGCAACATGCATTTGCTTTTGTGCAGAGAAATCTGGAAAGAGCTGCTGACAGTGCAAAGTCATATTATGATAAAAAGACATCAGTAAAGGAATACAATGTAGGGGATCAGGTGTACAAGTTTCATTTTGGAAAAAGTAAACAGAAAAATTCTAAATTTCTAGCAGCCTGGCAGGGGCCATTTCGAATTATAGATAAGGTTTCTCCTGTAGTGTATAAAATTTTGAAAAATGAAGGTGAAACCGCAATAGAGCAGTTTGTCCATGTAAATCAAATCAAACCATGCCATCCCAGGCATGAGATCAGGCAGCTTGAGCATGTAGAAACAGATAGAGTCCCTTGAGAAAATAAATGGGTGTAATCAGGAGGCAGTGACAAAGAAGTTAAAAAAAAGTTGATTGTTATGATGGCACATAAACACTAATATATGTAAAAATATATAATATAAATAAATAAATAAATAAATGCACATATAACGGAAGCTCGTGGTTGGTGTGCAGAGAGAAAGTGTATTAAATATTGAATGCTGTTTTATATATGCTTGTTTTCTTTTAACTTGTATTTGATTTCAGAAAAAAAAAAAACAGAAAAAAAATATAAACAAAATATTTTTACCAAGCATGTTTTATTTTTGGCAAAAGGATGAAGTTAGTATTATGCTATGTACTTAATTTGTTTATTTTCTATTTTGATTTAGACAATTAACATTATTTGATTGGAGGTTCCGAGATCAGAGCCCACGGGAGAGACGATGGAGTCCTGGAGTCCCCTAGATGAAGACCAAAAGATGCCTGCCTCCAGGTGGAGGTGAAGACAAAATAACCGGAATGCCAAAAGAGATGACTGCTGTGGATTCAAGATTGCCAAGATGAAAGAATACTCGAATGAACCGAATAACATCGCTGGTCGGGACATACCAAAAGAGACAAAACAAAAGTTCCGGCATATGAAGTTCCACGTATTTATTATTTTAATTATTTATTTTCATTTGTTATATTAATTATTTGTTTTAGTTAGTTGTTTTATTTCAAAAGAGACAAAAGAGACAAAACAAAAGTTCCGGCATATGAAGTTCCACGTATTTATTATTTTAATTATTTATTTTCATTTGTTATATTAATTATTTGTTTTAGTTAGTTGTTTTATTTCGTTGTTGAATGGATTGTACATCAAAGCACAAAGCTATATGAGGTACTCTATTGTCAGGGTAGAGAAAGTGATAAAATGAAAGATACCAGGCATAAATCTAAAGAACCCTCAGCCACAGTAATGGAAATCAGGTCAGCCAAAATGTCCCTTGAGTCTGCTCAAAGTCAAGGTAAAAATAATGTGACACCTGAACAAAGGGGTAATCAACAAAGATCGCCATTGCCTGTACCAATGTTCCAAACACATGATCCTAGTAATAGAGAGAGCTACATCAGCCCTAGGTACTTAGGGGATAGACCCCGGGTAAGATACCGGTCTGATATGGCAGGTATGAACAATAACCAGAGACAAAATCAAGATCAAAGAAATGATGGTCCCTACCAGTCATTGGGGACACAGAGTAGGTTTGATCCCAACACCATGATATATGGTAATCAGGATAGGCCCCGATATGTGGATCGATTTACTGATAATGGAAATCAACATAGGGGCCAGTACCCACAATCTGAGAGACAGGACATGAGGCAAAACGTGAACTACAGTCCACGCCAGTACGATGATTCCCCACCAAGGGACTATAATCAAAGGATGGGTGCAACCCGCTCCCCTCCACAAATGAATCAAGAGTTCAGAAACCATCCCAACCGGTATCAATCACCTGAGAGGTATCAGAATAGATCCAATCAGGGGGAAAACAACCAATATCGACCTAGGCCACAGAAAGAGGATCCTAGAGAGATGGAAAGGTTCCAGTGCCTTGAGGCCCAAGTGAAAATGTTAGCTGAGCAAATAGGAAAGCTCTATACAGCGCAAAAACAACCTTCCAAAGAGGGGGCTGATGGCCATAGCAATGACCGGGGGGCTTCCGAAAAGTGACTAAGTACTCATGATAACTGCAGTGCCAAAATGACAGATTGCTCTGATATAATTTTGCATAACGACTCTGAGATGCCTAATGGATTAAAAATGAAAGTACCAGTAAATGAAATTGTGACAGAAAGTGCAAATACTTTTAAAAAAGAGGTACGGTTTAACTTAGAGCTAAATAAAACAGTAAAGATTTGCACAAATGAAAAAGAAACATTAGGAATTCCAAAAGAACAAAGGAACAGATTTAAGAAAAATGACTCATGCATGGGGAATACCAGTGAACAGGGAGTAAGTGGGGATGCCATAGCTCCTTCCCTGGGCAATCAAAACAATGACCAAACACAGACAGAAAAAGGAAATACTCACAAGGAGGGTACAAGTCAATCACCTGAAGAATTCTTTGAGCCACATATTTTTGAAGAGGCTGAAAGGGCTGGTATTACACTAAATGATCACAAATGCACAGAATTAAAAAATGACAAATTGCTGAATGATGTTGTTACACATGTTCAGTTGGAAGGTTGTAATGTGGTCTCTGATGTTACCCAGATGGATGCGCGAACAGTGGCCACACTCCAAAAAACTTCTGATCATGGAGAAATGAATAAAATATCTCGCACAGAAATGGGTAAAAAGGAGGGAAAAATGTCTTTTCATTTACCAATGTGCTTAGCCAAAAGTGAAAAAGACCTGAGAAAGGTGAGCCCTGAAATCAGTAAGAATTCACATTTCTTATGTGTATTAGAGGAAGTTGAGGACAGATATTATGCACCCATCACTGTAGAAGAAAAATGCCACACCTTCGCTATGATTGACACTGGCGCACAGGCCACAATTATGTCCAAGGAGCTGGTAAAGAGTATCAATGAAGGGAGGCCTCCACAGAGTCAGATCACAGTGAAGGCAAATCAAGGCCCAGTGCATAACTTTAATGGGGAGGAGGTGCCCATCATAGGTGTAACTGAGGTTGACATAAAAATAGGAAAGCACAGAATGAAACAAGAGGTATTGATCACATCTATTTGTGAAATTCCATTTCTGATGGGGACAGATTGCCTGAAAAGATTGTCTCCTCTCATAGATGGGGTGAATGGAGTGCTGTGGTCCTTAACCAAAAAACCATTGAGGCCTAAGAAACTAAAATCACAAAACAGCAATATAAATGAATGTCACACCGTTGCCAAAACAAATGATGCTGTGGAGGTATATCTCCAGAATAGCTGCATACCTAGTGTCACTGTTATATTAATGTGTCAAGACAAAGATCAGAGCGACAATGAAAAACTACCTGTACAAATATACTTGGACCCAAGGAAAGATTGGCAGACTGCTATAGATGAGCACACATTACGTTTCTATTTAAAAGAGAATACATGCAAACAGAATACTGTTCCTAAAACAGATTCAGAAAAACACATTACCACTCTGGCAGAAATACACATGGAAGATGAGCAACCATGGGTTCACGTTGGTATAAATGATTATCTTAAAACAATAAAAGCCACTTTAGCGCTTGAACATGAAAGGAGTTTCATTAATGAGAAATTGTTGCAAAAAATTATGGAGAGGGAAGAAATCCCGAAATTTAGGATTAAAAACCAATATGTTTCTGGGTTGGACAGTCCAGACTTTGAAAACCGAATTGCAGGCAGATGCATGCTTAAAATTAGCATTGGGCAGAAAACAATTTACCATAATGTATGGATAGTGAATGGAGCACAAAATGAATTTTACATGGGCAATGACATCATGCACAGAATGTGTATGGTGTTAGATTTCCTTAATCAAAAAATATGGTCACGCCTAGGTGGGCCGGCACCTGAATTTGAAGACAAAAGAAGGGCTTATCATTGTGCACAACTGGTTCCTTATGCCATCGAATTACAAATAAGGAAAGATACTATTATTCCTGCATTTACAAAACAGTTTGCAATAACACTGAAATGCAAAAATGGGCAGCAGATGGAAGGCTCTGATGCATTTGTATGCCTGAATGAATCCATAAAACAGCAAGGCCTGGATTATGAATACATTCCATTGGTAGACATTGGTGAGGGATCTGTAAAAATCATGGTAAATAATAAAGGTTGTCAGGATATTCATTTAGAGGAAAACTCCCCATTAGGAATGGCCATACAAAAATCACATTATACGGCAGATTTAAATAACATGGTGATTGGGAATATTCCTGGAAAATATGTAGATGCCAAGGGCGAGTTGCCAGAACACCTGGACTCTCAGCCCAAAGGAATATTTAAAATTCATTCTGTGTATCCTTATGATTCAAATGAGACAGTGTGCTGCCATCAAGAGGATTGCATAATATTTAATTTAAATGAAAATGAAACAGGAAATCAGCCATTGAAGTGGAAGCTGATATGCCAAAATATTTAAAAGTGGCAGCTCTACAAAAAGACACAGCCACACAGTTAGAGGAAAGCGCTGAGATTCCTTTACCAGAAGAGTTTCCAGAATTTTCCAGAATGGTAGAAGAGCAGATCTCCTTAGCGGATGCATGTGGCAGCGATGAGGATCGACGCAATCTGAGGGAAATATTTATGGAGTTTAAGGATGTATTTGCAAAAGATGCTTATGATTGTGGTTTAACTGATTTACATGTGGCCACACTACCAGAAGGTTGTAGCAGAAATCCAGTGTTTGTACGCCAGTATAGACTACCGCTGGCATGTTTAGAATCATTGGCAGAGATTATTAAAAATTTGGAATCACGGGGAATAATCAGGCCCATTCATAGCACATCCAATACGCCTATTTTAGGTGTGTTAAAGCCAAATGGTCAATGGCGGCTGTGTGCAGACTTAAGAGAGTTAAATAAAAGAGTACCAGTATCTAGATGGCCACTACCATTCATTGATCAGGGCCTAGCTCAGATACATGGTTCAAATGTATTTACCACGTTAGATCTCACATCTGGATATTGGTGTGTGCCATTGGCAGAGGAGATACAACACTTATTTTCCTTTACATTTGACAGGACTCAATATGCCTGGCTTAGAGCTCCGTTCGGGTACATCAATAGTGAGAGTGAATTTGGCATATTTTTGAGAAAGGCCATGCCGGATGCAGCGGAAAGAGGAACAATAGTTTATGTGGATGATGTCCTGATAAAAAATGAAAGCCTAAAAAGCCATTTTGATGAAATAAGACATGTACTTGGCCAATTGCAGAAAGCAGGCGCCAAAGTATCTTTGCAAAAAGCACAATGGTGCAAGAAAAAAGTGAACTTTCTAGGGCATGAAGTGACTGAACATGGGCTAAATCCACAAAGGAAGAAAATAGAGGCCATACAAAGATTAAAAGATCCTAAAAATGTGAAAGGAGTAAAAAGTTTATTAGGGATGACAGGCTATAACAGAAAGTTCATTGAGAATTATGCAGAAATCACTCAACCATTGACTAAACTGCTTAAACTAAATACTCCCTGGAGATGGGAAAGAGAGCAGTCTGATGCAGTGGCTAGATTGAAGGAATGTCTTGTAAAGGCACCATGTTTAGCATACCCCATAAAGGACAGGGATTTCTTTATAGAAATAGGCTTTTCTGAACATTGTATGTCAGCAGTGTTATCACAAAAACACGATTTGAATCACAAAACCATTGCATATGCAAGTAAGGCATTTTCCCAAGTTGAAATGAAATTTAATGAATGTGAGAAAGCCCTATTAACCACTGTGTGGGCGCTACAACATTTTCGCCCCATTGTTCAGGGAGAAAAGGTGATTATTGAAACAAATCATCAACCTTTGCAATTTTTAGAGAGTAAAAGAATTAGATCAGGCAATCTAGCGCAATCCAGAATCACTTCATGGACGCTGGCATTACAAGGTTTTCCCGTAGAAGTAAGATATGGACAAAATAAAAAGAGCCCAATTGCTCAAGGGTTAGCTGACTTACATGACTGTGCAGCTGAACAAATACCAAATGAAATGGAAGTGGAAGCTAGTTTACAGGAATTTGAACAATCACCACACAAAGCTTTTGATGAAAAAACATGCAAGGATTTGCCAACTGTATATGTGGATGGTTGTGCTTTTCACATTGAAAATGACAGTAATAAACAATTAGTGGCAGGAATAGGAAATGTCTGGTTGAAATGTGAAGGCGTTCCTAGTATAGGGATGAGGATTGGAGATAGGAGCAGTCAGGTGGCGGAATTGGCAGCCATCTATAAAGCAATTGCTACTGCAGTTGATAAAAAGTTCAGTGAAATTGTCCTGGTGACTGATTCTGACTATGCACGGAATAGCTTTGTGGAGTATTTGCCTGGTTGGAAAGCAAGAGGAATGGTTACATACAACAAAAAGCCACTTAAACATGGAAAAATGATACAAGCCATAGACAAATTGGTGTCAGAAAATAATTTAACAATATACTGGAGAAAAATTCGTGGGCATTTAAAAACACCAGGAGAGGATAAGGAGGGAAATGATAAGGCAGACCATCTGGCTAAGATTGGGGCTGTGATGGGAGAATTGCTACATATTGATTATTTAATGGGTGAAATACAAATTGATGCAGTGACACGTTCTAAAGCACCAAAGGAGATAGATCAACCGGTGGTGCAGTGGAGTCATGACACGCCAGACCAAGATTTGATTGAGGCACAAAAGAATGATCAAATTTTGGGAATCTATTATAATCATTTGATAGATCCTGAACAAAATCCTTTAACAGAAAAAGATTGCATGGGAAAAGAAGAGTTGAGGGTGTTATTAAAGAACAAAACACGAATCAGATTACAGGATGGACTCATGATTAGAGAGTCCATAACAGGGCAAATACAGTGGGTAGTACCCCTTTCATTCAGAGGACTAATGCTACACCATGCACATGATGCCATAACTGCAGGCCATAGAGGTTCACAAAAGACATTAGAAATACTAAAAGATTATGCTTACTGGCCACATATGTCCCAAGATGTGGAATTATATACTAGAGGATGTCTAGTATGCGCCCAATTTAAACCTGCTTCACCAATGCATAGAGCACCATTGATGAAAAGAGGCCTAACTCTCCCATGGTCAGATTTGCAAATAGACTATGTAGGTCCTTTAAAAAGGTCGAGCAGGGGACACTGTTATATTTTGAGTGTGGTATGTTTGATGTCAAAGTGGATTGAATGCATTCCTGCACCAGATTGTAGTGCGCAAACAGCAGCCACATTGCTGGTGAACCATGTGTTCTCAAGGTTTGGGTTGCCACAAAGAATTGAGTCAGACAGAGGAAGTCATTTCACAAGTACTCTAATGAGTAAGGTATGGCAAATACTAGGTGTAAAAAGGAAACTACATATCGCATATCGGGCGGCGTCTTCAGGTACAGTTGAAAGAAGCAATAGGTCTGTTGTGGATATTTTAAAGAAATTTGTGGCAGAAGCAGGTTCCAGCTGGGATTTACGTTTACCATTGGTTTTGATGGCAATCAGATCGACTCCTGCCAAAGCAACAGGTGTTAGCCCCCATGAGGTCTTGACAGGTAGGAAAATGGTGTTACCACAACACCTACTATACAGAACACATGAGCAAACTCTTGTGAGTGCATCCACAGTTCATGAATATATTGATGAACTGAGGAGACATTTGCAACATGCATTTGCTTTTGTGCAGAGAAATCTGGAAAGAGCTGCTGACAGTGCAAAGTCATATTATGATAAAAAGACATCAGTAAAGGAATACAATGTAGGGGATCAGGTGTACAAGTTTCATTTTGGAAAAAGTAAACAGAAAAATTCTAAATTTCTAGCAGCCTGGCAGGGGCAATTTCGAATTATAGATAAGGTTTCTCCTGTAGTGTATAAAATTTTGAAAAATGAAGGTGAAACCGCAATAGAGCAGTTTGTCCATGTAAATCAAATCAAACCATGCCATCCCAGGCATGAGATCAGGCAGCTTGAGCATGTAGAAACAGATAGAGTCCCTTGAGAAAATAAATGGGTGTAATCAGGAGGCAGTGACAAAGAAGTTTAAAAAAAGTTGATTGTTATGATGGCACATAAACACTAATATATGTAAAAATATATAATATAAATAAATAAATAAATAAATGCACATATAACGGAAGCTCGTGGTTGGTGTGCAGAGAGAAAGTGTATTAAATATTGAATGCTGTTTTATATATGCTTGTTTTCTTTTAACTTGTATTTGATTTCAGAAAAAAAAAAAACAGAAAAAAAATATAAACAAAATATTTTTACCAAGCATGTTTTATTTTTGGCAAAAGGATGAAGTTAGTATTATGCTATGTACTTAATTGTTTATTTTCTATTTTGATTTAGACAATTAACATTATTTGATCGGAGGTTCCGAGATCAGAGCCCACGGGAGAGACGATGGAGTCCTGGAGTCCCCTAGATGAAGACCAAAAGATGCCTGCCTCCAGGTGGAGGTGAAGACAAAATAACCGGAATGCCAAAAGAGATGACTGCTGTGGATTCAAGATTGCCAAGATGAAAGAATACTCGAATGAACCGAATAACATCGCTGGTCGGGACATACCAAAAGAGACAAAACAAAAGTTCCGGCATATGAAGTTCCACGTATTTATTATTTTAATTATTTATTTTCATTTGTTATATTAATTATTTGTTTTAGTTAGTTGTTTTATTTCGTTGTTCTTAATTGACTTGGAAAATTTAAACTTAAAGTAATGCCACTTCCACTGAGAAGGCAAATGTGAAACATTTTATGAACTGATGGACTCAGATGAAGTGTTGATTGCAAATTTTTCATTGATGCACATGAATATTCATTTTGTTGGATTGCTATATTGTAAAAAAAAAAAAAAAAGAACAAGTTGTTTTTAGGAATTGGCTTGGATTATAGCCAAGTTCTAAAAACAAAAGGAGGGTATATGTAAGGATATTTAGCATGTTACAGCACAGAGTACAACACTATTACACAGGTAGCAAACAGCACAGAGTACAGCACTACTGCACAAGTAGCACATTTTTTTTGCAGCACCACCACCACAAGGGTGCGGTACATTGCTATATGGGTTACCAGATTAACAAGGAAAGACAGGCTATTCAGTCAAAAACGATTTTAACATATAAGATGCAAATCTATTTTTACAGTTAAAAGCACACGTGCTCATTTAAAAATGCACACTATTTTTCACCTGAAATGCCTATATTGCTAGAGACACATTTGAAAATTAACAGCTAACCTATTAACAATTAACCTGACTAATAAAACCTTATTTAACATAACCCACTAATAAAATGTGTTCTCCACTGCAGAATTAGGCATACTCTGAAAACCATTTAAATGCGTGTGCAGAGATTTTTTCTTCTCTTCTCTGCCTGATTCTCCGTGTTTTTGTGCACAGTAACTGCAGGAAGAAGGAAGTCAGATTTGCAACAAATGCAAATGTATAAGCGAAGCTATTGTTGAAGAGTAGGAGGATGAGAGATGATGGATTTCATTGGGACACGTCATACAGAGGGCTGAGAGGAAAGTTTTAGTGGGCAGTATCAGGGAAAAAGACAGGCAGACATCTTTCTGCACTATTGGGGAGAAGACCTGGCTGTGGGGCTCCTGACTGAATGCAGATTCCTGTGTCCTGCTGCAGTCGAGATTGGGGAGAGCTGAAAGAAGGACCTTTCCACTGGCTGAGGCATTCCTATCTGCAAAAGCTGAGAATTCCAGGCAATGACCCCGGTTTGAGAAGGCAAGCGTTCCTTTTTGCTGGAGTTAATCCAAGAGAGCCACATTCACAAAGAGAACAACTAAAAAGATAAGGTAATGAGAAGTGTGGGAGCTGAGTGTGTACGGTAATATGCAGTCAGTGTAGGATTCCTGTGCGTGTCTTAATCAAGTGCTAATGTTGCAATTTGAGTTCTGTTCTCCGCCACTCTCTTTGCAGAGTGTCACAGACAATGCTTTGACTGTGCCATTTTATTTCTGTAAAGAATGAGATCGTTTTTAAATACAACTTTTATAATACAGAAAAATATTTGAAAACAGACGGGTGATGTTTATTGTTTACCATTACAATGCTGATGATGTGGGGAGATTTTTAAACAGTGCAATGGTCATTTTAAGACAGATGTGTGCATGTCAAAATCAGTATGAATAATTGTGAGTGACTGTAGCATAGCTTGTTGGAGGTACATGAGCCAACGGGAAGAGAGACTCTCTGAACATAGCTCCCTACCGTATATAAGGTAGTGGAAATTACCACAAGACTACCACATATAGCTCTCTGTTGTAAATAAGTCAGTGAGTTCGCCCATGGTGGCACACCAACACTATCACTGGAAAATGTGGTATTCCTAGAATGCAGGTCTGAGGTCTCTCTAGTGATCACACGAAAAATCTAAGCAAAGATAAGGGATTCTGGACATTGGGGCCACAAATAAAACAAGGGAATTATGCTCACCAAAATACCACCAACCACGTATACCAAATATGCAGGTCTGGGTGCTGAAATAATGCATGTCCATTGTATTATTGTTGCACATGGCCAAATCTGAATACAAAGAGTGATTATTGCTAAGTTATTTTTCGGCGGTAATAAAATACCGTCAGGCCCCAAATCTCCACAAAATACCCAACAAGGCCCATAGCCTCAAACATCATTGGGTTGAGCTGTGTCTGGAAGATTCTCATCATAATCCTCACTTTAACCAGATGTAAGGTTTTCAGCATTCATGAAATGAATCCTTGTTTGCTCCACTGACCTTTGCACACTGCCTGGCAAAGTGAAACAAAGCCAATGCTTTTATTTCCGTCAGAACTTACCTTGCACGTGTGGCTTGTCACACAGATTCTCCCCTAGACACTGCTTCGTGAAACACACATCCCACAAGGCCAATCACTGGGACAAGGGGTTAATGGGGGAGGGGCGGGTGGCTGGATGAAATCAAACACCTAAACAGAATCAACAGGTAGTGCTCACTCTCTAAACGTATCACCTTTATTATTCCGAGTCAACCACCCCATATTTCTGATTGGTTGCCGAATCAACCAGTTCTTTACTTGGATTGCATTTTACTCATGAGTCTGGAATACCTGTAACCTGCAAGCATTTGCAGACAATGGCAACCTTGTTCCAAATATGCTCAAAATAGGTTTGTAGAAATTATTGCATATAAGAGTCAGAAATTGATACATAATGACAGAGACAATCAATGAACGTTGTGCAAGAGAACATATGAAAGACTAAGATAATATCTATAATCATCAAATGCATATCTGTTAGCAATGTAACTCCACACAATACAGATAGCAACAATTACTATTTAGTATATGTGTTAGTGGGTACACAATGATAAGAGTTAACACAGCCGCTTGGGAACATTGCTTGTCAGATGGGAAACCATTTTTAGATATCCAATCGAGATATTTGCAAACTTCTTGTCATTATTCCTCAGCCTGTATGTTACACTACCCATGGGCAAGGGTGGACTGGCCTATAGGGAACTCTGGAGATTTCCCGATAGGCCTCTGCACCCTTGGCCTCTTTTGTGTGGTATTTCCAAATGTTCCCATAGGAACAGGGTCGGACTTGCTGAATATGTGTAATATGGGGACACTTTGAACATTGTTTCCAGGGCCTCTTTTGGTTCCCAGCCCATCCCTGCCCATTGGCATCAATTTTCCAATTTTCTCGGTCGAACTCTTAAGTTTAAGGTTTCTCTAAGATGTCCAATTCCTTAACATGCTGCATTTGCCACTGGAGGTAACTTTCTTTAAACACAGTTTGCCCCAAAATGAGGCCTGTTTCGATTGACAGGTCATTTTTGAAGGCTATTAGAACCTCGGACAGGAATATTGTACCACACTGGACCATGTTCATTCTGTCTTGATTGTTTGCCCAGATTTGTGTGACTTTTAAGACATGTACAAAACAGGTGTCTTTATTTTCCTTACCCAGATTTCACCTGCAGCATTAGTCTGCGTTAGTTAAGTGTAGTTTGTCATTTTCTTCTGGTGTCCAGTACATCATGAAAGCCACTTTCTGCTGGGTGAGCCTGTCTTGTTTACCTTTGGTATGTCATTGTTTAATTCACAGGATTATTTTGACAAATTTTGGCGTTAAATTCAATATTCCTGTCTTGCCTGCTTATCTCAAATCTCTCCACAATTTCTGTTGAAATTTAATTGATCATGTTGGAAGTGGTGAGCCAACTCGAGTTGCCAGCAGTGATTATTCCCAATAGCCCATCATCCTCTTACACATCTCATCTCTCTTCAAGGGTCACCATTGCTTTCGTGAAATTGAGGTGGTTCCAGAGGTCAGAGGAAGGATAGTTATACTGTTTTTGTGTTTGTTTGATTTAAATTTCCATCTCTCTCTTTACCTCATATTTGAGTATGTATTTGTCTCTGATTCAACTGCTCTTAAGCCAATCTTTTGGGTGCACATTTATGCCACAATTGTGCATTCTCCATTTTCTGTATATCGATTTTTAATGTATTTTCTAGTGTCTTCAGATTTGTTCACTCTTTTTAATGTTGATTTAGGACTTTTTGAGTGCCTGTTGGAGTAAACGTCTGTGCCTATTGATAGACAGTGTTTTCCAGTATGACACAGTTTGTGTTCCTCACTTTCCCCTGTTCAAAGAGCGTTGCCGTCTGTTACAGAACATAATCTATACAATAGGCTTCAATGTATGGAAGTAACAAAACCATCTCACGGTACCTGTGTTTGGATCCTCTTGATAGATATTCTAAAAGGATCACCGTTTCACAGGAAATCAGTCATCGGTTCATCTATTTATTTATTTATTTATTGTGCATTTCTAAAGCGCTTATATATCAAGTAAATTGTGTTCTATGCATCCACAGGGCAACAGGTAGGGACCATGGGAGTGAAAGGCAAATATAACAATGACAGCAAGAGGTCGTCCTAATAGGCCTTGTGAGCATTCAGAGCATGTGAGTGCAGAGAAAAGGGGATGAGGGGTGGGGTAAGTGCTAAAAGTAAATTGCAAGCTGTTAAGTGACTGGCAGAGAAAAGTTGCTAAGTGGTCGACTGCCAATAAATAAGTGCAGGCCAGTGGACGCCTAAGGCAAGTGCTGGGAGTGGGCGGAGGCTGAAAGCAATTGGGGTTTGAGGCCAAGGTCCAGGTAGACACACAAGGGCCCTGGTCACCAATCTCAGCAACTGTTGGATTTAGCAAATGAGCGAGGGGATGGGGGAGGAGGTGAAAAGGAAAGTCTTGCCGAGCTACCAGATTTTGAGGAGATCCAACTCAAGATGAAGAGGAAGGGGGTGGCTGTTCAATAAGAGGGAACCAGCCGAGGAATGAGATCATTCACCAGCTTGCTGTTTAGTTAGTGAATCACTTCACATGCAGAGAGTTGGTGCCAGAGGAATGTAAAGATCTGGAGGGAGAGTAGCAAGTTGTAGATAGCATGGTCCCCGGCCCCAGACAGCCTTATGGATGATGCAGAGGGTTTGGAATTTAATCCTTGAAGCAACCGGGAGCCAGGGGAGGGTTTTTAGGGCTGGAGAGATGCAGACCCTGGGCTTGTGGCCAAGGATCGTATTGCAGCCCGATTCTGGATTAGACGTAGAGAGGAAGAGGGTAGATTAGGGAAGCGGCTATTGTTTTAGTCAAGCCTAGAGAGTCCAGAGCTCTAGAGATATTGAGCTTCTGGGGAAAGGTGAGGAAAGGAAGGATTCCTCTGAGGAGGTGGAGTTGAAAGAGGGCCTTCTTGGCAAGGACCTGGATGTGAGGTAGGAAGGAAAGAGAGGAGTTGAAGATGACTCCATGATTTCTGGCTTCATAGGAAGGAGAAGAGGGAGAGACCATAGAGGGTGGCCAGAATGAGGGAAAGAAAGAGGGGGCAGGAGTCCCAATGAGAAGGATCTCAGTATAGCTGGCAATGAGGCAGAGATCATTGGAGGCACACCAGGACTGGATGGCAGATAGGCAGTCAGGAATGATGCAGGGGTAAGGAGAGGATCAGAGGGAACTTTGAAGAAGAGTTGAGTGTTATCTGCATAACATTGTAAGTGAGGGGAGTAGGTGGAACTCATGTGTGCAAGCGGGGCAGATAGGTGTTAAAGAGCCAGGGAGAAAGGTTGGAACCCTGGGGATGCAACAGGTGGAGGTAGTGGTGGGAGAGAAGAAAGAGCTCAGGATAGCCTAGGAGGGGTGGTCGGTGAGGAAGGAGATCAGCCAGTCCAGTGCCCTCTCTGAGATACCTTTTTATGAGGATGGAGTGGTTAACCATGTCAAATGAAGAGGAGAGATCAAGTAGAATGAGAACAGCAGGAAAGTTAGAATTAAGAGATGTGCACAGTTTTTCACAGGTGTTCAGTAGAGCAGTTCCCATGCCTCTGGATGCTCAGAATTCAGATTAGTGGTTGTGTAGACAGCCAACAAGCTCCTTATGCTGGGTCAGCTGGGGGAAAACAAGCTTCTCCATGAGTTTTCCAAGAAGGGTTGGCTGGACAGGACGGGTGTTCAGAAGGTATTTTCAGGGAGGGGCGCACAAGAGAGTTCTTGAGGGAAGAGGGGAAGGAGCCAGTAGCAAACAAGTGATTGCAGAAATCAGCAGGTGCAGGAGCAAGAGAGCCAATGTTGTCCTTCATAGTTCTGGATGAACAGAGGGAGAACTGTTTGGAGGAGACCTTCATAGAGCAGACAACTCTGGTGACCTCATCTGGTGTGATGGAAGAGAAAGGCAGAATGGGGATGGGAAGCCATAGGTGGCAGGAGGGTGGGGGAAGAGTAAGGCAAAGGAGAAGCAAGGGTGCTCAGGATATCATGGGTTTTTGCAGTGAAGTGTGTGGTCAATGCAATGCAGAGGGCCTGGGAGGGAAGAGGAGAGGTGGAGTCTGTGGAAGAGGTGGCTAGTTCCTTGCAGATTTTAAAGTGTTCAGCCATGTTGTTGGATGCCCCAGAGATGCAAGCTTGGATGTGGGCCCTTTTCTTCAATTGAGGAGTCAAGGTGGATTTTTAAATCACCCAGGAAAAGGAGTTTGGAGGTGAATGAGAGGAGAGAGGAGGAGAAATCATCCCATTAAGAGAGGAACAGGTTGGTAGAGACAGGTGGCCTGTAGATAGAGGCAATGGTTAGGTAGGAAGTGGGAGAGATGACCATTTGGAAACAAGGCTCTTGAAAAAAGAGTAAGGCTGGGTGGTTATGAGGAAAGAAGGGACCCACTCACGGAAAATCAGGGCAACCCCACCACCAGCACAGTTAAGGCGAGGCTTAGAGATGATCTTGAAGCCATGAGGGAGAAGCGAGTCAAAAGCAGTGACTGAGCTGGCACTGAACCACGTCTCAGTAAGAGTGAGAATATCGAGGTCAAGGTCTTCAAGGAGGAGACAGATGTTGGCAGAATGCTTGGTAGCAGACCAAGCATTAAGTGTGGCTAGAAACAGGAGGTCAGTGCCTTTAAATGTTTTCCGAGGATGGGTACAGGGGCGTGGTACACTAATCAGAGAAGGGGGGACAGAGAGAGTGGGAGAAGGAGTAATGGGTGTCGGAAGGAAGCTGACAAGGGATGGCAAGTGTCGGTCAAGGAGGAGGAGGTTAGGTTGAGGACCCTGAGCCAAGATAGTGCCATTGTAATAGATGTTAATAATGCACCTGGATGATGAGAAGCCTGTCAAGAGTACTCTCCATCTGGTGCCACCATTAATGGGTGAACATGTGAGAGGAGAGAGAGGAGAGATAAGATGAAGAGTCCCTAGATCTGGAGAGGGGACAGAAAAGAGTATATCAGTGAAATTATTTCTGGAAGTTGCGCTGACATAGGTGTCAGTGATGGCTAGGCCAGGATGTCTTTTTTAAATGTTTTTCTTCCAGACTTTGTGAGAGAGGGAGGATTGGTGATAGTATAGCAATTAGAAAAGATTGGGGAGATAGTGAGTGCCATAGGGGCAGCTGAGGAAAAGATGGAAGATAGAGTAGGGGCTGCACAGCACAGTATGAGCAAAACTCACCAGGTGGTCTAGTAGCCAGTGACAGCAAGAAAACAGAGTCAATGGGAACACTTTACTACCAACACAGGAGTGCATTGATGTAAGGAAACACACCAGGATTCGAATTCTGCAGAAGGGCACAGAAAGCAATGCAAAATGGGGTGCAGAGGTTTTAAAAACACACCAGGATTTGAATTCGCACAAGGGCACAAAGAGCAATGCAAAATGGGCTGCAGGGGTTTTAAAAACACACCAGGGTTCGAATTTGCACAAGGGCACGCAATGCAAATGGGGTGAAGAGGTTTTAAAAGCACACCATGATTCGAATTTGCACAAGGGCACAGAAATGCATTGCGGAAGGATTAAGTAAGGCAAGGAAAGCAGAAAAGCATGCGCACACCTTGTTTCAACAGCTTTTTAGGTTAGTGGAGAAAGGCGATAACATTGTCAAGTCATGACTCACTGGTAATCTTGAGGGGTGCACAAAGTTTCAGAGGCCCTGGTTCATGGGGGTAACACGTTGGATGCCTGGTGGCTGCTCCCTGATGTGCTGAGGGGGTAAAAGGACAAGGGGGCCCTTTGAGCCCTCCAAGGTCTGAATAGACTCAGACAATGGCCTTTGTTGTGGGCCTTCGAGTTGGGGGCTGGCGTTCACCTGCCAGCTTCCAGGATTTTTGGCTAAGGCTCAAGTTGCAGTCAATCACAGCGGTGACATCGGGTTTGTAAAAGGAAGTCCTGTGCTTCCCAACATGACGCCATTTCTGAAAGTGGGACAAAAGGCTATGATTACGAAAACGTTCCTCAAATTGAAGAGTGTAGGTTTGTTAAGGAGGAACATCATCCTAATGGCGTTGATGTTTTCCCCTCGCCCCAACTTATCAAGGGTTGACTATATTTCCAAAGCATGGGGGGTATTATGTTAAAGTGGATTCACATTCAGTGAGGTTACCTTTGACATGGAGTTCTGGGACACAATGCCCAGGTTCTTGAAGGAATGATCCTCAGTCAGAGGATCCCTAGATTCCATGGAGTGCACCCATGGACCCCTGGCATGAGGGTGAACAGTTAATTTTGTAATTAGATATTTCCCCATAGTTTGTGATTTGGTGGAATATATTCAGGAATGTACATTTGGGATCATCGTTGAACAGTAACATATCATACATCAAGGGTTTTGATTTCTAGTTGTCCCATGAACGGGCCTTTGTATCCATACCAGTTTCTGTTCTCATTTCTATTCCCAATACTTCTACGGCTAAATTAAACAGTAGCCATGACGCAGAGCAGCCAGTTGTTGCCTGATCCTCTTTTACTGTTGAGAAATAGCAGTTGACCTGTAGTATTTCCTAAGATCAATTGTAACATTCTTTTGCCATGCTTGTTAAACCCTCCCGTAAAGTCCTTTTGTTCGAAATTGTCAACAGAATGTCTCATCCTGCATTGCCAAAGGTCATCTCTGTGCTGACAGTGAGAAGCCATGCCTGCATGTTTATTCTTCCACAGAAATGGATGGCATCAGCCAGGAATCAGACGTGAAGTTGCGCCTTTCATGCATGGATAACGCATGCATTACCATAACCTATCAATGAAGGCACTCAAGTTCTCAAAAATCACAGTCAAGATTTTAGTCATGATCTTATTGTTCACGTTAATGAGTGATATTGTTCTGAAATCTCAGGGTCTTTTTCTACTTTATGAATTATACTGATGATGGAGTCATTGAAGGACTAATGGGGGAACCCTCTGTTCATTTCGTCTTTGTGCATGGGGCACAGTCTCAATTTGATTCCAAACCACGAGAGTTATTCAGTGTACAATCTATCTGGACCGGGACATTTTCTGCTTTACATGTGTTGGATTACCCAGTGCACTTCCTGTTCCACTATAAGGCTTTTCAGTACCTTTTGTTCCTAATCTATAATCCTCGGAAGTATCATTTTACTCAAGATCCTATTCAGCTGAATTGGGCTAATCTTCTTAGGTCCATACACTTTTTCATAGATTTCCTCAACGATTCCTATCATATTTCTGTTCATGGAGTTCTATATCCTATCCAGTTTCCGAGCTGGATAATCCTGTCAACACTATCCTATTTCTTTCAGCTGCGTGCCATAAGGCACTCACACTTGTCTCTATTAACCCAATAACGTTGTCTGAGTATGAACATATATATTTCTGCTTTTACCTTATGATACTTTTTTTTCTATTTCCAAAGCACTATTTTCTCCCTGAATGCTAGGCTTCCCCGTCTCAGTAACATAGGTTGTCACAATCTCCCGTAGGCACTTTATATTGTAGTTTAATCTTCTCTTGTCCATTGTGTTGTGTGCATTCACTGTATGAATTTCCCCGGACAGGCTTTCAGGACTAATACTAATAATGTTTTCTCCTTTAAGCTTCCAGTGTTCCTTCCACCAGGTTTCAAGATTTCTGTCCCGATTAGCACAAAATTCTTCTTCTTTTCAGAAATTGTTGTTCAGCTTCCTCAGGAAATGTCCTACATCTTCCCTGCTCACCCATAGTGTCACATGAAAGGGTGTGCGTGATCTGAGATGTGTATATGGCCTTTCTTGATCACAACTTTAGTTGTGTCATGGTACTTGTCAGGTGGAAGAAGTCAATCATGGCGTGTACATAGTGTGGAGAAGAGCAAAAAGTGTATTTGCATCCGATTTGGCGCTGCAGTCTCCAGATATCTGGTAAAGGTATTATTGCATGAATGTTGCTTAATTCATTCCTTTCGTTCTTGTTAACAATTCTTTTTTGGGTGTTTATATCAACGAGTAGATATGTTACCATGTAGGAATAAATTGGATCTATTGAATGGTAATAGGGTGTTCAGGAGATCATTCATGTAGGGCGGGTACACAGTGACCATCACTACAACAACCCTTTTCATTTTCATTGGTTTCACCTGGAATCTACGTTCTGCCTCATCACTGATCTTAATTGGCTCGTAGTTTGCTTTACAGAAATGTATCAGGAAGCCCAGTGTAAAGGTTATCTGTGTTTTGAGGCTCACCTACCCTACTTATTCTCTTTTAAGCTTTCAGCCTAATTATCAGAGGTCATACCTCTCTTCCAGATTTGGATGATTTCAGAAAGTGTGTTTTGTTCCTTTTATTAGAAGTTGACATACCATGCACATTCCAGGATGTCACTGTTTTCTTTATGCTCGGATGCGTCAGTGCTGCACCCCCCTCACCCGGTGACAGTCTATACAGGTGCAGCTATCCATCACCCACCAAGTTGCTAACAAACAGTTCTCTGTGAATGGTGTAATAACAAACAGCTCTCAGTGAATGGTGTAATAAAGCTATCCATCACCCACCAAGTTGCTAACAAACAGTTCTCTGTGAATGGTGTAATAACAAACAGCTCTCTGTGAATGGTGTAATAAAAAACAGCTCTCGGTGAATGGTGTAATAAAGCTATCCATCACCTACCAAGTTGCTAACAAACAGTTCTCTGTGAATGGTGTAATAACAAACAGCTCTCAGTGAATGGTGTAATAAAGCTATCCATCACCCGCCAAGTTGCTAACAGTTCTCTGTGAATGGTGTAATAACAAACAGTTCTCTGTGAATGGTGTAATAACAAACAGCTCTCTGTGAATGGTGTAATAAAAAACAGCTCTCGGTGAATGGTGTAATAAAGCTATCCATCACCTACCAAGTTGCTAACAAACAGTTCTCAGTGAATGGTGTAATAACAAACAGCTCTTAGTGAAAGGTGTAATAAAGCTATCCATCACCCGCCAAGTTGCTAACAAACAGTTCTCTGTGAATGGTGTAATAACAAACAGCTCTCGGTGAATGGTGTAATAAAGCTATCCATCACCCGCCAAGTTGCTAACAAACAGCTCTCTGTGAATGGTGTAATAACAAACAGCTCTCGGTGAATGGTGTAATAAAGCTATCCATCACCCACCAAGTTGCTAACAAACAGCTCTCTGTGAATGGTGTAATACCAAACAGCTTTCTGTGAATGGTGTAATAACAAACAGCTCTCTGTGGATGGTGTAATCCCCTATCTGCTCATGAGTGACAACATATGATCATGATCACTCTCCCCTCCCAGCATTGTGATCACAGTAATGCTCTGCTACCCTCTTGTAGATTATATCTTTCGAACCAGTGTGGCCTCTCTCTATTGGATGCAACATGGCTCTTCAGTGCCCAACCTTGCGTCTCTCTGGATCAGGACTCCCTGCACAGACCTTCCACACTTAACACAGTCGCATGCTCTGCGGAGTCCCCTCCATCAGGTTTGTTGGCTTAGTAAAGGAGGAAGATGAGCAGACAGTCATAAGAGGGGATATCGCATAAGCATTATTCTATTCAAATCACAGTGTTCACGCGAACCCTTCTTCAGTTATCAAGCATGCTCTATAAATGATCACCATTATGGCAGTGTGTGTCATCTGGGATAGCCCGTCATTTTTCATTTGGTTGTGCACATTTGACCAAATCGGCCATTTTCTTATACATATGCATTGTATATATGCAAGTGGGGGTAGGGAATGGGGGTAGGAGGTGGGGGCTAGGAAGTGTGGGTTAGGGATGGGGGCTTAGTTGACCACTGCCACCCCCATAATAAAAATAAACGGTTCGAATTCTGGTCGACCGAAAGTGCATAACCAAAATGAACACTTTAAAAAACACGCATTGGCAAAGCCAACATGTTGGGCTTTTTTATGTAAATGGAATATATTTTCTAAACACTGCCATAATATTACTTCCCGCCATAAGGTTGAAACAACTGGAAAATGGCGTGAGTACCTGGGCAAATGATGTCAGTGCCCACCAAATAACTAAGCGTATTCACACCATTTTCCAGCCGTTTCCATGTTATAACGGGAAGTACCATTATGGCAGTGCTTAGATAATATACATTCCATTCACACAATAAAAGCCCAAACGGTTGAGTGTGGAAGCCAGGCTCTGTGGCAAGATTTTGGTTGGCAAATTTGCATTTTCCAAGGCTGGACAACACCTGCTCCTGTTGCAACTTTAGTTTTTCATCAGCAAAAAATGTTTCTTCATAATTGCCAACATCTTGATTTTCTGCATTGGGGAGACGGGCAAGAGCAGTTTTAAGGTGCAATCGCTGATCGATCCAGAAGTGCCAGTAACACATACATGCCAACGTGTCTCATGTGATTCGAAAGCTGCTCATCCTGTTCCAATTTTTCTCTTTGCACTTTGGCCTCGTAGTTTTTTTTATTATTATTACAAAACCGAGAGGGCAAGTCCTATGATGAAAAATAAGTAAATAAAGAAATAAATAATAAGGACTGGATGACCATCTCCCTGATGACACTGGATATGCCGCCCTGCAGGGTAAAGGAAAGGAGGAGCAGCGCAATACAAGGAAAGGTGGGGTGTATTGTGTCTAGGATCAAACCGGTTCCTTTTTAAAAAAAAAAAAATTAAAACTCTCTGCTGTGTTATCCTGTCAATCACAAATAACTCAGCAATCAAGCACAAGTAGGGAAATAGATGTGGCCTTGAAATTGTTACTTTAAATGGGCCAGCTTCAATCAGCCCTTAGCGCCTGCACCTCTTATTGTTGGCCATAATGAGGGCCAGGACTTCTCCTAGAATGAGGAGATTACTGGTACTCATTGCCAACATAACCTATTTTCTTGTCCCATTTTGGCGTTCGCACTTTCTCCTGTGAAAGATCTGAGCACAAGAAAGTACAGTGGCGCCCCTTGAAGTTTTACTTTGTGCAAACAAATTGTTATAATAAGGGCCATTAGGGGTTTCTAACCCAGGCACAGGAGGACTACTGTCCATTAAGGGGTGTGAATGGGGGTGATATTAAATGAGAGGGGTGCATAGGATTGCATGCTGTGTGAAATAAAGACTTTAGCAGGAGACATTACATTGCGTTGCATAGGCTTGTACTGTGATATAGTCAGGATAAGTAAAATAAAGCAATAGTCCTGTTTTTGCTCAATGTGTTTTTTTAAACGATTTATATAATGTCAGGTTAGTGTTTTTACTTAATTTCTGTACTTTTAAATGCATTACTATGAACCATATTATTTAATCTTTTCAATCCCAAACGTTAACAAATGGCTATATTAACTGTAGACAGAAAGATATGTGGCCAAGTGCTTAAATGGACGACTGGGTTCACATTTTGGGTCCACCACTTCAGCGAAGTGTGTGATCCTGGGCAAACCAATCGATGACACTCATTCAAGCCAATGTACCCTCGGAAAAGAAAGGTGAAATTGCGCATTTTGCAAAGCTTTTCTTATCAGAGGGCTCCGTACATGATGTGCGCTCAGTAAACAGATTTAGGATACAACCACGGTGGGAATGAAATGAAAATGCAAACATTATGAAGCGTTTCATGAGAAGAGGCTGCCACATGTGGAGGCTTCTTTTAGCAGAGGGTGAAGCTACCACTGCAGAGAACTTAAGAGCCTTTCATTACAGCTGTCACTGAGAATTAAAGGTACTGAAACAATCACCACCGCGGAAGAGCATGCATTGCTGCTTTGACACTTCATAACGCTGCAGAAGAGGGGTGCAGCACTCAGGCTCACATAGCCTCTTGCTCCTAAGGAAGTCTACCAAAGCTCTTTGGAGAAACAGCCTAGAGTCTCCCGTCCACTTTCAAGAATGCCCAAAAGAGGTATCTGTTTTGTGCACTTTTTTATGCTAGGGTGAGAGTTGTGACAAATAAAAAGGGCAAAGAGCCCAACTGCCATTACTTGCTCAAAAGGGTTTCAGGTGAATTACTCTCTGTCATATTTAAAATATAAAATAGGGTGATCATTCTTACTCCCAAAATGCTCTTTCTGTTTATGCAAATGAGTTATGGTTTTCCCCCTTCCCCCTGCTAAGGGTAAGATGTGTGCTCCTGGAGGGGAGTCTTTCCTTGGTCACCTGAAATGAACTAATGATTTCACTACAGCTTCCATAATTCTTAGAGACTGCATTAGCAATTTAATTGGATTCACCTGAAGTGAAAGGCAACACAGCCTCCCTGAAGAGTGTTGGGACACGGAAGCGCTAGGAGGAGGAGAACAGCAGCCCAAATGCAGCATAAGGGATCCAGCCCTGTGAATATTTGAAGGAGGAGAACAGCAGTACTGTAAGAGTATTTAGTATTTTTTTTATGCAGCACCACTGCATGGGTTTGGTGCATTGCTATAATGCGGTACAGCAAGGCATGTGTTGCCAGTGTGACATGGACATGTAAATGAAAACAGGCTATTCAGTCAAAAACGATTTCTACATCTAAAATGCAAATACTTTTTTCACAGTTAAAAGCATATTTTTTTTCTCACCTGAAATTCCTCTGTTGCAGGAGACACATTTGAGGATTAATGAACTAACCTCATTAACAATACTAACATGATTCTAACTCATTAATAATATAATGTGTTCTCCAGTGCAAAATGAGATGGAAAATGACAGGCTCATTTTAATGACAGTCATTTTAAACGTGCATCCAGATTTTTCTCTTTGCTTCTATCTGTGCTCTGTCTACAGTATTTGCAGGAAGCAAAGACTCGAATAAGCAGGAAATCAGTTTTGTTACAGTTGAAACTGTATAAGCCAAGCCATTGTTCAAGAGAAGGAGGGTAGGACATGATAGATTTTCATTGGTTGAACTCGTTTGGTGAGCTGTAACAGAGCTTTTCTAATGAATCTCGGGGAAGAAGAGAGTGAGAAGACATTTTTACACAGCTCGGATAAAGACCTGGCTGGTGGCTGGGGAGTTTCCTGATTGAAAAAGCAGATCCCAGTGCACTGCTGTAGAGACTGGGAATTCCAGTCAATAAGCCCCGGTTTGAGTGACGGCAGATGCTCGTCCTTGCTGGGGTGATTTAAGAAGAATTCATTAAGCCACTTCCAGAAGGCGACCAGCTGAAGAATTTCACATGCTGGACAGGCTTGGTAATTATATTGCAGAGTGCGGGGGCAGTGTGTATGTGTGCGAAACTATTCAGTCAGAGTAGAAGAGGGAATTCCAGTGTTTTATCAACATGTTTAATGTTGCAAATTGAATATGTTCTCGCCGCTCTCTTCTCATTTTGTTACAGATAATGTTGTTACTGTGCAATTTCCATTTATTTCTGTAAAAAGAGTAAGATCATGTTGAAATGCAATTTTTATAATACACAAAAATATCTGAATGCAGATGGGTAGTGTGTTTTATTTTTCTCTTTTCTTTGTGCATCTACCATTATAGCACTGACAATATGGGGAGATGTTTAGACAGTGCAATTGTCATTTTTAAAGTAGCTAAATATAAGACTTGGTGGTAGCTGTGTGCACGATTCTATTCAGTATATAAGTGTGTGTCTTCTGAACGGAACATAATAATAACATAATGAAATAGCTTGCTGCTGGAGGTACATGAGTCAGCAGAAAGAGAGGCCCTGGACATAGTTCACTGATGTAGATACGTTGGTGATGAATACCACATGTCAGCTCGCTGTCGTAGATAAGTCAGTGAGGACAGCCCATGGTGGCACTCCAAATGAAAATGTGGTGTACCTGAAATGTAAGCCTGAGGCCTCTCTAGTGATCACACAAACAAACTAAACAAAAATAAGGGGTTCTGGATATTGGGGCCACATATAAAACAAAGGAATTATGCTCACCAGAAATACCACCAATAACGCCTACCAACATAAAGTATACCACTAAATGTATCTGTGTGCTGAAATAATGTATGTATACTGTAGTACTATATACCACATCTAATCTGAATGCAAAGGGTGATTATTACTGAATTATTTTCATTTTGGCGGTAAGAAAATACCGCTAGGCCCCAAATCTATACAAAATACCCAACATATTTATGGTGCGTTGCAGGCCGGGAAAGTGATCATAGAGCACCTACTGGGCGTGGCAGGTGTGCTTCACACTGCCATCTGTACATTAAAGGGAACCCATTTCATAATAACAGTGTGTCACCAAAAACGAATTTCAGAATGTCACAAAGGGAAACCACATTCTCAGACCTAGTGCAATATTTAAAGGCAAAGTTGTTTGCACATGGGATGTGGTCATCAAACAGTACCTCAGAATGGCATGACCGCATTCAGGGTGAGGTGCAGAAAGAAAAACTAGACAATATTTTTGCAGAAGGCAGCATAATTCAGGTCTGACTTACAAGGTTATTGAATGCAGCCGATAAAAGTGCAGAGAAAGACTGTTTAATACGGCTATGCGCCAAAATATGGTTTATTTTGAATAGGTCCCTGTGAATGCAAGAAAATGATACCCAGCTAATTAACAGGTTAAAGACTGACTTAGATGAGGCAAGTAAAAAAGAGGAGATGTTAAGAACAGAATTAGAAGGATGCCAAAAAGACATGCAATTAAAATGCAGAGATTTTGATATTCAGTTGTCCTAAAGCAAGAAACAGTTTGAAGACAGTGAGCAAGAATTGGTACACTTAAAAGCCTTACTGGATCACATTAGACAGGATAAAGATGAGATTGTTTCAGAAATGCAGATTTTACAAAAAGAAAATTTTGAAAAAGAAAGTGATCTCCAAGGGCAGAGCACGAAATGGTTAAAATGATTCAAGAAAGAGACAAGAGAAACAAAGAATTCAATGAATGCCAAATGCAAACGTGCGACATGCAGGCGGTAATAAATAAAATGAGTGATGAAAACAACTATCTGCAAAATGAAGCAGACAGGCTCCTTAAAAAGTGCAAGGACTTAGAACAGCAAATGTGCATTCCCAGGTCCCAGGAGAGGCGGCAGGGTACTACATTCAATGGAGTGGAGGTGAATTCTAGTTCTGCCCAAAGAGCTAGTGCTCCAGTGACTGAGCCGGTGACTGAACTTGGTTGCAGCTCCCTTGGGGGATTTGATACTTCCATTGGGGGCCGCCACCAATCCCATACACCCGGAACCAGGATTGAGTCACCAAGTAGTGCAATTCCATGCATTGCAACAAGTAGCCCCATAAAAATAATGAAATCTATTAAAGCTCTGATCAAACCATTTGAAAAAGGAGGGGAAAGCTGCATTGAGGATTACTTAGAAGCGGTTCATGACATTTTTAAAGCACTCCAGATACCTAAGGAACAGTACAGACAAAATTTTTATTTAACTTTAGATGCTCCGACGGCCAGCATCATGAGGGGATTAAATGAACAGCAGAATATGACATGGTTGGAGTTTGAAAAAGAAATTAGGCGTCATTTTTCTCCTTTCTAGTCACTACAGGAGGCAAAGAAAGTTGCTTACACACTTACTGCTGGGCCTAATACATCCCCATGCCAGTTTTTACAAGACTTAAAAAGAGCATTTTCGCGCTTTGATGTATCTTTTGACCCCAATTCTAATGAATTTAAAACCGCCTACTTCTATGGGCTACAGAAAGACATCATATCCCAATTGGTTCGTGAATTTGATCGTGACAAGTCCCTTGAGTGGATTGCGCATCAAAGCACAAAACTATATGAGGTACTCTATTGTCAGGGTAGAGAAAGTGATAAAATGAAAGATACTAGACCTAAATCTAAAGAACCCTCAGCAACAGTGATGGAAATCAGGTCAGCCAAGATGTCCCTTGAATCTTCTCAAAGTCCAGGTAAAAATAATTTGGCACCTGAACAAAGGGTTAATCAACAAAGGTCATCACACTCTGCACCAATGTTTCAATCACATGATCCTAGTAATAGGGAGAGCTACATCAGTCCAAGGTATTTAGGAGATAGGCCCCGGGCAGGCTATCGGCCTGATATGTCAGGTATGAACCATAATCAGAGACAAAATCAAGATCAAAGAAATGATGGTCCCTACCAGACATTGGGACACGGAGCAAATTTGATCCCAACACCATGATATATGGTAATCAGGATAGACCCCGATATGTGGATCGATTTGCTGATAATGGGAATCAACATAAGTGCCAGTACCCACAACATGAGAGACAGGACATGAGACAGAACATGAATTATACTCCACGTCAGTAAAATGATTCCCCACCAGGGGACTACAACCAAAGGATGGGTGCACCCCGCTCCCCTCCACAAATGAATCAAGAGTTCAGAAACTATCCTAATAGAAATCACTCACCTGAGAGGTATCAGAATAGATCCAATCAGGGAGAAAGCAACCAATATCGATCTAGGCCACAGAGAGAGGATTCTAGAGAGATGGAAAGGTTCCAGTGCCTTGAGGCTCAAGTGAAAATGTAAGCTGAACATATAGGGAAGCTTTGTACAGCACAAAAACAGTCATCAAAGGAGGGGGCTGACGACCATAGCAATGACCGGGGGGCTTCTTCTGAAAAGTGACTAAGTACTCAGGATACATACAGCGCCGAAAAGACAGATTGCTCTGATGTAATTTTGCATAATGACTCTGAGATGTCTAATGATTTAAAAGTGAAAATGCCATTAAATGAACATGTAACAGAAAGTGCAAATACTTCTAAAAGAGAGGTACGGTTTAACCTAGAGCTAAATCAAACATTGAAGATTTGTACAAATGAAATAAGAAAACCTGAAACTCCAAGAGAACAAAGAGACATATTTAAGAAAAATGACTCATGCATGGGGAATACCAGTAAACAGGGAGTAAGTGGGGATGCTATAATTTCTTTCCTGGACACTCTTAACAATGACCAAACACAGGCAGAAAAAGGAAATACTCAAAAGGAGGGTACAGGTCAATCACCTGAAGAATTCTTTGAGCCACATATCTTTGAAGAGGCTGAAAGGGATGGTACCACAATAAATGATCACAAATGCACAGAATTAAACAACGACAGATTGCTGAACGATGTTGTTACACATGTTCAGTTGGAGGGTTGTAATGTGGCCCCTGATGATACCTGGATGGATAAGCGAACATTGGCCACACTCCAAAAAACATCTGAACATGGAGAAATGAATAAAGTCTCGCGCGCAGAAATGGGTAAAAAGGAGGGAATCATGTCTTTCCATTTACCAATGTGCTTAGCCAAAAGTGAAAAAGACCTGAGAAAGGTGAGTCCTGAAATCAGTAAGAATTCACACTTCTTATGTGTATTAGAGGAAGTTGAGGACAGGTATTATGCTCCCATCACTGTAGAAAAAAATACCAAACATTTGCAATGATTGACACTGGCGCACAGGCCACAATTATGTCCAAGGAGCTGGTAAAGAGTATCAATGAAGGGAGATCCCCACAGAATCAAATAACAGTGAAGGAAAATCAAGGTCCAGTGCATAACTTTAATGGGGAGGAGGTGCCTATAATAGGTATAACTGAGGTTGATATAAAAATAGGAAAACACAGAATGAAACAAGAGGTATTGGTCAAATCTATTTGTGAAATTCCATTTCTGATAGGGACAGATTGCCTGAAAATATTGTCTCCTCTCATAGATGGGGTGAATGGAGTGCTGTGCTCCTTAACCAAAAAACCATTGAGACCTAAGAAACTAAAATCACAAAACAGCAACATAAATGAATGTCACACCGTTGCCAAAACAAATGATGCTCTGGAGGTATATCTCCAGAATAGTTGCATACCTAGTGTCACTGTTAGATTAATGTGTCAAGACAAAATGCAGAGCGACAATGAAAAACTACCTGTACAAATATACTTGGACCCAAGGAAAAATTGGCAGACCGCCATAGATGAGCACACATTACGTTTTTATTTAAAAGAAAAGATATGCAAACAAAATATTACTCCTAAAGCAGATTCAGAAAAACACATTACCACTCTTGCTGAAATACACATGGAAGATGAGCAACCATGGGTTCATGTTGGTATAAATGACTGTTTTAAAACAAAAAAAGCCACTTTAGCGCTTGAACAGGAGAGGAGCTTCATTAATGAGAAATTGTTACAAAAAATAATGGAGAGGGAGGAAATCCCGAAATTTAGGATTAAAAACCAATATGTTTCTGGGTTGGACAGTCCAGACTTTGAAAACCGAATTGCAGACAGATGCATGCTAAAAATTAGCATCGGGCAGAAAACAATTTACCATAATGTATGGATAGTGAGTGGAAAACAAAATGATTTTTACGTGGGCAATGACATCATGCACAGAATGTGTATGGTGTTAGATTTCCTTAATCTAAAAATATGGTCACGCCTAGGTGGGCCGGCACCTGAATTTGAAGACAAAAGAAGGGCTTATCATTGTGCACAACTGGTTCCTTATGCAATCGAACTACAAATGAGGAAAGATACTATTATTCCTGCATTCACAAAACAGTTTGCAATAACACTGAAATGCAAAAATGGACAGCAGATGAAAGACTCTGATGCATTTGTGTGCCTGAATGAATCCATAAAACAGCAAGGCCTGGATTATGAATACATTCCATTGGTAGATATTGGTGAATGGCCTGTAAGAATTATGGTAAATAATAAGGGTTGTCAAGATATTCACTTAGAGGAAAACTCTCCATTAGGAATGGCCATACAAAAATCACATTATACTGCAGATCTAAATAACATGGTGATTGGAAATATCCCTGAAAAATATGTAGATGCCAAGGGTGAGTTGCCAGAATACCTGGACTCTCAGCCCAAAGGAATATTTAAAATTCATTCTGTGCACACTTATGATTCAAGTGAGACAGTGCGCTGTTATCAAGAGAGTTGTATAACATTTGATTTAAGTGAAAATGAAATGGAAAATCAGCCCGTTGAAATGGAAGCTGACATGCCAAAACATTTAAAAGTGGCAGCTTTACAAAGAGACACAGCCACACAGCTAGAGGAAAGCGCTGAGATTCCACTACCAGAACATTTTCCAGAATTTTCCAAAATGGTAGAAGAGCAGATCTCGTTAGCGGATGCGTGTGACAACGATGAGGATAGAAATGAATTGAGGAAGATATTTATGGAATTTAAAGATGTATTTGCAAAAGATGCTTATGATTGCGGGCTAACTAATTTACATGTGGCCACACTTCCGGAAGGGTGTAGCAGAAGTCCAGTATTTGTACGCCAGTATAGACTACCGCTGGCATGTTTAGAACCATTGGCAGAGATTATTAAAAATTTAGAATCGCGAGGAATCATCAGGCCTATCCATAGCACATCCAACACGCCCATTTTAGGTGTGTTAAAGCCAAATGGTCAATGGCGGCTATGTGCAAATTTGAGGGAGTTAAATAAAAGAGTACCAGTGTCCAGATGGCCACTGCCATTCATTGATCAGGGCCTAGCTCAGGTACATGGTTCAAAAGTGTTTACCACATTAGATCTCCCCTCTGGATATTGGTGCGTGCCATTGGCAGAGGAGATACAGAATTTAATTTCCTTTACATTTGACAGGACTCAATACGCATAGGTTAGAACTCTGTTCGGGTACGTTAATAGTGGGAGCGAATTTGGAATATTTTTGAGGAAGGCCATGCCTGATGCAGCGGAAAGAGGAACCATAGTTTATGTGGCTGATGTCCTGATAAAAAATGAAAGCTTAAAAAACCATTTTGATGAAATAAGACATGTTCTTGGCCAATTGCAGAAAGCAGGCGCCAAAGTATCTTTACAAAAAGCACAATGGTGCAAGAAAAAAGTGAATTTTCTAGGCCATGAAGTAACTGAACATGGACTAAATCCACAAAAGAAGAAAATAGAGGCCATACAAAAACTAAAAGACCCTAAAAATATGAAAGGGGTGAAAAGTTTATTAGGAATGACAGACTATAACAAAAAGTTCATTGAAAATGATGCTGAAATCACTCAACCATTGACTAAACTGCTAAAATTAAATATGCCCTGGAAATGGGAGAAAGAGCAGTCTGAGGCAGTAGCCAAATTGAAGGAATGTCTTGTAAAGGCACCATGTTTAGCATACCCCATAAAGGATAGGGATTTCTTTATAGAAATAGGTTTCTCTGAACATTGTATGTCAGCAGTGTTATCACAAAAACATGATGTGAATCCCAAAACCATTGCCTATGCAAGTAAAGCATTTTCCCAAGTTGAAATAAAATTCAATGAATGTGAAAAGGCCCTATTAACCACTATGTGGGCGTTACAATATTTCCGCCCCATTGTTCAGGGAGAAAAGGTGATTATTGAAACAAATCATCAACCTTTGCAATTCTTAGAGAGTAAAAAAATTAGGTCAGGTAATCTAGTGCAGTCCAGAATCACTTCATGGACGCTAGCATTACAAGGTTTTCCTGTAGAAGTGAGATATAGCCCAATTGCTCAAGGTTTAGCAGATTTACATGACTGTGCAGCTGAACAAGCATCAAATGAAATGGAAATAGAACCTAATTTACAGGAGTTTGAACAATCACCACACAAAGCATTTGATGAAAAAACATGCAAGAACTTGCCAACTGTATATGTTGATGGTTGTGCTTTTCACATTGAAAATGACAGTAATAAACAATTAGTGTCAGGAATAGGAAATGTCTGGTTGAAATGTGAAGGTATCCCCAGCATAGGGATGAGAATTGGAGCTAGGAGCAGTCAAGTAGCAGAACTGGCAGCCATTTATAAAGCAATTGCTACTGCAATTGATAATAAATTCAGTGAAATTGTCCTGGTGACTGATTCTGACTATGCACGAAATAGCTTTGTGGAATATCTACCTGGCTGGAAAGCGAGAGGCATGATAACATACAACAAAAAGCCACTTAAGCATGGAAAAATGATACAAGCCATATACAAATTGGTGTCAGAAAATAATTTGACAATATACTGGAGAAAAATTTGTGGGCATTTAAAAACTCCAGGAGAGGATAAGGAGGGGAATGATAAGGCAGACCACCTGGCTAAAATTGGGGCTGTGATGGGAGAATTGCTACCTATTGAACATTTACTGGGTGAAATACAGATTGATGCAGTAACACGTTCTAAAGCACCAAAGGAGACAGAACAATCAGTGGTACAATGGAGTTACAACACCCCAGACCAAGATTTGATTGAGGCACAAAAGAATGATCGTATTTTGGGAATCTATTATAACCATTTGATAGATCCTGGACAAAACCCTTTAACAGAAGATGATTGTGTGGGAAAAGAGGAATTGAGGGTGCTATTAAAGAATAAAAAACGAATTAGACTACAGGATGGACGCATGGTTAGAGAGTCCATAACAGGACAGATACAATGGGTGGTACCCCTTTCATTTAGAGGGCTAATGCTACACCATGCACATAATGCCAGAACTGCAGGCCACAGAGGTTCACAAAAAACATTGGAAATACTAAAAGATTATGCTTATTTGCCACATATGTCCCAAGATGTGGAATTATATACTACAGGATGTCTAATATGTGCCCAATTTAAACCTGCTTCACCAATGCACAGAGCTCCACTAATGAAAAGAGGCCTAACTCTTCCATGGTCAGATTTGCAAATAGACTATGTAGGGCCTTTAAAAAGGTCAAGCAGAGGAAACCGTTATATTTTGAGTGTGGTATGTTTGATGTCGAAGTGGACTGAATGTATTCCTGCATCAGATTGTTATGCGCAAACAGCAGCCACATTGCTAGTGAATCATGTATTCTCAAGGTTTGGGTTGTCACAAAGAATTGAGTCAGACAGAGGAAGTCATTTCACAAGTGCTCTAATGAGCAAGGTATGGCAAATACTGGGTGTGAAAAGGAAACTACATATCGCATATCGGGCGGCTTCTTCAGGTGGAGTTGAACGGGGTAATAGGTCTGTTGTGGACATTTTAAAGAAATTTGTAGCTGAAGCAGGTTCCAGCTGGGGTTTACGTTTACCGTTGGTTTTGATGGCAATCAGATCAACTCCTGCCAAAGCAACAGGTATTAGCCCACATGAGGTCTTGACAGGTAGGAAAATGGTGTTGCCGCAACACCTGCTATACAGAACACATGAGCAAACACTTGTAAGCGCATCTACAGTTCATGAATACATTGATGAGCTGAGGAAGCATTTCCAACATGCATTTGCTTTTGTACAGAGAAATCTGCAAAGGGCTGCTGACAGTGCTAAAACATGTTATGATAAAAAGTCAACAGTAAAGGAATAATGTGTAGGGGATCAGGTGTATAAATTTAATTTTGGAAAAAGTAAACAGAAAAATTCCAAATTCCTAGCAGCCTGTCAGGGGCCATTCCAAATTATAGATAAAGTCTCTCCTGTAGTTTATAAAATTTTAAGGACTGAAGGTGAAACAGCAACAGAACAGTTTGTGCATGTAAACCAAATCAAGCCATGTCATCCAAGACATGATATAAAAAATCTGGAGCGTGTAGAAACAGATAAAGTCCCTTGAACACAAAAAGGTAAAATAAATGGGTACAGTCAGGAGGCAGTGACAGAGAAGTTAAATACAGATGGCTGATTATAATGGCACATAAACACTGTAATATATGTAAATATATATTTAATATAAAAAAATAGAAGCTGAAGTTAATGGAGTTGGTGTGCAGAATGAAAAATTGAATGCTGTTTTATGTATGCTTATTCTCTATAACCTGTGCTTAATTTCAGAAGGCGAAAGAAAAAGGGTGAAATGTTTTACAAAGCATGTTTTATTTTTGGCAAAAGGGTGAAGTTAGTATTGTGCTATATACTTAATCTGTTTCTTTTCTATTTGATTTAGAAAATTAACATATTTGTACCGGAGGTCACGGGAGACGATGGAGTCCTGGAGTCCCCTGGATGAAGATCAAATGATGCCTGCCTCCGGGTGGAGGTGAAGACAAAATAACCGGAATGCCAAAGAAAAGATGACTTCTATAGAAAAGGATCCAAGAGTACCAAGATGGAAGAACACCCGAAGGAACCAAATGATGTGACATCGCTGGTCGGGACATATCAGTGGCAGACAAGTGTGTGTGAGTTCCACGTATTTATTAATTTAATTAGTTATTTTAATCTGTTATGTTAATTCTTTGTTTTAGTTATTTGTTTTATCTTATTGTTTTTGATTGACTTCAAGTATAAGAATAAGATTGAAGCACTGGAATATGGACACTTCCATTGGGAAGGAACATATGGACCCAAAGATGAATTTTGATATTATGTTAATTGGACAGTGGTTTTTCAACTTTTTCATTTTTGCATGTGAATATTCATTTTGTTGGATTGCTACATTTTAAAAGAAGGAAGGGAGCAAGTTGTTTTTCCTCTAATTATGGCTTGGACTGCCAAATTCTCAGAAAAAAGGAGGGAATATGTAAGAGTTTTTAGCATTTTTTTCATGCAGAACCACTGCATGGGTTTGGTGCATTGCTATAATGCGGTACAGCAAGGCATGTGTTGCCAGTGTGACATGGACATGTAAATGAAAACAGGCTATTCAGTCAAAAACGATTTCTACATCTAAAATGCAAATAATTTTTTCACAGTTAAAAGCATATTTTTTTTTCTCACCTGAAATTCCTCTGTTGCAGGAGACACATTTGAGGATTAATGAACTAACCTCAGTAACAATACTAACATGATTCTAACTCATTAATAATATAATGTGTTCTCCAGTACAAAATGAGATGGAAAATGACAGGCTCTGAAAGTCATTTTAAACGTGCATCCAGATTTTTCTCTTTGCTTCTATCTGTGCTCTGTCCACAGTATTTGCAGGAAGCAAAGACTCGAATAAGCAGGAAATCAGTTTTGTTACAGTTGAAACTGTATAAGCCAAGCCATTGTTCAAGAGAAGGAGGGGAGTACATGATAGATTTTCATTGGTTGAACTCGTTTGGTGGGCTGTAACAGAGCTTTTCTAATGAATCTCGGGGAAGAAGAGAGGGAGAAGACATTTTTACACAGCTCTGAGAAAGACCTGGCTGGTGGCTGGGGAGTTTCCCGATTGAAAAAGCAGATCCCAGTGCACTGCTGTAGAGACTGGGAATTCTAGTCAATAAGCCCCGGTTTGAGTGACGGCAGATGTTCGTCCTTGCTGGGGTGATTTAAGAAGAATTCATTAAGCCACTTCCAGAAGGCGACCAGCCGAAGAATTTCACATGTTGGACAGGCTTGGTAATTATATTGCAGAGTGCGGGTGCAGTGTGTATGTGTGCGAAACTATTCAGTCAGAGTAGAAGATGGAATTCCAGTGTTTTATCAACATGTTTAATGTTGCAAATTGAATATGTTCTCGCCGCTCTCTTCTCATTTTGTTACAGATAATGTTGTTACTGTGCAATTTCCATTTATTTCTGTAAAAAGAGTAAGATCGTGTTGAAATGCAATTTTTATAATACACAAAAATATCTGAATGCAGACGGGTAGTGTGTTTTATTTTTTTCTTTTCTTTGTGCATCTACCATTATAGCACTGACAATATGGGGAGATGTTTAGACAGTGCAATTGTCATTTTTAAGGTAGCTAAAAATAAGACTTGGCGGTAGCTGTGTGCACGATTCCATTCAGTATATAAGTGTGTGTTTTCTGAACGGAACATAATAGTAACATAATGAAATAGCTTGCTGCTGGAGGTACATGAGTCAGCAGAAAGAGAGGCCCTGGACATAGTTCACTGATGTAGATAAGTTGGTGATGAATACCACATGTTAGCTCGCTGTCGTAGATAAGTCAGTGAGGGCAGCCCATAGTGGCACTCCAATTGAAAATGTGGTGTTCCTGAAATGGAAGCCTGAGGCCTCTCTAGTGATCACACAAACAAACTAAACAAAAATAAGGGGTTCTGGATATTGGGGCCACATATAAAACAAAGGAATTATGCTCACCAGAAATACCACCAATAACGCCTACCAACATAAAGTATACCACTAAATGTATCTGTGTGCTGAAATAATGTATGTATACTGTAGTACTATATACCAAATCTAATCTGAATGCAAAGAGTGATTATTACTGAATTATTTTCATTTTGGCGGTAAGAAAATACCGCTAAGCCCCAAATCTATACAAAATACCCAACAGTACCAATGCAGCATAAGGGATCTAACCCTGTGAATATTTTTGCAACAATCGGGATCCAACCCATTGCAACAATGGGCTCTAACCCAGTGAATTGGACACTTTGGGATTTAACCCATTTATTCTTTTTCTTTTTTCAGTTAGTATATTGGCCAGGAATTGGAGTGTGCGCCTCACCCCTCTTTTTTACATGTAATTTGTGGAGATCCGGACTCCAGAGGCTGTAGCACTGGGGACATTTTTCCCTATAGTGGAGAATCATAGTTATGGTTTTCCCCTCTCCCCCTGCTAAGGGTAAGATGTGTGCTCCTGGAGGGGAGTCTTTCCTTGGTCACCTGAAATGTACTAATGATTTCACTACAGCTCCCATAATTCTTAGAGACTGCATTAGCAATTTAATTGGATTCACCTGAAGTGAAAGGCAACACAGCCTCGGTGAAGAGTGTTGGGACACGAAAGCGCTAGGAGGAGGAGAACAGCAGCCCAAATGCAGCATAAGGGATCCAGCCCTGTGAATATTTGAAGGAGGAGAACAGCAGCACCAATGCAGCATAAGGGATCTAACCCTGTGAATATTTTTGCAACAATTGGGATCTAACCCAGTGAATTGTACACTTTGGGATTTAACCCTTTTATTCTTTTTCTTTTTTCAGGTAGTTTATTGGCCAGGAATTGGAGTGTGCACCTCACCCCGCTTTTTATTACATAAAAAGGGCAAAGAGCCCAAATGCCATTACTTGCTCAAAAGGGTTTCGGGTGAATTACTCTCTGACATATTTAAAATATAAAATAGGATGATCATTCTTACTCTGAAAATTCTCTTTCTGTTTATGCAAATGAGTTGCCTGGCATCCATTTCCTTCCAGCATTGGTCTGTCTGTGGATGCGGGGCTGCCAGAAGCTGTGATGTGTCTGTGATAAACCTCTGTGAATAAGATAAGACTACATCTCAAAAAGTACAACCCCTCATCAACCAGACTACTTATTCTCATCAAGCTCAATATTCCTAGGAGCGGACATAATGCTTGGCAAGTTGCTCTGGAAAGAGGAGCTAGCAAAGCTCAAGAGTAGCACCAGTGCTTTAAGTGGGGTGAGAAATCGAGGCGTGGGGCTGTAATAAGGATGTGTGGTCTAAATGGTGGATGTGGCCTGGACCGTGCTGTGAATGTCATGCAAGTAGTGGAAGGAGTTGGAAGAAAATGCATTTAAATGACCAGCATTAGTGTGTCATTAAGGGGAGATTGCATAAAATTGCATGCTGTGGGGTACATTGACACACTAATGGTGGTCATTTAAATGCTTGTTAAATGTAATCACCTACAACTCCCAACAGTTCTCGTGCTCGAGATCTGAACCGGAGGCCTTCTGGTAACCTGACAGTGTAATAGCCTACTGTGCTATTCAGTAAGTGGATTAATGTGTTTGTTTTATTCAATAGACTGCTTGCCACATAAGGCCAAGTTACGGGCTTTATGTCGCAAGCAGTCTATAAAATGAAACAAAAGAAATACAGCACACCCTATGACGTAGCACAACAATGTGCTATCTGGTAGCTGCTGGATTGCTTTTGTTTTATTCAGTAGACTGCTTGCCACATAAAGCCCCGTTATAGGCTTTATGTGTCAAGCTATGACATAGCACAACACTTGTCACACAAAGCCCGTGAGAGGGCTTTGTGTGACAAGCAGTCTATTAAATGAATCGAAGGCAGTTCAACAACTTCCAAGTAGCACAGTGCTATGACACTGGCTTGCAATGAGCTTAGGTCAAGTGAGAGGAGCAGGAATTAAAAATAAATATATAAATATTAAAAGTGATTGCATTGCTGAGCGGAGCCTTGCCGAGGGAGCGCACCCGGCTCGATGGATGTTTTGGGAGACTGCCGGGGCAGAGCAGTAGGCAGGCGGTTCCGGCTGACAATGTGCTTGGCTCAAACTGCTGCTGGCAAATAGGGCCTTAGCATACTTATAAAATGGTGTCCATTAGTCATGCTATGAGCTGCCACAAAACCAGGCTTCAGAAAGATTATTGAAAGTTGACATGTGGCTTTTGGAAAATGATTGTGCCCTTTGATGCAAAGATTTTTCGAAATAGGTAAATACATCAAGCACATAGTCGGTTAATACAAATAATACCATTGTCTGCTGCAGTTCGGGACACATTTTTTACACAGTGGAATTCTTCTTTTGCGAGATAATCTTCATTATGATATCCAATACTGGAAATAAATAATTGCACAGTAGTTACCATGCAGTGTGCATGTGCAAACTTTATCAAACATGGCCGCCAGCATGGAAGAGCTCAGAGTTCAAAGAGTTCCGAGATGGGTGGGATTAGCCATATGGATTAACAAGGCTATGGGCAGGGAATGGGAGGGATCAATAACCAAACAACACCTAATACACTAAGGGCCTCTATTACATGGTCGGCAGTAACCCACCGATTGCCACTGAACTTGTAACACTGTTTCCGGTACCTAGCTTCACATTGCCACCGGGACATTGCAAGTCACGGCAAACTGGGAATCTAGCTGCCACAAAATGTTTGTTCCCATTCCTGTGGAGTCCCATCAGACTCCATGATAATGGGTTCACAGACGCACCGGCACCATTACTAGCGGTGCCGGTGCTTCCGTGATGAGTCTGCATAACAGGGCCACTGTGCGCGGCCGTGTTAGACCTATCGGGAGCAGCGGCCCTGGAAGGCAGACTTGGTTGGAGTGTGGCAGTCCAGAAACAAGGGTGCTGGTAAGCTTACCGGCACCCTTGTTTCCAGACTGCCACACTCATAATGAGACCCTATGTGTCCCTCCTCAAATGTCATTCTTGTGGACGTCTTGTGTAAAGCCCTCTTCCCCATGTACACATGATTCGGTATTTTAATGCATTAGTTTGGGCTATTATAAGGTTTTGCAAGCGACACCTAATAGCCCAAACTAAAAGGTATTTCAAAACACGTATCAGAAACGGTTGCCACAATATTTTAACTTGAAATTCCCTTACAAGAGTGTGATCCTGGAAGACTTCAAATATCCTTGATGTTGTAGATTCTCTCATGGGAGATTAGTTCCACCTGAGTGTGGGTACGTATTTGGGAGTCAGCCTGGGCACTACTGTCCAGCACTCGCTTCCACTGCTCGATGCAGCACCAGGGCTGTCAGTCCCCCAATATTGCCATGCTCTGTCTTACTAAGGAATCACAGCGCACTTTCTGATCTGCTCATCGGGTATGTGTGGCTCCCTCACTCTATTCTACACAGGCTTCTTTTGGCAGTAACTACTGTGGTAATCTCGTCTTCCAGATCAGCAAAGCCCTGAGCAATCCCCTGCACACCACAGCTTCTCCTGAGATGAAGCATTTTGCATCAGTATTTTGTTAAAAAACACTCAAATAATGAAAGGTACAAGTTAAGAAAATATTTTAAATGCCACTACATAGGGTGACATTGAATGGCAATAACATCAATACCACAGTAAATACCCAGGCAGCCCAATCTGCAGGAGCAACAAGGAACCCTTTTCATGTGAGCAATATTATTACATAATGTGTAAAAGTAGATATATTTTGCATTATAATGTTGGCCTAAGCACATACACAATGAACCGTGTCATCGCTGTTCCCAAAAACGCCATCTTGGCTGCTTTGCTCTCATTTTTGAGTTTTCATTCTAAACGCGGTGAACGCTCCCAAAGTCACTGCTTTGGAAGCTTCCCTAAAGCATGCCCCGACACAGGAATGTCAAAATCACTGAGCATGCTGCACTCTGCAACCGAGAACCTTGAAGCACTGGCACGAATGTAGCAAATCTGTAAATGAGGTGCCAATAGGTCTTCCTTGACTGTCTTGTTTTCCGCAGCTAATTGTGAATGTGCAACCAGACAATTAAAGCAATGCATGATTTACAGCATATTCTGTTTCTGAGATGAACAAACTACTGAGTAGACATGCAGACTGACCTTTCAACTTAGCACAAACATAGATAAAGTAGCGCCAGGAATGTTACATTGTACTGAAGAACGCAATATACTCCTAGATCCGCTCTACTTCGCTTCCCAGACAGTGAATAGTCTGCAGGGTGACTAGGAGTGTTCAACCACATGTTGTCATGGAGAATTGCTCACATTCATGGGTTTTTAGGTCACCAGCAATTGTTACGTGATGAGCTAGCCTGAATTCGTCATGATACTGTACAAGTGCATAAAACACCTGTACGCAGATACGTTTTTGCTCACTTTTCCTATGCTTGTATGCTGCGCATTTGTAAAAGTTTGTCTGCACTCGAGTGTGAATAAACTGTTGTTTATACATTTGTTCCTCGTGACTGGTGTGTCTTCATTGTTTTACAGTAGCCTCCTATTTTCTGACTAACAAAGGTGGAGAAGAGCCAGGGCGGCACACCTTATCTAATAACAAACGAAAATTATAACAAATATAATGATAATCATGTTAACCTAACAATCCCTCTCCTACACTGTCTACACATGCTACAAGCATTCCTGACCTGCAGGAAAGTGTTAATTCTTGATAGCACCATTTCTTATTATTGATCTCGCCCAAAGCAGGTGACACCAGAAATCAAGATGCCCTGTAGAGAAACATTTTAAGGGCAGCAGAAGACAAAAAGGTGGCTCTGGTCCACATTTCCTAAAAGGTGGTTCTGGTCCACATTTCCTTAAAGGTGGCTTGTGTCCACTTTTCTTAAACAGTAGTTCCGGTTCACATTTCCTGAAAGGAGGCTCTGGTTCATATTTCCTAAAAGGTGGCTCAGGTCCATATTTGCTAAAAGGTGGGTCCTGCCCATATTTCCAAAAAGGTGGCTCAGGTCCACATTTCTTAAAAAGTGGCTTGGGTCCATATTTCCTAAAAGGTGGCTTGGGTTCGATATTTGCTAAAAGGTGGCTCAGCCCACATTTCCTAACTGGTGGCCCGGGTCCACATTTCCTTAAAGGTGTTTTGTCGTCCCATTTCCTAAAAGGTGACTCTTTTCCACATTTCATAAAAGGTGACCTGTTCCACATTCCCTAAAATGTGGCTTTGGTTCACATATCCTTAGCCATCCTCTTCACGTTGTTGAATACTTCCCACTAAGTGTGCCTTTAATTACCAAATCAAAAATGTTGATTTTAACAAAAACAATTTCCTTGATGGTTGAATTGCCATTGAGTAACCCAAATACCCCATAATGAGGTCAATCTCAAAGCATTTGAAATGAGTCTCTTATTCATTATTCACTGAAAAAACCTTAGTTGAGGTGCAGTTAAGTTTCACAGATGTAACACAATGAAACCCTTGAAATTCAGCAGATGTGGGAAGTAATGACCAGCTTAACTTGATGTCCCCCCTAGTGCTATGTTACGCATAATGCCATTATGTATGTCATTGTGAATCCCTACTCTTATAATATGTATGTGCTCAATGCCTTTGGAACCGGAACACTGACAGTGAAGCTTGTAATGACTTCCAAATCCACAGAATGTCAAGGGTTCTGTTGCATTCAATCTGTGCAATTTAACTTCACGATAACTAAGGTTTTTTCAGTTAATTTAAAGTGTTTTGTTACACCATAGTTGTTCTATGTGCACTAGCCGTGGCCTTCAGGTTTGTCCACTCTGCATGTTCCCCCAATATGTTTCTTTTGGACCCACTAGGTGGCCTGGCCTTCGGCCGTGGGCGCTACCTTCGGCCTTGGACAAGGAGCACAGCCTTTGGCCGTGCCCACTGTATATTTTGAAACACTACCGGCCACGATCCATGGCTGAGTGGCCATGGCCTTTGGCCATGTCCACTATACATGTTCTCCCAATATGTTTCTTTTGGACCCACTAGGTGGCCACGGCCTTCACCCATGGCCACTATACATGTCTTTCGGTCCCGCTAGCCAGGGCCTTCGGCCCTGTCAAGTGACCACAGTTTTTGGCTCTTTCCACTGTATATTTTAAAACACTACCTTTCTTTCTTGCTCACTATCCATGGCCTTTGGCTGTCGTCCCTTTACATGTTACCCCAATAGCTTTCTGATGGTCCCTCTAGCCATGGCCTTTGACCATTGCCAGAACCCACGGCCTACAGCCATGGCCACTCTACATATGGCTTCGATAGGTTTCCTAAACAGGCCCACTAGCCATGGCCTTAAGCCGTGGCCACTTTCCATGTTACACCCCTCGACATATTGCCCCAATAGGTTTTGTTGGGGACCACTAGCCATGGCCTACGGCGGTCTCCACTTTCCAGATTTCACCATTCGGCTCCTTAAAGTAACCCAGTACCAATATCCTTCGGCCACAACTATTACCCCCACCTCACTGGAGCTGTAACAATACTCTTTTATTTTTTACGTTTTTTTCCTATAAACACGTTCATATTTTCAATGTACTATAAACAACCCCGGCTATCAGTAAACACACGCAAATAACCACAGTTATTTTTGTGTGACACACTTTCATTCCCGATCCCATTTTCTTCTATAACCTGCAGTATAACACTGGTTATGCGAAAACATTTAAACTCTGAGCTTGGTCTACACCCACCCAAACATCTCAATTTCTCCCAGTGTTCTCTTTCCCCTCCCTGCCACTAGCCCAATGCCATTTAATCCTTTTTCCTCCTCCAAAGGCATTTTTTCTACTTTTCATTTTTGGGTAACTACGGTTATACCCGTTATAACTGCGGTTATCACTCGCATCTAGCAAAAAAACAAATCATGACTTTTTCATTTCGGAAAAACCTCTACTGCAAAGCACCATAGGAAACATTTAGCTATAGTTTGGGGAGAAGAGGGTACCCCCTTCACTGTCAAATATTTGAACAACTACTGGACAGAATAATTCCTGACACCTCCCAGAAATCAAGTCAACCCTTCGTACCTGGTCCAATTCTGTCAATAAGTTTTTGCTGTGCGCTGGGCAGAAATGTGAACTTCTCTATGGGGAAATGGATTGGAGTAGGCCCAAAACAGCATTTTATTTCTTTCTTAATAACTTTTTCATTTTCTAACAAATCTTTCCCAAAATGTCCAGCCTGGGGGTGGGGCGCGACAAACATTTTGTTTGCAACATATCAACCAAATCCATCATGCAAGTCAAATGTTATTAGGAATTCAATTTTGGGGTTTCCTACGGAACGTAATACTCAACTTAACTAACGTTTGGCGACTGCTGCACTATAATTACCAGTACTTTGGTGCTTCTGAAGAAGCCAATTACTCACTGGGCCATTAAATGCAGAAACAAGCTTCCTGTTAGCAATTTCAATCATTCAAGAACCCTGACTACTGCGATAGGCAGCTGCTCAAAATGGATGCCAAAGTCTCAGAGAATTTTGGAAATAACACATGATGATGACAACACTATGAGAAGTTGCAGATGATTTCTGTAAATGGGAGAAAACATATGTTATCTGGAAAAGTTTAGTTATTTATGTCGCACAGTGAAAATCATGCTGGAGTTGAGAGCGACATTTGCCTCCCTACTATTATGCTGCTATTTTGTCTTCAAATTCTCTGCAAAATGCATCCAAAGCCACTGCACAATGCTCTGTCTTTTATTTTACCACTAGATGTCTGCTTTTAATTGAGGAGTTGTCATCATATATGTAGAATCATGCCCTTTCCACAACACACACAGGTGATCTTTGATCCGAAATGCATCAGATGGTTTGGTCTGCCCTCTCGAGCAGCACATGTATTTGTATCATGTCAAATAAAAAACTGTTTTGCTTCCCACAAAAGTCTACAATGAATTACTTTTAAAATAATTCAGCCATTTGGTCAGGGACGTTGATTCACCAAAATGCCAGGGGTAGCGGAAATGAAATCACAGACCTGGTGACATCACAGGAAGTGATGTCACTTGACCTTTAACCCAGGTGGCATTAGTTCCTCTTTAACCCTGGTGACATTACCAGAAGTGGCTTGCAGGTGTAAAGAAAAATACATAAACGTAAACATTTTTAAATACCAAATAATTACTGAAGCAGACAAGAATATTTTAGATATCAACCGCATTTTAACAAGGGTGCTGCCTTCACATTCCATGGAAGGAGTCATGATATTATGAGTATAGACCTAATAGCACAAAGTATGCCCAGGCAATTTTGGTTCCACCATCGGGTTCGCTATTTGAAGATTTGAATATATCTTTAAGCAATAATTATGACAAAGCATTGAGCATTTTTGGGGAGTGCTGTGACCCAATTCTTGCTGAAATGGACTCAAACAAACTTACATTGATGGAATGCCCTGTGAAGATGTACAACACAATGAAAACTATAAAATGGTGAAAACAATACAGTGAGGGGGTAATTCATGGAATAAATGTGCGCTGAAATCAGTGACACAAGCAGGCGCAAGCGTGCCATTATTGGAAGGACCTGCGCGTGTAATTTCCGGGATGTGCGCCAAATCCATGCGTGGCGCACACCGGCACATGTGTCATTTCCACATCCCGAACGCTGTGCGTGACGGGCACAGCGAAAGCGCACAACGTCAGCGCACACATCAAAAAGGGGGCGGAACACGCGGGATGGGGAACAACGCATGAAAATAAGGGCGTAACAGGGGAAGTACTGCTGGGAAGTACACGGAACGCCCACACACACGCAAACTACACATATTCATGGAATCGAAGAGGGAAAACCCACGCATGTCAAAACACACACACACGCACAATTACGTCCGCTACACGAAAGCAGGCGGAAGTGCCCTCGCACAGCATGAAAGTGCGTGCAAACAACAAACAAGCATATACAGCTACGACAACTGTCCCGTTCCTCGCAGCAGTGATCATGGGACACCGCAGGAGAATAGCCAGGCCCCGCATTTTTTTGCCCAGGACCAGCCTTTTTGGGATGCCTGATGACCAGGTCTATGGTAGGTATAGGTTTCCACCTCATATCATCGTAGAGCTGGTTAGAGAGTGGGAGGATGATCTCACATCGCCCACCCTGTGCTCCCAAGCATTGAGCCCCTTGGAGATGGTGCTCAATGTACTGCATTTTTTGGCCACTGGGTAATTTCAGCGGACAACTGCCATAGTGGGGGGGGTCTCACAGGCCACGCAGTAACGCTGCCTACACCAGGCACATATACATGCCCATAACACCTGCAGAAAGGCAGGCCGTGGTCCTGGACTTCTACAGGGTGGCACACTTCCCCAAAGTGCTCTGTGCCATAGATTGCACCCATGTGGCCCTACATCCACCTAGTGCCACAGAGCACATCTATCGAAACCGCAAGCACTGGCATTCCATCAATGTGCAGGTGTTATGCGATGCCAAGGGGATCATCACCTCTGTATGTGCAAACTTCCCTGGGTCCACCCATGATAGTTTCATGTTCAGAATGTCCACCATGAGCCGAGCCCTGGAAGCTGGGAAGCATGGCGACACATGGCTCCTAGGTGAGTACAAATGCCTGTGCACATGCATACATGTCACACACAGACAAATACAAAAGCCCCACTAATGACAACTATTATCACCTTACCAGGGGACAGTGCCTATGCTGTGAGCACCTACATGATGACGCCCATACAGAACCCCACCACACCACCCCAGGTAAGATACAACGCAGCCCATATTGCAACTAGGACCATAGTGGAGCGCACTTTCGGAGTGCTCAAGTCACGCTTTCGCTCCCTTGACCGCTACTGTGGCCAGCTACTATATGCACCCCCAGTAGTGTCAAGGATCATTGTGGCAGCATGTGTCCTGCACAACGGTGCAACACGGCATGGCGTACCAGTGGACATGGTGGTGCTCCCACATCCCCAACCACACTCACTGCCACTGCGCATGGGAGGGGAAAGGGCATGTGGTGAGGCAGCCCGTACCCAGCTTGTGGCCACATTTTTCACCTAAACTCCAACCCCTGCGGAGTGCACACAGGCCTGGCACATAACAGGTCACAATCGATGATGACAAAGGGACAGTTAACTGTCACTACCTTACCACCCTGAGAATGTGTCCACTGAAGTGCCACATTGTGTGCGTCCCTAGATACTTAAACACAACCAATCCCAGGTGACCAAAGGGAACACATTCAAGGCATCCCCCCTTGTTAAACAGGGCATGAAAGGACTGGCATGCCACCCAAAACCTCCCAACACTCCTCAACCCTGACTGCCACACCATACCATGGCATGCAACATGAAAACATTCAACCATATGCACAACACATGACACAATAGTCATGAAGTGCCATGTGAGAAATGTAAGTAGTCACCAGACAATTATACCTCACATGGAATCGGAAGAAAGGAGTGACCAAAACCTCATACCCTGAAAACGGTGCCACAAATGCATGCCACCAGTCGTTCAAGCAACAAAAGTCGGAATACCTTTCGCCATGCACACTGGACAATAGCAAATGGCCATATCAAACACAGCACACTGCACAGCACAGTGAGTTTGCATTGCATTCATGAAAACTCCTCTGCATCATTTCAAAAAATGGCATACAACCAAATATCACCCTTTCATGCATGTACACGAATAATGACTCTAGAGTGAACATGAATTGTTGTGACACAGCATGCATGAGAAGGCAATCTGGGTGCAATGTATCTGGGGGCAGTGTTGCCTAAGTGTATTCGTCCATATGGACATGTCTAGAATACATGCATGTGAAATTAAGTGAATATCAGTGTCCCGTACACAGCACATATGAACATAGCACCAAGGACCCCCCTGTGTCTCAAATCACACCCATCCCCTAACACGTCAAAATAAATCACTACATTGCATCAGCCATTGGCCAGCAGAACATATCATGTACAGATTATACCACATCGGCAATGGCAGACAGGGACCCATCACTGAATCATAGAAATCGATGAAATGACAACACACAAACTTCATCAAAGTGCATCAATGAGGGAGTGAATAAGAGAGAAGAACAGTACATTCCTACATGTCCTTCAAACAGTCCACAGTGTGAGAATTAACTGGAAAAGCAAAGTACATATTATAAATGCCAGGACCAATAAGGCAGAGCCTAGGGAGGGAATGTAGGATGACATAACTAGCATCAACATTCCTATGCCTGACGGGAATAGTCGCAGTGCAGGAGTCACATAATGAGGGGAGTGACGGAAGAGGATGGAAGAGTAACAAAACAAGTGACAAACTATGGTAGGTCTACAAAGAATCAACATAGTGCTGGGGAGGCGGAGAAGAAAGACAGAGGGGAAAGGGGGAAGAGATTACCTGTAATCAGTGGTGGAGGGACTAATTATCAAATAAACTGTCAGAATAATGCTTAAAATGGTGATGGTGAAGGACAGAGGCAGAAGGGCAAATGTCTGCAAAGAACAAGCACCTATGTATCATCATGGTCAATGGCAATTTGGCTAGTGGTTGAAAATGACAGCCAGAGTACAAGGAGGTGGCCAAAGGGGGGTGGAGAGGGAGGAGAGAAGGGAAGAGGGGGCCAAGCTCAAAATGACCAATGGGGAAGATGGTGAAAGAAAGCACACACAGGGGGCAGAGGGAAACCTGCTGGTAAGGAGAGTAGGGGATGTGATGATGAAGGGGGGAGACAGAGGGACACTGACAGGGGCAGAGGAGACAGGGGGTCTTCAAGTGACTGAGAAGGCATGTGGACAGGTCTAGACAGGGGCACCTTACTGGGCTTTTGATAGTATGGCAGGCTCAAGCATCCTGGTTGGCCGGATTTTCACAAGGGCCAAGTGCAAACAGATAGGGTGGGGGGAACAGGTCCAGGACACAAAATGAAAATTAAAATGACAAACAATGTAGTCATAACTCAGATGTCACATCCAAACACCAGCCAGGGCTGGGAAATGTCCAAAGGGGTGCTAGCAAGGAATGGGGGGTTGTTGAAATGCGTGGTGACGGGGTAAATCAGCGTGCAGCCTTCAAGTGGCATATCAAAATCACTGTGGGAAAACTGTCCCAATTCCACATTCTCAGCACTTGGACCCCTCCCACCATCAGTGTATTGTATGCAGACAAAGGGTGCATGGTACCAACTACAGCAGGAAGTGCATCAACATACACATTCAATAAATAACAAATATCTCAAGCAACATGATGAAATGCACAGTCAGCTTAATACTCACCAAAGTGAAGTGCAGACATGCATTGGAGAACCCATCTGGAATACCCACTAGGGGTGTACACACAAGTAGAACTGCAGGCTGGCCACAGATATGACGGAAGCCCAATGCCCATGTGTGATATGCTGTTACACCAAGCCATCCTTGCAAGCTCATGGAAAAGGGAAGCAGGAGTAGCATATGTGTCAGGACCCCAAGCAAAACACATGCACAAGACAAGCCTGAATGATCCCAGCAGGAACATACAGTGGATGCCTTCCGATGCCACAAAGCACCACACTGTCACATGTATGCACAATAGACAAAATAAAATTGAAAAAAATAGAATTCTAAAGTTAATACAAATAAAATCAAATAATCTATTAAAATAAATAAAATGAAAAGAGTAACGAATGAAACAAAAGCAAAATCAATAAAATAGAAGAAAACCTGAAAAAACCCATAAATAAACAGCAAAGTGAAATAATTGAAAAATAACAGCAAAATAACAGAAAAATTAAATCAAATCAAAAATTAAAATGAAAAGATAACATACTTACCAAAAACCATACAAATTTGATGAAAAATCAGAAATATTTTCTGATAGAAAACTGCTGGAAAAAAGAAAAAAAAATGTCAGGAAAAAAAAAAATCAAAAATGGCCATATATGACCCAGGGGGTGGGGGGCAAACAGGAGGTTGTAGGTACAGGGTGCACCTCTACATCCACATGTGTAGATGTCGAGGTAAAAAAAAAACTCACTAGGCGCAGCACCTGCACGGCCCAATCTATGTTGGAGATAGGTTGTCATCGTCACCCTCTGGATCAGAATCAGAAGGTGGAGGTGGTGCAGTTGACTCACCACGCCTAGCCACACCTTGCCCCTCAACGGCAGCAAGTATGCAGGTCTGGTAAGCCAGGTCCTGGCGGGCAATGAGACTCAGGCCAGCATGCATTACCTCACATGTCACACGTGCTGCCTCCTGCAGGGACTGACATGTGAGACGGAGTTCTGCTTGCATGGCCTCACATGACAAATGGAGTGACTCCCTGCTTGCACAGAGTTCAGCCGAGAAGGTTCTTTCAAGCTGTCCAAACCTGTCTTCTGTCCGCCTACTCTGATCCATCATGAGGTCAGCTAGAGTAGATCGGAGGGCTTGATGTTCTACCCTCAGGGCCTCACGGTGTGCCTCTGCTTGAGCATTAAGTGTTTCACGCAGCACCGCCATTTCAGCATGGCACGCCCTGTCATACGACATCATGCCCAGCCTGAGTGAGCGGCACGTGGACTGCCTAGCCCGCTGATTGAGCACCATTTGCCTAACAGAGGGGAGGATGGAATGGGCCACACTTTCCATACCTTGAACAATTGTCTCAACTGCTCCACCCTGTTGCTGTGCTATGGAAATCAGGGAACGCTCCCACGCAGTTGACCCCGGTGACACACGGCCACTGCGTCACCGGACACCACACCTGCTGGGCCCAAGGAGACATGGTCCTTGCTGGGTTGGAGCCACCTACGGCTGCAGGACTGCATCCCTCTGTCGACCTGATGCCCCAGGAACATGGCCAACTGGTGTCGAGTGTGACTGTTCACCCATAACCACCACAGGTGAACATTCTAACCCTGCCTGGCCCCATACTGCAGGTGTTTCAGACAGAAGACCATCCGACACAGGATCACCTACCGGCGATGACACGTCATGATGCAGATCCGGCTCAACATAGTGGTCAGAGGATACATCAGAGCCTGACTCAGAGTCAGCTCTGGACACGATGGCCTGGAGCATGTGTGGGTTCTCGTGGGCTGCCACCCCACGACCACCACTGGTGACTGCTTGGTCATGTGAACGGACCACCGTGTCTGGTATGACATCTTCATTCTCTGCCGCCAGTGCGTCATCACCTGCAACATAAAAAAGAAAAACAAGAACATGCACGTCAGTAGCACATACCACACACATACAGTTGACAACATTGACAGACAAATAATGAAACAACCATGTCACAGGCAAATCAAACCCCAACATGCATCCAGTAGCATTGCAATGCAGGGCCATTCCAAAAGCAGTAAAGGATGTGTGCAAAATGTGAAGTCATCAAATGTATTGCATGTTGCAAATCACCTGCATCACACACAACCTCTAGAGGGCATACATGCAATTCAAAAATGAGAGATGGTAACAAATAGTCGGCACCTAGCATAAGCATGTGTTACCACACAGATAGATACAGCTAGACATGTAACCAAACACACCATGATACATGTAACATGCATGTTTATGTGCAGCACTCAACTACAATCAACTATGCACAGTACATGTGTCGTAGGAGGCATCTATGCTAGTGCATTTCCAAACTGTGATGGGAGGGACATGGTTACATACATGTCAGGTCAACATCACACAGCACCATCATGATTGCACAGTGAGGGGCTTAACTTGGCACAGGAGTGGGTGCGTGTGTTGTAGTGCATGTGTGGCCCCTCAACTTACAACATCAAGATGTACGTAGTGATGATAATATTCAAACAATATGCCAGTTTAAAGGCAATTGCAGGCATCATGTGCAAATGGCAAGCACCAGGTAGCATGGTTTCTGTGAAACACTCGCCCTATGGCCAATAGCAGGGAGGTACTGCATGGCAATGACATGTTCCACGCAGAACTGTGCATTGTCAGACAGTGTAGGTGTACGTTTATTACATTTCATCAGTCAAATGTCTCTACAGCCAATGAGAAGTGGACATGATGGAGGAGAGTTGAGGAACCATCCATAGTACATCTATGCATGTTGAAGACAACACCAGTTGAAAAGTGGTCATGGGCCTGAAACTGGTGGGGCCATGGCCATGATACAGATGTGCACAGCTCAAAGACCTGCGTGATGACACACAGACCTACAGTGAGCATGACATGGCTGTCCTAATGAGATGACACTTGGATCATCCTGGAAATATACATAAATGAGCTGATGGTGAAGGACACCTAGGGGCATACATGGAATGCACATGTAACATGATCCTGCACATATGAGCATGGGGAGCCACTGCCATCAGCACACTTAGAGTGAGCTACACTGCACCAAGGACAAAGGATGCGTATGACATGATGTGACAGCTCATCATGACTGCACACGTACATAAGTGGCTCAGAGCGCAAACAAGCAAATAGAGGGGAACAAGGGAGAAAAGGAATTCAACGCAACTATCATACTGGGCACAGTGACATACAGAACACGCTAGTGCATGGAGAAGGGATAAAGGGTTGAAGACCCAGGAAGGGGGAGAAGGGGAACGTGCCAAACAGAACAGACCAAAGAAGGCAAATGAAGTGCAATGATAGAATGTCCATTCAAATAGCGGTAGTGCAGCCAGCAAGTGGCAAGTGCAAGACGATTTGGACAGGGCAAAACTGATGAGTGCAGACAAAGAGTGCTGGACTGTATGGGGATAGCACTGGACCCATTGATATGGGAGGCCTGTAGGCAGTGCAGCAGGGAGGCAGGGTGAGCAGGTACCTGATCCGATGGACAGAGTGTGTGCAGGGGCACAGTGTCAACTGTTCAGCTGGGTAGAAGAGGGGCTAATGCAGGAGCATGAAGGAAGGTGTTCAGGTGCTACCAGAAGCAGATATATCTCCCCTCAAGATTCAACGTGGCCAGTTGACAGTTCAAAAGTGAGTTCCCAGCTCTACACACAGATCTGCTCCTACCTCATTCATTAAATTAACGACTGAGCTTGAGGGAATGTGGGGTAGAGGAGAAAAGGTCTCAAGGGGGGAGGGATTGGTAGAGGGATTGGCGAAGGTATTTTCTACCCAGTCCCAAAGAAACCTTGTGCACAATGCAGAGGGTCTAAAGCAACATCCTTGCATCCACTAGTAGCCAGTGAAGGGGTCACATAGCTGGAATGATTGGATCCCAGGGCTTGTGGCCAAGGACAAGTCTTGCAGTCCTGTACCGGATTAGTGGTGGAGGGTGGAGGCCGGTCGATTATTGAATGAGACTGTCTCAGTACCCCAACCTTGAATGAACCAGAGCTGGACAGACTGTGAGCATGTAGGAGGATGTTAGGGAGGGCACAGTACCCTTGAGGTGGTGGAGCAATAAGTTAATCCATTCCAAGATACATCACAAATGTGTGTGTAAAAGGTATGTGTTGTGTCAAAGGTGACCCATAGGTTCATGGCCTTGCAGGTGGAGGAAGGAGGAGGGCCAAGCGGGGCTGGCCAGAAATTGATTGCAAATGATGTAAAAGGTGCATCAATGAGGAGGATGTCAGTCTTGCTGGCATTCAGACAGAGACCGTTGGTAGTACACCAAAAGCAAATGGCATTGAGGCTATCTGAAATAAGGGAGGGACAAGAGGTGGCCAAGGGCAGCCAGGAAATTAGTTGGTTGTCATCAGCATAGCACCAGAACCCGTCCAAAAAAATGATAATGCAGTAGTTAAGAGCTGCCAGGTGCTCTTTGTGAATTGAGACCTAAAGTTCAGACCCCTGGTGAACAACACAGGTGGAGAGGGAGATTGAAGATAGGTAAGAGCCAACTTGTAGCTGGGTGGGTCAAACAGGCCAAACACACATTTCATTGAGTTGCACGCATCAATACTCACCAGATGATGCATCACAGTCCATCCTCTCTCCCACTCCACAGATTTGTTCCTCTGGGATGAACTCTGAAGCGATGTCCTCATGCTGAGTGAGTTCATCCTCCTATGATGGTGGCCCACCATCAGTCACCAGAGACATGTTGCGATTGGAGGCACGCTTTTGCTTAGCACTGCGTTTGTGGTCATTCCAGCACTTGTAGCAGTCCTGAGCTGTGCACACCTGGAATCCCATGGTTGTCACACCATCCGCAACATGCTGCCAGTGGACCCAACGCTGGTCATGTGTTGTATGGCACTGTGGGCCCACAAGCTTATCGCGTTGGTGTTCCGACACGTAGCCCTCAAGGAAGTCCAGTTCCTGATTGCAGAAAGGCTTCTTCCTTGACATGCCGGAGCCGTGTCTGGGGTCCCAGCCTCTTGTGCGGGAGCACGCTTCCTCCTTTTGGACAGTGGTATTGACCCTGATGGGGCAGTGTGGCCCTGATCCGTGGGGGAATTGGCGCTGGTGGACTGGACCAAAGCATTGGGTGTTGGTATGAGGACAGAAGGTCTTGCTTGGGTCACTGCCGGGGTAGTGTTGGCTGCACCTGCACATGCAGTTACCACCACCCGGGGGCATGGGGCAGCAGATGTCAGTTTTGCCCCAGATATGTGTGCCACAGTCACAGCCACAGTGGACGCACAAGAGCCCACCTTCCGGATGAGATAGAAATCGTTCTGGGAGTCCTCCTCACACAATGAAACATGCGCTGCCTGGCCCAGAGCCTGGGTGGAGGTGTCCACAGCTGCACCTACAGCTACCACAACCGGTGGGCCTGTGACAACAGATGTAAATTGCTGTTGGGTGATATGGGCACCAGGTTGTGATGAACAAGACATGCACCGACCGTAGCCGGCCGGTAACCCTGTGCTGCACTCCTCGCGGGAATTAGTCCTAAGTAGTAATTCTGCCTTGCAGAAACTAAAGACTGCCTCGCGGGAATATTTGTTCGTTTTTCTCAGTTTTCAGGCTCAGTTTTCAACAGTCTTCAGAATGGTGTGATTGGCTTGATCTAATATTCAAATAGTCAACCGGGTACATTCGACCCTGTCTAGCTGTGAGACTCCCACCAAGAATGAATCCGGCTGAGAACAAACAGGTGTGAGGCAGACCTGATTGTCATTACATCATATCTCCAACAGATTTGCTAAACAGATTTAATTTATACCACACCAATACCTAAGATGTGCGTAAAAGAACTAATTTAATTCACAGATTTAGTTCATACAAGTCAGTTTGTAATTCAAAAACAAAGGACAGCATTTCAATTGAGCTAAAAGAATGCTCTAAAACAACAGTGTGTGGAAAAGTTCAAAAGTGGAGTACACTTCATCTCAGTATAACATGATAGAGTAATTCATATACAAGACAGTTGTCAAATTTGTAATTCACTGCTTCTGAGCCTTTACATTCACTCTGCTCAGAAGTTTTTCTAAAGACACTCCTATTGAATAATCAGTGCCAACGCGTTTCAGATTATTGGAAATCCATCTTCAGGGCAGGACGTGTTTTAGTTTCAACAAAATTCGGTAGGGATTCCTACAAAGTATAAGGATACACTCATTAGATTTATATAGAATTTGGAGGAACTCGATAGGTAACTCTCCAAAATGGAGATAGACTAACCTGCTTTCCTTGGTAAGCAGAGATAACTCATGTCCACCTGTATGATGTAAGTGACATGGCAAAACAGTTTGTGAGTATTAGATCAAGGGTGCAGAGTCAAACTCTAAAGTGCTGTTAATATAATTCATCATGACTCACCCGCTCAAAAGAACCAAATGTCTCGCTGGGTGCAATGGCTGTATCGGGCCTTGGTTCCAACAATGCGCAACTGAAGGTTTGGAGAAAAAGGAAAGGGTGGTGATATTAGATCGTATCCTCTCAAGCCAGATAGGCTGTAATCAATGTAAGCTTCGGAGTGGGCTGTTGGCCACTATTCTCGGATCAGTGCTAATTGCAAAATTCAACGAACGTGATCATTAATCACCTGCATTTACTTGAAACTTACTTGGAAGGGAATTGCCCACGGGACGCCGAACGAAGCCGCCTGTCACAAGGACGTGCTGCACTGCTCTCCCAAGCAAAGTAGGTTGCCATGGGAGCAGCTGCGCATGCGCATCCCCGCGCGTGGCGCCATCTTCGTATGGGACTCCGTATCATGGGCGCGATCGTAATACGTAAAACAGTCGTGTCTCTATTAGATCCTTTAATAAGGCTCGACTAGGTTGTCTATTCTCAAACGATTACGTTGGTCCAACCACACACTGTGTGTAGCGACTAAACTCCTAAGGCATATACTGAGGGCAGACGCGGTGCTGCGCATGCGTGCCATAGCTACTGTTGCTAGGGACATGCACGGAGCATGCGCCTCGTTGCCGTTCTCGTGTAGTGTAGCCACATCCCTTCCCAGATCTGCGTGCCAGTAAGACTGGCTTAATAACTGAAAACACCATCCAGTATATTGAGTCAATTCGGTCAGGTACGCAGGGTCTAGTAAAATAACTCGGACAGGAGGTATACCTGGATTAAAAGTGGCAGGGGAGGGGCAAAATGGCAGTCAAAACTGCTTAGTGCCCCTACTCCCGCTTGATTACAGAAGAGTGACAGTCTTCACCGGTGGGTCGATGCTCAGGCACCCGCCTGCATCGTACCCTCATAGACTGTCAAACAAGTTGTCAACTGGTTGTCAACAATAATCAGGATAGTTATTTTCGTAAAACTATATTCTCCATGGCACCTTAAGTGATATACTTTGTGGCAATCAGTATTCAAATCTGCTAGAGGATTCAACTGGTCACCCTGCCAGTTGTGCCGTTCACATTCTTGAATAAGTGATACAGTTGCTGAAGACTCATATTACATCGTCACACCACAGGTCCATCATGTTATAGAGTTATTCAATGAAACTCCTGGTACTGACCAGTTCACAATCTGCAGGACCACAGCCTGAATCAAAACATTGAGTTGTATGTGTAGGGGTCAAAATGAAGGCCCTGCAAACTTATTGTTGCTTAGATGAAAATTCATAGTAGTACGCACTCTTGTCCAGATGTATGATATCACAACAAACTGTTAACTAGGCATTACTTAGTTAAAAATGCTATTAAAAGCACAAACACTGGATCAACATTAAATGCATTAGAGAAAACAAATTAGATCAAATTCACAATTCATGCCCCTTGGTCTGAGGCAATCCAAAAGGTCAATCCAACTAATCTCCCTCTGGAGTAGTCTCTTTTGTACATCTCCCCCTCTCGGACCCAGTTCGACTTGTTCTAAAATCGTACACTTCAACAGTGGCCAGTTTCTTTGAATAATACTCCGGATCTTTTTGCTCTGTGCTGAGTATGTGGTGACATACACCATGGACTCATCTTTCTTGGTGTTCTTGGGTGTGAGAAGGGTATCCTTTTCAATGGTCACCACTTTCTCCTCAATTTGTGATAGTTTTGTGGGGTTATATCCTCTCTCTCTAAATGTTTGACGTAGCGAAGCTGATTGTCTCTGATATTCTGTGCTTCCAGCAGTATGGTGTGGCACCCAGGAACACAAAAAACATGTACGCGTGGAACACGCGGGCTACAATGACCTCTAAACGGTACGCATGCACAGGGGGAACCACAGTGCGAAAAAAGCGTATGCGACTCACCGTCTGCCTTGCGTGAAAAAAACAAAAAAAACATGCGCGCTTGTGCGCGTAGACAACACCCCACCAAAATAAGAGGTACGGACTTCAGACGCTGTGAAGTAATCGTGTGTGATTCCAGCAGATTAAACACACGCATCGGTCTCCACGAACAGCACGTACAGTGTTTTGCTGGCCTGCGCTCACCTTTAACCCGTGCAGAGAGCAACACCTGCACGCGTAACATTACATACACGCTTACGCACTTGGGCCCTTTCCTCGAATTAAACGCGTTCACATGCGGACGTCTGTTTTTTCATGTGCTGAATCACTATGCACCCGTCACGAGGGAAACGCCCACGTGCATAACATCACAGACGCGCTTACGCACTAAGGGCCTTTCCTCGAATTACACGCTGACGTTCAGTTTTTTCACATGCCAAATCACTCCGTATCAAGCTGGCCACGCGACAACACACGGAAGACCACACTCCTGCCCAGAAGACTATTTTCCTGTCCCTCAGAGCCCCGAGCACGCTCCCACCTGCCATCTGCTGCTGCCTGCCTACCTGCTGGCTACGTGCCCTGCTGTTTGGTGCCTGCACGTCAGTCATCTGCAGTGGTCCAGTTGTTTTGACCACCCCTGCTGGACAGAAGACTCCCGACTGGGATTCCATTGCTCCATAGCCCAGCCCCAGGACCCAGTTGCCCACCCACACCTGCCTCGGGGGTTGCCATGTCGGGCACAACACATCAGGCACCAGTGGCAACCCCCCAGCAGAGAGGCAGAGGGCTACCAGCTTCAGTGCCAATGAAGTTGGTATCCTGGTGGAGCAAGTCCTGAGGCAGTATGATGCCCTCTTTGGAAGTTCACGCGCCGACAATGAAGGATGGAAGAGGATCTGGATGGATATTGTGGCTGCCATCAACGTGGAGGGGGTGGCAGCCCGCGACATTGAACACGTTCGGAAGCACTGGGATGACTTCAGGTCCAGGACACTCAACAATGCCCGGCGCCTCTTGAAGGCAGCGGATGCTGAGGGGTGCCGGGTCCACCTTACCAACAACCAGCTGAGGGTCCTGGAACGTATACACCCAGGGCTCCACCTCCAGGTCCTTGAGAGGCAGACCCATCCAGAGTCGAGCAGTATTTGTACATGCGCACTGATTGGACGCTGTGCATGTTGAGGTGTGCCAGGAGTGTGCAGGTTGGACATATGTCTTTGTAGGCCCATGTATGGATGTGTATGAACAGGGACATGAGCCTGCCGCATGTGAGCCCTGTCATGTGTGAGACACATCAATGGTGTATGTGTTCCAATGCATTTTGGCCGAATGCATGTGTGGGTGCACAAATGTTTAAATTTCTGTGTATGTACTGTGGCATGGTTGTGGTGTCACACATGGATGCTGGTTCCACCTGCATGTATCTGCACTATGTACATGTGCATGTGTGTGTATTTGACAAGTGCGCAACTGTGATACACCATGGATGCATGTGACACTGACATGTAGGAGGCTGATTGCCAGATGTGACATGGATGGTGATGATATCACTGTGGCAGGTGGTGGAGATGTACAGATGCATGTATGTCTGGTGGCGTGTGTGCATGTGTTCTGCACTCCCTGTGTTGCATGTGATGTCAGGCTAACCTTCGGCTGCTCATGCTGTTTTATGTGTATGGATGTGCTGCCTGCTTCAACATTCCTGTTGATTAGCGCATGTGTGTGAGTTGAAATGATATCTGTGTTGGGGAGTGTGATGCCATATGTGAAGTTTGACACTGCCACTCACAACTGTCATGTGTGTATAAGACCATTGTACATTGCCCATATCTCTCCCTGTCTAAAGCGTCAACTGATGAAGAGGGTGGAGACGGTGCTGTGGAGCAAAACGACAGGGATCGCACCTCCAGCCGCAGACGCAATGCCCGGCTCCCCTCCCAGGTTGTCATCTCGTCGGGGAGTGAGGAGTCTGGTGCCACGTCCGTGGCCACAGCTGCCGAGGGTAGGTCCAAGAGGTGGAGGTCAGAGGTGGACTCCTCGGCAGCAGAAGGGGCAGCTGAGACCCCACAGGGTCCGATGGAGGAAGATGGCATGGAGTCATCCAGGTTGATGGTGGGTTTGGTTGAGGAGGAGGCTATGGAAGGGACACACATGGGGTGTGGAGGGGGGATTCCACTTGTGCTAGTGGTGCAGTCCAGGGGCAGGGACAGGAGGCAGCACAGGCCGCCACAGAGGTGCCTGTGTGTACTCCTGTCCCCAATCCTGTGACTGCATCATCCCGCACCAACAGGGATGCCTTTGTCCAGACCTGTTCGCAGGGAGGGGATGCGCGAACATCAACTGACCTTCCTCTCCCTGTGGATGTGGCAATCCGGGACCGTGTTGAGCCTGTCCTGACTGGGGTGGCGTTGCGTCAACGGGGCATCCGAGATGACGTGCAGGGTTTTCGTGAAGACTTTGCATGTTATTTGGGATGCCTCATTGACTGCATCGACCTACTAGGACGGGTCACCAGTGCTGGATTCCTCCGTCTGCTGGACCTTGTACCAACCCCCTCCTCAACTGAACCCCCTATGCACCAGTCGTTCCCCGTGCCATCTTCCGGCCCAAGTATCACCTGGGTACCCTGTGGAGCTGCCTCTGCCCCAGCAGCCAGGCTGGTGGAGGACACATCCTTGCCACAGTCGGGAGTCGGAGGTCGAGCAGGGGTGGCCACCCCAACAACTGGACCCCAGCAGGAGGAGGATGTGCAGGCATCAACAGCCAGGGCACATGCACGGCAGCAGCAGGCTCAAGGTGGTAGCTATGATGGCTCGGGGCCATCAACATCGGAGGGGCAGGCATCGGCCGGAGGGCAGGAGGACTCTGGATTGGGAGTGTCTTCCATGTGGCAGCGGTTGGGCCAGCAGATAGACGAGGAGCGGCGGCGGGTGGAAGAGGCACAACTCACTATGGTCAGGGTGGAGAACTCCATGCGCAGGGCGCTGAGGCGGGCTGAGTGCCTCGAGGAAATTCACAGGGAGTTGGAGGTGGACATGGCGTTATCCCTGCTAAACCTCGGGCCATGGAACAGGCCCGCCTCCAGGACGTAGAACGGGAGTTCGATGATGCCCTGGCCCGGGAAATCAACAAGTGAGCCATAGGACTTGCCCGCCGCCATTGTATATAGTTAATTAGTGTTAGGTTTCCTTTATATTTTTCTTTAATTTGGGGCGCATGGACTATGCCCCACATTTTTGTATATAGTTGTTTATTAGGTAGGGTTTTTTTGTAGGTTTCATTTGGGTTGTTGGGCTCATGGACCCTGGATTTGGAAATTGTATATAGTTGAAGACTGGGTTGGACTTCTTTTTTTCATATTTTACCATGGATCAATGGATTTATTTTTTCATTTGGATCTTGTTTGATGGACGAACCCTTTGGAGACATTTTCATTTGGATTTATTCTGATGCAGCATTCATATATTTTATTTAATTTATTTTGGACATGCAGCCTTTTCTTTATTATTTGTATTATTGTGTGAGTTTCTTTCATTTCCTTTCTTTTATTTTTAATACATTTTGGTTTAATACTTCATTTGTGTGGTATTCTTTCATTGGTTTCATGCATGTTGCGATGTGGGTTTTCTCATTCACTTGCACCCAGTGTGTGTGTGTGTGACGGACATGTATTGATGTGCATACTTGCCATTTGGGATGTATCATGTAATGGTGGATTTCAATGTGGGGTGGATGGTATACTTGGTTGGGTGTTTGGACTGGGGTGGCGGGGGGTGGGATTGGGGTGGTGGGGGGTGTAACGCTCACCTGATTCTCGCAGAGGCGCCGGTCTTGACTGGGCGACTACCGTATCTTCAAAGGTGATGTGTAGCACCCGGTTGGCTCTTTGGGCTGGACCTCTGTGCACTGTATGCCTGACGTGTAGAGTAAGATGTCTGCAGATAGAAAATATGGGGTTAATGAACTGGGGTTATTGGGGTGTCCCTATCTCTTTCCTCTTCTCCTCTCCTGTAGACCCCCAAAGGTTAACGCTCTCACCTTAGGTAAGTGAATGCCGAGCTCTCCATCTGCCTCGGGGCAGGGTGCTGTAACCAGTTTCTTCACTGGATAGGTAGCGCAGGCCTCTTGACTTCAGAGGACTGCTGTCCGTCGTTTACTGCACGAATGGTAAGTTTCGAGTCATTCAAATGTCTTTAAAGTCTTTAGTAATGATGTCTCTTGTTTTGCAGGGTTCCGGCGATGGCGGATGACGGGCTGAAGTGAGTTGAAGATGGAGCCCGTGTGATGAATAGAAGCGCCTGGAAGCACGTAAGTAAGCGCTTGTTGCCTGCTTCACTATGCGCTCTAACTGTCTTTTTATTTTGCAGGTACGAGTTCGGAGCGGCTGCAGGGTGCCGGAATACCCACTGGATTAGATGTGGAAAGGAGTAATGGCACGTGAGTATTAAAGTTCCCCAATGTCTTTAAACGCACCTTGTTTTGTCTTTCAGATGCGGGATGCAGCGCCGAAGGCCTCCGGAGCGTGCGAAGAGTTGGTAAACTTTTGTCTTTCAGATGCCGGAATGCAGTGTGAAGACCTCCGGAGCGCACTAAGAGTAGGTAAGCCTTTGCCTTTCAGATGCCGGAATGCTAACCTGTTCTTTCTTGTCTTTATAGGTGTTGCTGAAGACTGGATTCAGGATGGTAAGCCTTTTTCCTTAGGCCCAGGACCGGATGCAGAAGACACGATGAGCGTTCTGCTGCAGAGGTTGCAGAATAACGCAAAGCAAGATTCATCCACCGGGTGTGGTTTAAATAGCCTCCTGTAGTGCTTAGATGTCTCCTTCCACAGCCACGCCTAAGTAAGAAAAGAGTTCCTGGTAAGAAAAGAGTTCCTGCCTTCTAGAAGAGTTCCAGTGTTCTGAATCTAGGGAGTGGCTCCAGCCCCACCCAACAGGAAAAGTAGTTCCAAACAGAAGAGGATCAGAGGCTCAACTGGCAGGCAAGTAAGCAGCATGGTCTGCTGAAGGTAAGTCCACCCAAGCATTATGAGCCCGGCGCTTCCAGCGCTGGGACTGGGCATATTTATGAGCCTGGTGCCACTGGCGCCAGGACTGGGTCCAAAAGGTCCCAATTGGGACTGGTTGGCACTCGGAACCTGGGTTATGGATCTGCTTCCAAGGGAGTTGGGAAAACCCTGACCTTTTGGAAGCAGAGATCATGACAGTACCCCCCCTCAAGGCCCCTCCCAAACCGGGCTTCTCCGGGGGTTTTGGCTTGTCAGGAAATGTTCGGTGAAATCTTTTGATTAGGCGAGGAGCGTGGACATATTCAGCAGGTTCCCAGGATCTCTCTTGGGGGCCGTAGCCTTTCCAGTCAATTAGGTAGAATAGTTTAGATTTGGAGATCTTGGAGTCCAGAATGCTTTTGACTTCAAACTCGAGTTCTCCATCCACTAGGATAGGTTTTGGAGATTTGGTTAGTCGGGTTTGAGGTTGCACGGGTTTTAATAGAGAGACGTGGAAGACCGGATGTATCTTCATGTGCGGGGGCAAGTCCAACTTGACCGCTACTGGGTTTACTATGGTAGTGATGGAATAGGGACCAAGGTATCTTGGGTTGAATGTACGTGGCCCTTTTAGAGATAGATATTTGGTGGATAACCAGACTTGATCCCCTACTTGATAGTGAGGGGCTTCCTTCCGATGTTGATCTGCTCCTTTCTTGTATTGTTCTTTAGCCCTTTGAAGGTGAGAAACAGCTTCCTTAAAGGCTTGGGTGATTGTAGAATGCAGGTAGTCTACTGCTGGTGTTTCAAGATCTTGGAGGGGATCCAACTCCGAGGTTCGAGGGTGACTGCCGTACAAAAGAAAAAACGGGGTTTTCCCAGTTCCCGAATGGACAGAGTTATTGTAGGCATACTCGGCTATCCAAAGGATATCTTTCCAAGTTTTTTCAGTTTGTTGCAGCATGCAGCGTAAATACTGTTCCAGAGTTTGATTGGTCCTCTCGGTTTGTCCGTCGGTCTGAGGGTGGTGACTTGTCGATAGTCTCACATCAATTTGAGCCGACCGACAGCAACTTCGCCAAAAATGAGAAATAAATTGACTACCTCGATCCGAAATTAGAACCGAAGGAAAACCGTGCAGTCGGACGATGTTTTCGAGAAATTCTCGGGCCAGAGTTGCTGCTGTTGGCAAGCCTTTGAGCGGAATGAAATGCGCCATCTTGGAGAATAAGTCCACGATTACTAGAATCGTATTGTATCCGGAGCATGGAGGTAGATCGGTGATGAAGTCCATAGAAAGCGTATGCCAAGGGCGAGGTGGGATGTCAATAGGGCGTAAGAGGCCTGCTGGTCTTTCCTTTTGACTCTTGTTTTGGGCGCATACTCCACAGGACATTATAAAGTCTCTGATATCTTTTTTCCAAGACGGCCACCAGAAGTAGCGCTTGATCTTTTCTGAGGTCTTGGCTATACCGGGATGACCTTCCATTAAAGAGTCGTGATAACAAGAGATTACTTTTTTCTGTAAATCTGTGCTGGGTAGGTATAATCGTTCTTGGAAATACAATAAGTTGTCCTTTACTGCAAAGTCCTTTCCCTGCAGATGCCAATTCTGTATGTCTGCTGGAGTTACAAGTTGCCTGGCTTTATCCTTAACTTCCTCTATGGATTCTGTGGCGATTACACCCAGAATTCTTTGTTCGGGAATGATTGGTACAGGTTTAGGGTTGACCAAGTGTTCTTCCACTCCCATCCGAGAAAGGGCATCGGCTTTACCGTTCTTTGTACCAGGTCGATAGGTAATTATGAAGTCAAACTCGGCAAAGAATAATGCCCAACGGAGTTGTCTAGAGGATTGGGCTTTTGCGGTCTTCAAATATTGCAGGTTTCGGTGATCCGTAATCACAGTAACGGTGTGTCGGGCCCCCAGCAGATAATGCCGCCAAGCCTTAAAGGCAGACTTGATAGCCAGAAGTTCCTTGTCAGTAATCGTGTAATTGATTTCAGGAGGCGAGAATTTGCGGGACCAAAATGCCACGGGATGCAACTGATTGGTTACCGGGTCCTTTTGTGATAGAACCCCCCCCATGGCAAGGCTTGAAGCATCAGTTTCCACGATGTAGGGGAGTTCGGGGCGAGGGTGTTTTAAGATTGGTGCAGAGATAAATTTAGTCTTCAAATCCTGGAAAGCTTGTTCCGCCTCGGTAGACCATTCAAAACGTTTGTTTTTCTTTAACAAGGCAGTGATGGGCTGGACTATTCGAGAGAATTCGGGGATAAACCTGCGGTAAAAGTTAGCGAAGCCCAACATGCTTTGCACACCTTTTACGGAGGATGGTGATGGCCATTTGAGAACTGCATCGACCTTCTTTGAATCCATACGCACTCCGCCAGGTGATAATATGAATCCCAAGAATTCAACTTCAGTCACGTTGAAAACACATTTTTCCAACTTAGCGAAAAGTTTGTGTTGACGCAATCTTTCGAGGACCATTTTCACGTGTTTCCGATGTTCAGATTCCGATGAAGAATAAACGAGGATGTCGTCAATGTAAACAACAACACATACATCTATGAGCTCTCTGAGGACATCGTTCATAAAATATTGAAAGGCGGCCGGGGCATTGCAAAGTCCGAAGGGCATGACCTGATATTCAAATAGCCCATACTTGGTGCGGAAGGCCGTCTTCCATTCATCGCCCTCTTTTACTCGTACCAAGTGGTAAGCTCCTCTAAGATCCAGCTTTGTATATATGCATGCTTTTCTGACTTGGTCCAGGAGTTCAGGGATCAAAGGTAACGGATATCTATTCTTAACGGTGATCTGGTTCAGGGAGCGATAATCGATACAAGTTCTAAGGTCTCCTTCCTTTTTTGGAACGAAGAACAAAGCTGAAGAAGCAGGGGACTTGGAAGGACGAATAAACCCATTTGCCAGGTATTGATCCAGGTATTGTCGAAGGTGAAGGTTCTCAGGCTCGGTGAGGGCATAAATTCTACTACAAGGAGGAGTAGATCCAGGTATCAGGTCTATCTGGCAGTCATAAGACCTATGAGGAGGTAGAGAGTTAGCCTGATCCTTCCGGAAAACATCTTGGTATTCTAGGTATTCGGGAGGTAACTGGGGAGTCTCTGAAGAAATTGCGGCCAGTGCAACACCAGGTGGAGGGTGACAAGTAGAGACACATTCTGGAAACTGGACCGTTCTTGCTCGCCAATCGATCAGAGGATTGTGTTTCTCTAACCAAGGTATTCCTAGAATAATCTGAAACTGAGGGGCCTTGATCACATCGAACACGATCTTCTCATGGTGTCCATCTTGACTTACTAGCGTCACCTCTTGAGTGGTATGCGTTACTGGCCCGGAGGCTATCTCCGTACCATCCACCGTAGTAATGACGTCCTTTACAGCCTTGGGACAAAGAGTTAGATTCATCCTCAAAACCATTTCATGATCCACATAATTGCCGATGGCACCGCTGTCGACGTAAGCTTCAATTGCATGTAATCGATCCGGATTATCAGGGCTAATGAGGACCATAGGTATCACGAAATGCGAGGTCACGGAACTGGTTTTCACGCTCGGCAAGAGGACCTCTATTCTTGTCGGGCGAGGTCGTTTCCCTGCTCAGAGTTTGTAACTTTGGTAACTGCAGCTCCTACTGCCTTCTTGGCAGGTTTCACCGGACAGTCTCGAAGAAAGTGCCCTGAGTTTCCGCAATATAGGCATAATTGCAACTGTTTCCTCCTTTCCCGCTCCCTTTGTGTTAGAGGACCTTTCAGACCCCCTATTTGCATGGGTTCCCCGGAGTCTACTCCTTTGGAAGGAGTTGGCGGTTTGGAAAATACTCGAGCATCAAACTTGGAACGATCGGCCTTCCTGTTCTGCAGCCTGTGATCTATTTGAACGACCAAGTCTATATAATCCGAACAGTCTTGTGGGGGATTCACTACTTGGGCTAAAACGTCTTTGAGCTCTCCACGTAGACCTCTATAAAACAGCGTAATCCTTTTGTCCTCAGGCCATTGAGTTTCCACTATTAGTCTATTGAAAGATGCAATATAAGCCAAAAGGTCGTGATTACCCTGTCGCAACGAAAGAAGCTCATTGTCCAAGGCCTGCCCCTGTGAATGTCTTGCGAACAGTTTTTCCATACTAAGCTGAAAGGCTTGAAAATCATGGAGAACCGGATCATCTTGATTAACTAGAGGGATCGACCAGTCTGCCGCATTGCCACTAAGGTACGAAAGTACAAAAGCTACTTTTGCTTGATCAGTTGGAAAGGCTGCTGGCCGGCATAAGAAGTGCAACCGGCACTGATTGATAAATACTGCAAACCTCTTTGGGTCACCAGAAAATCGTTCGGGCGGAGCCAGAGGTACATTCCCAGGTAGGTTGATCTGCACTGGATTCATAGAGGATGTTGAAGGAAGATTTGCCCCTGATGCGGGTAACGGGGTCTGTCCGGCTTGTGACTGTAGCACTTGTCTAGCAAGATTGTCTGTTCTCTCCTTGGAAATAATTAGTTCCCTTCTTAGAGCATTCGTTTCCTGACGAGCTGCATGGACTTCTGCCCTTAGTTCCCCAAGTAACCGGGCTAGGGGGTCAGTATCCGAGGTTTCCATAGCGCCTGGGCGAGAGTTTTGCGGTAGGCTTTGCGTTCTGTAACGCTCACCTGATTCTCGCAGAGGCGCCGGTCTTGACTGGGCGACTACCGTATCTTCAAAGGTGATGTGTAGCACCCGGTTGGCTCTTTGGGCTGGACCTCTGTGCACTGTATGCCTGACGTGTAGAGTAAGATGTCTGCAGATAGAAAATATGGGGTTAATGAACTGGGGTTATTGGGGTGTCCCTATCTCTTTCCTCTTCTCCTCTCCTGTAGACCCCCAAAGGTTAACGCTCTCACCTTAGGTAAGTGAATGCCGAGCTCTCCATCTGCCTCGGGGCAGGGTGCTGTAACCAGTTTCTTCACTGGATAGGTAGCGCAGGCCTCTTGACTTCAGAGGACTGCTGTCCGTCGTTTACTGCACGAATGGTAAGTTTCGAGTCATTCAAATGTCTTTAAAGTCTTTAGTAATGATGTCTCTTGTTTTGCAGGGTTCCGGCGATGGCGGATGACGGGCTGAAGTGAGTTGAAGATGAAGCCCGTGTGATGAATAGAAGCGCCTGGAAGCACGTAAGTAAGCGCTTGTTGCCTGCTTCACTATGCGCTCTAACTGTCTTTTTATTTTGCAGGTACGAGTTCGGAGCGGCTGCAGGGTGCCGGAATACCCACTGGATTAGATGTGGAAAGGAGTAATGGCACGTGAGTATTAAAGTTCCCCAATGTCTTTAAACGCACCTTGTTTTGTCTTTCAGATGCGGGATGCAGCGCCGAAGGCCTCCGGAGCGTGCGAAGAGTTGGTAAACTTTTGTCTTTCAGATGCCGGAATGCAGTGTGAAGACCTCCGGAGCGCACTAAGAGTAGGTAAGCCTTTGCCTTTCAGATGCCGGAATGCTAACCTGTTCTTTCTTGTCTTTATAGGTGTTGCTGAAGACTGGATTCAGGATGGTAAGCCTTTTTCCTTAGGCCCAGGACCGGATGCAGAAGACACGATGAGCGTTCTGCTGCAGAGGTTGCAGAATAACGCAAAGCAAGATTCATCCACCGGGTGTGGTTTTAAATAGCCTCCTGTAGTGGTTAGGTGTCTCCTTCCACAGCCACGCCTAAGTAAGAAAAGAGTTCCTGGTAAGAAAAGAGTTCCTGCCTTCCAGAAGAGTTCCAGTGTTCTGAATCTAGGGAGTGGCTCCAGCCCCACCCAACAGGAAAAGTAGTTCCAAACAGAAGAGGATCAGAGGCTCAACTGGCAGGCAAGTAAGCAGCATGGTCTGCTGAAGGTAAGTCCACCCAAGCATTATGAGCCCGGCGCTTCCAGCGCTGGGACTGGGCATATTTATGAGCCTGGTGCCACTGGCGCCAGGACTGGGTCCAAAAGGTCCCAATTGGGACTGGTTGGCACTCGGAACCTGGGTTATGGATCTGCTTCCAAGGGAGTTGGGAAAACCCTGACCTTTTGGAAGCAGAGATCATGACAGGGGGTGGGATTAGGGTGGCCATAAGGGCCATGTGTGTGGATTGTGATGACGTCAATGCTGGGTGGGCTGGGGTTCAGGGGGACATGAGTCGGGGCCTGCTGGCAGGTGCCCGTCAATGCTGGGTGGGTAGGGGTGCAGGGTTAAATGAATCGGGGCCTGCTGGCAGGTGCCCGACAATGCTGGGTGGGCGGGGTGCAGGGGGACATGAGTCGGGCCTGCTGGCAGGTGCCCGTCAATGCTGGGTGGGTGGGGTGCAGGGGGACATGAGCTGGGGCCTGCTGGCAGGTGCCCTTCAATGCTGGGTGGGCGGGGATGCAGGGGGACATGAGTCGGGGCCTGCTGGCAGGTGCCCCTCAATGCTGGGAGGGTGGGGGTGCAGGGGGACATGAGTCTGGGCTCACAAGTGTGCTCACAAGTGCATGGAGCCATGTGGGCTGACTTCAGGGCATGGTGAGGGTTGTAGGGTAGTCCCCTGTGGTGTGGGCTGCCTGCAGGGCATGGGGTGGGGGGAAACTGCACACCTGGGAGGGCACACAATGCCAAATCGTGTGCAAAACTCCCAGCGCACCCCTCCGAATACACATATCCCTCTCATGCTAGAGAAATTGTGTGTAAAACTCCCAGCGCACCCCTCAGAATACATGTACCCTTCTCGCACAGGGCCTATCGCATGCCAAACTCCTTGCGTAGCCCTCAGAATACATGTACCCCTCTCGCACAGGGCCTATCACGTCAAACTCCCCACATAACCCACAAATACACGTACCCCACTCGCACAGAACCTATCGTGTGTGAAACTCCCCGCGTACCTCACAAATACACGTATCCCGCTCGCACAGGGCCTATCGCGTGTGAAACTCCCTGCGTACCCCACAAATACACATATCCCGCTCGCACAGGGCCTATCGCGTGTGAAACTCCCTGCATACCCCACAAATACACGTATCCCACTCGCACAGGGCCTATCGCATGTGAAACTCCCCGCGTACCCCACAAATACACGTATCCCGCTCGCACAGGGCCTATCGCGTGTGAAACTCCCTGCATACCCCACAAATACACGTATCCCGCTCGCACAGGGCCTATCGCATGTGAAACTTCCTGTGTACCCCACAAATACATGTACCCCGCTCTCACTGGGCCTATTGAGTGTAAAACTCCCCGCGCACCACTCAGAATACACGTAACCCTCTCGCGCTACCGAAATCGCGTGGGAATTGTCCCCCTGTGGTGTGGGCTGCCTGTGGGGCATGCACTGGGGTAATGGGCTGCCTGTGGGGCATGCACTGGGGGGATGGGCTGCCTGTGGGGCATGGGGAGGGTGGATGGGCTGCATGCATGTATTCTGAGGGGTGCGCGGGGAGTTTTACACATGTTTTCGTGGTTGGGGGTTGTATGCTGGTCCACTGGCCTTTGCGCCATGTACTGGATTTGTGCTCTGCTCAAGGCGCACGGGCGGGGTTGGCGGGCGTAACTGGCACTGCTGCAGGGTCGCTGCACCACTCTGCGCCACGGCTGGTTATGGATGTTAAAATCCATGAATAACATGTGCGCTGAAATGGGTTTTGGCGCACACGGCTGGCGCAGACTGCCGCACGCGCACAATGTGCGCCAGCCACGTGTGCTACTTTTGTGCCGAATTCTATGAATTACCCCCTGAATGTCATTGTTTAAACTACAAAGGGAGCTAACCACACACCTGAGGGAATATGAAGAGATACGGTCCTCCGTGATGAGATTCTGATGGCTGAAATATCGTTAGATTTATATGTGCATTCATCTTAATTTACTAGGTTCCCTACAAAGGCAGGGTTCCATAAGAGGGATCTCTTGGCAAGAAAGATAATGTTGGCTTTGTATAAAGGTGGGGAGGCAGAAATGCTAAAACATTGGATGATTGGCTATAGCGGAAAACTAACAGTGGAACCATGTGGGTTAAGCTCTTTTATGAACACTCTGTCTCAATGACTGTTGCTTTAGTGAATATTTTAATAAAGATACACAAATATTTTGGGGAAAATATTTTCATTGATTAGTCCACCATAATGAAGTAGGGGAGACAGTAATTTGTCGAAAGGTGGTAAATGTAATCTTGGGGATTAGAAAGCGAGGCCCTGATACGTATATAGTATATGGCAGTACATTGCGTTGTGTTGAATGAATTAATGTCTGTAATCTTTGTTTGAGAATGTTGTGTTTGAAGTAATTTATTGCCATTTAGCTTTTTTGCTTTAATTAATGATGATGATTTTTTATTTATATAGCACTTTACATAGCACATACTAAGTTGATACTCATTTATCACCCTCAGAAGAATTAAAGGTTGAGTTGCCCTTGCCAGGATCTGAACCTTCGACCTGCAGATCACATACAGATCACAGCAGCATGCTCTCAACTCGCTGAACTATCTTGCCGCTTTGCTATTAAATATGCAATGCTGCCATAACTGGCTGCACAATGTAGGCCAGACACATAATAGCACTTATCATGTTTGCTGTTGCCTTGATGATGCACAGTAAATAATACCTTCCCACAGTAAGACATACCCAGACTAGAAGCACCAAAATGCCAATCTAACCACGTAATAACCCTTATCATGCTTACTTTCTCAAAGCTGCCCAGACAAATATACAATGCCACAGTAAGGACTGGCTGCACCCAAATGTCAGTCTAGACAGGTAATAACACTTATGATGCTTACTTTATTATAGATGCTATGTAAAAATGTCATGCCAGAGTAAGACATTACTGGACTAGCTGCCTATAAATGGCAATCTAAACAATTAATAACACTTAACATGCTTAATTTATCATAGATGCCCTGTAAAAATGTCATGCACATTAAGAAATGACTAGACTCAACCAAAATGCGAGTCTAGCCACTGATAAAAAATTGCATGCCTGCTTCATTACGGATGACCATTACGTGATGTTGCACCCTTTTCTTGTCCCACCTAGGACACATCCCCTGTCCCATCCACTCTCCTGCTCTAAACCCAAAATCAGCCCTTTGGCCCATCATTACCTCCACATCCCTCTTCCTTTTCCCAGTAATTAAGTATGAGGCAAGGTGCTGCAAGGGCAAGTAGGGAAGAGTAGGACTCGGAGTAATGAAGATTACTGGCAAGTAATCTAGGTATTTAACACAAACACACCATTCACATACTCATTTCCACTGCACCCATCCACCATTCACTCATCCAACCTGCCACCCATACTTCATGCACTCACTCACACACATTACATAACATACATATACATAGACACCCTTTCATGCATGCATGCACACACATTTACAACAAACAAAAAATCGTCTTATCTTTTTCAAAGTCCATTGCTGGTCCGAGGAACTACTCTCTGACTGCAGGCTGGCATCTCTGACTCCCCTGCTCAACACATGCAAGGCCTGTCATGCGCAGAGCAGGGGAGCCAGAGCCTTCCATATCCTGTGGGGGGATGGAGAGGGGTTCTTTTTTAAGTCATTCTGACTTAAAAAAAGATTGTTTTTTCATTATGGAATTAATTTCTTTTTGAAGTCAGACTCACTTAAAAATAAATGAATGTAAAGAGGGCTCTCACCTGAGAGCCCTCTTTAATTTTGGTTTCTGTCTGCCTCTGCAACCCCCAGGGGTTTCATAGGCAGACCCATCGGTAGCACAGGAGTTGACTGGGATAGCAATTGTGACCCCTTGTGACTCCAAATAAACGTCTCTGCATTTGGTTGTAACTTGCACTGACGTTGGTCGCAAGGATTTCCCTAAAACCTCAGGAATCTCATGTGGTTCAGAGTCTGTTTTGTTAATTACTTGTGATATATTTCAAGGACTGTTGGTGGAATTGAATAGACTCTTGAAATATGATCAACTAGTTTTGATAATAGGAATCTATTAATTCTTTATCTGGTGCCCGCTGCTATTCTATTTTTCAAATGTTCTGTTTTAACATTTTACATTTTTACATGTTTTCCAGTCTATCCATTTAGCAAATATAAAAATGAGTGGTGCATCACAGGGAAGATCTTTACATAAAATGCAATTGTTCCAAGGATATACAGTTATTGTATAGAAGGTAATTAAAATCTGTATCCTTTCTTATTTTTGAAATCCATCTTACTTTATGTATCTTGTTGTATTTTTCTTTATACTGTATTCAATGTATTTGAAATGTATTTTACATCATTATAATTTTATACAGTCAACGTTTGCAAAATGGCCATTATGGAAAGTAGAAAGCAAACGTCGGCTGGAGAGGCTGAGTGGAGAGAGGGAGGGGTCAGTCAGATGGGGTAGCAAATTAATTTGAAGGTGGAGGGGGCAGTGACTGGGGGCTTTGGGTAGAGTAAGAGTGGCAGGGGCTCAAGGGGCTCAGGGGGCTCAAGGGTTGTCCCCTAGAAAATGGAAGAGAGGAGCTGGTGGTAGATAGTGGTGGTAGGTTGTCAAAGGTTTGCCTGGGGTGTAACAGGTGACTTCCTGAGTGTGTGATGTAGGAACGGGGGTGGGAGGGTGTCCCAAGAGAAAGAATAGTATACAATGGTAGCCCTGAATTGGTTATTCCAAACAATTCACATACTTCTTAAAAACGGATGCACATATTTGGGTGGGAAAATGCCAGGCTAGAGTAACTGGCCAATACCAAGTAAAGTCATTGTTAGCCTGTGGGGTTCACTAACGGCCCACAAGGAAGACAAGGAAAAGTTGTGATAAAATGGAAATGCTATGTGAATGGCCATGGACTGGAAATCAAAAGGCCTATCTTTCATTACAAAGGGAAAGGTCGAAATGAAAAAGCCGACTTTACTTTGCATTTGCATGAGAATATCAAAGGCCCCTTCTATATGTAAAGCAGGGTTTTCAAATACTGAAACCAAAATGCCCTTGCTGGTGCATTTTGTAGTTTTAAATCAAGGCAGAAAACGAAATGTCCCCGGCTGAAATAAAGATATCAGGGAAAAGGCTTGGTGTGTGATGGCAAGATGCAATGAAGGTCATTACAAGTTTGCTGGTCCGGGAACTACGGTACCGGTAACCTTGCTGGTAGCATAGTTCCCGGACCGGCAAACTACGAGTTCTGCTCGCGGGTGCCATTACGGCCACCAGGTCTGTCCGTGAGCAGAGCATGTCGGATGCACCGGCACCATTCTCAATGGTGCCGATTCATCCGACCTCCCGATTCCAGTGCCATGAATGGGCAATTACCGGGTCCGGCAGGGCCGTAATGACCCAGTAATTGCCCATCCGTGGGCACTGGAATTTTTCAGAGGTTTGGCGTCAGCCTGCCGGTTTTACCGGCAAAGCTACCGCCAAACCTATAATGAGGCCCAATGTATTAAAATGTATAATATGCTGCAAATGCGAAATACCAGTAACAATTAAAAAAGGCTATTTTGTTTCCAAAGTTCACATGTAAATCTCATTAATGCCTGAAACAGTCCATGTTTCTTGTTATTGGGCAGATTTTCAAGGCCTGCATGGCTCCTTATCTGGAAGGGAAATCTCTGTGAAGCTGATGTACACCAAGTATTTACAATAGGGCCAGATCAACACAGACCAAGCCCTGGAGGCTGGAAATGCTTAGAAATATAAAGTTTCACAGGGCAGAGGCGAACTGTCTGCTGCATGATAAGGATCTCCTCAACCTATCAACATTCAAAGAACAAAAGGCTAATGACATTTACCCCGGCCTTAAACCAACATTCAGCCCAAAAGTCTCTGGTGACATGCTTGCAGAGAAATGAAACCTACATGGAGAAATGGGGGTTTGGATTTGTATAACATGTTTGGATTTCCCATTAGTTTAAATGGACTGTCATAACTAGTGGCTTTCTCAGCAACCATAAGTCACACTGCTTCATTCATATGTAATTTTAAAGATCATCTTAAGGAGATTTTGTTGAAATAAAGTTTATCCACATGCGGATTGTGTAATTGCAATGGCAAGCTAAAATGTGTTTCTAGCTCTCCCTAAAATGTCCTGAATCTATGAATTGGTCATCTGATGGGTCATAAAATTAGGCATCAGGAGTTTCAATTTCATGTTCATAACTATCATACATTTTGTGAAAAGAGCATCTGTGCATTGAGGTGCCAAAATGAAAGTAAGCTTCACCAATCCATCACGAGGAGGGGAATATTAATATATATATTTCATGGCATTTATTGGAAAATTACAAAATGTGGCCATGTAGGCACTTTTTGTGTAAAATTGGACATGAAAATAAAATGTTACTCTCAAAGAGGATTTGCAAGATGTCTGTTCTAGACTCCTGAACTAATCCGTAGGGAGGGGTTGGACTTTGTGGGTGGAGACAAAATTTAACTCTCCAATCCCGGTTGCGAGATCATAAATTAGCATGCATAATATTAATTTTCTGTGGGAGGACCTTGGAGAGTAAAATGGTCTTGCACTGTTGAAGAGGGGACAGCTGCTAAATATCACCGAAGGAGATCTGCTGAAACATCATCTGGGTGGAAATTGGAAGAGGGCTGGAGATTTCCATTGCTGGGTAGACCAGAAAACAGAGGCTGTGATACTTAACCTGGAGCCATATAGGGAGGATTGCTGTGGGATCATATTAACTTAATTACTAGCTAGAATCCTTTTTTTCCCAAAAAGCGAAGACTTGCTCAGTTTCCATGAGTACCAAGCCCAGAAATTTCCAAAAGAAAGTAGATTGTACAACCAAATGTCAGTGTGGAGATCAATTCAATTAAACTATTACCTTTCATCAGTGGGTTCCCTTCCATTAGTGGATGATGGGGAAATTGTGTACACCCTTGGCATAGTTGACTATATATTAATTTAATTAACTCCTAAATAGATTTATGCAGGGGGGAGCTTGGAAGAATTTGAAACGTTCACACTCTTTCTTAGCAGGAATCATTTATCTGTATTTATTTTTATTTATTTGTATTGATTCTAAAAAGAACCTTTACAAAATTAACTTATATATAATAACAATAGACAACATATAACACATAATTTCATTAGTACAAGTATTCATAAAACCTTGAGATTTCATTAATATTTCATATTTTGTTGTGTTCCCTAAAATGTTCTAAAATGTTCCTTTTTACTTTAATAAAATTCATTAAAATCATAAAATTCATTTTACAATTACAATTACGCAGAGAGGTTTCTCCCCAAGAGTGTTAACAGATTCATATCAGAATTGTGTTATATTCTCGCTTTCATCATAGAATCTGATATTATGAGGTGATTCCAAGGGGCGCCCATGTGTTATCTAGTCGAGCCCCCTAGGATTGTTTGCCACACTGAAAACAGAGCCATGTGCACCGTTATGAGGTCAGTATTTAAACAGTAAGTCCAGAATTTGTCACTTTTGATTGCGTCGTAGCTCCCCACGAACCGCCCTAACCTTGTCAGATATGTGGGACTCCATTTAGGACACAATGTCAGCACGTGTCTGGGTCTTTCCTTATGATCTTGTAGCCTACACATAAGGCAATATGTCTGGTCAGCCGGTATTTTAGCTTGGGCTCACTGCAGTACGAGCAATGGCAACTGGTTAGTCCACAATTTCAACCTAAACATTCAAACTGCTGGACTTGGGCATTTCAGAAGATATTCCTGAGGCTGAAAATAGCAATGAATTATCCCTTCAATATATTTAAAGTTGTGCAACTTTTTCAGGTGTGTGAAGTAATCCACCCAGTCCCATTGTTTCACCTTATTTTTAAACATTTTTTTTCAACACCTCGGGCCTAGTTTCTCTTGTAAAATCAGGGGACCAGCCTATGGTTAAAAAGGATGTCTTGTTTAGAGTGATATAGTCGTAGTTGCTTTCCCTTTATTATTTTGTGCCCATTAAATTCAACAGTTTACACGTTGGACTGTCCCTTGCTTTCATGCATAGCACGCCCCTTTGCATACTGGCTTGGCTTATGAGTGACATTAATCCCAGCTCTAATCTCGATTGGGGTTGTAGGTGGGAGGCACAGGAGCTTCCTCCAAAAGTAAACCTCCACCATGTTTAGCCAAGTCAAGTCCCTCATGGCCAGGGTGTCTAGTACATAGAGGATGGCTGGAGTAAAGCTCTGATTTAGAGCTTTAAGATCCCCTCCATGCGAGAACCCAGCTGTTTGCTTGGTAAATATATTGATCAGACATGTCAGTTGTCGAGCCCTTCTCTTTTTACAGTCAACAATAACATGATGCCCCCCATCTGCCGATAGTTGCAAACCCAGGTATGGAGTAATGTTATAGCTACCTAAAATAATTGGGGTATTCTTGCCCCCAAAATGAAATTGATAATTGTCACCATCCCCAAAATAGTGCCTTCAAAACAAAAAGGTGTTTGTTCCAGTCACAAACATTGCCTTTCAAACCAAAAGATACTTGTCCCCAAAATGAAATTCCCACCGAAACTCATTCCCAAAAACCTGCTTTTAAATTAAATATATACTTGTCTTAAAACGAAATTCCCAATTGGCACCACTTTTGTAAACATTGTATTTAACAAAGGAGTGCCCTTGGTGCCACAAACAAAATTGATAATTGTGCACATTCCCGAACACGGTCCTTTAAGTGAATGGGGGTCTGAAAAGCAAAATTAATAACCATCCCCATTACACTGTCCAACTTCCGCACATTGGCCTTTACGTGAAGGGGGGTCTGAAAAACGAAATTTCTAAACTGAGCCCAATCCCTAGACCTGGCCTTTGAACAGAAAGGTGCTGCATGTAATTCATGCTTGGGTTTTTGGGGCTGGGTGGAGAATTTCTTTACAAAAGTGAGACCTCACACTGAACGTGTGATGTATATCTTGTTTTGAAATAAAATCTGTGTTTACTTCTAAGCTATATTTTGGTGCAGTAATATTTGCCTGTGCATTACAAAAAAGAAAGTCATTGGGAGTGAAGCTTTGTTTTTGTGCCACAAAGAAGATGGGTGATTAAATAAACATATATTTCAATGAGTTTATACATTAAATAGATAGTCTTTCTATACCCCAGCCTGGTTCTTGGCTCACTGTTGGCACAGGGAGGTGGACCAGGGGGGTTGGGGGGGGGATTTATGTGGCTCAATACGAGTCATCAATAGGGCCAGCACTAAAAAAATAAGCACATTTTTTTGGGCTCCTTGATTGGGGCGGAACTCGCCGGGTTAAGGGTGGTCTCTCAATATAATGCCACAAGCCAAAGTTAAAAATATACACTGTTTGATTCTTCATAGGGGGCCAAAATGTACAGTTAAACTGAATTCGAAAATGTCCACCCCTCTTTCCACCGGACACATGTAAGCTACCTCAGATGACCACTGCTAAAGTCTTTTAATTGCATGAAAAATTTGCAATTTAAAAAAACACTATTGCACATTTTGACAAATATGTGACCTTTAGCAGGTGCTCAGGCAGATATGGAACAGTTTTGAATAATGACAGCTAATTGGTGGGAGATATCTGCCAATGGCAAACTTAACTGTGTGCTCAATAAGGCCAGATTCTACTGGTAACTATCAAGATCACTTGTGTGCTTACACTTGAAAGGTATACATGTGCTGGAGAGTCAATGTCTGGAGGCCCTTTTCCAGCGCACACCACACAGAGCTGACGTTTTGGTATGTGTTTGTGCTAATGATTGTCCATGCCACAGCATAACCACCAATGCTCTTGGCTTATTTTGTTATTTGCTGCTTTGGAGATGAGCATCTCAACATCTGCTTTCAGCATTCTCCCTAAGCTGCATGTCCAGGGCCTTCTCCTGTATGCATCCTGCCAATTTCTGCATAACCACCCACCTGACTGCAGGGGAATGGGTGTAGCTAGGCGACGCTTTTCTGGCACCTGGCCTACCCTGTTACCAGTAGCACGGTGGTCTGAGGGCTTGAATAATAATGGCCATATGTCCCAGAACTGGCCTCTTCTTTCCCCATGAATTGTTTTCTGGGTCAGGAGTGTTGGCTTGATTCAAGGAAATACCCAATGTAAAGTCAGACAGTGGGCTGGGAGTTACAGTATAACAACTGTCTTCAGTAATAACAGCAACATCTCAGGTCTGTTTACAGAGACTGCATCCTGTGGTTAAATGATGACTGTTATTCTAAATATTATGTCATCAGCATTATTATTCATGGACTTGCTAAATGTACAATAACACGGGTTTAGAAAACCGCATGCAGTAAGTGCTTACTCTTGGTATTTGCACATTATTTATTTAGATGCTGCTTCAGAATATTGTCTTTCATTTGTTGGGGCAATGACCTGCTCATATGTTCCTCCAATAGTCACATGGTGTAGCGTATCCGGATGTTGTACTTCTGCCCCGCGACCAAAGTAACATTTGAGTTCTGCGAGCAGCCATTAATGTGAATAGAGGTTTTGGACAGGTATTTTTCGTTGACAGATACCATAAAAGCATCATATCCCTAGTATCATAGACGTCTGCTTTCACCCAGGTGCTTCTGGATTGGTGGAATTTACATTACCTGTCAATGCTCATGTTTTAATTTGCTTAAGCATGGGCTTTATCGTTATTCAGTGATAAAGTCGCCTGGGAAAAGGTTACCAGGGGGCGACATTTCCCCAAATTTGCACTCCCAAGAAAATAAAGCACTTTCCCCAATTATTCGAAGACTAAAGTTAGAATAGAACATTGTACCCGTCCTAGAATGTGTGGTGGAAGGCTTTTAGGGGTGCATGGGAAGAAAATGGCCTACATGGTGACTTTTTCCCAAGGGACATTTTCACATATAACCTTGTTTTCTAGCAACACTTGCCTGTTTTCCTTTGCCCAGTCTTGCTCCGGTAGCCCGTTACATTAGTTTGGCCGATTAGGACAACTGACGGACAATGGAGGGTGTCACTCTATCAGCACCTTTCTCACAATGATAAAAACTCTGCATACATTGAACCCTGCTGCCAACAGACATTTGGCCAGAGCCATTATTCAGTCTTTGAATATCTGCCTAAGTAAGTTCTTTCAGAATCTGATCTGTCAGCTCAGTCGGCAACAGAAAACCACAGTGCTGCACTACTTGTTGCAAGAGCATGACTTTCTGGATATTCTCTAGAAAACTCACCCCTCTTCATCCACGTCCCACTTATTTCTCGACCATTATTCTGCCAACAAGCAAACCATCATCTCTGTCTCGGCCAAATGCTCCAAACCTGTCAGGGATTCCAAGTCTTCTCTCCAACCTGCACGTTGATAAGACCTGCACCTTCTGATTAGGACAAGGTGAGTCTGATTCACTTTCCTTGTTATCATCTATCATTAATGTCCCAATTAATGTGAAAGAAGGCAGAGGCCACGATTGACAAACAGTTGCCTGGGTACCAAGAACTGTAAGACGTTATTACATCATCAGGCTTTTTTTTGCTGCGTGTTTTGCCGAAAATGTTTGGCTGAAAATAGGGAAGTGGGTTTGGGGGACCCCCCCCAAATATTTTTGTTTTTAAATGTGATGAGTTTTTTTTTTGTCAAAATATTTTCGACAAAAAACTCTGCGAAAAATCTGGCCGATCTAAGAACATAAAACCCCAAGAACACTACCACCTCAATACCCCTAGCTACTCCTCCACCGCATCAGCTACCTTCTCACTGTTCATTAGCTTAATTTCGAACCCCCATGCAACCAACACTAGCCGTAGAAGTAGCCTCACACTGTACACTGCAATCCCACACACAGATTCTTCTTGTAACATGTTGTTAAAAGTGCAGGATGTCATGTTTTTTCTTAATGCTTTAGTAACTTTCATTGTGAATATGATGTACGCTAGGCTTCAGACTATGATCTACCAATAAATCCAGTTTGGAGCAGCAATGCAATACTGAATGGCCATTCAGTGCCATTATCCACGGATGTCATTTAGGGGTCATCAGAGGTTGTACCTGCGACCCTCTGAGGTCTCCCTTGCTACCCCTGCTGGCTCCCTTGCTAGCCCTAAAAATGGAAGCACCTGGGCTGTGGCCAGCGCCATGTGGCTCTTTGTTTCTGGAGTGGCTGACTTTCTTGTTCAGGTCTCTTTAAAAAAAAAAAACAGGTGGTTCCACAAGTGTAACACTTTGAGCTGTGACCATACATAAGAAAGAATAAGAATGACAAATAATTTGTTGTTCTGGAATTCTATACACATTAAAGGTTTATTTCAGGCACACTTCAGGGGGTGAGTCACTGATTGAGTCTGTTCTTAAACACCTCAAATTCACAATGCAGACAAAAACGTCCAAAAAGCATTTAGAGTAAAATAAGCATCCATTTCGGACTATGAATTTTGCTTTTTGCAAGTTGCAGTTAAAGCAGGTTTTTTTCTGCTGTTGTCTCTGTTATGATCATCACAAGACATTCCATCTCTGTGTCCTTGGTCACTTGACAAAAATCCTTGTGTCTAAAAGCTTGTGTACAGTGTAGAAATGTTTGACCATAGCACATAAAGAGGCCCTTGATTTCATTGTGCCACACTTAATGCTTTGTTGTAATGTGTCGATCTTTCCCATCTCCCTAGCATGCTGTTCAGGATGCTTGTTTGCATGTATGAGGTAATGCGTGCCCAGAGCCCGGGATGCCATGTGAGGCCAACCTCTGAAGCCTGAAAAGTAGATCCAAGCAGGCTTGACATGTGGCAAACTTTGAACCAAACCTGCAGATGAACTGTCCTGCTGTTACATCTGTTATCATTTTAATGGTATCAACTACAGAGTGTAATTTGCTTTCTGACTTTGTGAACATTCAGACATGTAATTGCTAATTTTACTATAGCCGGTAGGATAGCTATATCCAGTAAGATAGCTCAGTGGGTTGAGCTCTTGCTGCAGCGATGTGTGTGTGATCAGCAGATTGTAGGTTCGAATCCTCGCAAGGCCAACTCAGCCTTCCATCCTTCTGATGTTGACAAATGAATACCAACGCAGGTTGGGTGATATTGTGTGTGGATTTGTTCTATATAAAGGGCGTAACTGCTATATAATAACTTATCATTTGGCCTTGGACGTCTGCTTGCATTCACAGTAATTTTGTAATAAGGGCCTATATACACACTAATATTAATGATACATGTGGTGATCCATTCTTTTATGAAATGTATATCACATTACAGTGATATCGTAACCATATGTTTCTTAGTGTACTTAGGAACAATGCTATGTGATGCCACTTTCTGTTTTGTCAATGGGTGAAAGGTTGTGTTGCATCGCTTCCCGTGATGTCACTTTGGGGTGTGATCAAATGACATCACGTCCTGTGATGTTATCAGAGGTCAAGTGTCATGTGATGTCCCTTCCACTACCCCAGGAATTGCGGTGAAATGATGTCCCTGCTATTATCCCACGGCAGGTAAACGATATAAAAAACTTTAAATTTCAAGTAGGTAACACCTTGATAGTGGCATTTAGTACCTATGCAGCAGGACAGTAGAGAAGGCAACATGTTGGGCGTAGCTATGCATCTATGCGTGAATAGTGCAAACTGTGAATGACATCCAACCATGGAAAGAATGGAGTTGTGCAGTTGGCTTTCTTTTACGCTTATCCACAAGTGACAAATACCAGACTGGATTACTCTAAAAGTCTCCTAGTCACTACATCTTAGGCCAACCTTAGGAGGCTGCAGGGTACCAAGAACGGAGCAGTCCGAGCGGTCTGTGTACTCAGACGGCAGTCTCATGTGTTCCAGGCGCGTCGAGAGCACATTAGCAACACAAGGCTACCACTCTGGTGTATACAGTGATAGAAATGGAAAAAATGTGGTGGGGGATCTCACAAGGGTCAGGGTTGGGGAGGAGTTTGGGGGTGGGGGTGTAGTGCCCGAGGGGGCGTGGTCTTAAGGGGGCAGGGCTGGACATCTGAATACTTTTAAAAAAAAACTTGCGATGGCTGCATTGCCTTTTATCGCCGGCTTTGCCACTGGTGTGTAACGCACAATGATCACTACATGTACAACTGATTCCTTTCAGTTGTACATGTAGCGGGTGCATTGTGCATAACACACCAGTGCCAAAGCCGGCGGTAAAAGGCAATGCTGCTGTCACGGGTTTTATTTATTTTTTCTTTTAAGTATTCCAGTGCAGTTCATGGGCTTGGGCGGCTGACTCTGGCAGGATCCCGAGATCCGGCTTCACAACTGCTGCCGGATCTCGGATCCGCCAAGAGCCGGCCCAAAGGCCAGCAATGGGTGTATAAATGCCTGTCGGGTAACGCCCCGGAATATCTCTGCTCACACATTAAGTAGGCATCCATTAGACGCACACCATGTTCTAAGAAAGACTCTCAGCTAAACTCTTCACATTTCTCCTTAAAAATATGTGCAAGCACCTGTTTTGATGCATGGGCTCCCTTGATATGGAATGCCCGCCTTCATCCACTACGACAATACCTTCCTTGGTTCAGTTAATAAAAATGTGTAAGACTTTCCTTTCTGACAAAGGTATAGATTAACTCTCCTGATTGTTCCATCAGCCTTCCTACATGTTTCCTTGTTAGTCTTGTCAGCGCCTTGAGGATCTCGGGTGTGAGGCGCTACACAAAAAATATATAGAATGGAATAGAAATTAAATGCCGCATATCACATGAAATGACAATTGTGTATTACAAGTAGGATACCTCGATGGTAATGAAAGTGATCAATATTTGGACAGACTTCTTTGGCGCTGATGTGTTGGTTGGTTACAATGTACTGTGTGAAAAAAGACATTCTGTTAAACTGTCATGTATGTTGTAGCATCCTGGGCACTGTTTCATGTACACATGTTTAATCAATCTATTTCACACGCTATGATGATTGCCTATGAATAGTGTCAATACATGTTTACTACCTTCTTAATTTGGGTTTGAGTTTCATGCTCACATCAGAACATGATAAATTGAGCATCTGATGAGGCCGCGTGTTTTACACTATTTCTTGGCACAAAATCAAGAGATTTACATGGAAACATCACAGTCTGCAAAGAAAACGTTGGCTCTTGAAGTCACACGGACATGTCACACTGTTCCTATCTAATCAGCATATATCTAACCATTTTTCTTCAATGCTTGAGTTTGATGGAGGGGTTCAGAGCTTCGTTGACGATACCCACATTTTACACCATCAAAGAATAGAGGAGGACGAGTTGCTGAATTTTAGTCATAACGGAACTGAAATTGTGCTAATGGGATTCACACATATAGCTTATAATGGCAAAACATGTCATCCTACACTCAACAGATGCAAATGTTAAGTTCACATGGAATGTGTTTAGAGCAAGCATTTAACGTGGATATGATATGATAGGTTATTTATAGCGCGCTTAATACCCAGAGATTTCTAAGTGCGGACCCGGGGATCGAACCTGTGTTGCTACGTGTCGTCATGCTTTGAAGGTGAGCACGTTGCCCCTGAGCTATCCTCCCGCGACGCTCAGGTACGTGTTTCTGCCATTAGACATGTTTATTCGACGCTTCGCAAGGGCATCACAGGACTGCAATATTCGTTGATATGTACAATATTTAGCAGGATAACTGAGACTAGATAAAAGGTCTTAATAGGGAAGTACGTTGAAATTCACCAATCAACTGTGAAACAAAGCATCGCGAGGTTTAGGCCGTGTGTTGCAGACAGCCCTTCAGCTTTGAAAAGACTGCAGCGAACTGCAAATGTGTTATCTATGCACATTGTCCAGCACATCTAAAAACAACTTTATATGGAATTGTTTTACATATTTGACAAAGGACTGCACTCATTTCATAGAAAAGCATAGCATTTCACAGACAGCATGTAAGAGGAGCCCCTCGATTACATAGTTGCGTGGGGTGCTGAAGGCCCCAGAAAACAGCTCACACACGGTTTATTTTTTTCATAAACCCATTGCATTACAGATATTAGGCACAGGGGGAGATAACTTAGTCCGTCCAGAAGCATATATCTCAGGGGGACAAGCGAGTTCAAATGGCAGCACGGATGGGGGGTGGGGTCAATACCTGCGAGACACCATTCAGGGCCCTTCACCCCATGAAAACGGTACCCCCTCCTGGGCGCTCTTCCATCGAATGCCACCCTGCCCCTCACCAAGCCCACCTCTGAACCCCCATGTGTATGTGGCTTGCTCCCTGCTTCCCCACTGCACCTCATTTTTGATAGGGGATCCCCTTGAGCCCTCTTTCCACCCCCTTCCAGTCCTACAACCACCCTGAACTCTCTCTCTGATGTCTGCAGGTGTATTATTGCTGTGCCAAGTCCCTAACGCTGCACCTACCTTTGCTCCACAGTACGTTTGCCCGCAAACACGTGCCCATGAAATAATGACCCAGTAAAATCAGCAGAGCCATTTTCCTTTTCAATCTGGAGACGCATAAAATGGCTAATATTAACAGCTACTATCACAGCACCTAGGAGAATGAGGAAACCAGCATAAAGATTAGTACAACAACCTTTTATGAATATTATGACTGAAGCCAGCTCCAGAACCATGCCCCCGGATTCCAACGAGAGCAATGCAGCCACTAGCACAGTTCTCCTTCTTTACAAGCCGAGTGCCCCTCCCCCTTGACAAGCACACACGCGCGCACTCGCGCATTCGCACACACTCAGACTGTCTCTCTCGCTCTCATAAAGACATATGTTGAAGATATTCATATCATAACATGTAAAATAAGAAAAGTATGACATTTTAGACTTTTAATGACGTGATAGTAGAGTGATATTCTTGCAGTGGATTGGGTTTATAATGTTATGTTATGTTACAAAATGTCTAAAGCGCGCTTTCGCCAAAGGCATCTTGGTGCTGATTATCTGAATAAGAAAAAAGGTACAAGGGCGCCCTAGAAGAGAAGGCTTTTCAGAACGCCTGAACGAGAGTTGGTTTTTCAAGATTCTGACTTCTCGTGGCAAAGAGTTCCACAGCTTGGCGGCCGCAACAGAAATGGAGGTGCCGCCAGTTCTAGCTAGTTTACAACTCAGAACCACAAGGAAAACTACACCCTGCGAGTGAAGCACCCTGGTAGTAGGGGCATAAACCCGAAATTTGGCACAGAGAAATTCCGCTCCCTGGCCATATATAGCCCGATGACCCACACATAGAGACTTAAACTCAATGCTTTTCCTCACAGGGAACCAATGAATAGTCTACAAAATGGCCGTGATGTGTGTGACATAGTGGGATGCAGTAGTGACTCAAGCTGCAAAATTTTGAAGTCGCTGAAGTCGCTGTAGATGTTGTATGAGATGCAGGGCTTGCGCTAGATATAATAAGTTGCAATAATCAAGGTGGCTCACAACCAGAGAAGCGACCAACAGGGCATGCAAATGCTTAGGGAGAAAGGGAAGACCGTTCCACAGCATCTTCAGCGGGAAATATCCGGCCTGACAGGTGGCTTCAATTTGAGCCCCCATAGAGAGGGAAGAAAACAATTTAATGCCCAAGTCCCTGATAACAGACACAGGCATAGGAAAAGGTCCAAGTGCAGAAGGCTAGAAAGAAAGGGTCCACAGGGCAGTGGCCGATGGAGGGCCAACCACAAGGACCTCCTTCTTATACCCATTCAATCGAAGCCAGTTTGAGTCCATAATGTTTGAACAAATGTTTGAATAAAGGTAACAATGTTAATAATGCTGTTCCCTGAACCAGAATCATTTTCAACGTGTATCTGCAGGCTTAGAGAACCCTTTTACTATCCTGCTCTTGACTGGGCCACTTTGTTATGGGCAAAACATATGCTAACATCGTTAAAACAATTAAAGAAGCAGTGAGTAAAGAAAAACTGAGTGACTGCATTGCCGCTGCGGCATCGTTCTCGCAGCTGGAGCTAGGAACCATAGCTGGTGGTTTAGAGGAAGGCAGTCCAAGGTCTTTCCTTATTTTACTTGTCTATCCAGAATATTGATCAGAAAAGCCCTGAAGCTTGGGAATAATATTGAATTTGCATTTCTAGTTTCAATTGGTGTAGCTCATTAGATTTCTTTCACTCGCAGGTGAGACCTGTTTGACTCTAAAGATTCCTGCACTGCCAGCCTCTATCAGTTCCTTGGGTCTTCTCGTCTAAGAGTGGAATCAGTGTATTTGGTACAAATGCCCTTGCAGCCATCAAATTACTTCACCTTGCATTAAATTGAGAAGAATGTGACTGAACGCTGACATGTTGAATATCAGTTGGAGGAGACAACCAAGAGCTATAACTGTGGCCTTGTGGCTTACAGAAAGCAGAAGCTGCTTGTGCATCATTGGCTAGCTGCATTCAAACTACTTAGGTGAGCACGCCCAGTCCTCGAGTGGCGCAAGCACGTCAAGTGTTTAGGATTTTCAACATAAATATTCATGAAACCAATTTGCATCAAATGGATCGAAATGGCACATTGTTTGCATATTGAGTGCTTAAGCCGGAAATCTGATAGGTTTCTATGCTAGAGTGCAAGAGTTATGTCAGAGCAAATATAGATGGACGTGAAGAAGGTTCTATACCTAGCTTTTGCAAATTCCTGTAATCAGGTTGTAACACCAATTGTTGTGGACAATTTCCAATCTTTCCACCTTCGAGGGCCCCGTTACTTTCTACCCATTTTAATTAGTCAATGTACTGTACTGTGGTGAAAGCAATCATTAACCTGTTTATTGTAGGAACTTAGTCATGAGTCTACCAAAAGTGTCTATGCGACGTACCTAGACATTTAAGAAAATGCAATTAGGACTGATAATGATTGTATTATATTAGGCATGTTATTGGCACTTAAGATACACAGGCACAGCACCCTACCTGTAGCACACACGTTTTAAATAAGCTTCAGGGCCCATGGATTGACAAAATGCATTTATTAGGTCCCCAGAAATCCTATGTCCCAAAGGAAGTGAGCATGATGAGGGAGGTCTGAGTTCACCTAATGGCGGGCGTTGTCCTGGCGCCACTGGTGTCAAAGCATTTAGAACCAGTCTAGGGGCTTAAAATGAATGATGAAATGTGGAGTAAAAAGAAAAGATGAGCTGGGTGGTTATGGCAACCCACCTGGAGGATTGAAAGGCATGCAAAAACACTGCTTATGATGGCCAGGTCTGGGGCAGATAGAGACGGTGCAGCCGAAAGCAGCCCAGTAATAGCAATGAGAACTTTGCTACTGGCCTGTAGGAGACAGGAGGAGCAGAGTCAGTTGGAGACCTACATTGAATCAGGTGCGGGAGAGTCCTCCTGGATTGCTAGGCACGTGAAAGGAGGAGGCAGGAAGGGTGGAAAATGGGTTGAGATATGAGCAAGCACTGGAACCCCAGAGAGACATAGGGCCTCATTAGAAAAATGCCGGCCCGGAAAGAATTCAGGGAAAATGCCGGTAATTATGGCTTTTTTCTGGACTGCCCCACTTCAAGTTTGCCGGTAGGGTCCATAGAACTCCCGCCAGGCCTCAGCTGCCGGTAGATCAGGCCCAAAGCAGCAAAGAAATGCCTACATCACCAGCACCGGTAATACCAGTGCTGGTGATTCAGGCAATCCCCTCCCATGGAGTCCTTTTGGTCTCCATGTGAATGGGAACTTACCGTCTCTCCACCGCCCACAATATCCCGCTAATACTGGGATATCGGGCAGCGGAGATGGTTAGGGCAGTTTGCTTGTATCCCGCTGGCAAACTCTTAAAGAGGGCCAAAGAGTGGGACCAGGAATAAGAAAGTTCCACAAAAGTAACCAGCGTTTGAGAGTGGTGGGGAGTTCACGTTGGCATACTCTGCATAGCTACCGGCTGTAAGTGCCCGGAATTCCCGGATCCTGAATGGCTCAGCCATCATGAACGTTCTGAAAAGGCTGCTAATAGAGAATCATTTCAAAGGCATTTTCGGTCCAAATGTTAGTCTCATTGCTGCTCACATTGTGGAACTCACCAGAATGAACAGATTTCTAGTAGAACCATAGGAATTGTTTTCTCTTTGATTGATCATTCGTTGTGCCTTTTATAAATGCTGATATCTGTGTTCAGGGAACAAAGTAATATACATATTTTCTACCTTTTGAAACCCTTATTTGACTACTTTCAAATGATATTCTTTATCATAAGGTCCCAATTTGTGTTTAGTGACAGATACTTGTTATTATCAACAGCTTGAATCAGCTCACTGACTTGCTTAATGACGTGGTTATCAATGAAACTTTCATGAGAAATTGATGATGGGTTAGCGGTGTTCCGCTCCGACACCCCTCACTGAATTATTGCCCTTCTCTCTTTCTTCCATACTATTTAACTTACTTCTCTCCAGTGTTCTTCTTTGCACACCACAATGGAGCTGCCAACAAGGATCACAGTAGGCGGCACAAGAGCATACACTGGAGGCTACACCTTTGCCAACGCGGTTCACCTCTTTCTCCAGCACAGTGTAGCTTGGAGTTTACTCCTGCCCTCGTGGGAAAAGGGAGTAGGGCATGCCCCAGAAGGCTGAGGGCCTCTTCCTCCGTGTATCGATAGGAGACAGAGGAGAAACGCAGTATTGTGAGAGGATGAAAAACCCTCAAGTTTGAATTTGAGTTGAGGTGAGACTTTCAGCTAAGTATCATCATCAGGTGTGGTGTGCCACTGTGCATAACTGAGGTAAGGAATGTTTCTTTGGAAGATAGAGGGACAGAGGGGGTGGGAAAGACAAAAAGGAGAGAGAAGAGTACTACAAGTTTTAGTAACTTATCCATTAGTCAAGGTAGACTTCTCCCTGTGCATTTTAAGGAATGAACTAAACACTGTTTTAGGATTCTTCTTCATGGAGTCTTACTATCTCTATATATAATCTAATAAAGCTTCTATTATCTCTTCAAAGGGATGAGAAATATTGCCTGTTCCTACTACATTTCTCAGACGAAGCAGCCAATATGGTGCACATTTTGTTTTGCCTTCCTCTCTCCGTATTCCTTAAGGACATTCACAACAGAGCTGCTGACCCGTGAGCATGAGTGATGAGGAAAGAACTGGTGAGATGACCCAGCGAGCAGTGGGCCTGGCCAGCACTCCCCTCCACCATTTCTAGCTATGACAGGGAACCAGAGTATGAAATGGAAAGTATGGAAGGAACTGTTTGAGATATACTTAGATGCACAGGACGGCAAAGACTTACGGTTCATCAAGAAGGTATCCATTTGATAAACCACAAGTGAATGAGTTGCTCTGAGGCTAATGAGGCACTTTCCAGCTGGTACTGATGAGGAGGTAAAGGATTTTACTAAATATGCTTTAAACAGCTGTAAAACAGATTTTTGAAGGAAACGAATGTGGCCAAGGAGAAATTCAACTTCTACTCTTTTAAACATCTCCCTGCTGGGGGGACTGGTGATTATGTGGGAGTGTTGAGAGAGGTTGCTCTGAAGTACGATTGTGAGAGAAATACTCAAGACCATAAGGGTAATTCATAGAATCCAGCACACAAGTGGCACACGTGGCTGGCGCACAGTGTGCGCATGCGACAGTCTGCGCCAGCCACGTGCGCCAAAATCCATTTCCGCGCACAGCGTATTCATGGATTTTAACATCCATAACCAGCTGTGGCGCAGACAGCAGCGCCAGTTACGCCCCCAACCCCTGCCCGTGCGCCATGTACAGCGCACAAATCCCGTACATGGCGCACAGGCCCCCAACCACGAAAATGCCTGTAAAACTCCCCATGCACCCCTCCGAATAAACATACCCTGCTGCGCGAGGAGTTTCACACGCGATTGGTCGTTTGCGATTGGGGTATGTGTATAACTGGGGTGCGCAGGAAGATTCACACGCGACTGGGCCTGTGCGAACGGGGTACGTGTATTACTGGGGTGCGTGGGAAGTTTCACACGTGATTGGCCCTGTGCGAGCGTGGTACGTGTATTTCGGGGGTACGCGGGAAGATTCACACGCAATTGGCCCTGTGCGAGCGTTGTACATGTATTTCGGGGGTATGCGGGAAGATGCACATGCGATTGGGCCTGTGCGAGCGGGGTACGTGTTTTACCGGGGTGCGCTAGAAGTTTCACATGCGATTGGCCCTTTGCGAGCGTGGTACGTGTATTTTGGGGGTACGCAGGTAGATTCACACGCGATTGGCCCTGTGCGAGCGGGGTACACGTATTACTGGGGTGCGCAGGGAGCTCCACATGCGATTAGCTCTGTGCGAGCGGGGTACATGTATTACGGGGGGCGCAGGGAGTTTCACACGCGATTGGGCTTGTGCGAGTAGGGTACATATATTTCGGGGGTACGCAGGAAGTTTCACACGCGATTGGCCCTGGGCGAGCGGGGTACGTGTATTTTGGGGGTGCGGGGGAAGTTTCACACGCGATTGGCCCTGTGCAAGCAGGGTACATGGATTTCGGGGGTGCACGGGAAGATCCACATGCAATTTTGCTGTCAGAGCGTGGTACGTGTATCCAGTGGGGTGTGCGGGGAGTCCCACACATGAATTGGCAGTGTGGGTCCTCCCAGGTGTGCCCTCTACCCCCTCCACAGCCCCTGCAGGCAACCCACACCACAGGGGACTACCCTGAACCCCTGGTCATATCCCGCAGGCAGCCCATCCACCATGGGCATGCCCCCCAGCCAGCCCACATGTCACCTTCCACTAGTGATCACCAACTCATGTCCCCCAGCACCCCCACCCACCCAGCATTGACGGGCACCTGCAGCAGGCCCCGACTCATGTCCCCCAGCACCCCCACCCCCCAGCAGTGAGGGGCAACTGCCAGCAGGCCCCGACTCATGTCCCCCAGCACCCCCACCCCCCAGCAGTGAGGGGCACCTGCCAGCAGGCCCCGACTCATGTCCCCCAGCACCCCCACCCCCCAGCAGTGAGGGGCACCTGCCAGCATGCCCCGACTCATGTCCCCCAGCACCCCCACCCCAGCAGTAAGGGGCACCTGACAGCAGGCCCCGACTCATGTTCCCCAGCACCCCCACCCCCCAGCAGTGAGGGGCACCTGCCAGCAGGCCCCGACTCATGTCTCCCAGCACCCCAACCCACCCAGCATTGACGGGCACCTGCCAGCAGGCCCCGACTCATGTCCCCCAGCACCCCCAACCCCCAGCAGTGAGGGGCACCTGCCAGCAGGCCCCGACTCATGTCCCCCAGCACCCCCACCCCCCATCAGTGAGGGGCACCTGCCAGCAGGCCCCGACTCATGTCCCCCAGCACCCCCACCCACCCAGCATTGACGGGCACCTCCCAGCAGGCCCTGACTCATGTCCCAACAAACAACATGTCCTAACAAAACAGACCCATGTCCCTAAAGCCAACCCTAATACCCCTTGCCCCCCAATCCAAGCATGCAACCACCCACAGAACCCACTCCCAAATTACCCATGCCATGATAGTCTAAATGAACCACCATGCCCATGCGGGAATGCACAACGTAGCCACACAGTGGCAACACGTGACTGAGGAAATGTTCAATGAGACATGCACAAAACCAATGACAGAACACAACACCAATTCAGAAGTTATAAAAATTGTATGAAAAACATAATGAACTGACTTGGAGTAATAGTAAAAGGAAAATCAATGTACAATGATCGATTTAGAAAAAAAATATTGGAAATCCAATGAAGTAAAAAAAAAGAAAAATCATGTACAATAAAAAAGTGGTCCATTGCCAATGTCCATAATAAAAACATAATGCAAATAAAAAATAACCATTGATCCATGGGAATATAGAAAAAGAAAGCATGTACAAGTCTGCAACTATATACAATGTAAGACCAAATGGTCGATGATCCACAAACAAAAGGAAACCTACAAAAAAGTCCTATGAAGAACAAACTATATACATACGAAGTGGAGCAATGTCCATTAACTCCAAATTAAAAGAAAAACAAAGGAAACCTAACACTATCTAACTATATACAATGGCGGAGGGCAAGTCCTGCGGCTCACTCTGTGATGTCCCGGGCCAGGGCATCATCGAACTCCACGTTGATGTCCCGGAGGCGGGACTCTGCCCTGGCCCCGAGGTCTCGCAGGGATGCACTCATGGCCTGTTCCAACTCCCTGCGAGTTGCCTCGAGGCACTCTGCCCGGCTCAATGCCCAGCGCATGGAGAACTCCGCCCTGACCATGATGAGCCACGCCTCTTCCGCCCGCCGCCGCTCCGCATCTATATGCTGGCCCAACCGCAGCCACACGGAAGACACACCCATTGCAGGGTCCTCCTGCCCTCTGGCCAATGCCTGCCCCTCTGATGTCGATGGCCCCGAGCCATCATTGCTTTCAACTAGAGCCTGCTGCTGTTGCTGCTGTCCATGTGCCCTGTCCGATGCCTGCACATCCTCCATCTGCTGGTCTCCAGTTGTTGGGGTGTCCACCCCTGCTGGACCGCCGACTCCCAACTGTGGCAGGGATGAGATCTCCACCAAGCTGGCTCTGTTGGTTAGGCCAGGTCCACAGGGGGCCCTGGTGGAATTTGGGCCGGAAGACGGCAGGGAGAACGACTGGCGCATAGTCTCCACAGGGGACGAGAGGTCTGCCAGAGTGCGCGACACATGTAGGACCCACCGACCAGGGCCCCTCCCAACTGTGCGACGTCGCGACCTGCTCTTCGTGATTGTGTGCGTGCTCCGCCCAGGAAGCACGCACGTCATCACGAATGTCACGCGTGCGCAACGCAACACCAACCAGGACGGAGCCCATACGGTCGTGGGACCCCTCGTCCGCAGGTAGTGGAGAGGCAGATGACGTGGCACTCCCTCCCACCTGCGGACGGGCCTGGGATGGGGCATCCCTGCTGGTGCATGGTGGTGCAGTCACAGGGTCAAGGACAGTGACATGCACAGGCTCCTCCGTGGTGACCTGTGCTGCCTCCTGACCATGGCCCTGGACTGCACCACTTGCACCAGTGGTACTACCCCCACCATGCCCCATGTGCGGTTCAGTAGCGGGCTCCTCCTCCTCTGTGGAGACCACCAACCTGGATGTCTCTGCACCGTCTTCTGCCACAGCCGTAGTGGCAGACACGGCAACAACCCCCTCACTCCCGGATGATGGCAATTCCTGGGAGGGTGGCTGGGCCTTGCGTTGCCGCCCGGTGGAGGCATCCCCGCCGCTTGGCTCCACAGCGCCGTCTCCGCCCTCTTCTTCACTTGACGCTGCGCAGAGCGAGACATAGAACAGAGGCATCAGGGTACAGTACAATATTCCCCTAGACAGGGTGCAATAAAACATGAGTGCTACTGTCAAATGTCACTTCCATCCTGTCCCTCCACAACACATGGGTGAATGCACACAACACACATGCAGAAACAGTCCCAGCGCCAGCAATCAACATCAGCATCCATGTACAAGGGCCTCTGTTAACCAAAATGTTGCCATCAAACTCACATGCATCATGGCTCACACTGATCCCATGCACACACATCACCGGAGGGTCATGCATCATGGCTTGTACACCACAGAAACAGTGGATAGACACAGTGGATACAACGGTGACGGCACTGCATGAGTGAATGTAAACATCATCACGGACATGTGTCATGCATCCATGGCATTTCAAAGTCACACACACACTTCTCAGACACACACACATGTGCACCATACATGTACATGACAGCAGCAACCACCCCTCACACCCCCTCCATGTCCAAGAACAGAGACTGGCATGCTTTCATGTGTGCATTCCGCAAACAGCTCCCCATGTTGCATTGGAACACATGCACCATTGATGTGGTTCACACATTACTGGTCTCACATGCATGACCATGATGTCCCTGCACACACACATTGATACATGGCCTATGTCACACATACAGGCAAGTATCAGACTAGCAGCACATTGCAACATGCCCTGTCTCACACAGCAATGCTTGGCCACTCACCGCTCAACTCCAGACGGGTCTGCCTCCGAAGGGCGTGGAGCGCTGGTCCTACGCGTTCCAGGATCCTCATCTGGATGTCGCTCATGCTGACCCAGCCCCCCTCCGCGAGGCGCCGGGCCTTGTAGAGGGTCCTGGACCTGGAGTCCTCCCAGCGCTTCCGGACGTGCTTGATGTCGCGGGTTGCCACCCCCTCCGCGTTGATGGCAACCACTACGTCCTCCCTGATCCTCTCCCGTCCTTCCTTGTTGGCGCGTGATGTTCTGAAGAGGACATCATAATGCCCCAGGACATGCCCCACCAGGACACCAACTCACTGAAGTTGGTGGCCCTCTGCCTCTTTGGCTGGGGGTCGCCAGTGGTCTCAGATGGTGTTTGCCCCGACATGGCGACCCCCGAGGCAGGCGTGGATGGGAAACTGGGTCCTGGTGCTGGGCTGTGGAGCGATGGTATCCCAGTCGGGAGTGTTCTGCTCCAGCAGGGGTGGACACAGCAACTGGACCCCTGCAGATGGCTGACGTGCAGGCACCAAATAGCAGGGCACGTGGGCAGCAGGCAGGCAGGCAGCAGCAGATGGCTGGTGGGAGCGTGCTCGGTGCTCTTGGGGGCAGGAAAATGGCCTTTTGGGCAGGAGCATGGTCTTCCGTGTGTTTTCGCGTGGCCAGCTTGATACGGAGTGATTTGGCATGTGAAAAAATTGCACGTCAGCGTGTAATTCGAGGAAAGGCCCTTAGCGCGTAAGCGCGTCTGTGACATAGCATGCACGGGCGTTTCCCTCGTGATTTGGGCATAGTGGTTCAGCGCGCGCGTGAAAATACTGCACGTCTGCATGTGAATGCGTGTAATCCGAGGAAAGGGGCTACGCGTGACACGCGCGGGCGTTTCCCTCAGCACGGGTTAAAGGTGAGCGGGGCCAGCAGTTCGCTGCGCGTGCCTTTCGTGGAGACCGACGTGTGTTGCTACTTCGTGCTGTTTCGCGCGCCATCACAACTTCACAGTGGATCAAGGACGCATCTCTTCTTTTCGCGGGGGTATTGGCTACACGTGTTTTTCATTATCACGCTAGTCAGATGGTGAGTCGCGCACGCTATTTTTCCCACTGCGGGTGCCCCTGTGTATTGCACCCGTTTTCGAGGTCATAGTAGCCTGCGTGTCCCACGCGTACGCGTTTTTCGTGTTACTGGGTGCCACCACGAACTGTGGGAGGTTGATTCCACGCACGTAGGATGTAGGGTTGCGTGCACGGTTTTACTGCAATTTTGGTGTGCCTGAGCATTGTGTGACCCGTCACTACATCACCGGGGTCACATACAGCCTTGCAGGTGCAGGGGGGCTGTTAACATCTTGCATCCCACCCTCTTCACCCCAATTGCCAAGACAATTGTGGTGTACACCTCCCATTGGCACTCCTCCATCTGTGCCGGCACTACTCCATCTGTGCCATGGTTGGGAGGCCACCAAAGGTGAGTGGCGCCTCAGCTGGGCGTCCTCCTCGTGGAGGGCGTGGTCAGGGACGTGGCCGGGGTGACCAGGGAGTAGGGGGACTCCAGGGTGTCCAGGGTGGCTGCAGAGGGGGAAGAGGCAGGGGTGCGCTACTTGAGCATGATGTTGTGCCATGTGTCAGTGCAGTCATGCCACCACCCACTGTGGTTCCGGGAGATGCAGCTTCTGCATCTGGCACTGGCGCCCATGTGACCCGGCAGTCTGTTTCATCGACTGCCACGGGCCCAAGGGTAGTGGTAGCTGCAGGTGAAGCTGTGGACACCACCATCCAGGCTCAGGGTCTGCCAGCGCAAGCTGCATTGGCACTTGAAGAGCCCTTGGAAGATTTCCAATAGGCCAGGAGGGAAACCGTAGGTGCACATAGGGCTGCCCTGACCAAGACACGTGTCCCTGGGGCAGTAATGTCATCTGCTGCCCCGAACAGCCGGGTGTTGGCAAGTGCAGGGGCAATTGCCACACCCTGGTTGTGAGTCTGCCAACCAGGACAGTCACGGTCAATGACCCTGCTACAGCGGATGTTGCTGCGCAGGGTCCATTAGAGGGCACCTAGCTGCCACTGACGCAAGTCAGGCCTTTGGTCGTCCCTCCACCTGCCACTCCCTTGGCTCAATCCACCGGTGCTACTGGCCATAGTGATCAGTGGGGCATTTGCCAGCCAGGGTCTGCGCCACAATCCAAGAGGAAGAAGGTTGCACCTGCAGCACAGGCTGGGACCCCACACACAGCCACGACCTCCTGCATGTCGAGGAAGAAGCCTTTCTGCAACCAGGAACTGGACTACCTTGTGGACTGCGTGCGGGACCACAGCCGTGACATGCTAGTGGGTCCTAATTGTCAGACTACGGCTGCCCACCGTGATACCCACTTGAAGCAAGTTGTGGAAAATGTGAGTGCATTCGGCCATGAGGTGCGCACGGCGCAAGAGTGCAAAAAGCGTTTGAATGACCTCAAACGCAGCGTTAAGGCTAAGCGTGCCTCAAATTACAACTTGACTCTAGTGACTGGGAGTGGGCCTGCACCTGAGGAGGAAGACCTCACTCTGCATGAGTCACTCGTTGTGGAGTTCATACCATCTGAATCAATCGAAGGAGTGGGAGAGATGCCAGACTTTGATGCCCAGTCCAGTGAGTGTTGCTGCGTGTTTGTTGTGGACATGTGTGTTTTACTTGTGTGATGTGTTGTGCATGACTGCCACTACATGTCACGTGTACATGGTTCTGATGTGCAAGTAATGCAATGCTTCCCTGATGCATGTCTGCTCTGCTGGATGGTGGACATGTTGAGCGGACGGGGACTGTCCGCATCACCACTATTGCACCCTACTCACATGCTGGTCACCAGGATGCCCCTCAAGTCCATGTTCCAGCTCACTGGCCCTTCTGCATGTAGCGCGGGGTGACCTTCCTCTCAGCCCAGGGACTATGTCATAGCATGACTGACATGCATGAGTCCTCTGGCTGCATGTGGGTACTCCATGTAGGCATGCTCCCTTGCCCCTCCACCCCCCCTCTGCACCCCAATTCCACCTTAGCACTGGTATGCTTCAATTTTGCCGTTGAGTACTTCCCTGTTCATGCGTCCTGTGTACATGCTAACTTCCAGCAGCCAATCTGCCAGACATATGCTGTGTGGTACATCCTTTGTACTTGATGCAGGGTGTCTCACTTGGACTGTGCAGAGGTTAGATGCCCGGCAGGGACATGAGTGCCCATTCATGCTCCATGTGTATTCCACTCATGCCCCTATGTGTCCTTGACTGGATGATCATTGTAGTACAAGTCCAGGGGGCCTACATTGCATGGCATTTCATCAGCCTTCCCATGTCCACTGTGGCTCAGTCCTGCGTCGCACACATGTTTAGGGTGTGACAGTCTGTGTGGGTCACAGGCCTCAGCCTGTTTAATGGCCAATGACTCTGTCCAACTGGTGTAGTGTCTTCTTCACACGTGGGTGTACTCCGGAGGTTTCATCATGTGTCCTGCTTACTGTCCCATCATCATTTGCTGTGTTGTCACTTGACTCACATGATGCAGTTGATGGTAGTCTACACTGTCTGTCAATACACAGGTCTATGGTCAGCCTTTTGATACCATGCTAGGCATCCCTGCATTTGCACTTGGGGGGAGGGGTGGTTTGCTTATAGCCATGCTAGCCATTGAATGCACATTGCACGTGATGGCTGAAGTTGACCTTGCACTGCCTTCACATTTTCAGATACACATCATGAAGTACTTGTACATGTAGACAGTGAGCAACGTACAAATTTGCTGCACTGCATCAACCCACTTCTGTGCAAAATGACACCATTCTACATGCCTAATCACAGAAGCAGTGTCAAGTTGACCCAGCATGCATGGCAGGTTCTCTTTTGTGTGTGACATGTCTGCTTGATGTGTTTGGTGTTTGTGTGATGTCTGTGTGTGTTGTGTGCTTCTAACATGTGTAGTGACCTTTTTTCTCTCTACTTTTCAGATGATGACGCAATGGAGCCAGAGGATGTTGTTGTAATGCCAGGCACAGGGTTGTTATCACTACAGCAACCCAGCACAAGTGGGGGTCGTGGGGTGGTAGGCCACGAAAACCCACATGTGCTACAGTCCATCTTGTCTCTGGCTGGCAATGAGCCCAGCCCTGATGAGGACTCTGACGTCCATGTCGAGTTGGGTGAGCATCAAGTCCATATGTCAGGGGTGAGTGATTCTGATGTGGGCACTCCTCTGTCCGCGACACCTGCACTGAGGGGTCAGATAGTCTTGGAACCTCCGTCTGTGGTGGATCGGGATGCAGGGTCACCCTCCACACCAGTCACTGATGTGCCTGGACCATCACGTCGACGGGGGCATGTAGTCGTGCAGCCGCGGGCGGTGCCAACACAACGAGGACACCCAGTCCTTGGGTCCCTCAGGGGTCAAGCCCAGCAATGCGGTCGCCGTGCGCAACCGCTGTATACTGAGTGGGAGCAAGACATGACTGCCAATTCCGAATGCCAGGGGGCAGCAATGGAGATCATCGCTGTGAGCATGGAGCGTGTGGCCCAATCCGTGCTCCCCCCTGCTAGGCAGGTGATTCTCCAGCAGCAGGCGGCACGGTCCACGGCCCGCTCACTCAGGCTGGGCATGGCGGCCTCAGACAGGGCACGCCAGGCTGAGATGGTGTCTTTGCGTCAAGCAATTGCTGCTCACGCAGAGGCACACATGGAGGCCCTGGTGGAGGAGTATGCTTCCCTCAGATCCACTCTTTGTGTACTTATGATGTCCCAGAGGGAGAGGGCAGAGGAGAGGTTGTACAGCTTGAGCATACCATCTCGGCAGAGCTACATGCTTGCTGGGAGGTGCAACAGTTGTCCAGCTAGGCCTTGCAGGAGGAACTCCGTGTTACACGTGTTACCTTGCAAGAGGAAGCACACGTATCACGTAAGGTCCTGCATGCAGACCTACGTGCGATCGCCGCACAGAACCAGGCTCACCCATCCGGCAGACTTGCTGCCGACGAGGAGCAAGCTGTGGCTAGGCGTGGTCAGGCTCCTGTGCCACGTCCTCATTTCCAGGAAGAGCCAGACTTGGACGACAATCTATCTCCCATAAAGGTCGGGCTGTGCAGGCGTTGAGCCCATGGAGGTTTTGGAGGTTTTTTTTCCTCAACATCATCGATTGTGGGTGTTGAGCAGCACCCTGTACCTCCCCCCTCCTGGGTGTCTCCCCCCCAGGTCGTATGTGGCCATTTCTGATTTTCCTTTTAGTTTAGTTAGTTAAGTTTCTATTTGATAGTTAGTTTAATTAGGTAATGTAGGTTTTTCATAGTTAGTGTAATTAGTTAATATCGTTTAAAATTGCTTGTCTATTGTTCTTTCATGTGACGTTGTGGTGCTTTGTGGCTTTTGAAAGCATCCACTGTCTGCTCCAGATGGGCCCTTCAAGCTTGTCTTGTGTATGTGTTTGCAGCTTGGGGTCCTTGACTCACATATGCCACTACTGCTTCCCGTATCCGTAAGCTCGCAAGGATGGTTCGGTGTAACAGCCTATTACACAAGGGCTTTTGACTGTCATATCTGTGGCATGTCTGTTGCTGTCCAACTTGTGTTAACATCCCTATTGGGGATGATAGAGGTGTTATTGACCACTGTTCTTCTTTCGCTAGATGGGGGGTTTCATGATTCATGTGTACATTCATTGCTATGCATTGTGTGGTATGTTTCTTATCTTTACTGTGCATGTGCTTGTTGCAATTCATGCCGTAGATAGTATGTTCCACACTTTGCCTGTGAAGGATGGACTGATGGTGTGATTTCTGATGTATGTCTCTGACATGGTCCAGTCATGAAATGCCTGAAGAGACACACACAGATGAATTTAAAGCATTAATCATGTGTTTCATGCCCTTTCTGCAGGGGGATGAGCCTCCAGACCACCTTTGCCAGCAGACATGGGCCATTGGATGTCTGGAAGCTGGACACGTTTGGTGGTGCCGACATGCACATGTGTGCGCAAGCAGAGGCACAGGGATTGCGCTCATACATCCAAAAACAGCTGATGTGTTTCAAGGGACTCCAGGCAAGGTGAGTAGCAAAGGGGGGACGCAATACAGCAAACCTTCCACCAGGCCAGTTGCACATGCATGCCTAGTAGCAGCACTGACGGTGAGCTTGGACAAATACATGCATGTTGTGTAAATCGTGACACATTGGTCTTCCATTTGCCACACACCCACCGGCGCCTGACTTACTGCATTGACTTTGTATGAACCATCACAGGGGTAATATTACGTATGGGTACGAAGCATCCACACCAGATTGTTTGTAGAGTAGTTTGTTAGTTTGGGGCATATATGGTGGTGTGTTTGTGTGTTATGGGCACGCACAGATTAGTAACTGTGGCTCTCTTTGCAGCATTGAACTGCTCCTGTTACCGGACCTGAGAGTGCGCAGGCAGGAGGCCAGCACTCACTCCAGAGATAAGTTTCTCTTTGTCTTCCATTTGAGTAATTTGTTACTATGTGCATGATGATCAAGTTTGGTGTACTTGTGTATGTGTTAATGTGAGTAGTACAGTTTTGTGCATTTCCTACTTTCCCGTGTCAATCCTACTCCCCTCTCCTGCCCCGCATTCCGGTTATCCAGTATAGCAATGCCTGTCCTGACTGCATATCCCTGACCCTCCTTCCCCACCAGGGTCTCAGAGGCCTGTGTGAGTTTGACCTTGCAGGCACCCAGACCACGGTGGGGGTGGTTGGTTCGTGCCACTCCTGCACCTGTACACGGGAGCTGTGACAATACACATCAGTTTGTGGTGCATCATTCTGTGTTATGTACCACACTTGGTACACATCCTGTTGTGACATTGCTTTACTGTGCTACCTTGGTTGTTACGTCATTGTGGTAGTACTTGGGCTTTGTGACGTACTGCTACTTCAAGTCATCTACTGGAGGCTCTTCTGGTTTGTTTTGCTGCCTGCAGGCTTTTTGCTTGGCTTCTGTGTTGGCCTGCTTTGAGTTCTCTTTGATGTGGTGTTTTTGCAAGTCAAGGTGGCCTCTGAGGGTGCTGGACGCTTTTTGCACACAAGGTGGGAGATGGTGACAAAGGGAAGGGTGATCCTGTGGCCAGGTGAAAATCAAGGATGAAGGCTACATAACCCAGGTGAAGTTGTTCAGTGGGTCATGGTGATTTTTGAGTGAGGGGGGTGTATTGTTGTTGACTGTTGCCTTGCCCTACAATGTGATGCGCAACCTGACATTGTAATTGTGGTATCCTATGTACAATATGTATTCTGCTGATCAATGCCTGTTCATGTGTTGTGTTTACCTTTCAGGTGTGAGGGAATAGTTGTGGCTTGACATGCTGGGGTGTACACATGGTGAATGTTCACATGTGATGTGTAGAGGAAACTGATGGTCACTTGATTGCACATGCATATATTGAGTGCATGTCCCTACTGACACACACACTCGCACTATGATCCACTACATGTACAACCACCCTTCCATGTCCACATGTACACTCTGTTTGTCTTCTGGTGCCCACTGTGTCCCTGCAGCACATGATCTATGACCAATTGTGGATCCTGTACATGCGTAATTTGCTTTTTGATGTAGTTTGTCACTTAGATGTGATGCTTAGGGTGTGCGTCACACACAATGGCTGTTCACTATGCTGTGCGCTGAGCAGTGTGTTGCAGGAGGTGGACATGGCACACATAAGCTGCAGTGTTTAGTTTAGTTTATTATTTGATAATGCGCTCCAAACCCAGGGGTAGCCGGGCGCAGCAGTTACAAGAATACTTGAGCTTAGTTACATACAATAATGCATAAAGAAGATACAGTACAAGTGTTGTTAACAATTTAACAAGCAGGTAAGAAGGTACAGGCTGAGAGGTGCTCCTATGCAACGAGGGAGTCGGATCAGGGGTCAGAAATATCATAGTAGTTATTCACAGTGGTTAGTCAATGGTAAATCCAGGCCAAGAGAATTAGTGGTTAGTTGTCATTAGACCGGAGCCAGTTTTGACGTGGCGTCTAAAGCTCGAGTATGGTAGATTAGCTCTCAATGCAGAGGGAAGGGCTTTCCATGCACAGGCAGCTTTCACAGGGAAATTGGCTCCACCAGTTTTTTTTAGTTTAAGTTTGGGAATTTCAAGTAAGAGGTGGTTAGATGCTCTAGTGTGGTATGTAAAAGATTTTCTGGTTAGTCTAGCCGAAATGTATGGAGGTGCGGTGTTGTTCAGTCCTCTATGGGTGAGGGATAGTGTTTTGAGGAGGACTCTGTCGCTGATTTTTAACCAGTGATGATCTTTCCTAGTGTTGGAAATGTGTCCTCTGCGGTTTATGTCCAAAGCTGCTCTAAGGGCATTATTTTGTAGTGTTTGCATTTTGTTTATGATAGATTTGCTCGCGCCCGTATAGAGGGCTTTGCAGTAGTCTAATTTAGACATTACTAGGGCGTTGGCTAGTGTGATGCAATTGGTTTTGGAGAGGTAAGGTCTGCAAGCCCTGATTAATTTGCAAGTGTAAGCCGTGGAGGATGCAAGGGCGTTAGTTTGTTTTTTGAGAGATAGTGTGGCATCAAGGTAGAAACCTAGAGTTTTTACCTCCATTGCCACTTTGATTATATTGCCGTCTATATTGAAGGCACGGTAATTGGGGCTACGTTTTTTAAGGTTGGAGTCGGAACCCAGGATCAGTATCTCAGTTTTGTCGTCATTCAGGCAGAGGCCGTGGGAGGCCATCCATGCCTGAATGAGGAGATGAATCTTATTTACTAGAGCTGTATCTTCGACAAAGTTGCCAGAAAGTTGCATGAGGATCTGCGTATCGTCCGCATAGTTAGTGTATGTTATCCCCAGTCTGTCAAGTTTGTCGAAGAGTGGCTTAGTGAAGATATTGTACATTGTGGGAGAGACACAAGAATCTTGTGGGACGCCACAGGTGATATGTATTGGGTCCGCGGAAGCGGAAGGGGAGAACAATCTCATTGTCCTGTTAGCAAGGAAGAATTGTACCCAAGCTATAGCTTCACTTGAGAAGTAGGCGGCAGACGCTAGGTGGTTGCATAACACTGCATGGTCCACCAAGTCAAAGGCCGCTGATAAGTCAAGGAGGAGGAGCATAGCTGTTTTACCTTTATCCTTCAACTCGTCGATTTGAGTCTTTAGGTCAATTAGGGCTGTTTCAGTGCCGTGTAGTAGTCTGAATCCAGATTGGCGCAATCCTAGTAGTTGGTTCGTCTCTAGATAGTTCTGTATTGATTTGTGTTGATTTTGCAATGCACAATGTGCATGTAGACAGGCATTCATTGTTATGTTACAACTACAACTGTTGGAATGCATTTGGGTATGACTTCTTTGGGTGGAAGGTTGTTGGTCAGTCATTTCATCTGATTCCATGTCAGGCATCATTGTCTGATGCCACTTTACATTTTTCACATGTCAATGTGTACCTTATTGGTACTGTGTTGGTGTATAGCTATTGCTTGCCATGTCATGTTGTGGTTTGGGAGGGTTTGGGTGACATACCAGTGATAGTCATGGCCTGTTTTGCAGGTCTGTGTGATTCACACCTTGCATGTGTGCCTTTTGGTAACACAGGATTGCTTATGTTTAAGTAGATAGGGATGCACACAATGTGGCACTTCCACGGCAACATTCACAGGGTGCAAATAAGCACAAACACCAGGGCACACCTATGTTTTGGAAAAAAAACTCACAAGATGGGTTTATGGTAACCTTTTAGAGATTAAGGTTTGTTTGAGGTGCGGGGGAGCAAAACTCAACCTTGGCAACTAGGTTGGATAAATGAGAGAACAAAAAGTGGTTGTTCCTAGAGATGTAGGAACTCTCGTCCCCTGCACACTATTTAATATCTGTGGAGCAGATCAGTAATTCAGTTTTATTTATATATAATTTCACATTAACAATTTGATGCATTAAATGCAGTCCATAGTTCGGTTGGTGGGGCAGTAGGAGTAAATCCCCAGCTCATAAGATTTCATGTAAAAAAACAATTCACACATTTATTTATACAGTGTTTTTAGGCCCAACGTGTTTCGAGTATAAACTCTTCTTCAGGGGCAGAATCATATTTCACAAAATTCTAGAAAAAGATAGAAAAAAGTGCATCTTAGTATCATTGCAATCAATCATTATTTATTCAATACAAAACAACAACTAATTAAATGTCAGATGTATTCAACAAGTATGGTAAAGCTAGTGAGATATAGTCAGCTATTTCTAACTGCAGTAGGATTAGATAATCCTATTAAGAGGATTTTAGACATAGCCTCTAACCAATTTAGTCTGCAAAAAGGGAGGTCCTAGGAAGGCAGAAAGAGCAATTTGACAAAATGGAGGAAAGATTGAACAACGTAACTTACCAACTATGGTGGTCACATAGTTGAAAAGAAGTATCCAATGGAACATAAAGTGGAAGCTCTGGAATGATCTTTCGTCTCAACGCTAATGAAATGAAACATGTGTAAACCCTAAGTAGTGAGAGGAGTAACGCGAAGGAGAGAGAAGAGAAGCACAGTCTCTACTAACAACAAGTTCAGAAAAAGTCCTGACGGACGAATCCATGCAATATAAAGAGGGATCTTTCTAAAAATAACACTCAGTAGACGGTACTTCAAATGAGTAATGTCATCCAAAAGGGGACAGAAGGATAAGTAAAGCTTATTAAGATGAAAAGAATGTACTGGTAAGACCGACAGAATCAGTCATTGCACTTACTTGATACTGTTCAGAGTGTCCGTGCAAGCGATCATGGTGCGCCGCGTCCCACCGGAGGGGGATGCGGTACACTCAACGAGCGCCTTTTTAAACACCTGATACTTGAATGACGTATGCACAAAACATGCACGTAGGGAACCGTCTCTACGCGCATGCATAACTCCAAGACTAAATTATTGGGCCACGTCATGGATCTAACGACACGGAAAAGTCGGCGTCAGAATTCCATGACAACAGAATAACCGCGCATGCGCGGGATGGAGAATAGACTGATTTTGGAGAAAGGAAAATGTAAAGACGTATTTATTAATGGGAGAAGATGCGTGTAAATCAGCATAAAAATATGAGTGGAAGTAGAGATACGTCATGAATCTGACGACATGGAAAGGCTGTCGTCTGAATTTATGTATACAAAATCCCCGCTCATGCGCGGAATATGACGAGGAAAGTAGAGGAGAGAATAAGTAACCCATACTCATATGGGTTGAAGAAAGTTTGTGTGAGAGGAGATATGGTGGAGTCTAGTCCGTAGAAACTACCAGCCCTCTAGGTGTACATTGGCTTTAGAATAACAGACGTCTGTTTGCATAATTAACACTTATCTAACATGCAAAAAACAAGTGACACCTTGTTCACGAATATATTCCACCGTATGTGGTAACATTTTTAAACATTTCCAAATCAGATATAGCATATCTCCACAAAGTGACCTTAATGTTAACAATTTTTGTCAAAACAATAACAACCTCCACCATTTTAGGTGTAATTTGTAAAACAAATGTAAGTGCAGTTTACACAGGGATTTGGTCATAGCAAAGGGAATGCAATCCTAAACAACATCATCCACTAAATGAGGTGTATTTTATAAAACATATGCAGGTGAGTTTAACACCGAAATTTCACCATAGCAGAGGGTAATGTAATCCTAATGAGTGATCATGGGAACTTGTGATAAAATGGAATATTCATCAAGGGTAGGGTCCTAGATAGTAGTCCTCATTCATAGCAAGGGGAGTGAGTGAGTCTAGGCAATGTATCCAAAAAAGTTCTCTCTGTGAAAGCAGTCTTTGTAGATCTCCACCTCTGGGAAGTGGGTGTACTACTTCTAGTATTACCATCCTCATTTGTGCCACTGTATGTTGGTGGTCTCTAAAATGTCTATACACTGGGGATTTGATGTTTTTGGTGCGAATATTAGACTTGTGCTCAGTCCATCGTTCCTTGGCCTTTCTGGTAGACTTCCCTACGTAGCATTTCCCACATGGACAGCGCAGAGCATAAATTACATTTTTGGAATCACACGTTGCAAATTGTTTAAGATGGATTTTCTTCCCGGTATTGCCATGTCGAATATGATCTCCTTTTATTACATTAGAGCAATGTTGGCAATTGAGACAAGGGTAAGTACCATTTTTAGGTTTGGCATGAGTGGTTGGTTGTTTGGTTTCTGTTTTTCTGTTTTGATCAGTTTTTCACGAAAGTTCTTTCCTCGTTTGTATGCTAGCATCGGGGGTTCCGGGAAGAGGCGATTCAATTGTGGGTCTGTTTTGATTATATCGCAGTTTTTGTGTATAATTTGCTTGATCTGAAAACTCTCGAGATGATTCCACCTTATGGGACATAAAACCCCCAGAGAAGTCATTAAGTCACTATCCCTCCACCACAGACACTAACACCTTTATGGGATAAATGGGAGCTAAAGTGTATGGTAGCCCTATGACACCTGTAAGAGCTAGCTCAGCTTCTGACTCAAACGTCATTCAGACCCTGTGGAAAACAGGAGGAAGACAGAAACAATAGCTTCTCGAAGGCACGTAGAGCCAATCACAACAAAGGATCTGCAAAGCCTGCAGAGTTCAAGAACTTTAGAAAGAGAGAATGTGAGATGATGCATCCTTCACTGCGATGTGGACCTGGTGTATCCAGCTTGGCCTCATGGATGGGGAATCGGAATTGTCCGGGCCCACGCCAGGAGCAAGAGATGACAACCTTGAATGACCAAGGTCATACCCCAAAGAGGAGCGACATACTGGTCCTCCACCCTAGATACTGGGAGATAAGGAGCCCAGGGGATAACTTGAAAGAGGATCGCTGAACCGACTGTGCAGTCCTCCTGAGGATCACTACCCATCACAAGCAGGAATGTGCTGAATCCTGCAGAACTGGAGGTGGGCGGCATGGCAGAGCAGAACAACAGAATCTCCAGAGTTTGGAAGGATCAGAGAAACCCAGAGTGGGGAGAGAGACAAACCCCGGAATGGGGAACAATCCAAAAATCCCCAGATTTGGAAGAGGAACCGAGACAAGCCCTGGAGCAGGAAACAAACCGAGAAGTCCCAGAGTGGGGAGAAAGAGTGAAACAAATCCCGGAGTGGGGAGAGATATCGAGATGAACCCCAGAGTGTGGAATACGGTATCCTGTAGTTACAACGCCATTAATTACTTAGAAGTAATTTACTTTGATGTAATCACTTTAAAATACTTTGAAAATACATAAGGGGTTGTGGGTAAAGGGGCAAAAGGGGTTGAAGGCTTGGGATAGGGGTAGTAGTGTAGGCGAATGGGGAGACCCCTCATTAAAAGAAATCTAAGCAAAATGTCGAAGTAATTAGTTCCAAGTTTTTAGTAGCATAGACATGACATGTTAACTGCAAAGCACAGGGGAGCTCCAGAGTGGCAAGAGAGAAAGAGGAAAACTCCAGAGAGGGAGAAATATGGGGAAACCTAAGAGTGGAAAGAAATGAAGAGACAAGCCCCTCTTTGAGGAAAGAAGCAAAGGGAAAGATTGAAACAACCCCAAATTGGGGAGACTATTGAGAAGCCCCAGAGTGGGGAGAACGAGACTGAAAGGATCCCAAATTGGGCAAGCAAAACAGAGGAAAGTCATGACCGAAAACAAAATGACTGAGAAATATCCTTCAATAGGGAGACCAGAGAGACTTGGCTGGAGCCCAGTGATGGCACTTCAGCAGTACACAAGTCATATATTTGGGACTATATACATAAGTAAAAGTCTATGATAAAGGGGTGCGTGTCAGAAGCCATCACCAATCCCTTTCAGTGGACAAGGCCCCAAAGTATGTCTTGGGTGTTTTAGGTTTTCTTTTGCAGTCGTAGAGATAGAAAGTAGGTCAGAATAGGTTTCTGGACAGAGGACTTCATTTGTGTTCAATCATCCTGACACACTAACAAGCCTCCTTTTGACCGTTATTTATATAGAGTTGGACTCAGTATGGCAGAGTTAGGGGAAAGATGAGGTCTTTTTTATGAGAGATTATACTTCTAAAAATCATGCCTCCCTGACCATCTCCTGATTCTGACTTACCACGCTGCCCATTTATAAAAGCTGCAAAAATGTAAGAGGAAAGGCCAATTTGCATGGGTGGGCCTTGAACCCAATAGGAATAGAATTAACGTTGTCAATTGAGAGATTGAGAGAAGGGATGCAGAAAATGAAGCCTTTGTACTGATGGTGCAGTAGTCTATTAAAGAAGAGTGAATGACGATAGTGTATCTGTCATTAAATGGGAAAAATACCAAGGGGATTTAAGAAAAGGATCAATTAGGGTAGCTGAAGACGTATTACTCTTCAAAAAAGTAAAGTAGAAAGGATTCCGATAACTGTGGGCCTCATCACGAGTTGGGCGGTAATGCCGGCGCTGATAGCGCCGGCGTTATCTGCCCTACCGCCCAACCCACTGGCGCTATTAGCGCCGGATCACGGGTTTTGCGGATTTGGAAATCCCCATTCCCCAGTGAGCCCATTCGGGAATGCCCCATTCCCCATTGGGCTCAATGGGGAAATGTTGCGCTCTTACCACCGGCGGCTTTTCCGCCGGCGGTATGAGCGTGAAATTTCAGCAGATTTCCCCCCCAGCTAAGAGCTGGGGGGAAATCAGATGAACCCATGATTTGGCAGACCCTTAAATCTGGCGGTAATAGCGCTACTGCCGGATTTAAGGGTTACCGCCAAACTCGTGATGAGGCCCTTTGTGTCTTAAGCTCACTGACTTGTTTAATGACATGGTTAGCAAACATGTAATAGAAACTATTGAATGTTTTGAGTGGGTCTCACACTATGGTCTTGACAAATAAATTGGCTGACAAACTGGGACTGTCTGTAGACCTATAAGCTTTAATTGTGTTTGTGGTGGCCATTTTCCAGCAATTGCTTACCCTACAGAAGGTACATTCTGTACAGGAGGAGGTAAATATGTTCAGTACTCTTAAATGACCAGTGACTACATGACATGTCCAGGAATTTAGCATCATTCATCAATCCCTTAAGAATATGGCAATTCAAGAGACTTCCATTTACACTGGCTACTGTAGTTGCCATTTCCAGTGCATCATTTTCAACCCTTTCAAGAACATCACAGATGCCACTGCCTTCCAGGGTGACACCTTGGTGTATGGGCAGAGGGAGGAGGAGGATAATGTGGTTTTGAACTGACATTTGAATGCACTAACGGACAATGGTTTGACATCAGGCCCTGACAAATTGAGGATTAGAGTCCCAAGGTGTATTATCTTGTATTATCAAGCTGGGGGCGGGACCAGGCTCAAGTTTCACCTCCTAGGTGCCATAGAAAAATGTATGAGGCCAGTGAATGTAGAGTAGCTGCACTCTTTGCAATGCTTAGCAGAATTCTACTCCAGGTTTTTTGGCTCTTTCGAACAAAAGAAATAAATGCCATAAAGGCATTGGCAAAAGGGTGCACATTTTTAATGAACAAAATCATTAGAACGCCTATTCAAATTGATAATTAAAGAAATCCAGAGATCCCAGTCTCCAAAGGGTTTTGAATCAGGCAGAGAATCTGCATTGAGTGTGGAAGCCAGTGTCTATGGGGTTGGGTTCACTCTTTCACAGAGCAATTTAGGACTGTGGCTTATGCATCCCGTACATGATCCTAAGTGAATGGAAGTCTTCGGACTGCATATAGACAGTGGAGCACTTCAAGATGTTTCTATCCTCTTCTTGTACCATTTCTTGTTTCTTTCTTCAACACCTGCCTTTCTACTTCTATTTTTTCCACAGTTTTCAAACATGCAACCATTATTCCTATCCTTGAAAAAACCCTCACAGCCAATCCTCTTATTGTCTCTAATTTCCGTCCTATTTCTCCTCTCCCCTATCTATCCAAGCTTCTGAAGTGCCTTGTATGCGCTCAGATCTCATCCTTTGTTGCTGATCTATCTCTTCTTCCCCAATTTCAGTCTGGCCTTTGCCCAGTCATACCACTGAGACTGCTCTGCTCTGTGTGCTTAACTCTATTCTTTCAGCTCGCTATTCTAAACACTCCTCTTTTCTTATTCTTCTCTATCTATCTGCAGCTTTCGACACCGTGGATCACTCTTTGCTCTTGGAATCTCTCTCTCTCTTCTTTTGTTCATGGAAGTTCTGTTCTCACTTGGTTTTCTTCTTGTCTGTCTAACATAACTTTCTCCGTCTGCTGGGGTGGTAAGACCGCCCCACCTTTCCCTCTCGACCACAGAGTCCCCCAAGGGTCAGTCCTAGGTCCTTTTCTATTTTCACTACATACTTCACTACTTGCTCCTATAATCTCTTCCTTTGGACTTTCACATCACTTTTATGCTGAGGATACACAACTTTTTCTATCCTTCTCATCTTTTACTCCTGAAATTCACCACACTGTTACGACCTGCCTTCCTGCCATTCAATCTTGGATGGCCTCTCATTTTCTCACTCTAAATGCTGGGAAGACAGAGGTTTTATTATTCCCTGCTAACACTCTCCCCCTTGACTCCCCACCACTCTCTATTTCTTTTCCTCCCTCTACTCTCTCTATTTCTCCTACTGCACGTAATCTTGGTCTTTACTTGGACTGTAATCTTTCTTTTGCTCACCACATTTCTCTCATGTCTTGTTCCTATCGCTTTCATCTCTATAAAATTCGTAAAGTTTGTTCCTTTCTTACCTTCCAACCTACGAAACTTCTTATTTCTCTCTCATTTTTTCTCAACTTTTCTATTGTTCTCTCACGCTCTTTGGCCTCCCCTACTCTCGTCTTGCCCCTCTAAATCAATCTATCATTCCTCTGTTCGTCTACTTGGTCTTCTTCCCTAGCATGACTCTATTTCATCATCACTTGCCTCGCTTGGCTGGCTACCTTTTCACTCCCAACTTAAATGTCAGTTTTTCTGCTTAGTCTTTAAATCTCTTTATGGGCTTTCTCCTGATTACCTCACTGTACTCTTGCCTTTCTACACTCCCTTTTGTTCCCTGCGCTCTTCATCTCTTTTTAGGTTGAACGCTCCCCGTCAGCCCTGTGCCCAGACCCGCTTCCGATCCTTATAGCTTCAGGCTCCTCTTCATTGGAACGCTCTCCCCTTTTCTCTTCCATCTATCACTGTTTACTCTCTTTTTCGTGTCTCTCTGAAAACTCACCTCCTCCTTTGACTCTGATTGCTTGCTACCAGAATTGATGTCTAACATGTATCATTGATCATTATTTTGTACTGTTTGTTTTTAACTATGTGCAGCGCTTTGGATTAAGGTGCTATATAAAATACAATAAAAATACAAAAATACAAATTCTATAGGGCAGACCTTACACCTCAGGACTGATCAGAAAACAAAAATGCATGTATTGTCCAGTGGACAGGAAGAAGAAATATCTTTCAGGTTACTTAAGCTTGTGAGTAAATCTCTACATCAGACCTGATTCAGATTGGAACAAGTCCCCAGGAAGAGCAATGAGGAGACGGGTTGCTTTACTAGAGCTCGAGTTGAGGGGAAGATGCCCTCTTATTATTCAGAGTGCAATGTGCCATGGTTGGAAAGTGGTGCAGAACTGCTGTCTGAAACTTGCGCCTTGGTAAACTTGCACTGTGAATGGAAAGGGGACAAAGGGCAGATGTAATATGGAGCATTGGTAAAGCAGCTATGCCTTGAAATGTGGATGCCTGAATGTAATCTGATCTGTGATCTTCTTTATCTTCATCTTTAGCGATGTCTCATAAGACATCGGTATAAAGAGGGATTGTCTCACGTGTTGGGGGAAATGACCCCACCTTCTTCAATAAGGACGAGGCTGGTGAACCTGACTCTCCTCGTCATCTGTTGCTTGGGAATGTTGAATTAAGAGGTTTTGTTGACCTGAACCATCAAGTACTTTGGTGATGTCACAAGGCATATGTCCATGGAAATCTGTGTTGCCCAAGCAGAAAACCTTGAAGGGAATTCAGATTTTACGGCCAGGCAGTGAAGTGTCTACAAGGCAAGGAACATATGGGCACATTGTTTACCAGAGATCAGGTACAATGTGAAGTTCTGTGCTGTCTCAATTTTGTGGAGGGCTTTCAAAATGAGCAATGCATAGATCCTGTTGCAGTAGTCCAAATGGGATTGGGCAGGGCTTACTTCATAACTGCACTTACATGTTTTGGGGAGGAGAGTTTGGTATCGAAGGCCACCCCTCATTTTTGCATATATTCTGTTTTCATTTTATAGGGTCCTATTGCCACCTTGAAACACTTGTGTATAGGTGCGTTATAAATGCCATATCATATCATATATCATACCTTAAGTAGGTGCATAATTACAGTGCAATTAAGAAGGTTTCTTTCTATCAATGTGTTATAATGATGGACTGACAAGACTATTCTGATACCGTTGCTTTTTTTCCCTAGTTCTATCTTGTTATTCAAAATGAATACATTGTATATCAAAATAAGGTTTTATTGGATGCCAAAGACAATCCTGGAAATTGTTTGGGACTAGGTTTGGGCAAACCATCAAAATGAAACATCTGAATTTTGTGTGGTTGCTGTTACATTGGCCTTGGTGATTTGACTGAAAGTAGTAGAGATGGAGGGTAAGCCTTGAACAATTGAGAGCCTTGAATACAATCATCAGTAACCTCTTTCAGTGATGTTGGTAAGGAGGTAGGCTATGCCCTGAGGAAAACTTAGAGTGAGGCTCTGATATTGAGGATTAGATTGCGGACTACATAAACGTGTTTGCATTTGCATCAGAAAAGAAATTGCACTGGTGCAATTCTATATCAAACCAATGTTTATTTTTCAATCAAAGGCTGTTTGACACTAGAGCATATTCTGAGCACTGTTCTTCCTAGTGCAATTGTTTTTGCAATAACATACACAGATCTGTTCAGTTGGTGCTAACGTTAATGCAATGGTCAGAAATGAGCATCCCTGATGGAGAATATATTGTGTGAATAATCTCCTGACTCATTTGGGTATTTGTTTTAGTTGGCTTCAGGGTCATTCTGTTCTGACCAGGTGGCACCAGCTATGCCATAGGGTGGTGTTAGGTATTATTGAATGGGTCTGGTGGTACTAATAGATCAAAAGGCACACATTTAGTAATGCAGATTTGGGGGCCATTAGGCTTATGAGATCATCGAGCCTGGGAAGGTTTATGGGTGGCATCAGGAAGAGGCAGGAAGGAGTAAGCTTTCAGGTGGCACTCTGAGGTGAGGATGGTCACCTGTGTAATGGTGGCCAGATGTCAGGTGTCCGTCCTATTTGCAGTAAAGATGGTCTTTCTTATAGTTTGCATTGTGGTTGTGTGGTAGGTACGCTGAATATCACAGTGTGCTGATGCCAGTGGAGGGATGTCTACATTAACCTGAAATGCTAATTGTAATGTGATATGTTAACATCATAATATTGCACACATTTCTACTTTCCTTGTGCCATTAAAGATACACAAAATAAGAAAGATGAAGAGAGGGATAAGGCTATACCAAAAGCAAAAAATAGGTAAATACACACATCCCCATGAAAAAGAAGCGCATTAATTGGAGCATGAGCCGATGATTTAAACAACCTGTGGAATTCTCTCATGAAATAGTGAATTTTGAGTTTCGCTATTTGTGTGTGCCATAATGTTGCAACCTTTTAAATTCAAAACACTGAGCCTCATTACGAACGTTCCGGTAAGGCAACCACAGCGCCGGTAGTGCTAGCGGCGCCGTTGTTACCATGCCGCAACATTACGAGTTTGCTCACGGGGGCCACTCTGCACGCCTGGTCAGACCAGGCATGCAGAGCGGTACCCGCGAGCAGACCAACATGGTAGCAACGGTACCATTATGAACAGTACGGCTGCTACCATCCTGACCATTCCCATTGAGCCCAATGGGGGCTAAAATGGGAATGGGGATGTAAAGGGTTCGGGTCCCGCGAAAGGGGATTACAGGGCTGTCCAAGGTCGAAATGCCCAGTAAGTTGCCTTTTGCGGGATGCAGACCTGGACCCAAGTTTGGGGATAGCCATGCCCAATTAAGGGCATGGCTAACTCCAAACTCGTAATGAGGCCCATGTAATGTAAACAAGACGTGCATAGCACATCCTCAGCCATTTTGGTTGTCTCTTGACACTAGGTTCTTTGAGAGACAAAGTTGTAAGTACGGAAAGCTGAAGAAGAGGCAACGTGATGAACCTGATGTGTTGATGGGTGTCGATTTGTAATTACCCACTGCCTGTGTTTCAGTTAAATTCTAGGGGAGCTGGACACATGGGTTTTGTGTTGCCATATAGGCCACAAGTGTGATGCTCTGCTGTACACTAACACAATTAATTTTATAAGCACTGTTAGTTGCAGGAATCCAAAGAGGTGGGATAATAGAACAGATAAGATTGGTTAGATTCTATGGTGTGGGCATATAAATATATATAATACCCAAATAATTCATAATCTGTAAATCACTGTTTCCTTCTAATGATCGGACAGGCCTAAATTTCCAACTTACTATTTTTTTATTAGAATAGGTCCCCCAAATGTTTTCTTGTAGGCAGGACCTATCATTTCTTGATGAAAGGGAAGATCAATTTGCCTTAGGGCGGAATGACACATAGGTGTCAAGTGTGGAGCCCGCTTGCATATGATTTCTGGGCCTGCCCTCCACTCAAGTTCTCATCTTGTCAAGAAACTGTAGATGGGCAGATCTAAGACAAGAGATGAGCCTGGATCAGGTTTTGTGTGTATGTGGGTGAGTATGAGTGGTTGGTGATGTGTTTGTAGGCAGTGGAGGAAAGTGTGTTGTCACAAAATGTTCCTGGTTCTTGGTTTTTATAAGCCCCATGCCATCATGGGTTTGTTTTTAATCCCACAAACACTCTCTTCCACTCTAATATCTTTTTTAGACATGCAAGCTTTGCAAAGCTTTTACACTGGGCTACATTATGAATTTCCTGGTATACTTCCTTATGCATGTCTTTGCTTTGTAGTTATGTTATGGAACCCTATGCAATCTTTGCTTTTCACTGCCCCATTTTGAAATGCTATGCTTTCTTCAGTCTGGTATGCCAAACTATTCTATGCTACAGTCCACCATGTCATGTTATTCTGTTGGGATATATTTTGCAAGTATGGTCTTTTTGAAAATATTCCTTCTGTTCCCAAATGCATTTTTGCCACAAATGCTGACATGAAATTGGGCTTTTTAATGTATATCTTCTGTTGAATTTCCCTGTCCTCTTTCGCTGTACCTTTACCTGACCCTCTTCCACCATTGTGTTCTTCCTTTTTCAATTCTCCCTACCCAATTTTAGATTTTGAAAACACATTGCTTTTTTCAGCTTTAACAGAGTTAGGGCCTCATTATGAGTGCCATGGTTTGGAAAAAATGCTGGTAATTCCGGCATTGGCATTTGTTCCGTACTGGGTAAACATGAGGCTTGTTGGTGGTGCATTTCAAAACCAAGTTGAGTTTATCTTAAGTCTGTTTGAGGTCACACAAAAGTCCCCATAAGTTAGACACGTGCTGAGGTCCAGTAGGTTAATTGTTGGGTCATTTGTGACTTTGTAAGTGAACTGCCTGTCCTCTGCATAGTTGAAGAATTTGAGGCTGGAACTTTTAATTAGATTGAGTAGTGGGGTTGCATTTATGTTGAAGAGAAGCGGGGAGAGGCTAGATCCCTGAGGTAGACTGCACACTCTGTCTGGAGGCTTCAAGGATTTCAAAGTGTCTCTTTTGCCAAACTGCTTCAAGGATGGCAAAGTGTCTCTAGTACTCAAATGCTTCATATATGATTTCCTGGCATACTCCCTTACCATGAATTGTTTAATAGTTTCCTCAGATCCCCCGGTATACTCTCCTGCCAGGAATCTTTGCTAAATGTCTTTTTCTTTGATATACTTTGAGTGGACTCCCTGGTTTACTCTCCTGCCAGGTATCCCCTTCTGGGTTCTATAGATCTCCAGGTGTACTCTCATGTCAGGCATCTTTCCCTCAACAGGTTCACTGTCTGATGTATCCCATTTATCAGGTATTCTTTCAGTGTTCTCTTAATTTCCTAGGATAGCACAGTTGTGTTTCTATACTGTCTATACTTCATTGATTCTCGATTTAACTTATCCCAAGCTTCTCACATATGTAGACTTGTCAAGTTCTTTTTCTTTACTTTTTCACCAGGACATATTTGCTTATGGCAGTGCTTGCTCCAACTTTTCCCGTATGAACTTCTCATATATGGAGACTAATGCAAACCTTGTCTTTTAGCTTCTTCATTAACATTCATCTGATTAAAATAACATTTACTCCAGATTTCCCTATATTGACATTTCAGGCATGAAGAATTGTGCAGTTCAGCCATTTTTAATGTACTTGTACTTTTCATTTGTATAGATGGATTTTATCGATATGTTTTAGTACTTGCTTTTAGTACTTGCTAGTTTACTTCTGAAATGTTTCGTTCGGAATGAATGTAACTGTAAATTGTAATTGGAAAGATTGTGTGTTGTGTTTTATGAAATTTAAATATTCAGCTTATTTATTTGAAATTGAAATTACTTTTTGTAAAGGTTTGTAAAAGCTGAAACAAATAAAAATATATATATTTTTTAAAGAAATGTACGTGGTTTTTATTCTAAAAACTCTTTCAATTGTCTGTGTCCTGTCAGTACGCCCCGGGGTTCCTAATCTCTCTGGACCAATTCACTAGTGTCTCATGGCGTTATCAACCTACTGCATGCCGCATGGGCACAGTCACAATATGGGAATGGCATCCCCCGCTTTGCAGACCCGCTTTCAGCTCTTTCCTCTGTCTTGTTTCCACTTGCCTGTAAAGTGGCTGCTTTTCTGTTCTACTGCATCCTACACAGCTTCTCCTCTGCACCCAGTCCCCTTGCAACTTCACCTTGGAGCATGCCATGCTCCTCTGGGTATCTTGCCACTACGGTGGAGATTGTTGATAAGCTTCATCCCAGTCTGCTCCCGAGTGTCTGTCTTAACCATTGTTTCTGCCTCTCGCTTCGCCTAAGCTGCGTCTACTCTCTCCAACTTCTGATTGCCAGTAAATACCATCTTTAAATGTCCTACGCAGCTTCTTCACCTTGCAACAACTAGTCTGTAAATTTTGCTTAGGGTTTCTTTCAAACCACATTAATTTCTTCTCCCTCTTCCTCGTCTTAGTACCTTGGGCACTACGGGAGTTGGAGTCCATAGGATTAATAGGCCTTTCAATTAGATTTCGTTTGGGATCTTTACCGAATACAACATCATCAGAGCTAGGATATGTGTTTTGTGTGTGATGTACATATGAGTTATGAATGGAAGTCTACAATGGTTATCAAGAAAGGCTTGAGTTTTGTACCTGGAGGGATGTGTATAGTAACAGTGTTTCATCATGGATTTAGAAATGATAGGTTCCTCCCCATTTAAAAAGGAAGCATTCCACGTTTCTCCTGATGGAAACACCAGATATTCCCGACAGCCGTCTCCTCACATGTGATCCCCATCATAATACCACCATCAGGATTAGGTAGCAGCTGTCGTCCCCAGATCTTCAGATGGGGATCAGTGATAACTCCACATGATTCATGGTAGTGACAGGTTGGTGAATGGGTATGAATATGATTGTGTAAATATGCTGGGTGTGTGCCTGTGTGCGGAATGCAGCATGAGTGAATATGAAGGAAGGTATATGGATAACTGTTGGGTGAGTGGGTGTGAATGTGAATTTGTGTGAATGTTTTGGGGGTGCGCTTGTGGAGAATTCAGTGTGAATATTCTTGGTGGATTCATGTGAGTGAATGTAAAAGAAGGTGTATGGGTGAGTGAATGTTGGGTGCTTGAGTATGAATGTGACTGTGTGAATGTTTGGGGGTGCCCTTATGGAGAATGTAGTGTGAATGATTGAGACTGAAGGTATATGGGTGAGTGACCGGTGGGTGAATTAGTTTGCATATGATTGTGTGAATGTTCTGGGTGGGTGACCAACAAGGAAGTTCCTAACTTGGGGAAACATGCGTCACCTGCACACTGTCTGTGGCTCAATAAATAGGCCAAACTTTCTAAAAATAGCTAACCCTACCAGTGGGCAGCTTTGTACTCTTAGTTCAAATTAAATTGTTTATAGAAACATTTAACTCTCATATGCTTTCAAAAAATGACCTGTTAATTTTTTCATTTGAGGCATTTCATTCCTATTTCCCAACACGTTTCGAGATTCACATTCTCTTCAGCAGGGGCTTTATGTGTAAAGAATTTCTACAAAAGAATATTAAATGGCAGAGTTTTAGATAAATTATGTCACTTAAATCTAATGTGAATTTACATTTCATTAGTACTTCTACTAAATCAAAACGATTCATAATTCCTTTTTGTGCCACCTGTACAAAGTGCAGTTTGAATTAAAAAACGATATTTCCAATTTATATCATTCCTGTTTGCAATGGTAAATCCCATAAGATTATGGTAATGGATCATTCGATTTTGGATAGCTAGCATCAATCCTCTTTAGAGAGACAAGTTCATAAAATTCAGAATGCAGTGTTACTTAATGTTTTTCTCAAGCAGCTTTCTGAGTATTATGTTACATTGCATTATTATTTCAAAAATGTAGACAAACAGGAGGTGAGCATGTAATGCATTAAAAACCTTTCTGAAAGCATTTTGCCTCTCAAAATAGAAATAGCTGAGCTTGTGTGGGTAGATGAAATGCTACTGTGTCGTCTGTTTTAGTTTCCCCACTGGATTCTACAGCTTTGCTGGTCTATGAGAGTTAAATGTTTTTGTAAATAATTTAATTTGAACTAAGAGTACAAAAGCTGCCCACTGATAGGGTTAGCTATTTTTAGAAAGTTTGCCTTATTTATTGAGCCACAGACAGTGTGCAGGGGATGCGAGATCCCCCAATTTGGGAACTTCTTTGTTGGTTTCTCTTAGTTACAACCCATATGCCAGGGTTGTTTTTTTCTCCTCTGCACCTGAAACACAGTCCAGAAATTATTTTCTAATTCATTGGAATATCCCAAAATAAATGTAACGTGATCATAGATATAACATGAGGGCAGGGTATCTTAGATAAATATGTTCTGGGTGGGTGTCCATGTAAATAATGAAGTGTGAGTGAATTTTAGTGAAGCTGTATGGGTGAGTGAATGCGTATGAATGTGACTGTGGATGTTCTGGGTGTGTGGGTTCCCATGTGGAGAATTTAGTGTGAGTGAATGTGAGAGAAGGTGTATGGGTGGGTGAACAGCTATGAATGTGATTTTGTGTGAAAGTTCTAGGTGGGGATCTGTGTAAGAGATAATGTGTGAATGTTATGGCTACACGTGTGAGTGAATGTGAGAAAAGGTGTATGGGTAAGTGACTGGTGGATGAACGTCTATGAATGTGATTGTGTGTGAATGTTATGGGTGGGTGCCCATGTGGCGATTGCAGTATGAATGTTCTGGGTGTGCTTAGGAATGAATGTGAGAGAAAATGTATGGGCGAGTGACTGGTGATTGAATGGGTAGGAATGTCACTATGAATGTTCGGGTAAGTGGATGCCTGGTTAGAGAATGTTGTGTGATTCCATATGAGAGGAGCTTTATAGCTGTATGGGTGAGTGACGGGTGGGTGAAGGGGTGTGAAAGTGACTGCTTGAATGTTCTGGATGCATGCCCTTGTGGAAAATGCAGTGTGAGTGAATGAGACAGAAGATGTAGGGGTGAATGACTGGTGGGTGAATGGGTATGAATATGATTGTGTGAATGATCTGGGTGGGTGCCTATCTCGTGAATGCAGGGTGAGTAAATGTGAGAGAAGGTTTATGGTTGAGTAACTGGTGGGTTAGTGGATATGAATGTGCTTGTGTGTGAATGTTTTGGGTGGGTGCGTATGTCGAGGATGCAGTGTGAATGTTCTGGGTGGTGTGAGAAGCCAGGATTGAGACACTGGGCCTCATTACACGGTAGGCGGTACAGGAAAAACGATGCCGGTAAAGGATTACTGGCATCGCTAATGCTCCTGCCAATTACGACCAGCCTACCCGCTATTAGCAGCACCGTTAAGAACGGTGCCTCTAATAGCGGCAAAATCGCGGGCGCGCGACCCGTCATGTCGGCAATAGCAGCATGGCGGAAATAGGAGTCCATAACAAGACATGCGGACATGCTAATAGCGGCATGGAGCAGGCCCCAAAAAACCCATACCGGCATGGCGGAAATACCAGCATCACGAACCAACCGTTAAGGGTCATGTGCAGTGTTCCTAACTGCCACGGGTGGCCACAATCAGCACAGGTGTAGGCAATGGAGACTGGGCCAGCACAAAAGGAGCACACCACACCCCTTCCCACACCCATTCACACACCAAAATGATTCCAATACTAGCAGCATTACATGGGCTGGAGGACATGACTGCATTGCAGCAGCAACAACAACAGGAAGACCAGAGGAGATGCAGGAGGAGGAGGAGGGCGAGACAGGCCCAGCAAGGCCCACCAGTGCACCTAGTCATACCACAGAGGCAGCCACCAATCCCCAGGATCAGAGCCAGTCCATTCAACCTAACCCCTGAGCAGATACACACCCTGTACCGTCTTGACCAGGATACCATCACCACCATTGTGGACATGATACACAACAACATCGTCAGCCTCATACACATCTGCACTGCCATCCCCCCTCTACTGAAGGTGGTTACTGTGTTCCACTTCCTGGCCACAGGCACCTACCAGCATACGGTAGGGCAGATGCATGGCATATCACAACCAGTATTCTCACGCACGCTGAACCAGGTGCTCGAAGGCCTCCTGAAGCACACACGCGAACACATATCTCTGCCACGGACTGCCCAGGAGATCTCCAACACCAAAGTTGGCTTCCATTCACTGGCAGGCATCCCAAGTTGCATCGGGGCCATCGACTGTACCCATGTGGAATTGGTGGTCCCAAATGCCAATGAGGCAGTCTACCAAAACAGAAAGCAATACCACTCCATCAACGTCCACACGCCTACACCACTACTGAAGTGCCGCATGACAGCATGGGGACATCCACTTTGGAATGGCAGTACACTAGCAGTGTGGTACAAACGGTGCCTGGACCAAAAGACACGAATGACCTGACCTCACCCAGTACATGGCGATAACTGCCGTAGGCAAGCACGGTGCATGTCCACTTGCAAGGACATCACACCTTCCCACATTGCAGTTACTTTGATTACCTCCATGCATGCAGGGATTTGTGGATGTCACTCACAATGCAAAGTTGATTTGTGTGATATATACAAGTTCCACTTGATATAAACACTTACACATACCCATTGTTGCACCCATGCAGGTGATGCTGGCTATCCCCTGAAGAGGTGGCTCCTTACCCCTGTACAGAACCCACAGAACAGGCACGGTGAGGAATACAATCGTGCACATACCCGTACCTGCGTGGTAATTGAGCAGACATTTGGCCTTTCGAAGACACAGTTCCGGTGCCTCAGCAGGTCGGGTGGGTCACTCCTGTATGGGCATGAGAAGGTGGCCAAGATCACCATGGTATGTGTCATGCTGCACAATATGTGTATCAGACGGAATGTGCCAATGCCCCCTGACATTGAACTGCAACCACCTGCTGAGGATGATGATGATGGGGATGAGGAGGGAGGAGACGGGGCTGCAGGTCATGCAGGTGGCGATGCCCAGGAGGGACGTGCTGTGTGCCAGCACCTGATCGACCAATATTTCAAATACACATGGATGAACATTGTTCAATGGATGTAGGTATTTGGGCACTGGGTTTTGTGGTGAAATGTACACTGTGGCCTGTCCACCAGTAAAGCATACATACACAAAGAAAAAGGTCCACTCCTGTGATTTCTCATGTCACCAGTGTGTATTATGTATTTTGAGTAAAAGAAGTGCATCGACACAACTACGCAACCACCCTTTCCCCCCTCCCCCCACAACACTCCCAAAACACCCTTTACCCCCTCCCCCCACAACACTCCCAAAACACCCTTTACCCCTCCCCCACAACACTCCCAAAACACCCTTTACTCCCACCCCCACAACACTACCAAAACACCCTTTACCCCCTCCCCCCACAACACTCCCATAAATGGCTTGTACATCAATGCTGCATAGCTGTACATGTGTCAGCAACATCTGGCTGACCCTAGTTCCCATCCCCACTGCCACCATTGGGGGGTTGAGGCTGTGCGCCGCATGGCCCGCAAGGACCTGCGCCGGGGGCTGGTCTGCCTTGAGCTGGCAGAGGAGGAGGTGCACGGTTGTTCCGGTGCCGGTGGGGGGTTCTGCCTGTCCATCGCATCTGCTATGCGTGTGAGGACCTGCCTCACAAGTCACATTTCCTCACATAGCCTGTTGGTGCTGGCTTCTATGGCTAGTCTGATGTCCCTTGCATGCTCCCTGCACTCCTCCCTCACAAGTGCAGCCTCATCCACATGCTGGCCAACCAGCGCAGTGATGTCCTCCTGCCGCTGTCTGATGATGGCCATGTCATGGCTTTGTCTGCGTTGTGCGGTGGGTGCCGCACCTTGTTGTATTGGTCGTGCATCAGGTGATGAAACCGGTGGACTCCAGCACCCTGCCACAATATCATCCCCAGACTGGCCATGGCTACTGGAATGTGATGTTGGGCGTGGGCTCGGTTGTTTTGACTGCTGGGGGCTGGGTGTATGTTGTTGAATGGGCAAGTTACAAGTGTCCTCCACATCGGATATCGGTGCCATGGCAGCTGCCTCGCCGATGGAGCTTTTGGCAGCAGACAGTGTCCCTTCTGCGGGTGGATCGTGCGTGGGGGGGATTTCTGGAGTGGGTGCTGCAATTGGTTCTGGCGTACGTTCACATCTTGTTGACGTGGGTGGCTTTGTGGGTTTGGCCCTCTGCGGGAGTGCTCTCTTTCCTGTGCCCCTCGACGTGCTGACCATGTTGCCAGATTCCTTTCCCCTGGGTTGTTTCTTAGCAGGTAGGGCCTGCGTCACAGTGTCCTGCTCATCGCTGTCAGTTTGTGAGCCTGTGGGGGACAAAGAGAGGGATGGCATTGGTGATTGGTCAACGTGCTTCATGCAGATGTTGTTGTTCATGCTGTTCTATGCCTTCGGACTTCATGTTTGTCCATACAGGTCATACGACTGTTGGGTGGGTCATTCATGCATGAGTCTGGGTGACCCGTGTCTGTGGTGCTGCATGCATGTGTGTGTGTTGGGATGTGAACCACATATGGGCAGGGTTGTGTGCATGTATGTGTGATGGCCACATCCATGAGATGATTTTAGGGTCACATTTGGGGAATGACCTCAAGTTTCACAGTGCAGTGTTTTTGTGGACATTCACCTCCATCTGACGATGTCGGCACACCGCGCTCCATTTCGCCTACTCCCTCGATTATTCAACCCCAATGGTGCTTGCACAGGTCTCCTCCCACTCCATTAGTTTTATTGGGGATCCTCCACCACCTCCTGTGCCCATGGCCAGGCTCTGGTTTGCAGCCAGGATGCTGCGTACATGGAGGCGTAGATCGTTCCACCGCTTCCTGACATCCTTCACAGTGCGGGGGGTGGAGCCCACTGCACTGACTTTACAAGCCACCTCTGCCCAGATCTCCTTTTTCTTGATTAGGGTGGGACGCTGCATGTCATTGGCAAACACCACCTCTGCGTTGGCAGCAAGCGTGTCCGTTAGCATTATTAGCTCTTCATTAGAAAAGCGCTCCTTCCGCTGCCGCTCTGCTCCTTTTTTTTATTGCCTTGGGCATTCTCAGTGGGTCTCTGGTAGATTTGGGAAGGCTCTGGTGTGACTGCAGGTCCTGGGGGCAGAGGATGGCAATGGATTGTGTTTTTAAAGATGGCTGGCGTGCTATTTCCCGTTCCTGTGCGATGATGCTACTTCCGGTTCCGCTTATTTACGATGACCGCTAATAGCGGTCACCGCTAATGCCGTGTTGTGGGAGGGTGGAAGTGCTATCAGCGCTTTCCTCATTGCCGATTAGGGCCTTTACAGGGCCTTTAGCGGCATGGCGGTGGTGTCCTTACCGGCATGGCGCTAAGCTCGTGCCCGGGTACTCGTGACGCGACGCTATTAGCGGTCTGCTTCCTACACGGACACGTTATTAGCACCATGCCGGTAAAGGCTGTGACTTACTGCCTACCGTGTAATAAGGCCCACTGACACAAGCACTTTTGGCCATAAATCTTTATTATAAATGAAAAGGGGGTTGAAAATTGGTCTCTATCCCTACTCTACAAGGTCATTTCCTACCTAAAACAAAACTATGGGTCTGTCCAATGTCAAGATGTCCAAAGCAAAATGTCCTGTGTCCAAAGAACTTTTCAGGCCCTCACATTCAAAAAATTAACTCTAAGGTGAAATAGAAGAATGTCTTTGGCCTTGAGTAGTGTATACATGTTCAAAAAAAGGAAACACGTAACTCCAACACAAACCTCCAGAAGGATAGAGTACCTTGTGCCAGAGGGTGGTTCCCTTCACCTGGATTTCTCTTCACTCTGTTTTATACTTTCAAGAATATCAGTTCCTTAGGTTTCTCTTTGTCAACAACACAATTGGTATACAAAACAACTTGGCTGTTAGTTTGTATATTTATGGGATACCTGGGGTACTCTCCTGCAAAGTTTTCTCACCTTTTGAATGTGTTTTAACTCAGCCTTTTGCCAGTCCTGCTGTATCCCTGCAAGTTCTTCCTTGGGTGATGAATTGTACACACTGTTCAACTTGAATTTGCCAGAACTTTATTATATTGATAATTTTTCAGCTTGTATCTGCCTGGTACCCTTTCGTGCCAGGGCTTTTATCACATAACTTGAATTTGCCTGGTATAATATCCCGCCAGGGCATTTCTCTTGTAACTTGAATCTGCCTGGTATACTCTCCTGCCAGGGCTTTCCTCATATGTATATTCCTATGGCTTGGTTCTGCCTGGTACTCTTCTGCCAGAGCTTTCTAATATGTGCACTGTTGGCACCTACAAACTTGACAGTCTCTTATGTTTATTCTGTTCTGTCTTGACTCTGCCTGGTATACTCTCCTGCCAGGTCTTTCCTTATAGTTATACTACATACACTTACGCACTTAGCAGGTTTATATTTCCTTTGTTCTGTCTCTTGAAGTAATATTCATTTGTTTGCTCATTCTCATGTACTTCATTCAATGTTATTTGCTTTCGGGAGGGTTGTCAATACGCCCTGGAGTCCATATTGCTCTTGGGTGGACTCACGGCTCTTGCTGGCGTGTATAGGTTTTCCTATGGTAAGCCTGTGGCTCTTCAGTGTTTCTTTCCCTCTTGCCACCTCAACTTTTCAGCTTCTGTGCATCTCAAGGCTCCTGCTCTTCTGTTCAGTGTATCTCTGGGCTCAGGTGATGCGGACTCTGCCTTTTGGTGCCTGCGAACATTCCAAAACTTCTGGCCTGCATCTGGCATCCTTGCAGCGTACCATCCCCTGCAGTCAGCTTCCCTCAGTTTCTTCAGTGAGCCAGTTGGCTCCACGGACCTCGCACCAGGCCTGCGCTCCCCCGGTCGACACTGAGAAGACTAGACTTCTCCATCAAGCATCTCTCTGTTAACTTGTCCGCTGGTTTAAATCTCCCGGCAGCCGCCTTCACCAGCAACAACTGTAGCGCACCTTATGCTCTTGGCCTTTATCAATCTTCTTTACTAGGCTCATCTTTTTCATCCTAGTATTTTAGTATGTAGGAAAAAGGAAGTCAATTCTTGATGACTTGTAGGAAAAGTCTGAACAAAAGGTTTTCAGTAGTTTTGAAAGGTAAGTCAGGTTTTGATGACTTGTGTACAGAGGATGGGCAAGTGTTTTCAGTAAACTTCCCAAGTGGGTGAGGGAGGTATGACAATATGACATTAAGGCTTGGGAAATGGATGGGGTATCCACAAAAAAGGGGGGATACCATGTCTCATCCAATTTTGTCATGTCACTCCCTTGAGGGCTGCCTCCCCTCATGTAATCCTCTCTTATATAGCCACTCCAAGGGTGACGATCAGGTAGTGGCTGCTGTCCCCTGGCCACATGGGGAGAGGTGGTCCCTAGGAAAAAAGTTATGACACCATTGGATTCATCACATGTGCTTCCCCTAAAGAACAGTCTTCCCAACCAATGACTATTCTCCCTGCTTTGATATGCGGTTTCACCCAGGGAAGGAATTCCTTGTTCAACCTTGGTACCCCACCTCCAGACACAGTTTTCAGGTATAAACTAATCTTCTTCCCCAGAATCAAAAGGGGAATATGGAAGGAAGGATGCACTAGCGGTTTTTTGGAGGGTCTCAAATTTTGAAAAGTCTTTACCAATTATGGGATAGTCCGGCAATCCGTGAATAACAGAAGCATTTATTTGGCTTGATACTCCCTGGACTCGGATGGTAACTGGGGTTTTGAGATATGCTTCATCACCATGGATGCAAGTAATCTTTATAGGATGTCCCCTTCCCAGGTCACTGGCTGAGATTAAGTCAGCGCTTACCACTGTCTGCTTGCTGCCTGAATCGATTAAGGCCTTAACTGGTACACCATACGCTATTACGGCATCAAGTCTCAGTATTATGTCTCAGGAGGATAGCTCAGTGGCAACGTGCTTGCCTTGGAAGCAAGATGACACAGAGCAACACAGGTTTGATCCCCGGGTCTGCGCTTAGAAACCTATGAGTACTAAGCACAATTTAAATAACTTTTCTTATCCTATCATGTATTTTAAATGGTGTAACTCCACAAAAATATTACTTTTAGTTTCAACAACCTCCTCTTCGGGGTAGCTACATTCGTCCCACTCTCTTCCAGTCATATACCCAACTTCCATGGGCTCTTCCATTTTATTTAACAATGTCTAGCTAAATGTCCCCACTGTCCACAGGAGAAACACACAATAAAGGTTGGTTTAAGGGTTTGTCCTTCTTCTGATTTGTTGTCCCCTCTTTCTCTTTCTGCTATGATTTTCTTATTGTCCCTTGCAAGACTTTTTAGCACTTTTTTATAGAAACTGTCTTGGCTCCTGTCTCTTGGGTGTCTTCTATCTCCTGGGGAAAAATGTGGGACCAGGGAAATCATGTTTGATGCTTCATAGGTTCTTCACCCATTGCATCATTTTTAAGTTTCTGTTGGCTTCAGTGTAAATTTGAGCTGTCTCCATAGCCATTGCTAAACTAGGTGTGTTTAACTGAACGTCTGCCCTTTGTAAATAAAGTGGTATGGAGTTTATTTATTGCTCAATGGTTAAAGCCTCCATTGCCTCAGATAAGCTTTTCTTGCCAAGCCACAACAAGATGGTATTTTGCACTCGGGCCCCCAATTCTAGAGGAGTCTCTTCTGGGTTTAGTCTGATTTCCCTCAATGTTTGATTATAGAAGTTAGTTACCTGTTTTTGAGGATTAGAAAGACATGTATTCGATAAAGTTAAGCTGTGCGCTCTTGACCACTCCTTAATTATGTGAACAGTATGACAAGTTTCTGTTATAACTGGCAGCGTTATCACCACAACCTCCAGCTCATCCACTAGGAGCTGGTGAAATTGAGTAAACACAATTAGAGTGGGTAGGGACCATGCGCTCTTGTTGGCACGATACGTTGTGTAATAGTCCAGAAAATGTCTCAATTGAAAGACTTCTTCAAAACCCATGTGTTTGCTATGAAAAATGAGTTTATTCAAGGTATGGACAGCCGACACGTGTTTCGACCTACGGGTCGTCCTCAAGGCGCAACTGACAATTTCCAGTTCAAATACTTCATATTATGGTGCCGTCCCCTCATTCAGGCAAAAGCATAGAATCAATTCAAATGCCAGCAATTATTAACATCCCTCCAGTGGGTTCACAGCTTCAGTACTTCATACACAATGAATAACCCGTCAATCGGTATAGGACTGTCAAAGATGGCACTCTGTCAAGAGTGGTACAGGGCCCCCAGGTATGGTTTGGGTGGCTGTGGTGATGTAAGGTGACAGATAAGTACACACACAGCAAGAAACTCAACAAGAAAGAAAAGTAGGCAACTGTAGTGGTGAACAGAAAGGGGCAGGAAATACAACGATACAAACAAACTGGATTCCCTCTTTGGGTGTATGCAGAAATGGAAAAGAGTGTTCCACAGACCTTTGGAAACTCCAGCCTTCCGCACAGATTACTATTACAGGGGCCCACTCTCTCTGCTCATGGCTGGAAACAACAGCTGTGTGTGTCTGTAACACTGAAAAAGCGACAAGGGAAGGGGCAGCGGTTGCCTGCCGGAAACCAACAGTCAAGCTCTGTACAAAGGATCAACATAAGACACAAGAGAGACAAGAACAGAAATAACCAGAGAAAAGGAAGTCTAAGGGAAATCTAGCAGAAGGGAATGAAGGAAAAAACAGTACAATAGAAATGGGTAAACTAAAGGGGAGGACATAGGACTCAAGGAAGAGAAGGACAGGGATCAAGAACAAGGGGTTGCAAACAAGGAAGAGAGCAAGGGAGCAGCAGTCAGGAAATAGGGGGGCTGCAAACAAGGAAGCAGGGCTGCAGTAGCGGATGGCACAAGGTACAGAAAAACTGGAGTGGATTGCAGAGGACTGTAGTAGGCTTCAAGGCAGAGAGTCCAGAGGAGCAGGAATGAGAGCTGTAGTAGGCGGCAGACAGAGATCCCAGAGGAGCAGGGCAGCGAGGCAGGGAGCCCGGAAGGCTATGGGTGTAGGCAGCGGAGTGTAACAGGCTGCAAGGCAGGGAGCCCAGAGGACCGGGGCTGTGAGGCAGGGAGCCCAGAAGGCTAAGGCTGAAGGCAGCGGAGTGTAACAGGCTGCAAGGCAGGGAGCCCAGAGGACCAGGGCTGTGAGGCAGGGAGCCCAGAAGGGTAGGGCTGTAGGCAGCGAAGGGTTGCAGGCTGCAAGGCAGGCAGCCCCAAAAGAGCACTGGATCAAAGCAGGAAACTGCAGCAACAGGAACAGCATACAAATTCGAGTCACAAGGCAAAAAGGGGCTGGGAGGACTCTTGATGCAAGAGACTGAGCTCCTGCAGGCATCTGCTTAAATACCGCCCTGCCCTGTACTGAGGCAGGCTAATTGGCAGCACCTGGAGCAGCACACCTGAAGATAATCTGCCTCCTCCCTCTCTGGTCCTGAGATGGTGGAGGCAGCACTGATCGCTAGGGCTTCTGGGAATTGTGGTTACAATACTGACGAATGGGAGTAGCCAGGAATTGATAGCTGTAGCAAGGTGCATTATGGTACATGTAGTTAGCTGAATTAAATAGGAAAGTACCAATGTCGTACAAATGGAAATTAAGGACCAAAATGTGAATAGGGGTTGTTTAAAGAGTATTATGAAGATAAACGAATACCCTGATGGCTGCCAATGTGTACGCCAGTGGCACAGGCGTGACAAGGACACAAAGTTAAATGGGCCAGATCCCCACCATCAATTGGGCCACCCTTTATAATAATCCCTGTTTTATTTCATTAAATGTGGCTGTTTCCAAACGATTCAAAAGTTGCTACAAATTTTGTAGTTCTTATTTTAATAGAGGAACCCAATAACACATTCTTTTGTTGTCTGCTCAGCATAATTGCTGTGCCAACCTTTCAAAATAGAGAAAATAAATCCCAGGTCTTCTCCCTCTTTATAGGGTTGTAATATTCCTTGGGGCAGTATAGATCTCTGCAGGGATGCAACAATTTGATCCAGTCTAGTTTGGGACCATATTTCGGCTTGGATTTCGTGGGAAATTAACTGCATCAACAGATTTTCTATAGGGGCCATTTTGGGGGCCTCTGTTATAGTGGGCATTTCAGCAATATATTCTTCATCAACAAAATGCATGTCTTTTCCAGAAGGGTAAAGATCAAGGTTCCTAATAAGACTATCCATTTGATAGGTTGAAAAGAAAAACACTTCCTTTTCTGGTTCTTGAGATTGAGCTACCTCTACTGTTTTTTTTGTGGTCAGGTGTGACCCTCAGTTTGGTAGGCTCCCTTAGATCCTCTTTTCCTACGTGAATCCTAGGGGGTCTTCTGAGGCTTGGTTTTTTGCCTAAAACAGTTACTGATGAGAGATATGTACTAGTCTTAAACACAAGGGCCCTCATTACGACCCAGGCGGTAAGGGGTTTACGCCGGCGTAAACATCGCCGACCCTTACCGCCTGAGTACGAGTTCCCTTAGCGCCATGGCGGATTTAACACCTGCTTTTAGCAGGTGTTAAAATCCATGGCGCTAAGGGACCTTGTTGTTAATTACGCCACCGTAATTTACGGTGGCGTAATTAACGCCTTCCCCACTCCCATTATGCCCTATGGGGCAAAAATGGGAATGGGGAAGGGTAAATGGGGATTGGGGACTTACCGCCCCGCCAAGGTCGGAATGGGGCGGTAAGTCCGCCAACCACCATGGCGGAGTTGGCAACTTAGCGCCATGGACCATGGTGCTAATAGCGCCATGGTCCTCCGCCAAGGTCGTAATGAGGGCCAAGGTCTAATTAACTGTTGGGTTTTACTGCATAATCTGTCAATCTTGAAGCATCTACTAAAGGGCGCCCTTGGAAAAGGAGCCGTTGGCATCTGATGGGGAGATGGAACTTACTATTTCTTGCTTAATGTTAAGGACTGTTTCATCTTTGCCTACTTGAAAGATACATTCCTCACCATGTAACTGTTTGATAACTAATATCATAGATGATGGTAATTAAGAGAGTCTAACAAATAATTCTAGTGGGTTCCCCAGCTTAAGTCAGCTGAATCAGTATCCCACCCTCGCACCATATATGAGGAGCCAGGATTGAGGCACTGACACAGGCACTTAAGGTTTTGGCCATAAACCTTTATTTTAAATGAAAAGGGGATTAAGAAATGCCTCTCTATCCCTACTCTACAAGGTGTTTCCCTACCTAAAACACATCAAAGGGTCTGTCCAATGTCAAGATGTCCAAAGCAAAACGTCATATGTCCAAGGAATTATTTCGACCCTCACATTCTAAAAATCAACTCTACGGTGAAAGTGAAAAATGTTCTTTGCCTTGAATAGTGTATGCCTGTTCAAAAACAGGAAACACATAACTCCAAAACAAAAAGTTCCAGCAGGATAGAGTTCCTTGATCCAGAGAGTGTTTCCCTTTCCCTGTATTTCTCTTCACTCTGTTTCATACTTTCAGGAATATCAGTTCCTAAGGTTTCTCTTGATCAACAAAATAATTGGTACAAAAAACAACGTGGCTGTTAGTTTGTATCTTGATGGGATACCTGCGGTACTCTCCTGCTATGTTTTAACTCAGCCTTTTGCCAGTCCTGCTGTACCCTTGCCTGGACTTTCTTAGGTGATCTATTTTACGCACTGTTCAACTTGAATTTACCTTGTATGTTTCTTTGCCAGGACTTTCTTATATGAATATTTTTGCAGCTTGCATCCCCCTGGTATATTCTCTGGCCAGGGCTTTCATATAGGAACATACTTGCAACTTGCATCTACCTGCTATAGTATCCTGCCAGGGCTTTTCTTATAGGTATACGATATACAATTACAAACTTCTGTCTTTATATTTCCTTCGTTCTGTCTCTTTATGTAATATTCAGATGCTTGCTTTTTTTCATATACTTCACTGTTATTTGCTTTCGGGAGAGTTGCCAATATGCCCTGGTGTCTTTGTTTCCCTTGGGTGGACACATTCTTGATGGCGTGTATAGGTTCTCCTGCAGTAAACCTGTGGCTCTTCTGCATTCTGCTACCTCTTGCTGCCTATACTTTGCAGCTTCTGTGTCTCTAGCGGCGCCCACTCTTCCATTTGGATCTCTCTGAGCTCAGGAGATGCACAGGCTGCCTTTGGGTACTGAAAATGCCTAGAAGCTTCTCGGCTGCTTCTGGCATCCTTGCAGCATACTGTCCCCTGCAGCCAGATCCCCTTGGTTCCTTTGGTGAGCCGTTGGCTCCACAGACCTCACACTATCCCCGCACACCCTCGGTTCTAGACCAAGAAGACTAGAGATCGCCAGCCAACGTGTCTATGTCAGCTGGTCAGCCGGTTTAAATCTCCTGGCAGCTTGCCTTCTCCAACTAGAGCGCAGATTGTGCTCTTGGCCTTCATTGATCTTCATTATTCGGCTCATCTTTTTCATACCAATATTTTCGTATTTAGGAAAAAGGAAGTCAGTTCTTGATGATTTGTATGAAGTCTGAAAAAGTGTTTTCAGTAGTTTTGAAAGGTAAGTCAGGTTTTGTTGACTTGTGCACAGAGTATGCGCAAGTGTTTTCAGTAACCTTCCTAGTTGGGTGAGGGGAGGTATGACAATATGCCATGTGTTAGGCGGAAACCTGTGCAGTTCCCTCTGGGACCACTGCAAATGATTTAGGACTACAGGTGTTTGGCAGTAAACCCACTTGGTAGCATTCTGTACCACACAGATTCACTTGGTAGCTGTGGCTGAGCAGTCAGACTTCCCTCAAGAAGAGTTAAGCAGTATGTGGAGTATACAATATAGGGCAATTCTTCACAGTAAGACAAGCAAACACGCAACGAGACTCAGTGTAAAGATATTAAGGTATTTATTTATAACGGAACATCTATGGAAAACACTATGGCACTATCACGGCAAACACTTCAATCACAATTACTCTACGAAGAAGAAACGATCAATCCCCCTAACAATATTTCGACAAGTCTAGGTTCTACCAGCATCACTTATTTGCAGACAGAGGTGTATGCCTCAACCTAGATGGCACTCTAATATTAGTTAGGACGGGAGAGAAAAATAAGCAGGTTACGAAATCAACACAGTTCAATACTTCACGGGAAAAATGCAAGGCGAGAAGGCAAGAACCACGATAGATCATAAAGTTCAGAGGCCAGGCCCACTCGGAGAGAGGCAAGGCGATATGTCCCAAAAAGTCTCTTAGTGGAAATGCGTTCGAGTCTTTGTAGCAAATTGTTATCGGCAGATTGAACCAGTTCAGAACAATACGTGAGAAAGCTTGGAGGCGACCCAACGGAAAGGAGAGGATTAAGACACCTCACTCGAACTGATCGAAAGGGAAGCCAGGCGGTCACGGTACCTTGTTTGTGGAGAGGCAGCTCCGGCGGGGGCAGTTGTTCCTGGTGGTGGATGCACGTCGGGTCTTTGCCGAGAGTAGAGATGATCTCGCCCTCGAAGAAAAGTGAAGTCCGGTGCACCACCAGGGAACAGACCAGCCGCGGAGTGCTCCGTCACAAGGCACCACCTTTTGGTCACGGTACAGGGGTAGTGGCTATCCGGTTGCCGAGGTGCTCTGCACGGGAAATTCGACCACTGCGTCCTGAGGCGAAGAAAAAGCAAAGGGGACTGGTTGTTCCCACCAGTCAGGGGAAGAGACTCTCCGGCAGGGAGATCTCCTCTGTCGTCGGGAAGTGGTGAGTCGGTTCCGCAGGGCTCCACCGGAGGTGTCGTCATGCAGGTCGGCTCAGCGTTACCCTCGTCGGATTCTTAGGTCCTGTGGCGTCTTCTGAAGATCCAGTCCCAAAAGCCCTGCTTTTATGCAGAAAACCCCCATTCATTCAGCCTAGCTGTCAATCAACACACACTAAGTGGTGAGCGGGGAGGCTCACCACTTGGGCCAATCACACCAGAGTGCGACCGGAGTTGGCAAGGCAACTCAGTCCAGGGTGCCTAAACCCCCTCCCACACCCCTGTGGTAACCCAGACAGAATGGCACCACTTTGGAGGGTCTCTGTACAGAGGCCCGCCAAAAGTGGAACAAAGGGCTCAACCTTTGGTTTAGGAGTCACAGAGACGAACACAGACGCCATTTTAAAAACCGAGTTCTGGCAGAAAATACCATCCGATAAACTTATTTAAGATAAGTAGACCGGTGGTACGTTAGAGATTAACGAGAAAAAGTATCAATCTCTAACAATGGGACGAATCCCATAGGGTTATGTTCGGGGTCGAACATAACAAGTAGTTTCCACTGCCACCAGCCAAAACTCGACGAGGGGGGACGGGACAGTGCCCCCTTGAATAACAGATCCAGGAGTAATCGAATTACCCCTACTAGTACATCCACAATAAGATGGTTTGTACTAGTTCTGCTAGTAAATTTAGGTCTAGTAAAGCCAATGGTGACTTTACATGCCCGGGGAGACAGTAGTCAGTCCCCGGGTATGGAGTCTATGGTGGGGGTCCGCTAGGACGCCCCAGTGTTACGGCACGTAGGGTGCGGTGTAACACACATAGAAAAACATATGAGACCCTATGGAGTAAAAGACCCCATAGCCCATAGAACACATGGACATTCAAAGGAATTACACACATTCATGTCCAAGTGTGGGAGGAAAAGAGTCTCACTCTTGGCAGGATGGAAAAAAACAAACTCCAGAAATCCAGCAAAGCTGCTGGGGGACTCACTAGGTTAGGAAATTCAGCCTAAACAGAGAATTCTCCCTAACACTCGCCCCCCCAGACTAAGGGACAGGAGGATTTAATCCACTCCTGGATGAATCTCATACCTCTAGTCGATGACATACATCCTAGAGAGACCATCAGCATTTTGGTGGTGACATCCTGACCTGTGCTCAATGGTGAAATCAAACCCTTGCAGGCAGATCGACCATTTCAATAGTTTTAAGTTTTCCCCTTTCATTTGCATTAACCATCTCAAGGGTTGGTGGTCAGTCTGAATGACAAAAGTAGAACCATACACGTACGGCCTAAACTTCTTCAGAGCCCACACGATAGCAAAGCACCCTCTTTCGATTGTTGCCCACCTTGTTTCAGGATCCTTCAGCTTGCGGCTGATGAAGCAAACGGGGTGCTCCCTACCTTTCCCATCCAGTTGACTGAGTACGGCACCTATTCCTACATTTGAAGCATCTGTCTGCACAATGAAGTGTTGGCGGTAACCAGGAGCTCTGACTACTGGGGCTTGGCAAAGAGCCTTTTTCAGGTTTTCAAAAGCCTGATTGCACTCCTCGTTCCATTTCACCTTCTTAGGAAATTTGGGCGAGGAGATGACATTCAGTGGAGAAGCTATGGTCCCATAGTTCTCTATGAAATTCCTGTAATACCCAGTGAGGCCTAGGAAGGCTCTCACTTGGGTTTGAGTAGTAGGTGTTGTCCAATGTTTCACAGCTTCAATCTTACTGAGCAAAGGCCTTATTTCTCCACCTTCTACCTCATGTCCAAGGTAGACTACCTTACTCTGTCCAATTTGGCATTTACTCGCCTTTATGGTCAGATTGGCTCGTCCAAGAGCCTGCAAAACATCTCTCAGGTGGGTTACATGTTCTTCCCAGGAATTGCTGAACACTGCGATGTCATCCAAGTATGCCATGCAGAAGTCCTCCATCCCATTCAGAACCTGGTTTACCATCCGTTGAAATGTAGCAGGTGCATTCTTCAATCCGAAAGGCATTACCTTAAACTGGTATAAGCCAACGGGGGTAGAAAATGCAGTTTGTTTTCTCCTTGGCATGGTCTGTCAGGGCTATTTGCCAATAGCCTGACGTCAAGTCAAATGTGCTGAGGAACTTGGCGGCGCCAAGTTTATCCACCAACTCATCTTTTCTTGGCAAAGGGTGGGCATCAGTCTTGGTGACTGCATTAAGAGCTCTATAATCCACGCAGAATCTAAGCTCTTTAGATCTGGCCTTTGGTACTAACACAACTGGGCTAGACCATGGACTAGTAGAGGGCTCTATTACCCCGAGATCAAGCATCTTGCTGACCTCACCTTTGATGTGGGTTCGTATGTTTTCTGACATTCTGTATACTCTGCTTTTGACTGGCAGACAGTCACCAGTGAGTATGTCGTGCTGGCCCCAAGGGGTCAAGCCTGGCGAAAGCGAGAACAGCGAGGCAAACTGATTCAACATGGATTTGCACTCATCTTGTTGCTCGGGTGTCAGATTGGAGGAGAGATTTACTCCTTCAATTTTTTCGTCTAAAGGTAAGCCTCTGAGGAGATCCGGAAGAGCTTCACTCTCTTCTTCTTCCTCAGATGATGCTAGAAGCAACGCTCCTACATCGGGTCTTGAGACATATGCTTTGAGTCGGTTGGTGTGGAAGACTGTCGGAGCCTCCTTGGGATTGCCCATGTCCACCAGATAGTTAACCTCTCCGAGTTTACCCACAACTCTGAAGGGTCCCATCCACTTTGTTGGTATCATAACGAGAACGAGCTGGTCTTGAGCGAACTCAATCATGTTAGCCTTTTGATCGTGCCAGTGCTTGACCAATGCTTGTCCAGCTTTCAAGTTATCGCTTGCTTCCATCATCATGTGCGACATTCTCCTCTGGAGACCTATCACGTAGTCAGTCACTCTGACTGGCTTTGGGGAAGGAGCACTCTCCAACCCCTCCTTAATCAGGGCCAATGGACCTCTGACGGGATGACCATAGAGTAGTTCGAAGGGAGAGTAACCTACTCCCTCCTGAGTGACTTCTCTATAAGCAAAGAGAAGGCATGGCAGTAGAAGGTCCCACTTACGCTTAAGGGGTTCCTCTAAAGCACCTATCATGCTCTTCATGGTTCGGTTGAACCGTTCTACCAACCCATTGGTTTGTGGGTGGTAAGCTGTTGAGAACTTGTAAGTAACTCCACAGGTTTTCCACATGGCTTTCATGTAGTGGGACATAAAGTTTGACCCCCTGTCAGAGATTATTTCCTTAGGAAACCAGACCCTAGTAAAAATACCAAGGAGGGCCTTAGCCACAGCCGGAGCTTTAACAGTCCTCATAGGAATTGCCTCAGGATACCTAGTAGCATGGTCTACTACAACAAGTATAAACCTGTTGCCTGAGGAGGTTGGAGGATCAAGGGGACCAACAATGTCAATCCCTACTCTCTCAAACGGGACTCCCACAACTGGGAGAGGCACTAAAGGTGCCACATTCTTGGAGCCAACCTTACCAGAGGTCTGGCAGGTGTGGCAGCTCCTGCAGTGTTTTTCTACTTTGGCCCCCATCTTCGGCCAATAGAAGTAGAGAGAGAGCCTTTCCTTAGTCTTCTTGAAACTCAAGTGACCAGACAAAGGAATCTCGTGGGCTAACTGCAAGAACTGTGGTCTGTTCTCTTGGGGTACTACAAGTCATTTGTAGTCTCCAGGTGCAGACTCGGTCGGTTCACTGTAGAAGAGGCCATCTTCCCAGTGCAACCTGTATTTCCCAGGCTCTTGCCCTTCAGCCTGAGCTTCTGCCTGGTGGCGAAGACCTTCCAGAGTTGGACATTCCCTCTGTCCCTTACTGAAGTCTGCCCTGCTGGGTCCACCTTCTGCCAGTAAAGACTGCAGCTCAGGATGGTCAACAGGATCCAGATCTCCAATGAGTTCCTGGCCTTCCATTAGCTCTTCCTCAGAGTCTAATTCTACCACACAGGGTGGTACCTCCCTCTCAGCCTCAGCTGGAGGTGGAGTTACGGGTTTAACTTTGGACAACCGCGGGGAAGTCCGTGTTGGCTGCACTGAAATGCTGGCTGCTGGTTTCGGGATAGAAGTCTTAGGTTTCCCTTTCGCTTCTGATTTCTTGGAGACAGCTGCCGACAATTCCAGTGGAGCAGTGGTGATCTCTTTCTTCATCATCTCCTGGAGAGTACCGTGCATGGTCCTCTCTCTTGCGGGTCTGGTTAGCTCCTGTAACCGTTTACTAGGAGGTCTGGGAGTATGCGATACAACTCCGAGAGTTTTCAAATCGTTACCCAACAGTACGCATCCTGGTACCTCACTCTGTATGCTGACAGGTATCTTCACAGTCATGTTGTTACACTGGATGAGAACTGGTAATTGGGGAAGCATCTGCACAGGCCCTCCAGCTAACTTGGTGAGGCGTTTGGGTGCCTTAGCAACATCCTCAGCCTGAAAAAACGATTTATCCACCACAGTTATGCTGGCCCCAGTGTCCCTAATGGCAGGAGTCCCCTGACCATTCACCTGGACACTGTCCTTATAATACTCGTTAGTATTAACGGGGATAGAATTATAGACATCGAAATTCTGTTGTTCCCACAACCCCAGAGATACTAAAGAAACGCTGGCTGAGACTCCAATGGGTTCGTCAGCTAGCAGTAGAAAGTTTCCACTTGCCATTTGGACTTCCTCCTCTGGAGCGAAGGCTAAGGAGACAAGCTGGACCCCTGAAGGTTTAGCCTTACATCTGGGATCTCCTTTCACATGGTCAGTCGAGCCACAAACAAAGCATTTACCGAATGCTTTTTGGAATGGTGGCTTGTTCTGACCTCCTTCCGGTTTGGCACCAGAAGACACACTATGCTGCTGTGGTTTTCCCGGTGGCTTACCCTTCTGGTTTTGTTTGGGGCCCTCTTTGGAATTTGAGTTATTCGAATTCTCTTTTTAGTCTTTTTTAGGCTGTTTTCCCTCATCCTTTTTTTGAGTTGCCCCAGAATCCTTATGAGTAGCCCTGTTGGCAACCCACAAGTCATCAGCCTTAGCTAGCTTCCGGGAATCCAATTCCTTCGAATCAGCCAAGTGCTGTCTGAGCTCAGGAGAACAGGCATCATAAAAAGACTCCAACATAAAAAGATTCCTCATACCCTCATAAGTGTTCACTTTGTAACCCTTAATCCATCCCTCTAAGTTTTTCAACCCTTCACTCACCCAGGTAGCCCAAGGGGTACCATCATGCTTTTTGAGGGTTCTAAACCTCTTAAGATACTGGGAAGGGGTCTTCCCGATTCTAGCTATTAAAGCTAGTTTCATACTTTCGTAATCCGTCTTATCCGCCTCCACCAGCTCCATTACCACATCAGTCGCAACAGGAGGGAGCCTAGAGAACAACCAGGGAAGTAAATCATTCCCGGTGATGTCCTGGAGACCATGATTGTACTCAAACAGTTTTAACCAATCCAACACATCCAATCTCGGTTCATACATACCCACTAATTCCTTCGGCATCCGGGGTCTTTTGGGACTGGAGCTCCTAGAGGAAACAGAGGAGAGAGAGGCATTTTCGATAGACAACTTTTTCATCTCTAGCTCGTGATTAAGTTCTATTTCCCTGAGTCTTAACTCAGCTTGCTTCTGCTCAGCCTGGGCATTCATCCGTCTGAACTCGAGCTCTTGGTTTCGTTCAGATTGAGCCAAGAACCGTTTGTATTCTAATTCGAGCTTCATTTTTTCAAGTTCAAAATAAGCAGGGTTACATGTGGGACCTGGTATGGGCCCCGTAGGCACAGCTGGTAAGGCAGGTAGAGGAGCAGGGGAGACAGTTTCGTTAGCCTCTCCGTCCTCGTCAGCCTCTTCATCGCTATCATCAGAATTACGATTCAGATCAACACCATCACTGTTATCTACATTTGCTGGAGAAATTGGTTCCTCTGAACCAGTACCCAGACTTTGGTTCGCCAGCAATCTCTCTATTAGTTCTAACTTCTTGCCTCTTACAGAAAGATTCTCTTGCCTACAGAGAGCTCGCAAACTCTCAGTATTTTCACCTGACAAGGATTCTTGACTGTAAGTTTCCATCGTAGACATGTTTTTGAAAGTTGCTTTTTTTTAGTGCTAAGCTTCGTGGTTAGTTATCCTAAAGTGTCGAAAAGCACTCTAAACTGTATACTCGATACAAATCCCACCGCTGTACACCAGTGTTAGGCGGAAACCTGTGCAGTTCCCTCTGGGACCACTGCAAAAGATTTAGGACTACAGGTGTTTGGAAGTAAACCCACTTGGTAGCAGTCTGTACCACACAGATTCGCTTGGTAGCTGTGGCTGAGCAGTCAGACTTCCCTCAAGAAGAGTTAAGCAGTATGTGGAGTATACAATATAGGGCAATTCTTCAGAGTAAGACAAGCAAACACGCAACGAGACTCAGTGTAAAGATATTAAGGTATTTATTTATAACGGAACATCTATGGAAAACACTATGGCACTATCACGGCAAACACTTCAATCACAATTACTCTACGAAGAAGAAACGATCAATCCCCCTAACAATATTTCGACAAGTCTAGGTTCTACCAGCATCACTTATTTGCAGACAGAGGTGTATGCCTCAACCTAGATGGCACTCTAATATTAGTTAGGATGGGAGAGAAAAATAAGCAGGTTACGAAATCAACACAGTTCAATACTTCACGGGAAAAATGCAAGGCGAGAAGGCAAGAACCACGATAGATCATAAAGTTCAGAGGTCAGGCCCACTCGGAGAGAGGCAAGGCGATATGTCCCAAAAAGTCTCTTAGTGGAAATGCGTTCGAGTCTTTGTAGCAAATTGTTATCGGCAGATTGAACCAGTTCAGAACAATACGTGAGAAAGCTTGGAGGCGACCCAACGGAAAGGAGAGGATTAAGACACCTCACTCGAACCGATCGAAAGGGAAGCCAGGCGGACACGGTACCTTGTTTGTGGAGAGGCAGCTCCGGCGGGGGCAGTTGTTCCTGGTGGTGGATGCACGTCGGGTCTTTGCCAAGAGTAGAGATGATCTCGTCGTCGAAGAAAAGTGAAGTCCGGTGCACCACCAGGGAAGAGACCAGCCGCGGAGTGCTCCGTCACAAGGCACCACCTTTTGGTCGCGGTACAGGGGTAGTGGCTATCCGGTTGCCGAGGTGCTCTGCACGGGAAATTCGACCACTGCGTCCTGAGGCAAAGAAAAAGCAAAGGGGACTGGTTGTTCCCACCAGTCAGGGGAAGAGACTCTCCGGCAGGGAGATCTCCTCTGTCGTCGGGAAGTGGTGAGTCGGTTCCGCAGGGCTCCACCGGAGGTGTCGTCATGCAGGTCGGCTCAGCGTTACCCTCGTCGGATTCTTAGGTCCTGTGGCGACTTCTGAAGATCCAGTCCCAAAAGCCCTGCTTTTATGCAGAAAACCCCCATTCATTCAGCCTAGCTGTCAATCAACACACGCTAAGTGGTGAGCGGGGAGGCTCACCACTTGGGCCAATCACACCAGAGTGCGACCGGAGTTGGCAAGGCAACTCGGTCCAGGGTGCCTAAACCCCTTCCCACACCCCTGTGGTAACCCAGACAGAATGGCACCACTTTGGAGGGTCTCTGTACAGAGGCCCGCCAAAAGTGGAACAAAGGGCTCAACCTTTGGTTTAGGAGTCACAGAGACGAACACAGACGCCATTTTAAAAACCGAGTTCTGGCAGAAAATACCATCCTATAAACTTATTTAAGATAAGTAGACCGGTGGTACGTTAGAGATTAACGAGAAAAAGTATCAATCTCTAACAATGGGACGAATCCCATAGGGTTATGTTTGGGGTCGAACATAACAAGTAGTTTCCACTGCCACCAGCCAAAACTCGACGAGGGGGGACGGGACAGTGCCCCCTCGAATAACAGATCCAGGAGTAATCGAATTACCCCTACTAGTACATCCACAATAAGATGGTTTGTACTAGTTCTGCTAGTAAATGTAGGTCTAGTAAAGCCAATGGTGACTTTACATGCCCGGGGAGACAGTAGTCAGTCCCCGGGTATGGAGTCTATGGTGGGGGTCCGCTAGGACACCCCAGTGTTACGGCACTTAGGGTGCGGTGTAACACACATAGAAAAACATATGAGACCCTATGGAGTAAAAGACCCCATAGCCCATAGAACACATGGACATTCAAAGGAATTACACACATTCATGTCCAAGAGTGGGAGGAAAAGAGTCTCACTCTTGGCAGGATGGAAAAAAACAAACTCCAGAAATCCAGCAAAGCTGCTGGGGGACTCACTAGGTTAGGAAATTCAGCCTAAACAGAGAATTCTCCCTAACACCATGAAGGCATGGAGAATGGATGGGCTGTACTCAAAAGAAAAGGGGATACCATGTCTCGTCCGATGATGTCCTGTTGCTCCCTTGAGGGCTGCATACCCCCATGTGATGCTTCCTCATATAGCCACCCAGAGGGTCAAGATCAGGTAGCAGTTGCCCTGGCCATTTGGGGAGAGGTCACCACTGGGGAAAAAGTGATGACACCATCGGATTCATCACAGTGGATTCATGTGAGTGAATGTTAGAGAAGGTGAATGGGTGAGTGACTGGTTGATGTATTGGTATCAACATGATTGTGGGAATGTTCTGGGTGGGTGCCCGTATGGTGAATGCAGCTTGAGTGGATGTGAGAGAAGGTCTATGGGTGAGTGACTGGGTTAGAATGTGAATGTGGATATTCTTGGTGGACGCCCATGTGGAGCATGTAGTATTTGTGAATGTGTGAGAGGGTGTATGGATGAGTAACTGCTGGGTGAGTGGGTATGAATGTGAAAATATGTGAATATTCTGGGTGGGTGTGCATGTGGATGATGCAGTGTGAATGTACTGTGTGGATTCATGTGAGTGAATATGAGAGAAGATATATGGGTGAATGACTGGTAGGTGAATGGGTATGAATGTGATTGTCTGGATGTTCAGGGGGCGCCTTTGTGGAGAAAGCGTTGTGAATGATTGAGACAGAATGTATATTGGGGAGTGACCAGTGGGTGAATGGGTATGAATATAATTGTGTCAATGTTCTGGGTGGGTGCCCTACTGGAGAATGCTGTGTGAGTGAATTTGAGAGACGTTGAATGGGTGACTTGATACAAATGTGACTGTAGATGTTCCGGTAGGTGGGTGCTGTGATGAATCCAATGGAGTCATCAAAGATTCCCCAGCGGTGACCTCCACCCATGTGGTCAGGGGATAGCAGTTGATATCAGATCCTGACCCTGGGTTCGGCTCTATGAGAGAGGATCACATGGGAGGAGACAACTAACGGGGAGATGTCATGACTTCATTGGACGAGACGCGGTATCCCCCCCTTTCCCATGTGGAAGGCCCTCTAATGCCCATAACCGTAATAGCCTATTGTCAACTGTTTGATCCCCCTTGTAGAGGAAGTAAATAAACCTCTTCCCCATATTCTTTAGGTCAAAAACCCATTCATGACCTAAACACACAAAGCTCTAACAAAAACCCTTTTTGCTTCTGATATACCTGTTTGTGAAAGGGTTTTCTCATGTAAAGCCACCGAGTATAACTACCAAAATGCTCTATGTCTGACGGCATCCTAGGACTCCACAACCCATAATCACTGCAGTAGTAACAAGGAAGATGAAGGAGTTGGTCCAAGGTAACAGGAGCTCAAAGCTTAATGTGTAGATTAGTTTTTGTTTCTGAATCACCTGTGCACAGGACATTTAAAGATGGGAACCGCACTACTCAGGGTGGCAGTGCAGAGAAGAGGTTGGTTCCTTTGCAGGGGCTTGGGAATGCAAAAGACATGTATCGGTGTGGCGGAGAAGAGGAATCCATTGTTGCAGAAGGAGAAGTGCAGTGCACAAGCAGCAAGAGCTGTGGATATGCTGGGAGCAGAAAGAGAGTTTCTGGGTGCTCAACAGTTCGAAGAGGTAGAGTTCTCCAGATCGGGTCATAAAAGGAAGCAGGCATGTGACCGCAGAGCTAAGAAGGAAGCTGAAAGGATGTCTTCATGATGCAGAGTGGGAAGTGAGCGGCAGAGCCACCCTGCTGAAGTATGAGCTGGACCAGAGAAGCTGGAGAGAACCAGTGAGTCAACCCGCAGCAAGTGGGGAACCCGGGGCATTCTGGCAACCATGCCAATGCTGATTTGATTGTAATGAGATTGCTAATACAGAGAATACAAGAAGCTTATTTAAATGCAGAAAAGGTAAAGTACAGATTCAAGCCACAATGAGACATAGATGCATGAGATGCAAGTATGGGGCAAAGCTTGAAAAAACATGACCGCAGAAAGATATACTGAGCCAAAAGTGGTATATGTAGTTTTGGTGATACAAAGGAACTGGGAAATGCATAAGAAGTCCTGGCAAAGGAAAGGTACAAGGCAATTGAAACGCATAAGAAGTCCGGGCCAGAGAAGGATACCAGAAAAGTGAAACCACAAGAGACGTCCTGGCAGGTGAGTATACCAGGCCACAAGAGAAGTCCCAGCAGGAGAGTACACCAGGGAGTTGGAATTGCACAAAGAGTCCTGGCAGGGGAGTATACCATGAGAGTTGCAAAGACTGTAGCAGAACTGGTTGCCTAACAGGAACATTCTGAATCCAGGAGAGACACAAAAGGAACTGCTAGTAAAAGAGACATTGCCATCCAATTTCGAATCCAGCGGAAGGGAGCCACAAGGTCTTTCACCTTGGAGAACATTTTTGTTGGAATTATTCTAATCTTCAGTTGTGAACACTTGTTTGCCAATATCAGGTTGAAGACATTTCTTTGTACACTTTATTATTTTGTTTGTAGTGTCAGGGTCAAAGATAGGATGTTTTAGATACAAGGATGACTTTTCGGGTTATTGACATCCTGACATAGACAGAACCTTAGCTTTCGGTTGTTAAGTAGGGAAACTCCTCTTTAGCATGGGGTCAGAGAGGTATTTTTCCAACCCATTTTCATTTAAATAAATAACTTTCACCAAAAACATGACAGCTTTGTGTCTGGCTTTAATTTCTGACCCCCACAGTGCCCATGTGGAGAATTGAGTGTGAGTGAATGTGAGAGAAGGTGCATAAGTGAGTAACTGTTGGGAGAATGGGTATGAATGTGATTGTGTGTGAAAGTTCTGGGTGGGAGCATTTGTGGAGGATGCAGTGTAAATGTTATGGGTGCACATGTGAGTGAATGCGAGAGTAAGTGTATGGGTGAGTAATTGGTTGGTGAATAGGTATGAATGTGATTTTATGTGAAAGTGTGGGGTGGGTGCCCATATGGAGAATGCAATGTGAGTGAATGCTACAGAAGGTTTCTGGGTGAGTGAATGGTGGGTGAATGGGTGTGAATTTAACTGTGTTGATATTCTAGGTAGGTGTTCATGTAGAGACTGCAGTGTGATTGAATGTGAGTGATGGTGTGTGGGTGAGTGACTGCTGGGTGAATGGGTGTGAATTTTCAGGGTGGGTGCACATGTGGTGGATTCAGTGTGAATGTTCTGGGTCCACATGTGAATTAATGTGAGAGAAGGAGTATGGGTGAGTGACTGGTTGGTGAACAGGTATGAATGTAATTGTGCGTGAATGTTCTGGGTGGGTGCCGATGTGGAGACTGCAGTGTGAGTGAATGTGATAGAGGGTCTATCGGTGAGTGACTGTTGGCTGGATGAATGGGTATGAATGTGATTGTGTGTGAATATTCTGGGTGGGTGTACAGGTGGAGGATGCAGTGTGAATGTTCTGGGTGTGTGTATGAGTTAATGTGAGAGAAAGTGTATGGGTGAGTGACTGGTTGGTGAATAGGTGTGAATGTGATTGTGTGTGAATGTTCTGGGTGGGTGCCCATGTCAAGATTGCAGTGTGAACTTTCTGGGTGTGTGCATGAGTTAATGTGAGATAAAATGTATGGGTGAGTGTTAGTGAATGGGTAGGAATGTGACTATGAATGTACTGGGTGAGCAGGTGGAAAAAACGGCGGAGAGGTGGGCACCACTATAAGTTCAATATTTAGATCAAGTGGCGTGTTTGGTTGCGTTTACAGTATTTTGCTTCTCATATATGGAGCTACCAGGTTAGGGATAGCCCAAATGACACCGGGGCTATAACAAAAACATAGCATCAAAAGAAAAACAGAGTGGAGTCCACCCTGTAAAAGCTGGTGCTCCTCGTTGCTCCTCAACAGGAGCTCAGTTCATTCGTACTCAAGTTCCAAGATTTAAAGCTTTTGTTTGTAATATGTTTGCTTCAATAGTTAATTGTACTATTCATAGTTTACTTACTTCAATGATCAAATGTTCAAAATATGCTCATTCGAAAATATGCTGTAAAAGATTTGTGTTTTAATCACACAATTAACCCAAGAGAATCAACAAATCCTCAGTTAACAGTACAAGCTCTTTGGCCAATGCATTTCGGTGCAAAGCACCATCGTCAGGGGTACGTTAGTTCAAAAAAACATTGGTTCAAACAAGCATTCCATTCATGTAATTAATCATAAGTATTTACATACCCCCATTTGAGCGTGTCACAAGAGATGAATTGTTGCATACCGTTGAACAGGTAAGGAGAAAACAGAAAGAGATAGAGTGCCCTAATTAGAATACTCGAACCCATATTTGCATTTTGTATCATAATGTGTACAAGATTCAGTAACTAGCGTCATGTTTAGTAATTACCTTAGCTATAACTGGCGAGAATATGTGTCTCGTGTTCCTTCAATTTCAAGTATACGGGGTAGGTATCTCTGCGGAAGAAACGGTATGCAATCATCGTGTTGAACATCATGATTTCTCAACCCATACATAGCATTCATCCCAAAAACGCTAGGGGCAGGAGACCAAGCAGTAGTAATGGCCACGTGTATGCTACAAGGAAGATATATCACAACCACGAAAACGGTTGGTCCATCCTTCCTATGGCTCATCTGTCCATCCATTCAGTATTTCTGTAAGTAAGCAGTATGTATTTGCAGAACACTGCATATGAAGAAGGAGCCATCAGAGGCAAATCATATGTAAATTATGGAGCAACCAGGGATGTCATTTGGGGGTTGCTAGCGGCTGCAACTGTGACCACTGGGGGCCACAGTTGCAACCCCTGGCGATGGCTTACAGGCACCCTTTTGCAAAAATAAAACGGGTGCTCCTGGTGTAGCAGGGCCTCATATGGCGCGGGCGCCCCACCATACCATGTCTGGGGGGTCCCTGTCCCAGTACTCACCCATCAGGGTGAAGGCTGGGCCGGGGAGGCACTCAGTAGGGGTTGGAGCTGACCGTGACTTGTGGCACATGTCACATGCCACGTTCAGCGCCAACCCCGGCTTACTTGCAGCTCACATACAGGAACCAGGAAGCACTTGCAGCTTCCTTGTTCCTGTTTGTGAGCAGCCCGGAGAAGCTGAGGGGGCCTGGAAGGACGGACCAAAGATGCCAGAAAAAGTTAAGGCTTTTTTTTTAAATATGATGTGTGTTTTGCATGTGTGAAGTGTGTGTCAGATGTATGCATGTGAATGGTGGGTGAGTGAGAAGTGATTTGTGTTTGTCAATGTTCTGGCTTGGTGGGTGGGTGGGTGGGTGTGTGCCTGTGTAGAGAATGCAATGAGTGGATGTAAGAGAAGGTGTGAGCGGCTGGAGGGTGAATGAGAAGTGATGTGATGTGATGTGTGTTTTTAAATGTTCTGGGTGAATGGGGGGTTGTGTGCCTGTGTAGATAATGCACTGAGTGGATGTAAGAGAAGGCGTGAGTGAATGGTGTATGAATGAGATGTGATTTGTGTTTTTGAATGTTCTGGGTGGGTCGGTGTGTGCCTGTGGAGAGAATGTAAGTGACTGGTGGGCGGGTTGATTTGGTGAATGAGAGGTGATGTGATGTACATTTTTGAGTGCTCTCGGTGGGTGGGTTTGTGCCTGTTTACAGAATGCAATGAGTGGATGTAAGAGAAGTTGTGAGTGACTGGTGGGTGAATGAGAAGTGATGTGATGTGTGTTTTTGAGTGTTCTTGGTGGGTGGGTGTGTGCCTGTGTAGTGAATGCAATAAGCAGATGAAAGAGAAGGTGTGAGTGACTCGAGGGTGAATGAGTAGCGATGTGATGTGTATTTTTGAATGCTCTGGGTTTGTGTATAGAGAATGCAATGAGTGGATTTAAGACAAGGTGTGAGTGACTGGTGGTTGAATGAGAAGTGACGTGATGTGATGGTTGTTTTTGAATGTCTCTATGGGTGTGTGCCTGTGTAGAGAATGCAATGAGTGCATGTAAGAGAAGGTGTGAGTGAGTGACTGGTGGGTGAATGACCATACATGTGATAGTGTGTGTTTGAATGTTCTGGATGGGGTTTGGTATGTGCCTGTGTTGTGAATCCACTATGAGTGAATGTGAGAGCAACTGTATGGGTGAGTTACCGGTGGGTGAAAGGGGATGCATGTGTGTGTAAGGCCCTGGGAGACTGGGGATCACTGGAGCATTTTTGCCACATCGTTTATTGACTTTGCATGTTTTACTGGTATTTTTGGGTAACATCAAATTCATGTGTGCCATTCCCTAGCTAGACTGGCATGTTGATGCAGTCAGTCTAACCATTGCTTACTGTGGCATGACATTTCTTACTCAGCATCTTTAAAAAAGCAAGCATGATAAGTAGTGTTACCTCGCTAGACTGATGTTTTGGTGCAGCGGACTGTATATTCTTCACTGTAGCATGACTTTTTATTAACTGAGCATCTATGATGAATCAAGCAAGATAAGTGTTCTTATGGTTCCAGACTGGCTTAGATTGGAACCAGTTTGGACAGGTTTTCATATTGTGACATGTCCCTTTTAATGGCCAAACCAACGTATTTACTTACATAGAAGTACTGGCATATATTGGCAGAGACAGTTTTGTGCACAGTGCCAGTAATGATACATAGAAAAGCTTCTTAAAGCGAACATAAGCATGGTCTTATATGGGAATACTAGCATATGTTGGTGGAACCAGCATGGCAATTTATGAGCACAGCCATCATACACATTTTTTTATACTGGCATATATTCCAGGGACCAGCATGATAATGCACTGGGAAATGCCCTGTGCACTTTTGGTGACTTGCATCTCAGGGGTAACGTGCTCGCCTTGGTAGCAAGACGACACAGAGAACCACAGTTTCGATGCCCGGGTCCGCGCTTAGAAACCTCTGGGTATTAAGCACCTTATAAATAACCAATCATATCACCCTACAAAACCGATTGTTGGCCTCTACCCACATTGTTGGCCTTTTACATGTAAGTGTGTTGTGTAATGCACCATTTGAACCCATTATTCAAAACATTTACTCTGGGGAGGGAGTAGACCCACCCCCTCAACCCATTTTCCTAGTTTGGGCTCCCTTGCTATGCTCAGTTGCATTCACATACTTGTGGCAAATATTTACACCCTCCAAAAAATAAACTCACCAGCCACCATTGGTGGCTGGTATATTTGTGGACCAGCACTGTCACCTTCAGTATGTTACATTAAAGATTTATTCTTTGAAAAACATATTTACTTCTTTCACTTGCAGTCGTGCATGCCCCTGCAGCGGCATAATCATCTTGGACATTGCGCACACGTGATGGTCCGATCCGTTTTTTTTTTAAAAAAACAGATGTTGCAGCCAATGTCGGCTTGAGTTCCTATCTAGAGCGAAGCCTTTGTGCCTCTCTGGTTCCTTTCTCAGATGGCCAAGGGTCTGCACCATGGGTGCCTGTATTGTGGCTGCAGCAATATATGTACAATTCCGAGAAATAAAGTTGGTACCCTTTAGTGCGCTCCTTGGGAAGAATTACTCAATCACTTGGTTATGTTAATTCCAATTTGTTTATTCAGTATAGGTTCTGGATACTCCATACACTTGAAGTTTCAATAAACAAACTTTGTCTCCCAAATTGTCTCCCAACACGTGTTTCCCCATGACTTTAGCCACGGTTCCTCAGGGGAGATTCCTTGTCATGTTTCTCATAATTCTGATTCAGTATTGATTGGTATTCAATTTTCTCTCTCATCGGCTCTCTATTTGTCTTCCTTTTGTTCTTTTTCCCTTTTTTTCCCTTTTTTTTCCTTTTTTTCTTTTTTTCCCTTGTGTGTAGATTCTTGTGGATTCAAAGGTGTTCCTTTCTCTCGGTACGATTGCCTCTGTGCATCCGGGAACCACGGATGCACAGAGGCAATCGTACCGAGAGAAAGGAACATCTTTGAATCCACAAGAATCTACACACAAGGGAAAAAAAGAAAAAAAGGAAAAAAAAGGGAAAAAAAGGGAAAAAGAACAAAAGGAAGACAAATAGAGAGCCGATGAGAGAGAAAATTGAATACCAATCAATACTGAATCAGAATTATGAGAAACATGACAAGGAATCTCCCCTGAGGAACCGTGGCTAAAGTCATGGGGAAACACGTGTTGGGAGACAATTTGGGAGACAAAGTTTGTTTATTGAAACTTCAAGTGTATGGAGTATCCAGAACCTATACTGAATAAACAAATTGGAATTAACATAACCAAGTGATTGAGTAATTCTTCCCAAGGAGCGCACTAAAGGGTACCAACTTTATTTCTCGGAATGGTCCGATCCGGCCCGGGGTTTGTCGTGCCTTGTGCTTTGTCAAGGAGCTTGGGGCCACCACAGCATGCCTTGCAGGGGAGCTGCCTAATTTTGTGCTGTGCCATTGGGGACCACTGGGTCTGACAAAGGGGTAATGTGCAGTGCTGGTCTTGAAGTCTGCCAGTGAGTCCCCGGGTGAGAAGCAACTCGTTAGTGTTTTCAATTTTAAATAACTGTTGTGGTTCAATGGGTTTATGTGTGCAGCAATAATATTACATTAATTGGTGTTTTTCTTAAAGTGATCTGGCACCCATTATTACGCTTAGATAATAAAAACTATGGGGGGTCTTGGGTATATTGAAAGAAACTTTCCAAGGTATTATACTCCAGCAAAAGCTCAACACCTTGAGAGCCCTGGTTCTCTTTAGGATGGACTATTGCAACATCCTCTTTCTCAATCTTCATACTTCTACTCTCCGTCCTCTACAAGTCATCCAGAACAGAACTGCAAGACTTATCTGTGGCCTCAAGGATTGGGACCGCATCTCTCCGGCACTGAAATCCCTCCACTGGCTCCCCGTGGCCGTAAGGATCAAGGTCAAGATCCTCTGCATAATCCACAAGGCTTTCTGGGGCTGTGGCCCACACTAGCTACAGCACTTACTTCCTAAATACTCTCCCTCTAGAGCCCTCTGTTCGTGCTGCTCCAACTCTTTGTGTGTGAGCCACTTCCACAAATAGAGATTGGGGGTAGATCTTTATCCTCTCCAGGTACCTTCCTCTGGAACAGCCTCCCTGCCTCTCTCTGTCTTGAGCCGGAACACCTTAAGTAGTTTCGGAAACTCCTCAAGACTTTCCCTTTCTCTTCCTCCTTCCCTCTCCCTCTCCCTTGCTAACCTCCTTTCTTTTCTCTCCACGGTTTTTGCTGACTGGTGGCCTGGTTCACCTCTAGAGCCTAACAGGTCCCAGTCTCCCTCGCCAGTCTTTTACACTTGCCTCCGGACCCCTGCACTTTTCTCAGCGTTAGTACACTTTCATCTTAAGCTCCATTAGCCGTGCAACCTCTCGCACTTAACCCAGGGCCCTGCTGGACCAAACTCGTATTTGTTCCCCCCCCTCCCCACACCTCTGTATGTAGGTATGTATTACCTAAATGTTATAGGACCAGTTAATTGTCTGTCCTGTGCCCCCTAACCCCCACTGCTTCTCATCTCGCCCTCCCGAGCTTGGTCTCAAATATAACACTTCATGCACTTACACTAGGAGAAATGTTGTCAGGCCAAGTATTCTAGTATTCTTTCTGTTTTGATCATTCGGAATCTTCAAGGCCTAAGAGTGATTACTGTATTCCCTTGTTCCCTTCCTGCCTTGAAGCGCTTTAAAGCGCTTCACCTGTGTATAAGCGCTGTACAAATATATAATTAATAAAATAAATAAATAAATAAATAAATAACATTATCCGGTGCACTCCCCTCTGTGCACGCAGCCCATTCTAATAGGTTTCTTCTATCGTAGTGGTAGCTGACTCATAGATGTATAATCAGGGAATTTTGTTGATACTAAATCCTGGTCAATTATTACATTTTCAGGCCTTGCTCGTGCAGCATTATTTTCCTGGTTAAACGGCAGCGCACGCCTCCCCAGGTAAGTGCTTTTCTGCCTTGTTTAACACAGCAACGCCACAGATAACACACACTTCTGTGTCCATTGATCTATAGATGTTTCATACACTAACTGTAGCCTGCATTCCAGATTTCGGTTACCCTGTTACAAATACTGCATTATGTATCTTTTATATATAGACCCCATGTCGTATCTGGAAAATGACATTCCCAAAATGTGTAATCATGTCCAAATCATGCCTCCCTCTGTGCCTTGGTTTTTATATCAGGCTGAAATGAGAGCACCTGGAAACAGAAGTGCCAGATGCATCAAACAAATCTGAAGGCTGTTTTCCTTCACTTTCTGTGATGTTACTTGGGGGTGGGGTCAAATTACATCACTTCCTGTGATGTCATCATTGGGTCAAGGGTCGGGTGATGTCACTTCCGCTACCCATGGCATTTTGGTGAAATGCATGCCTGGGAGCAACGCTGGCTTAAAAAGGTGCTTAATCAATTCCGGACTAAGTGCGTGCTGTCTCAAGTGGTAAAGACCTGTGACTAAGCAAACGCACTCATGAGGAAGGTGGGAAATAGTTTAACAGAAGAAGGCAGAGATTGAAATTGGGTGGTATCTTGAGCGTGCATTATATCAAGTTAAGCAGGGTCAGCATCACTGGCTGATGTTTAACTGTAGATTGAGCTGATATATTTTATTATGACTGGGTAATATATGTGTGTCCAGTGAAGGCAGAGCAGAGAGGCTGTGTTTCATTAGATCTTTACTTACCTTTGGTACATAATATGTAGTCACCAATCAGTTGCTCTTCTACGACAGGTGTCTGTAACATTTGGCCAGTATAATCAATTCTGTGGTATCATGGAAGTCCTAGTCCAACACACCTGGAGAGCCGCAGGTTGCACACCCCTGTTCTGCGGCATCCATTCAGCGTGTGTGGTGTGAAAAAAAGCGTGAATTAAAAGAAACTACTTGGCCATATTGTCTGAGAGGGAGTTGTGCTCATTCCAGCCATACCCGATTTCTAAGAATCTATTCGATATTGACTTCGCCCTGAAGGAACATTAAAAAAAAACATTGCCATTTTGCCAATTCTTTAACCATTGACAGAATGCCACAGCAGGGTCCCTAATGCATCGCTATGTTGCCTTTGATACATATTTGGTATTCATACCCATGCTAGAAGAGAAAGAGCAATGCCAGAATTTCCTTTGAAAACTGCAGCGTTTCCTGATACAAGTCCCAGCTCTTTCATTTTAAATGCACATCATTTTTTGTATTCATTAGACATATCAATGTGTCACTCAATAATCTTTTCTATAAGTCACAAAGATGGCTATTCCTTTCTTATGGGATATGATGTTATCTGCTGGGAAAGCTCTGCTGTACAATGTATGTGTATACATTGTTCAATACCAGGAGTCTTATGAACATATGCACGTCTGATTTCTTTTCTTTTTTTTTATACCTGAAGTATATTAAGTTTCCTTAAAAAGCAAAACACTGAATGAGAAAGGTTTTCATTGATAAAGTTTGCAGCTTACTTAGGAAATAATTGCTATTATTACATTACGAATAATCCACTTAATGACTTTGGGATGGGTCATTAGACATCTTTTTGTGGTGCTTATTGTTTTCTTTTTGTAACTGTTTTTGGGAGTTTTTGTAATGTGATATGGGTTTATGTGGCATGAAGCAGCAATGAGTTCCAAAGGGAACAACCCTGGCTGTGCAGGCTTCTACCACCAAATGCCTGCATCTGAATTGGTGGGTGTAAAGTACTTTCTGAAAGGTTGAAGTAAGGTATCTGGCTGAAAGAACACATGGGGAAGGTGTGGGTGTGGGTAGTGTATGCTCTGTGGGGCCGACGTAGAATCTTGAAGTCAAATATTGTGACTTCAATATAAGCTGGGGAAATATGGTTCAATTCAACAAACATCATCCTGGAGATGATCCGCCAAGCCAAAAGAGAGCCCATAAATGAAATGTGATGGATGGCAGACAATGAGGTATCCTTAGGACATTTATGGGAGCAAGATCATGTGGAGAGGCCATACATGGAAAACAAAACACATAAACAACTGTGGTTATTAGTTGTACACAATATAGACCAGTTCCAACATTCAGAGAGGCAATCCTCAGGGATGGGGCCAGTGAAGATGGCCATGAAAAATTAGGGGGTACAGGTCTACCGGGCCAGTAAGAAATAACTCAGATGGAGTCAGGAAAAGGAGATCATGTAGGGTGGCCCAAATCTTAAGTTAAGTGTGGTTAAGGGTGGGACATACAAATGGTGCATACTAGTCAGGTTACAACCAGGGGCAGATCCAACTCTTAGCAAGAGCAACTGGGAATGGAAAGCAGTGCCAGCGAGCTGGAGTGGAGAAATGTCTCCACCACAACACACATAGGAGAATCCTTTGAAGTCTGTCTGTCACGTTCACAGGGGTTGATCTGCTTCAGTGCAGGGCAGAGACAAGTCACTATAAGACTAGAGAGAGATCCTGCTCAAGCAGTAGGACTCTGATGACAAGTCCCTACTGAGAGAAAATGTAGAGCCCAAGAACTACAGAGCTGTGAGGATAAAGAAGGCGCCACCTGATAATGCACCTGGATACCCCAGAGGGCTCTACTTACTTGATGTCAGACACAGAAGCCTGAAGGGGAGGCAGAGCATGATAATTCATGGGAGAGGAAGGAGGAATACAATGCTGAACACTGCTGAAGCCAGTGTCAGAGATGTGCAGAGACACCAGAAGTTAAGAAGACCACTAGGGAGTGGTAGATCAGTTGGGAATCATGTGAGAAACAGAACACTGCCAGAGGTGATAGAGCATTAGAGATTCAAAGAAGGAGGCAGAGGATAGATGGAAACAATCAAAGTGACTTGGGGATTTTGGGGAAGTCCACAGTTTTGCCAAAGGAAAAAGAGTGTATCCATAACATCACACTGAATCATCGAACCAAGAGACAAGGCTCCCAAGCCCTTGAAACCCTAGTGTAAATATTGGAAGAAAAGAGGAAATACCCCCAGAATCATGAAACATGTAGAGGTTTCCAAACATGTAACAAACATTGTGAGCAGAAATTCCCGTGCTGAATTCTAGAACATTGATTGAAGTTTCCCAAGCACTCAATGGCCATCGTGAGAAAGAGAGAGTTCTGACGCTGAATCCTGAAACATGTAGTGATGGTTACCAAGCCCAAAATAAGCATTGTGAGAAAGAAAGAGATCCTGCTCTAAATCCTGTAAGCTGGAATAAAGGTTTAGAACCCCACAATGAAAAGAGTGAGAAAAGGAAAGAGCACATGCTGAAATCTTGAACCTCCAGTCAAAGTTCCCAATAATGCCACACACATTCTGAGGGAGAGACCCTGGAAACTGTACTGAATGTCCTCCAAACATGGCCTGGTAAACTGAATCTTTTGGAAAGAAAGAGATCACTCGCCTCCTGCTGGAACTTACAATATCTGAAATCCTCCTGAGGCCAAACATGAAGCTCGTGAAAAATAAATATGTTTTATCGAAAGTTAATCTGACATCTTATGTCATTATTTGCATGACTAAATAAAAGGGGACACATTTTGGAGTCCACAGATGATAATCAGACCATACGTTCAGGGGGGGTGGAGGGGGAGGCTGAGGGGTGGGCAACCAGTCAAAACACAGAAGAAGAAGAGTAAGTTACAGTCTGCCTGCAGGGAAAGGTGCTAGCTTTTCTGGGTACACATTGCACAGTGAGTGGTTTAAGGCCTGGCGCAGAAGAAACGGTTATGGGTCAGAGAACAGGGAGTACATTATCTGCTTAAGACTTAAGTGTCTGACCCGGGGTGACTAATGGGGAGCTGGTCTTGCCATGAATCATAAGGAAGCAGGGCCATCTTCAATATACATATACGCCACAGTGCTATCAAGGTTATATGCAGAGTTTTGATCTCGAGAACACAAGCAAAAGCCTTTATAGTCAACTCCATTGAGTGATGTGTTTTTGGGATCACCGTTACAGAAAAACAGAACCATTCAGGGGAAATTAGTTCTTTATGTGGGATTGGTTTTTAAGTGCACGGTGTGGTGGCTGTGCCTACTAGGTAGTTTAAAACAGAGAAATGTCTTTTGAATGTCCCTAGGATATTGCTAAAATAATGAAAATGTGCCTCAATTAGTAGTGAGTATGTACTCATCATGATTATTAGAAAAATAAAATGTTCATATGTGAACATAAATATTCTGAATATAAAGCAATTCATGAAAAAAGAAAATAAGAACGCAAATCATCTTAGAGAGCTTTGAATGGACTGGATGTTGTTGCAAATTAGGGTGCACTGGCAAAAACTCATGAAATTCAGTGCAAAAATGTTGTTAAAGGGACGTTATGGTTACAAGTAAAACCTAAAAACACCAGAAATTTGCCAGTTATGGTAAGCTAAGCAACCATAATTGCACCACCACTCTGCCCTGCTGAGACTAACACCCAGGACATCAAAGATGACATCACAAAAGTCATTGATGGCATGACATATCAAATTCATTCTGATGAAAAGTCGCTAGAAGGGGTTGTGTGTACAATGTTGGTAGCAACACATCACGCATGATCGTGGGACCTCTGATGAACTACTTAATGTATTTAAAAATGTACTCATTTAAAAAACATGTTATATTGCAGTGTTCTTGTTAATAAAACAACCTAAAAATACATACATATGGGAAATAGCTGTGGCATGCAAAACAGAAGTACAGTATTTTTTATCTCATAATATTAGTCAGTAAAATAATCAATGCAAGGCTATTTCAATGTTTTCTAATGTTACATTTGAAATTTATTTGCTAACAATACAAGACTTGTTAGTATTAGTCATACATATAGAGAGACAAGATGCATTGGAATCAGAGGCACATACAATGAAAATTCAGTAAGAAGGAAACAAAGAGCATCACAAGGAAATAACAATAACATTAGAGTTTTTGATCATGTACACAAATGAATTGTGTGTTTGAGGCATGCTTATTTTCCCATGCATGAGCACCATGAGCTCAGGCCAAACCCTAAGGAAAGTACCTTTACCACATAGGACAAGGTTAACGTCTAGATATAAAGCACCTTTTCAATTTTAAAATTCTTAGTGTCAGTTATGAAAAACAACTGGCCTTGACATGTCAGTGAACAAAAACAAGTGGCCCAGATATGTGATGTCATCAGTGATGTTGTCAATGACATTTGTGATGTCATCATTCATGTCCTGGGTGTTAGTCTTAGCAGTATATGGTGGTTGTGCAAGTTATGGTTGCTTAGCTTAACATAACTGGCACATTTCTGGGGGGTTTCGGTTTTACTTGTAACCATAACATCCCTTTACCAAAGGTTTTCACTGAATATGTACATAAACATCTCCATAACAATATCCTCTTTTTTAACCACTGCTATCAGATGCCATATATTGCCACCCTGTTCCACCTGCTCACATCAAGTACAAGTTAATTGTACCAGAAAAGTGTTCAGAAAATGCTTTCTTTCTTCTTTGCTTTACAAAATTAGAAACATTTTACTGCTGCATTCATATTCAAATAGTTCCCTTTTTCTACACGGGTTCCTTTTCAATAATAAACGAGAACATTTAAAAAAAGAACACACATGCCTTTGGGGAATTGATGTCTTCTCAGTCTAGGTAACCTGAAGGTGTCTCACCCGCTAGTCCCCAGGGATCTGTCATCTAGTTGGCCAGGACACAGCCATCGCTTTTGATTCCAGTTCCTGGGGTTGGAACAGTGTGGGAGGATCACCTGTATGAGGGGTCCTCGGGGAGAGGAAGTGGGACACCGCAGGTTGACACGTGGTTTCCCCTTTCTAATAACACCTTTTTTTTCCCGGCCTACCAGGTAGGATACATAGGAACTTAAACTGCCCCCCCTTTCTGACATGAACATTTTTTCACGGACAGTCCAACAAGGCAGAGAACTGACTAACACCCAAGCCATATACCTGACATGTCCCAATACAAGGGTCAGGCAGAGTCAGGAATTTACTGACAATTACACACACCTGACTTCCATCACACTTCCCCACATGGATAAAAGGCGGAGCAGGAAAGCACACTGCCAGCAAGACAAAACACTAGAGGAAACAGCAGTTTGAAGATGGCGGTTTAATACAAGGAGACCAGAAGGGTTGCAAGGAGGGAATTGCTCTTTGCCTTTTCATCGGGAGAGGGAAACTGTTAAGAATCCCCAAGAATCAGAAACGTAAGACCTGGAACTAATGCTGAAGAAAGGTACATTGTGTGTCGACAGTACACAGGGCTCTCCCGCATCGATAGCTGAGGCGGGGAAGAGAGATTGCCACTGTGGTACTGTCCTTGGCTCATGCAACAAAGCTGCTCCGGTAAAGTCAGCACATCCTGTGAGTCGGAAAAGACCGTTAGCAGACCAGACTCTGTTAGACCCAAGCTCGCAGGCGACAAGGTTATACAAATGTAATCTGTAAATAACAAAGCTGAAGATGTCTGTGATGAAAGACATGGACGCAATTGAATATCCAAGGAGTGAGTGAACTTTTCAAAGCAAGGCAAATACCTAACAGAGTGGTCCGGCACCATGTGGGTGATCATTCAAAAGACACTGTTAGGTACCCACCTGAGAGTGGCAAAGGTTAGGAACTATGAATGAAAAAGGCAAGTGTGAACCCGACGGAGGGATGCCGAAATTGTGAAGTATAAATGTGAAAGTGGTCCTGTAACGGGTCAAGCCAAATCCTGTGCACATTCCAAAGTCTTTGATAGCAAAAGTGAAGTTGAGATTGATCTGAGCCTGGCTGAGGGAGACTAATCAGCAAAGTGGATCGGAGCCCAGCAGAGGGGGTTCCAGGGTGAACCGTGAGTCACCCGAGAGAAGATTGTAGTGAAAAGGGGATCTGAGCCTGGATGAGGGGATCCATGGGTAAAGAGTGTATCACCCTACTTGTAAAAGGAACTTTTCTTTTGAATACTTGGGAAGGAACCTTTAGTTTGTTTAATACATCAGTCCCTCTGAGTCAAAAGACTTTTGGTTACCTAAGACTTGGACATAGAAGGCCCTGATATTGATATTTGAACTGTGTCCTCGTGCCAAAGAAGCCAAAGAATGTGCTATGCTCGAGTGAACTGCCTTGTCGCTGCTGAAAACGTGGGACAGGGAGATCCATGGGCTGAACATCCTGACTTATTCTTTGCGAATACTTCTGTATTTACTATTGAACATAATCCCACACTGTTTGTGAATTATCGGTAAGGATTGGTAATAGTTTTTTTTAGTATAGGCCATTTTATTTTGACAAGACACCACCAGGACTGCGTTATTATTATTTGATGGTCGTAACTTGCTCCCATCTTAGATTTGGGTTTAGATAGGCGTTTATTACACCCTTTGTAAAAGTTCAATGAACACCCTTGAACTGTAGTCACTTGTGTCTGTCCTGCTTCAATACCATGCCTTCCTTTGTATATATTACACATCTTTAGCAACCCCCTTCACCACTTTCCCAAATTCCTCTGATTATAAAGGTTTATATCCTTGAACTTCTTCTAAATTTTGTCCAAAATAAAACACGGCCATCAAGTATTCTAAACCATCAGACTTAGCAAAGAGAATGAAGAGCAGCAGTTGCAATAGGACTTGAAGTAGGGTAAAGGATCAGACATACAAAAGAGAAGGAAGTGCAGTTGCAACAGGACCATCAAGTAGGCTAAAGGTTCCGACTTGCAAAGGAAAAGAAAGAGCAGTTGCAACAGGCCCGATCCATCCTTCAGTTCAGCACAATCTAATAAAGTGTATGGGTTCCTCACAGTGGGCTCTAACAATCAATGGAGGCACTTTTTGTTGCTCCTCACTTGCAACACATATTTGCTTGATATAGGAGGTATGGTGATGTACAAGGAATGATATCGGTGTAACATTACAGGAATGGAATGGAATCTTCCTACAACTGAAATGTGTGTCCAGAAGCTGGAATTATAGTTTGTATTATTAAAAACCAAAGCAGGTTGAATAATATATGATCCTCTGCATTTTGTGAATACTGCAGGTCTTGCCATACATCTGAAGGCCTTCATTATCCATCTCTTTTCTGGAAGCTCTACAGGGGAAAATTGTAGATCAGTAAAGTCAGCTAAATTCAAACAGATCGATGAGTGCCCCAATTTAACAACAATAAATGAGAACAACCTGTGAAAAATAAACATCAGCCTAAGATTTAAGTGTATGCTGGGAACACCTAGTGGGCCGGTTGCCCCTATAAGTCACGTTTTTCTGGGCCTCGGTTAGTTATGATATGATAAAATATGATGTGACATTTATAGCGTGCCTGTACACAAGTGTTTCTAGGTGCAGCAAGACAAGGAGGGGGAAACAAAGGAAGGACAAAATAACGATCTCACTAGTCATAGTGTCATTCAGATCGTGCAAGTGCAGGTGCGGGGAAGGGGGGAGGAGAAGGGGGAAGTACAGTTAACTCACAAGTGCAGCCAGCATGTGGCTCATAAGTTCAGAGAGAAGGGACTGTGGGTTGCAGATACAGACCCTTAAGTGCTGGGCAACCCAGAGTTAGTGCAAGGGCAACTGGACATGCAGGATCCTGGGCCCCAGATTAAACGCTGACCAGGTGATCAGTGCACAGAGCAGTCAGGTGTGTAGAGGAGGAGCCAGTACCCCCACGTTCACCACTTCACCTACATCACCTATGTTGCCTATGGAGTGGAAACAAAAGTATGAGACATATACAGAGAGGTTGAATCGACAAAGAGCAGACTATGGACTTCGTGCTGGACCAGTGAGATTACCAATACCGAAGAGAATCTGGGAGACAAGGTTCCCATTGAGGAAGCCATATCCGCACACGAGAGAGTATGACAGTCGTTTAAATGAGATTCCTGAAGAAACAGACCAGATACACGACGGAAATTAATGGTGACGTCACACAGAGTCGAGCTAAAGTGTATAGAAGAGATGCACAGACCAGAGAATGCAGTTATTCTATAAGCCATCAAGAAAGTATGAAGGATAAGTGACATCTTGTGATCAAAGTGAGGAAGTTTATGCCACAGAAATGATGAATATATCGAGTTAGTTTACACGTGTACAGATGCAAGAAACGCAAGTAGCAAAGTAATTGTGAAGCTAGCCTTATGCTTTATAATGAGTAGATTACGGCAAGCACCAATATATGTGTAGACAATTAAGTAAAGGATGGATGTTTCCACTACGCATTATAACAGTGCTGAACAGTAACGAGAAGGCCCCATTTAAAGTGTGTCGTAGTTAAAAAGCAGTTGAATTAAGGAAATTAATATTGGCAGACAGAGTGGATGAGCCAAGAAACAAAGGTCTTTTCAAACTGGAGTAAACTGACATTGGATACAAATCGTGTGAAAGAACAGGGCTCTTGTTCTGAAGACATGGACAAAAACAAAAGACGTCAGAGGTCTATTAGAAAATAATATTTTAAATACACCAGAGGCTCGATTTCATGGTGTTCAGCCACGTGGAAGGATGAAGTTGGACAACGAGGTGGTCACAACTACGCACGAGGGCAGACTGTACTTTCACTCCCTAAAATTCAGTCAAGAACACTCTCAAGGACGAGCTTCAAAGCCCTAATTGACACTGGAACACTGAGGTGATGATGGATTGATATACTAATTGGTGGGATGCTAGTGCCAAGACGAGTTCATTAGCACCTGGGTGTTCAGCCTGCCCGCTGTCAGACATAGGTGGAAAAACACTGACAAAGGTTAGAAATCAACCAATTGTAGAGGACCGTGTAACTAGGGGTCCTATAGTTTTGTAGCCAATGGGACGTTGTACATTTAGTGACGTTCATAGTGGCCATTTTGAGGGCAGGGCTTAGTTGCTCCACCTGATGTTAAGTACCCTATCCCTTTCATTCACTGACTCATGCTAATATAGAATATATACTTGGATACTCACTGAGAGCCTATCATTACGACGCATAGGATTTTGTAGATTTCCACGTAGGATGACGTTGGTAGTACGCAAGTTAAATGTCATTGATGACACTTTTTCTGTATAAGAACACAGTTTTTTTATAAAAATGCTTTGAGTGAGAGGATCGAGCGAGTGCGCTGATGTTCGTTGTACTCCCTGTTTAGACAATTGAAAATAAAACAGTTTTTCCTTTTGCCAAATTACCTGAGTTATTTACATTATTGACCTGAGTTATTTACATTATTGATGTATGAATAAAATCTGCATACCCATTCATCTCCAGGGTATTACTACTCACCTTAAAGAGCTGACATTACCCAGTTCATGTGTTAGCGGAGAGGATTGTTTTGTAAAAAATCCATCACCATAAGTAAACTTTGGAGTCCCGGCAATATCGCGCAACCTTTGCCATTCGCTTGACAGGACGTGAAGCTCCCAGTAGATAGTGGTAAGCATAATTACTAAAACCCTGCAGGTTAGTTATGGGTAGGTGTGACGCGGGCCTTGCTTTCTCCCAAAATCCCCTCCAACGTCTATGAGCAGTGGATCGGATGGCAGTTTGAAGAGGCGGTAAAAAAGTCGTACGATCCCGAGAGCAGGAAGAGGAAGAAATGCGAATGGTGAGCAAAAAATAAGGAATATGGCAAATTGATGCATGCAAAGTGAATGAAAGGAAACATTAAGGGAAAATAAGAGTAATGGAGGGAGGCGGGATAAATGTCACATAAGAATAGAAACAGAGATATTGACCAGATATTGTCTCGAGTGTTGCCAAGTGAGTAAAGAGGAATCGTGAGTGAGGCCATGATAAGAGGATACGTCCTATTCCTAAACTTTAAAGAGTGTTAGCAGAATCCTTAATCTAGAGTCCCACACTGGAACATTTAGGATGCAGGACCGATTAAAGACGGTCCAGAAGAGATAGGTTTACATTCCAATCTGAGCAATTTTAGAGGGCAAGACAGACCCCGGAGGAAGGGCTGTAGAGAGAGAACATATATGACCGGTCAGGTGTGTCTGTTTGTCTGTTCGTTTTATGTATTTATGTTGTAGAGGAGGTGCCAAGTACCCCCACTCCAACTGCCCCGCCTCCATTACCTGAACAATGGGAACCAAAGTATGTGACATATACAGAACAGCTGAACCAGCAAAGAGCAGAGCGTGGGCTCTGTGCAGTACCCATAAGAATACCCATACCTAAGAGAATCTGGAGGTAGAATACCCATTGAAAAAACCATACCTACATACAAGACAATATGATGCTAATTTGAATGAAATTCCTGAAGAAGCAAAGAAGATGAATGATGAAGGTGAATGGTGACATCATACAGAACCGAATTCATGCCCATGTAAGAGATATAAAGACCAGAAAATGCAGACAATCTATAGGTTATCAAGAGAGCACCATGGATAAGTGACATCTTGGGATCAAGGTGAAGAAGCTTATGCCACAGACCTGATGAAAATACTTAGTTAGTGTAAACGTGTACAGATGCTACAGAAACGCAAGCAGCAAAGCAATCATGAAGCTAGCCGTATGCTTTTAAATAAATAGATCACAGCAAGCACCAGCATGTACATATATGGATATATATGGACAAGTATAAGATGGATGGTTCCACTACGTATTATAAGCAGTACTGGACAAAAGCAAGAAGGCCTCAATTTTAAGTGTGTCGCAGTTAACAAAGCAATTGAATTTACAAAATGAATCTCAGCTAAAAGAGTTGACTGAGCCAAGAAAGCCAAGGTCTTATCAAACTGGAATTGGCTGACATTGGATACAATTCGTGTGAAGGAACAGAGACTCCTGTTCAGAAATGTCGAGCAAAACAAAAGATGTCAGAAGACTATTGGAGAATAAAATCAAATACACGAAAAGCTCGATTTCATGTTGTCCAGTCTCGTGGTAGATGGAAGTTGGACGATCAAGGTGGTCACATCTACACACGAAGGCTGGCTGTGCCCACACTCCCTATAATTCTCAGAGCAGAGTACAAACTCAAGGCCAATCTTCAAAACACTAATTGACACTGGAGCATTGAGGTGATGATGGATGGATACAGTAATTGGTGGGAAGCTAGTGTTAAGATGAGCTTATCCGCACCTGGTTGTTCAGTCTGAATGCTGCTAGACGTAGGTGGAAAAGTACTGACAGGGGTTAGAAGCCAACCAATTATAAAGGACCACGTAATTAAGGATCCTATGGTTTGTGCAGCTAATGGGATGTTGAGTATTCAGTGATGTTCATAGTGGCCATTTTGAGTGTAGGGCTTATTTGCACCACCTGTTGTTAAATATCCTATCACCTCCCTCCACTACTCTATACAGGTTTAGAACTCTTACTTAGACATGCATTTAGAACCAATCACACCTTCCGTTAGGTGTATGTAGTTTGCCATGTAGGATGACGTTACTAACATGCAGGTTGACGTCATCAGTGACGAGTTTCCTGTAAAGGAACTCCGTTTTTTTATAAAGTAAGTTGAGTTAGAGGATCGAGCGATTGCTGATGTTCGTTGTACTCCCTGTTTTAGAGACTTGATTATTGATGTATGAATAAACTCTGCATCCGCATCCATCTTCAGGGTATTGCTACTCATCGTAAAGGGCTGTCTGAGAACACCCAGCTCACTTGGTAGCAGAGGATGGTTTGATTAGATAGCCATCGGCCATCGACATAAATAAACTTTAGAGTCTCTGCAATATTGCACGACCTTTGCCATTCGGCTGACAGGACGTGAAGCTCCTTGTAGATAGTGGATAGTTTAAACTTCAAAAATCATTGCAAGGACAGTTTGAGGGGACCCCTAGTTTCCATAGGAACCCCTCCCACATCTATGCGAAGCGGATCGGAAAGCAGCTCGAAGAGGCGGAAACAAAGGTGTTGATCCCAAGGGTCCGAAGAAGAGAACATGCAAATGGTGAGTAAATAGACTAAAGAGGCAAAGTAATGCTTGCGTAGCAAATAAAGAAGAGTAACGGTGGGAGGCGGGATAAAATATAACGTAAGAGTAAGAGTGTAATATATATGTACATGGGAAACAAGATATTGACTTGAGTATGGCCGAGCAATATAATAAAGAATAATCGTGAGTGAGGCCACGATAAGAGGATACGCCCTGTTCCTAAACTTTAAAGAGTGTTAGCAGAAACCTTTATCTAGAGTCCCATAAGTGGATGACCTAGGATACTGGATCGGTTAAAGACGATCCAGAACGAGATAGTTTTACGTTCCAATCGGGGCAATTTTAGAGGGCAAGACAAGTCTAAAAGAGTAGATTGTAAAGAATTCATGTAACCGGTCAAGTTGTCTATTTTTTGTTTTATGTGATTTTTGAGGTATGATGACATCATAGTTGAAGAAAAAAATTGTATGATAGAGAAGCGCGAAGTTGAGAAAAAAGAAGTTGATTGGTTCAAATTATATTCTGATGGTTGTTTTTTTAGCAAGATTGAAGTAAAATTGCGTTTGACGGGATTGGAGCTTGCGACGATTGATGCTCGCTAATGTGTTATTTTCTTGAGACACCATTTTAAAAATATATGATTGAAAAATAACGAGTGTCAAACAAAGTTAAAGATAGACGAATCAAGAATGGAGGATGTTACCCCGCTAGTGCATCCCTGCCAACAGCTGCCGAAACACGCACCTAAACGTAGCGAGTACAGTACAGAATGGGTTAAAGGAACTGCAGAAAAATGTATATGCCGTGGCCACAAGGCGGATCATTATGGAAGGCAGTCCTGCAGCATATGATGACATATTTCCATGCAGCAAACACGGTAAAGAAGCTAGAAAGGCGCCTAGCGAGTCTAGAGCTTTGGAAGATGTATCAACAAGAGAAGGAGGAGGAGCGTCCTTTAGATTAGATACTGTATGCAAAGAGGGGGGTAAAGAGCCTTCTGCTCCGCCTGCCCCGTCTGAAATACTAGGCTAGTCAAGAAAGACGATGGGTTATACCCATTAAGGGAACTTAAAGCAGCGGCGGGATATAGCAATCCATCATATGAGTCACCTACACAAAGTAGTGGCAAGGGCCCAGAGAAAAATACTGAGAAAGATGAACCGTCCAAAATCCCAAGGGACAAGGGGAGACGCGATAAGGAGAGAAGTGATTGAGCAAGCACATCTCTAGATATAGGAAGAGAAATAAAAAGATGGAAAAGAGAAGGAGATAAAACTGATGATATAGTGGTCTTACAGACCGAATCGATGGGAGGCCAGATTTTACTCAAACTCAATGGTAAAGGTATTGAGGGTGTAAGACAAATGGGAGATCAAGACAAACAAGACAGAAAAGACAAAGAAAGAGAAGAACGATTGAAAGATGAAGGAGTGAGAAGAAAAGTCAGAATGACTTGAGAGCAGTTATATCAAGATGAACAAACAAAAAAACAAGAAAGAGCAGAAGAGCAAAGAAAACACGACAATAGAACAGGAGAAGCTAGAAAGAAAAAGAATAGTAGAGGAAGAGCAAAAGATAAGAGAAAAAAGAATAAAGAGACCAAAGGATGAAGAAATACAAAGGGCTAATGAAAGAAGGGATATGAAAAAGAAAGAAGAAGACAGAGTAAGAGAGGAAGCCAGAAAACGCAGAGAATTTGATGAGGATATGGAACGTTCAAAGAAGGAAGCGAGCATGGAATCTCAATTATGTGGAAAGGGAAGTAAGAAATCCCGATCCACAGGTAGCATGGGAAGATTTTTTTTCCAAATACGAGTCCCTACCAGGCACTCTGGAGCAAATCTAGAAGACGAGTTTGACTCAAGGAGCATTGGGGAAGCGATCGATAAGGTATAACATGACATGAGAGCTCATTAGGAAACTCAGGGGAAGGGAAAGAATGACCGTCTTGAGAGCATTCAGTTATATGACACGGAGGAAGCCTCATGTAGTGCGAGACATAAGGAGCTGTCTTTAGACAGACTGGGCCTCATTCCGAGATTGGAGGTAGTCATGGCGCTATTTGCGCCATGACTGCCTCCAATAACGGGTCCGGCACCGGTATGGTTCAATGGGAACTTACCGGTGTAGTCCGAACTTTGCGGGACTGGTAAATCCCCATTGTAAAAGCCATTCCCCATTCCCATTTGAACACCCATAGGACTCAATGGGAATGGGGAAGGCGCTAATGACGGTACCGCAAAATGTGGTACCGTTATTAGCTCTGAAGTCCCTTAACGGGTCCCGTTCATAACGCCTGGTGAGACCAGGTGTTAAAGGAGGGACCCGCTAAGGGAACTCGTAGTAGGGTGGTAAGGGATTACCAGCACCGGTCCCCTTACCGGTGCCCGGTATCCCTTACCGCCATACTCGGAATGAGGCCCACTGACTCTAAATAGAAATGAAGACGAGAGAAGGTGCACAAGTTGGAAACAGGAAATATCAGACGAAGGGAGGAAAACCTTCCAAGGGGAAGGTAGAGATAATGTATGTGGTCCACAGGGAGATTTGCCTAATGATAAGGGAGTGTGATGGTCGGATTTAAAAATGCCTCTGTCAAAGGCATCAGAGTTATTAGCACAGTCAGACCGACCAAGGGGGCAACCCCACGGTGAGAGGGGGATGTCTCCGCCTTATGTAAGCAGGTTAAGATCATTGACAGGAAGACAGTGATGTGGGACTATCACGCCTGTGGTGGATAGACAAATGATGAGAGATGAGAATTAGTTTGGAGCCTCACAGTTTCCCTTGTTAGAAAAAGAAGGAACGAGGCCACTGTATATACTCTGGCATCAAATGGACAAAGATAATCTAAGGTGCAAACTCCCAATTTTGACTTCTGGCACTGGGAAATGGATTCATGAACTAGAAAAAATGACGGGAGGAAATACATTGGCTACAGGGGACATGAAGGGTCTTCTAATCGCCGTACTTGGTGAGAGAGCTGACAATATATGGACACGAGCAGGGTACCCTGGTGTGACTACAGTCAACACTGTGCATGATGCCGTGTTGTTTATTAACTGTAGGGAAGCGGTTTGGAAGCACCTTGAGTACTATATCCAGACACGTCTGATATGGGAGCTATAATAACAAAAAAGATGAAGGAAGGAGATGATCCGTTAGTTTACATTAAACATTTCCAAGACGCTTGGGCACTCGAAACTTGTGAATCTTGGGGGAGATCTATACCTGTGTTCTATCATATATTATGCCAAGGGCTGCCAGAACAAGTACAGAAACAGCTAAAGAAATTAGTGGGTATAGATGCTAAACCGTGGTCAGAAATCCAGTTGACCTGCAGGCTCTTGCAGGTAAAGATTCACAAAAAGACTGATACGCTGAAAGGCGAGGAAGCGAAGTTGGCTCAGAAAAAACTGTCCAAATACGCCATTGAAGGGGCGATGTTAATTAGGGTAGACAGATCAAATTCACGGCAAACAATGAACATGCAACAGGTGAGTAACCAAAGGCAGTTCAATCAAAGCAATAGTGGATATGCTCCACGAGGAAGGGGATTTGAGGAAGAGGTTTGCAAGGTAATCAAGGAATTTGTCAGAATAATCAGGGAGGTTTTCAGGAAAATCAAAGTGGGTTTCAGAATATGCAAAATGGCAATCAGAGTATGCAAAATGGGCAGATGGGGAGACCACTGCCTATATGTTGGACATGTGGAATGACGGGACATTTTGCTCATACCTATAGAAGTCAAGAGATGGTGCAAAATGTTCAGTTTTCAAGAGGGGGGATGTCAAATCCACCTGCATATTCATGGCGGAATGGAGATAAATTTGCGCAAAATCAAACAGTGCAGCAGCAAGTTCCAAGACTGCAAAAAGGCTTGCAACCACAGCAGATAGCAGGTAACCCACTGCAAGGACAGTCACAGCAATCCCCTATGCAGCTTCAGCAAAACACAATTACTGGGCAAGTATCAAATCCTAGGATAGGAAGTGTCACTGTTGATGGCGGGAATCCTTTTACAAATATTGGGACAATGCTGTACCTGCAATAGGACAGCTCACTGTGAGACCTGATGTGTTCCATACTATCAGTGACGCCAAACCCTCATGAGGACCAAAGGGTGGATATCAGTATAGGAGGCAACATTTTTTAATTCTTAGTGGACACGGATGCAACACGCTCATGTATACGAGAGGGCACATTTTCAATGTCTGGCAATGACATGAATACTCAAAGTTTCACAGGAGCGATGAGCCGAGTTCCTTTTACCGAAGAAATACCAGTCTCTATAGGAGAATGTGAAATGAATGTGCTACTGCTTTATTCGAGGCAAACACCTGTCAATATATTGGGGCGAGATTTGATGACTAAGTTAAATATGACAATCTTGTTCACTGTCGAAGGCATATTATGCTCTACACCAGGAATGCATTATTTAAACGTGTGCAAAATGATCGCAGCATTTGCAGGGAGAATGGCTATGAGAGCAAGCCCATTAGAACCAGAGATTTTTCAATATGGGGTACGCATTCTGTTGTCCTGGCTGCCAGAACAATGAGAACTCCTGATACATTTTTGTTTAGACCAAAGAAACCTATGTTTGAAGAGAAGGGACGAGTTTTTCCCTTGACGATACAAGCAGCCATAGTGCGAGGAAACATGGCTTTGCTTGATGGTTGTGATGATGAGGGCAGGCAATGGTGTGCAGTAATCGCCATTGGAGAAGGGTACAGTTTGAGTGACGTCACTGACGAGGATCTATTTGAAGAAGTTGATATTTGAAATGAACATTACTTATTTGGTAACAACAATTAAAACAGAAGTTCCTCAGAGAAAGATGTTAGCACAAAACATCCTGAATATTTAGACAAAGAAATGGCGAAAGTACCAGTTTCATTATGGACCTCTGGCCCCTCTGACATAGGCCTACTAAAGGGGGTTGGGAAAGTAAAGATTAAACTAAAACCAGGAGCAATTTTACCTCGAGCAAGACAGTATCCCATGCCTCAAGAGGCAGATGAAGGCATTTTCAAGACGATTTCAGCCATGATGGACCAGGGTATCTTAGTGACCTCAGAGTCACCATGTAATACGTCAGTTTACCCTGTGAAAAAAAGTAAGTGGGGGGTCGTGACGTTTAATCCAGGACCTTCGCCCAATAAATCAAATTGTAGAGGCCGAGTTCCCTCTAGTCCCGAACCCATCTACAATTCTATGTAATATACCTGTTGATGCACAATATTTCACAGTGATTGACTTCAAAAATGTGTTTTTCTCACTCCCATTGCACAAAGACTCACAAGATTTGACGTTGTTTACTTTCAGACAAGTTCACCTGAAAAGCACTCGGTTTCCCCAGGGGTATTGTGAGTCCCCATCGATTTTCAATAGAATCCTCCAGATAGACTTGAGCAATATTGCTTTAGAAAGCGTTGTGCTGCAATACATATATGACATTTTAGTTTGCAGCACCACAGAGGAAGAGTGCAGACGTGATTCTATTCAGCTGATGATTATACTCATTGCCAAAGGATATAAGCTTGAAAGGGAATAGTTACAGTATTGTCACCAAGAAGTGTTGTACATAGGGCAATTGATTTCACATGAGGGGAAGAGGGTCACCCCTGAATGAGCTGAGGCCATTTTAAAAAAAACAACCAAGCCACACATGAGAAAACAGACGCAGAGCTTTTTGGGACTATGTAATTATGTCACAGCATGGGTTTTGGACTACAGCTTGTATACAAGGCCTCTTTTACAGGCCTTAAAGAAAGCACAGGCAACGCAAGAAAAAATTGTGTGGACTAAGGAAATTGAAGAAGGGTTTGATGAATTGAAAAAAGCAATTTGCACAGCCCCAGTTTTAGGGATCCCTAATTATGCAGAGGAATTATTTGTATTCTTGCACACAGATGGCACTGTTATGACAGCAGAGCTCACGCAGAGAACCACGTTGAGGTACAAACCCCTTGCATATTACAGTGGAATCTTATACCCAGTAATGAGAGATAATTTTCCATGCAAACAAGGTTTGGCAGCCACCGTGTTTGCCATAGAAAAGGCTACAAGCATAGAGATGGGATGCCCCATGACATTATTTGTTGAAAACGCACTATTTGCCATTCTAGAAAAACCAAAAGGCACGTTGACTTCTCAAAGGGCTTCTGCCTATGAGGTAGTCATATCAAATCCAGTGATCAAAATAGTTCGATAAAAATAGTGAATCGAGCCATGGTTATAGCTGAGCCAATGACAGAAGGAGAGCCTGTACATGATTGCACAAGCTATGAAGAGTTCTATGATGAAATCCATACGATAAAGGAGAATGGATTACCGGGGGGAGAGATTGTTTTCATTGATGGTTCTTCAAGAATTGATCAAAATGACGGGCAAAGATATACAGGTGCTGCTGTGGTAAAACACATGACAAACAGGGAATTTCGGGTGCTGGTTAGTACTCAATTGCCATCTCATTATTCAGCACAGGCTGCAGAATTATTGGCACTGATACTCGTGCTCGAGAATCACACAGACCAGGAAGTAACAGTGTACAGTGACTCCGCCTATGTGACGTCAACAGTTCATGCAGGATTAGCACATTGGAAAGGGACGGTCTACCTCCGAGTGGACGGCACACCAGTGCAGCATGCAACAAATCACAGTCGTGCCACACTCTGGGCCGGCCTAGATTATCACGCTTGCACAATACGCATGAACATGCTGCTGAAGGGTATGCCGCACACTTTACTAGGAGAAAGATATAAATATGTGTTTTAATGCAATAGACAGCACCCTTTCTGAGAATAATTGGCCAAAAAGCCAGAGTGTTTGCAATTGTTTTGTGGGGTAACACCAATCCAATATATGCAAGTCACCAACGGTGCACAGGAACATTAATGCTTTGCTATTAAAAATGCCATGCCACATTGAAAACATTTCCCACTGGCTGCACAATGTAGACCAGTGTAGACGCGTTATGAAATTACAGTAAAGCATGCCAGGCCACATTTATACAGACCTAGACTGGATGCACAAAAATGGCAGTCGAAGCAATAACAATCATCAAGAAGAGAGCACACATTGAAGCCCGGGTCTCTGCTGCCTCGAACAACACGGCCAAACTCTTTAAAATCTTCATGGAACTGGTCAATCCTGTTGCGGTCTCCACCTCTCCGGTTCCCTCCCAGGGCCTCTGTATGGCTCTGGCCTCTCACTTCTCAGCTAAAACTCAGGACATCCTGTCCACTATCTCCTCTTCCTCTCCCTCTTCCTCTCTAGGTCCCCCTTTGGCCATCTCTACCTCTCCTCCTCCTTTCTCCTCTTTCTCTCTGACAACACCTGACAAGGTTTCTAGAAAAGTCCGATCCATGAAAGTGTCATCCAAACCAGTGCTCCCCTGCTCCTCCAGAACCATCAAGGGCCATATTGACACCCTCGCTGCACCTTGGCCAATTTCTGTAATCACTCTTTCACCACTGTAACGTTCCCTCTCCCCTTAAGCACTCCCTTGAGCACCCACTCCTCAAGAAGCAGTCTGCCGATCCTACCTGTCCGGCAAACTATCGCCCAATCGCCATCACAGCTTTCCTGGGAAAGCTCTTGGAAAAAAGCTGGCCATCTCCCAGCTTGCTCTCCACGTTGAATCTGTTGGTTGTCTCCATGACCATACGTCTAGCTCCAGAGCTGCCAGAGGCACGGAAACATCTCTCCTGAATACCTGTGATGATCTGCTCTGTAACCTTGATTCCAGCATTCCTTCTGTCCTAATCCTCTGTGATCTTTCCTCGACTTTCAACACAGACTCAGTGTTATGCGAATGGCACTCAGCTTTCCTTCAGGCTCCTCTCATCTCTTGCTCATTCCTGACTGTCTATCCATGATTCAGGATTGGTGGACCTCCAACGATATCGACGTTAGTGCCATTAAGATGGAGATCCTTCTCATTGGGACCCCTGCCCCTGCTTTCCCTCTCTCACTCTGGCCACCCACCTTGGGCCCTCTTCCTTCGCCTTCCTGCGAGGCAAAACACCTTTTGTGTCATCTTCGACTCTACTCTCTCTTTCTCTCCTTGCATCTTGGACGTCGCCAAGAGGTCCCACTACCTACCATCTGCTCCTCCTCAAAGGGACTCTTCCCTTTCTCACTTTCCCCCAGAAGCACACTGTCTCCAGAGCCCTGTTTCTCTCTAGGCTGGACTACTGCAACAGCCTCTTTCTCAAACTACCTTCCTCTACTCTCCGCCCTCTGCAACTTATCCAGAACAGGACAGCAAGACTTTTCCTTGGGCACAAGCCCAGGGATCATATCTCTACAGCCCTGAAATCTCTCCACTGGCTCTCGGTGGTTGCAAGAATAAAGTTCAAGGCCCTTTGCATTGTCCACAAGGCTTTCTGGGGTCGGGCCCACACTACAACCAACGCTCTCTTCCAAAATACCTTTTTTCTCTAGCCCTTCCACCGGCTACCTCCAACTCTCTAAGGGCTATATGCTTCTTCAGGCAGAGAGTGGGGGTGGTAGATCTCTCTCCTCTGCAGATGCCTCCCTCTGGAATGGCCTCCCTGCCCCACTCAAACTTTAGCGGACCACCTGATGTCCGGAAGCAGCTCAAAACGTTCCTCTTCTCCTCTGCTTTTGCTCTCTCCCTCCCCTGCTGACCTACTTGACCTACCTGTCTGCTGTACCGACTGGTTGCTTGGCTACCTTCAGAGTCTCACTGAGTCCAGGCTCTTTCTTGATCAGTCACCCTTGGACTGCCGATGGCCTACCATGCACTTAGGGACTGTAACTGTAACCCTACAGTCCCTTGTTCTCCTTGCACTAGCCAGAGCTGCATTGTCCTGGCTGCACTTATTCAGAGCATTACAGCCCTGTTTTCCCCGCCCTTCTTCCTTGCACTCCCCCCTCCCTATCTCCTTGCATTTCTCATTCTTGCACTTGTACAATTTGAATGACACAAGGCCTAGTAAGATCATTTGTCTTGTCACTCCCTCTATCTTCACTCCATTGCTTGTCGCGCCAAGAATCACTTGTGTACAGGCGTGTTATAATAGACTTCTTCATATCATTTTATCACAGATGCTCAAAAAAATATACAATGCTGCAGTAAGAAATGGCTAGACTGGCAGCACCCAAATGCCAATCTATCCAGGTAATTACACTTATCAGGACTGCTTTATCAGAAATGCGCAGTTAAAAAAAAGTCATACCAAATTGAGGAATAACTAGACTGGCTGCACCAAAATGCCCCTCTAGCCACTAATACCACATATCATGCCTGCTTAGCCTGGACATGGACAACCATTATGATTTATCGCACAATCCCACCTCCCACACATGCCCTCTCCCTCCCATGCCCTACCCCAACCTCCAAAATCAGCTCCTTGGCCCAGAATTAACTTCACGTCCCTCCTCCTTGTCCTAGAGTGTACGTTTAAGGCTCATGGCCTCATAGGTAAGTACTGGGATGAGAAAGAGTGGGATTAGGAGTAATGAAGATACAGGTAGCTAAGTCAGGCATTACCTCCATGTACCTCTACCTCATCCCAGTGCGTGTGTATGAGGTAAGTACTGCCTCGTACACAATTACAGGGACAAGGAAAAATAGGGCTAGGAGTAATGACGATTACCAATAAGTAACTAAGGCATTAAACACAAATAGGGTCTTAACAATATTTAGTTGACTGGGCTGCAGCACTCGCCCCCAGTAATTTTTGGCTATGTTGACTCAACCTGGCTGACCTTCAGAGCAGTTGCCGGACAGAACAGGACACTGATGTTAAACGGCACCTGGGTTAACAAGGGCCAAGCAGTTACTAACGTAAAGCATTTCACTGTTAGTACCTGCATTCAAATGCCAAATTTTTTAGGCAATTGAAATTGTGATGTGTGTTTACCACTTTCATGGCAGGGAAGTGATTGGAAGTGTAGAAAGGGAACAGGAGACCGTTCATTCTCACAACAGTTCATAAGTGGGTGCTTTCACACCTAAAGGAGAGAGTTAACTGCTTGTAACATTGAAGCGGCACTAGAATAGTCTCATTAAAATGCGTAAAGAAGTTAGATGCCCCCACACAAAAAAGTTTGCCTCCCCCACCACCCGTGAAGTTAGCACCTCCCCCAACATTTGAAGCATCAGCCCCCTGAAATGTAGGTTTTGTTGAGCCCCTGAGCACAAGCACAAACACCATTCACCATATACACGCATGCATACCAGCCATCCTTACATTTAAGTGTGCACTCTTTCACCATGCAGGCACACCCAGGCAGCCACCCATACATTTAAGTTTGCACCCTTTCACCGTACACGCACACACACACACCCAGTCACCCATACATTTGTGTGCAGCCTTTCACCATACACTCACACACACACATCATGGGGTTGATGGGAGCCCTATTACTTCAAAAAGAAATTGGGCCTCAGTATAAGTTTGCCGGTACGGTAACAACGGTACCGGTACACTTGGCGGTACTGTTGTTACCAGACCTGCAAACTATGAGTTCTACTTGAGGGTGCCTTCCCGCCCGCCAGGTCTGACCTGGCGGGCATACCGACACCCGTGAGCAGAGCATGTCGGGTGCACCGGCACCATTATAAATGGTGCCGGTGCATCCGATCTCCTCATTCCCATTGAACTCTATTGGGATCAAATGGGAATGGGGAGCCTTTTTTCCGCCGCCCACAAATGGGCAATTACCAGGTCTGGCGGGCCATAATGACCCGGTAATTGCCCATTCGCGGATGCTGGAAAAAAGCTTTGGCGGCAGCCTGGCGGTTTTACCGGCAAGGCTACAGCCAAACTTGTAATGAGCCTGATTGTTTCTTTTTGAAGTCACTCTGACTTCATTAAGACATTATTTCTGTTACAGAAATAATTTCTTTATGAAGGCAAAGTGATTTAAAAAAGAAGTTAAAAAAAAAAATATTTTGAAAAAATATTTTTTTTCATTTATTTTCAAGTGGGGCCCCCTCCCAGGACATGTGCTAGCGGGGCCCCCCGCACCGCGGGGGCTGCGGGGGCCCCTGTTACGCCAGTGCAGCACTGGTAAACCAATGATGCCTATAGTTTAATTAAGGGTGGCTTTGGAACAGCTACACTACCAGCGCATACAAGGGAAAATCTTGCTGCAACTACTGCTGAGGAGTGGTTTGTACCGAATTTAATGGAGCATGTTGATTTTTTACAGTAAACTGTATTGTTTCCAACAATTTACGGCTGGGCATACACTGCGCACAGTTAGGGGAGTCATTCCGAGAACCAATGGCCCTTTTCGGCACTTGCATATCGACTACGTCAACATGACACAAGTATATAGTGGATATAGATACCTGATTGTTTTGGTGTGTCCTTTCTCAAGATGGATAGAAGCAGGTCCATGTACACACCCAGACTCTACCTGTGCAGCCAAATGTCTAGCGTGGGAAGTATTTCCGAGATAGGGAGTATTTTCGGTAATGAGGTTGGATAATGGTCCGCATTTTGTTAACACAGTTTTGAACAGATCAGCTTGTTGCTTGATATAAAGCACACGTTTTCTTCGGCTTATCATCCGCAAGGAAATGGGGTCTGTGAGAGGCTAAATGGATTGCTTAAGGAAAGGATAGACAAGTTGAAGCTTACCTTGAAGAAAGGGTGGATGCACTGCCTACCACTGGCATTATATGCATTGATGAACCAACCAGGTTCTGACCACCATTTTACGACTCACGAAAGAAATCGTAACAGGAAGTTGAATGAGAACACCCCTAATGCCTTCATCCAGAGTTACAAGTGATGCTCATCTGACCGCAGAACTGCTAGGATTGGAATTGTGTAATTATTTGCACTGTATGACTTCCAGTATTCCTGTCATTTCAGGACAGTTTCAGAGACAAGGGTGTAGGGCGTACAGAACACAGAAGGAGATGCTTCAACAAACCAATCTGAAAAATGTCAAGTACCCCAACTATACCCTGGAGATGCGATCCTAGTGCGGAACCACACAAGAAAAAAATGGGATGAACCCCACTTCAATGGTCCATTTATCATATAAAACTTCACGCCATCTGCTGTTAAATTGCAAGGCAGGTGTGCTTGGATCTTTTTTGGGGTGTCAAAATCTTCTCTGGAGAAACTCCTCTGCCTACATTCCTATGTAAGAGACTACAAACATCGGGGAAGAACCGTAGCACATTCAGAAGAGATCTATGACGAGGAAGAAGGAAGCATAAGCTGACAAGTGGAAGGATTAAAGAAATCCATTGGAATGTAGCTACGCTCTGAAAACTCTCTTTTGAGCTATTCATAAAAGGAAAAAACATTCGAACACTCAGTTGCAGAGTTAAGGGAAGATCTACATTTGTAAAGCCACAGTAGCTCATTGACTTTGGACTGAGGCATGTTTTAAGCCTTGATAAAAGGAAGATTATGCCAGACTCTAATCGTGGATACAGCAATTGGAAAAGGGTGCATTACCCTGCTTCATTCAACACTGGGTTCCTGTTCAGATTTACATATGGTGTTGCCCAGTGATGACCTTTCTAGGAACATACTCACATATTTCGAGTTGGTGATGCTCATCCCTCGCTGGTGGGGAGAACTAGTCGCATTCCAGCTTTTATTCAAGATCCTGAAAATGAAAAAATTATAAGGAGATTGCTTATAGTCATCACTGATTCTTGCAGCTACCTGAGTACAGTGACGAGAGTACAAATGCCCCAATCAGACGAAGCAGCTCATAGACTAGTCAGTGTGGTTTTCTTTCATCTAATTGAGGAGTAACCGCATCTTGTTTGGAGGCACACTGATGTGCGCTCATTCTTGAGGGATCCAAGAAACACTGCAAATCTGAATATAATCTTGGAGGGCACCATTATCCAAGTGAGCATCTATTCTGAATGAAATCACAGGTTGGTGTAGCAACTTTTCCTCTGAGGGACAAATCGAGAGTTGCTGATAAAAAGAGAACTTTGGCCCCGTTAAAAGGAGGTCAATATGTCTTCAGAGTTAAAACAGATTTGAGCTATTGACTGGAAGCTGATCTATGTCGTAGAACACATATAGACTTGCAGAGGTTGTTTTACTTCATATAAAAGAGACATCCACATTTTAACTAAAGTGAAATAACTGGTTCCAGAAATGCAGAGTAAGATTTTCTTATCATCCAGTAAGCAGACAACTGATCAAAGACGAGTTACTGGATCATGATAGCAGCTTCCTAAAACAATCTACAATGCAGAAATATTAAACATACATTTTTCCTTCCATAGGTAATCAAACATGGGAAATGTCAACAGCAACGTGGTTCTGCCCAACGAAGAAAGACGCTCATATTGTCCAAGAAGTAAATGTTGTAGGGTCGCATACCATTGCATCATGTACACTTGCACTGTGTTCATAATCATATTGCTTTCACTGACTGTGAGAACCACGTTTTATATAGGTGCAAATGGTGCTCAGACTCCTGTGTATCTTCCTGAACAAAAAGAAAATGTACGTGCAGCAACTACAAGGCAGCCTAGACCCTATGTAGTTATTCCTGTCCCAAGAAAGGATGGTAAATTGCCTGAGCATAATCGTTCGCATACAACACTTGTCTTAACAAATGTTTTAAAAAGCTGTAGACAGGGTTGGCGGTAAGAGGTTGATAAAGGTTGAGCCTACACAAATTATACATGCAAATACACCCGGTCCAGTAACAATTGACCCAAGAACAATTTCCAAAAGAAAGTCACATGGGGAGATTTTACTAGATTTTTTCAGGCCTAAATGGGTTACTAAGCAGATGAGACAATCCAAACTTTCCTACACACAAGAAACACCTGAAGGTATATCGCATCCACTGATGGATGTGCCTATGATTCATCCAGAAAGCAGAAGCTACATAGGCTCACTTCATGACATGATCATGGAAGCTCACGTGAAGAGGATGAGATCTAAAAGAAGCACGCAGGAAGATAATTATGAGTTAAATGATTACCAGGACAGCATGGCACACGGGAAATAACATATGGTACCAACACATGAAAAAAGCTGGAAGAAGAACGTCAAAGGAGAAATGCTTTGTATGTGCACTCCTGCCATACAGTATGGGAAAATTAAAAATCTTCATAGCTATTGAAATAGATGTCCAGACAGCACATTGTCTTTCACACATGGCACTTTGCAAAACAAGAGGCCAGTTCATGGGTTGGGATGCCTACCTCAAATGGGCACCTGAACGGACAGATCCAGGTGAAGATGATTATGTGCAAGACTCAAAGACAAGGAACAATGCCAAGACAAAGAATCATGCGATCAGATACAAGAAACCTGGAGTGAAAGGAGATGAAATCAAAAGGGAAGTGAACAAAAAACTTAAGACCACAGGAAAATCTGCAGACAAAATTCGAAGAAGGAAAAACAGAGGACAGATGCAGATCTGGGGATCAGTGTTATCACCAGGCAGATGGGAGGAAGGAGTAGTGATCTGCACGGTTGCTGTCAACCTTCAATTGACATGGTGCAGAATGACTGCAAGCCATTATGGCCAAGACTTGCAAAGTTATTGATATGGGTTGAAGACAGAGGAGGACCCTTGCAGATAGTACCATTGCAGAGTTCTAAGCTGTGTTTCAGAAACAATGGAACTAGAAAAATGGGAGGGAACCAGAATTGTGGTTGAATATTTCATGTGTCAGGAATGGTGCATGGAACAGCAGTAATCATGGATCATTATTGGGCTTGCAGATCCAAAGCATACATAAGGCTACCTAAAGATCGGGGACAAATCTGCACACTGGTGAATTTCCATGTTCCAGCGTTGTAGATTCCAAAAAGTGATTTGAATCTTGACAGTATCCCGAAAGTATCCCGAAAGCAGATGCTCACCTGAGGAAGAAGAGATCAGCAACATCAATAGAAGCCTTTGACTCTATCATGTATGAACACAGACTGTTCAGTCAGACTTCTTCAGTATTCACGTTAATCTTCATGCCAAGGATCCAGGTAGGAGCAAATACAAAATGGCTCCAGATAACAAGATGGGAATCGCTGCAAACAATCTTCACTAACATAAAAGGATTCAATGCTATCAGAAAAGAGATGAGAGCTATAAAACAGATTACCCTCCAGAACAGATATGTCCTGGACATGGTCACAGCTATGTATGGAGGTGTTTGTGGAAAAATAGGAGAATCATGTATCACGTTCATACCTTTTCATGATGACGAGAATGGGACCTTGACAGAGACCATAGACATGCTGACAAAACTTCATGGCCAGATGATAGACGAAGTAGAAGACATTGCTGATGATAACTGGTTTGGATGGATCACTCTTCTCTTGGGTTCCACAATGATTGGCAGACATGTTCAAGTTCCTTGGGCCATGTTAGTATTGGTGATGCTTGTATTCTGTTATGTTATGTTATGTTATTTTGCATTTATATAGCGCCTTATATACCATTGGTATGGTCTGAAGGCGCTGGTAGGTTGAACGCCCTTGGGAATGAAGTTCAGGTCAGTAGAGAGAGTAGAGGGAGTCCAAAAGTGCGTGTGCGCACCAGGTATGTGTGCAGCTGGTGCGGAAATCGAGTGGTAGCTGCTTCTTAGCTGTAGGTGTGGTGGTTGAGCGGTCAGGAGTATGTGTTCGCTCTGGTCGGTTTTACCCAGAACGAGTGTGGCTGCATTAGGCCTGAGGAGAATGCCTGGCTGGGGGGTGTGAAACCAGCAATGATTACTTAGAGTGATGTGGAGTAAGCGGGAGAATGTAGATATGAGAACAGTTATACCGAATGGTGTCATAGTATCTCTGTGTTCTAGATGAGTGGTGGTGTAAGGGGGAGAGTAAGCGTGGGGTGTGGTATGATGTATGTTTTCAAGTGTTTCCTTCATTCCAAAGCATATTAAGTATCGTCCGTTGCACATATTCGTCCGTTCCTCATACTCGTCCGCTCCACACATTCGTCCAGTCATTATCATCGTCTAGTTCACACCCTCGTCCAGTCCGCACACTCGTCCAGTCCGCACGCTTTCTTTGCTGCGATTGGTGTGAGAGAGGGTAGGGGGTCAGAGGGGGAGACAGAGGCAGATTCGGTTCTTGCTAGGGCTAGGCGTGCAGTTTTTAGGGAGGGGAAAGGGTGCGGTCGGGGGGGAGGTGGCAGGGGTATGATGGCAAGGCGGGGGGTGGGTGATTGCAGGGTGGGGTGTGGTAGTGGGGGGAGCGGGCACGGGCAGTGCTGGTGGGTCGGCAGTGGGGTTCAGGAGATGAGTGGTCTTGGGTTTCTGATGGGCACTGGTGGAGTTGGTGCGCTCATGATTGGTGTGAGGTTGATTTGGGAGGGTTTTCTGATTGTAGTTCTAGGGTCAGTGACTCACACTTATAGGTACACTTCTGGGCTCAACTAGTCCAGGACTAATTGGTGCTTCTAAGCAATTGGGTACACTTCTAAGTGCAACTTGGTACGGTTCTAAATGCAATTGGGTACACTTTCTTAATGCAGTTGGGTATACTACTGAGTTGAGCAACTTTTCAGAGAGGCTAATGGGCTCAACTTCAAATGTAGTTGGATATACTTCTAAATGCAGGTGGGAACAGTCTTAAATTCAGCTTTCTCAGAGAGGGTATTGGGTGCAATTTCTAAATGCAATTGGGTACACTTCTAAAAGTTGGTGGGAACAATTCTAAATTCAACTTTCTCAGAGAGGGTGCAGGGTACAGATCTAGATGCAGGTAGGAACAGTTCTTAATTCAACTTTCTCAGAGAGGCTAATTGGGCGCAGCTTCTAATTAAGATTGGGTATAATTCTAATGCAGGTGGGAACAATTATGAATTCAACTTTCACAGAGAGGGTGCAGGGTACAGTTCTAGATGCAGGTAGGAACAGTTCTTAATTCAACTTTCTCAGAGAGGCTAATCGGGCGCAGCTTCTAATTAAGATTGGGTATAATTCTAATGCAGGTGGGAACAATTATGAATTCAACTTTCACAGAGAGGGTGCAGGGTACAGTTCTAGATGCAGGTAGGAACAGTTCTTAATTCAACTTTCTCAGAGAGGCTGATTGGGCGCAGCTTCTAAATAAAATTTGGTATAATTCTAATGCAGGTGGGAACAATTCTGAATTCAACTTTCACAGGCTATTGGGCACACTTCTAAATGCAACTCTCACAGAGGCTATTGGGCACACTTCTAAATGCAACTTTCACAGATAGGCTACTGGGCACATTTCTAAATTCACAGAGAGGCTGTAGGGCGCACTTTCTAAATGCAACTTTCACATGCTAACATTCACAATTCCATCCAAGAGTGGAGATGCTAACATTCACAATTTCATCTAAGAGTGGACACTGCTAACATTCACAATTTCATCTAAGAGTGGACATGCTAACATGCTAACGGATCAAGATAACAATCTCACAGTGCAAAAAGACAGCAAGGAAAGCCATATGGATGAAGATCATGATCGATGTTGAACGAGGATGGAAGCCCAAAGATCTGACTGATGAAGAAATCAGGGACTTTGTGAAGGCCAGTATCCATGCACTTGAGGGAACAAATTTCCTATATCCAAAGGACCATAAGAGATATGTGGGAATATGGATCTACTGCAGTCCAAGTGGCCAGTGCATGCTCATGACATGGAACAAAGATGAGCATGTAAAATCGGCTCGATGCCTGAAGGGAGTAATAAAGATATGGATCCCTAAGATGCACTTCTTCAGACCAGGATGTCTAGATATGAAAGATGATGTGAGAGTGGTCGATGAATCGGCCAGAGGGGGGGTGTGTAGAGGAGGATTCAAGTACCCCCACTCCAACTGCTCCGCCTCCATTACCTGAAAAATGGGAACCAAACTATGTGACGTATACAGAACAGCTGAACCAACAAAGAGCAGAGCGTGGGCTCTGTGCAGTACCCATAAGAATACCCATACCTAAGAGAATCTGGGAGGTAAAATACCCATTGAGAAAACCATACCTACATACAAGATAATATAATGGTCATGTGAATGAAATTCCTGAAGAAGCAAAGAAGATGACTGATGAAGGCAAATGGTGACATCATACAGAACCAAATTGACGACCATGTAAGAGGTATAAAGACCAGAGAATGCAGACAATCTATAGGTTATCAAGAGAGCACCATGGATAAGTGACATCTTGGGATCAAGGTGAAGAAGCTTATGCCACAGACCTGATGAAGATACTTAGTTAGTTAAACGTGTTCAAATGCTACAGAAACGCAAACAGCAAAGCAATCATGAAGCTAGCCACATGCTTTTAAACAAATAGATTTTGGCAAGCGGCAACATATACATATATAGATACATATGGAAAAGTAGAAGCTGGATGGTTCCACTACGTATTATAAGCAGTAATGGATAAAAGCAAGAAGGCCTCAATTTTTAGTGTGTCGCAGTTAACAAAGCAATTGAATTTACAAAATTAATCTCAGCTAAAGGAGTTGACTGTGCCAAGAAAGCCAAGATTTTATCAAACTGGAATTGGCTGACATTGGATACAATTCATGTGAAGGAACAGAGACTCCTGTTCAGAAAGGTTGAGAAAAACAAAAGATGTCAGAGGACTAATAGAGAATAAAATCAAATACACGAAAAGCTCGATTTCATGGTGTCCAGTCACCTGGTAAAAGGAAGCTGGACGATCAAGGTAGTCACACCTACGCACACAGGTTGGCTGTGCCCACACTCCCTCAAAATCTCAGAACACAGTACAAACTCAAGGCCAATCTTCAAAGCACTAATTGACACTGGACCATTGAGGTGATGATGGATAGATACAGTAATTGGTGGTAAGCTATTGTTAAGATGAGCTTATTTGTACCTGGTTGTTCAGTCTGCATGCTGCTAGACGTAGGTGGAAAAGTACTGACGGGTTTAGAAGCCAACCAATTATAGAGGACCGCGTAATTAAGGGTCCTATAGTTTGTGCAAACAATGGGACGTCGAGTATTTAATGACGTTCATAGTGGTCATATTGAGGGGATGGCTTATTTGCCCCACCTGATGTTAAATATCCTACCACCTTCCTCCACTATTCTATACAGATATAAAACTCTTACTTAGACATGCACTTAGAACCAATCACACCCTCCTTTATTTTTTTGTAGTTTGCCATTTAGGATGACATTAGTAACACGTAGGTTAACGTCATCAGTGATGAGTTTTCTGTAGAAGGACTCCGGTTTTTTATAAAGTAAGTTGAGTTAGAGGATCGAGAGATTGCTGATGTTTGTTGTACTCCCTGTTTTAGAGACTTGTTAATAAAACTGACTCACTTTGCCAAACTATTTGAGTTGTCTTGATTATTGATGCATGAATAAACTCTGTGTTAAGTTGTGGGTTTGGGGTTATAAATAACCACTCAGGAGCCTTGTTAGGTTTGGGTATCTTTAGTAAGTCCACAGGAGCACAGGTAAGTACACTAGGTATAATACAGGACAAGTTCATAGGATAGAAGCATCCACCGGTCCCCCTGTGCCAAGCTTAAGTTTCCAACTGGCAATCCAGGAACACAGGCACTCACATCCAAACATTCCAACCAGAACACTCCATACCAAACATTCCAGACTCAGGCACACATACATACAGGGAATAGCCACATAGTCAGGACAGGTAAAACACAACACATCTCCCCCCATACATAACCATGCAATCAAAGGAAGAAACAAAAGGAACAGTGTTACTAACATGTATGTATATATAAAAAAAACGATCCTTCTAAACATCCATCCAGCAAACTGCTCCTAGCATAAAGCTATCCCCTACCAAGTCCTTAGAGTACCTGCCAATTGGCTAACACACTTCCAAAACAATCACTAGCACCATAACAGGCCTATTATGGAACTCGCTACAAGGGAACCAGCCCGCAATCTCATACTCAACCATTTCCACCTACATCACACAATAACCCTGCATCATCATTCACCAACAACAAATTGTGCTAACACAATCTACAGGGTTAAACCCCACTGTATGCCTAAAGCGTACTCATCTCCACTCCACAGTGAGTGTTCAAAAACACCCTCTAAGGAAACCAAATGCTCGCAACTGAGCACAATACCATTTCCTCCACTCCACCACTCAGGCACTAAATAGTGGTGTCCTAAAAGTAATGCCAGGAATCTAAGTCCCTACCATCATTTGACACCTCTAGTGTCGGGATTGTCCATCCCACACAATATTTGACACCACCAGTGTCGGGATTCTCCATCCCCCAAGAATTTGACACCACCAGTGTCGGGATTCTCCATCCCCACAATATTTGACACCAACAATGTCGGGATTCTCCATCCCCCAAACATTTGACACCACCAGTGTCGGGATTCTCCATCCCCACAATATTTGACACCAACAATGTCGGGATTCTCCATCCCCCAAAGATTTGACACCAGCAGTGTCGGGATTCTCCATCCCCCAAGAATTTGACACCAACAATGTCGGGATTCTCCATCCCCCAAAGATTTGACACCACCAGTGTCGGGATTCTCCATCCCCCAAGAATTTTACACCAACAATGTCGGGATTCTCCATCCCCCAAGGATTTGACACCACAAGTGTCGGGATTCTCAATCCCCCAAAGATTAAACACCAAAAGTGTCGGGAGTCTCATCCCTCCTTCCATTTGCACACCTCCACTCTCTCAAAGAGTCACATCACTGCCCAAACCATTCCCTCAAACACACCAGTCAGGAAAATTGAGCATTTAATATGATAAACAAGGGTTAAGCACCACACTTAAGTCCAATAATAAAGCTTTCAAAGTCCTTATGGTTGTTTTCCTGTGGAAGAATAATTGGTTAATACATTGTAAAATATAAACACAACTCACATTAGGTTTTCAATTTCAGTACAAGTTTTTGAGATCCAGTATATAGCCAAGACATCAGAAATTCCCATAGAAAATCCCATAGACGCACCCTTTAGCGCCACACAACGCCACCAATACTGGCAAAACTCTCCACTTATTTCTTTTTTTTTTTTTTTTTTTTTACCATGCCACCATATGGCTCAAGTAGAAAAAACTGCCACTAAATAGCCATTGCAAGCCATGCGTAAAATCACTACAGAATTTGGGAACACTTCCCACAACTAGAAGCGAAACTTCTTGCCAACCACTAATTTCCACTTAAGCATCTTGACTGTGAAAATGCAATGCTAACTAGTTAAACAGTTACTAGCAACCATAAAACAACAAATAGTAGTTGTTCCAACCAGCATGCAGCTTATAACATAACTGAATTTATCATCTGAATACGCCTCACATAGCAATATTGTAAACAAAAATGCAGATAATAATATAGTGCCAACAAAGTCACCAAACAGATTTCCTGTGCTTGTAATCCGTTGCTCCCAATGCTGTCCATTGTACAGGGTTCACCAGGAAACTCTCCGTCGTTGAATTCCCTGTAACACTGCGACCAATCCATTATGTCCACACCGGCATAATATAAAAATTACGTAGTTCATAGTTCATGCCGCTACAGATAACACTAAAATGAACGTCGAATGATATTTCCATGCGGTTTCCTTTAGCTCACAGATGCGTAAATATCGCTATTCCAAGAAATTGTTACCATTAGTTCCTCACATGTTCAAAACTGCGTGCTCCGTAATATATTCTTCATACTCAATTAGACGCTTAGAGCACGTTTGGGCACGTTCTGGAGCACGTTGGCCACGTGGGAGGTCCTTTTTTCTTTTTTTTTTTTTTTTAACAAGGACATCCACAGAAATGATGTAATCCTCACTGCCTCCGGCTTCCATTCTCGCTGCTGCCTGCTCACAGAACATTCGCCACCACGTTCTTCTACAGCGGACCCTCGCCGACTCCGCAATAATCCTGATGACGTCACCATTGTTGTCGGGGACGCCGGCCTGTGCGGAGCTCTACGCACCAACCGTCACCAGTGTCAGCAAGGCAGGAATCGCACCAAGACGGGTTGCCAACACGCACACACTGAATAAAGGCTGCTCCAAAAGCAAAATTGTCAGCATCTCATTTGCCTTAATACATTGTTCCCTCTGCTCAATTTCACAATGCTTTAGTGCTGGCCACATTTCACTAGATAACTCCCCGGCCCCTTGTGCGCTGTTTATATCGGCCGCTGCTCACTTTAAAGGCCAATTTTATATACGATGACAGCCATGCAGCGCTGCCCTGCAAAATCACTGGGTTGAGCCTTTCACTCATCCATGCAGGCACAGCACGCTTACCTTGAGGGCCGGGGGGGGCCCGGTGGATGCCTCTCTGGTTACTGCTCCTTGCTGATGGGCAACTTCCTTGCCCCTTTTGTGTCCTGGTAACAGTCCTTGTGTATACTGCTTGGTTCCTTGTTCCTTTTCTGTTGCTGCTCCCTTCAGTTTCCAACAATCCTCGTCGCCAATGTTAAGTTGTGGGTTTGGGGTTATAAATAACCACTCAGGAGCCTTGTTAGGTTTGGGTATCTTTAGTAAGTCCACAGGAGCACAGGTAAGTACACTAGGTATAATACAGGACAAGTTCATAGGATAGAAGCATCCACCGGTCCCCCTGTGCCAAGCTTAAGTTTCCAACTGGCAATCCAGGAACACAGGCACTCACATCCAAACATTCCAACCAGAACACTCCATACCAAACATTCCAGACTCAGGCACACATACATACAGGGAATAGCCACATAGTCAGGATAGGTAAAACACAACACTCTGCATCCCCAATCCATCTCCAGGGTATTGCTACTCATCTTAAAGGGCTGTCTGAGAACACCCAGCTCACTGTGTTGTGATGACATCATAAGTGGAAAATTGGTGATAAAAGAGAAGCACAAAAGTGTAAAAGAAAGTGATTGGTTTTTAAACTGAACTTGATGGTTATATTTTAGCAAGATTAAAGTAAAAATTGTGATCGAGGGAATTAGAGCTGCGACGATTGGTGCATGCTCATGTTATGTTGAGCATTGAAGCAATGTTTTAAACCTTTGACAAAAGTAAATAAATCATCAAGAGTTAAAGAGTGATGAGTTTAAGAATGGAGGAGACTACTCCACTTGTGCATTTCTGTAAACAGTTACCAGAGCATTCACCTAAGCTTAGACAGTGCAGTACAGAATGGGTTAAAGGAACCGCAGATCAAATGTTTATGTCGTGGCCAAAAGGATGGTCACAATCAAAGGCAGTTTTGCAGCACATAATGATAAATTTGCATCTTGCATGCATTAGGAAAGAAGCTAGGCAAGTGATTTGCGAGTTTAGAACTATTAGGAAAATATGTTAATGTAAGACAGATGAGTAGCGTCCTTTTGAGTGGATACGTAGTATGCAAGGAGGTTTTGAAGAGCCCTTAGCTCCACCCACCCCGCTTGATCTAGACAGCCAGAGTAAGAAAGATGATGGGTCATCCTCATTGAGAGAGCTTAAAGCAGCAATGAAAATTCGGAGAACAATACTAAGAGAGATGTAATGTCTAAGGTCCTGAGGGATGTGGAGAGATGTGAGAAGGAAAGAAATGGTCTAGCAAGCATGTCTCTAGATGTAGGAAGAGAAATAAAGAAATGGAAGGAGAAAAAAAAGATAAGACTGACGAGATAGCGCTTATACATAAGGAATCAATGGGTGGTCAAATTTTGCTTAAATCCAATGGTAAAAGCATTGAGGATGTAAGGCAAGGAGCAGATCGAGACAGACAGGACAAAAAAGGATAAAGAAAGGGGGCAAGGTTAGGAAAAAGATGACGCATGTGGTCCTGAGGAATACCTTCCTATATATAAGGAAGTTAAATGGGCGGACTTAAATGCACCTGTATCTAGAGTGTTAAAGTCATTCATATAGTCAGACTGATTAGAAAAGCAAATCTATGGTAAGAGGGGGGAAAGCACCATCATATAAAAGCAGATTGAGGTCATTGAAAGATAAAATACAGTGCAGGAATATAATCACTGCAATAGATAAATAAAATGATGGGAAATAAGAGTGAATTTAGTGTGCAACAGTTTCCCTTGACAGAGGATGGGAGAGCCAGTCTGTAATATAGCCTAAGCACCCAGAGGAGTAAAAGATAACATGATCAGAGTAACAATGGGTTTGTTCCAGAAAGAAGAGTCTTGTTGTGAGAGAAGATATCGAGATAATAAAAGGAATTGATAGAATGGTTACAGAGGCTTCCAAAACAATAGAGCTGAGATGGGTTCCAGAATATGCAGAATAACAATCTGAATATGCAAGATGGAGAGGGCAGAAGACCTCCGCCTATATGTTGGACGTGTGGGATAACAGGGCACTTTTTACTCACATATTCAGAAGCTAAGGTTTTGTGTAAAATGGACAGCTCTTAAGAGGGGCGATGTCTAACCCACTTGCGTATTCGCAGCAAAGTGGAGAGGAATTTGTTTAAAATCAAATGATGTCGCAGATGCAAGCACTGAGAACACGGCAAGGCTTGCAGACACACAGCAAGCATCGGTCAATCCGCCATAAAGACAGTTACAATAGGTATTTATGCAACATCAATGAAACAAGAATATAGTATAATCACTGACTCCTAGGATGTAAAATATGATGTCACGATAATAAAGGGAATTATGTTAGGGGAAACGAGATGAGGCTGTACCCACAATAAGATAGCTTGTTAGGAGACCTGATGTATTCAATATTAGTCACAAGCCAAGACTGTTGTTACCAGACCTGCAAACTATGAGTTCTACTCGAGGGTGCCTTCCCGCCCGCCAGGTCTGACCTGGCGGGCATACCGACACCCCTGAGCAGAGCATGTCGGGTGCACCGGCACCATTATGAATGGTGCCGGTGCATCCGATCTCCTCATTCCCATGGAACTCTATGGGGATCAAATGGGAATGGGGAGCCTTTTTTTCCGCCGCCCACAAATGGGCAATTACCAGGTCTGGCAGGGCCATAATGACCCGGTAATTGCCCATTCGCGGATGCTGGAAAAAAGCGCAAGTTTGGCGGCAGCCTGGCGGTTTTACCGGCAAGGCTACAGCCAAACTTGTAATGAGCCTGATTGTTTCTTTTTGAAGTCACTCTGACTTCATAAAGACATTATTTCTGTTACGCCAGTGCAGCACTGGTAAACCAATGATGCCTATAGTTTTATTAAGGGTGGCATTGGAACAGCTACATTACCCAGCGCATACAAGGGAAAATCTTGCTGCAACTATTGCTGAGGAGTGGTTTGTACCGAATTTAATGGAGCATGTTGATTTTTTACAGTAAACTGTATTGTTTGCCAACAATTTACGGCTGGGCATACACTGCGCACAATTAGGGGAGTCATTCCGAGAACCAATGGCCCTTTTCGGCACTTGCATATCGACTACGTCAACATGACACAAGTATATAGTGGATATAGATACCTGATTGTTTTGGTGTGTCCTTTCTCAAGATGGATAGAAGCAGGTCCATGTACAGACCCAGACTCTACCTGTGCAGCCAAATTTCTAGCGTGTGAAGTATTTCCTAGATAGGGAGTATGTGCGGTAATGAAGTCGGATAATGGTCCGCATTTTGTTAACACAGTTTTGAACTGCTAGGATTGGAATTGTGTAATTATTTGAACTGTATGGCTTCCAGTATTCCTGTCATTTCAGGACAGTTTCAGAGAGGAGGGTGTAGGGCAGTACAGAACACAGAAGGAGATGCTTCAACAAACCAATCTGAAAAATGTCAAGTACCCCAACTATACCCTGGAGATGCGATCCTAGTGCGGAACCACACAAGAAAAAAATGGGATGAACCCCACTTCAATGGTCCATTTATCATATAAAACGTCACGCCATCTGCTGTTAAATTGCAAGGCAGGTGTGCTTGGATCTTTTTTGGGGTGTCAAAATCTTCTCTGGAGAAACTCCTCTGCCTACAGCCCTATGTAAGAGACTACAAACATCGGGGAAGAACCGTAGCACATACAGAAGAGATCTATGACGAGGAAGAAGGAAGCATAAGCTGACAAGAGGAAGGATTAAAGGAATCCATTGGACTGTAGCTTCGCTCTGAAAACTCCCTTTTGAGCTATTCATAAAAGGGTTGAGGAAAAAACATTCGAACACTCAGTTGCAGAGTTAAGGGAAGATCTACATTTGTAAAGCCACAGTAGCTCATTGACTTTGGACTGAGCCATGTTTTAAGCCTTGATAAAAGGAAGATTATGCCAGACTCTAATCGTGGATACAGCAATTGGAAAAGGGTGCATTACCCTGCTTTATTCAACACTGAGTTCCTGTTCAGATTTACATATGGTGTTGCCCAGTGATGACCTTTCTAGGAACATACTCACATATTTCGAGTTGGTGATGCTCTTATATCCCTCGCTGGTGGGGAGAACTAGTCACATTCCAGCTTTTATTCAAGATCCTGAAAATGAAAAAATTATAAGGAGATTGCTTATAGTCATCACTGATTCTTGCAGCTACCTGAGTACAGTGACGAGAGTACAAATGCCCCAATCAGACGAAGCAGCTCATAGACTAGTCAGTGTGGTGTTCTTTCATCTAATTGAGGAGTAACCGCATCTTGTTTGGAGGCACACTGATGTGCGCTCATTCTTGAGGGATCCAAGAAACACTGCAAATCTGAATATAATCTTGGAGGGCACCATTATCCAAGTGAGCATCTATTCTGAATGAAATCAAAGGTTGGTGTAGCAACTTTTCCTCTGAGGGACAAATCGAGAAGTTGCTGATAAAAAGAGAACTTTGGCCCCGTTAAAAGGAGGTCAATATGTCTTCAGAGTTAAAACAGATTTGAGCTATTGACTGGAAGCTGATCTATGTCGTAGAACACATATAGACTTGTAGAGGTTGTTTTACTTCATATAAAAGAGACATCTACATTTTAACTAAAGTGAAAAAACTGGTTCCAGAAATGCAGAGTAAGATTTTCTTATCATCCAGTAATCAGACAACTGATCAAAGACGAGTTACTGAATCATGATAGCAGCTTCCTAAAACAATCTACAATGCAGAAATATTAAAAATACATTTTTCCTTCCATAGGTAATCAAACATGGGAAATGTCAACAGCAACGTGGTTCTGCCCAACGAAGAAAGACGCTCATATTGTCCAAGAAGTAAATGTTGTAGGGTTGCATACCATTGCATCATGTATACTTGCACTGTGTTCATAATCATATTGCTTTCACTGACTGTGAGAACCACGTTTTATATAGGTGCAAATGGTGCTCAGACTCCTGTGTATCTTCCTGAACAAAAAGAAAATGTACGTGCGGCAACTACAAGGCAGCCTAGACCCTATGTAGTTATTCCTGTCCCAAGAAAGGATGGTAAATTGCCTGAGCTTGAAATAGATGTTATTAGTAATCGTTCACATACAACACTTGTCTTAACAAATGTTTTAAAAGCTGTAGACAGGGTTGGCGGTAAGAGGTTGATAAAGGTTGAGCCTACACAAATTATACATGCAAATACACCTGGTCCAGTAACAATTGACCCAAGAACAATTTCCAAAAGAAAGTCACATGGGGAGATTTTACTAGATTTTTTCAGGCCTAAATGGGTTACTAAGCAGATGAGACAATCCGAACTTTCCTACACACAAGAAACACCTGAAGGTGTATCGCGTCCACTGATGGATGTGCCTATGATTCATCCAGAAAGCAGAAGCTACATAGGCTCACTTCATGACATGATCATGGAAGCTCACGTGAAGAGGATGAGATCTAAAAGAAGCATGCAGGAAGATAATTATGAATTAAATGATTACCAGGACAGCATGGCACACTTGGGAAATAACATATGGTACCAACACATGAAAAAAGTTGGAAGAAGGACGTCAAACGAGGAATGCTTTGTATGTGCACTCCTGCCATACAGTATGGGAAAATCAAAAATCTTCATAGCTATTGAAATAGATGTCCAGACAGCACATTGTCTTTCACACATGGCACTTTTCAAAACAAGAGGCCAGTTCATGGGTTGGGATACCTACCTCAAATGGGCACCTGAACGGACAGATCCAGGTGAAGATGATTATGTGCAAGACTCAAAGACAAGGAACAATGCCAAGACAAAGAATCATGTGATCAGATACAAGAAACCTGGAGTGAAAGGAGCGGAAATCAAAAGGGAAGTGAACAAAAAACTTAAGACCACAGGAAAATCTGCAGACAAAATTCGAAGAAGGAAAAACAGAGAACAGATGCAGATCTGGGGATCAGTGTTATCACCAGGCAGATGGGAGGAAGGAGGAGTGATCTGCACGGTTGCTATCAACCTTCAATTGACATGGTGCAGAATGTCTGCAAGCTATTATGGCCAAGACTTGCAAAGCTATTGATATGGGTTGAAGACAGAGGAGGACCCTTGCAGATAGTACCATTGCAGAGTTCTAAGCTGTGTTTCAGAAACAATGGAACTAGAAAAATGGGAAGGAACCAGAATTGTGGTTGAATATTTGATGTGTCAGGAATGGTGCATAGAACAGCAGTAATCATGGATCATTACTGGGCTTGCAGATCCAAAGCATACATAAGGCTACCTAAAGATCGGGGACAAATCTGCACACTGGTGAATTTCCAGGTTCCAGCATTGCAGATTCCAAAAAGTGATTTGAATCTTGACAGTATCCCGAAAGTATCCCGAAAGCAGATGCTCACCTGAGGAAGAAGAGATCAGCAACATCAATAGAAGCCTTTGACTCCATCCTGTATGAACACAGACTGTTCAGTCAGACTTCTTCAGTATTCACGTTAATCTTCATGCCAAGGATCCAGGTAGGAGCAAATACAAAATGGCTCCAGATAACAAGATGGGAATTGCTGCAGACAATCTTCACTAACATAAAAGGATTCAATGCTATCAGAAAAGAGATGAGAGCTATAAGACGGATTACCCTCCAGAACAGATATGTCCTGGACATGGTCACATCTATGTATGGAGGTGTTTGTGAAAAAAATAGGAGAAACATGTATCACGTTCATACCTTTTCATGATGACGAGAATGGGACCTTGACAGAGGCCATAGACATGCTGACAAAACTTCATGGCCAGATGATAGACGAAGTAGAAGACATTGCTGATGATAGCTGGTTTGGATGGATCACTCTTCTCTTGGGTTCCACAATGGTTGGCAGACATGTTCGAGTTCCTTGGGCCATGTTAGTATTGGTGATGCTTGGATTCTGTGTGATCAAGATAACAATCTCACAGTGCAAAAAGACAGCAAGGAAAGCCATATGGATGAAGATCATGATCGATGTTGAACGAGGATGGAAGCCCAAAGATCTGACTGATGAAGAAATCAGGGACTTTGTGAAGGCCAGTATCCATGCACTTGAGGGAACAAAGTTCCTATATCCAAAGGACCATAAGAGATATGTGGGAATATGGATCTACTGCAGTCCAAGTGGCCAGTGCATGCTCATGACATGGAACAAAGATGAGCATGTAAAATCGGCTCGATGCCTGAAGGGATTCATAAAGATATGGATCCCTAAGATGCACTTCTTCAGACCAGGATGTCTAGATATGAAAGATGATGTGAGAGTGGTCGATGAATCGCCCAGAGGGGGGAGTGTAGAGGAGGATTCAAGTACCTCCACTCCAACTGCCCCGCCTCCATTACCTGAAAAATGGGAACCAAAGTATGTGACGTATACAGAACAGCTGAACCAACAAAGAGCAGAGCATGGGCTCTGTGCAGTACCCATAAGAATACCCATACCTAAGAGAATCTGGGAGGTAAAATACCCATTGAGAAAACCATACCTACATACAAGATAATATGATGGTCATGTGAATGAAATTCCTGAAGAAGCAAAGAAGATGACTGATGAAGGCAAATGATGACATCATACAGAACCAAATTGAGGACCATGTAAGAGCTATAAAGACCAGAGAATGCAGACAATCTATAGGTTATCAAGAGAGCACCATGGATAAGTGACATCTTGGGATCAAGGTGAAGAAGCTTATGCCACAGACCTGATGAAGATACTTAGTTAGTTAAACGTGTTCAGATGCTACAGAAACGCAAACAGCAAAGCAATCATGAAGCTAGCCACATGCTTTTAAACAAATAGATCGTGGCAAGCGATAAGATTGGAAAAGTATAAGATGGATGGTTCCACTACGTATTATAAGCAGTAATGGACAAAAGCAAGAAGGCCTCAATTTTTAGTGTGTCGCAGTTAACAAAGCAATTGAATTTACAAAATTAATCTCAGCTAAAGGAGTTGACTGTGCCAAGAAAGCCAAGGTTTTATCAAACTGGAATTGGCTGACATTGGATACAATTCATGTGAAGGAACAGAGACTCCTGTTCAGAAAGGTTGAGAAAAACAAAAGATGTCAGAGGACTAATAGAGAATAAAATCAAATACACGAAAAGCTCGATTTCATGGTGTCCAGTCACGTGGTAAAAGGAAGCTGGACGATCAAGGTCTCAGAACACAGTACAAACTCAAGGCTAATCTTCATAGCACTAATTGACACTGGACCATTGAGGTGATGATGGATGGATACAGTAATTGGTGGTAAGATATTGTTAAGATGAGCTTATCTGTACCTGGTTGTTCAGTCTGCATGCTGCTAGACGTAGGTGGAAAAGTACTGACGGGTTTAGAAGCCAACCAATTATAGAGGACCGCGTAATTAAGGGTCCTGTAGTTTGTGCAAACAATGGGACGTCGAGTATTTAATGACGTTCATAGTGGTCATATTGAGGGGATGGCTTATTTGCCCCACCTGATGTTAAATACCCTACCACCTTCCTCCACTACTCTATACAGATATAAAACTCTTACTTAGACATGCACTTAGAACCAATCACACCCTCCTTTATTTTTTTGTAGTTTGCCATGTAGGATGACATTAGTAACACGTAGGTTAACATCATCAGTGATGAGTTTTCTGTAGAAGGACTCTGGTTTTTTATTAAGTAAGTTGAGTTGGAGGATTGAGATATTGCTGATGTTTGTTGTACTCCCTGTTTTAGAGACGTGTTAATAAAACTGACTCACTTTGCCAAACTATTTGAGTTGTCTTGATTATTGATGCATGAATAAACTCTGCATCCCCAATCCATCTCCAGGGTATTGCTACTCACCTTAAAGGGCTGTCTGAGAACACTCAGCTCACTGTGTTGTGATGATATCATAAGTGGAAAATTGGTGATAAAAGAGAAGCACAAAAGTGGAAAAGAAAGTGATTGGTTTTTAAACTGAACTTGATGGTTATATTTTCCCAAGATTAAAGTAAAAATTGTGATGAGGGATTTGGAGCTGTGACGATTGGTGCATGCTCATGTTATGTTAAGCATTGTAGCAATGTTTTAAACCTTTGACAAAAGTAAATAAATCATCAAGAGTTAAAGAGTGATGAGATTAAGAATGGAGGAGACTACTCCACTTGTGCATTTCTGTAAACAGTTACCAGAGCATTCACCTAAGCTTAGACAGTGCAGTACAGAATGGGTTAAAGGAACCGCAGATCCAAAGTTTATGTCGTGGCCAAAAGGATGGTCACAATCAAAGGCAGTTTTGCAGCACATAATGATATATTCGCATCTTGCATGCATTAGGAAAGAAGCTAGGCAAGTGATTTGCGAGCTTAGAACTATTAGGAAAATATGTTAATGTAAGACAGATGAGTAGCGTCCTTTTGAGTGGATACGTAGTATGCAAGGAGGTGGTGAAGAGCCCTTAGCTCCACCCACCCCGCTTGATCTAGACAGCCAGAGTAAGAAAGATGATGGGTCATACCCATTGAGAGAGCTTAAAGCAGCAATGAAAATTCGGAGAACAATACTAAGAGAGATGTAATGTCTAAGGTCCTGAGGGATGTGGAGAGATGTGAGAAGGAAAGAAATGGTCTAGCAAGCATGTCTCTAGATGTAGGAAGAGAAATAAAGAAATGGAAGGAGAAAAAATAAGATAAGACTGACGAGATAGCGCTTATACATAAGGAATCAATGGGTGGTCAAATTTTGCTTAAATTCAATGGTAAAAGCATTGAGGATGTAAGGCAAGGCGCAGATCGAGACAGACAGGACAATAAAGGATAAAGAAAGGGGGCAAGGTTAGGAAAAAGATGACGCATGTGGTCCTGAGGAATACCTTCCTATAGATAAGGAAGTTAAATGGGCGGACTTAAATGCACCTGTATCTAGAGTGTTAAAGACATTCATATAGTCAGACTGATTAGAAAAGCAAATCTATGGTAAGAGGGGGGAAATCACCATCATATAAAAGCAGATTGAGGTCATTGAAAGATAAAAGACAGTGCAGGAATATAAGCACTGCAATAGATAAATAAAAGGATGGGAAATAAGAGTGAATTTAGTGTGCAATAGTTTCCCTTGACAGAGGAAGGGAGAACCAGTCTATAATATAGCCTAAGCACCCAGAGGAGTAAAAGATAACATGATCAGAGTAACAATGGATTTGTTCCACAAAGAAGAGTCTTGTTGTGAGAGAAGATAGCGAGATAATAAAAGGAATTGATAGAATGGTTACAGAGGCTTCTAAAACAATAGAGTTGAGATGGATTCCAGAATATGCAGAATAACAATCTGAATATGCAAGATGGAGAGGGCAGAAGACCTCCGCCTATATGTTGGACGTGTGGGTTAACAGGGCACTTTTTGCTCACATATACAGAAGATAAGGGTTTGTCTAAAATGGACAGCTCTTAAGAGGGGCGATGTCTAACCCACTTGCGTATTCGCAGCAAAGTGGAGAGGAATTTGTTTAAAATCAAATGATGTCGCAGATGTAAGCACTGAGAACATGGCAAGGCTTGCAGACACACAGCAAGCATCGGTCAATCCGCCATAAAGGCAGTTACAGTAGGTATTTATGCAACATCAATGAAACAAGAATATAGTATAATCACTGACTCCTAGGATGTAAAATATGATGTCACGGTAATAAAGGGAATTATGTTAGGAGAAACGAGATGAGGCTGAACCCACAATAAGATAGCTTGTAAGGAGACCTGATGTATTCAATATTAGTCACAAAGCCAAGTCCTCATAGGGAACCAAGGGTTGACGTCAGTTTTAGTAAGACTCAGGTGCAAAGCGCTCATCTATATGAGAAGGAAAGCTTCAATATTTGACGGGAGCTATAAACACTCAGGGTTTCATATAAGTTACAAGCAGAGTTCTTCTGTCTGAAGAGTTCTCAATTTTTATAAGAGTATGATATATCAGTGCCATTGTTAGAATCGAGGCAAGTATTTGTTAAAAATGTTGGGTTGAAGTTTAATAAACAGAACTGAATATGACAAGTTTGGTTGCCAACGAAGATGTAGTGTGAAATATTGGGAATGCATTATTTAAACGTGTGTGAACTTGTTATGGCATCTTCAGGACAAGTGGCCATGAGAGCAACACTTACAGAACCAGAGGTTTTATTATGTAGTGTGCATCTTGTTGACATAACTGCCAGATCTAGTAGGCTGCGCAATGAGAATATCTGATGAATCTTTGTTCAGATCAAGACTAGCGAGGTCTGAAGAGAAGGGACGAGTTTTGCCCTCAAAAATACAAAGCAGCCATGTAAGGTAAGGTGGTATTTTTCAATGGAAGTGATGATGAAGGCAGATGGTATGCAGCAATCATCATTGGAGAGCATTATAGATTAGCTAACGTCACAGATACAGAAATAGTTAGAGATCATTCATCTAAGGACGATCTGATGTTTTAAAATGAATAGTACTCATAAAGAGAAGCTTCTCAGTGGATGGTGATAGAACAACAGTATCTTGAATATTTTGATAAGAAAATAAAAAGTGCCAGTTTCATTGTGGGCCACAGGCCCCCATGACATAGATCTATTGCAGAGGGTTGGAGAAATAAAGGGTTTCAATTAAAATTAGGAGCACTTCTTTTTTGAGTATGATGATATCCCATGTTGAATAAAAGGTGTTGTGTATGGGTCAACTGAATTCACGTGAAGGAAAAAGCATTCTTCTAAATGAGTGAAGGTCATTTTCAGTGAAGGCTATTTTAAACTGCCGCTGCGTTTGCCATGGAGAAGGCTGGAAGCGTAATGATGAAATGTTTTATGAATTTATGTATTGAATATGCATTATTTGCTATTTTCAAAGAAATTAAAAGGCTTCTGCTATAAGGTAGTTATGTTGAAATGCAGCGATCGAAATAGTTCAATGTAAGGCAGTAAAGCACACGGCTAATGGGGAATTTCAGGTGCTTGTAAATACGCGATTACCATTTCATTATTCAGGAAAGGTTGCAGGATTATTGACGTTGATATTCACACTCGAAGAAACACGCAGACTAGGATGTAATTGTGTATAGTGATTTTGTCTATATGACGTTGACAGTGCACGTAAGGCTGGTAAACTGAAAAAGTACGGGCTACCACCAAGTGGGTGGCGCTCCAGCACAGCACGCAGTTCTATTGGATAGGTTCATTAAGGCACTACAACTCCCAGTGTGCATAGCAGTCATCAAAATGTGCAGCTCACATTAAAAGAAGCAGATTTTATCTCACATGGAAATTAGGCAGCAATTGTAGATAAGGTAATGATGAGTGTGGAAATATATGATATGTATAAATAAGTGGTTATTATAAGAACTGTATTGGGCTTTACTAGCTTGTCAAGAACACAGTTAGTGGAGGTCCGAGGGGAAAGTACCTCAAGAAGAAACACATTTGTGGATACAAAGGGAGTGTTTTTAGACCCTTCTGAAGGATTGTGGCAACGGAACAGCATTGATGAACCAGTGATGCCTGTAGCCTTATTAAGGGTGGTTGCATTGTCTATCATTGGTGCTGTATGCATTGAAAAATCAACCAGGTTTTTGGACCACCCTCTTGTTCTTTATGAGATAGTAACAGGAAGGCAAATGAATATGGCCATAAACTGTTCTCATTTAGAGTTAAAAGTGATATTCAGTTGATATTGGAGCTAATAAAAAGATCACATTACATGATTATTTGAATTTTATAACTTCAGGTATCTTTTTTATTTTTCTGTCATTTTAGGTCAGCTATGTTGAAGAGGATGTGGGGCTGTGGAACACACGGAAGGAGATGCTGCAACAAGTGAATCTTCGCAATTATGTTTTTCCCAATTATTCTCCAGTGATGCGATCCTAAGCCGCAATCGTCCAAGGAAGAAGTGGGATGAATCCCACTGCAAAACCTTTTTCAGTTTGGGAGATATTGCACCGTCTGCAATCAGAGTTCAAGGCAGACGTATATGGACTTTTATAAGTAGCATCAAATTTCATGCTAGAGAAACCCCACTGCCCCTTGCACCCATCGGAAGCAAGTCCAGGCGTTGGGGGAGAACCACAGCACGTGCAGACAAGGTCTATGACGAGGAAGAAGAACGCAGAAGCTGACAAGTGGAAAGACTAAAGAAATTTGTTGGACTATGGCTTTGTTCAGGACACTCCTTTGAAGTAATTCATACTGGAGTGAGAAAAGCTGGTTTGAATGTTTTGTGCAGTCTTTACAGAGTTGGGGAGAAGTGTGTTGTTCTAAAGCCACAGGAGGATGATTTTGGCGATCCAATGGAGAGGCGAGGATTAAGACACCTCACTCTATCCGGCAGAAAGGGAAGCCAGGCGGACACGGTACCTTGTTTGTGGAGAGACAGCTCCGGCGGGGGCAGTTGTTCCTGGTGGTGGATGCACGTCGGGTCTTTGCCAAGAGAAGAGATGATCTCCTCGTCGAAGGAAAGTTGAAGATCGTTGCACCACCAGGGAAGAGACCAGCCGTGGAGTGCTCCGTCACAAGGCACCACCTTTTGGTCGGGGTACATGGTTAGTGGCTATCCGGTTGCCGAGGTGCTCTGCACGGGCAATTCGACCACTGCGTCCTGGAGCGAAGAAAAAGCAAAGGCGACTGGTTGTTCCCACCAGTCAGGGGAAGAGACTCTCCGGCGGGGAGATCTCCTCTGTCGTCGGGAAGTGGTGAGTCGGTTCAGCAGGGCTCCACCGTAGGTGTCGTCGTTGCAGCTCGGCTCAGCTTTACCCTCGTCGGATTCTTAGGTCCTGTGGCGACTTCTTAAGATCCAGTCCCAAAAGCCCTGCTTTTATGCAGAAAACCCCCATTCATTCAGCCTAGCTGTCACTCAAAACACGCTAAGTGGTGAGCGGGGTGGCTCACCACTTGGGCCAATCACACCAGAGTGTGACTTGAGTTGGCAAGGCAACTCAGTCCAGGGTGCCTAAACCCCCTCCCACACCACCTGTGGTACCCAGACAGAATGGCACCACTTTGGAGGGCCTCTGTGTAGAGGCCCGCCAAAAGTGGAACAAAGGGCTCAACCTTTGGTTTAGGAGTCACAGAGACGAACACAGACGCCATTTTTAAAAACCGAGTTCTGGCAGAAAATACCAACCGATAGATTTATTGAAGATAAATAAACCGGTGGTACGTTAGAGATTAACGAGAAAAAGTATTAACCTCCAACAATGGGACGAATCTCATAGGGTTATATTCGGGGTCGAATATAACAAGTAGTTTCCACTGCCACCAGCCAAAACTTGACGAGGGGGGACGGGACAGTGCCCCCTCAAATAACAGACCCAGGAGTAATCGAATTACCCCTACTAGTACGTCCACAATAGGATGGTGTGTACTAGTTCTGTTAGTAAATTTAGGTCTAGTAAAGCCAATGGTGACTTTACATGCCCCGGGAGACAGTAGTCAGTCCACGGGTATGGAGTCTATGATGGAGGTCCGCTAGAACGCCCCAGTGTTAAGGCACGTAGGGTGCGGTGTAACACACTGTCATGATCTCTGCTTCCAAAAGGTCAGGGTTTTCCCAACTCCCTTGGAAGCAGATCCATAACCCAGGTTCCGAGTGCCAACCAGTCCCAATTGGGACCTTTTGGACCCAGTCCTGGCGCCAGTGGCACCAGGCTCATAAATATGCCCAGTCCCAGCGCTGGAAGCGCCGGGCTCATAATGCTTGGGTGGACTTACCTTCAGCAGACCATGCTGCTTACTTGCCTGCCAGTTGAGCCTCTGATCCTCTTCTGTTTGGAACTACTTTTCCTGTTGGGTGGGGCTGGAGCCACTCCCTAGATTCAGAACACTGGAACTCTTCTGGAAGGCAGGAACTCTTTTCTTACCAGGAACGCTTTTCTTACTTAGGCGTGGCTGTGGAAGGAGACACCTAAGCACTACAGGAGGCTATTTAAACCACACCCGGTGGATGAATCTTGCTTTGCGTTATTCTGCAACCTCTGCAGCAGAACGCTCATCGTGTCTTCTGCATCCGGTCCAGGGCCTAAGGAAAAAGGCTTACCATCCTGAATCCAGTCTTCAGCAACACCTATAAAGACAAGAAAGAACAGGTTAGCATTCCGGCATCTGAAAGGCAAAGGCTTACCATCCTGAATCCAGTCTTCAGCAACACCTATAAAGACAAGAAAGAACAGGTTAGCATTCCGGCATCTGAAAGGCAAAGGCTTACCTACTCTTCGTGCGCTCCGGAGGTCTTCACACTGCATTCCGGCATCTGAAAGACAAAACAAGGTGTGTTTAAAGACATTGGGGAACTTTAATACTCACGTGCCATTACTCCTTTCCACATCTAATCCAGTGGGTATTCCGGCACCCTGCAGCCGCTCCGAACTCGTACCTGCAAAATAAAAAGACAGTTAGAGCGCATAGTGAAGCAGGCAACAAGCGCTTACTTACGTGCTTCCAGGCGCTTCTATTCATCACACGGGCTCCATCTTCAACTCACTTCAGCCCGTCATCCGCCATCGCCGGAACCCTGCAAAACAAGAGACATCATTACTAAAGACTTTAAAGACATTTGAATGACTCGAAACTTACCGTTCGTGCAGTAAACGACGGACAGCAGTCCTCTGAAGTCAAGAGGCCTGCGCTACCTATCCAGTGAAGAACTGGTTACAGCACCCTGCCCCGAGGCAGATGGAGAGCTCGGCATTCACTTACCTAAGGTGAGAGCGTTAACCTTTGGGGGTCTACAGGAGAGGAGAAGAGGAAAGAGATAGGGACACCCCAATAACCCCAGTTCATTAACCCCATATTTTCTATCTGCAGACATCTTACTCTACACGTCAGGCATACAGTGCACAGAGGTCCAGCCCAAAGAGCCAACCAGGTGCTACACATCACCTTTGAAGATACGGTAGTCGCCCAGTCAAGACCGGCGCCTCTGCGAGAATCAGGTGAGCGTTACAGAACGCAAAGCCTACCGCAAAACTCTCGCCCAGGCGCTATGGAAACCTCGGATACTGACCCCCTAGCCCAGTTACTTGGGGAACTAAGGGCAGAAGTGCATGCAGCTCGTCAGGAAACGAATGCTCTAAGAAGGGAACTAATTATTTCCAAGGAGAGAACAGACAATCTTGCTAGACAAGTGCTACAGTCACAAGCCGGACAGACCCCGTTACCCGCATCAGGGGCAAATCTTCCTTCAACATCCTCTATGAATCCAGTGCAGATCAACCTACCTGGGAATGTACCACTGGCTCCGCCCGAACGATTTTCTGGTGACCCAAAGAGGTTTGCAGTATTTATCAATCAGTGCCGGTTGCACTTCTTATGCCGGCCAGCAGCCTTTCCAACTGATCAAGCAAAAGTAGCTTTTGTACTTTCGTACCTTAGTGGCAATGCGGCAGACTGGTCGATCCCTCTAGTTAATCAAGATAATCCGGTTCTCCATGATTTTCAAGCCTTTCAGCTTAGTATGGAAAAACTGTTCGCAAGACATTCACAGGGGCAGGCCTTGGACAATGAGCTTCTTTCGTTGCGACAGGGTAATCAAGACCTTTTGGCTTATATTGCATCTTTCAATAGACTAATAGTGGAAACTCAATGGCCTGAGGACAAAAGGATTACGCTGTTTTATAGAGGTCTACGTGGAGAGCTCAAAGACGTTTTAGCCCAAGTAGTGAATCCCCCACAAGACTGTTCGGATTATATAGACTTGGTCGTTCAAATAGATCACAGGCTGCAGAACAGGAAGGCCGATCGTTCCAAGTTTGATGCTCGAGTATTTTCCAAACCGCCAACTCCTTCCAAAGGAGTAGACTCCGGGGAACCCATGCAAATAGGGGGTCTGAAAGGTCCTCTAACACAAAGGGAGCGGGAAAGGAGGAAACAGTTGCAATTATGCCTATATTGCGGAAACTCAGGGCACTTTCTTCGAGACTGTCCGGTGAAACCTGCCAAGAAGGCAGTAGGAGCTGCAGTTACCAAAGTTACAAACTCTGAGCAGGGAAACGACCTCGCCCGACAAGAATAGAGGTCCTCTTGCCGAGCGTGAAAACCAGTTCCGTGACCTCGCATTTCGTGATACCTATGGTCCTCATTAGCCCTGATAATCCGGATCGATTACATGCAATTGAAGCTTATGTCGACAGCGGTGCCATCGGCAATTATGTGGATCATGAAATGGTTTTGAGGATGAATCTAACTCTTTGTCCCAAGGCTGTAAAGGACGTCATTACTACGGTGGATGGTACGGAGATAGCCTCCGGGCCAGTAACGCATACCACTCAAGAGGTGACGCTAGTAAGTCAAGATGGACACCATGAGAAGATCGTGTTCGATGTGATCAAGGCCCCTCAGTTTCAGATTATTCTAGGAATACCTTGGTTAGAGAAACACAATCCTCTGATCGATTGGCGAGCAAGAACGGTCCAGTTTCCAGAATGTGTCTCTACTTGTCACCCTCCACCTGGTGTTGCACTGGCCGCAATTTCTTCAGAGACTCCCCAGTTACCTCCCGAATACCTAGAATACCAAGATGTTTTCCGGAAGGATCAGGCTAACTCTCTACCTCCTCATAGGTCTTATGACTGCCAGATAGACCTGATACCTGGATCTACGCCTCCTTGTAGTAGAATTTATGCCCTCACCGAGCCTGAGAACCTTCACCTTCGACAATACCTGGATCAATACCTGGCAAATGGGTTTATTCGTCCTTCCAAGTCCCCTGCTTCTTCAGCTTTGTTCTTCGTTCCAAAAAAGGAAGGAGACCTTAGAACTTGTATCGATTATCGCTCCCTGAACCAGATCACCGTTAAGAATAGATATCCGTTACCTTTGATCCCTGAACTCCTGGACCAAGTCAGAAAAGCATGCATATATACAAAGCTGGATCTTAGAGGAGCTTACCACTTGGTACGAGTAAAAGAGGGCGATGAATGGAAGACAGCCTTCCGCACCAAGTATGGGCTATTTGAATATCAGGTCATGCCCTTCGGACTTTGTAATGCCCCAGCCGCCTTTCAATATTTTATGAACGATGTCCTCAAAGAGCTCATAGATGTATGTGTTGTTGTTTACATTGACGACATCCTCGTTTATTCTTCATCGGAATCGGAACATCGGAAACACGTAAAAATGGTCCTCGAAAGATTGCGTCAACACAAACTTTTCGCTAAATTGGAAAAATGTGTTTTCAACGTGACTGAAGTTGAATTCTTGGGATTCATATTATCACCTGGCGGAGTGCGTATGGATTCAAAGAAGGTCGATGCAGTTCTCAAATGGCCATCACCATCCTCCGTAAAAGGTGTGCAAAGCATGTTAGGCTTCGCTAACTTTTACCGCAGGTTTATCCCCGAATTCTCTCGAATAGTCCAGCCCATCACTGCCTTGTTAAAGAAAAACAAACGTTTTGAATGGTCTACCGAGGCGGAACAAGCTTTCCAGGATTTGAAGACTAAATTTATCTCTGCACCAATCTTAAAACACCCTCGCCCCGAACTCCCCTACATCGTGGAAACTGATGCTTCAAGCCTTGCCATGGGGGCAGTTCTATCACAAAAGGACCCGGTAACCAATCAGTTGCATCCCGTGGCATTTTGGTCCCGCAAATTCTCGCCTCCTGAAATCAATTACACGATTACTGACAAGGAACTTCTGGCTATCAAGTCTGCCTTCAAGGCTTGGCGGCATTATCTGCTGGGGGCCCGACACACCGTTACTGTGATTACGGATCACCGAAACCTGCAATATTTGAAGACCGCAAAAGCCCAATCCTCTAGACAACTCCGTTGGGCATTATTCTTTGCCGAGTTTGACTTCATAATTACCTATCGACCTGGTACAAAGAACGGTAAAGCCGATGCCCTTTCTCGGATGGGAGTGGAAGAACACTTGGTCAACCCTAAACCTGTACCAATCATTCCCGAACAAAGAATTCTGGGTGTAATCGCCACAGAATCCATAGAGGAAGTTAAGGATAAAGCCAGGCAACTTGTAACTCCAGCAGACATACAGAATTGGCATCTGCAGGGAAAGGACTTTGCAGTAAAGGACAACTTATTGTATTTCCAAGAACGATTATACCTACCCAGCACAGATTTACAGAAAAAAGTAATCTCTTGTTATCACGACTCTTTAATGGAAGGTCATCCCGGTATAGCCAAGACCTCAGAAAAGATCAAGCGCTACTTCTGGTGGCCGTCTTGGAAAAAAGATATCAGAGACTTTATAATGTCCTGTGGAGTATGCGCCCAAAACAAGAGTCAAAAGGAAAGACCAGCAGGCCTCTCACGCCCTATTGACATCCCACCTCGCCCTTGGCATACGCTTTCTATGGACTTCATCACCGATCTACCTCCATGCTCCGGATACAATACGATTCTAGTAATCGTGGACTTATTCTCCAAGATGGCGCATTTCATTCCGCTCAAAGGCTTGCCAACAGCAGCAACTCTGGCCCGAGAATTTCTCGAAAACATCGTCCGACTGCACGGTTTTCCTTCGGTTCTAATTTCGGATCGAGTTAGTCAATTTATTTCTCATTTTTGGCGAAGTTGCTGTCGGTCGGCTCAAATTGATGTGAGACTATCGACCAGTCACCACCCTCAGACCGACGGACAAACCGAGAGGACCAATCAAACTCTGGAACAGTATTTACGCTGCATGCTGCAACAAACTGAAAAAACTTGGAAAGATATCCTTTGAATAGCCGAGTATGCCTACAATAACTCTGTCCATTCGGGAACTGGGAAAACCCTGTTTTTTCTTTTGTACGGCAGTCACCCTCGAACCTCGGAGTTGGATCCCCTCCAAGATCTTGAAACACCAGCAGTAGACTACCTGCATTCTACAATCACCCAAGCCTTTAAGGAAGCTGTTTCTCACCTTCAAAGGGCTAAAGAACAATACAAGAAAGGAGCAGATCAACATCGGAAGGAAGCCCCTCACTATCAAGTAGGGGATCAAGTCTGGTTATCCACCAAATATCTATCTCTAAAAGGGCCACGCACATTCAACCCAAGATACCTTGGTCCCTATTCCATCACTACCATAGTAAACCCACTAGCGGTCAAGTTGGACTTGCCCCCGCACATGAAGATACATCCGGTCTTCCACGTCTCTCTATTAAAACCCGTGCAACCTCAAACCCGACTAACCAAATCTCCAAAACCTATCCTAGTGGATGGAGAACTCGAGTTTGAAGTCAAAAGCATTCTGGACTCCAAGATCTCCAAATCTAAACTATTCTACCTAATTGACTGGAAAGGCTACGGCCCCTAAGAGAGATCCTGGGAACCTGCTGAATATGTCCACGCTCCTCGCCTAATCAAAAGATTTCACCGAACATTTCCTGACAAGCCAAAACCCCCGGAGAAGCCCGGTTTGGGAGGGGCCTTGAGGGGGGTACTGTCATGATCTCTGCTTCCAAAAGGTCAGGGTTTTCCCAACTCCCTTGGAAGCAGATCCATAACCCAGGTTCCGAGTGCCAACCAGTCCCAATTGGGACCTTTTGGACCCAGTCCTGGCGCCAGTGGCACCAGGCTCATAAATATGCCCAGTCCCAGCGCTGGAAGCGCCGGGCTCATAATGCTTGGGTGGACTTACCTTCAGCAGACCATGCTGCTTACTTGCCTGCCAGTTGAGCCTCTGATCCTCTTCTGTTTGGAACTACTTTTCCTGTTGGGTGGGGCTGGAGCCACTCCCTAGATTCAGAACACTGGAACTCTTCTGGAAGGCAGGAACTCTTTTCTTACCAGGAACTCTTTTCTTACTTAGGCGTGGCTGTGGAAGGAGACACCTAAGCACTATAGGAGGCTATTTAAACCACACCCGGTGGATGAATCTTGCTTTGCGTTATTCTGCAACCTCTGCAGCAGAACGCTCATCGTGTCTTCTGCATCCGGTCCAGGGCCTAAGGAAAAAGGCTTACCATCCTGAATCCAGTCTTCAGCAACACCTATAAAGACAAGAAAGAACAGGTTAGCATTCCGGCATCTGAAAGGCAAAGGCTTACCATCCTGAATCCAGTCTTCAGCAACACCTATAAAGACAAGAAAGAACAGGTTAGCATTCCGGCATCTGAAAGGCAAAGGCTTACCTACTCTTTGTGCGCTCCGGAGGTCTTCACACTGCATTCCGGCATCTGAAAGACAAAACAAGGTGCGTTTAAAGACATTGGGGAACTTTAATACTCACGTGCCATTACTCCTTTCCACATCTAATCCAGTGGGTATTCCGGCACCCTGCAGCCGCTCCGAACTCGTACCTGCAAAATAAAAAGACAGTTAGAGCGCATAGTGAAGCAGGCAACAAGCGCTTACTTACGTGCTTCCAGGCGCTTCTATTCATCACATGGGCTCCATCTTCAACTCACTTCAGCCCGTCATCCGCCATCGCCGGAACCCTGCAAAACAAGAGACATCATTACTAAAGACTTTAAAGACATTTGAATGACTCGAAACTTACCGTTCGTGCAGTAAACGACGGACAGCAGTCCTCTGAAGTCAAGAGGCCTGCGCTACCTATCCAGTGAAGAACTGGTTACAGCACCCTGCCCCGAGGCAGATGGAGAGCTCGGCATTCACTTACCTAAGGTGAGAGCGTTAACCTTTGGGGGTCTACAGGAGAGGAGAAGAGGAAAGAGATAGGGACACCCCAATAACCCCAGTTCATTAACCCCATATTTTCTATCTGCAGACATCTTACTCTACACGTCAGGCATACAGTGCACAGAGGTCCAGCCCAAAGAGCCAACCAGGTGCTACACATCACCTTTGAAGATACGGTAGTCGCCCAGTCAAGACCGGCGCCTCTGCGAGAATCAGGTGAGCGTTACACACACATAGAAAAACATATGAGACCCTATGGAGTAAAAGACCCCATAGCCCATAGAACACATGGACATTCAAAGGAATTACACACATTCATGTCCAAGAGTGGGAGAAAAAGAGTCTCACTCTTGGCAGGATGGAAAAAAACAAACTCCAGAAATCCAGCAAAGCTGCTGGGGGACTCACTAGGTTAGGAAATTCAACCTAAACAGAGAATTCTCCCTAACACTCGCCCCCCCCAGACTAAGGGACAGGAGGATTTAATCCACTCCTGGATGAATCTCATACCTCTAGTCGATGACATACATCCTAGAGAGACCATCAGCATTTTGGTGGTGACACCCTGACCTGTGCTCAATGGTGAAATCAAACCCTTGCAGGCTGATCGACCATCTCAGTAGTTTTGGGTTTTCCCCTTTCATTTGCATTAGCCATCTCAAGGGTTGGTGGTCAGTCTGAATGACAAAAGTATGGCCTAAACTTCTTCAGAGCCCACACGATAGCAAAGCACTCTCTTTCGATTGTTGCCCACCTTGTTTCAGGATCCTTCAGCTTGCGGCTGATGAAGCAAACAGGGTTCTCCCTACCTTTCCCATCCAGTTGACTGAGTACGGAACCTGTTCCTACATTTGAAGCATCTGTCTGCACAATGAAAGTTTGGCGGTAATCAGGAGCTCTGAGTACTGGGGCTTGGCAAAGAGCCTTTTTCAGGTTTTCAAAAGCCTGATTGCACTCCTCATTCCATCTAACCTTTTTAGGAAATTTGGGTGAGGAGATGACATTCAGTGGAGAAGCTATGGTCCCATAGTTCTCGGTGAAATTCCTGTAATACCCAGTGAGGCCTAGGAAGGCTCTCACTTGGGTCTGAGTAGTAGGTGTTGTCCAATTTTGCACAGCTTCAATCTTACTGAGCAACAGCCTTATTTCTCAACCTCCTACCTCATGTTCAAGATAGACTACCTTACTCTGTCCAATTTGGCATTTACTTGCCTTTATGTTCAGATTGGCTCGTCCAAGAGCCTGCAAAACATCTCTCAGGTGGGTTACATGTTCTTCCCAGGAATTGCTGAACACTGCGATGTCATCCAAGTATGCCATGCAGAAGTCCTCCATCCCATTCACAACTTCGTTTACCCTCCGTTGAAACGTAGCAGGTGCATTCTTCAATCCGAAAGGCATTACCTTAAACTGGTATAAGCCAACGGGGGTAGAAAATGCAGTTTTCTCCTTGGCATGGCCGGTCAGGGCTATTTGCCAATAGCCTGACGTCAAGTCAAATGTGCTGAGGAACTTGGCTGCGCCAAGTTTGTCCACCAACTCATCTGTTCTTGGCAAAGGGTGGGCATCAGTCTTGGTGACTGCATTAAGAGCTCTATAATCCACGCAGAATCTAAGTTCTTTAGATCCGGCCTTTGGTACTAACACAACTGGGCTAGACCATGGACTAGTAGAGGGCTCTATTACCCCGAGATCAAGCATCTTGCTGACCTCACCTTTGATGTGGGTTCGTACGTGTTCTGACATTCGGTATCCTCTGCTTTTGACTGGCAGACAGTCACCAGTGAGTATGTCATGCTGGCCCCAAGGCGTCAAGCCTGGTGAAAGCGAGAACAGGGAGGCAAACTGATTCAACATAGATTTGCACTCTTCTTGTTGCACGGGTGTCAGATTTGAAGAGAGATTTACTCCTTCAATTTTTTCGTCTAAAGGTAAGCCTCTGAGGAGATCCGAAAGAGCTTCACTCTCTTCTTCTTCCTCGGTTGATGCTAGAAGCAATGCTCCTACATCCGGTCTTGAGATATACGCTTTGAGTCGGTTGGTGTGGAAGACTGTTGGAGCCTCCTTGGGATTGCCCAAGTCCACCAGATAGTTGACCTCTCCGAGTTTACCCACAACTCTGAAGGGTCCCATCCATTTGTCTTGCAAGGCCCTCTGCCTTGTTGGGATCATAACGAGAACGAGCTGGTCTTGAGCGAACTCAACCATGTTAGCCTTTTGATCGTGCCAATGCTTGACCAATGCTTGTCCAGCTTTCAAGTTATCGCTTGCTTCTGTCATCATGTGCGACATTCTCACGTAGTCAGTCACTCTGACTGGCTTGGGGGAAGGAGCACTCTCCAACCCCTCCATAATCAGGGCCAATGGACCTCTGACAGGATGACCATAGAGAAGCTCGAAGGGAGAATAACCTACTCCCTCCTGAGGGACTTCTCTATAAGCAAATAGAAGGCATGGCAGTAGAAGGTCCCACTTACGTTTAAGGGGTTCCTCTAAAGCACCTATCATGCTCTTCATGGTTCGATTGAACCGTTCTACCAACCCATTTGTTTGTGGGTGGTATGCTGTTGAGAACTTGTAAGTAACTCCACAGGTTTTCCACATGGCTTTCATGTAGTGGGACATAAAATTTGACCCCCTGTCAGAGATTACTTGCTTAGGAAACCTGACCCTAGTAAAAATACCAAGGAGGGCCTTAGCCACAGCCGGAGCTGTAACAGTCCTCATAGGAATTGCCTCAGGATACCTAGTAGCATGGTCTACTACAACAAGTATAAACCTGTTGCCTGAGGCGGTTGGAGGATCATGGGGACCGACAATGTCAATCCCTACTCTCTCAAATGGGACTCCCGCAACGGGGAGAGGCACTAAAAGTGCTACATTCTTGGCGCCAACCTTACCAGAGGTCTGGCAGGTGTGGCAACTCCTGCAGTGTTTTTCTACTTTGGCCCCCATCTTTGGCCAATAAAAGTAGAGAGATAGCCTTTCCTTAGTCTTCTTGAAACTAAAGTGACCAGCCAAAGGAATCTCGTGGGCTAACTGCAGGAACTGTGGTCTGTTCTCTTGGGGTACTACAAGTCATTTGTAGTCTCCAGGTGCAGACTCGGTCGGTTCGCTGTAGAAGAGGCCGTCTTCCCAGTGCAACCTGTATTTCCCAGGCTCTTGCCCTTCAGCCTGAGCTTCTGCCTGGTGGCGAAGACCTTCCAGAGTTGGACATTCTCTCTGTCCCTTACTGAAGTCTGCCCTGCTGGGTCCACCTTCTGCCAGTAAAGACTGCAGCTCAGGATGGTCAACAGGATCCATATCTCCAATGAGTTCCTGGCCTTCCATTAGCTCTTCGTCAGAGTATAATTCTACCAAACAGGGTTGTACCTCCCTCTCAGCCTCAGCTGGAGGTGGAGTTACGGGTGTAACTTTGGACAACCGCGGGGAAGTCCTTGTTGGCTGCACTGGAATGCTGGCGGCTGGTTTCGGGATAGAAGTCTTAGGTTTCCCTTTCGCTTCTGATTTCTTCGAGACAGCGGCCGACAATTCCAGTGGAGCAGGAGTGATTTCTTTCTTCATCATCTCCTGGAGAGTACCGCGCATGGTCCTCTCTCTTGCAGGTCTGGTTAGCTCCTGTAACCGTTTACTAGGAGGTCTGGGAGTATGCGATACAACTCCGAGAGTTTTCAAATTGTTACCCAACAGTACGCGTCCCGGTACCTCACTCTGTATGCTGACAGGTATCTTTACAGTCATGTCGCTACACTGGATGAGAACTGGTAATTGGGGAAGCATCTGCACAGGCCCTCCAGCTAACTTGGTGAGGCGTTTGGGTGCCTTAGCAACATCCTCAGCCTGTAAAAACGATTTATCCACCACAGTTATGCTGGCCCCAGTGTCCCTAATGGCAGGAGTCTCCTGGCCATTCACCTGGACACTATCCTTATAATATTCTGTAGTATTATCGGGGATAGAATTATAGACGTCTAAATTCTGTTGTTCCCACAACCCCAGAGATACTAAAGAAACGCTGGCTGAGACTCCAATGGGTTCATCAGCTAGCAGTAGAAAGTTTCCACTTGCCATTTGGACTTCCTCCTCTGGAGCGAAGGCTAAGGAGACAAGCTGGATCCCTGAAGGTTTACCCTTACATCTGAGATCTCCTTTCACGCGGTCAGTCTAGCCACAAACAAAGCATTTACCGAATGCTTTTTGGAATGGTGGCTTGCTCTGGCCCCCTTCTGGTTTGGCACCAGAAGACACACTATTCTGCTGCGGTGTTCCTTGTGGCTTACCCTTCTGGTTTTGTTTGGGGCCCTCTTTGGAATTTCAGTCATTCGAATTCTCTTTTGAGTCTTTTTTAGGCTGTTTTCCCTCATCCTTTTTCTGAGTTGCCCCAGAATCCTTATGAGTAGCCCTGTTGGCAACCCACAAGTCAGCAGCCTTAGCTAGGTTCCTGGAATCCAATTCCTTCGAATCAGCCAAGTGCTGTCTGAGCTCAGGAGAACAGGCATCATAAATAGACTCCAACATAAAAAGATTGTTCATACCCTCATAAGTGTTCACTTTGTAACCCTTAATCCATCCGTCTAAGTTTTTCAACCCTTCACTCACCCAGGTAGCCCAAGGGGTACCATCATGCTTGTTGAGGGTTCTAAACCTCTTAAAATACTGGGAAGGGGTCTTCCCGAATCTAGCTATCAAAGCTAGTTTCACACTTTCATAATCCTTCTTATCCGTCTCCCCCAACTCCATTACCACATCAGTCGCAAAAGGGGGTAGCCTAGAGAACAACCAGGGAAGCAAATCATTCCCGGTGATGTCGTGGAGCCCATGATTGTACTCAAACAGTTTTAACCAATCCAACACATCCAATCTCGGTTTATACATACCCACTAATTCCTTCGGCATCCGGGGTCTTTTGGGACTGGAGCTTCTAGAGGAACCAGAGGAGAGAGAAGCATTTTCCACAGACAACTTTTTCATCTCTAACTCGTGATTAAGTTCTATTTCTCTGAATCTTAACTCAGCTTGCTTCTGCTCAGCATGGGCATTCATCCGTCTGAACTCGAGCTCTTGGTTTCTTTCAGATTGAACCAAGAACCGTTTGTATTCTAATTCAAGCTTCATTTTTTCAAGTTCAAAATAAGCAGGGTTACATGTGGGACCTGGTATGGGCCCGGAGGTACAGTAGGTAAGGCAGACAGAGGCTCTGAGTGGTTAACTTCATTAGGTTCAATTTCCTCTTCTGACTCATTATCAAGACTTTGATTCAGATCAATACCATTACTGTTTTCTACATTCGCGGGAGAAGTTGGTTCCTCTGAACCAGTACCCAGACTTTGGTTTTCCAGCAATCTCGCTATCAGTTCCACTTTCTTGCCTTTTACAGAAAGATTCTCTTGTCTACAGAGGGCTTGTAAACTCTCAGTATTTTCACCTGACAATGATTCTTGACTGTAAACTTCCATAGTAGACATCTTTTTGAAAGTTGCTTTTTTTTAGTGCTAAGCTTTGTGGTTAGTTATCCTAAAGTGTTGAAAAGCACTCTAAACTGTATACTTGATACAAATCCCACCGCTGTACACCAGTGTTAGGTGGAAACCTGTGTAGTTCCCTCTGGGACCACTGCAAAAGATTTAGGACTACAGGTGTTTGGCAGTAAACCCACTTGGTAGCAGTCTGTACCACACAGATTCACTTGGTAGCTGTGGCTGAGCAGTCAGACTTCCCTCAAGAAGAGTTAGGCAGTATGTGGAGTATACAACATAGGGCAATTTACACAGTAGAACAAGCAAACACGGCACAAGACTTCGGTGTAAAGATATATAGTTATTTATTTATAAAAACACGTCTATGGAAAACACTCTGGCACTAGTACGGTAAACACTTCAATCACAATTACTATAAGAAAGAGATCAATCCCCCTAACAATAGTTTGACAAGTCTAGGTTCAACGGCATCACTTATTTGCAGACAGAGGTGTATACTTTAACCTAGATGGCACGCTAGTATTCGTTAGGATGGGAGAGAAAAAGGCAGGTTATGAAATCACTCGGCACCAGTGCTTTTACGAACAAATGCAAGGCAAGTAAGGCAGGGTCTAGTGCAGATCACAAAGTTCAGAGGCCAGGCCCACTCGGAGAGAGGCAAGGCGATATGACCCAAAGAAGTGTCTCATTGGAAATGCGCTTCGAGTCTTGGTCGCAAATTGTTATGGAAAGATTGGATCCGTTCAGAACAGAAAGTTAAGAGAGCTTGGAGGCGACCCAATGGAGAGGCGAGGATTAAGACACCTCACTCTATCCGGCAGAAAGGGAAGCCAGGCGGACACGGTAGCTTGTTTGTGGAGAGACAGCTCCGGCAGGGGGCAGTTGTTCCTGGTGGTGGATGCACGTCGGGTCTTTGCCAAGAGAAGAGATGATCTTGTCGTCGAAGGAAAGTTTAAGATCGTTGCACCACCAGGAAAGAGATCAGCCGCGGAGTGCTCCGTCACAAGGCACCACTTTTTGGTCGCGGTACAGAGGTAGTGGCTATCCGGTTGCCGAGGTGCTCTGCACGGGCAATTCGACCACTGCGTCCTGGAGCGAAGAAAAAGCAAAGGCGACTGGTTGTTCCCACCAGTCAGGGGAAGAGACTCCCCGGCGGGGAGATCTCCTCTGTCGTCGGGAAGCGGTGAGTCGGTTCAGCAGGGCTCCAACGGAGGTGTCGCCCTTGCAGGTCGGCTCAGCTTTACCCTCGTCAGATTCTTAGGTCCTGTGGCAACTTCTTAAGATCCAGTCCCAAAAGCCCTGCTTTTATGCAGAAAACACCCATTCATTCAGCCTAGCTGTCACTCAAAACACGCTAAGTGGTGAGCGGGGTGGCTCACCACTTGGGCCAATCACACCAGAGTGCGACTTGAGTTGGCAAATCAACTCAGTCCAGGATGCCTAAACCCCCTCCCACACCTCCTGTGGTACCCAGACAGAATGGCACCACTTTGGAGGGCCTCTGTTTAGAGGCCCGCCAAAAGTGGAACAAAGGGCTCAACCTTTGGTTTAAGAGTCACAGAGACGAACACAGACGCCATTTTTAAAACCCGAGTTCTGGCAGAAAATACCAACCGATAGATTTATTGAAGATAAATAAACCGGTGGTACGTTAGAGATTAACGAGAAAAAGTATTAACCTCCAACAATGGGACGAATCCCATAGGGTTATATTCGGGGTCGAATATAACAAGTAGTTTCCACTGCCACCAGCCAAAACTCGACGAGGGGGGACGGGACAGTGCCCCCTCGAATACCAGACCCAGGAGTAATCGAATTACCCCTACTAGTACGTCCACAAGAGGATGGTTTGTACTAGTTCTGTTAGTAAATTTAGGTCTAGTAAAGCCAATGGTGACTTTACATGCCCGGGGAGACAGTAGTCAGTCCCCGGGTATGGAGTCTATGATGGAGGTCCGCTAGGGTGCCCCAGTGCTACGGCACGGAGGGTGTGGTGTAACACACATAGAAAAACATATGAGATCCTATGGAGTAAAAGACCCCATAGCCCATAGAACACATTGACATTCAAAGGAATTACACACATTCATGTCCAAGAGTGGGAGAAAAAGAGTCTCACTCTTGGCAGGATGGAAAAAAACAAACTCCAGAAATCCAGCAAAGCTGCTGGGGGAATCACTAGGTTAGGAAATTCAGCCTAAACAGAGAATTCTACCTAACAGGCGGCTTTTAACTTTGCTCCCCCTGGACAAATCCTCACCAAACTTTGCAAAAAAAAGTATATGGCCAACTCTGAATTTCTGCAAAGTTTGGTGAGGATTTTTCCAGGGGGGGCAAAGTTATAGGGGGGTCCCAAAACTTTTTTTTCCCATAAACTGAATGGGGAAAAAACTTTGCTCGCGCCTACAACCCAAACCGCTGGACGGATTTTCACCAAATTTGAACCAGGAGTAGCGGCTTGGTCCCGAAAGCATGCTTTTGCAGATTTGGTGAAAATCCATCCAGTAGTTTATTTTCAAATGACCAAAAAGTAGGTCATAAAAAATTAGTGATAACTGTATTCGGTCCGCGGACACACTTCCCTGTTCGCTCCGCGGACAGTGTCCTGATTGGCCAATCGGCTTGCGTGATGTCCGCGGATATGCGACGTGTTCACTGATTGGACGGCGTGGAGCGTGAAGTGCGTCAGATTTTCGGTAGCACCTGCCATCTTGGATTCACGGACAGCGCAGTGAAACTTGGTTTAAAATTTGTATTTAGTAGAGTGTGTTGGTGTGTAAGAGTGTTTGGGGAGGGTGGGAGAGTAAGAGATAGGTTAAATGTTGTATTTATTTATGTGGTGGGTGTTCTTGTTGTGTTCAATTTGTCTGCAGACCACACGGCTGTTCTGAAATGTTCTAAATAAACTAAATGGGGGGGTGTTCTGAGGAGGCAATATGTGTCTGTTTTGTTTGCAAGCAAGCTGAAACTGTTCTAAGAACACTCGCAGTGTCCTGAAATGTTCGTAAATAAACAAAATGGGGGTGTCCTGAGGACGCTGTCGATATTGTTCTCTGGTAAGGTGAATGTGTTCTAAGAACACCTGTGGTGTCCTGAAATGTTCGTAAAAAAACAAAATAGGGGTGTTCTCAGGATGATGTCCGTATTGTTCGTTGTGAAGTTTAAAGTGTTCTAAGCACTCTCCCGGTGTCCTGAAATGTTTGTAGGGGGTGTCCTGAGGACGCGGTCCGTATTGTTCGATGGGAAGTTGAATGTGTTCTAAGAACACTCGCGGTGTTCTGAAATGTTCGTAAATAAACAAAATGGGGGTGTCCTGAGGACCCTGTCCGTACTGTTCGATGGCAAGTTGAATGTGTTCTAAGAACACTCGCAGTGTCCTGAAATGTTCGCAAATAAACAAAATGGGGGTGTCCTGAGGACGCTGTCCGTATTGTTCTCTGGCAATTTGAATGTGTTCTAAGAACACTCGTGGTGTCCTGAAATGTTCGTAAATAAACAAAATGGGGGTGTCCTGAGGACGCTGTCCGTATTGTTCGATGGCAAGTTGAATGTGTTCTAAGAACACTCGCGGTGTCCTGAAATGTTCGTAGGGGGTGTCCTGAAGATGCTGTCCATATTGTTCGCTGGCAAGTTGAATGTGTTCTAAGAACACTCGCGGTGTCCTGAAATGTTTGTAAATATAAAAATAAGGGTGTTCTGAGGACGCTGTCCATATTGTTCTCTTGCTATATGAATGTGTTCTAAGAACACCTGTGGTGTCCTGAAATGTTAGTAAATAAACAAAATGGGGGTGTCCTGAGGACACTGTCCGTATTGTTCGATGGCAAGTTGAATGTGTTCTAAGAACACTCGCGGTGTCCTGAATTGTTTGTAGGGGGTTTCCTGAAAACACCGTCCGTATTGTTCTCTGGCAAGTTGAATGTGTTCTAAGAACACTCGTGGTGTCCTGAAATGTTTGTAAATAAACAAAATGGGGGTGTCCTGAGGACGCTGTCTGTATTGTTCGATGGGAAGTTGAATGTGTTCTAAGAACACTCGCAGTGTTCTGAAATGTTCGTAAATAAACAAAATGGGGGTGTCCTGAGGACGCTGTCCGTATTGTTCTCTGGCAAGTTGAATGTGTTCTAAGAACACTCGTGGTGTCCTGAAATGTTCGTAAATAAACAAAATGGGGGTGTCCTGAGGACACTGTCCGTATTGTTCGATGGCAAGTTGAATGTGTTCTAAGAACACTCGCGGTGTCCTGAAATGTTCACAAATAAACAAAATGGGGGTGTCCTGAGGACACTGTCCGTATTGTTCGCTGGCAAGTTGAATGTGTTCTAAGAACACTCGCTGTGTCCTGAAATGTTTGCAAATAAAAAAATGGGGGTGTTCTGAGGACGCTGTCCGTATTGTTCTCTTGCAAGTTGAATGTGTTCTAAGAACACTTGTGGTGTCCTGAAATGTTTGTAAATAAACAAAATGGGGGTGTTCTGAGGACGCTGTCCATTTTGTTCGTTGTCAAGTTTAAAGTGTTCTAAGAACACTCGCTGTGTCCTGAAATGTTCGTAGGGGGTGTCCTGAAGACGCTGTCCGTATTGTTCTCTGGCAAGTTGAATGTGTTCTAAGAACACTCGTGGTGTCCTGAAATGTTCGTAAATAAACAAAAAGGTTGGTGTCCTGAGGACGCTGTCTGTATTGTTCGATGGGAAGTTGAATGTGTTCTAAGAATACTCGCGGTATCCTGAAATGTTCGTAAATAAACAAAATGGGGGTGTCCTGAGGACGCTGTCCGTATTGTTCAATGGCAAGTTAAATGTGTTCTAAGAACACTCACGGTGTCCTGAAATGTTCACAAATAAACAAAATGGGGGTGTTTTGAGGACGCTGTCCGTATTGTTCACTGGCACGTTGAATGTGTTCTAAGAACACTCGCGGTGTCCTGAAATGTTTGCAAATAAAAAAATGGGGGTGTTCTGAGGACGCTGTCCGTATTGTTCTTGTAACGCTCACCTGATTCTCGCAGAGGCGCCGGTCTTGACTGGGCAACTACCGTATCTTCAAAGGTGATGTGCAGCACCCGGTTGGCTCTTTGGGCTGGACCTCTGTGCACTGTATGCCTGACGTGAAGAGTAAGATGTCTGCAGATAGAAAATATGGGGTTAATGAACTGGGGTTATTGGGGTGTCCCTATCTCTTTCCTCTTCTCCTCTCCTGTAGACCCCCAAAGGTTAACGCTCTCACCTTAGGTAAGTGAATGCCGAGCTCTCCATCTGCCTCGGGGCAGGGTGCTGTAACCAGTTTCTTCACTGGATAGGTAGCGCAGGCCTCTTGACTTCAGAGGACTGCTGTCCGTCGTTTACTGCACGAACGGTAAGTTTCGAGTAACTCAAATGTCTTTAAAGTCTTTAATAATGATGTCTCTTGTTTTGCAGGGTTCCGGCGATGGCGGATGACTGGCTGAAGTGAGTTGAAGATGGAGCCCGTGTGATGAATAGAAGCGCCTGGAAGCACGTAAGTAAGCGCTTGTTGCCAGCTTCACGATGCGCTCTGTCTTTTTATTTTGCAGGTACAAGTTCGGAGCGGCTGCAGGGTGCCGGAATGCCCACTGGGTTAGATGTGGAAAGGAGTAGTGGCACGTGAGTATTAAAGTTCCCCAATGTCTTTAAACGCACCTTGTTTTGTCTTTCAGATGCGGGATGCAGCGCCGACGGCCTCCGGAGCGTGAGAAGAGTTGGTAAGCTTTTGTCTTTCAGATGCCGGAATGCAGTGTGAAGACCTCCGGAGCGCACGAAGAGTAGGTAAGCCTTTGCCTTTCAGATGCCGGAATGCTAACCTGTTCTTTCTTGTCTTTATAGATGTTGCTGAAGACTGGATTCAGGATGGTAAGCCTTTTTCCTTAGGCCCAGGACCGGATGCAGAAGACACGAAGAGCGTTCTGCTGCAGAGGGTGCAGAATAACGCAAAGCAAGATTCATCCACCGGGTGTGGTTTAAATAGCCTCCTGTAGTGCTTAGGTGTCTCCTTCCACAGCCACGCCTAGGTAAGAAAAGAGTTCCTGGTAAGAAAAGAGTTCCTGCCTTCCAGAAGAGTTCCAGTGTTCTGAATCTAGGGAGTGGCTCCAGCCCCACCCAACAGGAAAAGTAGTTCCAAACAGAAGAGGATCAGAGGCTCAACTGGCAGGCAAGTAAGCAGCATGGTCTGCTGCAGGTAAGTCCACCCAAGCATTATGAGCCCGGCGCTTCCAGCGCTGGGACTGGGCATATTTATGAGCCTGGTGCCACTGGCGCCAGGACTGGGTCCAAAAGGTCCTAATTGGGACTGGTTGGCACTCGGAACCTGGGTTATGGGTCTGCTTCCAAGGGAGTTGGGAAAACCCTGACCTTTTGGAAGCAGAGATCATGACAGTACCCCCCCTCAAGGCCCCTCCCAAACCGGGCTTCTCCGGGGGTTTTGGCTTGTCAGGAAATGTTCGGTGAAATCTTTTGATTAGGCGAGGAGCGTGGACACATTCAGCAGGTTCCCAGGATCTCTCTTGGGGGCCAAAGCCTTTCCAGTCAATTAGGTAGAATAGTTTAGATTTGGAGATCTTGGAGTCCAGAATGCTTTTGACTTCAAACTCGAGTTCTCCATCAACTAGGATAGGTTTTGGAGATTTGGTTAGTCGGGTTTGAGGTTGCATGGGTTTTAATAGAGAGACGTGGAAAACCGGATGTATCTTCATGTGCGGGGGCAAGTCCAACTTGACCGCTACTGGGTTTACTATGGTAGTGATGGAATAGGGACCAAGGTATCTTGGGTTGAATGTGCGTGGCCCTTTTAGAGATAGATATTTGGTGGATAACCAGACTTGATCCCCTACTTGATAGTGAGGGGCTTCCTTCCGATGTTGATCTGCTCCTTTCTTGTATTGTTCTTTAGCCCTTTGAAGGTGAGAAACAGCTTCCTTAAAGGCTTGGGTGATTGTAGAATGCAGGTAGTCTACTGCTGGTGTTTCAAGATCTTGGAGGGGATCCAACTCCGAGGTTCGAGGGTGACTGCCGTACAAAAGAAAAAACGGGGTTTTCCCAGTTCCCGAATGGACAGAGTTATTGTAGGCATATTCGGCTATCCAAAGGATATCTTTCCAAGTTTTTTCAGTTTGTTGCAGCATGCAGCGTAAATACTGTTCCAGAGTTTGATTGGTCCTCTCGGTTTGTCCGTCGGTCTGAGGGTGGTGACTGGTCGATAGTCTCACATCAATTTGAGCCGACCGACAGCAACTTCGCCAAAAATGAGAAATAAATTGACTACCTCGATCCGAAATTAGAACCGAAGGAAAACCGTGCAGTCGGACGATGTTTTCGAGAAATTCTCGGGCCAGAGTTGCTGCTGTTGGCAAGCCTTTGAGCGGAATGAAATGCGCCATCTTGGAGAATAAGTCCACGATTACTAGAATCGTATTGTATCCGGAGCATGGAGGTAGATCGGTGATGAAGTCCATAGAAAGCGTATGCCAGGGGCGAGGTGGGATGTCAATAGGGCGTAAGAGGCCTGCTGGTCTTTCCTTTTGACTCTTGTTTTGGGCGCATACTCCACAGGACATTATAAAGTCTCTGATATCTTTTTTCCAAGACGGCCACCAGAAGTAGCGCTTGATCGTTTCTGAGGTCTTGGCTATACCGTGATGACCTTCCATTAAAGAGTCGTGATAACAAGAGATTACTTTTTTCTGTAAATCTGTGCTGGGTAGGTATAATCGTTCTTGGAAATACAATAAGTTGTCCTTTACTGCAAAGTCCTTTCCCTGCAGATGCCAATTCTGTATGTCTGCTGGAGTTACAAGTTGCCTGGCTTTATCCTTAACTTCCTCTATGGATTCTGTGGAGATTACACCCAGAATTCTTTGTTCGGGAATGATTGGTACAGGTTTAGGGTTGATCAAGTGTTCTTCCACTCCCATCCGAGAAAGGGCATCAGCTTTACCGTTCTTTGTACCAGGTCGATAGGTAATTATGAAGTCAAACTCGGCAAAGAATAATGCCCAACGGAGTTGTCTAGAGGATTGGGCTTTTGCGGTTTTCAAATATTGCAGGTTTCGGTGATCCGTAATCACAGTAACGGTGTGTCGGGCCCCCAGCAGATAATGCCGCCAAGCCTTAAAGGCAGACTTGATAGCCAGAAGTTCCTTGTCAGTAATCGTGTAATTGATTTCAGGAGGCGAGAATTTGCGGGACCAAAATGCCACGGGATGCAACTGATTGGTTACCGGGTCCTTTTGTGATAGAACTGCCCCCATGGCAAGGCTTGAAGCATCAGTTTCCACGATGTAGGGGAATTCGGGGCGAGGGTGTTTTAAGATTGGTGCAGAGATAAATTTAGTCTTCAAATCCTGGAAAGCTTGTTCCGCCTCGGTAGACCATTCAAAACTTTTGTTTTTCTTTAACAAGGCAGTGATGGGCTGGACTATTCGAGAGAACTCGGGGATAAACCTGCGGTAAAAGTTAGCGAAGCCTAACATGCTTTGCACACCTTTTACGGAGGATGGTGATGGCCATTTGAGAACTGCATCGACCTTCTTTGAATCCATACGCACTCCACCAGGTGATAATATGAATCCCAAGAATTCAACTTCCGTCACGTTGAAAACACATTTTTCCAACTTAGCGAAAAGTTTGTGTTGACGCAATCTTTCGAGGACCATTTTCACATGTTTCCGATGTTCAGATTCCGATGAAGAATAAACGAGAATGTCGTCAATGTAAACAACAACACACACATCTATGAGCTCTCTGAGGACATTGTTCATAAAATATTGAAAGGCGGCCGGGGCATTGCAAAGTCCGAAGGGCATGACCTGATATTCAAATAGCCCATACTTGGTGCGGAAGGGCGTCTTCCATTCATCGCCCTCTTTTACTCGTACCAAGTGGTAAGCTCCTCTAAGATCCAGCTTTGTATATATGCATGCTTTTCTGACTTGGTCCAGGAGTTCAGGGATCAAAGGTAACGGATATCTATTCTTAACGGTGATCTGGTTCAGGGAGCGATAATCGATACAAGTTCTAAGGTCTCCTTCCTTTTTTGGAACGAAGAACAAAGCTGAAGAAGCAGGGGACTTGGAAGGACGAATAAACCCATTTGCCAGGTATTGATCCAGGTATTGTCGAAGGTGAAGGTTCTCAGGCTCGGTGAGGGCATAAATTCTACTACAAGGAGGAGTAGATCCAGGTATCAGGTCTATCTGGCAGTCATAAGACCTATGAGGAGGTAGAGAGTTAGCCTGCTCCTTCCGGAAAACATCTTGGTATTCTAGGTATTCGGGAGGTAACTGGGGAGTCTCTGAAGAAATTGCTGCCAGTGCAACACCAGGTGGAGGGTGACAAGTAGAGACACATTCTGGAAACTGGACCGTTCTTGCTCGCCAATCGATCAGAGGATTGTGTTTCTCTAACCAAGGTATTCCTAGAATAATCTGGAACTGAGGGGCCCTGATCACATCGAACACGATCTTCTCATGGTGTCCATCTTGACTTACTAGCGTCACCTCTTGAGTGGTATGCGTTACTGGCCCGGAGGCTATCTCCGTACCATCCACCGTAGTCATGACGTCCTTTACAGCCTTGGGACAAAGAGTTAGATTCATCCTCAAAACCATTTCATGATCCACATAATTGCCGATGGCACCGCTGTCGACGTAAGCTTCAATTGCATGTAATCGATCCGGATTATCAGGGCTAATGAGGACCATAGGTATCACGAAATGCGAGGTCACGGAACTGGTTTTCAAGCTCGGCAAGAGGACCTCTATTCTTGTCGGGCGAGGTCGTTTCCCTGCTCAGAGTTTGTAACTTTGGTAACTGCAGCTCCTACTGCCTTCTTGGCAGGTTTCACCGGACAGTCTCGAAGAAAGTGCCCTGAGTTTCCGCAATATAGGCATAATTGCAACTGTTTTCTCCTTTCCCGCTCCCTTTGTGTTAGAGGACCTTTCAGACCCCCTATTTGCATGGGTTCCCCGGAGTCTACTCCTTTGGAAGGAGTTGGCGGTTTGGAAAATACTCGAGCATCAAACTTGGAACGATCGGCCTTCCTGTTCTGCAGTCTGTGATCTATTTGAACGACCAAGTCTATATAATCCGAACAGTCTTGTGGGGGATTCACTACTTGGGCTAAAACGTCTTTGAGCTCTCCACGTAGACCTCTATAAAACAGCGTAATCCTTTTGTCCTCAGGCCATTGAGTTTCCACTATTAGTCTATTGAAAGATGCAATATAAGCCAAAAGGTCTTGATTACCCTGTCGCAACGAAAGAAGCTCATTGTCCAAGGCCTGCCCCTGTGCATGTCTTGCGAACAGTTTTTCCATACTAAGCTGAAAGGCTTGAAAATCATGGAGAACCGGATCATCTTGATTAACTAGAGGGATCGACCAGTCTGCCGCATTGCCACTAAGGTACGAAAGTACAAAAGCTACTTTAGCTTGATCAGTTGGAAAGGCTGCTGGCCGGCATAAGAAGTGCAACCGGCACTGATTGATAAATACCGCAAACCTCTTTGGGTCACCAGAAAATCGTTCGGGCGGAGCCAGAGGTACATTCCCAGGTAGGTTGATCTGCACTGGATTCATAGAGGATGTTGAAGGAAGATTTGCCCTTGATGCGGGTAGCGGGGTCTGTCCGGCTTGTGAATGTAGCAATTGTCTAGCAAGATCATCTGTTCTCTCCTTGGAAATAATTAGTTCCCTTCTTAGAGCATTCGTTTCCTGACGAGCTGCATGCACTTCTGCCCTTAGTTCCCCAAGTAACCGGGCTAGGTGGTCAGTATCCGAGGTTTCCATAGCGCCTGGGCGAGAGTTTTGCGGTAGGCTTTGCGTTCTGTAACGCTCACCTGATTCTCGCAGAGGCGCCGGTCTTGACTGGGCGACTACCGTATCTTCAAAGGTGATGTGCAGCACCCGGTTGGCTCTATGGGCTGGACCTCTGTGCACTGTATGCCTGACGTGAAGAGTAAGATGTCTGCAGATAGAAAATATGGGGTTAATGAACTGGGGTTATTGGGGTGTCCCTATCTCTTTCCTCTTCTCCTCTCCTGTAGACCCCCAAAGGTTAACGCTCTCACCTTAGGTAAGTGAATGCCGAGCTCTCCATCTGCCTCGGGGCAGGGTGCTGTAACCAGTTTCTTCACTGGATAGGTAGCGCAGGCCTCTTGACTTCAGAGGACTGCTGTCCGTCGTTTACTGCACGAACGGTAAGTTTCGAGTAACTCAAATGTCTTTAAAGTCTTTAATAATGATGTCTCTTGTTTTGCAGGGTTCCGGCGATGGCGGATGACGGGCTGAAGTGAGTTGAAGATGGAGCCCGTGTGATGAATAGAAGCGCCTGGAAGCACGTAAGTAAGCGCTTGTTGCCAGCTTCACGATGCGCTCCAACTGTCTTTTTATTTTGCAGGTACAAGTTCGGAGCGGCTGCAGGGTGCCGGAATACCCACTGGGTTAGATGTGGAAAGGAGTAATGGCACGTGAGTATTAAAGTTCCCCAATGTCTTTAAAACGCACCTTGTTTTGTCTTTCAGATGCGGGATGCAGCGCCGACGGCCTCCGGAGCGTGAGAAGAGTTGGTAAGCTTTTGTCTTTCAGATGCCGGAATGCAGTGTGAAGACCTCCGGAGCGCAGGAAGAGTAGGTAAGCCTTTGCCTTTCAGATGCCGGAATGCTAACCTGTTCTTTCTTGTCTTTATAGATGTTGCTGAAGACTGGATTCAGGATGGTAAGCCTTTTTCCTTAGGCCCAGGACCGGATGCAGAAGACACGATGAGCGTTCTGCTGCAGAGGGTGCAGAATAACACAAAGCAAGATTCATCCACCGGGTGTGGTTTAAATAGCCTCCTGTAGTGCTTAGGTGTCTCCTTCCACAGCCACGCCTAGGTAAGAAAAGAGTTCCTGGTAAGAAAAGAGTTAGTGCCTTCCAGAAGAGTTCCAGTGTTCTGAATCTAGGGAGTGGCTCCAGCCCCACCCAACATGAAAAGTAGTTCCAAACAGAAGAGGATCAGAGGCTCAACTGGCAAGCAAGTAAGCAGCATGGTCTGCTGCAGGTAAGTCCACCCAAGCATTATGAGCCCGACGCTTCCAGCGCTGGGACTGGGCATATTTATGAGCCTGGTGCCACTGGCGCCAGGACTGGGTCCAAAAGGTCCCAATTGGGACTGGTTGGCACTCGGAACCTGGGTTATGGGTCTGCTTCCAAGGGAGTTGGGAAAACCCTGACCTTTTGGAAGCAGAGATCATGACAGTTCTCTTGCAAGTTGAATGTGTTCTAAGAACACTTGTGGTGTCGTGAAATGTTTGTAAATAAACAAAATGGGGGTGTTCTGAGGACGCTGTCCATTTTGTTCGTTGTCAAGTTTAAAGTGTTCTAAGAACACTCGCTGTGTCCTGAAATGTTCGTAGGGGGTGTCCTGAAGACGCTGTCCGTATTGTTCTCTGGCAAGTTGAATGTGTTCTAAGAACACTCGTGGTGTCCTGAAATGTTCGTAAATAAACAAAATGGGGGTGTCCTGAGGACGCTGTCCGTATTGTTCGATGGGAAGTTGAATGTGTTCTAAGAATACTCGCGGTATCCTGAAATGTTCGTAAATAAACAAAATGGGGGTGTCCTGAGGACGCTGTCCGTATTGTTCGATGGCAAGTTGAATGTGTTCTAAGAACACTCGCGGTGCCCTGAAATGTTCGCAAATAAACAAAATGGGGGTGTCCTGAGGACGCTGTCCGTATTGTTCGATGTCAAGTTGAAAGTGTTCTAAGAACCCTCGCGGTGTCCTGAAATGTTTGCAAATAAACGAAATGGGGGTGTTCTGAGGACGCTGTCGGTATTGTTCATTGTCAAGTTGAAAGTGTTCTAAGAACTGTCGCAGTGTCCTGAAATGTTCGTCGGGGGTGTCCTGAAGACACTGTCAGTATTGTTCACTGGCAAGTTGAATGTGTTCTAAGAACACTCGCGGTGTCCTGAAATGTTCGCAAATAAAAAATGGGGATGTTCTGAGGACGCTGTCCGTATTGTTCGCTGGCAAGTTGAAAGTGTTCTAAGAACACTCATAATGTCCACGGACATTAAACGTTTCCATAGGCCATAGTTTAAATGTTTGACTCTATGGGTGTGATATGCTGCGGTGGTTGTGGCCAGGGCGTAGAGTGTTGGGTGCATGGCCAAAAGGCCAAAAGGCCATGCACCCAACACTCTATGCCCTGGCCACAACCACCGGAGCATATCACACTCATAGTTGCTTATAACTTTGAGTCAAAAACAAATTTATAAGGAACAAGGTTATAAGCCACTATGGGTGTGATATGCTGTGATGGTTGTACTTATTATAATATACTTACTGTTTGGTTTAGTAACTGGAGTACATGTATTTCTTGTTCATTTCTGTGATAAAAGAAAATAGCATGTTAGTATTAGTATTTTGTAATGACTTATTACATTGTATAATCAACAATTGCTTTTTTGGACCCTCATATTTAGTAGATTACAAACCAGAGTACTGTGCAATTTGCTCAGTTTCTGTGTTTGTTGCTAAAATCATTGAGTCTGTGGGAGAAAAAAAAAATCTATGTTGGATTAAAAAAAAACTTTTTCTGTTATGCTACAGTATATTTGTTTGTTTTCAGTGTTCACTTGTTGTTTCTGGCTAATGATTTATACATTGGCTTGTTGCAGTTTTTTGGAGCAGTAACATATTATTTATTTGGTTGGATATTGTAAAATTTTGGAGCAGTTAGATACCAGTAGGCGTATTGTAACTGTCTATTTTTTGATATATTTTAGTGGTATTGATTTATCTGTTTGGATATTGTTAAATTTTGGGACAGTTAGATACCAATTGGCGTATTCTAACTGTCTATTTTTTGCTCTAATTTAGTGGTATTCATTTATCTGATTAGTTGTAGAATCTTTGGGCAGTTAGATAGCTTTTGGAATATTCTAACAGTTTATATTTTTTACTATAAGTTTACTTAAAGTTCAAGTACAGTTTAGTTATAAAATTTTGGTTTTAAGAACATTAAATAAGCATTTGTAAGATTTGCTGGTAATCTCTGCTTTAGAGTAATGGTACTATCATTACATTCAAACCATCCACATTTCTTTTTTTATATATGCAGTGTAGTGCCCTGAATTGGTTGTGGCTCTTGTGTGGTAGATTATACCTATTGTTGTGAAGGTTTTCTTACCAAGTGATATTTGACCATGTGTGAATCCAGTCAGCTTGCAGTTGTTTTTGGTACCATCTGCATTGTAACGTAGAAGCATTAGTATTATGTATTTACTATGTGTTTGTATTACTAACATGGAGCAATTATCCGAATTGCAGGTAGTACAATCTACCATGGATTGCATTTTGTACAAGTTACTGAAATGGAATGGATTCACAATTAGGTATTGATATATATATGAAGCGTTCATTGAAGATTTCTTCTTGTGTCACATTGTTGCCGAGAGTGCATGTATGTTTCCACATGTGTGAAATCTGCAAGATTTCATTCATAGGTATGCTTTTATTTTCCAGTACTTGTAGTAAGTATATTAGAAATTCTTGTGGATCTTCCTGTGAGTTTATAGTGGATTTAACCATTCCAGCACAGTAGTCCAATTGTTGTCTTATTCCATACACACTATACGTGTTATCAGGATTGTTTGTTGCATTTCTGTGAAGTACTAACATTTGCAAACACAATTGGTCTGTACTGTGTAAGTAAATGTTGTCAACAATTGGTGGCAATTGAAATAGAATATTCATTGCTACATTTGCGTAGCAACTTACTCCAACTATATTTGAGAGTTTTAATGGACCAGGTAGTTCTGTATCTGATTGATTTTTTTTTAGTTTGTCTTCCTTCTTTGATGAATTACCTGGTTTACTTTCCCTAATGGGTTCCTTTATGTATGTGGTACTTGGTGAAGTTTTAGTTTCTTTTACTCTCTTTGGAGGATTTTCAGTGACATCCTGTTGCATTTCTGTTTGATTTAGTATTCTTTTACAACGTTTGACTTTTTGTGGTACAGAATATGTGTTTAGATGGGGGGTGTATAGTGAGCAAAGTCTATTGTATTCTAAAATGCAAGGAATATCAGCCTTTACTTTACTTGCATCAAAGTTGATTAGAAATAGACCGTCAAGTGTACGTAAGCATGATAGTGCTACGTAGCTCATGCCTTCTTTGAAGACTGTGTTACCAATGTCTATCATTGCTTTGTCTAGGGTAAGACCTTATGATTTATGAATGGTGACTGCGTATGCAAGAGTTAGAGAAAATTGTTCTCTGCGTATATACATGTCTTTGAAGAGAAGGAATTGAGCTGTTGAGCATCCTATCCTTTTTACTTCTGAAAGTTTGTCAAAGAGAATATTGACAAACTGAATTTTGTTGTCACGTGGGTATGTTTGAAAGCCAACAACTGTACCCAGTGCTCCATTAACTAGTCCTTGGTCCACGTCAAGGTTACGTTTAAGCATTACTCTGCAATTTAAGGATAATTTTAATATCTTTTCCAATCCTGCTGTGTTTGAGATTGATTGTTCTAAACTATTTAGTCTTGTTGTGGCTTGGTCACACATGGGTATTGTCATACCATGTACATCTAGTTTGTCTGTGGCTCTAATATCCATTATTGGTTGCATATCTTTACTTAACATTATTTCCTTGAATTTGAAACAGCTTGCAAGAGTTGGCATAAAGGCCATACAATTGACATTTTTGTGGGCTAATTGTTCCACAACATCTGTAGCACATGCATTATCACCATAAAGTGCATGAATGTGCTGGGTTTTCAATATTGCTTCTGCTTCTTTAGAAAGTATACCAACTCTGATACTTTTTAAGATGTTGGCATAAGTGAGATCTGCAGATTGCCGCATGTTTTCTGTTAATTCTCTAAATTGGAAATGTTGCCAAAGGTTGACATTTCCAATGCTGCCAACAGTTTTACGGCAGAGTTTGTGTCCTAATGTTTTAAAAATAGGCTCACCTTTTACTGGTGTCAATTGAAGAAGATCTCTGAAAACAATAATGTGTTTTCCTTCATAGCTTGTTTTGAGTACTTCTTGTAATCTGAGGTGAATCAAAGCCAACATTAGGTTGGACACCATGCTCACTTCATCTATTAGAAGCATTTTCATTTGTTTCAATACTCTGCGTAGTTCCATTGCAGCTTCTGTAGAAAGTTTGTAATAGTCTAATTTGTTTTGGTGTTCTACTGTCAGGAGTAGTAATCGATGTAAAGTGACACCACCTATGTTGTAGGCAGCTAAACCTTTGGGGGCAATGACAACAGCTGACAGTTTGTTGTTTGTCAATTGTTGAAGGAACTTACTGATGATTTTGATTAGGAATGTTTTGCCAGAACCAGCTTCACCACTGACGTACAACAGTATAGGTTTGTAATGTTGGCAGGTGCATTCTTTGTTTTCATGTTGTACACCATGTGCAATTTCTTTTGTTACTTCTTGAAAAATGCTACGTTGCTCATTGTTTAGTTTTGATTGTAGTATAGTTAAGTCTTCTTTATCTTCATACTGACACATGGTGTTTTCTACTTCTATCATAGCTAATTCTGCCTCATTTGTTATTAGTGGCTCTCCCAGTGGTTCTTGGCTTCCTGTTACAGAAGGTTGACTACTGTCAGGAGTGTCCTTATCTAGTTGGGCCTGGAGTTCTTCTTTGTGTTGCTGTTCATTGTGCAACATTGTTTTGTACTGTGTAAAGTTTACATCAGTTATAGTGCTTTCATTTGCTTTGAAAGCGTCTTCATATGAGTCATAGTTATCTAGTATTTCTTCTTCTTTTCTCCATGGTTTAAAGAGTTGTAGCAGGGACATGTAATATAGTTCTTTATGTTGAGCAGTCTTTAATGACAATTTGATATCATTAATTACATTTGGTTTGGTGAGTTTTACTAAGCTGCCTTCACAGTTTGTCACTCTGTATTCACTGTTTTTTTCATCAGGTTTTATATTATTTTGTATGTGTAGTTTTGGGTTATGTGGTATAGACACATGGTTTCCAAAGTGGTACTCCTGTTTGGGTAGTATGTGTCCAATAAATTGTTTTTTAAAATGTCTTGGCTGTTGGGATCATGTTTGGCTATTGTTTCTATATCTTCGTATGATTTTAGAACTCTTCTTCTAGATTTAGCTGGACCAACACTTAGCCATACTATATTTTCAGATTTACCATACAATGCAGTACCAGTTAAACGGTCTGCTGCTTCATAGGATCCACATTCTCTATGGGAGAGCATTTTTATGCCCAAACTGTATAATTTCTGAGACACTGTTTAATCTGACAGGTCATTCCAGAGGTCTTGGAGCTCTGTTTTTTCTGCTTTGGTTACGTATGCTGTAACATATCGTGCAACTGCAGTGGAATTGTCTGCAATGTACTGCACATCTATGTTTGCATTCCATAAGTGGGCAATGATTGCATTGTAATCATTGATATATGTTTCTTCTTCTGTTCTTTTTATGTAATATTTATTTTTAGGTGACTTACCTTTAACACTATGTCTAACTGAAGACATGAGGTTGTTCACTTGACCTGTATTTGTAATCGGTCTAGGGAAACCAAAGCAGCATTTGGTGTAGTATTTCCCTTTGTTTTTGTATTTGCCACATTTGTGTCTTTGAAATTGTAAAATCTGTGCATGAAGATCACTATTTGTGGCTTCTGATGGAATTTCACAAGTGACATATTTTTCAATAAACTGTAAAACAGTGGCATCACTGTCTTGACCAAATTTAGGAGAATCTTTAATCCATAAAAGCATGTGGATATGTGGTGCTCCTCTGGCTTGGTATTCTTTTCTCCAAAAGAAGTGTTGCACTTCTCCAAGGGGAGGAACAGTTTTATTACAAAAAAAGTGTAGCGGAGCAATGAAACAATGGTGAAAATATCTTGAAACATTAACAGGATACAGAGAACAAAGTTCTCCAGGTGTTAGTATATCTATGTTTGTTTTGTTTTTGTTTGATATGCGTAGGAAATCATGTAAATCTTCCCATGCATATTATGCACAACTTAATTTAACAAATCAAGTGGGTGGGCCAAGGTTTTTGATCATACAACGTACATCTCCAGGACGTCGAAACCAGTACTCTTTAGTACCACGCATATTTGCTGATAGATTTGTAATATTTGATTGTAAAACCTCATCTTTGTGTTGCACTTTTTGTAATAATTGTATAGCTGACATATTTTGAAAGTGGGATCCTGATTTTAATGTGTGTGCAACTCGGTAACATAAAGTTGCTAGTTCACTTTCAAAGAGTAGGTGGAATATGTATTGCACATTTTGTCTAAATCTGGGATCTTCAGAATACATACGTAATGAGCGGTATTCTGATGCTGATATTTGAAAAGGTCTATCATCGTACCTTCCTCCTTTGCTAGTAGGAAAGAGTAGAGGAAAAGCACGTGCCTCTATACTTTTTTCCCATATGCTGACTGGTGATCCTTTTGTTTGACACATTTGGTACGTTGCTAGTGCATCTTCTATGGTGTCATTAGAGTGCAATGGATGAATTGTATAATGGTCTAAAGTATTTGATATTGTAGCAGGATCTAGGAGCTCAAATTGACCAGCTTCTTGTGTCTCTTGAATTATTTCAGTTGTGTCCTTCAAGTTTTCTTCAGTATTAATTTCTTTGTAGTATTCATTATTCTCTTTAAGATATTGCAAGGCTTGTCTAACTTTATGTGAATCTACCAGCTGTTGCCATATTTTTTTGTCTTTTGTAGGTACTCAATTTACTATGATAATTAAAGATTGCTGCATTGGACATTGCACTCCTAGAGTGTGCACATTTTCTTTTAAGTCTAATGGTAAATACATTACTTTTCTACGAATACCTTTCACTAATTCAGAGGGAGGTAATTTTGCTGTTTATTTGTTGAAGGCGTATTATTGCTTGAAATGGGTGCACTGTTTGAATTATGATGCTCTCATATAAATTAAGTTGTTGTAGGGGTTTTGGTAGTGGATATAATTCCAAATTATAATTCCAAATTATTTGTGATAGCACGTGAACGAGTTTGGTTGTTAACAGTAACTGCAAAGTATTAAGGGGTCATTTATTTCGTATTTGTTTCTGCTATAAGGTAGAGAGCTAATTCACACCATTTTGAATCTTCATTGTCTTCTATTTTGTATGATAGGTCTTCAGTTTTTGTGTTACTTTTATAAAAAGTTCTGCGGCAACATACACACACACATGGTTTGGTACTTCAGCTGATGTACTTTTAAATTTTAGTATTTCTTTTTTGTATGTGTGTAGTAAAAGGTTGACATGCGTAGAATTGATGCTCATTTGGTTTAAAGCTATTTCATTCTGTAAGTGGCTTTCACTTCCAAAATATTTTTTCTGGATATAGTCAATTTCTTCAAGTAGGTCTTTTGCTGTTCCATGTAGAAGAATGTTATTTAAATTGGCTAGTGCTAAAGCAGGACTTTTAGCATAGTACAGTTTATAGACTAGATTTCTTATAGTTGAATGATGTGTTGATATCCCTTTGATATCATGGAAGGTGGTTTTGCAAGTAGGTCCTGTAATGCAGGCCAATGAACGTCCTTGTAGTCCTGTGTACTTGCGCACTGCACAGGTATCCATATTTTGCAGTAGTTTAATTTTGATTTTGTCTTTGCCTTTCACATATTGATTGAAGAATTGGCGTAAAGACTTGAACACATTTTTGGGAATGTTACACATTGACGTGCATGGCCATTTGTACACTAGACGTTCTGATTTAGTTGAATGGAGAGGTAATTCTAAGTTTTCAGGGCATATTTTTTGTAAGCAATACTTCTTGTTCCATTATGGTATTATTAACTTTTTCATAACCTCGACCACTGCTATGTATGGCAATTGTATTTGTTTGCTTTTGTCTGCTTTTGTTTGTATGCTTCTTCCTTAAAGTATGGTTCTGTGCTTGTAGTGTGACTCGATTCACCTCTGCAGATATTTAAGAAGTTATTTCTGTTGACATTTCGTTTATTGAGAAGTCTGTTTTGTAATTTAGTCATTAGTTTTGTTAGTGGTTTCATTTTGTTTAACACTAAAATAAATAACTTTCTTTTGAGAAGAATTGCACTGTCTATGAACGCTTCTAAGATTAATTTCCTACAATAGGTTTTAAGCGTTGAACCTGTTTTATAAGATTTTGAAGGACTCTGTGACGGAACATTTTGGCTAAAATACATTTCTTGGTATGCTTACTTTGCACTATATCAAGATTAATAGAAGCAGTTTTATCTGTAGTGATAGCTGATTTTTTGTTAATTGTTTTCTGGTTTGTTTTACATTTTGATAGAGGAGGCAAAGTTTCTGTACTTGAAACTTCTTTTGTTTCACTAAATAACTGCATTAACTGTTTTGTTTCAACTTTTTTTTACAAATTCTGGTAGAGATGGATGCTTATGTTGGACACTTTTATTTTCATTTGCTCTACTTCTGTGTTGTTTCTGCAATGGATGTGTGCTGTGTGCATGAGTGTTTGAGTAAGATGATAAAGATGTATGTAATGGTGTGTGATTGTGCATTGGGCAACCACAACTAGTAGGGATGGGTATTCTTGAATTAATGTGTTACTAAACTGGGGGTTCAGATGACAGAAAAAAGTAAGCTAGTGGTGTGGAGAAGTACAAATAGTAAATCTAATGCTATACAATTAAATCAGTTGTTTGTTCTATAACATCAAAATTCTAGTGGCTGAGTTGGGTAATTTGTGTGTCGAAAAATAGGAATTTGTGGGCCATTCTGGCTGAAATCGCTGTTTAAGAAATGGGGGATATTTGGACAGAATGGTGCATAATCTCTATTTTTAGGCACAGAAATAGCATGAATTAACCTTATAGTGTGTTTGAGTAATAATACAAATATTATGGTGGTATTCAACTTACTTTTTTTCTAAAATGAGCAGGTTACGTCTTAGTTGTTCTTTGTACTTCAAATTCGGCTGCTTCTTTTCAGGAGAATGGTTGTCACTGCAATTGTAAAAGAAACAAATTAGTAATTTTGTTTATATATAGCACTGTTTTTAATTTAGAGATTGATTTTTTTAATTGACATCCTCAGCGCCTTCCTCAAAACCATTAAAACTATCTTATTCATATAAGATACGTTGCACCAGTTGAATACATAAAATGTATTGCAATGACTAACTGTAGCAAATAAAATGTCTTTACTATGCCTTGTGAAATTCATAATGTACCACTGAATACCACTATTCCTGTAAATAAGCTCTTTCAAGTAAAAGTGCCTCAATGTCATGGGCTGCTTGCGCTATATAATTAAGTAAATAAATAAATAAAACCATTTTTACGTTATTGTACAAGTATTGTTGTTTGAGATTTGAACATAATGTGTGCATGCAAGTTTGTTTGACTATATGCAGTCTATATATTTTATTTTAAAAATGTTACTTCAACATGATTTGAATAGGTGTGTGTAAAGAGAAATTAAATAGTATAAAGGTTTGTAAGTGACAGTTGATTTTAGGAGATGGAAAAAAAGACAGTAAATTCATTTTACAGATTATACAAGATAAAAGTCAGTTCATCTGTTTATATGAAACTAGAAGAATTGTACATGTACTTTACAGAAAATATGCATACCTGTATTTTATGTTCATGCATATGGATATGCATGGAGCTGCAAGAAGAAATCTTGGAGACTTGTACAGTATTTCTTGTAGAAGGTGCTTTCCAATGAAAAGACACTTGTACTCAGAGAGATTCACAGTACATTTGCAGTGCTGATCTATGATGATGCAGTTAGATGTAGAGGTCTTCTATGCAATTGGTAGATGGTCATGTGACTTCTTAGCTACATCCAATGAGGGAATGGCACAGAGAGTAAAGTGGAAATGGTAGAAGGGCTGTCCATGTTACGATATGTCCACGGACATGGCGGTAGTACGCAGACATCGGGTGTTACATCCCGTTGATTTATGGGTTGGGAAGCCATGCAAATTAGAATGAGCATAGAAAGGGATTGCTCGGGAAAGTTTAGTGGGTGTGTTGTGCCACCTGAGAGTTTCTCAGATACTCTTTTTGCTGAGAGAAGAACAGATAGCTATGGCTGTGTGTTTCAGAAAACAGATTGTTTGGATTTTGGGAGACTCGTGGATACATTGGTTGAAGGTGCATGCAGAAAGCTGTGGAGTAGCTCTAGATTTTGGATTTTCACTTGTGGAAGTACACTGGCATGGAGTACGTGGAATGAAGTGGTTGGACCTGGTACCTCTCTGTGCTACCTTGGAGACAGAGAAACATCCAGATATAATTATAATTCATTGTGGAGGGAACAGTTTAGGACATGTGTCTGGAATTTTTTTGCAATTTGCAATGAAAGAAGGACTTGGGAAGGTCATGGACATGTTTCCAAATTCTCAAGTAATTCTTTCATGGATTGCGCAGAGACAAATGTGGCTCCGTTCTTCTTCATTTGGTCCATAAATGGAGAAAGCAAGGTGCAATGTCAATAAGGCTGTTTGTGCCTTTCTAAGAGATTTTGGCATGTCCTCTTTTCACAATGAAAATATTATGTTTCGTAGTACAAACATTTTTCGCAAAGATGGAGTCCATCTAACTTATGCTGGCAATCAGATTTTTCTGAGCAATATACAAAATGCATTGCAACCTTTTTTAGAATTACAGCATCCATTTTGTAGTAGGTGTTGAGTATTTATAATTTTTCAAACACAAACACCACCAAAAGGCTCTTTTCAGAGCCACCACTTCCTCCCAGAGAAAATTGCAATGGTTATGATAGGGCAGCACCCCAAAATGTTAGATGTCCACGGACTGTCCGCGGACTTCTAAAAAATACAAAGGGCCCTGCTTCATTTATTTTAACTTCTATTTTTTAACTGTGAAAGGCGGCTCTGAAAATAGCCTTATTTTTTTTTTATTTTTGTTGTTTTATATATTTTTTTGTTTTTATACAAGACACACTAGGAGAGGAGGGGAAAGGAGGGTAATGCGGGGGCACCAACCACGGGGATAAGAAAGTGTGCGCTGAGGAAGATGTAGACTGGGTTTTATTTGGGTAGTGAGCAGATCTTCTCATGCTCTGAGACGATAGTCTCAAAAGCACTTTGAAGTCGCTCCCCCCCTGCACAGTACTGCGTCGCAGTACATACACACAACTGTGAACCTCAAAAGGTAAGGGTCATCAGCATTGCTTATGGCCTGTGAGGCAGCTTGAGGAATACGCTGTCCCACAGGAGTGTTCCTTGTGGTGACAGGATCAGAATTAGAGGAAGTCAACCTGCTGTGCTCCTCGCAAGGTACAACCCTGCAAATGGCCCCATTGTGAAATGACCATAGGTGTTGCTTCATGGTAGTGGTTCCAAAGCTGTATGAACCAAGCCTCCCGCGACTGAGTACCATTTTGCACTTGTTGCAGGTGACTTGGTTCGCACAAGCCTTAGGACCATTCCCACGAATGGTAAATAACCGCCACATCCAAGACTCACGCCGAGTGCGGGTAGTAGGGAGTTCAACTACCTCATCCTCGTCATCCTCTTCTTCCTCCTGTGCATCCTCACTCCTGTTCCCCTCTTCAGGCCCTTGGGGAGGTGGTGGTGGTGGAGGGGGTGGGGGTGGTGCTGATGCAGATGCAGCACCAGGTGGCAGCAGTGCAGCCATGGATGCCATCAGGTTCAAGATGGAAATCTGCAGGTGGCAGTAAAATTTGCTGTGCTCTGTAGAATAGCCAGAAACACAATGAGAATAAGCTCTAGGGCGTGGTCTTTTATAGGGGTGCTTGTACGCGGTTCGTGGACATGCGCCCCGTCCGCGGACAGATCGAACACAAAAAAAGGTTCAAAAAGTTTCAAAAAGTATGTAGAAACTCAGGATTAGTTGGTGGGACTTGTTGTATGGTGAGTTTTCAAAAATGAGTATTCAAAAATATTGTGGATTACTTGAAAATGTACTTTTGAATTGTTCGGGGACATGAACAGTGTCCGCATTCAGAACACACAATCAGGTGGGCGCGGTCACATGATTGCTTTGCGAACATGTCCGCGAAGGGAACGGCTGTCTGCAGGACACCAAATGCACAGACATTGGTTTGCGCATGCGCGTTGATGTTCTACGGACACTGTTCGGGTCCCGAAGTAATTAAAAGTACGTCACACGTCAAACAAACAGTTACGGACAGGCGTTTGTTCTTAGAACAGTTTCAACTTGCTTGCGAACAATACGGACAGACATAGCGTTCTCAGGACACCTCCATTTTGTTTATTTATGCACATTTGAGGACACCACATGTGTTCTTAGAACAGTTTCAAATTGGTTGCGAACAATACGGACGGGCATAGCATCCTCTGGACACCCCTATTTTGTTTATTTACGAACATTTCAGGACACCGCGTGTGTTCTTAGAACAGTTTCAACTTGCATGCAAACATTACAGAGAGGTCTAGTGTTCTAAGGACACCCCTATGTCGTTTATTTACAAATATTATAGAGCACATGATGTGTTCTTAGAACAGTTTCAACCTGCCTACGAACAAAACGGACAGGCATACCGTTCTCAGGACACCCCTATTTTGTTATTAATGAATCTTTCCGGACAACGCATGTGTTCTTATTACAGTTTCAACTTTCTAGAGAACAGTACAGACAGGAATAGTGTTCTTCGGGACACCTCCATTTTCGTTTCCTTACGGACATACCGGACACCCGCGCTGTCTGCGGACACCTAAATTGCTTTATTTTTAAAAAAAACATGAAATTAATTAGAACACAATATAAAAATGTAACTTTATTTAACATGTATGATTAATTTATGACAGAGAAGCTTAGGCAGAAACTGATACAAAAACAGGAGAATTAGGGGTTTCAACAGGATTTGTATCAGGTGAAGAAGGGATGGAAGTCTCATCAAAACGTTTTGGTTCATGGAGAGGGTTTGGGGATAATTGACTGGGATATGGTGAGGGGGACAGGCACATGTGGGACAATGGTACGTGGTTTTTTGTTTAAATTGATCTTCCACAAAGGTTTTTAAATTATTAAAATTAGCCAACAATAGATCCATTTTGTCTTGTATGCTGTGAAGAGTCTTATCCATAACAGCTTTTGCTGTAGTACTTTCTATTTTGGTATGCTCTGTACAAAAAAAAAATATGTTAAATTTATATAAAATAATAATAATTAAATGGTTTATATTGTAAAGTGTCTACCATTAGATTCACTATCTTCTGACATTTCCTCATGTGGGAAATGCTCCTCTAGCCACTCCAGAGTACTAGACATTTCTGTGAGAAAAAAAGCATAATATCATTTTTTAAAATCTAATACAGAAAGTTTATAAATATATGAGTAAAATGCAGTACACTTACTTTTTCAGGTAAGGTATGTTCGAGTGGTCTGTAGATCTGCTATTGTTCTTGGTTGTGGAGTGTCTGTGAGGAAATTATGTTGGAAGCCTATCTTTCTTCTTTTGGTATATTCCATTTTAGAACATATTGTATTTAAATGAATGGTTAGTGTGTTACATATATGGGTTACACTTCTTATGTATTACTACATATAAAGTGTATGTGTGCTGGTTTGTGAATTTGTAAAATGTTCATATGTTATGATATAACAATTGAACATACTCACCCAGAGAGAGTTTTTGGGTAGTGGTGCTGTTGTCTGAACATGTCCATGGACATTAACAGGGTAATTCATTGAATTTCGCAGAAAAGTGTCGCAAGCGGCTGGCGCAGAGTATCCGCGTGCGATTGTCTGCACCAGGCGCGTGCGCCAAAACCGATTTCCGCGCACATCGTATTCATGGATATTAGGCTCCCAAACCAGCCGTGGCGCAGAGTATCGCAGTGACCCTGCAGCAGCGCCAGTAACGCCCCCAAGAACGGCCTCGCGCAAGGAAAAGCCATCAAAATCGCTAAATCATCGCAAAGGGCTGCGCTAACCCTGGACCAGTTTACAGGGCTGCCAAACAAGGAACGCAAAGCGGGTAACGTTCATATCAGGGGTACGCAGGAAGTTTTACATGCGATTAACCAGGGTAAGTGTATTACAGGGGTACGCGGGAAGTTTTACACGCGATTAGCCAGGGTACGTGTATGACAGGGGTACGCGTCAAGTTTTACACTTGATTAGCCAGGGTATGTGTATTACAGGGGTACGTGGGAATTATCACACGCGATTTGGCTGGGTACGTGTATGACAGGGGTACGTGTGAAGTTTCACACGCGATTAGCCAGGGTACGTGTATTACAGTGGTACGCGGGAATTATCACACACGATTTGGCTGGGTACCTGTATTACAGGGGTGCGCGGGAATAATCACATGCGATTTGGCTGGGTATGTGTATTACAGGGGTGTGCGGGAATTATCACACGCGATTTGGCTGGGTACGTGTATGACAGGGGTACGCATGAAGTTTCACATGCATTTAGCCAGGGTACGTGTATTACAGGGGTACGCGGGAATTATCACACGCGATTTGGCTGGGTACGTGTATTACAGGGGTGAGCGGGAATAATCACACGCGATTTGGCTGGGTACGGGTATTACAGGGGTGCGCGGGATTTATCACACGCGAATTGGCTGGGTACGTGTATTACAGGGGTGCGCGGGAATCATCACACGCGATTTGGCTGGGTACGTGTATTACAGGGGTGCGCGGGAATAATCACATGCGATTAGGCTGGGTGGGTCCTCACAGGTGTTCCCTGTACACCCTCCACGGCCCCTGCAGGCAGCCCACAAAACAGGGGACTACCCTGCACACCTGCTCATGTCTCCCACCCCCCACCCCCTCCAGCAGTGTGGGGCAACCTCCACCAGGCCCCCACTCATGTCCCCTATCACCCCCACCCCCCAGCCACCATGGGCAGCCCCCACCAGGCTCCTACCCATGTCAACCACCACCCCCACCCCCCAGCACTGTGGGGCAGCCTCCACCAGGCCCCCACTCATGTCTCCCACCACCCCCACCCCCCAGCCACCATGGGCAGCCCCCGCCAGGCTCCCACCCATGTCTCCCAACACCCCCACCCCCCAGCCACCATGGGCAGCCTCCACCAGGCCCCCACTCATGTCTCCCACCCCCCACGACACCCCCAGCAGTGTGGGGCACCCTCCACCAGGCCCCCACCCATGTCTCCCACCACCCCCACCCCCCAGCCACTATGGGCAGCCCCCACCAGGCCCCCACTCATGTCTCCCACCCACCCCCACCCCCCAGCAGTGCAGGGGCAGCCTCCACCAGGCCCCCACTCATGTCTCCCACCCACCCCACCCCCCAGCCACCATGGGCAGCCCCCACCAGGCTCCCACCCATGTCTACCACCACCCCCACGCCCCAGCAGTGCAGGGACAGCCTCCACAAGGCTCCCACCCATGTCTACCACCACCCCCACCCCCCAGCCACCATGGGAAGCCCCCACCAGGCTCCCACCCATGTCTCCCACCACCCCCACCCCCCAACAGTGCAGGGGCACCCTCCACCAGGCCCCCACTCATGTCTGCCACCCCCCACCCCCCGCCAGCAGTGTGGGCACCCTCCACCAGGCTCCCACCCATGTCTCCCACCACCCCCACCCCCCAGCCACCATGGGCAGCCTCCGCCAGGCCCCCACTCATGTCTCCCACCCACCCCACCCCCCAGCACTGTGGGGCACCCTCACTAGGCCCCCACCCATGTCTCCCACCACCCCCACCCCCCAGCCACCATGGGCAGCCTCCAGCAGGCCCCCACTCATGTCTCCCACCCACCCCACCCCCCAGCCACCATGGGCAGCACCCACCAGGCTCCCACTCATGTCCCCTATCACCCCCACCCCCCACAGTGCAGGGGCAGCCTCCACCAGGCCCCCACTCATGTCTACCACCCACCCCCACCCCCCAGCCACCATGGGCAGCCCCCACCAGGCTCCCACTCATGTCTCCCACCACCCCCACCCCCCAGCCACCATGGGGAGCCTCCACCAGGCTCCCACCCATGTCTCCCACCACCCCCACCCCCCAGCCACCATGGGCAGCCTCCACCAGGCCCCCACTCATGTCTATCACCCACCCCACTCCCCAGCACTCTGGGGCACCCTCCAAAAGGCCCCCACCCATGTCTCCCACCACCCCCACCCCCAGCCACCATGGGCAGCCTTCACCAGGCCCCCACTCATGTCTCCCACCCACCCCACCCCCCAGCCACCATGGGCAGCCCCCACCATGCTCCTACTCATGTCCACTATCACCCCCACCCCCCAGCCACCATGGGCAGCCCCCACCAGGCTCCTACCCATGTCAACCACCACCCCCACCCCCCAGCACTGTGGGGCAGCCTCCACCAGGCCCCCACTCATGTCTCCCACCACCCCCACCCCCCAGCCACCATGGGCAGCCCCCGCCAGGCTCCCACCCATGTCTCCCAACACCCCCACCCCCCAGCCACCATGGGCAGACTCCACCAGGCCCCCACTCATGTCTCCCACCCCCCACAACCCCCCCAGCAGTGTGGGGCACCCTCCACCAGGCCCCCACGCATGTCTCCCACCACCCCCACCCCCCAGCCACTATGGGCAGCCCCCACCAGGCCCCCACTCATGTCTCCCACCCACCCCCACCCCCCAGCAGTGCAGGGGCAGCCTCCACCAGGCCCCCACTCATGTCTCCCACCCACCCCACCCCCCAGCCACCATGGGCAGCCCCCACCAGGCTCCCACCCATGTCTACCACCACCCCCACGCCCCAGCAGTGCAGGGACAGCCTCCACCAGGCTCCCACCCATGTCTACCACCACCCCCACCCCCAGCCACCATGGGCAGCCCCCACCAGGCTCCCACCCATGTCTCCCACCACCCCCACCCCCCAACAGTGCAGGGGCACCCTCCACCAGGCCCCCACTCATGTCTGCCACCCCCCACCCCCCGCCAGCAGTGTGGGCACCCTCCACCAGGCTCCCACCCATGTCTCCCACCACCCCCACCCCCCAGCCACCATGGGCAGCCTCCGCCAGGCCCCCACTCATGTCTCCCACCCACCCCACCCCCCAGCACTGTGGGGCACCCTCACCAGGCCCCCACCCATGTCTCCCACCACCCCCACCCCCCAGCCACCATGGGCAGCCTCCAGCAGGCCCCCACTCATGTCGACCACCCACCCCACCCCCCAGCCACCATGGGCAGCACCCACCAGGCTCCCACTCATGTCCCCTATCACCCCCACCCCCCGCAGTGCAGGGGCAGCCTCCACCAGGCCCCCACTCATGTCTACCACCCACCCCCACCCCCCAGCCACCATGGGCAGCCCCCACCAGGCTCCCACTCATGTCTCCCACCACCCCCACCCCCCAGCCACCATGGGGAGCCTCCACCAGGCTCCCACCCATGTCTCCCACCACCCCCACCCCCCAGCCACCATGGGCAGCCTCCACCAGGCCCCCACTCATGTCTATCACCCACCCCACCCCCCAGCACTCTGGGGCACCCTCCAAAAGGCCCCCACCCATGTCTCCCACCACCCCCACCCCCAGCCACCATGGGCAGCCTTCACCAGGCCCCCACTCATGTCTAACACCCGCCCCACCCCCCAGCCACCATGGGCAGCCCACCATGCTCCTACTCATGTCCACTATCACCCCCACCCCCAGCAGTGTAGGGGCAGCCTCCACCAGGCCCCCACTCATGTCTCCCACCACCCCCACCCCCCAGCCACCATGGGTAGCCTCCACCAGGCTCCCACCCATGTCTCCCACCACCCCCACCCCCCCAGCCACCATGGGCAGCCTCCACCAGGCCCCCACTCATGTCTCTCACCCACCCCACCCCCCAGCACTGTGGGGCACCCTCCACCAGGCCCCCACCCATGTCTCCCACCACCCCCACCCCGCAGGCACCATGGGCAGCCTCCACCAGGCCCCCACTCATGTCTCCCACCCACCCCACCCCCCAGCCACCATGGGCAGCCCCCGCCAGGCTCCCACTCATGTCCCCTATCACCCCCACCCCCAGCAGTGCAGGGGCAGCCTCCACCAGGCCCCCACTCATGTCTACAACCCACCCCCACCCCCCAGCCACCATGGGCAGCCTCCACCAGGCCCCACTCATGTCTCCCACCCATCCCACCCCCCAGCCTTGTGGGGCACCCTCCACCAGGCCCCCACCCATGTCTCCCACCACCCCCACCCCCCAGCCACCATGGGCAGCCTCCACCAGGCCCCCACTCATGTCTACCCACCCACCCCACCCCCTGGCCACCATGGGCAGCCCCCACCAGGCTCCCACTCATGCCCCCTACCACCCCCACCCCCAGCAGTGCAGGGGCAGCCTCCACCAGGCTCCCACCCATGTCCCCCACCACCCCCACCCCCCAGCCACCATGGGCAGCCTCCACCAGGCCCCCACTCATGTCTCCCACCACCCCCACCGCCCGGCCACCATGGGCAGCCCACACCAGGCTCCCACCCATGTCTCCCACCACCCCCACCCCCCAGCCACCATGGGCAGCCTCCACCAGGCCCCCACTCATGTCTCCCACCACCCCCACCCCCCAGCCACCATGGGCAGCCTCCACCAGGCCCCCACTCATGTCTCCCACCACCCCCACCCCCCAGCCACCATGGGCAGCCCCCACCAGGCTCCCACCCATGTATCCCACCACCCCCACCCCCCAGCCACCATGGGCAGCCTCCACCAGGCCCCCACTCATGTCTCCCACCCCCAAGGCCCCCCAGCAGTGTGGGGCACCCTCCACCAGGCCCCCACTCATGTCTACCACCCACCCCCACCCCCAGCCACCATGGGCAGCCTCCACCAGGCCCCCACTCATGTCTCCCACCCACCCCACCCCCCAGCACTGTGGGGCAACCTCCACCAGGCCCCCACCCATGTCTAAGACCACTCCCACCCCCCAGCCACCATGGGCAGCCTCCACCAGGCCCCCACTCATGTCTCCCACCCACCCCACCCCCTAGCCACCATGGGCAGCCCCCACCAGGCTCCTACACATGCCCCCTATCACCCCCACCCCAGGAAGTGCAGGGGCAGCCTCCACCAGGCTCCCACCCATGTCTCCCACCACCCCCATCCCCCAGCCACCATGGGCAGTCTCCACCAGGCCCCCACTCATGTCTCCCACCACCCCCACCGCCCAGCCACCATGGGCAGCCCCCACCAGGCTCCCACCCATGTCTCCCACCACCCCCACCCCCCAGCCACCATGGGCAGCCTCCACCAGGCCCCCACTCATGTCTCCCACCACCCCCACCCCCCAGCCACCATGGGCAGCCCCCACCAGGCTCCCACCCATGTCTCCCACCACCCCCACCCCCCAGCCACCATGGGCAGCCTCCACCAGGCCCCCACTCATGTCTCCCACCACCCCCACCCCCCAGCCACCATGGGCAGCCCCCACCAGGCTCCCACTCATGTCCCCTATCACCCCCACCCCCAGCAGTGCAGGGGCAGCCTCCACCAGGCCCCCACTCATGTCTACCACACACCCCCACCCCCCAGCCACAATGGGCAGCCCCCACCAGGCCCCCACTCATGTCTCCCACCACCCCCACCCACCAGCGACCATGGGCAGCCTCCACCAGGCCCCCACTCATGTCTCCCACCCCCCCCACCCCTCAGCCACCATGGGCAGCCCCCACCAGGCTCCCACTCATGTCCCCTATCGCCCCCACCCCCAGCAGTGCAGGGGCATCATCCACCAGGCCCCCACTCATGTCTACCACCCACCCCCACCCCCCAGCAGTGCAGGGGCAGCCTCCACCAGGCCCCGACTCATGTCCCCCTGCCCACAGGCCCTGACAATCCTCAAGCATGGGCCTCATGGCCAGCCACCACAGCCCAAAGACACAAACAAGTATTACATGCGCCCATGATACTACTCCAATGGAAACAATGTAAATCAACACATGTGTCTCACACACACACAATGGTTGCAAGTGAACCTGAAAACCCATATCATGACATGCATGAAAACAATGAGATGAAACCACACATTGAAGAATGAAAAAATCAAAATAATGTATTAAAAACAACAGTAATGGCAATCAAAATTAAACAAAATACACAAGTAAAAAAATAACAAAATTAAGCTGGCTGTCCCTTTTCAAATTAAAATCAATAAATGATAATCCAAAAAAATATCTTCCAAAGTTCAAGTCCATAAAAAGAAGGGAAAAAAGAAATAGAAAACCATTGCTCCAGGGAAAAAAATATTCATAGTAAAAAAAATATCCAAATGCAAAGTCCAACTATGTACAAAGTATTCAGGGTCCATCATCCCAACAGAAGGAATGAAACCTACCAAAAAACCCATCTAAAATGGAACTATATACAAAAGGTGGAGCAGTGTCCGTCGACTCCAAATAAAAATAAACTATAAAGGAAACCTATCACTAAATAACTATATACAATGGCGGCGCGCCAGTCCAGCGACTCACTCAGTGGTGTTCCGGGCCAGGGCATCATCAAACTCCTCGTCTATGTCCCGGAGGCGGTCCTGTTCCATGGCCCCGAGGGTCCGCAGGGACGCCGACATGTTCACCTCCAACTCCCTGCGGATTGCCTCGAGGCACTCGGCCCGCCTCAGGGCCCTCCGCATGGAGTTCTCCGCCCTGACCATCGTGAGCCGCGCCTCTTCCGCCCGCCGCCGCTCTGCATCTATGACGTGGCCCAACCGCTGCCACACGGAAGACACTTCCCGTCCAGGGTCATCCTGCCCTCCGGCCGATGCCTGCCCCTCCGATGTTGAAGGCCCCGAGCTATCGTGGCTCCCACCTACAGCCTCCTGCTGCTGCAGCTGCTGCTGTCCATGTGCCCTGTCCGATGGTGCCTGCAAATCCTCCTCCAGCTGGGGTGCAGTCGTTGATGTGGCCACACCTGCTGGACGTCCGATTCCCGACTGTGGCAAGGATCTGTTGTCCACCAGCCTGGCCGCACGGTCGGAGGCAGCTCCACAGGGCACCCAGGTGACACATGGGTGGGAAGATGGCATGGAGGACGACTGGGGCATAGGGGGTTCCGTGGACGAGGGGGTCGGAACAAGGTCCAGGAAACGGAGGAATCCAGCCCTGGTGAGCTGTCCCAGTGGGTCAACGCGGTCAACGAGCCATGCGAGAAGACGTGCAGACTCATCATGAAAAGACTGCAGGTCAGCTCGCATGGCCCGTTGACGCAACGCCACCCCACCCAGGACAGGCTCAACCTGGTGCAGGATAGCCACATCCGCAGGGAGAGGAAGGCCAGGTGTTGTAAGCCAATCCCCTCCCTGAGAACGGGTCTGGAGGTAGGCATCCCCGCTGGTGCAAGATGATGCAGAGACAGGAGCAGGGACAGGATTGCACACAGGCACCTCCGCGGCGGCCTGTGCTGCCTTCTGTCCCTGATCCTGCACTGCACCACTAGCACCAGTGGAATCCCCACCTCCAGACCCCGCCTCTGTTGCTTGCACGGCCTCCTCCTCCTCCAAATCCCCCACCAACCTGGATGACTCCGTGCCATCTTCCTCCGTTGGGCCCTGTGGGGTCCCAGCTGCCCCTTCTGCTGCCGAGGAGTCCAACTCCAACCTCCGCCTCTTGGACCTCCCCTCGGCAGCTGCGGCCTGGGACATGGCACAGGACTCCTCACTCCCCGATGAGATCAGAACCTGGGAGGGGATCCGGGCCTTGCGTCTCCGGCTGGTGGTGCGACCCCTGCCGCTGTGCTCCACAGCACCTTCTCCGCCCTCTTCATCAGTTGACGCTGCAGACAGGGAGAAAGAAAACACAGGCATCAGGGCACTGTACAATGGACTCATACACACATGACAGTTATACATGAGTGGCATTGGTAAACCTCAGACACGGCATCACAATCCCCAACACACATGTCATTTCAACTTGCACACATGAGCCATACCACAGCCATATTGCAACAGCCAGCACCATCCATTCACATACAACAGCATGAGCAGCCAAAGGTCATCCACACATCACATGCAGCATAGGGAGTACACTACACATGCACACACACCACCAAACTTGCATGCATGTGTACACCTCCGCCAACTGTCGCAGTGTTCCGATCGACATCCATGTCACAACCGACAATCATTCCTCCACATCCTGTGCCATGCAAGCCCACACACACAAGCACCATCCATGTGTCACACATGAGACCCCTCGCATGTGTCACCCTCACGGACCTGTACACCCCCCCCTACTTGCCCACATAAAAATATATGTTCAACCTGCACACTCCTGGCACACCACACGCACAGCTTACAATCAGTATGCATGTACACTTACCGCTCGACTCCAGACGGGTCTGCCTCTCAAGGACCTGGACGTGGAGCGCTGAGGATATGCGTTCCAGGACCCTCATCTGATCTTCCGACAAGGTGCCCCGGCGCCCCTTAGCATCCGCTGCCTTCAGGAGGCGCCGGGCCTTGTTGAGGGTCCTGGACCTGAAGTCCTCCCAGCGTTTCCTGACACGTTCGTAGTCACGGACTGCCACCTCCTCCGTGTTGATGGCAGTCATGATGTCCATCCAGATCCAAGTCCGTCCTTCCTTGTCGGCGCGCAACCTTCCGAAGAGGGCATCATTCTGCCCCAGGATATGCTCCACCAGGACACCAACTTCGGTGGCAGTGAAGCTGGTGCCCCTCTGCCTCCTTGGCCGGGGGTTGCCACTGGTGCCAGATGTTGCAGTGCCCGACATGGCAACCCCAGAGGCAGGAGTGGGTGGGCAACTGGGTCCTGGGGCTGGTCTGTGGGGCGATGGAAAAGCAGTCGGGAGTCTTCGGTTCCAGCAGGGGTGGTCACAGCAACAGCACCCCTGGCTGATGTGCAGGCAGCAAATGTCAGGGCACGTGGGCAGCAGGCAGTCAGGCAGCAGCAGATGGCAGGTGGGAGCGTGCTCAGGGCTCTGGGGGTCAGTAATTCGGCCTTCTGGGCAGGAGCGTGGTCTTCCGTGTGTGAACACGTGGCCAGCTTGATACGGAGTGATTTTGCACGTGAAAATCCAGCACGTCTGCATGTAAATCGAGGAAAGGCCCTTAGCGCGTAAGCGCGTCAGCACACGTCTGTACATTCATTGGCCCAAAGGCCACCAGCGTATGCGCGTCTATGAAGTCACGTGCACGTTGAATATGGCACACGTTTGAAATGTTGCGTGTTAAAAAAATGAAAGACATGTCCGAGTGTCAAAGCGTGTAATTGGTGGAAATGGCCCTAGCGCCTACACGCGGAAGTGACAAAGCGTGTAATTGGTGGAAATGGCCCTAGAGGGTACACGCGGAAGTGACAAAGCATGTAATTGGTGGAAATGGCCCTAGCGCGTACACGCGGAAGTGACGCTGGACGTGTGGGCCTGCATAAAAGGTACGTGTAGAACATCATTTCCTTGTACGTGCTTTTCGTGGAGAGCGAGTGGGTGAAATCTGTACTTCTTGTCGTTTCACACGCGATTTACTTCACGGCGTTTCAAGTTCGTACTCCCTGTTACCTCTGACAGCTTTTTCTCTTTTTTCTCTTTTTCTGGTTTTCCTGGGCCTGTTCCCTCAAACAGCGTTCCCTTCTACTGTTGTCCTGTCTCCTCAGACAGCGTACAATTCTTCTTTTGGCGGGGGTGTTGCCAACACACACACGCGCTTCTTTTTCACGCTCTTTTTCCTGGCAGACGGTGAGTCACGCACGTATCTAACATCTGTGCTTGCCCCGTGTGTAGCCTACCCCTTCAGAGGTCATTCTAGGCTGCGTGTAACACGCATACGTTCATTCTTGTGTTACTGGGTGCCACAGCGTAGTGCAGGTTTTTTTTTACCGCACACGTGGTCTAGGAGGGGTTGCGTGCACGTTATCTCCCTTTTTTGGGCTTCCTGTGCGTTGCGTGACCCGTCATCTTTCCCCAGGACCCCCAATTGCCCAGGACAATAGTTTACAGCCACTCCCAAACGCACATTAACATCAGTGCCATGGTTAGGAGGCGAGGAATCCGTAAGGGTGGCAAAGGTGGACGAGCCACAAGTGGTGGCCGTGGTGGATCCGGTAGGGGACGTGGTCATTACTTGTAGGGTGACCCTGTCCCCCCATGTGTGGAGGACAAGTCAAGGGCACCCATAATCCCCCCCGCCCCCCCTGCTTGAGGGTGATGTGGCTGACACCATCCATGCTCAGCCCTTGTTGGACCAGCCCATTGTGGCACCAGACCTGGCTGACTCCATGGCTGACTTCCAGGTCAGCAGGCCTATGACACGTGCGCTGGTGCACGTTGATGTCATCAGGCCACGTGGATCAGGGGCAGCAAGGTCATCTGCTGCCCCAAGTAGGCAGGGTGGAGAGGCTGCAGGGGCAGCTGCGGCTCCATCCACCCCAGCTCTCAAACACCCAGCCAGGACATTGTCGGTCCTAGTCCATCCTGCTGACATTCCCCCTGACACCATTACACTTGAGCCAATGCCTGCACCAACTCCCATGCTGAGTGTGCAATCCCACACTCCTGATACAGAGTCCACCAGGGCTCCTGCCCCTAGTGTCCAGAGTGGCGTAGGACACTCAGGATCACCACCAGCTTCCAAGCGGAAGAGGAAGAGTGCTCGTCCGGCACAGGCTGATGCCCCAGACACGGCTACACAGTCCGGCCCGTCGAGGAAGCCCAGCTTCACGGATGCCGAACTGAATGCACTTGTCGAGTATGTGTCCGCACATGATAACGAAATGGTCATTGTTGCAGGATCCAAGACCACACCTGCACAACGCCAGGCACACTGGCAGACCGTTGCGGACATCGTAAGTGCCCTTGGAATTGTGAGGCACACAGCCAATGATTGCTATAAGCGCTGGAATGACCTAAAGCGCAGGGCAAAGAATAAGCTGGCCTCAAGTCATGCCGCAACTCTAGTGACTGGAGGTGGGTCTCCAGTAGAAGACATGGAACTCACTCCACATGAGTCAGTCGCTGGGACCTACGTCACAGAGGAACAGATCCAAGGCGTGGGAGATCTGCCTGATTATGAGGCATTGTCCGGTGAGTGCACATGCATGTGTGTGTCATCCATGTGCATGGTGTGTGTGTGAGGGCTTCTGTTTGTGTGCCAGGTGAGGGTGTGTGCGCCTGAGTTGTTTGGGTCACCCATGTGCTTCATGCAATACATTCTGCGCAGCAGCATTTGGCCATAGCAGTATCCCTTCTGCCAACAGTAGACATCTAGCCCAACAGCACGCCAGTTGCCCTTGAAGTGTCACCTTACCACAACATTGTTGATTATTTTTCTCTGTTCATTCAGGCAGATTGTTTGCATTCCACCACTTTTACTAGGCATTTCTCAGTCCTCTAGTCACATGTCTGACATGGCTATGGTAAAGTGGAGTGACTTTGTTACCTGGATATCATTTGTTTAGACATGTCCCTGTGCAATCGGACCATTTTGGACTGGCAGCTCCAGGTGAAAAATCAGACCTGTTTGAATTAGAAAAGCTATTACATGAGGGAACTGGACTGAATGAATAAGTGCTGCCCTCCTCTCCATCTTCACTCAATAGCAATGGTACATGCCATCTGTGTGATGGCATGTGTATTTCACCTGGCAATCACAGGCCAATGTGTGATGCCACTGCTAGGCAGCATGCAGCAAATGTGTTCATCTTCCATCTTGGTCATGTGTCAATCAAGTATTGGTTCTGTTGCTTCTCAGCCCTCATTGTGTGCCATGGTGCTAATGCCTGTTTCCATTTGTTTTCTTTTATGTCTTTGCAGGGGAAGACGCACCTGATACTGCTGGGGTTGTGGAGAAGGTGCAGACCCAGGAGGGGTCTGAGGGCCGACCGACCACCAGTGAGGGACGTGGTGTGGTGGTGGGTGAGAACCCACAACTGCTGCAGGTCGTGCTCTCAAGGGGTGTCTCTGGCTGCACCTCCCCCGAGCTGTACTCAGGTGTTGATTCGGATGATGAGACCTACGTGCCGTTGCAGGTGAGTGTTCCTGGGAGGGATTCTGTTCTGTCCGACCCACCTGCACCAGGGTTAAAACCCTCAATGGGGATGTCAGTGTTGGCAGCTACGCCTTTGGTGGTTACGGATGCAGGGTCACACTCTGCGACATCTGATCCTGTTCCTGGGCCAGCAGATCAGAGGGGGAATGCAGTCCTGCAGCCTCAGGCAGTGCCGGCACAGCAAGGCGCAGTTCGCCTTGCCCCAGACAGGTGTGGTGCCCGCCGACGTGGTGGCCGTACGCCACCTGGCAATACCGCATGGGAGCAATCCATTTACGGTATGGCAACCCAACAGGCAACATCATCAGAGATGATGGCTCAGGCCATGGATAGGGTGGCCACTTCCATTGTCCCCCCCGAAAGGCTGATGGAGCGACTACAGCAGGCATCCGACTCCATCTGCCAGTCACACAGGGAGGACATGTTGGCGTCCAACAGGGACAGGCGGGCGGCACTGTCGACTCTGCAGGAAGCCATCTCCATAGAGTTCCAGGGCCACAGGGAAGCCCTGAGGCTGGAACTCCTTCACCTCAGGACGACTCTTGTTGAGCTTGAGGCTTCAACAAACCGAAGGACAGAACAGCAGCTGGAGCGTCTCACCCGTACGCTCTCAGCTGAGATGCAGGCAACTAGGGCGGAGGTCCGGGCATCCCGTGAGTTGTTGCATGGGGACCTCCGCACACTCATCCTCCAGAACGAGACCTACCACACCCGCATGCTTGCAGCCATGGAGGAACAGACTAGGGCCTTGCGTGGGCTGCCTCCCATAGTGCCACCACCTCCGGATGCAGCTGCGCAGGGTGAGAATAGCGACAGCAGTGATACTCCCAGAATAGGGTAGCCGTGTGGGCCATGAGCCCATGGAGGTGGTTTTTTTTCCGCAAGATCCACACAGGTGGGTTTTGGTGTGCACCCTGTCCTCGGACCTCCTGGGTGGCCTCCCCAACCCCCCCAGGCCTATTAATGGCCATTTTTGATTTTTTATTATAATTTTTTTTTATTTATTTTTTATTTTTTTTGGGACAGTGTGTTGCCTTGTGTGGCTTTCGTGGGCATACGCTGCATTGTGGCTGGGCACATGCAGGCTTGTCATGTATTTGGTTCAGAGGCTTGGGTTTTTGTCACACACACCCCTCCTGCTTCCCGTTTCCATGGGCTTGCAAAGGGTGTGCCCAAGTGACATTGACGTACATGGTGACATTGGACTCCCACTACATGTGTGGGTAGTCTAGTCAATACTGTGTATACATTCCTAGTGCATATTGCTGTTGTGTTGTACACTGCATGTTGCATTGATGTGTAACTCATCATCCATGTCTACCTCCTAATTTGCAGGTCCTTTCCTCATGTCTACCCAAGGCCCTCTACTTTGGAGATGGAGTCCATGTTGGCAGCAGTGCACCTACAACTCTACATGGCGGCAACACTGTACAGTTGGAAGTGGTGGGAGTGCAGGCATTTCCAGGTGGTGAGACTACCAATTTCTTACATTCGTAATGTCATGTTAATGGTAGTTTTGAGGGTCAGTAGCTGATAAGTGTAATTGCTAAATACCTGCTCAAGTGTGTTGTTGGTCCTGCATTACTGTGAGCATTTCAGGTGTCGCGAGTTTCAATTAGGGACACTGTACTTTGTGACACTTGTGTCATGTTGTGGGGATTACTTTGTTTACCCGCACATAGCATGACATGGCATGGTGTGACGTGTGGCGGTGCTGGGGATGGGTTGGGTGACATGGCACTGTCCTCATGTTGCATTTTGCTAGTGGGTATTCATTTTAGCTGCATGAATGTGTTTTTTCACAAAACTGCATTGGTGTTGTCTGTGTAGGTAGGGATGCACACATTGTAACACTTCCAGGTGAACAATCTCAGGCTGATATGGTTTTGACGGTTGATTCTCCAGACATTCAGGAAAATTGTCAGGTTGAGTCATCATTGATTGTCAGATGGTATGTGCCAGGGCAGTGTGCACTCCACAGGGGTGTGATTTCTATGTGAAGTAATTAGCCACTAGCTGTGTACGGGCTGCCTCCCCCCGTGCCCTTTCCCCTCCCATGCGCAGCGGGCGAGCATGTGGTTGGGGATGTGGGGGCACCACCATGTCCACAGCCATGCCCCGGCGTGTTGCAACGTTGTGCAGGACACATGCTGCCACTATGATCCTGCACACTACTGGGGGAGCGTATAACAGCTGCCCGCCAGAACGGTCAAGGGAGCGAAAGCGTGACTTAAGCACTCCGAATATGCGCTCCACTATGCCCCTGGTTGCAATGTGGGCTGTGTTATATCTTACCTCGGGTGGCGTGGTGGGGTTCTGAATTGGCGTCATCATGTGGGGGCTGAGAGAGTAGGCACTGTCCCCTGTGGAGGTGGTGATGGGTATCATTGGTGGGGTTGTGACCTTGCTCATTATCTGACATGCATGTGCAGTGGCATTCATACTCACCAAGCAGCCATGTATCGCCATGCCGCCCAGCTTCTAGGTCCCGGCTTAGGGTGGACATTCGGTAAATGAAGCTGTCGTGGGTGGACCCGGGATAGTTGGCATATACTGAGGTGATGATTCCCTTGGCATTACATACTACCTGCACGTTGATGGAATGCCAGTGCTTGCGGTTCCTATAGATGTGCTCAGATGCCCTAGGGGGACGTAGAGCCACATGGGTGCAGTCGATGGCACCTAGCACTTTGGGGAATCGTGCCACACCGTAAAAATCCAGGGCGGCAGCATGCCTTTCTGCAGGTGTTCTGGGCAGGTATATGTGCCTGCGGACTGATGGGCGTGCAGTGATGATGTTCAAGACCTGGTGTAGGCAGCGTGACTGCGTGGCCTGTGACACCCCACCCACTATGGCACTTGTCTGCTGAAATGATCCAGTGGCTAAGAAGTGCAGTACATTGAGGACCTTCTCCAGGGGGCTAAGTGCTTGGGAGCACAGAGTGGGTGATGTGAGGTCATCCTCCCACTCACTCACCAGGTCCAGTATTATGTGTGGTGGAAACCTGTACCTCCCATACATCCCTGGTCATCAGGCATCCCAAAAAGGCTGGTTCTGGGTGTGAAAATTCTGGGCCTGACTATCCTCCTCCTCCTCCTTTGGTAGCCCACGGCCACTGCTGCTAGGAACGGTAAATTCATCCTGGCTTCTGAGCTTGTTATTTTTTTGCGCGCAAATTTATGCGTCGCGGGTCGACGTATGCCTGCTTTCTTACTGGCGTACGTGTTTCTTTGCACGTGTTGTAGGCGAGCATGTGAAACTTCCCGCGCACCCCTGAAATCCACATACCCAGGCCAATAGCGTGTGGAAATTCCCGCGCACCCCGGAATACACGTGCGCTGATGTACTCGCGTGTGTAAGTGCCCGCGCACCCCTGAAATACACGTACATAGGTCAATCGCGTGTACGCGCACTTTGGTCCAATTACACGCGATGACACTCTGACATGCAGTCTTTCCACGTGTGCTCCGTCATCACGTGCTATGAGGGAAACACCCGTGCGGGTCACGTCACAGACACGCTTACGCGCTGAGGGCCTTTGGTCCAATAGAATCGCGTATGCGTGCTGACGCGCTTACGCGCTAAGGGCCTTTTCTCGAATTTCACGCTGACGTGCAGGATTTTCACGTGCCAAATCACTCCGTATCAAGCTGGCCACGCGAAAACACACGGAAGACCACGCTCCTGCCCAGAAGGCCGAATTACTGCCCCCCAGTGCCCCGAGCAGCCTACCACGTGCCATCTGCTGCTGCCTGCCTGCCTGCCTGCTGCCACCATGCCCTGCCATTTGGTGCCTGCACATCAGCCATCTGCAGGGGTCCAGTTGCTGTGTCCACCCCTGCTCGAACAGAAGACTCCCGACTGGGATAACATCGCTCCACAGCCCAGCCCCAGCACCCAGTTGCCCACCCACTCTGGGGTTGCCATGTCGGGCACTTCAACATCTGGCACCAGTGGCAACCCCAGGCCAGAGGGGCAGAGGGGCACCAGTTTCACTGCCACCGAAGTTGGTGTCCTGGTGGAGCATGTCCTGGGGCAGTATGATGCCCTCTTTGGATCGTCCCGCGCCAGCAAGGAAGGACGGGAGAGGATCTTGCCCGACTGTGTGGTTGCCATCAACGCGGTGGGGGTGGCAACCCGCGACGTCCAGAAGATCAAGAAGCGCTGGGAGGACTTGAGGTCCAGGACCCTCGTGAAGGCCCGGCGCCTCGTGGAGGAGGGCCGGGGCCACATGAGTTACATCCAGATGAGGGTCCTGGAACGCGTACGCCCAGCGCTCCACGCCCAGATCCTTGAGAGGGAGACCCGTCTGGAGTTGAGCGGTAAGTGGCCAAGCATTGCTGTGTGAGACAGGGCATGTTGCGGTGTGCTGGTTGTCTGATACTTGCCTGTATGTGTGACATAGGCCATGTACGCATGTATGTGTGCAGGGACATCATGGTAATGCATGTGCGACCAGTGATGTGTGAACCACATGGTCGTTGCATGTGTTTAAATGCGACATGGGGAGCCCTATGCAGATTTTGCACATGAGAGCATGCCAGTCTCTGTTCCTGGACATGGGTGGGGGTGAGGGATGGGTGCTGATGCCAGGTACATATATGGTAGCCATGTCTGTGTGCCTGACCTGCGTGTCTGTGACTTGTGAATGCCATGGATGCATGACACATGTCTGTGACAATGCACAGATTCACTGATGCAGCCTAGTTATCCTTGTATCCGCTGTGTTTGGGGTGTATGAGGCCAGATGGATGTGACTGAGGTGAAGTGTGTGCATGTGATAGGCATGGCCCATGATGCATGTGAGTTCCATATCATTGTATGTTTCAAGAGTCCATTGGACATGTATGGAAATGTCCATGGCATGCACCATGCCTGTTACTGTGTGTGTTTTGCCTGGACTGACCCATGTGTTGCTGAGGGACATGATGGAAGTGTACTTTGACAGTGGTACTCATCCTCTATTGCTTCCTGTATAGGCGACCATTGTACAGTACCCTGATGCTTGTGTTCTATGTCTCCCTCTACGCTGCGGCTAGTGAAGAAGAGGGCAGAGACGGAGCTGTGAAGCAAGGCGACGGGGATGCCCCCACGGCTGCAGCGGAAGGGGTGGGTGAGCCCCCACAGGGGCCTGCTACGGCGGAAGACGGTGAGGAGCCATCTAGGTTGGTGGTTTCCACAGAGGAGGAGGAGGCCGCCACTGAGGCACACATGGGGCCTGGTGGGGGCATCCCTGCTTTTGCAAGTGGTGCAGTCCAGGGGCAGGGGCAGGAGGCAGAACAGGTCACCGTGGAGGGGCCTGTGCATGTCGCTGTCCCTGACCTTGTGAGTGCACCACCATGCACCAGCAGGGATGCCCCGTCCCAGGCCCGTCCGCAGGTAGAGGGGATGTCCATGTCACCTGACTCCCCTCCACCTGTGGTCGAGGGGACCCGTGGCCGTATGGAGAAGGTCCTGATTGGGGTCACGATGTGCGCGGGTGCAATTCGTGATGACGTGCGTGCTTCCCGGGAGGAGCACGCACGTCATCACGAAGAGCACCGTGCCGACGTGGCCAAATTGGGATCTTCCATGTTCGGGGGTTTCCTGCATGTGTCGGCCAATCTGGCGGCCCTCTCCTCCTCTGTGGAGGCTATACGCCGGTCATTCTCCTTGCCGTCTTCCAGCCCAGATGCCACCAGGGCCCCCTGTGGACCTGCCCTGACCAATGCAGCCAGCTCGGTGGGGATCCCATCCCTGCCACAGTCGGGAGTCGGAGGTCCAGCAGGGGTGGACACCACAGCAACTGTACCCCAGCAGATGGAGGATGTGCCGGCATCATCAGGCAGGGCACGGTACGACGGCGTCGGTGGATTCCATCAGCCTGGATGCCGTTGTGCTGGCAGAGGCGGTTGCGTCGGAGGCAGCAGCAGAGTCAACGTGGGGGGCATAATGGCTCGGGGCCATCAACATCGGAGGGGCAGGCATCAGCCGGAGGGCAGGAGGACCCAGGACGGGAAGTATCTTCCGTGTGGCTGCGGTTGGGCCAGCAGATAGGTGCGGAGCGGCGGCGGGCGGAAGAGGCGCGGCTCACGATGGTCAGGGCAGAGAACTCCATGCGGAGGGCCCTGAGGCGGGCCAAGTGCCTCGAGGCAATCCGCAGGGGTTTGGAGGTGCAGATGGCGTCGTCCCTGCGGACCCTCGGGGCAATGGAACAGGACCGCCTCCGGGACATCGAAGAGGAGTTTGATGATGCCCTGGCCCGGAACACCACGGAGTGAGCCGCTGGACTTGCCCGCTGCCTTTGTATATAGTTCTTTAGTTTTAGGTTTCCTTTGTTTCTTCTTATGATTTGGAGTCGACAGACACTGCTCCACTTTTTGTATATAGTTGCATTTTAGTTAGGGTTTTTTGTAGGTTTCCTTTGTTCAGTTGGGCTCATGGACCCTTGGATGTTTTGTACATAGTTCTTCATTGGATTGTTTTATTTTTATTGTTTTTATTTATTCACCATGGAGCAATGGTCTTTGTATTTATTTTTCTCTCTCGGATTGATTTTATTTTTAATGTGACTTTGGACAACATTTTTTTGAATTTGGATTTGTAGTTTTGAGTTTTTTTGACGGACATGCAGCTTATCTTTTTTTTATTGCCATTGTAGTTTGTTTCATTTCATTTGCATTCCATTTTTTTTAATACAATTTTGTTTTCATACTTCACTGTATGGTATCATCTCATTGGTTTCATGCATGTCATGTTGGGTGTTTTCCCATTCAATTGCAACCATTGTGTGTGACGGACATGGGTTCATTTGCTTTAGGAACATTGGGGGTGTAACATGTAATTTCCATTTCCATGTGGGTGAATGGGTTACTTGGTAGGGACTTTTGGCTGTGGAGGCTGACCATAACGCACATGATTGGGGATTGTAAGGACCTGGGTGCAGGGGGACATGAGTGGGGGCCTGGTGGAGGCTGCCCATGGTGGCTGGGGGGTGGGGTGGGTGGGAGACATGAGTGGGGGCCTGGTGGAGGCTGCCCATGGTGGCTGGGGGGTGGGGGTGGGTGGTAGACATGAGTGGGGGCCTGGTGGAGGCTGCCCCTGCACTGCTGGGGGTGGGGGTGATAGGGGACATGAGTGGGAGCCTGGTGGGGGCTGCCCATGGTGGCTGGGGGTGGTGGGAGACATGAGTGGGGGCCTGGTGGTGCTGCCCCTGCACTGCTGGGGGGTGGGGGTGGTGGGAGACATGAGTGGAGACCTGATGGAGGCTGCCCCTGCACTGCTGGGGGGTGGGGGTGGGGGTGGTGGGAGACATGGGTGGGAGCCTGGTGGGGGCTGCCCGTGCTGGCTGGGGGGTGGGTGGGAGACATGAGCGGGGGCCTGGTGGAGGCTGCCCCACAGTGCTGGGGGGTGGGGGTGGCGGTAGACATGGGTGGGAGCCTGGTGGGGGCTGCCCATGGTGGCTGGGGGGTGGGGGTGGTGGGAGACATGAGTGGGGGCCTGGTGGAGGCTGCCCCTGCACTGCTGGGGTGGGGGTGATAGGGGACATGAGTGGGGGCCTGGTGGAGGCTGCCCCTGCACTGCTGGAGGTGGGGGTGATAGGGGACATGAGTGGGGGCCTGGTGGAGGGTGCCCCTGCACTGCCGGGGGATGGGGGTGGTGGTAGACATGGGTGGGAGCCTGGTGGGGGCTGCCCATGGTGGCTGGGGGGTGGGGTGGGTGGGAGACATGAGTGGGGGCCTGGTGGAGGCTGCCCCTGCACTGCTGGGGGATGGGGGTGGTGGTAGACATGGGTGGGAGCCTGGTGGGGGCTGCCCATGGTGGCTGGGGGGTGGGGGTGGTGGGAGACATGAGTGGGGGCCTGGTGGAGGCGGCCCCTGCACTGCTGGGGGGTGGGGGTGGTGGTAGACATGGGTGGGAGCCTGGTGGGGGCTGCCCATGGTGGCTGGGGGGTGGGGTGGGTGGGAGACATGAGTGGGAGCATGGTGGAGGGTGCCCCACAGTGCTGGAGGGGTGGGGGGTGGGAGACATGAGTGGGGGCCTGGTGGAGGCTGCCCCTGCACTGCTGGGGGTGGGGGTGATAGGGGACATGAGTGGGGGCCTGGTGGAGGCTGCCCCTGCACTGCTGGTGGGTGTGGGTGATAGGGGACATGAGTGGGGGCCTGGTGGTGCTGCCCCTGCACTGCTGGGGGGTGGGGGTGGTGGGAGACATGAGTGTGGGCCTGGTGGTGCTGCCCCTGCACTGCTAGGGGGTGGGGGTGGTGGAAGACATGAGTGGGGACCTGCTGGAGGCTGCCCATGGTGGCTGGGGGGGTGGGGTGGGTGGGAGACATGAGTGGGGGCCTGGTGGAGGCTGCCCCTGCACTGCTGGGGGTGGGGGTGGTGGTAGACATGGGTGGGAGCCTGGTGGGGGCTGCCCCTGCACTGCTGGGGGTGGGGGTGATAGGGGACATGAGTGGGGGCCTGGTGGAGGCTGCCCCTGCACTGCGGGGGGTGGGGGTGGTGGGAGACATGAGTGGGGGCCTGGTGGTGCTGCCCCTGCACTGCTGGGGGGACGGGGTGGTGGGAGACATGAGTGTGGGCCTGGTGGAGGGTGCCCCTGCACTGCTGGGGGTGGGGGTGGTGGTAGACATGGGTGGGAGCCTGGTGGGGGCTGCCCATGGTGGCTGGGGGTTGGGGTGGGTGGGAGACATGAGTGGGGGCCTGGTGGAGGCTGCCCCTGCACTGCTGGGGGGTGGGGGTGATAGGGGACATGAGTGGGGGCCTGGTGGAAGCTGCCCCTGCACTGCTGGGGGTGGGGGTGATAGGGGACATGAGTGGGGGCCTGGTGGATGCTGCCCCTGCACTGCTGGGGGTGGGGGTGATAGGGGACATGAGTGGGGGCCTGGTGGAGGGTGCCCCCAGTGGCTGGGGGTTGGGGGTGGTGGGAGACATGAGTGGGGGCCTGGTGGAGGCTGCCCCTGGTGGCTGGGGGGTGGGGGTGGTGGGAGACATGAGTGGGGGCCTGGTGGAGGCTGCCCCACAGTGCTGGGGGGGTGGTGGTGGTGGTAGACATGGGTGGGAGCCTGGTGGGGGCTGCCCATGGTGGCTGGGGGGTGGGGGTGGTGGGAGACATGAGTGGGGGCCTGGTGGAGGCTGCCCCTGCACTGCTGGGGGTGGGGGTGATAGGGGACATGAGTGGAGGCCTGGTGGAGGCTGCCCCTGCACTGCTGGGGGTGGGGGTGAAAGGGGATATGAGTGGGGGCCTGGTGGAGGGTGCCCCTGCACTGCTGGGGGATGGGGGTGGTGGTAGACATGGGTGGGAGCCTGGTGGGGGCTGCCCATGGTGGCTGGGGGGTGGGGTGGGTGGGAGACATGAGTGGGGGCCTGGTGGTGGCTGCCCCTGCACTGCTGGGGGGTGGGGTGGTGGTAGACATGGGTGGGAGCCTGGTGGGGGCTGCCCATGGTGGCTGGGGGGTGGGGGTGGTGGGAGACATGAGTGGGGGCCTGGTGGAGGCTGCCCCTGCACTGCTGGGGGTGGGTTGATAGGGGACATGAGTGGGGGCCTGGTGGAGGCTGCCCCTGCACTGCTGGGGGTGGGGGTGATAGGGGACATGAGTGGGGGCCTGGTGGAGGGTGCCCCTGCACTGCTGGGGGTTGGGGGTGATGGTAGACATGGGTGGGAGCCTGGTGGGGGCTGCCCATGGTGGCTGGGGGGTGGGGTGGGTTCGAGACATGAGTGGGGGCCTGGTGGAGGCTGCCCCTGCACTGCTAGGGGGTGGGGGTGGTGGTAGACATGGGTGGGAGCCTGGTGGGGGCTGCCCATGGTGGCTGGGGGGTGGGGGTGGTGGGAGACATGAGTGGGGGCCTGGTGGAGGCTGCCCCTGCACTGCTGGGGGGTGGGGGTGGTGGTAGACATGGGTGGGAGCCTGGTGGGGGCTGCCCATGGTGGCTGGGGGGTGGGGTGGGTGGGAGACATGAGTGGGGGCCTGGTGGAGGGTGCCCCACAGTGCTGGGAGGGTGGGGGGTGGGAGACATGAGTGGGGGCCTTGTGGGGGCTGCCCCTGCACTGCTGGGGGTGGGGGTGATAGGGGACATGAGTGGGGGCCTGGTGGAGGCTGCCCCTGCACTGCTGGGGGGTGGGGGTGATAGGGGACATGAGTGGGGGCCTGGTGGTGCTGCCCCTGCACTGTGAGGGGGGGTGGTGGGAGACATGAGTGGGGGCCTGGTGGTGCTGCCCCTGCACTGCTAGGGGTGGGGGTGATAGGGGACATGAGTGGGAGCCTGGTGGGGACTGCCTATGGTGGCTGGGGGGTGGGGTGGGTGGGAGACATGAGTGGGGGCCTGGTGGAGGCTGCCCCTGCACTGCTGGGGGTGAGGGTGATAGGGGACATGAGTGGGGGCAAGTATATATTTAATTTAAAAGAAAGTTTTTGGGAATGGGTTTCGGTGGGAATTTCATTTTGGGGACAAGTATCTTTTGGTTTGAAAGGCAATGTTTGTGACTGGAACAAACACCTTTTTGTTTTGAAGGCACTATTTTGGGGATGGTGACAATCATCAATTTCATTTTGGGGGCAAGAATACCCCAATTATTTTAGGTAGCTATAACATTACTCCCTGCCTGGGTTTCAAACTATCGACAGATGGGGGGCCTCATGTTATTGTTGACTGTAAAAAGAGAAAGGCTCGGCAACTGACATGTCTGATCAATACATTTACCAAGCAAACAGCTGGGTTCTCGCTGGAGGGGATCTTAAAGCTCTAAATCAGAGCTTTACTCCAGCCATCCTTTATGTACTAGACACCCTCGACATGAGGGACTTGACTTGGCTAAACATGGTGGAGGTTTACTTTTGGAGGAAGCTCCTGTGCCTCCCACCTACAACCCCAATGGCCTATATTGAGAAAGACTTTTTCAACCTTAGAAACAGTGTTAGCGCTCTGATGGAGAAGTGTAGCTAAATTGAATATGAAAAAAAGTAGAGATGCAGACCAGGAGATATGTCATTTTTTGTAAATCATAATAAGAGATATTTACCTCTATATTACTTTGTAAATTTTGCAACAAATATAAGGCTACAGGAACACTAGAATTGGATCGAGCAAATATGGCGCTCTTAAAAATATAAACAACCATTAGATACGTGCGCGTGACGTCATTACGTGATGCAACGTGCGAATGACGTCATTCCGCACGCGACACACGCATGACATCACTCCGCACGCGACTCTATGTGAAACCCATTCACAACATGTGGAGTTCACTGACCACATCAGACAGTATCGAGAGAGCGAGGAAAACACCGTTCACATGGTAAGCAAGGTCTTTTACAACTATTTACAATTCTTAAGAAAACTTGGTATTTAGACTAACTTCGTTGCTTCGAACAGTCTTTAAGCTCAAAGTCCGCACAAGCAAACTTAGATACTAAACCAAACCGTACTGTTCCAAGGCAACATATGAGTTCATTTACATTGTCAAAATCCAGGAATCAGTTGTACATGAAGATAATACTGAACTATTGAAGTATAACAAATAAGGATGATTATGACTAGAATTTTTTTGGAAAGTACCTTTGACCCAGAGATACAAATATAAACTAGATGCTCTTCACTCTTTCAGACCAAACCGGATGGAATTAATAATATTACCTACATCAAAGGAACCATCATATACATGAACAAGATTTGATATTTAGTTGTAAGTATCTAACTCAACATTGACTGTATAAACGTCAACATAAGACACTCTGTTCAAAATTGCCCATTTTTCTCTTTTTTCTCTTTATTCCCACCTTTTTCCTCTCAGATCTTTCCATTTGCCTATCTACCTACAAATTCCTCCTGAAGAACCGCCATAAACCATGTGGCGGAGAAACACGTGTTCCGGATGGAATTAATAATATTACCTACATCAAAGGAACCATCATATACATGAACAAGATTTGATATTTAGTTATCTTTCCATTTGCCTATCTACCTACAAATGAGGATAATATTACCTAGTGAATTAAACTAGGGCTTCGCAATTTTCGAGCAACAACGTGAAGACAACATTGACTAAACTTTGAACCAATTCAAATTGAGGCCAATACTGCCTAGTGAATTAAACTAGGGCTTCGTAATTTTCTAGTGACAACGTGGGATACAGCAACTTAGTGAATTCAACTAAAAACTTAGAACCAATCTAAATTTTGAATTCTTTTGTCTCTCCATCAACCCAAATGTCGAGTGAATTATACTAAGGCTTCGCAACTTTCAAGTGACAACGTGGGACACAGCAACTTAGTGAACTCAACGAAAAACTTTAAACCAATTTAAATTTTGCATTCTTTTGTCTTCCCATCAACTTATATGTTATGTTCAAGATGTAAAAAGGAATCCCTATTTGTTTACAGCACAATAGAATTCTGAATAAAAATGACAAATGGAACCTAAAAACGAGAAAGTCTCTATATTATAACATTTAATTTTGGAGAAGCGCTAGAGGAGGGCTTCTCTTCGTTTTAACCCCAATGGCCTACTCGAGATTAGAGCTGGGATTAATGTCACTCATGAGCCAAGCCAGTATGCAAAGGGGCGTACTATGCATGAAAGCAAGGGACAGTCCAACGTGTAAACTGTTGAATTTAATGGGCACAAAATATTACAGGGAAAGCAACCACGACTATATCACTCTAAACAAGACATCCTTTTTAACCATAGGATGGTCCCCTGATTTTACAAGAGAAACTAGGCCTGAGGTGTTAAAAAAAACTGTTTAAAAATAAGGTGAAACAATGGTACAGGGTAGGTTACTTCACACACCTGAAAAAGTTGCACAACTTTAAATATATTGAAGGGATAGTTCATTGCTACTTTTAGCCACAAGAATATCTTCTGAAATGCCCAAGTCCAGCAGTTTGAATGTTTAGGTTGAAATGGTGGACTAACCAGTTGCCATTGCTCGCACTGCAGTGAGCCCAAGCTAAAATACTGGCTGACCAGACATATTTTCATATGTTTAGGCTACAAGATCATAAGGAAAGACCCAGGCACGTGCTGACATTGTGTCCTAAATGGAGCCCCACATATCTGACAAGGTGAGGGCAGTTCGTGGGGAGCTACGACGCAATCAAAAGTGACAAATTCGGGACTTACTGTTTAAATACTGACCTCAAAACGGTGCACATGGCTCTGTTTTCAGTGTGGCAAGCGATCCTAGGGGGCACCACTAGATAACACATGGGCGCCCCTTGGTATCACCTCATAATCTCAGATTCTATGATGAAAGCAAGAATATAACAACAATTCTGATATGAATCTGTTAACACGCTTGGGGAGAAACCTCTTTGCTTAATTGTAAATGTAAAATGATTTTTATGATTTTAATGAATTTTATTAAAGTAAAAAGGAACATTTTAGAACATTTTAGGGAACACAACAAAATATGAAATATTAATGAAATCTTAAGGTTTTATGAATACTTGTACTACTGAAATTATGTGTTATATGTTGTCTATTGTTATTATATGTAAGTTAATTTTGTAAAGGTTCTTTTTAGAATCAATACAAATAAATAAAATAAATAAATACAAATAAATGATTCCTGCTAAGAAAGAGTGTGAACGTTTCAAATTCTTCCAAGCTCCCCCCTGCGTAAATCTATTTAGAAGTTAATTAAATTAATATATAGTCAACTATGCTAAGGGTGTACACAATTTCCCAACCATCAACTAATGGAAGGGAAACCACTGATGAAAGGTAATAGGTTAATTAATTGATCCCCACGCTGACATTTGGTTGTACAATCTACATTCTTTTGGACATTTCTGGGCTTGGTACTCATGGAAACTGAGCAAGTCTTCACTTTTTGGGGAAAAAAAAGATTCTAGCCAGTAATTAAGTTAATATGATCCCACAGCAATCCTCCCTATATGGCTCCAGGTTAAGTATCACAGACTCTGTTTTCTGGTCTACCCAGCAATGGAAATCTCCAGCCCTCTTCCTATTTCCACCCTGATGATGTTTCAGCAGATCTCCTTCGGTGATATTTAGCAGCTGTCCCCTTTTCAACAGTGCAAGACCATTTTACTCTCCAAGGTCCTCCCACAGAAAATTAATATTATGCATGCTAATGTATGATCTTGCAACCGGGATTAGAGAGTTACATTTGTCTCCACCCACAAAGTCCAACCCCTCTCTAGGGATTAGTTCAGGAGTCTAGAACAGAAATCTTGCAAATCCCCTTTGAGAGTAACATTTTATTTTCATGTCCAATTTTAAACAAAAAGTACCTACATGGCAACATTTTGTAATTTTCCAATAAATGCCATGAAATATATATATTAATATTCCCCTCCTCGTGATGGATTGGTGTAGCTTACTTTCATTTCGGCACCTCAATGCACAGATGCTCTTTTCACAAAATGTATGATAGTTATGAACGTGAAATTGAAACTCCTGATGCCTAATTTTATGACCCATCAGATGACCAATTCTTAGATTCAGGACATTTTAGGGGCAGCCAGAAACACATTTTAGCTTGCCATTGCAATTCCACAATCCACATGTGGATAAACTTTATTTCAACAAAATCGCCTTAATGTGATCTTTAAAATTGCATATGAATGAAGCAGTGTGACTTATGGTTGCTGAGAAAGCCACTAGTTATGACAGTCCATTTAAACTAATGGGAAATCCAAACATGTTATACAAATCCAAACCCCCATTTCTCCATGTAGGTTTCATTTCTCTGCAAGCATGTCACCAGAGACTTTTGGGCTGAATGTTGGTTTAAGGCCGGGGTAAATGTCATTAGCCTTTTGTTTTATGAATGTTGATAGGTTGAGGAGATCCTTATCATGCAGCAGACAGTTCACCTCTGCCCTGTGATGCCATGAGGCCAAGCTGACATCTGGTATTTTGTCCTGTAATCTGAAGTCAACTACAATTTTGATCTCAAACTTTATATTTCTAAGCATTTCCAACCTCCAGGGCTTGGTCTGTGTTGATCTGGCCTTGTTGTAAATACTTGGTGTATATCGGCTTCACAGAGATTTTTTCAATTGTTGCCGGTATTTCACATGTGCAGCATATTATACATTTTAATACATTGGGCCTCATTATAAGTTTGGCGGTAGCTTTGCCGGTAAAACTGGCAGGCTGCCGCCAAACCTCTGAAAAATTCCAGTGCCCACGGATGGTCAATTACCGGGTCATTACGGCCCTGCCGGACCCGGTAATTGTCCATTCACGGGCATTCACGGGCACTGGAATCGGGAGCTTGGATGAACCGGCACCATTGAGAATGGTGCCGTGCATCCGATATGCTCTGCTCGCGGGTGCCTGTACGGCTGCCAGGACAGACCTGGTGGCCGTAATGACACACGCGAGCAGAACTCGTAGTTTGCCGGTCCAGGAACTGTGCTACCAGCAAGGTTACCGGTACCGTAGTGCCCGGACCAGCAAACTTGTAATGACCCTCATTGCATCTTGCCACCACACACCAAGTCTTTTCCCTGATATCTTTCTTTCAGCCGGCGACATTTCGTTTCCTGCCTTGATTTAAAACTACAAAATGCACCAGCAAGGGCATTTTGGTTTCAGTATTTGAAAACCCTGCTTTACATATAGAAGGGGCCTTTGATATTCTCATGCAAATGAAAGGTAAAGTCTGCTTTTTCATTTCGACCTTTCCCTTTTTAATGAAAGATAGGCCTTTTGATTTCCAGTCCATGGCCATTCACATAGCATTTCCATTTTATCTCAACTCTTCTTTGTTTTTCTTGTAGGCTGTTATTGAACCCCACAGGCTAACAATGACTTTACTTGGTATTGGCCAGTTACTCTAGACTGGCATTCCCCACCCAAATATGTGCATCCGTTTTTAAGAAGTATGTGAATTGTTTGGAATAACCAATTCAGGGCTACCATTGTATACTATTCTTTCTCTTAGGCCACCCTCCCACCCCTGTTCCTACATCACACACTCAGGAAGTCACCTGTTACACCCCAGGCAAACCTCTGACAACCTACCACCACTATCTCCCACAAGCTCGTCTCTTCCATTTTCTAGGGGACAACCCTTGAGCCCCTAGAGCCCCTTGAGCCCCTTGAGCCCCTGCCACTCTTACTCTACCCAATGCCCCCAGTCACTGCCCCCTCCACCTTCACTGGTTTGACCGTGCGCTTTTTTGCCCTATTCGATTCCATGAATACGTGTTGTAGGCGAGCGTGTGGGCGTTCCGCGCACTTGCACCCTGTACTTCCCCCGTGACGCCCACATTTTGGCAAGTTGTTCCCCATTCCGAGTGTTACGCCCCGTGTTCCGCCTACTTTTGTTGGGTGCGCCGCGCTATGTGCGATTTTCGCTGTGGCCTGTGTGATTTTCGCTGTGACCTGGCGCACGCCGTTAGATGGCCTGTGCGCCAAAGTGCGCCACGCCCTTTTTTAGTGCACATCCGATGGTTTTCTCGTGCACGGCCTTCCATGAATCGATGTGCGCTGCTTTTCGTGCGATTTTCGCACTTGCACTGCGATTTTCGCTATTCCACTGCGAATCGCACGTTTTTGGCTACTTGCGCTACGCTAATTATTCCATGAATCGGCCTGTAAAAGAGTTCGCGGACATCAAACTCAGTAGAAGAGGTTCAGTATGTTCAATTTGACATGTACATAAAGTCAGAGTTATTATTATTAAATTGTGGTACTAAAAACCTATGAAATTCAGTGAAAAAACTTTGTTAAAGGGATATTATGGTTAAGTTGCGCTACTTAAAACCTATGAAATTCAGTGAAAAAACTTTGTTAAAGGGACGTTATGGTTAAGTTGCGCTACTAAAAACCTATGAAATTCAGTGAAAAAACTTTGTTAAAGGGACGTTATGGTTAAGTTGTGCTACTAAAAACCTATGAAATTCAGTGAAAAAACTTTGTTAAAGGGACGTTATGGTTCCAAGTAAAACCGAAAAACCCTGAAATTCGCCAGTTATGGTAAGCTAAGCAACCATAACTCACGCCACCACCGTGCACTGCTAAGACTAACACCCACGACATCAAAGATGACATCACAAATTTCATTGATGACATCACTGATGACATCACATGTCTGGCTCACTCTTTTTTCCTTCACTAACATATCTAGGCCACATGGTTTTCTTCAGTAACAGTCAGAAACGAAATATTTTATTTTATTTGTAGACATATCCTTCAAGTAGGTTCTTACAGTAATTTCCTTAGAGTCCAGTCACATCATATGAAACATATACATAGGGGAAGACACAAGCTTGAAATACAGCAATCCTTTTTGTGCATAAAGATAATCAATAGAGTTATCAGCACTTTCTGATAGCTCTGTTGTTTTTTCATGGCTGTACTTTCCCTGTATATAGTCATATTTGTATACATTGTACTCACACTACTTTCCTTAGGGTCCAATCACATCAAGTGATACATATACATAGGGTAAATAGCAGCTTTGAAACAGAGCAATCATTTATTTGCATGAAAATAATCAGTTAGGTTATGAATTATTTCTGCTACTACTTCTGCTTTTTTGCTAACTTCACTTTCCCTGTATATACCCATATTTGTATGTGTTCTTGTCTCTTTGTGTTTTGTCTGTAGTAATGCAATTATGTAATACATTGGTTTTATTAGCTGCTTATTACATATTTCACAGAACACAAAATTATATTAAGAAAACAATTATCATTTCATTATTCAACATATCAACATTACGAATATTATACCTTCATCTTGTACGCTGCACACAATGCTATGTTTCTGCATGAGTAGCTTAGTATACTAGATAGAACCCCATAATAGAATGCTATTTATATCAATGTATCGTTCAACGCACTAATTAGGGTATGATATTTATTGCAATGATCCTTGACACTTTTTTCTCAACATTATAATAAGAATCCCTTGTACACATATTTTATGAAAAGTAAACACACATGTGATGTCAGCAGTGATGTCATCAATGACATTTGTGGTGTCATCTTTGATGTTGTGGGTGTTAGTCTTAGCAGTGCACGGTGGTGGCGCCAGTTATGGTTGCTTAGCTTACCATAACTGGCGAATCGGAAGAGTGACCTACAGGATCATTGATTTCCAACAATTGATGAGAGTGTTATCATGTCTGTCTACAGAACTCATCCGGAGAAATGACACTTTTTCCAGTGTTTTATGGTCCCTACCACATTGGAATCTTTACCCGAGTTAGCAAAGACCAAAATTCTGCTTTTCCTCATGAAAGCTTCTGATGATCCAGCTATCCTTGTCAGTTACTGCCCCTTTGATTTGACTCTATTCAATTTACAAAATTCTGAAGAAGATGGCTAATTCCCAACTCCTGAATATATTAGAAATAAATTACCATAAATTAGAATTGTGACATCAAAAGGTCACATATCTGTTCTCCTTTTCTGGAGAAACAAGTTACTCCAGTCCCTGGAAGTTTAAATGCCTGGTTGTCCTCATCCTCATCTAACTATCAGCGGCCTTTGACAATGTTAGCCTTGCCCCTTTTTTTGGGCCAATCGGAAACCACCTTTGATATTAATGAGAGCGCCTTTAGGTGGTGTTCTTCCTTTCTATGGGACAGTGGGTACATACTAGGTCTGGTCCATATACATACTATGCCCTGAATCTACAACTGTGGAGTACTCCAATTCTCTATACTGTTCCCATGCCTCTTCTACACTTACTTGGTAACTCTTTGTAAGCTCAATGCTCCTTTTTCCTCCATGTCAAGACCTATAAAGATGACATGCAGATCACCTTCATGCTGGCAGAAATAGTTCTCTGACACCCAGTACGACTGCATCCTGTTTCTCCTACATCCAAACCTGAATGACCACCAACAAGCTTGGCCTCAATAAAAGTAAAAGAAAACAATTTACAAAGACTTTAGCATCATTCCTTCCTTGCCCTTTGTCTGGCCCCCACTATGGGCCTCCCTCCACTCCTCTTCTGACAGCTAGAAACCAAGGCATTAATTGTGATGCTTTGCTTTCCTTCATCCCTCTGGTCCATGAACCAATCAAGAGAAATCACACTTGGAACTACATGTACTTACGCGCATTCTCCCTTTCCTGCATTATTCTCACAAAGAAGAAGGAACAAATGAGATTTTACTCTCAAGAATTAACTACTGTGATAGTTTCTAACTAGGTCTCCTAAATCTTTTCTTCATCAGCTAGAAATCATATAGAAAAAGGTGACTATGTTTATCTTTGACCATCAATACACTTGAAGTCATGCGGGTATTCAGATTTTGACCCCTTCCCTGTAGATTTTATCACATCCTGAGCAGAACCAATTATGTCACTTTTTTATAAAATTAAACCGTGTGCTTTTTTCCCTGTAAATAACTAAATGTCCCGATCCAGAAAAAAGCTCACTGTCCCTTGGAGTGTAGTGTCCCTAGTTAGGCGCTGGTGTGTCGCCTCTCTATATGGGAAGGGAAGGGAAAAAGGGGGCGTAGAACGCTCTCCCTATCCTGGCTCACTACTTTCCTATGCTAAAAATGCACACTGAGGTCAGTCAACAATTATCTTTTAATGGTGTTGCTGACCCTTCATGTGTCTTATCATAAAAAGGTGGTATGACCACCGTCTCATAGAAGTATTTCCAATCTGTTGATTTAAAACAATTATTCTCTATGTCGTATCACCCAGAACACTATTCAATTATCGTGAGTCTGGTGGGTTGTGTCGACCGGTTTCAGCGGGGTAACTCATTTGACGCTTTCTTCAGGACCTATTTTAGTGCCCTATGTGAGCACTTAGTTTAAAAAGAACAGTTCTGGTTGTGGCTGTCTGTTAATTTCTTTAACTGGTGCGGATCTCTTCCACAGAAATGGGACATTTCTTCATTGCGCCCATTCCCTGTAAGGGAAAATACATACATATCAGGGGATTGGAGGTGACATGACTACTATTCCCAATATTCAGATATCCTAAATAAATCTTACCGGAACCTTTGGGGCTTGTGTGATATCTCTGTGATTCCGGTTGCTGTGATTCGTCTGGTGTTTTGTCTAATGGGACCCTATGAGGAGAATCGTCACTGATGAGTGTTACATTCTGTTTATCTTTGGCCTGAATACTAGTGACAATATTATGAATGCACTGAATTCCTTTCACTGGCTCCAGGTCAAAGCCTGAATCCCCTATAGAACTCTTTCTATCATTTGCCAGGCCTACTGGGGTTTGGCCAGAGTATATTCCTTCATATATTTTTACTACTGAGTCAGCCCACTAGAAATCCAGAGAAAAAGGCAGTAGACAATGTCACATATCTCCCCCTCTTCATTTTGACACCCATGTGGTTCTGCCGTTGGATACTGACTTTAGTAGATTATGTTTGCTTGGAGCCTAGCTGTTCAATGTATTAGTGAGAAGGAGTATGGTTGGAGGGCCAGGAACCAAGTCAGGATAAGTAAGTTGGAGGGGCATAGTTGGTGGTGTGAGAAACCAAAGGGTGTCTCACCGACTACTCCCTTTGGATCTATCATCCAGGTGGCCGGGGCACGGCCATCGCTATTGGATCCACAGCTTGGGGGTAGACCAGTGTGGGAGGATCACCTGGGTGAGGGGTCCCTGTGGAGTGGGAGTGGGGCACCCGGAGGAGAGACATGGTATCCCTGTACCCATTGCCCTGTAGAACACCATCATTCCAAGTACTGTCTAGGAACTGTATCCCCCCTTTTGCTACACACACTTTGCTGCACGTTCAAAGAGTTTCAGGGAAAGACCGACTCACACATAACCAGTCTGTCTGACATGTCCCAACACCAGGGTCAGGCAGAGTCAGGTACTTAACCTTAATGACTTGCACCTGAATCCTATCACGTTTCCCCACTGGGATAAAAGACAGAGCATGAGAGCGCCGGGAGAGCAAGGCGAGAAGGGCAAGCTAAGCAAGCAAGACCAGCAGAACGGAGGGCAGGAAATCCCAGGAAGGCAACGCAAATATGGAAGCAGAACAGATATGACCAGGAGGTAAAGGAAAGGCTGTGGTCCTACCAGCTGGGAGGTGAAAGTTGCTATAGAATCCCAAAGGGGCAACTCACTGCCACTGTGATACCTCCTTCATGTGCTGCAGGAGGACTTGAAAGGAGCCTAACCGTGCTCGGCCAAAAGCCTTGACTGAACAGAAGGTTTTTTATAAACTGTATCAGCTGCTGCTGATAAGTGAAAAGGCAGACCGGTTTGCGATGGTGAATAAAGAATATTAACATTTGAAGTGCTTGTTAGAATGTCGAGAAACTGCAAGCAAAAGAAAGAATTGTTGCAAGAATGAAGAATCCCCAGATTGTGCATGGGAGAGAAGCTGCGAGAGAAAATAACTAATAAAGGAGACAAATAGTCAAAGTGGTCATACGAGGAGAGAGTCAAGGGACAAACCCCCTCATAAAGTTGACGGTCTTTGACAAGAAGTCAAAGGAACTACAGATACAAGAAGACCTCGTGAGAGGAGGCCAGTATAAACCTTTGAACTGTTTCCAGTATTGTGGGTTATGCGTAGGAAGGCAGCCATGAGAACGAGAGGCTTGATTCTGAAAAGTAACCGCACTTGCTACAATACAACAGGGTTGCCCGGTGAGACGCGATCGCCTATCGGAAGTCTCTGTATCGAACTGTTAAGTACGTGAAAGTGAAAGCGTGAAAGATTCCAAAGAAACAAGTGTGATGCTGACTGTATGAAGGCTTGCGCCTGATCTAGGAAAGCCATAACTGTCTACAGAGGAAGGTCTGAGTCTGGAGGAGGGGGACCTGAGTGAACCGGTGAAAGTGAACCAAATATTTGTTTAAAAAGACATTAAGAGTTCCTGAATGCTATAAGCTAGTAGAACTGGTAAAGTTACTTAAACTGTGATTTGAAGGCTACAGTGAACCCAACGGAGGGATGCCAAGTGAAAGTAAGGGAAGGTGAATCCCACATTTTGATAAAGTGACTGAACAGTGGGGTAAAAATAAAGGTTAACCCAACCAAGGGGTATCACGAGAAAGCTGCAGAAGAGGGGAATCCCTGATGGTGAGAACTTGGGGAAAAGTCTTGCGCTGCCAGGCAAATGACATTGGGCCTCATTACACGGTAGGCGGTGAGCCATGGCGCTATTAGCGCCATGGCTCATGCCGGTAAAATACCGGCACCGCCTTGGTGGAAAGGGGATTTACCGCCCCATTCCAAGGTTGGAGGGGCAGTAAATCCCCCTTCCACCATTGCCCTTCCCCATTCCCATTCCTGCCCCATAGGGCTCTATGGGAATGGGGAAGGCGCTAATTACGGCACCGCAATTTTGCGGTGCCGTAATTAGCTCCGAGGTCCGTTAGCGGGTTGGATTTTAATGCCTGCAAAAAGCAGGCGTTAAATCCCCCAACCCGCAAAGGGACCTCGTAGTAAGGTGGTAAGGATTTACCGGTACCAGTATTTTACCGGTACCGGTAAATCCCTACCGCTATCCGTGTAATGAGGCCCATTGATTCGAGGGATCCTGCCTTTTCAGAAGAAACGGCTTCCCGATGCCTATAGACTCAACGGCTGCTCATAGTCATGCCACTGCTCCGCCTTGTCCCGTGATGCAATGTGGGGAAGGGAGTGTATTAGTTTAGCAGTCCTGAACTATAGAAACTCTTTTGGACATTTTAGTTTGCAGTACACACTTTGTCATACATATCATTGTCCCACACCATTTTGTTATATAGAGTAAGGATTTGGCAATAGGTTTTTTAGTACAGGGCATTTTGTTTTGACACAACACCACTAGGTCAGCTTTTTCTTTACTTTGATGGTCGAAGCTTGCTCCCATCTTAGATTTAGGTTTAGATTGGGCATTTTATTTTTCTCACCCATATACTGTTCAATAAACATCCTTGGATTGTACTGCTTGTGTCTGTCATGCTTCTGATAACAATTCCTTCCTTACAGTGGCTAATATGAACTTCCTACCCATTATTTATCCTTGAGAGTTTCTGTGGCCCACAAAATAGCAAGACACTCATGTTTAACAATGGCATAGTTTTTCTCACAGGGATGGAGTTGTTTGCAAATTAAGAGAATGGGATGTTCCACCCCATTATTGGACTTGAGAAAGTGTAACTCCTACCTCCACTTAGGAGGCATCTGCTTCAAGCATACATGAATCATTCAAACTGTGCATCATTAGGAGAGGGGGTGGTACAAAGAGGCTTTTAACATCCAAAATTCCTTGTCTGCACTTTCAGTTCATTGGATAACATTGCATGTAGATCCTTTGAGCTGGACTATTAAGGGTCCCACAATAGTTAAAATGTTTGGAATTAGAAAACAATAGTAACCGACCAGACTCAGGAAAGCCCCTAGCATTTATTCAGGAATCAGGATATCCTGTATGCTTTTAAACTTTGCTTTTTGGAGCTACACTGTCCCATTTCTGACTTTAAACCCCAAGAATGTAACTGAAGATAGTGATAAGTAGTAATTAGCTGAGTAGCGTTCGGTCCATTTATTTCTGAGACTGTCTGTGATCAAATATAGGTGTCTCATGTGGAAAAGAAAGTGTTTTGTGAGGAGTCAGAAATGTGAGACAGACAATTTTGAGGTTTCTTAAAAGGTGCAATTTGTATTCACTCACAATGTTGACTAGACGCCTCACTATCCCTACCATGACGAGTGTTCAGTCATCCAAGAGGTCCAACATTTTTTTTACCTCATACCCCGGGCACTTATCAGAAAACAAACTAATATTAAGGTAACGGGTTTGAAGGGTGTCTATTATTTCTTTTTTCAAGATATACATTGACCACCAACACAAAGGTGACCTAATCTAACTTTACATTTTTCTGGGATTCTGAATGTGTGTGCGAAAGTAATTTAAATATAGCCCTTTGCAGTGCATAATAGGGGCCACATGCATTCCCTCTGATATAAATGGAACTAAGTCAGTCTGTAGGTGGGATCAACGAAGATGGACCATGCACTCATATGAGTACCTGAGCCCTTTGCTAGGAGCAGGGGCTGGACCTAAAGAAATATGTACCACCCATTTGTATTTTTGTGATGGTAGTTACTCAACGAGGAGTGATGATACGCAGCACGCTCTCAGATTACTAGGTTGTAAAGGAAAGAGTAAGTAATCCTCCAAATACAGGTACAATTTCCTAAAGTTCATTCAAGAGAACTTAAAAACATTCGCACACAAAAGTGTATGTGAATCCATCTCAGAGTGATTTTTATATACAGTGAATTCCCCAATTTATGGTTAATAACTATGTAATAAATACCAAAGAGGTTCAGGATTAAAACGCTGTTTTTAAATAACTTGTGTGTAATAAATAAGCAATGCATTCCTTGATGGTTTTGAATATGAATTCAGTTCTTAAATGGAGTTCAACACTCCAACCCTATTTCTTCAAGAAATATAACTGAAATTGGGTGCAAAACAGTGCACACAATTACGATAGTTAAACTGAGTGTCTAAATCCGTCTTTTATTTTAGCAGGTTATTTTCTCTGCCTAAATGTCTTCTTCCTTGGTTTCTTGTTGTACTGCAGCCCGCTAGAACACAATTACCGCTGAAAGGCATCTTTACCAATGCACCCATAAACTTGTTTAAATTGAAAAATATTTTCTCAGCTTTCTGGGCTCACCATCGCAGGGCCAGTGGTGGTTAAGAGTCATTTCTCATCCATGGTAATGTAAGGCAAGACCTCCAGACAACCAGACAATAAAAACACTCCGCTAGGCAAAAAGCCTTGGTGCACCGCTTTGCAAGGAAAACAAGATTTATGTTGCATACAAAAAGGAAAAAGGTGTCAGAAGGTCCTGCAGAACCAAACTGATGAGGAGCTCTCATTTAGTTCAAAGCAAACATGGAGTTATAAGGAAAGATATTGTCATTAATGACGCACACAATATACAGTGTTCACCCCCCACCCTCATTGGCTACCACATATATACATACTAACAGTCCTCGATAGTCCCTCGACCGATTGGTAACATCCTAATGTAGCCCTGTCCTCTAGCATGTGGCCCTACTCTGTCATTGTAGGTTCCTGCTACATAATTGGCGGGCTTCCTAGAATGTTACCTCAGAATGACACTGAGCCTACTGCTGCGTCACACCAAGGCCAGCCATTACAGGAAGCAAATTAGGATAGTCAAGCAAGTTTCTAAGATGGTGCCTATGCGCATGTTTTTTTTCTTACAGCAATGCTTTATCCAGAGAGGTACGTAAGAACAATAAACACTGAAATCAGATAATGTATTACAGGTAGGATCATGACACATTAGGGAACACGTTATACTGTACAAATCCGACACATGCAGATCAGCACACTAAAATGCATTTAATTACCACATTTTAAGTGCAATCAAGTGTTTTTACACCCAGACAGGTGTCTGTATTTTTTCCCCACGACAATGAGAATATTTCAGAGTGGCTGGCATACATAAACATGTGTATGAGTTATCTCACCTGAAAACATTGACCACTGATTTTATAAGGGGTTTTCATAAAATAAAAAAACCTGAAACACAATATGTTTAGACATATCTCACAGTGTACAACTTTTTTGTGTCCTTCATTACCTGATTGGGTATTGATGGTCTTGAATATGAGGTTAAGGAGCCTGTCATTTTGTTGTGAAGCAGAAATGTGCAATTTTATTAAGAACACACAACATGTATTGTCTTCATTATTATAGCAAGCATGCATTCAGTGGTGGACCAATGAGTGCCAATTGCAGATTGTTGATTCGAACATAATCTTCCAATGAATTGCTCATTGTTAATCCTTCATCACTTGATTGTACCCTAATCTTCATTTCGCTTTAAAAATACATTTACAAATGCAAATTAGTAACAAATAGTGTATGAATGTATATGCCTGTCTCTGCATATTAGAGGGTAGAACGGTAGACTTTGTGGTTTATTTTGGCACTCAAATATGTGTTCTTTCCTAATAAAAAAGAGTTAAGTGGTGTCTTCGACTTGTTCTGTATTGCGACAGTCAGTAAAAAATGCGGTATTTACAAATTAGGTTAGTCAAGTGGTCTTCAAAGTTTGTAGGCCTAGACCCCCCCTCCGAGCAAAATCTGGGCAGGCCGTGCACCCCCAAAAATGCCAAATGGACAGTAAGTCCAAATGGCTATGAACTATTGCGGGCCGTCACCACACACTACTCCCAGTATGGTCCTTGTGCTCCCTCACCTGCTCCCATCACATTTTCTCGGCTCCTTCATACCCCTCCTACCCAGTCCATGGTCTCTCCCTACCCCACCACAGACCCTGAGCTCTACCCACCCTGCTCCCACCACTATGCCATGGCTCCCGCCCATACTGCTCCCACCACAGTCCCTGGGCTTCCCTACCCTGCTCCCAGCACAATCGCAGGGCCAGTGGTGGTTGGTGAATTTTGTAAGTGGAATGGCATATATTTCCCCTAGATATGCCATAGTGACCGAGCCTGAATCAAACAAGGGGGCTTCGGGCAGTTTTCCCCCAGTGAATATTTTTTAAATAATGGGTTATACCCTTTAGAACCCCCTGAGAACAGTTTACTGGTTACTATATCCAATTTGTATGGCTGCCGGAGAATATTGGCCTCCTTATATGCAGGTATAGTGGACAAGCCCCTGGAAAGAATGATAAGGCGTGTGGGCAACGGGCAGCGGAACTGGAGCTAGACATACCGGTTAAGTTGTGGAAGAACATGTGCTTATTTACTTAACAGGTCTCAATGAATATGAGGTTTAAGCTAATACAGAATAAGATTCTGCATATGCTACACTATACGCCACGGGCATTGCAGAAATACATCCGGACCATGCAGGCTGCTGTCCAAGATGTGGCCACGATGACGCAGGGTACATGCGTATGTTATGGAGCTGCCCTAGACTGCAGTATTTTGGGGAACAGGTCTATGCTGTATTGTGAGAGGTGGTGGACGGGTATTTGGAGAGATCTTCCATGAGTGTCTTCTTCGGGGTATGAGAGGCGATCCCAGAGATGCGCTCAAGGGCATTTCTAACAGAGGGAGCGTGCTAACTAAATGCGGTATTCTTAAGAGCTGGAAAGACCAACAACCCCCAAATCAGCGTGAGTGGTTGAGATAGCTAACGTTGCTTAATGAGTGTGAAGACACATATATTGCAATGCAGCCACTGTTGTTCCGCCCGAGAGATATATGGTGTGGATTTCGGACATTCCCATCCAAAGAGAATTTGTAGGGAGAGAGGATAGCTCAGGGGCAACATGCTCGCCATGGACGCAAGACAACACGGAGCAACACAAGTTCGATCCCCTGGTCCCCGCTTAGAAACCTCTGGATATTCAGCGCACTTATAAATAATATATCATATCATGTATACCGCATATTTAGCTGTGTCTATGCTGCAGAATGGGGAGGATACTCACGTATGGAACCGGAAGAGTAACGCTATGACGTAAAAGCGCAGTAACATTTAATAGGCAATGCATAACATGTGCTTGTCAAATTTTACACAAGTTTTTTAAAATAATAAATCCCAAGACCTCCAAAGTCCTGAATTATGTGTTGCGAAGGACAACGGCTGTATAAAGGCACTAAGTGACTGAGGGGAAGGCAAACGTGGTATAGAAATGTCAAAAAATAAAAGTTGGACAATACCTTATTGGACCCTTCCAAAAGATTGCCCAGCATCGCTCTCCTCCTATGAAAATCTAAGCGTGTATTACGTCACCACAATGTTAGGTGGATGCAGCGGTCACCGGTCGGTCAATAGTCGCCTGTTGGTGATTGCGAGGACTGCTTTATTAGAATTATTTTTTGGGAACTGTTTTCAAATCAAGAAGAGCGCTCTTAACAGTCCCCTGTCTGGGCGGCACTGTTCCTGTCCTCTTTCAGCCTGTAGGAGCGTGTATTGCAGGAAGATACGCGGCCAGAACCCAGGGGTGAAATGTCCTTAATGGGGGCACCTAGTTAAAGAAAAAAGCTGTGAATGTGATCATGAAAAGCCAAATAACCTTTCTTTCACAGTCAGAACGGCTCTCCGTCGCCGCTGGTTTAGGATCTGTGTTAATCTCTTTATATTGATGTATACATCTCTCTTATCGTCAGGATGCATTCGATACACACACTGCATGTTTCCCTTTGCCCTCTGTTGGGTCGAAATGTCAGAAAACTGTCCATGCCTTTTCTCATGCCTAGAAATGAAATTCTCTGAATTTAGTTAAGTTCTCATAGCATTAAAGTAACAAAAGGATCACGAGTCCCATGTGTTATGCCATAAAAAGTGAAGGGATAGATAGATAGATCTACCACAGCAGAGTTGTTGTGGTTTTAAAAGGCTTGAAAAAAAAAAAAACCCGTGAGATGTGACTGCGGAAGTAGCCATTTCAGGCAAGTCACACACAGCACAGCACCATCCAATGGCATCGCAGGAAGTTCATCTCCAGCTCAGAGCCAGATGGGAAATGCATTGTGGGTATGCCATTTAGCTCACATGTCAAACATTGGCTCCAGGGAAATGTCTTTTTCATTAGGGCAGTGCTATTGTATATGTAACGTTTTTCAACCCAAGACAGACAGCTTTCCAGGATGTAGACAACTGTCTACATTGTCCACCCTTAGTAGAGATCAGTCCAGCAAATCCTCCTCTCACAATTAAGCTGAATGTGTCTGAGGCATATGCAAAAAGCAGGAGGGCGCCTGCGAGTCCCCCTGCTAGACATTAGTCCTGGTTACGATTCCCCCTGCTAGACATTAGTCCTGGTTACGATTCCCCCTGCTAGACATTAGTCCTGGTTACGATTCCCCCTGCTAGACATTAGTCCTGGTTACGATTCCCCCTGCTAGACATTAGTCCTGGTTACGATTCCCCCTGCTAGACATTAGTCCTGGTTACGATTCCCCCTGCTAGACATTAGTCCTGGTTACGATTCCCCCTGCTAGACATTAGTACTGGTTACGATTCCCCCTGCTAGACATTAGTACTGGTTACGATTCCCCCTGCTAGACATTAGTCCTAGTTACGATTCCCCCTGCTAGACATTAGTCCTGGTTACGATTCCCCCTGCTAGACATTAGTACTGGTTACGATTCCCCCTGCTAGACATTAGTACTGGTTACGATTCCCCCTGCTAGACATTAGTCCTGGTTACGAGAGCCTTACCCAGATTCTTTAGCTCACTATCTTTCACATGTGTCTGAGGCAGAGCCTGGAGACATCATGTTGCACAAGCTCAAAGTTCTTCTCTTGTATGTAATGTTGCCAGAATCGACATGACAATGCGATTTGGTAGCTTGGGCAATTATGCAGTACTTTCCTTGCATACAGTATCAGAGGCCCATTTATAAAGAGTAAGATTTGCATATCAAAATCTTCCATACTTTCTCAATCTGGTTTTCTTTCCTGTGCTGTGCTTGATGAAAATGTGGATTCCTGTCATAAAATGCCTCTGAATTTACCTCCACCCAACTGGGGCAGATTTACATTTTAAAGGGTCATTTAAAGGATTTCAGCTTCAATAGAGTGTGCCTTCACTGTAGGAGAATCATAGCGACACCCAAAGGTGAAGGTAAACCTGCGCTCTCACTCTCACTCACCTTAATAGTTCACACTAGTGGGGTGACCTAGGACTGAACATAATCCATCCCCATCCTAATAGATACATGGAACGCAACAAGCAGTGGTCGTGGTTAAGCCGTTTCTTGTGAGGCCCTTTTCCCTCCCGGAGAGAAGACAGGGAGTCAGCACGAGAAAGTGAGAGGGTTCAATCCAGAGCAGCCTTGTGACCTTTGGCAAATAGTGTCTTCTGAATTGATGTGTTCCAGTCATGGACAATCAAGCAATCAGCACAGTTCCGCCTTGCCCTCTTGTGCAAAGAGTACATTCAAAACTCTTATTGTGCACAAGTAGGCGGGGAATAAAAGCAATTAGCACCGGGAAGTGAATGTGTTGATACAGAGTGACCTCTTGCTCTTGGCTAAAAAATATATTCTAAGTTCATAGGCCCAGTTATAAAACACGACAACAAAGCTGTTTAAGGGTAGTCCTCGCCCACATCACCCACCTTTGCACAGAGACAGGTTAATCTCCCTTAAGACTCCCTGATTTGCACCTCAGTATGTGCCGCATCCAGCAAGGAATCAAGTAAAGTACTATATAGAGACAGTGTGCCCCCCCCCCTTCATAAGAACACAAATCCAACTCAGAGAAATAATAATTATGTTTTGTCTCTTGTGCTTTTCTGAGTTCCAGCTTTCTTGTAAGGTATTTTTCATTGTATTCACTTCCGCTTTCCCTTGGGTTCCTTGTTTCATGTGCACCAAGCTTCAGCAGGGATCTCAGAACTTAGAGTGAGCTGTGAGGTGTGCTGCTCCTATGGCAGACCTTTCTGATCCTGACTGAACCTCCTTTGGCTACATTTGAACATACGCTTTAACTTCCCAACTACACTTTACACTTCTGCACGTGTTCCTTTAGTCCGGGTCTGTCCTGGTTTGACTTCAGTTTGCAACTTTAGTTGTTGTTGCCGCTTCCACAGACTATCACCTTGGTTGACGATGCAAATCTTGCCTACAATCACACATTGGTTGTACTTCATGCGTTTCTCAGTGTGCTTTACTGTGTGATTTGGTACCATAGGCTATTGGGTCAAGGTCTGTCCTCAACATTTCCTCTTACTCCCACCATCATACTCAACAGTGTGTAGCTACAGCAATGTATAGGGACAGCCAGAATCAGCAGGCAGCATCCTCATTGATTTCCTTCTCATCTTGACCTCCACCTCCGGCGTTGTATACGGTCCATCCTCATTCTTGAGATGGGATAACTCGTGAGTGCTTGTACCTCATGCTGACTCTGGACCTCCCCTACCTCTCCTGGCATGCTCCCTGACTTAGTGTGCCCTCCCTCGCTTTGATGGCCCTTTATGTATTTACGTATTTATTTATTGTGATGAGGTTTATATGAAACCTTACACAAACTGAATAATAAACACAACCGCAGTACATAGCACTACATATAATCTTAGGGAATCATTAAAAGGTCCAATATCTTTTGACCATAAAGAAATAGCTAACCTCAACCTCAGGTGCTAATTGCACCAATTCTCCTCTGATCTTCCCGTACAGATCCAAAATAACTACATGCATGACTTCTCTAGAATAGGGTTTGTCTGAACCACCTCTTGCCTTATTTCTATGGCATTAATAGTAGACCAAAAGTGGGTTTCATTCGTTCCTGCTATAATCGCTAGCACGGCCTCATCATCCGTCTCAAGAGGATAGCTCAGCGGCAACGTGCTCGCCTTGAGATCAAGGCGAGACGAAGCAACACAGGTTCGATTCCCAGGTCCACGCTTAGACCTCTGGGTATTAAGCGCGTTATAAACAGCCTATCATATCATATCCTGTTGCATGAGTTTATGGTGACAGGCTTTAGTCCAATTTCCGTACCTTTGCTTTTCCTTCCTAATGAAACTCTCACTGCACATGGTGTCTTGGTCATTACATTTATTTTATGTATAATCTTCTTAATTCGCTTTTTTGTTCCTGTACGGTTCGATTCAATCCTGTGCTGATATAGACTGTCCATAGGAATTGTAACTGTTATTTGTATTAAAGGCAAAATAGATTGTTGAATTGGGCTGTTAATATCCTTCACAGAGTATAGTTGGGTTTCCTGCCCTAAATAGGTATTAATAAAAGTAAACTTCATGTTCCCATTGAAAAGAGCAATGTTTCTATAATTCCATTTTAACCTATTACCGCTACAATTCACCACAAGAGGCCCCAGACCGCAATCTCTCCTCTTCTTAGTCTCAATAGAAGTTCGTTTTCTTTAATGTAGAAATCTAGACAGACCTCTAAAAGAACCTTAGTGACCAACCCCTAGGGACTAATTCACAGAAGTGTTCTATAATGGCCAAACCCCATTGGAAAACGCTCTCTGAATTAGGCCCAAAGTCGAGAGGCCTATGGGTGAATGGCGCTATACAATTATAAGATAGAGAGAGAGAGAGAGAGAGAGAGAGATAGATAGATAGATAGATAGATAGATAGATAGATAGATAGATAGATAGATAGATTGAGAGAGAGAGATAGAGAGAGAGAGAGAGAGAGAGAGAGAGAGAGAGAGAGAGAGAGATAGATAGATAGATACAGACAGAGAGAGAGAGAGCTAGATAGACAGAGAGACAGATAGATAGATAGCTAGATAGATAGATAGATAGATAGATAGATAGATAGACAGACAGATAGATAGATGACGGAGGAAGTGAATCCCTAATCCAAGCTGGGTGCCTATTTGGTCCACGATTTATTGATCATTTAGCATATATACGTCCCAATGCTCCATTGTCTGTCTCCACCATGTACCATGTTTAATGTTGTTTAAATCGGCTTGTGCCATGCTAACGCCCCTGGCAACCCAATCTGACCTTGAGGACAATAAATCAATCATTTTATTGGCACTCATCCAATTTGTTTAATTCCCCTAAGACACTTTCTCAAGGCCACCCATAGGATGACATACATATAGACCCTGATTTATGGAGGTATTTGCGTGTAAAACGGGGATTTGCCTTTTGGGTGCCATTCTGCTCACAAATCCCCATTCGTCAAACCGGGATTTGCGGGCAGAATGGCACGCAAATCCATGTTTTATACGCAAATACTTCCATTAATCAGGGCCATAGGTGCTAATTTTCAAAGCTAGGCAGTGCAAATGTAAGGGGTAAAAGCTAGGTGTTAGCCAGGTACACCTTATGTTTACAACCCTGGCCATGTTGCAGCCACTTAGAGGAGGAGTAGGGCCACAAAGCAAAGTATATATTTGTACCAGGAGTTCCTCCTCCACCTGCAAAGGGCACCATGCATGACATGTTGGCAGGCACCAAAGAAATGTGTTCCCATTTAATGTGCCTGTTTTAACACCAACCAAATGCAATTGGATTCAGTAGGAATCCATTGCAAATGGCATCTGCAAAGCAAACAATGCTAGCAGCATTTAAATTTTTTACAAAACGGAAAGTAAAATCAAAGAGGAAAATCTCTTTCACCTCTTTTACGCTTTACTTTTGCAGTTGCAAATTGCATGCAGGGCCCCCAACAGGACGTAAGTGACAGTGTTGGTGGTCCCCAGTGTGCAGTATGGACTTTTGACAAAATGGCTCACAAAGTGCAACATTGACGTCAATATACGTCGCATTCATTGGTCTGATTCATCTATTCAGCCCAGATGCAAATGACCTTACTTTAACTTGCCAATATAGCCTTCAGATCTGCTAAAATTGTCAAATATCTCTTCGAGTGCTTGTGCCCTGGAGAAAAACATGTACCACTCCAAGACTGTTTGCCTTTGTCCAAGCAGCTCTTTCATTATCCTTATGTTCTGTCATGCAAAGATGACACTGTACTGCACTTTCCCCTCTCCCTTTCCTCCCTGCACTTTTCCCGTCCCCCCTACCCATGCACTTGCGCGATCTGAATGACACCTGGCCTAGTAGGATCGTTGTCTGTCTCCCCTTGTCCCCCCCTCCCTGCCTCGTCGCGCCTTGAAACACTTGGGTATAGGCGCGTTACAAATGCCATATCATATCATATCATATCATATCATATCAAAGTCACACATTGTGAGGCACCTGCCATCACCTGCAGTAATCTCGAGGTCCAGCAGGTGTCTGACTACCCTCACCCCTTTACCTAAATAGTTTATCATAGTGGAATACTTTCTGTCATCAGAAACACTGTCACCACTCATTGCTAAGAGATGGTACTTGAACAATCGCTTCCACTCCTCCAAATGTGTAGCTGTTTCCTTGGGGGTCTCCAGAAATCTGTCATGTGCCAGTCATTTCTGTGTTGCTCTGGCAATGGGACACATGTATTGTACACACAGTAAATCCTGTATGTAACTTTTAGTGAGCAAGGTTTATGATGTTTTGAGCACGTGTTGAAGCACTAATTATGGTATCCTTTGCATTTCATTGCACAGTCATCCATCTGTATGGTTCACCCCGGGCTCCTCTTTTGAACAGGTGCACACGTGTTACTACTTGTGTACTTCCAGCTCTGCATTTTATTACAGTCCAGACCACCGTTGCAAATGGTGCTGTGCTTACATCGTTAGATGGGATCCTTTCCTCTGCCACCCACAGGCTGTTGCTGAACTGACCAGAAGGTGCAGGCACTCTGTGAGGTCTCCTGAACTCACACCCGGCTTAGCGATCTTTGGGAGAAATGGTACTTTGCCTGCAATTCCTGCACGCTCACCCCACCTTTGCTCTCGACTGCGGGTCTGGTGTTTCTGGTGTTGCATGCCCACAAGGCTATAGTCTTGCCTGGCCCAGTTTCACAGGCTACCCCCAGGCAGGAAGCGGAGGCCTGTTGGCTGTCAGAGATGTGCAAACACCATCGGGTGGCACAGCCACCCCAATTGAAACCCTTGAGCAGGCACACTCCTCGCTGCCGAATACATCCGGGCACTGCCTTTTTGCCTGGGCTGAATGAGAGAATGAACCTTGCTGGGTGAGAGAGCTACTAGCCACAGTGATCCCACCTCTGCCAGAGACAGGTACCCAGACTAGGTGACCGCAAGGCCTAGCAGTGTACGGTTAAATCCTGGGATGGGAGACTGTGATACTGTCACAGGCTCTCGACAGCCCACTGGAGAAACACGTGCCTTCTACACATGGAGATATGATATGCCATTTATAACGCGCCTATGCACAAGTATTTCACAAGATATGGTCACTGTTTGCGCCAGGACACACCACAACCACTTGGTGCACAAGGGGTCTATACAGTGGACCTTTGTCGACTACCCCCGATTTTACACACACAATATGTGTACAGGCTAGTACTGCTCTAGTCTTCAGCTTGGCAGGGGTGATTGCCCCCTCATCACAAGTTGTAACCCTGAACCGGAGGTTGGCTCAAGTGTACATGATATCAGATTAAAAGGTGTTAACCTTTTATTCTGGTGTGATGAAAGCACCCTTCACCAACTGCATCCTTCTCTTCTGTTGTCAGGCTCCAGCTGCCCGTCCCCCCACCTGCCTTTACAACAGAACAACCTAGCGGCTGGGTTTCATGTTTTATGGCAGAACTTGTGCCTCAGATAGACAAGTTGTAACTCCGTAATTCTCCGATTTCTGCTGTTTGTACTACTGTTGGGGTGACTCAAACAGTAGTGTCAGCACAGGGTTAAAAATTAACTACTTTGATGCATTCCATCTTTACAAAATCTCCATTTCCAGACGCTTGCAAACCCACATAGAGTGCTATGGTACCAATTGCACCAGCATGCAAGAAACAATGCATGCAAATTACACCATGTTAGGAAACGCAAATCTCAGCAGCTGCTTTGTCTTCATCGCTTCAAAGGTCAAATGTATTGTTATATAATTTCGTTTTTATAGAGGAGTCTGATCCCACATCAATGGCATTTGAAAACTGATAAACAACTGCAAATTGCCAACAGAGTGGGAGAACTTTGGTATAGACGAAAGAAAACTTAAAGGACCATGAAGATGTACTTCTATAATTGTATTCGTGTGTTGGTACAGCAGTTATTCCACTTGATAAAATATGCTTGGCAGTGTAGCATTTTGATGCGCATGGCGCACAGTAAAACGTGTAGATAACTCCACTCTTCTTTTTTTGATAGGTCATATAACAAACAAGGTTGTATGAACCTAGATATATCAATATATGGTATTCAAACTTGTTCATACCGACCCCGACCACTTTGAGTAAAAATATTGTTTCAACCCCCCCCCCCCCACCTAGGGGTTGGCCCACCTAGGGTGCCCAAAGGATGTCCAGGGGAGCTCCAGGCTCTTTAAATTATTAACAGATTTTCTCCTGCTTATATTCTATTAAAAGCAGCCACCTTAATGCTTTCAGTATATTAAAAACAGTCATCTTAATCCCTTTCTAAAGAGTCTGCCCCCGGACATCCTTCAGGGTCCCCCCCTAAGGGGGACAGCCCCCAGTTTGCAGGCAGCGGACCTAGATGATTTGGAAGGCAGCCATATCCCTGGCCTAACCCCACTGTGTTTGTTTTCTCAGAGGCGATGCTCTTGCTTAGGTAAAGTCAGCAGTCAGGTCCTCTGTGGTGGGCATTTGTTGGGAGCTGGTGAGGACATCATCAGGTTACCGGATCAGTTATCTGGGATTCAGTAAATCAAAAGACCACCCACATGGTCATTCAGTAATAATATGCTGTAATTTCTTAGAGATGTCGAGGAGAGCAAAGGGATAAGGTACATGATGACCTGACTACTTAAAACCAAAGGACATTTGGAACCCTGCTAAAGATTACCTCAAGTGTTGCTGTGGACCTTCTGGGCGCATATGTTGGGATATTTGTCTTATAATGAGCAGGACATGGGATTAATAAGCACAGTGAATGGTGAAAAGGACTTTCAAGCCTGTTCTACCATATAACAAATATACGTATATTGTCAAATCAATTAGTACAGCTAAACTATTGCTTCATAGAGCTGGACTGCCAAATAAATGCAAGAAAAGATAGCAGTGCACACTGGGATAGAGGGATAGATAACTCAGTGTGTGGGTCTGGGCGTGCTATGATCCAATTCTCTGAGCATACAGACATAAAGCACTCATCCCTGAGGGTGGATCCGTGCACCTTTCTTCAATAAAAAAAGAAAAATCTGTTTCATGCTTCACCATTTACTCTAGAGAGTTCCATTGCAATGTATCTTGAACTTGATCTTTCCCTGACTTATTTGGATCTTGATCGATGGGTGCTAAATTTATTTTGGAAGAAAGAGCAAGACTTTCTAAAATAATGCTCCAGATGGAATATTGTGAGAGGCTCCCTGGGGGTGAGCTTTCCATTGCCTTGCGCACTAGGGCATTGTATTTATCACTGTTTCTTGGGGGTGACCAAGCAGGATGTTCAGGCAGAGGTGAGATCAAAAGAGTCCTGCAGTCTTGCACTTGCACAAGTGCTTGTGTGGGTGGACTACATACATGATGTTGCAGTATTCAAGCCTGGTCGTCAAGGCTTTGAAGTCGTTGGGTATTTTCTGGGTTTTAGGCCACAGAAAGAGGGTGCAGCAAACTAATCAACAATAAAAGGAGACCTTTCTTTAAAACGGTATTGAATTGGATCAAAAAAGACAGAGCAATGTTAAAAGTGGGACAATGCTTTCAGAGCTGGGTGTTGCCAACCAATGGTCGAAGTGATAAGTTCAGAGGCCCCATTTTAACCTTTGCTGCATTCAGACATAGCCATTATGTCTGAATGTAGAACCTAACATGAATGAGTAAACACAGTGACTTCCTAATACTCTCTTTTCCCAATTCAAGAATAAGGGGAATTGCAGTGCCTTGGGGAATCACCTCCCCAATCGATCCCATAAGTGACCAGTGTCCCATTCAGTAAACTGCAATCTCAACTGTGTACTACTTGTACTCGCACAGTCCTCTCTGACCGCATCGTGCCTGTATGTGAGACCAGCACTATCATTCTTGGGGGACTAGCCTATTGCTACAGCTTTGGCACTGTAATTCTCATGTTGGTCTAATCTATCTGTGCCGGTACTAGCTTAATGTAACTATGTCAGACTAGCCTTTTTCGAATCTGTACAGCGAACATATGTTGAATCTGACTATTTTGCATTAGCCCCAGCTCTACAATTTCTATTGTATTAGTCTTTCTATCCTCCACCTATCCACTAACGAATCTAGACCCTCACCTTAGCCCTGCTCCTTTCATTAACCCGCTCACTACCCCAGCTGAGCCTCAACTGCTCATAGGGCCTGCACTGCTCACTCTGTGCTTATTTATACGCACTATGCATATCACACTCACCCTACCACTACTATTACCTGCTCTCATGTTAATAGCTCATTGGTTCACACGGCTCGAACTACAGCTGAGCATCAACATGATCCCCACTAAAAACACTGACTACAAAATCAAGGCTACCCCATTCCGTCCTGCTCTGAACACCTTCACCCTAGATGCCACAATCAAACCCACAACATTCCTACCCAAATGACATCTAGACATTCCGAGGAACAACAAGATGACACTACTTCATCACATCACTACTAGGAGCACCACAAGCCACACTCCTAACCTGCGGTCCACCTGTCCCAGCCCCAAGCTTAGAAATCTTAGACTTCGCTCTAGGGTACTTTCACATTCTCAACTTGCATCTAACAGAAACCAAACCAGACATCACCCCAACACATCAACACACCCCAAGGGCCTCCCAGCCACCAACCTTGCCCACCACAGCAAGCACAAAACTCTGAAACAAGCAAAAGTTGACAGTATAGCGTCAACCAACCCCACACAACCTCTTAAAGGAGCCTTAATTAATGCAAGGTCTCTAGTTGCTCATGCTACTGATGTAGCTGACATCATACTATCGAATAATTTGGACCTCCTAGCAGTAACAGAATCCTGGCTGCACGCTGCAGCAGGCCCTTCAGTACTATTAGCCGTCCCAGACAACTACTCCATCATCAGAGTGGACAGACCTACAACTAGAGGAGGCATCGCCCTCATCTTTAGAAACTCACTTGACATGAGACTTGTGCCCTCACCACCACTCTCCTCGTGTGAAATCCTTTCAGCCAAACTCCAAACCTCACACAAAAGTACTACATCCATCCACCTAATCTACAGAACTCCTGGGCCCTTAGGCGCCTTCGAAGAAGACTTAACAACCCTACTCTCGGACAGCATTAAAGCCACCTCACAAACCTTAATCCTAGGAGATTTCAACCTAGGCTACAATGATCCTAACTACCAGCCTGCAGTCTCTCTAGCCAACACTTTGGCTGAACATGGATTTACTAAAAAAGTTAACCAATCTACTCATGAAAAAGGAAGGACACACGACTGGGTAGTAGACTTAAACTGCAGCATCTCAATGAATGACATCATACCTCAAATTTGGAACAACCACTACCTTATTACATTTGAGCTCAATATGGACATAACACTCAACAAAACGTGTCCCCTAGCACCCTCATGCCCCACCAGAAACAAATGGAATATTACAGCTGAGGCAAACATGAACCTTCTCATCTGACCCTTAGCGCACTACCTGTAATGTTTTGACACTAACCTGTCTCGTGCAGCAATTTACGAGGCAATTGGGGAGTCCCCTGAGGCCCCTAACACCTCCCTCCTCCCTAAGAGGGAACCGAAGGGGTGTGCAACGGATCCCAGGGAAACCCTCCTGGGGGAAAAAACCCTGCTGGAATGGATGAGAAGCTGGATCGGTGGCGTCTCCGCTGGCTGCAGCTCCTCAAGTTTTACAGGAATCACTGGATCGGGTCACTGAAGTCCTGATTTAAAATAAGTAAACGAGAGATGAGAGAAGGAACTAGGTACGAGAGGAATCAATATAATGATTGGGTAAGTACCTAATTTGTCTGAAAGGGGGGACTATCTGTGGACTGCGGAACGGGAAGGCTAGGCAGGATGGTACGGCTGTAAGAAAGAGTAGAAAAGAAAAGGTAAGCATAGGTAGGAGGGATAGAATAGTAAACCCCCTAGTTGCGAACTCACGTAGCGTCTGTAGAGTGTAGCGACGCTCTGGGCTTCGGCTCTGCTGGGCCATATCCGGAATCCGTGAGAGAACGAGATGACGTCAGAGGACATCTGACTTGTGAACGTGAAAACACTGCACTGTAACCCAGAGGATGAGAAGCCATCTTGGATGAGGGGAAAACGGCGAGTGCACGCAATCTCCAGCGTCGCCACAGGGAACGCCGGTGCCAGCCAGTCGTGACACTACCTGACACAAACGACCCTACTGTCCTTGTAGATGCTTACAGCTCATCCATTCTTAAAGCAATTGACCTAGTAGCACCGCTCAAAATGCGCAAAGGGAAACCAAGAGCCCATGTGAACTCATGGTTTACCCCCGAGGTGAAAGCACTCCGCTCTGAGAAAAGAAAACTTGAAACTCTCTGACAACATATACCTTCACCAGAGAACACAACTAATTTAGTCTCCATCTCTGCTAAATACAAAAAAGAGATTATCCGCACCAAACGCGACACCTATAACAATAGAATAAACCAAGCAGGCTCCAGAACCAAAGAACTTTTCACCATTTTGTGAGAAATTTAATCACCCAACCCACCTTTGGACATTTGCCTAAAAGACAAACTCTAGTGCACTGATATCCAAAATGCTCTCAAAATTGCTAATCTACAGACCAAAACAGCAGACAAAAGTAGACTACTTATTAACCAAGCTTCAACCGCACCCCCTACTGAAGTACAAAACCATTTTGCATCTACCCCACAGCCTCTTGGCCTCAAATTCACCAATGTTTCAGTACCTGAAGCACAGAAAAGCATAGCCTCCGTAAAACCATCTAATTGCCAAGGCGACAGTTGCCCTGCTCAGATCATCAAAGATGCGGCCAGAGACCTGGCACCATTCATTACCAAACTTATTAACATATCAATCTCCAGTGGCATAGTACCTAGCAATCTAAATGAATCCTAGGTACTTCCACTACTCAAAAAACAAACCTTAGACCCCACCATTCCCACGAACTACAGACTGATTACCACGGTCCCATTTCTGTTAAAGATCCCGGCTTAAGACCACAACACGGGGCAGAAACTGCCCTGTTGATTTAAAAAGTCAGATTGACGACCTTAAGGACAAAGGCAAACTTGCTGTCCTGCTTCTTCTGGACTTGTCAGCAGCATTTGACCTGGTTGATCACAAGGTACTTTGTGATCATTTGGCGACAGCTACCTACTACTCCAAGTCAGCTATATCATGGATTCATTTGTTCCTTAACAATATGACCATGCGAGTCTTCTCGCCTACCGCAGCAGCAGACCCCATACCCATCACCTGCGGTGTGCCCCAAGGCTCCTGCGTCTCTCCCACTTTGTGTAATATTTTTACAAAGCCATTATTTGATGTACAGGACCGTCTGGGTGTCACCTACAACAACTATGCAGATGACACCCAGATACTCCTACCCCTCACAGGCCCTTATGACACAGATGTACGTCGCGTGAACGAAATCTACACCATCATTCAGGCATGGATGAACGTCCATGGCCTGTGCCTGAATGATGAAGAAACAGAACTTTTACTAGTAGGCTCCACAGCCAACTTAAACAAATTAAGTCCTAACTATAATACATTCAACATAGATGGTAAGAACATCACCATTGCCAAAGCACTAAAAACACTTGTCTTCTACTTCGGTACCACCTCCAACCTCAGCAAACAAGTAAATACGACTGCATCAGCCACTGCCTACACAGGCAAACTACACTACACTAGCCAGAGTTCTCATAGGCTCCAAACGGGACTACTGCAATGGCCTTTACTTAGGTGCCAACAAAACGGTAATAAACAAACTTCAGACTCTGCAAAACAGTGCACTCAGAGCTGCCTTAAACATACCCAGAAATAAACATATTTCAGCAACAAGAAAACAACTTAAATGGCGCTCTATAAACTAAAAGATCGAACTCAAAACACTATGAGCCTCATTACGATCCTGGCAGTAGGGGGATCACGGGGCTGGTAGAGCTGCCGGCCCTGTTAACCCCCTGCCGTCTCATTACGAGGTTTCCTTGCGGGACACGCTAAGGACACCAGGTAAAACCAGGCGTCCTTAGGGGGTCCCGCGAGCAGTCCAGGATGCAAACAACGGGCCCATCATTAACGGGCCCGTTGTTTGCATGCTCCCCATTCCCATTGAGCCCTATGGGGGCTGAAATGGGAATGGGGATGTACCGGGTCCGAGTTCCCTGAATGGGGAAATACCGGGCCCTCAAGGTCGGAATGGCTTGGTATTTCCCCATTCAGGGAACCTGGACCTGGTACCCGGAATGGGGGTAGCCATGCCGCAAAAAGCAGCATGGTTACCTCCAGGGTCATAATGAGGCCCTATGTCTTACCTTCAAAGCGCTAAACTCTACAGCCCCCCCTTACCTCACGGAAAAATTCACTTGGAGATCTTCCACTCAAACTACCAGATCTACTGACACCTCCTGTCTGACGGTCCCAAGGTACAGTATAAAAAGATCCGGCGGAACTGGTTTTCCGGTACTAGCCTCCCAACTCTGGAATTCCCTCCCCTCTGACATCAGGGCTATACAAGTATTTTATAACTTCAGGAGAAGCGTTATCTCCTGGATACTCAGCAAAAACTAACCCACGGGTGTCTAGCTCCCATCCTCTTACCACACCCACCAATGGAAACTCGCCTTCCCCTCTCTTGCTACCTCTTCTCCGATGTTGTTCTCCCACATTGCACCCTCCATTCTTATGAAACCAGATAGCACTTTCTGTAACTGCTATCTACTGTATTTAACTCCTTTTCATGCTGACTCCTTACATATTACCTGTATGTTTCTTGGCTCTGTCTCTTTTTCAAGGATGTATGTATGTACTATACTGTCTGCCCTATTTGCCTGCCCTGTATATGTAACCTTGTATGAAAAGCGCTCAGATACCCCTGGGTCAGGTGCGCTATATAAATAAAACAAACAAACAAACAAACAAACAAACAGTGTCATATTTATACATGTGGAAGCCTAGTTGTTGTTCTTACTGTTACTGGTGAGACATGTCATATATGCATTTGAAGAGCATTATCAAGAGTCCTAGCCTCTGTTAAAACAGACTTAAATAAGAGAGAGGATTCCAAGATGGTGCCCACTGGGATGAGGACATAAGCAGAACATGTAAAGAAGAATATCACAACTAAAGCCACTGTGAAACAAGCATGAAGTTTATAATAGATCCCGGTACACCTACGACTCAATAAAATCCCTTCAAGAATATTGTACCACAAGCAGATCTCAAGAAGCAAGCCGCCCAGGATTGAGAGGCTGCCGTGCATCTAAAACAACGTATGACATGTAAGGGGATGCCGGGCGTCCACGGAGGACAAGGGGTGGGGAAGAGTTCAACAATCTGGTGAATTTTGTAAAGAGAAAGAAAACGTGCAGACCTCGAAACACTGATACCGAGCTGGAGACGGAGATGAGAGGCGCGAAGAACCACATAGTCTGGGAAGCAAGCGCAAGACTAATGCACATAGATATAAAACTAGCTAACGGGGTTGGCAGTGCATATTAGAGGGCCCATGGCATTAGAAGTGGGAAGAGAGCTGCTACAACAGCAGGAAAGAAACTGAGAGCCTCAGGAGATTTCACAGCCCACTGTTTGCAAGGGAAGAGGGTAAAGGCACCGGGAGGCACTCTCATAAAGCTTGGAAGGCAAAGACAAAATGGCAGAGCGGGAAGATTGACACACATGCAAACATGAGGAAGGAGCCGAGTGCGGGCTCCCTGAAGGGTAACATTGGATTTCACAGCATTCTGTTTATCCCTATACAAGAAAAGAAGACAGGCAGTCAGGGTGCCAAAACAAGTCAGGACAAGGTAATTTAAGGTGACAAGAAAGAATAAGAAGGACAGTCCCCTGACATTACCCAAGGGCTGCCAGCATTGGAGATACGATAGGCTGCTTCCTTTTCTAGATAGCACGTTGGTCCTCCCAAAACAGAATGGAACACTGCCAAAAAGTGTGACAAAAAGCGCCCTGAAAGGAGGGAATATACAACACATCATGATGCTAAAAGGGAAGGGAAAGGAAACTCCTGCCCGTCCCAAGTGACACCATCTGCCTGGTGAAGGAGGACTCCACTGCTGCTGGAATCAGGGGATGAGCTCAACAGAAAGCCAGCAAACAAAGGAGACATGTGCTGAAGAACTGAAAGAAGAGAGAGAGGCACATATGGCAGTCAAGAAGGAATACTGGATACTCTGCTTTAAGAGTTTCAAGAAAAAAGCACTGTGTCATTGTAGGAACAGTTCTCTATCTTAAAGATGCGGCTGAAAAAATCTATGCAGGATATGCAGTGGGAAAGCACCAAATTAGAAAAATGCATAGACACCAAAGAACGGGCCCTACAAGATGTCGGTGAAGATGCCAAAAATAATTATGAAATACTTGCTCGAGACTCTCCCAGAGTCTGGAAATACAGTATGAAGACTTAGGAAACAGGTTGAGAAGATCTAACAAACATCTATGAAACCTACCAGAAGATGTGGGAGACAAGGATCTAAATGATACGATCTAGCAGCTCTTTGGAAATTTGTTTGTAGACATATTAGCGGAAGACATTGAAAAAGAAAGAATTAATCATGTTGGCCCTCAAAAGATCAGAGCCAGGATCGAGAGCAAGAGATGTGCTCGTAGCAATGACCTCCTAAAAAATCATATACTGAGAGCAGCATGGGCCTCCGCTCCCACTAGAATCAATGCAGCAGAAGTTCCATTATGTCAACATCTCACTCAATCCACTCTGCAGAAACGTGGCTCTCAATCAAAAACAAATAGGATACAAATGGACTTCTCTTCTAATGAAATGGCAAGCAGATACAAATCTCCACCTGCAATGAAGGCCTGAACATCCTATGGAAAGGAGAGAAGAAACAGAAGACGCTATCTCTTCCACCCGTTTGCTACCAAATAGAAACAGAACATGGGAATGGTCGAAGGTTCAGCAGGGGGTGCTAGACACACCAGAGGAGCCCAAAGAGACATGGGATGAAAGGCCAAAGTGGAGATGAAATGCATTAGCAAAAGGAAGAGGTTCACTCACGGCCAATATTTAAGAACAGCTACAGAGGAAAGGGGTAGCCAGAGGCATCACTAAGAAAGGGATAGACAGTCACAGGTCAAAAGAGGAGAGACACTGGAGGTTAGATGATAACGTCCTCCAGACGAGACTAAATAAAGGAGCACTGTAAAGGGATTGGCGCAAAAATCCTCTCTGCTTACCCTGAATAAAAATAAAGATTCTGTGAGAAGAAAAAAAAATGCCATTATGGAAACCAAATCCAAACATTATAATAGTCAAATTAGTAATGGCAGACGCAGTTCCAGTGAATTGATTAAAATATTTGAAGAATTTGAGGGCAAAGATAGATGCAATCACAATATGGTCTGAGACTCAGCTTGGTGTCAAGAAATGCAGCAGGAAATTTCTGATAAATTCCTCGGGCATCAAAAAGCTATACTTATGTGGTACTCTTAACTTAATGTCATGCCTCATGGTCCTTTCACGACCATGTCAACGGATGCTAATTTTACCACTGATCCCCAGACACCCACATTTTGTTACAGACATTGCTCCAAAACAGAAATATTGAAGATAGTCTCGGATTTGAAACCAACATCCTGCAATGGAGATATTTGCCTTCCTAAAATCTTTAAAGGGTCACTAGATGTTTTGACCCCATGGATCACCAAAATGATCAATTTGTCATTTAGTGAGGGCATAGTGCCAAATGGACAATAAGAGTGACATCAGGTTCATCGGACTCAAGATGGTACGACTGGGACCAAGAGGAGGAGACAGAATTCAGAAACTAAGACAAGAAGAAGCACGGCTAATTTGTCACTTCAGATGTGTTAAAAACGGCCTGAACAAAGACCACGATCTAAATGTCTTCTTGTAAATTACTTCTTCTACTCTCACCTATACATATATTTTTTCCAACTTGAGGGCACTCTTTGCCCAACCCAGCTCCTTGACACACAGCCGGAGTAATTTAACGGCTCTCAACTTATAGCAACAATTTCGCTCATGCGCCTCCCAACGCTAATTCCCCCCCCCCCGGGCAACCGTCTAGACAATTGCTATGGGCCATTGGCCCCACAACACATCTCCCATATCTCACCATTCCGAACACTACAGTATTAACAGTGATCCACTGAGCATGCGCAGACACCACAAGACAAGCGCATGCACAGTGCCATTAGCTAGAACACTATACCACAGAGCATGCGCACCCGTCACATCACGTGATTCAGCTAGCTCACAAGCGCCATATAATGCCGGCCCCCAGAGCGGTGGAGGAGAGTAGCAGATCACTGCCCAGGGACGCAGACACAATACAAAGGTAAGACTCCCCACCTACCCTCATGGATAGCAGACCTCCCAACCAGTAGGGACATTCCCATTGACCACCTCCCCACTCGAGCTACCCGGAACAACGCCAGCCTCCCTTGAGTGGCTGGCCACACACAAGAGCTTCTAACAAGAGCCCTTGATGTCAATCCAGACCAGTTCACGTCACCAATCTGGCGACCCATAATGAAATCAAGAAATCCGTTAGGGACGACCCACACGGCCGAGAAACACACACGAGCCGGATCATGCACGTGATGTGATTTCGACGCCGCCAAGAACACTCACTACCTGGGTAACACTAGAAAGTAATCAGGTATATGATAACACAAGGCGTTAACAACCACTATTCTTGGACTTCTTATCACAGGGCCCAATAGGAGCCAGGACTGCCGCAAGGACAGTTCCTAATTGAACAACACCCCACTGAGGGTACTCAGCAAACAGACTAGGTAAGAGGATTCCACCTCATCAAAGAACAACCTCCGATTTCTCGCCCTCTGCCTAGTTGCTAACCTTCTCCTTCTTCTTTTTCCTCCTTTTCTCCTCGCTTATATGCAACAATGCTTTTTATAAACCAACACGTCAACGTTTTTTGATGTGATGCTTTGTTTTGTTATTTTTGTTCACTTACTGCACATCACGCCTACACCACAATGGCATATGATATAATCTGTCACACAATTGTCACAAATCACACAATACACCTGTCACCATTGAAAACTGTTCAGCCTTGAGAAAGACCCTACGGGTCGAAACACGTGTCGGCTGACCACGAATAAACGAATCACTTCGTACCAACCAAAGTGTTATGGATATCATTTCGGAAAAATTTCTACAATCAAGATAACCGGGAGCCAAACAACCTTTTCATAGTGCCATTATCTCTTAAGGAGGCTTGGGTGACGCCTCTATTAAAAAAGAGTACCCTTGATCCTACCTTGGCAAAAGAAATATCACCCATATAAGAAAAGTGGGGCATTCTTGCTCAAGATCCTGGATAGGGTGGCCTATTTACAACTACAGGACTTCATAGAGAAGAACAACATCTTAAGCACATATCTATCAGGGTTTAGAGCAAAACATAGAACAGAAACAGTCCTTTTGGATCTTAAACCCGACCTTATAGGTATAGCGGAAAAAGGGCAACCCACTTTGATGATGCTAATGGACCTCTCAGCAGCATTCATCCTTGTTGACCATTCCATACTTTTCAACAGTCTTAAAGTTCTGGCCTGCTGCTCCAATAGAGCCACATTTGAGATTGCTTCCTTTCTTGGCCCTCAAACTTCAAGAGTGGCTGTAGAAAAAGCTCAATCTCATTCTACTACTATCAATGCTGGAGTACCAGAGGCTTCATGCATATCGCCATCCCTATTTTATATCTATATGAGGCCTCTGCTCGAGCCTCCCTGACTGCCTGAGTGTCTACTGTACCAATTTTGGGGATGATACCCAGGTAGTACGGGAGTTGTCTGGAAATTATGTTCAAGATTCTGAGACCCTGAATGGGGTATATGCCGCCATCCAGTCATGGATGGATTCAAACTCCCTTGCGCTCAATAATGAGAAAACAGAGCTGTTGATTGCAGTGACCGGTCCAAGGCTTAAGAAACTGGACTTAGCCTATGAGAGCTTTAACATCGCAGACAACAAGTTCATGGTGACCAGATGTGTCAAGACCCTGGGCATCCATTTGGACACTGAATTGACCATGAGGACCCAGGTAGCACACATAGCTTTGTCATGAGGCTATGTCATTAAGCTCTTAAACCAAATCCGGCCATACATCTCCATCAATAAAAGATTTATTTTGGCCACTGCCTTAGTAAATTCCAGACTCCATTATTGTAATAGACTTTTAATCGGGACGTCCCAGACTAATCTTCATTCCCTTCAAACTACCCAGAACAGTGTTGTTGGAGCAGTGTATGGTTTATCCTAATGTGATCATATAACCGAATCAAGGAGGGTCCTACACTGGCTTCCTGTCAGGCACATGATCTCTCACAGGTTTTAGCTCTTTCTTTTAAATGTTGGATCTCATCTGCCCCCCAATATCGCTCAGATTGTCTGAGCTGAAGTCACCCAACTAGGCATCTGCGCTCTAATGACAGCCATAAATTCAAGCAGCCATGGTTTAGTTTTGCCATATATGGAGAACCCAGCTTTGATGTTCAGACACCCAAAGAATGGAATGCACTTCCTTTAACGATAAGAGCCTCTCAGCCTCTGACAGCCTTTAACAGAAGCCTGAAACCCCACGTGTACAATATTAAACCAGATTAATGAGAACACGTGCCCGTAACCCACACCCTCCATCGACCTACTGACGGTTGCTTTCATGTTTGTTTTGTCTTGTGTTGCTAATTGTGCACTCTGAGGCCTATGAGCATGTGGTGTCATATACAAATTAAATAATAATAATAATAATAATAATAATAATAATAATATTAATGAACTTTCACTTTTTCCACTGTCAGTTTTACTAGATAATGTTTAAAAACACTCCTTTAAGTTTAGTTTTACTTCATTTGGTAAGTATTTACTGGAATCCAGGTAATTATTTAACCACTGTGAATAGGCATCATGCAAAGAATAGTATGTTTGACTTGTTACAGACATACTTAACCATAAGCTATAAGAAAAATGACAGATGGTCATTTACAAGAGCTTGTTTCAATTGCCTTCAGTTGAAAGCAAATACTGATAAATGGCAAGGCCATGCAAGGGACAGTATCTTTCCGCTATGCGACTAATCTGTAGAAGATGCGTTGCACTTTATGTTTTGACCAGCTTATATAGATATTAGGAAAAGTGCCATACTCCCAAATTCAACACAGCACCTTCAATCAAAAAACAATATAAACAAATTAATCATTGTTACAAAGGTTCAGCATCTGTTCAAAATACCTACTATTCTAAACATGTGGCACCTACCAAACTAAATAAACACCAATCCGGTACTCTTTATTCATTTCTATCCATTTCTTTTTATACATATATTTTATTTATTTATTTGTTTATTTATTAATAATATGCACACAGCCAACAAGGCTTTGCATGTCCACACAATTTCATGCATTACAAAGTTACATATCTTTACCAATAATCTAAAACCTTTTAAAATCAATAAAACTGCATCATAACATTTCATCATATGATAAATCAAGTTCATATCGTTACTTTTAACAATTGTTCCCACAATTCACTTATATTAGCATTGGTCTTAGTATTATCATATGCTAGCAAAACTTTTAACCGCAATGCAAACAGACTCTCACAGTCACACATAAGATGTGTTTGGCTGATTCAATTGTGTTTGTACCACACAGTCTGCAATATCTGAGAACTCTGTGAATACCTACTTTAGCACCTAAGACTTCCAAAGTATCACACATGTTAAATTTAAACAGCAAGTAGCTTCTAATCATTTTACAATCAGGAAAAGCCATCTGTTATGATGGTCTACACATTGTGCCAGACCAATATTCGAGAACATGTCACTATTGGTTTTGGTCGCCATGTGTCATATATAGACAATTTCAGTAGTCGTTTAATTTAAGTAACAGAATATAGAGGCTAACTATCAATATCTTCATGTGTCCATTTAATGTATGTTTAGTACAATATATGGATAGTCATTAGGTCCTGTTTAATATTCAGCAATTCAAATTGTTCTTTCATCTCCACAATAAATGTATCATTATAAAGTCTGGACAGTTTCACATATAGCATGGCCTTCATCCATTGAACCAGACTACTTACACTGTTTAAATGGCATTGTAATTGCATACATTCATGCGGAGCATATTTAGGTATACGCAATAATATCCTCAGTATTTTTGCTTCTCCAGTTCTCGAAAAAAGAAACTTCCTCAAATTTCCACTCCATATAGTAAACAAGACACAATCTTTGCAGAGTATAACATTAGGATGGTGTTTAAAGAAAAGTTAAGTTGCTCAGTGTTATAAGAGGCGTCACGAGATCGCTGGTTACCTTTTCTTCCTGGGGAGCGAGGGGATGAGGCTGCCAGTCTGTCGATGGATCTTCGCAAAGATGAAAGAGCAACGCGGGGAACCGACCCAACACCCTCCTGACAGTAAATGACAGGATCGAGCTGAACCAGCTCCCAACGTCACGGGTAGCACTTCTCTGTATTTGCGTGACGTCAGGACAGTGTAAACACTGACAGAGAAGGCCAGGTGAAGTCCACTTCGGTACCAGCAGTTCGAGGGACAGATCTTCGGTAATTCCTCGGTGGTAGTAATGGCACAGATACCGGCAGGGCACAAGACCAGCAGAAGGAAATGGGGAGGCAGACCATTCAAGTAGGAAAGAAAGAGTAGGGGAAGAGAACGAACACCCCAGGACTGGACCCCTTCCCAACCAAGGAACGGTGCAGGGCTAGAGAGGAACCCAGGCAGGGAACCCCCAAAGACTAAGTACCAGACTGGAACCCAAAAGGGCAAGTAATAAGGCAGGGCAGGGCAAAAGGAACAAGGCAAGGATAAGGAGCACTGGGCTAGCACGTGGTAGAAATCGGAACAGGACAGGAGCAGAACAGAGATTCAGGCAAGTAGGGCTCCTGGAGCGCAACCACGGAACAAACCGCGTTGAGACGCGTTGTTTCCGGGTCTGCAACGGCTATTTATAGCCCGGGATCAAAGTGAGGCTTGGAACGCAAGCCGCTGTCACTGCGCATGCGCGAAACGTCGGATACTGACGTTCCGCGCATGCGCAGGACATTCAAGATGGCCGCGCCCAGGGAGCCGGGAGCCCGGACCGCGGTACGCCGAAGAGAAAGGCGCCAACGCGGATACAATCTCCAGGAGGGAGATCGCCGTGGCCGAGGACCCCGACCCCCAGAACAGGCGAGTGGCGCGCGCCGCGTGACACCATACCCCCTCCCGGACAACCCCGGGGCACCAGGTTTCCAGGGATAGCGACGGAAGAAGTCCCGAACCAAGCGCGGGGCATGCACAAAGGAGCAAGGCTCCCAAGTGCGGTCACAAGCCGGATAGCCTTTCCAACTGACCAAATACTGAAGCACCCCACGCCTAATCCGTGAATCACAAATCTCCCCTACCTCAAACTCAGGGACCCCCTGGACCAACACCGGGGCAGGACGGGAACATGGACGGCCAAGAACATCGGGCACACAGGGTTTCAAAAGGGAGACATGAAAAACAGGATGAATCCGCCAAGAGCGAGGCAAAGACAAACGAAAGGCAACAGGGGAAATGCGTTGAAGAACGCGAAAGGGCCCAAAAAATCGGGGAGCCAATTTCACGGGCAAATTGCGAGCAGGCAGATTCTTGGAAGATAGCCAAACCATATCGCCGACCTGAAGGTCGGGCTCAGGACTCCGCCGTTTATCGGCCTGAACCTTCATACGTGCTTGTGCCACTGCCAAGGTACTGGCCGCCAGGCGATGTTGATCGCGGATGAGAGCCACCATGGCATCAGCCGACGGAACGGCACTAGGAGGCATCGGACGAAGAGGCAGCAGCTTGGGGTGCAGACCAACAGAACAAACGAAGGGACTGAGTCCGGTAGCAGAATGAACAGCATTGTTGTAAGCCACCTCCGCGGTGTCCAACCAATCTGACCAATTGTCCTGAGTGGCATTGGCGTAACATCGCAGGTACTGTTCTAGGGATTGGTTAGTACGCTCGGTTTGCCCATTGGTTTGGGGATGGTAACCGGAACTCAGAGCGCGCTGAATGTCCAAATGACGACACAGTTGATCCCAGAAAGAAGAAACAAACTGCGAACCACGATCCGACAGAATCTTCTCAGGAAGGCCGTGAAGACGATACACCTCATGTAAGAAACGACGAGCCATCTGGGAGGCAGTGGGCAGCTTCGGAAAAGGTATGAAGTGAGCCAATTTGGAAAAACAATCCACCACCACCATGATACACGTATTCCCACCAGAGGGTGGTAATTCAACAATGAAGTCCGTGGCGATAGTATGCCATGGGTACGGTGGCGTGGACGTAGGTCGCAGTAGACCAAGGGGTTTCTTGCGTGGAACCTTCACTTGAGCACAAACAGGGCAAGAATCCACATATTGCTTAACTTGTTTGGCCCATCCTGGCCACCAGAATTGTCGTGCAACCAATTCTTGGGTGGTATTGACCCCACGATGACCACAGACAACGGAATCATGACAATTCTGTAGGACAGTCCTTCGAAGATTCAGAGTGGGGACGTACAGGCGATCCTTGAAGAAAAGCAATCCGTCGCGTTCACAGATGTCGTAATGTTGTAACACCAGGGATCTGGAGGGATCCGCCCGAGTCGCTTCTAAGAGTTGCTGAAGTTGAGGAGTCAACATCGATAGGAAATGCTTCGAAGCAATCAAGGGTTCCTTGGTCTTGGCTCTGTCTATGTCGTCCTCCAAGGATCGGGACAGGGCATCGGCCTTTATGTTCTGAGAGCAAGGTATGTAAGTCACCACAAAATCGAACTGAGAAAAGAAAAAGGCCCAACGTGCATGCCGTGAGGTTCTGCATTGCAAGGAACGTAAAAATTGAAGGTTACGGTGGTCTGTGCGCACTTCCACTGGATATTTACCACCCAGCAAGTGATGTCGCCATTCTTCGAAGGCTGCTTTTATGGCCAAAAGTTCCTTCTCGATCACAGCGTAGTTTCTTTCGCTGGGTGACAGCTTCCGCGAATAGTAGGCCACAGGATGTTCTATTTCTGTAACTGGATCACGCTGCAATAGGACTGCACCAACTGCATAGTCCGAGGCATCCGTTTCAACTAAGAATGGTTCTTTGTCATCCGGATGATTCAAAATAGGAGCTGACATAAAGGCTTTTTTTAATTCCTGAAATGCCACTTCGGCCTGAGAATCCCAAAAGAAAAGAATCTTGTTGCTGGTCAGACGAGTCAACATGGCAGTTAAGTGAGAAAATTGTGGAATGAAACTTCGGTAGAAATTAGCGAAGCCCAAGAACCGTTGCAGTGACTTAACATCATGGGGCTGTTTCCATTCCCGTATGGCTTGCAGTTTCATGGGGTCCATCCGCACTCCTGTGCTGCTGATTACATAGCCTAGGAATTCCACACTTTCCAGATGAAATTGGCATTTCTCAGCTTTGGCATACAAATGATTGGCAGATAATCTACGGAGGACTTCCTGAACATGTTCAACATGAGCCATGCGAGTAGAAGAAAAAATCAAGATGTCGTCCAGATATACCCATACTGACACTCCTACAAGATCTGAAAAGACAACATCCATGAACCGTTGGAAGACGGCCGGGGCATTGCAAAGTCCAAACGGCATTACCCTATACTCGTAATGCCCAAAAGGTGTTTTGAAGGCCGTTTTCCACTCATCACCACCCTTAATCCGCACTAAGTGGTAGGCTCCTCTTAAATCCAACTTGGTGAAGATCCGAGCAGATTTCAAGGATTCAATGATGTCCCGGATGAGTGGCAGGGGGTATCGGTCCTTGCACGTGATTTCATTCAACCGGCGATAATCAATACATGGGCGCAAAGTACCCTCCTTCTTTTTGACGAAGAAAAGCGGAAATCCCGCGGGGGATTTAGATGGTACAATGTAGCCCTTATCAAGGCAATCCTCGATGTACTCCTGCAGGACACCCTTTTCTAATTGCGTCAAAGAATAAACCTTGCCATGAGGAATGACTGCGTCAGGCAGGATATCAATGGAGCAGTCGAACTGTCTGTGAGGAGGCAATGGAATGTCTTCTGGTTTGGAAAATACCTTGAGAAATTCAGCATATTCCTGAGGTATGGACTGAGTAACACATAGGCGGACAGAGGTGTTTCCAGGAGTGGGTAGCCCCAAACCAGACTTTGCCGGAAGGGTATCACGAAGACGACATTCCTGAGAACAACGTACAGAAGAAAAGACCATGGTTCGGGAAGTCCAATTGACCTGTGGATTGTGGTAAAGCAGCCAAGGCAAGCCGAGCACTACCGGGAAGGAGGGAGACTTGATCACATCCAACGAAATCCGTTCAAGATGTTCTTCCACTGATAGCCATAACTGACCGGAATGTTGGCACACAGGACCCGAAGACAAAGGTGTACCATCGATTACCTCAACCACTGCTGAATGTTCCTTGCGATACAGGTGGATCCCATTGGAAACCGCAAACGAGGCATCAATGTAATTGCCCGATGCTCCACAGTCCAGAAGAGCCCTGGTCGTAATGCATTTCCCTTGCCATGCAATACCGACTTCCAAGACCAACAAGGGCACCGAGTGCATGGGAGGAAGGACTGAAACAGAAAAACGGCCCACCGCTGCCTTCTCACCACACAGCGGGCCCGTTAGTTTTCCGATTTCTTCAAGGGACGTAGAGGACAGGTACCTAGATAATGTCCAGTCCCTCCACAATACAGACATAGGTTTTGTTGACGTCTTCTCTTCTTCTCAGCCTCAGATAATGGTCCGCGAATAGCTCCCAGTTGCATGGGCTCAGGACCCGCGTCAGTTGGGGTTGTAGATCCCGAAGGGTGTACTGAGAGTCCCGGATGGTATCTTTCCGTTCGACGGCGTTCACTTCTCCTTTCAGCCAGTCGGTGGTCGATACGGAGGACCTGATCCAACAATGCGGGTAGGGTTTCTGGTTCAGGAATATGCAGCAATTCATCCTTGTATTCGTCTCGTAACCCACGACGGAATAAAGTCTTCTGAGTGATTTCGGGCCATTGGGAATCAGTTGCAAGCTGCCGAAACCGACTAATGTAGTTAATGATGTCACCAGATCCCTGTTTGATTTCCATCAGCTGGTTCTGGGCCACGGCAGCCAGGTTGGGTGGTTTGAAGATATCCAGAAAGGCTTTTTCAAAAGCAGCAAAATCCCTCAACAAGGGACTATCGGCGGAAACCAGGGGAGCCGCCCAAGCTAGAGCGTTGCCGGTCAAGTTACCAAGGATGTACCCTATCTTGGCTTTGTCTTGATTGAAATGGCTAGATCGAAACTGAAAATGAATCCGGCAATGGGTACAAAACTCAGCCACTCGACGTGGATCACCATCGAACTTCATAGGAGTTGTGTGGGCCATAGAATTCTCAGGTAGTGGAGCAATATTCAATCCTCGACCCATTGCTTGCCGAAGAGTGTCATTCTCCTGGCGAAGGGTGGTCATCTCGAGACGCAGGGCTCGTACTTCCTCACGTAATTCTTGCATGTCTGCCATGTCGGAGCTGGAGGAAAGGCGTCTCAATCTGTTATAAGAGGCGTCACGAGATCGCTGGTTACCTTTTCTTCCTGGGGAGCGAGGGGATGAGGCTGCCAGTCTGTCGATGGATCTTCGCAAAGATGAAAGAGCAACGCGGGGAACCGACCCAACACCCTCCTGACAGTAAATGACAGGATCGAGCTGAACCAGCTCCCAACGTCACGGGTAGCACTTCTCTGTATTTGCGTGACGTCAGGACAGTGTAAACACTGACAGAGAAGGCCAGGTGAAGTCCACTTCGGTACCAGCAGTTCGAGGGACAGATCTTCGGTAATTCCTCGGTGGTAGTAATGGCACAGATACCGGCAGGGCACAAGACCAGCAGAAGGAAATGGGGAGGCAGACCATTCAAGTAGGAAAGGAAGAGTAGGGGAAGAGAACGAACACCCCAGGACTGGACCCCTTCCCAACCAAGGAACGGTGCAGGGCTAGAGAGGAACCCAGGCAGGGAACCCCCAAAGACTAAGTACCAGACTGGAACCCAAAAGGGCAAGTAATAAGGCAGGGCAGGGCAAAAGGAACAAGGCAAGGATAAGGAGCACTGGGCTAGCACGTGGTAGAAATCGGAACAGGACAGGAGCAGAACAGAGATTCAGGCAAGTAGGGCTCCTGGAGCGCAACCACGGAACAAACCGCGTTGAGACGCGTTGTTTCCGGGTCTGCAACGGCTATTTATAGCCCGGGATCAAAGTGAGGCTTGGAACGCAAGCCGCTGTCACTGCGCATGCGCGAAACGTCGGATACTGACGTTCCGCGCATGCGCAGGACATTCAAGATGGCCGCGCCCAGGGAGCCGGGAGCCCGGACCGCGGTACGCCGAAGAGAAAGGCGCCAACGCGGATACAATCTCCAGGAGGGAGATCGCCGTGGCCGAGGACCCCGACCCCCAGAACAGGCGAGTGGCGCGCGCCGCGTGACACTCAGTGCCATAGTGGCTATCATACTTTTTTGCTTTGTTTCAAGCCAATGCGGTTTCCAGCTAAGCTTATCATCAATTGTGACTCCCAGATTTTTGTATCAATCTACGATCTCAATCATTTGGCTATTTATTGACCACTTATTATTCTTTTTATTACCTTTTTTTGCTCGGCCATGGAACTTCATTATTTTGGTTTTTCCTATACTAATGGTGAGATGATTAATACTAGCAAATCTCTCAAGGGCATCAAGCTTAGTTTGGAGGCCTTTGGGTGTATAATAAAGCAGAAGGAGATCGTCGGCATAACCTAGCCAACCATTTCTGGATGTTCCAATCTTTATGTTTTTTGTAAAGGGTTCTAGATCGTCTCGCATAAAGTCAGCAAGGAAAAGGTTGAAGAGCATTGCTGCTAGTATACAACCTTGTTTGACTCCATGCTGTGTGGGTATCGATTCCAATAATTTACCTTTTGCATCGAGACAGACTCTAACTGATGTGCTCGTATATAGTAGTTGGATCATATATAGTAGTCCAGGAGGGATACCGCAAGATTTAAGTTTAGTCCATAGTAGGCTGCACACAATAGTGTCAAAGGCAGCTGTAAAGTCAATATATACTACATATACTGGAAGCCCTCGACATTTCCAGGAATACTCAATTGCTGCTACTCGAATCGCAATATTGTGAGAAGTAGATGATCCTACTCTGAAGCGGACTGATACGGAGGTAGAATGTGATGGACTGAGATCCACTGATTAAGTTCTAATAATAGGAATTAGGCGAATATTGTAGCTGGCATTGCCAGCATCGCAGGATCCTATAATTTGCAGGATCTTCGGGTAAAATTATGCTTTTACGCCATGAATATAGTATCTCCATTGGCTCTAATCCATTGAAATAGGCTGTTTAGAGCATGTGCCCAATTATTGGGTGATAAATTCAGCAGAGTGTTACACCTGCCATCCAAACCTACTGCTCTTGAATTGGGCAGGTTCTTAATACATTTTATTAAAGTCTCTAGATTATAAGTGCCACGCCATACCATGGCTTCACTAGGACTACTCACTTCGTCATTTGCCATGGTACCTAATGTCTTCTTAACATGGTCTACCCAATCGCACTTTGGAAGACTATAAATGGGCAATATTTTCTTTTTAGTGTTGTTTATAATAGCCCACATTCCTTGGCTATTTTTATTTTTAGACTGAAAATCCACATTTCACCAAATGACTTCTCTTTTGCTTTTATGATGACGTCCAAGCCATATTCTATATTGCTGTTTGGCTAAGTGTATCATTCTTATTATACATCTAAGTATTTTTTTCGCAACGTGTATTTAGGCGTCAGACATGTGTTTTTTTCCATGTACTAAATTCCAGCATTCACTATTTGACCCATAGTTCCGTTTCTCATTTGCAGCTGCTTTTATAATTTCAGTCAATTGATCGAATTGTGTGATCAGCATATTAGGCTGATCAATAAGAGATGTTTCAGTGATTTCAACAAATTTTGTAAGTTGGAGGTCTGCTATAATTTTCCCATTTTCAAGTTTTGTTGGCTTCCAAATTATTCTATTACCTTTTGTGTTTATTCCAATGGCAACATTCATTTGATGAATAATTTTAGTGTTCTCTGTCTTAGTCGACAATAAAAGGAAGTGGGGAAGATGATTACTTTCATCACAGCAACCAATTGCCATGTCTCATACCAATGGATAAGCTCTTTTATTAACAATCATATAATTCAAGGTACTCAGGCTAAGGCTGCTTACTCGAGTGGTACTATTATCACAATCCCCTGCTGTGTCCCCATTAAGGACTATCAATTGATGTTTATTAAACAGGGCAACCCACACTTTCCCTACTCTTTTGGAGAACTCAGTCGTAATTGGCTCTGATTTGAGGTAGTCTGCTCTTTGCTCATTAGAGAAAATTATCTTTGCGTTCAGATCACCTACTACGATAATAGGAGTATTGCTGCCGATCTCAGCAAAGATTCTCGTATCTATGTTTGCTCTATTGAAAACACTGTTTGGTGGATTATATACATTCACTACTACAAAGGAGGACATGTGGGACAATTTGCACTCAACAATTACTGTGCTAAGACCATACTGGTTGACCATTTCATTATCTCCCCAACCCACAGATGTTTAATAGGTGTAAGTAATCCTCCTTTGGGTCGCTCTCTTTGTCCTTGTATTGCTTTGCTTTGAAGAATACATCGTCCATCGATATCACATGCATCAGTAAGCCAGGTTTCTTGTGGGGCTACTAAGCAGAACTTGTTAATATTTGCTAACAGACCATTATCGCTAGTTCCCTCATGTGTTCCAGGATAAAATTGTGTCACGTTTATCAGGGTCGCTGTTCAAAATGAGCTCTAAAGGCTACAGGCAGCCACTGCCAATATCCATCAGGATTCGCACTGTCTATAGAGTTTTTAGGTGTAACAGTGCTCTGATTCGGTAATGGGGTACAAAAGTCTTTAGCTAAACTAGTAGATTTACTCCTAGTCTCAATATTTGGATCTACTCTTTTCTGAGTTGCAACATGAGGGATCTATTTGATCACATTTTTTACTTTGGGTATTGTTGTTTCTCTGCAATAATAACCAAGTTTCTCGAATAGTTTTCCATGACTTAAGATATATTCATGGGTAGCTAAATCAGTGTGCCATATATTTGTATGTACTTTATTAGAGGACACAACCTGATCAACAATTTTAAAATCACTGGACGTGATCATACGCAGTGGTACTATAGCTTCACATAGCTTAAGTACTTGTTGCCTATTTAAAGTGATTAGGCCAGAAGATTCAAGTGTTTCAATTTGTAGAGCATGTATATGGTCTATTATCTCATCAGCATTATTGATGTGTGTCGCTTTAGCATCCTTATTAATGTTTTCCTGGAATCTCGCTGCTTTATAGGTCTACTCTCCACCATTGTCACCTATTCTATTACTATCCATTACTTTTGCTTCAGATGCTAGTTGGAATCGTTGCAGGGTTTCAAATAATGTGTGCATATCTGCTTGAATAGCAACAACTATCCCAATATCTCTATATATAAACCAGTGTGCTCATATTTCTACTTATATACTCACCTGTTTCATCCTCCCTTTTTCCATAAGTCTTAAAATGTACTCAGTTACATACCTTATGTACCCTCCTTTTATGCCCTTTTCCAATTAAATTATTACTTACATTCATACCTTCTTAACTGCTATGGTACATTTCTTTGATATAACAGTGTTTCATTTCCTAAATACAACTACACCTGTTACTCCTATTAGCTTCTCCAATTTGTTCAAACCTTCTCACCTCATGCTTTGGGTTATATGGTTTATCTGGTTAACAAGAACAAACTGTTCCACAGTCACCTATTCATCCTTTACAGCAATTTGGTACACCACAGGTGAAACCTTATCCCCAATTTTAACCTGTTCATTGGACCTGTAAAGTAAATGTTGGGACAAAACCATCTTCCTTCCTGTTAGAATCTTGTGGGGACTTACGTTTGTGGATCTTGACAGTGTTGAACTAATAGCCATTAACTCCGGAGGGAGTTGCAAATTCCAAATGGACCCTGTCTCAGCTTCACATTTCTTTAAAATATCAACAATTGACCTGTTGCAACGTTCCATACCACCAGAAGAAGAGGGACAGTATGAAATGTGAAATTTCCCTTTTACACCCAAGATTTGTCACATCTTTGTCATCACTGCACTGGTGAAGTGGCTCCCATGGTCTAATTCTATCCTTTGAGGTAAACCAAACCTAGAGAAAATGTCATTGACTAGCAAAGTGGCTGCGGTTTGGGCACTGCAGTCCAGTGCCAGAATTAATTTCAGCCACTTGGACATTAAACAAGTGACCATCAACAAATACCTGTTTCCCTGTGCAGAACTTTGTACAGGACCTGCAAAGTTGATTTGCAAATCTGACCATTGGAGTGTCAGACCTCTTTTAATTAATAGCGCCTTGTGTGTTTGGTAAGTCGGTCAAAACTGTGCACAAACCAATCATCCCCCTCTATATAGCTCTACATCTTGAGACATGGGTGGCCAATAGGCATATTGTTCTAAGATTTCCAAAGTTTTCCAAAGTTTTCTGGGAACCTCTGTGACCTGCAGTTATGGCATCATGTGCATGATGTAACATCAGTCTCCAAAATGACAACAGTACCACCCACCGAATCTGGCCTGACACAGATTACTGAATCATCAGTTGATCCTGCAATTTAATTCCTTTTTTGTTGTTTAGAAACACCCACAGTCCTCCTCAGCTAGAGGATTTTGTCCTGCATAAAGTTAATGATTATATCACAGACCTAAAATAGGCTCTTCTTTTTATGCCTTGACCAAGTCCTGATCAGGAGTATCAAAACTACACTGAGCTACCGGCTGATTAACTGTTCTCTGAGTTTTGGAGCATTTTATCTCATCTTCCTGGATTTCACCCAGTAGGTGCTCACCTGGAATCAACTCCCCTATCAAAGCCCCAATACTGACAAACGGATCTGCCTGATCATTCCCTTCATTGTCTTCTCCCAGTGTTTGCAGGTGACCCTGTATATTCCTCCAATGAAAGATCATGCCATTTTCTGAAACAAGTTAATCTATGGCTTGAATCATTTTGCCATGTTTAAGCGCTTTCTTGTTGTATGTGAGAATTCCTCTCAAATTCCACCCGGGCAAATATTCCACACAACTATTTCAGGCAAAATCAGAATCAGTAACAAAAACTATTTTTTTAAGTTGATTGTCTACTGTTGTAGATATTGCCTTGTAGATGGCAGCCAATTCTGCAACTTGACTGCTTTTGGGGCGCAACCTCATGCATATTCTTGGAATTCCATTACATTTGAACCATAAATTCCTCATTCCTGCCACTAATTCTTTTTCAGAATCACCTCCCACTTGGTATGCACATCCATCTACATACACGCTTGGTAGATCTGTGCATGTTTCTTCATTGAAAGATGTGTGTGGGGATTGCTCAAATACATTTAAATTTGTTTCTAGCTCTAGGTCTTCAGGAGCACAGACAGGTCTGCACAGGCATGTAAGTCTGCCAGCCCTTAAGCAACTGGGCTCTTTTTGCTCTGTCCATATCTCACTTCCACTGGGAATCCTTGCAGCACCATGATGTGATTATTGACTGGGTCAAATTCCCTGACCTAATTCTTTTTATTTTCAAAATTGCAGGGGCTGGTGGTTTGTTTCAACAATCACCCGTTCCCCTTGAATATGGGATGGAAATGTTGTAATGTCCAGACAGTGGTAAAAAGTGCCTTTTCACATTCACTAAACTGGGTCTCCATATGCAATGGTTTTGTTACTTGTAGTATGGTTTTGGTATATGGCTGCAGACATACATTGATCTTTGAATCCTATTTCCATAAATAAGTATTGATTCTTTATTGCATATGCTAGACAAGGGGCCTTTATCAAACAGTTTTTTTTTTAACTTGGCCACTGCTTCACTATTTTCCTTTTCCCATTTCCAGGGTACTCCCTGCTTCAGTAATTTAGTCAAAGGTTGCAGGAGTTCTGCATAATCTTCAATGAACTTTCTATTGTAACTTGTCATTCCTAACAAACTTTTTAGGCCTTTCAAATTGGTGGGATCTTTTAGTTACTGAATAGCTTCCACCATTTTCTTTTTTGGATTTAACCCATGCTCTGTTACTTCATAACCTAGAAAGTGTATCCTTTTTCTAAACTACTGTGCTTTCTGTAAAGATACTTTTGCCCCAGCCTTTTGCAACTGACTGAGCACTTGTCTATTTTCATTGAAGTGACTTTTAAGTCTTCATTTTTGATTAGCACATCATCCACATAAATCACAGTTCCTCTCTCAGCTGCCTCTGGGAGTGCCTTGCTTAGGAACATCCCAAACTCACTTCCACTATTCATATAGCCAAAGGGGGTCGGAACCATGCATATTGTAATCAGTTAAAGGAGAAGGCAAATAGATTTTGTATTTCTTTAGCTAATGGCCCACAACAATACTGTAGGAGGTTTTGTCTTTTGGGGCAAATTCTGGATTTGGCAGTATATTCTTACCGTAGTAATTTGGCGGTAGACTGGCGGTAAACTGGCCTTACCATTAGAGATAGTTCAGTATTACCCTATTTTGGTGATAATATAGTGTTAGCCTATATTGGCGGTAATTTTAGTGGTATCTTATTTTTGGTGGTATTTTTAGAATTACCTTATTTTTGTGGTATAGTGGTGAGCATGTCTTTTTTATACTAACGCCCCATCATAGAACAAACTTTCCCTCATTACAATTGTGTCCCACTTTTGGCTGACTGCAGATACTCCGTGGACCTAGCACCTTTAGGGAACCTAGTGAGGTTATTCAGAATGCCACTTTTTGCATGTAACTCATGTTACAGACTTATTTACATTCAGTAGCCTACGTGCTCTGGGGCACACCCTTCTCTTCACAGCATGCAGAGAAAAGCACATCCACACACACACACATAACCTTCTCTCTTGCTTATTTGTATATATTTACTCTTGTCCTAAACTTGTCCCATGTGGTAAATGAGGTAGCAAAATTCTTTACCACATTGGTATGACACTAGGATTACCCACTTACTTTTTCCCCTAATACAGTAAACATGGGAGACATAAAATAAAACCAACAAAGTTGCACCAGCTTTGCTTTTTGTTAAAATATTGGTTTTTGTTATACACAATCCAGAATATAACAATTAGACATATGCTTACCAACAGTGATCATAACCTCCTCTTCTATAAAATAAACACAGAACAGAGAACAAGTACATGGCAACATGAACAATCCTGATTCATTTCTCTTTCATTTCTTTTAAACAATTGCACATGGAAAGGAATAAAAATAAAGCATTTTGTGTTATAATTCAGCACCCTGAGCTAATCTGATCACATGTCAGCTACCCACGTACTCCTCAATTACATAACTTACAAATGTATTTGAAGTCTGTGCCTATGTTACTTCTGCTTCTCTTGTTGCCAGGGTTTATCTGCACGACCTCACACCCCACGGACACCGCCTTTGGGATTCCAGTCTCCGTTGCCCATAGCCCGACACCTCTCTGCACTGCCTGCCAGTTAACTTCCAAACTGCATTCCCAGAGCCCCGTCCAAGAAGATGCTGACAGCACTTGAGTCTCTAGAAGAACTGCCTTCTCTCCCCAGCTCAGCTGATTAAAAAAACTCTGGCTGTCTGTCAAACTCAGATCAGCCTTCTCTGACGTCACACTACCACCTCTTGATTCCTACCAATCAAATTACAAGAATGTCCTGCAACAACTCCCTGCCTGCCAGGACAATGGAGACTTCAGTCAAGCAAGGCAATTGTTTCCATTTACATTCCTGTTGCACATATTTCTCCTCTCCATGGAAAGACACTAAAATGGAATGAATCTCACTGTGTTTAACAAACTGCATTATATGTTAGAGGAACAGTTAATGGGTTAGTGGGACAAATTAGTATATGATTAGTTAATTATATATTTCCAATGCAGTTCCACACAGAGAAAATCACCCCCTCTGTACATATGCACATTTCTGCATTTTAAAATGACAGCACACTGTGTTAAATGCTTCTGAAACTAAAGCTATTTTACTGGTTTGGCTAAATGATTTTAAAAAAAATAATGCTTGCTGGCTTGCTGCTAAAAAGAAAAGTGTTTTACTAAATCCTTTTTAAAATAATGCTTTTCCAAAATTAATGCTTGCTGGCCTGTTGCTAAAAAGCTGCCCTGGCACCCATTTCAAACTAACTGTATTTACATACTAAATAATGAAACCCCACTTTTGCTTCCATTGGAATCTGTACACATGTGCTTTAGTTTGCACAAATATGTCATGCATGAATATATCCCTGCAGTACCCAGCTGAAAGATCCAAAGTGTTATATATCTTTGATCCTTGCACTTGTGCAAGACCCTGATCAATCAATGGAGGAGGTCACATTGAAACAGTTACCCTCTTATTTAGTTCTCTCAAGTCTGCACACAAGCACCTTTGGGCTTTAGCAGACCTAAGATGGGAGCATTTGAAGTACTGTTAATAGACCTGATGATGCCTCTGGACTCCACATTTTTAATTATTTCCACCAGAGACTCCAAGCAGGCCAGGGGTAACATATACTGTCACACAAATAATGGCTCCCACCATATCCTTCTGATAGTGTGGCAGCATGCAAATTGGTCAGCCCACAATAATAGGCATCTCTATGAACTCCTTAAATATTTTCAATAATTGGTCTTTCTCTTTTTCATTTTTGCAACATCTGCAGCTTGAATCTGCTCCTCTACCATTTTAGAAAATTATGAGAAATTCTCCAAAGGAGGAATCTCTGTGCTTTCCTCTAATTGTGTGGCAGTGTCTTTTTGGAGAGACGCTACCCTCAGATACTATGGCACATTAGCCTCCATCTCAATTTGCTTTATTTCACCTTGCTTTTTTTCTGTTTCAGGTTCGCCTACTTCAAAGAGCATACAATTATTTTGATAACAGCATATTGCTTCCTTTGGTTCATACTGGTAAACAAACTGGATCCAGAAAATCCCCTTTGGTTTAGAATCCAGTGACTCCAACAATTCACCCGGTGAAGTTACATAGCCTTCAGGGCTGTTCCCAATCACTGTGTTGTTTAACTCAGCAGTGTAGTGGGATTCCTGTATTTCCATCCCTAATGCTGGAATGTCTTTCAAATGAATGTTCTGGTATCCCTTATTATTCACAGTTTTCAAATGGGGACATCCTCAATCTCTACTAGTGGTGCATAGTCACATTCTAGCCGTTGCTGTTTAATATAGTCATAATACACACACATGCATCATTCCCTTCCATCTGTTGTCCCTTTCTGTATTTTAATTTTAATGCAAATTGTCTGGTGAAAGCAGGAATAGTGACATCCCTTTTTACCTGAAGCTCAATTGGGCCCAATGATAAGCTTGTCTTTTGTTTTCAAATACAGCTGCCGCTCCACCCAGCCTAGATCAGACCTTGTGATTTAAGAAGTCTAACACCATACACATTATGGGCATGATGTAATTTCCATATAGAATTTATTTTGGGTACCACTTCCAACACAATCATTTTGATGAATGCTTTCAGAGCCAATTGTAATCTTTAGCATGCATCTTCCCAAAATTTCTTTCCCCAATTCAGGGTCATCTAGCCCTGAAATGTGTTGATTTATTTATTTTAAAATGATATTTCCTCTCTGTCAAGTATTTTTTTAAACACACTTTCATAAATGAAACTCTTTTCTTGCTCTGGGTCCAATACTGCCTCAATCATTTCTGGAGGCCCATTTATATTCAATGTTTGCATGTGCCACACTTAGATGAAATCCTGAGCATTAGCCTAAGTCGAATCTGGATAGAATTGTGAATGTTAGCATTTATTACACTTAGATGGAATTGTGAATGATAGCATGTACCACATTTAGATAGGATTGGGAATAGTAGCATGTGCCACACTTAGAGATGAAATTGTGAACATTAGCCTGAATCGCATCTAGATGGAATGCAATCATCAACATGTCCCACACTTAGATGGAATTGTGAATGGTAGCATGTGTCCACACTTGGATGAAATCATGAGCATTAGCCTGAATCACACCTGGATAGAAATGTGAATGGTAGCATGTGCCAGATTTAGATCGAATTGTGAATAGTAGCATGTCCCACTCTTAAAGATGAAATCATGAACATTAGCCTGAATCGCATCTAGATAGAATGTAATCGTCAACATGTCCCACACGTGATGGAATTGTTAATGGTAGCATGTGCCACAGTTAGAGATGAAATCGTGAACATTACCTTGAGTCGCATCTAGATAGTATGTGATTGTTAGAATGTCCCACACCTAGATGAAATTCTGAATGTTAGCATGTGCCACACTTAGATGAAATCATGAGCATTGACCTAATTTGAATCTGGATAGAGGTGTGAATGTTAGCATGTGCCACAATTGGATGGAATTGTGAATAGTAGCATGTGCCACATTTAGATGGAATTGTGAATAGTAGCATGTGCCACACTTAGATGAAATCCTGAGCATTAGCCTAAGCCGAATCTGGATAGAAATGTGAATGTTAGCATGTGCCACACTTGGATGGAATTGTGAATAGTAGCATGTGCCACATTTAGATGGAATTGTGAATAGTAGCATGTGCCACATTTAGATGGAATTATGAATAGTAGCATGTGCCACACTTAGAGATGAAAGAGTGAACATTAGCCTCAGTCACATCTAGATAGAATGCAATCACCAACATGTCCCACACTTAGATGAAATTGTGAATGGTAGCATGTGTCCACACTTAGATGAAATTATGAGCATTAGCCTAAGTCGGATCTGGATAGAAATGTGAATGTTAGTATGTGCCACACTTAGATGGAATTGTGAATGGTAGCATGTGCCACATGTAGATGGAGTTGTGAATAGTAGCATATGCCACACTTAGAGATGAAATCGTGAACATTAGCCTGAGTCACATCTAGATAGAATGCAATCATCATCTTGTCCCACACTTAGATGGAATTGTGAATGGTAGCATGTGCCACACTTAGAGTTGAAATTGTGAACATTACCTTGAGTCGCATCTAGATAGAACGTGATTGTTCGCATGTCCCATGCCTAGATGGAATTCTGAATGTTAGCATGTGCCACACTTGGATGGAGTTGTGAATGGTAGCATGTCCCACACCTAGATAGAATTGTAAATGTTAGCATGTGCCACACTTAGATAGAATTGTGAACGGTAGCATGTCCAACACTTAGATAGAATTGTGAACACTTAGATAGAATTGTGAACGGTAGTATGTCCCACACTTGGGTAGAATTGTGAATGTTGGCATGTGCCACACTTGAATGAAATTGTGGGCATTGGCTTGAGTCACAACTGGATGGAAATGTGAATGTTGGCATGTCCCAGCATGTCACACACCTAGACGGAATTGTGAGTGTCAGCATGTCCCACACCTGGATGAAGTCGCAAACATTGGCCCGAGTCGCATCTGGATGGAGATGCGGATGTTGGCTTGTCCCAAACTTTGGTGGAGTTGTGAACGTTGGCCTGAATCGCATCTAGATAGACATGCGAATGTAAATGTTAGCATGCCCCACATGTATGTCACTGTGTACCCCGCTTTCCTGTTCCCCATGCTGTTACTATATATCCTTATATAATCCTGCTTTCACTATATTCCCAGCCGCCTGTCACTGTGTGTCCATGTGTCACTGCGTTCCCTGCCATCCTGTTCACGTGCCTGATCTCTGGCGCTTTTAAGATAACCATCATGTCACATCACTATGCTTACTCTCTACTATACACCATCACACAACTAGAACACAGCTATACCCCTGACAAATATGGCCTAGCTGCACCCACGCACCCTATGACACTATCTCTCTCTACTGACCAGAACTGCAGTCCCCGAGGGCATTCAACCTACCAGCGCTTTGGGATCATACCAATGATACATAGAGCAATATATAAATGGCAAGTAACATAACATAACAGATAGAATGGACGGAGTGTACGGGTGCATTGAACTGTTGGAAAGGTTGGAATAAATTAAATGGGTTAAATGGGTGGAGTGGATGGAGGAGATGGGACAGATGGAGTGGATGAAGTGGGCGAAGCAGATAGAGCGGATGGAGCGGATGAGTGGAACAGATGGAGCGGATGGAGTGGATGTAGCGGATGGAGTGGATGCAATGGACGGAGTGGATAGAACGGATAGAGCATAGGAAATGGATGAAATGGACATAGTGGATAGAATGAATGGAATGGATAGAGTGGATGAAAGGATAGAGTGGATGGAATGGATAGAGTCGAAAGAGTGTATGAAATGGATAGAGTGGATGGAATGGATGGAGCGGATGGAATGGATGGAACGGGTGGAATGGATGAAATGAATAGAGTGGATGGAATAGATGTAAAGGATAGAGTGGATGAAATGGATAGAGTGGATTAAATGGATGGAGTAGACGGAATGGATAGAGTGGACCGAATGGATATAGTGGACGGAATGGATTGAGTGGACGGAATGGATAAAGTAGACGAAATGGATGGAGCTGTTGGAATGATGAAATGGATGGAGCGGATGGAATGGATGAAATGGATAGAGTGGAAAGAATGGATAGAGTGGACGAAATGGATGGAATGAATAGAATGGATGGAATGAATAGAGTCGATGGAGTGGATGGAGTGGATGGAATGGACTAAGTGGATGGAATGGACAAAATGGATGGAATTATTGGAATGGACAGAGTAAATGGAATGGACAGAGTGGATGGAATGGATAGAGTGGATAAAATGCGAGTGTAAATGTTAACAGCCCCACACCTGTATCACTGTGTACCCTGTTTTCCTGTTCCCCATGCTGTTGCTATATATCCGTATCCCCCTCCTGTCGCTGTAAGCCCAGCCCCCTGTCACTATGTGTCCCTGTGTCGTTCTGATCCTTGCCACCCTGTTCAAGTGCCTGGTCTCAGGCACTTTAAATATAACCATCATATTACATCACTACGCTCACTCTCTACTATACACCATCATTCAACTAGAACACAGCTATACCGCTGATTAATTTGGCCTAGATGTCCACATACCAACACGACCCCATGAACATCTCACCACCCTATAAAACGAAGCTATCCGAGCACATTCCGGATAATTGCTCACATATGCGTCCTTCAGGCCTAACGCAGCCAGAGCCCAGTTTTGGTGTTCACCCACCAGACTGCACACATCCAACTGATATCTTCAGCACCACACCTGATGCTAGGATGCAGCTACCATCCGGCAATTACATCAGCTACAACACTATCTCTCTCTACTGACCAAAACTATGGTTCCCGAGGGCGCTCAACCTACCAGCGCTTTGAGGTCATACTTATGATATATAGAGCGCTATATAAATACCAAGTAACATAACATAACATAACATAACATAACATAACATAACATAACATGCACCGGGATCCAGGCCTGCCCTTCTACCAGTTCTATCCCTTGTTTAAATATATTTTTCTTGATCTGGCCCTGCAGCAACATCTAGTTTGCAATTTTCCTCATTTAGATAAAAACGCAATGTGTTTCCATCAATCAGTGTCTGTGACTTTTTCTTGGGGTCCAGAAAAATCTATATTGCTCTCTCTTTTCTCTTTGCATTTCACCCCGGTGCATGAGAATGACAGTGACACTAGGCACACAGCCATTCTGGAGACACACTTCCACTGCACTTTCCGATCTAGCAATGGTGTGACATTCTGCACTGTTACTCTGGCTCAATACCTTTTTAGGCTTCAGGTTTTTTTGGCCAAAGACCACAATACCCCATTTACCCTATCAACAAAAGGAGACAGCCTCCTAGGGCAATTTGTTCCTATTAGGAATTGTATCTCATTGATGGGTGTGACCACCACTTCCTGTCTCATTCTATGTCTCCCTATCTTGATGTCAAGCTCTGTGACACCCACTACTGACATTTTGTCCCCATTGAAATTATGCACAGGGCCTTCACTCTGCCTAAACATCAGCATGTCTTGGAGGGATGTTTTCTCATGTATGCTTTGCATTAATTTCTGGGACATCGCAGTTGCCTGGGCACTTTTGTCAATCATTGCAGCTGTGTTACACCTCTCTTCAAAAGTGATAGGTGCATAATATCTATCCTCACATTCGTCAAGTAAACGTAGGAAGTGAATTGTTACTGATTTCAGGGCTTACTTTTCTTATGCCTTCCTGGTTTCTTGCTAGGCAAAGGGGCATTTGAAATGACATTTTAGCCCCCTTTTTGCCCATTTCTCTTTGAATTTCTTTTTCTATTCTCCTGGACTCAGGACCCATTTGGAGTATATCCAATAACTGCCCCTCTAACTCAGGACCACTAGTGTGTATCCCCCATTAATTCACTGCTTTTTCCTCATTGTCTGGGTCATTTCCACTTACCTCCATTCTGGAACCTACTGACTGTATATTTTCACAATTGCCTTTTGAACAATCTGTGGCTCAAAATACTCTTCAAGTGATTATCCTGCGCCTGTCTCATCTGCTTTCATTTCTGCGAGAGCATGAATAGTATTTTGATTATCAGATAAGCATAGGTCACTTGCTCCTTTCTCTTCATTTATCATGGCTGAGATATTCAGTCTACCATTAACTTTGCAATTATTCACTTTGTCAAAAACCATCATCTGTCTGATGGTGTGTGTTGATTTTCATCAGGCATATTCTTTTTAAATTGCCATCTATCACACTGCTCTTTATGTTTTTCCTTTTCGTTTCTTATTTTCTTTTCCTCGTTTTCACACTCCTGAAGCTACGTTAAACCACACTCCCTTTTTATGTCGGTTACTGTTCCCTGTTTCACTTTCATTTGTTTGTTTTCTTGGTTTTAAACCAGTAAGCAACTCAGTGGCTTATTCGAAGGTGATTCATGGACATCTGTGTTCTCATCATGGCAGAAATGACTAGTCACTTGTTGTCACTGCAGCCAAGATCACTCCTCATTATTCCTTGGCTTGGCAGGATTGCAACCATAAAAATGGGAATCGTACCTAGGATTTTATACTTTTTCCAGGCAATAACAATATTACTCCTGAAAATCTTATTCAAAACATTAAACAAAATGATCTCTGCATTTATTTGAAAAAAACTAAAACCATGCATAGCACTCCAAACATTGATGAAAGCTAACAAAAAGGGGGGGTTAGCGCAACCACATTTTGCCAAATACTACCAAGCATCACAACTAAATGTTATAAAACAATTGTTCTCGGGGAACCAAGTAAAATCTGGACCATAATGGATGGGGCTGTGTACCGTGCACTGCCATCTGAGTTGCTATGTATCAATAAAGTGCAGACCCGTAAACATGCACATTAGTCAAATTACGGCATTAGTGGAAAACACATTGCAATATATATTTAAAGAGGTGTGGCATCTCTTCAATCCCGCCCACATTTACGCTGCTATTTAGAAAGCCTCTGTTTACAACGGGGATGGAGATGGGTGCTTTCCAAAAATGCAGGGAAGCGGGATCTCTTAGGTTGAGGGATATGATGAAGGACAAGGAGGTTAAATCCTTTGAGATATGTAAACAGTCATTTGGGGTGGGACAGGATGAAAGGCTGACATACTACTAGCTTTGACATTGTATATTGAACCCTCAAAAAATGACAGCAGCTACTCAGCCACTAATCCCATTTGAAAAATACATAACATCACAATCAGGAGAAAAAAGCCATGTTTCCTCAATATATAAAATATTTATGGAAAATTGCCCACAGATCCAATGGCCCTATACAAAGAAATGGAATGGAACATTGGGGCTTGCAAAACCACAAGAACCCAGGGAATACTTATGGAGAAACATACCAAAACTAACTTTGTGAAATGAGTTCCAGTGTGATGCTCCAGTAGCACTTTACCCCAGACACCCTTCCTAAAATATTCCCAAAGATGTCACCCCTCTGCTGGAGGGGATGTAAGGAGAGAGGGGATTGGGCTCACATTTGGTGGGATTTTCCAGAAATAAAACCATACTGGGCAATAATAATGGCAAGAACAAAGGAGATGTTCAAGATAAAGATGATGCTATGGATGAATTAATGTTTATTAGGGCTGTGGAATCCAGAAATAGGTCTGAGCTCCAAATCACAATCTAAAGCCTACATGGTCTGAATACTTGCAGCTTCATTGGTGCTTGTGAGAAAATGGAAAGTGAAGGAAGCCCTGACTGAACATTAGTGGATAATTAGCATTACAGAGGGTGTCTTCATTCAAAGGGAACAATTAAATATCAGACAAGACCGGGGGCCGGTCCTGACTTTCCTACAGAATGATTATACGTTACCCCTTTGTCCTCAAAAGTTGAAAATACGTGATATTATGTAATGCTCTTCGAACTGTGGAGAGATTGTCTTGTAATCAATCAAGATCCCACAGGGAGTGGAGTGGGATGCAAAGCGACGGCTCGGGGGAGGGAAGAGGATAGTTCGGAACGTATTGTTGTACAAATGATGAAGACTGGCACCATTACTAGTGTGTTGCTGCTAGACTTTAGTATTCTCGATGGGATGTAGTTTGGGAATTTCCTTTCTGTGTATTCCGTGTCTCTGCTGCGGTAGGTGTAGTGAGCGAAGCGTAGGCTTTGAAGTGGATCGCTTTTCTGATTGGAAGGCAGTAAAGTGTGTGAAGTGCCTGGTTGATGTGTTTGTGTCTTTCCCGTCTAATCATTGATCAGGCTATTGCATTTTGGACTCTTTTCAGTCTGTTGAGTAGATAATCCAGTAGTCCAAGGCAGAGGCTGTTGGCACAATCAAGTCTTAATTATACCAAAGTGGCCCTGTATATAAACGTCAGATAGGGCATCATGCATGGTAATGTTTGGAGTGGAAAGAAACAGCCCCTTATGATGGCTTTGACATGTGGTTCTAGTGTGACCTTTGTGACTGTTAGGTTTCTCACATTAGTTGAATGAAGTGGGCCAGGGAACCTCTTCAGAGTAGTGTTAAGGAAGAGTATTGTTTATCACAAGTTCTGTTTCGATGGGTGGAGCTTAAGTCTGTTTGCAATCTCCCAGGAGTCCATCAGTTTGGGGCAAGCATTTGCATATGTTGTTTCTGTTGTTGACTCTTTGGACAGTTCAGATATGGGGCATTAGGGTGTCAATCTTGGCACATAGAGATTCAATATATTATTTAACATGTGTATGAGGCAATCACATAGAACTTTATATCGGTCAGCACTTTGATTTTGGGCGGAGGGTGTTGGTGACTCGCAAAAAACGTACCCAAATTATTTTAAAAGAAATGTGGCTTTGATGATGTAGGTTTTCATTTGCAGTTTGTAGCCTCTGAACAACATGCTTCTAACTTTATACATGAATGTGGCAAGGAATTCAGATGGCGGATAGGTCTGTGTTGAGCCAGTCCCATTCCAAGTACCTTCCATGTCTCTGCAAAAACCGAAGTACATCAAATAACCCTCGGTTAATTTGTGTCGCAACAGGTTTTTACTTCTCAATTTTTCATCGCCACAGATATTTTGACATGTCAGTGAATAGTAGATCCATGATTTATGATGAGCTAACAAAACAAATGCTGATCATGAGAAACAGCTGGTTGAGGAAGCCTTTGTCAACATGTGTTGGTGTTTCAGTATCAATTGTTGTCTTTGGGGTTCAGCTTAGGTTCAAACGTGACAAATGGATGTGAAGCTGTTTAGACCAACTGTATTTTAGGTATTCCTAAATGGAGATTTGTTTCAGTCCAGTTAAAGCAGTAAGTTAAATCTGTACCCCTTGTCAGAAGTTGGTGTATCAATGTATTTGGCAGCACATAGGTACTCCAAGTATGCAAATAGCTCTTATCCAAAACCTCCCTGAAGGTGTTTGCCCCGAATGCTACAGTGACTAATTATGAATGCATGCTAGAAGAATGTGTGTATGTGTATGATTGGCTGTGTTCAGAATGCCAGTGATGCAATAGGTGTGTCAGTTGGGTGGTGCCGGCAGAGCACTGCATAAGGAAAATGAATGGTCTGGTGAGAGTTTTGCACAAACAGATGATGTATTGGCATCATATTAGGTTATAGAAGATGACAGACATTCTTATGTCTTGACAAAGTGCTCTGCACTTCCAGAGGACTATGCAGTGGGTTTTTAAAGAACCAAAGATCCAAGAGAGGGGAGGTTTCACCAAGCCATGGCTCAGTGAGCAGGAGAGCCTGTCCATGTTTTTTTGGTAAGATTACAAATGTTTGTTCCATGTTTAGGGGATAACATTCATTTGAAGCAGCCTCCTGTCCAGCTAACACCGTGAAGAAGGCCCCTGTGCCTGGGGACTCCATTACATTCTTTGTTACTGGGCCTGTTCCATCATGGTCGATGGCAACATCGAATAGTATTGAGGCGCCGGCCTGCCTCCTTTGCCTCACTTGATAGGCTTGAGGCTTGCCCAAACACCAGGAAAGCCCGGGAGCCAGCCGGTGATCACCGGCCCCCATCCAAGGGCGTCATTTAAGGGCAGAGACTATCTTCTCTGGCCCTATTCAGGCCTGAGAGGGTCGTGGAGGGCCCCCTGCCCGGATCCTGATGCCTGGAGCTCCTGTCGGACCGCCACTTGGGTAAGCCTGTCCCCTCTCCCTAATCTCCACACGCACTACTGCCTTTGTCCGGGACCCGAGTGGGCTATGCATATATTCCCCTGCCAATGCTTAAGGCTCCTAACCTGAACACAAATTGACCCATTCATCTACTGTGCCTCTGTGACTTTTCTCACCCGCAGCATCTCCCAGGCTCTGTTCACATTTAACCTCCTGCGCAAAAACACTCACCTGCACTTGTGCCCCTTACTCTCTGCTGAGCTGCCCTGTATCTGAGTGCCCCCCACACTGAGCTGTTTACTTCTCAGCTCCCCGCCACCTGACTCTCCTCACCTCTGCGGTCTACAGCATCCTACACCACTATTCACGAGCTGCCCAACACCAGCTGTACTTTGTATGCCTCTACCCATTTAGGGCAGTTACTGCGCCTCACTATTACTGCTGGCCATCTTATCAAAGTATGCTCACTCCCATCTATGGGAATGTTGAATCTGCCAGTCCCCTATTCCTGGCTGCATATATTTAAAAGTATGTTTCACCACCTGCCTTTTCGCTTGAACTGCATGCATTCTGTGACTGTTGTGGAAACTCAAATCAAGACGTTTTTTGTTAAAAGGTGCTTTTTTACTGCATTGTGTAAAATTCGAATGTAGCTATCTTTTTTAACCTGCTGGCTCTGCTTAAAGGGTGCTTTTCAACTGCATTGTGTAAAATTCGAATCCAGCTGTCTTTAACCTTTGGCTCTGCTTAATATGTACTTTTTAACTGGATGCCTCATTGAAAGTTGCATTTTCGGATCTAGGGTTTTTGACATCTGCTGCCCTTTTGAAATGTTGGTACTTCCCTGTACAACTGATTTTCACCTTGGCGCTCCAAAATCTCTTGCCCTTGACTAAACTGTACTCCAACAACCTGATTAATGTGCATGTTGGCTGCTAAGCCCCCTGGTGAGTTTAGTCGTGCACTGTGCAGCTCCCCTGTCCATCTCTCTCTCCCTCCTCCCTCCCCTGCCCTCACATGGCATGCTCTAACTCCCCTATCCACTCTAACTGCTACTCTAGCACCTATCCTATCACTCTCATGAAGTATGAAGAAAAAAGCTTACAAAAGCTCTTCTGGCCTCTAAACCAGGTATACCTATTGCTGACCCCTATGTCAATGCTACTTTGAGTGATTGATGAGCGGCGGCTGGGGATAATGGGTTTCTGCAGGGCCTCATGGTATTTTATGCTGACTCAAGTGAGCTCCCAACCCCTCCCGCCCCCCACCGAGAGGCTCTTTAGTTAACATTTAAGTCTTCAGAATTATCTGACACTGTGACCAGGTCTTTCTCTGCAAACTGCCTCCTTTAAGCATCGGCACAATCTGGCAGTCTGGACCCAGAAGCCTGGCATGACTGCCCCCGAAGAAAGGAGGTCTGCTTCTTAACCAGGAAACCATCAATCAATGCAGGGAGGTGTGCAGCTCACTCACCCTCACTCATTCATCCTCGTATAGATCAGAGCTCTGCGGCCCACATTTAAGTCCCCGGTGGTACTGGTGGAGCGCCTCAGCCTGGCGCAGACAGCAGACCGTGTCAATGGGTGAGTCCCGTGACCACTCATTGACACGATACTAACCTCTCCAAACAAGTTAATATGACTGCCTCAGCCACTGCCTACACTGGGAAATTGATCAGAGCCTTTAGGGCCTTCTTATCCTGTCTCACGCTGCCTAGGGCTCTCATACAGTCCAAACTGGACTACTGCAATAGCCTTTACCTAGGCGCCAACCAATCTGTAATCAACAAACTACAGGTTCTCCAAAATAACGTGCTACGAGCTGCACTAAACATCCCTAGGCGAGGGCACATTTCCTCCACCAGAATATCCTGTAAATGGCTCTCTATACAACAAAAAATTGACCTAAAAACCATATGCCTCACCTACAAAGCCTTAAACCATTCAGCCCCACTATCCACATTATCTCACCAATACATTCACCTTGAAATCAGCCACCAGAGTTACTAGATCATCCAATACTCTACGCCTCACAGTGCCCAGATTTACCTTAAAAAAAGCCGGAGGCTCCAGCTTCACGGTCCTGGCCTCTCAACTCTGGAACACCTTACCATTGAACATTAAATCAATTGAATCATTTCATCCATTCAGGAAACAAGTCATTGGTTGCTTACTGGAGAAAAACTAACCTTACCATTCTCTATCTCCTATGCCTGATGACACTGCTGTTACTATAACTATAACAAGGCAAACTGTATATAATGTACATACTGCACACATGTATAACTACATATCATATTTATATTGTTTTTTGTTGTAACCTGTTCTAAAAGCGCCCTTTTACCTCTGGGTCTGGAGAGCTATATAAATAAAATAAACAAACAAACAAACAAGGTTCTCAACCCACTCTTCTTCTTGACCAGTGCCTGCCCTTTCTCATTAACTTCCTCCCCTCTCCTGCTAACCCTCCTTTCTCCTCTGTAAACACCACCCACAGGAATACCACGCCCCTGTACCCTTCCTCAGAAAACATTCAAAGGTGGTAATCAGCTTTATTTAGCTACTTTGAGTGCTTGCTCTGCTGTCAAACACTCCTCTGACATCTGTCTCCTTCTTGAAGACTTTGATTTCAACGTCGTCGCCCTTACAGAGAAGTGGTTCAATGCCAGCTCTGTCACTGCACTTGACACTCTCCTCCCTGAGGACTACAAACTCCTCTCCAAACCCAGGCCCAACCGGCTCAGAGGAGGAGTGGCCATGATTTTCCCTGAGTTGGTCCCTGCTTCTATCATATCTACTCAACCCTACACCTCGTCTGTAGGCTCAGGATCTCTCCTACTCTCTCACTCACACATGCTACCATCTACAGGCCCCCTGGCCCTATCCCTCTCTTCCTCTCTGAATGGGCCGACCTCACCTTTTCCCTCTTGACCTCTTCTTCTAAACTTCTCATCCTCAGTGACTTCAACATCCACCTCATCTCTCCTGGTTCAGCCACTTCATAGTTCCATGAGCTCTGTGACTCCCTCTCTCTTACTATTCTTCCTTCCGGTCTGACCCACTCGGACACACTCTGGATGCCTTCATCTCTGGCGACATCACTATATCTAACCCGGTCACCGCCCTCCTCTCCTGGTCCGACCACTCTCTCCTCTCTTCTAAATTGGGGCCCCTCAGCCCTCTGTCTGAGCTGCCACCCGCAGTGCCAGCCTCCACTTTCATTCCCCCTCCCAACCCTTCTTTTGACTCATCCTCTGATTCTGTCCTTGTTAACCTTCACCTCTCCATCTCTAACACCCCTGACATCCTTGCCCCTGTCATGAAGATCCGCCTGAAGCCTACATCCAAGTGCAACACATGGTATGCTACTGATCTTTCTTCTGCTTCTGATCTGTCTTCTCTGAAACGTAAGTGCAGAGTTGCTGAACAAAAGTGGCAGACCTTGGGTTCATCCTCTGACAAACTGGCCTGTTGCCTGTTCCAAAGACAATATAGTTTCTCTATCTGCTCCACGAAGAGGGCCCACATCAAAGCCTGCATCTCTGGAGCGACTAACAATACGGCTGAAATTGTCAAAATCTGCAAGGAACTCGCCAATCCAACTGCAGTCTCCACCTCTCTCCTCCCTTCCCAGGGCCTCTGCAACGCTTTGGCCTCCCATTTCACATCTAAAACTCTGGACGTCCTTGCCTCACTCTCCACCATCACTATCTCCACCACTGTTCCTGCTCCACTGCCTGCCTTGGCTCCCCTTCCTCCATCCCCATACTCTCCTCCCTCCTGCCCATAACACCTGATGAGATGGCCTTATCTGAAACTAGCAGTGTTAAAGGGTGTTGCATGTTTGCTCATTATGTATGTATGCATGTGTGTATGTAATGTATGTGTGAATGATTGAGTGTGTGGGAATGAGTGTATGATGATATGATATGATATTTTATTTCTATCGCGCTCGTACACAAGTGTTTCAGAGCGTGAAGAGGCAAGGGAGGGGAACAAGGGAGAACAGACAACAATCTTACTAGGCCCAGGGAAATTGAGAACGCACAAGTGCATGGGAGAGGGAGAGGGGTAAGTGCAAGGGGGGAGAGGTGGAAAGTGCTGAGCAAAAATAAATATAAGTAAATACAACATGAATAAATAAATAACAAAGGCAACAAACAGTTGTAGTGCAGCCAGCAAGTGGCAAGTGCTAGGAATAGGGCAACAGACAGGGTGTGTCTGAACAAGTGCAGAAAAAGAAAAGGGGGGGCTGTAGGGATGCGCATACAGACCCCAGTACAAGGGATTGCCCGGAGGCAGTGCAGGTGGGTAGCAGAGTGAGCAGGTATCTAGGCTTTAAAGACAGAGAGGGAACAGGTGCACGATGCTGATACAAAACAGATCAACAGGAGAGAAGGGAGAGAAGGCAGAAGCAACGAGGAAGGTCTTGAGGTGCTTCCGGAACCGGAGGTGGTTCTCCTCAAGTTTAGAGTGGCAGGGAGCTGTTCCAGATGGAGGCACTTGTCATATGAGGCAGGCAATTGGGTGGATTTTTCCATTTTCTCTGTCCTTTAAGGTCCAGCCTACTAGCGTTTGAAGCCGAAGTCCACTCATTAGCACCTTATGGAGCTTAAAAATAGCGAGATGATGCAATACAGCCAAGCAAGCTATTGTTTGCAAAAAACTTCTGGATTGCCTTTTTCATACCTAATGTGCCTTGCCACTGGAAATTAGCTCTTGACATTTTGGACAATCAATTTAACATTTCACCGACCAACTTATTACTAAATTAACTCTTAAGTACGGAAGCAACTTTGCGGTAGTAAGTGTAATGCCCGTGCAAAACTGCTCGCATTTTATGTGATCACATTTTCATAGGACCCCTTCCCCAATTGTAGATGGTGAGTTGGGGTCAGGCAATATTGGTTGTGGGGGAGTTTCTGGGGTTCTCCTACCACATTCTGTGACAAAGAAAATGATACAAAAATTCAAGCTTATGAAATGAGAGTACTTTTTTTCTATCATTAGACATACAGCCAACCCAACCTGTAAAAAAAGACACAACCAAGCCTGTAATGAGAGACACAACCCAGTCTGTAACAAGAGACACAACCCATCCTGGCCACAGGAGTATGAAGGGAGGATAAGGGGAGCTATGAGAGAGCATGTTAGAGGTGGGGGCCAGAGGAGTAAGGACCCTTATATGCCAGTCGGACCCAGATCAGGACAGCGCCGCATCAGGGGAGACTACGCAAGTCGTGCGCCTCAATTCAGGATAGAGATGCAAACTAACCAACCCTTCTAACAATTTCCCTTTCTGCATACACCCCTCAAACTCCAAACCAAACACAACCAAAACCTACAGCACAACAAGCCGCACAAACTTCACTACATCGCAACAACAAAACACAAACACACATAGTCTTGCACAACAGTACACGACGACTACCGGCCACAAACACCCCAGGCCCAGCCAAAGGACCCACCGGGCTGTGGCCGCCAACAGCACATCACTGCTCTCTTGCACTTTTCCTGCTTCCTCTCACTAACTGAACCTCCCCTCCTCTTTCAGAGCCGCCAGAGCGCCAGGGGACCACTCCGGTGGTGATAGTGCGTGGTACAAATGTCCTTTAACATTAACATTAACATCCTGTAATAAGAGACACAACCCAGCCTGCAACAAGAGACACAACCCAGCTCGTAACAAGAGACACAACCCAGCTTGTAACAAGAGACACAACCCAGCCTGTGTATAGGAGACGCAACCCAGCCTGTGATAGGAGACGCAACCCAGCCTGTAACAAGAGACACAACCAATCCTGTAACAAGAGACAAAACCCACCCTGTAATAAGAGACACAACCCAGCCTGTAAAAAGAGACACAACCCAGCCTGTAACAAGAGACACAACTCAGCCTGAAACAAGAGACACAACCCATCATGTATAAGGGATGTATTCCAAAATCACCGGTCTGATCTTTTCCTGTGGGTTAAGCATGTAGGAAAAGATCTAAAGTAAATGGATGTGGCCCTCTTGTATTGCTGGCGTGCATCATTGAACCATTTGTCGATATCTCGTTACTAGCTAAATATGAAACGATAGAGAGGGAAAAGCTCACTAACAGATCTCATGAGAGGATTACTCGCCTTCATCCAGCCCAATCACCTGGTAGCAAGAACCATGTTTAGCTTGCCAGGCGACGCTTGAATTGCCTGGGCCTTAATGTGGAGGCCACACTTTGGTCTGGAAGGCAAGATGATGCATCTTCTACTTGTCTGTTCTGTGTTTCATTTGTTGTCCTATGGATTAGTCTGAGTGCAAGGAGGTCCTGCTACCTGTATTTAGACAATGCCATGCAACCCTTTCATATTTGCTGTGGCTGCTTGGCTCGGGAAGTCACGTGGCCAGTTTATTGGGAAAGCTGCCCTTTTATGGGCAAGGAGAGTGAAATTAAGCACATTCGGGGTGTCATATGCTTCTGTTAATCACTGCACTTCTGGATATCCATTATGTTTTAACTAAGTATACAATCGGTTTCATGTTATTAATGGGCATTTTGTAATACACATTCTGTTATTTGTGTATTTAAGAACCTGATCTTTTTAAATGCTGTCACTCTCACTCACTGGACATTAATGATGTCATTTGTATTAATGCTGATGCACATTTTCGAGTGATTGAATAACATTCATCAGGGCACACGAATATGCTCACAGTATGGGAGAGGGTTTTGTATTCACGTTCTCATGTTCTCAGAAAAAACATGAACGTGTTGGTTGAATTGCTAATGCTATTTTCTGAACATTTGATGTGTCGGTGCAGTCCGCACGCAGCAGTTGGAGCCAATCCCAGAACCCTTTTCATGTTGCAATGTTGACCCTGATTGTCCTTGTATGTATTAACACCCTTTACGCACTTCATACACCTATTTCATGACAACTGACACACGCAGAATTTGCCATTGAGAAACCACATTCTTTGTCTAAATTTGACATAATATATTATGGCGGGGGTGTTGGGGGGAGAAGGGGTTCACTGCCTTTAAAGAATGTAATGGCATGAAGAAACCAAAGCACTTCACATCTCTGACGCATCCGCAATTTAATAATAAAGCAGTGGTAAACATAGATTGCATAACCGTCTGCAAAGTATCCCGCTAAACGTTTTAATGTTCTCCTTTGCCACTTTGAACTACTGTACTACTAAATGACAGAAAAAAACGCCATGTTTCCTGCATATGTTTTGACTATTTTTAAGTTATTTGACATTCGGAGTCAGCCAGATCCATCTTAATCTGCCTGCTTCTCTAATGTGCATTAGAAAATAAAGTGCCACCGCCAGCTGTCCAGCCATTAACTGCTCCTCAATCTCCTCGATAAGCTCCCAGATTCCTGCCCCTCTTCAGCCATAAAACACTCTAATGGGTGTTTTATATCATGCGGAGGCAAGATAAAGTGTTAGATATCCACGGGTGCAAGAGGTCTAACGATTGTAAATAATGCTACAAGAAAGAGCTCGCTCGCAGCAGGGAGAGCATCCGGGGTATTAAGTTAAACACCAGAGCGCGCAAAAGAGTCTTCCGGATGATGGACTACAAAAGAGAGACTTCCGGGTGATGGAGTGTTGCAATGGTGTGTTTCAGACAGTCGATTTTTAGAGGACGAAGAATCATATGAAATAATATCATTTTATTTTAAATAACTTTATTTATAATGGCCTGACAAATGCACACATAATAATAGAAACGCGAATGTGCATTACAAACACACATTGACATGCAGCAATAAGCATTGACAAAGCCAGTAGGTGTTGGCTGTCGTTATGTGAGTTCAAGCCCAAGCAGAGGCATTGCTAGGGGAGGGCTGAGGGGGCTATAGCCCCCGGTCTTTTGGTTGTAGCCCCGGATAGAAGCTCAGGGGTTACAACCAAAAAGGCTAGCTAGTCCCCAGTCCTGATACTCCCAAAATTAGCATAGCCCCGGATCTTTTGCAGGCCTAGCAACACCCCTGGGCCCAAGTGAACAGTACCCACATGGGATGGGGAGCTTAGGGGCAACATGCTTGACTCAGAAACAGGACGATTTTGTACAGGTTTCACTCAGCCATTAATCCTTCTTGGGTCAATAAATCGAGTACCACGATTAGCTGATAATAGCATTGATTAATGTAGCACTTAGAAGCAGCACGAAGCAGTATATCAGTTAGCAAACCAATCATAGCATACACACCATATACTAAGATATGGTCATCGTGTGTTCAATTTATTTCACCTTTTTAGCCATATGAAATGAATCTCCCTGTCTGTTTCATGATCGTGCCATTATTTAAAATTATCTGTATTTTTACAAGGTAACAGGTCACTTCATAGCAGTCCCAGGGCAGTAGGAGGTCGCAGCTACATAGAATGAGGGAAATAGAGGAGGTGGATAGGGAGGAAAAGAGGAACAAGTAGGGCAGGAAAGAGTGGAGATACCATAGCACAGTCTGCAGATGTACGGGTGCACAGATAGGGAGAGAAATCACTACTGAAATTCAACTTCTTTGCAAAATACCAGTGGTTATACAAAAAAACATTTTTTTATTTTTTTGTTTTATTATATTTTTATTTATAGAGAATTTGTTAGGCGCCTAACCAACAAAATTGTGTTTTCAGGCGCCACAAGACAAAGTGGGGAGTAAACGAGGGGAGTAAATAATATTGGCAACAATCAGTCAATATACAATCATGTTCCTACTAGGCCTTGTGATATTCGGACGTGCAAGTGCTGTGAAGATAAGGGCATACCCCTCAACTCACATGCTTTTGGCAGGTGTCACCCGCCACTTAGGCAGCTCTCTCACCCGCCAAGCTCCCTACACTCCCATAGGAATCAATGGGCTTTCACCCACCAAATGCAAAATCGGGTGTTTTCACCCACCAAAAGGCCATGAAAGGTTGAGATCTATACAAGTGCAGGAGATGGGGAACGGAGGAGTGGGCGAGCAAGGTATGGGCCGTGCTGGTGGGTATCAGGTAATAAAATCGGGACAAAAATGTCACAGGTAAAAAAAAATCACTCAAAAATACCATGGTTTGACCCGGTAAAGGTGTACCCTATTATACCATTTAAAGAGAGCGGGGGTTGTGGGGGTGTCCCCCGCTCCCCTTAAATGGTATAATGGGTCTGGGGGTTGCGGGGGTGTCCTCCGCATCCTTTACATGATTGTGGCGGCAAAAGCACAGCATTTTGGCACAATATTTTGTAAACACTGCCCTTTTTGCTGCGATTTTAAGACATGGAACCCCCGGGAGGGAAGAGCCGAGGGGTTCCAGGGGAGGAGGCCGCTGGTTGAGTGTTAGGGCGAAGGAATCCCAAGAGTGGGATGCACAGCTGCAGGTAGGGGGCCTAAGGGCAGTGCTGAGGTGGGGTGCTGGTGTCAACTGAGCAGGGGCCTGATAACTTGTGAGATTCATGAAGGTCCAGGCCACCAGTCTCAGCGGCAGTGGGGTGGTTAGCAAGGAAGGGAAAGAGGTGGAGAAGAGCAGAGGTTTGACAAAGTTTCCAAGACTTAAGGAGGTCTGGCTGAAGTTCGTAAGGGGCAGGGCGGCTGTTCCAAAGAGAGGCACCAGCCAAGGAGAGAGATCTGCACCCCACTCTCTCCCTGGATAAGCGCTTGACAAGCAGAGAGTTGGAGTTAGAGAAGCAGAGGGCTCTAGCAGGGAAGTACTTAGGAAGAGAAAGTTGAAGACAGTGTGGTCCCAAGCCCCAGAAGGCCTTGTGTATGATACAGAGGGTTTTGAATTTGATCCTTGCGGCCACCGTGAGCCAGTGGAGTATTTCTTAGGGCCGGAGAGATACTGTCCCTGGGCTTGAGACTTTTGATAAGTCTTGCAGCCCTGTTCTGAATTAACTCAAGAGGCATACGGAGGAAAGGGGGAGCTTGAGGAAGTGGCTGGTGCAGTAGTCCAGTCCAGAGAGGACCAGAGCGCTGGAGACTTTGAGCTTCTGGGAAAAGGTGAGGAAAGGGGAAACCAAAGACATTTGGAGATGCGATCAAGCAAAGTGCTAAAATTATCATCAAAGTCCACTCCAATTTTTTACATGTTCTTTAATTGTAGAAATATTTCTTCATGTCCCCATTTGAATGTTTTCTTTACATATAACAAACTTTTGTGAATGCACTTTTGTATGTATATCTGTTTATGAGAATGTATGTTGATGAATGATTGAACTGTTCATTGCAGAAATGCGATTGGTCAGCTGCAATGTTTTAAAGGTCGTTTTACCTGCAATCTAAATGTTAATTAGAGTGTTGATTTATACATGATTGTCATTTTTTCAAATTTTTTATCAGGCAAAATAAATATTATTGATACGTAACACTTGATTAGAATCCTCTGCATAATTCTTCAGTATACAATATCATGTTAATACCCTGGTCCAGAGCGCAGGGTCTTCCTGCGTTTTTCATTATAGCAGGAGGAAAGGGAGAATGCCTCTGAAGAGGTGAAGCTGGAAGTGGACCTTCTTGGCAAGGTCCAAGATGTGAGGGGGAAAGGAGAGAGATGAGTTGAAGATGACCCCAAGGTTTTTGGCCTCACAGGATGGTGAGGGTAGGGGGCCCAAGGAAGGCGACCAGAGGGTAGGAAGGAAACAGGGCGCAGGTGTCCCAATGAGAAGGATCTCCATCTTACTGGCATTAAGACAGAGGTTATTAGCCACACACCAAGCCTGGATAGCGGTTAGACGATTGGGGATGAGAGACTTTACCCAGGGGGAGGTGGAGATAGGGCGATAGTTAGCCGGGCAGGAGGGATCAGAAGATGGCTATTTTAAGAGAGGGTGCACAGTGGAGTGCTTGAGGGGAGGATGGAAAGAGCCAGTCACAAAGGAGTGGTTACAGAAATCGTCAAGAGCCAGGGTGAGAGAGGAGATGTTGTCATTAATGGTTCTAGAAGAGCAGGGTAGCACCTGTTTGGAAGAGACCTTCATAGAGCGGACAACTTTAGAGCCCTCATCAGGTGCTATAGGCAGGAGGGAGGAGAGTGTGGGGGTGGAGGGAGGGGAGCAAAGGGTGGCAGGAGAGTGGCATTGGAGGTGGGGGGGTGGAGATTGAGGATAGGATTTCCTGAGTTTTTGATGTGAAATGCGAGGCCAAAGCCATGCAGAGAGCCTGGGAAGGGAGGAGAGAGGAAGAGACTGACAATGTACTGGTGAGTTCCTTGTAGATTTTGAAAAGTTCTGCTGCATTGTTAGTGGCTCCAGAGATGCAGGCTTGGATGTGGGCCCTCGTCCTGGAGCAGATTGAGAAACGATATTGCCTTTGGAAAAGGCGGCAGGCCAGTTTGTCAGTTGAGGAACCCGAGGCTGCCACTTCCGTTCAGCAACTCTGCACTTACGTTTCAGAGATGCTAGATCGGAGTCATACCAGCCATGCATTTGGAGGCAGGCTTCAGGCAGATCCTCATGATAGGGGCGAGGATGTTCAGGGTGTTATAAATGGAGAGGTGAAGGTTAGCAAGGACAGAGTCAGAGGCAGGGGCTGGAGGGGGAATGAAAGTGGAAGCAAAAGCAGCATCTGACATTTGCGTCATCAGTCGAATAACGGCAAAGGAGGGCTAGCAGTCCAGGGGCGGCTCATACAGAAGACTGAGGGACCCCAGGCGGGAGGAGAAGAGAGAGTGGTTGGTCCAGGAGAGGAGGTGGTGACCGGGTTAGAGATAAGGATATCACCAGCGATTAAGGCATCCAGAGTGTGTCCAGCTGAGTGGGTCGGACCGGAAAGGAAGTATAGTGAGAGAGGGGGAGTCACAGAGGTCATGGAAACAGCAAGGTGACTGAGTCAGGAGAGTCAAGGTGGATATTGAAGTCATCAAGTAGGAGGAGTTTGGAAGAAGAGGTCAAGAGGGAGGAGGTGAGGTCGACCCATTCAGAGAGCAAGGGAGAGATATAGCCAAGGGGCCTGCAGATGGTAGCAAAGGTGAGTGAGAGAGTAGGTGAGACCCAGAGCCTACAGACGAGGCATTCAAAAGAAGAGTTGGTTTCAGTAGGTATGATAGAAGCAGGGACCCACATATGGAAAATCAGGACAACCCCACCTCGAGGCCGGTTGGGCCTGGGTTTGGAGAGGAGTTTGTAGTCGTCAGGAAGGAGAGTGTCAAGAGCATTGACAGAGCTGGCATTGAACCACATCTCGCTAAGGGCAAGGAGGTCGAGGTCAAATTCTTCAAGAAGGAGACAGATGTCAGAGGAGTGTTTGACAGCAGAACGAGAGTTCAGGGTAGCTAAGTGAAGCTGATTACCACCAATGAATGTTTTCCGAGGAGGGGTACAGGATGGTGGTACTCCCGTCGGTGGTGTTGGAGCGGTAAGAGGAGAGGAGGAAGGTGGAGTAGCAGGGGAAGGGAGAAAGCTAATGAGAGAGAGCATGCGCTGGTCAAGAAGTAGAAGAGTAGGTTGAGAACCTTAGGCCATAATAGTGCCATTGGTATAGACATTAATGATGCACCTAGAAGATGAGAAGTATGCCAAGAGTACTTCCCATCTAGTGCCACCATTAATGGGAGAGGAGGAGAAGGGGGGAGTGTCAGGAAACAGAATTGGGGCAAGCCTCGGCGACCGTATAATAAGAAATAAGGCAAGAAACTACATTTCCCAGTAGGCTGAGGGGCGGGGGTAGTTCAGAATTCCTGGCACCATTCTCCAGCTGCTGGTAATTGAGGCGTCTACTAAACCGTTGGCCGCCCGTGCACTGGTGCTGATAATTGTTGATTGTGCAGCACGGGCGGCCACAGCGTTTCTACAGGAGCCAGCGGGAGAGGAGCAGGCATGCAGGTGGGTACTTAAACTTCCGAGCGGTGAACGAGAACCGCTCCGTATTCAGCACTTGGGAACTCTTGCCTGCTGTAATGAGTAGCTGAACCGGGCAAGCAGTGACTTTGCAGCCGGTATCCCGTTTCCTTCCGCGGCGGTGAGCGTCCTGCTCACGGCGGGCTGACGGTGTCATTCCTGGAGGTCCGGGTGTTCTTACAAGACACCCAGACACACAGATAAGTGTTTTTCCTAATGTATGGTCATTTAATAGGACACATGGGTGTCTATGTTCTGTTGGGGCCTGGCTGAATTGAAGCTAGTCCGCGTATTAAGTTACACGAGTCATGCACTCGTCTTTTCTGGGCATTTTGGTTAATGAGGTGATAATAAGACCCTCCATAGGGGCAGGAACATTTCGAGTATGAATGAATACTCTCCGGAGAAACCACACAACCTGTGATGAGTATAATATAATCCAGAAACGTGGCACAAGAGTTCATGTTATTTCTCTATGCCTGTGCAGAGGGGCAGAGTCCTGTCACAGTCTCTGCTATGTTTCATGTTGTTTGTTGCTTTGCTAGCCCAATGGGCCATGTGTTCACGTTCAATTCATAATGGAAGCAGCTTCCTTGTTTGTACCATTCAGCTTGCTGTCATTGTGGGGTCATGTCATTGTTGCTATCTGTGCTAATCATTCATGTTCTATGTGATATGCAAAATCAGGTTTCGGTGGGAGGTTTGGGAATACTATGAAAAGTCTGAGATAGGTGAGGGCCCAGGATTAGGAGTACAGACTTGGTCATATTATTAGTTTTTGATGTTATACAATTGTGAATTGTATGTTGTCTCCCCATCTTTCCTTTGTCATTCCACACCCTTTCCCTAACTCCGTCTTCCCCCCTTTGGCTGCCACGTGGTTCTCTGTGATATTATATTCAGACGCCCGTGCCAACCACGGTGGGAGGGTCGATCTATTCGGCTTCTGTGGTTCGGGAGAGGGGGTCTATCCCCTATCATCCCTTACGGTTTTGACAGAATTATCAGCCCCCTATTAGGGGTATTTGAACCACCCAGGCCAAATGGAGTCGAATCCTCCCTCTTTAGCGGAAGTGCTAAATGCTTTACAGGACATCCAAGGAGAATTAGCGCATGCAAGACAGGAGTCAGACAATCTAAAGGCTCAGGTGCAAGGTTTAGTAGTTCAGCACACCCCATTGGAGGGTGCTGGCCCATCCACAGAGAGCAGTACGGGAAGAATGTCCACTGTGATAGTTCAGCCACCAAGTAGTGTACCTTTGGCAGCTCCAGAAAGATTTGCTGGTGATCCCAAGAAATATATGACATTCTTGACACAATGTAGATTACATTTCTTGTGTAAACCCACAGCCTTTGAAACCATCCAGGCCAGAACTGCATTTGTAATTTCATATTTGACGGGGGATGTGGCAGCATGGGCCATGCCATTGGTACAAAAGGATGATCATTTATTATATAATTGGGATGGCTTCCTGGTAGAATTTGGACGGCTATTTGACCGGAGAGAAATATCTTTGGCCCAAGATAAGCAATTGTTGGCATAAAAACAGGGAACACGTGATTTGGTATCTTATGTGACTCAGTTCAACAGATTAGTAATCAAGACAGATTGGCCTGAGAATAAACAGACGGTATTGTTTTATCAGGGATTGAGAGAGGAACTAAAGGATGCTATGGCACAAGTAGAACCTCAACCTTCTTCATGCACAGCTATGATTGATCTGGCATGGAGATTAGATCATCGTATGAATGAGCGAAAAGGAGATAAGAAAAGACCTGAGGCAGTACCTTTTGCACGATTGGACAAGGGTAGGGGCATGAGAAGTAGTGAAGGAGAGCCGATGCAAATCGGGGGAGTAAGGGGCCCGTTGTCGGTGGCAGAGAAGCAGCAGCGCAAGGTTAATAACTTATGTTTGTACTGTGGACAACCAGGACATTATATTTGAACCTGTCCTAATACGCCAAAAAGAGGAATGAGAGGTGAAGGGAACAAAGTGGAGCCGGGAAAAGGATTGGGCCGGCCGTAGTAGGGACTCCGGTGTCAGGCCCTATTTCTAGTAGGTCCCCCAGTTGGGCAGCGAAGACTGTAGCAAAGAATCATTCTCATTTGTATCTGTGGGTAACTTTATTATTTGCCTGTACTAAACAGCTGGTGTCAGCCATGGTGGATTCAGGCGCCACAAGGAATTTTATTGACATCAGCTTGGCTAAGAGGTTGGGTTTACCTTTGAGGGAGAAATTGCAGGTAGAAGGTGTACAGTCAGTAGATGGGTCTCCTTTGATTTCGGGTCCTATTTGTCAAAAAACTCAACCGATTCAGATGCGGTGTGGATCAGGTCATGTGGAGGAGATTGTGTTCGACCTTATAGCAGCACCGCAGTTTGGACTCATTTTAGGGATGCCTTGGTTGGTATTACATAACCCTAGTATTTACTGGGTCAAGAAGGAGGTGGTGTTTGAAAAGCTGGGGTGTGGAGATCATTTGGAGGAAAGAATTGGGCCGGCAATGTTTTTAGCAGATCAGGTACCAGACATCCAAATGGTAGGAACTGTAGGTGCTGGTATTCCGGAACCATATATAGAATTTGCAGGACTATTTGACAAAGGAGGAGCTGAAAGGTTGCCTCCTCATCGTTCATATGACTGTGTGATTGAGCTAGAACCTGGGGCCAAGTTACCATGTAGTCACATTTATGCACTAACAGAGAAGGAAAATCAGCATCTCAGAGAATATCTGGATCATATGTTGAAAAAAGGTTTTATTAGGCACTCCACTTTTCCAGTCTCATCGCCTTTATTTTTTGTGCCAAAGAAAGAAGGAACACTCAGAACTTGCATTGATTATAGAGCTTTGAACAAGGTCACCATAAAAAATAGGTATCCATTGCCATTAATCTCTGTATTATTGGACCAGGTAAAATCAGCTGTGATATATACGAAATTGGATTTAAGAGGGGCCTACCATTTAATTCGAGTTAAATCAGGAGATGAGTGGAAGACTGCTTTCAGAACAAAATTTGGATTGTTTGAATATTTGGTTATGCCTTTTGGGTTGTGTAATGCTCCTGCAGACTTTCAATACTTTATGCCAGGAGTGTTGAGTGAGTTTTTGGATATATTCGTTATTGTATATATTGATGATATTTTGATTTATTCTTCTTCTGAGGCTCAACATCTAGGTCATATCAGGGCAGTGTTGCAGAAATTGCAGGAATATGAGTTGTGTGTAAAATTGGAAAAGTGTGAATTTAATACGAAACAGGTGGAATTTTTGGGATTCATATGAACTCCTTTGGGCATAGTGATGGACAGAAAAAAGGTACTGGCAGTTCTGGAATGGCCAGTCCCTCAATGTATCAAGGACATTCAGTCTTTTTTGGGATTTGCCAATTTTTACAGACGATTCATTTTGGATTTTTCTCAAATTGTCACTCCCATAACTAAATTGCTAAGGAAATCATCAGGGTTCTGTTGGACTCCGGAAGCAGATAGGTCTTTCCAAGAATTGAAAGGAGCATTTACTTCTACTCCTGTGCAGAGGCATCCAGACTTGGAAAGACCTTATCAAGTGGAAACGGACGCCTCCAATGTTGCAGTGGGAGCAGTGTTGTCCCAACAAGATAAGAAGGGCATTTGGCCTCCAGTGGCATTCTATTCAAGAAAACTTACCAGTTGTGAGAAAAACTATTCCATTACTGATAAGGAACTGTTGGCTGTAAGAGCAGCATTTTTGGAATGGAGGCATTATTTGTTGGGGGCTAAACACCAGGTGATGGTCATAACAGATCATAAAAATCTGCAATACTTAAAAATGGCACATACACTCAGCCCGAGGCAATTGTGTTGGTCTCAATACTTCAACTAATTCGATTTTCTGGTAACATTTAGACCAGGAAAGAAAAACAGAAAGGTTGATGCATTGTCCAGACAACAACATTCAGACAACATGGTGACGGAGGTAAGAACGATCCTGCCGGTGGAAAGAGTGGTGTGAGCAATAACTAATAGTTTAGTGCACCTACTAAAACAAGAGATGAGGAAACAAAAGAGTAAACAATGGGGTAAGAGGGGATCATTAGAAACTGTCAAAGATGGTCTTCCTTACTACCAAGAAAGCTGTATTTGCTGACTCCAGACCTGCAGACGAAAGCATTACACTGGTGTCATAACTCGCCATTGGCAGGCCATCCTGGGGGTAAAAAGACACAGGAAATGTTGGAAAGGTATTTTTGGTGGCCCACATTGCGCCAGGATACCATAAAATATATTCAAAGATGTGAGACTTGCATACGAATTAAGACTGATCACGTAAAGAAAGCAGGATTATTGCAGCCATTGCCTACCACAGAAAAGGTTTGGTCTAGTATTTCTATGGATTTCATAACTGATCTGCCTCCGGATGACAAGTATGATACCATTTGGGTAGTAGTAGATTATATGTCCAAACAAGCCCATTTTGTGCCTTGCCGGGGAATTCCTGGAGTTGGGGAATTAGCGAAATTATTTCTTCAGCATATTGTCAGATTACATGGGTTGCCTCAAAGTATTGTATCTGACAGAGGTCCTCAATTTACCTCCAAATTCTGACGGGCCTTTTGTCAAATGTTGGGAATTGAATGTGCATTATCCACCAGCTATCACCCCCAGACTGATGGACAAACAGAACGCGTAAATCAAACTTTGGAACAGTATTTACAATGTTATTTGCATGAGGGAATGGACTCATGGGTGCAAGCTTTGTGGTTAGCTGAGTTCACTTATAAAAATACAGAGCATGCTTCCCTGGGCATGGCCCCTAATGAATGTTTATATGGACAAGTACAGAATATGTTACCCGAACATTTACCAGAGGTGGAAACATTTCCCGTATTATAGGAAAGGAAGGAATGGCTTATGACTGTAAGAAAAATGGCTAGAGCTAACTTACAACAAGCTAAGGAGGAGTATAAGAAACAAGCAGATAAAAAGAGGCGTGCGGCAACTTGCTACAATGTAGTGGATAGAGTCTGGCTATCCACACGTAATTTGCCACTAGTGAGGTCGCGTAAATTTGTGCCAAGTTATATTGGCCCATTTGAAATTGTGAAATGTGTGTCATCAGTGGCTGTTAAATTAAGATTGCCTGCTACGTTAAAGATACATCCTGTGTTACATGTGTCTCTTCTTAAACCCGCAGTTCCTGGAACACGTGTAAAGAGACCCTCAGCCATCAACAAGGAAGGGCAGACGGAATATGAAGTACAGAAAATCCTGGATTCCAAACATAGGCAGCAGAGACTATGGTATTTAATTCAATGGTCTGGGTATGGCCTGGAAGACTGCTCTTGGGAACCGGCTAGTTGGGTTCCTGCCCCACGGTTGATGAAACAGTTTCATGTACGTCATCCTGAAAAAGCAGGCCCTGGGAGGAGCCCTGGAAGAGGAGGTACTGTCAGGAAACAGAATTGGGGCAAGCCTCGGTGACCGTATAATAATAAATAAGGCTAGAAACTACATTTCCCAGTAGGCTGAGGGGCGGGGGTAGTTCAGAACTCCTTGTGCCATTCACCAGCTGCTGGTAATTGAGGCGTCTACTAAACCGTTGGCCGCCCGTGCACTGGTACTGATAATTGTTGATTGTGCAGCACGGGTGGCCACGGCTTTTCTACAGGAGCCAGCTGGAGAGGAGCAGGCATGCAGGCGGGTACTTAACCTTCCGAGCGGTGAACGAGAGCCGCTCAGTATTCAGCACTCAGGAACTCTTGCCTGCTGTAATGAGTAGCTGAACCGGGCAAGCAGTGACTTTGGAGCCGGTATCCCGCTTCCTTCCTCGGCGGTGAGCGTCCTGCTGACGGCGAGCTGACGGCATCATTCCTGGAGGTCCAGGTGTTCTTACGAGACACCCAGACACACATATAAGTGTTTTTCCTAATTTATGGTAATTTAATATTACACGTGGGTGTCTATGTTCTGTTGAGGCCTGGCTGAATTGAAGCTAGTCCGCGTGTTAAGTTACATGAGTCATGCGCTCGTCTTTTCTGGACATTTTGGTTAATGAGGTGACAATAAGCCCCTCCATAGGGGCAGGAACATTTCGAGTATGAATGAATACTCTCCGGAGAAACCACACAACCTGTGATGAGTATAATATAATCCAGAAACGTGGTACAAGAGTTCATGTTATTTCTCTATGCCTGTGCAGAGGGGCAGAGTCCTGTCACAGTCTCTGTTATGTTTCATGTTGTTTGTTGCTTTGCTAGCCCAATGGGCCATGTGTTCACGTTCATTTCATAATGGAAGCAGCTTCCTTGTTTGTGCCATTCAGCTTGCTGTCATTGTGGGGTCATGTAATTGTTGCTATCTGTGCTAATCATTCATGTTCTGTGTGATATGCAAAATAAGGTTTCGGTAGGAGGTTTAGGAATACTATGAAAAGTCTGAGATAGGTGAGGGTCCAGGATTAGGAGTACAGACTTGGTGGTATTATTAGTTTGTGATGTTAGACAATTGTGAATTGTATGCTGTCTCCTCATCTTTCCTTTGTCATTCCACACCCTTTCCCTAACTCCGTCTTCCCCCCATTAGCTGCCACGTGGTTCTCTGTGATATTATATTCAGACGCCCGTGCCAACCACGGTGGGAGGGTCGACCTATTCGGCTTCTGTGGTTCGGGAGAGGGGGTCGATCCCCTATCATCCCTTACGGTTTTGACAGGGAGAGTGGAGATGAGGTGAGGGGTCCATAGGTCTGGGGAGGGGATGAAAAGAGGATGTCAGTGATAGTCTGCCTGGAAGTGGCATTGACGTATATGTCAGCAATACGCAGGCCTGAATCTGAGGTCAGGAGAACTCTTTTAAGGTGTTTTCTTCCAGATTTCGTGAGAGAGATAGGATAGGTGATAAAGTAGCAGTTAGAATATATAGGAGAGATAGAGAGCGCCATGTGAGTGACGGGGGATTGAGAGAGACAAGGGAGCTACACATTTCACAAATGAACTCACCCGGCGGCCTATCAGCCAAACAGGCACAGTTAAGGGAGGTGCTTTAAACAAGGTATGCACTGTTAACAGAATTATGAGAACACAGACTGGGTAATTCTAAAATGCAGCAGAAACCAATCAATGTCAGGTTTAAAGGCACATCTAAATTCATTTTGCAGAGAAGCACTAAAATGCAGCAGAAAGCAATCAATGTGCCAGTTTAAAGGCACATCTCGATTCAGTTTGCAGTGAGGCACTAAAATGCAGCAGAACCAATCAATGCGCAGGTTTAAAGGCCCATCTAGATTACATTTTCCAGAAAAAGCACTAAAATGCAGCAGAAGACAATCAATGCGCAGGTGTAAAGGCATATCTAGATTCAGTTAAATTTTCCAGAAAAACACAAAAATGCAGCAGTTAACAATCAATGTGCAGGTTTAAAGGCACATCTAGATTTACGATTCTGGCAGCAAGCAGTCAGCGTATAGAGTGCATGAAATGATGACATTTAAGATAGCAGGGAAGAGAGGCATAAAATTACACGTGGGAGTGATGGGGAGGGAAGATACACTAGTGTAAAGTACCTGCACGCAGGAATCAAGTCCAGTGGCTGGCTGATGGCCAGAAAATGAGGACGAGAGTTAGCAGTGCCGGTACCCGGGGCGGAGGACCCTGGAGGGTGAAAATTGTGCCAGACAGAAGAGGAGACTACCAGTCTGTAGTGTGCCATAGGTCCAAGATACAGGCAGGAGGAGGCAACAAGCGGGAGTCAGCCAACGTGGGGGTGTGCAGTAAGGGCCCAAAGGAAGCCAGGACATAGTGCAAGTCTAATTTATCGGCAGGAGGGGCACTGCAGAGGGTGTCAGAGACAAGTGAAGGCTTGGGTAAGGCAGATGCTATCTTACCATTGTGGCAGGGGGGCGGCTCATTGCATGATGCAAAGGGGTTGGCCCCTATGGCCACAGCCGGACAAGCTGTAGAGACTGCAGGGGGGTTATCTGTACTCCTGCCCTCTATACGGCACAGTAGAAGCACAGAGCACCCCAGACACGATTCTCAATATGGTAACATTGGGGTGAGCAATCAAGGCATAAGCTCTCAGGAGGTGGTGCAGGCTGGTTCCTAAGTACAGTGTAGTGCCCAAGCCCCCACAAAGGAATGTCCACACACTATGTTAGTAATAACACAGTTCTTTACATAAATAAGGTTCAAGTTATATAAACACACAATAACACACTTTGTTCTCAGACAATATTATAATGATACATATGTACAATATCTATGTGGTACCACAGTTTACTCTTGATTCCATTAACATGCACCAACTGCTGACAGTCTCAATGGCATACAAATCAAATAGTAAAGTGAATCAACAATAGACATAAGAGGGAAGACAAGTTGGGTTAAACAACTGGCAGAATACTGGGTCCCTACCACTAGACACAGTTTTGTGTGAGGATCCCCCTACCTGGGCAAACTGTAAATAAAGTGTAACAACAAGCCCAGTCAATGTATTGTTTAATATAGTCTTGGTTCCTTCTTATAACATTCTACTACCCCCAATGTACCTGGTTTAGCAGAGTTCGACATCGAGTCTTCGACAGATCCTTCTTGAGTGAACTCCCTTTAAGGCAAGAGCCACGGATCGTCGAGATTCCTTGAAGAAAAGGAGAACAATGTTGTCGAGGCAGCAGCTTCGATCCTTGCGGTATTCGCTGACGATCGGTGGTGGTCATCCTGTGAAGATGAGGTATGCGGTGCACCTCAATGACGAGTTTGTTGCCACAAAGAGTCAAAGAATGTAGGCCCAGCAAGGGCATCGGATTGTCAGCGTTTGGCATCAGAGATCGAGACTTGACCATGGCTGTCTTTTGGATATTTGTCGTCGTCTTTGTGGACTTCGGGTGGCGGGAAACCCACCTGCAGATTCTCCTCGGTTCATTAGCGACCTTAATTTTCTCCGGCAGGACAAAGTGGTAGACGGTGATCAGCAAGGGAGTCCTTGATTTCAAAGTTTCTTAGGCAATGGAGAGTTGCGGCTCTGGTTGATGAGGTTACAGCGGTCCTCCGAACCTTGGTCGATGGTGGCAGTCATCGATGGCCTCGACATCCTAGCACTTCACTCCCGATTCCTCGGCGGACCCCATCTACGGTTGGCAGTCGTATCGGGGCTGACTTCCAGGGAGACTTGGTGAAGGGTAGATGGTGCACAATGTTCTCTCATAGCTCGGGAAGAGGTCTCCTAGCCAAGTCCTCTCTTGGATCAGTCCTTGAAGGCACCACAGCTTTCAGAATGTGTTGAAGGAACGCAGCAGCAATCTTCTTACGGCCGGCTTCGAGAGTAAGCATCAAGTTTCTACTTCAGCTTCTGAACAATTCCAGTAAGTGAGAGGTCTCCAGATATACTGTTCTGTCTCTCATTCACACTGCTGAGCCAGGCACAGGCAGCCAATCATTCAGAAGGGCATTCAGCAGGCAGGCAGCCAATCAGGCTCACAGTGCATTCAGGCCATTATTCTCCATCCAGACACTCACAACAAGGAATGTGTCTCAGTCATTGTGTAAAAAAAAAGAGAAATAAGTGGGCACCACAAGGTAAATGCTATTTGACGTTTTCTGTCCAAAGAATCAAAACACTTGCAAGAGCAGGCTGTGATGGGTCTGGAGTCACCCTGACCCGAAAACAAGTGAAGCAATAGACTAGATGTCAAACCTAGTCACACAACCGCTCTCCGTTTGTACCCGGTCTGGGTAATTTTGTTTGAAAAAACAGTTCAAAATAGTGTTGGTTATATTCATCCTAATCAAGGAATTGTTCATAAGAAGTAAGTTCCAAGACTTTATTTGTGTATTGTATATATTTCTTTATGAAAAAAAATCAAACAAATGATCACTAATCAAATCTTAGTGAGGACGCAGCTGACATATTTCATTATGCAAGTAGACTTAAAATGCCAATGCATTTCGGAGTGTAAACTCCTTCATCAGGGCAAGTCTGTGTTATTGGGAAACAGTACCATCAACAAAAACATAAGAAAATGTATATAAAACAAGAGATACAAAATGAAATGTAATGGTGACATAATGATCATAAAGCACATAAAAGAATAATGGTTACATACCCCAATAGAAGAATTCAAGTCAAGGTGTAATATGTAAAAAACAATAGAAAAAATGGAAATCAGTACAAAATCATGGTGGCAACCATTCAATTATTGTCATGTGCTCGTGAGGAAAAGAAATTTACCTCGCTTAAAGAATGGAGTCAGGCGCGGTGAAAAAGAAAGAAACAATATCAGACGTATGTTTTCACAAAGAACACGATCGGGTGCTGGAAGGGATCTAGTGTACGATCTGTAAAAGCGAAACCAACTTTAGTGGGTGCGGTTAAAGGAAGTAAGTAAACGGAGTAGAATGAGCCACAAGAAGCTCGATTACCTGAGTTCACAGAATGGTGTCGGCGGTGAACGCAGCGAGCTGTTGTGCATCGCTGACTGAAACCGTTGTTAGGAGTTTGTATCCCAATGGTCTTAACGATGAGATTTACTATCATTGCTATATTTAATGTTTCAACTTGCAGTGTATTTGTTACCATTGGTATGCACAGGTTTTTATGTTGATGTGTCTCCTCACTCTCTTAATAAGGTATAACACTGTCTATCATATTAAGTCTGTTTTTCCTGGTCACATGACTTGGTCCCAGGGTGGTACTTCTCCGCACCACCGTTTTCAGTCTTGCTGCATGTTTGCCCACGCTGCCCTGAGTGCTTGTTATATATGTCAATAAGCGTAGTCACACATGGCTATGATTAGTGTTCCACCTGCTTGTTTTATTTTGCAAATGAGATATATTATGGTTTACCACAACCGGTCTGCTACTCCTGGTCATCCGACTGGGACCCAAGGTGGGGCCACCCGGCACCACCACTCGCAGATCGGTTCTATACATTTCCTATGCTTTCCTTAATGTTCATCATGTTATTGTATACATCTATCAGTTTAGACATCTTAGGCATTTTCTAGCGTTCGCAAGAACACTTTTTATGAATGCTTTGATATTCCTTTTATCTCAAGGAGTTACAGTTCTGTGTAACACTTTGTTGATATGATGGATTTTGATTACATTTCTCATATATAGGTTATGCTTGTCTTATAATGTGGCTATTTCTTGCATATGATAATAGTATTTTTTCTATGTCTATGTCATGCACAATTTTTACATTTTTTCTTCTTAGTATTTATGATTCAGCCCCCACAGCCTCCTTAATTTCTTTTTTTTGTATCATTGATGTCCCTAACGGCAGTTTGCTGCCTCTTGAATTACATGCCGCATCGCGCGGGTTCGCCCAGCGTGTTGCGGTCACGTGTCTATTTTATTCACTGTTTCCCTAACAACGGTTTCAGTCAGCGATGCACAACAGCTCGCTGCGTTCACCGCCGACACCATTCTGTGAACTCAGGTAATCGAGCTTCTTGTGGCTCATTCTACTCCGTTTACTTACTTCCTTTAACCGCACCCACTAAAGTTGGTTTCGCTTTTACAGATCGTACACTGGATCCCTTCCAGCACCCGATCGTGTTCTTTGTGAAAACATACGTCTGATATTGTTTCTTTCTTTTTCACCGCGCCTGACTCCATTCTTTAAGCGAGGTAAATTTCTTTTCCTCACGAGCACATGACAATAATTGAATGGTTGCCACCATGATTTTGTACTGATTTCCATTTTTTCTATTGTTTTTTACATATTACACATTGACTTGAATTCTTCTATTGGGGTATGTAACCATTATTCTTTTATGTGCTTTATGATCATTATGTTACCATTACATTTCATTTTGTATCTCTTGTTTTATATACATTTTCTTATGTTTTTGTTGATGTTACTGTTTCCCAATAACACAGACTTGCCCTGATGAAGGAGTTTACACTCCGAAATGCATTGGCATTTTAAGTCTACTTGCATAATGAAATATGTCAGCTGCGTCCTCACTAAGATTTGATTAGTGATCATTTGTTTGATTTTTTTCATAAAGAAATATATACATTACACAAATAAAGTCTTGGAACTTACTTCTTATGAACAATTCCTTGATTAGGATGAATATAACCAACACTATTTTGAACTGTTTTTTCAAACAAAATTACCCAGACCGGGTACAAACGGAGAGCGGTTGTGTGACTAGGTTTGACATCTAGTCTATTGCTTCACTTGTTTTCGGGTCAGGGTGACTCCAGACCCATCACAGCCTGCTCCTGCAAGTGTTTTGATTCTTTGGACAGAAAACGTCAAATAGCATTTACCTTGTGGTGCCCACTTATTTCTCTTTTTTTTGCCCCTCCTGTTTTGAGTCACACGTAAGTGGAGGCACACATTGCTTAAAATCATCTACTTCACATTTGATTCGCTACGAAACATGTCCTTTGAAGATATTGAAGGACTCTCGTCTAAATGCGCAGAAACCTTAGGGTTTTCCACTGAGGAGGCAGCTGCTATTCTCGGACTGATCAGCGAAACTACCATTGGCCCACATGCCACTGCAACCAAAGATCCGGCTAAACGGATCAAACAGCTTGAATATCTAATACGCAAAGAAATCAACCGCAAGCTCCATGCCATTACCCTGGGTCGTTACTTCAAAAACCAACGCATCCCAAGAGGCTTACGCATCCAACTTCGACCGACCCTTTGCAAGGAAAGTAAAGAATTTGTATGCAAATGGGAAGCTATTTTGAACAAATGCTCTTTAGATCTCATTCTACTAACCATTCAAGAGTTGTCTAAAGATTTGATTTCCCTCAATACAGAAATCCAAGAGATTGAGAAGGAACTCGTTGGTTCATTGGGCAAGGAGGATTATGATATAATTCTAACGGACATCAACTCGAAGCTTGAAACTTACAAGACAGAGTTAGAACAGAAAAAGGTGAAGAAGTTCAAACGCGACACCTATGATTATATCAACGAAGAGGTATACACATGGATGGACAAATACGGACCAATAGCTCCTAAGAAGCTCCAGCGATATCCACTAGACCACACATCTAGCTCTGACTCAGATGTACAAAGAGATTCAGATACACCAACAGAAGAGACATCCAATGTTTCCAACCGCACAACTAATCCTTCCACCCAAACACCAATGACCTCGTCTTTTTTAGGAGCACGACCAAAAGAACCCGCAGAGGGAGGAGGAAACGCCAGAACCAAGCCTCAAACGAGACTCCAACTGAGGAAAACTTAGTGATCAACATATCTCGCAGAGTATTAAACAAAACAGAAATAAACACGCTACAGAAAGGACTTAGTTTTGTACCTACATACAGCACGACCCTGTTTGATACCAAGATCGAACTTTATAAATTCGTAAGGAAATTGAAACTTAAGGTGTTCTTCGAAGAACTTGAAACTCAGGAAAGCATTTCTGACGCCCCTGATTTTCAGGAGTTCAGAGTAAAGAGTGGATTCATACCACCAATATCGGTACCATCCATTGATATTTTCCAGAAAATGGTCACCAAAGATCTGGAACGCATCAGCTACAAAGCTCCACCCCATAAAAATATGAAACCCCATGAGATGAAAACCATCAGAGACCTCTATTGTGACAAAGATATAACTATTCGTCCAGCAGATAAAGGAGGAGCCTTGGTAATCATGAATACCTCTGATTATGATGCAGAATGCATCCGACAATTACAGGACCAGACAATTTACGCACCCCTTGACTATGATCCTACAGTATCAATCAAACAGAATTTGGAAATTTTACTTGACAGGGCAATGGAACTGGATTGGATAAACGAACACACTCGCAAATTTCTTAACAACAAGCATCCCAGGATTCCTAATTTTTACACTTTACCAAAGATTCACAAAGATCAGACTAAACCACCAGGGAGACCGATAGTTGCTGGTATGGACAGCATTAATCAACCATTGGGAGTGTACATCGACTTTTTTCTTCAGCCACTCATACAAAAAACCTCCACCTATATCAGGGACACAACACACTTCCTGCAAAAACTCAATAACTCTATTTTTCAATACGAACACTTGATGTTTACCATCGATGTTAATAGCCTATATACATCCATACCGCATGATCTAGGCATTGAATCTGTTGAATGGCTTTTATTAGAAACACCTGAGGTCCGTGCTCAGAAAGAATTCATCATTGCTCTTCTTCAATTCATCGCAGAGAATTCATATTTTCAATATCAGAATAAGTTCTTTCTTCAAACATCCGGTACATCGATGGGCGCCACTATGGCACCATCATATGCAAATTGCTTCATGTATAAATTTGAAACAGAACACATATTGAAGAACCAAGAATGGAACTGTAACATTCACTTATGGTCACGGTACATCGATGACATTTTTGGAATCTGGACAGGTTCCGAATCCACATTCAATAATTTCTTTGAATATCTCAACAACATTGATCCGCGTATCCAGTTCACGAGTGAGATATCCAAAGATAGGATCACATTCCTTGATGTTGTAATAGAAAAGAAAAACAGCGGCTACAGTACTACTCTATTCCGCAAAACTACCGACCATAACAATTTGTTACACCGTCTCAGTTTCCATCAGCCTAGTCTCTTGAGAAATCTCCCATATAGTCAACTCTTGAGAGTCAAAAAGATTGTGAGTGACCCAGAAGAATGTCTAGCCCAACAAATTGTAATGAAGGACAAATTCCTGGCACGTGGTTACAAGCAAGCAGAAGTACATTTAGCATCTGAGAAAGTGAATGCTTTAAATCGTGAGACCTTGTTGTCCAATGTCACTAAATCCAAAAGGGAACTTAAATCACCGGTCTATGTTTCAAAATATTCGATTCAAAGCAATAAAATCAAGAATTCCATCAAGAAACATTGGGGCATTTTCAAGGACGATGTGAGAGTTCAGAAACTATTTGACCAAATACCAGTATTTGCCTATCAGAGAAGTAGGAATCTTCATGATGAACTTGTCCGTACCAGACCTCTTTTAAAAGAACCAAGCACCCAACGGACAGGCACATACCCCTGCCTACACTGTGCTAATTGTAATATGGTGATCAAAGGAAACATTGTGTGCCATCCCCGTACAGGCAACAAGATTCCTCTGAAGTCTTTTGGTACTTGTGATAGTGTGAACATAATATATGGAATTAAGTGCCCATGCGGGAAATACTATGTTGGTCAATCCATGAGAGCTGCTAAAGTACGATGGAATGAGCATCGCTCGTGCATCCGGAATTCGAATCCAAATTCAGCAGTGGCCAGACACTGGAATGAGAAACGGCATAGTTTGACACAAATCAGGTTCTTGATTTCGGAAGTACTGACCAAGGTTAATCCACATGAGGATTTGAGTCTTCGCCTTAACCAAAGAGAAACATTTTGGATTGATAAACTTGGGAGTTTGTATCCCAATGGTCTTAACGATGAGAATAACTATCATTGCTATATTTAATGTTTCAACTTGCAGTGTATTTGTTACCATTGGTATGCACAGGTTTTTATGTTGATGTGTCTCCTCACTCTCTTAATAAGGTATAACACTATCTATCATATTAAGTCTGTTTTTCCTGGTCACATGACTTGGTCCCAGGGTGGTACTTCTCCGCACCACCGTTTTCAGTCTTGCTGCATGTTTGCCCACGCTGCCCTGAGTGCTTGTTATATATGTCAATAAGCGTAGTCACACATGGCTATGATTAGTGTTCCACCTGCTTGTTTTATTTTGCAAATGAGATATATTATGGTTTACCACAACCGGTCTGCTACTCCTGGTCATCCGACTGGGACCCAAGGTGGGGCCACCCGGCACCACCACTCGCAGATCGGTTCTATACATTTCCTATGCTTTCCTTAATGTTCATCATGTTATTGTATACATCTATCAGTTTAGACATCTTAGGCATTTTCTAGCGTTCGCAAGAACACTTTTTATGAATGCTTTGATATTCCTTTTATCTCAAGGAGTTACAGTTCTGTGTAACACTTTGTTGATATGATGGATTTTGATTACATTTCTCATATATAGGTTATGCTTGTCTTATAATGTGGCTATTTCTTGCATATGATAATAGTATTTTTTCTATGTCTATGTCATGCACAATTTTTACATTTTTTCTTCTTAGTATTTATGATTCAGCCCCCACAGCCTCCTTAATTTCTTTTTTTTGTATCATTGATGTCCCTAACGGCAGTTTGCTGCCTCTTGAATTACATGCCGCATCGCGCGGGTTCGCCCAGCGTGTTGCGGTCACGTGTCTATTTTATTCACCGTTTCCCTAACAATGGTTTCAGTCAGCGATGCACAACAGCTCGTTGCGTTCACCGCCGACACCATTCTGTGAACTCAGGTAATAGAGCTTCTTGTGGCTCATTCTACTCCGTTTACTTACTTCCTTTAACCGCACCCACTAAAGTTGGTTTCGCTTTTACAGATCGTACACTGGATCCCTTCCAGCACCCGATCGTGTTCTTTGTGAAAACATACGTCTGATATTGTTTCTTTCTTTTTCACCGCGCCTGACTCCATTCTTTAAGCGAGGTAAATTTCTTTTCCTCACGAGCACATGACAATAATTGAATGGTTGCCACCATGATTTTGTACTGATTTCCATTTTTTCTATTGTTTTTTACATATTACACCTTGACTTGAATTCTTCTATTGGGGTATGTAACCATTATTCTTTTATGTGCTTTATGATCATTATGTCACCATTACATTTCATTTTGTATCTCTTGTTTTATATACATTTTCTTATGTTTTTGTTGATGTTACTGTTTCCCAATAACACAGACTTGCCCTGATGAAGGAGTTTACACTCCGAAATGCATTGGCATTTTAAGTCTACTTGCATAATAAAATATGTCAGCTGCGTCCTCACTAAGATTTGATTAGTGATCATTTGTTTGATTTTTTTCATAAAGAAATATATACATTACACAAATAAAGTCTTGGAACTTACTTCTTATGAACAATTCCTTGATTAGGATGAATATAACCAACACTATTTTGAACTGTTTTTTCAAACAAAATTACCCAGACCGGGTACAAACGGAGAGCGGTTGTGTGACTAGGTTTGACATCTAGTCTATTGCTTCACTCTCAGTCATTGTGTCACACACCAGAAACCAGACACCCATAACATGAAATGTATATTGGTCACACACTCCATTCACCCAGGTCCCAATCCAAGGGTGTGCCTACAAGATAAAGTCACTGGGAAGGCTCCAACAAGTCTGGCCTGGACTTCCCCACAATACCATATATGGATCTTCCACCCAACAGCCAGTCAGGGGAAGGGACAGAGTCAGGGCTTCCCAGGACTTTGGGAAAACCAGGTAACAGGCAATAAAAGCAAGAGGCCACAGGCGCCAAATTGTTTCCTATCAGGAATCAACTGATTCCAATGAATGGGTCTGGGTATCCCAAAATGGATGATACTCAGAGCACCTGTCAAATTCAGCATGGAGTTGCCACCAACCCATACCCTGCTCTGTGGTCCACACACAGGTGCCCAAAAACATACACTAGCGGTACAGAGTTGTACCCCCACCTATGTGTGCCATAAGAGTATCCCAAGGGTCTCTGTTCACCACAACCAAAAAGAGGAGCACTGCACTGTTAGGAGTCCCACATGGACTCCTGTGTAGAAAATGACACAGAACACACATGATAAAAGGAGTACAGGACAAGGACATGGAGGCCCTGTCCCTCCAATGCATTTCAAAGCATCACACAGGCCAGACAGGGGCCTTACTGGTTGACCTTTGTATGGGGGCCGGCTCAGCCTGCCTGCTCCCTGATTGGTATTAAGCGCAGGGATGGCCAATCACGGCAGAGGCAAGGCAGACTGACGAGGCACTCCATTGTGAAACATGGCATCGGCCATGTTGAAGATAATATGGCCACACGAAATGGAACAACCCCATTAGGCTGCAATGATGATAATGCAGCAATGTAATGTAAAGGGGCCACAGCCCAAGCAAAAATTGCAGTGGACGCCCATGGGGCAATTTAGAGGTTGGCTGCAACAAATGTTGTCATAGTACAAAGGATTACAAATTAATTCTGACAAAGCCCAGCTGGGCTTACCTGCATTGAGTTTCAGCAATCGTGGATATGATATGATATGATATATGATATGATATGATATGATTTGATATGATATGATATGATATGGCATTTATAACGCGCCTATACACAAGTGTTTTAAGGCGCAACGAGGCGGGGGGAGAACAAGGGGAGACAGACAACGATCCTACTAGGCCAGGTGTCATTCAGATCGCGCAAGTGCAAGGGTAGAGGGGAGGGGAAAAGTGCAAGGGGCAAAGGGAGAGGGGAAGTGCAGTACAGGGTTAGTAAAATAACAAGATACATAATAAGGGCCAGCTGGTGGCAAGTGCAAGGTAAGTGCAGACAAGTGCTGGGGAGAGGGGATGTAGGGATACAGAGAAAGTCCCACAGTGCAGGGGTTGCCAGGGAGGCAGTGCAGGGGAGAGTGGCTGGGCCAAGGACTGAGTTTGGTGAGTGGCCCAATTGCAGATTCAGTGCAGTTTCAGTAATTTTAGCAGGGGAGAGGGGGAGAGAAAGCAGAGGCAAAGAGGAAGGTTTTGAGGTGCTTCCGGAACCGGAGATGGTTCTCCTCAAGTTTCAGGGAGGCAGGAAGGCTATTCCAGAGGGAGGCCCCTGCTCCAGAGAGAGATCTACCCCCAACTCGTTGCTTGGAGAAGCGGCTGATACTGAGGGAGTTGGAGGCGGATGAGCGAAGAGCTCAAGAAGGAAGATATTTAGGAAGAGAGAGTTGAAGGTATTTTGGCCCAAGGCCCCAGAAGGCCTTGTGGACAATGCAGAGGGTTTTTAACTTAATCCTCGCAGCCACTGGGAGCCAGTGTAGCGATTTCAGTCCTGGAGAGATACGGTCCCTGGGCTTGAGGCCAAGGACAAGTCTCGCAGTCCTGTTCTGGACGAGTTGCAAAGGGCGGAGAGTAGAGGAAGGCAGATTTAGATAGAGGCTGTTGCAGTAGTCCATCTTCGAGAGAACCAGGGCTCTAGAGACAGTGAGCTTCTGGGGGAAGGAGAGGAAAGGATGGATACCTCTGAGGAGGTGTAGCTGGTAGTGTGACTTCTTAGAGACGTCATATATGTGAGGAGAGAAAGGGAGTGTGGAGTCAAAGATGACCCCGAGGTTTTTTGCCTTGCAGGTAGGAGCAGGAAGAGGGCCAAGAGAGGCCGGCCAGAGAGCTGCAGGGAAGGAGGGAGTTGTTGTGCCGATGAGTAGAATCTCAGTCTTACTGGCATTAAGGCAGAGGTCATTGGCAGCACACCATTCCTGGATAGCTGAAGACAGTCAGAGATGAGGGAAGGAGAAGAGGAGGCCGAGGGTAGCCTGAAAATGAGCTGGGTATCATCCGCATAGCACTGAAAGTTGGGGCAGAGAGCGCCGATACGGTGGGCAAGAAGTGCAAGGTACTGGTTGAACAGCCAGGGAGAGAGGTTAGATCCCTGGGGGACACCGCAGGTGGGAAAAAGATGTCAGAGAGGAAGGACCCCAGTTGGACCTGGGCGGGTCGATTGGAGAGAAAAGAGGTCAGCCACACCAGAGCCTGACCAGTAATACCCAGGTTATCACGGAGACGGTTGAGCAGGATGGTATGGTTGACAGTATCAAAGGCAGAAGAGAGATCAAGCAAAATGAGAACACATGGAGTGTTAGAGTCAAGGTTCGAGAGCAGGTCCTCACGGATGTTCAGGAGAGCAGTTTCCGTGCTTCTGGCAGCTCTGAAGCCAGGCTGATGGTCGTGAAGACTACCAACAGATTCAGCATGGAGATTAAGCTGGGAGATGGCCAGCTTCTCCAGGAGCTTGCCCAGGAAGGGAGTGATAGAGATTGGGCGATAGTTAGCCGGGCAGGAGGGGTCGGAAGAGGGTTTCTTAAGAAGGGGGTGCACAAGGGAGTGTTTGAGGGGGGGATGGGAAGACTCCAGAGGCGAAGGAGTGAATGCAGAGGTCAGCCAGGGCAGGAGCCAAGGAGTTGATGTGGTCCTTAATAGTTTTGGAGGAGCATGGGTGGACCTGTTTTGATGAGACTTTCATAGATCGGACTTGTCTGGAAACCTCGTCAGCAGAAAAAAGGGGAAAGGCAGAGAAGGAGGGAGGAGGGGTGGCTGCAGAAGGGCCAGAGGAAGAGCAGGGAATAGAGGGGGGAGGTGATAGGAGGAGTGTGAGGACAGGATGTCCTGAGTTTTTTAAATGAATTGAGAGGCCAGTGCCGTGCAGAGGGCCTGGGAGGGGACAGGAGTGGTAGAGACTGCAGCAGGGTTGGCCAGCTCCTTGCAGATTTTAAAGAGTTCGGCCAAATTTTTAGATGCCGCAGAGATGCGGGCTTGGATGCGGGCTCTGTTCTTGATGAGAACGTAGAGCCGGTATTGCCTTTGGAGCAGGCGGCAGGCCAGTTTGTCAGAGGATGGACATGAAGCACGCCATTTCCTCTCTGCCACCCTGCACTTGCGTTTAAGGGTGACGAGATCCGAGACATACCAGGAGTTACATTTGGCTTTGGGCTTTGGGCTTCAGGCGGATTCTCATGACAGGGGCAAGGATATCAAGAGTATCAGATATAGCAGAGTGAAGAGTGGAGAGGGCAGTATCAGGGTGGGACTCAGCCGAAGGGGGAGGGGGGCGAGAAGGTGGCAGTAAAAGCCTCAACTGACACGCGCTTCATGGGTCGGATGACCGAGAAGGAGGGTGGCAGTGATGAGGGTGGCTTTGCCTGTGGGTAGGGAAGGTGAGGTGGGAGGATAGGAGAAAGTGATCACTCCAGAAGAGAGGATGGAGAGAGGGACAGAGAGGGAAGGTCAGAAGAGATCAGAGCATCAAGAGTGTGCCCTGCAGTATGAGTCGGCCCAGACGGGAGAATAGAGAGTGAGAGAGAGTCGCAGAGGTCGCGAAAGAGTCCAGAGGGGGGACAGGGGGCATCCAGGTGGATGTTGAAATCTCCAAGAAAGAGGAGTTGATTGGTTGAGGATAGGAGTGAGGAGGAGAGGTCCGCCCACTCGAAGAGGAAGGAGGAAATTTGACCAGGTGGCCGAAAGATAGTAGCCACGGTAAGGGAATGGCTAGGAGAGAGAGAGAGTCAGCAGACAAGGCATTCAAAAGAGGAGTAAGTCTGCGTAGGAGTGACAGTGGCAGGAATCCACTCAGGGAAGATAAGGGCCACCCCCCGCCCCCAGCACGGTTGGGCCTGGGCACGGAGAAGATCTTGTAGCCGTCAGGTAGGAGTGTGTCAAAGCTGGTGACAGAGCTGGCTGTGAACCATGTCTCAGTGAGACCGAGGACGTCAAGGTCCAGTTCCTCAAGAAGGCGACAGATGTCAGAGGAATGTTTGACGGCAGAGCGAGAGTTAAGAGAGGCAATGTAGGTTGCCAACCTTGAAGGACTTCCGGGGAAAAGATCAGAGGTATGCCTCATGGTCTCTTGGAGGCTGTATAGGTGCCAGCGAGAAAAGGAACGTATACCAAGATATCCTCCTTTCATATGGAAAACAAGCGACAACATAGGCTTGTTACAACAAGTGGGATATCTGAAGTGGCTCTATTTCAGTGCATTTCTACAATTTTGAATTTGAGACATTGGCCTATCCCTCTCTATTTTTTTTTCTCTGTCACGCTTTCTCTTGCTCTCACACTCTGTCTCTCCCTCTCTCTGCTTTTCTCTCTCCAGTGCTTGAGGTGGTGGCACTGATTGAGTTCTAAATGCAATGTAATGATCTAATGTTGTGAGGTGCATTCTGATCGGCAAGGGAGGTCTGCTTTTCAAAGTCGAATCATATATACATATATGATGAATGTTTCTATCGTCTTTTATAATACACGCCACCAAATATCACAAAATAATTAAACAATGTATGCATTTACATTACATTAAAATAATCATTACAAGTCTAAAACTACATGCAATGCATTAAAATCGTCTGATACAAATCCATACACAATTCATATCAAATACAATGACATTACACATCCATAGAAGATTGGGTACAATATAAAATATCAATCATCTAAAGCTTTTCCTTATATCTAATTGAAACCAGTGCTGGCTAGTGCATTTTAAAAATAACTGGCTAAATTTGTGCATTTTACCGTATACTTTCTATGACTAATTGGGTCAAACGCCACATAGTGTACATTCGGTTTTGTAGAGTAACACATGAAAAAATCCAGCAGGTGCAAGTCACCAACCGTTCACAGGAGCATTTTCCAACTCATTTTCATGACGGCTTTGCCCACAATATGTGCCAGTATAAAAAGTAATTTTCCTGCTGGCTGTGCCCATACATGTCCATGAAAGCTGTACTAATACATGCCAGCATTACCATATGAGAGGAAATGCCATGTCACAGAGAGAATATATATCCAGACTAGCTGCACCAATGTAAACCAATCTGGCCATGTAATAACACTCATCATGTTTAGTTTACCGTTGATGCCCAGTATAAAATACCTGCCACAGTATGAAAACATAGCCAGAACGCTGCAGCAAGGTAGGTCAGTCTAGCCACATAATAATACCTATCATGTTTGCTTTAACCTTGATGCCCAGTAAACAAATGTCACACCAGACTAGACACATAACAACACAAATCAAGTTTGATTTAACCTTGAAGTCCTGAAATAAATGGCATGCCAGAGTCAGAAAATGTACCTAGATTAGCTGCAGCAATGCAGGCTAATCTAGCCATGTAACAACACTTATCATATTTGCTTTAACCTTGGTTGCCCCCCACATCCATGAAATCAGAGGTCCACTCCCCAGTTCATATGCAACCAGCCACATGCATTCATTCAGCATTCAAAAAAATTCACATACCCATACACATTTACTTGCGCACCCATACACATTCAAAGCATTCATAACTCTTTCGCCAGCACAATAATAACACACTCTCTCTCAATCAAACCACACGCGCACCCAAATAACATAAATCTTTCATTCACGCGCACACCCAAAAAACATACAGTCATTCCCTCACACGCAGATGCTCACATACTCACTTTTTTCCTTAGCTGAACCCTTAGTCCATAATCCACTCTGCCGCTATCAGTAGAGGCTCCCACAATGGCTCTCCAGCAGCCATGCAACATGACTAGGAAGCAGGGAGAGTGTCCTGGCTCCTGCATATGCCCGGAGGAGCCGGAACACTCTTTACTCAATGCTACAGTCACTCTGAATGTGCAGGGAGGTGCAGGCACGCAAAATATGCACATTTAGAGTGGTAATACCACAGCCTGCATCCCCATTGGGAAATGCAAAGCTGAGGATGCAAAATGCCCCTGTCTTTGCATGATCCAAGGAACATGAGCGCTGTGGCAAACAAACTGTGAAAGTGAAATAATGTTTCCCTTGGACAGTTCAAGGCAGCCTAGGAGTGTGTCATAAGCTTCTTGTTGCAGATGAGGGAGTGCTTAGTATTTTAGCTGGGCTGGCTTGAGGGCTCGTTGAAAATGGGTGGCTCGACAACCAGTCACCCATTTACAACGAACCTATCCTGGGTGTAACCTTTGATCCACATCTTTGTCAAAATTCTATTGATAATAACTCTTGAAGTAATTGGATGAGACACATGCCACCAAGTGACACTGGAGAGGAAAAGCAGGAGGAGCTGGAAATCCCCGAGGGCAGCACATAGATGAATCATGCTTTCCTGATTTTGGTAAGAAGAAACACCAAAGATTTGGGGATATCGATGACCCGCAAATAAGTGCCTGTTTCTTTAAGTGGGCCGTTGAGAACCACTGCGTGACACCTGGGAGGAAGAGCCAGAAGCCCCTCAGGGCAGCGTGTGGGAGAGTCAAACTCTGCTAATTCTTTGGGGAAGGTGCAGCAGATATTTGGGGAGACCAGTGACACACCAATCAATGAGTGAACAACAGCATTTTCATTTCTGCAGCAGCACTTGCTTTGTGCACAGGATTTGGCAGAATTGAACATGATCAATTGACAGCATTATCCAACTCATGCTCCATACCCATGTCTCAAATCACTGTAGACAGGCTGGAATATTGCACCTCAACCACTGACAGCCCTTGAGACCAAATGAGGAGGTTGTACTTTCATTGCTATCAAAACTCTTAAGTGCACAAGGGGGAGGTAGGGTATCTGTCTACTGAAGGTCTGGGAAGAAAGCAATATGCTGTAATTAAACAACAGGATTGGAATTAAAATAAATCCCAGTTCTCTGTCTCTGCTGCCCCATCCACTGAAAAGTCATACAATAATGATGATCACTAAAAGGAGAATGATTGAACCAAAATTATGATCTATCAGATTCCTGGCAGGAATGTGGGTTGTTGCTGGAGGATGAGAATGACATCACAGATGTAGGGGTTGTGGCTATATCTATTACCACCACCTTAGTACAGTTGCTTCAATAAGTCACCTTCCCGTCCCAGATCAGAAAACATATCACATGATAATTTGGCAGCCCGAAAACCATCAGCACCGCCAGCGGTGCACCATTACACTGAGATGAGCCCAGCCTATATGTTTTCATTTGCACACAACAAAAGTCAAAGGTTAGGAGGTACCACACATGGTCTAAAAAGCAACCGGATCTATACATTTGAACACCAGAAAACAGTGGGCAAGGAGAAGGCAGGGACCAACTTGGATACCACATCTATGTGGTTTCATATGCTGATGCACCATGCACAGACATAGGCAATTAATCAAAAGATATGAGGAGCATCCCCCAATACCATCAGATAAGCAGAATATATCTACCAGTCTGCAAAATGAAACCAGAACATACTGAAGCTGTGTAAGCACTTGGGACTGGGGGACCAAGATTTACCCCATACCACAGGAGTGAATAGCAATGATCCCCATTACATCAGTGTTGTGGAAGAGTTCAAACATTGCTGACATAGAGACAATGCCTGTATGATGCTAACATGGTTATAATGTTGGAAATATGTCTCTTGCTCTTGTGGTAAACCCTGGATTACAGCAGTTTATAGGATCACTTGTGGGACATTCCTGGGTGAGTATGTTTCTATCTCAAGGCATTACTGGAATTGTAGAAGGAGATTATGGCTAGAGGAGGCGGACTACAATGGTCCATGGAACAAAATGTCCAATTCACCATAGACACATGGATCAGTGGTAACTGTATTAACTACATTACTTGTTCACACATTTCTAATCTCAGGTCATGCAATCAAGACAATTTTTCTATAATGAAAATACATGATTGAGTCCTACCTATCCTGCCCTTCTATATTTCAAAAACTCACCCTCGTGTCTTCTTGCACCTTGGGGGCGCTGATGCATCGCCTTCCCAAGGCAAGGGGACAGAGGAAGAAGCTTGCCCTAACACTAGGCTATTGCAGTGAGTACATTTTGACTTTAAAAACACATGTCGTACTATAAACAGCATGCTGCTTGGCAAGTAGACTGGTATCAATTATATTTGTCTCCTATGTCAAGCAGAACTAAAACTTTAAAAAAATGTTGCTAGGCTTCATGCACCTAGTGCAGAATGCCGTCACCAAATGACCAAGCTTTCTTGGATTTCAAACCCCTAACACTAAGCACAGAGTTCAGAGTTCTTTTTGTTCTCAGTGTATTGTTTGTATGGAATAACAATGCAAAACATCCCCTTCTGGTTTGTCATAAGGGGGTAAACCTTCAGGCTCTTATCCAGGTTTCTTGGTAAGTTCCTTTTTCTTGGGCCGAAATGGGCCTACCGGTTTCAGTGGTATAGTAAGCGTGTACCACTTTCTTCAGGGCCAAGTCGGAGCAGTAGAGTCTTGAATTACTGCTACCATATTAATCTTAAGTGGCTGTTTCTAGCAAGGTTGAGGGACCCCGCCTTTAGATGGAGGAGGAATGGGGTACGGGGTAAAGTGGGAAGACACAAAAGCATCATCAGACTATGGAATGTGTCTTTTGTCCTAATTACAAACATGTTGGAGTCACAAATCCAGGTCTGAACGGCGACTTGCCCTAATGTTTCTCATTCCCACATTCTATCGGTCTCAAAAGAGATGGGGCAGCTTCACTTGATTAAAACACTTTCTTTCTGTTTGGGTGCCTTACGTGGTGCGTTCCGAGTAGCCTGGGAGATTCAAAAAAATGTAGTTTAGTGTGATTGACATTATTCAAAACAATCAGTGCTTTTATTAAAATGAGCATGTCCGTAGGGCATTGCTACATCGTATCTATTTTCTTAAAGAAAATGCCTCAGGTACTACATTGGCAAAGGGCCTCTTGTCTATGCTGATCACAGGGGTAAACTCCAAAACGTACAAGGTCTACCAAAGTCTTAGATTTGAAATGTGTGAAAACAGGGTACATCCCAGGTGCAGTACCTGGCATGGTCCATTACTCGTGTGTTTGACTACATGACTGTCACAGCACACTTGGAGGCCTTTCCTTACTCTAACATCCAATTCCTAAAGAAATTCAAGTAGGTATCAGGCGCTTGCAATCTAGCACCAAGCAATGCTGTGGTGTTGCCATCTGGGAGAAAGTGGTGGATGTGGCATCACAATGGCTAAAGGTTCTTAGTTGGCATTTTGTATTTCTTGTAGCAGACAATGGCCCTCATTACGAACTGGGCAGTAATACGGTGGTACCATTACCGCTGTAATGTCAGGTGGAATTACTGCCGTATTACAACTTGTCAGGAGCATGCACTCACCATTGGCAGAAATGGTCATTCTGCCCAGCGGGGAGGATGAGTTGGGGATGGTGTTGTGGGAAGGGGGGATGGGAAGAGGATGTGCTGGGGGTGGTGTTGTGCAGAGTGGGGTGGGGTGATGAGGATGGTGTTGTAGGGTCATGAGGGGGTTTGCACATGTCAACATTAAATATCAGTTCAATGGAAGCAAAACTCAGACATTCCTTTTTGTGTACATGTGTTTTATTCTTCACGTGGTAATATTTACAGTGGTGCATAGCCTGTGGATATGAATGTGCTCAAAATAAATTGTCCATGAGTTCTTGAAGAACCATAAATCCATCCCTGCACTTGCCACATCCCGAGCATGACAGTGGTCCATTTGGGTAAGGTGGAGGATTATTGGCTTGCTAGTTCGAGCCTCTTCCAAGATGGCGCCTGATGTTCCACTTAACGCTCCAGCTATCAAACACAATCCAAGCTACTTCTGTCCTCGCCTCTCCCAGTCTCCAGTATTGTTTATGAACAGTTCCAGACTGGTGTTCGGCACGATGCTACACCGTTAGCAAGGGCGCTCTGTGAGTTATTGCATTTATATCCCTCCTATCTGAGCTCCCTGTCCTCTCATACTCCACTGATAATTCTCTCTTCCTACATTCTAGTGTCAAGCGGAACGATCGTCTCCCGGCATCACCCTTTCTCTCACTCACCCATCCGACAGTCCCAGACTGCAACAGTACATTCAGTTCTCCTTCTCATATCTTGCTTCCCATTTCACATCACCGTAACTTTAACATTAGCCTCTTACAGATGGTCAGCTTCTGTGTACATGACTGCCCGACCGTGCGAGTGGAACCAACACACTGAAAACATTGGTGGTTTCACCCGTCTCCCTTTCTTACTCCTTTCCTCTCTGGCTCTCACACGCACACCTTACCAGTCTCTCTGCCCTTCTGCAGCTTACCGCTCACTCCAGTCCTCCAGGGCAGCTCTGTACAACTTCTGAGCTTCATATCGACTCTTGTCTCCGGAGACTGAAAACCAACTTGATTCAAAGGCGCAATGATTAACAGCAGGGTTTTCTCCTGCAGAGGGTTTCCCTGGGGCTCTTGTACTCCCCGGTTCATTGCGCCTTGAGATCGGAGAGACAAGGGTTCTTGGGGAATTCTTATGTTCTTCAAGCTTTGCATCGGAAACCGGTCAGTGTTGGGCAATCAATTGCTTATTTGAGTATTTCATTCTGGGATGCATGATAGCACTCTTCATGCCTCTTCGTGGCAGTGCATCACCCACAGGCAGTTTGTCCTCCTCTTCAAGGGGTGGCATGTCCACATCAGGGGGTAGAGGGACATTCTGCCTGAGGCATATATTGTGCAGCATGGCACGGGCTAGCACAATTTGTCCAACCATTTCAGTACAGTACATCAATGCCCCTACAGAGCAGTGTAGGCACAGGAAAGGATTTGAAAACAGGGACTTAGGCTCCACCACCTGTCTGACACTGGCCGGGTGTGGATCCAGCACACTTTTAACAGATCCCTACAAGTGGTCTGTACATCAGACAACACCCAAGATACATATAACACAATTATATGTTTTATTCAGACAGATGTGTAATCAACCTGACCACATTCTAAAGTCACCCAATGTACTAACCCACACTGCAAAGAATTGTATGCAAAAAATCAATGTATGAGATTGTTTTTGTTTTTGAGATGCCCTAAACAATGCATAACCCGTCATTCATGGGCAAGGAAAAGGTTTTGGATGATAGCTCTGTTATGCAATTTTTAAAACTCACATAAATAAAAAATATAATTGTGTTATATGTATCTTGGATGTTCTCTGATGTACAGACCACTTGTAGGGATCAGTTAAAAGTGTGTCCACACCCGGCCAGTGTCAGATAGGTGGGGTAGCCTAAGTCCCTGTTTTCAAATATTTTTGAATTCCCTCATGACCTAGGCCCCCCTTACCAAAAAAGAAGGCCACACAACCCCCCTATATTACAAACGGCACAGGAAAGGAGCCTTTAAGAGGCTTAATGCAGAGCCTGGTCTGGACGTGTGCATCATTGTAGGCCACCTCCTGTGGCGTCTGTGGATCCCACACAGGTGTCAGGAGCCATGGTAGGTGGGGGTGTTGTAAGGGGTCCAAAATGAAAGCAGAACACAAAGTTGTCATGTTTTTGGTCAAAGACTTGGATTAAGTGAATTGAGTTGGGAAAATGCCTATCTTTCCCTGCACTGAGAGGAATTTCCCTATAACCAAAAACTAAGGAACTGTCGGTGTCAGGATATCGGAATTCAAAATCCGTCCTTGTGTCCAAACATTCTATTCTGACCCTCACCCTATAAACAAACAAATAAAGTGAAAACGGAAATATCTTTAACCTGATGTTTGAAAATGTGTTCATAAAAGAAATAGCAGTAAAGTAAATGTTCTCCAAGATAAAAAAGGCTTGGTTCCATGGATTCTGCAATGGTGTATCAATGTCTCTTGGACAAACAGCTCTTTGAGTCTTTTCTTGGCCACAACAATCCTGTTTAACCTTATAAGTTCTTCTTTAACAAAAGTTCCTTCTTTAACAAAAAAGTTTCTTCTTTGTAAAAAAAATCACTTTCTGTAACTTTCACAAACAACTCTTGAAGTAATTAACGTTCTATATCTTTATTACATTCAAAGTCTCTTTGGCGCAGTCGCTTGAAATGACCTGGGGTCCCCACTCTGCACTGGTAGAGTCACCGGCTCTGTGTGGCATCTCGGTCTTGCTCACACTTAGGTGGCGTTCTGCTTTCCCCTTGCTCTGGGCAGCTCTGAAGTTCCTCTGGCTTCCTCTATGGCTCTGCTCCTGCATGCTGTCTTCTCTCTGGCTCCCAGTAAGGGCCACGCTGCTGCTCTTCGCGGTCGTACGGCTGGGATTCCTCTCACAGTTCCCAATGTCTCATTGGCCCTCCTCTCTCATACCTCGCCTCGGTCCTCATCTGTCAGTGAGCATTCTCGCTCCGCCACACTGGCTCTGACCTCCAGCTTCTGCATACCCGCCCTTGCATTCAGCCTCTACACGCCGGTACATGCCTACAGCCTCTGTCCACTTCTGCTGGAGAAGCAACGTGTTCTCCCGAGATTCTGCTGCTGGTGCAATGATCATTTGTAAAGGTCATGTGTAGAGGTGTCTTCATCCAACAACTAGGACTCTCGCTGTTCTTGTTGCTCTGCATCAATTCCTTCATCCTCCTTGTCCCCATACTCTGGTGGTTGTGGAAATTGAAGTGCATTGATGATTTTTGCTGTTTAGCATTTGGAAACTTGCTATTAAGAATTCCACATGATAAATCAGTTCCATAAAAAGGGAAATTGTAGCTTGTGCTATTTAGACCCAAAGTTGCAGATTGGTCTGGATGATGTTGGGAAGAAGATGGTTTACTTTCCCTAAAGGGGGAGCAGATATATGCAATAGTCCATTAGGGAGTTGAGTATCAAGTGGTCTTCTACCTGGGCAAATGGGGAATACCGCGCCTTCTCAAATGAAGTCATGACACCTCTCTGGTGGCTATCTCCTCCCACGTGATCCTCCCTCATGTAGCCACCCCCAGGGTCAGGATCAGTTAGCAGCTGCTGTCCACAGGCCACATGGGAGGAGGCTAACTCCATGGAATCCGTGATGATTCTGTTGAATTCATCACAGTAGCCAGGTTCACCTGAAAGGGCAAAGGTGTAAGCTGTCAGTCACAGAGCATTGTGGATCTGTTGCCTTTTACAACAGCATGTTGATGGTAATTCTGTGCATGCATTCTACGAGTATCAAAATAAACACAACATGTCTAATTAACACAGTACTAGCATGTGGAATCATTCAGCATTTGCATTGTCACACCATGCATCCAGCTCGCAGTCAGCAGTTAACGCTTTCAGGGTTTGTGATTGTCATGGAGGAATGCCACAGTGCTTGTTCTGGGCCTGTGTGTTGCTCTCATGCATGTGCCCTGATGGTTGGTTAGTTGTACCTCAGCAGTTTTCTGTTGTCTATTCCATAATGGCATCATATACCTATGTACATGGCATTACTACTGGCAATGTTGCATTTTGATGGTGCAGTATTGTACCTTGAGATTCAATTAATAGGGACATAAAATGTTGCATTGTTGTATATTTGGTCATTCATGTGTGTTGTTAGCCTGTTGGGCCAATGTGTGTTGTTAGCCTGTAGGGCCAATGTGCATTTGCATTTGCAAATTTTTTACAGCATTGTCCATCATGTCCAAGTTCGGTGGGTTGTAAGCAGCAATTTGTGCTCTGAGAGGGCAGGTCTGGCATGTATAGGGCCTTAACAGGGCATGCATGGTTCTGTTGTGGCTATGCACCAACCACCCTTCACATTGCCTTTCTTTAGTGCTGTGAGATAAATTTGTGTGGTGGCACTTGTACTCATCCACTTTCCATGTTCGTTGGCCTCTGTGCCTCTCCATGTATTCAGGCAGTGTGCTGTTGCACAGGATTATGGCATCATGGGTGGAACCAGGGAAGTGGAACAACAGTGTGTGAATAAGAGGTCAGGATCACTGGTGACCTGGACGTCGATGGAGTGATACTGCTTCCTGGTGCACGTTAGGGAGAATTCTCCGGAATGACTAATTTCCCTCACCTACTGAGTCCCTCAGCAGCTTTGCTGGATTTCTAGGATTTATTTTTTTCACCTGGTAAGAGTGTGAGCCTTTTTCCCACTCTTACATGTGTTCTGCTGTGTGTGTTTAACATGTCTTGTGTTCAGAGACTGTGGAGCCTCCCTACTCCATGGGTATCTTCTTTTTACTGTGTGTAACACAGCACCTTCAGTGCAGTGACACAGGGTTGTCTTTTTGGCTTCCCAACTCCGACTCCATTTTCTGAGACTCCTGTCTCTCAGAACATGTAATGTTGCCATTGACTTTATTAGTCTCTTTTAAAACTCACAGACCCAGTGCAAACTATCTTACATAGAGTGCTGGAAAGGGTTAATACTGATCCCTTTTTGTCTGTTTCTCTGGGAGCATTGTTTCGCTCTCTTTTCATTAAGCCTTGGCTGGTGGCAGTGGTAACTACCCTATTTTTCCTACTGCGTTATATTAAATAGCCCTGGTATTGTTTTAGGCTATCTTGGTAGCCTCGAACTTAAACCCGCTAAACCATATACGTTTTCATATGGTTCTGTCTGGGTGTATTTGCCATTTCTTTTTGTAAAAGTCTTTCTCGTGTTTTTCTCTGCGCGCCAAACCAGGTTTGGTTCCTTTGTTCACTGCCCTTTCGCGGGCTTCTACACAGAAGCCCTCCTTAGGCGTCTGTATGTCTGGGTGGGACAGGCTGTGAGGGAGGGATTCAGGACTCCCTGCACAGGGTCTCCTTGGAGACCCATGTCGCACTCTAATCTGATTAGCTGTGGTGACTGTCCCGGCGGGACAGCCACCCTGCTGTGTGATTGACAGCCAGGCTGTGTAAATGGGGGAAACTGCATAAAAAGCAGGTCTCTGGGTCTGGAACGCCACTGGAATGAAAGAACCGAAGAGGAGCTGACAGAAGAGGACCCCTACAACGACTGAACCGCCCGGTGAAGCCCTGCTGCAGGTCTGAATCTTCATACTCCAACAACAGGGAAGATCTTCAAGGAATCTTCTCCCCTTCAGCTTGTGGGAACAACCAGTTTGCCAAACTGCTCGCCAGGTCTCCCTTCTCTAGTTGAATTTGCTGTACAGAGCTACAGTGAACCGGATAGCCAGGAGGAACGGACCCTGCTTGCGTTTTAAGGAGCGCACCTTTTATTTGTTGCTTTGCTCTGCTGCTGGTTTCTTCCCTGGGCAGTGCAGGACCCTCTAGTCTTCCTACCTCATGTCAGTCTGACAGTTGCTTCAGGAACCGTGAGCCTGCAGGACCTGCCAGGAACATCCGCCTCAGCTACAGCCTCCTTATTCATTTAAGGTACTGTTCAAATCCGGTTGTTCGTTTCATCCAGCCGCGGTGAAAGTGTGTGAAATCCGAGGGCTTGTCCTTCTCCACTCTTTAAACTAACTTTTTGTCTGACCAACTTTGTTCTCATCTCTTGGCAAAGACTTAACCGCAAACTATCCTGAATTGTGTGATCTTGAGCAAAGACTCTGTTCCATTGACTTTGGGCCAGGTCCCTTGAATCTGATTTCCTCACTGTAGTTCCTTTTTCTAGATTGCCCTGCCTACTTACTTGTTGGTGTTATTCAATTGTTGCCTAACTTTGTCTTTCCCTCTGTAGTGCCATTTTGCTCACGCTCCATTTTGAGCCTAACTTGTCCAGAATCTATTGGGTGCGGTGCAGTGTATTAGTAACGTGACGTTTCAACTGCTTTACTTTAGTGAAATGTTTTACAACTGATGTGTATCTTCTTTTACTCAGGAACCTTGAGTCAGTGTTGGTTTGAATCATAGTAATTGCTGTCCTTTGTGTAACTATTGATACTGCTCATTTACTCTTGAGATAAGTCTGGCTGCTTAGCCATCGCTACCACTTTACTGTGTAGTACAGGCTTGTACCAAAGGTGAATTTGTACTGTCACTTGTAGTCTTAATTGTGTGTGGTGTTCCCAAAGGGTACTGCATATAATTCTGCCTAACAGTGCAGTATACCTTTCCACGTGCCTGGGGGAACCACAAACACCACATGGGTACAGTCCAGGGCAGCAATGACATTGGGCATGTGGGCAGCCTGCAAAAAACCATGCCTTCGTGGCATAATCCTGTGATGGGGTGGTAGGCAGGGAGATATACTGTGACACATGGCACAGGAGGGCCTCCAGCACCTGCACAAGCACGTTGGAAAATGTGGGCTACAACATGCCTTGCAGCATGGTCACAGCATGCTGAAAGGGGGCAGTTTCCAGTAATTGCAGGACATACACAATCTTCAGCAGCAGGGCTACAGCTGTTCTTATGTTTATCCAGCTCTCTAGGTCATCCTGGATTAAGGCGAGCAGCTCAGCTATGGTCTCCTGTTCAGCCGGTACAGGGTGACCAGATGATTATCAGTCAAGGTCCAGTGTGAGGGCCTAACCCGAGGTATGGGCACTTGCCTTACCCGGCGTCTCTTCCTCCTCTCTGCACCCTTTGCTGATCTTCCTGCCTCTGTAGGCGAATGCACAGCATGAGCAGCAGCAGGTCCAGGTTTGCAATGGCTAGTGGCAGCATGGTGTTGGAAAATGTGTTTGGGGAAGGCACATGCTTTATGTAGCCTTCTTGAGTGGATTGGGTGCACCAGTGGCTTCATCTCTGGCACCTGTCTGCATTTACCTCCACCTGATAAGTGGAGGTAACTGTGCCATGTTATTGGTGGAATAACTGCCCATTTGTGGTAGCATTTCAGCAGTATTTCTAGTTGTAATACAGCAAAAATACTGTTTAGGTTTTGGGAGGACATTTCGCCAGCAGAATTAGCTCTGACTCCTTATTCGGCGATATGGTAAATGTGGCGGTGGGATAGGTTGATTTAATCGCAGAATGTTTCTGTGAGTGCGTTTTCACTGCATCGTTTAGAAAGAATTTCTGCGAAAATATAGATGGGTGGTTGGGTTGGGGTATTCATTAAGATGAGGAGACGCGGGGAGGATGTTGGGAGGCCCCTGCTTTCATTTTTCCTGAAATTTGTTGTAAAAAATGCGATTCACAGTGATGGAGCAATGTAATCACAGAGATCTGTGATGGTAATTCCGTTGCCGCCACTTTTACCATATACCCCCAAACTAATAATGAGCCTCAATGTATCAGATGTTTTGGCTGCATTAAGCTGGGTAAGGTAATACACGTCCCCTGCTTTGCACATGTCCTATACTTCATTGTCACATGCTTTATCACTAGTCGTGAGCATGTGAAAGATATGGTTTCTATAGCATAGGAGAAAAGCTAACATTTCACCTGGCCTTTCCACAACAAAAATGCAATCTATGAACTTCAGGTGTGTCACAGGTTGCCATTGAATAACCTGAAGATCTCAGTAGAGACTCGTTGGAACTCAGCTTGCAAATGGTGCACAGGTGTTGTGTTTCGAACACTTGAGGCCTATTGTACAAGCTCACTGCCTCTCTTCGCCCAATGCATAATATGGAAACACAGAAAAGAGAGGAAGAAAAAACAATTATTTGCAACCTGGAAAACCTAGGTACATGTCCCTACAAAGACTCTAAATGTCCCTCGGGATAGGCGCCTGAACCCTATTAAGAGGTGGTGGGCCACCTGTCTGGATGAAAGATAGAAAGAGAAACATTGCCCTCTCTAAATGGGCCTCATTATGAGTCTGGCGGTAGCTGCTGCCGGAGTCATGAATTTACCGGCACCCGGCAATGGGGACTTACCGTGGCATTCCAGCCCCAGCGGACCCGGTAAATCCCCATTGCCGGGTGCCGGTAATTATTTCTCCCCATTCCCATTTGAGTCCCATTGGACTCAATGGGAATGGGGAGGCCGGATGCATAGGCACCATTCATGAATGGTGCTGGTGCATCCGTCGAGATCTGCTTGCGGGTGCCGGGGCACCTGCCAAGTCAGACCGGGCGGGCGGAAAGGCCCCTGAGAGCAGAACTTGTAGTTTGCCGGTCCGGTAACAACAGTGCCGGTAGCTTACCGACAGCGTTGTTAACGGACCGGCAAATGTGTAATGAGGCCCATGAAATGATTATAAAAAAGTGTGTCTGTACTAATATATATAACAAAATGTATTATTCACTGTCCACACACCTTAGTTAAAAACTCTAGTCAGATTGTGTGATTATACAGCTTCATACAGTTTAGGGCAGACTGCTTTCCATTTATTTCCCAAGAAGGCCTCAAGTGTAACTGACCCCTAATATTGCACGTTTATGGATTCATTCCACAATCTGCTAAAAAAAGAGAAAGCGAGGTAATGATTTCACTTCCAATGAATGTATGTATTCATTCTAGAAAGTGGTGTGCGATTCTATTTGGCACATCCGCACTAGTCAACCAGTTCCAGTGCAAAATGTAAACTTTTACCACCTTCATCGGCACGGACAGGTCATTGCTACTTCAGAACCTCCTTTTTGCTCATTCTGTTACCAGAACGAAATGTAGCACAGGTGACTTCAAGCTGTTTTTAGCACACAATCGGCAAATAAACTTTAATGTGGTGCAAGCCGTTGTGTTTATTAAGATAGTGATGAAGAGGCCACAGTATGCAGTCGTTTATTTTTTATTTTTCTTCTGCTTGTCTTGTTTCTGTTTGATTTCTTAACTTCAACCTCTGTGGCTCCTGCTCGCACGCGCCGGGCAGCGATGTCATCAGCGCAGTGCCATCACAGATTACCGCAATATTCACAGCAGAGATCTAAATGGGATATTTTTTAACACTGTCGGTAGCAGCTGCTGTCTAAAATCTTCTCTACTCTACAACATTTCGAAGAGGCCATCAAGCAATTCAGTCATTGCAATACTATCCCCGAATGAGGTTTTCTTTCTAGTGGGACACCATTCTCAATGACTCTGGCCTCCTGAATATAGATGGACCATCAACAGGAAAATACAGCAGTCCATCAGACACACAGATGTGTGATGCCAATTTAATGGACACAGGAGAATGGATAGTGGCCACTCACAGTATTGGTACAGCAAGCTGTCCGTCTAGCCATTGGCACTTGTGTGTGTTGATGTTAAATCTCTAAGCAGCCCATCCCTGCTAGTGTGCAGTCCTAGAAGGTCTATTGTCTACGACAGCAGGAGAAGCCTTGCATCACTGCATGTTTACAACTGAAATTTATAAAAGTAAGCAATCACTTCATTATGGAAGACTTTCTAATGACATCTACCCATAGCTGACAAACCAGATGATGTTGATTTGTTGACATGCACATGTCAAATTGTAGTTGTCATTGGTTATTTATAAAGCACTTAATACCCAGAGGTTTCTAAGCGCAGACCCGGGGATGGAACCTGTGTTGCTCCACATCGTCTTGATTCCAAGACGAGCGCGTTGACCCTGAGCTATCTTCCCGAGACACCTGAAATAGAAGTAGCAGGGTTGTTTCATGGTGTGCTTATGGCTGGGAAACAGATAGCTTAAGTAGTATCTTCTGTAATTCTGGCCCATTGTAGAGGATGCATCTTTTGGAAAAGGTGTATCCATATCTCAAGGATAGACAGGTTTTTGGGCACTGACAAATCCATGACAAACTTGTGTGATGGTTCATCACACTATCTGAAGTGATGGGTCTCAAGAGAAATAACATGTTTACTTGTTGGGTTCAAACTAATGTATGACTGGCATCTACCCACTGGTAATACATAACTCCACAAAATGTGTGATGATATTACTAAATGAAGTTTCAATATACAGTTGATTGGCAGTTAATCAGAATATTTTTATTAGCAAAAGATGTCAGCCGACACGTGTTTCGACAAGCGTTGTACATATAGTGAAAATAAATCGGACAAATAGTCGCAACAAAAATGGAAATCAATTGTAATGCAGTAAGGCAATAGTAAGTAATTGTATATAAAGTAATTACATACCCCATGGTTAATGTCAATCATGTTGGTTGCATTGGGGATGGAAGGAAAAACAGAACAAGAAGAAACACATTACCTTATGAATGCCTGCAGCTCAATTGATAATTAGTAGAACCTAGTTACATTAGTGTACAATGAAGGCGCAAAGTGACAACCATGTGGATGTATGCAATGACAACCCAAATATTGAATGGAGTCCACTGGAGGTTGAGGTGTGATAATACTGCACTATTGTCAAATCTTTCAACAGGTGTTGGTGATGTACTTCCCATTGATGCTGCTGTCATTCATTATCTTGACATGCTTTTACTCATGCCTGCGTTCCTGTGCCAAATGATGTTGCAAGCACTTGCACAAACCATCTTTGCACATTTGCACAGTGTATCTTCCTTAAGAAGCTTGATACAAAACCTCATCCTTTGAGACATGCGGTTGAAAAGCAGCCACTTTTACTTTAAAACATGGGTCCACAAAATAATCCAGCAGGTACTAATAATTATCTTAAAACCCAACTACCTGTGGATCACCAAAAGAGGTTGAAAGTAGATCCCTCACCAGCTATGCCACATCACCATCACCTGATAACGCATGGGCTCTTTCCATGTTGGTCAGTTTAAGCTCTTGCAGTAGATCAGAGGGGAAACCTCACTCAGGCGTGCATTTTTCAGCTAACTCGCTTGATGGCGTTCCACAAAATGTTGTAGTGCACAGCAGATATTAGACAGCAGCTGCCACTGACAAAGTGTTGAAAACATCCCATCTAGAGTTCGGTTATGAGTATTTCCATAATTGCTGGTGGTGTTGCACTGCTCACATAGTTTGTCTAGCATGTGCAAAGAAGAGTTCCAAAGGTGGTGTGATGAATCGGAGGCATTCGTACCTTCTCCCCAAGGCGGAGGAAGCCCCTTTGAGGCTAGGGAATTGAGACCACTCCACAAGACCCTCCCAAGGGGTCTATGCCAAGTGGGACCTCACTGGACGAGACTCCCCCTTAGGGGACAAGGACTCCCGTTTCTCTAAGGAACTCTCTAACCCCTCTCCCATGATGGCATACATGGACTCTCTGTGATGCTTAACAGCAACAAAAGCCAAGACTGGGCTGAAGACAACGTTAACATGCACCATGAGTATCAGAGAAAATAAGCTGTCTCTTTAAGGACAAACCTCGACTTCACTGTGATGAGGAGGTTTAAGGAGGAGGACATGCTAAGATTGAGAAGAGAGAGAATTATACAGCAGCAGGGGAGGACCCCTGATAGCGTAAAACAAGTGGAAGGTGGAGCCAATGAGAGCCGCGGAACCTGTGAAATTTAGAATTACTCTGATCTACAGTATCAGGCGCTGGGAAGACAGCATACTGAATTGGTGAGAATCGGAGGGCCTGAGAACCCGAAAAAAGTTGGGGGTGTGAACATGAATAGTTAGTAGGGGGCAGGCAGCCCAACCAACTATGCCAACACCAACCCACGGAGGTATCCACAGTGGCACTGGTTGCTAGGAGTGGCGCTGGACCGTAGCATGAAAGGGAAGCGAAAAAAACTGGCAAAGAGATGCCAATACAGAAGACAACCAAGAAAGAGAAGCCAAACAGGAAAGAAGGTACAGAGCAACGGCAGACCCTGGAGACATTTCCCCATTAAGAGAGAGGTAACACGGAAGACAGGAGGACCGGGAAGCCAAAATGGAATCATTATACGAATGGAGAAACTCAGTGAAACTCAGTGAAATTGAGGAAACTAACAAAATAAGAGGAAACATCATATGTAAACCTGAGAAAGAGAATATTAATCAGTGGATAGGACTCCCTGGGAATGAAGGAGAAGGTCCAAACCCTACAGATGGACTAATTAGAGAATAGTGGAAACAAAACAATCTGAAATATAAATACAAACAAGAGAAGTGGATAAACAATTAGATGACCAAGATCTTTCGGAGCTAAGAACGGGACATAATATCAATCCTGGAGAGATAACCCAGCCAAGAGAAGATATCACACAAGGTCGTACACAACAAAACTATATGGATGTAAGAATCAAGCAAACTTCACAAAAGAGTCCTGGGAAAATAATCCCAAAAGATAAGGGAAAGCCCTTATCCAAGAATTGCAAGCCCTCGTGCATAAGGTGGCTAGAGACTATTTGAAAATAAGATATTAAAACATCTCTAAAGCAAAGCAGAATCTTGCTTCACCAGTAGAAGGGAGACATTCTCCTGGCCCCAGTTTGTTTGGAATTGTGAATTGTCAGATGGGGTTAGCTTTTATAGAGAGTGGACTTTCCTTTGATTTGGACATTTCCAAACTGACGAGCAACATAGTTAATTATATAGGTAAGGAACCCTGCATAGCTCTAGACAGAGATAGGCCTTCTTATTATTCAATAAACCATTCTTGGAAATTTCTTCAGATTGTCCGCAACTTCTTCTGACCCACCACATATTCAGAAGTGGGATGCACACTGACTGATAAAAGTCAGGGACCCATGCTATTTACTAAGTTAAACTCCAAGGCCAAAGCCCCTACGTTAGCTAACACTGAATACAAAAAACTCACAAAATGATAATGCAAACAGGAGAAAGACACATTATCCCTACCGGACTGACACTAGTCCCATCCCCAGGCACATATATTAGACTCACCTCAAAATCTGGCTTGGCTTGGAGATATGGGCTAGATGTTATGGCAGGGGTCATTGATCCTGACTTCGAAGGGGATATTAAAGTTCTCTAAGATAACCAAAGGAATATCCCATATACAGTGAAGTAGGAAGAGAAGATCGCCCAAGGGGTCCTTGAGAAAACATTATTCCCTGGTCTCCAAGAGTTAGAGAGGCAAAACGAAACTGAAAAAATGGCTTCGGGGAAGTCGACCTACCCAGAATAAAAAACCCTGCAAGAAGAACCTGAAGAGGTCAACCTCTTCAGGTAAGGACTTGACCTAACTTTTTGCTAGAGGAATGACCCAGTTCTAAGGAAGGTCTTCAGCCGGGACATCTCTGAGAAAGCTGGGCTCAGTCAGACAAATCCCTTCTTCTTTTTGAAAAAGGGTTTATTATATCAAGGGGATATAACCACTAAGGGGTGTCACTAACTCAACTGGTGGTTCCACAAAGCCATATGCAAATTGTTTTAGAGTTAGCACACTCCCATGTAACAGCAGCCCATCAAGGGGTAGGGAAAACCCAAAATCAGATCATACTCACATTTTATTGCCCAGGAGTTTTTGCTGATGTTAAGAATGTTGTCTAACTCGTAGGATTTGTCAGAAAATGCCTACTACTCCTGTTGCCATAATACAATTACAACCGCTACCGATTATTCAAATCCCATTGTCAAGAATAGCAATGGATAAAGTGGATCCCCATGAGCAATTGCTTTATCTTAGTGATTATGGACTATGTCACCTACTTTCCAGAAGCCTTTTCCCTGCGTAGCAACACCATGCAGCAAATATTAAAGTGCCTCTTATCCTTCTTATCAAGAGTATGGTCTCCGAAATAAATCCCCACAGACCAGAGCACCACCTTTATGTCTATACTAAAGCAAGAGATTAAAGAGTTGCTTAGTATTAAAACCTCGAGAACATCCATCACCATCCACAGACCGATGGTTTAGTAGAACGCTTCAACCAATACCTAAAGTAAATACTGTGTAAGCTAGGAGAAACTGATGGGAAAGATTTGGATGAAATGATACCCTGGGGTATTTATTTGCAGTCCAGAAGACCGCCCAAGCTTCCCTGGAATATTCGTCCTTTGAATTTCTCTCTGAAAGAGATCCCTGAGATGTCTTAGACATGCTCAACAAGACTTGGGAAGGGAAAGAAGAAGCCATTCTACCCATTTCTCAAACCGCCCAAAATGTAAGATCAAACATGGCAACGATAAAGGAAAATGTAGAGAATCACCTGGGGCAGGCTCAAGAACACTGACAAGCCACCTATAGTAAGGTGCGATTGCCCGTACCTTCTCAGTTGGACAATCAGTCTTGGTTCTCCTTCCCACATCAGAAAACAAGATGATTTCCAGATGGTGCGGCCCCTTTGAAGTCCTCCTGAGCTGTCTAATTTCTCAAACTGTTAGGCAACAAAAGACACAAGTCTATCACATTAATATGCTTAAAGAATGGAGAGTAGACCATAGTGGGAATACTACCATTAACATGGCTGCTCTCCTAACTGACTCTGACACTGAAAACACCTTAATCCTCCCCTGATCTGTCCCAGTCCCAACAGAATAACATTAGCGACATGCTAATCCAGTTTTATGAAATATTTTTAGAACAGCCCAGCAGGATTTTCGAATTTCTTCCATTATTTTTTCATGCTGGCAGGATATACCATGAACTTGAAACCAAATAGAATTCCTGAAGCCTGAAAAGAAGTTATTGCAAAAGAAATAGAGGAAATGCTCAAGGCAGATTTAATTGATTCCTCTGAGAGCCACTTTTTCTATCCCATTGTTTTAGTTGTGAAACCAGATCAATCTTGGCAGTTTTGCATAGACTTCAGAAAGTTAAAGGGGTAGTTCTCTCAGGAATTGTTTTGGCCCAATGGATTGGGCATGTATTTTTGAGAATATATATCGACTGATTGGAAAAGAAATCCAATGCATCTTACCTTCGGCTGTCTAACATCTACACATACAATACTCACAGGTCGGAAACCGCCATTCTTCTATTAATCATATCCTTTGATCCATCGCCCTAAGGTCATATGTCCTTATGGCAGTAAACCAGATCACCCATCCCTCAAGTTGACAGCGACATGTCAAACCGATATGCTCAACCTCTTCTCATGGCATTGGTGCACAGTGTAGCCAAACGTACCCTGTCATCACCTCTGTCATCACGTTCGCTAACGCAAAATCAGGAAAATCAACAAACACACCCAGCATAAAAGTTGACATTATTTTCAGAAAAATAAGAAACAACATACACTTTTAAGAAAATACTAATAGTCAGGATTTTACCAAGCCGTTTGTGGGATGTTTTTACCCATGCATCCAAGCCCTACCATAAAACTGTGCAGTACTGGCATGGAAAACATCATGATGGCCAGAACTCCCCAGAGAGTGCACAGGGAAAACATGAAGAGTAGGCTGCCACCAATTTTTGCCTATGTTGTGAGCACAGGAGGGTACTGCCTAAAACCACCGTTGTGCTACACACACAGTAGCCTGAAACCATTGGGAATGACAATGCTGATTGCCAAAAAGCAACTCAGAACTGTGGGGAATTCATTTTCTTAATCCCAAAAATGGTTGCATTACCAGTACTCACCACTATCAGAAAGCCGGCGTTTTAAAACCACAAGACTTTTGTGTAAAACTGAACAAATGAAACAAAACCAGACCAACGAAAGACTTGCTAAGAGGTGGATACAATGTAAAACTATATTCTGAAATGACTTGAAGGAAGTAATTATTTAATGTATAGGTAAACATTGTCAGTTTGATTTGAATGTAGAAAACTGGGAACAAAAAGTGACATTTAGCTGAAACCTGGCTTAATGAAACTGGATTCTGCCTGACAACTACCCCCGACAGGAGTTGAAACTGGATCAACAGCCACTCTTCCCAGGCCTAGCTGCATCCTGCTGCCCCTTGCCAAAAGGAGTTCACCTCTCTGATTAGATTAGGGGTGGAGCACCTGGGAACTGGAAGGGACAGAACAATGCAACTTCCTTGACTCAGGCAAATGTTATATTGGGGGCGTCGTAAAATAGCTTCCTCTTGGGAGAATCTGGGGGGCAGCTGTGCCTCAGTGAACAAGCTGGCTTGGGGGAAGTGGATAAACCAGTTATTCCACCCTGTGATGTGGGAAGCCACACCCCTTTTTGACCAGAGCATAATTTTAAAAAGATAGATACTCATAGTGCGGACTTGTCAGAATTATATAAGTAATATCATTATTTTTGTGAATTTTCTGTGAACATTTTAAGAGGCGTTGGGACCCTGTGGTGTATTCTGGGGGGTTGCTAGCGGAAACTAGGGTCTCACTCCAAATGTATGCATGTTAAAAATCTGACACTTTATCATCTGTAACCCATAGCCCTGGTGAACATTTGTGTAAAATCTGGAAAGGTTTAGAGGTCGTTATCTGGATGAAAAGGGGAGAATTCTGTCATCAGTGGACACGACATCGTACAAAGACAGGGATCGGATGGTTTGGTGCTACAGAAAATATGTTAACTGGACCTATAATATTAGAAAAATGGCACATAGATAAATATGTATTTGGGTCAGAAATAGATTTGTGTGCAATCGGACAAGGGGAGGTTCCTCCGACCATAAAACCTACAGCATCACTCTGACTCACATTTCCTTCCCCCAATCAAGGGAGAGAGGAGGAATTGGCCAATGATAAGTGAGAGGGGCAGGTTTAGTTATGACCAACGCACACACCCACTTTCCAAAACACATAAAAAGATACTGCTGGGACAGGTAGAGACATTCAGTTCCATTTGCTGCGGAGCATGCTGACCGACGACTTCACATCCAGAGATCCAGACTTCAAATCCATCAATCTCCAGAACCTGTAGCAGAAATTAACCCCAGAATTTGCAGCAGAGAGGCCTGAATCCACCAGCTGAATCCTCTTCAGCAGGCCTCAAAACCAACCAAACTATTCAACAGCCAGGCAAGCTGTTTGAATTTTGCCAAGAATTTTTGCAAGAACCTGTAGCAGTATCCAGAAAGCAGTGCTGTATCCGGAAAATGAGAGAACCACAAACCAGACCGCTGTGAGCAGAACCAGGGATCCAGATCGCTGTGAAGTGCCGAGACCAGAACCGGAGTCCAGTCCAAAACCTGACCAGATCCGTGACGAGGCCTATTTCAAATTGATATTGTGAGTACCTAGCAGAACTGTGCAGAACCAATCTCTTAGTTAAAATAATCTAATCCAAACTATTTTAACCTAAGTAGAACAGCCTCCTAGAAATCGTGTCATCTGTCATTTGTAAAGCTGCACAACTATCACCTGTCAATTCTGCAGCTGCTAGCGGTCACCTGTCATTTTGAGTTTTACTTTAAATCCGAAAATCTACCTTTATTAAATCGTCCGTATCTCTTGAACCGTTTGGGCTGGGAACGAAATTTAACTTTCATCTGAAAGCTTAGAATCTAGGCTTTCCAACCTAGAACCTATACTCCCTATACTTTTTCCGTAATCGCGAAATTTACCGCGATACGATTTGGCCCGATTTCTTCATCTGTAGAAATCAGCAGCTTTTTGCTTCTCTTTGCTAAAATTTGTTTTCAATCTGCTAATCATTCATAGAGTATTGTTAAAGTGAGCCTGAATTAATATAAAGTAGCCATCACCTACCCTGAACCTCTAGAGGGAATTAAAAGCAATTTTAGCACCTTTTCACTTCATTGCCATCACATTTAAAATCATTTTGGGCCTGTGTTTCAAACCTCTACCTGTTTTCCTCTAAGCTTGCTGGGGGGGGACTGCATTTCGTATTGCATTTTGTTGGGATTCTTGAAGACTGTGTGCTCTCCTTCCATTTCTTACATTTCATAGGGGGAAGTGAATTGTCAAGGAAAAGTGATTACATTGCCTTTTGTTGAAGCCATATCAAGTTATTTTCTGTACTGCATTTCATTCATCATTGCGTTGTCCTTGAAGCCATAAAAGCACTCTCAGCTACCTCATCCCCTATACTACTCCTAAGTAATCAAGTGTACCACTGTAACATTACCCATTGTGGATCCACATCATATGTCTCAGTGTACTATCAGATATTAATTTATTATAAAAGTGTGATATATATATATATATATATATATATTGTTTAAATTTTCAAATAAACCTTTTAATTTGCAAAACAAACCTACTTCTTGGCTCAGTGGGGTCAGGGGGATTCTAAGAGGGGAGTGTTATACAAGGGTTGTCATCCAGAGTACTGAACTGGACATAAAAATACATCAATAAGGGTTTTCCCCAGCATCCCAGACTAGGCATTGACTTAGCTGTAGTGTTGATTGAATATCGCTTACACGTTATATTATTAAATTCAAGTTAAACATAGAAGATTACAGCCAAAGAATCACTGAAAACCTTTGAGAATATAATGCTTGCAAGAAAACATTGTTTACTACAAGGCATAGTTCAGATGTTTAGTTCGACTGTCACATTCCATTCAAAGGATTCAGATTGCCTTCATCTATCTGTACTTGAATTGTGAAGTCAAAGTTATGTGTGCTAAAATCTATTGCACTTGTGTTACTTCTTCATTTTTGTATGGATGCACATAGCGTTCCATTTGTGATGAAAAAAAGGTCTCCTTTCACGTCGAAATGCAGAACTTTGCCATCCACACGTATTCATACCATAAATGCTGCCATGTTGCTTCGTATCACTGGCAGCGGAAACGGGAAAACTGGTGCCTCACGATTATCCCAAAATATGGTTATTACTGTTCTGTTACTAATTTTTATCTTACAGTTCTGGTTAAAGGACTCATCCATGGGAAGATTGTATCCATGAGAAACGCACATCCGAATGATGCAACTATGAAAATTTGGGAAGGCAAAAATATATATCAGAACCCAATTGGAAAAATAAGTCAGACTATAAATCAACATGTAATTAAAAATAAATTTTTTGTTAAAATTGACATTTATAATGTACACTCTTTGCGTCAAATTGAATGTCAATGCAGCATTCCATTAATCATGAAGCATAAAATTGCATAATATTATGCATAATATTATCATTTGCTGATTTTCCATACTAGCAATGAAAATTTGAATGATGATCTTGGTCGAAATCTCTTATCAATAGAAACGTAACTTTTGTACGTAACATTTCATTATAGTGAATCGTATAATTTCTTCATGGTTATTCTCCACATTGTGTCCTTGAAAATGTTAGTATCAGGGATTCAGGGACAAATAACAAAGAGACCCTGTATCGTGTGGCCACGTTGCTAAAGAAGGTTTCGTTTTCGGGAACAAGTACCACAAAATAAATTCTCCAGTTTCAATTGCAAGCTGTGCTGTGAAAATGAGTAAATGATTGAACTCTTATCAAGAAGCAAATATTTTCTTTGTTATTTACTTAAATTAAACACATTCGTAATTTAACCTTTTTTAATTATTTTAATAATTTTAACATGCAAGACTACATGTGGACATGCAAGTGTTCATGTGGTCAGCTAATTTTACAGTTCAAATAGATTATAACTTGTCATCAAAAACAAATACATTTTTGTACACTCAATAACAGTTAACTTCTTTCAACCCAATTACAGTGTCCTACAGTAACAATGACACTTTTATCCATGGTTTTATGTTTGCTACAATAATAACCAGTGGCGCCATGAGTGGGTCCACTGGGGGAGGTGGGGGATTGGCTGGTGTCACACTGCAAAGAAAATTACATTGCAGTATGCACAGGAGCACACCAGACACAGGTGTCGATGTTATGTTATGTTATGTTATGTGTGACTTTTACAGTGCACCGCTGCCTTTTTCATGCTCTCCATGTGCCCTGAGCCAACCCACAATGGCCCACTGTTGCAGCTGCAGCTGCACCTTGGAGTGGTGTGGGACATGGACACCACACAGTGATGTGTGCTCATGGCCACCTCGAGGCATGACCAGTCTGTGTGGCTGACCAGTGCCCTGTGGCCATAGGGGTCGGGCACCACGTGCACCGGCTGCCTGCCTGCTTACTGTGGCATGACTTTTCTTTCTGTCCTGTATGATAAGCTTTGTTATAGATGCCCAGAAGAGAGGCCAGCGCGCAGCAGTGGGGGGTGTGGGGGCTACACTGTCTGCACCCAAGGCTCCAGTCTGGTAAGGCAGTGACGCGTAACATTCATTTTTTTATAAACCATGCAGTGTGTGCATTGTGGCTTGGATAGAGAGCAGTTTGTGGCTGCCAGTTGAGCATTTTCTTGTTGTGTCCTAATGGCTTCTCTTTTGGGAATCCTGTCCGGGACAGCAGTGTTGCCATGTGTTTCTGCTCAGCTTGGCTGTCTGTAGAACGGCCGCGTGGAGCAGGACACGGAGAGCAGTGTGGCCATATACTCATGCTCTGCACCCCACATGCACAATGTGTGGCACAGCCGGAGCACTATTTGCGTCACACTCCACGACGTTGACTGCACTGCAAGCCCAATAAGGGGCAGAGCCAAATGCACAGCATGAGCACACAGCTCCATGTTCCACCCCTGTCCAAATGTTGCAGGGATAGGGTACTGATTCAAGTCACTGTTTGGGGTGCAGTGACGATTGTGTGTAAGTTTATCATTAATTGTCGAAAGTGCATTTGGTGGGAAAAGCAGCAAGACTTTGTTTCATGGCATGCCCCCTGCCCCCAATCTTGCAACTCTGGATATTCCCCTGATAGTAAAATGTTCTAATATACCATCAACACCTACAACCATGTGACAGGTGTATTCATGTGTTCCTGTACTTGCATCCTCTCTATGGAGAGAGCCAGCATCAAACCCGGGAGGAAAACACTTATTTTTTTACACCTAGGCACCAATAGGTGACACGTATTGTGCTTATACTCTGGCTGTTGGGTGGCAGGTAACAGGGTCCAATCCATGAGGTTCACAATTTGTGATAGGTTTGAAGGATGCAAGGAATAGGGATTGCGCTCTGTGTGTTGGGGAGGCTGGATATGAGCTTGGATGTCTGTGCTCTGGGTCTTCAGAGTGTTGGATTTATTCTTTTATTTTTTGTGTTTTACGCTGCTTACTGTGAATCAATCTCTCATAAAATGGTGTTACTGTCACACGAGCTTGTACATTCAGGTATCAGTCTTTTCAATGTAAATTCACGCACCTCATCACAACGAAACACAAGCATATCACTCCTGGGCAAAGCCAACCCATCTTCACACTTCTCAACAAACACTAATTGATTATTCAAACCGAAAACATGCTTTGCAACCTCAAACCCAATACACCTTAGACACACTTAAAATTATGTTAATCAGTTACATCATTTCAACCATGTGTCTCTCCCACCTACTTCAAAATTAGTAACTGCACCTATTCCCTCATCTGATAAGTATGTGTTGCTGCTATCTACATAGCCACTCCCAATTCACCTTCTGTGCTGGATAAAAACGTGCTAACTCATTTTATAAATCCTCTCTTTACATCTCTCATTGCTGACCATAGGGGCTCATTACGAGTATGGCAGCGTGAGAACAAAAGGGCGGAATTACGGCCACTTTTCTCGCTCCTCCATACTACGAGTTTGGCTCTGGAGTGGGGGATTTACCTTCACCAACATGCTAGAGATAAATCCGTCCACTTTCCGCCAAACAACTCGGCAAGATGGGCAGAATTACCACTAGCAGAATTCACACAGTTCAAGTACACAGAGATTCATAGGCACGCCAGTGGCATAGATATTAGAGCATGCCATACATTATGTACCATTGAAAAACACAATAATACAGAAATACAGAGAAACAGCCAGACAGACAAATAAACAGAGGGCGTGTGCTACTTGTTTTGGTTGGAGAATGGTCTATAGAGCAACAGCGCTGGACAAAATTGTTAATAGGTCACCAAAAAAATCTATACAGGAATAGAAAGATGCATAGGGCGAGATGGATAGATAAAGTTGCAGACAGAGGGATACACTTTGAGATAGATGTATACATACCAATCATTAGAGGCATACATAAAGATGCATACATGGAGAAGAATAAATGATGATGGATAGAGGTTGATCAAACTATGTATTTATATAAAGGAAAACTCACAAATATAGTTATATTTGTGCAGAGAGATGGATAGAGCCATTGAGACATGCCTATGGATCATGGTATATAGACAGACACAAACGGATATGTACATTGATATATATAAAGATACATTATATAAACTGTATAGAGAGATATGGATAGACAATGACAAATGGATAGATGTGAATTCATATATAAATATTCAGTGAAAACACCTTGTTAAAGGGGCATTATGGTTAAGTTGCATTAATAAAAACCTATGAAATTCAGTGAAAAAATGTTGTTAAAGGGACGCTATGTTTACAAGTAAAACCGAAAAATCAGCAGAAATTTGCCAGTTATGGTGAGCTAAGCATCCATAATTAGGCCCACTACCATGCAGTGCTAAGATTAAGACCCAGGACATCAAAGATGACATCACAAATGTCATTGATGAGACCACTGATGTCATTACATATAACATGTCTTCCACTACCTCATCTTCCTCCTCCAATACTGCCATCACACAGGCTACCCCAGTGGGGCAGAAAATCCCACCAGCTACGCTGCAAGAAATAAAAGAGGATTTTGATCCATATCTTTCCAAGACAACAGTACTCTGTATATACTGCAACACACCACTCTGCAGGGGGGAGCAGTTTCGAAGTGCTTTTGAAGCTGTAATCAAGGAGCATGAGAAACACTGCCCCCTGTCTTAGATATAAAACACGCCCAACATCTTCTCCATTCCAACTGCCCCTCTATATCTGTGGTCGGTGTCCCTTGCCTCATTTTCCTCCCCCACCTTACTTCCTGGCCTCTCTTGCAATAAATAAATTAATTAATAAAACACCCCAAAAGGTTCCTTTAGAAACCACATTTCACAGTTAAAAAAGTAGAACTAAAAAAAACGTATAGACTCCATCTACTTTACATTTTTTAATAAAGTAGCTAGATTCAATAAGATTCTCCAACATTACCATTAGCATTTTCTGCTATGCTAATGGAAATAATGAACACTTGTATACTACAGAAAAAGAAAAAAGTACAGAAACACTTTTCTGTCTCAAGTACTTTTCTCAAGCATAAAATAAAGACCATAATCCATGGACCTTCCTGACTATCCGCGGTCTCCGCTGTCCTCTTTCCAGGCAATGCATGTGATAAATAGCGGAGTGTAAATGCTCTGAACCCGAGGCAGCAGTTTGAGGAAATGAGGATCCTCCTGGTCACCCTGCCCTTCTGCTCCTGTAAAAGGTGCACAGGGAGCAGGATTTCCAGGGAAACCCTCTGGGTAAGAAACCCCTGTGTGACTTCTCAGGATGGTTCTGGATTCCTTCATTATGAGGCTGGAGTACAGAAGGATCCTGAAGACTGGGATACCTTAGAGTTGTTGCAGCACGGAGTTAGCACTATGAAGAGAATGACAGGAAATTAGTTATTACTGAATGAGCGGTAGAAGGCACGCTGTGGGTTCTCAGGAAGCAGAAATACTACTTGGGAATATGTGAAAACCCAATCTGGCCTGAAAGATAGCACATGGACGACTTGAGGCTTGGAAGTCGAGAGGATCAGTAACGGCGTGACCCTGCAGTATAGGAGATAGATGTTTAAATTCCAGAACTGGTGAAAGGCGAGATCGAGAGAAAGAACCCTTACTACCTGTTGCTAAGCAACAGAGCTGTGTCACTGTTATGGCTGCAACCCAGCTGAATCTCTAGCCATTTCGGTCTGTTCCGCGATATGCACAGAAATGTATACAAAGTTAAACTGGAGGGCATAGGCTTCATCACAGCAGGCCGGCATCTGTGGAGTAAGGAGAAAGTAAATGAGACAAACTTTGATCGGGAAAACGAAGCAGATGCTATGATAATGATCCACAGCGTTCATACCCGGAAGAACACAAAAGTTGAGGCCAGGCTGTAAGGATCGGGAAGGCTGTGGCAGCAATGCGTGAGACCTACAAGAGGGGGAGATTATGTGAGGAAGTCAAGGAAAACTCAGGAAAGCGTAACAGTATCAGGACAGAAAGGGATCAACACTTACGAGCGTTCAATATGAAATGTAGCAATGCAGGTTGCTTCGGTCCGGGAAACGTTATGAGTCGTTCTCACATCAGTGGGTGGAGCCAACAAATCGTGTAGATACTGAATGACTGCAACGGTACCGCAGAGAGCATGTGCCATCTTGGAGGTTTCATTCAACATACAACCAACCTGCCTCCACCTATGCCACAAAGACTAGCGTAATCTACCCCTCATGACAATGCTTCATTGAAAAACCAATATTACACGAATGCACCATCGCACATGACAACCCTTCTATCCTTTTTACAGTTATGTTTGTAACACTCCCTCATTGCTTGCTTTCATACAGTCACACATCTATCCACCAATTACTTCCAAAAACTCTATACATAACCCCATCAACATATTAAACTTCCACACACCAATTGCCAATTAACAATGTTCTAGAAACTTTTGCCTCTGCATCTACTTAGTTTATCCAAAAGATGTTTACACACTGCAGCTATAAAGGCACATTAGCATTGTGCAGTGAAAGAAGTGCATGAATAGAAAGGGGAGTAAGGATTGCCAAATGCTGATAGGAGCCAAGAAGGAAAGTGCCAAGAGATGCCAAGGTGGGAAGCCACTGGCTAACCGCTGCGGCAGAGGAGTCCCAAGTGTGTGGCAGATAGCCACCAGGTGGTACAGCCGCAAGGGAAGTGCTAAAGGGGGGAGTTGTACTGGTGTCAACTACATATAGGGCCTGGAACCTCTGAGGTTCATGAGGGACTAGGCCACCAGTCTCAGTGGCCGTGGTATGAGTTAGCAGGGAAGTGATTAAGTCAAACAGGAAGAGAAAAGCAGAGTTTTTAGAACTTTCCAGAACTTAAGGAAGACCAGCTCAAGTATATAAGGAGCAGGAAGGCTATTCCAAAGAGTGGGCCTGGCCGAAGAGAGCCACCTGCCTCCCCCTCTCTGTTTCAATAAGTGTTTCGCAAGCACAGCATAGTAGTTATAGTGTCTCTAACAGGGGAATATTTAGGGAAACAAAGTTGGAGATAGTGTAATCCCAGGGCCCAGAAAGCCTTGCCAGTGATATAGAGGATCTTTATTTTCATCCTTGCAGCCACCAGGAGCCAATGTACACATTTTAGGGCTGCAGCAATACCATCCCTGGACTTGAGGCCAAGGATATGTCTTGCAGGCTTATTCTGGATTAGACGAAGCGGGTGTAGACAACAAAGGGGAAGGTTGACGAAGAAGCTGTTGCAGTAGTCCAGCCTAGAGAGGACCAGGGCTTTATAGAGGTTGATCTTCTGGGGAAGGTGAGGATCGGTAGAATGCCTGTAAGGAGGTGAAGCTGAAAGTGGGACACCCTTTACAAGCTCCAAAATGTAAACAGTAAGGAGAAAGAGGACTTAAAAATTACCCATGGACTCAGCGGCCCCTGTAACGCTTTTATTCACCTATAAAACAGCTCCATATCAACTTTATTGCACCCCCCACCTTTCCGAGCTCCTCTTCCGGCCACCTGTCACACATGTGGGGTATCACGCAACTCCTTCCTGACCACGGAAGCCAAATGCAGTTGACCCCTCCTACCTTGGTTGGCACAGACTTCTGATTAGTACCAACAGGTAGCCTTGAGGCAGCCAATGAAGGGAAGAGGGTTAGGGAGAAGTTGTGGATAGGGAAGGGGGTGTTAGGGTAACCGGAAAGAGGGTTAGGGCTCATGTAGATGGATGGGTACAGGGAATGCAAGGGATAAAAAACTCCCATACAGCATTAAACACATGTAATGACAACAGCCCTTCCAGTATAGGACTCTCTTGTATCCAGACCTTTCCCCTGATCAACCTGACATCCTCCTTCTTAATTTGGAAGATATTTTCCTAGAACCTACACCTTTGGACAATCATTTGCTAGAATGGTGACAAACATAAGCACATGGCAATAATACAAACATAAGACAGAAAACATATGTCATGACTTAGCCGTGGTGTTTCCGGACAGCGTGCTCCCTCCTCCCTTGTGCTCCTTAATGCTGTCACCCGGAGCTTGCTACCACAACTTATGGTCTTGGGTTAATACGAGGTCTGCATGCTTCTCCAGGGGCACGCACAAGTAAGCAGCAACAGACAACATAGCATTCCCTAAGAGCACAGGTTTGTGGACAGGATGCTCCTCCAAACGTTCCAGGCTACACACTGCTTCAGCTAATTAGCATTCATAGTATCGCCGTGACACTCTGCACATACTCTGAGCTTCTGCACCGTGCCCCTCCTTTCCCAGTTCTCCACTCCTGACAGTCCCTCTTCGCAATTACTTAACTGAGGCCTGCGGGGGCCAGACGGCACCTCCCAGGCGATGTAACACCAGCATTGAGCGGACGAGCCGTGGTTTTAGGAATGCCTGCTGAGCCAACGGAAAGGTGAAGAGCAGTCATTGTCTCCTGCTCACTCCCGCTGAGCTGCATCTCAACTTTCTTCACTGCCTCAGCCCAGATTCATACATGCACTGTCCTGCTCTCCTCCGGGCCGTGCCTGCATGCCCAAAATCAGCAACAAGTTGCATGGGCCAGGGAGGAGCTTAAATACTTGAGTCCAGTGTACGCATGCGCACATTCCCAAAAACCCCATGTAATCATTGGCATCATAGTTTTCTGGGTCCCATAGCCTGCCAACAGCCCTACCAAGCTCTGAAAAGACCTTTTTTTCTCACACCACCAAATAACCGCAAATGTGTTTTCCAGACCATATTTCTCACTGCATTGTTCGCGGACGGTGGCGATGTCCGTGGACTCGGCAGCACCTGCAAACCTATTTTTCACCTATAAAAACAGCTTAATGTCAACTTTATTCCACTCCCCCACCCTTTACAGACCCTCTTTTGGCCACCAAATAACCCCAAATATGTTTTCAACACACAGTCTGTGGATCCAACATGGCGACCATTTCTAAAAATATGACGCAGCTCACGTTTTCCACCATCCAATCAGCTGGCGTGTGCTATATCCGTGGACATCACCCTACTTTCCGATTGGCCCAGAGGCGTCTGCGGACTCTGAATCAGGAAATGGGTCCACGGAACGGACCCAGCTATCACTAATTTCTGTTGACCTACTTATTGGCCATTTAAAAAAAAACTACTGGATGGATTTACACCAGATTTGCAAACGCACGCTTTTGGTACCAAGCCACCACTCCTCACACAAGTTTGGTGCAAATCCGTTAGGCAGTTTGGGCTGTAGGCGCAAGCAATTCTTTTTTCTCCATTGTGCCTATGAGGCCTTTCAAAAAGTTGGGACCTCCTATAACTGTGTCCCCTCCCGCGGGCGAAAGCACACCAAATTTTACTAAATCATTCCGTGCTGGCCATATATATATATTTTGCGAAGTTTGGTGAGGATTCATCCAACGGCGTCCAAATTATAAGCCACCCAATAAGTGTTCATTCAGTGAGTTGAGCAACTTAACCAAAACTACAGGTCCACTACCGCATGCCCTATAATGCATATATATGTGTAGATTTTAAAGGGACGTTATGGTTCAGTTTCCCTAATAAAAACCTATCAAATTCAGTGCATATTCATTCATTTGTGATGTCATATTTGAGCTCACGGGTGTTGGTCTTAGCAATGCACAGTGGTGGCACAAGTATGGTTGCTTAGCTTACCATAACTGGGGAATTTCTGAGGTTTTTGGGTTTTATTTGTAACCATAATATGGATAGGTTATTATTTGTGCAAAGCAACTAAAACGTCTCTTTAACAATGTTTTTTAACTGTATTTGTTAGGTTTTTATTAGCGCAACTTAACTATAACGTCCCTTTACCAAAGTTTTTTTCACTGAATTGCATACGTTTTTATTAGTGCAGCTTAACCATAACGTCCCTTTTACACATTTCTTTCACTCTATATACAAATAGTTGTTTTTCAGTTTCTTAGTGAGTCAAAAACACGCTCAATATTTTGTAGGTGTCATCAAAGAATGATTGGTGCCAGGGATAGACAGTAAACCAATGGAGGCACTGGAAATAATTGTCATAGTTACCCCATATTACACACTTTGAGCTACTTCCACCCTTTTCCTAGGACGAAATGTAAACATTAAATACAGAATAGAGCCAGAGTGTAAACAGACACCAAGAACATCTGCACAATACCCTGTAGGCCAGAACAGCCCTGATTGCTACCCTTTTCGCTCACCTCATCCCCATCCATCCCCCCTCCAGTATCAAAAGTAGTTCACAGCTATGCTGTGTGCTTCCAAGGGAGCTGGGGGGGGTGGGAGGGGGTTGGGGGGACACTCTAGTTACCAAGCACGATGTGCACCTCAAAATTATCTTCTGCACAAAGACCATTGTTCACATGCCCTCCCCAGACCCTGTGTCTCCAGACTTTCCTCTTCAAGGCCCAGGCAGGCTACAATGTGTTTGTTGCTCAGCCGTTTCTAAATTCCAGCATGGGTAACCTGGAATCATCTATCCATATAGCTAACATTCAGTCTCTCACTCTCACAAATTACATTGTGTAAAGTATGGTAATATGCTAATTGACTACTACATCACTACAGAATGCACCAGCAATCTTCGTAAGATACCGCAATGGTTAAACATTGGAATAAATACGGTCACAATAACCAACCCCTTTTGCACTTGGTGCATTCAACAGTGCTAGACCACAGTGAGCTGCGCCTTCTATGCAATATTCTTACAGGGATGATATATCCATGACTGTTCCAGCGAAACACACCAATCTGGAATATTCACATGTTCACTGCACGTAATCTATTTGACAATGCCATAGAAGACTTGCATTATACTCTTTTTTTTGTTGAAGTGGCATGTTTTTACTGAAACAAAACCTACCGTCTCTATCTCCAATGACTGTGAACAATCTCCTTTTGTAATGTGGCCTTCAGCGCAAGTCAGCAACAGTTTGAAGGACACAACTTGTCGAATAGCCACACAAAATGAAAACATTTACTATATCGAGAGTGGACATTCCAAAAGTTAACGTACACTTCTGTGATCCGTTGTTCAGAACGCGTCTTCATTGACAGAACAGCAGAATGGAATTTCCCAAAATTATGTAAGTTGACATTTATATAATATTATTATTTGAATTAAAAACGACCAAAATGTTCTATGCATAATAACTAATTAAACAACATGCAAAGTGGCCTTAACTAATTAAACAACATGCAAAGTGGCCTTGCTCTGGGTTGTTAGCTATAGCATATTATAACTATTAATCATCTACGTTCCACAGATACTACCGGTATACAGAGCACTAATATGTAAAACGCTTTGTCCCATGGAAATACCGTTGTATCCTACAGACTCATAAAGTCCAAGTTTGGGGCACTGGGCAGTGGGTAAACATTATCCATGCACACTGGGTTCACTTTTCCATCACTAATCTTCTGAGTTCATTTATAATAACATCTGTCTGTACTACAACATGAAACTTTCATATCTTTCTCCTTCTTTTCTGCATATACTACTCCATCCCATTGCGAAGTATACCCAGTGCTGCTAAATGTGCCACCTTTTGCTGGATCCGGCACCACATATGGAGCCAGATCTCGGGATCCGACTGACATTAGCATGAAATAGCCCTTCACAAAAAACCTTTGAAAAAAACCCAACAAAACAAAGAAGTGCTTTCCACGCTACGGTAGGGAGTGAGGGGCGCAGCCGCACAGAGCACATTAGCCCCATGAGTGCTATTCTGGCTTCGCCCCCTACCTACATCACAGGCAAGAGGAGCTAAGGCACACCCTCAGCGAGCCTGGCGGCTCCCCTCTCTAACCAAATGTGCTCTGTGCAATTTTGCACGATCCCCTACTGCCGTTATACTGAAAAATCAGCTAGCGAGAAATCTAGCTATTTCTTTCTATTGGTGTGGAGAGTTACAATTGTTTCCATTGGTTAGGAGACTCGCGCCATTTACAGAACTTTCCAAACCAACAGAAAAAAGTATAACCCTCATAAACAATAAAAGTAATATTACGTTGCTGTGCGCCTCTTTTGCAGATTATGAAAGGCTCCTAGAAAACTTGTTAGTAGGATTTAGAGTGACTATGAAGTGTGCTCACTGTAAATCTGCAAATTGAGTGACAAGAAAGCCAACAGTAGCGGACCTAAGAAGGCACAGGAAGCGCGGTTAATGGGCATACATCTAGGCACATGGAATTTAGCCTTGCGTTGCTTCCATCAATCTTAGCATGTTCCATGGCTGGACGGTGTCACTCTTGGTGCTTGTTAGACTTTAGCACAGTAAGTACATTTTACCAGAGTTGGTCTATATTGGTAATTCTGCTTCCATTCGTACTCCTGCCCATATTTGCATATTGCATTTTGCACATGGTCACGCAAACGATGCGTTTGGTAAGTTCCATGAATATACAACATTTTTTTAATGCTACAGTGATATGGCCACTGGCCTTTCGGCAATCACCCATCATGCACATGGCCAATTATGCAAATTAGGCAATTATGTCATTTAGCTACTTCTAGCTACTTTTAGGACATCCAATAGCTACTTTCCTTAATAACCAGTTCGCTACAGTCGAACTGTGCACAGCCTACTCGCAGAGACCACATTACATCACTAAGGTGAGCACCCAGGTTCGCCGAGAGTTGAAGATGCTGTGATTGACCAAAATGTAGAATCCATTTTGAAAACACAACCATCAGCGAGCCACCACCTTTCCAGGCTTGCTGAAACTTGCCTTTTTCAAATGAATTGTGGTATTTGTATGGTCGGATGTCTAACTTCATTTGGACATGGACGGTGTTCGCTCGAACAGTACAAAAACCATAGCAACAAAAGCTTATTATGATTTGTGTGCTTTTCAGGCAATTAAACAAATTGCGCCGATTTCAAAATATTATTTTTAACATTTCCTTTCATTGGAGTTCAACAGGCACCTATGCTCCTTCTGAATTCTGCCTCCTCCGAACTCTGCCTCCCTCCTTCAAACTCCACCCCCGCAACAGCTCTTGTGGAATCCCTCTACACATTTCTTCTATTTCCACCACTTCCTATACCTACTTCACAGCGCTCACCATTTACGCAACTCGTGCTCTGAATTACTCCCCCATGTTGTCAAGTGTGTGTTCAATATTTATTTATTTATTACATTTATTATACACCCAGGACCCAGAGGTATCACGTCGAGGTTACAGACAGCTTTTTAAAACAATTAAGACATATACAATTACATTCATGAGTAAAAGTTACTAATCACAGATTAATTACACTGTACAGAGAAACAGGCTACATCTGATATATCAATACTGGTTAAATAACCAGGTTTTTAACAGTTTTTTAAAACCAGATAGTGTTTCTTCTTTTTTGATACTAAGCTGGATGGTGTTCCAATGTTTCGGCGTTAGGTATTGGAAGCTGCTCCCTCCTGCTCTAGTGTTCTTGAAGCGGTGCAACCCTATCTGTGGTTTGTGTTGATAATTACATTTCATCCAATTATCAGTTATACAGTAGCTTGCTGGCTGCACTACCACGTTTCTGCTTTTATTTGTTTTATTTATTTATTATGTATTTATTTTCATTCTTTTGCATAGCACTTTCCACTTCTCCCCGCCCCCATGCACTTTCACCCTTTTCCTCTCCCATGCACTTGCACGTTCTCAATGTCACTGTGCCTAGTAAGATCGCTGTTTAGTTCTCCCATATTCCCCTTCCTTCCCTCGTCGCACCCTAAAACACTTCTGTATAAGTGCGATACAAATAAAATATCAATATCAATTGTTATATTCCATTACAAAACAGCGACTAAAATGTACTTTTATTGTCTTATCTCTACAGATATCATCTACCGTACTGCATGTGCTACAGTTTTCAGTTACCATCCGACGGATTTTTTAACCAGCATTGGAAAATAATTATCCACGGAATGTTTGCCGTCACCCTTCCAAATGTAGCAATGTACCCAAGCAAAAACTTCCTGCTTCAAACAGCAAAAAATGAACTTCTTCTCCCACAAAAAGCACCATGTGTGTCACTCCAATTATTCACTGCTGCAACAGGAAGACACATAAGAAATACTGTTCTTCGTAATCAGCATATCATGCAGAAATTGGAAACCATAATCGAATCATCCTTACCTGTAATTTCCATGGGAAAAAGATATTGTTAATTTTGTGGACTTAATAATGTCTTGCAAACATTCTTTGTAAAATAAAAGCACTTTTCACATTAAAAAGTATTACTGTTTCCTTAAAAAATTCCATATGTCAATACCATTTTTGGCAACAAAGAGAACGTACCCTCTCTATGACGACAGCTGTGTTTATCTTCCTGGTTCTGCGTTAAGTAACGTTTTGACGTAAATGATAATGAGGCACATTTCGATACGATGCCCACAAACGTAATAAAAACAAGTGGAGCAGATTGTTCAGACTAATTATATCAGCTTCAGGAGTAGCCCATCTTTATTATTGCCTCAAGGGAATTTGAATTTAGGGCAACCAGCAACTGTTAACATTAGCACGACATCACTGCACCCAACACATTGTTTTTGTATGCATGAAAGTGAGTAAAAGTAAGCTAAAATGCATACAAAAACCTTTATAATTGATCACAGTATGCTTTCCAGAAGATGCCCGAACGATCAGAAAAATTACATTTTTTAACACACTTCCCCTTTCATTTCACAAAGTTTTTTCCACAGTGGTGTACTTAACAATCTTATAAAAACAACACAGAAATCACACTCAACCCTTAAAAATAACTGCAAAAAACGAATCCTGAAAGCTCTCATTGACAGTGTAACGCTCCTCAAAAGGAAATTGTTTATATTAATTTTAACCAGAATAAAACCACTAACAAAATTAATCAGTAAACTGCAAAAACTACTTTGAAACATAGCAATTTCAACAAAGATACGTTGCAAGCTTCTCTGCAGATGAATGCATTCACACAACCAATACAGAACCATATGTAAATAAAAAGGCATAGGCACACGAGCATAAAAACCCAATTGGCATACATAGCAGTGGTCAAGGATATTACATTTATAGACAACACCATTATGGCAGAAGAAACCCTCATTAAAAAATGTGCCCAACAAACTTACAATCAATTCTCCAATCCACTAAACCACTCTGTCTACGCTACAAAAGCCCCTGCACCTCAATGTGTAATGTACGAAAGCAATCCCTCAAACCTTTGTGCCAATTCCTCAATCACTATGTGAAAGTAAAATAGAAAACTAGAATAAAGACTTTGCAAACCATTGACTCTTCTCCAGTACACGACACTGGACTGTGAGGACAATCATTAGCCTGCATTTCAAAACCTACTTGCAAAAGCGCCTTCCACCACATGAAAATGTTAGCAACACACCATTCCACTCCACAGAATCTTATCCACAAACTGTACTATGCAAAAAGTCCTCCTTTACAGCTACAACACTTTAATAACATTCTCCTACAGCCAGAACGACCACAGCATAATACGGCCATGCACCCAAGAATCTGGCCACTGCAACAACCAAGACACAACAATTTGCCCTTAACTTCACAATGTAAACACAATCTGCAGATATGAAAGCACACCACCAACCCTATTTTTCACCAATGGAAATATCACCATATCATCTACATTCCACTCCTTAACTCTAAAAATCCCTCTTCTCTCAACAAATAACCCCAAACATGTTTCCTCAACTCCCCACTAAACACAGAGAAAGAAACAAAGATTTCTCCTGCATTACAATGTACAACGAACTCAATTTGTGCCCGCAATGTTACATCAATAAAAAGTATCAGTTCCACTTCAATGGTATTGTCTCACTGTGTTCCAAAAAGTTTACACTGCCTATACAGTATGTATAATCCCTATACACATTATTGCAATACTTCTTTCAAATAGCCAAATTCCATTTCTGTACGGATATTACAACAATGCTTATGGCCAGTGGCCAGAATCTTGGGTGCATGGCCGTATTATGCTGTGGTGGTTGTGGCCAGTCCCTAGACTCTTGGGTGCATGCCTATGGCCTCTGGCCATGCACCCAAGTGTCTAGGGACTGGCCACAACCACCACAGCATAATACTGCATGTACCCAAGAAACTAACCAGTTGCTACAACCCACACACATAACCCAGGCTCCTGGATATATTATTACTGGTATGGTCATATGACACTGCAGTAGTTGTGCTACTGCCTAGATTCTTCTGTGCAGAGCCTATCTGTAACCTATGCAAACATCCTCATATTACTTACGTTCCACTCAGCTACCCAAATGAAGCTTCCCTGCATTCACCTGACAATCCTCCCAGCAGTCCTATCTGCGAACTACCGCTGTGTCCATGGGCTTCTGCACCCCACATGGTCTTCCTCCACCTAAACAAATACATCATATCAACCATCTTTCACGCCCCCACCCTTCCCACCCCTCCTTCAAACACCAAATGCCCCAAAACATGTTTCCCAGCCCTGTCCCTCACTGCGGAAACAACATGGCGGCATTTTGGGAAAATGGGACGCACATCACGCTTTCCTCCAGCCAATCAGAGGGCACATTGCATGTCCGCAGACATCACACAGCCCCACGGAACAATCAGAGTCTTGTTCAAAGAGCAAACAGGGAAATGGGTCAGCGAAGTGGAGCCAGATATCACACATTTTTTGGCACCTACATTTTGCCTGTTTTAAAAACACTACTGGACGCATTTCCACCAAATTTACAAAAGCATGCTTTCAGCACCAAGCCGCCGCTCCTGGCACAAATTTGGTGAAAATCATCCAGCGGTTTGGGCTGTAGGTGTAAGCAGAATTTGTTTTCATTATGTCTGTGGGAAAAACATATGTGGGACCCCCCTTATAACTTTGCCCCCCATTGACGAAACCTCACCAAAAACTTCAGAATAGGCCATACTTTTTCTGCAAAGTTTGGTGAGGATTCGTCGAGGGGGAGCGAAGTTATAATCCACCCAAAAAGTGGTCTTCCTATGGGTTTAGCAAGGTAACCATAACAACACACCCACTACCGCAGGCCGTGTAATAGTACCAAAAATAACTATAGGCTGACTCGCTTCAGACATGGCCAAGTATCTCTTGGCAAGAGAACCTTCACAACAACAGGCATTATCTACCACACTGGTGCCACAACCACTTCAGGACACTATACTGAAAAGTAGTTGGTTTGAATGTAACGACACATCCGTTACTCCAAAACATAGGTTACCATCAAATCTAACAAATGCTTGCTTAATATTCCTTCAACCCAAATTTGCTCACTAAAGTATAGTACAGTAAACAGTTAGAATACACCAACTGCTATCGAACTACATCCATAATACTACAATACTAATTTTAATATCCAAGACACTTAGAATACGCCGACAAGTATCTAACTACTTTAAACATATTTACTTACAGCACATTTCCAACACACATCCTACCACACCTACACTCACAACATATATCGATGTTACCAAATACAGGTTCTCTGGAACATGTATATTCTTTCAGATGTAGTAGTTATTTTTTTTAGTCCACTATGGATTTTGTTTAGCCAATGACCCAATGATTATTTCAAGTCAATATAACAACAGTGTAACACAAACCAATGTTGTACCAACCATAGTACTTACAATATGTTTATGGGGGTTTTAAAGGTAAATGTATATGTATAATTGAATGCAAATAAATGTTTTAAACCACTGTGTTTAACAAATTATATATTTTTTTTTCCACAGAAAATGAACCAGAGATTCAATCTTTACTTCCATATGCAACTTATGTGAGACAGGGACGTTATCAAGAGAGACACAGACTCAAAAGTATTTGTTTTAAAACTTTATTTACAAAGGTTCTTGGGTTGGTGGAATGACTAAATGGCCCTAACTCTAAAGGTATGATTCCCTTAACTGATGTTTCTAATGATATGATATGATATGATATGATATGATATGGCATTTATAACGCGCCTATACACAAGTGCTTCAAGGTGCGACGAGGCAAGGGAGGGGGAACAGAGGGAGACAGAGATAACGATCTTACTAGGGCAGGTGTCATTCAGATCGTGCATGGGAAGGGGGAAGGGGAAAAGTGCGGAGTTAAAGGGGAGGGGACAGTGCAGTACATGGGATACATAGAATAAATAAAACAATAAATAAAATATAAGACCAGCTGGTGGCAAGTGCAAGGGTACATACAGATATCAGGTATAAGAGCTGGTAGAGGGGTTGTAGGGATACAGAAAACAGTCCCCAAATGTGGGGGTTCCCAGGGAGGCAGTGCAGGTGTGCAACTGGCAGGGGAGGTGACCTGGGCCCAATATCAGAGGGTGGCCAGGTAACCAGTGCAGTTTCAGATTCAGCCAGGAATTCAGCAGGTGAGAGGGGGAGAGAAAGTAATGGCAAAGAGGAAGGTTTTGAGGTGTTTCTGGAACCGGCGATGGTTCTCCGCAAGTTTCAGGGAGGTCAGGGAGGCTGTTCCAGAGGGAGGTCCCAGCCGAAGAAAGAGATCTACCACCAACTTGTTGCTTGGAGAATCCACTGACCCTGAGGTAGTTGGAGGCGGATGAGTGAAGAGCTCGAGAAGGAAGATATTTAGGAAGAGAGAGTTGAAGGTATTGGGACCCCAGGTCTTGTGGACAATGCAGAGGGTTTTGAACGTAATCCTTGCAGCCACTGGGAGCCAGTGCAGAGATTTCAGTCCTGGAGAGATACGATCCCTGGGCTTGAAGCCAAGGACAAGTCTCGCAGTCCTATTCTGGATGAGGTTCTGAGGGCGGAGAGTACAAGCAGGCAGATTTAGAAAGAGGCTGTTGCAATAGTCCAACCTAGCGAGAACCAGAGCTCCGTAGACAGTGAGCTTCTGAGGGAAGGAGAGGAAAGGAAGAATACCTCTGAGGAGGTGCAGCTGGTAGTGAGTCTTCTTAGAGACGTCAGAGAGGTGAGTAGAGAAGGAGAGTGTGGAGTCGAAGATGACCTAGTTCAGCCTTGCAGGCGGGAGCAGGAAGAGGGCCAAAGAGGACGGCCAGAGAGTGACAGGAAAGGAGGGAGCAGGTGTGCTGATGAGGAGAATCTCAGTCTTACTGGCATTAAGGCAGAGATAATCGGCAGCACACCACTCCTGGATAGCAGACAGACATTCAGAGATGAGTGAAGGAGAAGAGGTGGCTGAAGGTAGCCTGAAAATGAGCTGAGTGTCATCCGAATAGCACTGGAAGTTGGGGCATAGAGAGCGGCAATGCGGTGGGCAAGAAGTGCAAGGTATTGGTTGAACAGCCAGGGAGAGAGGTTAGACCGCTGGGGAACACCATAGGTAGAGATAGAAATAGAGGAGAGGAAGGACCCAAGTTGGACCTTTGACCAACTTGGGTCCATCCCTTGGGAGGGTCGATCAGAGAAGAAAGAGGTCAGCCACACCAGGGCCTGGCCGGTGATACCCAGGTTATCAAAGGGAAGGTTGAGCAGGATTGCATGGTTGACCGTGTCAAAGGCAGAAGAGAGATCAAGTAAGATGAGGGCACAGGGGGTGTTGGAATCAAGGTTGGAGAGCAAGACTTCACAGATGTTCAGGAGAGTGGTTTCCATGCTTCTGGCAGCTCTGAAGCCAGAGTGATGATCATGAAGGCCACTAACTGATTCAGTATGGAGATTGAGCTGGGAGATGGCCAGCTTTTCCAGGAGTTTTCCCAGGAAAAGAGTGATGGAGATTGGGCAGGGAGGGTCGGCAGAGGGTTTCTTAAGAAAAGGGTGCACAAGGTAGTGCTTCAGGGGAGATGGGAAGACTCCAGTGGCGAAGGAGTGGTTGCAGAAGTCGGCCAGAGCAGGGGCCAGGGAGTCAATGTTGTCCTTCATGGTTTTGGAGGAACAGGTCAGTCTTTGATGAGACTTTCATAGATCGGACTTGTATAGAAACCTTGTCTGGGGAGAACAGGGGAAATACAGAGAAGGAGGGAGGATAGGTGGCCAAAGAAGGGCCAGAGGAGGAGCAGGGAGGAGGGGAGAGGAAGAGAGAGAGGGCAGGATTTCCTGAGTTTTAGAGATGACATGCAAAGCCAGAGCCATGCAGAAGGCCTGGGAAGGGACAGGAGAGGTAGAGACTGCAGCTGGATTGGCCAGTTCCTTGCAGATTTTAAAGAGTTGGGCCGAGTTGTTAGATGCCGCGGAGATGCGGGCTTGGATGTGAGCTCTCTTCTTGGTGCAGACAGAGAGTCGGTATTGCCTGTGGAGCAGGGGGCAGACCAGTTTGTCAGAGGATGTATGAGAAGTAAGCCATTTCCTCTAGCCACCCTGCACTTTCGTTTGAGAGTGACGAGGTGTGAGTCGTACTAGGAGTTGCACTTGGCTTTGGGCTTCAGACGGATCCTCATGACAGGGGCAAGAACATCGAGAGTATCGGATATAGCAGAGTGGAGCATGGAAAGGCCTGTGTCAGAGTGTGAGACAGCCAAAGGGGGGGAGGGGTGAGAACGTGGCAGCAAAAGCCTCAACTGATACACGCTTCATGGGCCGGATGACCCAGAAGGTGGGTGGCAGTACTGGAGTTGGCTTGGCCTAGGGGTGGAGAGGGTGAGCTGGGAGGAAAGGAGAAAGTGATCACTCCAGGAGAGAGGAGTGGTGAGAGGGATAGAAAGGGGAAGGTCTGAGGACATCAGAACATCCAGAGTGTGCCCTGCAGAGTGAGTCGGGCCCGAGGGGAGAATAGAGAGTGAGAGAGAGTTGCAGAGGTCACGAAAGGGTCCAGAGGAGGGACAAGGAGCATCCAGGTGGATGTTAGTCTCCAAGAAGGAGGAGTTGAGTGGTAGAGACCAGGAGGGAAGAGGAGAGGTCTGCCCATTCAGAGAGGAAGGAGGAGATCTGACCAGGTGGCCGATAGATAGTAGCCACAGTAAGTGAATGGCTAGGAGAGAGAGCCTGCAGACAAACCATTTGAAAGAGGAGTAGGCCTGCATAGGAAAGAGAAAGGCAGGAATCCACTCAGGGAAGATCAGGGCTACACCCCCTCCGGAGCGGTTGGACCTTGATGCAAAGAGGATCTTGTAGCCATCAGGGAGGAGAGTGTCAAAGCTTGTGACACAGCTGGCCGTGAACCATGTCTTGGTGAAACCAAGGACATCAAGGTTGAGTTCCTCCAGTAGGCAGCAGATGTCGGAGGAGTGTTTGACAGCAGAGTGAGAGTTTAGAGTAGCAATATGGAGAAGGTTGCCACCCTTGAAAGACTTCCGGGGAGGGGTATGAATCAGAAGTACACCCTGCAGAGGTGTAGAAGAGGCCCGAGGGGGGGGCAGAAGAGGAAGGAGAAAAGGGCAAGGTAGCCAAGGAGAAGACAGCAGGCGGAGGCAGGGAAGCCGAGGCTGGATGAGAGGGCACAGTAGGAGAAGGAAGAAAAATTGATGAGACGCAGGAAGCGTCTATCAAAGAGGGGAAGAGTGGCCTGATCTCTTGGCCGTCATTGTCCAGTAGTCTGTGTCTAAACCTATGCTTGCCCTCACGCTTTACAGAAATGTGATAGGAAGTCTTCTAAAAAGGAAAAACGGTGGTTCAACAAAAACGGCAAAAACCAGAGTTGGTTTCAGGTGGTATTCTCAGAAAGTGCAATTTGGTCAATGTCACAAAGGTGGGTTCACTCAACAGGGCTGTTCGTAAGACCTTCTCTGCAGGGCCCTTACAGTGATTTCAAATATCTTAAGGGCCCTTTAGTTCCTTGGGGTTCCCTTCCCCAAGCTCAACTTGTTCACTTTACTTTTCCACTTTCCACAAGCTTAGGCCCCTCTAGTTCCAAACACCAATTCAGCTGGTCAGGATGTGCCTTTTCCTTATATATAGTCCTTCTTACACACCAGCCATTTATGGGATAGAGTCAGAGACTTTCAAAAACTCCAGGCCCTTTGCTTTTCCTTAATGCGACCACTCTGACCCTTTGCCCCTCTCTTTGTCTCTTACTCTAGCTTTCATTTGCACATTTCTATCTTCAGGTGCTTCCTGCACCACTTTCCTGTATTCCTTTCCCTTTGTCATTTACAATTTCACTGTCCTTTATTCCTCGTCTATGGTGTGCCTCTTTCCCGCTTCTCCATTGACTTCTGGCCCCTTTTGCACTGTATTTTTTCCTTTGTGCCTCTTTCACTTTTTCCATGGGATTTTGGCCCCTTTTACACTGTCATTTCCTAGTTTGCCTCTTGCACCTTTTCCCATGGTGTTCTGGCCCTCCTTTCACTCGTATCATTTCATCATCTTCCTTTATTATTTCACATATGCGCGTCTCCCTAGTTTTTAGCACATTATCTGTTACTTGTATCTTTCCTAGCGCTGAAGTGTGACCTTTAACTTCGATCAAACACTCACAGAAATGCGGTCCACTTTCTTACGCGTTTCAAATGTTACTTTGTATCGTGCTCTTCACAACCCGGCTCAGCAATGCTTTCAGAGTCAATGGGCTGATTTCTGCGCTTTGGATTCACAACAGCTCTTCGTTCCGAGGTCAGAGTCTCACTATCTGTCCCTCTGACAATCCTGGACTGTCTCACCAGCCAAAGGGAACAAGCACTCACATTTGCAGTTTCTGCAGGGGACCGGCACACCTCTCTTTTCCCATACACAGACTCTTCTTGGCTCCCTGGAGACATGGCTTCCTAGTCACGTTTCTGTTCTTGCGAAGTGCAGCTCTCAGCATCTTGGCATCCTGGTCTATGGCCTCCAGTCCTGGGCAGCCCTGCCATCTTGGCCCTCCTCTTAACTCGCTCTTCTGCCTGATCTCCTACTCGCTCATCCATCTGTGTAAGACCACACCTTTTAAAGTGAAAAGACCTGTCAAGTGGAGTCAGGTGTGAATGGTTGCTATTAAATGCCTGACCCTGTCTGACTCTATTAGTGGGACACTTTGAGTTCTTTCTAGGGTAGGTTTCCCTTATTGTCCCCATGTTATTCCTATGGGTCATCTTTACTGATCTTAATTGCCTCTTCCTCGTCTCAGTATTTGTTGGAAACGGGGAGGGTTAGATGGGGTGAGATAGGACTTGACATTGATAGGTTATACAAGGTGATTGGTAAAGAATAGGGAAAGACCCCCTTGGCCCTAATTTGATAGACAAAAGGTAAATCTCTTTGTATTAAATTATTCCCCATGTTACCACCCAGCTATGCGACCCTTGGCCTGTATAACCCTTCCCGTGATCTGAATGGGGGAAAGACGAAGAAGCGTTGGAATTGAGATTCGGTTTTTGCTTCACCTTGCTTCCTCCTTTCCCTCGGGTTGCTCTGTGATAATCGTTTGGTCTCTTTCTTGGATTAGGAATAATGGGGCCTGAAATAACTCACAAAGGCTTCTGGGATTTTTCCACCCATTGTGCCAATGGAATACCGCATCTCGCTTAGGGTATTCACCTGAGGGCATCCCCAGTCCCCCCTAAGCGAGGAGGCAGGTTATCCTCCCTCGCTTGTCCACCACCAGGGTTGGGATCCAAAAGCGATGGTCCTCCCCATGCCACCTGAATAGAGGATTCTCGGGGTCTACAAGGGAGAATACTCCTAGGGTTCTCACACTAAGTATCAATGCCCAATATTATCTTCAATATTTTTTTCTTCACCTACATATTCAATCACCACTATCCTCAATTCTACTGGAATCATAAATACCATCTACACAAGGACAGTGACCGCTGACATGATGAAAGCAGCATGGGTTTTTTCACCTATTAGAACAGATCCATGACAGTTTCATTACACACCCCTACCCGTTCAAGGCACTCGTTCAGCCACCAAACACCCCAAATATGTTTTCCAGACAGTTTTCTTACCGCACTGTCCGCTTTCAGCGGCATTGTCCGCTGACTCAGTGGCAACTGCAAACCCCTTTTCACCTATAAAAACACCTCACTATTAACTTTTGTCCACTCCCCCAGCCTTTGCAATCCCTTTTTCGGCCACAAAGTAAACCCAAATGTGATTTCTAGTCCCGTTCCTCACTGCACTGTCCACAGTCAGTGGCAGCTGTTTGCGGATCCAATATGGCAACCGTTTAAAAAATGCTGACGCACCTCACATTTTTGAGCACCCAGTGAGCATGCATCTTTGATGTTTCAGGACCAGACTGCCGCTTCTGGCACAAATTTGGTGAAAATCCATCTGGCGGTTTGGGCAATAGGTGCGAGCAATTCTTTTTTTACATTGTATCTATTAGGATTTCAAATATTTTGGGACCCCCCTAATGACTTTTCTCCCCCTGGACAAAACCACACCAAACTTTGCAAAATTGTCTGACTTGGGAGTATACTTTCTTTCACAAGTGCGGTGAGGATTCTTCAAACTGTGCTAAAGTTATAAGCCACCCAAGAAGTGCGTGTGTGCAAGATAAATCCTAATGTGATCATGTCTTATAGTATCATATTGAGTATAGTTGTTAGGGAGGTAGAATCACCATCTACAACAATATTGTAATAGTCCCCATTTAAAACCATTATAAGTTAACCCTTGGGTAGGGTGTAAAATGTAATTATTTAGATATTCACATGTAAGTAAAAGAATTTTTTTCTGTTGTTGTCACATGTATTTACAAATTCCCCCCAAAAATGTTTAGTCACATCTGTTACCTGTCTGACTATAATGATTACATTTTTGCAAGCGCTGTCCTTTCCATGTGCTTTTTCTATAGCTCAACAATTTAAAATGACCAATTATAAATGAGAAAAAATAAACTAACCATATGTAAATAGAATTTTAATAACAAAACTTGTGAATGATTTTGCAAAAAAGGTACAGACATAAAATGTGGGCATTCTCATGCATTGTTATAATATCAATTGATACTATTGAGGCAAATAAATAATGAAAAGTTCATAACAACATATTCTATAATAATAAACGACTAACATTTAATAAAAAGCATTAAAAATATATGAAATAGAAAAATACAAATATTTAAAGTTCTTTTTTTGTACAAATACATTTTTTATTTATCAATACAGTTTCTCAGCATAAAGTAAATGATGGAAACTTGCTTTGGATAACATTGTAAAGACCACAACACTTCATTTGAATCTTGAAGTCATCTTTTCAAGAATATCATGTTTTGGAGGATGAAGAACCACATTAGCAATGTTCTCTGGCATAGACTGGGCCCTGGAAACATATTCCGGTGCCAATTTTTGTGTTTGCATGGCCAGCACAGTCAAAGTCAGATCTTTAACAAAAACCTCAAAATCACCAGTGTGGCAAAAATCTGTCAAGCCCTTCAAATCTCTGGACAACGTTTTGTTACATACAATGTTTTCAAGGGCTGTGTGAGGTGGGGAGACTTCCACTAACAACTTTTTCTTACATTCGAGCTCCTCACTCAAAGGTCCATGTACACACTCATGAAATGGCTGTTTTTTCTCCCATGAGTGCACGTTTTAACAATTTGAAACAAGAATATCTACGGAACCCCCACAAGTTTTTGAACTCCAGCGAAGATGGATTCTGATATACTGTGACCATTTTAAAATTTCTTCTGAAAACATATATTTTACCAGCAGCTGTTATTTTTTTAGATATTTATTTTGCAACATGCCATACATCAAATTGATGTTTTATGTGTGGGAACTTCTCTCTTATGGCCTTTGCTGTTCCGACATGCCTCTCATTGGCTGTCAGTTCTATTTGCATTCCCCTTGATTGCAGATGTTTAATGGATTTAATGAAAACATATTTCTCCACGCCAACTAAGATGAACATTCAGACACTTGCAACAACTCACTCACTATTTCTTGGGTGTTCATGTCCTGGAAGTGGAAAGTGCTGTATTTGGCAGAAAATCCAGGATTGTCACATGGTCCATCACTAGCAAGCCTGGCCCTTTTGCCTGTGAAAGCATTGTCTATGATTCTGTTTGAAATTCTAGGCCTGATGGATAGCGGGGAACAAGTAATTTCTCTGATATTTGCAGTAAGCGGTTTTCGGAAGGAATTTAAGTCCTACAAATGTACAGAAACTTGAAATCTTACTGAACGTTGATCCACTTAAAAACAGAGCAGAAGAACAAACTAAATATCCAGAAGGCACTTTTCCAAGAATGAGTTGTGTGGACCACGAAAATGTGTTGTGTTGTTGGACACAGCTACATCTGATCTTCAGGCTAGTGCCTTTCACTACTCGAGTAAACTTCCCCACTGGCTCCCCACAAATCCACCTATGTATCCTATGGCCACATTTAACCATTTGAATAATATGTAGCAGGCAGTTGTCAACCACAAGGGGCCTCATTACGACTTCGGCGGTAGTGATGCCGCTATTGGCGGCATGGCTGCCGCCGAAATCGCCTCCGGGTCCGTGTTCCCAGAAAGAGGAATTACCGGGCCATTCCGAGTTCGGAGGGCCCAGTATTTCCTCCCTCCAAGGACCTGGACCTTCCCCATTCCCATTCAGCCCCCATAGGGCTGAATGGGAATGGGATAGGGAGCAAACAACGGGCCGATTACGAGTTGGCCCGTTGTTTGCTCCCATTTCCCCTCGCGGGACCCGGTAAGCATGCCTGGTTTTACCAGTCGTGCTTACCGTGTCCCTTGAGGGGACCTCGTAATGTGGATGAACGGGTTTAACGGGTCTGCATCCTTTTTGCGGCACCCGTTAACCTGTTCCGCCAGAGTCGTAATGAGGCCCAAGGTATTTCAGTTCCCGTAATAGCCATTTGTCGTGTGAGATTCTATGTTGGTGGATAAGTCCTCCACAGTAGAAATAGTGAAGCCAGGGTCATGAGCATAGTCGTCTATCAATTCTAAAGATGCTTCAGTTATTTCAATATGTGAGATTTTGCGATGTTCAGAATGTATTGGGGGAAACACAGAATCGTATGTCTTTCTCTGATTGAAATTGTGGATTGTGTGGATTGTGTGAGAGGATATGCAAGTAATGATGAAACATCTCAAGTGTTGTCTGTCACTTCTTATGGACGTTGTGGGATGTAACAATGATCCATCGTTACTTTGCATGGTTTGCTTGTGATATTCCATTCAAATTCCAGCCACTGGACTTCGGCATCCTGACTCTGAATCTTGGGACGAGCATGCTCAACCTCAAACATTACTTGCACCCAATTCACATCGGTTTGACAAGCAACATCATTCGATAGTGGTGTGATCTGAGTCTTCCTGCGCTTCTTCTTCCTAGGCCTCTAATACATAAAAAAACAAGCATTATTTACTCACAGTAAGTGAACACATACATATCAATGTTACATTCTAACACCAATTACACAATTTCTAAACAATCACTTAAAAAAAAAACATTAAAGCATGGATGGTATTTGCCCTGGTTTTCTAAGTGTGCTTTGAAACAGTCCATCTTGAGTCATCCATTTCATCATCCAACTGTAACAGAGCAATCACAAAAAAGTTGTAATCAGCCATAATACTATCCCATTTCATATATACATACATACAATGAAGATTACCTATGCTTACAGCACCGGGAGTCTTCATTCTATTAGAGAAACAGAGACGAGCATTATGCTTCATCTTCTCTAATTCTACTCCTCAGCAGTTTCATCTTAAACAGAAAAATAATCAAACTTTCTATTTTTGGGGGGAGAAATCTACACTTCCCAAACTTGTAGTCACTCTTTTGTAGTCCTTCTCACTTCCTGTCCATGTAACCCTTAGCTACTTCCTGTATATAACTCCACCTCTTCTTCGGATTCTCTGAACTACATCCAATGTATCAAAACAGGAATAACTCCTCCAAGTCAACTATGGCTCGACCCGGAAGTCACAGATTCCTGTGTCACACCGCAAACAAACACCTTGCACCTCGAACTTCGTACACTCTCCAGACGATTTTCCTTGGCCCTCCTCATCCGTTCTTCTGGTCATTTCCTGTGAAACCAGAAAGAACACTTTTAGGGAGGGAGAATGCACTGCCCTGTTCCACATCCATAAAGGAAAGTACAGAATTAGCATAATATCACAACACAATGCATCCGCCGGGTGGGAAAGTAATGCTTGCTTCCATGTCTTTAATAGAATCAAGACTCCCAGTGCTGTAAGCCTAGAAGCCTAGGTAATCTTCATTCTATGTCAATACCGGAGGCGAGCATTATGCTTGTTCAAGGCTTCACACCACTGCTTCCACCACTGATGGTACTGGCTTCAACAACATTTCTTAAAAGCACAATCGCTCAACCAGTTGGCTGTTCGCAAAATGTCTGCAAGCATCATCCCTGCTGTCAAAGCCTTGGTGCCATTGCTCTCCACACCGAGTGAGCTCTGAACTTGTCTAAATTGATCCCCGCTTCCTGCACAATCTTGCAAATGCATCTGACGATCATAGCTGACTCCACCGCCTTTGAAGGTTTCCTGCGAGCGATGAGTATTGGAGTCATGCCCGCCGGATGAACTTCTGCCGTCCTGGCCTTCTATTTCGAATTCACTCACAGCTAAAGGTGCCCAGTCAGATAAGGGTATGAAATTCAAGAGGAATTGGTCTTGGTCCTCTTCGACAGTGTGAACGTGTCACCATCCGGACCATATACCTTCCTATCCTGTCTTGCAACTGAGACTCTCCTGCATGACACTAGGCACAGCAGCATTGCTAATTTTCCTGACAATTGTGTCACTGAGAGGTGTCTGTTCGCTAGCTAGTTTGACAAAAAGCTCAGAGCCACGTTCGTGTCCCAAAGGTATGCATACTTTGGGGTCGGAGGAGCCTGAAACTGTGCTCCTTTAATGAGCCTAACTACCGCTGGGTGGTCTCCCACCAGTCTTCCGTCCACCAACGAATGCCCCACTGATATGGCTCATCTGTACACTCCAACTGTCCTGAATTACTTGCCACCTTCCAAGAGACAAGCCAGGAAATTCAGAACAGATACTACAGTTGTAGAAATGGCAGGAACACCTCACAGCTCACAACACTGCTCCCATTTACGCCACAATGTGTTATAGCTCCTGCAGGTGGAAGGGTCCCATGAGTCTGAGATAAACCAGACTTTATGTCGCAAAATGCCTGCCATTGTCCATCATCACCCGACACCCTGAAAGCCATCATTGGGAGCATACCCGTCACTCACAGAGGATGAAACAACCCAGCTGAGTCTGTGAGCAGGTGAGACTCTGATGGGAGAGTCCACTGGAAATCCAAGAAAGTTCCATCAGAGCTTGAAACCACACTTGCGATTTCTACATGGGTGCCACGATCACTACCGTCGCTCTCTCCCTGCAGAATTTTGCTAACACGCTGCTTAACATCATGAAAGGCGGGAAGGCATAATATGCTCGTACAGCCCAGTTCTGAAGGAACGCATCTGTAACAAGAGCCGCCGGGTCCAGATTCCAACTGAAGAACCTGTCTGTCTGCGCGTGCAGTCACTGTTGTCTGTCAAATAGCGAGAGTTCCAGTCCGCCCCAACTATGAGAGCTCCCAGAAGGTACTCTGTCGTCACTGAGATTCCAAAATGCAGGCAATAGTGGCAGAGGTCCTTGGCCAGCTCTGCTAGCAGCTTGTATCTGGTCGCTCCCAGATGGTTTATGTATCGGGTGGCTGATATGTTGTCAATTTTTGGGAGAACGCAGCAGTTTGCCTTGCCCATCGCAAAGGCTTTGATCGCAAAAGATCCAGCTAACAGTTCGAGACAATTTATATGTAGATCTAGTTCTTTGGGAGCCCACTTGCCCCCTGTCTCTATCGTACCACAACTGGTGCCCCAGCCTGCTCTGCTAGAGTCCAACTCTATCACTAGATTCGAGCTGGCTCTAAAAATGGCACGCCGGTTCCACGCTTCCGTGTTCTTCAACCACCATTGCAACTCTGTGTTCGAATCCCTGTCCAGGGGTATCGATTGGTGATATCTCATCCTGTGCTGATGATGGCTGTTCTTCAGCCTCTGGAGGGCTCTGTAGTGCAGAGGCCCATGAAAGATGGCCTGGATGAAAGATGCTAGAAGACCTACTAGCCTCACTAGGATGCGAGCAAGACTTCCTCTTTGTTGAGGAAAACCTTCATCTCCCACTTGATATCCCAGATCTTCCACACCGGAAGCTCAAGCGTCATCTTTTTCATGTCCACCACGTAGACTAGGAAGTAAAGCCTTCTAGTCAGCGTCATGTCTGATTTCTCCTGATTGATCAGGAAACCCAAGGACGTCAGTAGGTTCTTCACCCACTGCATCTGATACATCAAGGTCTCTCGGTTGTGTGTCAAAAGCAGGATGTCGTTGAGATATATTATTATGCAAATGCCTTTCTCTCTGATGGGCGCCACTACCGGTCTAATCAGTTTGCTGAAAGCCCAATGTGCTGATGCAATCCCAAAAGGTAGCATTTTGAGCCGCCAAAAAATGGCCATTCCCACCTTAACGCTAGGAATGGATGATATGCTTCTGCCACTGGGACCATCAAGTATGCATATTTTAGTTCTATCCCGTCCATCTAGTTGTCCTCCCTAAGACTGTCCCTCAGTATATAGATGCCTTCCATTTTGAAATGCTTGTAAGTCACCCAGCTGTTTAGCTCCTTCAGGTTTATCACTGGGCTCACTTTCTCCTTGCTGTCAACTAGGAACATATTGCTCACGAATCAGGGAGATTGCGTGCCGCAAAGCTCTATGGCGCACTTTATCTTGAACTGCGTGAGTTAGTCGTCTAGGAGTGCAAGCTCTTCTTGTGACAATCGAATGGGGCAAGGCTAGGCTTTCTCCTCCGGCAGCTGAATAAATTCTATTTGGAAAGCATGTGCAGTCTGCAGCAGCCATGCATCGGTGTAGAGCGTGCACCAATTCTGCTGAAATCTTTTCGTTCTCCCCCTATGGGCGGATAGCGTATCTGCTTCTCTCTCACCTTTATTTTATTTTATTTAGCATTTGTTAGGCGCTTATGCAACAGAATTGTGTTTCAAAGTGCCACAGGGCTAAATGGAGAGGGAACAGGGGAGAGATCAAACATTGATAACACAGTAAATATACAGTCATGGTCCTACTAGGCCTTTTGATATTTGGACATACAAGTGCAATGAAGAGTAGTGCAAGGGGGCAAGAAATGGGGAAGTGCTGGTTGGGGGGCAGGAGGGAAGTGCAAAGAGGGGTCAAGGAGGCCCTCCAACTAAGTGCTGATGCGGGCAACTACGAGGGTGAGATTTAGAACCGCCAAGCAGGGGCCCGCAGGGGCAGTGCAGTGGGTGGGGGGGTTTTCGTTTCGACTGGGAAGAAGGGCCTGGTATCTTGTGAGATTCATGTGGACCAGGCCATCGGTCTCAGTGGCAGTGGGTGATTAGGAGGGAAGGGAAAGAGGGAAAGAAGTAGAAAAAATAAGTTTTTAGTAGTTTGCAGAAATTAAATAGATCCGGCTGAAGACTGAAGGGGGCACGGAGGCTGTTCCAAAGGGAGGCACCAGCTGATGAGAGATACTTGCCCCTCAATCTCTGCTTGGAGAAGCATTTGACAAAGAGTTAAAGTTAGAGGAGCGGAGGGGCCTAGCAGGGGAGTATTTAGGAAGGGAAAGTTGAAGACAGTGTGGTCCCAGGCCACAGAAAGCCTTGTGGATGATGCATAGGGTCTTGAATTTGATCCTTGCAACCAACAAGAGCCAGTGGAGAGATTTTAGGGCTGGAGAGATAATGTCCCTGGGCTTCAGGCCAAGGATAAGTCTTGCAGCACTATTCTGGATTAACTGGAGGAGGCATAGGTAGGAATGAGAGAGATTGAGAAAGAGGCTGTTGCAGTAGTCCAGCATAGAGAGGACCAGAGCTCTGGAGACATTGAGGTTCTTGGGGGAAGGAGAGGAAAGGGAGAATGCCTCTGAGGAGGTGGAGCTGAAAGTGGGCCTTCTTGGTAAGGTCCATAATGTGAGGATTTGAAGATGACCCCAAGGTATTTGGCCTCACAGGAGGGTGGGAGTAAAGGGCCCAGAGAGGGTGGCCGGAGGGTAGGGGGAAAGGAGGGCACAAGTGTCCCAATGAGAAGGTTGTCGGTCTTACTGGCATTAAGGCAGAGATCATTAGTTGCACACCATGCCTGAATGGCAGACAGACAATCAGGGATGAGAGAGGAGGAAGGGGAGGTAGTCATGGGAACTTTGAAGGAAAGCAGTGCGTTGTCAGCATAGTACTGGAAATGAGGAGAGAAGGAGGAGATCAGGTAAGCCAGAGGGGCAAGATAGATATTGAATAGCCATGGCGCTAGGATAGAGCCATGGAGGACACCACAGGTAGAAAGTGTGGTGATGGAGGAGAAAGGGCCCAGTATCAGCTGGGAGGGGCAATTAGTGAGAAAAGAGGTCAGCAAATCCAGTGCCTGGTCAGTGATGGCGAGGGTATCACAGAGTCAATTTATGAGGATAGAATGGTTGACCATGTCAAATGAAGCGGAAAGGCCAAGAAGAATGAGAACAGCAGGAGAGTTAGAGTTGAGGTTTGCGAGCAAGACTTCACAGATTCATGACCATAGAGGCAGCCAACAAGTTCAGTGTGGAGGGTCAGTTGGGGAAGGACCAGCTTCTCCAAGAGTGTACCCAGGAAGGGGGTAGTTGAGGAAGGGTGGTAGTTAGCCAGGCAGGAAGGGTTAGCAGATGGCTTTTTAAAACGAGGATGCACAAGGCAGTGCTTGAGAGATAGAGGGCAGGAGCCAGTGGCAAAGGAGTGGTGGCAAAAGTCAACGAGAGCAGGATCCAGAGAGGAGATGTTGTTCTTAATGGTTCTAGAAGAGCAGGGGAGTACCTGTTTGGGGAGACCTTCATAGAGCGGAAAGCTTTAGAGATCTCATCCAGTCCTATAGGCAGGAGAGAGGAGAGTGCAAGGGTAGAAGGCGGGGAACCAAGAGGGGCAGGGTAGCAGGTACAGGAGTGGATAAGGGGGGTGGAGGAGAGTGAAGACAGGATGTCCTAGGTTTTAGATGTGAAATGGGAGGCCAGGGTGGTGCAGAGTGCCTGAGAAGGAAGGAGAGAGGTGGAGACTGCTGCTGGATTTGCAAGTTCCCTGCCGATTTTGAAAATCTTAGCCCTGTTGTTAGTGGCTCCAGAGAGGCAGGCTTGAATGTGGACCCATTTCTTGGAGCGGATAGAAACACTTTATTGCCTTTGGAGCAGGCAGCAGGCCAGTTTGTCAGAGGGTAAACCCAAGGTCTGCCACTTCAGTCCAGCAACTCTGCATTTGCTTTTCAAAGATGCTAAATCAGAGTCATACCAGCCATTGTTCTTGTAGACAGGTTCTATGCGGATCCTCATGTCAGGGGCAAGGATCGAAAGGGTGTTAGAGACTGAGAGATGCAGGTTAGCAAGGACAGAATCAAAGGGAGAGTCAGGGGCAGGGGTTGGAGGGGGATGAAGGTGGAGGCAAAAGCAGCGACTGACACTCACTTCATTGGTCAAATGATGGAGGAGCCTGGTAGTGCTGGGGGGGATCAGGAAGAGGGCCAAGAGTCCCCAGGGTGGAGGAGAGAGCAGTCAGACCAGGAGTGGGGGGTGGTGACCAGATCAGAGATAGGGATGTCACCAGAATTGAGGGCGTCCAAAGTGTGTCCGGCTGAGTGGGTTAGGCCGGAAGGAAGAAAAGTGAGAGAGAGGGAGTCATAGAGGGCAAAGAACTTTGAGGTGGATGATTCAAGGTGCATATTGAAGTCGCCAAGGAGGAGGAGTTTGTAAGAAGAGGTTGAGAGGGAGGAAGCAAGGTTGGCCCATTAAGATAGGAGGAGAGAGATAAGGCCTGGGAGCCTGTAAAAGGTGGGGAGGGTGAGAGAGAGAGAGAGAGAGAGAGTAGGCAAAAACCCAAGCCTACAGATAAGGCAATCAAAAGAAGATTATAATGGAAGTAGGAACCCACTCTGGGAAGATCTGGGCCACTCCACCTCTGGGCCTATTGGGTCTGGGTTTGGAAAGGATTTTGTAGACCTCAGGAAGGAGACTGTCAATAGCTGTGACGGGTGGCATTGAACCACGTCTCAGTAAGAGCGAGGATGTCTAGTTCAAAGTCTTCGAGAAGGAGACAGATGTCAGAGGAATGTTTTACAGCAGAGTGAGAATTCAGAGTCGCTAAGTGAAGCTCGTTACCACCTTTGAAGGTTTTCTGAGGGGGGCTACAGGGGTGCGGTACTCCCACCTGTGGCAGAGAGCTGAGAGGAGAGCAAGAACGAGGAGTGGCAGGGCAAGGGAGAACGTTTATGTGAGAGGGCAGGCGCTGATCGAGAAGGAGAACAGTAGTTTGAGAACCTTGGGCCATGATAGTGCCGTATGGTAGACATTAATGATACACCTAGAGTAGAAGTAGTATGCCAGTGGTACTTCCCACCTAGTGCCACCATTAATGGGTGAGGAGGAGAAAGGGGAGAGAGTGGAGACCAGATGGGGGGTCCAAAGGTCAGGGGATGTGACAGAAATAGGATGTCAGTAATAGTCTGCTTGCAAGTAGCATTAGCGTAGGTGTCAGCAACAGGTAGGCCTCTTTTAAAGTCCAGGAGGGCTTTTTTCAACTTTTTTCTTCCAGACTTCATGAGAGAAGTAGGATTGTGATAGAGTAGCAGTTGGAATAGATAGGGGAGATAGACAGTGCCATGTGAGTAGCGCCGGAGAGAGAGACAAGCAAATGCATAAGAACACACCAGGTGGCCTTGCAGTGACGCAGGCACAGAGAAGGAGGTGTGAAATAGAAGACAGTCAATACATAGATTTTAAAGCACACCTAAATTCTAATTTCCAAAACAAGCACTAAAATGCAGCAAAAAATGGATAGTGCATAGATTTTAAAAGCACACCTAAATTCGAATTTCCCAAAAAAGCACAAAAATATTGCAGAAAATGGAGAATGCATGGATTTTAAAAGCACACCTAAATTCGAATTTCCCAAAAAGCACCAAAACGCAGCACAAAATGGAGAACGCACAGATTTAAAAGCACACCTAAATTCGAATTTTGTAAAAATTACTTAAATGCAGCACAAAATACACACCTAAAGATGTCACAGGACATATATTTTTTGCCATTTAAGATGTCAGAGAAGGGAGGCATAGGGTTAAATGTGGGAGTACATCGGAGAACAAAGCAGCCCGGGACCCCAAGGAGGGAATCAAGTCAAGCAGCTGGTGGTAAACATAGAAAATAGTGAGCATATTATTAACCAGCAAATGTTCAACAATGAGCACACCCCAAACGTTGTGGAGGAAAGTGCACATGAGGTGGTCATGTCAGCACTGCAGTAAGGTTCTATGCACCAATGTTTGGCAGGCGGTTCAGAAGCTGCGGACGAGGTGATGAAAGTGACTGGGGGTACCACGCAGATCAGGGAGTTGAGATGGGTTCAGTTCTGGCAGTATGAGCATAAGAGATAGTTGTACACAGGGCTGCTGTGACACGTAGAGTGGGGAGCAGGAGCTCTGTGGAGAGCTCAGAGCAAGTCACGCAGTTAATGAAGCCGGGAACGGACTCCAAGGGAAAGCGTGGATCAGGAAGCAGGCCGCACTTACTCACAATGCAAGGCCGGCTTGAGGCGGAAACTGGGACTTTAGTGGCGTTGGTGGGATGAATCGACAGTAGATCTAGGAAGTGCCCTAGCAGCGCTTTGGCACAGCAGGACAGGGCCAGACAGGGGAGACCCTGAGGCCTTAAGAGAGGGACCTGAGGAGGAGACCGGCAAAGCCTGGCGGCTCCCAGGATAGGATACTAGAAGGATGCAACAGAAAATCGGGAGAGGATGGGCGGATAACTGGGCATCTGCTGCTTCCTGCAGTAATGGAGAAGTGGCGACAGCCATATTGGAGTGGGCACAAGAGGCATGAGAAGCCTCACAGCCCCACTGGGCTTATTGGAAATAATACACTTGTTGTGCCACTGCATGCACCACAAATGAATCCGGTGCAGGAAGACCCCGAGTGGGAACAGCCTGCAATATTAGAGATGGAATTTTTCTTTTCGTCCTGCGAGTGCTGGAATGGCACCAGTGTGCCTAATAAAGCCAATGCCTCAGGTGGAAATGCTGGTAATCCTCTGGGCTGCAGTCAGTGGAAATAGAGTGATGCAGCCTTTGTGCTCTGCCTGCTCCTCTTCTTCTGCGTCCCCTGAAGTTTCTCCCTCTGGTCAGGAAGAAGGATTCTTGTGGTCTTGATTCCCAGTAGTATGTGCCTGCATCATGGGACCTTCAGGACGATGAGAAGCGACTGGCTGATCGACCCCGCTAACGGGCAGTTTTTGGCAAAAACCCTATAGTGGAAGATTATTTTAATGGACGCCTGTGCCGTCTCCAGGGAGGTGTATGTTCCCACGAATCTCCCCATTTCCTTGCTAAAGGCTTCTCCAAACGGAACCCATTGGGCTGCCTCACCTGCTTTGTAGGAGACAAGATTGCTCAATTTTTTTTTTTTATTATTTTTTTTTTGTATTTAATCAAAATTAGATTTTTACAAAAGTGGAAGAAGAGGAACTTTCTTTCTTTGTCATCAACTGGAGAAAAATAGTCTACCATCTCCTATGTAAGAAGAATGTTCAACGAACAACAACGTCATGTTGGTCGAAGGTTTCGAATTCATCGTTTTGCCGGATTTTTTCCAAGGCAATGTCTATTAGCATGGAGGCCGCTATTAGCCAGCTTGTTTTAGCACCCGTGATCAAACGGTTCCACCATACATTGTGATCGATGACATAGGAAGATGATTTGACTATGTGGCCAAGGAAGGCTTCTCTTTCGTGGTTAATCGAAGGGCATGCCATCAGAAGATGTTTAATAGTTTCTATTGTTTTTGGGTCTTTACAAAGTCTGCAGGATTTTTCCTTGGATGCGATCCGAATTGCCAGAACTTCTTGTGTCGGGAGAACATTTACGCGGGCTTTAAGAAGGGTTCTCATAAGACTTTTGTTCGGATATTTCAGACTATAGTCCATAGGCTGCTTTAGTTTGTTGCAAATTTGTGGCAGATGGAATAATAGCTTATTAGCGATTGCGCTGTCATTTGTTCTTATCCAATCCAACCATTCCATTTTAGATTTTATTCGCATGGGATTCCGAATTAGTTCCTCTTCTGAGCAGGCTATTTCTTGTAGCATAAATTTTTGTTTCTCTGCCCAGTTGGTTAGGGCTTTGTTGGTTCCCTTCGATATTTCTTCAGAAATCATTTTATAAATTTCCAGGCTATCTTGATCCCGCAATTTTCTGTAGAGCTGAATCGTGCTCTGTGCAACAACCGCCTCTAAGGAGAGCAGCCCGAGTTCTCGCCTTATCGGCGCCACTGCTGTCGATTTGGGCAGTCCTAAAGTTGTTCTCCAAATGAAACCTTCTAACTTTGCCCAGAGGGTCGTTGGAATGGAAAGATTAGCGTCCATGCCGTATGTCAGGGCTGGCACTATTTTGGACCTGTAGAATTGAATTGCAGGGAGAAGACTGAATTTACCATACTTTCTATCTACTGCGCGTAGTTGTGCTGTTAAGTTTTTGGATTTAGACCACAACATTTTTTGCATGCTGAGAGATTTTTTTGAACTGTCAATGGTTATTCCCAGGTATTTAAAAGAGGATACTGTTTCAATTTGTGATTGATTCAGAAACCACTTCGACTGAACCTTTTTCTTGCGACCTAGCTTTTCAAGGGTCAGAATTTTCGTTTTAGAGTTATTTATTTCCAAGTTGTTTTCTTCCATGTATTTTTGCAGGTTGTCCAGTTGGCGTTGGAGACCCACCTGCTTCTGGTCTAGAATAATGAGGTCGTCTGCGTAGAAAAGTCTCGCAACCATAGTCGTTCCTATTTTTGGCGGAAACGATCTAATAGATTCTTGTGAGTTTTGAAAATCTCTGAGGAAAGAGATAAAAAGGGCTGGGGCCAGAGGGCAGCCTTGTTTGACTCCTCGATTTGAATTTATAGGCTTGGAGAGAAGACCACTGTTGTTTAACCTGATCGATATTTGGGTGTCCGTATGCAAAGTCATGATGGGATCGAGGATCTGGCTAGGGCAATTCCACTTGTTCAGTTTGAGCCACAGTTTGTCTCTGTCTACTCTGTCAAACGCTTGAGACAGATCGACAAAGGCGAGGTAGATTTTCGGTGAACCAAGCAGAACTTTTTCTTTTAAGATGTTAAGAATCATTATATTGGCTGCAGTGCTGGCGTTTTTTTGGAAGCCAGCTTGAAGTGGATCCATAGCTGGCGATGTTATTGTCCAGTTCCGAAAGTGTTTCAACAGAGAAGTGGCAAAGACTTTTCCAATAACATCCAATAAAGCGATTGGGCGGTAATTGGATGGATCTTCCCTCGTACCCTTTTTAAATATCGGTACGATAATTGCTCGTGTCCAGGAGCTTGGAATTATCCTTTGTTCCATACACTGATTGAAAATCAGGCTCAGGGCTGAAGACCATTCTTCTGGATGTTGCTTCAAGTCGGTATTTGCCAGCCCGTCCGGTCCCGGTGCACGTGAGGGTTTCAGTTTCACGATAATTTCCTTGATATCGTCAATATCGGATAAATCCACCCAGTTGGCTTTGGCTTTAAGTGGTGGGTGTACCCTGTCAGTATCAGAAGGAGGGTGATCAAATAGTTTGTGGAAATGGTTAAACCAACTCTCTTCCGACACAGCATTTATCATTGAAGAATTCGAGTTAGATTTCGTATCGTTAATCAATTTCCATCCGCTTGATAGAGTGACGCTCTGTTACTTCTAAGCCACTGTTTATACGATCTGAGCTCTAATCGGTAAGCTTCCCATATGTTAGGATTGTTCATCATAGATGCGTCTTTTTTTAGTTTTCTTAAATGGCGCCCTCTAAGCACTAGAGCCCGATTATAGATATGAGTAGAGTTCTCTGGTCGATTGGTCCCTCCTTTCCGAGGTTTTTTGTATTGCAGAAGTAAAGGGATGTAGCTGCTCTTGGATGTTTCTTCTTTGGCTTTGGTATCCCTAGTGAGAGCGACATAATCTTTAGTCAAACATTTAACATCGTTTGCAGTCATGCGCAAACGAGAAAGCTGGGTATTTGGCTCAACCTTTGAGTAGTAAAATTGTTGGTCACATCTCTTCGTTCTGCATGTGAGATGTAGCAGGTTGTGGTCACTTTTTTCCGTTCTGGTTACTTCAAAGGAAACAATGGACGAATAGATATTTTCTGCAACAAAAATATAATCCAAGGTTGCTGAAGATTGCTCCCGCTCCCATGTAGGAATAGTGGGATGGTTACACGAGTTCGCCACATTGCGTAAGTTTTTGGAGATCATTAGCTCGAGCCACCTCTTGCCTCTTTCTGATGGAGGCGTTAGGTCAGTTGTTTTTAGACAATTACAGTTCAAATCGCCACAGATGAGAATATTCGAGGTTTTATATTCAATCATAATTTCATCGATGGTCCTTGTGGCTTCATCACAGAATTTAGCGGTGGACATTCTTTGAGGGTTCCAGTATGTGTTGATAATTGCCCAGATCTCGGAGTCATTTTCGTAGGTTGTTCTTACAAGCACTCCCAAGAAGGCATAGGTAGCAACGACTGTCTTAAATAGATGGAGGTTGGCCCCAGACCGGATGGCGGTCAAGAGGCCGAAGGACGGTCTGCCGAAAGGCCCTTGTAGCGCTGGCGAGATCGCGATAGTGTAGCCATCAAGTGCCGGTTTATTCAAAAGCCACGTATCTTGAAGGCAAATAATGTCATGGATTCCCAAGTTGTAGCTGCCAATTTTAGTAAGGTGCGTATGACCTCTCGTATTCCATGATGCTATGGATATTATAGCATTTGTTTGGACTTGATGTTCGGGGCGCCGAAGAAAAGAGGAGGCTCCCCTTGTTTGCTGCTATTTCTTTTGTCCCGGAGTAAAAACATTACGAAGCCAGGACCACGTGTCCTTAGTCGATGTGCCATGTCGATGTGGAGCGGACTGGGCTGCATCTTGTTTGGGTCGTGGGGTATGTCTTGGAGAAGGACGTCGTTGGTTTCGGTAGCGCGCTGTGTCCGTTGGCGATGTTGATCTTCTGTAATCTTTCCAGTTTTTTGTGTCCTTTCTGTCCATCTTTCTCTCATTTGCATGGTGGTAAGGCCTTGGATGGGCAGATCTAGATTGTTGTAACCCCGACGTTCTAGTTTCATAGGAGACTAGTTTTTCCTAGCGGGACGGTGTTCTTTCCCGTCTTTTTGATCTGTATAGGTCTTCAGTCTGTGATTTATATCTGTATTTTTTTTTTGCTGCCGGGGTTTTGTTACTTTCCAACTGGCTCTTGATGTTTTTTGCGGTGTGATCTCTGAGAGGATGAAACCTTCTTGTGCCACTTTTGCGTATGCCTCTTGAGGGACGGTTTGAAGCGCTGAGTTCCTAATATGGAGATAGGCCTTCGCTTGATTATTTCTGTGATACGGCTCAATGAGCGTAAAATCGTCAGATTTAAGTGTATTAAGTATATCGACCCGTTTGAGGATTTTGAGGACGGATCTCCTATTCAAGATCATATAGTGGTCTGCAGCTGGTTTTTGTTCAATCTTGAAGAGTCGCACTGAGTCGAGGATCTTTTCGTTAGCTCTTGCGGAAGTTTCCTGTTGGTTTTTAGATTGTGCTAGTTTTTCCTTATTGGATGGCGATCTGCTTGAGATGGAAGAATTGGTGGATTTTAGTTTTTCGTATAGTTGTTCAATACTCAGATCCTTCGGCTGTTTAGGATCGTTCTTACCCTTGTCAACATGGCTAAGTATAGGTATATTTCTTTCTTCTTTTTTTGATGGGGATTTGGTTTTATCGGAATGTCTGTTGAAGTCTCCCGTCGTGGTAACAGAATCAGTGATTTCTGTTAAATCCTCATGTTGAGAGATGTCTATCAGTGAACTTTGGCACATGAACTCCTCGACAGAGCGAGGCGATTGAATGGGCTGGTTTACGTCCATAGAGCCATTTTCGTATTCCATTTCTTTATCTGTTGTATGGATTTATGTCTCTTTAGAGGTTTCCTTGGAAGTAGATGGTTGCTCTATTGTTGGTTCAAACTGTCTCTTGGCTGAGTCTGATACTGGAGTTTTTGTTAACTTCAGTAGAGGTTGGTTAGAAGATGTGGATTGCGTTTTTTTGGAATTTATTTTTGTGAGAACAGTTTTAACAGGCTCAGCTGTTCTGTGAGGAGATTTAATTTTTTCTTTAAGGAAGAGCGGGGCTGTTTTTGTATGATGTATTTGCGCTGAGGTCAAGATTTCTTTCTCAGCCGGTGGACTTTTTCCAGGATTAGCCGTTTGTAACAGCCGGAGTTTTTCCTCGAGAATTGATAGCTTCAGGTCCCAAGTTTCTCTGTGATTCTTATTAGTTTGCTCCAAGGCGGTGATAAATCCTTCTACGAAAATCAGTTTTGTGTGCATCATTGCCGACACCGTGATGCTGTCTTTTAGTGAATCGTTAATGTTTTCGTAAAGTTTCCCAAAAGGAGCTAAGGATATTGTGATCGCCGACATAATAGTTGCTAGGTCATTTTTTTTTTAAGGGGAATCTTTTGGGTTAGGAGGGATTATTTCACTAAGTCTCCTGTTCCTTAATGGCGAACAAGGACGTGGGGATGAGAATGAAGATTGTTCCAGAGAGAATATACATTCATCTGTTTGAGTGAGCTGATCTTGGTTTTTAGGTTTTTGTATTTGTTTCTCCCACGAGGATTGAGGCTCAGGTTGTTGTTCCGCTGGATGTTTATTACTTAGGACTTGAGGATATTGTGGTACATTACCACTGTCAGGTTTTTTTTCCGGAGATAGTTCGATGGTTTGGGGCAGCAATCCGCCAATTTGCTCTTTTCCTTTCGCAGGTGTAGGAGGTTTGGTATTATTTAGAGCCTCCGTTGGGCCTAAGTTGATCAAACTTAGAGGCGATAATTGAACAGGTTTCCGTAGGTCGGAGATAGGATTTTGGATGTTTTCGTTTAGGGTTGGTTGAGTATTTCTTCCTTTGGTTATTGTAGAAGGAATTTCTTTATTTTGGGAATTGACTAAGTCGGGATCCTTTTTGCTGGTGTCTACTGAATCCGTTGTTTTTATAGCATATGAAGAGGTTTTTCTTGCTTTAGTTGCAGGCGGGAGATCTTGTATTGCTTCCAAGATTTCTGCATCTGAGAGTTCGTTGGCTTCATCCAGTTTTCTTTTGCATTGTTTTTTAAAAAAATCCTTTAGCGCTGAAGATAACAATGGACGAGGTAGAGTTTTTTTCCCTGAATCTTTTTTCTTATGTTTCTTTTTAAGGTTTGGTATTTTTTTAGGTTGGGCATCATGATTTGGGGTCTTAGTAATTACTTTTGGTGCAGGGAATTCTGGGGCCATTACTTCCGCTATTCCCTCGATGTGTTCATTTGAAGTGGTTGTATTGTCTGCTTTGGATGGTCCGGGCGCCGAGGGATTTTTGGGTCCTAAATAAGTGCCCACGTTGTTTTTCCTTTGTGGGCTCTTTAAAGGGGAAAGTTCACTGGTGGCGTGGATTTGGGCTATAATTGAGACCGGCGACCGGTGTGTATCAAGCGTTTTCATGGTTATTGGCGGGCTCTTATAGGGCTCCGTTAAATCAATTGTGGGCTCCTTTGCTGTAACGGAAGATATCGCCAATGAAGACAGGGCATTGCCATGAGGAGAAGTCATCGGCAGCCTACCTTGTGGCTGGGCCTCTGAGTCCATGATGTCGCCATCGGTGCCATCGGTGCCAGACTGGAAGATCTCATGTGGCCCCGCCCCCTCTCGACCGATCACCCAGCCTGCGAGCACAGGTGTAGACGCCGGCGGTCCTCCGACCGCCGGATCGACCGCACCTCTCGCCACCGTCGGGGCCTGGCGGGAAGGTTGGACAGACTGGATGCCGATACGAGAAGGGGAGGAGGAAGTCGGACCCCGCAGGGCCAAAGGCGGAGGGACTGGGGAAAGAGACACATCCTGGCGTCCCGACAAGTCTGCGGGACCATCCACGCCACGACCCCCCACAGCTGGTGGACCGCAGGAATCCGCAAGACCGCAAGAATCCCAGGTAAGCGCATCTTGGTTTATTGCGGGGCACTGAGGGGTCGGTAGAAAATGGTCTACTTCTGAAGTTTTTAAATCCTTGGTAGCACTGGAAGCACTGGAAGCCGGCTTCGTTGGTGAGCCGGAGGATACATGTAGCGAATGTGGCGAATGTAATGAAAAACTGCTCCCACTCCTGCTCCTGCTGAAGGGTTTTTTAAAATCGAAGCATGTTTTCGGGGGTAGCGTGGTGTCGCCGGGACTTTCACTAGCCACCGGTGTCAACGTAATGATCCTTGATGCCTTTAGTTTCATTCCAGGTGGTTTCGCCACCACCGCCGTCTTCGTCGCACCAGGAATTTTGAAGTTACTTCTAAGGAGTCTTTGCTCCGGAGTGAAATCTGGACTTACTTCTTGCAGTTCTTGAGGGTCTTGGAATGTAGAGAGTGTAGAGAGCGTAGGCTCTTCGCTGGATCCGAGAGGTTTCATCATAGGCAGGCTATGAACCGCGGACGTGACCGCGGACTGCCGATGACTGCCTCTACCTCGCCTCTAGCTCCGCTTGCCGCTCCGCTCAGATCACCGGTATATGCTCAATTTAGAGTCGATCATAAGCAGGAGGCTTCCATGACTCTCTGACAAGATAGCGCAGTTGGCGTTTCCTAGAAGACAGAAGGCTCGCTGGCCCAATTCGCTAAGGTGTTGGGGTCGACCTCTTCACCTTTATCTCTGGTGCGCTCTGCCACATCCTTCATTTTTGCTATGTACCCAGTGAGGTCCCGCAGCCTCTCTTGGCAGCTCCTCCAGGATCTGTCCATTCCTTTCCTCAGGTCCTTCGAGGTTTTGGTGACAAAGGTAGTAATTTTGGGATCTAATTCAGGGGCCTCTGCAAACTTTTCCTGACAGGTACAGGCGCGGGCATTCCACTCTCATGCACATCCTAGTTTCCTTGTCCAAAGGCTTCCTGATTCTCTGCGCCATATTCTTTGCCACTCTATGTGAGAACTGCCAATCCTATGATTTGGGGTTTCTATTCCCCTCTGGGTCAAAAATATCAGATATCTCTGTGTCCTCGGTCTCCTGGTGCTTTTCCTTCCTGGATCTTTTACCGCCCCTTGGGGCTGCCTTGCCCTCGTTCATTCTTTTGTCCTCCTCCTGAGGGGAATCTGTAGCTTTTGGAGACCCTCCATTGGTGTCTTCACCTTTGTCGCCCATAATATCCTCCCCTGGGGTGAGGGTCTGGAGGCTTGACACAGCTGACATTTGAAGGAAAGCCTCTTTCAAATTTCTGAAAGAATCAGCCACATCTGGGGCATGTTGCTAGACCCCAAATCTTTGACCCGCGGGAGTAGAAGAGATCTTTCTCTTCCTGGTTGCATTAATCCCCTGTAGGCTGTAGCCTTGCTTGGCAGCCTTTGCGGACGTGCTCACCATACTTGCTCTTATTCTTCTTTCCTAGGATAGACACTAGGGTGGCCAATTATCTTTCAGTGACTGAGGTCCCTCTGCCACTGTCTCCACCAGTGAGTTCATTAGCACCTGTTTAAAACTGAGTGCCAGGTTGCTGTCTATCTGTTCCTCCCCACTCCACTCTGACTCAGACCTCGTGAAAGCTGGTTATATGTGCTGCGTTTCTGTTCCTGAACTAAGCAGGCTGGAGTGGTCGTCCGCTGAACTGTTGGTATAGGACAGGCGAGGTGGCCGCACCAGCAGTAGTGCTACTGATTCTGTCTTGCTCTGGTTGTACTCTTTAGCTCGAAAGGGGTAATAACTTTGCACTATGACTGCTTTCTTGAAGAAAGATTTAATGTCACATGTATTTCATTTTCAGTGTGTCTAGCGCGCTCTTTTGTGTGAATCAATTCCCTTCTCTCTTTCACCATCTGGCGAGCCTGCAGCATGCTCAGTGTTCCCTGTGGTTAGACCGCGATTGGGAGCTATCATGACTGCGTCCCACTCATGCGACATGCTATGAGAGTGTTAATTAGCGTGTTAATTAGCAAGAACTCAGAGGATGTATTAAGACGCCACTCGCTCTTGTGCAAGCTATTTTTCTGAGCATTCTTGGGATCAGTCATCACACGAGCTCCTGTGCTTACCGGGTTCGATGATTGCTCCCGAGTGGGTCCCAGAGAGTGCTCCACATCAAGCACGGGTTCCGCCCTGTGTTCACGGTGGGCCATTACTGCAATGTGACGGGTCGCAAACAAACAAAGTCTGCTTGAAGGCACTGTCATTAGCGCTGCCGTTCCACCCACGTGTTCGGTGTAAGACTAATGCTCCTTGCTACAGTACGCACATGATCACGTGATTTACATATATCCACACATCTAGTCACATGTGAAAATTTTATAATTCTCAATGCTCATCAAATATCAAGCAATTAACAAAAGTAGATGCTCTACAGTACATATAACACTTCTCTTGATGAAGAGCAGAAAAAGAACAGATGGAGTTACAGACAGGAAGTAGTTAAGGGCTTCATGGAGAGGAAGTGAGAAGGACTACAAAGGAGTGACTAAAAGTTTGGGAAATGTAGTTAAAAAAAAAGGAAAGTTTGATTATTTTTCTGTTTAAGTTGAACATGCTGAGGAGTACAATTAAAGAAGTTGAAGCATACTGCTCACCTCTGCTCTTGACATAGAATTACAACAAGAACACAATGTGAGTATGGGAAACACTTCACAGAAAATCAGTTACCTTAAAGGTACAATAGATGATAAACGATGATCATCACTATTAGTTGTATACCTGTGGTCCATGTGTCTCGTCCATCTCGACTGCTTCAGTAGTAGACTCCTTGAACATAACAATACATTCAATTAAGATTGCATAGTAGTCAGAGCATTTAATGTTAACTTCTTTGATCGCAAAGATAACATTTTCCTAAGAAAAGTTGTCTGATTGTTCATTTTCCACCATTAGTTTTCCATACAACACAACAATGGTAAATCACTTGAAGAGATTTTAGTAAAAGCTTTGAAAAAATGTGTTTGTTAAAAAGATAAAGTAGAACATTGGAAGTAAATATAACATTTTAAAAATAATTGATTTTGAAATGTACATGTTGAACTTCACTGATGTCACAGGGAATTCATGTTAGAGTTAGTACCATGCTGTCATTCTTCAAAAATAAACAGACAAAATGATTGACAACAGAAATAAGCTGTATTGTTATATTGATTTACATGATTGGCACTTAAGATCTAATACATGCACATACGATATTGAAGATAAACTATTCCATGTAGTTCTTCCACAATCAAAGTATCCGTCTCCATGGAGGAGTCGGGAGCGAGTCGGTGTGGCCACACTCCCCTGTGAACCGCGTCCCTACGTTGAATTGGTCCCCTTGGAAACAAGCACAAACAAATGGAGTTGCGCGCCAGCGTGCCTCTTTGCTGCTATATTTACAGTTAGTGAAGCAGTAGGTAAGCTCCCGCATTGCACATCTCAGTGTGTTTGAGATATTTATTGAAGAGGGCTATTTTTACTGACCAATACCTTTACATTCAGTTTCGGAGCCTGCACTATCTATCGAGAATGGCATTCCTCTCATTCACATGAGGTAACTACATTACATTTCGTTACTATGCTGGAATCTACTGTGCATCTAGTAGAACTATAATATTCTGTTTTGCGTTTTTCAGAGTTCATAGGGACTGACCGCTCAGTCTTACTACTAAGGTATTTGCATTGGTGTTCTCGACCCTTGTAGACTTTTTGTGTTATTTTACTCTACAAATGACACCATGTACTATTACTCTTTCTCCACATTTTCTCTTATTTGTTTGTTTTATTACATGATGGATGATATTGATTTATATTTCTCATCTGTACTGTTGGACAATTTTGACATTAATTGTATTCCTATAGTATATGTGGTAGGGCTCTGACCTAATGAAGGTGTATACCACCGAAATGTATTGGCTTATGAGCCCTTATTGATCAGTCAATAGCTGGCCTCCCCTACCTGTTTTTTAATTAGAATTCAATTGTTTTTTGTAAGAAGACCGTGAAATAGTTTTTCTGAAGCTCTCCATTACTCTTAATCGATTTTGTGCACCAACTTCGTAAGATGGACTTTCTTTTGTTTGAACTTTCCCAGACTTACCAGTATCCCCGAATGGGGAAGAGAGTGAGAGCGACAGGCTGTGTGGTTTTCACCCAGGTTTGTTGCATATTTCAGATTTTTTTTTATCCCGGTGTCCGTGGAACGTTCCAACCAGTCTGCTCCTCTAAATATATGTTTAATGATCAACAAAATTAACACTAATCAAGCACATTAATGGGATTTGAATTATTCAGTGGTGCCCACCTTCCTCCTTCATCATAAACACAAAACGTACTCATTACTTGGAGAATGAGGGCAAACTGTTGCTCTACGTTTGTGCATCAGTTCCATCATCATTCTCAAGACGGATCTTGTAAGGCAGGCTGCCCTGATGTCATGCAGCTGGGCAACCCATAGCGGAGGAGGTTCTTCTTCGGCTAACGCCAAGCACCCAGAGTTTTCTCTGAAACAGCAGTTCTCCACTAAAGTTGGCATTACCGCACATCAGAGGCACTTACGCCTAGTGGAAACATCTTCCTTGCGAATAGGATCAGGATCCTGTGATTGTTCGTCCCGATTTAGAGTAGATTGCCCATCTATTCTCCTTCTATCTCTCTCAAGCATTTCCTCCTCTGTTCTCCGTTCGTACAGTTAGGGCTGAATTGTTGCCATACTTCTTAGGTATTGAAGACGTATAAAAGCAACAGTGGGACAAAAAGTAAAAATGTAGTAATTTGGCTAAAGTAAAGCAATGTGGTTTTAGTTTAAAATGCGATGTTAAATAAAATGATGAAATGAGACAGACATTTTTCAAAAACCCAAAGTGCAAAGACAAAAGGAATAAGGCCAAACTCTGAAATTTCGCGTTGGCAATTAATGGTTTAGTAAAGACATTTGTTAATTATATAAAAACATTTTAAATATACACTGCTAACACAGTTAATTCATTTCAGGTAGTGTAAGTACCTGTTCTCAGTATGTTGTACTTGGTAGATAGATGAACAGAGCAAAAAGAAGTTGTGGAGGCTAGGAATGAAATAGACTGAAAGGAAGGAAGGAGAAAGTCTAATGTTGTCTGATCAGAAAGGGTTTGTTTTGATTGATTGATTGATATTTTATTTCTATCACGCTCGTACACAAGTGTTTCAGAGCGCGACAAGGCAAGGGAGGGGAACAGGGGAGAACAAAACAGCGATCTTACTAGGCCCAGTGACATTGAGAATGCGCAAGTGCATGGGAGAGGGGGGAAGGGAAAAGTGCATGGAAGGGGGGAGAAGTGGAAAGTGCGAAGCAGAGGAGAAACAGATAAATAACAATAAATAAATAATAAAGGCAACAAACAGTGGTAATGGAGCCAGCAATTTGCAAGTGCTAGGTTTAAGGCAGCAGACAGGGTAGGTGTGATAAGTGCAGGAAGAAAAAGTGGGGGCTGTATGGGTACAGATACAGACCCCAGTGCAAGGGGTGGCCCGGAGGCAGTGCAGCAGGGTGGCAGGATGAGCAGGTACCTGGGCCCAAAGGACAGAGAGTGGCCAGGTGCACGGTGCCAAGAGAGAACAGATCAGCAGGGGAGAGGGGGAGCGAAGGCAGAAGAAAAGCGGAAGGTCTTGAGGTGCTTCCGGAACAGGAGATGGTTCTCCTCAAGTTTTAGAGTGGCAGGGAGGCTGTTTCAGAGGGAGGCCCCAGCCAAAGACAGAGATCTACCGCCAGCTCGTTTATTAGAAAAATGACTGACCCTGAGGGAGTTGGAGGTAGAGGAGCGAAGAGCTCGAGAGGGGAGGTATTTGCAGAGGGATAGCTGCAGGTATTTTGGACCCAGGCCCCAGAAAGCCTTGTGGACAATGCAGAGGGTTTTGAATTTTATCCTTGCATCCACTGGGAGCCAGTGGAGAGATTTCAGAGCTGGAGATATACGATCCCAGGGCTTGAGGCCAAGAACAAATCTCGCAGTCCTGTTCTGGATTAGTTGCAGAGGGCGGAGAGTAGAGGCAGGTAGATTTAGAAAGAGGCTGTTGCAATAGTCCAAGATAGAGAGAACCAGAGCTTGGGATACCATGAGCTTCTGGGGGAAGGAGAGGAAAGGCAGAGTACCTCTGAGGAGGTGCAGTCGGAAATTTGACTTTTTAGAGACCTCAGAGATGTGGGCGGAGAAGGAAAGGTGGAGTCAAAGATGACTCTGAGGTTCTTAGCCTCGCAGGTGCGGGTAGGAGGAGGGCCAAGGGAGGCCGGCCAGAGAGTGAGGGGAAAGGATGGTGAAGGTGTGCCGATGAGGAGGATCTCCGTCTTGCTGGCATTCATACAAAGAAGATTGGCGGCACACCAATCTTGAATGGCAGTTAGGCAATCAGAGATGAGAGAGGGAGAGGAGGTGGCAGAAGGCAGCCAGAAAATGAGTTGAATGTCATCAGCGCAGCACTGGAAATTTGAGCAGAAAATGGCAATGCAGTGGGCGAGAGTTGCCAGGTATTGGTTGAAAAGCCAGGGCGAGAGGTTAGACCCCTGGGGAACACCACAGGTAGAGAGGAAGATAGATGAAAGGAAGGACCCAAGTTGGGAGGGTCGATCTGAGAGGAAAGAGGTCAGTCAGGCCAGAGCCTGATCAGTGATACCCAGGTTTTCACGGGGACGGTTGAGCAGGATGGTATGGTTGACCGTGTCGAAGGCAGAAGAGAGATCGAGGAGGATGAGGACAGAGGGAATGTTAGAGTCAAGGTTGGAGAGCAGATCTTCACGGATGTTCAGGAGAGCCGTTTCCATCCTTCTGGCAGCTCTGAAGCCGGACTGGTGGTCATGGAGACAGCCAACAGAATTGGAATGAAGGTTAAGCTGAGAGATGGCCAACTTTTCCAGGAGTTTGCCAGAAAGGGAGTAATGGAAATTGGGCGATAGTTAGCTGGACAAGAAGGATCAGCAGTGGGTTTCTTGAGAAGAGGATGCACAAAGGAGTGCTTCAGAGGGGAGGGGAAGGATTCAGAGGCAAAGGAGTGGTTGCAAAAATCAGCAAGGGCCGGAGCGAGGGTGTCAATGTGGTCCTTGATACTTATCAAGGAAAGAGGCGTCTTGACATTTGCATAGAGACACTTCAATAGATTGCGCAGAGAGGACAATCAAATTAGACGTGGACTGGTGTTATAATAAGGGGAGGAAGTGTTTAATGATGTTAACTTGAGGGGCGGGTGATCTAATTTACTGCCGCAAGGGCACTTGAACGTAGGGCAATGGATCAAAGGATAAGATTAGCACAAGATGGTGATTTCAGACCTGTGAGGTTTGCATGTGTAAATGTGAGAAAACCGATGGTAAGTCACATTTGAATATTTTTTCAAATTGATCGATATATGCTCTGGACAATAAAATGTTCTGGAAGAATGTCCCCTTTAAACTAGTTTTCGATATTTGACAACTATCTGATGCCAAGAATTGATGACATGATTGAAAATCTGGGATCCGCCAAATCTATATCTACCTTATACCTGACGAGTTATTGGCAGTTATTTTTGTGCCGTGAAACACCTTTTGCTATATAGGCGCATTATACATACTTGTTTATTTGTTTATTTATTTGGTATGGCGCGCAAACCCCAGGGGTAACAGGGTGCAACAGAGAAGAGGAGGATAAGATTACATAAAAACTTAGTTGCATGTTAAGGTACATATGAGTATAAAGCAAATCATTATGTTACGTAAAATCTGGTGAAAGGAAGGGCATATCTACATATATACATACATATATACATACAGTTAATTACATTTCAGTGGGTCATCTAAGGGATATACATATATACAGTCAGGTTGGCTATGGTAGGTGTGAGAGGGCACAGGTTAGTCATATGGATCGTACACATACCCAATAAATAAATAAAATAAATACCATTGAATCCAGCTGACCAGGAAAAGACGGCCACATTAATAGTTTCTTAGGTGGGCTGACAATTGGTGGTAACAATTGGATTGATCGGAGAGTGCATTTGGCCAGATTTGGTTGCTTTTTATTTTCTGTTAAGTACTGCCAATCTTTTGACTTTTGTGGCAGGCTAGTAGCAGATAAGCTGGTGGAGATCTGGGTGCCATGTAAGTTTGTGACATGCATTCTGATTTGAAATTGGAGATCTGTTTTTCAAAGAGACAAAATAAAGTAGGGGGGAGAGCTTCAATTAATACTAAAGCCACCACATCTTTGGTTGTCTCTTTCTCCCCTTCCACCTGTGTATCACTGCTTTTCAACAGCAAAGCTTTTGGTACAGGCTCTGATGGATCATACTATTTCTCTAGATTAAGCCTTGATAAACTCTCTCAAATGTGACCCATGGGCTCCCGAGAATCTCCTAGTGGGATACGGGTAGGTTTGCAGGTTCCTACATACTTTTTTCCAGACCAATCTGCTTGAATCTCCTTTAACAGCCATACATATTTAGTAACTTCAGGTTCAGGCTGATTTATGGCTGAGAAACATACACAAAATAACTTTAAAGGCTTTAGGAACAGAGCAAAGGGTAGGGGATAGGAAGCAATAGGGTGATGCAGGGTGGTGGGGATTAGCATGAAAAATTGAGTCCTGTACTTCTGTGAATATTATCAATGTACAACAGCAAAGCAAACTCTACAATAAGAAATCACAGTGGAGTACTGCACCTACTGCAGAGACCTATGTATAACCTGAAGGTCCCAGGTCTGAATCTGGTAAGCAGAACTCAGTCTATCATCCCTCGGAGGTTAGCCAAATTAGTAAAGATGAGCAGAATTGTAAAGTATCACGGCACACCAGCATAGCCAGTCACATGCCAGGCATGCCTGGGTCTGCTTTTCATCATTCAGAGGTCAACACTGTGCAAATTATTGAGGTTTACAATGTTACAATATAGGAACTTCATAATAGACATGGACTTCTGACAAACCTATAGGGCTGGGGAAGAATCAGCCATGCATTAGGGGGACATGGAGTTTCATCCTGCTGAGTTTGCTTCCTGGAGGACTACTTGGATTATTTATTTAATATTCACACCCAGAGAGAGGGCAGGGGGCCTCCCTTCCAATCGGGGAGCTCGGAGTGCAGGCTTTTTCCTCATGGGAAATCTTGTATTCTAAACCCCCCGAGCAGCAGAAGACTGCAATGTTCCCTGCTACAACCATTTAACTGAGTCTGCCTACCCACTGTCTCCAAATCCCATAAGTTGGGAAATGGCAATATTGCTATTCCTGAAACTAAAAAAACTGTTAGCACCCCGGAAAGCATGTTGGGATGCTAATAGAAATAAACCTCACTGGGCGGAGCATTACTGGGACTGGTAATGTCCAGAGGCTGACAGTAAGGCCTTTGCTTTGCTCGGGCCTTTAACTTGGCCACGCCCACAGTGGCATAAGTAGGAAGAGTACATAGCTGGTGCACATTGACATCAGAAAGGCCAGTAGAACTGAGGCAGAGTCTGTCACATGACAAGTATTGGCGATATAGACTCTGACGATCATTAAAGGAATATCATTTAGTCCCGTAGAAGTTCAATGTTTTTAGCTTTGTTCCTGTGAAACAACGCATAACATACACCTACAGTAAAATGCATGGTGTTGCAGGGATTGAAAAACATGCCCCTGACATTAATTTATATAAAGGACTGTCCAGTACATCATTTGCAAGCAGTCTTGCTGTGCAAGCCAAACAATTTAGATTCTTTTTTCCATGGTTTCATTCAAACGCAGATTTCAACTCTCTTTAAGGGACAGTGATTCCAAATTCCTGTGCACCACAAATACATGAAGTACAACCCTGTCTAAACGGGGTGACCATTTCATTACTGAGTCCATATTGTTTCAGCTTCCAAGGGGCTTTACCTGTCTCTCTTGAAGAAAGAGTGCCTTTGAATGGACTCATGTAACTGTGGTCTGCCTTGCAGAAGGTAGTAAGTGTTGGTGAGGAGGGAACCTCCCATGTGTACATCATCCACTAGTTCGAGGAGGAACTAGCCCCTTGGTCTCCTCACTAGAAGTCCCCAGATTTAGGCAGGACACTTCACCATAGCCCTGTTGGGTATTTTGTGGATATTTGGGTCTTTGCGGTATTTTCTTACCGCCAAAATACCTTTAGCAATAATCACTCTCTGTATTCATACTGGGTCACACATAACAATAATACATTGCATTATTTCAGAATTCAGACCTATTTAGATGATGTGCGCGGTAATTTGCGTGGTTGGTTGGTATAGTGGTTGGTTTATTTGTGGCCCCAATATCCAACATCCCTTGTTTTTTATCTAGATTGTTCTTGATCACTAGAGAGACCTCAGGCCTACATTTTAGGGATACCACATTTTCAGTGTTAGTGTTGTGTGCCACCATGGGCTATTGTGGTATTTTTGTGGTAATTTCCACTACCTTATATATGGTATGGAACTATGTCCAGAGAGTCTCTTTTCCCGTTGGCTCATGTACCTCCAACAGGCTATGCTACAAACAGTCACTCACAACTGTCCATACTGAATAGAATCATGCACACATCTGTTTTAAAATGACAATTGCACTGTTTAAAAATCTACCCACGTTTAAACCTTTTCCCATGCAAAATGAAAGAGAGAAATAATACACACTAGCTATCTGTTTTCAAATATTTTTGTATTATAGAAATTTCTTTTAAACACAGTTTAACTTTTTTTTACAGAAATAAATGAAATGGTACAACATTATTTGTGATAAAATGAACAGAGAGCTGCGAGAATATATTCAATTGGTAACATTAAATATGCTGATAAGGGACTGGGACTCCCTCGAATACACTGACTGAACAGTTTCGCACACTTTCGCACAGCTCCCACACACTTCTGTAATTACCTTAGCTGTTCATCATGAGTTTTCTCCGGCTATTCTCTTTCTGAATTTGGCTCCTTGAAGATTATCCCCAGTGAAAACAAGTGTCTGCCGTTCTCAAGCCGGGGTTATTGCCTGGAACTCTCAGCTTTTGCAGCAGGAATGCCTCAGCCAGGAAACAGGTTCTTCTCCCAGCTCTGCAAGATCTCGATTGTTCTCCCCCTCTCCTCAAGCTTCTCCAGCAAAACTCTAATCACAGCCTCTAGCATGATACTTGCTATGACGCTGCTCCAATCAGAATCAATCATGTCATCTCCTCCCTCACTACACAATGGCTCGCTTATACAGTGGCAATTGTAACAAACTGATTTCCTGTTCCTTCGAGCTCTTTGCTTCCTGTAGTTATGTGGACAGAGCAGCAGAGAAAAAAAAAATGAATGTGTGTTTAAAAGTTCACTTTCAGAGTAGGCCTAATTCTGCAGTGGAGACACATTTTTATTAGTGGGTTATGTTAAATGAAGTTTTATTAGTCAGGTTAGTTATTAATAAGGTTAGTTATTAATTTCAAATGTGTCTCTTGCAACATAGGCATTTCAGGTGAAAAATAGTGTGCATTTTGAATGTGCACATGTGTGCTTTTAACTGTAAAAATAGATTTGCATCTTATATGTAAAAATCGTTTTTGACTGAATAGCCTGTCTTTACTTATATGTCCATGTTATTCTGGCAACACATATAGCAATGCACCACACCCATGTGGTGGTGCTGCATCAAAAAAAAATGCTACCTGTGCAGTAGTGATGTATTCTGTGCTGTAACACGCCAAATATCCTTACATACCCTCCTTTTGTTTTTAGAACTTGGCTACGATCCAAGCCATATCCTAAAAACAACTCGTCCTTTTTTTTTCTTTTAAAATGCATGTGTATTGGGATATCTTTCTCTTCCTGACGTAGCTACTAAAATCAGTAACATTTTCATTTTTACTGATAGCACAATCAACCATCCACCCATGATTAGCACCACGACAGCCAAACCCACTATTGAGCGTTCCCCCCAGGTTCCCCAATTAAATCTTTCCACTTCTATTATCCCCAGATTACTAATTGTAATATTGTTTTTTCTCAAATTCATTTTTATAACATGTCTTTCTTTGTGATTCAATAAATATTCCACATCCGGATCTATTGGAAAAGTATCCCTTTGAAAAAAATTGATATTTTCCACTTGGCTTTCCCAAACATCATTTGTTACATGAAACAATGTTAACCCCCCAATTGACACAATTGTATCCTTTGGAACCTGTAAATAAAAAACATTATATTTCACCTGTATAACCACGTATGTTCCATGGTTTAAATGTACTACCGTCATGTTCTTTAAACAGGTGCTGACCAACCATTTACCTCTGACCATCTTAGCCTGTGCCAGTTCTTCACTCCCCATATTGCTGATAATCACTTCACATCCTTCTGATATACTTGGGTCAGATTTCAAACCACAAATAGCATCTGTGGCATCAGAAACAAACGGTTTACCTGGACACATATAATTTTGTTCTTTAAATTTGACACATGTTTCCAGGTTTGGTATTAAATAAACATCAGGTTCCCATGACTGAAATGCCACCACTTCTGGAGTCTTAATCTTAATAAATTTGTTCTCTTGCCAAAATCCCACGTTGTGTACCCACTTCGTTTAATAAATAAGTTCATGAGCTACATATGGGATGCATAGCAAAAATCCGATCTCTAGTCTTTCCAAGTCCACGTATAACGGCATTGCATTACCCATTTCGAATGCAATTTTTACCTGTATTATATCAATTTCCCTCCTGGTCAATCTTTCTATCATTTGACGAATAATATCCTGCGAAACAAAATACAAGGGGATATGTCCTTGAATCAATTGTGAAACTGCAGTTTGAACTTCTCTCATATAATTCGTTAATAGTCTATCAACAGGACTCATTATGTTCAATATTTCATTTAAAGTTCTGTCATGCTTAAGTATTATTGTAGTCGCCCGTTGCATCACATCTGCTTGTTCATTTAGAATGATTGCAGTTTCATTTATGAATCTTACTTGTTCATCCAGTCCCCCTCTAATCCCATCTAATGTTTTTTGTATTATTTCTAGGTCAATACTCAGTTGATGCGCTTTAGTACTCAGTGTTCCTACTGAAATAGAATTGGCTGTTGATATTGTGGTACCTATTATGGCTCCAACTATAGACATTACCAATGATATTGCGAGCATCACCGCACCTCTCTTTCCTCTCTTCTTCTTAATGTCTGCTGAATTCACAAATGTTTTCTCCAACTGCATTAATATATCTCTTATTGACTGCTTAGTGTCCTCTTTTCTTATTTCCAGCCACTCTTTAGTCTGTTCAATCTTAATTCCGATATTGTTCAAATGTTTTTTAATCAAACTCTCAGGATTCAATGGTATGTAGATATTTTGGAAAATCATCCTTCTATCACTCATGATGAATCCTGGTGCCTCTTCCACCGCGATACCAGACGCTGGTCCAGGTTCAATGACAACCTGTGCTTCTGAATTCTTGAAGATCCCTCCAAATATCATCATCATTAACCATATCATCGGTATCATCTTCAATGCTGATCGCTTTGCAGCCTTGGTCTTCACCCCTCTTTGGGGCTTTCCCGGAATCCGTCCACGTGGGCTCCAGGACTCCATCGTCTCCCGTGGCCTCTGATCCCGGAACCTCTGACCAAATAATGTTAATTTTCTAAATCAAATAGAAAAGAAACAAATTAAGTATATTGCACAATACTAACTTCACCCTTTTTCCAAAAATAAAACGTGCTTGGTAAAAACTGTTCGTTTTTTTTTTTTTTCTTGAAATTAAACAGCATTCAATATTTAATACATTTTCTCTCTGCACACCAACCATGAGCTTCCATTATATATATTTATTTATTTACTTACTTATTTTATATTATCTATTTTTTACATATATTACAGTGTTTGTGTGCCATTATAACAATCAACTTTTTAACTTCTCTGTCACTGCCTCCTGATTGTACCCATTTATTTTCTCTTTTTGTGTTCAAGGGACTTTATGTTGTATTGTGTGCATCAGTGGGTAGTAGCCCCAGGGCTTTCTGTTTCTACATGCTCAAGCCGCCTGATCTCGTGTCTGGGATGGCATGGTTTGATCTGATTTACATGGACAAACTGCTCTATCGCCGTTTAACCTTCATTTTTCAAAGTTTTATAAACCACAGGAGAGACCTTATCTATAATTTGAAATGGCCCCTGCTAGGCTGCTAGAAATTTAGAATTTTTCTGTTTACTTTTTCCAAAATGAAACTTGTACACCTGATCCCCTACACTGTATTCCTTTACTGATGTCTTTTTATCATAATAAGACTTTGCACTGTCAGCAGCTCTTTCCAGATTTATCTGCACAAAAGCAAATGCATGTTGCAAATGCCTCCTCAATTCATCAATATATTCATGAACTGTGGCTGCACTCACAAGTGTTTGCTCATGTGTTCTGTATAGTAGGTGTTGTGGTAACACCATTTTCCTACCTGTCAAGACCTCATGGGGGCTAACACCTGTTGCTTTGGCAGGAGTTGATCTGATTGCCATCAAAACCAACGGTAAACGTAAATCCCAGCTGGAACCTGCTTCTGCCACGAATTTCTTTAAAATATCCACAACAGACCTATTGCTTCGTTCAACTCCACCTGAAGAGGCCGCCCGATATGCAATATGTAGTTTTCTTTTCACACCCAGTATTTGCCATACCTTACTCATTAGAGTACTTGTGAAATGACTTCCTCTGTCTGACTCAATTCTTTGTAGCAACCCAAACCTTGAGCACACATGGTTCACCAGCGATGTGGCTGCTGTTTGAGCACTACAATCTGGTGCAGGAATGCATTCAATCCACTTTGACATCAAAAATACCACACTTAAAATATAACGGTTTCCTCTGCTCGACCTTTTTAAAGGCCCTACATAGTCTATTTGCAAATCTGACCATGGAAGAGTTGGGCCTCTTTTCATTAATGGGGCTCTATGCATTGGTGAAGCAGGTTTAAATTGGGCGCATACTAGACATCCTCTAGTATATAATTCCACATCTTGGGACATATGTGGCCAGTAAGCATAATCTTTTAGTATTTCTAATGTTTTTTTGTGAACCTCTATGGCCTGCAGTTATGGCATCATGTGCATGGTGTAGCATTAGCCCTCTGAATGAAAGGGGTACCACCCACTGTATTTGTCCTGTTATGGACTCTAATTCGTGTTTTGTTCTTTAATAGCACCCTCAACTCTTCTTTTCCCATACAATCATTTTCTGTTAAAGGATTTTGTTCATGATCTATCAAATGATTATAATAGATTCCCAAAATTCGATCATTCTTTTGTGCCTCAATCAAATCTTGGTCTGGCGTGTCATGACTCCACTGTACCACTGGTTGATCTACCTCCTTTGGTGCTTTAGAACGTGTTACTGCATCAATTTGTATTTCACCCATTAAATAATCAATAGGTAGCAATTCTCCCATTACAGCCCCAATCTTAGCCAGGTGGTCTGCCTTATCATTTCCCTCCTTATCCTCTCCTGGTGTTTTTAAATGCCCACAAATTTTTCTCCAGTATATTGTTAAATTATTCTCTGACACCAATTTGTCTATGGCTTGTATCATTTTCCATGTTTAAGTGGCTTTTTGTTGTATGTAACCATGCCTCTTGCTTTCCAACCAGGCAAATACTCCACAAAGCTATTCCGTGCATAGTCAGAATCAGTCACCAGGACAATTTCACTGAACTTTTTATCAACTCCAGTAGCAATTGCTTTATAAATGGCTGCCAATTCCGCCACCTGACTGCTCCTAGCTCCAATCCTCATCCCTATACTGGGGACACCTTCACATTTCAACCAGACATTTCCTATTCCTGCCACTAATTGTTTATTACTGTCATTTTCAATGTGAAAAGCACAACCATCCACATATACAGTTGGCAATTCCTTGCATGTTTTTTCATCAAAAGCTTTGTGTGGTGATTGTTCAAATTCCTGCAAACTAGTTTCCACTTCCATTTCATTTGGTATTTGTTCAGCTGCGCAGTCATGTAAGTCAGCTAACCCTTGAGCAATTGGGTTCTTTTCATTTTGTCCATATCTCACTTCTACAGGAAAACCTTGTAATGCCAGCGTCCATGAAGTGATTCTGGACTGCGCTAGATTACCTGATCTAATTCTTTTACTCTCTAAAAATTGCAAAGGTTGATGATTTGTTTCAATAATCACCTTTTCTCCCTGAACAATGGGGCGGAAACGTTGTAGCGCCCACACAGTGGTTAATAGGGCCTTTTCACATTCATTAAATTTCATTTCAACTTGGGAAAATGCCTTACTTGCATAGGCAATGGTTTTGTGATTCAAATCGTGTTTTTGTGATAACACTGCTGACATACAATGTTCAGAAAAACCTATTTCTATAAAGAAATCCCTGTCCTTTATGGGATATGCTAAACATGGTGCCTTTACAAGACATTCCTTTAATTTAGCCACTGCATCAGACTGCTCTTTTTCTCATTTCCAGGGAGTATTCAGTTTAAGCAGTTTAGTCAATGGTTGAGTGATTTCTGCATAATTTTCAATGAACTTTCTGTTATAGCCTGTCATCCCTAATAAGCTTTTTACTCCTTTCATATTTTTAGGATCTTTTAATCTTTGCATGGCCTCTATTTTCTTCTTTTGTGGATTTAGCCCATGTTCAGTCACTTCATGCCCTAGAAAGTTCACTTTTTTCTTGCACCATTGTGCTTTTTGCAAAGATACTTTGGCGCCTGCTTTCTGCAATTGGCCAAGCACATGTCTTATTTCATCAAAATGGCTTTTCAGGCTTTCATTTTTTATCAGGACATCGTCCACGTAAACTATTGTTCCTCTTTCCGCTGCATCCGGCATGGCCTTTCTCAAAAATATGCCAAATTCACTCCCACTATTGATGTACCCGAATGGAGCTCTAAGCCAGGCGTATTGAGTCCTGTCAAATGTAAAGGAAAATAAATGTTGTATCTCCTCTGCCAATGGCATGCACCAATATCCAGAGGTGAGATCTAATGTGGTAAATACTTTTGAACCATGTACCTGAGCTAGGCCCTGATCAGTGAATGGCAGTGGACATCTAGATACTGGTACTCTTTTATTTAACTCTCTCAAGTCTGCACATAGCCGCCATTGACCATTTGGCTTTAACACACCTAAAATAGGTGTATTGGATGTGCTATGAATGGGCCTGATAATTCCCCGCGATTCCAAATTTTTAATAATCTCTGCCAATGATTCTAAACATGCCAGCGGTAGTCTATACTGGCGTACAAACACTGGACCTCTGTTACACCCTTCTGGTAGTGTGGCCACATGTAAATCAGTTAAACCACAATCATAAGCATCTTTTGCAAATACATCCTTAAACTCCATAAATATCTCCCTCAGACTGTCCCTATCCTCATTGCTGTCACACGCATCTGCTAAGGAGATCTGCTCTTCTACCATTTTGGAAAATTCTGGAAAATCTTCTGGTAGGGGAATCTCGGCGCTTTCCTCTAACTGTGTGGCTGTGTCTTTTTGTAAAGCTGCCACTTTTAAATATTTTGGCATATCAGCTTCCACTTCAATGGGCTGATTTTCTGTTTCATTTTCATTTAAATTAAATATTATGCAATCCTCTTGATGGCAGCACACTGTCTCATTTGAATCATAAGGATACACAGAATGAATTTTAAATATTCCTTTGGGCTGAGAGTCCAGGTGTTCTGGTAACTCACCCTTGGCATCTACATACTTTTCAGGAATATTTCCAATCACCATGTTATTTAAATCTGCCGTATAATGTGATTTTTGTATGGCCATTCCTAATGGGGAGTTCTCCTCTAAATGAACATCCTGACAACATTTATTATTTACCATAATTTCTACAGATCCTTCACCAATATCTACCAATGGAATGTATTCATAATACAGGCCTTGCTGTTTTATGGATTCATTCAGGCATACAAATGCATCAGAGCCTTTCATCTGCTGTCCATTTTTGCATTTCAGTGTTATTGCAAACTGTTTTGTAAATGCAGGAATAATAGTATCTTTCCTCATTTGTAATTCGATTGCATAAGGAACCAGTTGTGCACAATGATAAGCCCTTCTTTTGTCTTCAAATTCAGGTGCCGGACCACCTAGGCGTGACCATATTTTTTGATTAAGGAAATCTAACACCATACACATTCTGTGCATGATGTCGTTGCCCATGTAAAATTCATTTTGTGCTCCACTCACTATCCATACATTATGGTAAATTGTTTTCTGCCCAATGCTAATTTTAAGCATGCATCTGCCTGCAATTCGGTTTTCAAAGTCTGGACTGTCCAACCCAGAAACATATTGGTTTTTAATCCTAAATTTCGGGATTTCTTCCCTCTCCATTATTTTTTGCAACATTTTCTCATTAATGAAACTCCTTTCATGTCCAAGCGCTAAAGTGGCTTTTATTGTTTTAAAATAGTCATTTATACCAACATGAACCCATGGTTGCTCAACTTCCATGTGTATTTCTGACAGAGTGGTAATGTGTTTTTCTGAATCTGTTTTAGGAGCAATATTCTGTTTGCATGTTTTCTCTTTTAAATAAAAACGTAATGTGTGCTCATCTATGGCAGTCTGCCAATTTTTCCTTGGGTCCAAGTATATTTGTACAGGTAGTTTTTCATTGTCGTTCTGCATTTTGTCTTGACACATTAATATAACAGTGACACTAGGTATGCAACTATTCTGGAGATATACCTACACAGCATCATTTGTTTTGGCAACAGTATGACATTCATTTATGTTGCTGTTTTGTGATTTTAGTTTCTTAGGCCTCAATGTTTTTTTGGTTAAGGACCACAGCACTCCATTCACCCCATCTATGAGAGGAGACAATTTTTTCAGGCAATCTGTCCCCATCAGAAATGGAATTTTCTTAAATAGATGTGATCAATACCTCTTGTTTCATTCTGTGCTTTCCTATTTTTATGTCAACCTCAGTTACACCTATGATGGGCACCTCCTCCCCATTAAAGTTATGCACTGGACCTTGATTTTCCTTCACTGTGATCTGACTCTGTGGGGGTCTCCCTTCATTGATACTCTTTACCAGCTCCTTGGACATAATTGTGGCCTGTGCGCCAGTGTCAATCATAGCAAAGGTGTGGCATTTTTCTTCTACAGTGATGGGTGCATAATATCTGTCCTCAACTTCCTCTAATACACATAAGAAGTGTGAATTCTTACTGATTTCAGGGCTCACCTTTCTCAGGCCTTTTTCACTTTTGGCTAAGCACATTGGTAAATGGAAAGACATTTTTCCCTCCTTTTTACCCATTTCTGCGCGAGAGACTTTATTCATTTCTCCATGGTCAGAGGTTTTTTGGAGTGTGGCCACTGTTCGCCCATCCATCTGGGTAACATCAGAGACCACACTACAACCTTCCAACTGAACATGTGTAACAACATCATTCAGCAATTTGCCATTTTTTTTTCTGTGCATTTGTGATCATTTAGTGTGATACCAGCCCTTTCAGCCTCTTCAAAAATATGTGGCTCAAAGAATTCTTCAGGTGATTGACTTGTACCCTCATTTTGAGTATTTCCTTTTTCTGCCAGTGTTTGGTCATTGTTTTGCTTGCCCAGGGAAGGAGCTATAGCATCCCCACTTACTCCATGTTCACTGGTATTCCCCATGCATGAGTCATTTTTCTTAAATCTGTCCCTTTGTTCTTTTGGAATTCCTAATGTTTCTTTTTCATTTGTGCAAATCTTTACTGTTTTATTTAGCTCTAGGTTAAACCATAGCTCTTTTTTAGAAGTATTTGCACTTTCTGTCACAAGTTCATTTACTGGCACTTTCACATTTAATCCATTAGGCATCTCAGAGTCGTTATGCAAAATTATATCAGAGCAATCTGTCATTTTGGCACTGCAGTTATCATGAGTACTTAGTCACTTTTCGGAAGCCCCCCGGTCATTGCTATGGCCATCAGCCCCCTCTTTGGAAGGTTGTTTTTGCGCTGTATAGAGCTTTCCTATTTGCTCAGCTAACATTTTCACTTGGGCCTCAAGGCACTGGAACCTTTCCATCTCTCTAGAATCCTCTTTCTGTAGCCTAGGTCGATATTGGTTGTTTTCCCCCTGATTGGATCTATTCTGATACCTCTCAGGTAATTGATGTCGGTTGGGATGGTTTCTGAACTCTTGATTCATTTGTGGAGGGGAGCGGGTTGCACCCATCCTTTGATTATAGTCCCCTGGTGGGGAATCATTGTACTGACGTGGATTGTAGTTCACGTTTTGCCTCATGTCCTGTCTCTCAGATTGTGGGTACTGGCCCCTATGTAGATTTCCATTATCAGTAAATTGATCCACATATCGGGGTCTATCCTGATTACCATATATCATGGTGTTGCGATCAAATCTGCTCTGTGTCCCCAATGACTGGTAGGGACCATCATTTCTTTGATCTTGATTTTGTCTCTGGTTATTGTTCATACCTGCCATATCAGGCCGATATCCTACCCGGGGTCTGTCCCCTAAATACCTAGGGCTGATGTAGCTCTCCCTATTACTAGGATCATGTGATTGGAACATTGGTACAGGAAATGGCGATCTTTGTTGATTACCCCTTTGTTCAGGTGTCACATTATTTTTACCTTGGCTTTGAGCAGACTCAAGGGACATTTTGGCTGACCTGATTTCCATTACTGTGGCTGAGGGTTCTTTAGATTTAGGTCTAGTATCTTTCATTTTATCACTTTCTCGACCCTGACAATAGAGTACCTCATATAGTTTTGTGCTTTGATGTACAATCCATTCAAGGGACTTGTCACGGTCAAATTCACGGACCAATTGGGATATGATGTCTTTCTGTAGCCCATAGAAGTATGCCGTTGTAAACTCATTGGAATTTGGGTCAAAAGATACATCAAAGCGAGAAAATGCTCTTTTTAAGTCTTGTAAAAATTGGCGAGGGGATGTATTAGGTCCAGCAGTAATTGTGTAAGCGACTTTCTTTGCCTCCTCCAATGACTGAAAAGGAGAAAAATGACGCCTAATTTCTTTTTCAAACTCCACCCAGGTCATATTCTGCTGTTCATTTAAACCCCTTATGATGCTGGCCGTCGGGGCATCTAAAGTTAAATGAAAATATTGTCTATACTGTTCCTTAGGTATCTGGAGTGCTTTAAAAATGTCATGCACACCGCTTCTAAGTGATCCTCAATACAGCATTCACCTCCCTTTTTAAATGGTTTGATCAGGGCTTTAATGGATTTCATTATTTTTATGGGGCTACTTGTTGCAATGCATGGAATTGCACTATTTTGTGATTCAATCCTGTTTTCAGGTGTATGAGATTGGTGGCTGCCCCCAATAGGAGTATCAAATCCCCCAAGGGCGCTGCAACCAAGTTCAGTCACCGGCCCAGTCACTGGAGCACTAGCTCTTTGGGCAGAACTAGAATTCACCTCCACTCCATTGAATGTGGTACCCTGCCGCCTCTCCTGGGACCTGGGAATGCACATTTGCTGTTCTAAGTCCTTACACTTTTTAAGGAGTCTGTTTGCTTCATTTTGCAAATAGTTATTTTCATCACTCATCTTATTAATCACCTCCTGCATGTCGCACATTTGCAATTGGCATTCATTGAACTCTTTATTTCTCTTGTCTCTTTCTTGAGTCATTTTAATCATTTCTTGTTCTGCACTCTGGAGATCACATTCTTTTTCACAATGGTCTTTTTGTAAAATCTGCATTTCTAAAACAACCTCATCTTTATCCTGTCTAATGTGGTCCACTAAAGCTTTTAAATGTACCAATTCTTGCTCACTGTCTTCAAACTGTCTCTTGCTTTTGCACAATTGAGAATCAAAATCCCTGCATTTTAACTGCATGTCTTTTTGGCATACATCCAATTCTGCTCTTAACATTTCCTGATTTTTACTTGCCCCATCTAATTCAGTCTTTAACCTGTTAATTAGTTGGGTATCATTTTCCTGCATTCGCAGGGACTTATTCAAAATAAACCATATTTTGCTGCATAGCCGTATTAAACAGTCTTTCTCTACGCTTTTATCGGCTGCATTCAATAATCTTGTAAGACCTGAATTATGCTGCCTTCTGCAAAAATATTGTCTAGTTTTTCTTTCTGCACCTCACCCTGAATGCGGTCACGCCATTCTAAGGTGCTATTCGACGACCACATCCCATGTGCAAACAACTTTGCCTCTAAATATTGCACTAGGTCTGAAAATGTGGTTTCCCTTTGTGACATTCTGAAATTCGTTTTTAGTGGCACACTGCTATTATAAAATGGGTTCCCTTCAATGTGCAAATGGCAGTGTGAGACACGCTTGCCACGCCCAGTAGGTACTCTATGATCACTTTCCCGGCCTGCAACGCACCATAAATATGTTGGGTATTTTGTGGATATTTGGGGCTTTGCGGTATTTTCTTACCGCCAAAATACCTTTAGCAATAATCACTCTCTGTATTCATATTGGGTCACACATAACAATAATACATTGCATTATTTCAGAATTCAGACCTATTTAGATGATGTGCGCGGTAATTTGCGTGGTTGGTTGGTATAGTGGTTGGTTTATTTGTGGCCCCAATATCCAACATCCCTTGTTTTTTATCTAGATTGTTCTTGATCACTAGAGAGACCTCAGGCCTACATTTTAGGGATACCACATTTTCAGTGTTAGTGTTGTGTGCCACCATGGGCTATTGTGGTATTTTTGTGGTAATTTCCACTACCTTATATACGGTATGGAACTATGTCCAGAGAGTCTCTCTTCCCGTTGGCTCATGTACCTCCAACAGGCTATGCTACAAACAGTCACCCACAACGGTCCATACTGAATAGAATCATGTACACATCTGTTTTAAAATGACAATTGCACTGTTTAAAAATCTACCCACGTTTAAACCTTTTCCCATGCAAAATGAAAGAGAGAAATAATACACACTAGCTATCTGTTTTCAAATATTTTTGTATTATAGAAATTTCTTTTAAACACAGTTTAACTTTTTTTTACAGAAATAAATGAAATGGTACAACATTATTTGTGATAAAATGAACAGAGAGCTGCGAGAATATATTCAATTGGTAACATTAAATATGCTGATAAGGGACTGGGACTCCCTCGAATACACTGACTGAACAGTTTCGCACACTTTTGCACAGCTCCCACACACTTCTGTAATTACCTTATCTGTTCAGCATGAGTTTTCTCCGGCTATTCTCTTTCTGAATTTGGCTCCCTTGAAGATTAACCCCAGTGAAAACAAGCGTCTGCCGTTCTCAAACCGGGGTTATTGCCTGGAACTCTCAGCTTTTGCAGCAGGAATGCCTCAGCCAGGAAACAGGTCCTTCTCCCAGCTCTGCAAGATCTCGATTGTTCTCCCCCTCTCCTCAAGCTTCTCCAGCAAAACTCTAATCACAGCCTGTAGCATGATACTTGCTATGACGCTGCTCCAATCAGAATCAATCATGTCATCTCCTCCCTCACTACACAATGGCTCGCTTATACAGTGGCAATTGTAACAAACTGATTTCCTGTTCCTTCGAGCTCTTTGCTTCTTGTAGTTATGTGGACAGAGCAGCAGAGAAAAAAAAATGAATATCCGTTTAAAAGTTCACTTTCAGAGTAGGCCTAATTCTGCAGTGGAGACACATTTTTATTAGTGGGTTATGTTAAATGAAGTTTTATTAGTCAGGTTAGTTATTAATAAGGTTAGTTATTAATCTCAAATGTGTCTCTTGCAACATACGCATTTCAGGTGAAAAATAGTGTGCATTTTGAATGTGCACATGTGTGCTTTTAACTGTAAAAATAGATTTGCATCTTATATGTAAAAATCGTTTTTGACTGAATAGCCTGTCTTTACTTATATGTCCATGTTACTCTGGCAACACATATAGCAATGCACCACACCCATGTGGTAGTGCTGCATCAAAAAATAATGCTACCTGTGCAGTAGTGCTGTATTCTGTGCTGTAACACGCCAAATATCCTTACAGCCCTCACACTGATTTATGGAAATATGCTTTCTAGTTCATTAAATATGGCCATTGTCCTGTTCCCGCTATCAAAGTCAACGGGAACAGCCTTACTGTGCAGGATATGTCCAAAGTGAGCCAGAGTTAGGCAGTACACTTCACCATAGCCCTCACACTGATTTATGGAAATGTGCTTTCTAGTTCAGTAAATGTTGACAGTGTCCTCTTCCTGCTATCAAAGTCAGCGGGAACAGCCTTACTGTAAAGGGTATGTCCAAAGAGAGCCTTGAATATTTATTGTGCATTTGTAAGGCGCACATACATCAAGTAAATTGTGCTTCAAAGCGCCCACAGGTCATCAGCAGGGAGGGAACATTTGATTTTGATTTTGAATTTATACCACGCTCGAAACTGACCAAACCGTATAATGGTGCAGATGATTTTTACTAGAACAGATTACAGGAATTGTATTCATAGACACATTCTGAACAGAGGTGAGGCTCTAACCAGTCCCTAATGACTAAAACTTCTTTTAAACAAGAACGTTTTTAGACCTTTTCGGAACTTAAGCAGGGAATCCAAGATCCTAATTTCCCTGGGTAGGCTGTTCCATAGTCTAGGACCATACACAGAGAATCTTCTATCCCCTCTAGGCACACATGTAGATGAGGGAATAATTAACAATGCTTGGTCACTTGAACGTAGACATCTGGACAGATGGTAGTACCTAAGCTTATCCATAAGGTCATCTGGTGCCATGTTATTCAGACATTTGAAGACCAGACAATCTATTTTAAATTTTATCCAGTCTTCAAATAATAACTAGTGCAGAAGCCGGCGAGAATTAGAGACATGAGAGGTTTCATTTAATCCGTAGATCAACCTAACCGCTGCATTCTGTGCTCTTTGCAGTCTGCTAAGTTGTTTTTTTTGGAATGCCCACCAATTCGTAAGTGCTCCCACTACCTGTGCATGGTTTTCTATCGGGATATAGGGAAGAGTTTGCCGTAGAAGCCTCAGGGATAAAAAATAGCCTTCACCTTGGCTCCAACCTGGCTTTCAATACCCACATTGTCCTGCCAGATGCAGCCAAGGTTTATGACTTTGGTGGAAAATGTAAATTGAACTCCCAACAACTTAGGGAGTGGTTTATTTTTTATAGTAGCCGTAAGATACTCAGGGCCAAACAAAATAAACTCTGTCTTGGTGGCATTTAGTTGCAATTGATTAGAAGCCATCCACTAACTAATCTCCTGCAGACATTCACCAATCTTGACAAAGGTTTCACTAACCTTGTCAATTTTAATGAAAATCTGAATATCGTCTGCATAAAACTGGGAGCTGATTCCATGATGTCTCAGAATTTCCATGACCAATCGGAGATATAAGTTAAAAAGGAGTGGCGACAATTAAGAACCCTGTGGAACCCCACAATTCACCATACTAGGGGCTGATTTAAAGGCACCCAGTTTAACACATTGTTGGCGCATCTCCAAAAAGGACCTGGGGACAAAAGGCAAATATAACAGTGAAGAGAAGGAAAGAGGCAGTCCTACTAGGCCCTGTGAGCATTTACAATGTGCAAGTGCAGAGAGGGAGAAGGGACGAGAGAAAGGGGGTAAGTTCTAGGTGTTCGACAGAGGAAGTGCCAGGAGGTAAGGTAAGTGCCTGGCAGAGATCACTTAATGAGGGTGGTTAGCTGACAAAAATAAGTGAGACAGCACAGGCTACAGTGCACCCAGAGGCAGGTGCTGGAAGTGGGCATAGGCTGGAGGTGATTGGGGGGGTGGCCAGGACCCAGAAGGAAACAGGAGGGCCCTGGTCCTCAATCTCAGTGACTACGGTGTTTAGCAAGGGAGGGAGAGGAGAAAGGAGGACGGGAAAAGGAAATCTTGGGGAGATTCCGAAATTTAAGAAGTTCCGGCTCAAGACAGAGAGGAAGGGGGAGGCTGTTCCAGAGGAGGGAGGCAGCTGAGGAAAGAGATCATCCAGCAGCTCGCTGTTTAGAAGCGCTTGACACAGAGAGATACATTTGTTTGTAATTAAACTTTTGTTTTTTTCCTGCTGTCTTGGGTACCAAGATCCACATGTTGTAGATAGAGGCATATTGTTTTAATTATTCAGTGTTTACAATTGTATTACTTTATTTTTTGTTACACAAAATGAAATAATGTGTTTTCATGTTTGTAAGTATTTATTAAAATAAACAATCTTTTCTAACTCTACACATGTTTATGCATACAACAAATTAGTGTCTATAGGCTTAATTGGCTGTACCTGAGACATGACTACAGGAAGGTAAATTATTGTTAGGTATGGAGCTTCTGAACCGGCAGGATTGATGATTGTTGAATCATGCAGAAAGTTGGTGCCAGAGGAGCGTAAAGATCTGGGGGGAGAGTATTTAGTGAGAGCCAGTTGAAGATAGCGTGGCCCCCGGACCCAGAAAGCTTTATGAGTGATGCAGAGGGATTTGAATTTGATCTTTGCAGCAACTGGGAGCCAGTGGAGAGATTTTAAGGCTGGAGAGATGTGGTCCCTGGGCTTGAGGCCAAGGATAGGTCTTGCAGCCCTATTCTGGATAAGCTGGAGGGGACATAGGGAGGATGAGTGTAGGTTAAAGAAGAGGTTTTTGCAGTAGTGCAGCCTAGAGAGTACCAGCGCTCTAGAGACATTGAGCTTCTGGAGGAAAGTGAGGAAAGGAAGGTTTCCTTTGAGGTGTTGGAGTTGAAAGTGGGCCTACTTTGTCGAAAGAGAAATTATATCGTACCTCCTAATGTAATAAATATATGCATATTGGCCTACGCCAAGCTGCTCGTAAGTCGCTTGCGAAGGAATCCGTGTTGCAAGGTCCTGACCTTAAAGTCAATGTAAGCCGCCATTTAAGGTCAATCCGCCATTTTAAGTTCACTTTGTAGAAGTCACCTTGTGAGTTAAAATGGTGGACAATGTCATTCCAAAAATACAACATGGCCGTCTTGACCTCTGTACCTAGCTAATATGTAACTTGCCTGCAGGCCACTTGTTGAGGTCGTGAACTGAGGCCTTGTCCTTCGTTGACCTGTGTGTAAGGGATTACTCGTGCAATGAAACGAATCCACGAGTATACGATAAAGACAATGTATTCAAATACTGAACGTAGAGCTCTTGTTTAAACTACATTGTATTAATGTTTAAGAAGACTTACATGGAAAATCCCAGAATTCACATTTGCATTATAGGCTTGTTGATATATGTATTAAAAGCAAACCAGTTATATGCAGATGTTCGAGACTCGGCATGAACCCTAGATCGGTGATGTATTAATGGAATATTAACCCGAAGTGGGGCTGGACATTGTGCTCACAAAATGTATAAAAAGCCAATGCATTCTAATGTACAGCGTCTCTCACTGAACACATTGAACCACGCTGGAGTTCATTGTGATGTACTGAGGGCCGATAGCTATCTGATTTTGCTCTGTTTTTGTAACTGGATTCAGTATAAAATAAAGTACTTGGTATGTTCCTTTGTAACCCGTGTTCGGTGTGTTTCCTTTTGGGGTACTTAGCCTCGATATTTTGAATTTGATTTCACAGTTGGCGCACGAATAGGGACCCTCAAGATTGATGCCGGATTGTCAAAGGTTGATACACGCTATTGGACCGGGATCGGACGGTGTGACAAAAAGGGGCCCCACTGAACGAGACGCGACACCTCAGCAGTGCTGCACGAACCGATCCCTGGACGTTTAGCTTGTGGTCCGAGACAGCATCTTGACGAGGGTCCACATATCGAGGCAGACAGATTTGCCGAAATCACCATACACGAGGTAAGATTAGTTAGGTAAGATTCTTTGAAATCCGATCGGACCTCCTTAGGTTTGTTCAGGTGAGTCGTGACCCGACTCTTAATTCAACCCTGATAATTTGAATTTGGCGCATTGTATCTGCAGACACAATTATTGACCAGGTAACACCAATAATTTGATATGACTGGGAAATTGTCTACCTGCTTCAGGGTGTTGTTCCGCAGCGATAGACAATCTTTGGAATTTAGCCGCCCTGCACCACAGGAGGGGTCGCCGGTATGTACTATGTACTGTAAGCATGGCATTGGAAGTATAGTATTTAATGACATTTGGCACAGACAAACCAGACATGCCTCCGAACTTCAGTGGACAATCAATGGCAGTTTTGAGATCCCTCGTATTGAGTATTTAGAGTCAATTTCATTAAAGAAAAAGGCTGGACCTGCAGCATTTGATGTTTTGCAGAATTGGAAAAAAGAAGCGTTGCAGCAACTTAAAAGTAGAGAAAAACATGCGCGCCGTCATAAGACGAACTCCGAAAAAGCATTATTGTATGACCAGGATAAACATTCTGAATCGACTAGGAATATGGATAGGGCTTTCTCACTTGGAATTCAAAAAATGTATCCTTCCAAAGACATCCATGCTTCCGATGAATTTATAAATAAATTGTTAAATGAACAAAGGCCTGGTGCCTCTGCTTCACCTCCATATGTTCCTCTTCCCACTGCTTTGCCTCTTCCTCCTGTTATTCCTGCTCTACCTGCTGTTTTCCCGTTGCTCCTCCTAATGTTCCCCTTCCTCCAGCTCCTCCACCTCTTCTTATCGCACCAGTTACAGTGCCTTCATTGAATTTGCCTGCTCCCTCTCTTCCAAGTGGTCCTGAGCCGCTTGTAATCGATCGAGGTGCAGGGTCAAAGGTTGTCACTCGCAATACTGTACCAACAGAGAAGAAACGTGAGTTAATTGCATGGGCTAAGTATTGTATGGAGAAGGATGATCAAGCAAATGTTTTTGCCTCACTTTGTAATATGGATAATTTTCCTGAGAAAAATGTTTTTATTGAAGGTTTAGGGATTCAGTTATGTGTAATGTGGGGAAAGTTAAATAATACAGATCTGCCGCAAGGGTTAAGGGATCTAAATACTTTAGCGTTTTCTGGAGACACTGTGGAGAAAGTAAATGAGCATGTCGAGAGGTTATTTGGGTATAGAAAGGAGTAAGAAAAGTTGCAGAATGAGGATGACGAGGAGGAAAGTATGTATGTAAAGAAACGGTTCCTTCCTTGTCGTAAATCGATATCTTAGGAAGCACGAATTTGTATGGAGGACGCACTTAGATGGATTTCGGATATGTCGATAACTCCAGTTGAAGTATATGACACATATAGTGGTTGTAGGTCAACTGGTGGAATCTAAATGGTGGACAGGACAAATGGTCAACAGCAAAAGGTCGACAGGTCAAAAGATCAAATTTTTTCTGTTTTCACTTTTTTTTTTTTTTTGGGGGGTGGTCCCCCATTCCCCTTTTTTTTGCTAAAAACCCCTTTTTTCCCTAAACGAAAACCTAAAAAAATATACATAACTAAAAAAAAAAAAATTCGATCATTTGTACTGTCGACCAAATTGTGTCGACCAGTTATCTGTCGACCATTTGACTAGACACCACATATAGTCAGTATACGCCAGAAATGCAGAGGAAAGTGATACAGGTAATGATAGAGTACCTACAGGGTGATTGTGTAAAAAGGAAGATTAGTTGTCCCACAGAGTTATTGAGTATTTACAAGAGAGCTTTTTCACTGGACACTTCTTCGACTGCTTTAGCGCTCGATTTAGCTCTGTTGCTTAGTAAGCATTCAGAGTCACCTACTTCTCAGTTGCCTATGAGAGAGGTTCCTCCGACATTTGTCCCAAAGGTTGAGATTGCGGCCGATGCTGCATGGGGTATAGTCGCTGTGGACATTCCTGCACATTATGCATCACAGTTTGTCCATGTCCCGTTCTCAAGACAGGAAGTGAATACTATTAGGCAATGTATTGCTGATATTAGGAAAAATCTAACAGGATTCTATAAAGAAATAGAGTCCGTCTTGCAATCCTCAGTGTTCACCTTAGGCGATATTGTTCTGTTATTTCTTGTACTCCTGCCCGTAGATTTGTGGAACCAAGTTAGAACTATAGACGACGTGCCTGGGTTGGAAGATACATGGGTGAATATAATTAGACTCGATGGAGAAAGGCCAGCTGGTGAAAGACCGCCACAGGTGATATTAACTTTGCCTGATAGAATCATTGCAAAATTGAAAACTATAATTCCAGAGAAAAGAATTATTTGGGACAAACTTACGGCTGTGTCCAAGGAAAGTCTGAGGGTGCTACTGAGTTCTTTGATCGGTTCGAACAGGTATTCTCGGATTTCAGTGGACAAGACCTAGGCACAGAGTCTGGGAAAAGATTATTCGTGGACAAATTTGTGCGTGGATTGTTGCCAGACATCCAGTCACAAATTATGTCTTCTGAGAACGCTTGGCAGGCGAAATCGTAATCAGAAGTACTGCACATGGCTCAGTACTACGAGAACCGTGTCAATAATGAAAAAGATAGAGTTGAAAAACGAAAAGGTGATTTGAAAACTAAAGTGCTATTGCAGCAAATTGTTAGAGGCCCCAGAGGGGGTAGTTCTCAGATTAGAGGTCAGCATGTCCCACAAGGGAATGTGCCTTTGGGTCCTGTGAACATTAACCAGTGCGCCTATTGTCGTTAAGAGGGTCATTGGCGTGCACAATGCCCCGTCCTTCGACAAAGGTCAAATAACACATTCAGGAATATGGGTAGACGATCCAGAGGTCGCCCGAGTGTAGGGTGCCGTGGTAGAGGTCAGTTTACACAGGATCCTCAGCAACCTTTCTCGCAGGATAATCAGATTTCGAGTGTGGACACCAGGAACATATTTGATCATCCTTCGCTGCATATTTATCTGAAGAGCTTCCTTTTTGATGACATTCTGTTTCGTAGGGTTTAGAACCTACACATATTCCCGTCAGTCAGAAAGGTCCCTACGTTGAAATGGTGGTGGGAAATAGGAAACATCAGTTTTTTGATAGACACTAGAGCACAGAAGTGTTCAATTGATCATTCACGGGTTCCAAACATTCCACTGTCAGGGCAAAACAATGTTTCTGTGGGGTTTTCTGGCACACCAGTTGTTTGTCTGGTTTCATTGCCGGTACCTATTTCTTTGGGTCCCTTTACGGACCACTGTCCATTTCTGTTGACTTTGAATTGTGGAGAGAACTTGCTGGGGTTGAATTTTTAAAAGAATTAAATGCAGTGATCTATTGTTCTTCTGATGGAGTGTGCTTGACGATTTCACCACAGCAATGTTCTGTCTCGCAATTCTTGACTAGACCTTTGCCGCCAGAATTAATTAATGTACCAGAGAGCTTGTGGGCTGTTGATGACAATGATGTCGTAATGAATGTTCAGGTTTCTGTACTCCAATGTCACGTTGTTAGTTATCTACAAGTTGGAGCTGTTTGCATCGGCAACTTCAAAAATTGTGCTTGTGTTATTTGTTTGAAGAATACGGCGTTTTCGCTCGAACGGCGTCTTCTGGCGTGTAAATGAATCACGATGATTCATGCAAACAGCTCCAACTTGCAGATAACTAACAACGTGAATTTGGAGTACAGAAACCTGAAGATTCATCTATATCCAGGTGTCAACTGGTCCTAGAAAAGGGGTAATACAGAAGATACCCTACAACCATAGCTCCGTGGTCTACAATAATTTTTCGACCACAGATTTGGCTTTTCATATGACAAAGGATGAAGACTGGAAGCTTTCACAAAATCATCACTGTTAGGAAAGATTTCGTAATTGTAGGTAATTTTCCTTCCATGTGGCAACCCCTAAACTTTTTGCTGTTGTTTTTCACCTGGTTTTTGACTTTGCCAGAGAAGTGTAGCCTTCTGCCGCACTCCTCTGGGCTTTCGCTCCTTTCTTACGGGGAAACTGACATGCCCTTAAGACAGTCAGTACCGGGGAACACTGTTTCCCGTAGTTTCTTTTATCATGTTGCGGCTTTAGTGCAACATGACACAAGAGGGCACTGTAAGCTAAGTTACAGCTCTCTTGGGTCTCTAGCCTTCTACAGGCCCTAGATACTCGTTTAGGATGGTATTTGATCGGTGCAAGTCATTCAGGGACTCGAATGGTGGCAGCGATCGTTTTGTGTATTTTGAGCTCCTTTTGGCGTTCTGAGCGCGTTTTTCGCACTGAACCCAAAATGGTGGCCTGGCTCCCAAAATGGCCAGACCACGAGGCTCCTTTGTCTTGTCCACTGACCGTCTTGCTCCCTTCACCTTCCCCAGGTCGAGAGACCCGGGGCCTTCCTTATTTGGGCATGTACTTTCCCGCGAAACGTGGTTGCTTTCGCGGGCTTCTACATGTCGTTTGTGTGCCTCCAGGGTGTGGGCTGGGATGTCTGGTCCCAATACACATCCTGGGTGCCAGAGAGTCTAGGGTGGTGTGAATGCCTGGGACCACCGTGGTCCGTGATTGGTCCACGTATGGTATGTGGATGCGGATCTCCCATTGGCTCCCCTCCGTTTTGGCGCGAAGGGAACCGTGGATAAGAGGGGGCTGGAAACACCACTACCATGTCGATCTCCTGAGTTCTCCCGAACGAAGGAATACAGGAGCCAAGTATCCTGCAACCACGAGGCTGGACCGAGGAATCGCTGGTGACCCGCTGAAGGAATCCTCCTTTGCACTGCTGTCGTCCTGTGAAACCCTTTCCTCCTTGGATCGAACCAGAAGGCCTGTACTGGTGCTTCGACCTTTGGAATAGCAGGAACAGCTATTCCCGGCGACTTCATCATCTCCTGCCAAGTAAGCCTTCGGAAGTGTCTCTGGGCCATCCAGTTGACTGACCAGCTTACAAGGGAGTCCTGCTCTGTAACCGCCGCCAGGTTGTGTTGTATTCCGAGTCCTTGTCACTCTCCCACGCTTCGTACCTTCGTACACTTGGCGTTCCCAAGTCTGAAGGGAGGAGTGTACATTTGGCTCGAATACACACGGCCGCTCCGTTGTCCTGCTGCGGCAACAAACTGTGCTGGTTTCGTCGATTGGGACGTCTTTTTGCTCTACACGACTACGAGGCGTTCCCTGCTCTTCTGAACCTGCCAGCTGCTGAAACGAACGTGGAGAAGCCTGGGTCTGCTTGCTTCGGGGACCGGTGAGTAGTTTAGCTAGGATCTGGTCGCCCTCCTGCAGTATCCCATTGCTTTTCCCTGCTGTGTAAAAACAGCACCCGTTTGGCCGTACTCGCGCTCTGCTTCTGCCCGCTGTGGAGGCTGCGCTTGAGTTGTGGAACCTGTTCTCCTTCTGCTGTGCACTAACCCGAACTGCCTGACTTCCTCCGAAGAGCTTCCCCTTTTGCCCGTTGGCACCGGCGTGGCAGGTACTTTGAGCACAAGGCTCCACTCTTCGCAGGGCTCGGACTTCCATCTAGTTAGGTGCCTCTGAAGGCGAACTGAGTCTAAAGCGTTATCGCACTGCCTGTTTTCCTTTCCTTTCAGGTGGACTACATATTTCGTGCTTTAAACGCTTGCGACTGTGTATTTGTATATATATTGTGTTGATATGGTATGTGTTGGTTTAATATTGTGATATTGTGATTTTCTCGCTACGGTCATTGTTTTAAAGGCCTTAAAATAAATGTGTATCTATTTTTGATATAACAACTGTTTGGAGTAGTTTGTAAGCGCTCTTGCTTTGTGTGCTCATTGCGGGCTTTCAGTCACCCTCACCCCTCTTGAGACCTAGTCTTGACCGCCGCGATCGCTACCTTGATTGGTCTGGCTCGTCCAGAGGTTACCCTGTTCCAAGTAATTAGGTTGGCCTTCTGAACTTCTGCGCCACCAGGACAGAGTTCAGAAATCCGTCTTAACAAATTGGTGTACAGCGGTGGGATACGACTGAAGGTATCCAGTGTTGCGCTCGAACTAAGGCATTTCAGGTTATTCCAACCAGTACACGTAGTGAATTGTTGTAGTATAACTTTAAAAAGGCCATAGTCCTATCAAACAGTATGGAAACAAATACCTTGTTAACTTTAAATGCTTCCAAATCAGAAACGCTGAAAAAGATGTGTGCGGAGAGAAGTGTTTCCTCTCAAGGCACTAAATTGGAAATGATCCAAAGAATCGTGGCGTGGCAAGAAGCGCAGCTTGACGCTATAACTTCTGAGGACAGTGCAGAAGGTGGTGGGGCTGCTCTCACTGGTAGAACCGACGGTTCTGCCGCTGCACTGATCCATCACGACCACGAGGACAGGGAAGATGTGATGTCTAATGTTTCCTCTGCCAGTGTTGATGGGGATGCTATGCTTGAATTCAAGAAGCAAGAGCTGCGGTTTAGGCAGCAGGGCTTGAATTCAGCATAGCCAAACTAAAAATCGAACAGGCAGAAAAACAGAAAGACAGGGATCACCAGTTGGAACTGGCCAAGCTTCAGGTTGCAAATGGGTCCAAGGGTCCTGGACATGGGTCTGGGGCTTCCTCTCATCCACGGTTTCCGAAAGATCTGCTCAGTGTGTATGAAGAAAGGAATGACATTATGGACTGGCTGAATGCGTTTGAGTATGCATGCGAAGTTCAAGAAGTTGACAATGCTGATAAGATTGCGTGGTTGCTCAGTAGACTGCCCCATTCTGGCTGTAGTGCCATTATGGAAATGTCGAAGGCTGAGCGAGCTGATTTCGCAATGTTAAAGCAAACTCTCATTTTAAAGTTTGGGAAGACTCCGGCCCAATATTTAAAGCGTTTTCGAGAGTATAAGAAAAAGGAAGGTGGTACTTGGGTATCTTATGTCGCTGAATCTTTGAAAAACTTAACTGGCTGGGTCGAAGGTTATAAGGTTTCTACCTTCGAAGGCACGATAAATCTTGTCATGCTGGAACATATTTTTGCTTCTTCTTCCCCGGAGCTTAAGCAGCATTTGGCCGATTCGAAGGAGATAGATCCTAAGAAGCTGGCCATTGCAGCAGACTTATGGGTGTCACATCGAGTGTCCCATAAGGACAAAACTCATCCTGGTAAGCAGGAGGAAGGGAAAAAGTCCAAAGATATGGAGGGTGGGGAATCTGCTAAATCTTCTTCCCATAAGGGCCACAAAAAGAAAAACAAGGGAAGACACAAGAGAACTCACAGGGTAGTGGAGGTCAGCCTCCGAAACAGAACTCTGGTTACAATAAGCCTCCCTACGTAAACAGACCCACTGGGGCTTGTTTTTCTTGTGGAGCAACTGACCACGTGAAGGGGGATCCCCGTTGTAAGGTTAGACCTTTGGGGGTCCACTCCGCTAATTTGGCCTTCTCCTCCTACGAGGAAGAAGAGATTACAGGAGCATCCTTCTCCTCAGACTCATTTCCCAGTGGAATAGAGGCTGAGGTAGTTTTAGTTTCCCTGGGTTCCTGGGAGCCTAAAGTCGCAGAGGCTTATGCTAGGATTCCTGATAATACCAAGCACTACTTTAAAGACAGTGTGCTGATCAATGGAGTGGATACTCCAGCTCTTAGGGATAGTGGGTGCAGTCGCACTGTAGTGGATTCTACCTTGGTAGACTCAGAGGAAGTTGCCAGAGCTACTCTGATGCCCACTAAGTTGGCTGACGGCCCCCTCCGTATGTTTCCAGTAATACCTGTAAATCTTACTTTAAATGGTACAGCAGTCAGGATTCCAGTGAGCATTCAGAGAAACGTCCCGGGAAAGGTCTTGTTGGGTAATGATCTCAGAGCTTTAGGGCTCGTAGGAGACACTGCCGAAAGACCCTACACACGGTCTCAAGCACGGGCAGCATTGGCCAAGTCCAATACGCCACCCCAGCCAAAGGGGAAACCCAAGGCGAAAGGAGTCTACAAGTCAAAACGAGGGAAAGAGAATATTCCCCCGAGCTCGCCTACCACTGCGGTGGAGGAAGTTGGTCAATCGCCCGGGCCTGACGAGGAGGTGGCGATGCCTGAAGTATTCGACCCCAACGATCATCCTGAACTAAAAGACTTGTTAGTTGAAGGAGGTCCTGATAGGGACGAATTCAGTAAAGGCCAACGTGAGTGCCCATCTCTGGAAGGCCTAAGGAGACAGGCCTGCTCCCAGCTTGAGGGTGAACCTCCTGGGAAGCATAGGATTTATTGGGAAGGTGGACTCCTGTATAGTGAGCCCACAGAGTCTACAGAAGGAGACCATAGGAGGTTGGTGGTTCCCCTTGCTGTTAGGCCCTTCCTCCTGCAGTTGGCGCATGAAGTTCCCCTTGCTGGTCACCTTGGTATGAAGAGGACCAAGCAAAGGTTATCCATGCACTTCTACTGGCCCAAGATGGGGGTGCAAGTAGAAAGTCACTGCAGGAGTTGTGCCTCCTGCCAGTTGTCTGGTAAGGTTGGCGCGACAATCCAAGCTCCGTTGGTACCGCTCCCAGTTGTGGGGGTACCATTTAAAAGGGTAGGGATCGACATCGTTGGTCCCCTTGACCCGCAAACATCCTCAGGCAATAGGTTTATCCTGGTGCTGGTCGACCATGCAACCCGGTATCCTGAGGCCGTCCCATTTACAACTGTAACTGCCAAGCCAGTTGCAGAAGCTTTACTCTGCATATTTACTAGGGTTGGCTTCCCTAAAGAAGTTGTGTCAGATCGTGGCAGCAACTTTATGTCGAAGTATATGCAGGCTATGTGGAAAGAATGTGGGGTCACCTACAGGTTCTCTTCTGCATACCGCCCCCAGACCAATGGTCTGGGGGGCGTTTCAACAGGACGTTAAAGAGCATGATTGGGGCTCTGGAGGAGCCTCAGAGAAGAAAATGGGATCTTCTTGTTTCATGCTTACTGTTTGCCTACCGAGAGGTACCACAGGAGGGTGTTGGCTTCAGCCCCTTCGAACTTCTGTTCGGTCATCCCGTACGGGGACCCTTAGCCATCGTCAAAGAGGGATGGGAGATGCCCACTCCCCCTGTTACTACCAATGTAGTTGATTATGTGCTAGGGCTCAGAAAACGGATGGTACTTCTGATGGGCTTGGCTAGTGATAAATTGAAGGCAGGGCAAGCGCTGGTGAAACATTGGTACGACCAGAAAGCTTCCCTCATCAACTTTACACTTGGTCAGCAAGTCCTGATCATGAATCCCATAAGGCCTCGAGCTTTACAGGACAAATGGTCAGGCCCTTACCCAGTGGTGGAGCCCCTGGGTGAGGTTAACTATTCAGTGGACCTTGGAAGGCCTGGACAGGCTCCAAAAGTGTTTCACGTGAATAGGCTGAAGGCTTTCGTCCCAAGCGGCGAAATCGCAGCACTGCTACTGGCTTCAGACGTTGAGGAAGAGGAGTCTGAACCTCTCCCCGACCTGTTCCAAAGCAGTCCTTCAGAAAGCTCTTTTGAGGGTGTCCGAGTGGCCCCTCACCAAAATGGACAAGGCTCAGTGGTTTACCTTGGACATGAAGTAGGTGGAGGGAGGATACAGCCTCTACCCAGTAAAGTACAAGCAGTACAAGACTGGCCTACCCCCACTACGCAAACCCAAGTGAGAGCCTTCTTAGGACTCACGGGGTATTACCGCAATTTTGTGGCAGACTATGGCACCATAGCTGCTCCTCTGACTGCCCTCACAACTCCGAAGAAACCCAAGAAGGTAACTTGGACCGACGAGTGTGAGAAGGCCTTCAATGGCTTAAAAGACTCCTTGTGCCAGGCCCCTGTCCTTAGGGCCACTGATTATCAAAGACCTTTTATCGTGCAGACGGACGCCTCTGACACTGGGATAGGAGCTGTACTATCACAAGTAGATGAGAAGGGTAAGGAACACCCTATCGCCAGCTTAAGGACAGAGAGCTCAGATGGTCCACGGTAGAGAAATAATGTTTCTCTGTTGTGTGGGCCCTAAGGAAGCTGAGGCCCTACCTCTATGGGACCCACTTCACTGTGCAAACTGACCATAAGCCGTTAAAGTGGCTAATGAACATGAAGGGGGAGAATCCAAAGTTGCTTAGGTGGTCCATAAGTCTACAAGGCTTCGACTTCACTATTGAGCATAGGCCAGGTGTCCAACATAGCAATGCTGATGGGTTGTCCAGAATGTTTAACCGACCTGAACAAGAGACTCATCCAGGGGTGGATTAGTTCCCCCTGTCCATAGTCTGGGAGGGGCGAGTGTTAGGAAAGATTTCGTAATTGTAGGTAATTTTCCTTCCATGTGGCAACCCCTAAACTTTTTGCTGTTGTTTTTCACCTTGTTTTTGACTTTGCCAGAGAAGTGTAGCCTTCTGCCGCACTCCTCTGGGCTTTCGCTCCTTTCTTACGGGGAAACTGACATGCCCTTAAGACAGTCAGTACCGGGGAACGCTGTTTCCCGTAGTTTCTTTTATCATGTTGCGGCTTTAGTGCAACATGACACAAGAGGGCACTGTAAGCTAAGTTACAGCTCTCTTGGGTCTCTAGCCTTCTACAGGCCCTAGATACTCGTTTAGGATGGTATTTGATCGGTGCAAGTCATTCAGGGACTCGAATGGTGGCAGCGATCGTTTTGTGTATTTTGAGCTCCTTTTGGCGTTCTGAGCACGTTTTTCGCACTGAACCCAAAATGGTGGCCTGGCTCCCAAAATGGCCAGACCACGAGGCTCCTTTGTCTTGTCCACTGACCGTCTTGCTCCCTTCACCTTCCCCAGGTCGAGAGACCCGGGGCCTTCCTTATTTGGGCATGTACTTTCCCGCGAAACGTGGTTGCTTTCGCGGGCTTCTACATGTCGTTTGTGTGCCTCCAGGGTGTGGGCTGGGATGTCTGGTCCCAATACACATCCTGGGTGCCAGAGAGTCTAGGGTGGTGTGAATGCCTGGGACCACCGTGGTCCGTGATTGGTCCACGTATGGTATGTGTGTTGATGAGCGGATCTCCCATTGGCTCCCCTCCGTTTTGGCGCGAAGGGAACCGTGGATAAGAGGGGGCTGGAAACACCACTACCATGTCGATCTCCTGAGTTCTCCCGAACGAAGGAATACAGGAGCCAAGTATCCTGCAACCACGAGGCTGGACCGAGGAATCGCTGGTGACCCGCTGAAGGAATCCTCCTTTGCACTGCTGTCGTCCTGTGAAACCCTTTCCTCCTTGGATCGAACCAGAAGGCCTGTACTGGTGCTTCGACCTTTGGAATAGCAGGAACAGCTATTCCCGGCGACTTCATCATCTCCTGCCAAGTAAGCCTTCGGAAGTGTCTCTGGGCCATCCAGTTGACTGACCAGCTTACAAGGGAGTCCTGCTCTGTAACCGCCGCCAGGTTGTGTTGTATTCCGAGTCCTTGTCACTCTCCCACGCTTCGTACACTTGGCGTTCCCAAGTCTGAAGGGAGGAGTGTACATTTGGCTCGAATACACACGGCCGCTCCGTTGTCCTGCTGCGGCAACAAACTGTGCTGGTTTCGTCGATTGGGACGTCTTTTTGCTCTACACGACTACGAGGCGTTCCCTGCTCTTCTGAACCTGCCAGCTGCTGAAACGAACATGGAGAAGCCTGGGTCTGCTTGCTTCGGGGACCGGTGAGTAGTTTAGCTAGGATCTGGTCGTCCTCCTGCAGTATCCCATTGCTTTTCCCTGCTGTGTAAAAACAGCACCCGTTTGGCCGTACTCGCGCTCTGCTTCTGCCCGCTGTGGAGGCTGCGCTTGAGTTGCGGAACCTGTTCTCCTTCTGCTGTGCACTAACCCGAACTGCCTGACTTCCTCCGAAGAGCTTCCCCTTTTGCCCGTTGGCACCGGCGTGGCAGGTACTTTGAGCACAAGGCTCCACTCTTCGCAGGGCTCGGACTTCCATCTAGTTGGGTGCCTCTGAAGGCGAACTGAGTCTAAAGCGTTATCGCACTGCCTGTTTTCCTTTCCTTTCAGGTGGACTACATATTTCGTGCTTTAAACGCTTGCGACTGTGTATTTGTATATATATTGTGTTGATATGGTATGTGTTGGTTTAATATTGTGATATTGTGATTTTCTCGCTACGGTCATTGTTTTAAAGGCCTTAAAATAAATGTGTATCTATTTTTGATATAGCAACTGTTTGGAGTAGTTTGTAAGCGCTCTTGCTTTGTGTGCTCATTGCGGGCTTTCAGTCACCCTCACCCCTCTTGAGACCTAGTCTTGACCGCCGCGATCGCTACCTTGATTGGTCTGGCTCGTCCAGAGGTTACCCTGTTCCAAGTAATTAGGTTGGCCTTCTGAACTTCTGCGCCACCAGGACAGAGTTCAGAAATCCGTCTTAACAATCACTGTCCTGAAGATTGCCCAATAATGACTATTTAGACCACCGTAGACAACGATGGGACTATTGAAAGGGGCTGAAACATATGTCGACCTATAGAAAAACCAATCGTGTTTTTTCTAATTTCATGCATACTACCAACAACCAATATGCTTAAAGAAAATGTAAATTGCCGAACCCTTATGTTACAGAACGAATGAATTGGTATGAAAGGTATGAGTGTTGTATGAAAAAGCCTATTAATGTATAGTTTTTTTTAAAAAATGTGGTTTTTAACCAACTATTAAAGTGATTTATATCTTTATAATTCAACGGTTTCTGTTGAATAATTTGTTCTCCGAAAAGGTAATTGCTGTAGATTTATGTAACAGCTCCTTAGCACCTGTATCTGTAGTGTCGAAAGACCTTAGAGAGAGGGGTAGTCAGTCTGTCTTGTCTCTTCTACTCCCTGATGTATACATAATGATGATGGTCATCATGCCCCATGTCCCTACGCATGTATGTGCCCAGAAGATGATAAAGATGTTAGAGAAAGTTTGGGTGAATGACAATATTTCAAAAATTGCCCAGCGCTATGTCCAGGATTGCATGATTTGCCTACAACACAATGTGGGAAAGGGGACAGTAACTCCAAAGGGAATTTTTGGGCCACCCTATGTCCCCTTCGAAGTTATCCACTTTGACTTTATTGAAATGGAACGATGTGACAATAAAAAATATGTGCTGGTGGTCATCTGTGCTTTTAGTAAATGGGTTGAGGCTTTCACTGTTAAAGATGCTACAGCCATGACTACTGCAAAAACCATGTTAAGACAATACTTCCCGCGATTCGGGCTACCAAGAGTTATCTGGTCGGACAATGGTCCACATTTTGTCGCTGCTGTAATTCTGCAAATATGCGTGGTATAACAAATTCACAAACAGTTCCATTCGGCCAGACATGCTCAGAGCGCCGGACTAGTAGAAAGACACAACGGTATCATCAAGAACAAGCTTGCTAAGACGTGTGCCGGCACCAAACTGAAATGGCCGGACGCCTTACCGATCGTGTTATTATCTATGCGCACAACCCCTCAAACTAAGACTGGGCTCTCTCCATTTGAGGTGGTAATGGGGAGACCTGCCAATATTTGGAACCTTCCTAAATGCAATTCATTGAGAAATGTTGAAAATGTATTACTTTCAGACTATTGCAGTCAGTTGACTAAAAACCTGTATTTGATTTATCACCAGGTACGAGAAGCTTTACCTGTGCAATACGAGGGCCTGGGACACAGTATACGGCCTGGAAGCTGGGTGCTCATCCAAGCATTCAAGCGCTCTTCCTGCCTTGCGCCTCACTGGCGCGGGCCGTTCCAAGTCCTGTTGGTCACCCAAACCGTGGTGCGGGTCCCTGGGAGAAAGAACTGGATCCACACGTCCCACATCAAGAAACTTCCTCACCCAGTGCCACACGTTACAGAAGAAACAGGACCCCTCGCTAACGCTGCAACCCACGATCCCAAAGCAGTAAGTAGCACTGAGAGTGTGTCGGAGAATCTCTCTGAGCCCGCTAGGCTTGGGGAAGCTGCCATTTTGTCTCCACACTCTCCAAAAGTATTGCATCCGGAAACTGCTGTTTCAAATTCGGCATCTTCACTTGTTTCCGACATGTTGCTTCCAACAGGAAGTGACGACATATTGTTTCCGGATCAATCAGTAACGGGAAAAGTAAGGTAAAACCTGCGTCCAAGAAAATAGACTTACGGCACGGTTTTACTGTGCATCTGATAGACTTACGGCACGGTTCGGCTGTGCATTCGAAAAAGAAAAGGATCATCGAGGGCTTGTTTTTGCCCAAATTTGAGAAAGGGGATTCTGTTGGCTAGGGTTGTGGAAGGACTAAGAAGTCGCTCGACCGGAAACATTGGGGTATTCGTCTGAAGACTACAATGCCTGCTACCACTACCGCTCGTATGGGACTTGTAAATAAGGGGGTGACCAACCGGGATAATGGACAAAATGCCTGGGCCCCGAAAAATGTATTGCTATGTTTTTCTAATGATATTTGGGTTTATAATAGTCACTGTCTTAGGATTGTGGTACCTTGAGGAAATGCATCCTTTAGAATCCTTTTTGTCCACTGAAAGTATACCTGCTGTTCCTACTCCCTTTGTACATTTGCATACTCTGTCCCCTAGGGACTCGCAGCATAGACAAAGGTACCACAATAATACTCTAATACTTATCATGAATGCTACGCATGCCATTTTTAATAAGTCTAACTGTTGGGTTTGCTCACATTTACCGCAACACGGGGATAAGGGGCTAGGTTGGTATATTCATCCTTTACCTTTGACAACTGCTTGCTATGCCTCTCTTAGAGCACTGTTCTTTGGCCGTTGGAATGATAGCATCTCAGGGAACTTTGATGGCACCAATTTGAATAATTTTGAGAAACGTGTTTTGACTCCCCTGGGATGCTCGCTTTTCGCAAACAGGAGTAAACCTAACGTTGCTTCTATTAGGCCTTCTAATAAACTGTCTTGTCCTTTCCAATCTTTGATTTCCTTTAAGATGGCTCCAATACGCAATAAGGATGCCATGCCTCCTTCTTACACTGTTAGTCATAGCCCCGATTCAGTTTCTTTTTGAATCAGTCAATGGTAGATTTTCTAGGTTACGCCAACGTTGCAAATTTGACTGGGGAAAACAGACCTTTGTAGGCAAACCTGTCTACTTTGTCTGTGGTAATGAAGCATTCACATGGTTGCCCAGGGATTGGCAAGGAACCTGTTATTTAGGGATCCTGTTACCTGGGGTGTTTATTGCTAGTACAAAAGAAGTTTTAAAGGCTCGTCCATGGCGGGACGCGAATGGTGACACCCCAGCACAAATCTTGGGAGATATAGCAAAATCAGTTGTGCCATTTTGGGGGAAGATAGCGAGTTCAGAAGATATCAGAAAACTAGCGAGAGTACTGGAGAGAACCATCAACCGGACCACGGACATACACTATAATATGACATTAGAACAGAAGGCGATAAGACTAGTAGCACTTCAAAACTGGATGGCATTAGATGTCATTCTGGCTGAACGTGGTGGAGTGTGTAAATTAGTGGGGTCCGCTTGCTGTGTTTTCATACCAGATTCCTCCCCAACCATCTACAAGGCAATACAGAATCTGCATGTCCTTAGTTCAGAAGTGCATGTTCCCGAGGGAAACTGGGATCTTAGCGCTTGGTTCCGGGACTTCTTGCGATCTTGGGGTTGGAAGGTACTTTTGTTCTTGCTGATTATTTTGGGAATCCTGTTGTTTCTTTGTTGCTCTATTCAGTGTCTACCTGGTATGTGTTCGATGCTAGGGGGATGTTGCGCACAAGTGATAGGTTTGATAGGACATAAAGTGTATACCCCAGATAAAACTTCCAAAGAATGTGGGCCTCATTACACGGTAGGCGGTAGGGACTTAACGTTACCGGTAATGGAATACCGTTAACGTTAAATCCCCATCCAAATTATGACCTGGCTCACTGCTATTTGCGGCACCGCTAAGTACGGTGCCACTAATAGCGGCCAGTCCGCGGGCGCGCGACCCTCGAGTCCGTAATTTACGCCATGCCGCTATTAGCACATCATCACAAGCCAGGCGGACGTGCCAATAGCAGCATGGAAAAGCACCCAAAATCCCTTACTGCCATGGCGCTAATACCGCCATCGCGAACCACCCTTTAAGAGAACTGAACAGTGTTCCCACCTGCCACAGGTGGACACAATCAGCACAGGTGGAGGCAATGGAGACTCAGGCAGCACAAAAGGAGCACACCACACCCCTTCCCACACCAAGCTGGTTCCAATACTAGCAGCATTAAATGGGCTGGATGACATGATCGCAGCGCAGCAGCAGCAGCAGGCAGCACAGAGGAGACGCAGGAGGAGGAGGAGGAGGAGGGCAAGATAGGCACAGCAAGCACCACCACGGCACCTAATCATACCACAGAGGCACCCACCAATCCCCAGGATCAGAGCCAATCCATTTAACCTAACCCCGGAGCAGATACACACCCTGTACCGTCTGGACCGGGATACCATAACCAGCATTGTAGACATGATACACAATGACATTGTGAGCCTCATAGACATCCGAACTGCCATCCCCCCTCTACTGAAGGTGGTGACTGTGCTCCACTTCCTGGCCACAGGCACTTACCAGCATACGGTTGGGCAGATGCATGGCATCTTACAACCAGTATTCTCACGCACGCTGACCCAGGTACTCGATGCCCTCCTGAAGCATGCACCTGAACACATATTCATGCCACGGACTGCCCAGGAGCTTGCAAACACCAAAGTTAGCTTCTATGCACTGGCAGGCATCCAAAGTTGCATCGGGGCAATCAACTGTACCCATGTGGAATTGGTGGTCCCACATCACAATGAAGTAGTGTACTGAAACAGGAAGCAATTCCACTCCATCAATGTCCAAATGGTATGTGACGCCAACAAGATAATCACTCATTGCTGTGCCCGATTTCCTGGATCAACCCATGATTCCATGGTCCTGCAGAACTCAACTATCCCACGCTACATGGAGCGACAAGCCGGACAATGTTCGTGGCTACTTGGTGAGTGGCAGGGCAAGCACATGGCAGTGTGATTGGGGGGGGGAGATACATACTCCGATTGGGTGTAGCTTGTTGTCCGTTGGACAAATGCACACACAGATGTACACCAACATCCATCTGGGTAGGCCCAAAACGTATCAGAGATGAATGGACATGCAAGTGTGAGCTACATAACATAGATGACAATCCAGGTCTAGAAAAGCAAACATCCATCCACATCCACATTGCACAACATTCCACACCTCAAAATACACAAATCTCATACATGCCACCAAGATAGTCCTACACAATGAGCGCAGCACAACAGCAATAATGCATTGTGGCCTTGAATGCATGCAAAGGGATCACCCCTAGCCATAGCATTACACCAAGCACTTATAGCACAACTCAAGTGATGCCTCTCAGCATGGCAACATCAATGTTGGAATGGCAGTACACCAGCAGTGTGATACCAAATCTGCTTAGGACCAAGGAACCCCTAACACACGGCTTCAGCCAGGACATGTCCATTACTGTTGTAGGCATTGACGGGGCATGTGTACTTGCAGGGTCGCCCTTACCTTTGCACATTCCAGTCACACAGACAGTCTGCATGTAAGCTGTTAATTGTGCACTTCAATCACAATGCAAATTTAAAAAGCCTGAAATGAACTGGCCGCACTTGTGTTGAACAGTAACAGGTCCCCATTTGTCCCCCCATACAGGTGATGCTGGCTATCCCCTGAAGAGGTGGCTCCTTACCCCTGTACGGAACATACAGAACAGGCACAAAGAGGACTACAATCGTGCACATACCCGTACCCGCGTCGTGATCGAGCACACTTTTGGCCTTTTGAAGACACGGTTTAGGTGCATTAGCAGGTCGGGTGGCGCTCTCCTGTATGGCCATGAGAAGGTGGCCAAGATCACCATGGCATGTGTCATGCTGCACAATATGTGTATCAGACGGAATGTGCCACTGCCCCTGACGTTGAAATGGAAGCACCTGATGAGGATGATGATGGTGATGAGGACGGAGGTGAAGGGGATGCAGGACATGCAAGAGGGGATGGTCAAGAGGGACGTGCTGTGAGACAACATCTGTTCAACCAAATATTCTGAGTAACGTGGTTTTTTACTGTCACATGGATATGGGTATGAATGCACTGGTGTATGTTTGGAAGCACGCAATGGACCCTGTCGCCAATAAAGTACACAAACACAATGAAGATGTCCAAGCATGTGTTTTGCTCAGACACCAGTGTGTTAAGTAACGGAAAGATGAAAAAGTGCATGTCCCCAAACATCCCACAACCCTTCAAACCACCCCCCACAACCGACCCATAACACCCTTCCACCCACCCCCCACAACAGACCCATAACACCCTTCCACCCACCCCCCACAACAGACCCATAACACCCTTCCACCCACCCCCCACAACAGACCCATAACATCCTTCCACCCACCCCCCACAACAGACCCATGACACCCTTTCCCCCACCCCCCACAACAGTTCCTCATGTGTCTGCCACTATGTTTGCGTCGGGCCATGCACGCAGAAGCTTCGCCATAAACTCCCTATTGGCCACTGTCTGCGCCAGCATTTGGAGGCTGGCTAGACATGCACCTGGTGGTGGGTGTGGAGCGGCGGAGGGGGCTTGTCTGCGTTGAACCGGCGGATGACGACATGGCTGATTGTCGTGGTTGTGTGCAGTGGCGGTCTATTGTGTCTGCTATTCGAGTGAGGACCTCCCTGAGTCTGCCTATCTCCTCACAAAGCATGTCTGTACAGGCCTCCATCCTCTCCCTGGAGTGCCTTGCCGTCTCCACAATCTCCTCTGTGAGATGGGCAGCCTCCTCCACATGCTGGCCAACCAGCACAGTTAGTTCCTGTTGACGCTGGCTGATGGTGGCCAGGTTGAGGGCAGTGCTGGGTGCTGGTGGAGTGGCTGCTGTGTCCTCAGATGCATCCATGTCAGCAGGTGAACCCACCATGGGGGACATTGAGCCTAGAATGTTGTCCTCGCCAGTGGCATCAGACCCAGGTGTCTGGAGTGGTGATGGCTCAGGGGTTCCAGGGGGGGTTGGGGTGTGCATCTCCATTGTGACATCTGTTGTGTCCTCAACATCAGATAGTGGGGCAGTGGCTGCTGCCTCTCCTGCAGAGCTTGGCGCAGCTGATGGTGGGCCCTTTGTGGCTGGGATTGGTGGTTGTGGGTTCACCTCCGGTGGTGGGGCTGTAGTTAGTGGTGTGGCTACTTCTATCCTGGCTGTGGCACTCCTCCGATGCTTGACACTCATCATGTGGAACCTTCCCCCCTTGCCCCTTGATGTTGTGGGGGTGTCCTCAGAGTCCTGTTCCCTTGGTCTCTTACTTGCAGGGGGTGCCTGGGATGCATTTCCGGCATCCTCGCCGTCTGTATGTGAGCCTGTCAGGGACAACAAGGGGGGTGGCATTGGTTACGTTTCTATGTACTTTATGCAGAATACATCAATAATGCAGTTGTGGCCATTGGGACTTCAATGTTGGGGATGCAGGTGATGTGTCAGTTCAGTGCCTCATCCATGCATGGTTGTGTTTGGCACTTGTCTCTGGTGATGTGTGCATGTGTGTGTGTTTGGGTCTGACACTGACATGGGCAGGGATGGATGCATGTGTGGATGTTTGTCCATCCATGAGATGATTCTGGGGTCACATTTGGGGGGACCAGTACATTCACATAACATCCTGTCATGTGTACACTCACCTCCATCTGAAGTGGTTGCCACGTCATGCTCCATAGTGCCGACTCCCTCAATGCATTCCACTCCGATTAGGTTCGCACAGGTCTCCTCCCATTCCTTTAGTTTGATGGGTGAACCGTTTCCACCTGCAGTTGCTATTCTGTGGTTTTCGGCAAGGATGCTCCTCACCCGCAGTCTGAGGTCGTCCCATCTTTTCCTGCACTCACGCACATTGCGGGTGGTGGTGCCCACTGCACTAACTTTCACCGCAACTTCATCCCAGATGGCCTTTTTTTTATAAGTGTCTCCCGCCGCATGTTGTTGGCAAAGACAACGGCGGCATTGTCAGCTAGGGTCTGGGTCAGCATGATCAACTCCTCTGATGTAAATTTTTCTTTGCGCTGCCTGTCGGTGCTTTTTTTCAATGCCTTGGGCATGTTGAGGGTGTCCCTGATGATTTGCAACTGCAACCTACTCCAAACAGGTCCAGGGGGCAGAGGATGGCAATGGATTGTGTTTTTAAAGATGGCCGCCGTGCTCTTTCCCATTCCTGTGCGATGACGCTATTTCCGGTTCCGCTATTTGCATGCAGCGTGAGGGCGGAGGTGCTATCTGCACTTTCGTCGAGGGCGGTAAGTGACTTTTTCGGGTCTTTAGTGGCATGGCGGTAGGGTCATTACCGGCATGGCGCTATGCTTGTGTCCGCGTGCTCGTAATGGTACGCTATTAGTGCCCTCTTGCGAGGGCGGACACCTTAAGAGCGCCATGCCGGTAATTGGAGATTTTTACCGCACAACGTGTAATGAGGCCCTATGTGTTGAAAGAAATTTTAGCAAATTACCTAATGGCAATAGATATTTCCGACAGTGATTCAGGGTGCATAGACGATGATGCATGGAGTTATTTGCAAGGAGATCCAAAGTAGTTTTAGCACTTGGCATAGGCCAAAAGGAGGGTTTGTCGAAAGAGAAATTATATCGTGCCTCATAATGTAATAAATATATGTATATTGGCCTAAGCCAAGCTGCTCGTAAGTCGCTTGGGAAGGAATCCGTGTTGCAAGGTCCTGACCTTAAAATCAATGCAAGCCGCCATTTTAGGTCAATCCGCCATTTTAGGTTCGCTTTGTAGAAGTCAACTTGTGAGTTAAAATGGTGGACGATGTCATTCCAAAAATACAACATGGCCTTCTTGACCTCTGTACCTAGCTAATATGTAACTTGCCTGCAGGCCACTTGTTGAGGTCGTGAACTGAGGCCTTGTCCTACGTTGACCTGTGTCTAAGGGATTATTCGTGCAATGAAACTAATCCACGAGTATACGATAAAGACAATGGGCCTCATTATGACCCTGGCGTTAAGGGTTTAACGGCCCCCCCCAAAAGGTGTCGGTGCCGTTATACCCTTAACGCCTCATTACGAGTTCCCTATGCGGGACCCGACCTTAACGCCTGCTTTTAGCAGGCGTTAAAGTAGGTTTTTTTTTTTTGGGACCTGGTGTCATGATGCCTACCTCTAAGGAGCCAGGCCGGGCCCAGCAACCCCAGAGGCAGACATCATTTTCCCCAGGGAAGTCTCAGCGGGCCCAAGTCGGGGCCCTTTGGACTCAGTCCTGGCGCCTTAGGCGCCAGGCTCATAGCGGACCCCAGTCCTGGCGCCTTAGGCGCCAGGCTCATAGAAGAGGATATGTGTTTAAGTGCTTGGGTGCACACTTACCTGATGCAGACCTTGCTGCTTCATCCAGGCCCTCTTGAGGCCTGAATGGGACTACTTAACCTGTAGGACTACTTCACCACCCGGGTGTGGTCGGGGAAGGATACATACCTGATTGGTGGAAGGATACATACCAGGAACTTCTTCCAAGGCTATTTAAACCCCACCCGAACAGCCACACATGCTTCGCGTTGTTCTGCACCTAGCAGCTGGACGCTCACCGTGTCAGCTCCTGCATCCTGACTTCAGCCACGCCTGCCAGCACCCTGGAACACCTGCAAGGGGAGAAAGGAAGAGAATAGGAGAAGAAAAGCCCTTACCTGCTAAATCTGCATCCCGGAGTCATTTCTCCAACGGCCCTGAAAAGGAAGACATCATTTTAAAGGCATTTCGTTTCGATCGCTGCAGCGCTGCATTTTACTCACCTTTGCAAGGCGCTTCCATCTTCAGCAGCGATCTTCCGGATTCAGCTACGCCCCGGCGCCTAGAGGAAAAAAGACAAGAACAAAGGTGAGAGGGAGAAAAGGAATAAGGAAAGCTCAGTTTCCTTTTAAGTCTTACCTGTTGGATTATTCCCACTGCATTTCGGGTCCTGCCGCTTCCTGGCATCTCCAGACCCCGTCCCCTATGGGGAAAAAAGACAAAGACATTGAATGAGCGAATGCAAAGACATTACCTGAGCGCTCATCCAGAACTGTTTCACTTCGGGTCGGCGCCATATCTCCGGCACTCTGAACCCCGGCCCCTAAGGGGAAAAAGACATAAGCATTAGCGCTTGCTGCAATTAGACAACGAACATTATTATTAAGCTTGAACTTTTGAACAGAACTTTTACAGCGCCTTACCTGAACAGTCAAGCTTACCTGAACTCCCATCAATCCTCGATCCAGTGAAGTAACTGGGTTTCAACGCGCCCCTGCATCAGAAGCAGGATGGAGAGCTCATCCTTCCAAATCCTAAGGTGAGGCTTCACGGGGAATCGTGGAGGAGGTATCGTGGAGGGTTGGAAGGGAGTGGGAGGCTTGAGCATTGTTCCACAGTTGGTAATACTCCCTTTTCACGCACAGGAGGGTATCCAACAAGCCAGGGAAGCCAGAATAGAGGGGCCCTTCCTGTCCATCTTCAGAGTTCTGCGCCTTCGACGCTGCGCCTCCGTGGGAACCAGGTGAGCGTTACAGAACGCGAAGCCTTACCACAATTTCCCACCTGGGCGCTATGGAGACTTCCGAGACAGATCAGCTGGCCCATCTTTTAGGGGAATTACGGGCAGAAGTGCACTCAGCCCGCCAGGAGACTAATGCTCTCAGAAGGGAACTAATCCTATCCAAGGAAAGAACTGATGATCTGGCCAAAAGGTTATTGCAGGGCCAGGCAGAGCACACTCCTTTACCTGTTTCCGGAGATATTTCTACAACAATGGGTTCGAATAACCCGGTACAAATCAATCTACCTGGACACATGCCTTTGGCCCCGCCGGAACGTTTTGCGGGGGATCCCAAGAAATATGCCGTTTTTATGAACCAATGCCGTTTACACTTTTTATGCGGCCCGGGGCCTTCCCCAACGACCAGACCAAAGTAGCCTTTGTACTATCTTACCTCAGTGGCTGTGCTGCCGATTGGTCTATTCCATTGGTAAATCAGGATGATCCCATTCTCCGGGATTTCCAGGGCTTCCAGGCCAGCATGGAAAGATTGTTCGCTCGACACTCGCAGGGACAGGCCCTTGACAACGAACTGCTATCCTTACGACAAGGTAATCAGGATCTTTTGTCCTATATCGCCACCTTTAATAGACTAGTTGTGGAAACCGGATGGCCTGAAAATAAAAGGATCACATTGTTTCATCGAGGCCTGCGCGGAGAGCTTAAAGATGTTACAGCTCAGATAGTAGATCCACCCCAGGCCTGCGCAGACTACATAGACTTAGTGGTTCAACTTGATCACAGACTTCAAAATAGAAAAGCAGATCGGCTCAAGTATGAAACCAGAGTACCTATCAAGACCCACGTTAACTCCAAGAGTACTGACGTTTCCGAACCTATGCAAATTGGCAGTGTTAAAGGACCATTAACGCAGAAGGAACGAGAGAGAAGGCGACAAATCCAACTTTGTCTGTATTGCGGAACTTCCGGTCACTTTCTTCAAAGTTGTCCAGTTAAACCACCCAAGAAGGAGGTTGGAGCCACTGATAACGAGTTATTGACACCTGGTTCGGGAAATGACCTAGCCCGACAAGCGTAGGGGTCCGCTTGCCGAGCTTGAAAACAAACTCTTTGACCTCGCATTTTGTCATGCCAATGGTGCTTGTGAACCCAAAACAGCCTCAGCAGTTGCATGCTATAAAAGCATACATAGACAGTGGAGCTATTGGAAATTACATAGACCGTGAATTGGCTTCCAGGATTAAGCTTCCTCTCCGCCCGAAAGTAGCCCAAGATGTAATTACTACAGTTGATGGAACCGAAATAGCCTCAGGGCCTGTAACGCATTCCACAGTTGAAATCACTCTGGTGGGTCAGGACGGACATCGGGAAGCAATCGTGTTTGATGTGATCAAGGCCCCACAATTTCAAGTACTTCTTGGAATCCCTTGGTTAGAAACACATAATCCGAGAATAGACTGGCGAGCAAAGAAGATAACTTTTCCTGATTGTGAACCAACCTGTTACCCAAGGAATCCAGCTATGGGTCTAGCCTCTGTAACTTCCACCCCTGTACAGCTACCATCTGAATACCAAGAATTCCAAGACGTTTTTCAGAAAGAGCAGGCTAACACCTTACCTCCCCATCGATCTTACGATTGCCAAATCGACTTGGTACCCAATGCACAACTACCTTGTAGTAGGATTTATGCTCTTACTGAACCTGAGAACCTGCATTTGCGCCAGTATTTGGATCAATACCTGGCCAATGGTTTCATTCGCCCATCAAAGTCACCAGTCTCTTCCGCTTTGTTCTTCGTACCTAAAAAGGAAGGAGACCTTAGGGCCTGTATTGACTACCGCGCCCTAAATAAGATAACGATTAAGAATCGTTACCCTTTGCCCCTGATACCTGAGCTTATCGACCAAGTAAAAGATGCTCGTGTGTACACCAAGCTAGATCTCTGAGGAGCTTACCACCTGGTACGTATGAAAGAGGGTGACGAGTGGAAGACTGCATTCCGCACCAAATTTGGGCTCTTCGAATATCAAGTAATGCCCTTCGGTTTGTGCAACGCACCTGCCGCCTTTCAGTACTTCATGAATGATGTTCTTCGGGAACTTATCGATGTTTGTGTCATCGTTTATATTGACGACATCCTGGTGTATTCCTCCTCAGAATCTGATCACAGAAACCATGTTAGGGCAGTTCTTGAGAAATTGCGCCAGCACAAATTATTTGCCAAGCTCGAAAAATGCGTTTTTCATACCAAAGAAGTGGAGTTTCTCGGATTCATCCTGACACCTCAAGGAATCCGAATGGACTCGCGGAAAGTGGACGCCATTCTCAAATGGCCATCTCCTAGCTCTGTGAAGGGAGTGCAAAGCATGCTTGGCTTTGCCAATTTCTATCGAAGGTTCATCCCGGAATTTTCTCGAACTGTTCAACCCATCACAGCTCTCCTAAAGAAAAACAAACGCTTTGAATGGACTCTTGAGGCTGAACAAGCCTTTCAGGACCTGAAAACCAAATTCACCTCTGCACCTGTATTGAAGCACCCGCGCCCAGATCTCCCTTACATCGTGGAAACCGATGCATCCAGTTCGGCCATGGGAGCTGTCCTGTCGCAAAGAGACCCAGAAACTAACCAACTACACCCTGTAGCCTTTTGGTCCAGAAAATTCTCTCCACCTGAACTCAATTACGCAATTACCGACAAAGAACTACTGGCTATTAAATCAGCTTTCAAGGCTTGGCGTCACTATCTTCTCGGTGCAAGACACACCATCACCGTAATTACGGACCACAGAAATTTGCAGTATTTAAAGACGGCCAAAGCTCAATCTTCGCGACAACTCCGATGGGCTTTATTCTTTGCGGAATTTGATTTTGTAATTACCTATCGCCCTGGCTGCAAGAATGGTAAGGCAGATGCCTTATCCCGGATAGGCATGGAAGAACCCAATTCGAGTTTAGAACCTGTGCCAATCATACCGGAACAAAGAATTCTGGGCTTGACTTCATTGCAAACCATTGAGGACATCCAAGCTCAAGTAAAACAGCTTTTTGACTCTTCTGCCTTACTGGAATGGAGTCAAAAGGGTCCTCACTACACCGTTAAGGATGATTTACCCTACTTCCAAGAGCGGTTATTTCTGCCAAGTAAAGAATTGCAGGAACTTGTCATTACCCGTCATCATGAATCATTAATGGAAGGACACCCCGGTATCGCGAAAACAGAAGAAAAGATCAAACGCCACTTCTGGTGGCCTTCTTGGAGAAAAGACATAAAGTCATTTGTGTTGTCTTGCGGAATCTGTGCCCAAAATAAGAGTCAAAAGAAAAGGCCAGCCGGCCTACTTCAACCTTTGGACATTCCACCAGCACCTTGGCACACCTTGTCAATGGACTTTATAACTGACCTGCCTCCTTGTGGTGGTTACAACACGATTCTCGTAATAGTGGATCTATTTTCCAAAATGGCCCATTTTATCCCTTTAAAAGGATTGCCGTCAGCTTCCACCTTGGCCAAGGAATTTATGGAAAATATAGTGCGGTTACATGGTTTCCCTTCCATATTAGTCTCAGACCGTGGAAGTCAATTTATCTCCCACTTTTGGAAGAAATGTTGCCAACTAGCACAAATAGACGTGCGGTTATCCACCAGCCACCACCCCCAGACCGACGGACAAACCGAGAGAACCAATCAGACTCTCGAGCAATATCTGCAGTGCATGTTACACCAATCCGAGTTGAATTGGAAGGACATCCTTTGGATTGCAGAATATGCATACAACAATTCAGTGCATTCTGGAACCGGACAGACTCCTTTTTATACCCTGTATGGTCACCATCCTCGGACCTCTGACCTAGATCCACCTCTGACCCTGGAGATGCCTGCAGTAAATCACCTACATTCCACAATAACCCAAGCCTTCAAAGAAGCTACAACCCACTTACAGCAAGCCAAGAAAAAGTATAAAGAAAACGCTGATTTGCACCGAAGTAAAACTCCTCCTTACCAAGTAGGAGATCAGGTATGGCTAGCAACTAAACATCTACCCCTCAAGGGTCAGCGAACTTTTAATCCCAGATTCATTGGGCCTTACCCCATCAAAGCTATTATCAACCCAGTGGCCTTTAAACTCGATTTACCATCCAACATGCGGATTCATCCCGTTTTTCACGCATCTCTTCTAAAACCAGTACAACCTGGAACCAGACTGTCTGAGCCCCCAGGCCCTGTCCAAATTGATGGAGAATTAGAATTCGAAGTGAAAGACATTTTAGATTCCAAGATAGTTAAGTCGAAACTCTTCTATCTTGTTGATTGGAAAGGATATGGACCTCAGGAAAGATCTTGGGAACCCAGTAACTATGTTCACGCACCACGATTAATTCAAAGATTCCATCGAAGATTCCCGCACAAACCAAAACCCCCGGAGGAAAAGACCTTGGGAGGGGCCTTGATGGGGGGTACTGTCATGATGCCTACCTCTAAGGAGCCAGGCCGGGCCCAGCAACCCCAGAGGCAGACATCATTTTCCCCAGGGAAGTCTCAGTGGGCCCAAGTCGGGGCCCTTTGGACTCAGTCCTGGCGCCTTAGGCGCCAGGCTCATAGCGGACCCCAGTCCTGGCGCCTTAGGCGCCAGGCTCATAGAAGAGGATATGTGTTTAAGTGCTTGGGTGCACACTTACCTGATGCAGACCTTGCTGCTTCATCCAGGCCCTCTTGAGGCCTGGATGGGACTACTTAACCTGTAGGACTACTTCACCACCCGGGTGTGGTCGGGGAAGGATACATACCTGATTGGTGGAAGGATACATACCAGGAACTTCTTCCAAGGCTATTTAAACCCCACCCGAACAGCCACACATGCTTCGCGTTGTTCTGCACCTAGCAGCTGGACGCTCACCGTGTCAGCTCCTGCATCCTGACTTCAGCCACGCCTGCCAGCACCCTGGAACACCTGCAAGGGGAGAAAGGAAGAGAATAGGAGAAGAAAAGCCCTTACCTGCTAAATCTGCATCCCGGAGTCATTTCTCCAACGGCCCTGAAAAGGAAGACATCATTTTAAAGGCATTTCGTTTCGATCGCTGCAGCGCTGCATTTTACTCACCTTTGCAAGGCCCTTCCATCTTCAGCAGCGATCTTCCGGATTCAGCTACGCCCCGGCGCCTAGAGGAAAAAAGACAAGAACAAAGGTGAGAGGGAGAAAAGGAATAAGGAAAGCTCAGTTTCCTTTTAAGTCTTACCTGTTGGATTATTCCCACTGCATTTCGGGTCCTGCCGCTTCCTGGCATCTCCAGACCCCGGCCCCTATGGGGAAAAAAGACAAAGACATTGAATGAGCGAATGCAAAGACATTACCTGAGCGCTCATCCAGAACTGTTTCACTTCGGGTCGGCGCCATATCTCCGGCACTCTGAACCCCGGCCCCTAAGGGGAAAAAGACATAAGCATTAGCGCTTGCTGCAATTAGACAACGAACATTATTATTAAGCTTGAACTTTTGAACAGAACTTTTACAGCGCCTTACCTGAACAGTCAAGCTTACCTGAACTCCCATCAATCCTCAATCCAGTGAAGTAACTGGGTTTCAACGCGCCCCTGCATCAGAAGCAGGATGGAGAGCTCATCCTTCCAAACCCTAAGGTGAGGCTTCACGGGGAATCGTGGAGGAGGTATTGTGGAGGGTTGGAAGGGAGTGGGAGGCTTGAGCATTGTTCCACAGTTGGTAATACTGCCTTTTCACGCACAGGAGGGTATCCAACGAGCCAGGGAAGCCAGAATAGAGGGGCCCTTCCTGTCCATCTTCAGAGTTCTGCGCCTTCGACGCCGCGCCTCTGTGGGAACCAGGTGAGCGTTACACCTGGGTGCTAAGTACGGTGCCGCAATTTGCGGCACTGTACTTAGTGCCTTCCCCATTCCCATTGAGCCCTATGGGGCAAAAATGGGAATGGGGAAGGGCCCATGGTGAATGGGGAATTACCGCCCCGCTTCTCCAAGAGTTTCCCAAGGAAGGGGGTGATAGAAATGCGGCGGTAGTTAGCCAGACATGAGGGGTCGGCAGAAGGTTTTTCAGAAGGGGGCGCACAGGAAAGTGCTTGAGGGAAGAGGGAAAGGACCCAGTAGCAAGAGAGTGATTGCAGAACTCAGCAAGTGCAGGGGCAAGAGATCCAATATTGTCCATAATAGTTCTGGAAGAACAGGGGGAGACCTGTTTGGAGGAGATCTTCATTGAGCAGACAACTCTAGTGACCTCACGAGATGAGATAGAAGAGAAGGAGGAGAGAAGGGCAGAGGAAGGATGGTAGGCAATAGGTGGCAGGGGATGGTAGGAGAGGAGGTTACTAATAATGTAAGCCTTTATTTAGGCATGCAGACTTGCCTAATGTCTCAGTTACAGCAACTGCAGAATGTGCTGCTCGCACTTTTTGCAAGCATAAGTGCTGCAACCATATTATGCCCAACCTCTGGTATTTTCATTGGCCAGAGTGATCTTTAAAATACTTTCTATTGTATATTAAGGTTTTTCATGGACAAGCACAGAATTTAAGTCACTATTGTCCAGTTTCTACCTTGACGTATTCTTTTTTCTTTGTTACTGGATACCCCTAAATTTGCCACAAAACGAGCCAGGGGCTGTCCCTTTAGTTCACTACGCTCGCTCCATGTCCCTTTCGGAAATATCACCTATGGCCGTCTTCAAAATGAACTTAAAGACATTTCTTTTTGCAACCTTCTATGGTTCAATTGGTCTGTTTTCTTTTATGGTAGGTTTAGGGCCTTAACAACATTTTATGCCATGAGGTCACTGCAGGTGCTGTGTGTGTGTTCCAGAAGCATCAATACATAAAATAATATAGGAAAGCATTGTCAAAGCTACGATTGCCAAATTGTAAGAGTAATGGAGGAATTGGGGAAACCTGGAGAGTTGCACCTATGTTGCCTAGGGCAAGAGTGCCAGAGATAAGAAGTGATAAGGTGAGTTGGCTTTACCAGTCGAGCCTAAGCTTTTGAGAACCAAGATTGAGAGGATTGGCTAGGTGTGTGATATGAAGCCCGGGGCTCAGAGACTGGTGGCAGACCATAACTCAAGATTCCTTTAGTTTTCAGAGTAAAGCTAGATGGGAGCTATATTCTAGACCCTAGTGCTGGCAACGAGGAAACCTTGAGCAGGCTCCAGACCTGGTGGGAGTATCAACAACAGCGGTTCAAATAAAGAGCACTTGCTAATTCTTGAAGCTCAGGTAGTGGGGAGTGAATCCTACCCACAAGTCCATAGCAAAGGAGAAAATACCTGCCAGGTTTGGTAATTGACTCACCAGTAGGGCAAAGATTTAGCAATCATCCTCCTTCCTTTTACTATTTTGTTTAGATAGATCTTTTCTTGAGTTGCATAGATATCATGTATGCCACACTACAATCCAACCTTGTTATACACTGAATAAATGCATACAATTTGTGGTTGCTACTGATAAGACCCCCCATCTACGAAAAAGGAGCGTTTTCAGAGAAGAGATGTATTTTGTGACAACTGCCTGTTTGAAGTCATGTTATCTTTTCTTTTAGGTGATTTAATTTTGACTGGGGAAATATGCCCTGTCCTAATTTCTCCATCTTTCAACAATTCCAAAGTTATATAGAGTTGCTCTAGGCTTGTTGCCTGCCATCGCATGTATTAAGGAAAACTCTTCACCTCATAATTGGTCCTGTCAGTCATTCAATCATATCTCCCACTTTTCCTTGTATCTGATCCATCCTGAACTCGTTTCATTTGCTTTATCTACTGGGTCAATATTGCAACCTGCCAACGTTAAAAAAAATATTATTTTAGAGGGTTCTCTGCGGAATTGATCACTGGAGTTCTCCCCAAATCATTTCTGCTTTCTGGAGCCCCATCAGTGAATGAGGAAATAACTTACTTCAGCAATAAGGGGGCAGGGGCGGTTACTTGTATTGCTCTATTGACCAAGAAACATCCCTTTTGGGATATTCTTCACCATGGTTCGCTGAGTTAATGCATGTTTTTTCTGGTGATAATTTCTGTAATAAAATATGATGGCCCTTGCCTCATTTTCATTCTCCATCTTTAGATCACTGAGAATAAGAGTTACCCTGTCAAATTGAATTGGATGATAATCAGTGAATGTTGCTGATTCTTATGTATAGATTATTATATATACACGTTTAAATGAATGTTGTGCATTTTTTAAGTCTGATGGGTTTGGTGATGGAGTGACATTTATTATTGTATACATTAGATGGAAATATATCCGAATAAACCTTTTACAACATTAGATGCATCACTGAATAAGTAAAGGTTGCTGATTGTTATTGTTAAAACCATAAAACATCACTGCCTTTGTTTATCTTGTTAAACCACTTTTCTCTATATCACGAGCATGTAGATTTTGTCACCATGATACCATGATAATGGAGAAACATTTTACTTTTCTCTGACAATGCAAAGAATGTATGCAATTATTGTATCCTTCGTCAATGGGAACACATCTTTATTCCCCATGAGGGCACTCAAATATTCCTTTTTTCCAATTACACTTACCCAGCAGTAAAGCGAAAGAGTGTTTTTCTCTTCTTTTGTACAACGTGTCTCAGCTTCACATTGTTCATTGTTTAATAGTTCCACGATGCTTTCAAATCAGACATTGTGGAGCCTTTTCCCAAAAAGTTCTCATTGAAACCTGAGGTGATGAGACAAATCAGCCCTTTTAGGGGTGGGTGCCTGGCATCTGGAGACCTTAATACCACCACTTGAAGAAACCCAAATATCTAAAGGACAGGAATCAAGTTTTAAAATCAGGTTCGTAGGACAGAAGGAACTTGAAGTTCCTGCTAACCAGTGCCAACCTATTAACGGGAAAAGAGTGTGCTTGTTTTAAGCGAAGACAAGGAAAACAAAGCATGAACACAAAAAAGGATGTGTTAATGTGTTCCCTTTGACAATGTTGACAGGGGACTGACACATAAAACTCTGCATGGCCCACATTAAACCAATGCATCTAATATAAAACGGTAAGAGTAAATAAATGTGGGTATTCTGTGCTTTAAAGCACATTATCGAGCATTGTTCTCCTACTCGGACAAGCATTGTGGGAGAGTACAATTTTTGAATTTAGAACGATCAGAAAATACACACAAAGTGCCTATTCTTTCCATAGACACCCAAGAGTGTTTACATAGGAATAAAACAAACACTAAACTCACACAGAGACATCCAGGAAAGCAAATCGCCCAATGGGAGAGGATGAGCTCCAGCGTGATATTTACCCAAGTTTCCAATTCAAAATGGTGGCTGACCTTCATACACCTTTAGAATAGTCCCCTTGGAGACCACCCTACCCTGAGCACTTAGCCAAATCAGGGACCAGCACAACCCACAATATATACATGCAGGCTTTCTCCTAGAATCCACCTATGGGAAGGAGAGGCATGGGTTCACACTGTGGCTGTAAGAGAGATTGTTAATCAGTGAAGAGGTTTGGTGTGTTTAGAGAGTGGGAAAGAGTTGGATTGGGAAGAGAATAAAATGGCTACACCCTTGGAGAGTGAAGTAAGGAGTCCGATCAAGGCTGCAAGTGGAATCAATGATAGGTCAGAGAGAGAGATTACACCCAAATGAAAAAAGTAATAGGTGAAAAAAGAGAGCAGTGGGAAGCTAAGGGAGAGGGCACGGGAGAGAGAAATCATTGAGGTGACCTGTAGTGAGATGGAAAATAGTTTGAAAGACCCAATGAGTAAGCAAAAAGAAATATTTTGTTGTTATTTTTATTCACAAAAGTTATCAACAAGAAGGTTTCTTATCTTAATTAGGCTCATCTGTGAGCCTCTTGTCCATAGTATTATCCTCTTTATATCCTCTTGTTAGTATTTCCTCTTTGTGTCCTGTCCTTTAATATATCCTCATTTATCATGTTTCCACATCCTCTTTTATATTCTCTCTTTTATATCCACTACATGTGCTTCACCACCTCTATGTGGCTCTTCAGGAGGACAATTTCAATATTGTGATTGACAGCTATATGTGTGTCCAAGTTTAAAGTCCGATCCATGTCTTATTGTTTCATAGGCTGGTTAGATGGGTAGCCTTGATATCAAACATATACTGCACCCATAGGTTGTATGGTGCTTGATGTGAATACTTTGAAGGAAACAATTGAGATTACTCATTGGGTCTTTCAAATTCTTTCTGTTCTCAGGCGCATTTGACTTGCAAGAGATAACTATTTTCCAATGTACTTAGATTCTTGGGCAAATCCCTTCATATAAGCAACGAGATCAACCTTACGCATTAAGGAGATCGCCCGGACCAAGAGTGAATGTTTGCACTACAATTCATACCTGTAGTGAGAGTTTATCAATATAGGAAGCATTGTAGAAAAAACGAAACAGAAGAAAGAGAGAGACCACTGAGTAAACTTGCAGTGAGACACTATCAAGAGAGGAAGGATTTTTAGTCAGGGATTGTAGTTAAATAGACCCATGTAGAGACTTAGAGAGAAACAGAGAGAGAGAGAGAGAGAGAGAGAGAGAGAGAGAGAGAGAGAGAGAGAGGCCATGAGAAAAGGAGGACTGTCACCATGTGAAGAGCGAAGAATACCTTCAAAAGACAGAGGAATTTGAGAAGCTGATAGAGATAAGAAAATACTCTGAGACAATGAGACCAAGAGGGTAATTCATTTAACTTGACAGGGAGCTCGAGGGAGAGTCTAGGAATAGCAAGGCAGCGAAGAGAAGAAGAGAGAGAAGAGAGTCTAACAAGTGGGAGGAAGAGATGGACATTAGAGGTGGACATTAGTGAGGAAATGGCTACGCGTCTCAAACCAAACCTCCTGTGGCTAATAAAGCACACTGGCCAGCAAAACCATAACCTTTTTGATAAACCGGATGTTCCAAATCCACCACCCCAGATGAACCACCAGCAAGAGGCAAAGGTGAAAGAGATCTGGCAGACCACAAAAACCCACCGTCTGCCCGTGAGCCAAGGGTCCGTGGCAGAGGACAGCTGCAAGATCTGGGAGAGAAGTGGGATCTCACTCTGCTCCTTTGGAGATTCTTGGCAGAGGAAAGACAGACTGGGAGGTTGAACACTTTTGCAGAGGATCCCCTTTGGCACAAGAGGGTCAATCTCTGTTTCTTTGGACCCTTTGTTAGATCTCATCAGTGTTGACCCTCAATTTAAACAAGGACACTTTTCTTTCAGTCACCCTTATTATCCTGACATCGTAAGTGACATTTTGCAAAATCATCTTGACAATGTTAGAATTTCCTTTGATACTTTATGTTTATTAAGTGCTTGTATACAAAAAACACTTAAAATATATCCCTGTATGCATTTCTTAATTCTGATAATGCAAGTGACAATATGGCTGGTGCCCAGTCCACATTGTAGAACCTTGGCACAGAGTTTATTTAACTACAGTCCTAATACAGTTTCATATTTTCCTGGACACATTCTTGCAGTGTGTGGTTTCATCACAATTGAACCAATTTATGATGTCTAACAACTCTATGGTCGTTGTGAATCTGGTTTCCACCCCGGCTGTAGCACTGAGACACCTATGTTGCAGGTCCGGACTTGTGTCCCCTCATTGCAATTACAGCCCATAGCTTGATATGTGGCCCTGTCAGTGATCACGATAAGCACAGATACTCACTCCCTTCAAGTCACCTTACGGGCTTCAACCTTGCTGGAATCAGAACTAAGATCAAGTAGACTTCAGGAACGACATAATCAGTCCACATGGCGTGTCCTTGCATTTTGGCATAGGTACAAGACACCTTTTAACAATGCCATGCATGAGGAAGGTGCATGGGCTGCAGCGTGGATGCAGGGATCAGTTCAGTAGCTGTATGATGAAGATATGCATGCCCTAACATAGGCCTAGAACTGAGATTAGCAGTCTCATAGAATGTACAGGTGCTTAGGCATGGCTAAACAAGACAGATTGAAAGCAATAAAAAGGGAAACAGACCTTAGGTTAGTGTTAATGGATAAGAATTTACCAGAGAGGTGTTGTGTGCAGACATAGATTTCGATCAGAAGAGGACCATGCTTTTCAAGCAGTGCTGCCATTAGAGAGCAACACAAACACATTATTTTCTGGTGTGCAGTATACCAATAGCTACTATTATTATACGTGAAGCAACACTGAAGACACTTAAACCGTGAGTGCGACTTTTTAGAGAGCATAAATGGATAACTAAATCAATGTTGAGGCCTGACAATTGTGAAATATGAAATAACTGATCATTTTGACAGATTAGGCATTCTGTGATATTAAATGACTTGCCCAGGATCAGAAAGCTTTTTTTAAGAGGTGAAGCTGTGTTTTTAGCCCAGTCTGCAGTTTCTGCACTTGACTACATTGGCTTTCAGTTCTTGTCAGGCAGCAAGGTTGAACTATTTGTGAATGCTTGACTTTCACTAACTAAAACAATACACGGTTTTATAGACCAACCTTAAATACCACACATCACATCACAACATAAAAGAGCATGACATTTGTTTTTAAAAAGAACATTGTATAGAATCTTGTCATGCAAATAGACAGTGAGGGCCTCATTACACAGAAGGCGGTAAGGGTTAACGGTCACCGATAATGGTACCGGTGACCGTTAACCCTTACCGCCTTACTACGAGGTCCCTTTGCGGGTTGGTACTTTAACGCCTGCTTTTTGCAAGCGTTAAAAACCAACCCGCAAAGGGACCTTGGTGCTAATTACGGCACCGCAAATTTGCGGTACCATAATTAGCACCTTCCCCATTCCCATTATGTCCTATGGGACAAAAATGGGAATGGGGAAGGGCAATGGTGGAAGGGGGGATTACCGCCCCGCCAACCTTGGAATATGGTGGTAATTCCACTTTCCTCCAAGGCGGTGCCGGTAATTTACCGGCATGGACCAAGGTGCTAATAGCAGCTTGGTTTAACGCCTTCCATGTAATGAGGCCCTGAGTCTAACTGAATACTAATTTATTTGACCCCAGCAAAATCACATCTGAATTGTATTACTGTATTTTAAAGCTTTAGATATAATTAACAAACTTGTAGACTGTCGATTTCATGATGTGCAGAAGAACATTTTAAATTGTTTGAAAAAGCGAAACATTTATTTGTGTCTAAAAGGTAGACCTGGAAAAAAGCTTACCAGAAGACATTCGGCCAGCTCTCTTAATAGGGTGACCAGATGTCTAGGTTTTGCCAGGACTGTCCCAGAATGGAGCCACCTATTCTCCTGTCCTGAGAGTATTTTTAAATTTAAAACCCTGTCCTGGTTTTGGGGAAAGGGAGGATGAGCTCTGACAATTTTACTCTGACAATTTGACAATTTTACATGACCCTCATTATGAGTTGGCCAGTCCAGAAGTAAAGTGCTGGTAACAATGTATACCAGCACCTTTCTGGGCCGGCCAACTCCAAGTCTGCCGATAGGGGCTCAGATCTACCGGCAGGCCTGACCTGACAGTAGATCAGGCTGCTACTGACAGATAAATGCCTGAATCACTGTCACTGGTACTAATGGTGCCTGTGATTCGGGCAACCCCATTCCATCCTATCGGACTCCAAGAAATGGGGAGTTACCAGCGTCTCTGCCACCCGTGATATATCCTGGCAATACCGGGATATCGAGCAGTGTAGACAGTACGGTAGTTTCTCAGTATCCCACCACAATTGCTGGCAGGATAACTGGAAACTCATAATGAGCCTGAATGAGTATGTATAAAGCAAAAACATATGTTTAACAGTTTAGTATTCGTGCACGATTCCGACCTTTGAAGTAACAGCCAGATGCACTAACTGATTGTGCCACAAGACTGGCTGGGTGATAGATATATATCCAAGGCCTCTACAAATGCAAAGGCTCCTTTGTTTATTACATGCTTACATGTATAGGCACATCCCCACAGTTTATATAAAGCAGTGCTGGAAATGGAAATGATTTAATAATGTCTGATCTCGAGGGTGGGGGGAGCCGAGTCTATGGGAGGGGGCGGGACCGGGCGGGGTGGACGGTAAGGGTTAGTCTTACATTTACGTTTGTGGCCATCCCATTTTTTTATTTTGAATATCTGGTCACCCTATAAGTATAGGACCCATTCCCCTCACATGAACCTGCATGAAAAGTTAAAGCATGCAATGGCTGAAACTATGGCCTTAGAATATTAAAGGCAAACACTTTCATAGAAGAAAGAACACTACTGTACATACTGTGGCAAAGCTGGGATATGATCCTCAACACATTGCTCACATAGGGCCTGATTTACAGAAGCGTTTTACAATGGTGCAATTCCATAGGGAAACGCTCTGTGAATCAGGCCCATAGCCTCGAATTTGGCTACCGTATCACCTCTCCTGACTGATACTTTATGCTATTGATTGGGGTTGGCTGCCAAGTTTTACAACCCTTGTCTGGAAGAACCAAGCTCTGTACCTGCACCCTACTGAAGAGATCTTAGTTTGTATAACTAGCGCTGCTGCTACATTATTTTGTATCATCGCAGTTTTAATGTCACGGAAATGTACATATGCAAGTTTATCCAACTCAGAGAGAGAAATTTGGTACTGTGATCTGGCATATGGACGCATTGAGCTATCTTCTGAATCATCCTGCCACTCAAATTTATAACTAAGCATTTCAAATTTGGCTATTGCACATGAGCAATATATGACCCGCAGATATGTGAAAACACTATACAAATTGTGCCACATTTAGCGCCTAAACTGTAGAGGACACTGAACGTCTTACTCGATTAATTGATCTGATCAAAATGTACTTATCAATAACAGCCAAGCATCAGGCGCACAGTTGAGAGCCTCAGCTGTTCATTATACAATATCACAATTATCACAATATGTTATTTATGTTAATTTTTTTAAAACGGCAACAACTCCTTTCATTGAGCACTATGCCGTGGCCCCTTCCAAGAAGGGACAATAGTCATTTGTCAATTTTTCCAAATCTATGTGATCAATGCGCCGCCTGTAATTCCGCTGACGAAAATGTCTATAACCATTACGGCGTGGCACAGTGATCAGATACACCACTGTGGCCCGCATCCCTCTACCTTGGCCACTTACCTTAACGGCAGCACACTCGTAAGTGTGCTGCCGACTTCCCTCGATCCCTGCGGCATCCGTTGTCACCCACTTACGTGGGTCGATGCTTGTGCTGCATCCTTTTTTCTTCTTTTTTTTTCTTCACACTTCCGGGTCCCCCGCTCTACATGTAACAGAAGCGGGAAACACCCCTGCAACCCCTGAACCCCATTGCCACGACTAAGAGGAGCGGGGGACACCCCCACAACCCCTTAGTCGCAGTAATGGGGGTCGGCATTTTTTTAATCATCCTGGCACTCAAATGTATCACTAAGCATTTCAACTTTGGCTATTGCACATGAGCAATATATTACCCGCAGATATGTGAAAACACTATACGACCGTTTTAGTACCAGGCGATCTTATGTGGTCGCAGTTCCCATTTTCCCTTCTGCATAAAGATGTCTCTCACTGACCACTTAGGAACTTTTTTTGCTCTGTGGCATAATGTGAATGGAAGGTGTAAAGCTTGTATGCCTTTCATTCACGGCATGCCAGATGTTCATGTATTTATATGGTGGAAAGGAGGGGTGGAATGCAACATGCATTTCCACCGCTCCCTTTCTCGCTGCCATACAAATACTCCAGCATGTGCACCCACATGCATTTTCATGCGGGTGCAAATACTGGGATCCCTATGGAGCCCACCAGGTTTTTGCAACATCAAAATGCAGGCAGACCCCATTGTAAATGCTGCCTGCTGTGCGTACATTGCAGGCAGCATTTACTTCATTTGCATGGCAGAGTGCAAAAGTGCAGGACAAAATATGGCGTAAAGTCTTGTATGCTGTCTTTTGTCTTGACCAAAATTCAGTGGCTGGGACCTGTGTATGCCAAAGTGCAAACATACATGACACCGCTGCCGAATTACGCTGGAACTCAAAAATGAGCTGTATGATTTTCATTACTCCTAGTTCTGCTCTTCTTCGTCACACCATTTACACCCTCCTCACTCACCCTGTTAGGCAAATCGTCCAGGGTCCTTAGGTAATAACATAAGAATTCTGGGCAAAGTAAGTGACTTTATATCCTGGATGGATGACTGAGAAGTTATCAAAATAAAAAGAAAGTCTTTTTCTAATTCGATTCTGGTTGAAAGGTGGACTGTCATCACAAGTAAGTACTCTAATAAGGAAGAGTTGAAAACGAGTAATGAAGATTACCTGTAAATAATGAGATTATTATTCACTTAGGGGCCTGTAAAGGGTCTTGCTTCCAAACATCTTTGTAATCGCAATGGCCTTGGACAGTGAAGACCTGGAGTTGGGAAACAGATGCAGACACTGGCATTTCTCAGAGTACAACCCTTTTTGAATCCGAGATGTTCCCTGCGATGTGGCAGAATCCTGGGAGATTCCCCTTTGTTGCGTATTGACTACGCTTGTATACGGATGCGCGAGCAGCATTGAGGCTCGCTCATGCGCAATGATGATTAAAGGCGGTCACCCGGCAGTTCGCGCCGGGGACCGGAGCAGACGCACGTCTCCGGCGTAATCTCTGTGTGTGCCTGATTGCATGCCTGCACGGATGCGAGCGTGTGGCCCCCGCTAGCCCCCACGCCGACAACACTGGCTACGAGGGCGGACACGGAGATGTTCTCTGCTCCCACGGCGTCGGAGAAACAGAACGCCGCTCCATGTGCACACGGACCTGCACGCACGGCCGGCGGCCATTTTCTTTTCCATTTTTCATTGCATTGAGGCTCGCTCATGCGCAATGATGATTAAAGGCGGTCACCCGGCAGTTCGCGCCAGGGACCGGAGCAGACGCACGTCTCCGGCGTAATCTCTGTGTGTGCCTGATTGCATGCCTGCACGGATGCGAGCGTGTGGCCCCCGCTAGCCCCCACGCCCACAACACTGGCGGCCATTTTCTTTTCCATTTTTCATTGCATTGAGGCTCGCTCATGCGCAATGATGATTAAAGGCGGTCACCCTTTTCCATTTCCATTTTTCATACGCAGATTGCAGTGGTTGCGGCCTGTGAGGGTGCGCGTGCACCATCTGCCATCTGCAAGGCTCTGCAACAATTTTTGGAATCTCCACAGCTCAGCTGCTGCAGGGCTGTGGCACAGAAAAGGAAGACCAAGGAGGGAGGACTGTGAGGATTCCTTTCAAGGGGACACATCCACCCTGATCACCTCAACATCTTGCTGCACACAGCTCACTGTGAGTACTGCTCATTGCCATGGGTGAAGAAGAGGAGGAGGGTGCTGTTGCTCCAATACCATGCAGAATGCACAGTACTCTAGCCCCCATGCCCGAATTTGATACCACAGGCCCCCCATCCAAGCTGGGACCGAAGTGGCTCATGTGGGTCAAAAAACTGGAAATGTTTTTCAGGGCCTCGGGGGAAACAGATGAGGATGCGAAGATAGCCATCATGGTTTATTCTGCAGGGACAGAGGTCCAGCGTATATATGACTCTCTCAACATCCCAGCAGTCACATATGACGCAGTCAAACAAGCACTCCGTGACCACTTCCTTCCTATGGCAAATATTGACTTTGACAGGTTTGTCATGTGCGCCGAAAAACAATTGGATGAGGAATCATTGGACCAGTTTTGTGCTCGGCTGAGACACCTAGCGAGCTCCTGTAGGTGGGTAAACGAGGAAGAAATGGTTTGCAACCAGCTGCTGCAGGGTTGCAGCTCGGAGAAACTGAGGAGACAAGTCCTGAGGGAACCGGGACTGACTCTGCAGCAGATTTTGGACACGGGAAGAGCTTACAAACTGGCAGAGGCAAGAGGGGCGAAGATGGACGCAGCCACACACTCCAGGAAGGAGGAAGAAGCATATGCAGTAGGACGCTCTGCCGCAGGGAGGACGAGATGGGCACCAAGAAGAGGAGATGGCCCCACAACGCCAAGTGCTGCTCCGTCGTGCCCTACTGCGGGTATGATTTGCCGAATGCGGGTGAATGCCCGGCAAAATCGAGAGTCTGTGGTCGGTGTGGCACATTGTAACACTATGCCAGGATTTGCAGGGCTGTGGCACCAGTAGCGGCTTCAAGAGGACCAGAGAGAAGCGGCAGGAGTGACACTAGGAGAGTGAGGGGCGTGTCTTCTGTCGAACAAGGAATGCAAGATCTCAACATCGCAGAAGAGTAAGAGGAAGATGAAGACATTTTCTTCATTTCGAGCATCGCTAAGGGCCCTGGGAAAAGTTGACAACCCACATGCACTGTCAATATTGGTGAGGTCCCCACTCCGGTCCTCATAGACACTGGGGCGTCTGTCTGCGTACTAGCAACTGAACATTACAATGCGCTCCCAGGTCCGCCGGGACTGACAGAATCCACAGCGCGAATTTACGCATTTGGAGGGGATACACCTCTTCCCATCCAATGAGTGTTTGTAGCCCCAGTTTCTCACGGTCAGAGCATAATAAAAGCAAGGTTTTTTGTCACCAACGTAAGCCCGCACTCCCTCCTGAGCTGTGCTGCATCGGAAGCGCTAGACATTGTGCACTTCGCTTTTGCGGTATATCACACTGATCTGGATCGTCTGTTACAACGCTTTCAGATGATCTTCACAGGCATTGGAAAACTAAAGGCTGACCCCATACGGTTGCACATTGATGGGTCAGTGAGACGAACAGCGCTTAAACATCGCCGCATCCCTTTCCATTTAAGGGCACAGGTAGAAAAAGAGCTGCAGTCACTGGTGGACCGAGACATTATTGAAAGGGTGGAGGGGCCCACCTCCTGGGTCTCTCCAATTGTGGTGGCCCCAAAGCCCAAACAGCCAGGGGCAGTACGCATCTGCGTAGATATGAGGCTGCCCAATGTAGCAATCAAGAGAGAACGTCACCTCACGCCCACCCTTGATGACATTGTTGGGGAACTCCAGGAGGCGAAGTTTTTCTCGAAGCTAGACTTGAGATCAGGTTACCACCAGTTGGAACTCCACCCCGAGTCTAGATATATTACGACCTTTATGACTCACGAGGGGTTATACCAATACAAAAGACTCAGTTTCGGGATCTCGTCCGCAGCGGAGGCCTTCCAGAATGCCATCAGGGGGGCCCTGTCAGGACTCAAGGGGGTCATCAACATGTCGGATGACATTCTGGTTTTCGCCAGGTCGGAAGCTGAACATCTGAAGCGCCTAGAGAACACCCTTGAGAGACTGCGCAGCGTTGGTTTGACCCTACACAAAGAGAAGTGTGAATTCTTGAAGGACAGGCTGGAGTTTTTTGGATTCATATTCCACGCTGGGGGCATCTCCCCAGATCCGGAGAAACTGAAAGATATCAGGGAAGCATCCCCACCAGCGTCCCCAGCGGAAATAAGAAGCTTCCTGGGGATGGTCAACTATTGTGGCCGTTTTATCCGAGACTTAGCCTCTCTATCAGAACCCCTGAGGGCACACACCAGGAATGACGTAGCGTGGACATGGACAGAGAAAGAGCAAAGGGCGTTCACCGCCATCAAGTATGCCCTATCAGAGCAAGAAACCATGGCCTATTTCCACCCAGGCCGCGAATCCGAGATTGTGGTCGACGCCAGCCCAGTGGGTCTGGGAGCGGTCCTCATGCAGGCAGACCATCAGGGGACCATGCGACCCATAGCCTACGCCAGCAAAGCCCTGACCGATACGGAGAGGCGCTACTCCCAGATTGAGCAAGAGGCCTTGGCCATTTTATGGGGGTGCAAACATTTCAGAATATACATTTTAGGGAAACCAGTTGTTGTTGTGACTGATCACAAGCCTCTCATCCCGATTTTGTCAGGAGCCTCGTCCAAACCACCCCCTCGCATAGAAAGATGGATGCTGGCACTGATGGAAAATGGGGTCAAGTTGCTTTATCGACCAGGAACACACAACCCGGCAGACTATTTATCCCGCCATCCGGGCAGTGGACGGCCCAGGGACTCACTGGAGGTGGCGGACTGTGTGGAAGCCATTCACCTGGTAATCGAGGTGGCACTGCCTGTCGCCCTTGCACGTCAGGAGATCGCGGACAAATCCAACATTGATGAAGCGTTCCTGAGGATAAAGAGTGCGGTAGACACCGGAGAATGGCGGGAGGTCCTCCTGAACAACTCCCGAAGGAATGTGGAGGCACAAAGAGATCTGCAAGCGCTCTGAAAGGCACGCCATGAGCTATCGGTGGCGGATGACGGCATCCTGCTGAGAGGACACCAGATCGTAATCCCAAGTTCACTGGTTGAGAAGGTTCTACAGCTGACCACAAAGGGCATCAGGGGATGGCCAAGATGAAGGCTTGTCTCAGATTGAAGGTCTGGTTTCCCGATTTGAAAGGCAGAGTTGAGAAATTCTTGAGAGCCTGCATCCCCTTCCAGACCGCAAGCCCTGTAGAGAAGGGGCCGCCCATTCAGGTCATGGAACAGACCGACGGCCATGGGGGACAGTACATGCGGATTTCGGGTCCACGGGCCGAGGCCAATACTTTCTGGCGGTGACCGACCAGTGGTCACGATACCCGGAGGTGGAGCTGGTCGAATCCACATCCAGCGACCACACCACCCTAGCAATGGACAAAATATTTGCCACCCATGGCTTCCCCTTGGAGATATGCTCAGACAATGGGTCACCGTTCCAAGGTCAGCGGTTTGCTCAATATTGTGAAGAAAGGGGAATAAAACATCGAAAAGTCACCCCACTGTGGCCGAGAGCGAATGGCAAAGTCGAGCGTTTCATGCGAACGCTCAACAAAGTGTTCCGCATATCGGTGAATGGGGGAGAGGACCTCCGGCGCAACCTGGTCGACTTCCTCAGAGAGTATCGTACGACCCCACATCAGTCAACTGGGGTTGCCCCTACAGAAGCCCTTTTCAAACGGATTCCAAGAGGACTGATACCGGAAGCTGAAGGGAGACAGCCAGGAGAGATTGACAACAGCCACGTGCAAACAGAGAGGGCTGTTCAGAATGAGAGAGAGACGGTACGGCGAGGACTACCAGAGAAAGAGATCGCCGTAGGTGATACCGTGCTGGTGCGCAACAGGAGGCCGGAAGGGAAGTTGTCACTGCCATATGAGACACAACCATTGGGGGTGACACACATCAAAGGATCGATGGTCACTGCCGCCAATGCACGAGGGACAATCACCAGAAATGTCTCGTTCTTTAAGCGCATAGGAACAGCTAACCATGAGGACGCCGTCAGAGAAAGCCCCGATCAGATCGCCAGAGTGCCGCTGGAAAGCGATGGACCGCAAGAGACTCCTGGGACACCGGAGGCCCCCGACATTGGGGCACGCAGGTACCCGAGCCGGGCAGGGCGCAAGCCGCCGCAGAGGTCCCAAGCCTTTATTATGGACCCTGCCTCGTAACTAGTAGTACACTGAGAGTGAGAATTTGAGCAGAACCCTGTTGGTTCCAATGTTTGTTAATGTTTATGCGTTTTGGGGAAAAGGGAGGGATGTTTCGTATTGACTACGCTTGTATACGCATGCGCGAGCAGCATCCAGGCTCGCACATGCGCAATGATGATTGAAGGCGGTCACCCGGGGACCATATCAAATATGGTGATTGATATTAGATAAGGTCCTTTGATCAATGTCTATTATTATTTTCCTTCCAGAAAAATGTACAATAATCTCCTAGACTCTGCTCGAATGTGCCACGTTCGATACGTCATGTACTTCCATTCATGTTATGCCGGTATACTCTTAGTTGGGTTGTCGAGATGGTTATCCTTTGTTCCAGGGCTTGATCCCTACATGGTACTTGTCACTGTTGCCCAACAGTGACAAGTATCAATCGCCAGATTACCAATAAGTAGATGGAGATAGCCTTGAAAATGACGGAAGTCGAAACACGTGTCGGCTGACACTCTGTGCAATAAAACAATTATAGATAATTGATCTAGTTTGCATTTACATTTGATCATGTTATACATTTGTACAATACTATCTTTACTTAAGGGGCAAACGCGCAGAGCATGGCATATCCAAAACAGATGCATAAAATGCAGCATCGCCTGTTTAGAATAAACAAAAAGGCGCAAGTTTGATTGACCAGGGAGACATTTTGGTGTAAACTCTGCTAGCAGGAAGGTGTTTAACATAGAGGGAATCTGCTCTTGGAAAGTGGATTTTATTTAAGTAAGATTCTGATGAGTGTGAGATTGTAGAAATCACATAGTGATAACACCTGCTTTGGTTTGTCACACACAAGATCTGAGCCTTGTTTTGCCACAAGACGAAAGGAGCCTTAACACCATCGCACATCTTGTCCAAGATCACTGGGGACTCACACACCAAATGCGAGGAGCCAATGTCACTCAAAATATCTTTGCACATTGGACAAATAAACTCCCAGAAAGCAGCACTATTCATTCTCAGTTCCTCAAATGTGGGCAATCCAAGCCAAACCTTTCTAGACTTTACCAGATCTTCAGGATATACAGCTGTACACCCACTTCCAAGACGAGAGAGGTAACGGGTGTACTCACTGGGAGTCTAAATAGGGGCTTCATGACTTACTTTTGGCTGTGTGCAGCAGAATAATCTAGGTGCAACCCAATCATTTGTAACCGTAAAGAACTGAGAGCAAAACCTGGAATGTATGCACTTCTTTTACTGTTAGAGTAACACAGTTTCCAATGCGGCTATTTAATGGTGTTAACAGTTCAACATGTTGCTTCATAGCCAGCACACTCGTGGCTTCATTGGGGCGGCCTAGAGAAATTTCTATGGAACTTGACCTCTCAGCTAGTCAAAGAAGTTGACCTGTTTTAATCTTTCACCATTGAAAGGAGCTTTTACTTTGTCATGGGCCAAAGAATGGCAGGCCACTACAACAGCTTTAGTGGTTTTATTAGTTTCCTTTCAGTGCAGAAGTCAGATGAAACCTGGAGTTGGTTATGCAAACAAGACAAGGTTTGTTAAAATTACATTGTTATTTATTTTATCTATTTATTTCTGCTGCGCCATAGCCGCAGGCATCAGGGCGCAAAACAGACATCATAAAAACTAGAAGGGTCAAGGGTCTAATTTATTCAAAAACAGTTGTTTTCAATTTTTTCCGGAATGCAATGTAACTTTCCTCTGATTGCATAGATATGGGAAGTTTATTCCAATGATTTGCCGCTTTAGTAGGGAAAGATCTACCTTTTCCTCGACCGCTTTTAGCATGTGGGATAACCAGAATGTGTGTGGCACTTGAGCGCAAAGTCCTGCTTGGTGAGTATTTTCTTAGTGTTTGTTTTAAGTAATCTGGAGCCTCTCCATATAGGCATCTATGGGCCAGAGCCAGCGTCTTAAACTGTATTTGTTTCTCTACAGGCAACCAGTGAAGCTCATTCCTGTAGTGCGAGATAAGTTCCATCCTAGTAGCATTGTAGATAATCCTGATGGTGTCATTTTGAACAATCTGTAGCTTTTGGATATTCTTTTTGCTTGATCCGCATAATAAGGCATTGCAATAGTCCAGCCCGGGCATGATTATGGCTCGAACCAGGGTTTCGCAGTTTTTTCGTGATACCAAGGGATTTATTTTTTAGGTGGTTGTGTGCAGTTTTAGTCACATAGTTGACATGTGCCTCCACATTGAGGGATGCCTCAAATATTGTGCCCAGAGTTTTTACTTTTTCAGCCATCTTGATGGCATAGGCGTCTAAAGTAAATTTTGTGTAAGTTTGATCCAATTTCATTCTGGTCTGGCTAATTCCGAAGATCATGAGCTCTGTTTTAGAGCTGTTTAGGGACATCCAATTTTCAATCATCCACTCCTGGATGATTGAATATAAGAGGTTGAGGGTTTTTGTGTCTTCTGCGTGGTCATCACTAAGGTTAATGATAAGCTGGAAGTCCTCGGCATAGTTGGTGAAATGAAAGCCCATGCTTTCAAGTTTGTAACATAAGAGCCTTTTGTAAATGTTAAATAGGATTGGGGAAATACAGGCCCTTTGTGGTACTCCGTATTTGATGGAAATTGGGTCTGAGCAAGCAGTGCCCTAACATATCTTGGATGTTCTTTCACTCAAGAAGGAGGGAATCCATTCTACGGTGTGGCTTGAGCATTGACTGATGTCGGACAATGTTTTCCGTAGTCTGGCGTGGTCTAGGAGATAGAATGCCGCTGAAACATCTAATGAAATAAGCATGCTCGTTTTAGCCCCATCTATTCTTCTTAGCATTTGCGTCTGCAGGTCTAGTAGTGCACTTTCTGTCCCGTAATTTCTATGGAAACCAGATTGTTTGTGATGAAAAACTGCCACAGATTCAAAGTGAGCCTGTAGTTGGATGGTTGCGGCCTTGTCCAGTATTTTTGAATAAAAAGTGGTTTTGGTTATTGGCCATAAGACAGTTTGCTGGGCATAAAGCAGAATGCCTATTTTCTTGTCCTTTATCTGAGGGGCATCTTCGGGCAAGGTTGTTAATGTGTAACAAAAATCCTGAAAGGGCAATTAGACATCACTACCGAACACCAACACACATGGAGAGCGGGTCTATAGTTTCCCTTCCCTGCCCATACTGATCTACTGCAGGATTATCACTATACAAGCTCTAAATGGCTGCCAAAATATACTGACCCTCCAATGTCAATTAAAATGTTCATAAAATTGTTTGATCATCGCTATCAAAAGCTTTTTGTAAATCGATGAATGCAATATAAATTGGTTCCTTTTCAAACAAGCTGTCATGATGCCTACCTCCAAGGAGCCAGGTCCGACCCAGCAACCCCAGGGGCAGGCATCATTCCCCCCAGGGAAGTTCCAGCGGGCCCAAACTGGGGCCCTTTGGACGCAGTCCTGGCGCCTTAGGCGCCAGGCTCATAACGCTGGACATGTGTTCAAGTGTTTTTATGTGCACTTACCTGATGCAGACCAATCTGCTACATCCAGGCCCTCTTGAGGCCTGAATGGGACTACATTACCTGTGGGACTACTTTCCACCCGGGTGTGGTCGGGGAAAGATACATTACCTGATCGGTGGAAGGATACATACCTGGAACTTCTTCCAAAGCTATTTAAACCCCACCTGAACAGCCCCACGTGCTTCGCGTTGTTCTGCACCTAGCAGCTGGACGCTCACCGTGTCAGCTCCTGCTTCTGGACTTCAGCCACGCCTGTCAGCATCCTGGGACACCTGCAAAGGGTGGTAAGAAGAGAATTGGAGAGGAAGAAGGCCTTACCTGCTAAACCTGCATCACGGAGACATCTCACCGACGATCCTGAAAAGGAAGACATCATTTTTAAAAGCATTTCGCTCCGATCGCTGCAGCGCTGCATTTCACTCACCTTTCTTGGGCGCCTCCATCTTCAGCAGCGATCATCCGGATTCGCAGCCACTTCCCAGAGCCTAGAGAGAAAAAGACAAGAACACAAGGTGAGAGAAGGAAGGGAATAGGAAAAGCTCAGTTTCCTTCTAAGACTTACCTGTTGGGTCATTCCCATTTCATTTCGGGTCTTGCTGCTTCCAGGCATTTTCCGGACCCCGGCCCCTATGGGGAAAAAAGACAAATACATTAGATGAGCGAATGCAAAAACATTACCTGAGCGCTCATCTAGGACTTACCAGATCTTTACTGGAACTGCACTTTTCACTTCGGGTCGGCGCCATATCTCCGGCATTCCGAACCCCGGCTCCTATGGGGAAAAGACATCAACATTAGCGCTTTGTTGCAAGAAGTCTCCAAAGGAATCTTCTTTCATCACCTGAAAAAGACAATGAACATTATTATTTAAAGCTTGAACTTTTGAACTTGCAACAGAACTTTTACAGCGCCTTACCAGTATAATCAAGCTTACCTGAACTCCCATCCAACCTCAATCCAGTGAAGTAACTGGGTTCAACGCGCCCCTGCGTCAGAAGCAGGATGGAGAGCTTGTCCTTTCAAACCTTAAGGTGAGACTTCACGGGGGATCGTGGAAGGGTATCGAGGAGGGTTGGAAGGAAGTGGGAGGCTCGAGCATTATTCCGCCAGATTGTAATACTCCCTTTTCACGTACAGGAGGATATTCCTGCGAGCCAGATTAGCCAGAGTAGAGGGGCCCGTCCTATCCATCTTCAGAGCCCTGCGCTTCACCATTGAAGAGGCATCAGCACTCGAAACCAAGCCAGCGCCCCCGTGGGAATCAGGTGAGCGTGACAGAACGCGAAGCCTACCCACAATTTCCCACCCGGGCGCTATGGAGACTTCCGAGACTGACCAGCTGGCCCAGCTTTTGGGGGAATTACGGGCAGAGGTGAACTCAGCCCGCCAGGAGACTAACGCTCTCAAAAGAGAACTGATCCTATCCAAGGAAAGAACAGATGACCTGGCCAAAAGGTTATTGCAGGCCCAGACAGGGCACATTCCTTTACCGAATTCCGGTGGTACTTCCACATCAATGGGTTTGAATAACCCGGTACAAATCAATCTACCTGGACACATGCCTTTGGCCCCGCCTGAACGTTTTGCGAGGGATCCCAAGAAATATGCCGTCTTTATGAACCAATGTCGTTTACACTTTCTATGCAGATCCGGGGCCTTCCCTAACGACCAGACCAAGGTAGCCTTTATACTATCTTAGCTCAGTGGCAGTGCTGCCGATTGGTCTATTCCTTTGGTAAATCAGGATGATCCCATTCTCCAGGATTTTCAGAGCTTCCAGGCCAGCATGGAAAGATTGTTTGCTGGACACTCTCAAGGACAGGCCCTTGATAAGAAACTGCTATCCTTACGACAAGGTAATCAGGATCTCCTGTCCTACATTGCCACCTTTAATAGACTGGTTGTGGAAACTGGATGGCCAGAAAATAAAAGGATCACATTGTTTCATCGAGGCCTGCGCGGAGAGCTTAAAGATGTTCTAGCTCAGATAGTAAATCCACCACAGGTCTGCGCAGACTACATAGACTTTGTGGTTCAACTTGATCACAGACTTCAAAATAGAAAAGCAGATCGGTTCAAGTACGAAACTCGAGTACCGATCAAAACCCACGCTAACTCCAAGAGCGCCGATGTATCCGAACCTATGCAAATCGGCGGTGTTAAAGGACCATTAACGCAGAAGGAACGAGAGAGAAGGCGGCAAATGCAACTTTGTCTGTATTGCAGGGCTTCCGGTCACTTTCTTCGAAATTGTCCGATTAAACCACCTAAGAAGGTGGTTGGAGCCACTGATAACGATTTATTGACACCTGATTCGGGAAACGACCTAGCCCGACAAGCGTAGGGGTCCGCTTGCCGAGCTTGAAAACAAACTCTTTGACCTCGCATTTTGTCATGCCAATGGTGCTCGTGGACCCAAAACAGCCTCAGTAGTTGCATGCTATAAAAGCATACATCGACAGTGGAGCTATTGGAAATTACGTAGACCGTGAATTGGCTTCCAGGATTAAGCTCCCTCTACGCCCGAAAGTAACCCAAGATGTCATTACTACAGTAGATGGAACCGAAATAGCCTCAGGGCCTGTAACGCATTCCACTGTTGAATTGACACTGGTGGGTCAGGATGGACATCGGGAAGAAATCGTGTTTGATGTGATCAAGGCCCCACAATTTCAAGTAATTCTTGGAATTCCTTGGTTAGAAACACATAATCCAAGAATAGACTGGCGAGCAAAGAAGATAAGTTTTCCTGATTGTGAACCAACTTGTTATCCAAGAAATCCAGCTATGGGTTTAGCCTCAGCAACTTCCACCTCTGTACAGCTACCGTCAGAATACCAAGAATTCCAAGACGTTTTTCAGAAAGAACAGGCTAACACGTTACCTCCCCATCGATCTTATGATTGCCAAATCGATCTGGTACCCAATGCTCAACTACCTTGTAGTAGGATTTATGCTCTTACGGAACCTGAGAACCTGCATTTGCGTCAGTATTTAGATCAGTACCTAGCCAATGGTTTTATTCGCCCGTCCAAGTCTCCTGTCTCTTCAGCTTTGTTCTTCGTGCCGAAAAAAGAGGGCGACCTTAGAACATGTATAGACTATCGCGCCCTAAACCAAATAACGATTAAGAATCGTTATCCTCTGCCCCTGATCCCTGAGCTTATCGACCAGGTGAAAGACGCTAGTGTGTACACCAAGTTAGATCTCCGAGGAGCTTATCACCTGGTGCGTATAAAAGAAGGCGACGAATGGAAGACTGCATTCCGCACCAAATTTGGGCTCTTCGAATATCAGGTGATGCCCTTCGGTTTGTGCAATGCACCTGCCGCCTTTCAGTACTTTATGAATGGTGTTTTTCGGGAACTTATTGATGTCTGTGTCATTGTTTATATTGACGACATCCTGGTGTACTCTTCTTCAGAAGCCGATCACAGAAAACATGTTAGGGCAGTTCTTGAGAAATTGCGCCAGCACAAACTATTTGCCAAGCTCGAAAAATGCGTTTTTCATACCAAAGAAGTTGAGTTTCTCGGATTCATCCTGACACCTCAAGGAGTCCGAATGGACTCGCGAAAGGTGGACGCCATCCTCAAATGGCCATCTCCTAGCTCGGTGAAGGGAGTTCAGAGCATGCTTGGCTTTGCCAATTTCTATCGAAGATTCATCCCGGAATTTTCCCGAACAGCCCAACCCATCACAGCTCTCCTAAAGAAAAATAAACGCTTCGAATGGACTCTGGAGGCCGAACAAGCCTTTCAGGACCTGAAAACCAAATTCACCTCTGTACCTGTATTGAGGCACCCACACCCAGATCTCCCTTACATTGTGGAAACCGATGCATCCAGTTCGGCCATGGGAGCTGTCCTGTCGCAAAGAGACCCAGACCCTAACCAACTACACCCTGTGGCCTTTTGGTCCAGAAAATTCTCTCCTCCTGAAATCAACTACGCAATTACCGACAAAGAGTTACTGGCTATTAAATCTGCTTTCAAGGCTTGGCGTCACTACCTTCTCGGGGCAAGACACACCATCACCGTAATTATGGACCACAGAAATTTGCAGTATTTAAAGACGGCCAGAGCTCAATCTTAACGACAACTCCAATGGGCTCTATTCTTTGCAGAATTTGATTTTGTAATTACCTATCGCCCTGGCTGCAAGAATGGTAAAGCAGACGCCTTATCCCGGATTGGCATGGAAGAACCCAATTCGAGTTTAGAACCTGTGCCAATCATGCCTGAACAAAGAATCTTAGGCTTAACTTCATTGCAAACTATTGAGGATATCCAAACGCAAGTAAAACAACTTCTAGACTCTTCAGCCTTACTGGAATGGAGTCAAAAGGGTCCTCATTACACCGTTAAGGATGATTTACCCTACTTCCAGGAGCGGTTGTTTCTGCCAAGTAAAGAATTGCAGGAACTTGTTATTGCCCATCATCATGAATCATTAATGGAAGGACACCCTGGTATCGCTAAAACGGAGGAAAAAATCAAACGCCACTTCTGGTGGCCTTCTTGGAGAAAAGACATAAAGTCTTTTGTGTTGTCTTGCGGAATTTGCGCCCAAAACAAGGGTCAAAAGAAAAGGCCAGCCGGCCTACTTCAACCCTTGGATATTCCACCGGCACCATGGCACACCTTGTCAATGGACTTTATAACTGACCTGCCTCCTTGTGGTGGTTACAACACTATCCTTGTAATTGTGGATCTATTCTCCAAAATGGCCCACTTTATCCCTTTAAAAGGGTTGCCTTCAGCTTCCACCTTGGCCAAGGAATTTCTGGAGAATATAGTTCGCATACATGGTTTCCCTTCCATATTAGTCTCGGATCGTGGAAGTCAATTTATCTCCCATTTTTGGAAGAAGTGTTGTCAACTAGCACAAATAGATGTGCGGTTATCCACCAGCCACCACCCCCAGACCGACGGACAAACCGAGAGAACCAATCAGACTCTCGAGCAATATCTTCGGTGCATGTTACACCAATCCGAGTTGAATTGGAAAGACATCCTTTGGATCGCAGAATATGCATACAACAATTCAGTGCATTCTGGAACCGGACAAACTCCTTTTTATACTTTGTATGGTCACCATCCTCGGACCTCTGACCTAGATCCACCTCTGACCCTGGAAATGCCCGCAGTAAATCATCTGCATTCCACAGTAACCCGAGCCTTCAAAGAAGCTGCAACTCATTTACAGCAAGCCAAGAAAAAGTATAAAGAAAACGCTGATTTGCACCGAAGTAAAACTCCTCCTTACCAAGTAGGAGACCAGGTATGGCTAGCAACTAAACATTTACCCCTCAAGGGCCCGCAAACCTTCAATCCCAGATTCATAGGACCTTATCCCATCAAAGCTATAATCAACCCAGTGGCCTTTAAACTGGATTTACAGTCCAACATGCGTATTCATCCAGTTTTTCATGCGTCACTTTTGAAGCCAGTACAACCAGGAACCCGACTGTCCAAGCCTCCAGACCCAGTTCGAATTGAAGGGGAATTAGAATTCGAAGTTAAAGACATTTTAGACTCCAAGGTGTTAAAGTCGAAACTCTTCTATCTTGTTGACTGGAAGGGATATGGACCTCAGGAGAGATCGTGGGAGCCTAGTAACCATGTTCACGCACCTCGATTAATACAAAGGTTCCACCGGAGATTTCCGAACAAGCCAAAACCCCCGCAGGGAACAACCTTGGGAGGGGCCTTGAGGGGGGGTACTGTCATGATGCCTACCTCCAAGGAGCCAGGTCCGACCCAGCAACCCCAGAGGCAGGCATCATTCCCCCCAGGGAAGTTCCAGCGGGCCCAAACTGGGGCCCTTTGGACGCAGTCCTGGCGCCTTAGGCGCCAGGCTCATAAAGCTGGACATGTGTTCAAGTGTTTTTATGTGCACTTACCTGATGCAGACCATGCTGCTACATCCAGGCCCTCTTGAGGCCTGAATGGGACTACATTACCTGTGGGACTACTTTCCACCAGGGTTTCGTCGGGGAAGGATACATACCTGATCGGTGGAAGGATACATACCTGGAACTTCTTCCAAATCTATTTAAACCCCACCCGCACAGCCCCACGTGCTTCGCGTTGTTCTGCACCTAGCAGCTGGACGCTCACCGTGTCAGCTCCTGCTTCTGGACTTCCTGGGACACCTGCAAAGGGTGATAAGAAGAGAATTGGAGAGGAAGAAGGCCTTACCTGCTAAACCTGCATCACGGAGACATCTCACCGACGAGCCTGAAAAGGAAGACATCATTTTTAAAAGCATTTCGCTCCGATCGCTGCAGCGCTGCATTTCACTCACCTTTCCTGGGCGCCTCCATCTTCAGCAGCGATCATCTGGATTCGCAGCCACTTCCCAGAGCCTAGAGAGAAAAAGACAAGAACACAAGGTGAGAGAAGGAAGGGAATAGGAAAAGCTCAGTTTCCTTCTAAGACTTACCTGTTGGGTCATTCCGATTTCATTTCGGGTCTTGCTGCTTCCAGGCATTTTCCGGACCCCGGCCCCTATGGGGAAAAAAGACAAAGACATTAGATGAGCGAATGCAAAAACATTACCTGAGCGCTCATCTAGGACTTACCAGATCTTTACTGGAACTGCACTTTTCACTTCGGGTCGGCGCCATATCTCCGGCATTCTGAACCCCGGCTCCTATGGGGAAAAGACATCAACATTAGCGCTTTGTTGCAAGAAGTCTCCAAAGGAATCTTCTTTCATCACCTGAAAAAGACAATGAACATTATTATTTAAAGCTTGAACTTTTGAACTTGCAACAGAACTTTTACAGCGCCTTACCAGTATAATCAAGCTTACCTGAACTCCCATCCAACCTCAATCCAGTGAAGTAACTGGGTTCAACGCGCCCCTGCGTCAGAAGCAGGATGGAGAGCTCGTCCTTTCAGACCTTAAGGTGAGACTTCACGGGGTATCGTGGAAGGGTATCGAGGAGGGTTGGAAGGAAGTGGGAGGCTCGAGCATTATTCCGCCAGATTGTAATACTCCCTTTTCACGTACAGGAGGATATTCCTGCGAGCCAGATTAGCCAGAGTAGAGGGGCCCGTCCTATCCATCTTCAGAGCCCTGCGCTTCACCATTGAAGAGGCATCAGCACTCGAAACCAAGCCAGCGCCCCCGTGGGAATCAGGTGAGCGTGACACAAGCATACTTTAGAGAAAAAAAGAAAACATCAGATCTACCGTACCCAGGCCCTTCCTAAAATCTGCTTCAACCTCAGAAAATTGAGTATTGCCAGAAGGCCCAGTACTCTAGGTAGTTCATTAAAATTCTACTGTATACTTTGGCTAAGCTATCAATTAGCGCTAAGGGTCTGTAATTAGCTGGTAAGAACATATCCCGTTTTTTTTAGATAGGTAGTACCTCAGGGGAACACACCATTCCACATATATCTTCTCAAAAAGTAATGGTAGAAAAGGCATGCATAACTGAGGTTCCTCCTCAAATAAATCAATTGACATCCTATAGACTCTTGGATGTTGAAATAGGGAGAACTATCTGTAAAATAATGGTATAGAGTCAACTATGGATTTGGGAAGAAAAAGACTATGGATAAACCCTAGTTAGCTCAAGGAGGCCAAGAGGGATGTGGGACCACATGATCCAAGACCCAGTTCTTTGGACGTGATTTACAAACCGCACTGAGAAGGACTGCTGTTCCCATAATCCAACTCCTCTTGGGAGGGAAACTCCAGAGCAGACTAGTGAAATGCACTTGCAAAATTGGGATCAAAAAGACTGTGAGGAACTGTGCACCCCACAGAAGTGGTTTCCACCCTGCAGTGGATAGTCATGGGGAACTTGCACGTAATGTACACTTATTGCCCAGTTTCTCACCCATGCAGCAGACCAGATAGCCAGAGAGAACTGAACGTCTTCCCCACACTGATGAGAGACCTGTGAGAGACCTGAAAACGGGAAAGTGCATGTCTCACTCACAGCTGCAAACACAAAGGAGGAGAAGTTCTCTGCAGCCACGCTTTTCAATATAACATATGGGAGAAACACCTGCACCAAAGCACTTGCAAAACAAGCAATGCTGCGGTCACCCCGATCCTCAAAAAGAATGCTTAACAGCGTCAAATATCTGATCACTTTGGCACTAGGTCATTGGTGTCTTGATGGTGGTGCTGGTTTGATGCAATACCAGGTTTGGTCTTGGTGATTGAGTAGCAAGAGGAACCGGCGCCCTTCCACCCTGAGAATGTGGGACCCAGGAATGGTTGGAAACCAGCTCCCCACACCACGGGCTCGCCTTACGGTATTTCTGTAGTATGAAGACAGTGCAAGCACTGAGCCGAAAGGTGTAAAAGGCTCTGACGCTGTATCCAAATGAGCCAAGAAAGGATACACTGAAGATGGAAAGATGGTCAGAGCCAGGCCAAAGAATAGAGAATGGCTGAAAGAAAAAGGAGTAAGAACTCTATACCCCCGGTTAAGCAGGTTGGAGAAATAGGGAAAAGTAACCACGTGCAGGATAGCCAGAACAGGAAGCACAAGAGAAGGACAGAGCAGGATCCCTCCAGGGAGCGAGAGGGGGGAGCTCAAGAAAAGGAAATAGAGCGAGCATCAGGCCAAGTCTCAGCAGCAGAAGAAAAGGAAGAGCAGGGGCCAGCAGAAACAGAACAAACCAGGGGCAAAGGAAGGCATGGAGGGAATTGGGGCAGGACCAGAGATCAAGCAAAATGGAGCAAGCAACCTGGACGGAGCATTAAACCTGTCGTGTTCAGGCACATCTTCCTTTTATGGAGTGCCGTTGTAGCGCCCTCCATTGCCATGATGATGCAAAGAACGCCTTGGGCATGTAGTAGGCATTCAGATCCCTGAACGTGATGTCCTATGTTCAACCGGCTCCCCTGATTAGGCTGTTGTCTTCCCAACCCGGTAGCCCATATGGGGACATGGCACTGCAACGAGGGGACAGAACATCAGCAGGAGTACAGGCACCAGCCTGTTGATGGTAAGGTGCTGCAGCGGCTGGGTATAGCAAACACCGACACTGACCTGCTGTTCACAGAGGAGAACCAAAAAGACCTGCAGAGGGAATATACTTCTAACAACAGATGGGCAGAGAGAGCAGCAGCTGCAACCCCTCTAAGAGGAAGAACATTCCAGAAAGAGATTTAATATGTTTGCTGGCCTAGTTGAAGACTTCCCTCAAAGAGATAGACCTATTACAGGGCAATTAAGTGACTGAGCATGGTGCAAACAGTCACATGATTCCTACACCCTACCCCCTCCACTTCTCCCGCCCCCGGCAATCAGAACGGATCCATTGAATCCAAACCCTATATCAGGGCCAGCTAATAGGAGACTGTAAGAGGGAGTTTGGGAGTTCAGATCTGGTGAGTTGCAGTGTGGGAGTTTGGATGAGGCTAGTAACGAGCAGAGATTGTAGAGGACAGAGTTATGAAGAGATTGAGGAGGCAGGGGCAGGGGAGGAAGAATGGATACAGTTAGCTGAAGGAAGAAAGAGAAGAGTTTGCTAAAGTTAATTTCACATTCTTGTTGTTCATGGCCATGTAAGAATGTCATTGTATTTTCCCTTGTTCCCTAGCCTGCCTAGACGCGCTTTGAAACACATTGTGTACAGGCGCTATATGAATAAATTATCATATCATATGAATTACCGAAGGATCCCACATTCAGAAGCTCCCACTTCTAAGGAGATGGATGTACATTTTGTACATGCTGTGCCTGATGCTTACAAAAACATAAGGGGTTGGAGCAGTGAGAATGCCCCCACCAGGCATCAAGACACCTTAGATACTATGTGATAAGAAGAACAACTAATTGGACCTACACATCACCAGACGCGACACAGTGCATGTAGAATGGTGCCAATCTATGAAAAGTTATGCATTTTCTTTAAGATCCCCCTTTTGCGTATACAAGATCACCACTGGATCCCATGAGGAAACTAGCAAATGGATATTTTTAGGACTTGCAAACACAATGGGCCTCATTACGACCCTGGAGGTAGGGGTTTAATGGGGCCCGTAGAGCTGCCGGCCCATTTAAACCCCTACCGTCTCATTACGAGGTTTGCTCACGAGACCCGGTAAGGACGCCTGGTAAAGCCAGGCGTCCTTAGCGGGTCCCGCGAGCAGACCAGGATGCATCCAATGGGCCTGTCATTAATGGGCCCGTTGTTTGCATCCTCCCCATTCCCATTGAGCCCTATGGGGGCTCGAATGGGAATGGGGATGTACAGGGTCTGGGTTCCTGGAATGGGGAAATACCAGGCCCTCCAAGGTCAGAATGGCCCAGTATTTCCCCATTCCAGGAACCCGGACCCGGTTCCCGGAATGGGGGTAGCCATGCCGCAAATAGCAGCATGGCTACCTCCAGGGTCGTAATGAGGCCCAATGTATGCGGACCACGATCATTTCAGCTTGTCAGTGCAGTATCTTCCTGATTTTGCCGAGGCACTGCCAGGGTCGGGCTGGGACAAGAAATAGGCCCGGGCACGTAAAGAAAAAGTGGCCCACCCACACCGCAAAAAAAGTGAGCCTCAAACCATCATCCGTGAATCGTGTCAATTCACAGCTTTACAGAAAATGCTACTTATGGAGAGTTAATGCGTAATGATCAGCAGAAGCACATTACAAAGCAGATGGGTGGTGAAGAAGGACACAGTGGTCAGTGGCACTATACATATTAATTTTGGCACAACACTTCCCAGCACAAACTGGAAGGGAGGAAAGATGCATTTCTGTGTTGTTATGTGCTTTGGTGTAGTTAAGGCAAACCAGAGGCCAGGTCTGGTGTTTACTTCCATCACTAAGTACATGCATTACAATAGAATAGACTTTGGTAGCAAGCAACTCAACTTTGGCTGCAAGAAGGAGGTTGCCACCCTCATCAGTGAGGGGTGCACTGATGCCATCAGGATCTACTCTGTTTCAAACAAAGGCATCACAGCCTGGCAAGCAGAGCCATGAAGATTGTCAACCGCTCACACGTACACAGACACAGTATGCTCATTTTAGGAAGCAGCACAGGGTGTGCCCAGTGCCACCAGTAATAAGCAGACAGTTATCTATCGCTTGTAAACAGTGAGCTAATTAAAGGCTAGAATGCCACACACAACCACAACCATGTAGGAATTTCCATTTCTTGCACTTAGCCATAAATGGTAGCAGCTGCAAAATTGTGTAAGTATCTGGGCATATAATAGCAGAGCCTGGCAAATGGCTAATACTTATACACAAGCCAAAACCATTGGCTTTGGCAATCCTTGTTTTTAACAGGACATCAGTGAAGTATACGCATAGTGTTTATAAATCGAGTGGCTGAAGGCAGCCCTGGTTAAGACATTTCTTATTACAGTAGCACGTCTACAACTCCAATCAAGTCATTGGGCCTCATTACGACCCAGGCAGTAAGGGGTTAACGGCACTGTAAAAGGTGTCGGTGCCGTTAAACCCTTACCGTCTAATTACGAGGTCCCTTTGCGGGTCCCGACCTTAACGGCTGGTTTTACCAGCCATTAAGGAAGGAACCCGCAAAGGGAATTTCGAGGTAATTACGGTACCGCAATTTGCGGTACCGTAATTACCACCTTCCCCATTCCCATTGAGCCCTATGGGGGCAAAAATGGGAATGGGGAAGGGCCAATGGTGAATGGGGAATTACCGCCCCGCCAACCTTGGAATGGGGTGGTAATTCCACCATTCACCATGGCGGAGTTGGTAAAATACCGGCGTCAACCATGGCGCTAATAGCGCCATGGTTAACGCCAGGGTCGTAATGGCCCCCATTAACTCTCAGATTACTGCGTTGAATAAAACTGGCAGACACTTTGGGCATAAACTTTGATGGGAAGGCTTGAGAAAGCTATCTCAATGAGATCCCAGGAGGATGAGTTTTGGGTGGGGAGGGGCAGGAAGTGGGTGGGATTAGTCATAAGGAAGGATGTATGTGATCTACCCACAAAGGTTTTGTTCATAGGCAGACTTCCCGCAGTAAAACTGCTCGGGCCCCCGTTTTGACTGTTCGTTGAAAACGGGAGCCCGGGCAATTATTCGTCCCCGCCTCCATTGTTAAGGAAGCAGGGGACACCCCTGCATCCCCTGAGGTGGCGGATACATGACCATGAGGAACGGGGGACTCCCCCGCAACCCCCGCTCCTCATGTTCAGGTAAGTAGGTCAAAAGGGAAGAAGGTAAAATCATACAGCGATTATTAGGTCAAAAAGACATAACGATCAAAAATAAATGAGCAAATTGGGTAATGCCATAAGGAATAGCATGACCATGGGCAGTCAATGGTTGGGTAAAAACCCAAACAACACCTCCAAGCTTTGAGTTCCTCCTCACATGCCATTTCTCCCTACCTGTACTCAAATGTAATAGTTTTGCAATATAGGTTGTGCCTTAGCACCACCTAATATTCAAAGCTAAAAAGGATGGTCTGGAGAGTTGACCAGAGCTTTGATAGTGATTTTTGAATCACTGAAAACCTTTCAGTCATCAGTCTTCAGTCATGCACTGGATTATGAAAGACACACCAAACTTCAGTCTGTGTGTAATGCAGACAACTGAAATATTCTGAATGCTAAGTCTCTAATTGTCTTAAAACCTCCTTGATCCTGACATTATACACACATTGATCTGACTACTGCACCCAAACCACCTAGATAATTCAGCAATTAGTAGGGAACTGCTGATGTTCTGTTAATCAGCAGTTCTGATTTCATGAGGCAACTATTTCACAATTCGGTTCTTGGGGACTGCCCAAACTAGCATTTGTATTTGTGTTTATTGTTTTATATAGCGCCTTAATCCAAGGCACTTTACAATGAACAACAAAATAAACAATAAACATGGAACTGTAGAAGCAATAACGGTAAACATGAGTCAAACCAGAAAATCGGCATGTAGAACAATTTACATATGAGATAGAAGAGGAGAGGATGGGGGTGGAGAAAGAAGGGGGGCGAGAGAGTAGTGAGTAAAGTGAGTAGTAGGAAGAAGGGAGATTTAGAAGAGAAGGGGAAAATAAAGAGAACACAGAAAAGGGTACAAGAAAGAGGGAAACAAGGATGAGAGGGGGAAGCGGATCAGGGAGGGGAATGAAGAAGAAGAGATTTCAGTGAGGAGCGGAAGGAAGAATAGCAAGGGGAGAAAAGATAGAGAAAGGTAGGGAGTTCCTGTGAAAGGGGCCAAGGAGCTGAAAGGAACGGAAGTGAGAAGAGGCACAAGGGGGTGGGGGAACTGAAAGTAAGAAGAAATCGCCAGAACAAAGGGAGCGAGAGGGGTGTAAAATGAGAGAAGAGAGGCGAGGTAAGGTTGTGAAGAGATTTAAGGACCAGACAAAGGAAGTGAAATTTAAGTTGGGAATGGAAAGGAAGCCATCCTAGATGAGAAAGTAAGTTGGAAATGTAGTCATGAGGAGAGAGAAGACAGAGGGTGCGGATGGCATAGTGATAAAGTGATTTGAGGGGGGCAAGGTGGGAAGCAGGGAGACCAAAGAAGAGAGAAGAACAAAAGAAAAGACGAGAAAAGATGAGGGAGGAGATTAAAAGTTTGATAGCATGGAAGGTGAGAGAGGAACAAACTTTTTGGATGTTAAAGAGATGATAGCGACATGCCCGAGAGGTGAGGGAGATATGATGAGTAAAGGAGAGGGAAGAGTCAAAATAAATGCCAAGATTATGAGCATGGTTGGAAATAGGGAGACTAGAAGGGGCTAATTGAATAGAAGGAGGGGGAGAGGGAGGAGGAAGTGTGTTAGATGGAAAGAATAAAACTTCAGTCCTGTCAGTGTTAAGAGAGAGATAGTGAGATGACATCCAATTTTTAATGGCAGAAGACAGGAAGAGACATTGGCCCTCATTACGACCCTGGCGGAATTCGCGGTGCTAAATGCACCGCGGAGCACGGCGGAAAGCTGCCGATAGCGCCATGGGGGTTGGCGGATTTTCCACCCCATGCCGACCTTGGCGGAGCGGTAAATCCCCAATCCCCATTTTGCCCTTCCCCATTCCCATTCTTGCCCCATAGGGTATAATGGGAGTGGGGAAGGCGTTAATTACGCCACCGTAAAGTACGGTGGCGTAATTAACAACGAGGTCCCTTAGCGCCATGGATTTCTCCGCCCGGTAAAACCAGGCGGAGAAAGGCTCCATGGCGCTACGGGAACTCGTAGTAGGGCGGACGGGTCCGCCACGATTACCGCTGGCGGTAACCCACTCCGCCAGGGTCGTAATGAGGGCCATTGAGATGTAAGTCAGAGGTGAAGGAAAAAAAGGAGAGGAATAGTTGAGTGTATGCTCACTGGCAGTGAGCATACACTTTCAGTGTATGCTCACTGCCACCTTTGGAATTTTCACTGAGAGAATATTTTGCGTTATCCTTCTGCCAAAGAGAAATGGGGAGCGGAAATTTACTTTAACCAAAGAGATTCCAAGATTTTTTTTAAATGTTTTTAAACTGACATTGATCCTCAGTAACTGGGCAATATTTATATATGGGCCACATTATCAGCAGGGGGTGTTTTCACAAATGCCACGCCACCTGCTGTGCTGTACACCTATCTGGACATTTGCTTTCTTTTCAGCGGGTGCTCTATATGTGGCACTCAAGAAATCTCAACACACATATAAGATTTTACAGCTCGCGTGCCACTTCATTGAGCACTTATCTTCGTGCAAGCGTGTGGGTACTAGTTATATAGATTTATTGTTCCCTCAGTTTGCAAATAAATCTGCAGTCCTTGACCCTCTAGAAAAGTTGGCAGCATGTGTTTATAGCATACATACATATAATGAGAAGGATTTTCAGAGAGTGGCCCTCATTAGGACCTTGGCGGAGGACCATGGCGCTATTAGCACCATGGTCCATGGCGCTAAGCGCCAACTCCGCCATGGGGGTTGGCGGACTTACCGCCCCATTCCGAGGTTGGCGGGGCGGTAAGTCCCCAATCCCCATTTACCCTTCCCCATTCCCATTTCTGGCCCCATAGGGCATAATGGGAGTGGGGAAGCCGTTAATTACGCCACCGTAAATTACGGTGGCGTAATTAACAACAAGGTCCCTTAGCGCCATGGATTTTAACGCCTGCTAAAAGCAGGCGTTAAAATCACCATGGCGCTAAGGGAACTCGTACTCAGGCGGTAAGGGGTGCCATGGTTTACGCCGGCGTAAACCCCTTACCGCCTGGGTCCTAATGAGGCCCAGTAAATGCTAACGTTTTGCAACCATGGCACTCCCACGCAGCCCTACAAAAGTATTATTTATCGCTCAGTTTATGAAAGAAAGTGTTGTCAGGCGTGGAGGATGACACCACTTGCACTGACCCCTGGAAGTATGCTGTTGTGCTTGATCCACACTTGTGGATTGCAGCACCATTCTTCCCAAGCACGGTGGCATGCTATGCATGCATGTGCAATGTTGGCTGAAATGGACTATAGCACTATCTGATGACAGACAGTCCACCGCTCAGGTAGATGGCATAGATAAGATTCACAACAAAAGTCTCAGAGAGTCTGTAATAAATATGACAAACTCTGCCATGGCCTGTTTTCTAACACGCTTTTGCATGGCCCGTTTTACAAGTCCCAGCATGAAAAGTGCTGGAGGGTAAAGAGGCAAGACTGGATAAAGGTGATCCTGATCACATGCTGGACATCGCTATCGATGGATGCAGTTTCCCCATGCTTGCAAGCTGAAGTGAAGGTTTATGGTAGAAGGAAGTTCTAACATTTTTGAAAGAACAGGAACACATTTGGGATTAAGGCATGTATATTTTCCAATAATTGCCAGCTATACCTTGCCCATGGGAGCAGGTGAAATAAATGCATTGCTTATTGGTGTGGGTTGCAAAGTCAGCTGGCCTGCCTCACAGAGAATTGGGCATTTGACATCCTTGCGGAAATTATACACACATGCATGCGTGGTGCTACGCACATACTGGAGTGTTTTATGTAGTTATCTGCTCCTCTGCTCCTCTGCTCCACTGTAGCGCTCCACCTCACTTTCGGGGCTCATTTATACAGTAATGTGTGCTTAGTTAGATATTAAACTGGTTGATGCTCACCTGTTGCTGAACACACTGACACAGATGCTGCTAAGAACGCAGGTGTAAAACTTAAAGTAATACCGCTAACAGGTGTCATGACAAATGTTTTGGGAACCATTAAAGGTGGGACAAATCTTAAAGTCGTACCCGCCTTGTCCAGCAGAAAACGTCAGTCTTAAAATTCTGAAAATCCACCTCTTGCAACACGCTGCCGCTCAGGCCTTTTTTAACGATGTGTTATGATTTACTATTCGAATCTACACCTTTTCTGAACAAATTAATTTGCTTTGTAATTGTGCCCCCCAAATGGCTCTGTGTCACAGTGACCTTCATGTATCCACTGGTGGGCAGTCATTTCACAACTTAATGTATTCTGGGGGACATAGGGCCTCATTACACGGATGGCGGTAGGGATTTACCGGTACCGGTAAAATAACGGTACCGGTAAATCCCTACCACCTTACTACGAGGTCCCTTTGCGGGTTGGGGGATTTAACGCCTGCTTTTTGCAGGCGTTAAAATCCAACCCGCTAAGGGGCCTCGGAGCTAATTACGGCACCGCAAAATTGCGGTGCCGTAATTAGCGCCTTCCCCATTCCCATAGAGCCCTATGGGGCAGAAATGGGAATGGGGAAGGGCAATGGCGGAAGGGGGATTTACCGCCCCTCCAACCTTGGAATGGGGCGGTAAATCCCCTTTCCGCCAAGGCGGTGCCGGTATTTTACCGGCATGAGCCATGGCGCTAATAGCGCCATGGCTCACCGCCTACCGGGTAATGAGGCCCATAGTCTTAGAATGAAATCACGGATTACGGTGGCTTGCAAGGCTGAGGCAGAAGGCTGCAACCCTGGCATCTCAGTGAAGTAATAAAAGTGCGACCGGGTGGAATTTCAGAGTCTGACTCCATTCATAGGGTAGTCAGGCCTCCTTGCAGAAAATATACACTCACCCTGTTTGACAAATTGGTTGTTTAAAGGGCAGCATCATACATGTATCTGGCCCATGGAGATTTCTTCCGTTTCCCCACAAATCAAACTTCTGGATAGGCTACTAGTAGTCTAGTGTGCTACTAGTATTACACTGTCCCTAAATGTGCTGCAATGTGTGATGAACGGAGCAATGACGAAATAGCTCAAGAACAACAGTGCCCCCAAACCTAGAAAGTGAACCCCTGTCTTCTCCATAGCAGACAGACTGCGCATGATCTGCACACTGGGAGGCATAATTGGTTGTGGTGGGTTTTAAACCGCACGGGTTTGGGAAACCCTGCTTCCTCTCTCACAGCAACAACAAAACATGCTCTTATCAGCCCACCTCAAGCATCTAGCCACACTCTCCCTGAATCGTCCAACACTTCCAGGAAATCATATCAGTCCCAACTGCCTTTCCATGAAGCACACAAGCCCTGAACAAATGGCAAGGCCTTGTTCGCAAACTTCGAGTTGTGCCCTGCTTTCAGCCATAATCGTTGTTCTTTCTACATCACATAATTAACTAAATCCGATGGTATTGATAGACTTGGCAGTGCCAGTGCGTAGCAGCAAAGTGTTTCATGGTGAACATCTCTACTGATAAGATGCCATGTCCCTGCATTGGTTTTGTTCCTAGTCGCTGGCAAAATATTTCTGGTGGCTAATTCAGAGTGAGGAATTACACAATTTGGTGCAACACTGCTAAACGCCTTCCCCCTCTTCCCTTTCACATTCCTCCCTTCTATCTCGCTGACTCTGGCTGGAGACAGTTCACCAACCACAGTACAAACACACTTCTATTTTGGCGTTCTGACTCCCGTTCCACCCACTGTGGGCCTGATGGCCCCTTCACTAATATGTTTTTATTTAATTACTTACTTTACTTACTGACACAGCACGCCAGCCCACGTGCACAAAGTCTCCTTGGGATGTGTTAGGCAGCTCAAATAGACTTGTCCTTGTGCGTGCCTGGTGCCTAGGACTGCTCACACTCACAGTGCTCCCTCAAGACGTCTTCTGGCTTCCTCTAAATCTGAGTCCCCAGCACCAATACACCAATGTGCATGACAATGTGTCACGCTGCATGATTGGCCATTCACAACTTCCTTTTCATTCAGCCGGCAGTCGAATGCCCGATATGCCAGTCCACCCGTGGGCCCTGCTTAGATTTTAAAAATGATGCCACTTAGAACCTGAAGGATCATGTGGTTGTACCTGCTCCTAACCTAGGCCACATCCCTTCAAACCAAGCACAGTGATAAGTGGTGGCCCATTCACAATAAGGCAGATTTTATACTACATATTTCATATTCATATTTGCTTAGTTATTTCAATAATTAATGTAAAACCTGGCTAAGAATGTATGTGTGTTTATGCATGATAAGCAAAGGAAGGCAGACTCTCACAGAAATTCAAACTGGAGGGACCTTTAGTAAAATATAATATAAAGCCATGCAAGACCGTCACTTGGAAACACGAATATCAAAAACACAAATATGCAACATTTAACCGACATCAGAGTTTATTGATATGGTGTTACATGGTTTCAATACAAGTAATTACGTCTAAGTAAATTATTTCGATGTAATTACTTCGAAATTACTTTGAATAATATAAAGGTTAGTGGGTTAAAGGGTAGAAAGGGGTTGGGGAGGGGCTTTGGGTATGGGAAGTAATGAAGGGGAAGAGCGGAGGAAGGTGACCCTCCGATAAATAAATAAATAAAAAATCAAAGTGAAAATTTGAAGTAATTACTTTGAAGTAATTCACTTCGAAGTAATTGCAGGTTTTGAAATCACATGGAGCTGATATCGATTTTCCATGTGAGGGTCTTCTGTTTACATGTGTGCTTAAGCAGACAGTGGGATAGTGAACCTATTACAAAGAAGTGGCTATGAATCTCCGGTTTGTAGATTCAGTTCAGCCCTTCATCAGAATGAAGGAACGTTTAAGGGAACATTTGATTTGAGTAGTAACAGCCCATTTTATCTATGGTTTCATACTTTAGATTGTGAGCATGGTAAATGCAAAGCTGACGGATTTCTCACTACCAAATTCTAATAAACTACTCAGGTATTGCTTTAGTGTTTTCATTGTAACACATTTAATTTCCCACTGTCTGTTATACATGTAGCACTACAATTCCTAGAATACAAAGAAAAAACAGCAGTGCATGAGCTACTCACCCCTCACCTGGAACACCTTATGGGCAATAACAAGAATAAATACTCTTGGATAAAGGGAAGGCCTACTTGGCTATGTGGGATTCCAACCTGCAACCCAGTGGGTCGAAACACATGGGCACCTATTAACTGACCGGATTTCAAATGAGCATAACATCCTGGTTCTGTAACCTTATGAAGCCAAAGCATTTTTTAAGGGTGATTGCATTTCAATAAATTGAGGCATGTATCTTGCTGGGGTGTGAAAGATGTTTAGCACCAGTGACTCTCTTCATATTGGGGGAGATCAGCAAACGTAACACTGTGTTCTAAGGTATCAAATTATCGTGTTTGGTATTGCTAGCAAAAATGAAGTCAAACAAACTTGGAGACACAAGGTAAACAATGGTTTGACGGACATTGTTATACAGTTAGGTCTAATCTTGCAAACGTTCTAAAAAATGCAGCCTTTGGAGAACCACCATTTTAAACCTGACGGCTTTATATAAAAAGATTCTAACAGCTCTAAATTAGAATTAGATAATCAAGTGCAGCCAAAAGCTCTAATCCTGGATGATTTGGGGAATTGATGAATGATGGCCCGAAGTATCGCTCCCGGTCGTCTTTGATGGAAAAATCCAACCACGACAATGAATGGATTAAGAGTTTTACAACACTGTATACTAAACATAACAGTGTCATTCTAACGAATGTTGATGACATCATTTAGACACTGCGGTCATTGCAGGACATGGTTCACAATGTTAGGGATACGGATAGCAGTGCAGAAGCAGGTCCTCAACTGGAGCCCAGGTCGTGATAACATTCCTGTTGAACTATTCATTGCATTATTTGATCTGTAGGTTCCACTTCTAACCATAAGTTTTAATTTAGTGGTTCACCGCCAGACACATGGAAGCAGGCTCTAATATGCCTTTTAAATGAAAAGGGAAAAAGAGATCTCCCAGCCTTATATAGACCCATATCCTTACTAGACTCAACCTTTGAAGCCTTGGCCTCCTTCAATATTAAGACTATGGCAACAACATATTGGCTCATACCCAGTTAAGTTTTTTATCAAAGGGCTCGGCTGTGCTAAACAAACATTGAACCTTTACCTAATATTTGCTAATGGAATCTTCCTTAAAAAAGAAAGAAATGCACATTGCCTCTTTGAAACTCTGATCAGCTTTTGATAGCGTTAACACAAATAACCTATGGCAAATACTAAGCTCCTCGAGAAGCTCAGATGATTTAATCAGTGTACTGTATTATTTGCATAAGAAAAACAAAGCCTGTGTACGTTCAGGTCCAAATGGACATTATGCATCTTGGTTTCTAGTTCAAGCAGGAGTTTGCCATGGATGTATTTTAGCCCCTCTGTTATTCTCCCTCTACATCAATGACCTCCATCATCAACTCCTGAAATGTAAAGCTGATGTTCCTCAGCTGGGTGCTACGCAACTACCCGTACTAGCCTATGCAGACGATACGGTCCTAGTGGCTAGAAAAGCTCAATCGCTGCAGCAATTGTTTCATGTGGATGCAGTTTTTATGGGAAACCCAGACATAATTAACGCATTAAAGTGCGTAATAGTTGTTTCTTAATCGCGCAAAAAGTGTCTAAAACTTTGCGTGTTTAGTGTTGAGAACAACATAATAAAAGTTGGTGCTAATTAGTATTAGCTTGCCTACAGATTCACATCCAGGGTAAAGGGTGACTTACACTTTGCAAACCAGAAAAACAAGATGTTACAAGATCCTGGTGTTTTGACCAGGTTTACTCTGACCTTTAAATGAAAATCAATTGATTTGATTTTGAGGATCTACAGAGCCAAAGCTAAGGCCATTGCAAAATATGGGGCACATTTGTTGAAGGACGCTGATATAACCAGTTTGCAAATTATGAAGAACGTTTTTTACAAATTCATACTCAGATTGCTTAACTCAGCCCCCACCTTTGGGATCCGTAGCGAGCTTGGTATGGGTTACTTGTTTGGTGAACTAACACTAGAGATTGTTCAACTGTGGTTTCTAGTTTGGGGCAACAAAAATCAACCCTTTCGCCCCTAATACTAACCCACATCACTTCTACTGAGGTCAACTGTCTGTGCATCACTTGGACAGAAGATATAGAGAAGCAAATGGCCCAGACAAGCTGTATCAACAGTATTGTTAACATATCTGCCACCTCTAGAGCTAACGGCTCAAATCTATTGGCTGATATCGCACTACGAAAGAACATGGATCAAGAACAAAGAGAGCTCACTAAAATGTTGAATTGTTTACATAGTGCTCTTACCACTTCTAAAATAGCTGACTATCTCCTATGGGCAAACCACAGGCACAAACGGGTTTTGGTAACAAGGGCAAGATTCACCATGCTGCCATTAAGGGGAATGACTGGAAAATGATCGACACATGAGGCTGCTCACATACGTGACTTAAATTACTTATTCTGTAAAGCCCAGCAGGAGGCAGGCTGCATTTCATGTGCTTCTGTTCAACCTATTCTCATATCGATCTCATATCTCAATCTGCCCTTTAGAAGCGCCCCGATTGGTTAACTCATTCTACTTTAACCAATCAGATGTCGCCGGCAGGCGAGCGTCGGCCCACGCAAGAAGGCACACAGAAAAAGGCTCTGACTGAGCTGACCGAGCGTGCCGTGCTGCAAGCTGCTCTCGGGCGCTTACCCCTGCTTGCACCTTAGATCCATCGCCTCTCCTTATCGATCTCCCCCACCTACGATCGAGTGGTCTTCTTCCTGAAGGAACTATGCCTGACGGAACCCCCGACCTATGCCACGCACAAGCAGACTATGTTCGGTGAGACTTTCATGTAGACGCCATACTGATCAGATGTTTTACTAAGTGTTGTTTCATCCGCACGCGCTCCTAACATGTGACTTCTGTGCATTATCACAATACTAGGGCTACTACGCTCAGGTTACTCCGCTCCCTGAAAGAATCTTTATAGCGTGCCCAAAGGCTACGCCTTTGATCCTGCCCACATCGCCATCAGGTCCATGCACAAATACGCACCTGCTCCATTGCATTGTACCTGCTGTTGCCACCTCACAGTGCCACTAACAGGCTGATCTACTTACCTGCACGAAATCCACACCGCTTTGTACCACTCGGCATCTAAGTGCACCTCGCTACAAACGCTCACCTTACTTGCTGAACACTTTGTGGATTGTCTCCTCGCTTCTGCCCCCGCCTATCTTGCTGATTAACCAACTGCACCGCTAAATTGGCACTGATACACTCTCATAACTGTGCCTGCTCTCATTCGCCTATTATCATGGAAATCTGTATTTCTACCTTAATTTTGTACTGCATATCGGATAACTGTTCTGCCTGCCTGGCTCAAACTGCTTCCTACCTTGTGCGTAACCTCAACATATATTTGCAAACGTCAAAGCATACTACTTGCTCCCATTAGCTCACTATCATGTGCTATATTTAAATCTGTACTTGTCCCTCATTCTAAAATCTGTACTGCCTACATGCTAATCGCTCTACCTTGCTCCCATTGCGTCTTACTTTGTGCCTGATTTAAACTTACTTTGTTTACGTATATCTATACTACCTGCTCTCATCAGCATACAACCATTTGCGCTAGTCAATTCTGTGTTGTTCCCTCCCGTATTTCTCAGACTTACTCCTGAACGCCTTACTACTATGTGCCTAACCTAATACTGTGCACCATACATGCAAACTGCTCTGCCCTGCACCCACTGCATTTCTACCTGTGCCTTACCTATATATATATATTGCTCTAGCCCAAACTGCAGTAATACTCATTACTAGCACTGTGCCTAGACTAGAGTTCACCCGCATGCCTCACGACTAGTGCCCTGCATAGCCTGCCCTACCTGCTGTGGCCAGCTATATCACAGCACCACATCCACCACACAGTCATCCTAGCCCCTAACCATAACAAACCAAGATATCATGAACACCCCACAGGTAACTACTCCCACCAGGTCAGCCACCCTACCACGATCCCCCAATACAACACCCACCATACTCCATCCTGCCGTTTAGGCCAACCCTCCCTCAGAGGCCCAGCCACTGCCAACACCGCACAGCATATCTCCCCTGCAGAATGGATCACCAGATATGCCTCCACCACCCACTCCTCTTATACCATACCCCCTCAGGCTAAGAAATGCCAGAATAGGCACTCGCATCCCTAGTAAAATGATGTCGGAAACTGCCTCTATTCTACAGATGGCCAACAGAACCAACACTCCACTAATCACCACCACTCACTTAGGTAAAAACAAAATAAAGATGACACAACACCCTCTAATCTGCAATGCGCTATGATTAATGCCAGGTCCCTACCAGCACACGCTACGGAAATCCACGACCTCATCACTAACCTCAACCTTGACATCCTCTCACCCACTCACTGTAAAGGGTGCACCCTCGACTGGGTTGTAGATCACAACTGTTGCATAGACATTAGCTCTAACACCCCTATCCCTTGGTCTGATCACCACCTTATTCACTTCTTCATACCAACTGGGACAAAGTCACCCAAAAACCTCAGCCCTATCCCACCGGCGCTAGCCAGAAGTGCTCGGAATCTTACTAAAGAAAAGATCCTTCCCCTCTTAGATTCTCTAACACACAACCTCCCAAACTCCTCAGACCCAGCAGCACTGTTGGATATATACAACACTAATTTGACCACGCACGACAGTCGACACCATAGTCCCATTACAAAGTAAAAAAGCCAAAAAAATAAAACATTCTAATGCCTGGTTCTCTGCAGAACTAAAAGAACTGAGTTCCCTAAAACGCAAAGCCTTGAGCAAATGGCAAGGATCCCCACAGGAATCCACTCTGTCCTCCTACAAGGCTCTGGCCTCCCAATTTAAGAAGGCCATAACTGCAGCCAAATCTTCCTCTTATAACGAAAGAATCTCCAACGCCACATCCGAGCCCAAAGAACTCTTTGCCATCTTCCAAGAATGATCCACTCCAGCCACCAAATCCCAAGAGATTATCAAAGATAAAGCCTGTTGTACAAGCGTACAAACAGCCTTCATAAACAAAGTTGAGTTATTTCAAAAGAAAATCCATGAACATCACAAAAGCCTCTCTAGTCATGCCAACCTAGCTGCCCTTCTTGTAAATAAAGGCACTTCAGAAAACATAAAGCCCTTCTCATTCAGGGAAGTCACCGAATCTGAAATCTTAGACATAGTCAACAAAATCAGGCCATCTAACTGTAAAGGTGATGCATGCCCAGCCAAACTAGTCAAAGACTGCGCTAAAACCCTCGCACCCTTTCTAAAAACCTTCATCAATGCCTCCTTCAAAACCAATACAGTGCCGGACAGTCTAAAAGAAGCGTGGGATTGCCCACTTTTAAAAAAAAACTCACAGGACCCGGAAATAGCCAATAATTACAGGCCCATCACCACCGTCCCATACTTGCTTAAAATCCTGGATAAGGTGGCATATACTCAAATCCAGCCATTTCTGGAAGAAAACAAGATCTTCTGTAAAAGACAATCTGGTTTCCGCCCAGGTCATGGGACCGAATCTGCCCTACTCGATCTCAAAATACAACTTGGCAACATTATGGACAAAGGCAAACTGGCACTTCTCCTGCTTGATCTGTCAACTGCCTTTGATCTTGTCAACCACGATATTCTTGGTAAGCAACTAATAAATGCGGCCCACTTCTCAGCACAAGCCACAGCTTGGATCGAGTCCTTCCTCAAAGGTAGACTCATGAGAATTTTCTCTGACTCTGCATGTGCTCCTCCCACCACTATACACTGTGGAGTCCCTCAAGGTTCATGTACCGCACCCACCTTGTACAACATGCTCCCCCTCCCCCTCTTCAATGAATTGGATCGCCATGACATAGCCTACACAAACTATGTCGACGATACACAATTCCTACTCCCCTTAACTGGCATCAACGAATAAGACGCTGCGGCTCTAACCAAAATTTACACTGGCATCCAAACATGGATGGCAGCCAATGGCCCCTGTCTCAATGGAGACAAAACAGAGCTCCTCGTGGTAGGCACTAAAGAAACTCTCAAGAAATTCTCCCCCCAATACAGCAGCTTCAACATCGACAACACCATCATCAATGTCTCGTCAGCAGTAAAAACCCTAGGTGTGTATCCTTACTCCTCCCTATCCATGACACGCCAGGTCAATGCCATAGCCTCTTCCTCTGCTTTGATGTGTTGTTCTTCTGTAACCTCAGAACACACATATCCCCTCTGCTGTCTTTTTTGTATGCATTGATCCTCCAACTATGTTAAACCTGTACTGTGCAAATGTCTCTGTAACAAAGCCCTGATGCCCCATGGCCGCTGTGCGCTATATAAATTCAAATAAACAAAAATAAATAAATATCAGAAATTAAACAAACAAATCTTTGCTAAACCGTCTGGGAGTCAGACAATGTAGACCGGCACTTGGTTATCTTCTCGTGGCAAACTCTTCGCCGACAGCATGGACTTTGCTCAACCATCTCCGAAGTGCCTTACAAATTAGGAAAAACCTTATGAACCAGATTCGCTGTATGCTTTACCGTTATGCTGTTTTGTTACTATTGTCTGATTATACTCTGGTACTGATATGTGCATGCTGCACGTTGATGGATATTTTTGGTTATCCGAATAAAGTTCATTCTGACTGAGTGAAGTCAAACAAAAATATGAAAACCGGCTTGCTCAGATAATGAATTCATTTGGCTTTCGTGTGAATAATGTTCGCTTTGACTTTGCCATACCTGTGACGAAGCGAGGACAATCATGGTGTCATGACCGCAAGACTACACAATGCTGCTATTTTATCAAAAAGTCAGGGCACGCGCGCATGTATTAATTAAGAGTAAGGGGCTGCCTATTTCTTTGTTGTTGGCCCTCAAAATGCCCTTTTATTGATTTGCATTCAACTTGAACTTGCTAATAATGAGAGAACACATGCGCGGAAACTCTCCTGCACCGATTCGGCGTGACATTGGCATGAGTGCCCTGGAAATAGCTCCGGCAATCAATGCGCTCTGAGAGTTACCTAGCACAAATTACTCATTAACTCAATTGCACATAATAAAAAAGAACAGCAATTAATTAAAGAGTCACCCTCAGATCACTTTGATAGCAACCTTTACAGGGCTGGAGCGCCAGCCACAAAAGCAGCTCCCCTCGTTGTCTGCAACTGGCCCATTGTGCGAGCAAGGGACCGTCCTCGTGCTGACGCAGGCCCGCAGGTAATTGTGCAATTACTTTTAAAAATGAAGATGCTCGAGAGAAGTATCGCCTAGGACACAGCGGATGAAAAATGCAAAACTCACTGTGAATTGTCTACTGGAAAACCTCGCCTGCAGGAGGCCTGAGGAGAGACTTAAAGAAACAAGTTCTCCCCATTAAACTTTGTTATTTCATAATTGATCCATTCCCCGCCTAGAAAAATGGTGTCATATTCCAAGATTAAAAAAAAAAAATCACTAAGCAATTATGGTTCTATGTTTATTTACATATGGAAAGAAAAAAGACATATACAATTGATAAAAGTACAATTCATGTATAAAAATACAATTCAATAAAATCAGTTCATTATTCAATAGTTAGGCAAGCTTTATTTATTTATTTATTGTATTATATTCATTTATAAAGCGCACAGCAGCCCGAGGGCATCGTGGCGCTGTTACAAACTTGTTATTTCATAATTGATCCCTTTCCCTCCTAGAAAAATGGTAAATCATATTCCAAGATAAAAAAAAATAATCATTAAGCAATTATTGTTCTGTTTATTTACATATGGAAAGAAAAAAGACATATACAATTGATGAATTACAATTCATGTATACAAATACAATTCAATACAATCAGTTCCTTTATAAAGCGCACAGCAGTCCGAGGGCATCGTGGCGCTGTTACAAACCAGTTACATGTGATCACAAACAAGTCAGAAGTGCAGAGTGAAGGTTGATAACTTTGTGTCAAGTGATCAACTTAGAGCAGGGATATTGCTAGTTCTGGAAAAGATCTGGGGCTAAGCTAATGTCTGGACTGTCAGGACTCGAGGCTAGCTAGCCTTTTTGGTTTTATCCCCTGAACTTCTATCTTGGACTACAACCTAAAGACCCAGGGTTATAGTTCCTTCAGCCCCCTCTAGCAACACCTCTGACTTGGATTATTCTAAGAGCCAAGTTTTGAGGGTCTTGCAGAATGCCCAATATGATGATTCAGTTCTCAGGGTGAGTGGCCAGGAGTTGCTTTGCTGAGCTGCAATACTGTCTGACTTTGGGTACTAAGAGTCGGTGGGCATAAGGTGTTCCTGTTGGTCGGGTGAAGTAGGCCCTCACAACCTTCTGGGACAGAGAAGATCGCCAGAAATGGAACAGCAAGGGCGCAGCGTTCACCGTTTCTATTCGAAATGAAAGAATGCCCTCACTCTCCACGTGGAAACATTTAGTTTACATTTTCATCTGTATTTTGCTTCAGTTTTTAGCCAGATTTTTTTTTTTTTTTTTATCCGGGTTCGACGAGAGTTGCATGTCGCTTGCGTCGCAGGGAATGCAGAGGCAGGGAGGCAGGCGGAAGGAATATACAGTCGCCATCTCAAGTAACTAAGCTACAGTATCTTGGTTAAATGCCGCGCCAGTAAGCTTAGAGTGTAATTATAACTGTTCCCTTAGGTAAGTAAGAAACATCTGTTAGCAGCAAATAGCAGGTGTTCGCAATCACACAGACTGAACATTAAAAAAAAATGTTTTTCATTAAGCAGCTCCCATTTCTGAACACAAAAGTAAACATATCATAAAGGGTTTCCAGCATCATTGCTTGTAACATATGTAGTCTGCCACATGTATGTACTAACATTACCGAACAGGGTTGTACATTTAGGATTTAGAGCGCTCAGATGAAAAATCCCGATGAAAGGAACGCTTTTTCTACTCAAGATGTAGTCCGGTTTGCGAGGCATGGGTTTAGGGGTTGATGACGTTAGAACAGTGAATGAGTAAATAAATAACTGCAGGTGCTTTGAGTTTCGAAGCCTGGAGGGGCACATTTGCTGCACAAAATGGCGCTCTGCAATGGATAACTTCAACCCCGGACTCACTTTTATGAAAGAATGAGACCTCTCTTCCTAATTACTTACTGTTCCTGGCTGGCTAGAAAGAACTGCAAAACTGAAATGACGGAGGTAAAACTCCACAGAAACATCGAAGGGGTTTATTGGTTAGCATGCCGAGACCCCAACCCTGACTGCTCCATCACACTACCATTCCCAGCTGATTTCAAGATGTTGAACAGATGAGGACACCACCAGATGTCAAACATCTTCCTTTCTTATACACAATCAGCAAGGCATTGAACACATCTTGTGAATTGGGACAATAACCATTGGCAGTGCCTCGAGGGAAAAAGAGTAGATAGTAGAGTGGCAGAGAGGAAATCCCTGGAAATCAATCCTCATAATCGGTGTGGTACCAGGGCTCCCCAAATTATTTTCTGCTGCGGACCGGAAGACTTACATGGGAGGAGCTGGAGCGGCTAGATGACAGCATGCCCAACCTGTCCCTAGACAATCTATGTCCCTCCAGCGAAGAACCAGTGACTTGCAGTCCGAGGATGGCCTGCACTTGGCAGGTCTGCTAAGGCTCCAAACCCTGGCATAACTTTAATAATAATGTAGCATTTATATAGCGCCATGAACCCTCAGGCATCTGAGTGTGTGGTGCTCATTTATCGACCTCGGAAGGATGAAAGGCTGAGTTTGGCGTCAGCAGGCTCTGCACAGATGTCAAAATGAGTGCTCTACTGGCTGTGCTACCGGACCAGCATGATGCTGCTTGACACCATGGAGGAGGCCACTTAATTCTGAATGTTTGAATTTCATGAATTAAAATAATATACTCTTTTGTAGGCCTGACTTGCAAAGTAAATAAACTAGACCTCAAAAGAACAGTTTGCTCAAAAATGTTACTCTCCTGATCGTTTGGACATGTATTTTTAAGCACACTGTAATCAATCTTAAAATGGTTTCCTATACATCTTACCTTAGTTTTCCTCACTTGTACACATGTGCAAACAACGGGTTGGGTGGGGACATCTTTTGCTAATCTTGTCTGTTGATGCTTCGCCCTAAATTCAAGAGCCCTCGCGGCAAGAGTACAGATCGCCCGCCCCTCACACTGACATCACTAGTCGAAACAATGTGCTGCACCTATTTTCATGACGTTCGTCGCCAGTGCAGCCAAACGTGCCCCATCATCACTCACACCATAACGTTACTTAACACAGAACCAGGATGATAAACACACACATGCTCTCACATCGCATAACTATCCTTTCTTGTCCCAAATAGGAGAGAAAAACATTACTTTTTAAAGAAAACATCAATAGTCTGCAATGTAACAAGTGCTTTTATTTTTCAAAGAATGCTCACAAGAGAATATTAGGCCCACAAAATTAATGATTTTTTTTGCCATACAAGTTACAGCTAGCGAACAACGCAAGCTTCTAATGTTGTTTATAACGTACTCATGATACACCGATTGCGATCAGCGATCGATCAATCCCTGTGCTCCAATTCTTGTGTGTCCATATGTTACACCAGCAAAACTTTCTAATGACGCACATGGTGTTCCGTTCATGAGAAGATATGGATTGTTTGCACTTTCAAGCGCAACATTTATTTCGCATCATCACTTTTTCACAACAGAAACAATGACAGGTTGCTCCTTATGGCTGGTACTGCCAAAGGGCCGATTGGTTCCTGTCGATCGTCCCACATAACAGTGATCAAATAAGCACTGTTGCTGATTATCCACCAATTTTAGTTGAAGAATCCATCCGATGGTAGTTGAAAACTATGGCATACGCAGAACGGTACAATATATCTGTGTAGAAAAAACAATAAAATAATACATTTTAGTAGCCATTCTGTAATCAAATATAACAAGTTACTGTATTATTCAGAACCTAATCATAAACACAAACCACACAGAATGAACACACACATGACAACATGGGGGAATATTTGAGACCACGAAGTTTAGCGCCCTGAAGTAGGTATAGCTCCCAATGGGATGGAGAACCAGATGCACCCGCTTCACATAGTGGGCCCTACCAGAAAATAAGGACAGCGATAGTAATGTTATATGTTGAACCACAGACAGATGGAATTATAATGGAACTGGTAAGATTAGTGATCGAAAAGAGAACCAAGTGCCCCCACCCTTACCCCCAAACCCCCCCAAACCCACCTTCATGGTGCACAAGGATGCAACAGTGATAGCACACCAGGATATTCCACAGGACAAAGTGGTTTCGATATTATTAGCCTGCATACAGGTGTGGTTGCGGGTCTTCGAGGAATAATCATCACAATATGGTCTATCTAACAACCCATAACTTTGCACTGAATATATTGGTGTGCAAGGCCAGTAATCAATACTAGACAGATAAACAAACCACGAGTTACGCACCATTTTTTTATAGTGTGCGGTATAAATATCATTCAAAATAACATAACGTACTGTGTCAATTCTTTTGGTCAAATCGCACTTTTGCACGTCGCTGAATTAGTCATTATGCATACAGCACACATTTCGTTTTTAATCGCACAAATATTATGTATATTTAAGCTTACATAATTTGAGGAAGTTCCATTCTATCGATGTCACGTTGACTAACCAGTTCGAACAACAGATCACAGAAATGGAAGCTAAACTTTCGTATGTCCACATTCAATATAGTAAATGTTATGATTTCTTGTGTGTAATTCGACACATTGGGCCTCATTACGAGATAGGCGGTAATAAACCGTCATTACCAGCATGCTGGTAGGAAAGTGTTCGTGCTGTACACACGCTGCAAATAAGTTACGATTACGAGTCTGCGTCCATGCGCGTCCCTGCATGTCGGTAACGGATGCACCGGCTTTCCGGTAAAGTCTCCCACACCCTCCGATAGCGGCATCAAGGAATCCACTGAAACCTCCTCCGGCGCTTTTGGTACCCTAAATAACGGTACCATCACTACCGGTACCGTCACTACCGGTACCGTCACTACCAGCACCGGAAGCAACGTCATCGCGCCAGAACAGGAAACTCACCAGCGGCCATCTTACACAATCCATTGAAATCCTCCACAGACAGGACCTGAGCAGCCAACTTCCCAACCCCTACTGGTGGACAATGTCAAAAGTCACCAAGAAAGGCGCAGCATGTATGTGGAAGCCGCGTTTCAGCGACAATGAGCTAAATATGCTCGCTGATGCGTTAGTGGAACAGGCAGATGTGGTCTTCAGTGCATACCTGCACCGTCCAACAAAGCTACTGAAGAAAAGAATATGGGAGGAGATTGCCAGAAAGGTGAGTGTGGTTGGAACCACAGCACGGTCAGTAAAGGACTGCAGGAAGCGGAGGTATGACCGGCGCTTGCGAGTCCGAAACATCCTATCGTGCAACCGCAGCCAGGGGCTGGCAACAGGCAGAGGTCCAAACTCCCCCATAAAGCTGTCGGTGCGAAGAGACCTGTAGCTCCACCATCGACATGGAGGACATTGAAGGAGTTGGTGGAGCGGAGTATGGAGTCCCATCATCGGCTGATGAATGTGAGTGACCCTTTGCGCACCACATAAGTCCCCACAAACACCTGACATCCAAAGTAAAACATAGGCCAAAAAATGTGAACCTGATATGAATGCATGGCCCATCATACACACATACGCACATCCCTGTCGAGAAGCTGGACCCACCACTGTCACATCAAAATACATGCTGTATGCGGCTCCTATACCCGATACACACCCAATACACAAACAAAAATCAAATTTCACACAGCACGCAAGCCACAACACACCTGTTGGCCTCACAGCAAACACCATGGAAAACATGACTAAACCTGAGGGAATATTACCACCACCACAATCTTGCAAGCACCCTGTCCACCACGCCAACAAGAATGCAACAAACCACAAGGCCCAAACTGCACAAACACCAATGCATCCATGATGCAAGTACTCCCATCACTGATGTCCTGCCTCTCTGTCCCTCACAGGCACCGATGCAGGCAACGATGAGGACCATGCAGCGCCACAGCCCAGGACACCTGCCAAGAGGTCCTACGGTCAGGACAATGGCACCAGGCCATCCACGTCCAGGGTCACAGGGATGAGCCAAGGGGCCACAAGGCACACACCAGTGCCCAACCGGCTGTACAGCCTCCAACACCGGTCCAACAAACACCTGCCCCTGTCCCCCTGGAGACACACATCACACAGGCTGAGTCCACATCTGTGGCAAGCGACCATGATGGCACGCAGTCAGCTGCCACAAGTTCAGTTGGGGAGGTTGCTGCATCCGCACAACATAGTGCCGATGAGGATGAGGGGCAAGAGGAGGTCACCCATGAACGGTTGCAGCATGTTGGGGGATGATGGATATACTCCCAGCCCTCAGGAAACACCACAGGGCACCCCTCAGCATGAGCCTGAAGGTCAGGGCAGCCAGGGGGATTGGTCTACACCAAAGGACTGCCCCGTCCTTTGCACGTCCACACCAGCCATGGAAACGTCCACTTCCCCTGCAATACGGGACCTCGAGGGGCTGTGTGGGGGTGTGTCTGTTCAAAACACCCATTGTGAAAAGAAATCACATGACTGGAATTGCTTCTTCAGCGTGTGTCAATTTATTGCATGACAGTGTACAGTGCGAATTCATACCCAAACCCAGTGCCCATATTCCACCTGACACAGCACCCAGGGTCCCACATCCATATCACCCTCTGCATCCCAGTGCATCAGAAACTATGGCCTATCAATGATTGGCGCACAGCACGTCCCTCATGTGCATCACGGCCTGGCCGATGTGCAACATCTTCTCCTTCCTCATCTTCTTCTTCACCTGGTGGTGGCTGGTCCATGTCAGGTGGCAGAGGAACATTCCGCCGGATGCACATGCTGTGCAGCATGGCACATACCATGATGATCTTGCCCACCTTCTCAGGACCGTAAATGAGTGTGCCACCCGACCTGCTGAGGCAGCAAAACCGTGCCTTCAACAGGCCAAAGGTCTGCTGTATGACCACACAAGTGCGTGTATGGGAACAATTGTAGTCCTCTTCGTGCCTGTTCTGCAGATTCCTGACAGGGGTGAGGAGCCACAGCTTCAGGGGATAGCCAGCATCACCTGCATGTGAGCACAATAAGGTATGTGTAAGGGTATTTCTTCTATTCCATTTGTGCTCAGCCTGTACATCATTCATGCTCATATGCAGTATATCGTGTATGGCAGCTCTTGACTTCACTTCTGTGCAACTATCTACCCTGTACACAACTTGACACTCCATGGTGCTGGTCTTGGGTGACGTACACGACTTAGGGGCCTTGCCCTTGGAATCACCAACCACCCAGATGTAGTGACAAGGTCCATGATGTACTCACATGTGAGAGTTGTGTGGCAGGGGATGAGACCAAATACATGTTGGGCAATGTTTGATGCATTAGGCTAATGCCCAACATGATACAGTTTGTTTAGTCTATCATGCTTTTGGATAATTGTTGACACCATGCACGTGTCCCTCGACATCTTCACAACAGTCACAATGGCACAATATGATTGTTGGTAGGGTCCCCCAGTGTAGGCATATGTTCCTTGGATGTTGCAGGATATCGACTTGCATGCTGGTACTCATGTGCTGTGGGTGATTCCCGCACCAATCGCACCCATGTAGGTGTTGTTCGGTACATAATGGCTCCAATTTGAGGCATCCTTGTCACATGTGTTTTCCCATTTATATTCATCTGCACATGTTGCCATGGTGTTATGCAGTTTTACTGTCGGGGAGGGGCAGTGACAGGGGATTTTCCTGAGGGGGAATTCATACTGCTCACTCATGGCTGCATGACCTGTTAGGTGCTTCGATGCGGTCATGTGTATTCAGCTTTGGGACTGCATGATAGTGAATTGTGGTGCTGTTGGTACCGCCAGGTGAAGTCCAGTGGACAAATTCAGGGGTGTGTGCTGCTTGTGAGTCTGACATTTACACACTGGTGTGCGGGCCGAATATGTCGGCCTCCATTTTCTGTGTCATGTATCTTATTTGTATGACTATGGGAACGGCATTTGCCAGCATGGACAGTGTCCAGACACCCCATTGAGGACACTCCCATGGCCCAGAGACCAGACATGTTGCATATGCATGTGCCCCCCCCCACAATACACTCCCACGGCCCAGAGTGCAGACTCACCCAGCAGCCAGGCACGTTGTGCAGCATCTTGTTCCATATCGCCGGGTAGCGAGGAGTTCTGCAGCACCATTGCATCATGCGTGGATCCTGGGAATCTGGCACAGCAATGTGTTATAATCTTGCTGGCATCACACACCATCTGCACATTGATGGAGTGGTATAGCTTCCGATTGCGGTACACCACCTACACGGCATGCGGGAATACCAACTCCATGTGGGTGCAGTTGAGGTCACCAATGACATTGGGAATGCTTGCCAGTGCATGAAATGCTATTTTGGTGTCATTCACCTCCTGTTCTGACCCATGTGTGCTTTGGAAGTACATCCAGCACTTGGTTTAGCACACTAAAGAAACATGGTTGTGAGATGCCATGCAGCTGGCCCACTGTGTGCTGGTAGGTGCCTGTGGCCAGGAAGTGGAGCACAGACGCCACCTTCAGCAGAGGGGGGATGGCGGTGTGGATCAGGCTGACCAAGTCTTCATGTATTGGATCCACTATGGTGGTGATGGTGTCTCTGTCCAGGCAGTACAGGGAGTGGATCTGTGCTGGGGTTAAGTTGAATGGACTGGCCCTTATGCGAGGGATTGGTGGCTGCCTGCGGGGAACCACTGCCTGCACTGGTGGGATTTGCTGGGGCGGTCTCACCCTCCTTCTCTTCCTGCGTCTCCTCTGTAATCCCTGGTGTACTGCCTGCTCAAGGAGTAGCAGTGCAAGTATGTCCTCCAGCTCCAGTATCGCAACTGCAAGTGGAATGATTTTGGTTTTGGAAGGGGTGTGGTGTGTGGGTGTGCTCCTTTTGTGCAGGGCCAGGCTCCATTGCCTCCACCTGTGTTGATTGTGTGCACCTGTGGCAGTTGGGAACACATCAGTTTACTATTAACGGGTGAACCGCAATGCCGGTATTGGCGGCATCAAGGTGGCCCTTCTTACTGGCATCTGGATGCCGGTATGTGCATTTCCGTGCAACTTGTAATGTCCTCTTCCTAGCGGCATGCTGGTGTTACTGGCACGGTGGCCGCACGCCCATGCGCATGCTCGTATGGTGGTGCACGGCCACAACGGGTCCCTGTCGATGCCAGTAGCACAGGTATCTAGGGTCATAATACACCGGTCCGGTAATGGATGCTGGTATTGCATTACCGGTATCGTTATTACTGGAGCACCAACCTTATAATGAGGCCCCTTGTGTCCTTCAATCAGTTGCAGACTTTCGCTCAAGGCCAAACAACAATAGCATCCTGTTTTCAGTGACTGCAGCCAGCGACGGGTAGGTTTCAATTTTTTCCGAAAGAATGCCACAAAAAAACAACTGGACAAGACTCTGATTTGGGCAAGTGTTTCAGAATACCAAGGACAGTTACAAACAGCTGTGTAAATTATGTTTTTGCCACAGGAGTGTAAGAACAATCCAGAAAGGTATGTGTTGCTGCTACCTCGGGGGATATATCATCTCTGTAAGAAAATACGATCAAAACCCCATCCCTCCCTCATCCAGCCATGTTTTATGGCACACAGCGCAGAATGTGTGGGTCAGTGTGACTGTATCTCTTCTTCATTGTCCCTGGCCCCAGCCCCCGAGACTCCCAGGTGCATGCCATAGTGATGTAGTAGTAGGCCTAGTATATTATCGTTTTTTCACAATGTAATTTATGAGAGACCTGACCTTCACTCTATGGAGAGAAGAGCCCAGCTGCCTCACGTGGGAATCGACAGATTGCTGAGAACCAAACCAATTGTAGCCTGGCATCCCCTATGGAGCAGGATCACGTATACTGTCTTACCAATCAACTGTGCGGGTTCAGATCCTATATGTGATGTCATTACTGATGCTGTGTCCTCTCAAAAGGCAACAACATTCATTCTGGAGCCAGAATGTTCTCGAGTAGCAGAGTCCTTTGCTGATATTTTTTGTATTCTGTAAAAGTAAACTTTATTATCCTTGCAAGCTATCTCTTGGCATCTTTGCCTAGAGGGTTGTATTCATACTGGCGCAAGCGTAACAGGGGACTGCCGTCAACTGCACAGTGCTTACTATAATGAATGCATGTTCGTTCATACTAACTTGCGCACCTGAGACAGCCTTCTCTACCATCATGCGAGACAGGTGACATTGTGTGTCCATACTAGATAAGTTACATTCATGCTCCGCTAGGCCTTGTACCAAGTGGCCGTGCTAGTGCATAGGGAATGGAAAGAGGGGCCTATGTGTGTACAAGTGCTGGAGGAAGGTGTTAAGATGGATTTCTAAACTCTTATCTGATGGGCCGAAGTTTAGGAGGCCACCCTAGGTTTAGTGAAAGAGGGGACTTTCTGTACAAGCCAGACCAATCGAAGGAGCTTGGCAGGCGGTTAAAACTAAGGGCCTCATTACACGGTAGGCGGAGGACCAGGGTGCTATTAGCACCTTGGTCCATGCCGGTAAAATACCGGCACCACCTTGGTGGAAAGGGAATTACCGCCCTATTCCAAGGTTGGCAGGGTGGTAATTCCCCCTTCCCCAATTGCCCTTCCCCATTCCCATTTGCGCCCCATAGGGCTCTATGGGAATGGGGAAGGCGCTAATTACGGTGCCGCAAATTGCGGTACCGTAATTAGCACCCTGGTCCCTTTGCGGGTTGGTTTTTAATGCCTGCTAAACAGCAGGCGTTAAAGTACCTACCCGCAAAGGGACCTCGTAGTAAGGCGGTAAGGGTTAACGGTCACCGGTACCATTACCGGTGACCGTTAACCCTTACCGCCTTCTGTGTAATGAGGCCCTAATCCTCAGGAGGGGTGATAGTGATCGGAAGCCCACAATTAGCACACACACTAATGCACCACAAATTACTCCTATACAAGTGTATTTGAAAGATATCTATACATTTATTGTCGACAGGACCAATAGATACAAGTAAACTTTAGTTATGCAAAAACAGTTACCACACACAATACTCTTCTATACAGCATGTATACATTATGTTTCCTAATGCAACAAATAAGGAAAGCACAGCCACAACCTTTAAAGAGAAGGGTTGGTTAACAAACTAGGAGCTCTAGACAATTTGTTTGACTCTTTCCTTAACTTTCTAATCCATCCCTAAGAGGTGGGTAGCCTTGGGCTCAACAGTGCAGTAGGGCGTCAAAGCGCACAATCGCCCCGGTGAAGCGAAAAGCAGGTCTTCTTGGGAAGGATGTAGAAAGTCAGGAAGCAGCCTAAGGCGATGAAGAATTGGTTCCCACTATTCGAGTAGGTTGTGCCCTTGATGGCAGAGCAGTTTTCAAAAGGTGAGATTAGCGTGGGAACGCAAGCTAACCCGGCCAACATCGAATACCTTTTTTTTGGGATATTCGTGCGTAAAAGGTATTGGTTGTGCCAGTGGCAAACAATGAAGTGATGCAAGGGCTTCATCCATGTAGCCAACTTGAGCCATCGGATCGATTTTACGTCTGTGATGACATCCTTTTTACCCCTTTCCATTGCCCTTTGATCAAACCTATTGTCGACGGGACGCACCTCCACTTTGTCCATATAAGAAACATATACCTTATTGTAACGCCTAATAGCATCTGCTAAAGGGTGTCAGTTTTTCTAAAGTCCAAATAAGGGCTTAGTTAAACCATTCAACTGAGGCAGTCCAAGACTCCACTCTTAGTATAAGGCTGTACCACCTGAGGTCAGGGTAGCGTACACAGAGTATCTAGGCTTATTTTAGGAGGGAGAGAGGGCTGTAGAATCAATACAAATCACATTTTATTTCAAACGGTCCAAGGAAACACTGAAACACTATGGGGGTCATTACGAGTTTGGAGTGCCTCCAAACTCGTGTCCGGGTCCGGGTTCTCTCCAACCTTGGAGGACCCGGTAAGTCCCCATTCAGAAAACCATTCCCCATTCCCATTTGAGCCCCCATAGGGCTCAATGGGAATGGGGGAGCTAATAAATGGCCTGCAAATAGCGGGTCCCTTATTAGCTCCCTGGTCCCTTAGCGGCTCCCGCTAAGGACGGCTGGTTTTACCAGTCGCCCTTAGTGGGACCTGCTAAGGGACCTCGTAATGCAGCGGTAAGGGGTTAACGGCACCGGCATCCTTACCGGTGCCGTTAACCCCTTACCGCCACACTTGTAATGAGGCCCAATGTATTGTAAAAATAAATGGTTTATTTAAATACGAGTAGGCCCGGATAAATCTTGGGGGAAATGAGTACTCTCATATTATATATGACCACGTTTATAAAAACACTGCACTATGCTTGAAGCTACCCAGAACAAAGCATATAACCTTATTTGGAACACCTAACAGCAGTTCTTGGGAAGTCAAAACCAATTATTACTTTTCAATTACTTTCAGTAATGCCAGGGTAGGAGACCCAGGTAGACCCAGGTAGAAATCACATAGTCATTTTAAATGGACAATAAACTTTTCTGATCTAAACACAGATACTAGGCATAGCATAAACGTATAACTCTGATTCAGGATAACACAGTTTTCTAGGGGAGTTGGACCTAGGGTTGTAATATTAAATTACAGTTGCTTTTCAGTTCACAGACTGAGGGAAGCAATAACTCTAACTTATTTTGGGATAACACAGTTAAACTCAAAGTAAGTAAAACCTATACACTTCTTAAAGGATCTATAAGCAACTTTAAGTGGTCGACAATTCCCCAAAGCTAGGTAAACTTAAGTTGAGATCTTGAGCAAATTCCTCAGTCAATTGCATTGAAGCTTCAGCCTCTGTTAGTTCAGGCTGTGACATTTCTGCCTGAATTGGAACAACAGGTAACATTGAATGTTTGCTGGGTGGAACATTTTTAGAGGTTGTAGATTGTGTCAAAGGGTCTGCAGCAATTGCAATGCATCTTCATTGTTCAAGTAGAATTTCTAAAGATTCATCACAAGTTTTCGAGCTCCACCAAAGATGGTTGCTGATAAACTGAGACCACTTTAAAAGGTTTTACGAACCCTTTTTTTTACCAGCAGCTTGTAATACATGAGACAATTCACCAATGGCTCCCTGTATATGTTCCCTCTTAATTTATTATCACATGTCAGCATTTGTACAATCTCTAGCAGGCAGCTGTCGAATACAATGTATTTTTGCTCCTTTAATAGCCAATCGTCCTGCAGTACTGTATTTTGCAACTCAACAGTGGTGGACAATTCCCCCAAATGAGGCAAACTGAAATCGAGATCTTCAGCAAATTCCTTAGTCAATTGTATTGAAGCCAAACAGTCAGACAGGCACAGGGGAAAGTCCTCTGTCATAATCCAAGAAAACATACCCCAGAGGCACTTGACCCCTACTTTTCTCCCTATCTTAACAATCTTGCTCAATATAAGTCAGCTGCTGACCTCTCAGCAGTATAGAATAAAATGATGACGGAAGCTGTAGATAGTCTAGCTCCTTTGAAACTAAGACTTGAAAAAACCATTCCATCCAGAAGCTGGTATACTGCAGAATTACGCAATCTAAAAATCAAGAAAAGCAAGACCCTCTGTAAATGGCAGAAAACATCAGTTGAGGATAAGGCTAACTATAGCTGTGCAGCTAAAGAGCACAAAGAGGCTATCTGCACCACAAAGAAATGCTCCTATGAGAAAAGAATCAAGGCTGCCTCGTCAGACACAAGGGAACTTTTTAAGATCCTAAAAGAAGTGGACGACCTCTGCCCAATCAATGTCAGAGTCGTAAAAGACATAGCTTGGTGCACCCAAATTGAAAAGGCTATGACCAGTAAGATCACTAAGATCAAAGGGCACATTGAAAATAGGCTGGCTAAATTGAATCTTCCACCTTTCCCCACTCATGCTCAATACCAGTCACCTCAGACCAACTTCTTCACTTTTCGAGAGGTGACTGAATCAGAAGTTCTGGGTATACTAGACAGGATAAAACTTACCAGTTGTAGAGTGGATATCTGCCCTGCAAATATTTTAAAGGTTTGTGCCCAGTCACCTGTCCCACAGATTACCAAGTTTGTAAATGTGTTGTTCAATGATTTGTCAGTACCATTGGATATCAAGCAAACATGGATCACTCCTCTCTTGAAGAAGCCCCTCTTTGGATCCCTCTATTGCAGGTAATTATCGCCCAATCACAAACTCCCTCTTCCTCCTGAAGGTGCTGGACAAAATTGTGCATGAACAGATTCAGGTGTTTCTGAGTACTTCTAGCATTCTAGGCTATAAACCATCAGGTTTTCCTTGACCTCAAGACAACGTTCTCCAACATATGGATAAGGGTAAAACATCTCTGCTGATGCTATTGGATCTGACGGCTGCTTTTAACTTGGTGGATCATTCGAGCCAACAGATTGCTAGAGAGGTCCTCTTTGACTAACGAAGCAGTCAGATGGGTACTATCCTTTTTGTCAGAACAATCTGCCAAGGTCTTCCATGAGGATGCCACGTCAGAAAGCGTGGCCATAAAGTGTGGAGTTCCACAGGGCTCGTGTTTATCGCCTACCTTATTCAATTTATCCATGTTTGCACTCTTCGATCTTCTTGAGGATGATGGTACCACCTGTGAAAGAGAAACATAAAAATGTTAATTGAATGAACCAGATAAGTCTACCACCTTACTCAAAAATGCATCCTAAATTCTATGGCATAGTTGCCCTTAGAAAAGTACCTTTCTGGAAAAATGTACTTGGGCTTTGCAGTATCGACACATTACAAAGGTGAACACCCATTCAACCCAGTATGGTTTGGGCCATAGAGAAATATTGTTTTGTGGCTGAAAGTGAAAGACACGTAAGCAATGAATACTCTGATTTGCAATAAGCAAGAGAAATGTATTAAATGTACGTACTAAATTCATTCGTCAGTGATCGATCGAAATTATGACAATGTAGGAGAACAACATGAAATGTTAGTCGTCTCAGTGGTCAAAATTACATCACATCTAGACTTCTTACTTGGATTGCGAGGGCAAACTGATGCGTGAAGTTCGTGCATAGGCAGATCATAATCCTCAACACGCACCTTGTGAGTCAGACTGCCATGAAGTCCTGCAGCGAAGTAACGCATAGCGGTGGTGTGTCTTCTTTGGCTATGTAGACCAAGCATCCAGAGTTTTCTTGGCAGAAACAGTTATCCACCTCGGTTGGCATGACCAAGCAATGATTGCACGTCCACCACGTGGAAATGTCCTCCATGCGACTAGGCTCAGGCTCATGCTCCGGTGATTCACCTTCCCAACTATCATCCGATTCCCCATCTTTTCCTCTTCTTTCTCTTTCCATTAGTTCCTCTTCGGAATACTCAGGCTCGTACTGGTAGGGCTGTGTTGTTGCCTTTATAGGACAAATATTTAAATTAAATTAAAGTACCTCAGTTCTGCTAGTGTAAGTAGCTGTTTGCAGGGCTTCATACTAGGAAGATAGCTGAACAGAGCAGAAACGAGTCATGGGTGATCGAAACTAAATACAGTGAAAGCAATGTTGTCTGCTCAGAAAGGATCTGTTTATACTGAGTGAAGAAGCGTCCTGGCATTTCCATGGAGACACATCAATAACTTGCGCACAGAGAACATTGACACGAGACGTGCATTGGCATCATGAAAAGGGGCGTAAGCGTCTAGTGATGTCAGTTTGAGGGGCGGGTGATCTGTATTCGTGCCGCTAGGGCACTTGAACATAGGTTGATGCATCAACAGATTAGATTAGCAAAAGGTGGCCATGCCCAACCCGTTGTTTTTGCATGTGTAAAAGTGAAGAAAACTAAGGTAAGATGAATAGGAAAATATTTTAAGATCAATTACAGTATGCTAAGAAAAAGAATAAATGCCCGAAAGATCGGGACAATAAAATATTTGAGCAAATTATTCCTTTAATCAAACATGACAATTTTAACAAACAACTTTACAAAAACATATTATGCTAAGGGAGAATGATTGTAGCTTCACTTTCTCCATCATCTAGAGCAATATAAATGTATCAGAATGCTAATCGATGCAAGGCTAAAAAAATCACATTTGAGCTTTAATACCTTGTTTGAAATCTTTAGATGCACAGAACGCACGTATATCAGTCATGATGTACAGAATACAATTTGAAATCTATGATATAACAAGCTTAAGTGTTATTATGTGGCTAAAGTGGCATTTTAGTGCAACTTGTCTAGCCCTTGTTTAGTTTTGCAGGACATCTTTCACTGGACATTTATGAAAAGGCAAGCATGATGAGCGTTAATACGTGGCTAGACTGGCATTTTTGTGCAGTCATTCTAATACATATTAATTATAATATCTTACTGTGGCATGGCACTTTTTACTGGTCATCTATGATAAAGCAAACATGATAAGTTATTCATTCATTTATTTTATTTATCGTTTTACATTTATAGCAGCTCGCCAAGCACTCAGGCATCTGGGCACTAGTTACAGATTAGGAATGAGTGGTGAGTTCAGGGTCGACAAGTTACAAGAACAAATTAGTCTCTGTTTTTTTTTTCTAAAGAGTTGGTAGGACGCCTCAGATATCAGGTGAAGTGGCAGATTGTTCCAGAGGTTAGCCACGACTGTTGGGAAGCTAGATTTACCTGTTTGTTTTTATCTAAATCTGTCAGTGCGCAGTTGTTGGCTGTTGGAGGGCCTAAGTGTTCTGGCTGGAGAGTATTTTCTGACCATCTGGGTGCGATAAGTGGGGGCTTTGTTGGCCAAACAATGGTGTGCAATCGAGAGGATTTTAAATTTAATTATTTCCCAGATGGGGAACCAGTTGACTTATCTCCGAGCTGTGGTTTGTTTTCTTCAGGTCCAAAGCTACTCGGAGGGAATTGTTTTGAATGACCTGAAGCCTGTTCAGATTTCTGTCTGAGATCCCATAAAAAGTAAGTCATTACATTAGTCCAATTTGGATAGCATAAGAGCACGGGCGATTGTGAGGCAGTTGGTGGTGGATAGAAAAGGTCTGCTTGCTCTTATACGCTTTCTAGTGTAGGCTATTGCAGAGGTGATATTGTTGATTTGGCAAGTCATGATGAGTGAAGCATCCAGGTAAATGCCCAGTGTTTTGACTGAGGTGGAGATGGGAATCTTGTGACCGTCTGTGTTAAAGAGATAGGGCCTCATTACGACCCTGGCGCTAAGTGTTTAACGGCGCTGTAAAAGGCTGCGGCATCGTTAAACACTAAGTTCCTTACTACGAGGTCCCTTTGCGGGACCCGACCTTAACGGCTGGTCTACACCAGCCGTTAAAGTAGGGACCCGCAAAGGGACCTTGGTGCTAAGTACGGTACCGCAATTTGTGGTACCGTACTTAGCGCCTTCCCCATTCCCATAGAGCCCTATGGGGCGAAAATGGGAATGGGGAAGGGCCATGGTTCAATGGGGAATTACCGCCAACCTTGGAATGGGGTGGTAATTCCCCATCGAACCATGACGGACCCGTTACAACACCGGCACCAACCATGCTGCTAATAGCACCATGGTTTAGCGCCGGTGTTGTAATGAGGGCCATAGTATACTGGGTTGAGATTAGCAAGATGCGTTGGGGGGGCGACTAGAAAGAGCTCTGTCTTCTCGTTGCTGAGGCAGGGGCTGTGTACGACCATCCAAGTTTGGATTGTCTCATAGATGGCATTTATGTGGAGCAGTCTTGATCATAGTAATCTGACAGGGGGATGAGTATTTGTGTATCAGCTGCACAGTTAGTGAAGGCAATTCCCACGGAGTCAAGGTGGTAAAACATAGGCTTTGTGTAAATGTTGTATAGGGTTGGGGAGACACCGGATCTCTCTGGGACACCACAGGACATTGGTGTATGCTGGGCTGTGGCTTCACCAGTGAAGACTTGTGAAGTTCTTTTTTCCAGGAAGGAGGCAACCCAATTGGCTTCTTCCACTAAGAACTATGCTACTGATATCAGGTAATGGCATAGGGTTTTGTGGTCCACCAAATCGAATGTGGCAGAGAGATTGAGGAACATCAAGAGGGAGAGTTTTCCTGCATCACTGGCATCATCCAATTGATTTATTAGGTCAAGGAGGGCAGTTTCTGTTCCCTTACACAGGCGGAACCCGGATTGGCAGGGACCAAGGATGGAGTGTTCTTCCAGGAAGGTCTGAATTCGGATATAGGCAACCCTGTCTAGGATTTTCAATAGGAACGGGGCAGTGGTGATGGGCCGATAGTTGGTGTGTATGGTTGGGTCGAGTGAAGGTTTTTTTAGTAGAGGGGTGATCTGTGATTCTTTAAGGCTGGAGAGGATGGCGCTACAGGCGAAGGAGGCATTGATAATGACAGTGAGAAGTGGGGTGAGTGCTTCCAGGCATTGGTTTACCAAGGTGGCCGGGCAGGTATCCCCTTTGCACCATGAGGTCTTCAGTCTCTTTACCATGTTTGCAAGGTAAGGTTCTGTGATGGGCATGAACTGCAAGAGCTGTGTGAGAGCCGGAGGTACGTTGGGAAGGGTTTGTGGGGGGCTATTGGCCACATTTTGTGATTTGGCTTTAATTTGCTTTGTTGTTCTGCCTCTTGAATGTTACTGCACTGGGTGTTATCTTTGGTTATGGTCGATGGTGGTGAGGTGGGGGTTTTCGATTTCACAGAGAATGATAAATAATTTGCGCAAACTTGAGCCTGCCTCTGATATTCTACTGTTGTAAGAGGCTGCCTTGGTTGTGAGGATGGTCTGTTTGTATTTTCTAGACTAATCTAAGAATAGTGCCTTGTTTGATACGGTTGGGTTTTTCTGCCATGCCACTTTGGCGGCTCGCCCTTTCTGCACCTAGGGAGTGGAGTTGTGCGGTGAACCATGCATTTACGTGGTTGGTATTCTTTTCTTTGCATGGCTTGACTGGAGCTAGGAACTCCACTGCATTAGATAATAAGGAGTTCTCCTGTTCTACTAAGGAGTAGCTGTTGTGGTGCATTGTTAACTCTGTGGTGAGCAGTGGTAGTAGCCAATCACTTGGAGATTCCGGGTAGTGTGTGGTAATGTAGGGGGTAGACAGGAGGTTGGGATGCTTTATTTCTGTGGCATAGGTAAGGCGAAGATTACAAAGTGATGGTCAGTCCAAGAGCAAGCAACATTAGAGATGACAAATTTATTGAATTGTGGTTGAGTAACCAATCTTGCATGTGGCCTTGGGAGTGTGTTGGGTCTAGTATCTGTTGGTAGCAGCCAAGGGGGGAACTGGCTTTGGCTAAGGTTGAGGTGTGGGTGTCCAAGGTGTCATTGAAACCGAGATTGAAATCTCCCAGGACTAAGATCTGGGTATTGGGCTTAAGAGTGGCACTTATGGCTTGGAGAAGATCATACCCGAAAGTGTTGTGGGGGCCTGGGAGGTCGGTAGAGTAGGCAGAGTGAGTTGGAGCAGGTGGGTGAGCAGCTGAGCTTTGTGGCTACAGTTTCGCAGTTAGGGATGGGAGCAATGGTGGTGAGACGGAGTGGGATAGAGTCCTTGTAAATGAAGGCCACTCCACCACCTTTGCTGTCTATCCTGTCTTCTCTAAATATACCATAGCCTGTGGGGATAACAATGGAAAATGATGGGCCGGCTGCAGGGTTGAGCCAGGTTTCAGTGATGGCTAAAATGTCAATATCTAATTGTAGGGGATGGTCCAACTGACTGTTTGATAGACTTAAACAAGGAACATTTTCCCAATGCGTCAGCCCATAATAGTACACACAAAAATGAATGCTGATGGTCTTAAGACTGTATGCATGGTTAGTAGAGTGGGACCTAAGATCTGCGAATGGCAGATTTAGCTCAGATTGTCCGGGAGGTATCACCTTCCATTGGCACTGGTGTAGCTGAACCACAGATTATTTCTGCTTATCATTGTTCAAGTGGGGATCTGTTAATGATTTAAGGGTAATACCAGATTTATAAAGCGACCACTATGCCATATCACTCAATTTTAATTGGCCGTTGATGTGGCCTAATATTACTAATCTACCCCACCTGGCTAATAGCCTGACCTCCACATCCCGCGGCCATCTTAGGTGGGATTCAGCAAAAGAAGTGGAAACCCAAAATAAAGTAATTATCTCCAATATGACCTTGCTTTTAAACATTTTGGACCCAGCAAAGCCACTATCTAAGAATGCAACAAATGTTGATGATCTTCTGTGGTCGTGCAAAAAGAAACTTGGCCCAGTATTAAAAGATCCTACTAGTGATCGCTGGCAATTGTTAAAGCCCGCTATGAATATATATATATATATATTCAGTGAAAAAACTTTGTTAAAGGGACGTTATGGTTAAGTTGCGCTACTAAAAACCTATAAATTCAGTAAAAAAACTTTGTCAAAAGGACGTTATGGTTCCAAGTAAAACCGAAAAACCCTTGAAATTCACCAGTTATGGTAAGCTAAGAAACCATAACTCGCGCCACCACCGTGCACTGCTAAGACTAACACCCAGGACATCAAAGATGACATCACAAATGTCATTGATGACATCACTGATGACATCACATGTCTGGCTCACTCTTTTTTCTTTTGCTGACATATCTAGGCCACATGGTTTTCTTCAGTAACAGTCAGAAACTAAAACTTTAATTTTTTTGTAGACGTATCCTTCAAGTAGGTTCTTACAGTAATTCCCTTAGAGTCCAGTCACATCATATGAAACATATACATAGGGGAAGACACAAACTTGAAAGACAGCAATCCTTTTTGTGCATAAAGATAATCAATAGACTTATCAGCACTTTCTGATAGTTCTGTTGTTTTTTTATGGCTGTACTTTCCCTGTATATGGTCATATTTGTATACATTGTACTCACACTACTTTCCTTAGGGTCCAATCACATCAAGTGATACATATGGTAAATAGCAGCTTTGAAACAGCAATCATTTATTTGCATAAAAATAATCTGTTAGGTTATGAATTGTTTCTGCTACTACTTTTGCTTTTTTGCTAACTTCACTTTCCCTGTATATACCCATATTGGTATGTGTTCTTGTCGCTTTGTGTTTTGTCTATAGTAAAGCAATTATGTAATACATGGGTTTTATTAACTACTTATTACATATTTCACAGTACACAAAAATCTATTAAGAAAACAATTATCATTTCATTATTCAACATATTAACATTACGAATATTATACCTTCATCTTGTACGCTGCACACAATGCTATGTTTCTGCATGAGTAGCTTAGTATACTAGATAGAACCCCATAATAGAAAGCTATTTATATCAATGCATCGTTCAATGCACTAATTAGGGTATGATATTTATTGCAATGATCCTTGACAGTTTTTTCGCAACATTATAATAAGAATCCCTTGTACACATATTTCATGAAAAGTACATACACATGTGATGTCATCAGTGATGTCATCAATGACATTTGTGATGTCATCTTTGATGTCCTGGGTGTTAGTCTTAGCAGTGCACGGTGGTGGCGTGAGTTATGGTTGCTTAGCTTACCATAACTGGCGAATTTCAAGGGTTTTTCGGTTTTACTTGGAACCATAACGTCCCTTTGACAAAGTTTTTTCACTGAATTTCATAGGTTTTTAGTAGCGCAACTTAACCATAATGTCCCTTTAACAAAGTTTTTTCACTGAATTTCATGGGTTTTTAGTAGCGCAACTTAACCATAACGTCCCTTTAACAAAGTTTTTTCATTGAATTTCGTAGGTTTTTAGTAGTGCAACTTAACAATAATGACTTTTACTTTATATACATATCATATGGAACTGACTGAATCTCTTCTACTGTACTTGATGTCCGCGAACTCATTTAATGTTCGCGGACATGTTCGAAGAACAGTACCACTACCTAAAAAACTCTGGAGGGGTATGTTTGATCGTTATATCATAACATAGGAACATTTAACAAATTCAAAAAAAAGCACACCAACACATTATATGTACTAATACATAAGAAATGTAACCCATATATACAACACACTAACCATTCATTTAAATGCACTATGTTCTAAAATGGAATATACCACAAGAAAATAAATTGGCTTCCAACATAATTACCTCACAAACACAACAGAACTGAGAACAAGAGCAGACCCACTGAGTACATAGGACATATCTTACCTGAAATAGTAAGTGTACTTAATTTTATTCATATATTTATAAACTTTCTGTATTAGATAAAAAAATATATTATCTTTTTTTTTCTCTCACAGAAATGTCTAGTACTCTGGAATGGCTAGAGGAACATTTCCCACATGAAGAAATGTCACAAGATAGTGAAACTAATGGTAAACACTTCATAATATAAACCATTTAATTGTTATTATTTTGTATACATTTAGCATATATATATTTCTTTTGTACAGAGCATAACAAAATAGAAACTACCTCTGAAGAAGCTGTTATGGAAAACACGCTTGACAGCATAAAAGAAAAAATTGATTTATTGTTGACCAATTTTAATAATTTGAAAACTTTTGTTGAAGATCATTTAAAAACAAAACGTCATACCATTGCCCCACATGTACTTGTCCCCCCTCACCATATCCCAGTCAATTATCCCCAAACTCTCTCCATAACCCAAAACGTTTTGATGAGACTTCCATCCCTTCTTCACCTAATAACAATCATGATGAAACCCCTAATTCTCCTGTTTTTGTTTCTGTTTCTGCCTCGCCTTCTCTGTGATAAATTATTAATATATGTTAAATAAAGTTTAATTTTTATATTGTGTTGTAAATAGTTTCATTTTTTTTTTAAAAAACAATGTAGGTGTCCGCGGACAGTGCAGGTGTTCTAAAATGTTCGTAAATAAATGAAAATGAAGGTGTCCTGAAGAACACTATACCTGTTCGTACTGTTCGCTAGCAAGATGAAACTAATCTAAGAACACACGCGGTGTCCTGAAATGTTCGTAAAAAAAATAAATAAAGTGTCCTAAAGAACACTATATCTGTCCGTAGTGTTCGCTAGCAAGTTCAAACTGTTCTAAGAACACACGCGGTGTCCTGAATTGTTCGTAATTAAACGAAAATGGAGGTGTCTTAAAGAACACTATACCTGTCCGTACTGTTCGCTAGCAACTTGAAAATGTTCTAAGAACACAATTGGTGTCCTGAAATGTTTGTACATAAACGAAATGCAACGTGTCCTGAAGAACAGTATATCTGTCCTTACTGTTCGCTAGCAAATTAAAACTGTTCTAAGAACACACGCAGTGTCCTGAAATGTTCGTTTCACGTGTGACGCAATTTTAATTAGTTCAGGACCCGAACAGTGTCTGTAGAACATCAACGCGCATGCGCTAGCCAATCTCCGTGCATTTGGTGTCCTGCGGACATGCGCTTCCTTCGCGGACTTGTTCGCGAATGGATCATATGACCGCGCCCACGCTGATCGCGTGTTCTGAATGAGGACACTGTTCGGGTCCCCGAACAAATTAAAAGTACATTTTCAATTACTCCATAATATTTTTCAATAAAATCTCACCATGTCACAAGTCCCACATAGTAATCCTGAGTTTCTACATACCTTTTGAAACTTTTCAAACTTTTTTTTGTGTTCGATCTGTCCGCGGACAGCGCGCATGTCTGCGAACCGCTCACAAGCACCCTATAAAAGACAACGCCCTAGAGCTTCTTCTCATTGTGTTTCTGGCTATTCTTCAGAGCACAGCTATTTCTCCAGCAACTTGCTGATTACACCATCGAGATGGCATCCCTGGCTGCAGAACTGCCACCTGGTGATACACCTGCTTCAGCACCACACCCACCCCCTCCACCACCACCACCTCCCCAAGGGCCTGAAGAGGGGAACAGGAGTGAGGATGCGGAGGAGGAAGAAGAGGATGATGAGAATGAGGTAGAGGAAAACCCTACTACCCGCACTAGCGTGAGTCTTGGGTGTGGCGGTTATTTACCATTCATGGTAATGTTCCTAAGGCTCGTGCGAACCGTGTTACCTGCAATGAGTGCAAAATGATACTCAGTCGTGGGAAGCACGGTAAGTACAGCTTTGGGACCACTACTATGAAGCGACACCTGAGGTCATTTCACTCTGGGGCTATTCGCAGGGTTGTACCTTTCGAAGAACGTAGCAGATTGATTTCCTCTACTTCATCCTCTGTTTCTGATCCTGTCACCACAAGGACCACCTCTGTGGGACAGCGTTTTCCTCAAGCTGCCTCACAGGCCATACAGAATGCTGATGACCCTTACCTTTCGAGGGTCACAGTTGTATGTATGTACTGTGACACAGTACTTTCCAGGGGGGAGCGACTTCGTAGTGCTTTTGAGACTATCGTCTCAGAGCAAGAGAAGATCTGCTCACTACCCAAATAAAACCCACTCTACATCTTCCTCTCTCAGCTCGCCCTTTCTTATCCCTGTCGTTGGTGTCACCCCCTTTACCTTCCTTTCCCCTCCTCTCCTAGTGTGTCGTGTATAAAAAACCAAAAAAAATACAAAATATCAAAAATCAAAAAAGAAATAAGGCTTTTTTCAGAGCTGCCTTTCACAGTTAAAAAATAGAAGTATTTTGTAGAAGTCCGCAGACAGTTGGCGAACATTTAAAAAATTGGGTTGCTACCCCATCACAAACATTGCAATTTTCTCTGGGAAGAAGTGGTGGTGTTTGTAAGTCAAAAATTATAAATGCTTAACACCTACTTCAAAATGGTTGTTGTAATTCCAAAAAAGGTCGCAATGCATTTTGTACATTTCTCAGAAAAATCTGATTGCCAGCATAAGTAAGATGGACTCCATCTCTGCGAAAAATGTATGTACTACAAAACATAATATTTTCATTGTTAAAAGAGGACATGCCAAAATCTCAAAGGCACAAACAGCCTTATTAACATTGCGCCTTGCTTTTTTCATTTGTGGACCAAATGAAGAAGAACGATGCCACATTTGTCTCTGCGCAATCCGTGAAAATATCACTTGAGAATTAGGAAACATGTCCATAACCTTCCCAAGTCCTTCTTTCATAGCAAATTGCAAACAAATTCCAGTCACATGTCCTAAACTGTTCCCTCCACAATGAATTACAATTATGTCTGGATGTTGCTCTGTCTCCAAAGTAACACAGAGAGGTAGCAAGTCCAACCACTTCATTCCAAGTACTCCATGCCAGTGTACTTCCACATGTGGGAATCCAAGATCTACAGCTACTCCACAGCTTTCTGCATGCACCTTCAACCAATGTATCCACGAATCTCCCAAAATCCAAACAATCTGTTTTCTGAAACACACAGCCATAGCTATCTTTTTTTCTCTCAGCAAAAAGAGTATCTGAAAAACTCTCTCCTGGCACAACAAACCCACTAAACTTTCCTGACCAATCCCTTTCAGTGCTTATTCTCATTTGCATGACTTCTGAACCCAAAAATCCCCGGATGTAACTCCCGATGTCCGCGAACTACCGCCATGTCCGCGGACATATCGTAATATGAACAGCCCTTCTACCATTTCCACTTCACTCTCTCTGCCATTGCCTCATTGGATGTAGCTAAAAAATCACATGACTATGCACCAATCACATTCAAGACCTCTATATCTAACTGCATCATCATAGATCAGCACTGCAAATGTACTGTGAATCTCTCTGAGTACAAGTGTCATATCATTGGCAAGCACCATCTACCAGAAATACTGTACAAGTCTCCAAGATTTCTACTTGCAGCTCCATGCATGTTCATATGCATGAACACAAACTTCAGGTATGCATATTTTCTGTACAGTAGATGAACACATTTTCAAACATACATTTAGTTTGTGTAATCTGTTAAATGAATTTACTGTATTTTTTTCAATATCCTAAAATCAACAATCACTAATAAACCTTTATACTATTTACTTTCTATATACAAACACTCAAATCATGTTAAACTAACATTTTTTAAATGAAATATATAGTCTACATATATTCAAACAAAATTACATGCAAGCACAATCTATGTTTAAATCTTAAAAAAATACTTATACAATTTCATATGTTTTTGTTTTTATTTATTTATTTACTTAATTACTTTAATTTAGACATGACATTGAGGCGCTATTACCTAGAACAGCTTACTTACAGAAATAGTAGTATTCACTGGTATATTATAAATTTCACAAGACATAGGGCCTCATTACACGGATGGCGGTAAGGATTTACCAGTACCGGTAAAATACCGGTACCGGTCAATCCTTACCGCCTTACTATGAGGTCCCTTTGTGGGTTGGGGGATTTAACGCCTGCTTTTTGCAGGCGTTAAAAACCAACCCGCAAAGGGACCCTGGGAGCTAATTACGGTACCGCAAATTGCGGTACCGTAATTAGCGCCTTCCCCATTCCCATTATGCCCTATGGGGCAAAAATGGGAATGGGGAAGGGCAATGGTGGAAGGGGGAATTACCGCCCCACCAACCTTGGAATGGGGCGGTAATTCCCCTTTCCGCCAAGACAGTGCCGGTATTTTACCGGCATGAACCATGGCGCTAATAGCACCATGGTTCCCCGCCATCTGTGTAATGAGGCCCATAGTAAAGATATTTTTTTTGCTGCAGTTAGTCATTAAATACAATTTGTTCATTAAGAACATATCGTATGTACTGAACTGATGCAATGTATCTTATGTAAATAAATTAGTTTAATGGTTTTAAAGAAGGCACTGAGGATTTCACTTAAAAAAAATCAATATCTAAATTAAAAACAGCACCATATACAAACAAAGTTACTAATTTGAAGCTTTTACAATTGCAGTGAAGACCAGTCTACTGAAAAGAAGCAGCCGAATTCGAAGAACAAAGAAGAACTAAGAAGTTACCTGTTAATTTAAGAAAAAAAGTAAGTAGAATATCACCATAATATTTGTATTATTAATCCAACATACTATAACATTAATACAAGCTATTTTGGTGCCTAAAAATAGAGATTGTGTACCATTTTGTCCAAAAATCTCCATGTCTTAAACAGCGATTTACAGCCAGAATGGCACACAAATTTCTATTTTTGGACACACAAATTACCCAACTGAACCGCTACAATTTTCATATTATAGAACAAACAACTGTTTACATTGTATACATTAGATTTACTATTTGTACTTTTCCACACCACTAGCTTACTTTTTTTGTCATCTGCACCCCAGTTTAGTAACACATAAATTCAAGAACACCTATCCCTACTAGTTGTAGTTCCCAATGCACAATCGCACACCATTACATACATCTTTATCATATTACTCAAACACTCATGCACACAGCACACATACATTCCAGAACACCCCAACCCATATCTTCTTTATTTTTTTCAACAAACCCTAAAGAATGCCTACCAAAAGTCAAGTCCGTAGAAAGCAACGCAAAAGTAGATCAAAGGAAAATAAAAGTGTCCAACATAAGCATCCATCTCTAGCAGAATTTGTAAACAAAAGTTGAAACAAAACAGCTAATACAGTCATTTACTGAAACCCAAGAAGTTTCAAGTACAAAAACTTTGCCTGCTCTATTAAAATGTAAAACAAACCAAAAAACAATTAACAGAAAATCAGCTATCACTACAGATAAAACTACTTCTTCAAATTTTAATATAGTGCAAAGTAAGCATACCAAGAAAAGTATTTTAGCCAAAATGTACCGTCACAAAGTCCTTCAAAATCTTATAAAAACAGGAGAGAAATCAGGTTCAATGCTTAAAACCTATTGTAGGAAATTAATCTTAGAAGCGTTGATGGACAGTGCAATTCTTCTGAAAAGAAAGTTATTTATTTTACTGTTAAACAAAAGGAAACCACTAACAAAACTAATAACTAAATTACAAAAAAGACTTCTCAATAAGCGAAATGTCAACAGAAAGAACTTCTTAAGTATCTGCGGAGGTGAATGGAATCACACTACGAGCACAGAACCATATTTTAATGAAGAAGCGTACAAACAAAAGCAAACAAATACAATTGCCATACATAGCAGTGGTCGAGGTTATGAAAAAGTGAATAATACCATAATGGAACAAGAAGTACTCCTTACAAAAATATGCCCTGAAAACTTAGAGTTACTCCTCCATTCAACTGAATCAGAACGTCTAGTGTACAAATGGCCATGCACGTCAATGTGTAGTGTAACATTCCCAAACAATGTTTCAAATCTTTACGCCAATTCCTCAATAAATATGTAAAAAGCAAAGACAAAATCAAAATGAAATTACTGCAAAATTTGGATACCTGTCCAGTGAGCAAGTACACAGGACTACAAGGACATTCATTGGCCTGCATTACAGGACCTACTTGTAAAACCACTTTCCATGATATCAAAAGGATATCAACACATCATTCAACTATAAGAAATCTAGTCTATAAACTGTACTATGCTAAAAGTCCTGCTTTAGCACTAGCAAAGTTAAATAACATCCTTCTACATGGTACAGCAAAAGACCTACTTGAAGAAATTCACTATATCCAGAAAAAATATTTTGGAAGTGAAAGCCATTTACAGAATGAAATACCTTTAAACCAATTAAGCAACAATTCTACACATGGCAACTTTTTGCTAAACACATACAAAAAAGAAATACTAAAATTTAAAAGTACATCAGCTGAAGTACCAAACCATGTATGTGTATGTTGTGTAGAACATTTTATAAAAGTAACACAAAAACTGTAGACCTATCATACAAAATAGAAGACAATGAAGATTCTAAATGGTTTGAAATAGCTCTCTACCTTGTAGCAGAAAACAAATACGAAATAACTGAGCCCTTAATACTTTGCAGTTACTGCACTACAAAACTTGACAACAATCAAACTCCTTCATGTGCTATCACAAATAATTTGGAATTATACCCAGTACCAAAACCCCTACAACAACTTAATTTATATGAGAGCATCATAATTCAAACAGTACACCCATTTCAAGCAATAATACGCCTTCAACCAAAAACAGCAAAATTACCTCCTTTTGAATTGGTAAAAGGCATTCGTGGAAAAGTAGTTTATTTACCATTAGATCGAAAAGAAAATGTGCATACTCTAGGAGTGCAACGTCCAATTCGGCAATCTTTAATTATCTTAGTAAATGGAGTACCTACAAAAGACAAAAAAATATGGCAACAGCTGGTAGATTTATATAAAGTTAGACAAGCCTTCCAATATCTTAAAGAGAATAATGAATATTACAAAGAAATTAATATTGAAGAAAACTTGAAAGATACAACTGAAATAATTCAAGAAACACAAGAAGCTGGTCAATTTGAGCTACTAGATCCTGCTACAATATCAAATACTTTAGACCATTATACAATTCATCCTTTCACTGTAATGACACCGTAGAAGATGCACTGGAAACTTACCAAATACGTCAAACAAAAGGATCGCCAATCAGCATATGGGAAAAAAGTATAGAAGCACGTGCTTTTCCTCTACTCTTTCCTACTGGCAAAGGAGAAAGGTCTGATGATAGACCTATTCACATATCAGCTTCAGAATACCGCTCATTACGGATGTATTCTGAAGATTCCAGACTTAGACAAAATGTGGAATACATATTCCACCTACTCTTTGAAAGTGGACTAGCAACTTAATGTTACGGAGTTGCACACTTATTAAAATCAGGATCACAATTTCAAAATATGACAGCTACACAATTATTAGAAAAAGTGCAACAAAAGGATGAGGCTTTACAATCAAATATTACAAATCTATTAGCAAATATGCGTGGTACTAAAGAGTACTGGTTTCGACGTCATGGAGATGTACGTTGTATGATCAGAAACCTTGGCCCACCCACTTGGTTTGTTACAATAAGTTGTGCAGAATATGCATGGGAAGATTTACATGATTTCCTACGCATATCAAATAAAAACAAAACAAACATAGATATACTAACACCTGGAGAACTTTGTTCTTTGGATCCTGTTAATGTTTCTAGATATTTTCACCATCGCTTCATTGCTATGCTACATTTTATTTGTAATAAAACTGTTCCGCCCCTTGGAGATGTGCAACACTTCTTTTGGAGAACAGAATACCAAGCCAGAGGAGCACCACATATCCACATGCTTTTATGGATTACAGATGCTCCTAAATTTGGTCAAGACAGTGATGCCACTGTTTTACAGTTTATTGAAATATATGTCACTTGTGAAATTCCATCAGAAGCCTCAAATAGTGATCTTCATGCACAAATTTTACAATTTCAAAGACACAAATGTGGAAAATATTGTCGTCGCAAATACAAAAACAAAGGGGAAATACTACACAAAATGCCGATTTGGTTTCCCTAGACCAGTTACAAATGCAGGTCAAGTGAACAACCTCATGTCTTCAGTTAGACATAGTGTTAAAGGTAAGTCACCTAAAAATACATATTACATAAAAAGAAAAGAAGAAGAAAAATATATCAATGATTATAATGCAATCATTGCCCACTTATGGAATGCAAAAATAGATGTGCAGTACATTGCAGACAATTCTACTGCAGTTGCACGATATGTCACAGCATACTTAACTAAAGCAGAAAAGACAGAGCTCCAAGACCTCTGGAATGACCTGTCATCAGATAAAACAGTATCTCAGAAATTATACAGCTTGGGCATAAAAATGCTCACCCATAGAGAATGTGTATCATATGAAGCAGCTGATCGTTTAACTAGTACTGCATTGTATGGTAAATCTGAAAATATAGTATGGCTAAGTCTTGGTCCAGCTAAATCTAGAAAAAGAGTTCTAAAATCATATGAAGATATAGAAACAATAGCCAAACATGATCCCAACAGCCAAGACATTTTAAAAAACAATTTATTAGACACATACTACCCAAACAGAAGTAATACTTTGGAAAACATGTGTCTATACCACATAGCCCAAAACTACAGATACAAAAATAATATGAAACCTGATGAAAAAAAAGGTAAATATAGATTAACAAACTGTGAAGGCAGCTTAGTTAAACTCACTAAACCAAATTTAATTAATCATATCAAATTGTCATTAAAGACTCCTCAACATAAATAAGTATATTACATGTCCCTGCTACAACTCTTCAAACCATGGAGAAAATAAAAACAATTACTAGATAACTATGACTCATATGAGGATGCTTTCAAAGCAAATAAAAGCACTATAACTAATGTAAACTTTACACAGTACAAAACAATGTTGCACAATGAACAGCAACACAAAGAAGAACTCCAAGCCCAACTAGATAAGGACACTCCTGACAGTAGTCAACCTTCTGTAGCAGGAAGCCAAGAACCACTGGGAGAACCACTAATAATAAATGAGGCAGAATTAGCTATGATAGAAGTAGAAAACACCATGTGTCAGTATGAAGATAAGGAAGACTTAACTATACTACAATCAAAACTAAACAATGAGCAAAGTAGCATTTTTCAAGAAGTAACAAAACAAATTGCACATGGTGTAAAACATGAAAATAAAGAATGTTCCTGCCATAATTATAAACCTATACTACTGTACGTCAGCGGTGAAGCTGGTTCTGGCAAAACATTCCTAATCAAAATCATTAGTAAGTTCCTTCAACAATTGACAAACAACAAACTGTCAGCTGTTGTCACTGCCCCCACAGGTTTAGCTGCCTACAACATAGGTGGTGTTACATTACACCGATTACTACTATTACCAGTAGAACACCAGAACAAATTAGACTATTACAAACTATCTGCAGAAGCTGCAATGGAATTACGCAGAGTATTGAAACAAATGAAAATGCTACTAATACATGAAGTGAGCATGGTCTCCAACCTGATGTTAGCTTTGATTCACCTCAGATTACAAGAAGAACTCAAAACAGACTATGAAGAGCTCTTTGCAGGAAAACACATTATTGTTTTTGGAGATCTGCTTCAATTAACACCAGTAAAAGGTGAGCCTATTTTTAAAACATAAGGACACAAACTCTGCCGTAAAACTGTTGGCAGCATTAGAAATGTCAACCTTTGGCAACATTTCCAATACAGAGAATTAACAGAAAACATGCGGCAATCTGCAGATCTCACTTATGCCAACATTTTAAAAAATATCAGAGTTGGCATTCTTTCTAAAGAAGAAGAAGCAATATTGAAAACCCGGCACATTAATGAACTTTATGGCGTTAATGCATGTGCTACAGATGTTATGGAACAATTAGCCCACAAAAATGTCAATTGTATGGCCTTAATGCCAACTCTTGCAAGCTGTTTCAAATTCAATGAAATCATGCTAAGTAAAGAAATGCAACCAATCATGGAAATTAGCGCCACAGACAAACTAGATGTACATGGTATGACACTACCCATGTGTGACCAAGCCACAACAAGACTAAATAGTTTAGAAAAATCAATCTCAAACACAGCAGGCTTAGAAAAGATATTAAAATCATCCTTAAATTGCAGAGTAATGCTTAAACGTAACCTTGACGTGGACCAAGGACTAGTTAATGGAGCACTGGGTACAGTTGTCAGCTTTCAAACATACCCACGCGACAACAAAATTCAGTTTGTCAATATACTCTTTGAGAAACTTTCAGAAGTAAAAAGGATAGGACGCTCAACAGCTAGATTCCTTCTCTTCAAAGATATGTATGTACGCAGAGAACAATTTTCTCTAACTCTTGCATACGCAGTCATGATTCATAAATCACAAGGTCTTACCCTAGACAAAGCAATGATAGATATTGGTAACACAGTCTTTAAAGAAGGCATGAGCTATGTAGCACTATCACGCTTACGTTCACTTGACGGTCTATTTCTAATCAACTTTGATGCAAGTAAAATAAACGCTGATATTCTTTGCATTTTAGAATACAATAGACTTTGCTCACTATACACCCCCCACCTAAACACATATTCTGTTCCACAAAAATTAAAACGTTATAAAAGAAGAATAAATCAAACAGAAATGCAACAGGATGTCACTGCAAATCCTCCAAAGAAAGTAAAAGAAACTAATACTTCATCAAGTACCACAAGCAAAAAAGAATCAATTAGGCAAAGTAAACCAAGTACTTCTTTAAAGAAGGACGACAAACTCCAAAAAAAGCAGTTAGATACAGAACTACCTGGACCATTTAAATTCTCAAATATAGTTGGTGTAAGTTGCTACGCAAATGTAGCAATGAATATTCTATTTCAATTACCACCAATTGTTGACAAAATTTACTTACACAGTACAGACCCATTGTGTTTGCAAATGTTAATACTTCACAGAAATGCAGCAAACAATCCTGAGAACACGTATAATGTTTTTGGAATAAGGCAACAATTGGACTACTGTGCTGGAATGGTGAAATTCACTATAAATTCACAGGAAGATCCTCAAGAATTTCTAATGTACTTACTACAAGTACTGGAAAACAAAAACATACCTATAAATGAAATCTTTCCGATTTCATACATGTGGAAACATACCTGCACTCTCTGCAACAATGTGACACAAGAAGAAATCCCCAATGAACGCTTCATATATATATCAATACCAAATTGTGAATCCATTCCATTTCAGCAACTTGTACAAAATGCAAACCATGGTAGATTATGCTCTACCTGCAATTCAGATAATCGCTCCACGTTAGTAATACAAACACATGGTAAATACATAATACTAGTGCTTCTATGTTACAATGCAGATGGTACCAAAAACAACTGCAAGCTGACTGGATTCACACATGGTCAAATATTACTTGGTAAGAAAACCTTCACAACAATAGGTATAATCTACCACGCAGGAGCCACAACCAATTCAGGGCACTACACTGCATATATAAAAAAGAAATGTGGATGGTTTGAATGTAATGATAGTACCATTACTCTAAAGCAGAGATTACTAGGAAATCTTACAAACGCTTATTTGATGTTCTTAAAACCAAAATTTGATAACTAAACTGTATTTAAACCCTAAGTAAACTTGTGTTCAAAAAATATAAACTGTTAGTATACTCCAAAAGCTATCTAACTGCTCAACGATTCTACAACAACTAATCAGATAAATGAATACCACTAAATTAGACCAAAACATACACAGTTAGAAAACGCCAATTGGTATCTAACTGTCCCAAAATTTAACAATATCCAAATAGATAAATCAATACCACTACAATATATATAAAAATAATAGACAGTTGGAATACGCCAATTGGTATCTAACTGCTCCAAAATTTTATAATATCAAAACAAATAAATAATATGTTACTGCTCCAAAAAAATACAACAAGCCAAAGTATTAAGCATTAGCCAGAAACAACAAGTGAACACTGAAAACAAACAAACAAATAAACTGTAGCATAACAGAAAAAGGTTTTTTTTTAATCCAACATGGATTTTTTTTTCTCCCACAGACCCAATGATTTTAGCAACAAATACAGAAACTGAGCAAATTGCACAGTACTCCGATTTGTAATCTACTAAATATGAGGGTCCAAAAAAAAAAAGTATATTGATTATACAATGTAATAAGTCATTACAAAATACTAATAATAAAATGCTATTTTCTTTTATCACAGAAATTAACAACAGAAACATGGACTCCCGTTACTAGACCAAACAGTAAGTATACAATAATAAGCAGAACCATAGCAGCATATCACATCCATAGTATCTAATACCTTGGTTCCTTATACATTTATTTTTCACCCAAAGTTATAAGCAAATATGAATGTGATATGCTGTGGTGGTTGTTGCCAGGGCATACAGTCTTGTATGGCCATGCACCCAAGACTCTATGCCCTGGCAACAACCACCGCAACATATCACATCCATAGAGTCAAACATTTCAACTATGGTCTATGGAAACTTTTAATGTCCGTGGACATTATGAGTGTTCTTAGAACACTTTCAACTTGCCAGTGAACAATACGGACAGCATTTTCAGGACACCCCCTACGAACATTTCAGAACAACGCGATAGTTCTTAGAACAGTTTCAACTTGACAACGAACAATACAGACAGCGTCCTCAGGACACACCCATTTTGTTTATTTGCAAACATTTCAGGACACTGCGAGTGTTCTTAGAACACATTCAACTTGCCAGTGAACAATACGGACTACGCCTTCAGGACACCCACTACAAACATTTCAGGACACCGCGAGTGTTCTAAGAACACATTCAACTTGTCAGCCACAACCCCATTCATATCTGCGAACATTTCAGGACAGAGCGAGTGTTCGACAACGTCTTCAGAACACCCCCATTTTGTGTATTTGCGAACAATTCAGGATACTGCGAGTGTTCTTAGAACATATTCAACTTGACAACGAACAATACGGACAGCGTCCTCAGGACACCCCCATTTTGTTTATTTGCGAACATTTCAGGACACTGCGAGTGTTCTTAGAACAGTTTCAGTTTGCTTGCGAACAAAACGGACACATATTGAGTCCTCAGAACACCCCCCATTCAGTTTATTTAGAACATTTCAGAACACCCGTGATGTCCGCAGACAAATTGAACACAAAAAGAACGTCTAACACATAAAAAACACAACTTTCATCCTATCTCATACACTCCCACCCTCCCCAAAAACTCCTACACACCAACACACTCTACGAAATACAAATTTTGAACAAAGTTTCACCGCGCTGTCCGTGGACGACCGCGAATCCAAGATGGCGGGCGCTACCGAAAATCTGACCCGCTTCACGCTCCACGCCGTCCAATCAGCGAACACGTTGCATGTCCGCGAACACCACGCAAGCCGATTGGCCAATCAGGACATTGTCCGCAGAGCGAATAGGGAGGTCCGTCCGCGGACTGAACACAGATATCACTAATTTTTTTTACCTACTTTTTGGTCATTTTAAAAAAAACTACTGGACGGATTTTCACCAAATTTGCAAAAGCATGCTTTCGGGACCAAACCGCTGCTCCTGGTCCAAATTTGGTGAAAATCCTTCCAGCGATTTGGGCTGTAGACACGAGCAAAGTTTTTTTTTCCCCATTCAGTCTATGGGAAAAAAAAAAACATTTTGGGACCCCCCTATAACTTTGCCCCCCCGGACGAATCCTCAACAAACTTTGCAAAGATATTCAGAGTGACCCAAATACTTTTTTTGCAAAGTTTGGTGAGGATCCGTCCAGGGAGAGCGAAGTTATAAGCCGCCCAAAAAGTGCTCTTCCTATGGAAACAGCAACTTAACCATAACTACGTGGCCACTACCGTGGCCATGTAATATATATATATATATATATATATATATATATATATATATATATATATATATATATATATATTCAGTGAAAAAACTTTGTTAAAGGGACATTATGGTTAAGTTGCGCTACTAAAAACCTATGAAATTCAGTGAAAAAACTTTGTCAAAGGGACATTATGGTTCCAAGTAAAACCGAAAAACCCTTGAAATTCGCCAGTTATGGTAAGCTAAGCAACCATAACTCGCGCCACCACCGTGCACTGCTAAGACTAACACCCAGGACATCAAAGATGACATCACAAATGTGAATATGAATGAAATATGTGTACAAGGGATTCTTATTATAATGTTGCAAAACACGTGTCAAGGATCATTGCAATAAATATCATACCCTAATTAGTGCATTGAACGATGCATTGATATAAATAGCATTCTATTATGGGGTTCTATCTAGTATACTAAGCTACTCATACAGAAACATAACATTGTGTGCAGCGTACAAGATGAAGGTATAATATTCGTAATGTTAATATGTTGAATAATGAAATGATAATTGCTTTCTTAATAGCTTTTTGTGTACTGTGAAATATGTAATAAGTAGCTAATACAACACATGTATTACATAATTGCATTACTATAGACAAAACCCAAAGACACAAGAACACATACCAATATGGGTATATACAGGAAAAGTCAAGTTAGCAAAAAAGCACAAGTAGTAGCAGAAACAATTCATAACTTAACTGATTATTTTCATGCAAATAAATGATTGCTCTGTTTCAAAGCGGCTATTTACCCTATGTACATGTATCACTTGATGTGATTGGACCCTAAGGAAAGTAGTGTGAGTACAATGTATACAAATATGACCATATACAAGGAAAGTACAGCCATAAAAAAAAACAACAGAACTATCAAAAAATTCTCATAAGTCTATTGATTATCTTTATGCACAAAAAGGATTGCTGTCTTTCAAGCTTGTGTCTTCCCATATGTATATGTTTCATATGATGTGACTGGACTCTAAGGGAATTACTGTAAGAGCCTACTTGAAGGATACGTCTACAAATAAAATAAAATATTTAGTTTCTGACTGTTACTGAAGAAGACCATGTGGCCTAGATATGTCAGCAAAAGAAAAGAGTGAGCCAGACATGTGATGTCATCAGTGATGTCATCAATGACATTTGTGATGTCATCTTTGATGTCCTGGGTGTTAGTCTTAGCAGTGCACGGTGGTGGCGCGAGTTATGGTTGCTTAGCTTACCATAACTGGCGAAATTCAAGGGTTTTTCGGTTTTACTTGGAACCATAACGTCCCTTTGACAAAGTTTTTTCACTGAATTTCATAGGTTTTTTTAGCGCAACTTAGCCATAACGTCCCTTTAACAAAGTTTTTTCACTGAATTTCATAGGTTTTTAGTAGCGCAACTTAACCATAATGTCCCTTTAACAAAGTTCTTTCATTGAATTTCACAGGTTTTTATCAGTGCAACTTAACGATAACGTCCCTGTAACACTTTTCTTTTACTGAATTTTATAGGTTTTTATTAGTGCAACGTCACCATAACATCCTTTTCAATAGATGAAGACCACTAGCATTTTAGGTCCTCAAAGTGGGAACTCCGGGTGGTAAAAAAAAAAGATTTTCCTTCCTACACCGGGACGCCTGCGGCATCCCGGTGTAGGAAGGAAAATCTTTTACCAAGATGGCCACCATGGAAAGGGAAGGTGGGGTGTATAAAGAGAACACAACAGGGCATGAGCAGAGGGTGGGGGGAAACAGGGAAGACACATGGGCATGAGCGTGGGGTGAGAGGGAACAGGGGAGACACGGGGCATGAGCGGGGGGTGGGGAGGAACACGAGGGAAACACGGGGTATGAGCGGGGGTGGGGAGGAACACGAAGGAGACACGGGGCATGAGCGGGGGGTGGGGAGGAACACGAGGAAGACACGGGGCATGAGCGGGGGTGGGGGGAACAGGGGAGACACGGGGCATGAGCGGGGGGTGGGGGAAACAGGGCACAAACGGGGCATGAGCGGGGGTGGGGGGAACAGGGCACACACACAGGGCATGAGCAGGGGGTGGGGGAACAGGGCACACACGGGGTATGAGCAGGGGGTGGGGGAATAGGGCACACATGGGGCATGAGTGGGGGTAGGGGGATGGGGCATGAGCAGGGGGTGGGGAATAGGGCACACACAGGGCATGAGCAGGGGGTGGGGGGAAAAGGAGAGAGACAAGGGGCATGAGCGGGGGGTGGGGGCAACACGAGGGAGACACGGGGCATGAGCAGGGGGTGGGGGGAACACGAGGGAGACACGGGGCATGAGCGGAGGGTGGGGGGTAACATGGGAGACAGGTCATGAGTGGGGGGTGGGGGGATCAGGGGAGACATGGGGCATGAGCTGGGGGTGGGGGGTAACACAAGGGAGACACGGGGCATGAGCGGGGGTGGGGGGAAACACAAGGGAGACACGGGGCATGAGCGGGGGGTAGGTGGTAACATGGGAGACAGGTCATGAGTGGGGGGTGGGGGGATCAGGGGAGACACGGGACATGAGTGGGGGTTGGGGGAAAGAGGAGAGACACACGGGGCATGAGCAGGGGGGTGGGGGGTAACAGGGGAGACAGGTCATGAGCGGGGGGTGGGGGGGAACAGGGGAGACACGGGGCATGAGCGGGGAGTGGGGGGAACAGTAAGGAGACACGGGACATGAGCGGGGGTTGGGGGAAGAGGAGAGACACACGGGGCATGAGCAGGGGGTTGGGGGGAGGGGAGAGAGACACGGGGCATGAGCGGGGGTTGGGGTGAAAGGAGGGAGACACAGGGCATGAGCGGAGGGTGGGGCGAAGGGGAGAGACACACAGGGCATGAGCGGGGGTGGGAGAAGGGGAGAGACACGGGGCATGAGCGGGGGGCGGGTGGGAGGTGATAGACACACAGGGCATGAGTGGGGCGTGGGGGGAAGGGAAGAGACACACGGGGCGTGAGCGGGGGTGGGGGGAAGGGGAGAGAGACACGGGGCATGAGTGGGGGGTGGGGGGAAGGGGAGAGACACACGGGGCATGTAATATATATATATATATATATATATATATATATATATATATATATATATATATATATATATATATATATATATTTTAGCTAAACATACGTGAAACAAGCTTGTCTGATCTCCGCATGGAAGCCATGAATACAAACTCCAGAGTGTTTTGGCAAATGGTCTGTCACGGACCTGGCTATGCGATATGTAGTAATATCGTAGAATCAAACATAATGTACCTGATAAAAACTACCCATTTCTCAAATCTGTACAATTCCTCTATACATTTCCTCTATAGATGTTTATTCCTTGTCTATGCCTGCAACCGATGAAAGTAAGATACAATTATATTGGTGGTCATGCTCTACGCCTTTTATATTCACGTTGGAAGAGATTAAATTGGCCCTAATGAAACAAGTCTTAAATAGCTGCCCTCGAGCTGACGACATCCTAATCGATCTTTTTAAAATGTTGGCTGACTTTTGTGCACAGAGTTTAACTATTGGGCTTAATTCTATGTTGACGGCAGGATTTCTACCTGGGTCCTGGAATCAAGCAGTGATTTGTCCCAGCTATAAAAGGGACCAAGACACTCTTTGTCCTCTTATAGACCCATATCACTCCTTGATTCTTCTTTTACGATATTTGGCAGCATCCTATTAAGTAAATTACCGTCCTTGGAACTTATTAGCAACATACTAGCAGTGACATCACCTGGGCTTCCATGAAGGTCTTGAGCAAGCACTCACCTTGTATTTGATTATTGCCCATAGTATCTACATTAAGATTGAACCTATATATGTGACCTGCATGGAAGTCCACTCTGTGTTCGACAACGAAAATCGATCTAAGCTCTGGTCCCTACTGAGTTATATTGGGACCTACTTTGCATATTGTTCTTATTGCACCTTAGTAATAAAGCTTGCTTGCGTTCTCGGTACATACAGGTGTACAGCAGGGGTGCGTCCTTGCACCACTTCTATTTTCTCTTTAAGTTAATAATCTCCATGACCATCTAGTTAGATAAAAGGCCGATGTTCCACACCCAGGAGGAATGCGATTACCGGTCCTAAATTGAGCGGACGATTCAGTACGTGTGGCACATACTCAGCATTTCTTACAGTGTCTAATTGCTACGTATGTTGATTTTATGGAATGCCTAGACTTATCAATCAATGCTTCCAAGTTAGCCATAACGGTCTGTCAGGCCGGTAATAGGAGGCTCAAATTACCTGTTTTCAGAGTTAGGAATGAAACTATTAAGCCTACTACCAGCTATGACTATCTGGGATATACCTTTACACCCAGATTGAACGGAGCACACATATTAGCAACCAGAAAATGAAAATGACCCAAGCCCTTGGTGGCTTGTTTCAAATTGCACATTTTTTTAATGATCAACCATTAGAGATGATGATCACAGAATACCATGCTAAAGTAATGTCTATTGCAAAATATGAGACTGGATTGTGTGCTTATTCTGGGTTGCCAAGTTAAAACATAGTAGAGAATGGGTTTCTGAAAGGTCTACCAAACTCGGCAGCAGCTTTTTCAGCTCATGCTGAACTAGGATTAACCTACCTTGAATATAAATTAACATAAGAACCTTTAAAGGTCTGGTTGTGAATTTGGTCAAATGAAAAAGCCATCTTAACGCAATTAATTTCAAAACATATTTTAACCTCAGATGCAAATTTCGTCTGTATTCCATGGCTGCTATTTCTCACAAAAACATTAAATTTGGTGAATTATGCTGACTTTTTTCTCTTTTTATCTGCTAATTCCATTTTAAACCAATCAAATCCTATAACCAATATTAGTTCCCGGCGAGGGTCAATGAGGTTGTTACAAGCTAGCTCTTGTCCCTCGCCAGGGCATTACCTGGCCGTCAAGGCTTCTTCATCGCCGCAGCGACATGGTTCCTACTGCGACTGGCCGCTATTGAAAGGGAGAAGGGACTCTGGGTAGTCGATTTTTCTCGACTCGCGAACAATTGCAATTAGTACCCTGGTACGACGTGCCGGGATACTAACGGCAATACGACCCTTGGAGGGGGGCCATTACCAGTCCGGTCATTTGCTCAGTGCTCCATTTTAGCTCTTGCTTTACTCAGGCTTCTAACTATGGCCCCGGGGGCATTACCTGACCAGTAATGGGCCCCCTCCTCGGGTCATATTGACTAATTAAGTCCAGGTTAATGATGACTTGTGGACAGAATGAATTGTGTAAACCTTCTAACCAAACACATTTTATTTTAGCTACTGGAAAAGACTCTGATTGCCTAACCTATACTACATCTGGATTTGAGTGGTTACTACTCAGTAGAGCAAGACTTAGTGTTCTGCTGTTAAGAGCAGTTACGAGTAGATGAACTGCACGCAACATTGGTTATGCAACTAAGGAAAATTGCCCACTTGAAGACATCAAACACTTCCAATTCTTTTGTCCTATTTACACTTTTATTAGTGATAGAACACTCAAACCATTAATTTGACAAATGGGTGGAAGGCAATGTACACCTACCTTAGATAGGTTATTGATGGCTCATACACCACTGAAAGCCTGGACATTACTTATTTATTTGTGACGGCCTCTTAAATAGAGAAAAGACTTGATGCATTTCATGGCTTAGTTGGATTACATTTTTTTAATACTGTGTCTACTAATATCTGCATCTTTTGTTTCATTTTCTGATGTTTTTAAATGTTTTTATTGATAATTTTATCTTTGTCTCGTGTTGATGTACTTTGGTGTTATTTATATGCATTTACTTTAGGTGGATTTTCTTTTTCTCTGAATTAATTTATTTGATTGATAAGTGTTATTATGTGTCAAGATTAGCTTACATTGGAGCAGCCAAGTTTGGACATATTTTCTTATTGTGGCATGTCAAATTTAATTGCAAAGCCAACAGAGTTTGTTCTTACGTGTGGTACTGACATATTTTGTCAGAGCCAGATTGGAATTGTTTTCTTATGGTATCATTAATGGCGGAATGTGCAAACATTAGTATGTTCTTATATGGGAATACTGGAATATATAGGTGCAGCCAGCACAAATTTAGGGGCACATCCAATGTGAAGATGATGGCATATATTCAGAGTTTGTTCTTACGTGTGGTACTGACATATTTTGTCAGAGCCAGATTGGAATTGTTTTCTTATGGTATCATTAATGGCGGAATGTGCAAACATTAGTATGTTCTTATATGGGAATACTGGAATATATAGGTGCAGCCAGCACAAATTTAGGGGCACATCCAATGTGAAGATGATGGCATATATTGTGGGGAAAGTCCTCATGAAAATGCTTTGTTGGTGACTTGCATCCATTGGATTTTTTCATGAGTCACCTTACAAAACTGATTGCAAGTCCAAATGGTTGTTTTGGGCTCCCTCTCTATTCTCGGTCGCTAGTACATATTTGTGGAAAATATTTACGTTCCTCCAATTAAAAAGTTCAGCAGTCGCCAGTGGTAAAGGTTTGAGCTGGTCCAACAGTTGAAAATGTTGTAGACAAGGGGTGAAAATAAAGAGTGGCCCCATCATGAGTTCGGCGGTAATCGGTAAAAGTGGTGTTAACAGAATTACTGACACTTTTACCATACTTCCGAATAAGGAGTCATTGTTAATTCTGCTGGCAGAATTAGTTGCAGCGTAATTACCACCAGCATCTGGCAGAATTAGCCCTGGTGCTAATTACGCCGGCAGAATTACCTCTGAGAGTGAAAATGGTATTTCTGCCATATTACAAGTTGAAATACTGCTGAAAATGGGTGGTAATTCCGCCTAAAACACAGTGCAGTTACCTCCACCTGAAAGGTAGGGCTAAATGCATACAGGGGATGTTAATCAAGCCACAGGTGCATCCAATCCACTCAGAAAGTGGACATAAGACCCACACCTTCTGCAAACACTTTCCAACCTTCTGCAAACACTTTCCAACACCATGCTGCCACTATCTGTTGCCAACTGGGACATGCAGCTTCTCTTGCTCTACATTGAGCTGCAGAGGCAGGAACAGCAGCACAGGGCACAGAGAGGAAGAGGGGACGCCTGCAAGGTGAGTGCACATTCCCTGATTCAGGCCCTCACCCTGGACATTAACTGATACCCAGCTGATCACCCTGTACTGGCTGAACAAGAACACCATTGTTGAGCTACTCACCCTGATCCATGATGTCATACAGACCATGATAAACATTCAAACTGCCTCACCCCCACTGCTGAAGCTTGTGTTTGTCTTTCATTTCTTTGCAACCTGCACCTACCAGCACAGTGTGGGTATGCTGCATGGCAGGTCAAGCCCACATTTTCATCTGAGCTTGTGCAGGAAGCATTCCGGCGCCATGCCTCCTGGCACATATCCATGCCCACCACCCTGGCACAGATGAATGCCATAAAGGCACGTTTTTATGCAGCAGCCCACCTGCCTATAATGCTAATTGCAGCTCTGTAATGCCCCCATGTGGCGTTGGTTTCCCCCAGTAATTGGAATAGGTGTACCGCAACAGGAAGCAGTATCACTCCATGAATGAACAGGTCACCTGCGATGCTGATCTCGGAATCACACACTGCTGTGCCCGCTTCCTGAAGCAGCACACTGCCTGCATATATGGAGAGACACAGAGGCCAACGGACATGGATGCTGGGTAAGTACAAGTGCTATCACACAAACTTATCTTGCAAAACCAATGAAAAGAAATGTGAAGGAGGGGACATTACCACAACTGATCAATGCATGCCCTGGGTGACGAATCAGATGATTTTGCCCCAGAATCAAGGGGAGGAAAACAAAATCCCAATTCAAAAACCCCAACAAATTACTACAAAATCCTGCCTCGTCTTACCAGTTAAACCCAGATATACCATATGGGTATATGTATATTTGTAAAGCAACATTCCCCTCTCAGATTACTGCAATGAGGAGGCTGTATCCAGAGGGAAAAGGAGTGAAAACCCACACACGAAAATAAAGTCCTCTTTTTATCTCAATGGAGGACCTCGACAACAAAAGGGGAAAAGAAGGAAGTTGCAGTCCAGGTGATTGTGAAAGTAACTATAGTAGTGGTGGTCGAGGAGTACAAAAAAGATAGAAAGCGATGTGGTAGAAAAGTATTGGCAGTTGTGAAAGAGAGCGAAGTACGCCTTTCAGAAAAAAAACAGCTGGTGAACGGCTGCCAAAAAGGAGGAGGAATACGTGGCTGTGTAGGGTCCATCAACCCTGACAAAAGCTGGGGGTGTTGGAAGCACCCATACTCCCCATGGCAGGGGGTGCCCAGGGAGAGCAGCCACCCCACCGTAGAGGAGGACAACAATTCCTGAGTGCAGTGCATGCACCAGGGGGAGAGAAGCTGCAGACAGCGCAGGTGAACACACCCCGGTGTAAGAAGGGGAGGAGCAACAAAGGGCAAACAGTGCCCTTAGGAGACTTCAAAGCCTAGTGTGAGGTGTGTCGGGCTGCAAGAGGTGGATGGTGCACATAACAGGTGCACAGAGGGCCTGTTTTAAGGAACCCGACACCGGGACCACAAAAGCAGCGGGGCCTGGAACATCATTGGGAACCAGACTTGATTCTGACCCTGGCGCAAAGGGATACTGGGCACCGTTAAGGACAACAGTGCCAGTAATCCCTTTGCGCCCTATTCCGAGGTCCCTTTACGGGTCCCGCTATGGGCGCCTGGTTTTACCGTTGCGGTACCGTTATTAGCTGCCTCCCCATTCCCATTGAGCCCTATGGGGTCTCAAATGGGAATGGGGATTGCCTTTTTCAATGGGGACTTACCGGTCCCGCAAAGGTCAGACTAGACCGGTAAGTCCCCATTGAACAAGGCCGGAGTCGGAACCAGTTTTGGAGGCAGCCATGGCGCAAATAGTGCCATGGTTACCTCCAAACTCGGAATGAGGCCCCATGTGTTGGGAAGAATATTAAACCATTACAAGCTCCCTCATTATAAGCCCATTCTTCCTTGTACCAGTCACCCTGGGGGACCGAAAGTAGATCAAAAGACATTTTGGAATTCATAAGAATGATTAAATATAACAACAACTGGTGGTCTGCATAAAATCCGTGCTGAATCTGTGCATATAATAGATTCAGGGGAGATAAAACACCAGTAGAAACCCCAATAACTTGGACACCTAGCCAGAAAGCCTACCAGGAGAACGACAAGGAACGGAAGAGACATTGATTATACAAAGGCAAGCTAGGGCAAACTCTGAGAAGTGGTTAACATTTCATTTGAATTGGAAAATACCTTTAGAAATGTAAAAAATAACAACTTGGAAAGACCAGGTGAAGTGAATGTTCCCCCTTGGCCCCAAGGAAAGACCAGGGGACGTGGGTTACCCCAATTCGCATTAAGGAAATACCAGGGGAAGTGGATTTTCTTCCTTGGCACTAAAGCAAGACCAGGGAAGGGGAGTGTTGCCCTGGCAAATAACATCTCCTTTCAAAACAGTAGGCATAAGAGCCATCAAACAGCTGTCGGAAGACAGCCAATTATTGTTTTTTTTCCCAGGTGAGAGTTTTGTTGTACATTAAGTGTTAGGGTCAGAGTAGGTTTTTGGACACAGGACTGTGAACATTTTATTTTGGCATCCTGACAAATACTGGTCCATTGTTTAGTTTTGTTGAGGCAGGGAAACCACTCATAGAGTTAGGAATAGTGAGGCCTTCTTCCAAATCCTCTTATTATTTAACTAAAAAGCATTGTGAAGCAACCCATTGAGTCCGTCTTTTGGTACTCTGGCTTCTCCCACCTGTCAAGGCCCTGTACATAAGGACCTTGCCTCTCACCCTTCACGTGACAGTCACCAACCCACAGGACTAGGACATGCTGGACAATGCAGTAGTATGTCGCCAGTGCAAATTGCCCCAACAGATAAGCAATGCAAACACACACAGGAACAATAAGTGAATACACACTAGCAAGTGAACAACAAACAAATGCATTTGAACACAACTTACACATCGAATGTCATAGTTCAGCACTGCACAAAAACAATGCAACACTGGTAGGAAGCAATGTCATGTACCGTTGTACCCATGATTGTGAATCCATAATGGAATGAACGCAGACACCAGAAATCTGCACAAGAACGACTAATTACGCATCAGGGCACATGCATGATAGCAACGCATGGGCCCACACAGACAACATGCATTCTGCCATTCCAATCACAGACCCAGAAAGCGATGTCTGCTGGCCATGAGCTTTGTGCATGGTGTAACATGACCATGCATATGTGCCCCCTTAGTAAATAACTCTATATTCAAGGACTGTGATGGTAAATCATGTTGTACGACAATTCTGGAAAAATGCATTCACAGAGTGTCCATCCACATGCTGTTAGAAAAGGCAACACATCCACAATGCACTGTGACTGTCACCTGTGACCTTGCCCTTGCAGGTGACTCTGGTACCTACAGCTATAATGATTGTTGACACCTGTGTGCAATCCACGTATGCCACAGGAGGTGTCCTACAATGTGGCACATGTTAGGACTAGGCTATGTATAGAGCAGATCTTTGGCCTGCTGAAGGGTGATTTTCATTGTCTACACAGGACCAGAGTGGCCTTGATGTGCAGGCCAGAGAAGGTTGGATGAATATTTCTTGCTTTTGCCATGCTACACAACATCTGCCTCAGGCAAAATTTCCCCATGATGAGCACATGCCACCCCCAGAAGACAACAGATCACTACCTGCAGGTGCAGGGCTGCCACACAGTCAACAGGAGTAGGGTAGGGATGGTTGTCTTGTTCAGTAAGGACTAATAGACAATTATTGCTGATTACTTTGATAATCACATGATGTGCACCTTGGTATATAGCCAGCTAATAAATACATCACATTCACACAATATGGAATGTCCTAGCATTGCATCAAGTGAACTAGAATGCATGCTTATGTGTAGAATATGACATCTCCAACACACACACCCACCCACATGCCCCCTCCCCAACACACCATTCTCAACACATCCTTCCCACCCAACTCCCTCTCCCCAACACAGCTTCCCAAACAGACCCTCCCCACCACCTCCCACTCCCCCTTCCTATCAAACCATCCCCAACACACCCTCCCTCCACCCCACACAACATCCACAACACACCCTGCCCACCAACCTCCCCCTCACCAACACACCATCCCAACACACCCTCCCCACCCACCTCCCCTGTGCATGGAGAAAAAAGTGCAATGCAGTGTGTCACACTTCTTCTTGCCCTTGCCACACAGTTCTGGCTGTGGGCAGGCCACATTCCTTGTGGAGATCTGTGGTGGGCTGCAAGCTGCAGATCTCTCCATAGGGATCACTGAGGTGGAATGGTCAGACTCTGGGCCCCAGATGGGCTGACCGGTCAGGATTGTGCTGGCCTGCATTGACTCATCAAATATTGATATGCCCTCTGCAAACTCTCTGACCCTCTGTCCCACCACGGTCAGGGCTGCAGTTGCCACTGATGATTGACGTTGCTCCCTGTCCAAGGACCTCACAATCCTCTGTGAGGCACACTGAACAGAGTCATGGATCGCTTACAGGTGCTGGACTTGGGTGTCTGCATATGAATCCATGTTCACCTGTCGCTGCTCCACTGTGTCCAGCTTCCTCCATATGGTATCAAGTGAATGTTGTGCAATTGATGGTGGACTAGGGGGAGGGCTGGGGCTGAATCAGGGGGACCCACAACCCCTGTTACCTCAACTTGACTTGTGTTACCCTGTGATACCAGGTCACACTGGACTTGTGCCTGGTCGTCTGGCTCTGGGTATGAGTGGGTGTAATGGGCCAGATGGGTGAGTGTGGGTGCAGCTTGAAGTGCACGGGTGGCAGCATCTGACTCCTCTGACTCAACCACAGGGGCTGACTGTGAACGGGTGGTTGCAGCTGGTGGGGTTGCAGCACCTGCTGCTGTGTGGGTAGTGTTGCCATTAGGTGCAGCCCCGGCAGTGGCATGCGCTTTGCTGCAGTGGGACACTTGCCGCACTGGTGTCGACTATGGCGGTGCCTCCATTCCTAACAGCTGACATGGCGCTGCTGGGCCCTGGCACCTTGCTCCAGCTCTTCCCATTGCTGGCTGGTGCAGCAGGGGTGGATGAGGTTGTTCCACGGGTGGTCCTGCTAGGGAGGAAGATGGGCCTGTTTCCTCCTCCTGAGTCGACTGTGAACCTGTTGGGTAGACAATGACATTCTGCAAGTCATCATGCATACTTATATGTGGGCTTGCAAGTCACTCATTGTACATACTGGAAGGTCATCATAAACACATGCGGTCTGATGGGCAGGGTCGCCTGCAGGCCAATGCATTTATCTAATGTACAGTATGGGAAGTGTCTGCTGAGGGTGTGCATCCCATTGGCACAGGCCCTTTGCCTGATGGGCTGGAGATGTGATCTGTACATCCGGTGGTGCTGGGGGTTCACTTTGCCACTCTGCCTTTCCCAGCACAAGGGTGCTGCTTATAGTTAATTTATTTGTAATTATTTATTTATTGGGTATTTATAATACGCCTATACAGCAAAAGGTGTTTCAAGGTGCCACAAGACAAAAGGTGGGGGACAGGGATGAAGAATAACAAAAAACTGTCCTACTAGGCCTTGTGTCATTCGTATCACGCAAGTGCAGTAAAAAGAAGTGCAGGAGAGTGGGGGTGAATTTCTGGTTAGAGTGGAATGCATTAATGCTAAGATGGGAAGGGAAGAGTGGAGAACACACAAGTACTGGGGGCTGGGGAAAGGAGGGGGGAAGAGAGCCCCTCAGGTAGGCGAGTGCTACGGGGAGGCCAAGTGGACACATTCCAGAGGAAGCAAGGAGTCCAGGGAATGAGGGTCCACATGCTAAGTGCGAAGACAGGACTGGATCGGGCTCAGTAGGGGTGAAGGCCCTGCCAGGCTAGTACAGTGGAGGGAGCCCAGTAGGGCAAGTGCAGGTTTGAGGGTGGGAGGATCAGGCAATGTTCTGGGGTAGACTGGGTGATGATGGCCTGGTGCCTTCTAAGGCTCAGATGTAACCACGCAGCCAGTCAACATGTGGTAGAGGAGGATATTAGGAGGGGAGGGGAGAGGAGAGGAGAGGAAGAAGAGAAAAGGGAGGTCTTGAGAAGCTTCTGGAACTTAACGAGATCCAGCTCAAAACTGAAAGGGGCATGGAGGCCATTCCAGAGAGAGGCTCCTGTGGAAGAGAGCGATCTACCACCCACTTTCGCTTGAAAAAGTATCTGACCTGCATAGAGTTGGAGCTATACTACCAAAGTGTTCTAGCAGGGAGGCTTTCAGGGAGAGAGAGAGAGCTGGTGGTAGCAGGGTCCCAGGACCCAGAAGGACTTGTGGATGATGCAGAGGGTCTTGAACTTGATCCTTGCAACACCCGGGAGCAGGTGAAGAGATTTTAGGGCAGGAGAGATGTGGTCCCTGGGCTTGAGGCCAAGGACAAGTTTTGTAGTCCTATTCTGGATAAGTTGAAGGGGGCTAAGGGAGGATTTAGGTAGACTGAGGAAGAGGCTGTTGCAGTAGTCCATCCTAGAGAGGGCAAGAGCTCTGGAGACAATGGTTTCTGGGGGAAGGTGAGGAAAGGGAGAATGCCTCTGAGGAGGTGCAGCTGAAAGTGGCCTTTCTTGACAAGGTTTGTGATGTGAAGAGAGAAAGAGAAAGAGGTGTCGAGCATGACACCAATGTGTTTTGCCTCACAAGAGGGTGAAGAGAGAGGGCCCATGGATGGCAGCCAGAGAGTAGTAGGGAAGTAGGGAGCAAGAGTCCCAATGAGAAGGATCTCAGTCTTAGTGACATTAAGGCAGAGATTGTTAGCAGCACACCATGCCTGAATAGCAATCAGAAAGTCAAGATTGAGAGAGAAAGAAGAGGAAGAAGTGGGGAAAGCTTGAAGGAGAGCTGCGTGTTGTCTGCATAACACTGGAATTTAGGAGAAAAGGTGGAGATCAAATGGACTAGAGGGGTAAGGTAGATGTTGAAAGGCCACAGTGAGAGAATAGAGCCCTGAGGGATGCCGCAGGTCGAGATTGTGACGGGGAAGAGAAAAAGGGTCCAGTTGAAGCTGGGAAGTTCGGTCAGAGAGGAAGGAGGTCCCCCAGACCAATGCCAAGGGTATCACACAGCCAATTTATAAGGGTGGCATGACTGACCATATCAAAAGCTGAGGAAAGGTCAAGAAGAATGAGAACGGAAGGAGAGTAGGAATTGAGATTTGAGAGAAAGTCTTCACGGGGGTTTAGGAGGGCAGTTACTGTGCCTCTGGCTGCTCTGAACACAGACTGGTGGTCGTGGATACAGCCAACAGATTCAGTCTGGTGGATCAGCTGGGAGATGATCAGCTTCTCCAAGAGTTTGCCCGGAAGGGGGTAATGGAGATAGGGCAGTAGGTAGCCGGGCAGGAAGGAGGGGTCCGAAGAAGGCTTTTTGAGAAGAAGGTGCACAAGGGAGTGCTTGAGGTGTGGTTGGAAGGAGCCAGTGGCAAAGAAGTGATTGCAGAAATCAGCCAAGGCTAGAGCAAGGGATGAAATGCTGTCCTTGATAGTTCTGGAGGAACAGGGGAGCACCTGTTTGGAGGACACTTTCATAGAGAGGACTTGTCTAGAGATCTCATCTTTTGGCATGGGTAAGGAGGAGAGAGTGGGAGGGAAGGGGTCAGGGGGCCATATGATGACTGAGAGTGGGTGAGGGAGAAGGGAGGGGTGAAGAGGACAGTGAGGACAGGATGTCTTGAGTTTTGGTTATGAAGTGAGAGGCCAGTGCAGTGCAGAGTGTCTGGGATGGCAGAGGAGAGGTGGAGACTGCAGAAGGATTGGCAAATTCCTTCCAGGTTTTCAACAGTTCAGCTGTGTTGTTTGTGGCCCCAGAGATGCAGGCTTAGATATAGGCTTGCTTCTTTGAGCGGATAGAGAGTCTGTATTGCCTTTGGAGCAGGCAGAAATCCAGTCTGTCAGAGGATGTGCTCAAGGCATGACTCTTCCCCTCAGCAACTATGCACTTGCGTTTCAGAGAGATTAGGTCAGAATCATACCAGGTGTTGCGTTTGGAGGCAGGCTTCATGGGGGTCCTCAGGTGTTGGATATGGAGAGGTGAAGGTTAGCAAGGGCTTTGTCAGTGTGAGAGTCAGTGGCCGGAGTCGGAGGGGGAATGAAAGTGGCGGCAAAAGCAGCAACAGACACTTGTTTCATTGGTTGAATGATGGAGAAGGAGACTGGCGGAATGGGCAGAGTTTGAGATGCAGGTGAGAGGATAGGAGGGCATGGTCAGAAGAGGAGAAGGGCGTAGTGAGAGGGTTGGAGATGGGGATGTTTGCTTTGATAAGAACATCCAATGTGTGACTGGCTGAGTGAGTCATACCGAAAAGCAGAATAGTGAGGGAGAGTCACAGAGGATGCAGAAGAGTTCAGAGGCCGCATAAGGAGAGTCATAGTGAATATTGAAGTCACAGAAGAAGAGAAGCATGGAGGTGGAGGCCAGGAGAGAAGAGGTGACATCAGATGTCTCCAAACGGAAGAGGGGGACTGGCCCAGCGGTCCTGTAGATAGTGGCAAGGGTCAGTGAGAGGATTGGAGAGACACCAAGCCTGCAGATGAGGCATTTGAAGGAAGAGGAGGCCTGAGTGGGTATGATAGTAGCAGAGACCCAGTCAGGGAAGATCAGGGCACTCCGCCCCCAAGCCAGTTAGTCCTGGGCTTAGAGAGTATATTGTAGCCCTCAGAGAGGAGTTTGTCAAAAGAAGTGAACCATGTCTCGGTGAGACCGAGAACATGAAGGTCAAAGTCTTCAAGAAGGTGTCAGATGTCAGAGGAGTGCTTAACGGCAGAGCGAGAGTTGAGAGTAGCTAAGTGGAGCGGGTTGCCACCTTTGAAGGTCTTCCAAGTAGGGGTAGAGAATTTTGGTATGCCCATCATGCGGTGGCGAAGGGGCGGGAGGAGTGGCAGAAGGAGGAGTGGCAGGAGTGGGGGATTTGATGAGAAACGGAAGACGCCTTTCAAGAAGGACATTCTGGTAGACATTAAGATGCCCCTAGAGGATGGGAAGTGTGCCAAGAGTACCTCCCATCGGGATCCACCATTAATGGGCAAAGAAGAGAAAGGGGAGGGGACTGAGACCATATGGGGAATCCAAATGTCCATAGAGGGAATGGAAAAGAGTATTTCAGTGACAGACTGTCTGGAAGAGGTGTTGACGTAGGTGTCAGCGATGGGCAGGCCCGGATTGGAAACCAGGAGATCTTTCTTGAAAGTTTTGCTTCCAGACTTCGAAAGAGAGGGAGAATACGTGATAGAGTAGCAGTTAGAGTAGATGGGACGGGTGGAGAGGACCATGGAGAAAGAGAGAGCAGAGAGACGCAAAAGGGAGAAAGAGAGTGACAAATATATTGCACAATGCACGACAAACACACCAGTCGGTCTACCAGCAAGACAGACACAGACAAATCAGGTGTATGAGAAAGGAAGTACTTAGATTAGATGTTTACAAGCTGTGCCTTCCAAACAGCAGCTGGGTCTCTGGCGGTTTCACAGATTGAAATGCAATTGCAGGCTCTGTCGCCGCATCCTTGGGAAAGAAATAAGGCAATAGTTCAGTCAATAAGGTTTTATTTGATGTAAAATCTTCAAGTCAACACATACAATAGAGAGTAAAAAAGAGATAAAAGCTTAACAATGCTAGTAATACTAAAATAAATTGTCAGATCTAAATCATTGGGCATTTCTCATCTCATAAAAGTGGCCAATTTGGCAGTATAAAATTCATCACTAGTGATTAGGCAACATTTAGGATCATAGCTCAGAGGAGAGCACAGCTAGCAGCCTCTGACCCCATTTTGGCTACCCGATTTCCATAACAGTAAGGTTTATCAACTTCTTTCTTTGCAGCCATGATCTGTGGGTGTATCTAGCAACTGCAAAAACAACATTGCTGTTCTGGTATCACTTACCCATGCTTGCCTGAGTATCACCTTAAATATAAATGCCTTATCTGTTTGATTTGTTCACATAACAGCATAAAATGCATCATTGATTATGCAGCCTCCCCGCACAACTGGCATTTGTCTTTGTTTGTCTCTTTCCTGGTGTAAGTAAAAGCAGCCAGTGGCAGATCCCCCAGTCTCACTCTCATGCATGGCGATTTTTCATACTGAGGTGAGATAAAATCTTGATATGGTTTTCTGCCTGGGATCATAACTTCAAAGTAGGCAGGGCCCAGTTTAAGCTTCGAGGCATCTGCGACCAAAACAGCCATGCTCTTTGCACCATCCAGGTCTTTTGGGCTTTCCTATTCCCAATGGCTGGTTTTGAGGGTTTTCTGATAGGTTACTGCCCCTTTTTCCAAAAAGGTATTTTTTACGTGGCTGACCCAATCTATTGACTTCCCTCCGTTTAATGACATTACATGACTTAAAGCGTATCTATGTTTCTCCAGCCCTTACTGGTTGCACAGTTTTAGCCAGAAAAGGGCAGGGCTAATAAACACTATAGTTGCCAGTGGGGTTACTTCTAACTCCTACAGAAGTAACAATGCAGATGGAGTGCTCTTCGGCAACTAAATGAATTTCTTAAAAATGTTAGTTCAGTGGAAGAGAGTTTTCCCACAATTCTGCCCCATATAATGCTGCCGGAAACAGACCACTCTACCTGGGCTACCCACCCCTCTGATTCTTGGTATCTTACCCCAAGATAATCAAAGTTTTTGACTTGCTCTAGTTGCTTTCCATTCACTTTTAGCACCAAGGGTATAGATTTTGAAATTCAGGCCTTGAACACCAATACTTTTGATTTTGCAATATTCAGCTCCGGACCCAACTCTTTTCACTTGGCCATGAATATTGCCAGAGATTTTTCCAAACTTTGCAGGGTTGTTGCCAATAAAACTCGTCATCTGTGTAAAATAATGCGGGGTACTTGTCCAAGGCCAATTTAGGGCAGTCCTGGCAGTCTTTTAGTATTTAGTAATTTATCTGTTATTTCTTGTATGTAAAGGTTGAACAGGAGGGGGGCCAGTGAACAACCCTGCCTCACCCCCTTTATTACTTCAAAGGCTGTGGTGTTCTTGCCTCCTAAGCCATAACAAACTGAGGTGCTATTTGTTAGAGAGAACTCTCATTCTATGGCTAATTTCCCTCACCTAGTGAGTCCCCCAGCAGCTTTGCTGGATTTCTGGAGTTTATTTTTTCCACTTGGTAAGAGTGTGAACCTTTTTCCCACTCGTACATGTGTTTTGCCATGTATATGTCTCCTGTTTGTGTGATCTTGGGCTCTGGAGTACACCACTCCATGAGCCCCCACTTTTTGTGTGTGTTACACAGCACCTTCAGTGCAGTAACACAGGGTTGTCTTTGAGACTTCCCACTGACTCTATTTTTCTGGGGCTGACTACTGTCCTCCAGAAACAGGTAAAGTTGCCATTTACTTTATGTAGTCATTTAAAACTACAGACCCGGTACACCCCATCTTACATGGAGTACTGGAAAGGGTTAATTCCTATCCCTTTTTGTCTGTGCCTCTCTGAGCTTTGTTTTGCTCTTTCAACATATAGGCTAGGCTGGTGGCAGTGGTATCTACCCTAACTTTTCTACCGCGATGATATTATATAAACGTGGTACTGTTCCAGGCTATTATATTAGCCTCAAACATAAACCTGCTTGAGCAAATACTCTTTCTTTTGGCTCCGGTCGGGTTTATTCACCATTTATTTTTGTTAAAGTCCTTCTTGTGTTTTACTTTGCGCGGCAAACCAGGTTTGCCTTCTTTGTTCACTGTCTTTTGGCGGGCTTCCCCAAAGAAGCCCTCCTTTGGCGCCAGGTGTCTAGGTGGGCTGAATGTGAGGGAGGGGTGTAGTCACCCCCTGCACAGGGTATCCTTGGAAACCCAAGTCACACTTTGTCATGATTGGCTGAGGTGGTTGCCTGGGCCTGACAACCTCTGTGCTGTGTGACAGCCAGGCTTTGTGAATGGGGGATTTTCGCATAAAAGGCCGGATTCGTGGGCTGGAAGTCAGAGTCGCCACTGGAACTGCAAGGAACCAAAGAGAAGCAGAGAAGAAGACGGCTGCTGCAACTACCGAGTCCCGGTGAAGCACTGCTGCAGTCCTGAGCTATCTACCCTTCAACGACAAGAGAAGATCCAGTCAGGAGTCTTCTTCCCTTGAGCCTGGTGGGATCAACCAGCTCATCTTCCACCGGCAGAGGTTCCTCTTCTTGGTCGAAATAGATGCACACAGCTGTAGTGGTCCGGATAGCCACGTGAAGAGCCTCTAATGTTTTAAAGGAGTGCACCTTTTATTCACTGTTGCTTTTGCTGCTGCTGGCTTCATCCCTGGGTAGTGCAGATCGCTCCAGACGTCATCCTTCGTGTCTACACAACTGAAGCAACAGGAACCGTGAATCTGCAGGAACAACCAGGAACAACTGCCATAGCACCAGCTCTTCTTCACTTTGAATAAGGTACTGTGTCCAACTTCGAGGAACTGGGGTGAACCCTTGTCTCCTCACCAAAGGCTTGTCCTTTTCTTCCTTCCCTCTTATAACTTTTTCTTCCTCCTTTGACAATATCTAAGTACTCCTGGAAATCTCGAATCGTGAACTGTACTAACCGTGTGATCCTCGACAACAGAAACCCTATTCCACTTGACACTGGCGCAGGCTTTTATTCACTTGTAGGAAAGTGTCCTCTGATTCTATCTGCCTTGACAAAAGTATTGCCTATGATATTTATCCCCAACTCTTTTGTGTTGATTCAGGTGCTAAGTGTGTCTTAACTCCGGTAACATTTCTTCCCGCGAGTACGCGTATCTTTAGTAAGATCGAACTGTCATTACTGTCAAAAAGGGGCTGCATCTGTCCCCCCAGTAACGTCTTTGTTTCCCGACACCGGTCTGTCAAAACCAAAGGTACTTACCTTGAATTGTGTTGCACAAAGCGAATTGGTTGTGTGCAGTGTATTTTACGTGTGGTTTTAAATTAATAGAAGCAAAGTGTTTTGTGAACAGATGGTCTAGAAATAAATGTACTTTTACTTTTTAACCAAAAACCTTGAGTCAGTGTTTGCTTGAGTCACAGTAATTGTAGTCCTTTGTGTAATCTCTACTACTGCTCATTTACTCTTGAGATAAGTCTGGCTGCTCCGCTACTGCTGCCACTTTAACAGTGTAGTACAGGCTTGTACCAAAGGTGAACTTGTATTACCACTTGCAGTCTTAATTGTGTGTAGTGGTCCATAAGGGCACTACACAGGATTCTGCCTAACACTATTTCCAGAGTAGAGGAGCCTAATGATCCTAATCAAATATGCCTGTACTTCACGTATGGTCAATACCTTCCATAAAATTTCCCTAGATACTCAATCAAATGCTGTCCTCAGATCGAGGAAGGCAGCGTAGAGTTTCATTTGTTTCCGTACTGTGTATTTCTGGATCAACATGAGAAGTAAAAATCAATGATCTATGGTTCCTCTCTTCCTTCTGAAGCCACCTTGTAGTTCCCCTATAATGTTACTCTTGTAAATAACTTTAAATGATCTTCCCAAAGAGTTTACCTGTGCTATCAAGGAGAAATATTGGGCGATATTCAGCCCTTTACCCCCCCTTTTTGTACAAGGGTATTATCTTCGCCTTGTGCCAAGATACAGGGATTTCCACATCTCTTATCACAGCATTAAATACCCTGCACAAAACCAGACCAGATATCCACCTCATCCTTAAACAAATCCGCCAGTATGAAGTCAGGCCCAGCTGCCTTGCCCACATCTCCTATAGTTATGCACAGGCTAAACTGGTCTGAAGGGAAGCCTCATCAAGGGGTGGACCTATAGGTGCTAGGTTTTCCATTTTCATATGCAAACTTTCGAAATGCAGCAGCCACTCTGCTAGGCCTATAAAACAATCTAGTAGCTGGTCGCCTTTCAGTTCCTTTTCAGTTACCAGTTGCCAAAAGCGTACATTGTTCTTATTTGTAAAGCCTTGGCCATACTTTCCCATTTGGCCTTCACAAAGTCCTTTTTTTGGAGGTTATTATTTTTTTGTATTGTGAACGGGTCCACCGTAACTTGTTTTTATCTATAATCCCCTTTGACTCAATACAAGCCAACATTTTCTTTTTTGCCTCCCCACACTCATCATCATACCACTCATTCTTGTGCAAGGTTTTCTTTTTGATTGTACCTTCGGTACTGAGATATGGGGGAGCACATTTTCTTTTAAATGCTCAAAGGCTTTCCCTACACACATGTCATTAGACTCTATGTTGCAAATTGATTGTAAGTTTGGAATAATTGAACTATAGAGTGATGGCTTACCCTTCTGATCCAACACGTTTACCCACTTAACTGCTTTGAGCGCATGGCCACCAATAGTTATAATTTGGTCAGTTGATGCACCTATGGGTCTAGCCTCCTTTGCCCAAGACCTCTAAATCATACACTCAAGGGGTAGGGATCGCTCTCAGCTCTTGTCTGGACCTCAAAATCGAGGACCCACATCCAGGCAACACCTGAGACACAGATATAATCGATAGGGAAGATACATTATGGCCCTTAAAGGTTGTCGTGCAGGCTGGTATTTGGCAAATCGCCCGTTACACTCTCTTAAATTCAAATTATATAACACTGTAAAGTGGAACCTGAAAGTGAACCAGTAAGCAAACACATCCTGGACCAAAGACCATGCATCACATGGTATACACCTCAGGTTACAAAGCCAAATACATGGGGAACAGAGACATGCCATAGACTGTCACCCTTCAAACAGACCTCATATAGCATGCAGACGAAACAGGTGATCCCACTGAACCCGGGGACGTGTACTCACCGGAGACGGAGGCGGCTGGCTAAAGCATCGGATTCAGCCCTCGCTTCCCGCTGACGGACTGGGGGCACACGGGGTGGCATGGTGGAGGACGTGAGCGCCGTGCTTGCACGTTGCAGAGGTCCGAGGCGGCATGGTCCTGCCGTTCGTTTCGGGAACTTGGAGGCGCCACACCAAGCTGGTGGGGCTGGGGCCAGGTCATCCCGTTACAAGGCGGGACTCACCAAGGGAGGCAGCATATTCGGAAGAAAGAGAGATACGCTGACATCGAGGACTGGAAGGAATTGAACAGGGAAAAGACGGCAGCTCTTATAGGAGGCGGTGATAACAAGCACCAACCAATAGTAAACATCCTATGTCAGGAAGTTACGGATTGGTGGGGAAATAAGCTAGGGGGAGGATATAAAAAGCCCACGCATTTACCAAGGCTGGTGTTCTTTACCTTACAGGACGTTGAACAGGAAGGAGATGGAAGAAGAGAGTGGTGGGCCTATTTGGAGCCCAAGGAGTGAGAGGCAGTCCTGTAAGGTTTCACTTCCCTACCTACGTAGGTCTTGACAGTGAGAAAACTGTCAAGAAGACTTTACCATTAACCCAGTTATAATTTAATTTTGGGAAAATAAATATAATTTCAGCAGCAATCCAAGACTCCTGAGTCGGTCATTACACAAACACTCAGGCTGATTCAACTGCCAATCGATGTAATCTCGCTGGGGATGAAACTATCACATTGGAGATATCCCAAGATATATCTTGATCCTCCCATAGGCCTTGTAATAAAATCACTGGTTCCAGTTGGAGATTAAAGTCTTCTGCTACTAATATCATAGTGCTCAAACTTTTGCCCACTTGGATAGAGCTCAGTGTATCTCTCAATTGGTAGAGAGTCCCCATACCTATTTTAGATGATGGCCTGTTGTAAACATTAAACAGATCTAACAGGTCCTTGTCCCCAATAGAGATGGAAAGCTATTGTAAATCTAACTAATTCAATTTCTGATCCTCCAACCCAGGTTGACATCCACCCAGATCATCAGGCCACCCCTGGGTCTACTGTAAGAAACTCATGGTGGCAACAGTAAAGACAGACACAAGTGATCACAGTTCAAGGGTGTTTATTAAACTGGGTATGCTGGTTGGAAAAACACCTAATCTAAACCTAAAGCTAAGATGGGAGAAAGCTAGGACCGTCAAATCCTAGTGGTGTCTTTTCAAATAAAAAGGGCCTTTACTAAAAAGAAAACTATTGTCAGTCCTTACTACTAAATACAAAAGAGTTTGAGACAGGATTCACAAGAAAGAAAGAAGTGTTCACAAATAATAAGTCAGGTGGTGGTAGCTGGGGGGTCACCCTTCCCCATGTTCTGAGCACGGGACAAGGCAGGACGTCTGAGCACAGCACACTCTCGAGTTTTCCCAACACGAGACAAGAGTTCCGTTCTGAGCTATCAGGACCTTTGGTGGTAAAGTCTCTTTTCTATCAAAAAGTCTCTTGCCTCAGAGGGCCTGATGTGTTAGAAAATAATAAACAAATGTTCCTTTCCAATCATACTTAGGGTGATGCTTCTCCACCCCTAGGTCCCCCTCTTCCGGGTTCAGATCCCTCTCGTATGTCAGCCTCCCTCCGTTGGGTTCACCACGCTTTTCACAAAAACACTTTCACCTGTTGCATTCACAAGTCTTAATGTCTTTTTAAACAACGCACTGTGGACATCCCTCTGTCAGGTTCACTCTTGTCATCACAATGTTCTTTAGGGCATGACGCTTTGCCTCTTCCTGTCAAAGTCTTCAAGGAGGTCTTCAAGGAGGTCGCAGATCTCGGACGAGTGGTTAACGGCATAGCAAGAGTTGAGAGTAGCTAACTGGAGCGGGTTGCCACCTTTGAAGGTCTTCCGGGGAGGGGTACATAAATGTGGTATGTCCGTCAGAAGGTGGCGAAGGGACCAGAGTGGTGGCAGAAGGAGGAGTGGCAGGAGAAGGGGGAGTTGATGAGAGACGGTAGACGTCTATCAAGTAGGCCATTCTGGTAGACATTAACAATGCCCCTAGGGGATGGGAAGTGTGCCAAGAGTACCTCCCATCGGGATCCTCCATCGGGTTCACTCTTGCCAACCATAAAATTCCTTCTCCTTTCTCACTAAGCGAGATTCGCCTCCCTTAGCTTTCCAATGGTTTGTCGAGGACTTCCGACTGTACTGAGGATTTTGCTAGACCCCTGTATGACCACCTGGACCCTTTTGCTTGCAACTCTCCTAAAGCCTTCTGGTATCAGTAGTTTCAAACAAATGCAGGATCAACCAGAGCCTCTCGAGTGAACACTCACGTGGTTCCGGACAATTCTGCAGCTTTTTACCCCTTAATGTTAACAGTTCTTTGAACTTCCCTTACATTGCTACTTTCGTTCAAGACAGTTTGGTTTCTTATCTGCTCTCCCCTTGACCCACCGGCTGTGATGAACTGCTTGGCCTTTCTTGTATCTGGAGTCAAGGATGGTACCACGGTAGCAGGTGTCTCTCTCGGTCCTGCTTATCAGTGTAGACATGCTCTGTGTACCATTGACATCTGCTGCGACACACGCTGGCTATTGTTTGCTGTTTTATGATTCTTTTGATGTAGATTTTGTGGGTCTGGGTCGGAAAGGGCAAGGTCGCTTCTCTCCTTGTTGCCCCTTAGATTCTCACCGCCTTTCTCCACCTCTTGAACTACTGTGCATGGATAGATCTCTCGTCTTGTGGTCTGCCTTGCTCCTCTTGGGCTCTCGTGCTCCACCTTTTATCCCTGTGGGGAAGGTAAAGGGGCATCAGGTGTGTGTGATTCTGGTCAATTGCCTGACTTCGCCTGACACTTGTACTGGGACATATTAGGTAAAAGGCTCTGATGTTAGTCCGTTGTCTTTTGTGGTGTGCGAAAGTATTTGTGTGGGAAAAGGGGCAGTGTTTCTGAATATCCTACATGGTAGGTTGAGGAAAAGGTGTTGGAAGAAGGGGGATACCGCATCTCACCTGTCTGTGTCCCACTCCCACTCCCCGAGGACTCCCCATTCAGGAGATCCTCCCCACTGGTTCACCCCAGGAACTGGATCCAACAGCGATGGCCGTGTCCTGGCCAGCTGGATGACAGATCCCTTGGGGACTAATTAGATAAACACCTTGAGTTTTCTCACACTACCCCTTGGCCCTTTTATGGCAGGTACACAGAATGTTTAATACCCTTGAAAGAAAACAGGTTCAGGGGACCATGTCTCCTGTAACACTATTACATTAAAGGTTCTCATAAAGGTGCACCAGTTCGTATCACCCATGAGCCTGTTCAAACTGGCACATTCCAAGACACTGCAGAGAAGCAGTCTTCGGTCTTGGCCTGACAACCACGCCATCCCTGTCAATCCACATTCTCTGAGTCACCTAGTTGCCTGACTTGCTGTATTGTGTGTACCTTCTCCATTCTCTTGTGCCCTAAAAACTCTTGGGGGATAACCATTTTTTCCAAAATGTCATGTTCCCTATTCCCATTGATATCACCCTCCCCAGTGAGTTGTAAAAACTCTGACGATCTTAAAGCATCCTCTGTTTTCCCACTAACAGGACCCTACGATTTATACTTAGCAGGTCCTCGACTTGTGCCCATGATCTAAGGAACACCCGGATAAAGTCACAATAAGTATTTGGTGTCCTGCCCCTCTCGCAAAACATGATGTTGTCTCTAATTAGTGACAAACACTCTTTTGTGTGTCAGATCCAGGATATGGACTTGTTCCTTAAACTCTTCTGGTCCTCATACTTTCCCTCTCCCATATGGGGAATATTAGTCATTATGACAAGGGACGTGGGTCTCTCCTGGGTGAGTTTAGGCTGTTCCTTATTAGGCCTCTCACACATGTATTTGGCCTGGATGTCTACCCAAAGCTAATGTTTTGGGGCCAGATAATGGGGGAACCCGATCAGCTTCCATTCTTTTCTGTGCACAATCCATGTTCCTACGGCCACCTGAGATATTATAGTTCCTCCCATTCCATGGAATGGTATGACACATAGGGGTCATCCCGCTCATATCTATTACTTCGGGTTCCTCGTTTTGGGCTAGTGGTCTCTCCTTAATGCTGTTGTTTGCTACATTTCATCCTATCTTAGCTTTATCTACAGTTCCCAAATCATGCACTTTTTGTATCTCTTTCATTACCACTGTTACCTCTTTCATCCATTCTTCCATTCTAATAATAATGGTCTCTTCCACTACCTTTATTAGGTCTTTCACCATTAATCCCGGATTGTTATAATCTGAGATACCTTTTACCCTCTCTACCTTACTTGGTTCTTCTGTCTGTGTACCCACTGTTTTGGACTTGGAGTGACCTAATATCCTCAATTTCAGTTGCACTACCGGATTCCCCCCCACAAGTGCTAACTTCTTTTTACATCGTCCCCCCGTTTTGCAGACCTTTTGGACACTTGCTACATTGGGAAATTTTGGTGGGTTAACCGGAGGAGACTGGTGCGACAGCATAGGTGCTGATGCTACCAAAGCCACGTAACGATCAGACAGCACTATTGAGGGAGCTACCTCACATACATCTGAATCTTCAAAACTTCTGTACCAAATTCTCTCAGGGAATTACAGGCGATCTCAAACTGTACTTCGTCTATTTTAACAGGGTCAACCGCATTTACTCCTTGTGAAGTGTTAGGCATTTAGTTGCCTCGACAATATATTTCAATAATATTGACATCTCAGGCTTCTAATACTGTGACATTCTTAATAACTGGAAAAAGGTAATGTTTCCCTCCTTTCTGCCCTGGCAGTGGAACAAACTCAATGGGTGACAACCTGTCCAATTTAACGGTGTGTCAAGTTCCCCTAACCAGAGACTTAGTTTTTTTCATTGGCTCCGGGTCGCAAAAATCTATTAAATAAAGTTCTTTGAATACAGTCACACAATTCGAGCTAGATGTCTTTTGTGGAACTACAGAACCTGCTGTCCCGTTTACCGTTTTCCCAGACACTTTCTCTTTCCCCCGTCCTCCGTTTGTCATTTATACACTCAATACCGTACAAATCGAGTAAGAGAACATCAATATCGAAAATTAATACATTTACATCTTTTATCAGTTGCACCATTTTCGAGAATTTGTTTTTAGTGGCCCCAGGGAGGTCACACCTTCTGCTTTCCTTTTGGCCATTTCCCCTTGGGAATGGAGTTAGAAACTATTTCCCTGATTATGGTGTTATCAACCAAAAGCAGGGATAGGTCTAAAGTGCTAAGCACTAAGGTGCTAAAATACTAAAATGGTAAACCAAATGATACTACTGTTATAATTTAAAATGCAAGAATACAATGCAAAATACTCATACTCATAAATGTGTTGACATACAATTATTCCTCTGATTAATATAGTCCGGCTATTACAACAATTTGAACACACTATGTTAGCCTTTATAGCATCAAAAGCAGCTATCAAAAGCAAAAATGTTTTAGGTTTTGAAGTGCGGCCTGAGAAATGCTGCGGTGGCATGACTATCAGGCAAGATAATGTTTTTATGTCTTCCACTTCTGAAGTCGCTGAACCAAGGCTAGCTGAGGCTAGCTAGTGCTGGCTAAATGCAGGCCATTTTAGCATTTAACCATTTGAGCAAGGTTCGGAAGCGAGTCATGCCTGATCGGCTAAAGGGACTCCCATAGTCTGACTCCCTCCCCTTGCTCCCTTTAACCTCTCTCTTAAAGCTGTGCCAAGATCTTGTTAGGCCGTCACTCGCTGAATCCTTTTCCTTTTTCCAATGTGGTTCAACACAACTCAACGACTCAACATTTAATAGTTAAGCAAATGCAACAGTCTTACTTCCTTTATTCTGGGTGTTGATGGCCTGAGGTTGGAAAAGTTGGATAATCTGCTCCTTTTAGGTTTGCCTCCTCTACGACCTCTCAGGGTTGATCATGCGGTGAGCCCACCCCTTACTCCACCAAGCAGAGCCAACAGCGCGCTCTTCTCACTGCAGCGGGCTTCAATGCTCCGGGCCCAGGAAGTTGTTTTTATATGCAGGGGGCATGGCCTCCTAAGAGTTCGGTAGAGATAGAAAAAATTCTTTCTCCAAGCAGCACCAATATCGCTCTTTGTCATCACTGCGGGCTTCACCGCTCAGGGCCCGGGAAGTCGTTTTTATATGCAGGGGGCGTGGCCTCTTAAGAGTTTGGTAGAGATAGTAAAAATCCTCTCTCCAAGAAGCGCAACACTGTGCCCTTCTCACTGCTGCGGGCTTCACCGCTCCGGGCCAGGAAGTCGTTTTTATATGGAGGGGCATGGCCTCCTAAGAGTTGTGTAGAGATAGTAAAAATCCTTTCTCCAAGCAGCACCAATATTACGCCCTTCTCACCCCCGTAGGCTTCAGCGTTCCAGGACCGGGAAATAGTTTTTATATGCAGGGGGCATGGCCTTATAAGAGTTCGGTAGAGATGGTAAAAATCCTTTCTCCAAGCAGCGCCAACACTGCGCCCTTCTCACTGCCGCAGGCTATAGTGGCAATAGTGAACCAGGAGTCCCAGGATTAACTTCAGAGTGGCAGATTAAAATGCAATTGCGCGCTCTGTAGCTGCATCCTTGAGAAAGAAATAAGGCAATAGTAGACCCAGGGGTCTCAGGATTAACTTCAGAGTGACGGCAGCCCAATACCAATTTCAATACAACTGCCAACTAGGGGCCTGGGTGACTCCTTCTTGAATGTCACACAGCAGATCACAGCAAAATTCCAAACCCAGAGCCGACGTGTGACAATAGCTTCAGGGCAACTGCTGAGTGCCTCAGGCTCCACAGCGCAGCATCTGCTGTATCCCCATGCCACTTCTAGCATTTGAGTATGGCAGGGAGAAGACCACTCAGTATATTATTACCTCTATTGATGTGAATCTCCCAACTTGCAGTGGTATGGCCTCACTTGCTAATTCATACTACAGTGCATGGCTATGTGCACAGTAGCCCACTTCCACTGAATACATGTTTGGTGGAATTGCTGTTGGGTGCATTGGCATGTAGTTGTACATTCCACTGTCAATTGGGCCCATCTATGCTGAGGGACACATGCATGGGATAGTAATTTCTCCAGTGGGGTGGAGGACTTGCTATACTACACAAACACCCATTGCCACTAATAATTAAGGACACCTCAGCCAACACCACAGACTACAAATCGCTTCTGGTAAAACTCCAAATCTCACCCTCTGCCTCGCATAGCTTCCTACTCATCTACAGACCCTGTGGCTGCAACAAAAACTTTGCAAACATGCTCTGCGAAGCTCTCATAGCCAACCTAACCTCCATCCAACACTATTATCCTAGGGGATTTCAACATCTGTTTTGACTCTCCCACAAACCCTATGACCTGATCGCACACTGAGATCCTAGAAGCATTCAACCTAACACAACACATCTCCATACCCACCCACGCTGAAGGTCACACCCTCGATGCGATCTTCAGCACCACAGACATATCCACACTACCCCCACATCCCCTATTATGGATTGATTACTCATCAATCTTCTTCTCTGTGCCACTGACCACGGTGGCCCACGGCCAAGGTCACACCTGTCCACCACCAACGGTTACACCTCTCAATCTGCTGTAAAACAAATTCATTATTACCCCAGATCTAGCCAACTCCCTTCTCACCTCTCTCCCAAAACTCTAGCTTGAGGGCGGTCCACGCCCCATCAAAATCATTGACCTATGAATCTCTAATGTCCTTGCATACCTCACCCCAACTAAGTTTACCTCTCAGAGATCAGGACCCACACACAGATGGTTCACTGCCAACCTCAAATCAGTAAAAAAAAACATGCATCCTCTGGAACGAGCCCGGAGAACCATCCCTACGGCCCAGAACAAATCCTCCCTACCAAGAGTAACCAGAGCATACAGACTGGAAATCAGAAAAATCAAGAAAGCATTCTTTGGGAACAGTCTCTTAAACTCTCACAACCCGAGCAAGGAACTGCATGGAATAATTTCCAAATTCTATTCCCTGGCCTGCTCTAACCCCCCTATACCCATATCCCAATCACTATGTGACACCTTATCAGAACACCTCCACAATGTCGCTATCGACAGACACTCTGCCATCATCTCTATATTGGAACACATGCCCCTGACCCTACCCGCCCACAGCCCGACACCCATCAAAACCCCTGTATGATACAAACCATCACCTCCTTCTCTCCTATCTCACACCAGGACTTTCTCTTGCTCCTAGCACAAAGCCGCCCATCAGGCTTCCCAACCCCTCTTCCCTCCAGGCCCCTCTCCCACTGCTCAGACATTCCTTTCAGGGAGACCACGAATAGCAAGACTAGCCAATCAAATTGGACCAAGAAAAAGAACACTGCAGTCAGACTCCATCCAAGCATACAGTACGTATACCTTACACCACGTCTATGGACTCAGGCCACAGGCACGGCCACCCATCCATGCACCCTAGAATGCAGCTATGGCTATGCTATTCTGGTCTAGCAACACAAATTACCGTCCACACTGAAACCCCTGACATACCGCAAAACCTCTGCCATTTGTATACAACGACAACCAACGAAATAAAATTTGGTCTAGCTGGGTACACATCGAATCTTCAGCACTAGCATTCTACTCTAAACAACAAACAGCGCCCACCCACATGCCTGACCTCTGGGCTGCTTACTGGAGCTTAGCCAGCCCACCTAAGTCCTAACCTGGCAAAAATGCACACAAGCATCTTTTAATTTAAACTCTTAGAACCTCCTACACATGGACTGCAGTCACCAAGGGAATTCCAACCACAAAGCGCAATGGGGAAAGGGTGCTATATAAATAATGAATACAATTCAATACAATACCGTGCATTATCATGGGAGGGGATACTCACTGGCCTTGCATTGGCTGTTGGATCCAACCTCAGCACTCAGAACACCCTCAATCCCATCCGTGGAAGGATACTGCTTTCCTTCTCCTACCATGGGGTCAGGACAACGTGATCCACAGTACCCCCTCCTGTGGCAGATGTCTCTCACTGGTGATTCGACAGAAAGCTGCGGACCCTGGCCTTCAGGTCATTCCACTTTATCCTGCAGTCCTTGTTGTACTGTTGTGCCCAATGCCGAGACCTTTGTCACGGATGCTGTCCCAGATGACAGCCTTCCTCTAGCCAGATGTTTTACTATGCCTAGAGCCATAGAGCTCTTCACAATCGGCCACCACCTTATCAGTGAAGACCTACAGCTTTGCCTCACTGAATTTCTGTTTCCTCAGGGACATATCAGGCATCTTCCTTATCCCTTTGTCCTGTGACAATTTTTTCTCTCCCTTCTGTGTCCGCATGGCAAGTTTAAATGGGGGATTCGGAGTGGATTAAATTTTTCAAAATGGCCACCACAGAGCTTCCCGTTCGGGTGATGATGCTATTCCGCCAGCGGTAATTCCGCCGGCTGTGATTACGCTGGTGGAATTACTGCCAGATGTATCGGTGGTAATGGTATTTCCATCGATTTTGACACTCATTGTCAGCAGTAATTCCAACGGACGGAATTACTGTTACCACCAATGGTGGTGTGTGAATGCTCCCGACAAATTATATAATACAGCGGTAATTCTGCAAGACACCACAGCAGTATGGGTAATTCCGTCTTGGTGGAATTACCACCATATTACCACCCAACTCATGATGAGGAAAAATGTCAGTTTCTAGCCGCTTATACACAGATGTTTCATTCAGCAATTGGTTAATGACAAAACGTCAACATGCACAGTTTTCGAAAAGTAAACTAGCTGCAAACAAAATACGAAAAAGGCTATCTGAAAATGTACATCAAGGATTAAATGTTAGCCCATGATTAGACAAATGGCCATATAGAGTAACAGCTTGTAATTTGATCCAAGACTGACATTGGCAATCAGAAATAAACAGAGAAGACAAGCCAGTGCAGATTAAAGAAAGTTTATACTGTGCTCTGCAAAATACACAACTCGTTTAGCTCATGTATTATCACCAGACCAGCTGCAAGAGTTCCTACACAGTCTTTGTGGTTGTTTTGGCACTAGCTCATGTACTAAAGAAGCCGTGCGCTGTGAGCGCACAACACAAACCTTATGTTATCTGGCAACAAAGCTCTTTTCTATATATTTGTTTAGTTCTAACGTTAGTTGGAGGAGTTAAGCTAAAGACCGCATTGCTGTTTGGGGGTAAGCTGCTTCATTTTATTTTGTTGCAAAAACCCTTTGGAGTTTGGGTTCCACAGCGCCTTATAGGGGTGGTAACCCATTTTAATGCGGGGATAATTCAGATTAACAAGGTAGCCTTTTTTCATACCATACCTTCCTTCTAAGATTGTAACTGCGCAAGGTTTTACATTTTCTAAAACCTACAGCCATCAAACCTAAATTGGCGTGTCAAATTTGGCAATCATATGTCAGAAAAAAACAGAGTAATACGGTGTACTCTCTATAAATCCTGTTGTATGCTTTTTCTTACTCACAGGCCTTATGATTTATACATATATTTTAGTCTGTAAATTCACAATTTTACCTTTTCTCTCTCTCTTATTTGTAAAAGTGACATCCAGCACTTTAAAAAAGAAATCTTATTTTGTATGTTTATGAAAAAGGGCAAAGTTTTTCAGAAAACCACTTTTAAAAATCTATCTTTAAAAAGTGTGGTGAGGTTTCGTGCAGGGGGGAGAAAGTTATAAGGGGGGTCTCAAACATTTTGTCTACATAGACTGAGTGGGCGAAAACTTTGTGCATGGCTAGAGCCCGAATGGCTGGACGGATTTGCACCAAATTTGCAGCAGGAGCGGGGGCTTGGATCAGAAAGCATTCTTTTGTTTTGTTTTTGTTTTTTTTGGGGTGTATGGAAAGCATTCTTTTGTGTGTTTGGTGGAAATCCGACCAGTACTTTTGTTGCAAAGAACTGAAATGTACGTCTAAAAAATGTGTGATATCTAGCTCCACTCCGCTGACCCATTTCCCTGTTCGCTCTGCGGACAGAAGTCTCTTTGGCTTGCAGTACGCCATGCTGTCGGCGAACTTTGGATGCCGCCGGTTTTTGGCTGGAGGGAAGCGTGCTTTGCGTCAACGTTTTTGGGAAACGCTGCCATGGTGTATCGGAGGACAGTGCTGCGCCGAAAGGGATTGACAAACATAATGTACGGCATGTGATGGTGGAAAAAGGGGATGGAAAGGATGGGTGAGAGAGAAGCGGAACATATGATATATTTGTTTAGGTCGAAGAAGACGGTGGTGTGCGAGTGGTGTATGTGAGCACTGCGCCAATTTGGCCACGCCGGAAGGGGTTGCAAAACATGGTTTGCAGCATTGGATGGGTGAAGGCGGGGGTGAAAAGTTTGAGGGAGGGAAAAGTGGAAGATATGATACATTTGTTCAGGTCGAAGAAGACGGTGGAGTGCGAGTGGTGTACGTCAGCCTTGTAGCAATTTGCAGGTAGCTCCTCACGGGAGAACTTTCAGTGGCGACTGCATGGACGCTCCATTGGGAACACGGATGGCATTGCAGACGATGCACAGAAAGTGACAATGTGTTGTGCTGCTGCCTAGCGGTGCCGGTGCTTATGTTGACTTTGTTGGTTTCCTGTGCGCTATGGCGGTGGGGTGGGTTGGGTTGTCGGTGTCAGTGGTACGTTTGTGAAGTATGGTGCGTGGCCAAATGTTGTCATGCATGCCTGCATTGCTTTGTAGTGGTTGTGGGCAAGGCCTAAACTTCTGGGTGCATGGGCGGAGGCCGTAGGCTGCCGCTTGTACCCAAGAGCCTAGGGCTTCGCCACCACCCCGGCAATACAATGCCTCCAGTAAGACATCGCCACATGGAAGGATTTTTTTACTATCACAGTTTTGCGATATGGACCTTTTACACGGCTACTCACATATATTTCATTGGCAGGTAGATGCACAGGCGGCTATCATTTTTTGGTGAGTGCAGGCTGACTCCATTGGGGAAGGGGAGTGAATTGGAGACAATATGAGGATATTTGCAGTCAATGTACTATGTTGTCTTGTGCCTGGAAAGCCCCTACCTGTAGTTAGGAAAGCTGTGTGGCCACATGTTCCCATGCATGGCTTTATTGCCTTCTAGTGGGTATGTCCACGGACTAGGCTCTTGGGTGCATGGCCGGAGGCCTAGGCCCTGAGCACAATCCCTGCAACGCAATGCAGCCATGTATGCTACTACTGTGATATTGCTATGTGGATTGCACACATATGTATGAAGAGTGCATTCTCTTTGCGTTATCTCATTTGGATTAGTTATTATAACCATACCTTCTGACATCCCACAGACTTGTAAATATGTAAGTGGTAGTCACGTTTGTACATTCATTGTGGAGGACATGTTAGAGATCTTACAGCAGCACTGGTGAGACATTCCACCATTTGCCTTTGGAATAGTGTGACCGTGAGCAGAGCCTTACTTCAGTTGTGCAGGAAGACATTGGAACGTGCATGGGAGTACTGTCATAATGATATCTTGAGTGCACACATATGTAAACCGAGTCCCTTTCATTTGGCTTCGCTAACTTCAGTAAGTTATTATAACCATACTTTGTTCCATCCCACACACTTTTCAATATGTGAATGTCCTAAGGTACGCGCCTTTGTAAAATCATTGTGGAGGACATGTTAGACTTGCTACAGCAGCATAGGTGAGATATGCCATCATGTGCGCAGCTCACATATCCTTCATTGGCGGATTGCTGCACAGGTGACTTTTCCGAGCCCGTTTGGGATGGGGAGAGTATTGCAGATGATATTGGGATATTTCCATTCAGTGTACTATGTTGTGTTGGGAGTGGCAAGCCCCTACTGCCTTGTGTGCATGGCTAGAGCCCTTTGATCTAATAGTCTGGACACTGGTTGGAAGTAGGTTTCAGAATATTGCCTTCTTGGGTTCCGTTTCTATACTGATATGTGACTCCAGTGTACACTCTTGCAAATATGCATGTCTCCTGTGGGTGCTCACCATTACATAATGGTTGTGGAGTGCATTTTGCAGATGGTACATCACCAGAGGTGGCATGAAGTGCCTGCACTTGCATATGGTGTACGTCTTTAGACTTGTTGGCGTTCACGGACTGGCATGTTCCATTTGTGTTTGGTATGGTGTGCCCCTGATAATACCCTGTACTTTGAGAGTGAAGGACGATATTGCGACATGAGACGAGTTACTAAGCAGTACACATTTAATGTATGGATAATGTACAGACCGACCCACATACATTGGCACTGGAGAAAATCATCAACGCTGTCAAGTCCCACCATATACAGGACGGGAGGCCATCTGACTGTTAGCTTTCTTTTGCGTACTTGTTGAGATGGCCATTGAACGCAGTTGGCATTGCTATTGTGTGCACGTGTGGGCGGCATACACCATCGCAACAGTCACTGGCATAGCTGACTTTAGTTGTGGAAAGTCGCTGCTCATGATGTGCATTCCAGGTATTTTTGTTACATGCGTGCCAAGCATAGCGCACACTGTCATGTGAGCACCTAGCTCCGGAAAGGAACAACATAAACAAAAGCAAAAGCAGACATGCGCGCACAGGGCATACGGTTCCAGAAAATTCCCAGACTTTACCAACAAAACTGTGATTTGTTGCAAGTGCTTTATTTTGCTACAGAATGTTCATGCAAATGTGTAAGGTGGCTGCCATCACCACTCTTTTATTTCACAAACAAAATCCACTGTGCGATTCCGTCTGTGCACTTCTGTACTTCTTTTGTCGTCTAGCAAAGTGGAAAAGGATAACTTTGTGGTCCTTTGTGGACTGTGTGGAAGAACACATTTTCTTTGCAAGGCTGACACTGTAGCAGCTGTTGCCTCTGGGATGCTTTACATAATAAACGTTTGCAGGTTGGTTCATATTGCCGGAACTGCAAATGGACATACAGGCCCACATCGGTCGGCCCAGATAACGACGACAGAAAAGACATTGGTTATGGTAATCTTGCAGTGCTTGGTCCACCAACCGTCTGTTGGCTTGTGGAAGGAGTGGCATGCGAAGTAAGGTGCCAGGTATCTGAGAAGAACGAGGAATAAGAATAGATGTAAATAGCTGTTATTAGTGGCAGCGTACAGGACAAGAGTTTGTGGGAAGGATGTAGTAGTAGGTGACTGCCTCATGCAGCATGTAGTGTGTGTTATTGAGTAGCGTCATATGTTAACCCACTGCTTTGCTCTCTGTTTTGTAGGTGACACTGTCCTTGTTCGGCTCCACACAAGCAAAAAAAGGATATGCTTGTAACACAGTCATTGTTGAAGGTTGAGTTGGGAATTTTTGATGCTGCAAATAACATTGTAGTATTCTGGTTGCAGTTAGATACCAGGTGGCGTATTCTAACTGTCTACAGTATCCCATTCCTAAAGGGCACGTTTACAAACTTGTGCATTCCTGTTGCTACTGTCACATCTGTGTACATTCTGAAGTGGCAGTCTCCCATTATGGCTTTACGTAGTGATAGCTGCATATGTCTTGCAGTTGTATGAGTATTCTTAGAGAGCAGGTGACTCATTTCCGTACTTGGCGGTTTCAGAGGTTACTGAGGCTAGTTTTAAACCCTCATACTTAGTACTTTCCCTTTTACGTATCCTGTGGAAAATACTGCGACTGTGATTTGTGTACACTTACTGTTTGTGTGAGAGTACTCATTGGGTTCATTGGGATAACATTGTCCAACACACACTGTAATGCATTTCTTCAATGCTTGCTGTATGCTAAGTTGCTTTAGGGTGACAGTGTGGAAGGACATTTTTTTGTGTGCAATTATGAAGGTACTGGTTGCTGCTGGGGAGTAAGGTATAGTAGGTTTGTACATCAATGACTACATTTTGGCTTCAAGAATATTAGGTAGGCATTTGCAAGATTTGCAGGTAATCTCTGCTTTGCAATGATGGAATTATCATTGCATTCCCACCATGACCATTGCTTTCTAATGTATGCAGTATAGTGGCCTCCACTGGTTGTGTTTCCTGTGTGGTAGATTATGGCTACTGTTGTGAAGGTTTTCTTGCCAAGTGAGACCTGTCCGTGTGTGAAGGCAGTAAGTTTGCAGTTGTTTTTGGTTCCAACGGCATTGGATCTTAAGAGCATTAATGTTACATATTGACTATGTGAGTACATATATATAGCGTCAAACGATTATCAGAATTGCATGACGTATACAATATGCTATGGTTTGTATTTTGCACCAGTTGCTGAAATGGAATGGAGTCACAGTTAGGTATTGCTACATACACAAAGCATTTATTAGGGACTTGTTCCTGAATGACATGGTTGCAGAGACTGCATGTATGTTTCCACATGTAGGAAACAGGGACGTCATTTGGGGGTCGCCAGAGGTCGCAAGTGCGACCTCTGAGGTCTCCCTTGCGACCTCTGGGGTCTCCCTTGCGACCTCTAAAAAAAAAAAATAATAAATAAAAAAAAAACTTTTTTTTTTTTTTTTGCAATGCAAGCTCCTGGGCTGTGGCCAGCACCATGTGGCTCTTTAATTCTGGAGTGGCTAGCTTTCTTGTTCAGGTCCCTTACAAAAAAGGAGAAAAATAAGAACATGAGGGCCACAGGTCTAACACTTTCAGCACTGAACCCAAATAAGAAAGAATAGGAATGACAAAAAATGTGTCTTTCTGGAATTCTATACAATAATTGCTAGACTCATTAAAGGTTTATTTCATGCACACTTCAGGGGGTGAGTCACTGATTTAGTCTGTTCTCAAATGCGTCAAGTCATCCTTTCATCATTCTGAGGTCGATAAATGGGTACCAACACAGGTTGGGTGATATTGGGTGTATATTTCTTATATGTAAAGCGCTTAAGCTTAAGTGCTATATAATAACACATCGTTATCATTTGGTCATGGACGTCTGCTTGCAATCACAGTAATTTTGTAATATGGGCCTATACACACTGTTCTTAACGATACATATGGCGATCCATTCAGGTATGAAATGTACATCACATTATTGTGATATCGTAACAATATTTTTCGTAGTGTACAATGCTATGTGATGCCACTTCCTGTTTTGTCAACGGGTGAAAGGTTGTGTTGCATCGCTTCCCGCGATATCGCTTTGGGGCGGGGGCAAATGACATCACTTCCTGTGATGTCATCAGGGGGTCAAGGGTCGTGTGATGTCACTTCCGCTACCCCTGGCATTTTGGTGAAATGACGTCCCTGGTAGGAAATGTGAAAGATTTCATTTATGAGTATGTTTTTCCTTTCCAGTATTTGTAGTAAGTACATTAGAAATTCCCTCTGGATCTTCTTGTCGGTTTAAAGTGAATACCACCATTTCAGCACAGTAGTCAAATTCTTGCCTTATTCCTGAGACACTGTAAATGTTGTCAGGATTACTTACTGCATTTCTGTGAAGGATGAACATATGCAAACACAACTGGTCTGTGCCATTTAAATAAATGTGTTCAACAATTGCTGGCATTTGGAATAGAACATTCATTGTTACATTTGCATAGCAATTAACACCTGTTGTATTGGAAAATTTGAAAGGACCAGGCACTTCTGTGTACTTTTTTCACTTACTTCTAGAAAAATGGTACGCTGCTCATTGTTTAGTTGGGATGTCAGTACAGCCAACTCTTCTGCAGACTGCTCATACTGAAACATGGTGGTGGTTACTTCCGTCATGGATAATTCTGCCTCATTTACTATGAGTGGCTGTCCAAGTGGTTCTTAGCTGCCTGTTACAGAAGGCTCACTGCTCTCAGAAGTGTCTACATGTCTACATTTAGTTGTGTTGAAGTTCTTCTTCTTGTTGGCGCTCATTGTCCAATATGGTTTTGTACCGTGTAAAATTTTCATCTGTAATTGCACTTTCACTTGCATCGAAAGCATCTTCATAGGAGGCGTGGGTGACTAATAAATCTTCTTTTTTTCTCCCTGGTTTGAAAAGTTGCAGTAGTGCCATGTACTACAGTTTGTTGTGTTGAAGAGTTTTTAATGACAATTTCATATGATTAATTAGGCTGCATTTGGTAAGTTTCACCAGGCTGCCTTCACAACTTTCCACTCTGTATCTACCTTTTTTCTCATCTGGTTTAATGTTATTTTTGTATGCAAAGTTTTTGGCTATCTGGTACAGGCACAAGGCTTCTAAAGTAATACTCCTGTTGAAGTGGTACATGTCCAATAAGTTGTTTTTCAAAATGTCATGGCTATTTGGATAATTTTTGGCTATTGTTTGTATGTCTTCGTACGATTTCAGTACTCTCTTTCTGGATGCAGCAGGACCAAGGCTTAGCCACACTATGGGCCTCATTACGACTCAGGCGGTAAGGGTTTTACGGCGGCGTAAACAGCGCCGACCCTTACCGCCTGATTCCGAGGTCCCTTAGCGCCATGGAGGTTTTAACACCTGCAGGTGTTAAAATCCATGGCGCTAAGGGACCTTGATGTTAATTACGCCACCATAATTTACGGTGGCGTAATTAACGCCTTCCCCACTCCCATTATGCCCTATGGGGCAAAATGGGAATGGGGAAGGGAAAATGGGAAAATGGGGATTTACCGCCCCGCCAAGGTTGGAATGGGGCGGTAAATCCGCCAACCACCATGGCGTAAACGTAGTTTACACCATGGTGGTAAAGTCACGGCCCAGGCGGTAACTTACCGCCTGGGTCGTAATGAGGCCCTATGTTTTCAGATTTCCCATATAAGGCGTTACCGGTTAAATGGTCTGCGGTTTTATAGGAGCCACATTCTCTATGGGACAGAATTTTTATGCCAAAGCTGTAACATTTTTGTGCCAGTGTTTTGTCAAATGATATGTCATCCCAGAGGTCTTTGAGCTCTGTTTTCTCTGCTTTGGTTAAGTAGGTTGTGACATACCGTGCAACTGCAATGGAATTGTCTGCAATGTACTGTACATCAACATTAGCATTCCATAGCAGGGCAATTATTGCATTGTAATCATTGAAGTACTTTGATGCTTTGCTCCTTTTTATGCAGTATGTGTTCTTGGGAGATTTCCCTTTGAGACTGTGTCGAACCGAAGACATGAAACTGTTTACTTACCCGGTTGTTGAAACTGGTCTAAGGAATCCAAAGCAGCATTTGGTGTAGTATTTGCCTCAGTTTTTATATTTGCTCCAACAATACTTGCCACACTTGTGTTTTTGGAATTGCTAAATTTGTGCATGTAGGTCACTATGTGTAGGTCACTATATGTACTTTCTAAGGGATTTCGCAAGTTACATATTTGTGAATGAACTGCAAAAAAGTTTTATCACTCTCCTCACCAAATTTCGGAGCATTTTTAATCCACAAAAGCAAGTGGATGTGTGGTGCTCCTCTGGCTTGATATTCTTTTCTCCAAAAGAAATGTTCCACTTCTCCGAGGTGAGAGAGTGCTTTATTGCAAATGAAGTGCAGTATGGCAAGGAAGCGATCATGGAAGTACCGTGAAACAGTTACTGGATCAAGAGAGCAAACTTCTCCTGGTGTTTTCATGTCTGCACCGGATTTGTTTTTGTTTGCTACGCGTAGAAAATTGTGCAAGTCTTCCCATGCATACTCTGCACAGCTTAAAGTGACAAACCATACACCATACATCTGTGTGGTCAGAACCAGTATTCTTTCGTACCATGCATGTTTGCCAAGAGATTTGTAATACTTGACTGTAAAACGTGGTCCTTCTCTTGCACCTTTTGAAGTAGCTGTGTAGCAGAATGTTTTGAAAATGGGAACCTGTTTCAATGTGTGGGCAACTCCATAACATAGTGTTGCCAGTTTACTTTCAAAGAGGAGGTGGAATATGTACTCCTCATTCTGTCTAAATCTAGGATCTTTCGAATACATTTGTAAACAGCGGTATTCTGATGCTGTTATTTGTGTGCATCTTTCATCATACCTTCCACCTTTTCCAGTCGGGAGGAGTAGAGAAAAGGCTTGTGTTTCTACACTTTTTTCCCATATACTGATTGGCCCTCCTTTGGCTTGCCGCATTTGATATGTTTCTAGTGCATCGTCTATGGTGTCTTTGGAGTGCAGTGGGTGAATTGTATAGTGGTCTAAAATATTGGAGGCTGCACCAGGATCATGATGTTCAAATTGGACAGTTCTTTAGGAGTCCTGAATTATTTCAGTTGTTTCTCTCAGGTTTTCTTCAACGTGTATTTCCTTGTAGTATTCACTGTTTTGTTTAAGGTATTGCAAGGCTTCCCTAACTTTGCTTAAGTCCACTAGTTGCTGGCAAATTTTTGGTCTTTTGTAGGAACACCATTTACCAGGAAAATCAAAGATTCTTCTATTGACCTTTGCACTTGTAGAGTGTCTACATTTTCTTTGAGATCTAATGGTAAATGAACTACTTTCCCACAAATGCCTCTCAGTCATTCGGTGGGAGGCAATTTTGAAGATTTCGGTTGAAGTCATATTATTGCTTGAAATGGGTGCACTGTTTGGATTATACTGCTCTCACACAAAATAAGCTGCTGCAGTGCATTTGGCAGTGGAAATACTTCCAAATTATTGCTGATTGCCTGTGAAGGCCTTTGGTTATTGTGAAGTTTTGCAGTGCAGTATGTGCACAATATGGAGGTGTTTGTAAGTTCGTATTTGTTTTCATCTATAAGGTACAGAGCTAATTGAAACCATTGGGATTCCTCATTGCCTTCTATTTTCCGCATTATATTATATCTATAGTTTTGGTGCTCTTTCTATAGAAAGATTTACGACAACGCACACATACTTGGTTTGGCATTTCAGCAGATGTGCTTTTGAACTTTTGTATTTCTTTTCTGTATATGTGATATAAAATGTTGTCAGTACTGTTGTCTGAACATGCTGGAGTGTGTAAGTCTTCAGTTCCACAATATTTCCTTTGGATGTGCTCTATTTCTTGGAGCACGTGTTTGGCTGTACCGTGTAGGAGAATATCATTTAAATGTTGCAGTGCTAAAGCTGGACTTTTTGCATTGTACAGTTTGTAAACTAGATTTCTGACTGTTGAATGGTGGATTGTTAACATTTTGATATGGTGGAAGGTGCTTTTGCAAGCAGGTCCACAAATGCAGGCTAATAAATGTCCTCATATTCCTGTGTAGTTGCGCACTGGACAGGAGTCCATAGTTTGTAGTATTTTTCTTTTTCTTTTTCTTTTCTCGTTGCCTTTGACATACTGATTGAGGAATTGCTGCAAAGATTTGATTAAGCATTGGAGAACGTTACACATTGATGTGAAAGGCCATTTGTAGGTGAGGCCGTTGGTTTGGTGGATTGGAGAGTGACATCTAAGTTTGATGGGGATATTTCTGAAAGCAGTGTTTCTTCTTCCATTATGGTATTTTGTATCTTTTCATACCCTCGTCCACTCCGATGTAAGGCAATTTGGTTTGTTTGTTCTTCTTTGTATGATTCTTCATTGAAGTATGGCTCTGTGTTGGTGGTGTGACTCCACTCACCTGTACAGATGTGGCCAAAGTTATCTATGCTGATATTGCGTTTGCTTCGAAAGTAGTGCTTACAATTTACAAATCATAATGATATTGACTGATAGAGAATACGTGGGATGAAGTGGCTCCATGTGGGTCCTCTTTGTGCCAGTTTGGTGATGCTCGCTCATCCAGACATTATTATTGTTCATTGTGGAGGGGGCAGTTTAGGACATGTCAGCAGCATTTCACTGCAGTTTGCAATTAAAGAGACATTTCGGAAACTCATGGAAATGTTTCCAAAATCACACATCATTTTTTTTTTCTCGCATTGCCCAAAGACAGATGCGGGTGCATTCTTCCTTGTGTGGGCCACAAATGGAGAAAGCACGGCGCAATGTGAACCAGGCTGTTTGCGTTTTTTTGCGGGACGTTGGTGTGTTCTCCTTCCATAATGAAAACATTACGTTTCATAGTAGCAACATTTTTCGTTCAGATGGAGTTCATCTGACTGATGCTGGCAATGAGCTATTTCTGCATAATATCCAAAATGCAGTGCAGCGCGTCCTGCAAGTTTAGCAAGCATTTTCCCTGTGGGTGTTCACCACTTCGAACGTTGCAAACACAAACAGCACAAAAAGGCTGTTTTCAGAGCCAACACTTCGTTTTCTGAATGCGTACAATGTTTTTGATGGAGTACCGCCACCTATTGTTGACCACCATATATGCGGTGCTCATAGGCTGCGCCACCACCTGCATGCTTTCATTCAAATTCTATTTTTTAACATTGCAAGGTGGCTCTGAAAAGAGCCTTTTTGTTCTCCCCCCTTTCTGGTTGTGTTGCCTTTTTCCTGTTGTTATAAGACACGCCACAGAAGGACAGGAATGGAAGGGAGGTTTGGCAAAGGGTACCAACCACAGGGATAAGAAACTGCACGTGGAGAGCTGGAAATGTTGGGTGCACCTTACTTGGGTAGGGGGCACTCTTTGTCATGCTCCTGGACCGAAGCCTCAAAAGCCCTTTGAAATTGTTCCCCCCTGCACAGTACCGCGTTGCAGTACATGCAAAAGACAGAACCTTTGAAAATTACGGGTCTGTTGCATTGCATATGGCCAGCAAGGCTGGTTGTGGGATGCACTGGCCCACTGGAGTGTCCCTAGTGGTAGCAGGAGCAGATGCAGAGGATGCTGTAGAGTAAAGTAACCTACTGCCTTCTTGGAAGTGGACAACCCTCCGAACAGCTGCCTTGTGGTTCGCTTCCAGTTGCCGCATCATGGAGATGGTGCTGTAGCTGTACAAACCAGGTTTTCTGCAAATGAGTACTATGCACTCAGTGCATTTTACCTGGTTTGCATGAGATTTGGGCACATCTCCAACAGTCGCAAATAGTTTTCACACCCGCGACCCACGCTGGTTGCAGGCAATGGGGATTCTCTGTACTTTATCCTTGTTTCCTTTTTGATGTCCATCCACATTATCACGCCTGTTCCCTTGTTCAGGCCCTTCAGAAGGAGATGGTTGTGGTGAGGGTGTGGGTGCTCCTGAGTCAGAGCTAGTAGCAGAAGCCCTGGTGGCCATTACTTGGAGAGGTACTTTCCAGGCACAGAATTGGTCAGAAAGCCATTTCTGCATGAACCAATGTGCACCGCTGCTCTTCTCTGGAAAGCCAAACATGGATTGGAGCGCAGTTGTGGGGTGTGGCCTTTTATAGGACTCTTGTGGAGCATGTGCAACTGGAAAGTGGCCCTAAATCTTTCCCTACAATACCTACATGCAGAGGGGAGAGTGTAGGACCTCTGTAAGGGTGCACCCTCACTGTAACACTCCATGCATTGCAGAAAATAGTCATTTTTCGATGTGCACAGGTCTGGATTTTGTCCGCCAAATAAGGGCCCACGTGCAGCGTGGGTCCGTTCCCATGGTGACGTCGCCATTGTTCTCCATTTGGGCAGCAGTCCGCGGGACGCATACTGCCCAGAATACTTTGTGGCAGCGTGCATAGGTCGCCTACGGATACCCTTGGCATACCCAAACTACTTAAATGTATGGCACACGTGCACTGAACATTTCTAAATAGGCTTGGTGTATGCACGGTAAAGTAGGTGGCATATTCACGTGCAAAGGTACTCGCAGGATGTGGGTGAGTGCTTCCACCTACTAAAAGTACATCACACGTTTCTTCGCATATTCTGGCCAGGGACGGTGTTACCAGGCATCACAGGAAGAGATATGCATGTGTGAAGTTGTGCCAGTGACAAACGTACGGTCCTACAACTACTTGCAGGTGGTTCTCTGCATGCAAAAATGCAGCCCGTAGTGGCATCCTACGATGCTTCCATTGTGATTGCGCATAGGGCAGCCAGGTGCGGCGGTCGTACGACTCCTCCTTTTGCCTGTAGGAGTGTTTAGCGTGTTTTGGGAGCACAGAGTACAGCACCACTGCACAGGATCAATGTATATCATGTTTTTTTTTTAAGTGCAGCGCCACTGCATGGGTTTGGTGCATTGATATAATGTGGTACAGCAAGACATGTGTTGCCAGTGTAACATGGACATATAAGTAAGAGCAGGTTATTCAGTCAAAAACGATTTTTACATATAAAATGCAAATACATTTTTCACAGTTAAAAGCACACATCTGTACCTTCAAAATGCACACCATTTCTCACCTGAAATGCCTATGTTGCAAGAGACACATTTGGTAATTAACAAACTAATCTCACTAACAAGACTAATAATTATAACTCATTAATAAAAGAATGTGTCTTCACTGCAAAAAGAGGCAGACTCTGAAAATCAGTTTTAAACACACATTCAAGTTTTTTTTTTCTTTGCCTTTCTGTGCTCTGTCCACAGTAACTGCAGGAAGCAAAGACTTTGAATAAGCAGGAAATCAGCTTGTTACAGTTGCCACTGTACAAGAAGAGCCATTGTTAAAAGTAGGAGGATAGAACATGATTGATTCTGATTGGAGCACGTCACATCAAGCATCATGTTAGAGGCTGTGACTAGTGCTTTGCTGCAGAATCTGGGGGAAGAAAGGGAGAGACATTTTGACACAGCTCGAAGAAGGACGGGGTTGACAGCTGGGGATGCCTGATTCCTAAAGCAGATTCAACTTGGTTGCAGAGACTGGCTTTTCCAGTCAACAAGTCCCATTTCGAGTGACAACAGATGCTTGTACTTGCTGGGTGAACCCCTCCAGAAGGCAAACAGCCAAAGAAGTTACATGCTGAATAAGCCTGGTAATTATCCCGCTGAGGTGTGGGGGCTGAGTGTGTACGAGAATATTCTGTCAGTGTAGGAAAGGAGATTCCTGTGCTTTACTGACATGTTTAATGTTGCAAATTGAGTTCTTGTCTCCGCCACTCTCTTTTCAGTGTATCACAGATAATGCTGTTACTGTGCTATTTCATTTATTTCTGTAATGAGTGAGATTGTGTTTAAATGCAACTTTTATAATACACAAAAATATCTGAAAGCAGACGGGTGGGGTGTTTTATATTTACCAATACAGTGCTGATGATGTGGGGAGATGTTTAGACAGTGCAATTGTCATTTTCAAGGTAGCTAAACATAAGATTTGGCTGCAGATGTGTGCACAATGTAATTCAGTATGAGCAATTATAACTAACTGTGTGTGTTGTAGTCTGCCGGAGGTCTATGAGTCGGCAGAAAGGGAGGCCCGGGACATAGTTCACTACCGTATATAAGATAGTGAAAAATACCACATGATAGCTCGCTGCCGTAGATAAGACAGAGAGAAATTGCCCATGGTGGCACACTAAAAATGAAAATGTGGTGTTCCTGAAATGCAAGCCTAAGGTCTCTCTAGTGATTACACGAAAATTCTAAACAAAAATAAGGGGTTCTGGATATTGGGGCCACAAATAAAACAAAGGAATTTTGCTCACCAAAATACCACCAATCACGCATACCAACCACGCATACCAACCACGCATGTCTGTGTGCTGAAATAATGCATGTCCACTGTATTATTGTTGTACATGGCCCAATCTGAATAAGAGGAGTGATTGTTGCTAAATTATTTTATTTTTCGGCGGTAAGAAAATACCGTCAGGCCCCAAATCTCCACAAGAATACCTAACATGCCTCACTTGCGATCATCCCCATCAGTGCTTTGACCTTCACAGTTACAATGGGCTTCTTAAAACAAAGGAAAAGGCACATATAAATTCAGTAACAATTTACATATCAACCTTTATTTGCACACATTCATAGCCACTATTCAGAAAGGGAAGTAGGACCAGAAACAGATACATATACTGGGGGTTCCGCATTTCAACAAGCTGGTGGTGAGGAGAAGAAGGGATTGAGGTCTCTCATGACACACAATTTGCGGGGATGGCGGGCTGGGAAATGGGGAGGGTGGTATGTGCAGGTGGGGCAATGGTATCTTATTTTATCCATAATATGTTCTTCTACAAAAAATCTTAAGGTGGCAAAATTGGTCAGCAATTCATCAATTTTGACGGCCAGTCGGTCTACTTTTATATTTACAGCATTTCCTTCAGTTTCTGAGGCTGGATGTTGGTGTAGGAAAGGTGCTGCTTCTGGTATACTCCTTTGTATTCCCGTATGTTCTGTTAATGAAAAAGAAATGTGTTTAGTATACACAAAGCAATATATTTTACTTGTGTTACTTTTTACACTGCGTTCCCTACCTATGGGGTTACTATGGTCACTCATTTCGTCATGCGGGAAATTCTCCTCCAGCCTTTCTAGGGTGCTTGCCCTTGCAGCAACTCTTTCACAATTCACACTGTAGCGGGTAGCAATGGGGTTATTGTCCTCACTCATTTCTTTATCCTGAAAATCCTCTTCCAGCTATTCTAGGGTGGTTGCCACTGATGCGCACAAACAGAAAACATCATGCTTTCCTACTATTGTACACTACAGGACCTGTGCAGTTATAACAAACACGTTAGTGTACTTTCCACATTGCTGTGACATACTGCTCCTAGTAGTTGGCGTCCCTAACTCTGCCTCTTCGGTGTGCGGTAAGATTGTTGACGGCAAACATTACTTCTCTTGTTAGTGCATTCCATTATGCTGCATACCCTATGCCTTTGCGTTGTTTGTTTCGAAAGTACAGACTTTGTGCAGCTACTGCATTTTCCCTTCCAATTCACAGACTTGCTGCTGTTTGCAGATGTTTCTTGTCTTTGCTGCATGGTAACACTTTGTATCACCACCCCTCCCTTTCTCAGCAGGTTGGACTCCACCCGATGTCTGCGAACAGATGCACTGTTCGCAACCATTGTGCCTATTAGTATAGAGCCACCGGCTTCAGCATGCTGTACAGTATATCTATACACACTAAGGGCCTCATTACACGGACGGCGGTGGACCAAGGTGCTTTTAGCACCTTGGTCCATGCCGGTAAAATACTGGCACTGCCTTGGTGGAAAGGGGAATTACCGCCCTATTCCAAGGTTGGTGGGGTGGTAATTCCCCCTTCCCCCATTGCCCTTCCCCATTCCTATTTTTGCCCCATAGGACATAATTTGAATGGGGAAGTTGCTAAATACGGCACCGCAAATTGCGGTACCGTAATTAGCTCCCTGGTCCCTTTGCGGGTTGGTTTTTAACGTCTGCAAAAAGCAGGCGTTAAATTCTCCAACCCGCAAAGGGACCTCGTAGTAAGGCGGTAAGCGTTTACCGGTACCGGTAAAACACCGGTACCGGTGAACCCTTACCGCCTACCGTGTAATGAGGCCCTAAGAGTATCCTGTTAAAAACCTATGGAATTCAGTGAAAAAAACATTACTAAAGGCACATTATGGTTAAGTTGCGCTACTAAAACCTTATCACCTTTACTGAAAAAAATATGATAAAGGATCGCTATGGTTAAAGTGCCCTAATAAAAACCTATGAAATTCACAAACAAAAAACATTGTTAAAGGGACGGTATTGTTAAGTTGGCTAGTAAAAACCAATCCCCTTTACTGAAAAAACTATGCTAAAGGAACGTTATGGTTAAAGTGCCCTACTAAAAACCTGTGAAATTCACTAACAAAAAACATTGTTAAATGGACGTCATGGTTAAGTTGCTACTAAAAACCTTTCCCCTTTACTAAAAAAACTATGCTAAAGGAACGTTATGGTTAAAGTGCCCTAATAACAAGAAACATTTCTGTTCAAAAAGAACAGTATAATTTGTTCAGCAGGATAGTTTAAAAGCTTTAATCGTATACAATTTTACATAAACATAGAGTTTTTTTTTTTACCCGCATAAACAATAAACAATACATTGGCCCTCATTACAACCTTGGCGGAGGACCATGGTGCTATTAGCACCATGGTCCATGCCGCTAAGGTTACGATTCTGCCATGGTGGATGGCGGAATTACCGCCCCATAACAAGGTGAGTGGGGCGGTAATTCCCCATTCACCAATGGCCCCTTCCCCATTCCCATTTTTGCCCCATAGGGCATAATGGGAATGGGGAAGGCAATAATTACGGCACCGTAAATTACGGTTGCCGTAATTATCACCAAGGTCCCTTAGCGGGTTGGTTTTTAACACCTGCAAAAAGCAGGCGTTAAAGTCACCATCCTGCTAAGGGACCTTGTAATCAGGCGGTAAGTGTTTAACGGCGCTGACGCTCTTTACGGCGCCATTAAACACTTACCACCTGGGTTGTAATGAGGGCCATTCTGTGTACTATGTTTGGTACAACATTAGTATGTTCTACACTGTTGGTGTATTTACATTAAAAAATCATTGGGTCATTGGGAAACAAAATCCATTGAGGATTAAAAAATAAAATATTACAATTATGTGAGTGTGAGTGTAAGTGTCATTGTATGTTTGTTTGAAGTGTGTTGTAATTAAGGGAATGTTTAAAGTAGTTAGATAGCAATTTACTCTAGTTGTGTTACTGAATTTAAATGGACCAAAGAGTTGTCCCTTTGCATTGTTTGATGGACCAGCAACTTTTTTTAAGAAGAGATATTTGTCTGTTTGTCTTCTGATGGACGTGCAGTTGAGTTTGTAGTCGACAGTTTTGTGGTTTTATTGTTTGATCGAAAAGCAATCGGACATCGTTTCTTTAGCAGTATTTTTGGGGGATCTGTTATAGGTTCTGATTGTATTTGTTCTCAGTTTAAAGGTTTTATTTTTTAAGGTACAGGGTACATATCTAGATGAGGTGTACAGTGTACGTAGCCTGTTGTATTCTATGATGCAAGGAATGTCAGTGTTGACTTTGTTTGCATCAAAGTTATCTAGGAATAGACCATTGAGTGTACAGAGATGTGAAATTGCCATGTAACTCATACCTTCTTTAAAGACTGTGCTTCTAATGTCAATCAATGTGTGATCTTTAGTTAGACCTTGCGATTTGTGAATAGTGTAAGGGAGGAAAGGTCTTTTAGGCCCCCTCCCCTCCATTCCTACCCACTTGCAGGTTATGATTCGTCCAACGGCCACCGATGCGCCTGTGGCCAGGGATGAGGGATGGCTGCGGGACGACCCATATGGATGCAAAACTCAGCCAGAAGGGTGATCCCAGACTCCATTTTGTAACACACGCCGACTCCATTTTGTACATGGTAAAATCGGCCTCATGAGCAAAAGCAGCCCGCAGGGCTGCAGCTCTCCCCTTGAGATTGCGCACAGTGGCCAGTTATTTCCCTCACCCCCCCTCCCCTTTGTGTCCCTGCAGCAGGGAGACTAGGTGCGAACAAGCTACAAGACAAACACTGTATCTTTCGTTCTCCATCCATCACTGACCTGTGAATGACCGGGAAAGAGCTTGGGTCTGATAGAAACACTTCATCTCCACAAACATGTTCCGACCCTTGCAGACCCTACATTTATGATATGGGCTGTGGATAACCCCCCAACCTCGCTCCACTTTTGAAGTAACAGATACATACCCCTAGCCTGTGTGCCACATTGTCTCACCCACAAGGCTAATCCCCTCTATAAAGACTATACAAGACTATAAATCCCCCTCTATGATTGTGTGTTAAGGGGCTAACACTATGAAACGCACCAAAACAAACTTTACCAAACTGTATGAAACACAAAGTTATGCTCCACATGTTTGGGATCTATATTGTTGGTTGCATGTCGTTTCCTACCAAAAACCCACCCTAATGTATGATGTACCAAGTAGCTTGCTTGATCTGATGTGCAGCCCATGACCCGAGTGCTCAATGGTGTTTTCAGTACTATGTATATTTTTAAGTGTGTTCAAGAAAGCATAAGTTTCTCACATGTACATTATAAATGACAAAGCCACAAGACTAATATGAATAGAGTCATTTTGTAGCATGATAACTACAAAGACATAACATGTAATAATAACCAGAGCTCGCCTATCATTTTTTGTGTGTGCAGTGAAAATTACTTGAGTTTACCTCATCGTAATAACTCACATATAATGCCATATATCGAACAGTACCAAATCTAACAGGCCTCAGGTCCTTCTCTCCCGGCCTTGAAGCACCGCACACTCAGCCCCCACCACACCCCCTCACGCTGGGCTTATGGCTGTAGTCCCTTTTCTCACTGATGCTCTGATGCTACAAATGTACCCTCTGACCCTTCCGCTTAGCCTGCACCATGTATCCACCCTCTACTCAGCCCCCTGACTCATGATGTCACCATAAACTCGCCTTGCACCCCCAGACTCTGGCTTAAGAAATGTAGGCAATAAGCCCATTACCTTACATGCCCCTCATCAATGAACCACCCCCAGCTCACCCCAGACCCATGATCCCATGTGTGGCAATATATTCTCCTCACGATAACAAACAATAAATAATTGTCTTATGTGATCTAAAGGAATGGTTGATGAATGTGACAACATAATCTCGTGAATAGGTTAGGCACCTGGACCCATGTATTCTCAGTTTTATTGTCCAGGTCAGATGTTTAGTAATATATCTCTTATATGCCAAATTGGATAGATACTGTGCAAGGCATGTGTGGCCACAAGGACAACTGTTATGTAGAATAAATTGTAACAGCTCGGACATCATCTGACCCTGCCCTCCACCCAGAAGAGCCCAGCTGACCTTTGCACCCTGCGCTGGCACCACGTGGACCTTCGCCATACCTGGTGCATCAACCCTAAAGAATACATAATGCCTAGTTTGCTCTAGCCAATCCCCACTACATATATGCCCCCTATAGTTTACATCATCTATGACGCAACTTTGTAATAAATGTGAATGTTTTTCTATTGTCTGGCAGGCAGAGCACTCTCGGAGTTTGCAGAGTTCTCTGCTTGCCCTATTTGGTTTTGGATAAACTTCACCCGAACTTGGTCCTGGTCTCATTCCCTCCTGGGGTGTGTCCATTACTGACTCTCATTAGGGAGTTATCAATGCGTTTTTGGGAGACCCTCACTTTCAATAGTGACAGCATATGCAAGAGATAGAATTGTTCTCTGCATATGCAACAAAGTTAATATTCTTTTCCAAACCATCTGTGTTGGAGACACATTTTTCTAAGCTATTTAGTCGTGCTGTTGCTTGTTGACACATAGGGAGTGTCATGCCATGAACTTCTAGTTTTTCTGTGGAGCTGACATGCAGTATGGGATGCATTTCTCTTTTTAATATTGTCTAGTTGAATTCACTACAGCGTGCAAGGGCTGCCATTAAGGACATGGATTTTATATTTTGTTTGAGTTAATTGTTCCATGACATCAGGAGCAGATGTGCTTCGCCCATATAGCTCATGGATTAGTCTACTATTTAAGATTTATTTTGCATCTTTAGTAAGCAATATTTTGAGTTAATTCTCTGTGGTGAAAATGTTGCCAGAGGTTTACGTTCCCAATGCTGCTGAGTGTGTTGCAGCATTGTTTGTGTCCTAATGTTTTGAAAATAGGCTGACCTTTTACTGGTGTTAACTGTATCACGTCTCCGAAAACAACATGTTTTCCTCCAGTTTTTCATAGTGGGTTTTCAGGAATTCTTACATTCTGATGTGAATTAAAGCCAACATGAGGTTGCAAACCATGCTTACTTCATCTATTAGGAGCACTTTCATTTGTTTCAGAATTCTGCATACTTCGGTTGCAGCTTCTCCTGATAATTTGTAGTATTCTCATTTGTTTTGGTGTTCTACTGAATGGAGCACTAGTCGGTGTAAAGTTACACCTCCTATGTTTTAGGCAGCTAAACCTATGGGGGCTGTTACAACAGCTGGCAGGATTTTGTTTGTTAAGTTTTGTAGAAATGTGCTTATTATTTTAATCAAGAACATTTTACCAGAACCAGCTTCACCATTTACATACAGTAGCAGGTAGAATGTGAATTGATGTGGACTAAATTGTAGAAATTGAGTATACCTAATAATCTGCTGTCTATCTTGGTTTATTTGCAGAGCAACACCTCGCTTATAGTAAGACTCAGGCCGAGGGGGAATATGACATGTTCTATTGTAACAACAAATGGGCTTTGCCAAGGCTGTGTCCTGGTGCCAGTACTTTTTAATCTTTACTTATCGACTTGGGGGAGGCCCTTGCCAGCTCTACTCTATTATTTCGCCATCTGTGTTTGGATCTAAGTTATACTGTATACCATAGGCTGACGACAACCTATTATTGGATTACACAAAGGTTGGAATTTCTCATTTATTCGAAGCTTTTTGCCAGTTGCAGCTAATAATGCCTTAAACTATTAATAACTCGAAGACCAACATATTGGTATTGAAAGCAGGAAAGAGATGCATTAACATTGGTGGGAGGCTGAATTCACAGTGGATTGAAGACGTTTTATATATAAAGTATCTTGGATTTAACTTGTATGTTACACAATTATTGATAGGGCATCTTGTTGCCAAAGCTAAGCATTTGATGTGTCAAAGAAAGGTTTTGCAAGATCATCATGGGAAATGTTCTAAACCTAATATTACATTCTACAAAGTAAAAGTGGTCCCAAATGTTTTACAATGGCTGGAAATACATCGCCAGTTAAGTCAGTATAACCTGGAGTACATGAAGGGGCACCATAGGATTACCCCAATCAGTGGCACTGGTTAATACGACGTGAAAAGAGCCTAGTGTGCCTCAATTATGTGAGACATGTTTTCATCCTCCCGTGTATTCAATCTATGGAGTGATGGATATAAATAAATCTAAGGTAGTATATTCTTTTCTGTATATTTGAGGGACCCAGTAGGAAAAAGCTTCCTTTTGCTTAGAGTAATTGATTGATAATTTACCACATGGGAAAAAAGCAACGGTGGCAGTACGACTGGACACAGACCTGTGAAATATCAGGTGCTTATAGAAGACATAAGGATCTTTGTATTAGTTCCTGTAAAGTTGGCTATTTAGCCCTGTATCTCCTACAATATCCATATTGGAAATTTGCTCGATCCAGTTTACATTTTCGCCTCAATATCTTACATTTTACCTACTTTGGAAAATAGATGAATATGGTAGGAGAAAGTCCTGAGTCGTTCAAATTATCGTTATTACGTGACTGACACTAAATCATCAAAACATTTGATTTTGGATTGTCCGGAATTGATGAATAGTCATCTATTACATTTTGAGTATTTTATAAACAGGCTTAGATATCACCATGGGAGTTCCCATGGGAAGGCTTTTATGTGGATCATTGTTGTAGGTCCTTGTTACTTGCTCTATAGCAGTTTCTTTTACAGACATATTAATTATAATAATTGAATGAACTTACAATTTTATTGAGTAACACATTTTAAATGTATAGATATGTATATGTTGAATTTTATTTATGTGTTGGAAATTTAGTTGTTTATGTGTATGTTTTATTGTTAAGGTTTCATTTTTTAAACCATCAAACACAAATACAAACAATTATTTAAAAGAATAATAATAAAGCTTGTCACTGAATCTCCGTTTCAGTAGGGGATATGCCTATCACATGACCTTGCAATACCCTCATTCTTCCCATTACGAAGCCCGGGAAAGAAACATATCAATTTGTACAAAATGTCTGTGTTGTGTATACAATGGTTGTGTCAACCTTTTCTGTTGTCCCAAATCCTGCAAACGTTTTGTCTGGCATCCCTGCAGAATAAAAACCTTTCACATCCAGAAAATCCCATCTGCCTAGCAGATAACATTGGTCAGTCTGTCAAAACTTTGCTTTCCATGCACCTGGTCTCAGAAGTGCCATTCCAATATTTAAATCGATTTTATACTGCGGCCCCAGGTTTTAGTCTATGAATATGTTCTTGTTATTGTAGAATTGTTGTTAGGGTGGTTAGAGAATAATTCATGTAGGAAGGCAAATGCTACTACAGTAGTGAAGAAGCTGCTTACTAAATGCATACAACGCTTTGGCCTTACCTCTACAATAGATGGTGACAGTGGTACCCACTTTACTGGCAAGGTTATTCGAAGCTTTTGGATGGCTCTAAATAGCATTCAGCATCTGCATGTTGACTATAACCTATAAACTAGAGGTATTACAGAACGCTGAAATGGTGATTTCAAAGTGAGACTGTGTAAGATTTTTAAGGCGACTGTCTTCAATTGACCAGTAGTATTGCTCCTTTTTACCTTCATATTAATAATCATTCCAACTGGAAGAGTGGGTTGTTCCCACATGAAATCCTCATGGACTATCCTGCAAGGAGCTTCATCTAAAATCTATCTGAAATGTATAGCCATCTAGAGGATGACAACATTTTGAGCTATTATAAATCCCTTATGAGGGTTGTTAGTTCTCGATACTTTCAGGAGAAGGATGCACTGCCTGAAGCTGAACTCTCAGTCCAACCAGAATCACCCATTTCCTGCAGCCATTCGGACCTGAAAGACAGCAAACATGTCACAGGACAGGACTGAAAATCGCCTACGCAAACCCAAATTCAGTGAGGGAGACTATCCTGCAAGGAGCTTCATCTAAAATCTATCTGAAATGTATAGCCATCTAGAGGATGACAACATTTTGAGCTATTATAAATCCCTTATGAGGGTTGTTAGTTCTCGATACTTTCAGGAAAAGGATGCACTGCCTGAAGCTGTGTTCTGGGCAATTTATGCCGAGCGGAATTAGGTTTACCTCTGGTTCGTGCAGCGGTATTAGCGCTGCATCACTAGCTAACGTTAATACTGGCCAGCAGAATCTGTGCTGAAATAAGACCCAGAACTGAAATATTGCGTTGCCACCAGAACGGGAAGAATGGCGGCGAACATCTTTAAGAACTCAGTCCAACCAGAATCACCCATTTCCTGCAGCCATTCGGACCTGAAAGACAGCAAACATGTCACAGGACAGGACTGAAAATCGCCTACGCAAACCCAAATTCAGTGAGGGAGACTTGGTGGTACTCACTGAGGAGGTTGTGGCACACTGTGATGAACTGTACGGCAGAAGGCAGAGAAAAACATCAAGCTAGCACAGGACTGCCCTCTGGCATGTCATCAGCCAGAAGGTGACTGCAGTGTCCAGCGTACCCTGTGATGCTGAGTACTTCTACCCAGCAAGGCCAAGCCTGCAGGCAGCACCACATGCACTGCGCCAACACCACAGGCTACCAGGAGCACCTCCAAGCCCACTGCACCCACTCCCGCAGCTGCAGTGTCTGACAGAGAGCACACACCCCCTAGCAGGGCCACCGTTGAGCCACAGGGGGACATCAGCCCCATTACACAGCATGATGAAGGTCCACAAACCCCTGAAAGACCTCACCACCGCCAGCATGCCCAGACACCTGAGCCGGATGTGGGCACGCCTTCCTGTGGCTCACCAGTTTACAGCCCTGAGCCTCTCAACAGCCCCCTCCCATTCAGTACACACCACCAAGCAACACCATCCTTCAGAGGCCTGATGTGATGGAGAGGTGGCAAAGGGAGAAAGAGGCCATTGGGCAAACCCATTCTGAATACCTCCAAGCAATGGGCCAACTGCAGGATTGTGCGAGCTTTGTTAAGAAACTGTGTAGAGGCAGTTGCCAGTACTGCCACCCTGACTGTTTATGGGCAGAGCATCAGAGCGATGACTGACAGAGTCTCGCCCTTGCAGAGACCATCCGTCAGAGCACCAAGTGGGATAGCTAGTGCACATTGTTTCATTAAAACTGTTAAACTTCATCAAGGAGAGGATATTCCTGATTGTGACACTGTCATGTTTTTTACACATTGATGCATGTCTTGTGCCATGTGAATGTGTAAAAGAAAATTCTGTCAGTCCCTGCCGAACCAGTCTCCTATCCCTCACGTCATCTCTGACAATGCGTGTAGTTGCCTCTGCCATAGGCACTGCATCCTTGTCATCTGGGGGTGGCATGTCCACATCAGGGGGTAGCGGTACATTTCTCTGTAGGCAAATATTATACATCATGGCACACACAAGCACTACCCACTTTCTTACGAACATACATCAGACTCCACCAGTACGATTGAGGCAGTGGAAACATGCCTTCAAGAGGCTGAAAGTACACTCAATGCACACATGGGTCCTGCTGTGAGTGTGGTTGTATGCAATATCCTGCTATGTTTGTGGATCATGCACAAGGGTCATTAGCCAGGGCATCTTCAGGTATCAATAAATAAATAAATAAATAATGTGTGAGGGTGGCCTTACACACCATCAAGGCAATGGATGTCATGTACTTGCATATGGGGCTTCATTCCATGGTATGTGTCTGTACAATGTCAAGGCATGCCGTGTCACTCATATCATGCATTGTTTTTACTTTACATGCATCCTGTTCCTTTGCAGCAGATGTTACATGATGTGTCTGTCGGTTACATGTGGCTGTCTTGTGGCAGTGTATTGCTCTTTTTCATGTGGCATGCTGGGTTTCCCATCGGCCCTCTCTCAGCTTCTGGGGCCAGCGAATCGGCATTGCGGCTTGGGTGTACATGGGTGTGGTACTGGCAGGGTTACTGGTGTGCGATGCGATGCGATGTGGCAATTTGTTTGCATTGCTCTGAATTATGCATGTTGTATTGTGATACCTGTAGTCATGTGTGTGTTTGTCGTTGCTACTGTATGTGTTCATCGCCTGCTCCGTCCAGGTATGTCCGACATATGCATGCTCCCTGGGCTGTACTGTGACGCTGGTGCAGGAGGTGGTCATGTGCATCTTTTGCATTCGCTTGTCATGCCATAATTTGTGTAGTTTTTCACATCTCTCCACCCCCCCATTTGATCAGGTGCTTCACTGCGCACACATGCAGACAGTTTTACTCATCCACTCTCCACGTCCATTGTCCTCTGTGCCTCTCCAAGTGTCCTGACAGTGTGCTGTTCAGTAGGGCCATGGAATTGTGCACATTCAGGGAGTGGTAGTGCTGCCGATTACAGTACACTGCTTCGTGGGCCTGCGGGGCCGCCAACGCAACATGAGTACAGTCCAGGGCTGCGATCAAATTTGGGATTTGGGCAATGGCATCGAACTGTGCCTTCATGACATTGACCTAGGCTGGGGTGGTAAGGCAGTGAGAAGTGGCGTTGCACATGCTGCAGGAAGGCATTCAGCACCTGGGTCAAAACTGCACAAAATGTGGGCTGTGCCATGGCGTGCATCATGGTCACAGAGTACTGGGAGGTTCCAGTTCCGAGGAATTGAAGGACACTAGCTTCACCACAGGGCGCACAGCTGTCCGGATGTTAATCCTGCTCCCTATCTCATCCTGTATTGTAGTTAGCAGCTCAGTTATGGTTTCCGTGTTGAGGCGGTCTAGGGTCACCAACTGGCTGTCATTGAGGGTCCACAGTGAGGACCTGACCCTGGGGATTGTTGCATGCCTTACTTGGGCTCTCCTCCTCCTCTTCCACCTCCTCCTCTTCCTACCCCTTCCACTACCCCTCCCACTGTGTTCCCTGGGCTGGTTGTCGTGCATCTCTACTTTCAGGTGCAGCATGAGCAGCTGCATGTTCCAGCTAACATTGGCTAGTGGCAGCATAGTGTTGGAATCAGTGTTTGCGGAAGGGGTGTGCCTCATGTAGCCCTCGTAAGAGGATTGGGATCACCTGTGGCTTTATTTCTGCCACCTGTGTTCATTTACCTCCACCTGGAGGCTGGGGGTAATTGTGGCATCTTTTCGGCGGTATTAGCACTGGTTTTCGGTGCTAATACGCCGTACATGGGATGCATAAGTGATTGCGCTTAATGTTATCAGCGCAGATTCTGCCAGCGGTATTTGCACCAGCTGTTTTTCCAGTTGATGGAATTTGTGCCGGCTTGTGATCTGTTAGAGCGTTATTGGCGGCTCTAATTACATTACTACCACTTTTAGGGATTACCGCCCTACTCATGATAAGGCCCATAATGAGCTAAGGGTCAGCTGTGAGCGAAACCACGGGTTGGAGTATGGCTGGTGCAATGCAAACGTGATGTGTCTGAATTGCTGCTCATAGATGTTTGTTTGCATGTGCCATAAGTACAACCATGTCCATGTTATTTGTTGCAGAGGTTGGGTGGATGGTCATGCCTGTGCAACATTAGAGTCTGGAGGTGAAGCTGCATATATTGTCTGCGTTGGCTGTTGGGCATGGTACTCATCTTTTACAGAATTGCTGGTGACCAACAGAACACTGAAATGTCCAAATGCATTATTTTAAATGCGAACCAGGGATTCGAACCGTGGTCGCCAGATTCAAATGTCGGAGGTTCAACCACTGCACCAAATAACCTAGTGGGGAAAAAAAAACGAACTAAATGTGAAATGTCAAATTTTGGGCCTGCACTCTCCAGGGAAAACTGGCATTGATTCTTCTAGTTCAAAACGTGCACATTTTTGAACATTTTAAAAACACCTATTAGAAGAAAATATGCTTGCTTGTTTTTTTTGTGTTTTGATTTTATGAAAGGCAAATGCCCAAAACGTGCACACTAAGGGCATTTGCCTTTCATAAAATCGTGCGCGATTGCAGAAGTGTGTTCGCGAAGTGTGTGACCTGTCTCACTATGGAAAGCTGACTGCTTTTGATTCAGATACAATTAAAAAGGAAAAACATTGACATTGTCATCATCCAATGGACATTTTCAGTCATCCTGGTAACCCGTTGTTTGTTTCTTTGTGCAGAGCTCCTGGCCCCTCCCCCAGCCCAAGCCACAGTTTAAAATAACTGAACTCGCGTGAATGCACGAGCGCAGTTGCGGAAGTGCATTCGCGAAGTGTGTGAGCTGTCTCGCTGTCTAGCGAGATAGCAGGGAGCGAGGGGCCGGGTCCGTTTACATCAAGTACTTCAACTGGAAGATGTGGTAAGAAAAATACAAAGTAAAATCAGTAAGATTGGACTTATAGTGCGCAACAGAATTGAACAAACCTTTAGTTGCCGCCTTTTAACCCCTTTCTATAGATTGACTATCGAGTTCTTTCTTGACTGTGTGGAAATTACAAATACGCAGTAAAAATGTATAAATTTACTTCAGGCATGCCAATACAAAGGATCTTTTCAGTGAAAGAAAAACGTTTTTGAATACGCTGACTAAACAAAATACAGCGTAGTATTTCATTGACCACTGTAATTCGTTCTTTCTACCCAAACAAGGTTTCAATTAATGGGAAAAAATATCACTGGCACATTTGCACTGCATACATGCAGAAATGAAACTCAGACTGTGACCGATGGTAATTTAGAAGCTAAGGAGATAATGACTGGTGACAAAAATAAAATTGAGACCTCTGGTGAAGTTACAGAATCGGCCAGCAATGTGGGTGAGTTATGCCCATCGCAAATGGAAGCGATTGAGGCTGAGCCAGTATATAGACCAATACAAAAATTACCAACAGTATGCACAGTTCAGGCCCAACACAAGCTCAGAGAAGCATATGTCAATCTGATCATGGTCGGCGAAATTGATGAAGACACCATGAGTTTCATGAATATAAGTAACTCACAGGTCAGTGATTCTCAGGCTGTGCAATACATTTGATGAAATACATGCAACTTGATACAATTTGAGATCGACCCTAAAATAAAGAGCTCTCCTAAAAAAGCACCCTATCTGAACAGGGGAATTGAAGCTAAAGCAGGGGAGCCTGACTTATCACGCTCTTCTGCGTTATTTGATAAGTCATTCTCTGGGGAATCGAACAAGTCACTATCGTTTGTAGCCCCGACTCCAAGAAGAACCACATTTAGTGATCCCAATGTGGACATGTCCCATTACACACGGGAATGTAAGACCAATAATATACCATCTAACCGCAACTCATTTCCAGAGGCCTCTTCCCTGAATAACACCTTGAGAACAATGAACACATCATTATTTTCATTGGCCAAACTGTACGAAACCTTGAGCGAGAAAGTAAACAAGCAAAATAATGTATTGACAGAGTTAACAACAGAATTGAAAAATCAAAATGACATGGTACAAATACATAAATCTAGTATTGACCCAATAGAAATTGAGAGTACGAAGATTCCAGTTAAACAGCAGAACATAGAAGTCACTGATCTGAAAGTACACAATGACCAACAACAGATTCTGCCCCCAAATGCAGGCCCAGTAAAACAACTTGAGAAAAGCAAAATAGATGTAATTGACTTGGACAGAATAGACCATAGTCCTGAGGCGGTGACACTGCCATCGCAGGAATTGGGAAAGCAAAATGACATCACGTCTGTTTCACCTAACCAAACAGCTAGCAAAGTGGTGGTAGAGGACAAAGTCAACAAATCAAGAAACCCATTTAATATATTTGAGATCTCACAACAGATACAGACAAAAGCACGTCAAGGTGACATTGAGGGTAAAGTAGCTACTCCTCAAAACAAAAGAACAAAAGGAAAAAAAAGACAATTTAACATGCCAAGGAAGTATATAAGAATTAGTACAATGGCAGCCAAAAAAAAAAACATCGAGAACGACATCAGTCAAGGCCCCACTGTCTGGCAACCAACTCCTTATAAGCCGATTGATGAATTAGCGTCCTTATCTAAGTTGACAGTGAATGTACCAGGCAGCCTGTTTGTTACCGCAACATATGAGTCAAATTAAGATGAATAATGTACAAAATATAGTGAGAAGTCAACCTGATCAATCAGGTATCATGGATCCGCTACATGCCTCAATACAAGAGCTAAGAAATGAAATTAGAGCCTCTATAGAACAGTACAAAGTTCTAAATCAAGGTGAGCCCAATCCTAAAACAGGCAAAACAAAATCTACAGAGAATAGCAGTGAATACCCTTCAATCGACAGCACCACATATACACCTATTGCTAAAAGGGCCTGACAGGGGGAACAGACTGCCAAAAAACGGCATACATCAAGGTGATTACAGGAATTATGATCAAGTGGAAAACAGGGCAGATGTCAATAGCCTCCACCCAATAACAAATCACCATGAGAAAAGTAAAAATCCTACGTCTGATGCTAAATGGGGTCTACATAACAACTACCATCATTTAATAATAAAATGCAGACCCCATCCATAGCGGACTTACAATTTAAACCGGGCAAGCATTCTAAATACATGCTCCGAAATTCCAGCATTACAAGATTTAGCATCTGCTGATATCAGTCTAGTGGAATTTCTATATGAGAAAAATCTAGACATGGCTAGAATGTACATACGATCTGGAATTGTGTTGAACACACTCTGGCAAGCGAGAACAACGATATAAATCTAGGATTCATTTTAAGTCAGGATATACCAATAGGGGGTCAAGAGAAAAAGACAATACAAAGTGTACCTAGATCAAGTATATATGGACAAGACGTGGACAAACAGGGACGAACCAATCAACAAATGCAATGGCAAGGGCAGAGCGGCCCAGGAAGTTCATAACAAGAGGAGAACAGATATCAAATAAGCTTAATCTCTTGGAACATGAGAGGACATAGCCATTTAATTAATACTAAAAATAACAAATTACAAAAATATGATATTATAGTGTTGCAGGAGACATGGCTAACCACCACACCCATATGGGACTTCTTTAATATTGCAACTGCGCCTGCCACACAACACAAATTGGGGTGTCCCATGGGCGGGTCCCTGGTGGCCTTTAAAAAAGAAAAACATTTTCAGATCTCCTTATATAACATCTCGTCATCTTACTTCCAAGCGATTAAGATCCAAAGAGGCGACTCTTCTATTGTAATTGTAAATGTATATTGGAGTAGGAAACAAGTACCCATTGATGAATTGTTTTACTATCTAACCTACACACTAGATAAACTGATATTAGATCAGACGTTGTGTCACACAGTAATCATGGGTGATCTGAATCTACACATTCTACCTAATGATAACAAAGATAGATGTGCAGAAGAACACAGGTGGATCAAAATCATGCCAGAAAGAGGATATAATATGCTAAACATTGCATTACAAGATCATTCTCCCTCATTAATAACATGGCAAAGAGGTACACAATAAGCTATATTGGATTATATATACACAGACACTTCTTTTATGAACAAGATCATTGCATGGAATATAAAACCATCTGTGATGAGCGACCATAATCAAATATGCTTGACTTGGTCATGATGGGTTCCAGAAGCCAAGCAAGAGATAAATCCTCATATGGCCGAGTTGTCAGTAAATAATGTGGGCAATCGATTAAGATGGTCGAAAGCCAAACGTATCCAATACAATCTGGTGTTAAAACATCAAATGGAAAATGCAAAAGCCTATGGGCCCATGGACTATATCAAGGCCATGCAAGTATATAAAACCAATGGGCATCGCTTGTTACAGACAAATTGGCACAATCAACATGCCTTTGATGGGGGGAGTAAAAGACAATAAAGCTCTCTTGCACAAAAATATCTGAGCCCTGAAGCACATACCACCTCATATCAAACAATCTATGGTTAAGCAATTGATGCAGAAGTATAAAAATTGGCACAAAGAGAGACGTGCCAACCAATATCAAAAGGATGGCAAAGACATGTTAAAATAAATAGTGATAAAATCTTCAGGAGGAATTTGGGCCCTCCTCAATAGCCACCTTCGTCAAAATCAGCTCATATCCCAAATTAATCCTATTGCTGCCACAGTCTGGGAATTCTATTATAAGACAATGGGCCTCATTCCGAGTACGGCGCTAACCAATGGCGCTATTAACGCCTTGGTTGACGCCGTACCCGGACCGGCAGCGCCTTGGTGGTTGGCGGAATTACCGCCCCATTCCAAGGTTGGCGGGGCGGTAATTCCCCAATCCCCATTTACCCTTCCCCATTCCCATTCTTGCCCCATAGGGCATAATGGGAGTGGGGAAGGCGTCAATTACGCCACCGTAAATTACGGTGGCGTAATTAACATCAAGGTCCCTTAGCGCCATGGTTTTTAACGCCTGCTAAAAGCAGGTGTTAAAACCACCATGGCGCTAAGGGAACTCGGAGTATGGCGGTAAGGGATTACCGCCACCGCTCTCGTTAGCGGTGGCCGCTATCCCTTACCGCCATACTCGGAATGAGGCCCAATATATCAATCTCCTTTACCAGACATCTTGTCCGATATCAGCCTCATAAAATAGAGTTAGATATTGCAGATATACAGCACTGCATTGCTAAATTGAGCCGATCGAGAGCTGCCAACCCGGATGGATTGCATAACATCATGTTGAAAAATAATCCAGAGGTCTGGAGTCATATCCTATATACAATATTTACAACCATCATGGAAACAGGCAAAGTGCCACCCTCGTGGAAGAAGTCAATTGTACTACCCATATTCAATATTCAACAAGGGCAACCGGTCAGATCCTAACGCATATGGGACGATAGCCCTTCTGGACTGTCCTGAAAAAATCTTCTCACATCTTGTATTGGCTAACTTTAACAAGTGGTTAGACAGCAGACAATTAAGAGATCCAAATCAGACAGGTTTTATACAGGGTATAGGTACAACAATCAATCTGCTTACATTAAATGCAATATTGCATCAAGAAAGAGAACGTAAACAAGCATTATATGTAGCATTTGTGGACTTTATGTCAGCGATTGACCTTGTACCCCGAGAAATCCTGTATAGAAAATTATTAGACCAGCGTTGTCCTTGGTCACTATTACATTGGATTGTGGAATTGCATACAGAAACCACAATTTTTTGCTGACTGACCCAATTCAAACAGAGCGCAGGTTGAAACAGGGTTGTTTATTGGCCTCTGCGCTGTTCAACTTTTATATATCAGACGTGGGGCAATCGTTTTCTAAGATTCTGACTGATACACCGAAATTCGAGGGGATATCAATTAATTGGCTCTTGTATGCTGATGATATGCTTCTTATATCAAAAACACTGAGTGGGCTGAGACAATCATTACAAGCTTTAGAGGCATACGCTGAAAAAAATCTCATCAGCATAAATATAAATAAAACACAAATTATACAATTTGGCACTGCCATGCAAAATAACAAACATCACAAATGGCATCTACAAAAAGCAGACATAGCAACTGTCAACTCTTATGTCTATTTAGGAATATGTATAAACAATCATGTAGCTGATTTACCATATGAGGAACACAGAAAACCAAATGTCTCACAACATTGTCAATCATTAGAACGAGATATTGTGCATTTTCCATCACCACATTGGTCGTATATTATAAGCATAAGTTTGTACCCACAATCCTACATGGCTCAGAGACAAAACAATGTCAAACCTATGTGTATTGGACTAAAAAGGACAGTATATACTGGAGGAAAGCACTAATGGTACCCATGTCAGAGCGATGTGTATAATTAGGCACAAACTGGGGTTAACTTCTCTATATGCGATATACAAATGTCAAATGTGTATGTTATACAGAAAATGCAAGACGTTGGAAAATCCGAATGGATTATTGCAAACGATCTTGAGCCATGTGGAGAAAGCTAAAGATCAGTTTATGACCAAGTGACGTCTAACTGTCGAAAAAATTCTGCACAGTCTGGAAATAACAGTAAAGCTACTGATAGAAAATCCGACACAAGCCAAAAAGAAACTATGGACATATGATTGGATACAAACAAGAGACAGTTGTATGAAATATCAAAAATGTATCCAAAATCCATTTAATTTAAAATTGTGAGGCACAATGGAGCCGACTCCAAGTCATTGTGCAGACTTTCTTCGATTTAGACTGAACATATGTCCAACTAAGGACATTTTTTATAAATACAATTTGATAACACGAGGAAATTAACTGCTGCTGTTTTAAGAGATTCCCAGAAACTATAAAACATATAGTAGTTGAATGTGATGCCCTATTGCAACAGAGAATACCATATTTTCATCAATACTTTGAAGAGCATAGATGCCTAACAGAATAACAGTTGTGGCTTGAGTTATTCCATACCCACAGGAACACCATTAGATATGTGGTGGTAGCATTATTGAATAGCTTGAATCTGAAAGTCCAACAAAATCCCCTAGAAAGCCAGAGTCAGACAATATAAGTGACATTTTAGGTTTTTAAATTTTAGGTAGGTCATTGTGAAGTGAATACCATGTAATTAAGAAGGAATATACTAAATGATTGCTAAATTGCAACCAATTAGGAATGAACGAATTGGATAGTGCTAAAAACGTCATGTAATCTCATTTGGTGATCATTTGCATTGTGAACAACCTGCAGAAATTGTATATGTCGAAATAATACTACCTTTTTTAGTATCAATTATATTGTCAAATGTAACATAAAGAGGAAGTCTTATTTGTAAAAGGTCAAAAAAGAAATGTTTATATTTTTATTTATCTTTTATTGTACCAAATATTTGTGTCGTATGTTGAAAGGTCGAAATTTATTTTTGGACCATAACAACATTCAATTAAAAAAATGTTTTTTAAAAAAAACTTTCATAAAATCAAAACACAAAAAACCAAGCGAGGATATTTTCTTCTAATAGTGTTTGAACATTTTAAGACTTGTGCACATTTTTGAACATTCCTGTGCAATTTGTATGGTTATGCAAAGCCAATTGAATTATATTTGATTTCAATTTAATATGCTAATTTTTTGTGACGTCCCATCCCATTGTGTATGTTAATGAGTTCAACCACTTTTTTTTAGGACTGGACCCCTGGTCACATATGCTAGTATATAGGCCTACATGGAGATATGCATATTCATGATCAGAAAGGAATGGGATAATTGCTGAACACAGGTACAATTTTCATACACTCATAACTTTTGCAGCGAATGTTGAGGCCAGGGCAGACACCATGCCACTTCTTTCGCAGCATGTAGAATACAAAATGAGTTTTGTGGCACCATTGTTTTACCGTTAGTACCTCAGTCAGCTTTCACAGTGCATTTGACAATACCTGCATGCAACTGTTCCAGCTGTGGCATCTCCACTTTTTTTAGAGCTATTTGACACCAAGTACTGTGGTGACAAAAGTGGATCGATTTTCTTTGCAGTATCCTGGAATTCAATAAGTGGCTATTCTCTGCCTTGGATAGCAGTATGGCTATCCCATGCAACCCCCGGAGCACGACTGTTATGTTATATCTCTCACTTCCTGTATGTGAGTGCTCAGTAATATGCATCTTTCTCATGTGTTTTACTGACAAGACCATATTGTGTCCTGTGATATAAAGCTTTGGGGGACCAGTCTTCTCTTTTCCTGAACTCTCCTCTGATCGCTCAATCAACATTTCCAGCAGTCTCTCTGCCATTAATTATTGGATGGCTTTGCAGTCTCCGATGTTAATCTCTACCAAAACAGAGGCGCTCTTCTTTCATGCAAAAATTCTCTCTCATCTCTTCCTCCACCTATCCAGTTCCCACCTGAAAATCACCCCTACTCTTTGTCAGCTAGAAACATCAGCGTCATCTATAACCCTTCTAAATCTTTCTCTACTTTCATCTCCAAATCTGGAACAGCAGCTCGCTTCAAACTCCTGAATATTAGGAAAATCAGGCACCTTCTTCCTTTCAACACTGCCAAGCATCTCTTAACTACTCGTCTTATCTAAACTGGATAACTGTGCGAGCATCGTCTTTGCTCCTTGTGCTACCTCTCACATCCGCTCTTTCTCTCTTCTTGCTCCACTTAAATGGAATTCCTTTCCCCTGGATATCCGAGAAACAGTCCACAGAGATGTATTCAAAACCAAACTAAAAGCCTATCTCACCGTCTCTGTGTTACCGTCTTAATCTACCTCTCATCTGCCTGCTAGCAAAAAATATTCCCTCACCTCCTACCTACTTCTGCCCCTCACTTCCTCGACTCTAGCACTTCACCCATCATGGTCACACCACAAGCACAGCTGCTGTACCGCCTATCTGCTCCTAAGAATGTCCAATGTTGGTGTGAGAAACTCACTACTTCCTGTCAGATCTGATTTATTATCTATTGTGTGTTCTTTTGTGATCAAAAGAGCATTGTTTCTCCTGTATGTAAATAAATAAATGAATACAAATAAATAAATAAAAACCTGTGTTTAGTAGTCATGCATGGGCCTTTAAATAATTGTGACTAATACATTATTCGTGTGTGTACTTCATCACTTTTATTGGACTAATTGTATCTGTGAAATGAAATGACCTTAGTAGGATTTGGGATTCAGTTTGTTTATCAGATAAATATCCTGCAGGTGTCATGAAGGATGCACAGGCAATGTTTATCATCAATTGTGTCTCATTACGTTGTTTCATATTTCAGCTCTTTCTAGCATGTCTCAGCGTAGGGGCTTAGTTCTGGCTCATGTATCGTGTTGTTTCATTGTGTTTTTTTGAGCATGTTTGTGCTTAAATGCACATTAAAACACATTAATTGGTCGGACAATTTTTGCCCATAATAAAATATTGATGCATCCATAGAGGTAGTCTGTTTCCTGAGGTATTCATGGCAGTGATGTGATAGGCATGCATACCTGTGGTAACTGATATGCATCTTCTGCCTCCTTCATTTGACTGAATGCTTTAATTTCCATTGGTTTGCATGTGTATACTGACAATGTGTCTTTCTCTGAAACTACAGTTGTTTTCCAAGCAAGCTTCCTATTTGGTGGTTTAGCTAAATTGTATTTTAACATGAATTGTGTCTGGTATATTAGACTTCCATGTTCTTATCTTTAACTTCAGGTACTCATTATCATTTGTAAAACATTGCATCACTTCCCATAGTAAATACTATCATAATCATAGGGATGGTTATTTTGAGCTGAAAGGGCCAGCAGTGAGGCTGGGTTGCCATTCTTCCTTCTCCTGCATTTTTTGTAGTTATAGCCACTGCCCTTTATGATGAAGTCCCATATCTGAAGGTATGTAGTAGGACTGGGATGACCTAGGGGGTCATGAGCTATGACCCATTTTATGATACACTCCTCGGTGGGAGTTTAGCGACGATCCATTATACTGCCAACTTCATCTCCAGCATCCTGTGTATTGCCCATCCGAAGAACCACAACTTACTCTTCCAAACAATAATTAGTTGGCTTGGAAGAGTGACAAATCCCAAGAGTACTCCCAAGGAGCCAATTGGTATGACGTTCAAGGAACATGCACTAGAAAAGTTAGGGTAATAGAACGAGAGAGAAATAGGGGCAAGAGTCATCGCGTAGTCTCTGGCTTGCACACAGGCTCCATTGGGTAGTCCTAGAGCTAACGGTGCCAGGAAGGGACCCTTCTCTGCGGATGGAGAGCCTGACCAAATTCATTCATTCTGCCAGCCCTGACAGCCCACAGCACATTTCTCATTAAGACACATTTGAATATAAGCAGCAATTTGCTGTGAAGGCCGTGACGGTTCCTGGCATCATCAATCACAATTTCAGTTTGCATACTCAGTCTGCTAATGTTGGATTGCACTGTACAAGTCAAGACATTATTACTAAATCAATTTCGGAAGGAAAGACGACTTCATCACTGTCTGGTGGTGGAGACTACTCCAATGCAGAGCCTAAATTCAAGATGATGCCCACCCTTGAACTCACCATGTCTAGGTGAGACATGCCGGGACCCATTACAAAATTTAAAACAGATGCACGTTTTGCAGATCCATGATTATGAGTGCTTGTCGCAGTGGTCACACACTTGAAATTCTGCACGCTGACCTGCAGCAGAATAAAAGATGGTGAGGGATATAGGGGGAGGTGGGAGTCATTGCACGCAGAGAGGAACAGGGGTGGGGAATGTGAAGAGAATGTTAAGGAGGAGTAACAGTGGAACATCAAGGAGGAAAAGGGGAGTAAGTTGAGACTTGTAGGTGAGCAGAACCAGAAGTGGAACATCAAAAAGCAAAATGAGAGGAAATATTTGAAAGCAAATGAGGAGGATGAGCAGCAGGTAAGATATGTGGAGGGGGAATGGTGAATAATTTAGAAGGAGTAGTAGGGGACAGAGTGGAGACTTGAGTTGGAAGAGGCGCTCAGTGCTGAGGAGGTGGAGGAACAATGAAAAATTGAGGATTAGAAGTGCATTAAGAAAGAGGAGGGGGGAACCGTTGAGCCCTGAGACAAAAAAGAAAGAATCAAAGGCAGGACAGGCAAAAAAAAAGAGGGGTTGACAGGGGTCTAGAATGAATAGTTTTGAACGTGTCAGAAAATTGAGGAGAAGAGAAAGAGAAAACCAGCAGGGGAGAGCAGAGGTGAAGACCAGGAAGGGGGAACTGTGAGAAACCTGAGGGTGTTCTCCCAAGTAGACCTCGGAAGTCCCTTATTCAGACGGCCAGGGGAGGGCAGGCACTCTTAGATCCCATCCCTGCGGGTCGACGAGTGAGGAAGGATCGCCTGGGTAGGGGAGCCCGAGGTTGTGCTTGGGGAAAAGCCACAGATGAGACACAGTATTATGCAGAGGAAGAAGGAGAGGAGAAAGGGATCTTTGATACCTTTGTAGGTTGTACCACAGCTATCTCCCTTCCTCCCAATGACTGTCCCCACCACCCATTCACCTCTGGTAAACCACTTACAAGACCAAAACCCATCACAGTAGGAAACCACCTCTCTCGGAATCCTTGTTTTCCTGTTGCCCACCAGAATACTCCCAGTCATTCTTCTCCAGGTCCCTCTGATAATTCATTCCTAAACACCCAATCTATCCTGACAAAACACTACCGGTCTCACAATCCTCTCTGTTCAGTTTCCAATCCTGGCTATCCCTGTTTGCTTCCTAAACCCTATCAACCCCATCCTTCGGGTTATCATTTTCCAAATTCCCAGTCGAATCTGACCAACAACTACTGTTCCCATAAACCCTCTCACATATTTCACAAACCCTACAAAAACACCCTTCCGAGATTATCCAAACCCCTATAACAAGAACTACAATTCCATATAACACCTTTTTCCCTTCTGACCCTGTAGGACATTTGGAAACTTTACCACCGTACTTCTTTAACACAAACACCGTCCCATACAGTAAAAGACAACAGACTCTTTCTAAAGCAGTTTACCTGACATGTTCCATCCCAAGGGCCAGGCAGAGTCAGGCAATTGACCTGAATCACACACACCTGGTAACCTTTTCCTTTCCCCACAGGGATAAAAGGTGGAACACAAGAGCGCAATACAAGCAAGGCAGACTGCACGATGTGAGTGGTAACTCAGCATAGCAGCTCAAGAGGTGGAAAAAGACGGCGCAGATCGCGAGGGTGACAAGGAGAGACATGACATTGCCCTTTCCGACCAAGGACGGTGAAACCTCAGTTGAGGGAATCCTAAGTCTGCGAACAATAGCCAGCGTGTGTTGCAGCAGATGTCTATGGTACATGAGACCCTCATCCGCTGATAACCAAGCTGGGGAGAGATGTGGGTCTCTGTGGTACTAATCTTGACTCGAAGTAGATTCATCATTTCCGTTGAGTCAAGGGAAGAGTCAATAAGAAACTGGACTGTGTTGAACGCTAATTTGAACTTTTGAAGAAGCATAAAGAAGCTATTGATAAAAGAGTGGGAAAACCAGCAACAGAAGGGTCCACCACCACTTGGGTGCTCATGCAGGAAACTCTGGGTGATTACCCGAAGGTAGAAACTACCGTAACCAGAAGGCATTGTGAAGAGGCAAAAGGAGGTCAAAGTGGTCCTACAGGGGTCTTGTGAAATCATCTGTACCGTCGAAGGTCTTTGACCGACAGATGATTACAAAGCTAAGGGAATTGAATCCCACTTGGTAAAATGAGCGCATGAATAATGTATTGTAAAGGTTGGTGTAATGGCCCAGAAGAAAATACAGGCATCCAGGTGTCCCTCTCATTAAATAACAAAGTGTTAATGAAGAACACAAAACAAACACAGGGTCGGCTTGGAACGAACTAACAAGAGCGGATACAAGCAACCTCGCGGAATGGTGGTGCCGCAAAGTGGGAATGGAACAAGTGCCCAACTAGAGCCAACCAGACGTGGTGACAGGAGCTGCAGGAGGCTTGTGGGCTTACGAGGACTAAAAGGAGAAGGTTATCCAGAGGTCCTTACTGCATCCCCTGTACAAGGAAAAGGAGAAGAACCCTCCTTAAGACAGAAGAAAAACCGGAAGAAGCTTTTTGTTGAAAACCTTTAACTCATTTTGGACATTCCCTTCCTGGTACTATTGTAGTGAGTCAAATAAAGACAGCAAAGTCCAGCCTGCCTGCCTCTTTGTCACATAAATTTGGTGGTAGCGGTGGGATTCCAAATAGGCCATGGAAGCAATCATTAAGGCGTTGGCAGACGGACAGCAACAGCTGCAGCAACTAGTTCAGGTCCATAGTCCCAACCCCAACAGACAGCCCCAGTGCTTTGATTGTGGAGAATGGGGGCACATTGCCTGGCACATTGCCCGGTTTCGCCCTAGAAAACCAAAGTCCGAGCCAATGGAAATCGATGCATCCAAAATCATGAATTCTGAAGAAGACGGGAGCCCTACATGGAGGTCCGAGTAAATGGGATTCCAAGGCAAGGTCTTTTCGATAGTGGAAGCAAACAGACTACCATCCGACCAGAAGTAAGTGTATCGGGGGTGAGGGAGTATCACGTAATTTCCAGTAAAATATGTGCATGGGGATACCAAAACATACCCATCCAAACAGCTTACTGTAGAAGTCAACAGAGTTAGTACACCTATGGAGGTAGCCACTATGCTACATCTACCAGCCCCAGTGTTAATAGGAACACATCTACCCAACTGCAAAAACTGTGTTACAGATACAAAGTGGTTAACAATGGCCCCTTTTGCCTATACTGACAATGTAGAGGACAGAATGCGGGTACCAAAGAAGACTAGGAGAGAAGTATGGGATGAGAAAAAGAAGTGCTTGGAAAGATTCAGTGGCCTTGTGAACTGGATTCCAGAGGATTAAAAAGTGTCCTTTAGAAGTGAAACACTAACAGACCCGACTTTAAGGAACGTCTGGGAACAAGCAGTGGATGATACCAAAAATCCCAAGGACTACCCCAGGTTCAAATTATTCAACGGCCTTATCTATAGAGTCACCAAGGATCAGAATTCACAGGAGGTAGAACAATTGCTGGTACCTGCCAGTTTCAGATCCTCCATAGTCGAACTGGCTCATGACAACCGGACAGGAGGACATATGGCCCGAGACAAAACTCTAGAGAAAATTCTGAAGAGGTTTTATTGGCCAGGAGTGTATAAGGAAGTGGCTAAGTATTGCGAGGAATGCCCAATCTGCCAGAAGACAAACCCAATAAAACCACCTTGCGCACCTTTAAACCCCTTGCCTTTTAATAATGGAACCATTCTTCCGGATTGGAATGGATTTAGTGGGACCTTTGGAGCCCAGTAGTCATGGACACCAGTATCTTTTGGTAGTAGTGGACTATGCCACAAGGTATCCAGAGGCTTTTCCCATGAGGGGTACCAGTGCGGGGCAAGTATGTAACCAGTTGGTACCGTTCTTTGCAAAAGTAGGAATTCCGTCAGAGATAGTGACAGATCAAGGCCGGAATTTTGTTTCAGGAGTAATGCCCAGAGTATGCCAGCAGTTGAAAATCAAACAGATACGCACTTCCATTTATCATCCCCAAACAGATGGATTGGTAGAGCGCTACAACAAGACCATCAAACTGATGCTCAAGAAAGTGACGGCCCCTACAGGAAAGGACTTGGACAGAGCAGTACCATGGGTACTCATGGTACTAAGAGACACTGCGCAATCATCAACGGGGTTTTCTCCTTTCGAGTTATTGTTTGGACAATGGCCTAGAACAGTCTTAGACATTGCCAAAAGTGAATGGGAAGAGCTAGAAGAAACCACGACCCTCACAGACTATGTGATAGAACTAAGGTCCAGTCTGTCTAAGCTGAGGGAGTTGGCCAGAGACAATCTAGGAAGATCTAAAATGGCGCAAGAAAAATTCTACAATAGGAAAACCAGAGTACGCAACTTCAAAGTCAGGGACAGAGTATTTTCTAATTTTTTTAATTTTGGTTGGTTAATTAACCTTTCAAAACAAACATTTTATAGATACAAAAGGATAAAAAAGATGAATAAGTAAAAAGTTGTCACATGACATGATCACATCACATTATAGCAGTAATATACATATCAAACAACATTCTATAAAAAAAACAATGAAAAAACATTCATTTCAATGTGACAGTGTTTCCTGAGATATACACCAATCTCGTTCTCTTTAATAGACCCACGCATACTGCTTTACATCCTATGATACTTATGGTATCTAAGTTTCAATCAATTAGAGTTGAAGGGGTAGCATTAGGGCAAGCTAGTTCTCCAAACACGTTGTATAAAGAGCTGTATTTAAAAATGGCATGGTTGCTATTCTTACTGCAATTTTCGATGTAGCAAATAGCTTGTGCCATAGTTCATCATTTGACCGAGTTATATGGTGACATCGTATTAGTTTATTAGCAAACAACTTCTCTCTGCTTTTCCAAGGAAACACACTCAATTAATATATGTCTTAGAGTTTCTTCGGTTTCTGGTATTTTGCAGAATCGACAGATCGAATTTTCCACTTGAATAAGACCTCTTCTCAATAATATTTGGTTAGTCGGCCATAAATTCAAACAAAACCGTAATATCTGATTTCTTAAATTAAAAGAAGGACATTTTAATAAGTAATCAGCAGCCTGTCGAAATGTTTTATGTCCAAAGAGTGCTCTATCAAAGTCTTTCAGTTGCAGACATCATTGTTGAGTAATGTGCCAATCCAATTGATGCAATTTGAGTTTTGCTTTGTTAGGGTTATTAAGCAAAATATCCAACGAGATGTTAGCTTTACTCATATCTGATATTACAGCAGTTCTCCATTTCGAAGGGAAAGGATGCTCAGATCGCAATAAGTAGTTTGCCAATACTCTGAGCACATTCTTATTAGCTAGACCTAATACACACTTTCGAAAAAGACAACATCTCTTCCAAGCTACTTGTATATGTATAGATAAATTACCTAGCTCAAAACGGAGAAGAGCAATTGGAGTTGAGTTCGGAAGATTCATTACCGTTTTCCAAAACTTTGCTTCTAATTATTCCAATAGCTGGAGTTTTGGGGAAGCCAAGCCTCAGCCCCATATGTAATAATGGGTACTACTTTATGTTGGTAAAATTTAAGGATGTGTGCACATGAAAATTTACCATACTTATACTGAAGAATCTTCGCTTGTGAGATTAGAGTAGTCAGTTTGCCATTTATGTTATTTAGCTGAGGTTTGTTCGCAATGGAATTACTGAATGTGACTCCAAGATATTTATATTCATTGACTATAGTCAGTTTTCGCTTTTTCAGAAACCAGTTATAATGCTTTCTTTGTCTCTTTTGACTTTTACCCAATTCCATGATTTGAGTTTTCTCCAGATTTAAGGTTAGATTGTTTTTAACAACATACTGGTCTAATTTATCAAGCATGTTTTGCAGACCACTCGGCGTCTGCGATATGAGGACGAGGTCATCTGCATATAGAAGCCATGCAATGACCTGGTTTCCGAGTTTTGGTGCATCATGCATTACTTCCACGAGATCAATTTCTAAGTGGAATATGAACAAGTTAAATAAAGTAGACGCTAGTATGCAGCCTTGTTACAGGCCGCGTTTAGTGTGAATATCTTCAGATAATAACCCGTCCAAGTTCAATTTTACCTGCATAGAGGTGTTTGAGTGAAGTAAATATATTGAAGAGACTAGAGAAGATGGACAACCAAATCTTGTTAGTTTTTGGAAAAGTAAGTGTCGATCTACCGATTCAAAAGCAACTCGAAAGTCTACATATGCGAAATAAAGAGGTTGTTTTTTTGACGCATAGAGCACTTTAATCGCGTTGAGTGTCATGATGTTGATGGCAGTGCCAAGGCCTGCAACAAATCCAGTTTGGAAAGGATCACGACGGTTCTCATTAAGTGCCCAAATATTGAGATCTCTTAATACAATTCTACTGTAGATCTTCCCCGGGGCGTCAAGAAGAGATATCGGATGATAACTAGCCGGATCCGTTCGGTCTCCTTTTTTATATATTGGCACTGTTATAGCTCTGCACCATGATGGCGGAATACTTTGTTTTATTTGTATTGCTTGAAAAAACGCATATAGAATGGAAGCCCACAATACCGGATTCTGTTTCAGAACGAAATTTGATAAGCCATCAAGGCCAGGCGCTCTTGAAGAGCTGGCCTTATTTATATAGAATAGCACATCTTCTAGGTCGAATTTGATCGTGAAAGCAGTTTTAGCCAAATCATAAGATAGTTGTGCATTACTGTTTTGTGGAGAAGCATAAATATTTGTGAAATAACTAACCCAACTCTTTTCAGATATACCATTGAGTTGTGATACAACTGTGGGCGTGCTGAGCCCACATTTATCAGCTTCCAAATTTGAGATGATTGTTCATTCTTAATTGCTTGAAGCCACTGTTCGCCATCATTTTGGTGCATTACTGCCTTATGCGCACGCATCCAATTTTTGTACTTTTTCTTTAACCTGCGTAAGGACAGCTCACGATATTGCACCGGAAGCAATAAAATCTGCTTTTTTGCTTCCGGAATACCATTTTTCTGAGTCTAACAGATTGATCAAATATATGGGTGTGTGGGATACTGGGCTTATTGGCACCAGATACAGAAGGGAATGCAAATAAATGTATTTTATCAGTATACTCAGGAGGAGCAAAACCCCTCTCTAGAAGATGTTGATCTTCTACTAAGCTACACGCAAAAGCTTCTAGCGCAGGGCTAGTCCAATGTAGTCTATTTTGTTGAGGATTTATAACTAGATTCCTCAATATTTTTTGTTGCGTCCGAGAATCATGGGAAGAGTGGATCACAAATTCGGCCATCAGCATCAAATGATCACTAGAGATAGTTGGCAATACAGAAAACTTGGTGATTTTAGCAAATAGTCCTCTATCTATATATATATAATCAATCGTTGCCCTTTGAGATCCACTTATCCAAGTGCGAGATGGAGGAGTATCAGACTCCAATGCTCCATTTAGCATTATTAAATCCCATGTCTGAACAAACTCAAGCCACTGAGTGACCCGCTCCGAATTTCTCTTTTTCCCTGCTGCCAAAAGATGAATATTCAAGTCGCCAGCTAGAATCACATGGTCAATATTTGGAGTAATGATGATTTCCTCCATAAGTAAATTCAAATCTTTTAAAAAGGTATCGGTTACAATTGCTATTGGGTTCCAGTACATGTTAATTATTGCATTGTATTAGTATTGTTGAGCATTGTAAAAAGGAATTCGGAGAGGGCCAGTCAGCTATATTGTTTGTAGTGGCAATATTAGAGATGGTAGCAAGGCCAGACATCGGTCTTCCTTTTTGACCTTTTATAGCAGGAAGTAAGTGAACATAATGATTATCCAATGAAAGAGGGACACTTAACCAAGTTTCCTGCAATAGCACTAAATCAAAACTTTGGAGCGAGCAATTGGAATTGTTAAGTAAGTGTTTATGTCCTCTGATATTCCAACTCACAATGGCTATTTTATGAGTTAGAGGACACGAATCAACAGGTTCTAGTTAGGTTTTCTTACAATTACATGCTAAGGCCAAAGTACGTTCAGTGTAATCCCCTTGTATTCCAGGCTGTTGTAAAGACTCATTAGGACAGCTCTCTATTGTGGTAGGGATTAATATGAATCCAAGGTCATATAGAGCAGATCTTGCAGACCAGATTGTATTGTAAATAATACGAGACTTTATCTACAGACAAGATACAGTCGGATCATTGTCATCAGGGGATTCAACCTGCTGAATATCTCCTGAGGATACATCTTCTAAACTGGAAATATCAGAGAATAGCTGTAAGATACTCATTAGGTTCATAGTGTAAGAAGGAAAAGAGCCACCACGGCAACTAAGGAATAGTGAGTACATTTGGGGCGACTTTAGGTTCTTAGCGCTCGTCTTTGGGCTTGCCTCTTTTTTGTTGGATTTGGTATCTCTATGCAAACTGCAGTTCTTTTCTTCTATTGGCAGTTTAAAAGATACATTCTTCGAGACCATTTTCTCATCAGGAACACTTAATGAGTCAGGTTTGTTGATGAACAGGGTTTTCAAAGAGGATTTAAGTATCTTCTGTTCGGCAGTTAAGGCTACTAAGCAATCTTTAATTGGGCTTAGAATATTATTTTGGAGATTATCCTGTGTATCAGGTAAAGGAGATTTTTCAGGCAATTTTCCATTTGTAACCTTAATTTTATTCCTAGATGGTAAACCCATCAAATTTGTTTTTGTTTCATTACCCAGACCTAGCTTGTGCTCAATTGAAGAAGTCAGTTGAGCTAGCGGGTGAATCACACTCGGCGCTGGGTGGAATTGACTCATATACTCGTCCACAGCTTCCCTAAGATCTTGTCTGTTAAGTGTAGATTCATATTTTTCACCATTGCTCACTGCTTTACTTTTAAGAGTCGGAGCTGGTTGAGTTTCTAACATCTGTCAAGGGTTTTGACCCATGTTGAATCAATAGACTGGGTAGATGTGGGGATGAGATGTCGCCGCCCATTATTCTATCCCAGAACAAACTAAACCAATAGACTGGATGGATGTGGGGATGAGCTGTCGCCGCCCACATTCACGCAAGAATCCAGGAGAACTGCGCAGTTTGCGCACACCAAATGGTCACCTAATCTGCCACCCACCAGTGCAAAGAAAGGTGGTTCTGTTCAAAATCTGTTTTTTATGTCAAAAAGTTGCTAAAATCATGGGCACAAGACCACTCTAAAGATACAACCTTCTTGTGGGGGGTTCCACATCACCACTCTACTGTAAGGATGCCATGTTAAGCAAGGGTCCTATACTATCAAGCAAAAGACCACTCTATTGAAATGCATTAATTCAAGACAGATCCCAAAAATGGGTGCAGTACCAGCTTTGTCCACAAACCGGCGCTAGCGGTCTAAACTCTGACAGTAGGACTCTATCTCAGGAGTGCAAGAGTATCCAGCCTAACTGGGACTTCAAAGCCTGCTGGTTAATCAAAAATCTTAGCCACCTGCTGTTCCCAGAGGCCAAGAGGCTGAGAACTCTTAACACCCCAGAGACTCACAACAGGAGGCAGGATATCACATGGCCCTTCTGAGTGAGAGGGAGGGGTTTTCCCCTTCAGCCTGGAGGAGAGGGACAATAGCCCCTTTCAGTTGAATGGGGTATGTTAATTTTGAATGTTGACTGTAAACAGAGCTCTGCCTGGGAGCAGAGGCATGTGATCCCTGACCCACCCAGCTTCAAGGGGCGGGCCAGACTTGAGTGTGGATTCCTATTGCAGCAAATATATATTTTATAGAAACATTGATAACTTATTGTAACCAAATGACAGGAATGTACAACTTTGAGATTCTTAGTATGAAAAATGCCCTCACGATTTGAGTCCAAACTCCAATTTCTACGGTGTTCTAGGACCAAACTCCGCTATTTATTGATATTACAGACACCGGGTTTATGCTAGAAACCTAGTAAATAGCTGGAATGTGTGTAGAAGGAGGGTGTACATTTGTGTAATTTTTGATGAAAATCCAATATTGCAAAACCAATCAAAAAGCGCAAAATGTTGTCATTTTTTAATGCAAGCCCCCAGGAAGATCAGAGTCGGACAAGCATGGACCATAAGGAATATATAATGTGTACATGTAATTTCAACAAATTGTGTATCTGGGAAATATGTATTTGGATCAGGAATAGATTTGTGTGCACATTGACAAGGGTAGTGTCTTTCTGTAAGCCATAAAGATGACACACAACCCAGCTCCCCAATCAAGGGAGAGGGGAGAACTGGGCCAATGACAAGTGAGAGGGGCAGGCTTAGCTAGGCCCAGGGACACACCCATTTTCAAAACACATAAAAAGTGCCACTGGAACCCAGGTAGGGACATTCAATTCCATTTGCTTGCGGAGCACGCTGACCGACGACTTCACATCCAGAGATCCAGACTTCAAATCCATCAATCTCCAGAGACCAGAAATTAACTCCAGAATTTGTAGCAGAGAGGCCTGAATCCACAAGCTGAATCCTCTTCAGCAACCCTCAGAACCAACCAAACTATTCAACAGCCGGGCGAGCTGTTTGAATTCTTTGCCAAGAACTTTTGCCAGAACCAGAGGTCTAGACCGCTGTGCAGTGCCGCTATCAGACCCACACCAGATCGCTGTGAAGTGCTGTACGCAGAACCAGTCCAAGTGGCGAGAGGACTGCAGCCAATCCTGACCCGATTCGTGACGAGGCCCATTCCTGTCCAAAATCTAGTGTGAGTACCCAGCTAGCACTGTGCCAAAACCAATCTCTTAGTGTAAAATAATCTAATTAAAACTGTTTTAACCTATTTAGAACTACCACATAGGAATCGTGTGTGTCATTCTGTCCTTTTTAAAGCTGAAAACTGTCACCTGTCATTTTGAACTTTTAAATTTCAAATCTGAAAAACTACCTTCACAAAATCGTTCGTATCTCCGGAACCGTTTGTGCTAGGAGCTAATTTTTTTAAAGCTAAGATTCTAAGATTCTAGGCTTTCCAACGAACCTAGAACCGACTTGCTACTCCTTATAGGGCCTCCATAATTACGCTTGACGCACGCGATTAAATTTGCTGCGATTTGACATTTTGCACAATTTCAGCGGCGTGTAAAAATCAGCAGCTCCTTGCTTTCCTTTGCTAAAATTCATTTTAACCTGCTAGTTACTCATAGAGCATTGCTAAAGTGAGCCTGAACTAATACCAACTAGCTATCACTCACCCTGAACCTCTACAGGGAATTAAAATCAATTTTAGCATCATTTCACTTCATTGCCACCACATTCAAAGCATTTTGGGCCTGTGTTTTAAAATCATACCTGTTTTTCTCTAAGATTGCAATAAGGGGGGGGGAGTGAATTGTCAAGGAAAAGTGATTACGTTGTCTTTTGTTGAAGCCATATCCAGTTATTTTCTGTACTGCATTTCATTCATCATTGCATTGTCCTTGAAGCCATAAAGGCATTCTCTACCACCTTATTTTTCTTTTCCTATTCATAAGTAACCAAGAACTGTGCTACTGTAGGATTACCTATTGCTGATTACTGCTCATATTCACAAGCGTGCTATCCATTATCAATTTATTTATAGAAGTGTGATAGATATATATATATATATATATATATATATATATATATATATATATATTGTTTAATTTTTCAAATAAACCTTTTAAATTTGCAAAACAAATCTACTTCTTGGCTCAGTGGGGTCAGGGGGATTCTAAGAGAGGGGTGTTATACAAGGGTTCATCATCCAGATTATAACTTGCTTTAAAAATATATAAATAAAGGCTTCCCTTGGGCATCCCAGACAAGGCACTGACTTAGTGGGTTTGCTTGATTGGAGTCACTTACACATCAAACTCTCTTGACTATTTTCCATGCCCTCTACAACCTGTACCAACTTATCTAATGGAGAGTGTGTTACGTCATTCCTTTCTCTTTCTAGGGTTTGATTTAGATATTTTTTGGATATGGCATTAGCTGCCAATGTGGAACATTTCACTGGCTTGGACAGTGATTTAAAAAACAGTCTTGTTTGTCCACTCACAATCACACCCTTGGATTTTTGATTTTCAGATTTCTTTATGTTGATCCTAAATTCGGATTTCTGGATTATGGGATTTTTCACGAAAATTGTATACGCTTCTTTGCTAGATTTGGCATTTTTTAACTTGGGCAAGACCACATCATGTGCCTTAATCGCCGCATCAACAACATTCGACTGTGGAACCTCGTTATGGCAGCCGCATCCAGAGCTACTTCACGTATAATACCCTCCACACATGGGACCGCAGACTTTGAGCATTGTGAGTTTTCACCTGCTGTCTGTAATTCCAGCCGCAGATCTAGTTGTTCAGTTAATCTTTTGTACCTTAATGAAATCTCTACAAATTGCTTTGACAAAAGTGCCAAATCTCTATCATCAGACACTTGTCTCTGAGCCAAGAAATCACCACGTGTTTTTGCCAACTTGCAATACTTTCTAAATTAGTATGAATTAGATTTACTTTACTTTGGCAAGTGACATTAATGCCGTATTCATGATTTCAAATGTTATCAGAGAGGGTTCTTTAAATTGGGAGCCCATAATTACAGCCGAATCATTTCTAGTTGGTCTCCTAGGGGTTGGAGGGATATAAGATATAGAAGATTCAGATTCTGAAATATTCCTATTCTGAAACAATGCCAGCGATTTTGACAGATCGGATTCACCTTCCTTGGCTGAGAAACAAGAATGCGATGATTCCAAATCAATAACCGCATCATCTATTACAATATCTGATTTTGACTTATTCAACATTGATGCAACAATTCCAGAACGAGCATTTTGTAGGATCATGGTATCCGACAAGGAAATGTTACATAGTTGTTTAGCAACCTCATTACCATCATTCACAACCAGTACAGTCGGTGAGCTCATTAAAGGTTGCTGTGCTACTGCAACATCTTGACTATTCGAAAGAGGTTGTGCCTCTGCATTCGAAACACTTAGATTTACCAGTTCTGCCATTCGTGTCAGAGGACCGGGAGCACGCAATGCAGCAAACCCAAAATTTTGAAGAGTGCACTCTTCACACAAGGTTGTGCCATTTTTGGCATAGATGCAAGGCTATCTTTTGAAGTAGAGTCAAAAAGGGCACGTAGCCTTTCAGGACAGGGCATGTCCATGCACAGAGTAAACATCTGAACTCCTTAAATCCACACACTATCTCAGAGTGGGCCAATACTAGGGCTAAGATTCCACCAACACTAGTATACTGTTTAAGCTAACATTTCCAAGACTGTGAAAAGGGTTACAAAATATTTTCACTCTGCTATGCAATCCGCGACGCCGCAGCGAAGCGGCAAAGCAAGACTTACCGGGGCTTCACGGGTGCGTGCGCGCGGTGCGCGCGCAACCACGTATTTATGGCCCCTCCAAGAGAAGTATAGCAGAGTGCCTAAGACAAGCAGAAAAAAGTTATTTTAGCATATATTTATGCTAGTAGTAAAAATTGTCACGCTTCCTTAAGCATGTCTTCACCTGCTTGAAGATGTCGTTCGCTCACAATCAACAAAAGCGCTGAGACAGGATCGATCCACAGGAGTCTCCCGCGGCAAAGCGGGACTTACCGGGGCTTCACGGGCGCGCAGAGTATTGGTGTTGTTACTCACTAGCCAAAACAAGATTTTGGCTCAATGGAGAGGTCCCTACAAGGTAACCTCGGTCTTAGGGCCGGTAAATTACATGGTGGAGCAGCCGGATCAGAGACAGTAAAAACAGAATTGCCACATAAATCTAGTTAAGGAGTTTAAGGCACCCGACAATGGTCCTACGCACGTCCACGTAGCCACAATAGAAGAACAGGAACCAGCCTTCTGTACAGTCCAGTGGGGCTCCCAACTCAACCCAGTAGAGAGAAGGGAACTGAAAGACCATCTCCTTCACCTGAGAAGTGTGTTCTCTTTCTATCCAGGAAAGACCTCCTTGGTGGAGCATAAAATAGAGACAGACCCAGGACAAACAGTACAAATCCATCCATACCGTCTTCCAGAGTCTAAAAGAACAGCAGTGCAGGCGGAAGTGGAGGAAATGCTGTGGCTAGGAGTAATAGAACTCTCCTGCAGTCACTGGTCCTCTCCTATTGTACTCGTCCCAAAGCCTGATGGTAGTACTCGGTTTTGCATGGATTTTAGGAAGCTGAATTCTATCTCAACATACCAAGCATACCCCATGCCACGCATCGACAAACGCATCAAACAATTGGGCTCTGTTCGATTCATTAGCACCATTGACCTGACGAAAGGGTACTGGCAAATTCCCCTGAGACAAGAAGATCAAATAAAAACAGCTTAAGCAACCCCTTCTGGTCTATACCAATTTACGGTGCTGCCGCTCAGATTGCATGGGGCCCCTGCTACTTTTCAATCATTGATGAATCAAGTACTAGCACCACACAGTCAATACAGTTCAGCCTACCTGGATGATATAATTGTTTACAGCAAAACCTGGAAAGAGCACCTGGAACACCTCAAAGCGGTAATAACATCGCTACAGATAGCCGGACTTAAAATAAACCCCAATAAAACCATACTAGCGGCCAACCAGACAAGGTACCTAGGGTATTTAGTCGGGAACAGGGTTATTAGACCCCAATTGGACAACATAGAGGCAATTATAAAACGACCTATGCCCAGCAACAAGAAACAAGTAAGAGCTTTTCTGGGGTTCATCGGCTACTACCGGAAGTTCATTCCGCTCTTCATTGTTTGCTAGTCCTTTAACGGAAGCTCTCAAATCATCCTATACAGGAGACATTCTCAGGGACAGAAAAGCATTGAAGGCCTTCCTTGAACTTAAAAATATTATATCAGCCCATCCAGTTTTACAATGCCCTGACTTTAGGAAACAGTTTTTACTACAAACGGATGCATCAGGGTCAGGTTTGGGTGCCGTAATCTTGCAAGGTAGTGAAACGGAGTGCACCCCATGGAATTTATCAGTCGTAAGTTGTTGCCCCATGGGTTAGGCTATTCCACCATTGAGAAAGAGTCTTTGGCAATAAAATGGGATATTGAGACACTCAGGTACTACTTGGCCGGACGTCGGTTCATGGTGTTCACTGATCATGCGCCTCTTCAGTGGTTGGCTACGCGCAAAGATTCTAACCAAAGGGTTTTGAGGTGGTTCCTCACTCTACAGGAGTTTTGTTTCCAATCCATACACAAACCTGCTGCGTTTCAGTTGATTCCAGACTATCTATCCAGGAGTCTAGATCGACCCGAATGGCTCGATGCTTCTGGAGGGTATGTGTAACGGCCCGGAAGAAAACACAGGGATCCAGGTGCCCCTCTCATTAAATAATGGAGTGTTAATGGAGAACACAACAACAAACACAGGGTCGGCTGGAAGCGAACTAACAAGAGCGGATACGAGCAACCTGGAATGGAACAAGTACCCCAACTAGAGTCAACCAGACGTGGAGACATGAGCTACGGGAGGCTTGTGGGCTTACGAGGACTAAAAGGAGAAGGTTATCCAGAGGTCCTTAGTGCATCCCCTGTACAAGGAAAAGGAGAAGAACCCTGCTTAAGACAGAAGAAAAACCAGAAGAAGCTTTCTGTTGAATACCTTTGATTCATTTTGGACATTTCCTTCCTGGTACTATTGTAGTGAGTCAAATAAAGACAGCATTTACTTTACAAGTCCAGCCTACCTGCCTCTTTGTCACAGTTGGCAAGAGTGAACCCGGCAGAGGAATGCTAACTAGAAGGGTTGAAATCTAAAGCACCTTAGAATATGTTGACAAGAGTGAACCTGGCAGAGTGATGTCCATAGTGAACTGTTTGGTAAAGGTTGGCAAGAGTGAACCCGGCAGAGAGATGCTAACGGAAAGAGGCGAGGCCTGAAGTCCCTATGAACAGTGTGTTAACCGAAGTAAACCTGACCAAGGGGTGTCCACAGTGAACCATCTATAAATGTTGGCGAGAGTGAAACTGGCAGAAGGAAGTCAACAAACAGGGGTGAAGCCCGGAGAACTGTTTAACAAGGCCTTAAGATCTGTGAATGCGAGAAGTATTGGAAGACATGTGGATGTAAGAGATTTCAATCCGGCACACACCCAAGTCAAAGCCCAGCATGTGGTGCACAACTGAAACCCTTATTTATTTTTGTCTATAAGTTCAATATTCTGAACGATATACCACTCATATCACACCTTTCTCCTGGAACACCCCCGGTCACACTGAACCAGGAATCAGGCTGGTTTGCAAAGATAAATGTTTATTTATGTATTTAAAATGTAATCACAATATATTTTAATGGGTAAACGACAATCGCCAATGGGGTGACAGAACACAGAATAATATCTTTAATACACATGAATCAAGTAATGAGCACCAAAAATATATGCAGCACAGAAAATAATACTTTTGTGTTGGTTCAGATCAGATAGCACTATGGTTAGAGGTTCCCCCTGCAACACCCCTGAAACCGCAATAGGCAATGTAAAGAGTTAGGAGGAGGGAGCAGGTATTCAGGAATAGCACAATCAAACAGAATATCAGTCCCACCTTTCCCCCTCAAACACAAGAGAAAAACGGAATTGACTTTTCAGCTGTCAGAATGGCTTTAAATTGTCTGTAGAATTGACTGAGCAAAAACATCAAATGTGGTCAAAAATCCTTAAATTGTTGTAAATTCCTATGGGAGCCGCTTTGAACAGTTGCACACAATCACAAGCAATGATTTAGTCCAAAGAAAATATTTGCAAACTTAAAGTCCAAGTTGGAAGCAGTTTAGAGCTATTTCACACGTGTAAACCTTTCAGATTTTTTAAATCACTGCAAACCTTTCCTTGCGTGATTTTCGCTATAACGGGAGAATCGTACTGATTTGCCGTGCGGTTTTGGGTTCTATGGATAGCTATGGATGTTAGGTACAAGTATTTCGTTTCTATCACAAAAACTGTGGGAGTTATAAAGGTTTTAGTAAAGGTTGTTTTAGCGAGATAGGCGCGAGAATGGAAAACAGAAATGCACTTTTGAAAATGACAAATGGGTTTGCTTACACTAGAGGATGAGTATGAAAAAGCGAATACCACAGAGGAACCTTACAGTTATGTGATCTGTGTAACCCCCTTACTGAGGAAACGCGACTTCTTCAGATGAGAAAAGAGGCAGCGCAAGGATAGTTTTAACAATACTGGTTCTGAATGAAAGATAGGATGGGTTTGAGATAGTGATAAAACAATGCAAAGATACTCCTAACAATACTGGTTCTGAATGAAAGATAGGATGGGTTTGAGATAGGGATAAGACAATGCAAAGATACTCCTAACAACACTGGTTCTGAATGAAAGATAGGATGGGTTTGAGATAGGGATTAGACAATGCAAAGATACTCCTAACAATACTGGTTCTGAATGAAAGATAGGATGGGTTTGAAATAGGGATAAGACAATGCAATTATACTATGGGCCACAGTTCTTCCTATTAATACTCACAGGATCAGTTTTTAAATGGGACCGTCAGCTCTGGTCATTGGGTTGGGTCTGGTCTAGGAAAGACAGCACATCAGGCACGGTACTGGATCAGCTAGGCCGGTATCCAGATTTGCACAGGGTCTGCCCTTCTAGTGTGTGGGTATTTTGATCAGCTGGATTGCAAGTTCCTCAGGCAAGCCTAGTGGAAGCAAGCCAGAGAATTTCAGGATACTTGTTCAAAAGGCCTTCTCACACCACACAGCGCTTTTACTGGGTGAAGAGAATACATTTGAGGATTTTGGCCTTGCTGGAAATCAATAGTTCTATATTGCTGGCAAGAGTTTTGGCATCTGGATCTGGTCTAGGATATTAAAGCTGGATGTAGAATGCTGGATCAGAGTGCTACCTCCCTTTAGCCACTGGTCTCAAAATCTGATTTGGTACTAAATGTACATTTCTACATTGGTCACCTTTATACAAATCACACACCAAGATGTCATATTTTATGCAACAGCTATTCCTCAAAACCCCGCAGCGGTGGGATCTTGTCTCAACTTTCTACAGAGTTTTGCCCTTTTTGCTATGAACACAATTTCCAAATTTTATGCAACTTTCCACAAATGTGTGTGTTTAACATAGGGATGTGCGTGTACATTTTCACAATTCTAACGTTAAGACATTTTGCATAAAGCCACATGTTGCCATTCCTATCCAGAACAAGTCACACAGTTCTACCACCTCTTCACAAGTGCAACCTAAAATTTAATTAACAACTCTGTCCTTTTTATATTTTTCACCACTTTGAATAGCAAGTTATGAGTCTTTTAAAAATTGTTCTTTGTTCATGTTTAGCAACAGATGGTCTGCCCCTTTTTGTCTCCCTGCAGTCCAGGGGCATCCCCCTCCTTGTTTGTTCCTTCCAGAATCCATTTACGACCCCCTTCACACCTCCAGTTTCATGGGCTCAAGCTCTGTCATTGTTCCTTCCCTTTCCATAGACAAAAGTCTGTTCTAACCCGCAATTAACACCTCCCAGTGAGTTTCTGCTGAGAGGAAGGCCCTCCTTCTGGGTGAAACCTGCTTTTCCAGTTCTTGTGGCTCAGCCAGGCTAATTAACTTCTTAAATCCAGCAAAAACCAAATGTGTTGCATCAAACATAAATACATTTCTTTCTTATCCTTAAAATCTTTGGGATCAAAAACACAACTAAAATCTGTATTACTTTTTGGAAACAATCCTTTTTATGTTTGCTAATCCAGCAGACTTTTTAGTTTTAGGTCACTTTAAAGTTTCATCATTACTCCTCTGACAGCTGTCATTTAGGGAGCCCCGGGTACTGCACCCAGAATGTGGCATAGGCTGTCAGTTTTCAGACAATCCAGTGTTTCTGAAGAATGTTTTGCTCTTCACATTAGGACTTTGTATGTTCACAATGTTTCATTAGATACAGGAATTTTAGCACCAAGTAATATTTTGAATGTTGAGAAGTGTTGTGTTATAAACATTTTGGAGTTTTTAGCAACAGAGCAAATGTCATTTGTAGGCACATTTTTGGGTTTCACTTGCAAAGTGCTGCTTCTCTCTCTGCACTCTGTCTGCTGGTCATGGAGCCCACTGGTACATTGTCCGCAGGGTGTGCTCTATTCCACCACACATGCACCATGTGTGGCCAGCTGTGCATCCCTCTTTTTATGTGCTGAAGCACACGGTTTTTGTAGGTTTTTGTAGGTTTTTGTCGCGCACAATGGTTTTGCCGCCATTGTTGCAGTTTCTTTCATAACTGGCAGGGTGATGCCGCATAGCATAGTGGAGTGGGTCAATACATCCCACAGGGAAGTGAATTGTCCCCATTGTAATTTGGGTCCGAGCCCGGCAGAGGGAGATCCAGGGGTGGAAAGCTGTAACCCGAAGTTCATCGGAAAAGGAACTGTTTAGTTGATTTGTTGAATACGATTTGTGAAGGGTCTCCACCCGAAAGAGGGGGCCCCAGGGGTGAAGCCATCACCCAAAGTATATGTGAAACAGAACTTTGTGTTTGTTTGTTGGATACATCAGACCTCGAAGGAAAGAGACTTTTTATTGAAAAGAAACTTAACCATCGAAGAACCTGATAGCGGATACGGAACTGTCGACTCGTGCTGTGAAAGCTCCAGCGTGTGTTGTGTTCAGGAGATCCACTTTGACCCATTCTGAAAACCTGGGGAAGGGAGACTCCTGGCAATCACATCCTGACTTATTTGTAAACACTTTTTTCTATATTGAAACCCTTCCCCACACTCTTTCTGTAATTAGTTGTAAGGAATTGGCAGTAGTTTTTTTTAGTACATGCCTTTTTATTTTGACATGACGCCACAAGGACAGCCTTATTTTTCATTTGATGGTCGAAGCTTGCTCCCATTTTAGATTTAGGTTTAGATTAGGTGTTTTTCCACCCTGCATTTCCAGTTTATTAAACACCCTTGAACTGTGATCACTTATGTCTGTCTTTACTGTTGCCACCATGAGTTTCTTCCAGAACCCATAAGAAGGATGGGGGGATGCTGAATAATAGGGGCAGCAGCAGAAAGGCTTGATCAAGACTGAGGCTCCTTTAGGGGATCCTAGTATGGTGGGGGCATGAATTACCTAGGGAATTCACCAATACCCTGCTAAACAGGTGAAGCATGAGAATCCCAGAATCCAACGCAATCCTAAAGCATTGCATACCTTACCTACACCCAGATGATCTTTGGAGAAAGGGGTGGCAGTGCAACGTTTTGCTTTGGCAGAAATAAAGTATGGCTTTGTGACAAACTCTAAGAAAGCCAAGAAAGCTCTCGCTCCAGGTCAAGCATGAAATGCAGGACATTTAAAACCTCAAGAATTATGAGTGGCTATTTAAGGGGGGAAAGGAAGGACTGAGGACCACGGTCCTAATAGTAGCCTGACTAGATTTTGTGTTTCAGGAGATAAATCTATGTGACCTCAGTTGAACCTAATTCATTATGTTCTCTTATTTGTAATAAAAAACCCTTTGGAGATCATTTAACATTGAGCCATAATGTGAATGGAAGGCGTAAAATTCTTGAATAAGGCTTTAACGCCTTCCATTCACTCCACGGCTAATTTATAATAATGTGTATGTCAGAGAGGAGGGGCAGAACGCAACTTGCACTTCTGCCGCCTCCCTTCCTCTCCACCATACAAATGCTCCAGAATTTCTGCTAGCATGCATTTTCATGCCACAGCAAATACTGGAGATCCCTATGGAGTCCACCAGCATAAAGCAGGTGGATCCCATAAGGATCGATTTTACATACTGCCTGCCATGCTCGTTTGAGCAGGTAGTATGTACAACTACAATTAAACCCTCCCTGACATTCAAGCAGGTCAGGGAGGGTTTAATTGTAATTGTGAGTGTAGCTTGCCATGCGAGCATGGCAGGCAGCATGTACAATGGATCCCTTTGTGGTCTGCTTGCTTTGTGCTGGTGCATACAGCTTGCAGGCCCCCTAGGGACCTCCAGCATTTACACCGGCATGAAAATGACAAAGTAGGCAGTGTTTAGTCACTTTGCACGGCAGAGTGCAAAGTGCAGGGCAAAAGACGAGGTACACACTTGGACACCTCTTTTTGCCCTACACGCTTGTACCCCGCCTTGCAAATGATGAAAATGTGGTGTCGTGGAGCCTTTTCAGTTGCATTGCAAACGTAATACCTCCACGCTGCCATATTACACCTTTTCATTCAATTAGCTCCTTTGAGTCATATGATTGTCAGCACATTCGGTATGTATTGCTTTTTCCATTTGTCAAATTTGCAGCATCAGCCACAGATCAGTTAGTTTGATCCCATGTAGAGCGTAATCTCCCAAGAGCATGATCAACCTCTCGCGAGAGGACAGAAAGAAATTAAAAGTGCGGCACACGAAGGAGGCACGGGCTAGCGAGGGACAGCAGCGGAGCCCTAGCTCTCTGACCAGCAGGTCAAGCCCCATCTGCTGCCAACCTACTAGCCCTATGATAACCCCTCTTAGACTCTCACATAGTAACTAGAATTATCACAGTGAAGCAGCTGTGTGCAGGCAGTATTACATTACGGGCAATAAAGACAGTGTCATGCTAGAAAGTGTCTGTGTGATCATTGGGAGGCCACAACACCCCAGTCTATCTTCAATATTAATCAGGCAAGAGTCTTTCAAGACATAGGGCCTCATTACAAGCTTGCCAGTACCGTTATTTCCGGACTGGCAAACTACGAGTTCTGCGGGCGGGTGCCATCCCGTCCGCCACATACGACCTGGCAGGGGAACGGCACCCGCCTGCAGACCTTGACAGTAGCACCAGCACCATTTTGAATGGTGCCGGTGCTACCGTCTTATCCATTCCCACTTAGTCCAATGGGACTCAAATGGGAATGGAGAGTCATTTTTTCTGGTGCCCGGCAATGGGCAATTACCGGGTCCGCCAGGGCTGTAATGCCCCGGTAATTGTCCATTGCCGGGCGCCAGAAGAAAATTACTCCAGCGGTAGCCATGCCTGTATTTGCCGGCACGGCTACTGCCTGACTCATAATGACACTCATTGTTTGTCATTTCAGCTTTGCGTGACTCCTTTCCATTCATAGAGGTTGGGAACACTCTTTTATGCACTGACCCTGGACACATGTGCAAGTGGGAGGAGAAAGGTATGTAGGCATCTTTTCAAGCATACATTAATTCAGACACCCACAGCTCTTTGCAGCCTTGGGGTTGAATGCCTGCCTGGTGCTCCCGTGGTAGTGTTGGGGCAAATATTCAATCCTGGTGTGAGCCTCCTCCGATGGGTATATGTTGGGTGACTCGTAAGTCAACTGCAACCTTGATTTGATATGACCACCCTTGCTACTTTTAATGTGTTCATTAAATGATACATTTTTCAACTGCTGCATGTATGTATTTTATTTATGCTTCTGGTTTTGAGTTGCCCCTCCCTTTTATTAGGTGTTCTTACTATGGGGAAGATAATTGGACTGGTTTGCCCATTGTAATAGCCCAATGACATCATTATGAAAGCACCAAAATACATCTTCCAAAAAGGTGTTAACTAATGTGAACATTGCACATATTTGGTATGTATTAATTATGTGTTATGATTATTGTTTTTGACTTACACACAGCAATAATCGACTGTGCAATAAAAAAAAATCTGATACCCCCCTACCCCCGACCTGCTCCACTACACTAGCACACCTTACTCAAATGCAGTACTTGGCTCAAACTTCTTTCTGCTCCCTTACTTCTCTCCCCAAGCGGTTGATATCTTGAAGTATTAATATAATAATAATTATTTCTTATTTTTTTAATATTGTAATTGCTTGGGGACATGGAAACAAAACCTCCAAAACGAATTTGAAAAAAGGTCCATTGCAAAAGGCAATGGTGGAGGTGGGAACCAAGTCCAGCTTTTTGCCAGCGGAGGCGAACGCTATCGCGCCATTATGAGGAAGAAACCGGGTGAAAACACTCGGTTAAACTGTTGCTCTCATGTTGTTCCTCTTACCATGTTACTCGACAGTTTTTTAAACAAGTTTTTTGCAAATTAGGGAAACATTTGGTAAATATGTCCTTGTAATATCTTCTTCCTGAAGTATGTATTAAAATTATACAGCAGAAGGCCGATGTAATTTTATAAAATAACAAATTTAATTTTGAAGTTTTTTTTTAATTGAACAATGCGTTTGAGAGCTTTGTTGCCAATGCATTTCAGAGTGTGAAACTCCTTCTTCAGGGCTATACTCTTAATGTAACTGCTCGCTACTCGTGGGGGCGTCTATACGTGCAGTCGGTCTATGTATATAGATGATCACGTATCTCGCATGTGTGTATACAACAGACGCGCTCTGGTCAAATGATTTGCCTTCAATCTGGGGCTCAGAGAAGAGTCTTCCTAATGTCGAGGCAGCGTCCCAGAGAAAAGAAGAGAGTCTTCATAATTAGCACTGTGAAAATGAAGCTTGGAGAAGCGTACATATCCTTCAGCCCAATGTACCCAGCTACGAAGGGAAAATTGTTAGGGTGCAGAATGGTGTACAGGCTCCATGTTCCTATGCACTGCCTGCCGGCAACACATTCAGCACCGTTCTTGGATCTTATGCTTATTTACAGCATGACAGAGGAGGAATCACAAATCTTTAGTCTCTTCTCTCTTGCTATCCCACCGTATGCCCAGTGCCCACACTTAAATTCTGTCACCTGGCTGCCTCTGAATGCCCTCTCTTACCGTAGAGTGGCACATTTACACCATTCTTTAAGCTGCTCAGCTGTCATTGGGAGTCATTACGAGTTTGCCAGGAACCTGGCGGTATATCAAGGCCGGTAATGGGACTCCATGGGAGATTTTCCCGGTTCTTCCGGTAAATGAATTACTGTGCCGGTAATACTGGCTGTTTTTTACCAGTAGGAGTTGGCTTTACCTCTAGCTAAGAGCTGGAGGTAAATCCACCATCGCTACTGGCAAACTTGTAGTGTAAAAGTGCCGGTAAACGTTATTACTGGAACTTTATTACCAGACCGGCAAACTTGTAATGAACCCCATTGACTTTTTAATAGTCCTTTAATGGGGCAGCAGTTAGTGGGCGATGGTGTGCCAGGCTCTCTAGACTTTGCGCCTCCCCTCTGGTGCCTTCACCTTCATGTTGCGTGAAAGCGATTGTTAACAATGCCGCCATTGTTTATGGCTTTATGCAAAACTTCTCAAAAAGACGCTGAACTTGTTGTGACTGCCAAACAACTCCTGCCGTGCCTTGCGTCACAGGCTCCATCCAGGGCATGTTGTCACACACAGAGCTGGGGATGTAGAGAAGTCAGGACGGTAGCGTGCACCTGCAAAGCAACATTAAAGATGCAATAGTTACACAGCAACTTGTTTTCTCACCAGAATGGGGTCCTTTAATTTGAAAAGAAGGACGAGGGGTATTGTACCGTTTTAACCACACCCATCAAGCCATGGTGCCTTAATCACAGACTATTGACATTTTTCCAGCTTGGAAAGAAAAAAACGTCCCATTTCAAAAGATACGAACACCATGCAAGTGGCTAAAACCAGTGGCGCGGCTATGCATGAGGTTAACATATCAATATCTAAGAGGTGGTCCTGCCCCATTGCGGTGGGATCATAAAAGCTAGTGCGCTGACTGGAAGAAGTGTGGCACGCATTTTAATGAAGAATTCTGCTTATTTTAATCAACAGCAATACACAAGGGACACTAGCCTAGGCCCTGCCATGTGAGAACTAAAATACATTTTAAAAAGCACACAAGGTCAGAAAATCCCAAGTGAACCCTTGCAGCTGCAAATCCATATTGGCAAAAGAGTAACACCATTATAATGGAAAGCCATGAGGCACACATTTTAATAGGGAAGTCTGCTTATTTTTGGTCTATAGTAATGCTGAGGTTCTCTACCAAAATATTAAAATAACTGTTCCTGAAAAAAGCATTGGTGGAATTTTGTGTTCGAACACTGCTCAATGGGCGGCCTGGATCAATTCAACTTTGCCAATCCCATGCCATGTGTGTAAGGCCCAAAGAAGCATAGAGCATGTCTCCTATAGGCCACCATGCCCTACTCTCAGAAAAGAGCATCATGTACATGGGTGCTGCTGTATCCAATTAGTGCTACACTGTGGAGAGAGTGGAGAGGGACAGTTACTTACTCATTAGGGGTATCTATAAATCAAACACAGGTCACTTGACGAGACAACGGGTCGTGCATCAGGGCAAGGGGGCATCATGTGTGGCTATAGTACACCTCCCGAGGACAGGTACTGCATGTTTGCTTTGAGTCATACGTTGATCTCTTGGCCATGAGACCGCTCTCATGCCACCTCTCCCCCCTTCTCTGCAAACACGGAATCATGCACTATTGCTTGCCCCGGCAGGAGCTCCCACTGCACGTGCCCTCTTCTGCAACCTGGAACTGGCTGACAAGGTGTGTCCCATGGGCGGCCAAGAAGCTCCTGGAGTATCCTTATTCACACCCCTGCAAGTCCAGCTGGAATTTATAAGATGGAGGGAGAGCAACCCAAAAGAGTGCTGATCCAGAAGACAAAACACACAAACATACAGATATATCATTTTTTTAATCATGCCATGTAAAATAAATAAATGATGGTTTTGGATCGCTGAGTCTTCGTTTGCCAGCGTGGTATAATCAGCCGCCATTATCAGAACACCATAATTAGAACTCTAATACAGAGGAGGACTCGTTCCTCGTCGACTTAGCAAATAGAACCAATTTAGTGTGCACGTCAAGGAATCATAATGGAATACTCATTTTCCAATATATGAAGCGACACTCGAAGGAAGAGCACCAGAATAGCTCATTTCTCTCTAGGGGTGTGCACGATCTAGCAATGCTTTGTATCTACTACCATACACTCTTCCTAGCCAGATACTGGCAAACACACTTTACTGACCATCCCTCTGCACCCACTGGACTTGGGCAGACACTCAAATGCATCCTCAGTGTACTATAATAGCTAACATGATGGTGCGAAACTGGACAGCGTGATTAGGTTTCCTACACAGTTATTTGTGGAGTCACTGGGCTGTGTGACATACAAGATAATTTGAGCTGCAGATCTTCACATAAATTCCTTTATTAAGTTGCATCTTAAGTAAAGTCCAGCAGACCCCACCCAGGCTATACCTTTCAACGAACTCCGGTGCAACACTAGAGGAAAGACATTCCACAGGCATTCTACATTCACTCCCATTTCACACACGCCTCCAGCGCGCACCCTCCCACACCACACGCACACTGCCACTCGCCGTGCCTACTGGGTAATACGGAAAGCAGACACGTCAGACTCATCCACTTGTGCTTCATCTGCCAGAGAAGAGGGATAGTGCTTGTACGCTCCTGGGTCAGTCCTCAGTGGCAATGTCAGTGGCACTGCAAACTGGGAGAAAGAGGAGCCAATCCTAGGTTGGTCTTGTGCTTCCCCTTCTTTGGAGATGACATCTGGGGAATCTTGATGACGCACATCCTGCCAAGCCCCTCTAGGGAATCTTCGCATGAGGACTCGTGAGCATTGTTTCACACATTGGAGCTCCCTTTTTGGTGGCCAGGAGCCGTTACATTAACACTTCAACAGAAACGGATCCCCACCAGCAAGTTTTCGTCATTTGCGTGGGGAGTGTATGCCGCCCTTTTCACTCCCCTTTCCCACTCCGCCGGGTGAATAGAGTAAGCGCTGCCTGTCAGGCACACATTTTACAATGGATCCCTATGGAATCCACCTGCTTTCTGCTTGTACAGAAAGCCCTAGGACTCCATGGGGAGCCCCAGCATTTGCGCGGGTATGAAAATGCCTGCTGGCACACATGCTGGAGGATTTGTATGGTGGATAGAAAGGGAGCAGCGGAAATGCAAGTTGCGTTTAGCCCCTCCTCTCCAACATGCAAAGGCAGGGAAATGGTGCGTGGCCTAAGTGAAAGACGTAGCAGCCATACGCAAGACTTTTATGTCTTTCGTTTGCATTACTCCCAGATCTCCCTTGCCCTGACCATTCCAGGCAAAGTATTACAGGTTTTGGATTATTAAAATAGCATACAACACAACCCGGGAGGATAGCTCAGGGGCAACGTGCTCGCCTTGGCGGAGCAACACAGGTTCGATCCCCGGTCCGCGCTTAGAAGCCTCTGGGTATTAAGCACATTATAAATAACCTATCATATCATATAACCGGGAATAAAGTCAAATTAACACCTGACAGATGCTCACTCTCATTAGAGCCCATCGATACAATATAGCTACAGCCAGACAGGAGCATGGCACGTATTCCTTGTGAAAGCAAACTGCTCAGAAGCATTGGGTGACACACAGGGGGTCATTACGAGTTTGGAGGTAGCCATGCCGCTATTTGCGGCATGGCTGCCTCCAAACTCGGGTCCTGGTCCCCTGAATGGGGACTTACCGGATCACTCCATCCGTTAGCAACGTGCCCGCTGTTAGCTCCCTGGTCCTTTAGTGGCTCCCGCTAAGGACGGCTGGTTTTACCAGCCGGCCTTAGCAGGACCCGATAAGGGACCTCGTAATGCGGCGGTAAGGGGTTAACGGCACCGGCATCCTTACCAGCGCCGTTAATCCCTTACCACCGACCTCGTAATGAGGCCCACAGACTTTTAAGCAGCTAAGCTAGGCCGCTGCTTTAGTGATCGATTAATTTCAATAGAGGCGCTCTTAAACTACAATGTGAACCTACCCAGATTCTGTTTCTTGGTTCTGCAAATGCAGTATGTGCATGTGTGTGTGTGATCGTCGAGAGTCTGTCCAATGCTGACTTGAACTCATATTTTGCAGCAGAATGACATCATGTTTACAAGAAGAAATCATAGAGAAGCATTTTTAATCTTGTTTGGCCTCTTTCATTACTGGACATCAGCTGCAGAATCGCCACTTTCTATCATGTCTTTTAGCGTTGCGTTTATTGCTTTCATTGTTCTCTTTTCTGTTGTCTGGGTAAGTACTCTATTCATTATTTCTTTGTATAGCTGAAAGGGTCCAGTCTTAAAACTTTCCTAAGCTTCGTTTTGTAAATTCTATCCCGATTTGCACAAATGTATCATAGTTTGCATTTCATCGTCACAATAAAAAAATATATCTAAAACACTGGCAGTCGGTCATTCCAACTTCAGCCCTTGCACAGACCGCCCTTGTTAATTGTCCATATTATATTATTGTGAGGAGGAGTGCATTGTCCACATCATCCTAGTTAGATAATACATTATCCTGGGATTATAAGGGATGGGCTGGAACTTTGAGATGTCATGATCAAGTTAAACAGGAACTCTGTCATCACACAAACTGAAGTAAAGAGCCTGTTACTATCTTTAAAACATGACTGAGCTTCCCCTACTTTATTCTAGACAGGCTACTGTAAAAAAACAAACAATAATATGGCACCTTTCCTACTCTACCCTGTCCATGGTATCACATGTTAGCTGTCTCTTAACTCTGACCAAATATGATCCAATGCTTCTGCGACAGCTTCAGACCTTAATAATAGGAACATGACAGTGCAACTATCGAAAGTGCTGAAACTGTTCCAAGCTAGAACACTCAAAATGTGCTGTTTCTGGGAGTCTGTCTGAAGATCTTTACCCGCTTACAGATCCTGATCTGGCAGCTAAAATTGTCAACACTACTCGCACACCACCCTTGTCCTCCACAAACTCCAATGGCTGATGAAAGCAGCCAGAGTTAAATTCAAGAAGCTCACGCTCCATTAACTCTTAAGGTTGTCTATGGCACTTTCTGGAAGGACTCATTTATCTGGCACACCCCCATTAACCCACTTGACTCCTGCAGTAGGGGAGCCTGGATGTCCCTCATTTTAGACATGTTAAACTGCAAAGACATGTAACTGTCTCCCTGAGGATCTACTCTTCACCACTGGCCTATTGTGTAATGAACGAAAACTGAAATCACTATTGTTTTAGATGCCTAGTTCTTCACCTTGCTTATCGTCAGTGACTGCAGTCCTGCAGGCTTTGTAGCTGAGGAACCTCTAATTACTGATTTCAAGCTGAGGTTCAGACCTCTGATTTTGGCGAACTCTATAAACGTCAACATTGAAAGTGTGCCATGTCAACCCATTCCAAGATGTCTGCTATTTCAGTTGCAATCTCGTTTCCAGTTCTGGGTTCCTTATTCAGGCGATAGGATGGCTATATCATCGCATCAGGCTCTCCCTGCGGTGCTCCTTATTGTGTAAGTAAGCTTGGATTCTTGCCTATCCAGATTTGTATGTCTGCCCTTGTGCTTTGACCTTCCTGGTTTCAGCCTTTCTCCCTTGCTTCACTCTGATTCCTTGTTGTTCTGAGGCATTGTTTCTGTCTGACTGAACCTCTTTCCTGCTACATGTATCCTGCTGTTCTCCTTTTGGATCTATTTTTCTCCTGGTCCTGATAGTCTCCAGATTTCCTGGCTGTACTATGTGTTGTTGCCGCTGGCTTCAGAACCTCCATCATCTGCTGCAGGTTTTTCCCCTTTTGGGTGTTTTTCCAGAGCCAGGTCTCAGTCTTTGGAGGTCATCTGGCATCTAATCACACAGCGTGGCTTCTCAGATCGATGGCCATATTTCACTAAGACTAATCACCAGTAAGTCCCATGTTTGACATTAGCATGGAGCTAATTGTTTTTAATAATTGCTGTTGGATTCCCTGATTTAATAATCTATTCCAGAACAGATTTCAGTTAACATTTCCAAACGCTGCCTTAAAGTCAACAAATAACAAGTATAGGAGAACATTTGTTGTACAACATACTACTGAATAATCAGTAAGAATTAACATTCTTGCTCAATTGTACCAACCCTTCTGTGGACGCCAATCTGGGCATGATTCTGTATCTTCCTCTCAGCCATCCACTGATTTAGCATTGTTGCAATAATATCTGGGTAAACATTTGCAAGCCATCAAGTAAAGATATTGGACAATAATTTGGTGGATTATTGCGGTCCCCCTTTTTTATAGATGGGAGACAATTTCAGCTGTTCGGCTAGAGCTGGGGGGATTGTTATCTAAGTTTATAGAATTAAACAATGCTCTTAGTATGTGAATCCAAATCGATGCTTCCAAATTAAACAAATAGATGGGTACATTATCAGGGCCTGGTGCCTTCCAACTTTTTTATTGATGGGAAAGAGCTAGTCGCACCTCAATAGTTAAAAACATTAAATAGTCATCCCCTTCATCCTGGACTCTAGTGTCAGGAATAGCCGAAAATACTTTAAAATTGGGAGCATTATATAATTTTTTTTAATGCTTGTCCCATACATGCTCAGGGATATATATTTTAGGTGACAGGATGGTATTAATGCTACCAGGGCCAGTTTTTCAAAAGGTTCATTTTATTTCATTCTCTCACAACTAACTGGAGTTCGTCACACCTCTGGGTCATTGCCTCCCCCTTTTCTGGATGGATTATGGTTTTAAAAGCTAGTCTAAGCTGTTTCATCACTTGAGTTTTATCCTCAACTTTGGACTTTAGCACCATAAGTAGATCCTGTTTGTCCTTCTTCAGTCCTTATCATACCAGGATAAATCACCTCAGAAGAATTTGTTTTGAGGGCCAAGCAAGTTCGCGTAACGAGGGTTCTTATTAACTACACCCATTTTTCATAAAAAGACAAGTCCAAAGTTCCACTTCAGTTTAATAGCCACAAAGCAACCGGCAAGTTACATTGTAGATCACATATGATAACAGTCAATAAGTATTAAAATTCTATTTTAAGACTGCAACAACACTAGTGTATATAACAATTAGCAGCATGGTCCTTAGTTTTAGATGTATCAACATTCAAAGATACTCTCAAGGGATCATGAACACTTTCTATGCACTGATTGACCGAGATTCTCCTCATCAGCACACCTGTGGCCTTCTTTCCTGTTACTCTCTGGCCGGCCTCTCTTGGCCCTCTTCCTGCTCCCACCTGTGAGGCTAAAAACCTAGGGGCCATCATCGACTCTACAATCTCCTTCTCTCCTCACATCTCTGACGGCTCTAAGGGGTCACACTATCAGCTGCACCTCCTCAGAGGTATTCTTCCTTTCCTCTCCTTCCCCCAGAAGCTCACAGTCTCCAGAGCTCTGGTTCTCTCTAGGCTGGACTACTGCAACAGCCTCTTTCTAAATCTGCCTGCTTCTATGCTCTGCCCTCAGCAACTCATCCAGAACAGGACTGCAAGACTTGTCCTTGGCCTCAAGCCCAGGGATTGTATCTCTCCAGGACTGAAATGTCTGCACTGGCTCCCAGTGGCTGCGAGGATTAAGTTCAAAGCCCTCTGCATTATCCGCAAGGCCTTCTGGGGACTGGGGCCTCAATACCTTCAACTCTCTTTCTAAATATCTTCCTTCTCGATCTCTTCGCTCATCCACTTCCAACTCCCTCAGGGTCAGTCGCTTCTCCAAGCAACGAGTTGCTTGGGCCTCCCTCTGGAACAGCCTCCCTGAAACTTGAGGAGACCCTCTCTGGTTCCAGAAGTACCTAAAAACCTTCCTCTTTGCTTCCGCTGTCTCCCCTCCTCTCCCCTGCTGAACTCCTGGTTGAAACTGACACTGCACTGGTCACCTGGCTACCCTCTGATCTCTGGCCCAGGTCCCTGCCCCCATCAGTTGCACCCCTGCACTGCCTCCCTGGCTTGCCCCGCACTTGCGGACTCTTTCTGTATCCCTAAAGCCCCCTACCATCACTTGACACCTGATGTCTGCAATTACCCTTGCACTTGCCACCAGCTGGCTGCAATTTTACTTTTGCTTTATTTATCTATTTATTTATTTATTGTCATTCCCATGTACTTCACTGCCACTTCCCCCTTGCACTTTGTCCCCTTACCCCCTCCCCTGCACTTGTGCAATCTCAATGTCACCTGGCCTAGTAAGATCGTTATCTCTGTCTTCCCTTTGTTCCATTCCCTTGCCTCATCACGCCTTGAAACACTTTTGTATAGGCGTGTTATAAATGCCATATCATAAAACCCACAATTCTCTCGCCAGCCCCCAGTGCATTATATCATAACATATTTCCACCCTTTTCCAATGCCTCTTCTCAACAGGATTTTCTTAAGAGGCTGATTCTTGCAGGAAGTTCTGTCTGAGTCTCACAGAAAATCCTCAGGCAATCCTTTCTTCTTCTGAAGGTTCCCAATTCATCTGACCTGTTCTTTTTGTGGCAATCCAGAACCACCTGTTCAACTGAAGAAAATCAGTACAACAATGACGTTTTTAGGTAAATCTGGGATTACGACCATCTCCACCTTGCACTGTTCCTCTCCAACCTGAGTCTTTCATTGGACCTTAGGGTAGGGATCCCTATCGCTATGGATGCAGGTGGCGGGGAAAAGGCATAGGTTGGTGACCTGTTCCAAAAACACAAAGTCGGAGTGGACAGCAGTTTGTCAACTTCCCGAATCAAACATCTCCTAGACAGGTTGCTCCTCCAAGACAATAGGACAATAATAGTGTAGACTCACTTTGTCTCCAGACAGTGCTCTGATTCTCTGGATCCAACCACCAGTTTTTGTCAGAGACCTCTGTGATATTTCATACACAGTAACTAGTATCCATGCGCTCGGGCAGTGGTACTGAACAGCAAGCATGAGCCATGTGTCCCACTTAAATATAAGCATTACACCAGTTTGGTGTATGCTTGAGGATGGTTGCAGTCATCCTTTAGGTTTCCCCAATTCCTACTAGCTTTGCTTGTTGGTTTGCTGCGACTGGTTCCTAGATGACCTGTCATTCCTCGGCCTGGTTGAGATGGTTGGTGTAGCCAAGATGCTAGATCTGATCTCTATTGGTATTTGTGTCCCTCCAGCTGATCTCATTTCACACCGAATGGTGGTTATTCCCAACTTGCAGGTCGCAGGATCTGGTCTGTTAGGCCTCCACTGTTGTACCTGTAGTGCCCTCTGGCAATTTGTGTGTCCAACCCCAGAGTGGCCTTATAGAGTTGTCTCATTGGTCTTTGGAGGGAGGGTGGCAGCAAAGTCAGAAACTGCTCGAGGCCCAGTTTCTCTTTGATTACTTCAGGGGTATGTCATCTCACCCATTTAATAAATGTTATTCTGTAATACACGTGACAATGTGTCTCCTGGTGCTGCAAGTTGGATATCCTGGAAATGATGCCATTAATACTCAGAATTGCATTGCACCCCAACTGCTCCAGAATGTCTCAGACAGTGTCATAGCCAGTCCATCCATAGCGTTAATTACCCAATGCACTGACTGCAGTTCACCAAATAGAAGTGGGGGATGGAATTCATAATGGGGCCAGCTGGTTCTCTCCCATTTGGCAGCATTTTGAATATTTCAAAATAATGTTTCAGGGTCTTTTCCTGCAACATAATTCTGAGGCAGGTGGTGGATGTGTCCCAGGAGAACTGGCTATCCTGTTACCAGCTTTTCCAGTAAGCTGGTAAACATTGGAATTCCTCATTTTACCCCTATTTATGCTTAGCATGAAGTTCCAGTGCTGGTCATCATCTTCCTGGAAGCTCTGGAAGTTATCTCAATGCCTGTGTGATATGGGAAGGTTTCTCTTTTCTTGGGTGGAGTCTTAGAAAAAGGCAGGCTGAATGGAAATGCACCTTATTGGGTTATCGCTTTCTTCCTTCCAGACTGAGTCCTGGTAACTAGGATTTCCTTTTCTAAATTATTTTCCTGTCCCTCTGGATCTCAGACGTCATCCAAATCTTCTTCATCTGATAGAAAGAGGGGTTGTTAATCCCTCTCTTTGCATATGAAAGAGGTTCCTGAAATCTGCACAAGATAGAATGATGTGCTCCTGCCCTCACTGCTTGGGGGATGACATAGGATATGGTGGGTAAAAAATCAGGGTACATTTCTGGGGTCTGATAGGGATGGTAGACAGGGCAGAGTCCAGATTAATAGTTTACATGGGTCCAATAAGGTGAATTTGGTGGGGAAGAAAACTACTTCTAATCTTTAGGTGTGTGGTTGAGGTTTCCAGGATGATAGGTTGTTTTTGGTGTCTGGCTTAGCTAGCCAAAGTCTTCTAAACCCACTTCTGTCAACCCCCATCGGGTAACAAACAGCAGAGATGAAGAAGGAATGCAATGACCATTTACTTCATTCAAAGGTTTTGTTAAGGATTATGTACAGAGGAATTAATTTAAAAGTACTGAAGAACGCACCAAAAAAAAGGAAGCATAGTCAGAACGACGAAACAGTAAGGATGGACTACAACCTTTCATCTGTCGTTTCCAGCCCGCTGTGTGTACCAGGTTCCTTGGCTCTGATCTACAAGTAACAGTGCTTAGTGCTCCAGGGAGGTTGTCCCACAACCCTCTGTTCTGGCATTGTCGGTTCACAGGCTTTCAGAAAACTCTGCTTTACATGTTTCTAGGTGCAGCTTTCTGAGGGCTTGAACCCTGGTACAGTTCCGAAAAAATCCTGAGCAATCAAGTTATTGTCATAAATGACAGGAAGAGCTAGGGAGAGGTCCCTTGAGAGTCCTAGCCAAACCTGGAACTCCTTCTCCGATCTATATTGACATACTCTCCTGATTCCATCTGATTCCACCTCCCATCCCCTAGGCCTATCTAGGACTGACATTACCCTTCGTAAACTGCCTACGCTGTCTGGCTAGTTACTGATCTTTCTCTTGGTCACTCCTGCTCCTAAATCTCCTTCGCCTCCATGTGACCTCCTCGGTACCACCCTCCCTTTATGTAAGCACTACTTCTTCCTCACTTCCTGCCAAGCTCCTATTCACTCCTGTGGTCACCAGCTCCTTCCTCGCCACGTCTGTTTTGATTGCCTCTTTAATCTCTCCCTTAGTTGTTACTACCTCCTTCTGCACCACTCCAGATTTACCTTCACTCTTCTTTCATCTGCTGTTAACACATCATTTCACTCCACTCCAGGTTTTACCTCCTCCCTCCTATCCTCTACGGTTATTACTTCCTGTCTCTCCACTCCAGGCTTTATCATGACCATGGGAGCCTCCACATACTGCCCCGGGCACAACATCTACATGTTTATAGTGGTAACTATCCCCCTGAGTCACTGTCGTAGTGGTTTCCAGAGAGGGGAGGTTTTCAAAAGAGGGTTAAGTACTCTTGATTGAATTTGCGTAGCGTTGGAACAAAGGGACATGCTTGAACATGTGCTGTGCTAACTAGTTACAGATTGGCAGACTAGTGTGCTCTGTTCTAAAGGGAATATGGTAGCAGTTTTTAGGCCTGCTCTAAGTAGCCTTGAAGAAGGAGTACATGCCTCCTATTCTTGTTCCCTGCAAAATGTCTCCAGTTCATGCACTGCAAACATATTTTCCCCTATAATCCTCCAAAAGGTACAAATGTGTAAGCACCCAGACTAATCCTTGTATCATATTAATGGACAAGTGTAATGATTGATCAACGTGCCTTTTTTTATAAATAAGAAAACACTTGGTATTTTATCTAACAAGTATTTATCTGTAAAGATAGCATGGGGTTATGAAAATTACTTAGTTTGGTTCTAAGGTGTGATGAATCCTGTACAGTCCTCACAAAGAACCTTCCTAAAGTCTCCTCTCAGGTGACCAGGGGAAGGCAGCCGCTTCCTGATCCCTACTCTGGGGGTGGTGTTAGCCGAAAGCCTCACCTCGGAGGAGAAGGCCCCCAAGGGAACAGGAGTACTCCAGTGGGAGAGACGCTGTCATGATCTCTGCTTCCAAAGGGTCAGGACTTACCCAACTCCCTTGGAAGCAGACCCATAACCCCGGTTCCGGGTGCCGGCCAGTCCCAATTGGGACCTTTTGGACCCTGTCCTGGCGCCAGTGGCACCAGGCTCATAAATATGCCCAGTCCCAGTGAAGAAACTGGTTACGGCACCCTGCCCCCGAGGCAGATGGAGAGCTCGGCGTTCACCTACCTAAGGTGAGATCGTTAACCTTTGGGGTCCTACAGGAGAAGAGAAAGGGAAGAGGAGAGAGGCACCCAATAACCCCAGTTCATTAATCCCATATTTTCTATCTGCAGACATCTTACTCTCCGAGTCAGACACACAGTGCACAGAGGTCCAGCCCGAGGAACCAACCGTGTGTTACACATCACCTTTGAAGACACGGCATTCACCCAGTCAAGACCGGCGCCTCTGCGGGAATCAGGTGAGAGTTACAGAACGCAAAGCCCACCGCAAAACTCCCACCCAGGCGCTATGGAAACCTCAGATACCGACCAGCTAGCCCAGTTACTTGGGGAACTAAGAGCAGAAGTGCATGCAGCCCGCCAGGAAACGAATGCTCTAAGAAGGGAACTGATTATTTCCAAGGAGCGAACAGATGGTCTCGCTAGACAATTGCTACAGTCACAAGCCGGACAAACTCAGTTGCCCGCATCAGGGGCAAACCATCCTTCAACATCCTCTACGAACCCAGTGCAGATCAACCTACCCGGGAATGTGCCTCTGGCTCCGCCCGAACGATTTTCTGGTGACCCAAAGAGGTTTGCAGTATTCATTAATCAGTGCCGCTTGCACTTCTTATGCCGGCCAGCAGCCTTCCCAACAGATCAAGCTAAGGTAGCTTTCGTGCTTTCGTACCTCAGTGGCAGTGCGGCAGATTGGTCGATCCCTCTAGTTAATCAGGACGATCCGGTTCTCCATGATTTTCAAGCTTTTCAGCTCAGCATGGAAAAACTGTTCGCAAGACATTCACTGGGGCAGGCCTTGGACAATGAGCTCCTTTCATTACGACAGGGTAATCAAGACCTTTTGGCTTATATTGCGTCTTTCAACAGACTGATAGTGGAAACCCAATGGCCTGAGGACAAAAGGATTACGCTGTTTTATAGAGGTCTACGTGGAGAGCTCAAAGATGTGTTAGCCCAAGTAGTGAATCCCCCGCAAGACTGCTCGGACTATATTGACTTAGTCGTTCAAATAGACCACAGACTACAGAACAGGAAGGCCGATCGTTCCAAGTTTGATGCTCGAGTGTTTTCCAAACCACCAACTCCTACCAAAGGAGCAGACTCCGGGGAACCCATGCAAATAGGGGGCCTGAAAGGACCACTAACCCAAAAGGAGCGGGAAAGGAGAAAACAGCTGCAATTATGCCTCTATTGCGGAAACTCGGGGCACTTTCTTCGAGACTGTCCGGTGAAACCAGCCAAGAAGGCAGTAGGAGCTGCAGTTACCAGGGTCACAAACTCTGAGCAGGGAAACGACCTCGCCCGACAAGAATAGAGGTCCTCTTGCCGAGCGTTAAAACCAGTTCCGTGACCTCGCATTTCGTGATACCTATGGTCCTCATTAGCCCTGAACGTCCGGATCGATTACATGCGATTGAAGCTTACGTCGACAGCGGTGCCATCGGCAATTATGTGGATCATGAAATGGTATTGAGGATGAATCTGACTCTTTGTCCAAAGGCTGTAAAGGACGTCATTACTACGGTGGATGGTACGGAGATAGCTTCCGGACCAGTAACGCATACCACCCAAGAAGTGACGTTAGTAAGTCAAGATGGACACTATGAGAAGATCGTGTTCGATGTGATCAAGGCCCCTCAGTTCCAGATTATTCTAGGAATTCCTTGGTTAGAGAAGCACAATCCTCAGATCGATTGGCGAGCAAGAACGGTTCAGTTTCCAGAATGTGTCTCCATTTGTTACCCTCGACCTGATGTTGCACTGGCAGCAATTTCTTCGGAGGTTCCCCAGTTACCTCCCGAATACCTAGAATTCCAGGATGTCTTCCGGAAGGATCAAGCTAACTCTCTACCTCCTCATAGGTTTTATGACTGTCAGATAGACCTGATACCTGGATCTACCCCTCCTTGTAGTAGAATTTATGCCCTCACCGAGCCTGAGAATCTTCACCTCCGACAATACCTGGATCAATACCTAGCGAATGGGTTTATCCGTCCTTCCAAGTCCCCTGCTTCCTCAGCTTTGTTCTTCGTTCCAAAAAAAGAAGGGGACCTTAGAACTTGTATAGATTATCGCGCCCTGAACCAGATCACCATTAAGAATAGATATCCGTTACCTTTGATCCCTGAACTCCTGGACCAAGTCAGAAAAGCATGCATATATACAAAGCTGGATCTTAGAGGAGCCTACCACTTGGTACGAGTAAAAGAGGGCGATGAATGGAAGACGGCCTTCCGCACCAAGTATGGGCTATTTGAATATCAGGTCATGCCCTTCGGACTTTGCAATGCCCTGGCCGCCTTTCAATATTTTATGAACGACGTCCTCAGAGAGCTCATAGATGTGTGTGTCATTGTCTATATTGACGACATCCTCGTTTATTCTTCATCGGAAACTGAACATCGGAAACACGTGAAAATGGTCCTCGAGAGGTTGCGTCAACACAAACTTTTCGCTAAATTGGAAAAATGTGTTTTCAACGTGACTGAAGTTGAATTCTTGGGATTCATATTATCACCTAGCGGAGTGCGTATGGATTCAAAGAAGGTCGATGCAATTCTCACGTGGCCTTCGCCATCCTCCGTAAAAGGTGTTCAAAGCATGTTAGGCTTCGCTATCTTTTACCGCAGGTTTATCCCCGAATTCTCTCGAATAGTCCAGCCCATCACCGCCCTGTTAAAGAAAAACAAACGTTTTGAATGGTCTACCGAGGCGGAACAAGCTTTCCAGAATTTGAAGACTAAATTTATCTCTGCACCGATCTTAAAACATCCTCGCCCAGAACTCCCCTACATTGTTGAAACTGATGCTTCGAGTCTTGCCATGGGAGCAGTTTTATCACAAAAGGACCCAGTAACCAATCAGTTGCATCCCGTGGCATTTTGGTCCCGCAAATTCTCGCCTCCTGAAATCAATTACACTATTACTGATAAGGAACTTCTGGCTATCAAGTCCGCCTTTAAGGCTTGGCGGCATTATCTTCTGGGGGCCCGACACACCGTTACTGTGATCACAGATCACCGTAACCTGCAATATTTGAAAACCGCGAAAGCTCAATCCTCTAGGCAACTCCGTTGGGCACTATTCTTTGCCGATTTTGACTTCATAATTACCTACCGACCTGGTACGAAAAACGGTAAAGCTGACGCCCTTTCTCGGATGGGAGTGGAAGAACACTTGATCAATCCTAAACCTGTACCTATCATTCCCGAACAAAGAATTCTGGGTGTAATCGCAACACAATCCATTGAAGAAGTTAAGGATAAAGCCAGGCAACTGGTAACTCCAGCAGACATACAGAATTGGCATCTGCAGGGAAAGGACTTTACGGTGAAGGACAATCTATTGTATTTCCAAGGACGTTTATATCTGCCCAGCACAGATTTACAGAAAAAGGTAATCTCCTGTTATCACGATTCTTTAATGGAAGGACATCCCGGTATGGCCAAAACCTCGGAAAAGATCAAGCGCTACTTCTGGTGGCCGTCTTGGAAAAAAGATATCAGAGACTTTATAATGTCCTGTGGAGTATGCGCCCAAAACCAGAGTCAAAAGGAAAAACCAGCCGGCCTCTTACGCCCTATTGACATCCCACCTCGCCCTTGGCATACGCTTTCTATGGACTTCATCACCGATCTACTTCCATGCTCCGGATACAATACGATCTTAGTAATCGTGGACCTATTCTCCAAGATGGCGCACTTCATTCCACTCAAAGGCTTACCATCAGCAGCAACTCTGGCCCGAGAATTTCTCGAAAACATTGTCCGACTGCACGGTTTTCCTTCGGTTCTAATTTCGGATCGAGGAAGTCAATTTATTTCTCATTTTTGGCGAAGTTGCTGTTGGTCGGCTCAAATTGATGTGAGACTTTCGACCAGCCACCACCCCCAAACCGACGGACAAACCGAGAGGACCAATCAAACTCTGGAACAGTATTTACGCTGCATGCTGCAACAAACTGAAAAAACTTGGAAAGATATCCTTTGGATAGCCGAATATGCCTACAATAACTCTATCACTCGGGAACCGGGAAGACCCCGTTCTTTCTTTTATACGGTAGTCACCCTCGAACCTCGGATTTGGGTCCACTCCAAGATCTTGGAACACCAGCAGTAGACCACCTGCATTCTACAATCACCCAAGCCTTTAAGGAAGCTGTTTCTCACCTTCAAAGGGCTAAAGAACAATACAAGAAAGGAGCAGACCAACATCGGAAGGAAGCCCCCCAATATCAAGTAGGAGATCAAGTCTGGTTATCCACCAAACATCTACCTCTAAAAGGACCACGCACATTCAACCCAAGATACCTTGGTCCCTATTCAATCACTACCATAGTAAATCCGGTAGCGGTCAAGTTGGACTTGCCCCCTCACATGAAGATACACCCGGTCTTCCACGTCTCTCTACTAAAACCTGTGCAACCTAAAACCTGACTAACTAAATCTCCAAAACCTATCCTAGTTGATGGAGAACTCGAGTTTGAAGTCAAAAGTATCCTCGATGCTAAGATCTCCAAATCTAAACTATTTTACCTGATTGACTGGAAAGGTTACGGCCCCCAAGAAAGGTCCTGGGAACCTGCAGAATATGTCCACGCGCCTCGTCTAATCAAAAGATTTCATCAAACATTTCCTAACAAGCCCAAACCCCCGGAGAAGCCCGGTTTGGGAGGGGCCTTGAGGGGGTGTGCTGTCATGATCTCTGCTTCCAAAGGGTCAGGACTTACCCAACTCCCTTGGAAGCAGACCCATAACCCCGGTTCCGGGTGCCGGCCAGTCCCAATTGGGACCTTTTGGACCCTGTCCTGGCGCCAGTGGCACCAGGCTCATAAATATGCCCAGTCCCAGCGCTGGAAGCGCCGGGCTCATAATGCTTGGGTGGACTTACCTGCAGCAGACCATGCTGCTTACTTACCTGCCAGTTGAGCCCCTGATCCTCTTCTGTTTGGGACTACTTTTCCTGTTGGGTGGGGCAGGAGCCACTCCCTAGGTTCAGAACACTGGAACTCTTCTGGAAAGCAGGAACTCTTTTCTTACCTAGGCGAGGCTGTGGAAGGAGACACCTAAGCACTACAGGAGGCTATTTAAACCACACCTGATGGATGAATCTTGCTTTGCGTTATTCTGCATTCTCTGCAGCAGAACGCTCACCGTGTCTTCTGATCCTGTGCCTAAGGAAACAAAGGTTTACCATCCTGGAATCCAGTCTTCAGCAGCACCTATAAAGACAAAGAAAGAACAGGTTAGCACTACGGTCTTCAGTGGCAGCGCATCTCTTACCTGGTCCAGCGGCTGTCACCAACGCCTCGCGCTGCATACCTGCATCTGAAAGACAAGGGCTTACCGACTCTTCGCACGCTCCGGAGGTCTTCGCGCTGCATTCCGGCATCTGAAAGACAAAAGCTTACCGGCTCTTCGCACGCTCCGGAGGCCTTCAACGCTGCATCCCGCATCTGAAAGGCAAAAGAAGGTGCGTTTAGAGACATTGGGCAACTTTACTACTCACGTGCCATCACTCCTTCCCACGTCGAAATCAGCGGGTATCCCAGCACCCTTCAGCTTCTCTAAAGCTCCGAACTTGTACCTGCAAGGTAAAAGAGACAGTTAGTGCGCATCGTGAAGCAGGCAACAAGCGCTCACTTACATGCTTCCAAGCGCTTCTATTCCTCGGGTTCGATCCTCAACTCTCTTCAGCCCACCATCCGCCATCGCCGGAACCCTGCAAAACAAGAGGTATCATTACAAAAGAACCTTACATAAGTCAAAAGCCATACTCACGTGCTCCTCGGCACCGCTCCACAGCAGCTACGCCTTACGCACTTAAAGACTTTTAAGACATTTGAAGTGCCCAGAACTTACCGTTCGTGCAGTAAACGACGGACAGCAGTCCTCTGAGGTCAAGAAGCCTGCACCCTTATCCAGTGAAGAAACTTGTTACGGCACCCTGCCCCCGAGGCAGATGGAGAGCTCGGTGTTCACCTACCTAAGGTGAGATCGTTAACCTTTGGGGTCCTACAGGAGAAGAGAAAGGGAAGAGGAGAGAGGCACCCAAGAACCCCAGTTCATTAATCCCATATTTTCTATCTGCAGACATCTTACTCTCCGAGTCAGACACACAGTGCACAGAGGTCCAGCCCGAGGAACCAACCGTGTGTTACAAATCACCTTTGAAGACACGGCATTCACCCAGTCAAGACCGGCGCCTCTGCGGGAATCAGGTGAGCGTTACAGACTCAGAGCCTCATCACGAGTTGGACGGTAACCCTTAAATCCAGCGGTAACGGTATTAGCACCGCCAATACCGCTCTGCCGGAACACAAGTACAAAGACCGCCGGCGTAAGTACAGCCGGCTGTAATAGCGCAGCTGTAATAGCGTCAGCACCCATTTGCGCTATTACAGAGCTATCTCGAGTCCGACGTCGGTGCTATTAGTGCCAGAAAACCGGCAGAAAATCTGCCGAAAATACCCCTAGCCAAATGCTGCAGGTAAAAGAACACAGGAGACAGCAAAAAGTGCCCAGGTGAAACCAATACAAGTCAAAGGCCTTCAAAGGACCCACCCATGCACAACACACCCTCCCCAACACAATTACACCAGCAGGAGCAGGGAGGAGATAGCAAAATGTGCCCAGGTGAAACCAATGCAAATCAAAGGCCTACAAATGACCCACCCATGCACAACACACCTTTCCCAACAGTATGTTGCCATTTGGAGCCGGGAGCCTTGATGATGACATCTACTTGCTGCGCCTGGAGCTGCAGAGGCCTTCCAACCAGCCCATGGCCCTGGGAGCACAGGGGGAATTGGGGATAAAGAGGAGGAGGAGGAGACCAGCAACAGCAAGGTGGCCAGCCATCCCCAGGCTCAGGCCAACACCCTGGGCCCTGACTGAAGGGCATCTGGTGACTGAGTACAGGCTGGACAGGGAACCATCATGCAGTTGCTGGACACAATTCAGGCTGACATAATCAGCCTTATAGCCATTAGCACTGCTGTGCCCCCACTTCTCATGCTTGTGTCGGTACTACAATACCTGGGGACTGGTAGCTACCAGCAAACCGTTGGCATGATGCACGGCATGGCCCAGTCCACCTTCAGTGCTGTGCTGGGACAGGTGCTGGATGCACTGCTGCTCCATGTGAATGAGCACATCGCATTGCCAGCCACACAGGCACAGGTCAACCAGCTCAAGGGCCAGTTCTATGCCATTGTCCAAGTCTCGAACGTCATAGCAGCCCTGGACTGCACACACATAACACTAGTAGCCCTCCGGCAACATGAGACAGCTTACAGGAACTGTAAGAACTACCATTCAATGAACGTTCAGATGACGTGTAGCCCTGACCTAACCTTCACTCATTGCTGCGCCCGCTACCCAGGGTCCACCCACGACTCCAAGGTCGTGCGTAACAGTACACTGCCAGCCTGCATGGTGAGGCACCAAGGCTAAAACACATGGATGTTGGGTGAGTACAAAACTAGCCTGAAAAACGTGCCAAATTGCCTTTGCTCGGTGGGGGCATAAACAGAGCAATCCCTGCATGCCAACATGAGACACAAGCAGCACTAGCACTGCAACATTCCCATGCCTGTGCCTCGCACGTGAAACCTTGCACATGTTCAACACAGCATAACACAGTCTGAATGTCGCACACCTGTGAAAGCACAGTCACATATGGAAGCACAACTACCACTGCAGTGCTGCACCTCACCCTGGCACAGAAGGGACATCCCACCCTGGCCACCAGACAATCATGCTGATAGAGTCCTGATTCAGGTACATTCACAAAACCACCATAGACAAGTAGTTGGAGACATGACCATCCCTGAGATACTGACCCCTGATTGGGCAATCACATGCCTGGCCAAATGTAAATGTACATGACCGGGCTAAGTACCCAATGGTGGTACCCGTTGGGACGCCCTCCTGGTCTCCTTCGTATCCTCTAAGTTCATCATTAATGTCTACTCTAATGGGACCGTCTTGGTCCAAGGCCCTCAGGCCAACCGTCATCTCTTTGATAGACGCTTTCCGCGCCTCATCAACTTCCTTTCTTCTCCTGCATCCCCTCCCCCCTTTCCTTGGCTACCTTGCCTTCCCCCTCCCACTCTGCCCCCTCTCAGGCACTCTCTACACTTCCGCAGGGCGTACCTCTGATCTGTAACCCTCCCCGGAAGTCCTTCAAGGAGGGCAACCTTCTCCACATTGCCACTCTTAACTCCCGCTCCGCTGTCAAACACTCCTCTGATATCTGCGGCCTTCTTGAAGAACTTGACCTCGATATCCTCAGTCTCACTGAGACATGGTTTACGGCCAGCTCTGTCACCAGCTTTGACACACTCCTTTCTGATGGCTACAAGATCCTCTCTACGCCCATGCCCAACCGCTCTGGTGGTGTCGTAGCCATTATCTTCCCTGAGTGGATTCCTGCTCTGTCATTCCCATGCAGGCCTACTCCTCTTTTGAATGCATCGTCTGCAGGCTCTCTCTATCGCCTAGCCATTCCCTTACTGTGGCTACTATCTATCGGCCACCTGGTCAGATCTATTCCTGCGTCTGTGAGTGGGCAGACCTCTCCTCCTCACTCCTGGCCTCAACCAGTCATCTCCTCCTTCTTGGAGACTTCAACATCCACCTGGATGCCTTCTGTCCCCCCTCTGTACTCTTTCGCGACCTCTGCGACTCTCTCTCACTCACCATTCTCCCCTCTGGCCTGACTCATTCTGCAGGGCACACTCTCGATGTTCTGATCTCTTCAGACATTCCCCTCTCTCTCCCTCTCTCCACTCCTCTCTCTTGGAGTGACCACTTTCTCCTATCCTCCCACCTCACCCTCCCTACCCTGCTGGCCAAGCCACCTCCGTCACTGCCACCTACCTTCTCGGTCACCCGAACCATGAAGCGCGTGTCAGCTGAGGCTTTCGCCGCCGCCTTCTCACCCCCTCCTACCTCCTGACTGACTCTCACCCCGACACAGCCCTCTCCATGCTCCAGCCTTCTATATCTGATACTCTCGATATCCTTGCCCCTATCATGAGAATCCGCCTGAAGCCCAAAGCCAAGTGTAACTCCTGGTATGACTCAGACCTCACCACCCTAAAACGCAAGTGTAGGGTTGCCGAGAGGAAATGGCGTGCTTCAAGCTTATCCTCTGAAAAACTGGCCTGCCGCCTGCTGCAAAGACAATACCGGCTCTCCGTCCTCACCAAGAAGAGAGCTCATATCCAAGTCCATGTCTCTGCAGCATCTAACAACTCGGCTGAACTCTTTAAAATCTGCAAGGAACTGGCCAATCCTGCCTCAGTCTCTACCTCTCCTGTCCCTTCCCAGGCCTTCTGCATGGCACTGGCTTCTCACTTCATCTCAAAAACTCAGGACATGTTGTCCTCACTCTACTCCTCTCACCCCCAGCTCCTGCTATTCCCTGCTCTTCTGCAGCCACCCCTCCTCCCTCCTTCTCGGCCTTTCCCCTTTTCTCTCCAGACGAGATTTCTAGACAAGTCCGTTCTATGAAAGTCTCGTCGAAACAGGTTCACCCCTGTTCCTCCAAAACTATCAGGGATCACATCGACTCCCTGGCTCCTGCCCTGGCGGATTTCTGCAATCATTCCTTCACCACTGGAGTTTTCCCTTCCCCCCTGAAGCACTCCCTTGTGTACCCTCTTCTTAAGAAACCTTCTGCCGACCCCTCCTGCCCAGCTAACTATCGCCCAATCTCCATCACTCCCTTCCTGGGCAAGCTCCTGGAGAAACTGGCCATCTCCCAGCTCAATCTCCACACTGAATCTTTTGGTTGTCTTCATGACCATCAGTCTGGCTTCAGAGCTGCCAGAAGCACGGAAACTGCTCTTCTGAACATCCGTGAAGACCTGCTCACTAACCTTGACTCTAACACCCCTTGCGTTCTTATCTTGCTTGATCTCTCTTCTGCTTTTGACACTGTCAATCATGCCATCCCGCTCAACCGTCTCTGTGATAACCTGGGTATCACTGGTCAGGCTCTGGCGTGGCCGACTTCCTTCCTCTCTGACCGACCCTCTGAGGTCCAACTTGGGTCCTTCCTCTCCAACATCTTTTTCTCTATCTGTGGTGTCCCCCAGGGATCTAACCTCTCTCCCTGGCTGTTTAACCAATACCTGGCACTCCTTGCCCACCGCATCACCGCCCTCTGTCCCAGCTTTCAGTGCTATGCGGATGATACCCAGCTCATTTTCAGGCTACCCTCGGCCTCCTCCTGTCCTTCCCTCATCTCTGACTGTCTGTCTGCCATCCAGGGATGGTGTGCCGCCAACGACCTCTGCCTTAATGACAGTAAGACTGAGTTCTACTCGTCGGCACACCCGCTCCCTCCTTCCCTGCAGCTTTCTGGCTGGCTTCTCTTGGCCCCCCTCCCACTCCCACCTGCAAGGCTAAAAAACTTGGGGTCATCTTCGACTCTGCACTCTCCTTCTTCCCTCACATCTCTGACATCTCTAGGAAGTCACACTACCAGCTGCACCTCCTTAGAGGTATTCTTCCTTTCCTCTCCTTCCCTCAGATGCTCACTGTCTCCAGAGCCCTGGTCCTCTCCAAGCTGGACTACTGTAACAGCCTCTATCTAAATCTGCCTTCCTCCACTCTCCGCCCTCTGCAACTTATCCAGAACAGGACTGCGAGACTTGTCCTTGGCCTCAAGCCCAGGGATCGTATCTCTCCAGGACTGAAATCTCTGCACTGGCTCCCAGTGGCTGCGAGGATTAAGTTCAAAACCCTCTGCATTGTACACAAGGGCTTCTGGGGCCTGGGACCACAATAACTTCAACTCTCTCTTCCTAAATATCTTCGTTCTCGAGCTCTTCGCTCATCTGCCTCCAACTCCCTAAGGGTCAGTCGCTTCTCCAAGCAACGATTTGGTGGCAGATCACTCTCTTCGGCAGAGGCCTCTCTCTGGAACAGCCTTCCTGCCTCCCTGAAACTTGAGGAGAACCATCTCCGGTACCGAAAACACCTCAAAACCTTCCTCCTTGCTGCTGCTTTCTCTCCTCCCCTCCCTTTCCTTGCTGAATTCCTGACTGCAATTGATCTGGCTACTTGACCACCCTTTCTGATATCTGGCCCAGGCCCCGTCCATTACCCACCTGCATTGCTTCCCTGGCAACCCCTGCACTTGGGGACCGTTTTCTGCATCCCTTCAGTCCCGCCTACCAGCACTTACGTCTGCACTTCCTTGCACTTTCCACTAGCTGGCTGTTTTATGCGTCTTATTTATTCCACTTCCCATGTACTGCACTTTCCCCTCGCCCTTCCCCCTGCACACTTTCCTTTCCCCCCTTCCCATGTACTTGAACAATCTGAATGACACCTGGCCTAGTAGGATCGTTGTCTGTCCTCCCCTTGTTCCCCCCTTGCCTTGTCACGCCTAGAAACACTTGTGTATAGGCGCGTTATAAATGCCATATCATATCATAACACCGGCTATAGCGAAAGCCGCAACACATGCCCTAACAACGTGTCACCTGAACATGCAGACTTAAGGGTGCCCCCATCCAGTGATAATAGACAGAGTGCTGTGGCATTTCAACATTGGGGTTGTGCATGCAGTAAATAGTCCATTGATTGAATGTTGCACCTTGCCCAACACACACCACAATGAAAGTAACCAAATAGGAATGAGTGTGCGTGTACAACATGAGAGTGACACACAAAGGAATCCACATATCAATTGATACACTGCTGTATGTAAACCTCAGACCATGCATGTCTCAGAAGGTGAAGGATGTTGGGGCCTGGGGAAGCCCAGTGATGGCGTGCGGGCCCCCCAGGGTCTGAGTACCAGCGCGGGCGGGCGCGCAAGAACGCACGCCGGAGACGTCTGTGTGTTCCGGTGCTCCGGCGCGAACTGCCCGGGCACCGCCTTTATTAACTCAGCGCGCATGCGCCGGCCCGGCGGGCCGCGCATGCGCACTTCGTGTACCACGTACACAACATCCCTCCTTTTCCCCCCAAACAACAAACACATTAAACAGGGGAGCCAACATGGCTCAAATCAAACTGTACTTAACAGGGCTTGTTACTCATGCCGCTGAGTCCATGATGAAATCCTGGAATCTTTGAGGTGGGCGACGTCCTTCCCTGCGCGGGTACCTGGGTGAACCGGGGCTCTCTGGTCCCCCGGGGTCCTCTGGCGGTTCACCGCCTCCACGCGGCGCCTCCGCTGCTTGTCCTTGGTCCGGATTGGTTTCTTCTTCCGCTGCCACAGGTCCTATGCGCTTGAAGAAAGATACGTTTCTGGTTACTGTGCTCCGCGCATTCGCAGCTGTGACCATTGACCGTTTGACATGAGTAACTCCCATTGGTTGGGTTTCGTAAGTCATCGAGAGTTTTCCCTCCGGTTTTCTGTTCCGGACTAGGACGGTGTCTCCTACCGATATCTCTCTTTCTGGCAGCCTCCGCCTTGTTGTTTCGTTCTCATTTCTCGCTGCTCTTTCTGCTGTCACCCGTGCGCTATCAATCACGCCTGGGTGTCTGTCTCCCGCTTCGGGTATCAGCCCTCTGGGTATTCGCCTGATCAGCGCCTCGGCAGGTGCGATTCCGGTGGATCGATGTGGGTGGACCGGTATTCACGAAGAAAGTCAATTAGATTGTGTCGTAGGTCCTCCCCTCCATTGACAGAAATTCGAAAAATCTTGTTCAGTGTCTGCATGAATCGCTCAACCTCTCCATTGGCCCTTGGCCATAGCGGGGTTACCTTCCGGTGCTTTATGCCTCGTTCTTCGCAGTACCTAGGAAACCACTGCCCTTGGAACGGTGTGCCGTTGTCTGAGCAGATCTCAAAGGGGAACCCATGGGTGGCGAAAATTTTGTCCATTGCCAGGATGGTGTGATCACTGGCGGTGGATTCCACGAGCTCCACCTCCGGATACCTCGACCACTGGTATGTGACCACCAGGAAATATAGGCCCCTTCCGGTCGACCCGAGGTCTGCGTGCACCGTTCCCCATGGTACGTCACTCCGCTCCATGGCCCGAATGGGTGGGCCCCTTTCCACAGGACTCGTGGCTTGGGAGGGAATGCAGGTCCTCACAAACTCGGCCACCCTGTGCTCCAGATCGGGGAACCAGACCTTCAGCCTGAGGCGTGCCTTCATCTTGGCCATGCCTTGGTGCCCTGTGTGGGCCAACTGGAGGACTCTCATGGCCAATGACCTGGGTATCACGATCTGGTGCCCTCGCTGCAACAGACCGTCCGTGGACACCGAGAGCTCGTGTCGAGCTTTCCACAGCAGTTGCACCTCCGGGTTCCTCCTGGCGTTGTTCTAAAGGACATCCCGCCACTCTCCTGTGGCCACCGCCCTTTTCACCCTCAGGAACGCCTCGTCGGAGTTCGAGTCGTCCGCAATGTCCTGTCTCGATAAGGCCACGGGCAGGGCCGATTCAATGACGAGGTGTACGGCGTCCCCAATGTCCGTCATCTCCGCGGGACTCTGGGTATCCCTCGTGCCTGGATGACGAGAAAGATAGTCGGCTGGGTTGTGTGTACCTGGCCGGTATACTAGCTTGACGCCGTATTCCATGAGGGATAGCATCCATCTCTCGATGCGGGGTGGCGGCATGGAAGATGTTCCTGACAGAATAGGAATCAGGGGTTTATGGTCCGTTATCACGACGACAGGTTTGCCGGGGATTTAGATTCTGAAGTGTTTGCACCCCCACAGGATGGCGAGGGCTTCCCTTTCTATCTGGGAATATCTCCTCTCCGTGTCAGTGAGGGCTTTGCTGGCATATGCTATGGGCCTCATGACCCCTAGTTCGTCTGCCTGCATGAGGACTGCCCCCAGTCCCACCGGGCTGGCATCGACCACAATCTCCGATTCTCGGCTGGGATTGAAATAGGCCATTGTTTCCTGCTCTGACAGAGCTTCTTTGATGGCCTTGAAGGATCGTTGTTCATTCTCAGTCCACTGCCAGGCTACGTCGTTCCTGGTGAGTGCCCTCAGAGGTTCCGACAGAGAGGCTAAGTCCTTGATAAAACGGCCGCAGTAGTTGACCATCCCTAAGAAGCTCCGAACTTCTGCCGGTGATGTGGGTGGAGGTGCATCTCTAATGTCCTTCACTTTCCCATGGTCCGGGGATATGCCCCCAGCATGGAAGGTGAAACCAAAGAATTCTAGTCGGTCTTTTAGGAATTCACACTTTTCTTGGTGCAGGGTTAAACCCACCGCCTGTAGCCTCTCAAAAGTGTTCACTAGCCGTTTAAGATGTTCAATTTCCGACCTGGCAAAGACTAAGATGTCGTCGGACATGTTTATGATTCCTTTCAGTCCGGACAGGGCTCCTCTGATGGCGTTTTGGAAAACCTCCGCTGCGGACGATATTCCGAAATTTAGTCTCTTGTACTGGTACAGCCCCTCGTGAGTAGTGAATGTCGTAATGTACCTCGACTCGGGGTGTAACTCTAGCTGGTGATACCCAGACCTGAGGTCCAGTTTAGAGAAGACTTTGGCACCTTGGAGTTCTCTGACGATGTCGTCTAGAGTGGGTGTGAGGTGACGCTCCCTTTTGATGGCGGCATTTGGGAGTCTCATGTCCACGCAAATGCGTACTGCCCCCGGTTGCTTCGGCTTTGGGGCCACTACGATGGGCGAAACCCAAGGGGTGGGGCCTTCCACTCTTTCAATGATGTCCCGGTCGACCAGCTGCTGCAATTCCTCCTCCACTTGGGCTCTCAAGTGGAAAGGATTCCGGCGATGTTTGAGGGCCGTCTGCCTCACGGACTTGTCGATATGTAAGCGTATGGGCTCTGCTTTCAGCTTTCCAATGCCCTTGAAGAGAGTTTCAAATCTGTGTAGCATGCTTTTCAGATCGGCATGGTATACTCCGAACGAGAAGTGGACGATGTCGAGTGCTTCTGATGCCGCACAGCTCAACAGGGAATGTGGGCTGACGCTGGTGACAAAGAACCTCGCTTTGATAGTGTTCTGTCCATGAGAAACCGGGGCTACAAACACACCTTGGATGGGTAGAGGTGTTTCCCCCCCGAAGGCATATATTTGCGCCCTGGACGCTGACAGCTCCGGTGGGCCTGGCAGGGCTTCATAATGTTTGGTGGCCAGCACACAGACCGAAGCCCCAGTATCTATGAGAATGGGGGTGGGGACGTCATCGATGTTAACAGTGCATGTGGGTTGGCGTCTCGTGCCAGGACCTTTCACAATGCTGGAAATGAAGAAGATCTCTTCCTCCTCCTCTTCTGCGATGTCCAGGTCCTGCAGACCCTGATTGATCGATGAGATGCCTCTCACTCTGCGAGCGCCTCCACGTCCCACTCTCTCCGGTCCTCTTCCTGCTGCTACAGGGGCAGCAGCCCGGCACATCCTTGCATAGTGCCCTGGTGTGCCACACCGGCCGCATGTCCTCGACTTAGCTGGGCATTCTCCTCCGTGGGGAAGGTCATATCCACAGTAGGAGCAGGATGAGGCGTTGCCTAGTGTGGGCGGGGCATCAGGCCTTCTCGGCGCCCATTTCGACCTTCCCGTTGCTGAACGTCCCACAGCAAATGCGTCTTCATCATTCTTCGGTCGTAGTGGCAGCGTCAATTTTCGCACCTCTGGCTTCTGCCAGCTCATGTGCTCTTCCCAGGTCCAAAATTTGCTGGAGGGTCAGACCAGGTTCTCTCAGTACTTGCCTTCTAAGTTTGCCGGAGCTGCACCCCTGCAATAGCTGGTTGCGGACCATTTCTTCCTCATTGACCCATCTGCAAGACGGGCACAGAATTTGTCTAGGGGTTCGTCGTCTAGTTGCCTTTCGGCGCCCATGACAAATCTATCAAAATCCACATTTGCCATGGGGAGAAAATGGTCTTTGAGTGCCTGTTTGACTGCGTCATACGTGACCACGGGGATGACGAGGGAATCGTAGATTTTGTGGACTTCCGCACCTGCCGAGTAGATCATAGTCGCGATCTTGGTGTCATCATCATTCACCCCAGATGCCCTGAAGAACATATCTAGCCTCTTGACCCACAGCAGCCACTTCGGGCCCAGTTTGGAAGGGGGGCCGGTAGTATCGAATTCAGGCATGGGGGCCAGGGAGCTGCGAGATCTGCGCGGGATTGGGGCTACGGCACCTTCATCATCAGTCTCTTCACCCATTTCTGCGTCACGTACTCACAGTTATCTATTCCTAGAATGATGGGCGTCTTGTCCCGGGCTTGTAGTAGTGCTGGGGTGTAGAAACTCACTTCTTTCTTCTTTAATGCCACAGCCCTGCGCCTGCAGGACTGTGGGAGTTCCAAAAATTAGGTTGTATTCCCCAAAACACAGCTAGCAGGTGGCGCACGAGCACCCTCTCGGGCCGCAACCACTGCAGCTGTGTGTGAAGAGAGGAGCGAGTGAAAACAAAATGGCCACCGGCACTCCGCGGGTCCGTGATACGGAAGAGCTTTCCGTCTCTCCGAGGCTGTCGGAGCAGGGAAGTGATCCGTACCTCCTCGTCACCAGTGTTGGGGCCTGGGGAAGCCCAGTGATGGCGTGCGGGCCCCCCAGGGTCTGAGTACCAGCGCGCGCGGGCGGGCGCGCAAGAACGCACGCCGGAGACGTCTGTGTGTTCTGGTGCGCCGGCGCGAACTGCCCGGGCACCGCCTTTATTAACTCAGCGCGCATGCACCGGCCCGGCGGGCCGCGCATGCGCACTTCGTGTACCACGTACACAACAAAGGATGTATGTCAACATGACACTGGGATAGCGGGAACCTTCACAACACATATCTGATCGTGCTGCCAATGACACTAATGACTAAGCCGTGTACAACCACTGATCCAACCTGGCCCTAATGTACACATGTTCTCCCATGCACGTGATTCTGGATACCCGTAGTACACATGGCTTATGACTCCTGTGCGTCATCCACACACTCCAGCTGAGCTGGCATACAACATTGCCCATGGACGTAAACGCATCTGTGTGGAAAGGGCATTTGGACTGCTGAATGCACGATTCCGGTGCCTAGACCGTACGGGAGGGGCATTGATGTATGCACCTGATAAAGTTGTCAAAATCATACTTAACTGTGTCATGCTGCACAACATGTGCTGTCGCCGGCATGTGCTGCTGCCCCCTGATGCTGAAGGCCAGCCACCTGGGGATGGGAGTGATGATGAAAATGTGGCAAAGCCATGCTACATGCACACAGGGATGCAGTGAGGGAGGGGAGGTTGGCCATACAGGCCTTGATTGACAATTATCTTTGATCCACTGCATTGAAACACTTGACACATACCACTTGTAGAATAAAGAGCACTTCAACTCAATCATGAATGTCTATGCTATGTATGAATTTCGAACTGGATTTATTGTGATTATTAACAAACCCCCAACCCTCTGTAAACTCCCCATCACACGAAGTTCTCCAGCCCCCTGTAAACTCCCCATCACACAATCCTCCCACCCCCTGTAAACTCCCCATCACACAATCCCCCCACCCCACTGTAAAATCCACCGATCCCCCCATCCCCCTGCAAACTCCCCATCAGATAACTCACCCATCCCCTCAGCACACCCCTACATAGTGCTAGTGTGTCTATGTGCCCATGGCTCAGGGATCCCTAAGTGGGCGTGGATGAGGCAGATGATATTGCTCCAGAGACCTGTAGCTGCTGGCGGAGCAGATTGTTCGCCTCCCGCATCTGCTCGGCATGTGCGGATTGGAATTCACACAGCTCCTGTATCCTCTGACCAAAACCTGTCAGGGCCCCTGTGCATCTCTCCACCACCCTACAGGTCTGTGCATTGTCTCGTGCCATGGTCTTTGCAGCATCCCGTATTGCACTGCTGATAACCTTGATATGGTGTGTGTGTTCCATTGACATTTCCTCAATGCGCAGCTGTCGGGCCTCCATCAGATCCACCCGCCCCTTCACTGCTTCTCCTGTGACATAGGGTCTTTGAAGTGTGCTGGGGATCCGACTGGCGGTGCAGGGTGGGTTCAGAGGGGGGCTGTTTGGGGACATGGTACCACCTCTGATGGGGCTCCTGTGGTTTGAGTGACTTTCCTCATGGGAGCAATATGATGGTGTGTCCACATCTGGCTGAGGTGTGCGGGCCCGACACACAGGTACATGTGGTGTGGGTGCAGGTCTGGGCTACCCTGGGGTGTGGCCAACTCTTGTGTGACACTGTGGCCAGGTGTCATGCTGCTGTGGTGTCATGCTGCATGCTGCTGTGGGTGTGTGGCCCTCATCTGAGTCAGACCCACTTGTGGCTCCCTCCAGGCCCTGGGTCCCCGTGGTTGCTTCCAAGGAATGAGGCGCTGTCGCCCTGCGGCTCTGTGGACGCAGCACCCATCTGGTTGGGCTCCGGTGGGGTGATGTTGGATGTGTCTGGTGTCGTGTTTCTTCAGCCCAGCCCCTTTGCGGGGTGGTGGTGCTGGTAGAAGGTGTCAGGTGGCTGGATGTTGTTGCCAACCTCATCATCATCAGCCTCTGATGAGCACTGCATGCCTGTGGGGTACATAGGGTGTTGTATGAGTTGAGGGCAGCTTAGATTTGTATCACGCATTTAATGCCTTACAGTGGGTTTGGACACAGTTTCAATCATGCTTCGCCTTTGAATTTTGGTGACTCCCCCTGGTGTGATTGTTGGGACATGGTACTGGGGAGGGACACTGCTTGGACATGTTGGCGTGACATCTTCAGATGTCTTCTGAGGATGCACAGCACCCACATTGTTGGGGGGGGTTCATGCACACACACACATCACGCTGCTGTGCCATTGCTATGGATGTCTTTCCCCTGTGCCTTGTGTTGATGCAGTGTATGTACTCAAGGGACTACGGGGCACTAAGGTATAGTGGTAGGAGGGGTCAGTTATGAGTGGCTGCGATGCCTCATGTACATCGCATGCACATACGTTCACTCAGGGTCTGGAGGCGTGGCCCTTACAGGTTCATGGATTTTTAGGGCGGGGTCTCACCTGCAGCCTCCTGGATTCTGGTGCCATCCTCTGCTCCTCTGACTCCCTCAATGGTGTCCATATTGATGAGTGTTGTCATCTACTCTACCCAGGGGGTCAGCTTGGGTGGTGGTGGTGGTGCTGGCCCTCCTCCAGTTGCCATGCTTGCACTCATGTGCTGAGAGAGTAGGCCATGTACTCAGACCCTCAAGTCATTGAGGGGCTTGCGGCAGTCCTCACCATCCCTGGGCAGGTGGCCCACCGCAGACACCCTCTGGCTGATTTGCCTCCATATCTGCGCTCAACGCTGGCCAGTTGTCTTGCGCTGCAGTGCATCATACAGCTCTTCCTGTTGGGCCACTGCCTCCTCCACCAGTATGGCTAGCTCCTGGTTGTTGAATTTTGGTTTTCTCACCCGGTCCAGGGCAGACTTGCCCCTGGTGAGTTCCTGAGACATTTTGCAATGTTTACAGTATTTTTGTTCCTCTGAGGAGGAAGAGCCAGTAATGCCAGAATATGTAATGGCTTGCTGTCATAGGGAGCCGTTGTTTCCTAAAGCTAATCATCCTGATAGTGGTAAAAACTGTTCAAATCAATTCTGTATTGGAATTAGGAATACTTCCTCTAAGGTTAAACATACTTGCAGAGGTGAAAGCTCACATAGTCAACACGGAAATATGAAAGATGAATCTGAATATTAACATATTAGATTCTTAAAGTCATAAGTTCCCTAGAAAGTAAAACTATTCCTTAGCACCTTATAATACTTCTTTTAAAAAGGGGATTAAGGATGGAAACAAAGTTTGTAACAATTATTCCCTTAAAAGGAGTGAATTGAACATTGGGGACTTCCAGCCCAACAGTACTGGGATGAAGAAGAGGTATGCAGAGGCTCTGAACTGCAGGTTGCAGACCAATAATGTTCATGACCCTAACCTGAGGGAGACTGAGAGGAATAAAAGGACCCCTCATGTGCAGGCCATAGACAGTGGCAGCAGTAGTGAAAGGTGGAGTGCTTTCATGACCCCACATCAAGATTGCAGCTAAAGGAAAGCAAAGATACCGGAGCCGCTGTTTGCCATACGGATGTCGGTTCTGCAAGGTTCGCTACCTTCAGGGACCCTGCTTTCAGAGGTCGCCCAGCAAGAAACATTGTGCATAACAGCTTTCCCCCTGAGGATTGAGTTTGCAGAGATCGTGCAGCGAGAAGTTGAAGTTGGAACGCTTTCCCCAAGGCAAGACAGGCTCAGGTGGCAGGCGAGTGCCTGTGGAGCAAGCGAGGCTCCAAATTTGATAAGCGCGGATAGAACAAAACCGAGTTAACCAGTTTTACAGAACACCTGAAGCAGGAGAAGCAGAGCGCACAATGGCAACGGAGCGAATGGACGCGCAAGCCAAACCCGGTGAGTTCACTTGAACTGTGACCCCAGGGTGCTCTGTAACCGCCCGCTGACCGAACTCAGGCAATTTGAATACCGATCTATTGAGAAAGAAACAAAGTGGCAGAAGCGTAAATATTAATTGTATTGAACTGGTGTACAGGTGAAAGATATTAATTCTGAATGTCAAGCTGATACGAAGGGCAGAGAGTGGCAGAGCCATTGTCTATTTAAAGGTCAGAATAATTGGCAACAACACCCTAGGGCAATATTTCTAAAACCCAGTGCAAACAGCTAATGCCAAATCCAAAAACAGGCAACAGCAAAGTTAGTTGAAAAGAAGCATCATTGCCAGAGTCAAAAAAGGGCAACGAAGCATGCAAGTTGTGTATAGATTCTATGTTGATAGGGGAAAGAGGCAATAGGGAGAACTGACCTGAATAAACATTGCCTGAGCCAAACAAGAACAGGAGTGAGAGAAACCCATTATGAACATCTGGTTAAACCCAGAGTGGGAGAGCAAGAGTGGCAGGAAGACTGCACCGCTGAATGAAGGTGTTCAAGGGGAGAGAGACATAACCTGTGTTGCATGTGTCAATCAGAAGTGTGGAACAAACAGCACCAATGTGTCTCATGTTTTCCCAGAAGTAGCCAAACTGAGGTTGTGGAAAGTCAGAGACTTTATAAGTTGCGCGAAGCAGAACGGTGCCAGAGAAGCACTTGCAGTAGTATTACTAGTTTCATGTTGTCCGGGCAGGAGAGTATGCTAGGGGCAAAGGAATTTGTAGTATAGGCTGGTCAGGTGAGTGGACCAGGCAAACATTGTTGAAGTACTGTGGTATTGTTGAAGAAGTGGCAAAAGTACCAACGCTCATGATTAATTGTTGTGGAATTACATTGACAAATAAGCATTACTGATGAGTGTTTTATGAACTGTTAGGGAAGCATCCTGACAGAAGTAATTTTGTTGACATAAATACACTGTCGATATATACCCTTTTGTTGTAAAATAAGAAGTTTATGTGGAACTCTCTACACCAGTGGAGAGGCAAAAGTCTCTGAACATTTTGAACTGTTGGTTAAATCTAAGTAGGAGACTTGCTGGCAGAAGAGGAACTTTATTTGAACTTTGCTACAATATTGGATTTTCTTATCCTTGTTGAACTGTTGATTGAAATCCTGATTGATTCTGGAGAAGGGAAATTCACCCAGATCAAAAGGAAGAACAATTACCAGGTCTTGCAGACAACTGTTTATTGTGTTATGTCTGAATTGCTATATATGACCTTGTTGAGTATTTTGTATGTATAAGGGTGAGGGACGGATTCCTTTTGTTAGAGTGTTTCCTTTATCTTATTTTATAGGTAGGGAAATCCTCGTTAGGGTAGGTGTTTATCAAAACCTTTTGAGTTTAATAAAATGGCACTTTTGAAAAACCTTCACAAAATTGTCGCCTCACATTTCTGACCCCTCACAAGGCCAGAGGTAAAGATTACTCTTTATGGAAAAACAGGTTGACCATTTTACCTTTGACTTCATTTACCCCGAAAAAGAATTTGAATTGTTGAGACAAATGTACTTGTGCACTAATATGACTGAATGCGAGAGGGTTTTTTTCTTCTTTGCTCATTATTTGCTAAGCTAAAGAGAAAATGACTGCTGCCGATTTTGTGAATAATCAGCTTTTAAATGTGCTACACAGCTTGATCTTTTCAAAAATCGCCATTTCTACTGATGTTATGTTAGCTGTTGGCATTTTTATTGATTCTATTTGGTATAGCCGATCTAATATGAATTTGTTGCATTGATCATAGTTTTTAGAATTTTGATCATTTTCCTCGTTGATAGACGTGTGCTTCCTTTGTTCTTAGCAAATATTTATTGATGTTTTTATATAGACTTGCCTTTGTACCGTTGGGTCACCTTAACAAAAATGTATGATTTCTGAATCAAGCAATTGAAAATGATTAGGTTAAGCAATGGAGGCAGGTTAACTACAAAGGAGTTGGTAGGGAGAGGAGGTGCTGAGAAAACAGGAGGAGGTAGCTGTATCAGTGAAGGAGGTGGCAGTATCAGAGGAGTGGGTGGTATCAATGGAGGAGGAGGTAACAAGAGAGGAAGAGGTACAAATAGTGAAAAGACATACATTTGAGGAAAAGGGAAGGGCAACTTCCAAGGCAGAAAGGACAGGGGGGAGGTCAGGTCAGCCTCAGGGATGTCATTTCACCAAAATGCCAGGGGTAGTGGAAGTGACATCACACGAACCTTGACCCCGGACGACATAACAGGAAGTGATGTCATTTGACCCCGCCCTGAAGTGATATCGCGGGTAGCGATGGAACTTGACATTTCACCCGTTGACAAAACAGGAAGTGGCATCACATAGCATTGTACACTACGAAAAATATAGTTACGATATCACTATGTGATGTACATTTCATACAAGAATGGATCGCCATATGTATCATTAAGATCAGTGTGTGTAGGCCCATATTACCAAATTACTGTGTATGCAAGCAGACGTCTATGACCAAATGATAATGATGTGTTATTATATAGCACTTACGCTTAAGAACTTTATATAGACAAACTATACACCCAATATCACCCAACCTGTGTTGGTACTCATTTATCAACCTCAGAAGAATGAAAGGCTGAGTGAGGCGTTTAAGAACAGACTACAATCAGTGACTCACCCCCTGACGTGTGCCTGAAATAAACATTTAATGAGTCTAGCAGTTATTGTATAGAATTCCAGAAAGAAACATTATTTGGTATTCCTATTCTTTCTTATTTAGGGTCAGTGCTGAAAGTGTTAGACTTGTGGCACTCCTGTTCTTATTTTTCTTATTTTTTAAGGGGCCTGAACAAGAAAGCCAGCCACCCCAGAAGTAAAGAGCCACAGGCCAGGTGCATGCATTACAAAAAGAAAAACATTTTTTTTTTTAGAGGTCGCAAGGGAGACCCCAGAGATCGTAAGGGAGACCTCAGAGGTTGCATTTGCGACCTCTGGCGACCCCTAAATGATGTCTCTGGTCAGCCTACGGCAGGCTGAGCATAGTAATGAAAGAAGAGGAGGAGTCTGTGTGACAGTAAGGGGGCTGAAAGCATAAAGGTTTATGAGTTTGGCCTCCTCTGCATCCTATGTAGACCTCCTCCCAGAGTATTTCCTCATACATGTTCTGTGAAAGGTGAATGTAAAGGGTGAACCTCTTGACTGCTAAGGGCCTGTTGATTGTTGGCCAGTGCACCAAGTCCTCATGTGTTCAGTGCTTGCCTAAACCATTTTCGTGTCTCCAGAATTCACCAACCTTCCAGAAAGACTTATCTTATTACTTGAAGAAACCTTGCTCTGATAGATCATTTAATAGATTGCATCTCATAGTTATACCTCTAGTTCCTTCTCTGAGAATTCATTTTTTGCTGTTTAAATCACACCAGCAGACTCATATATTCGCACCATTTTATATCTAGTTTCTCAAAGCAATGTTGACTTGTCTTATATTAGACAAACATGAATTCATGATTATTTGCACAGCATTTTAGAAATTCTTGGTCCTGAAGTCTGCTCAATATTCCCTTGTAATTGCATAAGGAGATGGGGGCTGTTTAACATATAGTTGTAATGTTCCCAACTGCACATTGCAGCCGCAAATAACTTTGAATGTGTGACTGCATAAATATATCTTTTTGTGAATTTAACTGTTTATGCGATTCATCCCTGTGACAAAGGAAGTAGAAGGTTGAGAAAATGTTGAGGCTATGGAAAGCCACCCATTCTCCAATGAAACCCATGGAGGCAGTTTATGCAGTAGATCTTAGAGCCCCCCCCTACACTTCCTGGAGAGGATCAGAGCTATAGATAGTGCCTAGTGTGATTTTCAGACCATGGGTAGAGAATGGATGCGTCTTTTTCTTGGAAGGGAACAATACGATTTTTCCCATAAACCCAGGGGCTAGAGCAAGGCTTCCAAAGAGAAAACAACAACAAAATAGGGCCCAGAATGAGTGTCACTTGCAGGAACACAGACAACCTGGAACTCTTCATCCTTGAATAACCATGAATACTCACTTGATTTCAACATGACAGAGAGAATATTTATAACCTGCGACCCCAGCCACTGTGTCATATATTGCTTCTCATTGGTAAGAATGCACAATACCTGCAGGAGACCACTATTACTAGCCATAGAGATGGAGAGCAGGTGGAACTGTTTATCCAGAGCCACTCTATAATAACACAGTTAATTAGGAAACATGGCAGTGAATATAGAGTTTTAATTATATCAATTACTGAATCAAGGGTGCATAAAAGAAGTCAGAAAACTCCTGAATAGGTGGGTGATCAGACACTGTGTTTGGTGGACAGTGGCTACAGAATGAGGAGAGTAAAACCAGGAGAAGCAGAAGAGAATATCTAGCGCTTTCAGCTGTAAAACATAAGTTGGAGTTGGAAGAACTAACTACGGTCTCCAAAATTGATTTGTTGTTCCTTAAAAAAACATGGCTTTCAATTAATGCCTTATCTGAAGTAGCCAACATGAATTTATCAAGGCACAACATAGTCTATCTCCAATGCTTTGGCAGACAGAAAGGCACCTTTGCTCTTATCTTCACGTTGGTGTAAAGCTGTTGCAACATTCTTCACTCCTAAATTGTACAGCAGCTCTGATTCAATGTCAGCTCCCTCCACACATATGTGAACGTTTGATGTTACCACAACCAAGGTAACCTCAGAATCTGTTGATCAATTGGCATATGTACGCACAAATATTTGTATCAATCACCATAATTTTTATTTACTTTGTGAGTTGACTATCGATGTGGATAAGAAGGATCTTTTATCAACCTAACAGCTGCTACATATTTTAGCCTTATTTCAATTATTCTCACAACTAGTTCTGATACCTACCCATGTCAAGGGAGACACCTTGTGTTTGGACAGAGTGCTTTAAGGACTCTTCAGCCCTTTCAAAAGGGATGGTTTGACAACTTAACAGCTCCTTTGCAGTTGGCGGGTGCTAAAATTAATAAGAAGACGACAGAATCACTGCTGAGCTAATTTTTTGAGTCTCAAGAAGTATCTCTCTGGCCCAGATTGAAGTTGTCTTGATGGCCAAAATGTTCCATTTGCAAACTCTTAATGACTGGCTGAAACCAGCCTCCAAAAATGGCTTAATCAGTGCTTTGACCATAAATCTCCCTTAAAAACATAGAATCCCTCTGTGAAAAATATGAATGTTAAGGGGATTACACCAGAGCTTAGAGAAGAAAAGCTTAAACAATGTCAACTGGAGAGAAAATGGAGGCAACATTACCTCCCTGATGACAAAGTTGACTTCTTAACATTCTTAACTTTTGAAATGCAATCAGTCAATACCACAATAAACAGAAAGAACTTCCTTGGTCAAAGCTATGACTTCTACCAATTTACCACCATAACCAATCAAATATTGTGTTTATCTGTAAATCATAAACAAAGCATGCACAATGGTATGGACTGAACTACAGGCAGAATTATCTGTCGCGTTTAGCCCTGAGAAGACAAGTTTATATTTTCTGACTCAACTAGATTGTCCCATTTTACAACTATCACTTGGTCCAGAATTGCAAAGGTACTGGCAGTCTTTTAAATGCCTGTCACCCAGCATGTTCAAACACCTCCAGAAATGCTGGGTGTTGGAGGAGACCCTTCATTAATGCATCACTTACTAATGGTCAGGTTAACAATAGACTGAATAAAGTTCTAAATATGCTGATTATGCTGCTGTTGAAATAGCAAAAGGGAATAATACTGACATTACAGACTTTTACTATCGTTTTTGCTATCTGAAACTTAATTTATCTGGCCAAATTACTGGGGCAAGTTTTGACCACTGAATTGCCGTCTGTTATTGAATCACTCAGGTTATCGAGAATACCTCAAGCGGGCTTTTGCACGGCAAGATGGACTAAATTGCTACTTCTGACAGGGTTGAATGGTAGCCAGATCCAAGTACACAGAGGAAATACCACCACTGGTGACCTTCTAAATCTATATCTGCTATTCAACATGGTAGATCTTGCCATTTTTTTTGCACCGACTAGAGGACATACAAATAATGGGTATGGCACTTCAGGTACATTGTTGAAGGGTCAATCTTTGGCTGGTTCATACCCCTCAGCCCCTTATAGATCTGAATTCCAACCCCTGTTCTGTGGAGTACTTTAGGGCTCTCTGTTGTCGGCTGTCGTCTTCAATGTCTACATGTGTTCCTTGATGAAGTTGATTAGGAATCTTGAGCTGGATGTCTTGAATTATGTGGATAGCACAAGGCTCTTTATTGAAATCCCTGTACCAGTCCAGACCTCCCAATGCTTTCAATCCTGTTTATTCACAATTCACTTTTGGATGTTCAAGAATCATTTTAAACTAAGCCAGAAAAAATGCAAAATCTTGATTGTGCGTCCTGTCACCAAGAACGTGACAGGGATCAATGGCCAGGGAAAGGTAGTATGTAATACTGCTGGTTGCTTTTATTTTGAGAATATAACAAGAGTGTCCAAAACAATAAACCGGAACAGTAACATGTAAAGTAAAGAAAAATGAAAAAGTCATCTTATGTCCTAGGACCCATCCTGGTCCACACTCAGTTCAACACAAGTTTGGGCTTAACGGATAGGAGTCTAACACACCTATATTCAAAGATTATTATTATTTTGCTGATGTATGCATTATTTGACTTTGTATATATAATCATAAATTTTCTTTTTCTTTTTGGTCCCTCTCTCCCATTGTGTTGTTCTTTGATGTTGATGACTAACTTTCTCTTTTTCCATTTATGTATTTTTACAATTTTTGCTGGATTTATGATGTGGTGGATGTATTCATTCATTTGCTTATCTTTGTACTGTTTGATGGTTAATATTTCAAAATAGATTGTGGTGAAAAGTTGTTAATCATAGTTTTGCCTTAATAAGGACCATATTGGTCGAAACACCTGTCAGCAAAGGCCATTTATGTTCTGAAATTGATTATCAATAATCAACATTTCTATTGATCAATTTAATTTTTTGTTCAATTATACATTCACATTTTTAAGTTGTGCCAACAGCACTGCAGGACAACTAATCACATGTTTAGATGAGTGCAATCAATGATGACACACCTTGTGTATTAGATCCTCTGATACAAGGGTGACAAGGTTCTCCAAAGCTGGAAGAGTGGCAATGTAGCTTTGGGGTAGCTGCTGGAACTAAAAAGGTGTGCAGGAAGCCTGGAAAGAGATGGGTGCTTGTTATCGGAACAAATGAACAATCTGCAATGCTGAGACTCTTAAAGCTGAGACAGAATCTGTCTGTAAGCAAAGCAGTTTACATTGGTAGCAGCAAGGCAGACTGAAGAGTCAAAGAGGCTGCCCTTTTCTGATGACAGGAAACAATAGTGCCTTGCAACCTATGGAGGTCAAAGAGCCTTGTCCTTAAGTTGCCTAATAACCCTAAAAGTACCAAGTTGAAATAGAGATAACAGAAATGTGGTTTTCTATAATATTGTCAGAGAACATTGTATTGATGGTGGTTGAAACAGTAGTACAGTGGGACGCTAAGGAGGATGCTTCCACAGTGACAGATGAAGAAGGGTGTTGTCAAGTGGAAAGCAACACCCTAACAGGAAGCATCCTGACATGTTATTAAAGACACTGCAGAGGTTACAAACATATGGACAGCTGTAGAAGTAGTACTTTTATCTTTGAACTGTATCAAGTCCATCCTGGGAGGAGGTTATCCAGGTTGTTATTACCATAGTGTTATTGACTGTTATTATCTCTTCAAGTAGATACTTAGTTAAATGCCTCCAAGAGTCTGCTTAGTCCAAAGAATATGAGCATATACATGGCGTTGATAGACCTTTCAAATGCTTTTAATTTGGTCAGTTGCTCACTTCTTTGAACTTACTGCCCTCCTGGGGAATCCCAGATGATCGCCTTAAGTTTTGGTGGGGCTACATTGGAACTCTAATATCCAGGTGCATCTTAGCACAGAGGGATCTCTTTCAAGGGAAATTCCTACATCATCCGGTATAAGACAGGGTTGCATTCTTGCACCCTGTCTTTTCAATCTTTGTGTCTCAGACCTTGAGGACTACCTAACTATGGAAACCTTTGTCCCACCAAAATTATGGACTCTTAAGATCATTATAATGGCTTATGCTGATGTCTTTCTCTTATTTGATCTTACCTCCCTCGGACTACAAAGGCTGATTGATTCCTTTTCTAGGTATGCTGAGAAGAAGTTCCTCAGGGTCAATCCAACATAAATCATGGATTCTCATAAGCATTGGAAGCACACCTTGTTTATGAATAAGATACAGCTGCAATATTCTGGCAATATGATTTACCTAAAATTCCCTGTGCTGGGCAGCCTTTGCAGACTGCATTTACTTGATTGCCTTAAAATAAGGTAACAATACTTACTAGCCACCTGCTAAATAATGGGAGCTGACATGGGCCTTTTTCTGTCCAACCGATGTTAAAATTCTATGTAGGAAAAGCCTTCCCAAAATTCTTATGTGGGGTGGAGAGTCTTCCTTTTTTAAATTTTGGGGAAAATGCCACAGAGCTCTGCAACCCATAGTCATCTAAGGTATTACTCAGCCGTCTATATGAGTTGGTAGAATAAAGGTTCCTTAGCCTGCACACTCCGTTAAATCTGAGAAGCCATATTTTAGAGTCCATGTGTTTGCTGGTTTCTAATGGTTAATTTGCATTTTTCTGTTTGGAGGCAAAACCTAGCAAACCATTCTTCCGTGGCAGCCCCAGTATTACCCTCTCTGGGTTTTTGCACTGCATGCATTTTGGATATGCACTGTGGCTTCAAAAACTGCATAGCTATGAGATTTGTGGCATGGTAAACTGTAAATATGAGCCATACCTGGGTTAGGGTATGGTGTCTCATAGTTTTGTTTGCCAGCCACATTAAATGGATATCACACATTTTTGTTATTTTGTATTTTTTTTTTATAAAGCATCCACTACCGTACCAGAGTTCAGTTTCTAAGCGCAGGTCCAGGATTCAAACCTCTGTTGCTCTGCGTGGTCTTGCTTGGGAAGGGTTATATGTATTCACTACAGGCAACACTCCCCCTGACCCATGGCAGGGCAATAGCATTGGGGGATTGCCTCTTTGTTCCTTTGTAAGGGCAGGTAATGCTCTTTTCCCCAAACACAGTGACTGCCTAGGAGCAGGAATCAAAGAGCACAGCAATTCAACAAGGGCTAGGCCTAACATCAGGGTGCTGCAATGCTGAAGGCCTTTGATTCTATTGAGAAGGGAAGGGGCGGGTTAGTGTAGCCAGAGGGAATATGTACATGTTTTGGAAAAGTCTGGCACCTTGTTTCTCTGCCTCTCTTTCCCCTTCTGTCCCCTTCATTTCCTGTAGCACAAAGGACTTTGGAATTGTTGTCAAAAGGGCAAAATCCACTTATTTCAAGAGCAGGAATTGAACCCCTTAATAGGGTAACTCTAGTCCAATCACCTCTGGACCTGTTAGGTCCAACACCACTGCTGGGAATCATCTTTTGCACTCCAATTCTGAAAGAAGATTTCAGTGGACCCTGCTGCGAGAGCAGTCCTTTCTGGAGTACTCCAGTTGCGAGGTGAACAGAGTTTTTCCAAGGTAGAGCCAAGCCCTGTTCCCTAATCATCTCAAGGGACCATTGGACCAAGACTGGATCTCTGCCTGCTACCCTGCTGCCTGGGACCATACTGTGTTGCAGGACCCCTGAACGTGTGTACCAGGCTCCCTCGTGTTTGAGAGCATGTGTAAGTAATTTCAACCCGGCACTTCACCTAAGTCAATGCCTAGTGTGGGATGCACAACTGAAACCCTTAATTGTTTATTTATGTCTATAAGTTCTTTTATTTCTGAATGATGTACTCCTATATCAAGCCCCTCTCTTTGAATCCCCCCCCGTCACACTGAACCAGGAAGCAAGCTGTTTTGCAAAGTTACAAATATTTCTTTTATGTATTTGCACAATATATATGTCACACTATTTTAATGGTTATACAATGATCACCAATGGGGTGATGTGACAATAAATCTCTTTAATCAGAAGGAGTATGATAAGAAAAATAATGCAGCACAGAATAATACTTTGGTGTTTGTTCAATCAAAATGCAATGTGATTACTCCTTCCCCCTGCACACTACTCAATCCCCCCCAATATGCAATATAAAGAGATGGAAGGAAGAAAACAGGTTTCAGGAATAAAGAATTCAACAAAATAGTATCAATCCCAATTTCCCCCCAGCAAACAGAGAAAAACAGGAATGATTGCAAACTGATCAAAAATGGCTTTGAATGTGGCTTTTAATGGATGGTAAGAACACTGAAAATGGATTTAATTCACTAAAATGGTTTCAATACTAGTGGGAGCTGCTTTGTATGGTTTCAAACAAACACTAACAATGATTATTGAGTAACTAGTAAGTTGAAAACTTAATTCTGAGGTCGGATGCAATGAACAGCTATTTCACACGAAATAGATTTGAGCCAAACAAAAAATTTGGGGCAAACTTTTCCGCGTGCATTAAGTGCAATTGCGGAAAAGCAGAAAAGCTACAAGGAGTTGGGATGCGGTTTTGGGTTCCCTGGTAATCTGAGGATGTTAGCTTCAAATAGACACTGAAATTCCGTTTCTAGCATACACAGTGAAGAAGTTATGAAGGTTTTTGTGGAGGTCGTTTTTTCAGAGAGTGTCAAAATAGAAAAAACAAGAATGCGCTTTTTAAAATTAACAAACAAGGTTTCTTTACACTAGGGAAGACTATGAAGATGCAAACTACACGACAGCGCAGCCATCAGCCTAGGATATCACTGGTTGGTTTGGCCTGCCGAGACGCTCGCCTTTGTCCAGAAAATATATCAGCGCAAAGATGATTTTAACACTACTATTACAAAGGACTATAGGGTAAGAGAAAGGGTTCAGGCAAGACAAAAGGATTTCAACAATGCAGTTATGGATATAGGAGAATGGGTTTGGATAGGATTACTTATGGATAATACATATGCTAGTAATAATCCTATGCTATGGATACTCACTACCAATGTTTGGAATGGACCCATCAGGGATCTGGTCAGGGATGCTTTCTGGACAGGAATTCTGCTAGCACACTAGACTGGACTCAAGGCTCTCTGGTTCTGCAATCAGCAAGGCACTCTGGACACCGCACGGTGGAACTGGATTGGATCTGACGGGTTCTGGTTTGCAGCTATCTGGTCACAGCTCAACTCTACTGGGTTGGGTCTTTGGATTCTGGCAATAATTCTTAGCAAGAAAGCAGGTACAGCACAGCCAGGCTGTTCTCTTGTTCCCTTAAGAGGTCTGGGGTAAAATCTGGTTTTTGGATTTTAAAAAGCCAAGCTGAGAATGGTACAGCTTTGGAAATGGGCCTTTCTGCTTTCAGAGTTCTGGAGTCTGGAGCCTGGAATATGGAATATGGATTTCTCCTGCAAAGTGCTCTGCCAGCAATCGGATGGCGAGTGAATGTGTGTCTGTCTCTAGCTCCTAAGCTATCTCTATTTATGTATTTTCTAAAGGGGTGGGTATGCTGAATTCTACTAGGCACACCCCCTGGTATTCTACTGGTTAGGGTCTTTCCTCTCCCCTGATTTGAGAAGAAAACAGGGTGTCATCATGACGGTGTGTTTTATGGTCCAGGGAAAAACCTCCCCTTTGTTTCTGCACAGGAAATCTATTTTTCATACAAGACATATTTACAATTTTACAAACTTGCTAGCAATAGCATATGTATATCCCATATTTGGTGGAGCAAGTGTTCATCTGAGCCCCATCGCAGTGAGACCTTGGGCATAGATTTGGCAATTTTTCGCACATTTGGTCTGGTACCCAATGTCGGATTTATCCCCAATTTTACACACATGTGCGCATGATATCTGGGCATAAACATGTGAAGTTTCATGTTTCTGGCATCACCACAATTACTACAAAACCACAAATTCTGTAGTCATGTCCCTGAACATAGCACAGAGTTCTGAGTACTTTTAAAACGTGACCAGAAATTTCACATTAACAATACTGTATTTTTACAATTTTTACAATTTCGCACAGGTCTGTGTCAGTCCTTTTCAAAAATATACTTTTCTGTGCTTTCAGAATGTACACCACTGTCTGTCCCGCCCCCAAAGTTTTGGTGACTCAAGAGCAATCCCCCCCTCTTTCCTCTGGCAGGAGTTTCTGTTGACACTTGCATCTGCATATTCTTTTCAGCCAAGGAAGCCCTTTGTCTCTTCCAGGAGCAGCAGAGCAAAATCCCCTCCCCTCTTCATTAACACCTGACTGGGAGTTCCTGGGCTTTTATGAGAAGCAGGAGAGATGCCTTTTGTTGGGGCCAATTGGAATTTGCTTTGAAGTTCTTTGGCTTGCATCAGATTTACTTTAAAGTCAATTGTTACATTATTCTTAGTTGAAAAATAAACTTATATTTTTCAAAACAGGCAAACAGATCTCTAATTCCAGTCTGTCTAAACATAGAGATTAAATAGTTGCAACCTATATTGCTTTTGTTGATTTTAACTGCACAAGTTTAAGCTTCCAGTGTAATTAAATGACAGCCGTCACACAGGCGGCTGACGGTACTGCGCTCATATTTTAAGGATTTTCACAGACATGCACACTTTTTAATGTGGATATTCTTATGATGGATTCTGCTTTTCCTGACATTTTGTGCTTCTGTTAATTCTTTAAATGAAGTGATGGGTAACACCCAGCAAGGATGTTGGACATTTTTTGATGTTTTGAACCATTATTTTGCAATTTCAGCAGCCAAGGAAAAAGGATTTCAGAGCACCTTTGGGTTGACTTGCAATAATGCACTGCCTTTCATGAAGTTTCCATTTGCACTCTGTGGGCAGCCCAATGACAGGGTTCAGCAGTGTGGTCTCCTGTTCCACCACTGTTACAGGCAAAGTAGATTGGCAGCCATGTTTTCCGGTTTCACAGCGCAATATTCCCACATTCATAACCCTCTTGAATGTGTAGTCTTCCCTCAGCCCACTTTACCACAAAAAGGCACAGGTGGTGTATCTCTTAAGTGTGCCTGTTTTACCTTTACGATTGTGTTGGTTCTTGGTTTCTAGAAATGGGAGGACTGAGTGGGCACTTTAGCTTCTACTCATCCTTTTACTCCTGCAGGGCAAAGTACATTTGTCACACAAACTCATCCCAGAACTGTGGATCTACCCACCAAACCTACTCTTCATTCCCCTGTTCAAAGGAAATGCAGTAGCTTGTGTCCATCAGATCTGGTGGCAGGCGGTTACACATTTGGCACGCTTTTGCATTTTGATGCATGTATGGCATTTCACAGAATGGCACTCTGGTGCAGAAGGTGTCAGATACTTGTTTTGTTTGTGCCGCACAGGCTAGGCATACACAGGGACAATAGTTTAGCCTTCTGTAATTCTGAGTAGGCCTGGAAGTGGTATAGTGGACACAGAATATCAGAAAAGATGTGCTAATGGTCTCTCAGCAGTTTTGGGTCCTGTTGACCTCCACTATTTGGCTTGTTACTGGGTAGTAGCAGTTTTAATTGCTGCTACCAGCGATCGCAGATGGAGTTTGCTGACAAGACACTGTACATTCATTCTAGGGTAAAGTGTTGATATATTGCTCCATAATGAGCTGCTTCTTTACATTGTCAATTTCCTGTGACACCTCTTCAATATAAACAGAATCCCGTATATCAATGTTGTGGAGCTTCCTTGTGCAGTAATCATACATCCCATAATTAGTACTGGTTATATTCTTTATTCCAGCATAATCACCCCAGAAATAGGATGCATACAAGGAAATGGCTGGTTTCCTATATTTTACTGTGATACAGTTGTTTGTTTCCAGTCTGGCAATGTTGTGGCTTCTGGTTGTGTTCTGATTGATATCCAGAGATGGGTTTCTTGCCCAAGTAGAGTGGTGTTTTGGTTGTGACTACTTAGTAGGTGATTGAGGCATCTTAAACTTGATGCTTGCTTGAAGGAGTAATTAGTGCATCTCCCCGAGGAGGACGGTGATGTGGCCAAACGTTTGTAGTCCCTCAAAAATGTGTGACAGCATTCTGGTTGGTTTTTAGAGGGGCCAACGTGACATCTGGCGCTCCTGCAGGTAGGGTGTTGCCAATGTCCAGGTGGGGGAATGACAAGGGTTTCACTGTTCAGAAACTCCAGGCAGTGATGAAAGATTTGACTTTTCAGAGGAGAGCAAGCTGGTACCATGCTTCTTTGGACATCTTCGTAATGTGTGTTTTGCATGAAAGATACTTCCTTCCCCATCTTTCTCTTTTTTCACACCTTTGTAGTCTCCCCTCCTGAGCTTCTCTTCTCTACTCCCCTAATGTAACCTCCATACCCCCTTCTCAAAGCCAACTCTATCCTCCTCCTGATTCAATACTTCCTACTCACTCTTGATAGCTGTCTAGCCTCCTCCTGAATACTCTCCTTATCCTCGCTCGATTGTATTTCTTCTTGATTACATATCCTCTGAATACATGATTCATCTCAAATCTCCTTCTGAATACACCTCTCTTCCTTTCCCTAAATGTCATCTCTAACCTTCTCCTGACTGCACTCTTCCCACTCTCACTTGATGGCACCTCCAACCTCGTTTATACTGCTACCGCTACACCTTAAGCTCACCCTCCGGCCAATTCACCATGCCCGACAAGCCTCCTCACTGTTCTCCACCTGCCTCCTTGTTCATTCCGGTCCCTTCTCGACAGCCTCCTTCCTACTACTCCACCTCAACCTACCTCTATCACCATCTACAAAGCTCATTCTCTCACTCCCAACAACCATCCTGTTGTCCAAAAGCCAACAGTAGATGTGGCAGGTTTACCACCTCCTTTGGGGACCACCCTTAACCACACAAGCATTAACCATGATCAGGCTTTGAAATAGATAGATTAAACATTGGGGTGAAAATTTCTCTGAAGCATCCCATATACTGTTCAGAGTTCCCCAGGGAGCTAGTTTGTCTCCACTCCTTTTTAACCTCTACATAAGAAGTCTCTGCTCCCTGCTAGAAAACATCAGCGTGTTTTTCACCAATTACGCCGATGACACGCAGCTGATCTTCGAATTAACAGGCGACTATGCAGTAAATAGCTCAAAGATTGAGGAAGTTTACAACATCATTGATACCTGGATGCAGAGGCACTGGATGTGTTTAAATAACACAAAAACCGAATTAATAGTTTTCGGATCTAACCAGGCCAGGTCTAAGTTGGATTTCTAATATAAGACATTCCATATCAAAGATGCCACCATACAAGTAGTATCTAAGGTAAAAACCCTGTGTATGATGGGTGAAGCCTCATTAGGCTCAGGGGCCCAGGTTAACTACTTGTACAAAAATAATTTGTACTACCTGCGCCTTTTGAGAGCAATCCGACCTTTTATAAATGAGACTAACTCGGCTACTATTGCAAGAGCAATCCTGTTGTCCCGTTTAGATTACGGCAATGCTCTGTTACTGGGAGCCTCGAAAAGAGAGCTGACAAAATGCCAAGTAATGCAAAATGATGCGGTTCGTATCATTAAAAAGAAAAAACAAAGGGACCACATATCAGAAGGTAGAAAAGAATTACATTGGCTTAGAATAGAGGACAGATTCAGGTTTAAGGCAATGACGATAGTTCATAGATGCCTCTTTGGGGAGGCACCGGCCTACTTTAAAAAACATTTCTCCTGGTATGCGCCCCGAAGATGCTTAAGATCAGCAGACCTGGGTCTCTTAAATATACCAGAGGCTAAACAGGCAACGGGAAAGGGTAGATCTTTTCCTGTCAAGGCGGCTAAATATTGGAATGAGTTACCAGCAAACCTAAGACAAGAAAACTATTTTAGCTTCAGGAAGGCTTTGAAAACCTTCTTATTCCAATAGCCTAGACACATCTCAGTGCCTTACCCCAGTGTAGAATAGACCCAGTTAACCAATGTGAGATTCAAACTGTAAATGGTACTTCTCTGTGCTCCCGGCGCCCTGATGCCCGCAGGCTTACTGCGCGTTATAAGCATAAAGTAAAGTAAAACAGTGATTGTTCAGTTGCCTTGCAGCCTTTGTTGCTTTTCCCCTCGCTTTAAAAAGATGTGGGACAAACCTTGATTAAGTCTAGCCGCCATGTTGAAACTTCACTTTGTTGATGCTGGGAGAAGGGCTGAAGCTGAAGGAGATCCACTACCCATCTTCATCCAAGATATTGCTCGGCCACATATGCAAGTTTGTTGAAGACTTTTTTCAGTGTATGGTTGCCTTCACATGCTTTTTAGGTTAAGTGCAGACAGTAGTATTTTTGGAGAGGAACTTGCGTTTCACAGGTTCTAGTGTTTTTTGTTAAGTTATCTGTTTGTGGGTAAGACTGGGAAACTCGTTTTCCATGGCAGTACCATTATTACTCTGTCAGGGTTTAGTGACCTGAGGACACTGGGGGGTCATGCAACTACTAGATACGACTACTTTTAGGAATGTTTTTTCGACTCGGTGCTTGTGCTCAAATGTTCCACTCATATTTGGAGCATTTATTAAAAACAAAGGGTTATGTTCCCGCTTAATGTGATAAGGCCCTGGCAAAAGGCTGGAGTATGTCAGGGTGGGCCTGTGGATCCATGAACGCATAGCCCTTGAGCTCACCATCAGGTAGCATGCAGAGTGGCATCCATGCCCCTGTAGCAGCCACATCCTGTACCCAAGTGTCTAGCTGGGAACATAACCAAAACACTTAGTCACTAGGTCACCAAACCAGAGGTTCCGACACTTAAACCCAGTTCAGAGATCTCATTCACCTTACTCAGAATGTCAGACTGTGTGGCTGCAGGGGTGCAGTTTGGCAGCCATGCAATGACAGGCTATTGTTTATATATATTGTTAAATACAACTCACAAAGCTGAGTCCTTACAGAAGGTACGATGGAGTTTTTTTGTCTGACAAAGCATTATAAACGTTACTTTTTACAGTGATCTCCCATTGCTGACATATCAAGCATTCTCAGCACTGGTGTGAGAAACAACAATCCCGTTTACAGTAGACACACTACTGGCTTGGTTGTGCAAATCACCACACAGGTGGTGAAATCAACTTTCACCATTACCCAGTGAGGCTCAATCCAGGCTTCTTATATTCTGTTCTGTCTCACTGAAACCAGCAGTAAAAATATCTGGTTTGTTTTGTTTATGAACTGGTATGGGTATGTAGTTAACATAAATGGCTCAGATTATTCTGGCAAACATCAAAGCAGGTCATTGCCAAAATAATGATCTCACCAGAGCGAACCCTGGAATTCAGCACATCTTTAACTTTACTGTTCTTGAATTTATCTTCTGAGCCAATTTGAACGAGTTAAAGTCCCAGATACATCAAAGAAAGGAGAGGTTCAAAGTGATAAAGCTGTTGCTTTCTTGGTCTCTTTTGTGTCCTTCTAGGCCAACAGTGAGAGTATCAGGTAATTACATCCACCCATGTTGTTGGTCAAAACAATAGTGCATGGTTTTAATCTGGCCACTGAATCTCTCTCACTTTTCAATTGGTGTGATAGATTGTGATACAATAAATATTTCATCTTTGACTGCATACCCTCTCCCACTGGCGGCCAAACTACCATGGCCATGGAAAGTACTTCACAAGCATGCAGATCGATACCAGTGTCCCCTTGCCACAGCCTCTAGAATTTCAGATGTTCATACATCCTAAGGGAAAAACAACAGGAACATTTGTTTTCTGACATATATCTATCCCTCAATGCCAATGAAATGGTCAGATAACAGCTGTATCACAGCTGGAAAGTACTTCACAAGCATGCAGATCGATACCAGTGTCCCCTTGCCACAGCCTCTAGAATTTCAGATGTTCATACATCCTAAGGGAAAAACAACAGGAACATTTGTTTTCTGACATATATCTATCCCTCAATGCCAATGAAATGGTCAGATAACAGCTGTATCACAGCTCATACAAAATACCACTTAGAGGAAAGCAAGCTTTTTTCCCAGAACTATGCCCTTAATTTAATTTATTTGAGAAACATGTGGCTGACTCAAGAGGCTTTGTTGGCGAAAACCGTTTGGCAAGCACATCACAGAAACACATCAGAGCTAGTCCGATGTTCAGTTAATGTAAATACAAACTGTAGTTAGATCAGATCATGTGAAGAAAAAAAGACCTGAAAATTTGAAGACATAATTTGCTTTGGATTTTATAGAGGTCACAGTCTTCAATAATATAAAAAGATCTCCTTTTCAAGTTACCGAGAGCTACTTTATCCATTGACAATGGAAGGTTGGAGACACAATGAAAACAACATTTTCAAAGTTGAATGACAGAAGAGAAAATGTATGTGAATATCTATGTATGCCTGCATATAGAATTGTATAATGAGACCCTGGCATGCATTACAATTGAGTATTGTAGAAGGGGGAGTGAACAAAGACTAATTCAGAAAAGAGGACACATATCCTTGGTTCAGTAATGGAGAAGAGCACTAGAGTTCACAGCTTAATCAGCCATTGACAAGCTTTTCATTGAAGATGAAGGTTTAATTTCCTTCCTCAAGTGGAGGGAGAGTAGCCAGCATTGTGATGCCACTGGTTATGACATTCCAGAGGCCAAGTGGACAGCAGCAGGGGATCGGTTTTCTAGGTTCTTTTAAATTGCTTAGATTCTAATGAGATCACATAGAGGCTCTCTGTGTTATGTTAATATCCAGAGAATTATTTTTTCCATCATGTGGTATGGTATCTTGGATGTCAGCCTTGAATGTAATGCAGGTTATTTTGAAGATAATAAATGCCAGGAATATGCCAATGTGGTCTTTGGGTGAAGTGGCTGAATTGCTTCTGGCCTCTGGAGAGTCAAGCTGAGGTATCAGACAGAAGGGATGTGGGTGCCCAGATTGCTGTACCTTAGGAATCAAGCTTGTCGACACTAGTGGCACTCTACAAGGTTGAAACATGTCTGAGATGTCTTGTATTCGCAAGAATATAGCATGGAGACTAGTAGTTTAGATTAGGGTAAGCTCAATTCATAGCAGCAACAAAAATGATTTCCCTGTAGCTGGTTTCCTTCTATGCCATTTGAATCCAAGGCAAGGCCAATTGGAGTATGGTTGGGCACTTTTAAGAAGGAAGGTTGAGTTTGATTTCTTTTACTCTCCCAATGTAAAGTTAGTATTTGATATAACATGTTATATTAATTGGTCCCCATTCATATATCACAGGGTGCTATCGTTGTTAGGCTAATAGTCTCATATGAAATCCTAAAATTCTGAGGTGGGACAATTTTGTCTGTCTTCCTGATCATATCTTTCTTTCTGAGTGCATGATTAAGCTGTCGTTGAACCGGGATCTGTTGTGCCGTTTAGAAATCTCACTACTTCTAGGTTTTCCCATCAGATGAGTGTTCTATTGATCTGAAAACTGGTTTATTGTTGTTTTAATAATCTTTTGTAAAGACAACTTTTACAAATATTTTATAAACAGTTTCTTCTGAATCTTTATGATTGAAGTTTGTCTATTGAGGAAGGAGCATGTGAGTAAATAAATGCAGTGTGTTCAGGCTGAGACAGCCCTCATTTCACATAAAGAAGCTTTTAGTAAGGGTATTGTACTGCATTTACTTATGATAGTGTACTTCTTCACTTTCCTTGCAGGTGCAACAAGAGAATCATTTTGATGAGCATTGTGTTTTTTTGCTCATTTTATCCCCCTTCATCTTGTGAAAGGAACTATTCTGTGCGTGGCTAAGAGTTGTTGCCATTAAAAAGATGCTTGCCAGAAGAATAATTTATTGTTCAGGTCACATTATACTTTAAGTTACGGCAGATGATTGCAATATTCCAGTTTCCTAACAAGTGCAATACTGGCAAAGTCTTCAAGTAAGATGGGCTTATTTCTTTTATCAGTAAGATTTTGTATTTTCTTCCTGTGCCTAACAATGTTAAGTCTGGGCCACTGTCTCAGTTATTCGAACTGAGCACATGGTACCACCCCACCCCCATCCTTTTCAAATTACTCCTCAGTAGATTGAGCAATGACCTGCTCTATTACTGGGTACAAATGTGTTTTTTGGTTCAGATGGCAATTTTCTCTTCCATACTTTCAGCTTTAAAATTAAGAAGCAAGGGTTGAACTTTTTGTCTATGCTTTGATCATACCCAGTGGAGAATCATAGGTTGTACAAATGAGCTTGTGTATTCATATTATTTTAGCTGGGTGTTAAGAATAACTTGGTCTTCATTTTAGGTTCTTTTAAATGGCGGAATTTGTCCAAATATGTCTCTTACACAATGTTCAATAAATTAAGCCTTCAACAAAGCAGCATAACCCAACGCCATTTCCATCTCCCTCTGACAACCTATTTGTACGACTCCACAGACAATCCACACAAAATATACTTCCTCCAAGACTACCATGGTCACCATTATGAACAAACCAAAAACGATACAAACACTATTTAAATGTTATCCTTTTAATTCTTGAACCGCAATAGCTCATGGCACATCTTAAATGATCTCCGACTCCAAGGTGGATTTAGTGTTTATTATGAGTCGTGGTTTAATAAGGACTCTGATCCAGTCAACATTCTACTACTCTCCACTGGTTATTTTCTATTTATGAACAAGTAATTAAAATAAGAGACTAGGTATTTTTCATAGGACTACCCTTAGTAATCAATGCATTACTTTTCTAATGGCAAACCTTCCTGTCAACACCTGCTCTTTGGCTCTTTGAGCTGGCTGAGATTAAAAATCTATTACTGATTTTGATTAAGGGGTGATGGGGGCCATGGGGGAGGGAGGTGCGGGGAGGAGAGGGCTCATTAGGGGCTGGGTCTAGGGAGGTGAAGCCAGTTTATGACATAGGGACACATCTCTCGTGCCCTTGTCCCCCTGCCTTTGTAGATCTGATTCCCCACCCATGAAGAGTCAACCAGAGGCAGCCCTACTCCCAGTGCCACCCTTGAGGGAGCCCACCGGGAGCCTAACCATGGGGGACAAGCCCCCACCTTTGTGGAACATTGCTCAGAGGGCCCAGGGCAACATGTGCCCAGAGGGGAGGGTGGCCAATGCTTTAATCCCCAGTCAGGCGCGGTCTCTGTCTGGGCACCATACATCTAAAGGTCGTAGTAGCTCCATGGTGTTCTCCATGGGTCCCAAACTATCCCCTGAGAAAAGAGAACCAAGGGCCACACTTTTGAACAAATGCCTTCATTGCTTGCGGGGTGTGGGGGAATTGCGGGATTGTGTCCAGGGGTTCTATGTTGGAGTGCACCAGACTGTCTAAATTCCCTTCCAAAATGGATACTGTCAAACTGGTCTTTAGGGACGACCACATGGCAAGGGATGTCTTGGGAAAATGTAATCGCCTTGGCCGGTCAAGAAAAAGTGGGATTATAGTCCGCTCCTCCTCCGACTCTGCTGTTGTGTCCCACCAGAGTGGCCCCACTAGCAACAGACTCCTCGCAGGGGCAAATCTTACTCCATTGGGTCCGAGGTGCTATGGGAATTAAATGAGGCTTGGGGATGGTGTTTCCTGATTATTGGTTAAAATATCTGTCCAGTGGCACTCAAGGAGGGTGCCTCCACTTTCACAGTTTTGCTTTCCTTTGTTTTGTTTGTTGTAACGATGCATTAGAAATGTATTATTAGGATGTACTTTGATGGCCTTTCAGGCCGAATAAAGATGTTTGATGATCGATGAAATGCCTCCATTAATCCAAAACACCTAGATCCCTTACAAATGAAATGTTGCCACACCATGTGAATTCAGATCATTTCATTACTCCCATTTTTTAAAAAAAAGTAGGGAGGCCATTTGTAATCAAGGGCGCCCTAATATGCAACACTTTTACAATCACATTAAGGTGAGAAACATCAATTCCTTTGTAAAAACGGAATTAGAGACATTTTCACACTAGGTTTTGAGGTTTGACTTCAGCCACTAAGAGCAAAGTTAACATTTGGTGTCTTACAGTGCTTCAATATCTCTGTAAACATAGCAAGCACTGTACAAAAATATAAGCATATCAAAACACTGTAGGCTAATTGAAACCATTGGCTTAATAGGCAGAATCATGGAATGTGATTGCTATATGTTATCCCATAGAATTTTCATTTTGTGATTGGTGTTCGAGCATTATGGTTATGTATATATAATATGACCCTTTTTTAAATCAGGACTACATTGTTTCTAAAAAAAAATTGGCCAATTTGTCATATACTGATTTGTATAGAGAAGTCGATCTTTTTCACGGTTTCAGTGTGTAGTGTTCTAGATCTGCCATCATCAGGAAGGGCTTTACAGTTAACAGGACTGCAGTTCCGAGGCAGATGCAATATCAGTCATTTTGGAATCAATATGCTATGTTTATCCAATTTACTATGGGGATTAGCATATACAGGAAGGCCACCGTTTAAAGCAATGGCATCAGCCCCATGTCTGGTCAATCACACCATTTGGTTCATTGAAAGGCCTTCCCGTTTGTGATCAGTCTTGGGAACCCGTTTTTTTTTATTTTATTCTTTACATTTTCATTGTTGTTTTGATCACCAAATCCCTATTAAGCCAAACTGTCCTAATTAATCAAATTCGTAAGAATGTCAGGACCAGCAAAGTGGCCAGGCATGTGGGGACCCGGTAGCCTCAAGGGGGTCAGCCATGTTTCTGTGGGCAGAAAAGGAATTATGCATTGGTTTTGCCCTGCTCCAATCCTAGGTTAGACAGTTTTTATCTTAAAGCCACTGGGCAGCTCTATAATTATATAGATATATGAAGCAGACTTAAGATGCATGTTTGCATTCAAACGTCTTTTAGGTTGGGCATCCTTCCCTTTCAGACATGCAAGGCACTAGAAATAACTGCTTGTACCCCACAGATGCAGTTCATAGGAGTTCTGTCTGTCTCCTGGTTTACACATATTGTAAATATTGTCGAACACTGCAGATAGAAGCAGCTGCAGCATTATCTGTAGTCCCCATACTGGACCTAAAATGCATAATGGCCCACATTGTTTTTTCTATTTTACTTTAATTTGGTCTGAAATTTGATGGAATGGGAATTGTTCATCCTCCTTATTCTGAAAATGACTGAGGGTTCCTGTAATGGAGAATTTATTGAGCTCCTGTCTATGTTCAGTTAGTGGATCGTTTATGGCATGCAACTACTCATAGATGTACTGTTTAGAGTACATTCGACTGCTTTAAAAGCATCCTGCCCTAGGACATATCTTCTATGTAACATGAAAACGTGGTAAGAATTGTTCTGCTGCTCTGTTTCATTCACTATGTGCCATTCATGGTTAATGACGATTTCTTTTGTGTATTGCATTTGGTTCCGATTTCTATTTTCGAAAGGCCTTCACTGCTAAACTAATAGTTAAGTGAAAAACGTGGACAGCTTTTATTTTTAAGAGCATTTTATGCTCTGCCAAATAGCACAATAGTGATATTACCATGCTTGTCCAGCGAGCAGTGTATTTTGCCCACACCACGGATACCCAGTCTTCCCATTCACTGCTTGATCCAAGATCGATTAGAGCTACTCTAATCACATTTCCCCTGTGATAAAATTCATCCCAATTACAAAAGCAGATCGCTGCAAAAGTGGCTCACTGAAAACGATAGGCTTTTTGTCAAATAAGGTTAATCCTCTCTGGGAAAACAGATACATATTTCCAGTTAATACCTGCCACCTGTCATTTACCCTCACCATACGAAAGAGGTGGGCTATGCCCACATCCTGTTTCTTTCCCTGGCAAGAAAGGTTTTGTTGATTCCATGGCAAGAAAGGTTTTGTTGATTTCTCAAAGTCCCTTTAATTCTCTTGTGGTACCCTCCATACAAGGACCAATTTTAAGGTAATCCTTCCAATACACTAACACTTTAAACAAACATCATAGAGTAAATAATCCATCAGAAAATGTATAGATCTTTGGCAGTTGAAAGGCAATTCAGTGAAGCAGTCAGTTGCTGACACCCAATTTGTGATGTGGAATTTCTTATGGCACTGGTTCCTTGGCGAGCTGAGAAGTAGTTGAAAAAGGTCCCATGTAGTAAATGTCCATAATTATGCCAAAGGATCTTGATTTCAGTTGCTTAGAACTATGCCTATGTTACTTCTTTTGCATATATTCTTAATGATCCCACTCTGGGATTAAGGATTCTGGTTTCAGGTAGTTCTTTACTGTTAGTATTATTTTACGATCCTGAAAATTCATCAAATGCACATGCTGTTCAAATAAATAAGAAGTTACCCAACAACAACACTGGTACAACATTCATTTACTTACCTAGTGCTACATGCTGTATGTGGACATTTATGCTTTTAATTACATCCAACTGATGCTTCCAACATGATTGCAGCGGTGAAGTAACTCCATCCATCACTGTTGGATTTCTGCCCGAAAGAATGTTTTAGCTGTGTAAAAGACCACTTGGCGTAGGTTTTTGTATGTTTCAGAAGGTTGAAGGGCCAGGCAATTACAGAACATTTGCTAAGAAGTTCTTTTAATGTGTGTGCTGGTAGATAAGTGGCAATGTAAAGTGGACAACTGTCATTCTACCTGCTCGACAAGACAGGCTGTCCCAGATATACGTTAAAAGAACGTATCCCAAAAGATCGAATTACAAAATTACAGAGCCCACTTGCAAGCATTTTGTAATTCGATCTTTTAGGATTTTGCCAGTTTGCCCCTGCACTGCTTTTAATGTATGGGGGGGGGGGGGGGGGGGGGGGGGAACACCACTGCAACTCCCACAGCCGATAATACCGAACTAGGGTAGTGGGGGACACCGTGCTCTCTATTATGGACTTCTACCTAATCTACTATGCCAAATGCACACTACACGTGCATTCGGCATTTTAGATTCAATCTTTTTGTCCATTCCTCATATACCCAAACTCTTGTATGGCCATTTTTACTTCACACAGATATTCCATGAATCCCAATGTTTACAAGTTATGGAACAGCAAGCCATCATATGATCATCATTACAGATTCCAATGTATACCTCACTGATAGTTACTGCCATTCCTCATCATCAATAAATTCTCTTCAAGGTTTCAATATTGTATCACTGCTTAAAATATTGTCAACCACGCTGTATGAGAACCCAAATTAATATTACTATTTATAACGTGCTTAATATCGAATGCAGTTTCTAAGTGTGGACCCAGGATTCAAACCTATGTGAGCGCTTTGCCACCGAGCTATACTAACCGGTCAAGAACATAATGGATCATTATGAACACCTCAGACCTGAAGTTCAAATCACTTTTTTCCGTGCAGTGCATTAACTGGTTAGAGTGGTGCAAGCAAAACATGGAATGAAGAAGTGTTAGAGTGCCCTGCTTCCACAAAGTCTTAAAGTCACTAGCTTTGGCAAAAGGACACACTACTTACATTTCCAGTTAAAGTAAAGCTCAAACAGTGTGGAGTGCAACTGTTCTCTACCATTCGGTTAATCTTCATTTTTTTGTCCTTTCGGGTAGCCTATTGCACCCACCTTTGGTCAAACGCAAACCACAACACAAAGATGTGCGGAGGTAGCTGTAGTGATGTCACCTGTTCAATATGCCAGTGTTTTGGAATTTTATTCCAAGGTAAGTTTTGCTACTGAAGCAACACTTTAAACAATGTAATATGGCATAAGGGCAGATTCAGAACGACTGTGTTGAAAGTCAGCATTTTGCTTTTCAAAGGCCCAAATTGCCAGAATTTGGTATTATTTTGCTTCGTTTTGAATAACCGGCATATATTTTTTTCTTTCGCATGTTACTATGAGGATACAATATTTGGATTATCCAAGTATTAATAACCGCCAAATCATGGGCAATTTTAATTCACAAGTTATGTTTTGGGTATTAGTTTGACAGTAAATGTTTTGAACCCTCTGGAGATATTTGTCTATAACTCAAAAAAGCCAATCCACATGGAAGAGTTCAGCGTAGACTCGGTTTCTGGAATAATTGACTATTCCTTTTTTAAATAAATTGCCGTTTTAGTGCAAAGAAACAAGTCATTTGACCTCAGGTGTGTCTCAATAGGAAACACCCCTGTAGGGCCAATATAGGTCTCTTCGCCATTCAACAAGCATAAACCAGATGTGGTTTTGACAGTTTTCGCCAAAGCTGCTGCTCAACTGGTGTCTGGGTCATGTTACATACTGGGTCTGCTTGCTTGCGACATGCTAGTTTCACACACAACTCAGGTCTGTATCTTCCATTTCATTAAGTGTGGGGGGTGGGCAGTGTATTTCATCACCGGGACGTATCGCAGAAAGTAACTTCGCATTTCTTGATATAATATTTAAAAAAAACCTGAGCAAACGCTATGTCATGTTAATGGTGCATTTTAATATTTGCAAGATCCATTGGGTTGGTGGAGGCATTACAGATTTAGATGTAGCAGTGTAAGAATGATTATTTTGATGAACAACCTGGAAAGAACTGTAGATTAAGAAAATGAAAAGTTTAACCAATGAAGCATTTGAAAGGATTACACATGGTAATTCTACGAAAACATTTCCATGTTTTAAGCTCTGACCTTGCCCCAGGTAGCATAACATCAGAATTCACTAGGCAAGCTTAGGGTTCCAACATGTGTAGATCATGAGAAGTGAACTAATTGGCAAGTCAACATTGAGCATAAGCTTTACACGTGTGTACTTATTTCAGTTGTTAAAGGGTCCTGGGCTGAGCAGCACTGAGTGGGGTGGAAATGAGGAAGCATTTGTTAAACCGTTGAATATAACATTTGATTGCATGAAAACAAATCTACATCCACTACCTTTGATGAATAATAACATTACAGTTGGGAAAACAGAACTTCATCCACGCAAATACCCCTTCAGCTCACGGTGCCATCTACCTCTGGTGAAATTTGTCAAAACCAACAATATGAGCTACTAGAAAAGCAAGCATCCATGCAGTTGACGTCTGATCGCCCTGATGAAATTTGAAATATAAATGTAAGCCCTCGAATCACCAATTCTTTCTACTGGGGAAAAGAAAATCCTCGTCTCACTAAACAAACAAAACGAAGCGATGTTATGTTATAGGAACTTGTAAAGGTATCATGGCGCTGGAGGAGAAGGAAAAAAAAAAATATCAACTGCAATCGGACTATGTTTTGAACGCTTTCCTGAAGGCCAAGTGATTTGAAAAAATGTTCGGTGTCAACGAAAGCCTATTCCATAGTCGAGCTAAGGCGACAGAGAAAGCTTGGCCTCCAATGCGGGAACGGCGAAATGAGGGAACAACAAGTAGACCTGCTGCAGCAGATGGTAATGGCTGCGTGGGACGATAACAAGTCAACTTGTCTCAAAGATATTCAGCCCCTTGATCATGCAGGACATGATGTACCATGCAGAGGGCCTTGAAAACAATGCACTGAGTAACAAGCAGCCAAGGCAAGGAGCGCATCATTGGTGAAATATGGGCCCCATAAGGGCAGCCGGTAGCCACCAGAGCAGCCATGTTCTGTAGGCGCTGAAGCCGCTGGACTAGGCCCTTTGGCTGGGCCAGCTATAATGAGTTGCAATAGTCTAAACGACTAAGCACCAAGGCTGCAACTACCTTGGGTGCAGGTGTGGAGGTATTAGCGGAAGCACCTGCTTTAATATTTTAAGGTGAAAGTGGCCCGCCTGGCAGACTGCAGCGACTTGTGCTGCCATAGAAAGTGAAGCAGAGACAACCACACCCAGGTTCTTCACCTTAACAGCCGGGCCTGGAAAGGATCAGGTGGGGAACCCACAGCCAGCACCTCAGTCTTGTCTCCATTCAGCTTCAGCCAATTGTGGTTCATCAATGCCATGCCATGAAATGATCTCTTCATATATATAATGGAAAACTACCACATCCATCTGTGCCAGTGCTAGAAAAAAACGATATCTTCAATGCAACATAAGCATTATGTCCCTCAAGCTAAGACCGTGGGTGTTTTTATCTCTAAAAACAACGCAAAGGGGTAAGCGTATTAGGGTGCATTTGGATTTGTGATGCTTGATGCAAAGAGTGCCCTTCGGTGTATACTGGCCACCATAAAAGATGCACCAACTAGGCCCAATAAGTACCGATTACTGTTGGGCATGTGAAAGGACAGAATGGTCTCTGGAGCACATGTTCTGGTATTGTTTGAGAGTGCATCTACTCTGCCAATAGGTCATCCAAAGGATTTACTTGATTACAGGACTCCTATGATGCAAATAAAATTATGCCTTTCCATCATCTTAGTTGGAACAAGTTACTTACCTGTAACTGTTGTTCTCCAGCATGGGTCTGGCATGGATTCACATGCTCATGAATATTCCCCGTCGTCAGGCAGGGAATCCTCGGTAAAGAAAAAAAAAAAATCAGTATCAGTTTCGTTTCTGATCTGTCTTTCTCAGTAGTAACCAATCACTTGTCTCTGGGTCATACTGCCCCAGCCAATGACTGCCCTCTCCCTAAGCCCCGCCTCTGGCAGCCATCTTCAGATTTGGTAGCACGCAAAGTGGCAGTATGAACAAGTGAACAGCTGTAGAGGGGCAGGAGGGAGGGTTAGCATGTGAACCCATGCCAGACCCATACTGGAGAACAACAGTTACAGGTAAGTAGCTTGTTCCTTCTCCAGCATGGGGTCTGGCACGGATTCACATGCTCATTAATATAAGAAAACATAGCAGTACACATGCACAACCACGGGAGGTGGCAAGGCTCAACATTAAGCATTACATAAAACTCAACATTAAGCATCTCTTACCTCCTCACCTGGCTCACTTTAAGCGAACAGGTTGCGCAGCACTGCCTGGCCGACTCTGGACTCCTCCCTGGAATCCCGGTCGACGCAGTAGAATCTCGTGAAGGGTGTGCGTCAACGTCCACGTAGCAGCCCTGCAGATGTCCAGCAGGGGCACACCAGACAAGAACGCCGTGGTAGCAGCGATCGATCTGGTCGGGTGGGCTCTCGGACGGCCGGGCAACGGTCAATTTGCCAACCGATGACAATGGATGATGCAGCCGGAGAGCCATCTGGAAATGGAAGCCTTCGAGAGAGCCTTCCCTTGGTTCACAGGTCCAAAGTTCACAAACAGCTGTGATGTCTTCCTAAAACTCTTCGTTCGGTCCACGTAGAACTTCAGCGCTCTAGCCACATCCAGTGAGTGCAAAGTCCTCTCGGCCGGAGACAACAGAAGAAAACAGGTAACACCAAGGGCTCGTTGAGGTGGAAGTCCGATGGCACCTTGGGCATAAACGAGGGCTGCATCCTCAGCACCACCCTCGTGTCATGAAAAGTAAAGTATGGAGGCTTGCAGGATAGGGCCTGTATCTCTCCCACTCGCCATGCGTTGGCGATTGCCACAAGAAACGCAGTCTTCCACGACAGGAATTTTAGCGGCGCCGAATGCAGGGGCTCGAATGGCGCCCCCATGAGCCTGGTCAGCACCACGTTGAGCTCCCACGCCGGGGCAGCGGCCTTTACCAGCGGGAACGATCGGAACAGTCCCTTCATAAATTCCTTCACCAGGCGATGGGACCACAAGGATGCCCGTCCTGTGGTTCTGGTGTATCGGGGGATTGCAGCCAGATGTATCTTGGAGGCGTGAGCCAGTCCAGCCTTGGCCAACGACAGTAGGTACGGCAGCACTTGAGGGGCTGTAATCTGTAGAGGGTTAATCTTCTATGCACGGCACCAGACAGAGAACCTCTTCCACTTATGTCCGTAGCACTTGAGAGTTGAGGATGCCCTGGCTTTTACAAGGACCTCTCTGCAGTCAGCCGGGATATCGTACCCTCCATAGCGCTGCAGGAGCCAGGCCTGCAAGTTCAGCGACTCCGGGTCGTGATGAAGTACGGCACCTCCTTCTCTGGAGAGAAGATCCGCGTCCGTCAGCAGCTTGACTGGTGGGGACGCGGACAAGTCCAGAAGGTCCGGGAACCATATCTGCCTCGGCCACGCCGGTGCAACCAGGATCATCCTGCACCGGAACCTCTTGAGCTGGTTGACCAGTCGTAGCAGCAACGGCAACAGAGGGAATGCATAAAGGAACAGGCCTTCCCAAGGGAACGAGAAAGCATCACCCATGCTCGTCGGCTGGGGAAACCTGCTGGCGAACCTCTGGCACTTGGAGTTCGTCGCTGTCGCGAACAGGTCGGTCTGGGGTTTTGCCCCCCATCGTCGGAAGAGTCGATCCACTTGATCCTGACGTAGTTCCCACTCGTGGCATGAGCGCAGCTCCCTGCTGAGTGAGTCGGCGGTGGTGTTTTTTTATCCCTGCCAGATGAAATGGCACGAGAAACATCCCTTGGGCGACGGCCCAATGCCACAGATCCTGGACTTGCTTGGAGAGGGCTGGGGATCTGGTCCCTCCCTGCTTCCGGATGTAGAACATCATGGTGGTGTTGTCGGTCAAAATTCTCATCACCTTGCCCTTAAGGGACGGGGGAAAAGACCTGAGGGCCCAGAACACTGCACGGTGCTCCAGGATGTTGATGTGGAGATTCTTCTCCTCCGGGATCCAAAGGCCTCTTGCGTGAAGATCTCCGGTGTGTGATCCCCACCCTTCCAGGGAGGCATCAGTCGTCACCGTTATCTGGTGGGATGGGGTCTGAAAGTCTGTGCCCACCGTCAGATTAGTGTGGGTGCCCCACCACCAGATCGCTCGTCGGAAGGTCTCGTCGAGCGGAATCCCGTCCTCGAAGCTGCCCTTCGCTTGGATCCAGCGGGAGTCGGGGAACTCTTGCAGAGGGCGCATCCGAACCTGCACAGGCGCACGAGATATATGCAGGAGGACATCATCCCGAGGGACTTCACCCTGGCCACGTCTGTGGCCAGCAGACGCTGCACCTTGCCCAGGATGGCCTTCGTCCTTTCTTCCGACGGTGAGGCCAGACGCGCCACTGTGTCGAGCTTTACTCCCAGAAACAGTGCGACTTGCGACGGGACCAGGTGGGATTTGGGAAAGTTGATGGAGAATCCCAGGTCAGAGAGCAGCTCGACGGTCTTTGCTGTGTGATCCATGGCGAGCTCCCTTGTCCCTGCTCGGATGAGCCTGTCATCCAGGTAGGGGTAGACGTGGATCCCCTGCAGGCGCAGCCGCGCCACCACTGGTGCGAGGCACTTGGTGAACACTTTGGGTGCCGACTTCAATCCGAACGGGAGGGCTTTGAACTGGTAGTACCGTCCTTGGACCACGAACCTGAGGAACTTTCGGTGTCCTTTTAGAATGGGGATGTGGAAGTACGCATCCTCCAAATCCAACGACGACAGGAAATCGCCCTCCTCCAGTTGTCCCAGCACGTGCTGGAGGGTGACCATCCGGAACTTCTGTGCCTTGATGTACTTGTTCAGCCGTCGCAGGTCCAGGATGGGGCGCCATCCTCCTGTCTTCTTTCTCACTAGGAAGTACCTTGAGTTTACTCCGGAGCCTCTTCAGGACGAGCTCGATGGCACCTTTTCTGAGCAACGCCCTCACCTCCAAAAGTAGTTGAGGGACGCAATATTCCTTCCTGACCATGGGTGGAATGCAGGGGCACTTTAGAAATTCGAGGGCATGCCCCTGGGCCAGGGTGTCCAGCACCCATCGGTCGGTGGAGATGGACTCCCACACGCTGACGAACTTTGCCAGCCGGCCTCCACCGGGGTTCTTCGGTGGGGGCCCAACCCCGCTGTCGGTTCAATCTTGCTTGGCGGACGCCTTGCCGTCTTGACCTCCCTGGTGACAACGGCAGGCCCCGCCCCCCCCCACCCCCTGACTTGCCTCGTCCTCTAAGCTTCCTGCGATGAGGAGCGGGCCGCTTGGCGGTACGTAGAGGAGCCACCGTCAAATCCCTTGGAGGCACCCTGCTTGCATCTGGTGCTCCGAAATGACGTCCTCCGTTGCAGGAGAACGCCTAGGGCCCTAGCAGTCTCCGTGTCCGCCTTGATGGCTTAGAGGGACTCATCCACCGTTTTCCCAAACAGGTTGTTCCCATCGAACGGCATGTCCAGCACCTTGGCTTGTACATCCTGGCGGAAATCCGTCGCCTTGAGCCAACCTAGTCGTCTAAGGCAAACGCCGTTGCCTAGCTGGCAGAAACCAGCGTCAGCAATGTCAGTTGCCACCGTAATGGCGTGGTCCGACACCACTTCACCTTCTTGCAAGATCTCCAGGGCCTCGGCCCTCTTGTCAACCGGTAGGAAGTCCAACAGGGGGGCGATCTTGTACCATAACTCCCTGTTGTAGCGGGCCACGATCGCGAGGGTGTTGGCCGCCTTAATCGTTGTTGCCGCCGTTGAGATAACTCGTCGTCCCATTGCGTCCGGCGGGGAAGTTGACGTTGAGACCGATGCCCCCCAGCTTTCCTCTTGGCTGCCGCTGAGACGACCGAGTCCGGGGCCGTGTCGGGGACCCGGTACTTCTTCTCGTACCGATCCTTCTTGGCAGGTGTCGTAGACGGGTTCTTGAGAAGGGCGAGACCCTCGTCCCAGATGTCATCCAGCAGAGGCACAGTGAGGACTAACTTCCTCCTGGCCGCACGCCGTTGGTAAAGGAAACCTTCCTTCTTCTCTTCGGGGCAAAGCTGAAAAAGCTTGGATGCCCTGGTGATCATTGCATGGAAAGATCCGATCTCATCGGACGGGGAGGCCCGGCCTGGTGATGGGAGCTCCGTCCCGTCGTCACCGTCCATACCCGTCGTGGCCGTGCCTGTTCCCGTGTCATCCCCAGGGACGGGGAATGTGGGTAAAGGCCGAGCAGGCCGAGAGGGCTGAGCAGGCGGGGCGGATCTGTCTTCTCTTGTTCGGGGGGCTTCCCGCCTGGACCGGCTCTGGTTCCTCCGTCGGACCTGGTACCGGGTCCTCTGTCGGTGGTAAGGGCAATCTCGTCCTTATCTCTGAACATAAGGATTGTATTGCCAACAAAATGGCCGCCGAGTTATCCTGCGGCTCCGGAAGCTACGGCTGACTAGGACCCTCACCGGTGCCGTCGTCACCTTCGTCGGGATCTCTCCCGTGGGGACGGGCCTCTTCGACGCCCTCGTCGAGGCCCTCTAGGACTTCTGCCAGCTCCTCCTCGGATGTTGTGTCCGAGTCCACAATGGCCACGGCCCCCCCTTTTTTCCGCCGGGGTCTTCACGGTGGTCTTTTCGATGGGTCTGAAAGGCTTCCCTCTGCGGAGGCAGGGAGACTCTGGGCCCCGGGGTCGCTTCCACTGGTGTGGCCTCCACAGGCTGCGCCAAGGCCGCCGTGACTCCCTCGATAGAGGCCTTGGCCGGGTGAATCAAGGCCTCACCACCTTAGGCGCTCTTGAGGCCTTCACCTTGGGGGGAGGGTCACCGCCTCGCTCCCCCTCGGCCGAATCCTTAGAGATCGACCGGGGCCTCTCCAGAGGCTTACCCGGGTTCTCGGATTTCCTCTTCCCCGAACCAGAGCGTTGACTCGTGGTTGATGGTGCCGGGGAAGGCGCGCCCTGCCTGGCAGCCGAAGATCCCGACCGTTCGGCGCTCCCGGTGCCTGCGGACTTGCGGTGCTTTGTCTTCTGTTGGGCCCCTGTCGCCGGGGCACCCTCACAGGACTTAGAAGACCGCTCGGACTTCTTCTCACCTGACAGACTCCTTCCTTCCAGCCAGTTGGAGAGACGAAGGTGTCGGTCCCTGATGGTCCGGTTCCGACATGTTCTTGCAAAACGCACAGTCTTTCTCCACGTGCGTTTTGTCCTCATGAAGGCAGTAGAGACATTTCGAATGCTCGTCCTCCTTGAACACATTCTGTAGCTGGCATCCAGGGCAAACCCTGAACAGCTTTCCAGGCATCGAGCTTCCTTTCTCCTGGGCCATGTCCGGGTAGGCCGCAGAAACTTCTGGAATCCCCCAAGAAGTTTAACTTGACGAAATAGTCACCCTTGAAGGGTGTAGAAATAAAAATTAGACAGTGGAGCTTGAGGCTCTATTTGACCGAAAAATGAGAAATTCTCTTTGTAAAAAGCGCAGCAAAGCTTGAGAGCTAAACATGAGGACTCCAAACACTTGAGCGTGCGGTAAAAATCTGAAGATGGCTGCCAGAGGCGGGGCTTAGGGAGAGGGCAGTCATTGGCTGGGGGCAGTATGACCCGGAGACCAGTGATTGGTTACTACTGAGAAAGACCGATCAGAAACGAAACTGATACTGATTTTTTCTTTACCGAGGATTCCCAGCCTGACGATGGGGAATATTCATGAGCATGTGAATCCAGGCCAGACCCCATGCTGGAGAAGGTCTGTTTCTCTAAAACTGTTCAGTCTCTAACAGAATTTAGTGTGGAAAACTAGAATAGTTCTAGATAAGTGGAGTGGAGGATAAGGAAATGCAGGTGTTTGGTCACTTAAGAATACCCACTCCTGTATCCTACTTTGATAATGTTTTTTCTGCTAAGTGTCCCCTCAAAATAAACACAAAAGTTACTGGAGAACATATTAAAATGTGTTTCAATCGCAGGCATAAGTGTAGTTTCATCCAGTCGATTCAGACAATGCCTTTGGATGCAGTCACAGGCTAATTATCCAATTGCATATTAATTTTTAACACCCACCAACCCTCTCTTACTGACACCTATTCCTGCCTGGTGAAATCATTATGTGATCACACGCCAAGATTGAAGACATCACCAGAGCACTGTAGACTTGCTCGATTATCCCGATCGATGAGCTGAGCAGCTAAACAGCCTATGAAAATCATATTCTTTGATACTCTTGTGGATGTTTATTCAACCCCTCCACATAACATTTTGAACACAATCCAGCTATGCCAATAGCAAAATGTGATATTGCACATTCCTTGAGGTATGTTACGTTACATGTAAATAATCAAAAGGAGATCCATTTAAGCATTTTTTGCGTATGTTGTGCTATTTAAGGGCAAGACAGAATTGAACATCGTGTAAGGAACAAGTTACTTACCTGTGACTGTTGTTCTCCAGCAGGGGTCTGGCATGGATTCACATGCGAACCCTCCCTCCTTCCACTCTGAGGCTCTTCACTTGGTCATACTGCCACTTTACGTGCTACCAAATTGGAGGATGGCTGCCAGGGGAGGGGCTTAGGTAGAGGACAGTCATTGGCTGGGGGCAGTATGACCCAGAGATCAGTCATTGGTTACTACTAAAAAAGACAGATCAGAAACTAAACTGATACTGCTTTTTTTTTCTTTACCGAGGATTCCCCGCCTGACGACGGGAATATTCATGAGCATGTGAATCCATGCGAGATCCCATGCTGGAGAAGTCTATGTGCTGCCTCACAGGTCTTTCGACTGGGTTTGTCACATCTAATATATATATATATATATATACACACACACACACACACACACACACACCACGCTTGCATGTAGCCACCTAATATTTAATTACAAGGAAAATTCAAAATATATAGTGTAAAGAAAACTAAAATTATACAATTTGCAAGTTTTGATGCCTTTTGTTCTACTAACCTAAAATACTATGCAGACACGGAGAAAAAAAAACATTAGCTTTTGAAGCCCCAGAGGCTTTTTCCGATGGTGCTTTAACAATGATTTGTGAAGAGAAACCCACAGCATAGACTTCTCAAAATGAAGAAAGAATAAAAGCATTTTAAACTCGTTTGGCTGAAGGAACAGTAGAGTAGGCCTGGACTGTATTACCTATAAGAAGAACAAAAAAAAAAAGGTTCTGGGAGCAGGGAACACAAGTGTTTGAAAAAGGTACGAATGTCTATCTGAACGAAAAGGGGATGTGCCGGGGATCCTTTTCACATAACTGTTCAGTTAGGTCCAGGCAGTGTTAAAGTGGGCTAAGGTAGTTCCATAAAATGTACTGATGTTATTTTAAAAGGTGTATTGGAATGAGAGGTTTAAAAGCACAGCATTAAGAAACAGGGTCAGGGTTGCATTTTCCTCACATAGTCCAACAAGCTTGTTCTGCAGCCTCAATGTAGCATCAAGGCATTGTAGTAATGCTCAAATTTATAAAAAGGCATGCTGCTTTTTATTTGATTGCGCCAAGATTAAAATCTTTGGAGGCGTATCTATTGTCTGCCAATAAAACAGAATATGAATTTGTAAAGTCATCTTTCAGATTAATTTAGGGTCGATCTTGTGAATTACTGAGGGGACTGATCTACAAAGAGATTAATAAATGACTTTTTATTCTCTTTCCAGGAGTTTAATGCAAGCCAGATGAATTCAATGATCTCTCCATGAGTCTGTTACCCCTGCTTACCAATCAGCCACTATAAGCATCTGTAGCTTTCTTTTCTCCCAACCAGCCACACACAGTAAACATATTTTGAAGTGCATTGGGTCAATCGAATACTAATACATGTACCCTATGAAATACTGAAATCAGCAGTGTTGGGCTGACCATTCCCAACCAAATGAAACATGGGGCAGCAGCAGAGGCGATACAAAGTAGAATAAACAATCATGCACTGCTAAATTTCAGAAATCTGCTTCTATACGTGAATGTGCAATTCAACTCTGCACATATCCATGTTCAGTGTAGATCAGTGCTCGATTGTTCAATACGGTGGGTAACTGCCCAAGTGCTGAAGGGTGCTGTTGTATGGTTTTTGTTGTTGCATTAAAAACAAAGCAACCAGGAAATGTGTTCCCCCTTTGTGAGCGTTTAGTCTAGGGGGCTATGCTGTGGAGTTTACAGTGGTATTGCAAATAGCAATGGAGATTTTAAGAAGGACTTTACAAAGGATTAAGAAGTGTGATTCGGCATCACTTACAATCACAAAGGTTGTGCCCATGGTCCCAACCATTCAAAATAACTGTTTGCAAAACGTGACCCATTCATCTACAAAGGTGTAGCTTCTTTCAACAAATATAGGTGTTAAGATGGATTTTTATAATCAGCACTGTGGGAGGATTCTGAAGGGCACTCAGTCTCAATGGCATATAGGCCTTGCCAAACTTTCATGGTAAGCGTGGACTGAGCAGTAAGACAGACTTCAGGAGATATGGGTCTGGTACAATAGTACAGTTAACCATACAGAGCAGTCAAATAAAGCAGTCCAATAAGTAAAGCAACAAAAGAGTAAACATTGTTTTAAAAAGTCTGATTAGGCCTCTGAACTCCAAGCATGTGAAGTCAAAGTTGAGCAGTTCTCACTAAAACTCTCTCGCAAAGTATATTTTATATACACAAGTGTGCACACAAACACACTACCCTGCCTTCGATCTCCAAGGCCCCCTTGGTTAAGCAAGAGCCTATGTTCTAAGCAAGTACGTGTGTATGGACTGGGAAGTCCCTCATCACCTTTTTTGGAACTACAGATGCAAAGCACTTCAGGAATCTGGAGGCAAGCAGATCCCATTTTACTAGGGGTTATCCTGGAGGGATCCTTGGCAAGAACGCCATCAACAACAGTCAAGGGAGAGTTAGTAGTGTACTTTAGATCCATACAGCCACTATAGCGTGGTTGGTGGTGGCGAGTAACTGGTACACAAGCTCACACCCTAAACATAGATTTTCCAGTTCAACCACCTACAGGGAACTCCCAATCCTAAAGTCCACATACTTCTCTAAGCATCCAGTTGTACAGAGGGCAGGTGCCATGGTGCAGTGGCTAGACAGTTCTAAAACAATGCAAAGGTATTTCTACCAAGAAGGCCCAAGCACCTCATGACAGAAGATCACAAGATTAGGAGCCCCAAGGATATGACAGACCGCCATAGTAAACCTCACCTCAATCAGGGGGCAGCAGGTGAGACTCATAGCAATGAAGGCCCCCCCTTCTTTTATTAAAGCAGCTACAACAGGAAGGATGGTTTTAGGCTAAAAGTCAATTATTTTCCGAGTCCCAAGCTTAACTCTTGGAGCCTTCTGACTGCTTCTGCTGGCAGCACTCTCATCCAGATTGGTTGAGCCCATCAGCACAGGGGTCAAAGAAACTTTCTTGGATCATTGCCAGAAAGGCAGGGCTTCACCAGGACATGGTTTCGGCACTTTGGCAATGTTGGTTAACCTCAGTGGTCTTAGGGTAGAATGGTTTCTCCCCTTCTAAGGTTGTCACTGTTCCAATCAGCGTTCTGGTCAACAGCTGTAGGACTCCTATCCAAATACGGTCTGGGGCTACCCCAGCTCACAAGTGGTAAGGATCTGCACTACTGCCGGGCATGACTGGACAGCCCTTGCCAGGGTTAAGAAACCTCCCCTGACAGGAATGTGGATTGGGACAAAACACCCCCTTTTCCCATATTTGGCCAGGATGCACACCTCCAATTAACCTGTAACTTCCAAGTTGGAAGTCTCAGAAAAGTCAGGTCTATCGAATTTCAAGACCCAATAGGGCAGGTAGAAGGCCAAAGGACAAGGCGGACTAAGGGCAGGGTGAAACCAGCATGGCACGTTCTGAGAATCTGGTACACAAAATGGCATTTTGTGGTACAAATCTGCAGATTAGCACGCAGAAAACAATCTGCCTGGCCAGAGCACATCAAAAAGGTTAAAAAAAAGTTACTAAGGCAAAAGAGATGCATAGTAACCCTGCAGTACTTCACTGCAAGGGGATGTGTGCTACTGTAAAACAATACAGAAATATTGCACCAAGGATTGAAATACCCTGCACAGTTAAACAGAGGTTTTGACTAGAGCCCCCAAAAAAGGTAGAGTTGTGCCAGGTAAGGAAGCAAAAAAAGAAATTGCTGATCTCAAAACATGAAGACAAAGTTCAAGCAATGGCAGAAGGCTGAGGGTTCCATTAAGGTCAACGGTAGCAAAGTCGCTAACAGAAAAAACCCTACCAACAATGAGCATGGTAATAAAGGGTAGGGAAGAGACCAAGAGGGTGTGTTTTGGCTAGAGAGGGCATTAAGTGGGTGGGAATGGCCATCGTTATTAGGAGCCCACGGACCGTCAATGGGTGGGCAAATAACCATCAATGTCCCTCCTCATCTACTGTTTGCCCCGACCAGCTGTACCCCAATGCAATAGTGTCGTTAATAGCCAAAACTAAAAAGAAGATGCACTCTCGGCTGACGGAATCTTCTGCATCGTCCATGACATTTACAGTGAAGCAAGATGTGGGCCATAAAACCCGAATCAGATTCTGCAAAGGTGTTGAACCTGGAACATTTAGCCCCCGAAGAAGTATCGCTAAACATCTTGGAGAGGCAGAGTAAAGCTACAGTTAAAGTAAAAAAAATGAAAAGAAAAAAGCCCAGTAATGTTTTAGTGGCTGAAGGCATATAAAATACTTATTTTCACATCTGGTAACACTCATGTCAATGCTACTGAGGGACAAGCCAGAGGACAAATTACAGTTTGCCCAAAAGTGAATCAGAGCCAACATATACACAACAAAACAATGATTTTGCTTCCAAGTTTTTAATGTAATGCAAAAGTTGTAATAGTTTTCATAGATAATTTATAGCTTTATGGTTTGGTATAATTGACAGGATTTGCTCTTCAGTTTTTACTAGAAAGTTACAGCTCATTTAAAATAGCTGGTAAGTACAGAAAGCATAAATATACAATAGGTTTAAACACGGATTGTACTAAATGCAACAATACAAAGAAGCAACCAAGCACACAAATCGTAACACAATAAAACTGTATTACGTTTGTGCTTCGAATATTACAATACATTATGTACAATAGTAGTCCAAAATAAACATCTCATGCCAAATGGACACATAAAAATTAAACAATAGCAGGCAAAAAAATTCAGCATTATGTACAGCACCCTTCAGAAACATTCAGCTCTGATCTTGGGCGAGAGTCCACCTTTCTGGCCGTACAAGTCCCCCAGTGTCTCCCTGTCTCGGCTACTCTGCAAGTACCTTTTGTCAATTCTTATATACACACATGTGGAGCAAAAGATAAAAGAATGTAGTGCTTTGTGGTATGACATGTGGTTCGCTTCTCAGCGAACTTGAGGAGCATATCCTTCTTTCATTAAACCTTCTTCGTAGTCCGTCTGGCACAGGATCATGTTGTTCTTCAGGAAAAACTTGTCTCCCACACAAAACCTGAGACAAAACAACAAAAAATATTGAACAAGGAAATTGTTTTTATTTGCGATATAGTTCGTTAAACAACAACGGCAATGAATACAATTACATTTTACAAAATATCTAGAAGGAAAATGCGATCACGGTTTTAACTGTCCATTTTGCGTTCATACATTTAAATCTGTTTTGGCATTCATTTTCATGAAAGGTTTATTGATATGCCGTATGGTTTATACATCCTGCCAAACTTTACAGGGGTGCAGTTATTCCAGCAGATGTATGTAAGGGTCTCTGATGGCGTTACAAGCGTTCGGGTCTCATTTATCCAGCCCTGACCGCCAACAGAACCATAACTGACAACCAGGCTTGCGTCACCACCAGCACCTTTACAGGGTACTAATTGTTTTAGGTACACACCTTTTTACATTGTGGCACTTGTCTGGAATTGTAAGCATGGTCAACATGCATCAGCAGGCAAAGTATCATTGACACCAAGGTCAGGACTTGGAAAACTGCTCCAGAGGATATGGGGCTAGCTAGCATCAATAGGTAGACTAGGACACTTTACATAGAATCACATGGTCACACCAAAACAATAGATCTAAGGAAGGCTCTGTTAAAAAAAAAAATTCTATACTGCACCAAATACCCATCTTAGTGGCCTCAACGCTTCAAAGGTTACCTGGGGGTTGGCACCTACTGGCCCCACCAGGGGCATCTATGGTCTGGCTGAATTGTCGTGCACCAACCCATCACAAACCATCTTCTCCCTTTGAACAGCTGGTTTCTGTACCCTACTCCCCGACTGCTTCCCTTCACTTTCCTTGAGAAAGATTTCTGGCAACACAGAGGTGGCTGGCAATTAACCAACAGGCATCTGAGACTTTCAATTTGTAGGTTTCAGTTAAAAAAGTAGAGATGGAAGGTGAAAGAAGAGATGGTTGCCAAAGCAAGTGGCAAGCAGCCAGTCCCTACATATTTAGACCCCACATCACAGGGGGGGGTCCTCGACGCAAACTCACATTTTCATTAATGGATCTAAACAGCAGTCACTGAAAGATTCCCATTTCTGTTCTAGAATATAAAAAAAATATAGGATAGAAGCACTCGGTAAAGCATGAGAGTTTCTATTTTAAGATCATTACTACTGTCAGGTTTCTTGGACACCCAGCAGCATTGTTATTTTCCCAGAAAGTTAACTGCAAATGGGAACAGAGGAAGGCAGCGCAGCTCAGAGTAAATCACATTGTGAATTAGTATTTATGTATTTGAAGAAGGTTACAGGAAGCAAATGCATTTGTCGTCACAAAAATGCCAACATAGGTTAATGCATAGTTAACAGAGCAGAGGACGTGTCCGCTACAATTGGGAAGATTGAGTGATTCAAAGTCCAGATGATGCGGGGGCTGGTGGAAACAGGCATCAGGGACGAAAACAGGATGTAGTAGTAACAAAGGAACAGGAAGGTGGAGGAATTTGTAGGTTAAAAAAGGATGGATGGGGGATAGGTGTGGTAGGATAGACCAAGGTGAAAGGGAAAGTGGAAAGATGGGTGAGGGAGGGAACAAAGTATTCTAGGATGCCAGTTCATCAGCAAGGAGGAGGGCTTTGAGGTTGGTTTTGAATGAAGGCAAAGTGGTAGTGGTGCAGAGAGTGAAGGGGAGAACATTCCAAAGTAGGGGCACAACGAGAGTGAGAACGGAAATGAGAGGGGTCACAAGAAGTGTCTAGGAGACGGGCCGGTGTTCTAAGGGAACGACAGGGTGAGTAGAGCGCGAGAAAAGCAGAAAGGTGGTGAGGAGGGGCAAGTCCATGAATTGCTTAAAAAAATATAATGAGTAGAAGCTTGTATTTGGCCCTTGTTTCATTGAGAGCCAGACGATCTGGCAACAGGCCGAGAAGGCAGAAGAAAAGCAAGGAAGGTCACGGAAAGTACGGATAACTATGTTTATGAGTTCATCCAGACATGTAAAAGCGTAATAAGAAGGTCACAGAGGAGAGCGGAATAGAGGTCAGAACGAGAAAGGACAAGGGAGGAGATGAGCTGTTCAGTAGTTTTAAAGGGACGATGATGTATTTTTCTGATATTAAGAAGGTTGAGTCAAGCGGCTGTGGCAGATCTGAAGATGAACAGAGAAGTTGTGTCAAGGGTCAAGACTGCTCCCAGGTTGCGAACAGAAGAGTAGGCAAGTGGCTCAGGAGAGGAGAGGCAGAGAGATTGTTTTGAGGGGAAATAGATCATTTCAGTTTTTGTTGGGCATGAGTGAGTGGGAAGTCAGCCAATGCTTGATGGCAGAGAGACAGTTGGTGATTTTAGATAGGTTTGTCCAACAGAGAGTGAAATGAGAAGATGATGTGTGTGTCATATGCAAAGAGCTGGTAGGTGAAGCTGAAGTCCGAGATAAGGACGCCAAGAGCAAAGGTATAAGGAAAGGAGGAGAAGACCAAGGACGTAATCCTACGGTACGCCAACCGTAAGAGGGGTGGGTGGAGAGATTAGGTTGTTCCAGGAGACTTGGAAGTGATGGGGGTCAGATAGGAGGCAAACCAGGCTAGGGGCTTATCTCGATGCCAAGAAAAGATAGGATCGAGAGAAGGCCAGAATGGTTGAGAGTGTCAAATGCAGCAGAACGGTCTATAAGAATGAGGATTGTGATCCACCAGGGGGCGCTGAGATGTGTTGATGCATCTCCGCTCGTCTCCCCAATAGGGCGCTGATCGAGGGACCTGAGCCCCCCCGACCCCCCTGGAACGAGACACCGACACCCCCCCCCGTAAGAAGGTGCCGGGCACCCCCAGCCCAAATTTGAAACCTGAGGGTGGAACGGAGCCGGAGTTCTGTCCTAGCGAACTCCGAGGGCGCGAGGCCCCTCCTCCCTGCGGCTCGGCGGCTCCGTGGAAAGTAGCAGAGAGCCCGGGACTTGCTAAGGGACTCCGGCCTTGACCGACGGCGGCTCGCGGCGACGAAACGGTCCGTGAGGTGGACCACGGAGCGGGAGAAGGAGGCGCCGCAGCAGGTCAAGGGAACCCCCCAGCCGGGAGTCTGCAGCGGATCGGCACCAGGAGTGCGCAGAGTCTGGTGAGCCCGCGTGGGGCGAACACGATTGGCTTGGGTGTGGCCCCCCCGAGGTAAGGAGACCCACCCCGGGGCTGGGCACCCTCCGGGGGTAATAACAACCCAAAAGGGGGTAGGAGGAGAGAAGCCAGGGAAAGCCCACACTAGCCCCGGAGGCACCCCGAGCCCTAGAGGTGCACGGGGCTCAACCGAGGGCACCTACCCCCCGCAAACGCCGCAGAAGGACAGACCGCTGACACACATCAGGTCACGGCCCCCAACTACGGGGGAAATAAAAAAAAAAAAAACATAAATAAAAAAAAATTATATAAAACAAGGAAAATCTGGGAAAGGAAGACCCCCGCCCACGACGGAGGAATTGCCTGGGGCTCCAGCCCCCCCACAACCGTGACCCCACCCCCGGCCGCAGAGCTGCCAGGGGCCCCCGCTCCCCCCAGGAAGCCGAGGAGACAAGCAGGCCCCGTAGGCCACAACCACACGGTGGCAGACACCGGGGAGCGGGAGTGCCCAGGGAGGGCCTATGACCTGGAGGGAAACACTGCAGAGGTTTCGGCGCCCGTCCCTCGAGCCCCCTTCTGCCCCTGAAATGGCCGCCCAAACGCAACAAGAAGCGACAGAGGCAAACTCAGTCTCCAGGGGTATGGCGGCCCTGCTTGATGAAATTAGAGGATTCCGCGCAGATATCACCCTTAGGCTGGACACCCTAGACAAAAATGTGGACAATATAGAAGACAGGGTGCAGGCACTGGAGAACAATACGTCTTCGAGTGACATTTTCGAGACCCAATTTGACATGCGCCTGTCGGAGCTTGAAAGAGGAGAAGAGAAATGCTCACTAAAAATGGACGACCTGGAAAACAGGGAAAGGCGCTGCAACTTACGTTTCCTAGGCTTCCCGGAACATGATGGTGAAACCCAGGCAGACATTGTCAAGGCAGTCAACGCGGTGGTGGGGGTACTTTTTGACGGAGCTAATACTAACGAACCCACTATAGACAGGGCCCATAGAGCTGGGGCAGCCTCCAGAGGCCCCAGATCCGTCTTGGTCCGCTTCCACTACTTTTCAGAAAAAAGTAGGATCCTTGAACTGGCTCGTAAGAAGGGCCCGGTGGAATGGGAGGGGGCCCAGATCTCGGTATACCAGGACTTGTCGGCCTTCACTCTGGCGAGACGCCGCCTCTGTTCCCCCCTGACGAAAATGCTCCAAGCCAAGGGAGTCCGATACAGGTGGGGGTATCCTTTTTCCCTATCTTTCGAGTTGGAGGGATATAAGTATACCCTGATCACCGAGGATGACATCCAAAGAGTGACGGGCGAACTCCTAGATAGTTCGGGTTTGGAACGGGGAGACCGGGAGCGTGCCCCGATGGGCCCAAAAAAGAACAACGCTCCGAAGGAGAGGCGTAGAGTACGAGGCCAAAGGAAATTTAGGAGAGTGGCTCCGGCGTCGCCGGATCCTCATAATGGCTGAAACAAAACACTGGAATCCGATGAAAATTTTATCCACTTGACGTTACAAAGGGGGGAAGTTGTTAACTTTTACGTTTTTGCATTAATCCCGGAGAGGGGAGGGGGGGGGGGGGCTCGAATGGGTGTTTATAAAGAGGTACCGAGCCCGGAGGGGGGAGACATGGTTGGCCGGTTGTGTGACCTTGGGACGATGCCTCAACACAACCAGGCGATCTGGGGGGAGGGGGGTGGGGGGAGAGATGAGGGGAAGTTGGGACGGTTGGGGTTTTGTTATAGTATGCCAAAGTTTGGGGACTTGATCGCACCCTGGGGACAATTACCAGCCCTCTGTAGGGTGCGGAAACATTTAGGGAGTAACGACGCTTGCATCCTTGAATTCGGAGTTATGTGTTTCAAAACGTGTCCTAATGGATGAGTCACTTCAATCCTTGTCAGTGGGGTCTTTAAATGTTCGGGGGCTCAACTCTCCCACCAAGAGGTCGCTGCTCATGCGGGAATTCACGAGGTCGAAACTACAGTTCCTCTTTGTGCAAGAGACCCACTGGGTTCGGGGGAGGGAGCCCAAGCTCAAGGCTAAAAACATAGATCAGGTATTCTCGGCCTCGACCCAGTCCAAGAAGAGGGGAGTAGCTTTGCTGGTGTCCCCCGAGGCTCACTTTGGGTTTAAGGTTGCACAGACCGACCCAGAGGGTCGGTATCTCATGGTTAAAGGGGATGTGCGGGGACGATTGTTCACCTTGGTCTGCTTATACGCCCCAAATGAGTCGCAGGACGTCTTCTGGGAATGCATGAAGGGGACAATAATGGCATTCGCGGAGGGCACCCTCCTGGTGGGAGGGGACTTTAACATGGTGCTGTGTCCCGAAAGGGATAGAAAATCTGTGAACCCTTGCCCCAACATCCGGCTCCACAAAAAATTGGCATCTGCCTTCCAGGAAGTGAATGGGGAATTGGGGTTGTGTGACACGAGTGTACCCAAGCAAGGTCTGAACCCCGATTACACTTTCTACTCCAAGCCTCATGATGTTTTTTCGCGCATAGACTATATTCTGGTAGATGCATCTATGCGGGGAGAGATCACCAGCGCTGGTGTGGAAACCGTCCCCTGGACGGACCATGACATGGTCAAGATTAGGATTGGCCTCCCCCCTGCCCCTGCAGCCAGCTCCCGGTGGAGTTGTAACGACCTCCTTCTTCACGACAAGGAGACGCGCCAAACCCTCCTGACAGCCATAGAAGATTATTTCTCCCTGAACGACAACGGGGAGGTAGGCACTATGGGAGTATGGGAGGCATTTAAGGCAACTATCAGAGGTACCCTGATTGGCATCGGGGCGGGGAAGAAAAGGGAGAGGGACCGGGAAGAGAGACCTGAAAACCAAGATAGAGGCCATACAACCAGGTGGTAAACTGAAAACACAGATGTTTCCTGGGCAGTGGGAGGAATTACAGAAGCTGCGCACTAGATTGGCTCACCTTCAAGTAGGGCAAATGGAAAGGAAGCTCTCTTTTCTGAAACAAAAATATATGGAGAAAGGGGAAAAGGCCGACAAGATACTCGCCTGGAGACTCCGCGAACTTAGGAATAGCAGGAGAGTGAATTCAATCCGCTCTGCGGACGGTAACTCGACTGCAAGGGACTCCAAAATAGCTGAACAATTTAGGCTATATTATGAAAATGTATACTGCTCAGAATACAAGGGGGATGGGATTGACGTTGATAGGTTCCTGGATTCCCTCCCTGTCCCGGGCCTGCTGCCAGACAAAGCCGACACCTTGGAAGTAATTGACACTATCTCCTCCTTGAAAAGTGGTACGGCCCCGGGGGACAACGGCTTCTCAGTTAAATTCTATAAGACCTATAGATCCACACTCGCCCCTTTCTGGCCAAACTGTTCAACAGCACACTTAGCCAGGGGTCCCTCCCACCCACAATGAGGTCAGCCTTAATAGTGGTCTTACCTAAAGAGGGCAAGGACCCAGCCTTATGCCAGTCTTATCGGCCCATATCGCTCCTGAACACTGACGTCAAAATATTGGCGAAACTTCTGGCGAACAGATTGGCAAAATTCCTTCCAACCCTGGTGCATGGAGATCAAGTGGGCTTTATCCCGGGGCGCCAGGGGTCAGACAACATCAGAAAAACCCTCTGCCTTATGCACGAGGCAACCGAGCAGGGAGTGGAGGGGTACCTCCTTTCACTCGACTCAGAAAAAGCCTTCGACCGGGTCGAGTGGGCTTACATGATCAAGGTCCTTAGGAAAATGGGATTGGGAGATAATTTTTGTAGGTGGGTCGCAGCACTATACAACTCGCCCACGGCGAGAGTGTTGGTTAATGGGGGTACGTCCGAGCCCTTTTCCCTTTCCCGAGGCACCCAGCAAGGCTGTCCCCTCTCCTATATGCCTTGGCCATGGAACCCCTGGCTATAGCGGTTAGGAACGACCCGGAAATTGTGGGTATACGGTGTGGTGAGTGCGAGTTTAAGCTCTCCCTATTCGCAGACGACATACTAGGCTACCTGACCCGCATCCAAAAATCCCTACCGAGGCCGTTTGATCTTATGCGCTTATTTGGCTCCTTTTCGGGACTGAGAATAAACACATCCAAATCAAGCATCATGCCAATGGGCCCAGGGGAACAAGAAATTGAGAATAAAACTGACATTCAGGGGGTTAGAATCGAGCGAGAATCCACTAGATATCTGGGCACCATCATCCCCAGGGATCTGTCACAGCTATACCAACGGAATTTCCCTGAAATCCTTGCCCGGGTCACTAGCGATCTCAAAAGATGGGCCCCCCTTACACTCTCCTGGTTGGGACGTATGGTTTCGGTTAAAATGAACATTCTGCCACGCCTTCTCTAGCTCTTCTCCGCTCTCCCTGTCGTGATTCCCGAAGCCTTTTTCGAGCTGCTCCAGTCCCGTGTCCTCCACTTCATTTGGAATGGCAAAAGACCCAGGGTTAAAACCTCCACTCTGACCCTCCCAAAATCCCATGGTGGCTTTGGACTCCCCGATTTTAGGCTTTACTATAAAGCAGCCCAGCTCAGGGTGATGTTGGAACACATGCGGGACGATATGCGTACATTTTGGACGTATATCGAAGACATCCACGCACATCCGAGGAAGGTCAGGGACTATCTCTGGGCCCCTCCCAGGTCAATCCCCCCACAACTCAAGACACATCCTACCTTAGCAGTCCTTTGGACGCTGTGGAAACCCAACAAAGCCAATAATTTGATATCTACATGGCCTTCTCCTCTGGCATCACTCTGGGGGCCCCCCCATCGATCTGGACATGAGGGGCTTTTGGGACACCCAGGCATGGTCTGACATGGGACTGGAAAGAGTCTCTCAGCTTACACGAGAAGAGGGCTTCATCGAATATGACAGTTTGACGGAGGCTCTGGTGGATAGGCCCCCTACGGTTTTTGAATTTCTGCGGATGAAGGGGATACTTACCCAATCAAGGTGGTCCGAACAGCTTAGTCGCCCCCTCACCCCATTCGAACTTATTCTGGCCAAAAGTAGATCTCGCAAAGGTTCGCTATCTAAGTTCTATAGTGTGCTGATTACAGCGGACCTAGAAGGCAGACAACCCTTCAAGCGCATATGGGAAGAGAGGATGGGCATGTTAATAGATGATCACACCTGGAGTGCGGTTTTTAAGTGCATTTTCACGGGCTCCCTATACACAGCAGCTATGGAACACAACTTTAAAATCCTCCATTCATGGCATCGCCCCCCGGCTCTGTTGTCAAGAATGTACCGGGATGTTTCCCCCCTCTGCCCCAGAGGATGCCACCAACGGGGAACCTGGTTTCATATGTGGTGGAGTTGCCCGTCCATATAGATATACTGGGCGGAGCTTCTTAGCTGGATCAAAGATATCTAGGGTTATGGACCAGCTTTGCACCCGCTGGAAATCCTACTGGGCTCCCCCACGCCTGAATCGGAGGGGAATGGCTTCCCCAAGGTCATCAGCGCTATGTTGCGGGCAGGGAGACTGGCGCTTGCGCAAAAATGGAAGAGTGTCCTGGCCCCCTCCAAGGAGGAATGGCTCTGCAAGCTTAGGGTGATTTTCAGTTACGAAAAACTCTCGGCAATAGCAAACGATACCATGTCTGATTTTGTCCAAGAATGGACAACAGTGCTGCTGCACGATGACTATTACTATGCGATTGTAGAGGGGTGATCGAACAAATGTTTAAGCCAAAGGTTAAATTGCGCGAATCCCCACGCTCCTTGGGGGGTTGGACTTGCCCCGGCCTACCCGCTTCATAGTATTACCCCACTGTTTCAAGGTTCACGTTTTTCTGTCAAATGCTAAGCAAGTGTTCTTCCCTATGCTCAAGGTATATGCATTATCCCTAAAGTTGGCGCGACAAATGTTTGGGGGGAGGGATGGGGAGGGGGGAATAGGGGTTGGGAGTTAATCAGAAAATGTTCCTGACAATGCGATTACTTCTGCATTTATTGCGGGTGGGATAGGCCTGTTGTGTATGTTGTCAATAAAAACAAAAATTTAAAAAAAAAAGAATGAGGATTGTAGAGAGTTAGCTTTAAAGCCAGAAGAGATGTAGTTGTTGACATTGAGTAGAGTAGTTTCGGTGAAGTGCAGAGGACGGAAGACTGATCAGAGAAAGAGCCTGAGGTTGTTGAGATCGATGCAGCAAGTCCGTTGAATACAACATTCTCAATTGTATAGCAGTGAGGTAGGAGAGAGACAGGGCAGAGGTTTGCTGGGCAGATGGGATCAAGGTCAGGTTTCTTAAAGATGGCGATGACAGTTGAAGACTTGTACAGGTCTGGAAAAGTGGCATGGTTTAGAGGGAAGAAAGTAGTGGAGCAACATTTGGGGCTATGGGCTTGACCAGGTGGGGTGATACAGGGTCATTAGGGGCGTACTATGGATTTCTCTCGAGGAGGGTAAGAATGTCTTCTGAATTTGTGGGGGGGGTGAATAACAACATGTTAGCAGGAGGTGGGTGCGGAGAAACGCGCTTGCCACGGTAGTATGCAGACCCTACACCTTTCGGCATGTAGGATATTTCACAAAAGAGAAACTGCTTTTGCAAAAGCATTCGGGCAGATTCTCAATTGTATGTCAGTCAGCCTGCACAGATAGTGCAGCACTTGTCTGTGGCTTGCGCACAAGCAAGTGGACAAAATCTTTAGGCTAATGGCCTTCTATTGACAATTGCTATGTTGCGAGTGGTCCTCTCTGAATGAATTGTACACACGGACCCATACATCTTAGTCGGCTAAGAAGAATGTTGCATGCATGTGCCGTGAGAGGATGACCAACAAGAATGGCTTCTGTAATATCAATATTGTTTTTCAGGAAAGGTTCTATAAGACAATTTTACATAGGCAGGAAATCAAGATTTGGAATAGTCTAAAAACAAGTTTCTTGCTCCAAAAATAAATCTCACCCAGTCAATATACTTGCACAGAACTAGATGCATGCACAACAACAAGGTAATACTGAAAGCTCACATGTTATGGCTAGGGGATCCCATTATGGCAGTGCCTGGCAAATGCCTATGTAAATGCCAAACCTGTGGTCTTTGCCAATGCTTGTTGTATTTGTAGGTCAACGAGAAATTAGTTGCTTGATTAAATTCAGTATTGCACAGTTTTCCATAGCCAGCTTAAATAGTTTCATTTGAAAATCATAAGTGCATTTTGGTTGGGCTTTTGTGGATTGCGGTATGGAGCACAGTCATTCTAATGATGTACATTTGCATTACACATTCTATCAACGCAATTAAGTCAAGATGCATAGTTGGATTGATATTCACCCAGGACCAAGCTAGCGCAGTAATCTAGTTTGCTAATGAGCAGGGTGGAGAGTTTGGTTTGAGTGATGAGTTAAGTGCAAATGTATAGTCCTGATCTGAAGGTTGATCCGGGCCACAGTGGCAGTGATAAACTGACGGTTTAATTTTGCTGTCAAAGGACACCAAGGTTGCAAGCATTGAGTGATGGCGTGAGGAGGTCAGTAGGCAAGATGTGGTGGGTGGGAGAAGTCAGGGGAAATGGCAGGTTGGAGTGACCCTGGAACCAGGGAAAAGAGTACTCAATTTTTCACTGGATGGCTTTCCTATTTGAAGATAGATGGGGGATACAGTTCGTGAAACGTGGCAAGATGTTGGGGGTGTTAAGAAGGGAGAAGAGAAGACCTAGCTATGGTCTGCAAAGATGTAGTAATAGATGTTGGAGGGGCTGTGTTGCCCTTGGGAGGTGGTGGAGAGGAGCGAGTGGGCCCAGGACAGATTGTTGAGATGCCCACTAGGTGTGTGCCAAGAGCTGTTAGAGTCCCAGGAAATGAAGGAGGAGCTGCCAGTGAGATCGATTCCCTTAAAGCCAAATGAGAAAAGTGTTTGAAGGAGGGTGGGATGAACTACAGGATCACTGGTGACCGAGATTAAGTAAGAGTACAATAAAGAGGTAGGTGTGGTGAAGTTTTGATTAAATAATTACTGCAAAACCCAGATTGGGGTCAACCGGATATTGAATGTATCCAAGTAGTGATGGCATGGTTGAAAACTACTTGGTGTTGAGGCAAGAGAGATGGGTCAATGAAAGGAGGGATTGGCGTGGTGAAGGGGGTGTTGAGTCAATGGCATATGCTAGCTTAAACTACAGACCATTTAAGATCTGCTCTCACCCAAATACGAGGATATGCATTTCTGGAATTGGCAGTAGAAACAGGGAACATAATATGGTGTTTGTCCAATTGCCATTTTGCCTGTTGCGGCCTGCTTTCAGGTCAACTAGCTTTGCATTAACCAAGGTGAGCACATAGCATGGACATCACGTTTCCTTTAGACTTTGTATCGTCAAGCCATTTTACTCAAATAAAATATATTAGACCTATAGCAGTGCAAAGATCCATGCTGCCCACTACCTCCCTTGGTAGGCGGTGGAGAGGAGCGAGTGGGCCCAAGACAGATTGTTGAGATGCCCACTAGGTGAGTTCCAAGAGCTGTATACTGTATACCTCCAGTATATTGTAGGTGTTTGGTCTCTTCTCTGCCGACACATCTCCTTCGATACCGACCCCAACCCCTAGCCCTCCATTATCAGTGCCTCTCGCACATGCTGGAGTAGTCAATGATCATCTGAAAAAGTGTGCTTCAACTATTGGTTTTAGGATAATTTAATGATCATCCAACTACTTTAATAAAACACATGTGGTAATGGACAGACTACTGAAGTCCAAGGATACCCAATAATGCATGTGAATGTTGTGAAAATGCAATAACATTGTCCGCACTACTCCCATATAACTGCAATTCTATCACAGATTTAATTAATGCAGCACATCCTTGCACAACATGCTTACGAGCGCTAGACCAATTGAAGAGGAGCAGTTTAGTCATTGAATGCAAGTTCTTAAGGAAGGTAAATACCAGCTCGTTAAGCAAACTTGTTAAGTGCATATTGTTAAGACGGATTTCTGAACTCTGTCCTGGTGGCGCAGAAGTTCAGAAGGCCAACCTAATTACTTGGAACAGGGTAACCTCTGGACGAGCCAGACCAATCAAGGTAGCGATCGCGGCGGTCAAGACTAGGTCTCAAGAGGGGTGAGGGTGACTGAAAGCCCGCAATGAGCACACAAAGCAAGATCACTTACAAACTACTCCAAACAGGTGTTATATAAAAAATATATACACATTTATTTTAAGGCCTTTAAAACAATGACCGTAGCGAGAAAATCACAATATCACAATATTAAACCAACACATACCATATCAACACAATATATATACACAAATACGACAGTCGCAAGCGTTATATGCACGAAATGTGTAGTCCACCTAAAAGGGAGGGAAAACAGGCAGTGCGAAATAATGCTTAGACCCAGTTCACCTTCAGAGGCACCTAACTAGATGGAAGTCCGAGCCCTGCGAAGAGTGGAGCCTTGTGCTCAAAAGTACCTGCACGCGCTGGTGCCAACGGGCAAAAGGAGAAGCTCTTCGAGGGAAATCAGGCAGTTCAGTTTAGTGCACAAAAGAAGAAGAACAAGTTCCGTGACTCAAGCGCAGCCTCCACAGTGGGCAGAAGCAGAGCGCGAGTACGGAAAAGGGTGCTGTTTTACACAGCGGGGAAAAGCAATGGGCTCCTGCAGGAGGGCGACCAGATCCTAGCTATGCTACTCGCCGGTCCCCGATGCAAGCAGACCCAGGCTTCTCCGCGTCAGTTTCAGCAGCTGGCAGGTTCAGAAGAGCAGGGAACGCCTCGTCGTCGTGTTGACTAAAAAGACGTCCCAATCGAAGAAACCTGCACAGTTTGTTACCACAGCAGGGCAACGGAGCGGCTGTGTGTATCTGAGCCAAATGTACACTACTCACTTCAGACCTGGGAACGCCAAGTGTACGAAGCGTGTGAGAGTGACAAGGACTCGAAATACTACACAACCTGGCGGCGGTTACAGAGCAAGACTCCCGTGTAAGCTAGTCAGTCAGCTGGATGGCCCAGAGACACTTCCGAAGGCTTACTGGCAGGAGATGGTGAAGATGCCGAGAATAGCTGTTCCCGCTATTCCAAAGGGTCGAAGTACCAGTACAGGCCTTCTGGTTCGATCAAAGGTGAAAAGGGTTTCACAAGCTGACAGCAGTGCAGAGGAGAAGTCCTTCAGCGGGTCACCAGCGATTCCTCGGTCCAGCCTCTTGGTTGCAGGATACTTGGCTCCTGTATTCCTTCGTTCGTGAGAACTCAGGAGATCGACATGGTAGTGGTGTTTCCAGCCCCCTCTTATCCACGGTTCCCTTCGCGCCAAAACGGAGGGGACCCAATGGGAGATCCGCTCATCAACACTCACACCATTCGTGGACCAATCACGGACCACGGTGGTCCCAGGCATTCACACCACCCTAGACTCTCTGGCACCCAGGATGTGTATTGGGACCAGACATCCCAGCCCACATCCTGGAGGCACACACAAGACATGTAGAAGCCCGCGAAAGCATCCGTGTTTCGCGGGAAAGTACATGCCCAAATAAGGAAGGCCCCGGGTCGGCTTGACCTGGGGAAGGTGAAGGGAGCAAGACAGTCAGCGGACAGGACAAAGGAGCCTCGTGGTCTGGCCATTTTGGGAGCCAGGCCACCATTTTGGGTTAAGCACAGAAAACGCGCTTAGAACGCCAAAAGGAGCTCAAAATACAAAGAAACGATCGCTGCCACCATTCCCGTCCCTGAATCACTTGCACCGATCAAATACAATCCTAAACGAGTATCTAGGGCCTGTAGAAGGCTAGAGACCCAAGAGAGCTGTAACTTAGCTTACAGTGCCCTCTTGTGTCATGTTGCACGAAAGCCGCAACATGATAAAAGAAACTACGGGAAACAGCGTTCCCCGGTACTGACTGTCTTAAGGGCATGTCAGTTTCCCCATAAGAAAGGAGCGAAAGCCCAGAGGAGTGCGGCAGAAGGCTGCACTTCTCTGGCAAAGTCAAGAACAAGGTGAAAAACAGCAAAAAGTTTAGGGGTTGCCACATGGAAGGAAAATTACCTACAATTACGAAATCTTTCCTAACACATATCACCATATATCAATATTTAAGAACTTGCATACGTTTCAAATGATTGTGTTCTCAAAAGCAATGCTCGTGTTGACAGTCAATGGCAATGAACCCCGCCCGGTGTGGCGCCTGCCAGTGTTCACCAACTAAAGGCCTCAGGACTTACTGGCCATTTAAGCTGACAGTGCGAACACTCCTTGTGTAAAGTGTTTGGAAATGAAGCCCTCATGACAGTTCCTACTTGGAGCAGGTCAGAATTAGTCAAATCTTTTAGAAAGATTTGCCAATCCCGTTGCTCATTCAGGCCCAGCGACAGAAAATTGCAAGTTCCAGATCTGCCATTTTTATTCTTAAAGCCTTCTGGAGTTTTTGAAGCAACAAAGAGGGATGCATGCTTTATTCAATGCCTATTGACCACACTCCAAACTAGTCTTTTTTATGTAGTTGTGTCTTGGAAGGAACTAGGGAATCCCAAATAGCAGACTTGGTCCCATCACAATGAGGTAGCCCAGCCCAAACTGCTAGGCCTTAACCCTTCTGCACAAGACCTTATTAGGCATCATTAATGTGGCGAGGATGGTCACCACACCAGATTTCCATAAAGATTTCTCATTTTAGAAATGGTACACCAGGCAAACAAATGTTTTGGCATGTTACCAGAGAAATGGCACGGATGGTGGTTACGATTTATTCAGAACCTTTAGTTTTGTCACTTCTTCCATGAGGCATTCTATACGAGCCTTTTGTCTCGTTGTCTACGCATTCCAATGTGTAGTATTACCAGTGCATTCTGTAGTGAGGAACTCATTATTTCCATGCCAGTGTACTGCCTAGAAAGCCCCCATTTAGTAAGTCTTTGATAGAAACGAGTGTGTTCCACAAGCACTGCCCAAAGAAAACACCCAACAGTTTTTGTGGAGTTTGAAATGCTATTCACCAACAACTTCTGGCCCCGCTCGCAGCCCTCCGAGATAATGAGACTGGTCACGAGGTGGCTGGTTGGTGTCCCAACATTTGTTTTAATTAAGAAGAAATCCCATCACTGGAAGGCTAGAAGGTGGCGCAGTTCATTCCCTGCGACCCTCGTTCGACCAGAAGTGCAACATTCACCATTTTTCAAGATCATGGCGCAATCTGCATTTTCAATCAACGGTGCCAGCAGGCAGCAATCCCGAACAAAAATAAATTCCACGGATAAAGAGACCAATTTTCCCTTAAGAGCAAAACTAATTCCTTCCAATTCTCTTTATTACACCATATCCCCCTTTTCATCTCGCTAACAGAAGGGTACATTTCCAGAGCTACCCAGTTGGAAAATAAATGGCCTCGCTGTTTGCCTGGCATTCCACTCTTTACAAATGTAAATCAGCCTCACTGCTACTCCATTTAAAGCCCCAACTTCACAAAGAATTAAAGGGCTGCTTTCAATACGCAATTTAATCTGACAATTTGCCGGGCGATTTGTGTCTTGAACATCATTAGAAATTGACGGGTTGATGAAGAGGCGCCCGCCCTTCCCAAGGTCATTGCGGTCAACCGGTGTAATTGTCTGTCCTCACCAGGTTAACCACAGCAGACTGCGCCGATTGAAGGTTAAAGTGTTGCAATTAAATTCATATATGCCGCCATTCATGTCCGCATTTCAATTGAACCAACTTTATACAAAGTCGGCATTACTTCTTTTTTGACCCTGGCGGTGTCCAAGAGTCCACAGCGTGGACGTAATTGCACAGGAAATAAGACCTTATTCTGTTAGGCCTTTAAATCATGTAGTAAAGTGGTTAATTGACTATTGAGATCCAGTTTCCTCTCCCCACCACCTTTCTCGGCGATTCATTTGGGTACCCTTTTTGTGTTTAATTGGAATGCTTCTGCAGGAAAATCTCGCAATCTTATGTGGCTAGCCAATTTCTCTCCAACAAGGAAATACTACCCTGCTGTGAAATGGAGGCAGCTATGAGCTGCAGTGCATCTGGTTGGGTTCTAGTGCATTACGGGAAAATGGCAGTACCCAAATAAATAAGTCCCGAAAAGAAAACACCATTAATTGATCCCTTGTTGCTGTGCATCTAGTTCTGTGCAAGTACATTGACTGGGTGTGCTGGGGTAGATTTATTTTTAGAGCAAGAAACCTTTTAGGCTTTCTCCCAAATCTCTATTTCCTGCCTATGTGAAATTATCTTGGAGATGCTTCGCAAAATAGTGGGAGTACCCGGGCATATGATAGCAGTGCCTGGCAAACATTTTAAAACAAACAAGTTAAAATAGTTTGCTTTACCAATGCTCGTTCCTAACAGGACTTCAGAACAAGGACACATACTGCCTACAATCAAGTTGATGAAGGCACACAACACCATTATATGTATATCTGCAATTGAGCAATTAACTCTCAGAAGACTACTTGGATGAGGGGAAGGGGCTGCATTACTGGTGGGCTAATGCACCTGGGGCCATAGTTAGAAGACTGGGCAAATCAAGGGTGTTAACGAAGCCTCAGGGGCATTCTGAGAGTCCTATTGCCAGTAGTACCCCGGCATGTCGTACCGGGGTACTACATTTTCCTCAAGTCGAGAAACAGCACTGCAACAGTTTCTAGACTTGAGAAAAAAAAGCAAAAATTAAATGGCCACCAGGGATCCTGGACTACACGTAGTCCCTTCTACCTTTCGAGGAAATAACTCTGGGACTTGGCAGTGCTCAGAGCCTTCTCGGGCAGGTAATACCTGGGTGAGGGCCAATGAGCTTGCTTTTTTACAAGCTCATTGATCCTCGCCGGGTACTAATTTGAAATAACACTAGTAGGAACATACAGCACAAGGTCGGATGTTACAGGCAACAAGCCCTGAGCCGGGGCGGAGGGGTCAGCCTTTTTCAGCATTACCACGTTAAAATTCCCCCCGGGGCCCATAACGAAGGCCAGAAGCATTACCTGATGCGGTATTGCCCCGCAGGCGAGAGGCCTATTGCCACTAATACCCCGGTCCATTGGACCAGGGTACTGAAGGCATATTTTTTCGGTTGAGAGACGCTTTGCATTTCGCGACTGGAACAAAAAAAAAATTATGTCTGCCGCGGACCGGGTAACGTAGTCCGTTTTGCCTTTCCGTGGCGGCCATAGGAAAGAAAGAAAATGGCTGCCATGGAACAGGAGAAGGGAGTATGTAGTCCCTTCCCCCTTTCCATGGCAGCCATTCAAACAAATGAAAAAAAAGTAAAAAAAAACAAATGGCAACCATGGAAAGGGAGAAGGGGGACTACGTGTAGTACCTTCTCCCTTTCCATGGCAGCAGAACAGGAGAATGCGATATGCAGAGGACCGGCGTGAGGAACACGCTTCGACGTGAGGGATAACTGGCAGGTAAGGCTTGAAAAATAACCAATCGGTTTGTGGATAAGAAGTTAAGTATAGCACGATGGGTACTAATGCTTGATAAAATAGCTCAAAGTGATCCCAGCTGGATGTGGTTTGGAAGGGGCAGGTAGTGTATGGAAACAACCATAGGGATTAGCACGGCCAAGGGCAGTCAGTTTATTTATTGTGCCTTTGTATGGCGCCTATACAGCAGGAGTGTTGCCAGGTGCCACAAGACAAAAGGGGAGAGGGAACAAGTGATAATAGACAGCAAGAAATGGTCTTACTGGGCCTTGCGACATTCGGATTGTGCAAGTGCCGTAACAAAAGTGGAGTGGGGGAGGCCCCCAGTGCCGAGTCAGGGTGCAAGGGGAGCCTAAAGAGGGCAAGTTCAAGGGGTAAAAGTGCAAGGAGCATGGGTGGACCAGAGTGGTCAGGGAAGGGTGACTGCAGAAGACAGGTAGGAGAGCCTGGGCCCTGTAGGACTCCTAAGGGACCAGGCAGCCAGTCGTAGCAGTCAGGAGGCCTTAGCAGGGGCGGGTAGGGTAATGTGCGAGTAAATAATCAAACACCCACAAAGCGTGCGTCCCTCCGTGCATCCAATCTACCCTCCTAGCAGCAGTACTATGCAATTTTGCTTACATGTGCTGCTTTAGCATCACCGAATATCCAATACTAGTAAAATAATTAAAATGTGTATGGGAGCTGCAATATCATGGAAAGGCTTTGAATGATGTTACAGAAAAAAAATGGGGTTGTGAAGAGAGGAAACACACATACCCATCTTACCTCTTTACTCCCAAAAGCAGGAATGCAAGGCAAGTGGGGAAATTTGAATGGTAGCATGACTGATGTGTCTGGGGATGTGGGAAGGTGGCTTCTTGTAGAAAATAATGTTCATTTCTCAGTCAAGTTTGTTTGGGCATTAACAGCACAAAATGGAACACATTAACACTAAGAGCCCTCACTTCACATCATAATTCCAAACAAGTTGCACCATCAGGGTAATTTTAGGTTAGGCTTTTAAAGGCCAACCGGAAAGGTGAACATCTATTTGTATTGTACCCATAATCATGTATAAATGTCCATAGCGCTGGTATTTAAACTTTGACCATGGGTTCAATGCCCTCCTCCTTGCAAAAAGCAATACATATAACACCCCCCCTAAACCCCCCAGGATCTCAAATTATCGCTCTAGCTAGCGAGAACTCTTTGCAATTCTTCAAACTAGAACACGTCCACACCCCCCTAATGACAGCACATGGTGCGTCAATATGCAAAACGCATTGCTTGACAAACTTACCTCCCTACAGAAAAAGAGTTTACTCAAAAAGAAGACCATCACCCAGACTACCTTGGCCAGGACAGACCCACCTCAACCTGCCTTCAGGTTTTCCATGTCAAGCCAGTCTCAGAATCTGAACCTTGATCATCAAAGGCCTTACACCCTCCAGATTCCACAGAGACATCTGCCCAGGTACAGTGTTAAAGGACTGTGGCCCAGCACTGGCCCCCTTCATTATCTCATTAATCAATGCCCCTTTCGCTTCCTGCAAAGTCCCCACCAATCTCAGTCCTGTTTAAAATACTAGACAAAGCAGCTTTTATCCAAATTCAATCCTTCCTATAAACCAATAGCCTCTTGGGCCTAAAACAATCAGGGTTCAGACCAGGCCACTGTACAGGATTCGCACTACTGGATCTAAAAAACCAGATGGGCAAGGCCAAAAGATTCTGGCAAAGTATCCCTCCTACTATTATTGCACTTGTCAGCAGCCTTTGATCTTGTAGATCACAATATAGTCAGCATCTCACTTCAGCGACGTCTGCCTGGATCATTCATAATCTTCTTTGACCTAGCCTGAGCACCACCCACCCGAGCTTGTGTCCCCCAAGGCTCCTGTGTCTCACCAACATTATATAATATTTTCTGAAAACCTCCATTTGACATCCTAGATAACCTAAGGATCTCATACACAAACTAGACGGACGACACGCAAATACTTATTCCTATCACAGGCTACTACACTACTGACACCATTGTCCTGAACTCCACCTACCTCACGATCCAAACCTGGGTAGCGTTCAACATGCTTTGCCCCAACGTCAAAAAGGTCCAAAATCCTCCTAACAGGTTCCCAGACTTCTCTCAACAAACTTGACCCTAACTACAAGGCCTTCACCATTGACGGAATTTCTATCCCTGTATCCAGTGCGGTAAAAACTCTAGGTGAGTACCTAGATGCCACCTTGGCGAATAGGCAGATCAATGCCATTTCCTCACCCATGGCATATACCACAAAAAGTATCCATGCCTGTTCTATCGCCAGACAGTTGCCTCACAATTGCAAGGGTGCTAAGGGTCAAGACTGGATTATTGTAATGCCCTATTCACAGGTACATCTGTCCAAAATCTCAAATACAGATTATTCAAAATAATGCTCAGGGTAGCAATGAACATCCCTAGGCGTGAACATTTTCGGCGGCCAGGCAAAATGCTCACTGGCTACCCATTCAGCAGCTATCGTATTCAAAATTCTGCCTATAACACATACATTCATAGCCAACACAGCACCTAGATACCTCTCACAAAAAATACTAAAGCTCAATCAGCAAGATCCACACAAGCTCTCCTCACCAATTGCCTGATGAAGTACAGACTGAAAAGAGCTGGAGGTGCAAACTTCTGTGCCATCGCCACAGAACAAGGGCACCCTCCCCCACTAGCTCAGAGCTGAACAATCATATTCCCCCACATAAAAGGCTTCCGTTGTTTACGACCATTGTTGTACCATATGGTTTTATATTCATGTGACCAGCGCCCTGATGCCTAAGGGTTTGCCGTGCTCTACAAATGTTAAAATAAGTCAGACATTATATACTGTTCCAATAGACATACAAGGAATAAAAAAAAAAAAAGTTAGGTAACATCTCAAAAAAGGCAGTGTCCAACAAGGCGGACCTCCAAATGATCAGCTGATTCAAAGGTGTTACCCAGAGGCCAATAGAGAATAGGAGTACAGCCACAGACTTATTGGAAAGATGGGACATCTCTTCCAATTAGAAGCAAATGTCCCAAGGGAGGATATAGAGATGAGATATGGTTGATATAAAATTACTGGAGCCTCGATTGTTTGGGATGTGAAGGTGAATCAAGAAAGGAGACAAGATCAGCAGGCCGTTCTGAATGTGCACTACATAGAACAGAGGGTGAGGGACATAAGTTTTTCGGGTTATGGGCATCCATGTGAACACAGTAATGAGGGGCCAAAACATTAACATATCTCCACCTGCCAGTCAAAAGCATGAACATTTTCAATTAGACCTTTGCAAGGAAGGCATGGTATCAACACTAAGACAAGTGACCACAGTTCAAGGGTGTTTATTCAACTTCAAAAAGGGTTTGAGAAACGCCTATCATCTAATCCTGAATCTACAGATGGGAGCACGCTACGACCATCAAATGCAGTCCTAGTGGTGTCTTGTCAAAATAAAAGGGCCTATACTAATCAGTCTATTGACAATCCTTACCTCAAAATACAAATAGTGTGGGGAATAGCGTTATGAAAAAAATAACTAAGTGTTCAAAATAAAATGTCAGGATGTTCACGGGGTTGGCCTTCCTCACGTTTTCAGCACGGGACAAGGCAGTTCACACGAGTGTAGCACAGTCTCTTGCTTATTTAGCACGAGGATACAGTCCAATGATTAGCATCATGCCCTCCGATTCACAAGTCTCCTCAAAGTGTCTTCACTCAGAGGGCCTGATGCAACCAAATAAACACCAAGTTATTCTCTGCTTTAGATTTCCACGAATATTCACTTCAGGTGATTCACTATTCACCCCAGATCCCCCTCAGCCGGGCTCAGTCCCTTTTAATACAATTAGTCTCCCTCGGCCATGCTTGGACCAATTTCAATATACTTCACGTATCGAAGACTTACTAATCTGCACAGGTTTTGGCTTGACCCATTGCAGGACAACTTCGATTTCACAATTCTTTTCTATAACAGGTGTCTCCTTTTAGTTGGATACCTAACAGACTTTCGAATGTGCACCCATGCGATGCCGGACCACTGTCTACGGTACTGTATCTTAGCTACAAAGTTCTGTCACTCGCCGACTGAACATTTACATCACTTTCCACATTCACTTCATGCACTGTTCTCTTCAATTTCCTTTATGCAATGTTGCTGCATGCAACCTTAGTTTCCACACAGACCTGTCGTGTTGTATCAGTTTCCCCAACTCACTGGCTGTGCTGACTTCACTGGAGCAGTGTCAAGGACAGTAAAACAGCAGCAAATTAATCTCCCCTCCTCGACTATAGACACGGGGAGAGCCCCGGGTAACGCCGACACACAATGCAGGACTCTTCTGCTTGGATTCCAGGTCTTATTTTTCCTATTCTCGAAGTCTCATGAAAGATATGGTCTTTCGGAGAAAAGGTCAAGGGCACTTCCCTCCTTGCAATTCTCTTCAGTCGTGGGTCTTCCGCCTTGTATTAAACTGCCATTTTGGAACTGCCACCTTTGTGTGCTTTGCCTTGCTAAGAGTGTGCTTTTGCGCTCCGCCTTTTATCGTGCGTGATGGAAGTCAGGTGCGTGTGGGTAGTGATCAGTAATTGCCCAACCATGGTATTGGGATATGTCAGGTATCATCTGTTTTCTCTCACAGTGAGCTGTCTGTGAGAAAGTTTCTGTTGGGAAAGGGTGGTGGGGTTGTGTTCCTAGGTATCCTACATGGTAGGATGACGTAAAGGTGTTTCAGGGAAGGGGATGCGTCTCGCCATCCAGTGTCCCACTTCCACTCCTCGGAGACCCCTCATCCAGGTGATCCTCCTGCACTGGTCCTCCCCCAGGAACTGCATCCAAAAGCGATGACCGTGTCCTGGCCACCTGGATGACAGATCCCTGGGACTAGCGGGTGAGACACATGCAGATTTCGCACACCTTAAATTGCTTATTCAACACTAGGATTTCTCTGTTAATTTAAGCAAGGGATGCACCATTAGCTTTATAGACCATGCCTTTGGGCCATACCATGGCTTTTGGGTCTGTATACCAAGTTAAACGTCCTTGCTGCACTTCAGCCTTTAACTTTGTCTTCAGGGCCCAAAACTCCTACTATGTCCTTTTGGGCAAAGTCAATAAAGGTTAATCAGAACACCTGAAATTTCCACTTAACATTTTCATTGGACAAGCTGGGGGCCATATGAATCAGTATAGCTCACAGAGTATGATCATATTGTCTGCAGAGTATCTAGAATGTAAAATTACAAGTGCAGTGTTTACCTTCATTGGCCAACATGGATTTAAGTATCAACTTCCATTTACTTAAGTAGATTTATTTTTTACCATCAAGAACAATGCGAGTTATAACACATTTGTAGACTCCACCCTCAGACCGCAACAGGTGTGCTGCACCCTTAAACATTGTTATATACCCTCACTGAGTGTTGGCCTTTAATTCTGAATTCTAGTCCCAGAATTCTGAGTACAGCACTCAGGCTGGGTCTATAAAGCTAAATTAACCCGGATGCAAAAAGCTCTGGGTAACTATAGATCAGCTGCCAGTCCGATACCCAATTAGAATAGACCATTCCCAAGAAAAGGTACATTTGTACACATACCGACAAGTTAAGGGAATATAAATCCTTCAGGGGAAAAAATAAATCTGACGAAGCAGAATTTCTAGAGGCCTCAAAAGCAAAAGGAAATCTCATTAAAACTACATTAGACAAGAATCCATATTGGAAATATCAACTTCAAATACTCCTATAAAAAGACACAATTGGTTACATTTTAATCTAATTAGATCTAGAATCAACTCCCATGAATCTTAAGTACAAGATACCACTAATAAATAACAGGGCCAGTGTATTGGCACCAATTCCATTCTGGTAAAATCCTGAAAAGGGTCAAATGGTGAAAACTTTAAATGGCTAAGATTTACTGTTGATCGTGCTCTGCCATTAGATGGACACTAACAAAATACAGCGAGTGCCAGTGCTGAAGTACAAATACTAATGTAAGAGCTTTATTCGTAGGCAGTGTATGCTTAGAAGGGTAGGTGATAGTAACATGTTCTCACTAGCTACCCATAGTGTGACCACAAAGTCAAGCTATAGTGTCACATTGGGTAGTGGGGTAAACCTATGCAGACGGAATCTATAACAAATTGGGCATCCTTCTTGCCATTGCTATCTGGTGTTGTATGAATTCTCTCTCGAATGCCAACTGGCAGCTTTTTGAGCATACCATCTATGCTTTGTTGAAGTACAACTTGGGAATCTGAATTTCAGCTCAAGGTTTTAGATTGTGAAGGACTTTTAATGATAGTTAATGTCTAAAGTGAAGAAATGTGCTAGCATCACATCTAATAAAAACATGTACTCCCTATGCTGGCTAGAGGAGCACTGAGGTATTTGGGCTCCAAATTCAGTTAAAACTTAAGCCACTTAGTAGCAGTAAGAGGGACATGAGGAGGTATGCAAGCAGAAATGCGTGCATGAGCTTTATTCAGAAATAGGCAGCGTTTTGTATTACCTTGGATTTAGAAGGGCAACCAAAACCTGGTGCTTCCCTGAATGACCAACACATGTTGGCCATTTCTTCTCCAATCCAACTTTGCAAGAATTGCTGCATTTAACTGGTCTTCCATCAAAGCACCCTCACATGAGAGCTCTACATTGAATATATTGGACGGATATGCAGAGTTTCCACATCAAACCATTGTTGCGTTAGTTGACTCTGATGTAGTCTGAGTGGAAGATGAAGTGGGCATCAAAGTGAAATGAAAAGGTTTTTTAAAAAAACAAAATGGCATTTGCGATCGTGATTTGATGATGCAACACCATTATGAATTTTCTGAAAGCATTTGGCAGCAAAGAAAATCACGGAGGAGTGTACAGCTTTTAGCTCTCCAGATGTTTTGGGCTACAGCTCCCATTAGCACGAACTAGCATAGTCAGTGAGGTATGTTAGAGTTGGTCTAAAACATCCAGACTTTATCAGGTGGCATACCTCTCACCACAGGTCTGCAGCTGTTGGCTCTCAAGATGTATTGGACTACAGATCCCTCACACGACTATGCTGGGCAGGGCTGATGGGAATCACAGGCTGAAACATCTAGAGAGCCAATGGTTGCAGTCCCCGTGGTATATAGACTGTTGGTGTAGGTGAAAAGAGAAAATTCAGAACATTCTGTGTGTGGTAGGTAACCAACACTAAAGACAAGTGTGTAATTCAAAGAAAACACATTAAATAAAGAATTAGTTGAATGCCACCAAAGCTGGCTTCACACAATCCCAAATCATTATTGCTTTAACTGAAAGTGGCAATTGTTGGTAGGCGTTGGCTGCAAAAATGACGTAAAGTAATCACAACTGTGAAAGAGAATAGAGCTTCCCTTGCTCTTAAACTTGGGTCAGTTATCCATCACAACAGGTGTATTCTGAGTGCCATCTTTTTTCAAAAACGGACGTTGGCATTATGTGGATATACAGACCTAGGGCAGATAATTCTGGTAATTTCTTCAGACTAGGTACCGGTGCCTACAACAGTATCGACTGGTGGAGTACAAAGTGTTTCGAACATAAGTGGATTAGGTGAAGACAGTTGCTGAAACTGCTATGGCATTGACAGCAGTAGACAAATGAAGCAAGGCCATTTCCATTCAGATGATCTGGGAATCTACATCAAAAAACTGCATAAGCAAGAATGTTTATGGTTTGACTGGCTTCCATTACAACTCTGTATTCCCCCCCAGCCAAATTAAAGAGTATAAATATATCAAATCACAACATATAGGGCCTCATTACGACCCGAGCGGTAAGGGATTACTTGCTCTACTACGAGTTCCCTTTGCGGGTCCTCTCTGAACGCCTTGTTTTACCAGGCGTTAAGGACAGGACCCACAAAGGGACCTTAGAGCTAATAACGGTACCACAATTTGCAGTACCGTTATTAGCGCCTTCCCCGTTCCCATTGAGCCCTAGGGGGGCTCAAATGGGAATGGGGAAGGGCCCTGGTGAATGGGGGATTACCGCCCCCGCCAACCTTGGAATGGGGCGGTAAAAGCTCCATTCACCAAGGCGGAGTTGGTGAGGTTTTGGAGGCAGCCAGGGCGCCAATAGCGCCATGGTTACCTCCAACCTCGTAATGACACCCATAGTTCTTATGTGCTGTTCCATTGTATACACTTTGACCAAAAAGGAGCTCTTAAACACAGCCGGCACATTCTACCAGAAGTAACTAATAGGTATGACCTACATCAAAAAGGTGTGCATATCAGGTGTGTGCAGATCATTAAACTTCTGCACAATCATCTTGTTGCCTGTCTATTATTTGGTCTGTTCAAAACACTTTTCTTTGTACAGCAATGGCAAGCTCATGTTGCTTACTGTGCCTTGTTACATAGGATGCTGACCTTTAGTTTCTTAGCAAAGGTAAATGTCACAACTTCATAATGGTCAGTTGCAAAAGTCATGCTACTCAGTTGCTTCTTTCATTTGGTTTCCAGTGTAGTGAATTTTCACAAATCTATCTAGTATTTGTAAGCCTGCAATGTTTGAACTGCCAAGAAGTCTGCACAAATCTTTACAAGTCACAAAAAGGAATCTTTTCTATCTATCTATATTGGTTTTTATATTGCGCAAAATCACCGAAGGCCTCAGAGCGCTCACAAATACGAAATATTACATAGAACAGATAGCAGGAAGCAGGGCGTGTACAAGAAGAAGGCGACATGTATGACTCAGTGCCACCAACAAACAACCTTGTCTTTGAATATGCCGATGGATGCAGAGTTTTTTTTATGATAACGGAAGCGAGTTCCAAATCTTTAGGAGCCCAAAAGGTGAACCTGGTACTACTTGTTGTTCTTTTGAGAGTTTGGCGAGGTTGGAACAACTCAAAGTTACTGTTAGATCGCAATGGTCTCCTAATTGGTGCTTCCTGTATTTTATTCGAGAGGTATTTAGAGCCATCCCGGACAGACATTTGAAGACAGTTACGGCACTTTTAAATTTAATTTGTTGTCCCAACTGGCAATCAGTGAAAATTTCTCCTGGCTGCTGATACCTTGGAGTATTTACTTAATCCACTGACTGCTCTAACAGCTCCATTTTGGATGGTCTGAAATTTGCTTATATTGGACTTAGAGGTGCCCATCATCAGGCTGTTGCAATAGTCTAGTTTAGCGTTAACAATTGCACCAGCTATTATAGCCAAGTTGGGCTTGGATAAGGACAGGCAAATTTGCCAAAGGAGGTTAGAGAAGAACTTGCAGGTAGATTTAATGTAAAATGTAGGTCTTTTGTACGAGAGATGAGAATCCATGTAGACCCCTTGGGTCTTTACATGATCAGAAACCTTGATAACACTTATTTTTAAAATTAAGATACTTGTCCTCAAGGAGTTTAAGTCTCTGGGGGGTACCACCAATCATTAGCTCAGTTTTGGCTTTATTAAGAGCCAACAAGTTAGATGCCATCCAGGTTTGTATCGCTGAGAAAACATCTCTTACTCTACACTCATCTTGTTCATAGTTTCCAGACAGCGTGAACACCAGCTGGGTGCCATCAGCATAATTGGTAAACTGACACCCATAGAGTGCAGCATGTCACATAGGAGTTTGGAGAAAATATTAAATAGAAGAGGCGACAAGCAGGAGCCTTGCGGGACACCACATAGGAGTGGGATGATTGAGGAGGAGAAATTCCCCTGGATGACAGCTGCTGATCTACGGCCTAAAAAGGATTTGAACCAGTCTGCTGTGGCCTGGGAGCATCTACCTACTGAGATAAGTCTTTCGGCCAGAAGGTCATGGTTGATCAAATCCAATGCCGAAGAAAGATCCAGCAAAAGAAGGCGAGCCGGATTTCCATTCTCTAAAAATGACGCAATGTTCCTCTGAAGGTCCAAGAAGGCTGTCTCGGTACCATGATTGGCCTGGAACCCAGACTGTTCCTCCGCAAGGATATTATTGCTTTCTACAAAGTTCTGATATTGTTCATAGGCGATCTCGTCAATGATCTTCAATAAGAACAGTACATTAGTAATGGGTCGGAAATTACCCGGGATCGCCGGATCAAGGTTCTCTTTCTTTAGTAAAGGAGTAATCCAGGCCTCTTTGATGTGATTAGGAATGTACAATTCATCAAAACTGACAAAATGTGTGACCCAGGGGACTAAGGCGACACATGAATCTTTAAAGAGATTAGCGGGGAAAGCATCACCTTTACAGGAAGATGGCTTCAACTTATGAAGAGAACTTCCAGTTCTGATACTTTTGTGAACGAGAACGTTTCCAGTGGTAAATTAGTACCATGGGTCAGATTCTCCGATACTACAGGAGGATTGGGAAGAGTGTTAAATTGTTTTTTGATAGCCTGTGGTGTTTCTCGGTTTTGATATTAAAACCATCATGGATGGCTTGGCACAAAGCGTTGCTTTCTTGAGGCTGATTGATGACCGAAGGATTCTTTAGCTCTTCCAAGATGGAGAAAATGTCCTTACTATGGGATTTGGCCTGATGAAATCTATCGTTAAAATGGTAAGCTTTGGCATCGAAGATGGTTTGTTTATAGCTTTTTACAGCTTGTTTGTAATACTTTAGCTTTTCCATGGATGGAGCTTTTCTCCATCTTTCAGCAGTACGTTTGATGCGTCTTGCTGTCAGGAGGTCTTCTGAAAACCACTTATTCTGATTAGTGGATTTATTTGGTTTTGCAGGTTTAAGGGGGGCAAGCATGTCGAAGGCTGTGTTGTTAGCTAGCCTAAACAGTTTGGTGAATTCATCAAGAGGAAGGTGTTCTTGAAGAAGAGGAATAACCAATTCTTTAAAAGCAGCGTGCATCACTTTTTTTGGTTATGCGAAGTCTTCAAAGGAAAGTTTTTGTTCTTAATGCAAGTTACTGGATCTTGGATCACACACTCAAATGTAATAAGATAGTGATCAGACCTGTAAGGATATTTTATATGTAAGGATATTTGGCATGTTACAGCACAGAGTACAGCACTACTGCACAAGTAGCATTACAGCACTACTGCACAAGTAGCATTACAGCACTACTGCACAAGTAGCATTACAGCACTACTGCACAAGTAGCATTACAGCACTACTGCACAAGTAGCATTTTTTTTGCAGCACCACCACAAGGGTGCGGTGCATTGCTATATGGGTTAGCAGATTAACAAGGAAAGACAGACTATTCAGTCAAAAAACGATTTTAACATATAAGATGCAAAGCTATTTTTACAGTTAAAAGCACACGTGTTCATTTAAAAATGCACACTATTTTTCACCTGAAATGCCTATATTGCTAGAGACACATTTGAAAATTAACAGCTAACATATTAACCATTAACCTGACTAATAAAACCTTATTTTATTATAACTCACTAATAAAATGTGTTCTCTACTGCAGAATTAGGCATATTTTGAAAACCAGTTAAATGAGTGTGCAGATTTTTCCTCTCTTCTCTGCCTGATTATCCGTGTTGTTGTGCACAGTAACTGCAGGAGGAAGGAAGTCAGATTTGCAACAATTGCAAATGTATAAGCGAAGCTATTGTTTAAAAGTAGGAGGATGAGAGATGATGGATTTCATTGGAACACGTCATAAAGAGGGCTGAGAGGAAAGTTTTAGTGGGCAGTAGCAGGGAAAAAGACAGGCAGACATCTTTCTGCACTACTGGGGAGAAGACCTGGCTGTGGGGGTGTCCTGCTGCAGTCGAGACTGGGGAAAGCTGAAAGAATTACCTTTCCACTGGCAGAGGCAGTCCTATCTGAAAAAGCTGAGAATTCCAGGCAATGACCCCGGCTTGAGAAGGCAAGCGTTCCTTTTTATTGGAGTTACGCCAAGAGAGCCACATTCACAGAGAGAAGAATCTGAACAGATAAGGTAATTACCTAACTGGGGGAGCTGTGTGTGTGCACGAAAGTATGCAGTCAGTTTAGAAAAATGAAAGTCCCGTGCGTGTCTTTATCAAGTGCTAATGTTGCAATTTAAGTTCTGTTCTCCGCCACTATAATTGCAGTGTGTCATTGAAAATGCTTTGATTGTTCCCTTTTATTGCTGTAAAAAATGAGATCATGCCTAAATGTAAATTTTATAATACAGAAAATATTTGAAAACAGACGGGTGGTTTATTTTCTATTTACCATTACAATGCCAATGATGTGGGGAGATTTTTAAACAGTGCAATGGTCATTTTAAGACAGATGTGTGTATGTCAGAATCAGTATGAATAATTGTGAATGACTGTAGTATAACTTGTTGGAGGTACATGAGCCAACGGGAAGAGAGACTCTCTGAACATAGCTCCCTACCGTATATAAGGTAGTGGAAATTACCACAAGACTACCACATATAGCTCTCTGTCGTAAATAAGTCAGTGAGTTTGCCCATGGTGGCGCACCAACACTATCCCTGGAAATTGTGGTTTCCCTAGAATGCAGGTCTGAGGTCTCTCTAGTGATCACACGAAAAATCTAAGCGAAGATAAGGGATTCTGGACATTGGGGCCACAAATAAAACAAGGGAATTATGCTCACCAAAATACCACCAACCACGTATACCAAATATGCAGGTCTGGGTGCTGAAATAATGCATGTCCATTGTATTATTGTTGCACATGGCCAAATCTGAATACAAAGAGTGATTATTGCTAAGTTATTTCTCGGCGGTAATAAAATACCGTCAGGCCCCAAATCTCCACAAAATACCCTACATATTTATGGTGCGTTGGCCGGGAAAGTGATCATAGAGTACCTACTGGGCGTGGCAAGCGTGTCTCACACTGCCATTTGCACATTAAAGGGAACCCATTTTATAATAGCAGTGTGCCACTAAAAACGAATTTCAGAATGTCACAAAGGGAAACCACATTCTCAGATCTAGTGCAATATTTAGAGGCAAAGTTATTTGCACATGGGAATTGGTCTTCGAACAGTACCTTAGAATGGAGTAACCGCATTCAGGGTGAGGTGCAGAAAGAAAAACTAGACAATATTTTTGCAGAAGGCAGCATAATTCAGGTCTGCCTTACGAGATTATTGAATGCAGCCGATAAAAGTGCAGAGAAAGACTGTTTAATACGTCTATGCGGCAAAATATGGTTTATTTTAAACAAGTCACTGCGAATGCAAGAGAATGATACTCAGCTAATTAACAGGTTAAAGACTGAATTAGATGGGGCAAGTAAAAATCAGGAAATGTTGAGAGCAGAATTGGATGTATGCCAAAAAGACATGCAATTAAAATGCAGAGACTTTGATACTCAGTTATCCAAAAGCAAGAAACAATTTGAAGATAGTGAGCAAGAATTGACACACTTAAAAGCCTTAGTGGATCACATTAGGCAGGATAAAGATGAGGTTGTTTCAGAAATGCAGATTTTACAAAAAGAACATTGCGAAAAAGAAGGTGATCTCCAGAGTGTAGAACAAGAAATGATTAAAATGATCCAAGAAAGAGACAAGAGAAGTAAAGAGTTCAATGAATGCCAAATTCAAATGTGTGACATGCAGGAGGCAATTAATAAAATGAGTGATGAAAATAATTATTTGCATGATGAAGCCAACAGACTCCTTAAAAAGTGTAAGGACTTAGAACAGCAAATGTGCATTCCCAGGTCACAGGAGAGGCGGCAGGGTACCACATTCAATGGAGTGGAGGTGAATTCTAGCTCTGCCCAAAGAGCTAGTGCCCCAGTGACTGGGCCGGTGACTGAACTTGGTTGCAGCGCCCTTGGGGGATTTGATACTCCCATTGGGGGCAGCCACCAATCTCATACACCTGAAAACAGGATTGAATCACAAAATAGTGCAATTCCATGCATTGCAACAAGTAGCCCCATAAAAATAATGAAATCCATTAAAGCCCTGATCAAACCATTTAAAAAGGGAGGTGAATGCTGCATTGAGGATCACTTAGAAGCGGTGCATGACATTTTTAAAGCGCTCCAGATACCTAAGGAACAGTACAGACAATATTTTCATTTAACTTTAGATGCCCCGACGGCCAGCATCATAAAGGGATTAAATGAACAGCAGAATATGACATGGCTGGAGTTTGAAAAAGAAATTAGGCGTCATTTTTCTCCTTTTCAGTCATTGCAAGAGGCAAAGAAAGTTGCGTACACTATTACTGCTGGACCTAATACATCACCTCGCCAATTTTTACAAGACTTAAAAAGAGCATTCTCTCGCTTTGATGTATCTTTTGACTCAAATTCCAATGAGTTTAAAACCGCATACTTCTATGGGCTACAGAAAGACATCATATCCCAATTGGTCCGTGAATTTGACCGTGACAAGTCCCTTGAATGGATTGTACATCAAAGCACCAAGCTATATGAGGTACTCTATTGTCAGGGTAGAGAAAGTGATAAAATGAAAGATACTAGGCCTAAATCTAAAGAACCCTCAGCCACAGTAATGGAAATCAGGTCAGCCAAAATGTCCCTTGAGTCTGCTCAAAGCCAAGGTAAAAATAATGTGACACCTGAACAAAGGGGTAATCAACAAAGATCGCCATTGCCTGTACCAATGTTCCAATCACATGATCCTAGTAATAGAGAGAGCTACATCAGCCCTAGATATTTAGGAGATAGACCCCGGGTAAGATACCGGTCTGATATGGCAGGTATGAACAATAACCAGAGACAAAATCAAGATCAAAGAAATGATGGTCCCTACCAGTCATTGGGGACACAGAGCAGATTTGATCCCAGCACCATGATATATGGTAATCAGGATAGGCCCCGATATGTGGATCGATTTACTGATAATGGAAATCAATATAGGGGCCAGTACCCACAATCTGAGAGACAGGACATGAAGCAAAACGTGAACTACAGTCCACGCCAGTACAATGATTCCTCACCAGGGGACTATAATCAAAGGATGGGTGCAACCCGCTCCCCTCCACAAATGAATCAAGAGTTCAGAAACCATCCCAACCGGTATCAATCACCTGAGAGGTATCAGAATAGATCCAATCAGGGGGAAAACAACCAATATCGACCTAGGCCACAGAAAGAGGATCCTAGAGAGGTGGAAAGGTTCCAATGCCTTGAGGCCCAAGTGAAAATGTTAGCTGAGCAAATAGGAAAGCTCTATACAGCGCAAAAACAACCTTCCAAAGAGGGGGCTGATGGCCATAGCAATGACCGGGGGGCTTCCGAAAAGTGACTAAGTACTCATGATAACTGCAGTGCCAAAATGACAGATTGCTCTGATATAATTTTGCATGACAACTCTGAGGTGACTAATGGATTAAAAATGAAAGTACCAGTAAATGAAATTGTGATGGAAAGTGTAAATACTTCTAAAAAAGAGGTACGGTTTAACTTAGAGCTAAATAAAACAGTAAAGATTTGCACAAATGAAAAAGAAACATTAGGAATTCCAAAAGAACAAAGGGACAGATTTAAGAAAAATGACTCATGCATGGGGAATACCAGTGAACAGGGAGTAAGTGGGGATGCCATAGCTCCTTCCCTGGGCAAGCAAAACAATGACCAAACACAGACAGAAAAAGGAAATACTCACAAGGAGGGTACAAGTCAATCACCTGAAAAATTCTTTGAGCCACATATTTTTGAAGAGGCTGAAAGGGCTGGTATTACACTAAATGATCACAAATGCACAGAATTAAAAAATGACAAATTGCTGAATAATGTTGTTACACATGTTCAGTTGGAAGGTTGTAATGTGGTCTCTGATGTTACCCAGATGGATGGGCGAACGGTGGCCACACTCCAAAAAACCTCTGAACATGGAGAAATGAATAAAATATCTCGCACAGAAATGGGTAAAAAGGAGGGAAAAATGTCTTTTCATTTACCAATGTGCTTAGCCAAAAGTGAAAAAGACCTGAGAAAGGTGAGCCCTGAAATCAGTAAGAATTCACATTTCTTATGTGTATTAGAGGAAGTTGAGGACAGATATTATGCACCCATCACTGTAGAAGAAAAATGCCACACCTTTGCTATGATTGACACTGGCGCACAGGCCACAATTATGTCCAAGGAGCTGGTAAAGAGTATTAATGAAGGGAGGCCTCCACAGAGTCAGATCACAGTGAAGGCAAATCAAGGCCCAGTGCATAACTTTAATGGGGAGGAGGTGCCCATCATAGGTGTAACTGAGGTTGACATAAAAATAGGAAAGCACAGAATGAAACAAGAGGTATTGATCACATCTATTTGTGAAATTCCATTTCTGATGGGGACAGATTGCCTGAAAAGATTGTCTCCTCTCATAGATGGGGTGAATGGAGTGCTGTGGTCCTTAACCAAAAAACCATTGAGGCCTAAGAAACTAAAATCACAAAACAGCAATATAAAAGAATGTCACACCGTTGCCAAAACAAAGGATGCTGTGGAGGTATATCTACAGAATAGCTGCATACCTAGTGTCACTGTTATATTAAGGTGTCAAGACAAAGATCAGAGCGACAATGAAAAACTACCTGTACAAATATACTTGGACCCAAGGAAAGATTGGCAGACTGCCATAGACGAACACACATTACGTTTCTATTTAAAAGAGAATACATGCAAACAGAATATTGTTCCTAAAACAGATTCAGAAAAACACATTACCACTCTGGCAGAGATACACATGGAAGATGAGCAACCATGGGTTCACGCTGGTATAAATGATTATCTTAAAACAATAAAAGCCACTTTAGCGCTTGAACATGAAAGGAGTTTCATTAATGAGAAATTGTTGCAAAAAATTATGGAGAGGGAAGAAATCCCGAAATTTAGGATTAAAAACCAATATGTTTCTGGGTTGGACAGTCCAAACTTTGAAAACCGAATTACAGGCAGATGCATGCTTAAAATTAGCATTGGGCAGAAAGCAATTTACCATAATGTATGGATAGTGAGTGGAGCACAAAATGAATTTTACATGGGCAATGACATCATGCACAGAATGTGTATGGTGTTAGATTTCCTTAATCAAAAAATATGGTCGCGCCTAGGTGGGCCGGCGCCTGAATTTGAAGACAAAAGAAGGGCTTATCATTGTGCACAACTAGTTCCTTATGCAGTCGAATTACAGATGAGGAAAAATACTATTGTTCCTGCATTTACAAAACAGTTTGCAATAACACTGAAATGCAAAAATGGACAGCAGATGAAAGGCTCTGATGCATTTGTATGCCTGAATGAATCCATAAAACAGCAAGGCCTGGATTATGAATACATTCCATTGGTAGACATTGGTGAGGGATCTGTAAAAATCATGGTAAATAATAAAGGTTGTCAGGACATTCATTTAGAGGAAAACTCCCCATTAGGAATGGCCATACAAAAATCACATTATACGGCAGATTTAAATAACATGGTGATTGGGAATATTCCTGAAAAATATGTAGATGCCAAGGGCGAGTTGCCAGAACACCTGGACTCTCAGCCCAAAGGAATATTTAAAATTCACTCTGTGTATCCTTATGATTCAAATGAGACAGTGTGCTGCCATCAAGAGGATTGCATAATATTTAATTTAAATGAAAATGAAACAGGAAATCAGCCCATTGAAGTGGAAGCTGATATGCCAAAATATTTGAAAGTGGCAGCTCTACAAAAAGACACAGCCACACAGTTAGAGGAAAGCGCTGAGATTCCTTTACCAGAAGAGTTTCCAGAATTTTCCAGAATGGTAGAAGAGCAGATCTCCTTAGCGGATGCATGTAACAGCGATGAGGATCGACGCAATCTGAGAGAAATATTTATGGAGTTTAAGGATGTATTTGCAAAAGATGCTTATGATTGTGGTTTAACTGATTTACATGTGGCCACACTACCAGAAGGTTGTAGCAGAAATCCAGTGTTTGTACGCCAGTATAGACTACCGCTGGCATGTTTAGAATCATTGGCAGAGATTATTAAAAATTTGGAATCACGGGGAATAATTAGGCCCATTCATAGCACATCCAATACGCCTATTTTAGGTGTATTAAAGCCAAATGGTCAATGGCGGCTGTGTGCAGACTTAAGAGAGTTAAATAAAAGAGTACCAGTATCTAGATGGCCATTACCATTCATTGATCAGGGCCTAGCTCAGATACATGGTTCAAATGTATTTACCACGTTAGATCTCACATCTGGATATTGGTGTGTGCCATTGGCAGAGGAGATACAACACCTATTTTCCTTTACATTTGACAGGACTCAATATGCCTGGCTTAGAGCTCCGTTCGGGTACATCAATAGTGGGAGTGAATTTGGCATATTTTTGAGAAAGGCCATGCCAGATGCAGCGGAAAGAGGGACAATAGTTTATGTGGATGATGTCTTGATAAAAAATGAAAACCTTAAAAGCCATTTTGATGAAATAAGACATGTGCTTGGCCAATTGCAGAAAGCAGGCGCCAAAGTATCTTTGCAAAAAGCACAATGGTGCAAGAAAAAAGTGAACTTTCTAGGGCATGAAGTGACTGAACATGGGCTAAATCCACGAAGGAAGAAAATAGAGGCCATACAAAGATTAAAAGATCCTAAAAATGTGAAAGGAGTAAAAAGTTTATTAGGGATGACAGGCTATAACAGAAAGTTTATTGAGAATTATGCAGAAATCACTCAACCATTGACTAAACTGCTTAAACTAAATACTCCCTGGAAATGGGAAAGAGAGCAGTCTGATGCAGTGGCTAGATTGAAGGAATGTCTTGTAAAGGCACCATGTTTAGCATACCCCATAAAGGACAGGGATTTCTTTATAGAAATAGGCTTTTCTGAACATTGTATGTCAGCAGTGTTATCACAAAAACACGATTTGAATCACAAAACCATTGCATATGCAAGTAAGGCATTTTCCCAAGTTGAAATGAAATTTAATGAATGCGAAAAGGCCCTATTAACCACTGTGTGGGCGCTACAACATTTCCGCCCCATTGTTCAGGGAGAAAAGGTGATTATTGAAACAAATCATCAACCTTTGCAATTTTTAGAGAGTAAAAGAATTAGATCAGGCAATCTAGCGCAATCCAGAATCACTTCATGGACGCTGGCATTACAAGGTTTTCCCGTAGAAGTAAGATATGGACAAAATAAAAAGAGCCCAATTGCTCAAGGGTTAGCTGACTTACATGACTGTGCAGCTGAACAAATACCAAATGAAATGGAAGTGGAAGCTAGTTTGCAGGAGTTTGAACAATCACCACACAAAGCTTTTGATGAAAAAACATGCAAGGATTTGCCAACTGTATATGTGGATGGTTGTGCTTTTCACATTGAAAATGACAGTAATAAACAATTAGTGGCAGGAATAGGAAATGTCTGGTTGAAATGTGAAGGCGTTCCTAGTATAGGGATGAGGATTGGAGATAGAAGCAGTCAGGTGGCGGAATTGGCAGCCATCTATAAAGCAATTGCTACTGCAGTTGATAAAAAGTTCAGTGAAATTGTCCTGGTGACTGATTCTGACTATGCACGGAATAGCTTTGTGGAGTATTTGCCTGGTTGGAAAGCAAGAGGCATGGTTACATACAACAAAAAGCCACTTAAACATGGAAAAATGATACAAGCCATAGACAAATTGGTGTCAGAAAATAATTTAACAATATACTGGAGAAAAATTCGTGGGCATTTAAAAACACCAGGAGAGGATAAGGAGGGAAATGATAAGGCAGACCATCTGGCTAAGATTGGGGCTGTGATGGGAGAATTGCTACCTATTGATTATTTAATGGGTGAAATACAAATTGATGCAGTCACACGGTCTAAAGCACCAAAGGAGGTAGATCAACCGGTGGTGCAGTGGAGTCATGACACGCCAGACCAAGATTTGATTGAGGCACAAAAGAATGATCAAATTTTGGGAATCTATTATAATCATTTGATGGATCCTGAACAAAATCCTTTAACAGAAAATGATTGTATGGGAAAAGAAGAGTTGAGGGTGCTATTAAAGAACAAAAAACGAATTAGATTACAGGATGGACTCATGATTAGAGAGTCCATAACAGGGCAAATACAGTGGGTAGTACCCCTTTCATTCAGAGGACTAATGCTACACCATGCACATGATGCCATAACTGCAGGCCATAGAGGTTCACAAAAGACATTAGAAATACTAAAAGATTATGCTTACTGGCCACATATGTCCCAAGATGTGGAATTATATACTAGAGGATGTCTAGTATGCGCCCAATTTAAACCTGCTTCACCAATGCATAGAGCACCATTGATGAAAAGAGGCCTAACTCTCCCATGGTCAGATTTGCAAATAGACTATGTAGGTCCTTTAAAAAGGTCGAGCAGGGGACACCGTTATATTTTGAGTGTGGTATGTTTGATGTCAAAGTGGATTGAGTGCATTCCCGCACCAGATTGTAGTGCGCAAACAGCAGCCACATTGCTGGTGAACCATGTGTTCTCAAGGTTTGGGTTGCCACAAAGAATTGAGTCAGACAGAGGAAGTCATTTCACAAGTACTCTAATGAGTAAGGTATGGCAAATACTAGGTGTGAAAAGGAAACTACATATCGCATATCGGGCGGCGTCTTCAGGTACAGTTGAAAGAAGCAATAGGTCTGTTGTGGACATTTTAAAGAAATTTGTGGCAGAAGCAGGTTCCAGCTGGGATTTGCGTTTACCATTGGTTTTGATGGCAATCAGGTCGACTCCTGCCAAAGCAACAGGTGTTAGCCCCCATGAGGTCTTAACAGGTAGGAAAATGGTGTTACCACAACACCTACTATACAGAACACATGAGCAAACTCTAGTGAGTGCATCCACAGTTCATGAATATATTGATGAACTGAGGAGGCATTTGCAACATGCATTTGCTTTTGTGCAGAGAAATCTGGAAAGAGCTGCTGACAGTGCTAAGTCATATTATGACAAAAAGACATCAGTAAAGGAATACAATGTAGGGGATCAGGTGTACAAGTTTCATTTTGGAAAAAGTAAACAGAAAAATTCTAAATTTCTGGCAGCCTGGCAGGGGCCATTTCGAATTATAGATAAAGTCTCTCCTGTAGTGTATAAAATTTTGAAAAATGAAGGTGAAACAGCAATAGAGCAGTTTGTCCATGTAAATCAAATCAAACCATGCCATCCCAGACATGAGATCAGGCAGCTTGAGCATGTGGAAACGGATAGAGTCCCTTGAGAAAATAAATGGGTGTGATCAGGAGGCAGTGACAAAGAAGTTAAAAAAAAAAAAAAAAAGTTGATTGTTATGATGGCACATAAACACTGTAATATATGTGAAAATATATAATATAAATAAATAAATAAATAAATAAATAAATGCACATATAACGGAAGCTCGTGGTTGGTGTGCAGAGAGAAAGTGTATTAAATATTGAATGTTGTTTTATATGTGTTTGTTTTCTTTTAACTTGTGTTTAATTTAAAAAAAAAAAAAAAAAAAAAAACGAAGTATTTTTACCAAGCATGTTTTATTTTTGGCAAAAGGTGGAAATGAGTATTGTGCTGTGTACTTAATCTGTTTATTTTCTATCTTGATTTAGACAATTAACATTATTTGGTCGGAGGTTCCGGGATCAGAGGCCAAGGGAGACGATGGAGTCCTGGAGTCCCCTGGATGAAGACCAAAAGATGCCTGCCTCCAGGTGGAGGTGAAGACAAAATAACCGGAATGCCAAAAGAGATGACTACTGTGGATTCAAGATTGCCAAGATGAAAGAGTACTCGAATGAACCGAATAACTTCGCTGGTCGGGATATACCAAAAGAGACAAAGCAAAAGTTCCGGCATATGAAGTTCCACGTATTTATTATTTTAATTATTTATTTTAACTTGTTATATTACTTATTTGTTTTAGTTAATTGTTTTATTTCATTGTTTTTAATTGACTTGGAAAATTTAAACTTAAAGTAATGCCACTTCCACTGAGAAGGCAAATGTGGAACATTTTATGAACTGATGGACTCAGATGAAATGTTAATTGCAAATTTTCATTGATGCACATGAATATTCATTTTGTTGGATTGCTATATTGTAAAAAAAAAAAATAGAACAAGTTGTTTTTAGGAATTGGCTTGGATTATAGCCAAGTTCTAAAAACAAAAGGAGGGTATATGTAAGGATATTTTATATGTAAGGATATTTGGCATGTTACAGCACAGAGTACAGCACTACTGCACAAGTAGCATTACAGCACTACTGCACAAGTAGCATTACAGCACTACTGCACAAGTAGCATTACAGCACTACTGCACAAGTAGCATTACAGCACTACTGCACAAGTAGCATTTTTTTTGCAGCACCACCACAAGGGTGCGGTGCATTGCTATATGGGTTAGCAGATTAACAAGGAAAGACAGACTATTCAGTCAAAAAACGATTTTAACATATAAGATGCAAAGCTATTTTTACAGTTAAAAGCACACGTGTTCATTTAAAAATGCACACTATTTTTCACCTGAAATGCCTATATTGCTAGAGACACATTTGAAAATTAACAGCTAACATATTAACCATTAACCTGACTAATAAAACCTTATTTTATTATAACTCACTAATAAAATGTGTTCTCTACTGCAGAATTAGGCATATTTTGAAAACCAGTTAAATGAGTGTGCAGATTTTTCCTCTCTTCTCTGCCTGATTATCCGTGTTGTTGTGCACAGTAACTGCAGGAGGAAGGAAGTCAGATTTGCAACAATTGCAAATGTATAAGCGAAGCTATTGTTTAAAAGTAGGAGGATGAGAGATGATGGATTTCATTGGAACACGTCATAAAGAGGGCTGAGAGGAAAGTTTTAGTGGGCAGTAGCAGGGAAAAAGACAGGCAGACATCTTTCTGCACTACTGGGGAGAAGACCTGGCTGTGGGGGTGTCCTGCTGCAGTCGAGACTGGGGAAAGCTGAAAGAATTACCTTTCCACTGGCAGAGGCAGTCCTATCTGAAAAAGCTGAGAATTCCAGGCAATGACCCCGGCTTGAGAAGGCAAGCGTTCCTTTTTATTGGAGTTACGCCAAGAGAGCCACATTCACAGAGAGAAGAATCTGAACAGATAAGGTAATTACCTAACTGGGGGAGCTGTGTGTGTGCACGAAAGTATGCAGTCAGTTTAGAAAAATGAAAGTCCCGTGCGTGTCTTTATCAAGTGCTAATGTTGCAATTTAAGTTCTGTTCTCCGCCACTATAATTGCAGTGTGTCATTGAAAATGCTTTGATTGTTCCCTTTTATTGCTGTAAAAAATGAGATCATGCCTAAATGTAAATTTTATAATACAGAAAATATTTGAAAACAGACGGGTGGTTTATTTTCTATTTACCATTACAATGCCAATGATGTGGGGAGATTTTTAAACAGTGCAATGGTCATTTTAAGACAGATGTGTGTATGTCAGAATCAGTATGAATAATTGTGAATGACTGTAGTATAACTTGTTGGAGGTACATGAGCCAACGGGAAGAGAGACTCTCTGAACATAGCTCCCTACCGTATATAAGGTAGTGGAAATTACCACAAGACTACCACATATAGCTCTCTGTCGTAAATAAGTCAGTGAGTTTGCCCATGGTGGCGCACCAACACTATCCCTGGAAATTGTGGTTTCCCTAGAATGCAGGTCTGAGGTCTCTCTAGTGATCACACGAAAAATCTAAGCGAAGATAAGGGATTCTGGACATTGGGGCCACAAATAAAACAAGGGAATTATGCTCACCAAAATACCACCAACCACGTATACCAAATATGCAGGTCTGGGTGCTGAAATAATGCATGTCCATTGTATTATTGTTGCACATGGCCAAATCTGAATACAAAGAGTGATTATTGCTAAGTTATTTCTCGGCGGTAATAAAATACCGTCAGGCCCCAAATCTCCACAAAATACCCTACAGACCAGATACATTATGTGATAGTAGAGATACTGGTTGGTAAGTTTTTGATAACAATCCAGTCCAGTATATTGCTATCTTTGTGGGTGGCACTATCAATTTGTTGTTGGAAACCAATGGATTCCAGTGATTGTGGGAGGCAACTTCATCAAGAGGGTTGTTGTACCAATAGTTAAAGTCTCCAAGAATAAGAAAAGGAGTCGAGTCTTCAGATATATTGCCAATAGTTGTACTTCAAATTCAATGGATGCGCTGGGGGGAGGGGGAACGATAATTCAATAGTATACTAATGAAGGAAGGAAGTGGCATTGATATTTAGTTTAACCATAAGAGCTTCACGGTTCTCTAGATTGAGCGGGTTAGAAGTGTGTACTTTCAGGCGTTTGAAAATAATAGCCACTCCCCCCCCACCTCTGCCATTTTCTCGCATGATTTAGGCATTAAGGTAGCCCACAGGAGTGACGAGGAGCATAGCATGGTGTATAGCCTCAGACATCCTGGTTTCTGTGAGAAATAGAATATTGAGGTCTAATTCCAGGATTTTATCTCCAATTTCCACTGAATGCATGACAAGAGAACGGGTATGTGTATTGTGGGATCGTGGTTATCTATATTAATACCAGAAAAGGGAGCGCGGAAGGCTGGGATAGGTTGAGGAGTGCCAGGTTTCAAACTATCGGCCTCCTTATTCCTCATCTTTCCAGGAACAGGCGATTTTATCAGGAATGTCTTCACATGCTCCATGAAAGGGCAGGAGGAAAAAATAACCGGGATCGCAGAAGGGTGAATAGAGGAAACATCCAACTGGTTAAGTATCCGTGGCTCATGCTGGAGACCATGACTTGTTTGAGCCATAACCATACATTGGGCACTTCTTACATCTGAAGCCTGTTGTGCCTGGTTAATGGCGTCCAGAACCTCTTGTAAGCCCAATTCCTAGCAGAGTAGACGGCCGTACTTCTTCGTACCGCTACTGACCGCCACCAATGCACCTGACATGTCAAGAAGTACGGTGAGAAAACTACAATCCTGAAGGGAATTGCAGTCCTAACACACTGCGGTACAACAGGTGGTGAAATCGGTGCAGTTTTAAGTATGTTAAGCAAGTAAATCACTAAAAGCACTAAATAATGCTTGCCTAACGAGCAGTCTTCCAACTACAATAAGCTTCAAAGGACTAAGCACAGAATTAAAAAGTAAACAATTCTAAAATTTCAATTTCAAAAATCAAGCCTAAAATAGTAGGTATATTAGGTATTTTGTGTGGTCATATGGTCCTTGTTTGCATAATTGCTTCTGGAGGTCATTAGAATTAAGCCAGCCTCCCCTCTGCTCCTCCTCCGCCCCTTAAGTTAGGTGGATTAGGTTGCATATATTTCCAATAATAGCTTGCACTTGAAACCATCATGCTCTGATCAAGAATATCCGCAGCCACCACAGACAGGTGTTTTTGCCTTGATATTGGATGGACTTGCATCAAAAAATTAAGATTTCCCATCTAGGACAATCCAGAGAGCCATAACATGCAATATACTTTGAGTGGGTGCATTCTCATAGAAGAGGTTATTTGCCCTCTGCACGTATGCAAGAGTCCTTTGTCCATCCTTAGTGGGTCTCTCAATTTGACAAATGTTGAAATGTTTGAGGGCGTTACCTTAAGTTAATAAAGGTTAGGTTTACCCCTTGCTCTCTGTAGATGGCATGATGCTGCATCTTGGCCTTACCTCAATGAGATTGACCAATAAGGCAGAAGCGAGTGTGTAGGGTTTTGGTGGATTGTATTGGGGTGCTGGATTGCCCTTGAGCGCTGGCCCAGACTGATATCAAAATGGACATTTCTTCTCTAGTAAGCTATGCAAGCTCAAACAGGATTGTAGACCCCTTTACAGAGGCACCTACCTACCATCTTGGTAGTCAGTAGAGAGGCTCCAATACTTTTCTGAAAATGTGAGAGACTCTTGCACGGTTACAACATGAACCTAATGACTCCAAAAACTATTTTGTAAACGTAAAATGTGCACATGATCAGGGAAACCAAGTTTCATTTATTAAAACCACCTCTGGGGAAGAAAAGGAAACGTTTGTCCTACTTATAATGGCATAGGTGTCAAGATACGGGATGAGCAAACCTTAAAGTGCTTGACTCAAATATTTATTATTTGGCATTTATATAGTACTGTATATCATCTCAAAGAGCTTGTGGGGTGGATGCCCTCGGGGACCGCAGTCCATGTCAGTCGAGAGAGTAGGGTAGAATACAGTGCTTGGGTGCACTGAGTAGGTGTGCTGCTAGTGTGATTAGCGTGGTGGAGGCAGCATCCCAACATTAGGTGTGGTGGTAGTGAGGGATCAGTTGAATGTGTGCAGTCAGGTGGTTGGTCACTGAGACTTCATTCTGGCCTGTGTAGGAAAGTTGTGTGTGGCTAGACCGATTTTCGTGGGATATAGCTGCGTTCTCATGTGTGCAACTTTGCCAAAATTGATCGAGGGGTATAGCTGCATTCTATTGTTTGTTGGTGCAAAGTGAAAAGCATGCATGGTAGTGGGAGAGGTGAGGGTCAGGTGGGTGGTGTACTTTGGAGCGCACTGCTCTTGGTTACTTCTGGATCAAGATGAGCTGGCAGAGATCGTTCTCATGATTCGTGGTAAAGGTACTCAGGGGTGGTTTCACATGGTGGACTGTAGTTTATGATTTGTATGATCGGAAGGTCATTCTCAGGGTCAGCATGTGTTGGAGAGCCCGTTTTCATTGAACTCTGCATTCTATAAATCGCGGCGAGTGTCCACGTTTCTTCTGGCATTAGGCGTGGTTATAGAAAAAGACAGGTTTTTGAGAGCTTTTCGGAAGGCCATGTAGTCTTGGGTGCGTTGAATTTGTGAGGGAGCGAGTTCCACAGAGTCAGAGCCAGGGATTAGTAGGCTGACTCCCAAATCCTGGTTGAGGTGGAAGTTGGGATCGCTAGTAAGAGACCAGTGCATGACCTTAGGGTGCGTGATGGGTGGTAGGTTATAATCTTTTCTTGCAAATAAGCTGGGCGAGTTTTGTACACTGCTCCGTGGGTAATGCATAGAATTTTGAAAATGGCCCTTCGTCCAACAGGCAACCAGCGAAGGGTGAGGAGAGCAGGGGAGATGAGATTCCTGTGTACCAGTGCATGAAGGAGTCTGGCGGCAGCGTTATGTGTCGGGGTACCGAGATAAAGAGTTTGCATAGTCCAGTCTTGACATTGCAGTGGATATAATGGCAGTGAGTCGGCTGGGGTAGGTGAAGTATGGAAACATGCTTCTTAGGAGCTGGATGTGGTAGTGGCAGGATTTTGATACTTTGTTTATCTGATGGGAGAGGGTTAAGCCAGAGTCCATAGTGCAGCCAAGGTTTTTGACTATTTTGGAGGTGGTGGGTGCCAAGGGAGGTTTTTATCAGGCTTCAGAAGGAGGTGGTTTCAAAATCGTGTTCAGAACCTTTGAATTAGACCTTCCATGTAGATGGCCCGTGAGTCAAATCATGCCAAGTCGGTAAGTGTTGCATTTGTCTCGAATCGTTTTGACCCAATTTGAGGCAATAGTTCACTATGGTTGGAAACGGATTAAAAAACAAACTCCTGTAGATTTTAAGAAGGAAAAGGGCAGACCAATTACTCAAATGTTTCAGCACAAGTGATAAGATGAGCTTGCGCACCTGAGCCAACACAACTTACAACCTATTCTTATAGGGCACAGATTGGCCCTTTTTCACCATCTTTGCATCAATAAGGGGATGTTTCTGTGCATTTCAAAGTGCATGCCAAATCCTCAAACGGAATGCTCTTTAAAATGCACAGATCAGTGTCTCCTCTGCGCCTAGTTGGCATCCGAGCATGAGATGAACAATATACGACGGTGTCCATGCAGTCCCGGTCATGCATTATCATTGAAATGGAACAGCAGCATACCCACTTAGTTTTATATTGCCAAAAGGGTCAGAAATGCTCCCCCCCCCGCTTTAACATTTTACAATGATGGGCCCATCACACATTGGTACATGAGAGCACTCCAAACACTATGGTATGCAAGTGGGCTGGCCAGGACATAATTTGCACTCCCCCCCCCCCCCACCCCAAGCCTGAAATACACGGGTCACCTTTGTGGGTAAGGTGATAGCATTTCTAAAAATGAATGCAAATGAAAATGGGAGACGTGTATCCTCTGCGCCGCCCCCCATCCCCACACTTGAATTCATTTTTAGGTCCCAACAGTATCTTTTCCTTTGCCACCAGAATACTATAAAGGCGCAAAATCCTAGAATTCAGTATTACTAAAAAGTTGTATTTGAGCTGAGTTGCAGCATCAAATAATTATGTATGCAAACAGCTTTGAATATTTAGAACCATTTCAAGCTCCAGCTCCAAATGGTTTCAATCTTTCGAGCAGAGGCAATTCTCCCATTGTTCAGATATACTTGAATCTTTTTCCAGCTGGGTCTCATCTCTCCACTGGCTCCAGGTGGCTGCAAGGATCGAGTCTCTGCATCGTCCACAAAGCTTTCTGGGGCCAGGGCCCACATTAAATCGAACGTTCTCTTTCAAAATACCTTCCTTCTCAAGCCCTTCGCTCAGCTACTCCAACTCTGAGGGTCAGAGGCTTTTCCAGGCAGAGTTGGGGGGAAGGGGGATATGTGTCTATCCTCTGCAGGTGCCTCCCTCTAGAATGGCCTCTGCCCTTCTCAAACTTGAGCTGGACAACCTGAAGTTCCGATAGCTGCTCAAGACCTTCCTTTTCTCCTCTGCTTTCTCTCGCCCTATCCTGCTGACCTACCTGCCTGCTGCGCCGACTGGTTGCTTGGCTACTCCTTTATCAGTCTCCCCTGTGCAGCCTCCAGGCCTACCGCACACTTAGGAGCTGTAAATGTAAACTCTACAGCCCTCTGCCTTCTTTCATTCACCCGAAGCCGCACTGACCTGGCTGCATTCACTCAGAGCATTGCTGCCCCGATTGCACTTCCCTTAACTCTCCCTGGCACTTAACCCCTCTCCGTCCCCCCTGCACTTTGCACTGTTGCACTTGCATGATCTGAATGACAAGGCCTAGTATGATCGTATGTCTTGTCCTCCCTCGGTCACCGCCCCCCCCCCCCCTCACCCCGTCTTGTCGCGCCTATAAACACCTGTGTACAGGTGCATTATAAATGACATATCATATCCCTCCACACCCAAAACATGACCAAACATCAACGTGACAGTCTAGATTAAACTACAGTTTGTCAATGATCAAGTGGGATACATTAGAAAACCAAGGCACAGACACCAGCGAGCCCTGTGAAAACAACAAAATCACAGTAAACTTACTGCATTTAGTTGTTATTTTGCCAGAAAAAGAGTGCACTGCAGCATAGTTCTGACTGCCCCTTTCTCTTTGGCGCGTGACTAAGACCCACAGGACATCCAGAAAAGAGTGAATTCTGTGCAAATGCATAGAAGTAAAGCATATGACAATGATGCATGAAGACAATGCTACAAGTGAATTAGCCAAAGAAAACAGGTCTTGCCCGTGAAGAATGGACACCTCTAGCACAGAGTTGCATTGCCTTTGCTCAAGAGAGAAAATAGGTATTGGGATTCTGAAGCAGATAATTATAGCAGGGTCAAGGTATTGTAATTAGTTAAAATCCCTTACACCAGAGGAGATGACCACCCGGGGTCCTACAAAAGCAACTTGAATATCCAGATTGCTAACTTGGTTGGAGCAGATCTGGATTACATTCCATATTCGAGGGTGCATTGTAAGCCTTTGTACTGGACAAGACCCATAATCTGTGTCAACAGAAGAACATTCCCAAGTTCGTATAAAAAGATCATTAAAAATAGGAGTAACTGGAAATAAATGTATTATCCTCTAAAGTGGGAGCATCTCCTGTCGGGTGCATTCTGAACATCTGCTTGGGGGATGATTTTTTTTATCTCGTCAGACATCCCCCTCTCCAACTCTCTACCTGTATCACTCCAGTTCCCCTCCAGCCGTCTCTTCTCGTCCTTCCCTTGTTCACTCGCAACAATGTTTCTAGACAAGTCCAATCTATGAAAGTCTCGTCAAAGCAGGTACTCCCCCAGAACCGTCAAGGAACACATTAACACTGACCCAGTCTTGGCCCATTTCTGCAATCACTCTTTGCCATTGGAACCTTCCCTTCTCCCCCTAAAGCACTTCCTTGTGCACCCCCTCCAACAAGGCTGCTGCCGATACTTCCTCTCCTGCAAATTACCAACTGATCTCAATCACCCCTTTCCTGGCCAATCTCCTGAAGAAAAGCTGGTCATCTTCCATCTTACTCTCCATAGTGAAGCTGGTGATTGTCTCCATGAACACCACTCTGGCTTTAGAGCAGCCAGAAGCACAGAAACTGCTCGCCAGAACACCCGTGAAGACTTGCTCTCTAATCTCAACGCAACACTTCCTTTTGTCCTCATGCTCCTTGATCCATCCTCTGCTTTCGAACCACACCATCCTGGGCATCACAGGTCAGGTCTCAGCCTGCTTGTCCTTTTCTCTCCGATCGACCCTCCCAGGTTCAACTTGGGTCCTTTCTCTGTACCACCTTTCTCTACATGTGGGGTTCCCCAGTGTTCTAACCTCCCACCCTGGCTCTTTAACAATTACTTGGCGACTCTGGCCCAACTCGTCTCTACCTTCTGTTCTAACTTTCAATGTTCTGCGGATGACATTCCGCTCTCAGTCAGGCTCCCCTCAGCCTCCTCTGCTCTCTCGCTCAAACCCGCCTGTCTCTGTGATTCAAGAATGGTGGGCCTCAAACAATCTCTGCCTTAATGCCAGTAACTCAGATGCTTCTCATTGGGACCCCTGCTTCCGCTTTTCCTCACTCTAGCCACCCACCATGGACCCTCTACACCGCAGCTTCCTGTGAGGCAAAGAACCTTGGTGTCATCTTCAACTCCACCCTCTCCTTCTCTCTTCACATCTCTGACATCGCGTCTCTAAGATTTCAAACTTTCAGCTGAACCTCTTCAGAGGTAGTCTTCCTTTTCTCACTTACCCCCGAAAGGCTCACTGTCCCCAGAGCTCTGGTCCTCTCTAGGCTGGACTATTGCAACAGCCTCTTTCTAAATCTTCATGCTTCTACTCATCAACCTTTGCAACTAATCTAGAACAGTACTCCAAGACTTGGCCTAATGCCCAGGGATCGTATCGCACAAGCCCTGAAATCTCTCCACTGGCTCCCAGTGGGTGCAAGGATCAAGTTTAAGACCCTTTGCAGCATCCACAAGGCTTTCTGAGGCAGGGGCCCACACTACATCCAACTCTCTTCCTAAGCATCTTCCTTGTCGAGCCCTCCACCTCCAAATCTCTGAGGGTCAGACACTTCCGAGGCAAGGGGGGGGGGAGCACTGTTCTCGGCTGTGGTCTCCCTCTGGAACAGCCTCCCTGCCTCTCTCAAACTTGAGGAGGACCACCTAAGGTTCTGGAAGCAACTAACCTTCCTCTCCGCTTCCGCATTCTCCATCTCCCCTGCTGATGTTCCCATCTGCTGCACTAACTGGTTACCCTGCCACCCACGGAACCTCATGGGCACCAGGATTCTGCACGACCAGTAGCCCTTTGCACTGCCTCTGGGCCTCCCACCCACTTGGGGACTATCTGCAACCCGACGGTCCTCTACCTCCTTGCACTTACTTGAGCAACCACACTGGCAGCACTTCACTGTGCTTTTGCCCCTGCACTCTCCCCCTCACTCCCCCAGCACTTCTCTTCCCTCCCCCATGCACTTGCACGATCTGAATACTGCCTTGTCTTGTCGCGCCTAGACACTTGTGTACAGGCACGTTATAAATGATATATCATGAGCCAGTTTATCCAGTAAAGACCTCAAATGGGCTACAGAGCTCGGTTCGTCTTAAAAGCTAAAAAGTAAAACCCACAAAGATCGCTCTCCTTTCCTTGTGGTCCATGAACCTGGGCTCTATGGAAACTTGGATATATGGTTCAAATAAAGTGTCAACATAGAGCAAAATGGTGTTGTCCGATTGTGCAAAGTTGCCATGACATCTGCTCTCGACCCCCAAGGTGGTCATACAGTCTGCAATAAATTCTGCCCATGAAGTTTAGAATCTCTTTGGGCAATGTTGGCAAACAGCTAGGTTAGATCGGTTTCTGTAGTTGCCAGACCTGTGCCTCAGGTGTCTAGACATATATGGGGCACAGATTTAACAATGGACTAGATGCTTAGTAACACATTCAGCCACATCTACAGAGATGCAAAGTAAATCTCTGAAGCAATGCTTGCCTTTCTCTAGTAGTTGTCAGACTTTTCTGCTGCTTGGCCTAATCAAGAACATTTGAGAACACCCTTCTTGTCCCAAAGCCTACAGTCAGTTTTGATTGCCTGCACACGTTTTTTGTAGAAAATTCTTTAGGATTCTTCCACAATCACATGCATGTAATGATGGTCACGATCCTAGCAATGCAGACAATGCGGCACAACTGCTATTCATCTCAGTTTTAAAGGCAATGTCTCTTCATTGGTGTGGCCAGTACAGAGTTTAAGTGGAGTCATAATTCACCATGGCAACTTCAGAAGAGGGGGAGAAAGACATAAGAATTACCCTGTTGCTACCATGTTTGAATCAGTCACTCTGAGAACTTAACCAGAGTCCATATGTTGCTTGCTAGAGAGCAATACATTTAGTCTTCTTCAACTTAGATGCAGAATCCAGCTACCAGCAAATTACCAAATGCGAAGGATGGCAGGCTAGAGTACTGGCACATGGATATCTTTGTGATTAAAACATGTATACACAGAAGAGAACAACTTAATTGCAGAACTGTTTCACAAGAACTATTGAGCAATCATGGTATGAAAATCTGGTTTATATGGTTCCTAAATTCTGACCAAGCCACATGTGTACTTGTTTCAGGGAAGACTCCAGGTTAGGACCACGGTGGAGTGTCTGAGCTGATCTGATCACTCTGCGCAAAAGCAATCACTGGCGATATTGCAACACATTCCAAGAAATTGGAGGCGACATGAACCAACACTTACCTCTTGTGTTGAGGCTGTGCAGCAAATTTGAGTCTGTGGTGGAGGGTGTAGTTGCTCGTGGACGTGAGCCTAGGAGTAAAATAACTGCAAATACACTAAGCACCGGGGTGCTAAAAATTACTTATTTACCAACATGCCCGATAAGGAGTGTCAAATGAGGTTGAAAATAAGCAAAGGTATCCACCATGAAAAAGTCTACATGTCAGTGTTGGGAGTGTGGGGGGCAGTTGCATTACTACTGGGAGAATCAACCGATCAGAATGAAACCGAGAAGGTGGGCACCTGAAGCATGCTAAAGGAGCTGTAAGCACAGTGAGGAGACGCAAGTGCATTGTGCGGGGGACACGCAGAGACGAGTGGTGAGAGAAGACTAGTTGCAGACGAGCATAGGATTGGAGGAGCATTTTTGGAGCCAGGCTTGAGCAATGAAACGCCTACAGTGACAAATCAGCCAAAAAGGACCTTCAAAATAACGCAACTAGCCATAGTCAACACCACATTCAGAGGAACCAGTCAGCAATGTTCTTTGCCAAGGTTTCATTAAAGGTGGTAAATTCAAAATAGGGGACCTAGTGATGCTTTGGTCCCTAGACAGACTACTCACCGCATAAAAAGCAAAAGTAATTTGTGGCCAAATTGATATTTTGTTTTTTTTAAATGAAAGGACAGTACAGTATCTTGCCCAGGTTTGTGGTGCTACCGTCTTTGACATATGCAAAGCAGTAGAAACGTTCTGGTTGCTTCCATACATATCGGCACAAACATTTTCAGTTGTGTTACTATTTAATTATATATACTTTGTGACAAAGCAGAACTAAAGCGATTTAGTGCATATGTTAAAAAAAGTCACCTCCTATAGAATTCTGGGATGGGTACGCAGTAACAAAATACTAATGGAGTGGTGAGAAGATGATAGCTCAACCCATTTATTAAAAAGAGGAAGAATAAATAATAAAATAAGAATAAAACACCACTGCACTGCCTTCGTCCTGCACAATCTGCCTTGGAACAGTCCGGCCATATATCAGGGGGTGTAATCTTTGTTTCTCCAGAATGTTTTGGACCACAACTCACATTAGCCCTAGACCCCACAGTCAATGGCGAGGGATCCTAGGGGTCGTCATCCAGAACATCTTGAAGATCCCTGCAATATACTAAAAGGTGCGACGACACAGCAGCATATTTCAATGTGGTTATTCACAGTTGTGAGGTCACAGGAAAAAGTGTTATTTTATTGTGTTTTTGCTTGGTCACCATGAGTGGGACTGGTATACCCAGACATGAGTCCTGTGTCTGCTGGGCCGGGCCTAGAGACCCAAGCTACTCCTTACTGATGAGGCCCAACAAGGCCGAGATGTCTGGGGATGATTGTGGTCTTGTGCAGAAGGGATGTGGCTTAGTAGTTCGGGCTGGAAAGCCCCTTTTGGGATGGTACCAAGTCTGATTTGTATATGGTCTTTCCTCTTCGGTAATGGCTTGGCAGGTGAAGAAGAATGGTCTGGATGGTTGCCCAGAGCAATGCCAGAGGTTAAGATTCATTCTAAACCTTCCAGCCATCACCTCTGTTTTTTGCTATGTATTTTAATGTATACTTACTTTATAATTGTTACCGGTCGGGACAGAGGGCCCATTTCCAGGACTATCCCAGCAAAACAGACGTCTGGGCACCCTATCCACTGGCAAATGGCGACGTGTCCCCCAGATCTTCAGCAGGTGGCCTGCCTCCCTACTTCCTTGGAGTGGCTTCACTAGTGGCATGGTGGGTGCATCACAAGGTGTGTTTTGATGTGCAAGGCCATCTGGCCCATGGCTCTATTCACACATTCTACAAACATTTGCATTAGTACCAACAATAGAAGAAATGCTTGGATAGTTTTAATACGCATCATGTAAAAACGTTTGCACCAGGGAACACATGAAGCACTGTTTTGCAGACTTTGCTTGCTGTGCAACAAAAAGAAATGTGCATTTCTTTTAGTAAAAGCAGTTGACCAAGAGGGGCAATCTGCCTTAAAATAAAATGTTGCTTTAGCAAAGAGGCTTATTTTTTGGGGAAAACCTGGGTTGGGATAAAAACCAGTTGGCTTCATTCCCTACTGTACACGCAGTGAAATCGGTGCTAAATGCATGTGCTTCCTTTTCTGCAAAACTGAGATAATCTAGCCCCTCTCGATTGGAACACAATGATGTTGCAATTGGTTTCTTTAAAATTACGGAGCGCACAACGGAAACGTTTGCAGCTTCTCATGACAGGATACAAGACCTGAACGACCTCTTACCTCTGGTTACAAAGCTGGCAGGCGAAGCAGTCCAGGTGGTAAACATTGTCTTTAGCCCTCATCACCATCTCAAAGGCAGGGATGAGTTTACTGCATGCAGCGCAGTTTCCGGTCACGCCAAATAACCTGGGGACACAAAGAAGAGGCAATGTGAACTGCGTGCAAAATAAAAGAGCCGGGTGTTTACCGCCGTAAAGCAATGCAATGCAATGCAATGGCGAACACGCACGCAAAAACTCACTCACACAGTGTTCAGCTCTACTTGTAAACACACACTGGTGACCTTTCCTGATGAAGAGAAAGTTATTCCCGAGAAAACAAGGAAGTCAGAAACACATTACAGATGTTACACAATCGCCTAAACAGGTCAGCCAGCAGTGTGAGTGTGAACAAGTAGCAGGAACACTGTGCTCGGCTCGTACAGTCAATTGGAGAGAGGTGCCAGTCCAGGCCTCCTTTAGCATGTGCTATTGGAACATACATTCGCTTGTAAAGAGAAAACACATTCACAAGCTACAGCATTCTTCACTTTGGACATCCAGCGCTAAAAGCTTTCGCCATTATTGTTTAAAGAGCATTTTATGAACACATTTCCAATCGTCAGAGGCATTAGGCGGTCCGTGCACCTTGCAGCCCACGGCTGTGGGTCTAAGCTATGATTAGATTATTCCGGGGGCACATTAAATGGAATGAAGCAGTAAACTATACACAGGCACTGCAGCATGTGGCAGAGAAATACAGGGAAAAACCATTTGCAGGGTCAGGTTAGAGGCAGAAGAAAAATTTAAGGAAAAAAAAAAGTCTAATTTGCTACGTATTCCCAGGTGTCCCATTTGTTGTTCGGAACAATGCAAACATGCAGGTTTACTTCTCAATGCAAGATGCACGCCGTTCCTGCAATGGTTTGACCGCCAGAAATTGCATTCGTATTGGAGAGGAGATGTGGCCTACGGGTGGACCAGGGTTCAAACCTCAGCTGTACAAAATGGTGTGAATGGAGGAAAAGTCCGTAAATGAAAATGAGACTGAACATTCTTCCACCAGCACGTCAAACAAACTGGTTTAAAACGGGGACCCATTGTTGGCCTTTCTGTGAAAGCATTTACGAACCCCTCCAGCATTTCCGGGTTATGATCCGGCAGCTCAATTTGAAACACTGTATTGTGAAGCATGGAAGTCAGGGTTGGCCGGGCGACCGTCCGGGGCACCATTCCCTCCCCCCCTCACCAGGGCACCATTAGCCCCTTGCCACGGCAACTCAGGGAAGTCTTTCAAGGGCTCCCCAGAGCTGGCTTAGTGGGAGCAGGTGCAGCAGGTGCCCTTTTGTTATTAAATGCACCTGCGGTGGTTGAGCGCATTTAACAATAGCGTGCTGATGCTATGCATCAGAATCCTATTCTGACGATTTCCTCCCTGCTCCCACAAGGCATTGGGAATGGGACGCGCACTCATTGGCATGAGCGTCCTATTCCGGCACCTGGCAAGGAGTTAATCACTGGAGCAGGGAGTTAGAAAAAAACATGTGGCGCTTCCAGCCCCCACACCCCTCCCCCTGTTGACCAGGGGCATACGGGAAGGGGGGTGCCAATTCGGTCAGGGCGCTGCTGCCGCTAAGGCCCTGATGGAGGTAGACTGTTGGCCGACACAGTAGCACTGTGCAAGGTAGCACCTTGCAGCAGGACGTGGTGTTTGCTATGTCAAAGTATTTAGCCAGGGCCTGGAGAAGGAGGAATGTCACATTGTCTCAGATGGTCTGATGGTTTAAGAGCGTGTTATTGAATTCTATGCAACTGTGGAATGCAAGGACTGTCTTTTGAAATGTTGAATACTGAATTATGAATTCCATTCTGCATGTGTTGCACTGATTTTATGTCGGCTTTAATGGCATATGCGTCCAAATAAAACATTGTTGATGAGAATGCAAATCGTGACACGTGCTTAGGGGGTGTATCACTAATGACAAGCCTCAGCGAACGTACATGTCAAAGAGGCAGGACCGAAGCTGCACTGAGGGGTACAGGAGGGAGTCCCAAAATCAATGACCATCAAAAGCAAGGAACAGTCCGCTTCAGCTGCGGCCAATGGTTATCAGCATAGGCCACTAGTTGGGAAAGCCAGCTTGAAACGGTGGGTTTTCAGCAACTTTAGGAATTTTGGGTGACTGTCATGAGACTTTAGGCGATTCCAGAGTAAGTGGGGGCGTTTCCTCAGGCCTTTTCATCTCCCTGGTGTAGGTTATTCTCAGGCTCCGTCTCTGTTGAGGGGCAATGCTGTCATTCCTGGCCAGCCCGACCCTCATCCTGAGCTTCAGGTTTCTTTTCCTTGGGCCAAAATCTCAATACCATTCTTTTTTAACCCATCCTTAGGGCCGAGCCGCTCAAACGTGTGGATTTGAGCCCCAGCATTTTCCCCGACTGAGGTGCTGTGGAGGTCATCCAATTTATATCGAAGGGCACTTGAGGGAATGTATTTTGAGATGTACGGTTTGAGGCAGTTGGGCACTCTGCTGCTAGCAAACATGTGGAGAGTACAGAAGAGCTTTCGTTCACCAGAAGCCGATGGAGCCTCCAGAGCTGGTGCGGTCGACTGGCTAGAGAGACGGAGCACTAGCCTAGCTTTGTCCTTTCTCAACCAAAACCCTCAAATTCTGCAAATGGTCGCAACAGTTCAGCCCGTACAGTACTCCTGCCCTTGTGTTGCCTAAAGTATGGAAAGAGACTTCAACATGTGGAGGTGAGAATGGCAGAGTTGATAAACATTTGATCTGTCTGCTGAAGGATACTTTATGATCAACGAAAAACACCAAGGTCCTTGCTTCTAGTGGAAGGTGCGGAGGGGAAGCGAGGGATGAATAGCTGCACAATGAAAGGTGTGGGTGCTGCCTGTTAGTACCCATTCCTATATTTACTGTGAATCAAATGTGTCAGATGCCTCATCTACTATGATTCCCCGGCCTCCACCATTCCCCTTACCCTTGCAACATCAAGATGACGAGAGCCAGCTATGAAGGTCTCTCCAGGGAAACGCCCAAATTAAACGCCGTTCTGTGCTAATGAATGCAAGAGGTGTGCAGCAGAAGAATCAAGTTGGCAATGAAATAGGCGCACACTCTCAATTAGGCCTCCACCATTTCTTAGAATTGTGTCACTTCGAGCAAGCCTGCCTGCATCCTAATTCCTGTTTAAATCCTGCTCCTACTTCAGAAATAAGCGCGTGTGCATTATGCAAACTGGCACCGCTTTTAGTTCCGAGCAAACTTCATTAATATATTCCTTCCCTTGTTTGAAGAAGTTCCATCGAGGAGAGCATAATATATGGTAATGGTGCAATCGTCATTTGTAAAATTAAAGCAAACATGTCCACATTGAAAGAGAATAAGAGATTTATGCCAAATAAAAATATACTTTCCCACTTTCTCATAAGAGCCTGCCAATCTGCTGCAACACACAAATTGTAGGTGATGATGGGTAGAGCATTACTCCATTCCTGCAGAAAAACGAATATAAAATGCAGCGGCTGGTAGTTTATGCCATTTCATAGGGCTGGGATTCGAACCTGGGGCTCACATAGTACAGATATTAGCAGTAACACGCTAGGCTGTCTGATCAGTGGAGGGAAAGATAAAACCAACACGCTTGGCCATCTGGCCATGCAAGTGCAAGAGATGCTACATAGATCACCAATAGGGCACTGCCAGCCCTGCTGACCAGCCCCCTGCCCCCCATATCCCAGACAGACGACAATCATGGTACAGTCTGCATACATGGATACCTACATATTCTCGCACACTGTTGGCAGCCCCTCCTAATACTACTAATATAAAGGCACCCCTTACCCTCCCACTTACCCCAATATGAATCTAAAATCTTTGGACCCCTCCGATTAGAACCAGAGGGTTCTGTGCTATTCAAAGCCCTCACGCTGGACAGCCACCACAGACATTCATCACAGGAAAGTCCTGTGCAGATTCAGTACTCACTGACGCCATATCCAAATGTGAGTTACCAATCTCACTTCTGAAATCTGTTAATTTCCAGCATAAAATAGAAAATTATAGTTGGGCTTCGATATTTATTGAATAGTGCATATTACACCAGGACATCCCCAATCTACACGTTATGTGCAACCATCCTCGGTTCCTAGTGCATGTTTAAGTGTGCGTGTGTGGGCTCGTGCAACAGAGGGAGCGAGCTGGGGGTGAAGAAATAGTAAAAAGTGTACATAAAATATAGCAAGAAGAGAATACTGTGCTGGATCTGGAGCAAGCTTTGAAATGGGTGATTAACTGGGATCCAAAAATATTATGATTTCTCTTTAAAGCACAAGAAAATCCACTTCAAAATTCCGGACATAGCACCTTTATCCTCTGTCCCCCAGATTCAATTGCTCGAGCTCCCCGAGCATTTATCAGCTACCTTATTAGAATTTGTTTCCACACAAACCATTGATCATCGGCCTATTACTAGGCAAATGACAGTTAATTACCCACTACATTAACCACTGGGACCTGAGACCTGCTTCTGCTGCCATCAGTCAACATGATAAATGTGGCAAGTTCAGTAATGCATGGCCAGCCCCGAGCTGCCTGCTGTAGTGTGAACAACCCTCAATCTCACTTCCAGGCCCAGGAAAATCTATGGCAATCTGCATAATTACAAGCTCTGGGTTAATAACAGACACATGATTTGTTGCATCTAAACAAAGTCCTTGGAACAGGAGCGGTCTCTTGTGGCCCCCCCATACCTCCAAGCTGATATGCCACCGGTGTACTTTCCAGGACATGTGCACTGCAGAACTAGGGTTGTGACGTTCTATGCTTGCAGTTTGTAGCCCTCCAAATGTATGGATCCTGCATTCGTGATTTGTAATCATTAAAAGAACCCGTGAAGCAATATTATCTTAATTATTCTCTGCAGCAAGTAGGGAATTGGGCTTCGGATAAAATAGCTCATCCTGCAGGCACACTCCCTGCCCAGCTTGAGGCCCCATCAGTTTTCATCTGCACCTGGACTCTGAAATCCTAATGATGAATTATTGCCCCTTCTCCTGTGAGGGTGAACCTTACAAGGGAACATTTTACTGAACTGTCAGCTCACGGGCCGAGGGTGGAGATGCGGAAATCTGATCTAATTAGCTGCAAAGCGATGCATTTGTTAGACTCTCTCCGCGGTTTTGTTCAAAGATGAAGGAATCGCGCGCCACACAAGGGTTTCTGACCTCTACAGACAAGTGACCCCACCAAAAAGAAATGCAAGTATAAAAAGGGTGACAAATGAAACCAGATGTAAAATATGTATACAAAGACAGCATGTCACATAACGGATTTTATTTCGAAGGAACTGTTACATTTGCCATTTAGAATTAGATGTAAAGCAATAATACAGTTGTACACCCATTCCAAGAAAAATGTGGACCTTCTGCAAGGAATTGGACTTTCATGTAAGTAACCCACATCACTGGTCGCAATAACATCAATACAAAACATAGAGCTATTTTTAACAGATAAGATGAGACACCTTAAGTATGGATGTGCTTGCACAACTGTGCTCAGCAATTTTTCTAGCTATTTGGGTCTGCACGTGTGGAGTGGATATGAAAGCCAAAAAGGAAAGGCAGTACCACTTACCATAACAGCATGAAACTAGAACAGACACTGGATTACTTATCTTGCGTTCTGGGTATAGTCAAAGAAAATCCACAATACTATCGTGTTAGGGGTGGGAAGGGAGGGCCAGCAGCCAGGATATCAAGATTTGGCTAGGTTCCCCTTAGCCTACACAACCTCCAAAACGTTTCACGACGGGACCCATTGCCCCCACCCCCCTCAGCCTGCTCTATAAGAGTTCCCAGGCATATAATCATATTCGGTCAAATGGCCACTAGGGTGGAATGGAGCTTCAAACCCACCAGGTCCAATGTAGACATTCAATTTAGACCTTATACCGTGAGTTGGCAACCTTAGAACCACCAGATTCTGTATACTACAATTCTGATCAGATCTAGCAAGGATGGTCAATGGTGTGGGGGCGTCATTCATGGAGAGCCACTCCAAACATCTGGAAAGCCACGCTTTGCAAAGCCCTTTCCTATGCTATTGGAGTGTGTTCATAGGGAGAACAAAAGTCAGTGTATGATGGTTAATGCGAATCACGCATTTCATTGAGCATTATACCCGATCAGGGGTCTGTAGCTGGTGGCTCTTCAGATGTTTATCAACTCCCATGATCCCTCACCATTGACTGATGGTTAGGGCCAAGTGGACTCAGCTATGAGATGGTTTACATAGAAACAGGATGACGCATCACATTAGCATTGCCTTTGAAAGAGCAAGGTTGCACCAACATTGAGCTGGAGGCTGTATTTCAAGGTGAAGTGAAAACATACATCTACAGTGTTATATTGCAACACTGCACTGGCTACTTAGAGGGCTTACGACAGACACGAGAAAAGCAAAAGGACAGCATTATTGATACCAGTAGAACTTGGAGCACATTTCCAACATAGTGGCAAGTCTTCTGGTCCCAATAGCCTAGCAGTGGTACAGGTAGGAAAAGGCACCATCCAACTTTCTAAAATCCTAATCCGGTTATACAGGTGCGACCAGTTGCGATAAGAAAAACGTATACGTTTCACTGTAAAGAATTCTAGAAGGCTAGATTTAGTGCCAGAAACCTTTTGAAGATGAAACTACAGCCCGATTAGGTGCCTATGGTACAGTTGCCTGGAGAAATGGATTCCATTAAGCAGCACTGCGCCTTGCTCTACAGATGCAGAGGTGCGTTCTGAAGCCGGATGCGTTCAGTAGACATGCTGCCCAATCCTTTCCACTCTCCATTATAGAGGAGAATCTAGAGTTGACTGGAGCCAAGAAGCAACCAGAGTACAGCACACACTACAGTTTTCTACTCAGCTGGAGAGTGTATCAGTTTTGGATTTTGGTCCTCAGCAATCACGGCAACTTCTTAGGAACTTTACAAGTGTAGCTTAGACCGGTTGAACCATCCTAGGAAAGTAGCAGAGTTATTGTCACAGGGATGATGGAGAGGGTGGACGGCTGGAGATGGGTTATGAAGCCTTCCACATGGAAATACTGCAGAGGGTAATTCACACCGGTGCTACACCAGAATACATAGTGGCTTCCAAAATGAGTTACTTCAACCCAACCCATAAGCTATAGGAAATAGGGAGATCCAGGAGCCATTCCTTAACAGGTTTTAGAATAAATTGTACGAAATGTTAGAATTCCCAGAACTATGTAGTGAATATTTTAATTTTCCGTTTTGATGAAGGTTATTACCTTGTATAAAAAGATAACATGTGCAAAGTGCTTTAGAACGTTTAAACAGGTTTCCTCCACTTGCTACCCTCCCGCTGTTCCACACTCCGTCTACAAGGGACGGTAAAGGGAGCTAGTCCCATCGACACACAATCACCACAGTGTGAAGAGGGGGCAGGACGAGTGGTGTACACACCAAGAGGGAAGGTCTTGAGGATTCGTGCAACCTGACAATACACATTTAAAAACCATTGTTGTAGCATTTCACTATTGTGACTGTTTACTTGCTGATAATGGAAACATTCCTAAGAAACGAAGTATCGATGACAGAAAGAACCAAAGGTTGGATTCAATATGCAAGATGAAGAGTGCTGCCCCACTTCCTCATAGCCATCTCTGCTCCGTGTCCTAGAAGACGCTAGCTGGCCACTGATTTGCATCAAGATCAACATACCTACCGCACAAGTAAGAAACACCAAGACAGTGATTGAACCCAGCTTACAGAAAGATGGAGAAAAATGAACTAAATACCACCCCAGATTAAAGCAGAAGGGTTTCCTCGAAGAGACATTCTTCTAGGGGAGCAACCATGAAAGGAGAGGCAGAATGGTATTGAGGCACTATGAAGACTGTAGATAGTACAATCCAATGGAGAGCAGATTCCCCCATTTCCATTAAAGCAAGACAACAAATGGAACTCTAGAAGAACTGAAACAGCAATTCCAGTGAGCGGAGGAAGGAGATCAGAAGCTGCCTGGTTCAACTGCAAGTCTAGATGCCAACGAATCAGGAGGGCTTCCCTCACACAAAGATCAAACGTTAGGTGGGTGAGGACGAAGGGATACATGGCACAATACCAACGAAAACCATTCAATTCATTCTAACACGACTAACAAGATTGAGGGCCTGAACCAAGCCAAAAGCAATCCTCCAAAGGCACTCCTAAAGACCAAAACAGATGGAACAAACTAAAGTCTCTGCAAAAAAAAAATCTAAAACTGTATAGTGGACAACATAGGAGCAAAACAAACAGGTTTGCATATGCCTGTGCGGCTTCACAAACACAGTAGGGCCCTGCAGCACATGGATCTGAGCAGCTGTCGATTCAAAATCCAAACTGAACCAATCAGACCTGAGAAAAAGATCTACTCTTCACTAACCTGTAGTTCAAAGCAGAAGAGGGAAATTGGTCCGTAGAATAATTCCACTAACACCATAGCCTATGGCAACTGTCAATCAATACTCAAATGCCACAACCATCTTTTTCTTCATCACAGGAACACTGTTTCCAAATATTCTGAGATCATCTCTGTGTGACAGTGTACCATGCGATTTTATGACTGAAGTCAGTACTGCAAGGTTTGCATGTAACATTTAAAATGAGTAAGGAGGGACAACGTACTGGTTCTGCATTGAAGAATAACAGATCAGTCAATGCCATCATAGAAAGGCTCCCTGTGGCATTAGAGCAGATTAAAGAAGAGATGCTGCAATAGCAACATTATTTTGGACCTTGACTTGTCAGCATCATGCGGTGCAAAGGGCAACAAGATTCGTCCAGGATCTGGGAAGTATTTTTTCTTTTTTTTTTATTTCTTGTTTTTAAACCAATACTTTTCCTTTTCCTATTCCTAAACCAAATCCAAAAATCATGAGATACACAGGGGGTCTAGTAAAGAGAACCTCAAGAAGGAGCTTAAATCTAAACCAAGACACTGGCGAATACAATTCTGTGTAGCCTGTCGTTTTGCACGTATTTGGCCACATTCCCATTTACTCACCTATGTTGCTAACCTTCCAGCACAACAATCGCTTCCCCTGCCCCCAACTTCCAATTAGCTAGATCCCCTTGCATTTCTTGTAAGAAAAGGCATGTTCTATTGTTGATTTTAAGAGCCTTGCACGTGGTCATCTGGGCGGGCTCAAGAGGAAAACTAGCTTTGTGACGATGTTCAGAATGATTAGCAGAAACACGCATGTGCTTCTCGCTTGTTTCAAAGAGAACAAATGAGCAGTAGGCAGAAAACAGAAGTAGGCCACGGAGCAGAGCACGAGTGCAAGAAGGTCCAGAACTATGGAGCATTTTGGCTACTGCACAAATGGGCTTGAGATACATTTTGGGGGTACGGAGGATGGTTGCCATTATAACTAGGGAATCATGGCACGCAACAAAAATAGGAAGGAGGTGGCACACTTCGCAAAAGTTGATGCTGGTGTAAGGTATAAAACTAAATATCAATGTTTGTCATTCAGTTAGGAGACCTCTACAACAATGGGCAACTCTAGCAGAGTACCCCGCTACATTTGGCCAGGTTACCCATTAAAAGTCTCTGAAAGGCTAGCAGTAAATTGGCAAATAAATATTTAACTTCTGTGGAGAGGACAATGAAACCTCAGTCTACTCCCAGAATCTATATTTTTTTCATGCAGATAGCATTCTCACCAATGGGTCCCATTAATGGAACCAACAAAACATCAACTGAACATGTTTAGACAAAAATTACCTCCCTCAAACCTACTTGTTACTCGGACGATATAATCCCAGCCTCCACCATTTAACAATTGACTGGCCGGTGCTCAATGCGCGCCTGAGCATCATTAATGCCTCCCTCACAGAAGGGACATTCCGGGAAACCCTCAAAACTGATCTCATTCGAGCACTTTATATAAAAGAAAATATATAAAAACCTACACCCAGACGACCTGGCCAACTACCAGCCCTCAGTTTATTGGCAACATCTTCGAAAAAAGTAGTTGCTACACAACTTCTCCGCAGAATCAAACAATTCCATCTCCTAAAGACTATCGGACAGATTATCGGGCAGGGTTCCGCCCTAAGTGTAGCATTGAGACAGCCACCATCTTATCAAGTGGTGGTGGTGGATGCCCTCTAATTCATGGAAAAGGGTAACATGCCTCCTCCTCGTCCTTGATCTCTCAGCATCATTCGACACAGTCGTCCACTGCATCCTTCTCTCCCTCCTTGCAGAAGGATGGATTTCCTGGCACTGTCGGGAATTGTTGTATTTGTTACTAAACAGACACCATGCCATCCAGATTAACTTGTTATAACTGACTCCAGGTCTCCTTCGGAGTTCCAAGACTCATCTGCTCACCAATCATTTTTACACTTTACATGGAGCCTAACGGCACCCTCAAAGATCCCAATATAGCCATTCATCATTAGGCAAATGATATTCAGATGCATGCAAAACAATCATTCGTCTCAGCGATTAACCAGCCATCATCCAGTCCTGGTTGTCGACTGGCGATCTCAAACTAAACTCATCCTAGACTGAATTTGTACTCATTGGTCTGCCCCATAAAACACAACTTGTCCAACAATGGCTCAATGATATGCGCCTAGGAGGATTTGATCCACAACTCTTGCACTAAAAATCCTTAAGATTCACCATCGACAGCAGCCTGTCCTTCGAGAAATGTTTAGCCAAGAAGGCCCAAATAGCCTGGCTCTGAATCCCTACCATTCATCCCGCTACTCGGCTCCCGAACAATAGTGCAGGCGCATGTGGTCTCGCACATCGATGGGGGGAAATTCTCTCCCGACAGGGCTCCCAGCTGCCCACTTGACTCCCCTAAAAGCAACCGACCCTGTTGCAGCAAGTGCATGGATATTTGGCCGAATCACTGCATACTACGCAATGTACATTGGCTTCCTCTGCATGCCAGGATACTGTTCAAAACTGCATGGATCATCTACAAAGTAGTGACGATTAGCAAACCAGCATACCTGGTGGCTAAACTCCACATATCTGGCGTTTCGCGCTCCTCAGGCGGCAAATCAACCAACCAGCTTGAATCACATCCACTCCCCAGAGAGGACCAGGAAACAATATTTCTCTCGTCATGCACCCGCCCAGTGGAACTTGATCCCGCTATCAGCTCGGAATGCGCCCACAATTCACCAATTTCACAAATCTCTCAAAACATGGCTAACAACACCTGACCACGGACTAATTCCCCATGGATGCACAAACCTCAGCTCACAGTACTGCACTACTGCTAAAAGGTTCCAGCTACCAAAGGTAGCCCCAAAGGTTTGGCTACCCATACTCTGTACAAATACCCACTGCTCTCAAGCCAAGCCTGCCCTTTAAACAAACTTAAAAACCTGCGCACCCCTTGACGGAGGATGACTATGATTTAATAACCTGTTCTGTGGCAAGATGCCCACTCAGGAGGAGCTACAGGTTTCATCAGAAGAGACGTATACATGAGCATTATTAGCCGGGCCTACTCAAAAGAGCCACATAATGGAACAAGCCATTTTAGATTTTGTTCATTCTTGGTTGAGAGTTTCCCCCCCCCCATTTAAGCTATTTAAACATAAGGTTTTACACCAAGAGTGTTGGGGTAATCCAGACATGGACTCACTACCAGTCTCTGTCTGAGTCTGCAAAGATGTTAACGGGCAGAACGTGTCTGGGGATTACCTAACATTTTGGTGCTGGACTGCCATGTGGGTGAGAACACAGCTATGCAAATGGTGTCTTCTGTGAAAGGTAATGCAAGCTGAAACATGGAAGCTTGCCTGGGGAGAGGGGGGGCACAGCTCAAAACAGGCTAGAGTAGCTCTTCTCCAAGTCCAACAGAACAACCAAAGCTCTCAATTTAATGTCAGACACATACATAAAAGAAAAGATCCAATCACACCGCTGAGGGACGGGAACTGGAATGTACAGTACAAAGATGGAACAAGTTACTTACCTGTAACTGTTGTTCTCCAGCATGGGTCTGGCATGGATTCACATGCTCATGAATATTCCCCGTCGTCAGGCCGGGAATCCTAGGTAAAGTAAAAAAATCAGTATCAGTTTCATTTCGGATCTGTCTGTCTTAGTAGTAACCAATCACTGATCTCTGGGTCATACTGCCCACAGCCAATGACTGCCCTCTCCCTAAGCCCCTCCCCTGGCAGCCATCCTCAGATTTGGTAGCACGTAAAGTGGCAGCAAGACCAAGTGAAAAGCCGCAGATGGGAAGGAGGGAGGGTTCGCATGTGAATCCATGCCAGACCTATGCTGGCGAACAACAGTTACAGGTACCTAACTTGTTCCTTCTCCAGCATGGGGTCTTGCATGGATTCACATGCTCATGAATACAATAATACATAGCAGTACACACATGCACAACCACGGGAGGTGGCAAAAGGCTCAACATTAAGCAACTCTTACCTCCTCACCAGGCCCACGTTCAGGCGAACCGGTTGCGCAGCACTGCTTGGCTGACACTGGACTCCTCCCTGGAGTCCCGATCGACGCAGTAGAATCTCATAAAGGTGTGCGTCGACCTCCACGTAGCAGCCCTGCAGATGTCTAGCAGGGGCACACCAGACAAGAACACCGCAGTAGCAGCGATCGCTCTGGTCGAATGGGCTCTCGGACGGCCGGGCAACGGTCGGTTTGCCAACCGATGACAGTGCATGATGCAGCCGGAGAGCCATCTGGAAATGGAAGCCTGCGTGAGAGCCTCCCCTTGGTTCATAGGTCCAAAGTTCACAAATCGCTGTGATGTCTTCCGAAAACACTTTGTGCGGTCCACGTAGAACTTCAGCGCTCTAGCCACATCCAGCGAGTGCAAAGTCCTCTCGGCCGGCGACGAAAAGAAAACGGGTAACACCAAGGGCTCGTTGAGGTGGAAGTCCGATGGCACCTTGGGCATAAATGAGGGGTGCGTTCCCAGCACCACCCTCGTGTCATGAAAAGTCAAGTATGGCGGCTTGCAGGATAGGGCCTAGATCTCTCCCACTCGTCGCGCGGAGGTGATGGCCACAAGAAACGCAGTCTTCCACGACAGGAACTTCAACGGTGCCGAATGCAGGGGCTCGAATGGTGCCCCCATGAGCCCGGTCAGCACCACGTTGAGCTCCCACGCTGGGGCAGGGGCCTTCACCGGCAGGAACGATCGGAACAGTCCCTTCATAAATTCCTTCACCAGGCGATGGGACCACAAGGACGCCCGTCCTGTGGTTCTGGTGTATCGGGAGATCGCAGCCAGATGCATCTTGATGGAGGCGTGAGCGAGTCCAGCCTTGGCCAGCGAAAGTAGGTACGGCAGCACTTGAGGGGCCGTAATCCGTAGAGGGTTAATCTTCTGTGCACGGCACCAGACAGAGAACCTCTTCCACTTATGTCCGTAGCACTTGAGAGTTGAGGACGCCCTGGCCTTTGCAAGAACCTCTCTGCAGTCAGCCGGGATATCGTACCCTCCAAACTCTAGTGCTGCAGGAACCAGGCTTGCAAGTTCAGCGACTCCGGGTCATGATGAAGTATGGCACCTCCTTCTCTGGACAGAAGATCTGCGTCTGTCGGCAGCTTGACTGTTGGGGACGCTGACAAGTCCAGAAGGTCCGGGAACCAGATCTGCCTCAGCCACGCCGGTGCGACGAGGATCATCCTGCACCGGGACCTCTTGAGCTGGTTGACTAGTCGGAGCAGCAACGGCAACGGAGGGAACGCATATAGGAACAGGACATCCCAGGGGACCGAGAAAGCATCGCCCATGCTCCTCGGCTGGGGAAACCTGCTGGCGAACCTCTGGCACTTGGAGTTCATCGCCGTCGTGAACAGGTCGATCTGTGGTTTCCCCATCATCAGAAGAGTCGATCCCGACGTAGTTCCCACTCGTGGCACGAGCGCAGCTCCCTGCTGAGTGAGTCGGCGATGGTGTTTTTTATCCCTGCCAGATGAAAAGGCACCAGAAACATCCCTTGGGCGACGGCCCAATGCCTCAGATCCTGGCTTCCTTGGATAGGTCTGGGGATCTGGTTCCTCCCTGCTTCCGGATGTAGAACATCGTGGAGGTGTGGTCGGTGAAGATTCTCACCACCTTGCCCTTGAGGGACGGGAGAAAGTACCTGAGGGCCCAGAACACTGCATGGAGCGCCAGGATGTTGATGTGGAGCGGCTTCTCCTCTGGGAGCCAAAGGCCTCTCGTGTGAAGTTCTCCAGTGTGCGCTCCCCACCCTTTCAGGGAGGCATCCATCGTCAGCGTTATCTGGTGAGATGGGGTCTGAAAGTCTGTGCCCGCCATCAGATGAGCACGGGTGCCCCACCACCGGATCGCTCGTTGGAAGGTTTTGTTGAGCAGGATTCTGTCCTCGAAGCTGCCCGTCGCTTGGATCCAGCGGGCGTCGAGCAACTCTTGCAGAAGGCGCATCCGAAGCCTGCACAGGCGCACAAGATGTATGCAGGACATAATCCCGAGGAGGGACTTGATGGACCTCACCCCGGCCACGTCCGTGGCCAGCTGACGCTGCACCTTGCCCAGGATGGCCTTCATCCTTTCCTCCGATGGCCTGGCCTCGCCATTGCGTCGAGCTTGGCTCCCAGAAACAGTGCGACTTGCGACGGGACCAGGTGGGATTTGGGAAAGTTGATGGAGAATCCCAGGTCTGTGAGCAGCTGGACAGTCTTTGCTGTGCGTTTTATGGCGAGCTCCCTTGTCCTTGCTCGGATGAGCCATTCATCCAGGTAGGGGTAGACGTGGATCCCCTGCAGGTGCAGCCACGCCACCACCGGTGCGAGGCACTTGGTGAACACCCTGGGTGCTGACTTCAATCCGAACGGGAGGGCCTTGAACTGGTAGTGCCGTACTTGGACCACGAACCTGAGGAACTTTCGGTGTCCTTTTAGAATGGGGATGTGGAAGTACGTCTCCTCCAAATCCAACGACGACAGGAAATTGCTCTCCTCCAGCTGTCCCAGCACGTGCTGGAGGGTGACCATCCGGAACTTCTGTGCCTTGATGTACTTGTTCAGTCGTCCCAGGTCCAGGATGGGGCGCCATCCTCCAGTCTTTATTTTCACGAGGAAGTACCTTGAGTATACTCCAGAGCCCCGGAGCCTCTTCGGGACGAGCTCAATAGCACCTTTTTTTAAACATCGCCCTTACCTCCAATAGCAGTTGAGGGACGTGATTTTCCTTCCTGGCCACGGGTGGAATGCGGGGGCTCTTTGAGGCCGTGGCCCTGGGCCAGAGCATCCAGCACCCAACGGTCGGTGGAGATTGACTCCCACACGCTGACGAACTTCGCCAGCCGGCCTCCCACCAGGGTGCTTCGATGGGGGCCCGACACCACAGTCGGTTCAATCTTGCTTGGAGGATGCCTTGCCGCCTTGGCCTCCCTGGCGACGACAGCGGGGGTCCAACCGACTTGCCTCATCCTCTATAGGCTTCCTGCGACGAGGAGCGGGCCGCTTGGTGGTACATAGAGGAGCCAACGCCAAATCCCTTAAAGGCACCCTGCTTGCCTCCGGTGCTCCGAAAGGACGGCCTTCGTTGCTGGAGAATGCCTAGGACCATTAGCTGTCGTCGTGTCCGCCTTGATGGCTTGGAGGGCCTCATCCACTGTTTTCTCAAACAGATTGTTCCCGTTTAACGGTATGTCCAAAACCTTGGCTTGTACGTCCTGGCGGAAATCCGTTGCCTTGAGCCACCCTCGTCGTCTAAGGCAAACGCTGTTGCCTAGCTGGCGGAAAATCGGTGTCGGCAATGTCAGTTGCCACCGTAAGGGCGTGGTCCGATGCCACTTCGCCTTCTTGCAAGATCTCCAGGGCCTCGGCCCTCTTGTCGTCCAGTAGGAAGTCCAACAGGGGGGCAATCTTGTACCATAACTCCCTGTCGTAGCGGGCCACGATCGCGAGGGTGTTAGCCGCCTTAATCGTTGTTGCTTCCGACGAGATAACTAATCGTCCCATTGCGTCCAGCTTCTTTCCTTCACCGTCCGGCGGGGAAGTTGACGTTGAGGCCGATGCCCCCCCCCCCCCCTGCTTTCTTCTTGGCCGCCGCTGAGACGACCGAGTCAGGGGTCAGTTGTGCCCCAAGGCACAAAGTGGCTGCGTCGGGGACCCGGTGCTTCTTCTCGTACCGATCCCTCTTGGCAGGCGTCGTAGACAGGTTCTTGAGAAGGGTGAGGCCCTCGTCCCAGATGTCATCCAGCAGAGGCACAGCGAGGACTGTTTTCGGAATGGCCTCGCGCCGTTCGTCAAGGAAACCTTCCTTCTCTTCGGGCAGAGCTGAAAAAGCTTGGATGCCCTGGCGATCATTGCATGGAAAGATCAGATATCGTCGGGCGGGGAGGCCCGGGCTGGGGGTGATGGGAGCCCTGTCCTGTTGTCACCGCCGTCGTCGTTACCCGTTGTGGCCATGTCCGTTCCCGTGTCATCCCCAGGGACGGGGGACGTGAGCCAAGGTTGAGTAGGCCGCTCGGGCTGAAAAGGCGGGGCTGGATGGATCCGTCTTCTCTTGTTCGGGGGGCTTCCCGCGGGCCTGGCTCTGGCTCCTCCATCGAGCCTGGTTCTGGTTCCTCCGTCGGTGGTAAGGGCAATCTCGTCCTTATCTCCAAACATAACGATTGTATTGCCAACAAAATGGCCACCGAGTTGTCCTGTGGCTCCAGAAGTGACGGGAGCGACGGGTGACTAGGACCCTCGCCGGTGCCGCCGTCACTCTCGTCGTCACCTTCGTTAGGATCCCTCCTGTGGGAACGGGCCGACGCTCTCATCGAGGCCCCTAAGACTTCTACCAGCTCCTCCTCGGATGCTGTGTCTGTGTCCACAATGGCCACGGCCCCCCCTCTTTTTCCGCCGGGGTCTTCACGGGGGTCTTTTCAATGGGTCTGAAAGAGGCTTCCCTCCGCGGAGACAGGGAGACTCTGGGCCCCCGAGGTCGCCTCCACTGGTGTAGCCTCCACAGGCTGCGCCAAGTCCGCCGCGATTTCCTCGATAGAGGCCTTGGCCGGGTGAATCAAGGCCTTTACCACCTTATGTGGGCCTGTGGCCTTCACCTTGGCGGGAGGGTCACCGCCTCGCTCCCCCTCGCCGGATCCTTCGAACTCGACAAGGGCCTCTCCAGAAGCTTCGCCGGGTTCTCAGACACCCTCTTCCCTGAGCCAGAGCGTTGGCTCATGGTTGATGGCGCTGGAGAGGATGCGCCCTGCCTGCAGCCGAGGAGCCCGACCGCTCGGCGCTCCTGGTGCCCGCGGACTCGCAGTGCTTTGCCTTCCCACCCCCATCACCGGGGCGCCCTCACAGGACTTAAGACCGCTGGGACTTCTTCGTCGTCTTCTCACCGGACAGGCTCTTTCCTTCCAGCAAGTTGGAGACGAAGGGGTCGGTCCCTGATGGTCCGTTCCAGCATGTTCTTGCAAAACGCACAGTCCTTCTCCAGGTGCGTTTTGTCCTCATGAAGGCAGTAGAGACATTGTGAGTGCTCGTCCTCCTTGAACACATTCTGCAGCTGGCATCCAGGGCAAACCCTGAACAGCTTTCCGGGCGTCGAGCTTCCTTTCTCCTGGGCCATGTTCGGGTAGGCCGCAGAAACTACTGGACTCCTCCAAGAAGCGTAACTCGACGGAATCTTCACCCTTGAGGGGCGTAGAAAAATCTGACCCGGATCCCTGTTAATCGGATGTAGACACGGTGGCGCTTGAGGCTTTATTTGACCGGAAAATGAGAAAGTCTTTGATAAAGCGCGAAAACGCAGCAAAAGCTCGAGAGATGACCAGAAGGATTCCCAACACTTGAGCGTGCTGTAAAAATCTGAGGATGGCTGACAAGGGAGGGGCTTAGGGAGAGGGCAGTCATTGGCTGTGGGCAAGAGATCAGTGATTGGTTACTACTAAGACAGATCAGAAACGAAACTGATACTGATACTGATTTTTTCTTTACCGAGGATTCCTGGCCTGACGACGGGGAATATTCATGAGCATGTGAATCCATGCCAGACCCCATCTGGAGAAGGTAGATTACAGACCAATAAATTGGGTCATGCTCACATGATCTAAAACTACTATTCAGACAATAGAGAATCATGGGCATTTAAGTGTCTGCAATAATGAAAGTGCAATGCAGTTCATACTGTGTTGCCATTAATGGGCATATGATTCAGAAAGTCTCCAGCTACAGCATAGTGCTGGGGTGATTAAAGTAGCAAACAAATAAACTTGGAAAAAGATCAAGGAATCATGTGTACATCTCTTCAGGCAAAGGTCTGCTAATTCCAACAACACACACACACACACACCGCCCTAATTCCAACAACACACACACACACAGCCAAGTTTAATTCAGTCTCCTGTCAAAGACAACACTGTAGCTGTTTTGGGGAGATGTTCAGGCCCAGTGGTTGCTGCACTGGTGCAGAGTGTATTACACTATTGTAACTCTCTATATTTAGCCCACCCATTGTATCTGATCCACCGCCTTAAGTACTGCAGAATGTGGCAGCTAGACTAGTGATGTGCACCCTCCCCCATGACAGGTCTACCTCCCTGCCTCTATGGCAGCTCTATTCGTGCCCTCTGGCCCAGACGGTGCAGTTCATATCAATGTGTATTGTGCACCGGGCCTTCTATGTACCTGCTGTGCAAGTTTTACCCGTGTTCCTTACCGTCCTCTTCGATTCATGCATAATTTTTATTCCACGGGTAAGGCTCCCCCGAGTGGGAGGGTGTGCCTTCTCTGTCGCTGCAGCAAGATGCTGGAACTCCCTTCTATCCCTTCTTCGAGCAACTATCCCTTCTTCGAGCAACGGCAGACTATCTTTTTGCCGGTTACTGAAGACGTTTGTGTCCAAGTTATGACAGAGGGTTGAGTTGTTGAATGTGTTGGACAAGGCTTGCTCTGCGCGGACACTACTACACAGGATGCGGCTTACTGGAAATGGCAGCACAGCAAGTGCTATCGATCAACCTTCCTGACTGGTAAGGGCAGAAAAATGATGAATTTTACGCGAATCACTGGACATGGTTTTGATTAAACCAAGGATCGAGAGACACAGCTTTGGGCTTGGTTTCCTGCCTCTTAACCTTTAAGCCACTCCAAGAGGCACAAAGCTTCCTTTGACATTCCATGATTTTTCAAACCACTTTTGAGCTGCCGATTCAAACACTACGTGAGATGGCTGGGGAACAGGCAAGCATATGCCACAGCAGAACTGCATCATTAGGTCCCATCAAACTAACCTGACTATACTGAGATACAATGGAAAACAGCCAACTCGATCCACTAAAAAGTGCCTAGAAGTCAGTTTTGAGATGGTCAAGTCCCAAAAACAACACTGAATGTTACCTGTAATGGTTCTGATCCTCTGGATTGGTTTTACGGACTCTGGTGACATTTAAGACCCCACTCTTGACCATTTAAAAACATTCTTACAACTTAAATGTTCCTACAAAGACAAATACCTGTTTACTCTGGTGCTCATACCCAGAGTGCCTCCAAAGGTCTGCATATTCTTTTACTCTGGTGAATCATTAATGTGTTTGTTAAATAAATCCTATTTTATGGAAGTGATATTTCGGATGCTTCATTGCTGGCTCACATGCCTAGACCCAGGTGGCCTTACGGGGCTAAGGAGGTGGCCCGTTTCTTTTTTACAATTGAGGTAAATGCTGATTTTTGTAGAGGTGTGGGGTGGTGTACGAGTTTAAATATCACTGCTTATCCTTGTACTCCTGCAGAACATTGGTCATTTTGTCACAATCACCCATTTAGAATTCTTCACATGTGCCCTCTCAGACAGCTTTGGCAGTGTACAGAAGGGACGAAGGCTCACCTTCTGAACAGATTTGCATTGAAGAGGTGGATTGTGAAGCAGCCATTATTCAGACCAACCTGAAGGGCTCCGTAGGATGGAGAGAAAATTAAAGAACTTCAGTATGGAGTGTCAAAGTCAATGGTGACAACAATGAGGAGCCGTATGCATTGGAACCCAATAAGGTTAGGTTTCCATTAAAAAAAACTGTTCCGGTTTCAGGTTCTAAGCTACTGAGCAAGCAAAATGACAGTTCTGCACAACAGAGAAAAATGGATGGTAACTGTGGAGAAAAATTGGGAGCATAGACTTGCAATGGGAATTAGAGCAAATTGAATATACAAAGAATGAGATCATTGCAGCAGAGACTACACCAAATTGTGAATAACCCAGATGGGCTTAATGGACGTTACGTTACATTCCTAGTAGGTGATCACCCTTTGCATAATCATACAAAATTCGATGACCACAAGCAGTGTCCTCCTCAAATCAGACACCAATATATTTCATGGGTTTGCTTTGCAAGTGCAAAAATGAATATTCCTAGTCTTGCAACATTACCTTCAATCTAGGCCCCACCAGGAAGTGTGCCAGGGAATGCAACAGCCCACCACTAACCCAAAATAGTGAACTTCCAGGATCCTGCCCACCATGTTTAGCAAAGTGTTAAGAGTACAATGGCGGCAATGGCTAAAAGGTTGCCTCTTGTGCCCAATTATGCTACACAGTTCCCAAAACATGCAGATGTCACAATGTAATAAGTAGTAGATTTAATTAGAAATCCTATTCCTATGAGAAGTTGACACAAAACAGGTTTGTTAGCACATTTCACAAGCCATCTCATGGGGGCCTGGTTAAGGAGAATGAAATTGTTGGGGGGGGTGTGGGGGGTAAGCAGCGTTGGAACCAATTAAATTGTATGCTGAGGTTTTACTTTCACATGGATTTGTTGAGTATGACTTCTACATTTTTGCTAATTATGCGTATGGTATTGATTTTATATAATTAATACATTTAAGCTAAGGGTTAATACATGGCTTGTATTTGTACACTGGCACATCCATGTGTTGTTTTATATGCATTGGTTTTAAGATGTACCAGTCTTCTATAAATGGATGGATGTGTAAATGTTTTATGGATTAGCAATGTATCTGAAATATCTATCATCACACCCACCTGCTAGTATCAGTTATTCATCAATGCAGCAAAACAGCCCGAACCTAACCAATCTAGCGGCTCATCAGTGATCAGGGTCTACTTCATTAATTACAAAGTATAGTACAAAGCTGGCCTTGCAGGCTCACTGATCATAACAGGACTTGCTAATCAAAGGCTTTTGATGAGCTATGCAGTGGAGGGACCTGGTGCTATCTATGAAAGGAAAGGTGGCACACAGCATATATACGCCATCCTGAAGTAACCACAAGTTTTTCCCCGGAGATCGGGTGGCAGGTGGAAAGGACGGCTGGGACGACGAGCTTTAAGCGAGGCGGGACAAAGCCTCCCCAAGCAATGAATGAATGAACAGCTAGGCAGGGACCCTGGTGATTGGTGGGGGTTTGAATCTGGGAGAAGGTACAAAGACCTGCCTAATCTAGCAAACGCTGTCTGTTTTATTCACAGGACTCTGAGGAGAGGACCGAATTTAGAACGGAGTGGTGGGCCTATCCAGACACCTCGAGATAGAAGACAACACATTGTTTCACCAGTATATTGGGGAAGCAACAACCCGTGGTGAAGAAACCGTTTGGACAATTTATTTTGACATTTGAACGTCCACTATTATCCCAGAAATAAATATTTCAGCATCCACCTGTCTCCTGCCTTATAATTCCACATAATGCAACTTACTATCCATGTCATCTCCTATGCCTCAGCTGCATATTACCCACGTTTCTATTTAGGGATATTAGATCTGCTTTTTCCTCACGGTGTATCATCTGCCACTTTATTCCATATTCTTGTAATCATTCTTTTTGCATCCTTTTCTCTTGTACCCAAGCAAGGAGTATCTGTAACCATCTGAGTTAATCCTACCACTGAACCCCCCTGCCGCCACACATGATTCTTTAGACCAGATTTATCTGTTTACTTTAACACCTACGTTCAAAATGGAATGGCCGTGACCTGGGAAAGTTTCCATTAACCGAAAACAAGATATCTGATGCATCCAACCCCCTGAACCATCAACCAATATATCTGTAGCCATGTGCATCTAAAAGTCAGGGAATGGTTCACTTTCAACTTTAGACGCTCGAATTGTTAATTTCAAGCAGGTTCTTGTCTCAGCCACCGTTCTGACCACTAATTCACACAGTCTCGAATTCTATTTTGCAGGCTCTTCATCACACACGTTTTTCTATTTTGGCACTTTGAGCTTTCAGCAGCTTGCCATACCATTAATCTCCCCATGCTCTGGTCTTCTCCCTGTATTTTAGGCACTGCTCGAATGTGGTTTTCATCTTACCGTCAAATTTATTCAATTTCTTGGAAAAATGTTACTTTCTCATCTTGCTCTTTGCAAGACCGAATTCCACAAAGTTCGGATCTTGGGTCTTTGATACAAGTTTTGTTTTTTTGTCCCATGCTTTTTCATTGGTTATTTGCACTTTATGGCAATCCTTTCTTCCTCTTCTAGTAACTGCTTCTTTGGCTTGTAACCACAATTTATTTTTGAATCTGCTTTTATCAACTAGGATCAAATCATTAATTTGTACCAGTCATTTTCAAACCTCATAAAAGTGTTTCATTACTTTAATGGTCTAATATCCAACGTATTGCAAACTTTGGTTCTTGCTCATTCCAACACTTTTTTTAACCAAAATATGCCTTACTTTCATTTAAATCTATTTTATTTATTACATTTATATAGCGCACCTAACGCTGGGGCATCTGGGCGCTTGTTCTTAAGAATATGGTTACAGGTACAAAAAATCTCGGGCATCATGAAATTGGTTACATCCAGTTACTTTCAAACTCGCTCATAAGAAATTGCTTGTGGAGTAGGTTACATCCAGTTACTTTTAGCTTAGTCATAAATCAGGTACATACTATCAACTTAATCTTTATCTGGTACATATGAATTTGTTGCCTGCGGATACATTCATGCTGGAACAGACTAAATTCATTGATTTGGTTGCCCCCAATTGCATAGGGCTTATTCAGAGGCCGGATGCGGGTGCAGCAAATTATATACCGAGAGGTGAACGATTAGGTCCGGTATCGGGTGGGTATTCATGTAATGCTAATAGAAGAGGTCTCTGGTCATATTCTTCTAACTTTGTTTTTCATCCCATCGCAGAGGATGAAGTTGGACAGTCCACCTAAAGGTCATGTGCAAGAAACAAAATGGGAGATTGCCATAGAAACAAGGCACAACGAGAACTGCTGCTATCCATATATAAAAAAAAACAAGCATGAATGCCTTGTTATATCTAATAGACCATAAAGAATACTAAGATGAACCTAGGTTAAATACACTCAACTAAAACATGGCAACAGAACCCATGTCAGTTACACAAAACAAAACCCAGCGGATTACACTCAGATAATCTCCCAACAAACAAAAAATGTAGTCTGTATGGTATTGTCTGCATGCATCCCACAATTTATTACAAAAGACAACTCAACTAGAACCAATGATAAGCTGATACAGCAACCTCCCACTGCCCATAGCAGGCAAACGCATTATCAAAACAAATGATCGCGACAACCACAATGACTCATGGGTAAGCCTAGGATCTGCTTAACTCTACACAGACCTGAAGAACCCAGCACTCATGGACACATTTGAATAAACAACCTTCCCAACTCATCTTCATCAAACTGCTGCTTCCAACTTCCACCTAAATACAAAGAGGACTGTTTTTTGGTAAAAAATAAGAACATGATTGAGCCCTGATTATCAAGATAATGTATACAAAGAAATCTGTCACCTCTTTCCTATTCCCTAATAGGTTGAGCCCACAAAGTGGACCCCATGAGCGTAATTGGACAAGATTCTGAAACCAACTGCAAAGCAAGTTTTAAATCTTGTTAAGTGAGAATTCACATTAAAAACCTCACAACTTAATAGTATAAATAAGTAATATTATTACAAAGAAATGTTTGCTGAAAACTTAAACCACATATATCGAACAATTCATAAACATAAAATACTTAAAACTACCTAAAAAAAATAAAAAAAATTAAAAAAGGGGAAGAAGGTGAGATGGACAATTGAAAACCAAATTAACATTGAAAACATAACCAACTCCCCAAATAAACTTATAAACAATGTGCATAAGAACAAATCAATCAAAAAACCAAAACATTAAAAACATACAAAACAAAACAGTAGAATAAAAAGACACAGTAGATGTTACTAGCATTTAACACAGGTCTAACATATTCATGTCTAGTATCGAACCCATCATCTCATTCAAGGGTTCCTAAATGCAACCTAGTCACTTTGCTTCTAATGCTTTGATGTCACTGTGTAACCAATCTCACAGTAATTTATCCTGACATGTTTCATTCACAATTTATTAACAATCTATAGGGAAATTAGTCAGGGGACCAAAACCTTGAACATTCACTGTGTCATCAGCATATACCTCTTATGATCTGTTTCTCCAGCATTGGGATCGCGCTCTTGAATGATCCTCATGGGGGGGGGGGGGGGATGGGGACGGGGGGGGGTTACGGTTATACATTGTACAGTTACCACACTCCAGTCATTAGTCACTGGTAGGTGTGGGTAGTAGAATGTCTGACAAATAGAAGCCGGAACATTCTTAAAATGCTTAACAATGTTCCGATTCTCCCAAAAGCTTTTAATAGTGTAGTCTGTGAAAAACACATTGTTAATATGCGTGTCTGCTGGCGGTATCCAACTGCTGAGTTGGCGTGCTCGCCGCGGCTGCTGCTATACGTAATGCCTTTCCAAAGGACTGGTCAGTTGCCGGACTCAACCAAACTGTTCAATGCCATAAAATTGGATGCGTTTATGTTGGTTTATGTATGGAGTGTAAGGTGAAGGAGAGTAAGCCTGCTGATCATGTCATGGGCTTTCCTTCACATTCACCTCGACTGATCCTACCACTGCATCTTCCCAGAACTACTCACGCTCACAGGGTGAAAATCTAGGTACTGGGCGAAAGTTTAACAAATCGGGGATTCCCTATAGATTCTCAAAGACACATGGTGGGTATTTCTGATATGCACACACTAACTGGTCAAGGTTTTGCATCTGGCACTACTGTTCATGACCTAAGCTCTCCCCACACACCGACTGTATAGCACAGAGTGCAAACAGGCTACAAAAACACATTCACGCATGTATAAAACCCAGTTACATTTCATTGCCGGGGATGTAAATAAATTATTGTGCAGCAGGAGAGAAATCTCACTTGAGGTTTTATTCTACAGGAAATCTTCAGACAGGTAGAACAAGCATGGTCCATGCCACTAGATATTCGACTGAACTGTGAAAGGGGAAAAAGTGTACATATTGTGAGAAACCAGGGTGGTTTCTCCAAGGCTATTCCCGGGAATCCTTTGTTCAGGTGACCAGGGGAGGGCCGTCGCTCTTGGATCCCAACCCTGGGGGCGGACAAGCGAGGGAGGATAACCTGGGCAGAGGGGCCTTGGGGACTATGGGAGGCACAACCTTGGGCAAGACATGGTATCCCTCCCATTCCGATACACCCCTACCCGACATCCCCTCAGTTGTCACAGGATATGGACAGCAGAGTCCCATTATACCCCAGTACCTTTCTGTAAGAAAAAGGAGCAAACGACCAGGGAAATTAAAACCATCGATACAATCACAAGAACCCAAAAGAAAATCCATTCACCCACCACAATACATTTACCCCCTTCATCATGACAAAAACCTACATGGTTTTTCCATGCTCCCTCTGAAAAACTTCAGCTCCCACAATCCCCATTTCCACTCTAGAAGTACAACTACTGGGACGAAGAGGAGGCAGATGGGGGTTACCCATGCAAATCAATGGGCAATGGATTCCTATGGGCCGTCTCCATGTTGTCCCGATAATTAGGTCAGGCAGGGAGGGGCGGGCAACTACTCACACCGGACTCCAATCAACTCTTAGTTGAAAGATCACACACCCAGGCACACTCTGAACGAGGCTGGAGGCAAGAAGGACAAGAACAGAGCTGCTGCAAATACGAGAGAGGGACAAGAGAAACCAAAGCTCTGAAAGCTGTGGGGAGCCTCTGAGAAAGCCAGGCAAAGGTTTTGTGTTCTCAAAAAACGCAGGTGGTAACTTTGAATGCACAACATCCTTCTGGGAGTCCTTGAGGAGGGGCCTGCTTCCCTCCCGCTAGCGGGTAGATTTAGGGGAGGCTTGATAAACTACAAAGTGAAAATCTATAAAAGAACAAGAAGCGAATGCGGCAACAGCACAACCTGCGAGTTAGCACAGAAGGAAGAACAAAAGCCTGGTGGTGTTGTTTAAACTGAAACCATCAAGAAGGGTTGCACGTTATACGGCAAACGCGATCAGTGGAATACCATCACATAGCAATCCAAAGTATCAGAGTGGTCATGCTGTTGACTAGCACAATAGAATGTCTCTGAAAGAAACACTTATGAATTGTTGAGAGTTACAGAGAAATACTTAGAGAAAAGCTTGCACCCGATCGAGGTGATCTTTGAATTGTGAAATAGCGAGTATTCAACTGTACGAGTGACAAAAGAAACTCAAGTACCAGCAGACAGTGGGAAAGAAGGTAGTACTGTGAAAGTCGAAGTTGTCAGGTATGGTTTAAATAAAACCCCATGCAGTTTCAAAAGCCTTCGACGATAAAAGCCTGGAGAAGAGAAAGACCAAAGTGAAAAGTAAGAAGTCTGTGTTTTGACAACAAAAGTGAACTTTGTTTCAAAACGGAGGGAGCCGGTTTTAAGTCAAGAGAGGTTCTGTTGAGAAACTTTTTTTGGTTTCTAAGACTCAGAGTGGTGCAAGACCAGCTGAACCATTGAACTGTCCCAACCACCCAAAGCGGGCAAGCAGCTCGAACGTCCTACATTGTCCCGTGCTGAAAATGTGGGGAAGTGAAACCAACGGCTCAAATATCCTGACAATTATTCCTTGAACACTTTTCCTTTTTGCATTCACTATTGTCCAACAACATTTTGTTTTTAGAAGTAAGGCTTAGCAATATGTTTACCAGTATAGACCCCTTTATTTTGACAGACTCCACTAGTACTGCGTTATTATTTGATGGTCGTAACTTGCTCCCATCTTTAGATTTAGGGTTAGATAGGCGTTCATCCAATCCTCCAATCCTTTTGAAAGATAAACACCCCTGAACTACTTGTGTCCGTCTTCACTGTTTGATATCATGCCTTCCTTACGGTATTACCCAAATTGCTCGTTTGTTTACAAGTGTTCGAATGAACAATTGACCGATTTTAAAGAGTCATAATTGACCTTTTCACAATTGATATAGATATATATATATATATTGGTTTTGGGGGTAGGGGGTAGCGGGGGGGTTCCCCCCGCATATATGTTACAATTGACCTTCACAATTCGGTCAATTGTGAAAAGGTCAATTGTAATTCGAACAGTTGTAAAACAAACAATTCGTATACAACCTTCCTTACAATATGCAGGGCCACCACATTAGAGAAGTGATAGAATTGGGAAGATCCCCTTGAGTGGAAGAACATGACCATCCAACCGGTCAGTATATCCAGGACCGTCAAAACTGTACATAAGCCATCATTGCTAGGATATCCATTTAGCTGCATTGGTAGGATACATCTACAATTCAGGATGTTTAAATAGTTTCAAAACAGACATAATATAGTTTTCTCAAGCTCTAAAGCCATGAGCCTGGAATTAGGAATGCAGAGTCACACGGTAGGAAGGTCAGGCAATAAAATTATACAAACAAGGAGTATAGGATTTTAAGCATAGGAGATGTTACGTTGATTTATACCATGCACTGCTACTACCCAGGGGCAGTCTCCAGGCACTTGCATGCTCTGCAAGAAGGGGGGGGGGTGGAAGGTTAGTGAGGCTAGGGTGAAAGGATAAGTTCAGAACGAGGAGGAACTGGTGTCTGTTTTGCATGTGGGAGGCCTTATGTGTTGCAACCGTAAGGGTAAAATTCAGTGCCTTGGGGGTGTATGGGTGTCTTAGTTCTTTGCGCTGGTGTTCGTGTGTTGAATGGGTTTGTTGTGGGTTTGGTTGTGTGCACTTGTTAGGTAGTGTCCACAAAGGATCCAAAGTCAGGGGTGGCCGTAGCTGTGTGTTGTTGGTGGTTTTATGAACTATGTGGGTGGTTCACAGCATCATGGGTGTGAATATAGAATTGATTCTAGGTTTATGTGTTGTGTGGCTAGCCCAAGGTCTGGTATGGCATCAGTTATGTTGGAGGAGCAGCAAAGGGATAATTAGTAATGGGTCGGTTTATTGAAGCTTCTGGAACAGCTCTTTGGTTGCCGCTTGGTCGTATCAACCCCAGTGCAGGAGTGCGGTTCTTTGACCCATCTCGTCTCCACTCTAGCTGTTTGTCAGTGGTGTTCTTGTTGCCAGTGAGGCTGTCATTGTCTGTTGAATAGCTGGGATTGGAGTAGTTTCCTGAAGGTGATATTGTCTTCTGTGGTTCCAATTTCTTTGGCCATGGTGTTCCAGATGTTAGCAATTAGGCGTGAGAATTCTGTTCCACCAAAGCCTTCTTATTTTTGTAGTGTTTTGCTTCCATTTGTAGATGGTTGCTGGATCTTGGGTCTGTTCCTGGGCAATACCAGCTTATCTTGTCAGCTCCTTGTCTGTGCAAGGCTTTGCGGGCGATGCAGTGTGCTTTCAATTTGATGCGCTTTTTTTCCTGGTAGCCAGTGTAGGCTTTTCAGTGCTGGAGTGATGCATGATAATAAATGCCACGCACCCAAGTGGTCGCCAAGTGGTGCCGTTTGGCTGGTTCCTCTCTTTCTCTTCTGATCGGTGTTTCTTTAATGCGTGGACGGCAGTCGGCGTGAGGAAGGTGCAAGTGGCGAAATGACAAAGAGGATCACAGAAAGCGTGGTTTTTCCTGTTGGCTCTGCCCCTCTGACCAGACACTCTATAAACTCAGCGGATTTGAGCACCGCGCGCGCGCACACCGAAGTGGTCGCCAAGTGGTGCTGTTCGGCTGTTCGGTGTGCGCGGATCACGTGGATACCCCTTTAGTTGTTGGAAGCCAAGGCTTCAATGTTCAGCATTAGCGTCCGTATCATTATAGAGGAGATTAAAATTGAGCAGGACGAGGAATGTTTCATATGGGTATATAACCCGTGTCCTATTACTACATTATTATTCTGGGCCTTGACCGATCGCCCCCGGTATACAAATGCATTTTGAGAGATAAAGGCTTACAATCTTTTGTGTACAAACTTTAGGCTATATTATTGCCAGCAGAAGTTTCACTCGTGGTGTTAAAGGTAATCGAGGGCGTGAGGCGGTGGGGTCAATTTGCGGCCTGTACTTTTGTTCTGTAATTTGGGAGCAGAAGATTATTTTCTGGCCGCGATTATTTATCTATAGTCAGCCCTGTCCGGGACAATAGTAGTACAGGGTTGAGCGTTTCCTTATAACTCCTCTCGCACATATGTGAGGGAGGGTACGGGGGAAGTTTTTGATTCAGACCAACTTTGCAGGTGAGTAGCAGTATAAACATCACAGGTTGCCACAGTAAGTGCCGCTCTGAAACAAAAAGCAGTGCATTTAACCCTTTTCATAGTTGAGTAGCAGTCTAAATATCAGCGGCTGCCACAGCTGGTCCCCTCTATGAAACAAGAATCAGTGGTTGAGATGTCACAACGTCGGAACAGCATTGAAAAAGGTATATACTCGGGCTAACTCTACTGGCCCTGCAACTAGGAGCTCTACAGTACAGGGGCCAAGATTATATAATAATAATTTGGTATTTATATAGCGCTATGAACCCTCAGGTATCTGAGCGCTGCTTATTATTAACCACAGTGTGTGGTGCTCATTTATCGACCTCGGAAGGATGAAAGGCTGAGTTTGGCCCAGCCGGGATTCGAACCTGCGTTAGCAGGCTCTGCACAGATATCAAAGTGAGCGCTCTACTCGCTGTGCCACTTGATGATATACTGTCTGCCCCCCTTGATTTTTACACCGGTAAAAAAAATAGATTAAGGATGGCAATGAATATGCCCCTGCCTCCCTCTCCACCAGAGCCTAATGATTCTCTTATTTATTTTTATTTTATTTATTTGCATTTCTCTATTAGATGCTGAGGCAATGGCACATTCCTCGATGCCATCAATGGGTGATAATGTGCAGGTTTTGCAGGAGGAAGCTTCCAGCTGTAGTATTTTTGGAACTTTACCCAAGAAGGACACTTCCGTTGTACTGGAGATGTCCTTTCTGGATACTCAAGACTTTCTCGGCAGATGCAGATCTGCAGGATCTGTTGCAACATCTACAGGATACACCAAGCTTTCCTCCTTCCAAGCAACTCGGGCAGACTTCAGAAATTGGCAGGGGGGGGGCTGCTCTCCTCTATACTACAAGAACTAAAAGTACACTCTACAGGGTTTATGGAATTAAGAATACCCATGGAGAGACAGATCTCCCAAGCCAAAACCTGTATAGAAGTAATTCATCTTCTACCCACAAAAAAATGTGACCAGAATGCTAGCTCTCGGACTATCAGTACCTAAGGAATTGGATGGAAGACTAGTACCCCTTTCTAATCCATTGATTATCCCCACCGTAAAATCAATTGTCCAAGAACCCCTTGCTCTAAATAAAAACTTGACAAAGAAAAAGGGGGTTATGATCAAAAAACCAAAAATAACCAATAAAATAAGAAAAATATGAAGGTTGGTATTTGTTAATCAAAGGAATAAATTACCTAAATATTTTATTAGAGAGGAAAAGGCTCTGTCTGATGCAGAGGTAGAAATAATAGAGCCATCTGCTGTGATTAGCAATTCCGAGGGGGCGCATATAGCCTACCTTCTAACTCTCTATCGGAAAAAGAGGACTCATAAAACGTCTCCGGCTAAAACGACTATGGTCCCAAAAGGTAAACAACTACAAAGGGGCAAATTAGCCCCACGTGTGGAACAGAAAGAAAGTTATGGCCTTTTTTCGAAGCCAATTATATCCAATCCGGGGATAGTGCCGGTCATACTGAGCACCGTCAATAAGCGTGCCCCACATAAAAACTAACAAATTGGCGCCCACAAATTCACATTCAAGCCAACTACCGGCGGGCGGCATGTTAAAGACAGCTGACTCTTCGGGGGATAAAGCAATTGAAAGCAAACTATCGACTGGGCTGCAAGATAAAACTCTATTGAGTAATAATGATGTGGTCCTTCTGATCAGCACAGCAGTGGAAGAGGCTCTGAAGGGCAGATTTCCCTTGGAGGATTAATGTCTAAATCGAGATTACAATGACTCTGTCTCAGTAGCGCCTAAAGAACAACAGGTAAGGGTAGGCATAAGGAACAAGTTACTTACCTGTAACTGTTGTTCTCCAGCATGGGTCTGGCATGGATTCACATGCTCATGAATATTCCCCGTCGTCAGGCTGGGAATCCTCGGTAAAGAAAAAAACCAGTATCAGTTTCGTTTCCGATCTGTCTTTCGTAGTAATAACCAATCACTGGTCTCTGCGTCATACTGACCACAGCCAATGACTGCCCTCTACCTAAGCACCGCCTCTGGCAGCCATCTTCAGATTTGGAAGCACGTGAAGTGGCAGTATGACCAAGTGAAGAGCCGCAGAGGGGTAGGCGGGAGGGTTCGCATGTGAATCCATGCCAGACCCATGCTGGAGAACAACAGTTACAGGTAAGTAACTTGTTCCTTCTCCAGCATGGGGTCTGGCATGGATTCACATGCTCATGAATAAAGAATACATAGCAGTACACACATGCACAACCACGGGAGGTGGCAAAGGCTCAACATTAAGCATCACATCAACTCAACATTAAGCATCTTACCTCCTCACCAGGCTCACCTCAGGCGAACAGGTTGCGCAGCACTGCTTGGCCGACCCTGGACTCCTCCCTGGAATCCCGGTCGACGCAGTAGAATTTCGTGAAGGTGTGCGTCGACCTCCACGTAGCAGCCCTGCATATGTCCAGCAGGGGCACACCAGATAGGAACGCCGTGGTAGCTGCGATCGCTCTGGTGGAATGGGCTCTCGGACGGCCAGGCAGCGGTCGGTTTGCCAACCGGTGACAGCACATGATACAGCCGGAGAGCCATCTGGAGATGGAAGCCTTCGAGAGAGCCTTCCCCTGATTGACAGGTCCAAAGTTCACAAAGAGTTGTGACGTCTTCCGAAAACCCTTCGTGCGGTCCACGTAGAACTTCAGCGCTCTAGCTACATCCAGCGAGTGCAAAGTCCTCTCAGCCGGCGACGAAGGCGACGGGAAGAACACAGGTAACACCAAGGGTTCGTTGAGATGGAAGTCCGACGGTACCTTGGGCATGAAGGAGGGGTGCGTCCTGAGCACTACCCTCGTGTCGTGGAAAGTCAAGTACGGGGCCTTGCAGGAAAGGGCCTGGATCTCTCCCACTCGTCGTGCGGAGGTGATGGCCACAAGAAAAGCTGTTTTCCACGATAGAAACTTCAACGGGGCCGAGTGCAGAGGCTCGAACGGAGGTCCCATGAGCTTGGTCAGCACCACGTTGAGCTCCCACGCCGGGGCCGGAGCCTTCACCGGCGGGAACGATCTGAACAGTCCCTTCATGAACTCTTTCACCAGACGATGAGACCACAAGGACGTCCGGCCCGTGGTTCTGGTGTATCGGGAGATCGCAGCAAGATGAATCTTGATGGACGCATGTGCCAGACCAGCTTTGGCCAGCGTCAGCAGGTACGGCAGTACTTGGGGAGCCGTAATCCGTAGAGGGTTAATCTTCTGTGCATGGCACCAGACAGAGAACCTCTTCCATTTGTGTCCGTAGCATTTAAGAGTCGAGGACGCCCTGGCCTTTGCAAGAACCTCTCTGCAATCGGCCGGTATGTCGTATCCTCCAAACTCTAGTGCTGCAGGAGCCAGGCCTGCAAGTTCAGCGACTTCGGGTCGTGGTGGAGGATGGCGCCTCCTTCCCTGGAGAGTAGATCCGCGTCCGCCGGCAGCTTGATCGGCGGGGACGCTGACAAGTCCAGAAGGTCCGGGAACCATATCTGCCTCGGCCACGCAGGTGCGACGAGGATCATCCTGCACCGTGACCTCTTGAGCTGGTTGACGAGCCGGATTAGCAGAGGCAAGGGAGGGAACGCGTAGAGGAACAGGCCCTCCCAGGGGAACGAGAAAGCATCGCCCATGCTCCTCGTCTGGGGAAACCTGCTGGCGAACCTCCGGCACTTGGTGTTCGTCGCCGTCGCGAACAGGTCGATCTGGGGTGTGCCCCACCGTCGGAAGAGGCGATCCACCAGATCCTGCCGTAGTTCCCACTCGTGGCACGAGCGCAGCTCCCTGCTGAGTGAGTCGGCGATGGTGTTTTTTATCCCTGCCAGATGAAACGGCACCAGAAAAATCCCTTGGGCGACGGCCCAATGCCACAGGTCCTGCGCCTCCTTGGACAGCGCTGGGGACCTGGTTCCGCCCTGTTTCCTGATGTAAAACATGGTGGTGGTGTTGTCGGTGAAGATCCTCACCACCTTGCCCTTGAGGGACGGAAGGAAGGACCTGAGGGCCCAAAACACTGCACGGAGCTCCAGGACTTTGATATGTAGGGACTTCTCCGTCGGGAGCCAGAGTCCCCTTGCGTGCAGATTTTCGGTGTGCGCTCCTCACCCTTCCAGGGAGGCATCCGTGGTCACAGTCTCCTGGTGGGCTGGGGTCTGGAAGTCCATGCCCGCCGTCAGATGCGCGCGGGTGCCCCACCACCGTATCGCTCGTCGGAAACTCTCGTCGAGCTTGATCCTTTCCTCGAAGCTGCCCGTCGTCTGGATCCAGCGCGCATCCAGGAATTCTTCCAACGGGCGCATCCGGAGCCTGCACATGGGAATGAGGTAGATGCAGGAAGACATCATCCCGAGGAGGGACTTGATGGACCTCACTTTGGCCGCGTCGGCCACCAACATCCGTTGCACCTTGCCCAAGATGGTCCTGGTCCTCTCCTCCGACGGGGAGGCCAGAAGGGACACTGTGTCGAGCCTCGCTCCCAGAAACAGTGCGACTTGCGCTGGCACCAGGTGGGATTTGGCGTAGTTCACGGAGAATCCCAGGTCCGTGAGGAGTTGGACGGTCCTTGCCGTGTGGACCACGGCGAGCTCCCTCGTCTTGGCGCGGATGAGCCAGTCGTCCAGGTAGGGGTAGACGTGGATCCCCTCGCGGCGCAGCTGCGCCGCCACCGGTGCAAGGCACTTGGTGAATACCCTGGGTGCCGACCGTAGTCCGAAGGGAAGGGCTTTGAACTGGTAATGACGCCCTTGGACCACGAATCTGAGGAATTTGCGGTGCCCCTTTAGGATGGGAATGTGGAAGTAGGCATCCTCCAAATCCAACGACGATAGGAAGTCTCCTTCCTCCAGCTGACCCAGGACGTGCTGGAGGGTGACCATCCGGAACTTCTGCGCCTTGATGAACTTGTTCAGACGTCGCAGGTCCAGGATGGGGCGCCATCCTCCCGTCTTCTTCTTCACGAGGAAGTATCTCGAGTAGACTCCGGAGCCCCGAAGCCTCTTTGGGACGAGTTCGATGGCGCCCTTTCTGAGCATCGCCTTTACCTCCAGGAGAAGTTGAGGGACGTGAAGTTCTTTCCTGGCCACGGGGGGGACGCGCGGGCACCTTCTTTGAAACTCGAGCGCGTGGCCCCGGGCCAGGGCGTCCAGCACCCAACGGTCGGTGGAGATGGACTCCCACAGGCTGACGAAGCCCGCCAGCCGGCCTCCCACCGGGGTGCTTCGGTGGGGGCCCGACCCCAAGGCCGGTTCAATCCTGCTTGGAAGCGGCCTTGCCGCCTTGACCTCCTTGGCGACGACGGCGGGGTCCGCTAGACTTGCCTCGTCCTCTGTAGGCCTCTTGCGACGACGAGCGGGCCGCTTGACGGTAGGAAGCGAAACCGCCGCCGGAACCTCTGGAGGCGCCCTTGCCTCCGCCGCTCCGAAAGGGCGTCCGTCGTTGCAGGACTCCAAGGGCCCGGGCCGTCTCAGTATCCGCCTTGATGGCCTGAAGGGAATCGTCCACTGTCTTACCAAACAGGTTGTTCCCGTCGAAGGGCATGTCCAGGACTCTGGTCTGGACGTCCTGCCGGAAGTCCGTAGCTTTGAGCCATCCACGACGTCGAAGGCAAACACCGTTGCCCAGCTGGCGGAATCCAGTGTCGGCGATGTCCGTCGCCACGGTGATGGCGTGGTCCGAGGCCACCTCACCTTCCTGCAGGATCTCAAGGGCCTCCGCCCTCTTGTCGTCCGGCAGAAAATCCAGCAGGGGAGCCATCTTGTACCAGAGCTCCCTGTCGTAGCGGGCCACGATAGCCAAGGCGTTGGCCGCTTTAATCGTCGTCGCTGCCGACGAGATGACTCTACGCCCCATAGTATCCAATTTCTTTCCCTCGCCGTCCGGCGGGGAAGTCGATGTGGAGGCCGCACCCCCCCCCGCTTTCTTCCTGGCTGCCGCGGAGACGACGGAGTCCGGGGTAGGCTGCGCCCGGAGGCATAGGGGGGCCGTGTCCGGGACCCGGTACTTTTTCTCGTACCGGTCTCTTCTAGCTGGCGCCGTGGAAGGGTTCTTGAGGAGGGAAAGGCCCTCATCCCAAATGTCGTCCAACAGAGGCACTGCGAGGACCGTCTTCCTCTTGGCCTCGCGCCGCTGATAAAGGAAGCCTTCCTTTTTCTTCTCCTCAGGGCAGAGTTGGAAAAGCTCGGAAGCCCTGGAGATCATGGAGTGGAAAGATCCGATCTCGTCGGGCGGAGAGGCCCTGGTGGGAGGCGACGACGGAAAATCCTCGTCGTATGCCTCGTCGTCCGTACCCGTCGCTGCCGTGTCAGTCCCCGTATCATCCCCTCGGGTGGACGGGGAGGAGGGCTGGAAGGGGCGCGACGGTTGAAAAGGAGGTGGTGGATGGATCATTCTTTTCTTGGTAGGGGGAACACCAGAAGGTCCCGGTTCTGGATCCCCCGACGGGAGAGGTTCCTCCGTCGGTAACGGTAGCCTCGTCCTTATCTCGGAGCATAAGGACTGTATGGCCAACAAAATGGCCGCCGAGTTGTCTTGCGGCGCTGGCAGAGGGGAATCCGACGGGCGAGCAGGGGCCCCGTCGGTATCCTCGACGATGTCGTCGTCACCTGCGTCGGGGTCCATTCCGACGGGCTGGCCTTCTTCCACGCCTAGGCCGTGGCTTAAGACCTCGATCAGCTCCTCTTCTGAGGTTGAGGCCGACTCTACGACGACGCCCTGCCCCCCCTTCTTCTTCCCCACGGAGGGTTTCACGGGGGTCCTATCGATGGGCACAAAGGAAGACTCCCTCCGAGGAGGCAGGGAGATTCTGGGCCCTGAGGTCGCCACCACTGGTGCAGCCACCACAGGCTGAGCCAGGGCCGCCGCGACCGTTTCGATAGAGGGCTTGGACGGATGGATCAAGGCCTTCACCACCTTAGGTGCGCTCACCGCCTTATCCTTGAGGGAGGGGGCACTGCCACGCTCCTCCTCTGCCTTAGAGCTCGACCGGGGCCTCTCCAGGAGCTTCGCCGGGTGCTCGACCTTCCTCTTACCCGACCCAGAGCGTTGGCTCGTGGTTGATGGTGCCGGGGAGGGTGCGCCCTGCCTGGCGCCCGTAGAGCCCGACCGTTCGGCGCTCCCGGTGCCAGCGGACTCGCGGTGCTTGGCCTTATGTTGGGCCCCCGTCGCCGGGGCGCCCTCAAAGGTCTTAGAAGACCGCTCGGATTTCTTCTTCTTCTCGCCAGACGGGCTCTTACCCTCCAGCCAGTTGGCGAGACGTTGATGGCGGTCCTTCATGGTCCGTTCCGACATGTTGCCGCAAAACGCACAGTCCTTCTCCACGTGCGTCTTGTCCTCATGAAGGCAGTAAAGGCAGAAAGAGTGTTCGTCCTCCTTGAAGACGTTCTGCAGCTGGCATCCAGGGCAGACCCTGAACAGCTTTCCGGGCGACGAGCTTCCCTTCTCCTGGGCCATCTCCGAGACAGGGCCTGGAAAGCTTCTGGAGTCCTCCGAAGTGTAGCTCGACGAAATCTTCACCCTTGAGGGGCACAGATAAATCCGACACGGGTCCCCGTTGATCGGATGTAGGATCGGTGGAGCTTGAGGCTCTTTTGACCGAAAGAATCGAAGTTTTTTGTAAAAAGCGCGAAAAAATAGCACTAACGCTCGAGAGCAATAGCACGAGGATCCCAACACATGAACGTGCGGTAAAAATCTGAAGATGGCTGCCAGAGGCGGTGCTTAGGTAGAGGGCAGTCATTGGCTGTGGTCAGTATGACGCAGAGACCAGTGATTGGTTATTACTACGAAAGACAGATCAGAAACGAAACTGATACTGGTTTTTTTCTTTACCGAGGATTCCCAGCCTGACGACGGGGAATATTCATGAGCATGTGAATCCATGCCAGACCCCATGCTGGAGAACGCATGTGAATCCATGCCAGACCCATACTGGAGAACAACAGTTACAGGTAAGTAACTTGTTCCTTCTCCAGCATGGGGTCTGGCATGGATTCACATGCTCATGAATATAAGAATACATAGCAGTGCACACATGCACAACCACGGGAGGTGGCAAAAGGCTCAACATTAAGCAATACAAAAAACTCAACATTAAGCATCTCTTACCTCCTCACCAGGCTCACCTTAAGCCAACAGGTTGCGTAGAACTGCTTAGCCGACCCTGGACTCCTCCCTGGAATCCCGATCGACGCAGTAGAATCTCGTGAAGGTGTGCGTCAACCTCCACGTAGTGGCCCTCCAGATGTCCAGCAGGGGCGCACCAGATAGGAACGCCGTAGTAGCAGCGATCGCTCTGGTCGAATGGGCTCTCGGATGGCCTGGCAGCGGTCGGTTAGCCAACCGGTGGCAGTGCATGATGCAGCCGGAGAGCCATCTGGAAATAGAAGACTGAGAGAACCTTCCCTTGATTCACAGGTCCAAAGTTCACGAATAGCTGTGATGTCCTCCAAAAACTCTTCGTGCGGTCCACGTAGAACTTCAGCGTTCTAGCCACATCCAGCGAGTGCAAAGTCCTCTCGGCCGGCGACGAAGGGGACGGTTAGAAAACAGGTAACACCACGGGCTCGTTAAGATGGAAGTCCAACGGCACCTTGGGCATAAAGGAGGGGTGCGTCCTGAGCACCACCCTCGAGGCATGGAAAGTCAAGTACGGTGCTTTGCAAGATAGCGCCTGGATCTCTCCCACTCGTCGTGCGGAGGTAATGGCCACCAGGAATGCAGTCTTCCACGACACAAACTTCATCGGTGCGGAGTGCATCGGCTCGAATGGGGGCCCCATGAGCCTGGTCAGCAGCACGTTAAGTTCCCACGCCGGCGCCTTCACCGGCGGGAACGACCGGAACAGTCCTTTCATAAACTCTTTTACCAGTCGATGGGACCAGAGGGACGTCCATCCTGTGGTTCTGGTATATCTGGAGATAGCCGCCAGATGAATCTTAATGGAGGCATGGGCTAGCCCAGCCTTTGCCAGCGATAGCAGGTACGGCAGCACTTGAGGGGCCGTAATCCGTAGGGGGTTGATCTTCTGTGCCCGGCACCAGATAGAGAACCTCTTCCACTTGTGACCATAGCATTTGAGAGTCGAGGATGCCCTGGTCTTTGCAAGAACCTCTCTGCAGTCGGCCGGTATATCGTACCCTCCAAACTCTGGCGCTGCAGGAGCCAAGCCTGCAGGTTCAGTGACACCGGGTCGTGGTGGAAGATGGCGCCTCCTTCTTTGGAGAGAAGATCCGCGTCCGCCGACAACTTGATGGGAGGGGACGTTGACAAGTCCAGAAGGTCCGGGAACCAGATCTGCCTCGGCCACGCCGGTGCGACGAGGATCATCCTGCACCGGGACCTCTTGAGCTGGTTGATGAGTCGAAGCAGCAACGGCAAAGGAGGGAACGCATACAGGTAGAGGCCGTCCCAGGGGGAACGAGAACGCATCGCCCATGCTTCTTGGCTGGGGAAACCTGCTGGTGAACCTCAGGCACTTCGATTTCGTCGCTGTTGCAAACAGGTCGATTTGGGGTTTGCCCCCATCGTCGGAAGAGTTGATCCACCTGATCCTGGCGCAGCTCCCACTCGTGACATGCGTGCAACTTGTTGGGTGTCCTGACCCACGTTTAAGCTACCCTGCTACAACATTTGGTGCTGTGGGCTTAGAAAATTCAAGATGGCGGAAAACCCACATGTGCGCTGAAATCCAGGAAAGCTGCGCAGTTTGTGCGCCCACCAAAATGGTTGCCTCACTTGCCACCCACCAGTGCGAGAATGAAAGGCCGGGTTGCCATGAGGGAAATGGGTTGCCAAAGGAAAAACAGTAGCGCCGGTTAGCTTCAAAGCGCTTTAAAACCACCATTGGACTACCCGCACAGTAGTCTGAAACCATTGGGAATGGCAATGCTGATTGCCAAATGCAACCTAGAAGTGTGGGGAATTCATTTCTTAAATCCCAAAAATGAGTGCAGTACCAGTACTCACCACTATCCAAAAGCCGGCGTTTTAAAACCACTCTGTGTGTTTTTCTGAAGGCAAGCAAAATGCCTATTTCAAACCTTGCAACATGTGCAAAATATTCACTGAACACCAGCAGACATTTGGCAGAATGGAGTTTTGTGTGCCTACAAAATCTGGGAAATGAAGAGCCCAAAAACAATGCTTATAACAAAAATGCTATGGAGTCAGCAGCTTAAGCCTAACTGCAACTGGATTTAAAACCACCAAAATCGAAAATGTTAAATTAAATGAGTGACCTATGTTTGGTGTCACATGCCTTTGTAACTGTTGAAATGTCATAGTTTTACACTTAGAATCAGCATTCTAGCTGCATGTGTAAAATTACAAGTTATTTTAAAAGCAACAAAAAGTTAGCTGAAGGTCTGGCTTAAGGAACTTGATTTTGCCTAGCAACTACCCATCAGGAGTGAAACTTGAGTCACCACTGTGTTCCCAGGCCAACCTTCCTTTTGCTGCCCAGGCTAAGGATATGCCATCTATCTGATAATTGAATTATCTGTGCTCTGCAAGAGAGTGAACAAAGCCCTCTTCACTCAGGCAAAGGTTTTTATTACCGCAGTCGTAAATTGTAGCTTCCTCTTGGCAGGAGCTGGGAGGAGCACTGCCTGTGAGAAGCAAGCTGGCTTGGCAGAAACTGGAAAGACTGGTTTCTGTACCATGTGACCTGAAAAGACACACCCCTGCAGCAAGGATATGGTTTTATAAAAAGATGAATAACTCATAGAGCGGACATGTGAAAATTTTATAAATGATACCATAATTCTTGTGATTTTTCTGCCCACAGTTTAAGACGTGGTAGGAACCGGTGGTATGTTCAGGGGGGTTTTAGCGGAAAAGTGGATATTACTCTAAATGTGTGCATGTTAAAAATCTGAAACTTCATCAGTTAATGTCCCTACCCCCTGCACACATGTATGTAAAGTTGGGTCCATGTCGGAAATTGAAAAAGCAGTTAAAAAGTGAAATATGTGCCAGTTCTGAATGCAAGCTCCCAGGAAGAGCAGAGTTTGAACAGGGGATACCTCCTGTGATGCATGATGGGTGCATATGATTTTAAAACAATATGTACCTCTGCAAATATGTATTTGTTTCAAATCTAGATTTGTGTGTAAGTTGACAGGAGGAGTGGACTTTCTGCAGGCTGTAAAATGACATCAATCTGACTCACAGTTCAGTTTGCCAATCAAGCGGAGGAATGGAAGTTTGACCAATTAGAAGCTGAGAGAGAGGTAGGGTCAGTGATGCTAGAACACACCCACATTCTAAACACATAAAAGCAGACAGACAGGACAGATAGAGGCCTTCAAAATCCATCTGCCGCTGGAAGCCCTGCCGGAAAAATCCATACTTACCTCCATCAAACTCCAGAAAGCCAAACTAGAGACTTCAATCTATCCAGAGCAGAGAGACCCAAAGAACCGGTGCCTAGCAGAGACCAGACCCCTGTGAGCAGTTCCAGAGGCCAGGCGCTGTGAGCAGAACCCGGAAAGACCAGACCAGACCAGAGTCCAGTTTAAAACCCTGACCAGATCCATGGCGAGGCCCATTTCACTCAAGAATATAGTGTGAGTACATAGCAAACTGTGTAGAACCAAGCTTTTAGTTTAAATTCATCTAATTCAATCTATTTAACCTAAGTAGAACTGCCTCCTAGCTGTCACCTGTCATTCTAGCTGCAAAAATTTGTCACTTGTCTTTTTGAAAAAGTGTGCGTTTAAAATTTACAAAACCAAAAACGACCTTTACTAAATCGCTCATATCTCCGCGACCGTTTGAGCTAGAGACTTGCAATAACTTTTATTTGATAGCTTAGAATCGTAGCTTTGAATCGCACCAAGAACCGCATTCCTAGCCCTTATAGTTTTACCGCAATCGCGGAACACGCATCCGCGAATTTTACCGCGATTTGCAATTTCTTCACATGTAAAAACTGCTGTTGCTGTTTGCTTTCCATTGGCCAGAAATTCGTTTAACCTGCTAACTATCCCTGCATCATTGCTAGGGTGAGCCTGGACTAATATTAACTAGATACCTCTCACCCTGAACCTCTATAAGGGAATTAAAAGCAAATTTAGCATATTTCTCATTCATTGCCAGCACATATCCAAGCATTGCCTGTGTTTTAAAAACTCCTATCTGTTTTCTGTCGTCTAAAGCTTGCTGGATTGAACTGAATTACAGTTGATTGCATTTCTGAGAACTGTGTGTTTTCCTTCCATTTCCTTGCCTTGCATCAAGGGGGGGGAGGGGATTGCCAGAGGAAAGTGATTACATTGTTGGGTTGAAATCACATTGAGTATTTTCTGTATTGCATTCAGTGAATATTGCATCCACCTGAGCTACATAAAGCATCCTCTACCACAGTATACTTTTGTTCCTATTTCCCAGTGTGCTACCTTATCCATTTCATGTTAACTCATTAGTCATTATAAAGAAGTGTGCTAGTGCCAGATTCTCCGTTGTTAATATTTCCCATATCAGATTAAGTGTGATATTCAATTATTAATTTATTATAAAGTGTGATATCTATATTTTAATTTATCAAATAAACCTTTTAAACTTGCAAAACAGAACTACTTCTTGGCTCAGTGGGGTCAGGGGGATTCCAAGAGAGGGGTGTCATACAAGGGTAGTCATCCAGAACGCATGAACTGGACCTAAAGATATATCAATAAGGGTTTTCATTCAGTATTATAGACTAGGTGTTAATTTGGCTGTAGTGCTGAATTGAATCCTCTTACAAAGTGGGGGCTCGAGCCGAGACGTTGGGTTAGATTTACCAGTTGTGCAGCTTAATACAGTGTGCTAACTGACGGGATACATACATCCGGTCGGATCACCACGCTGCATTACGCTGTGAAGCATTCCTCAAAAGGGACACTCCAAGAAAAGTTCTGTTCTGCAAAAATAAATTACTAACTTCTGTAAGTCAGGACAGAGACCAATCTCTAGAATGACGGCCTTAGTAGACATGAAAATAGCCAGAGAGCACTTCTTACATAAGTTATTTGTGAGAGGTGAGTGGACTCACCAGGACCAAACAGTCTGGTTGCAGGCCATCATGCAACAGGTCACGGAAACAGGGTCAGACTTATGGAGAGATCAGGGTCCATTACATGTGGCCCTGAGTGAACTATATATGGCTCCTAAAGCCAAAGAGGAACACAATAAGATTGCCAGGATAGCAGCATACCTGTACCTATATATGGGAGACATGCAGGATAGATGTGCTGAAAGCCAAAATCTGGCAAATAGGCAACAGATGGTGTTAGAGAAGGTCCAATCTGACCTGGCCTCTTCTGAGCAGATGCTGCAGAGGAGCCAGGAGTCAGAAAATGACAGCAGACTGTACATCACTAAAATAAAGGAGGATATGGATGTGCTGCAAAAGGAAAAGTCAGAACAGGATACCAGATTTCTGGCCTTGCAGAAGGAACACCAAGAAGGTTTGGACTCCCTACTGCAAAGCCAGAAAAAGCTGGAGCAACAACTGGACTTCAACAGGGTATGTGCTGAGCAGGTAGTCACCCTGCAAGGCCACCTAGATAGAGTGAAGGCAGAGAGCAACAAACTAATTCTGAAAGACCTGGATACCCAGGCGGAGTTTGATCAGGAGCGCCAGAATGCTGGTGCCTTCCAAAGGCAAAGGGACGACCTGGCGGCACAAATGCAGGCTCTTAGTCAGGAAAGAGACGCCTTAGGCCAGGAAGTCTGCCATTTAAAAAGAAAAATGGAAGAAAATCACCTGGCCCACCAGGGACTGGGTGACCTCCAAAAAGAAAACCAGAACTTGGTAGAGCACACCAGAAGGGTGGAGGATGCTCTAGCAAGAAAGGAGCAGGCCAATAGGGACATTGCCCAGGAGGTAACCCTCCTGCAGCAAAGACTGGCCCAGTTCTCCAGGACCAACCAGGAAGCACAGAGGCAAAATGAGGCCCTCTGTCAACACAATGATAGGCTCCAGCAACAGGTAGCGATGCAGGAGAAACTGATAGAGTCGAGTAAGGCCTTAACAGAGGAACTGAAAGCACAAATGCAGGCTCTTGCATTGCAACAGGGAGCAGGGGCGGATAGAGATGAGGTCCGCTGGGAAAGAGAGACTCCTGACCATAACCGCAGGAGCCCTAACACCAGGGGCCTTCATCTTCCCCAGTCCCTGGACTCTACCACCCCCGTGTCCCCTGGCGCACATGAGCACAGGGCCACAGGGATGGCAGATTACTATCCAGCTAAGAGTATGGGGCTCATAGGCCAGTACCATCCAGGAATGGAGGGGTGGGCATCCGGGTATGGGCACCCAAGTACAATACAGTTCAGTGGGGAACCCCAGGAGAGTAGGCCCATTAAGGGCATCCTGAAAACCTCTGCCCAGTTAGGTCAGTGGAGGGGGTACCCATCAAATCCTGACAGCAAGGAGGAATCTGAAGACTCCTCTGAACTGCGCAGGACACAGGAGACCAGGTCCCCACATTCTGCCAGCCATTCCCAGGCTCGCAGAATCCGGGAAAACCTGGAAGAACAGACGGGAACCTCTGGGAGCAGTGCCTCTGAGTCCGACGAAGAATGGACAAGGGTTACCCGAACCAAAAAGGCCAATAAGGCAAAAAGGGCCTTGCTCAAGGACCCCTTAAAGCAGATTAAGGCGATCAGGAGCGTCATCACGCCTTACCATAAGAACGCTAAGTATTCTGTTTGGGAGCACTTAGAGTTGTTTGAACAAATGATGGAGACTTTCCATTTGAAGGACAGCCAAAGCTGCATTCAATATGTAAAGTGGACCTTCTCCCCGGAATACTCCAGTTTCTTTGCGGGGCTGGAGGACCAAAATCATTTAAGATGGTCCACCTATAAGGCGGCCATCCTGAAACAGTTTTCTGTTCACAGAAATCCTCAAGAGGCTCGCAAGGCAGCCTACAATTTGCAATGTGGGGAGGATCAGGCCCCACAAGAATTTGTGCAGGAGTTAAAGCGGGCTTTTGCACAGACCACAAGAAGGGTGCGCACGGATAGCCGTGAATTTATAAACACGTTTTTCCATGCCTTGCCCAAATATATCATGACCCAGCTCGTGAGGGATTTTCACGAGAAAAGATCTTTAGACTGGGTCATTGAACAGGCTACCCGCATCTATGAGGTGCAGAAGCCCATAGAAAATAAAAGCAATGCCCAGAAAAACCCCAAAGCCAACAGCACCCCTGCTGCTGCCAAGGTGGCAGAGGTAAAGGTCACCCCCGTTTTGGATTTGGAGATGGGGGGGCCTAAAAACCTACCTGCACCTAATAATGCTAGGCCCAGAAGGTCCTCGGGCCAGTCGCAGACAGGGAGCCAGGGAGGCAGCCCCACAAATGGGGTCCCTCGCTCTCCTGACTATGTAAGTCCTCGCTACAAAGGTAATCGACCCATCCTGGGTTATGTGTGGACTCCTCCAGCCCAAGGGGGGGGATCCAGACAAGCACCTAACCCAGGGAACTTCCCTCCAAACTTCCCACAGGAGGGCAGAAATTTACCAAACCCTGGGCAGAACTTTTTCCCCAGATATCCACCCGACTTCCAACCCCAAAATCATCCATCCTTCTTTCCTCAATTCCCTGAGCCCAGACCACTGAATCCGGGAGAGGGGAGGCCAAGGGTGGAGGGGTACCAAAATCTTCCCAACCAGGGGTACTACCAGAGGAGGGACAGCTACCCTTCCCGGGATCAGCCCAGGGGAGAAAACAGGGCCCCGTATCAGCCTGAGCGGGTTTCCCAGTTAGAGCGCCAGGTTCAAAACATGGCGCGGGATATGGGTCATATACTGAGGGCACAGCAGAACCCTCAGATCAGCATGCCGGCGCAGAACGCACCCAACTCTGGACCTGGTGCTCCAGAACAATGACGGGGGCAGCACCCCGATAAATCACCGGTTCCCAGGGAGGAGGCACAAAGGGAAGGGGGGTGTAAAGCCTTGGAGGAAGCTTCCTTCCTCACTTGTAAACAGCCCCTGGAAACCCAGGAACCGGAAACAAAATCTCTTGCCCCTGAAAGTCTGCCTCCTAAGGAGCAGAGGGGGGGTAGGAGAAACAAAAGACCCAAACAGACTCAGTTTGAGGAGGAGGTACAGATCTTCCAATTTGAGGGAGAGGGATCCTCAGAGGATCCTGGGAAAAGGATCTTCTCCTTCAGAGAGGGGGGAACTCCTCCCAAAGAAAAATGGGTCCCTAGGGATGCAAATCCAGACTGGGGAGATGTGGAGACTGAGCTACCGCCGCCCACCATCTCATCCCAGAACCAACCGCAAGAAAATCCCCTGGTTCAAACCCATCCTGGGGACTGCCTCCAAAAAGGGGGGGGCGGCCCAGAACCGGAACCAGGGGAACCCACAATGGCTCTGATCTCCAGTTGCCAACTTTTTCTTTCAGATTCCCAAGACTCTCCACAGAATTCTGCCCAAATCTCTTCGCTATCGATGTCCAAAACCAGAAAGTTAGCCCACCAGTTGTCCAAAAATGTACATTATCTGTGCCCCCTTGAGGAGAAGGAGGGAAGATATTATGCCCCGGTACAAGTACAGGGGCAGGGTACAATCTCGGCACTGGTGGACACTGGATCTCAAGCTACCCTTCTGTCCAGAAGGGCCTTCGATGAACTGAATGCAGGAAGGGGAGAGAATTACCAAATTCCTCTCACCTCTCTTCCTGGACAACTGCAGAACTTTGACGGGAAGGAAATTCCCGTCGAGGGGACGGCAGACTTGGACATTAAGATCGGGCGACATAAGTTGAAACACCCGGTCATAGTTGTGACCCCAGAGGGCACCCCTTGTTTACTAGGGAACGACCTCCTGAGAAGGTTGTCACCCCTAATAGATTGCGTAAACAAGGTCCTCTGGACTCAGACTAGCCGACCCATAAAATTAAAACAGAGTGTCAACCATGTTAGTTTAAACGGCACATGCCACATGGTTGAACAAAAATCTGACCAAGTAGAATTTCACTTCCAGAACAACCAAATTCCAGACGTGACGGTAATAGCAGTAGGACAACAGACTGGTGATGGGGGGTCCTCTCTATTTCTGAAAATCAACCTTCCTTCCAGTCTAAAGTGGTATTCCACGCTGGAAGGAAACACTCTGAAATTCTATACTAATCCACAATCAGAAACCCCCACTCCTATAGTCCAGAAAGATGTGAAATCAGCTCAAAGCCTGGCTGATATTCAGCAAATTGGAGAGCAGTTGTTCATCCCTGTTCAGTTAAATGATGGGAAGGACTCTGTTCTCGCTCGAGTGTGTGTGAACAACGGTAAGAGCTTCATCAGCGAAGCCATGTTCCGCCAACTCCCAAAAGATCCAGCCATTCCCACCTTCAAACTGATAGACAAATGGGAAATGGACCTGGAAGCACCTGACTCCAAACATCTCCTGCCAAGCAGGTGTATGCTCAAAATCTCCATTGGCAACAAGAGCATAGTCCATAATTGTTGGGTCGTGCGAGACGTCACTGCCGCCTTTTACTTAGGCAGTGACATTCTCAATCGCTTTGCCATTAGTTTGGACCTAATAAACTTCAAAGCTTGGTCCCGATTAGCGGATAATCCCATGGGCTTTGATGATCCTGAAAAAGCATTTAGGTCAGCTCAATTGCTACCTTATGCAGTTGAAATTCAGATTAAAGAGGAAGTCACCATCCCAGAAAGGACCCGACAATTCTCCCTGGAAGTGAAAGTTAAAAGGGGACAAGAGTTGAAAAACCCTGATGCTTACATACATCTAAATGCTTCTCTCCAACAGCAAGGGTTGGGGGTAAACCCGACTCCATTAGTCAACATAGAACATGACCCCATTCTAATAGAGGTGGATAACAGCGACTTAAAGAGTATTACTCTAGCCGCAGGCACCATTATTGGAATGGCGGTTGATGACCGACATTTCTCCATTGATCTTGTAAATGAACTGTTAGGACCCATCCCCAAGGACTGTTTTGACAGTGACAGTGATGACAACGCGACACCAGACAGGATTTTTACCCGGCATGGGGGGAACTTCCTGGTGTACACTTCCTGCCCCTATGGTAAGGAAGATGTGACCTGTGACTTCAGGAGGGATGAGGTGATTTTCCAGGTCCATGAGGGCTGCCTTTCCCACCTGAAGCCTCCGGTCCAAATCAGCACTCTGACCAGGGACTTCTCCACCCAGCTGGAGGAGGCCGCGGAGATAGCCAAACCAGAAGTCTTTCCAGGCTTCAGGCAGATGGTGGAAGAGAGAGTCAACCTAGCTGATGCCTGTGTGACTCTAGAACAAAAGCAAAAGTTGAAACAAGTTTTCTTGGATTTCCAAGATCTCTTTGCGGTAGACTCATATGACTGTGGTCGCACTGACATCCACACAACAACAATCCCCACGGACCCTGGCATGACTCCTGTGTTTGTGAAGCAATATCGCTTGCCTCTCGCATCAATGGAGTCCCTTACCGAAATAATTAAGAACCTTGAGTCCCGGGGAATAATCCGTCCAGTCCACAGCACCTTCAATAATCCGGTGCTGGGAATATTGAAGCCAAACGGCCAGTGGAGACTCTGCGCCGACCTTAGGGAGCTCAACAAACGGGTCCATACTTCCCGATGGCCTCTGCCCTACATTGACCAAGGGCTGGCCCAGATCCAAGGGTCACAGGTATTCACTGCAATAGACCTGACCAATGGATACTGGACCGTGCCTGTCAGCAGGGAGGACCAATACAAACTGGCTTTTACCTTTGGGGGCCAGCAGTACACATGGACCCGGACTCCCTTCGGATACCTTAACTCCGGTAATGAGTTCAATATTTTCCTACATAAGGCCATGCCCGACCTGGGTACGAGGGGTAACCTGGCTTATGTAGATGATGTCCTCATCAAAAGTTCATCTGTGGAGGAACACATAGCAGAGATCCGTTATGTTCTGACACAGTTGAGGGCCGCCGGAGCAAAACTTTCCTTTCAGAAAGCACAGTGGTGTAGAACCCGTGTTAATTTCTTGGGGCATGAGATTACTCCTCAGGGTCTCTGTCCCCAGGAAAAGAAAGTGGAAGCACTTCAGAAACTGAAAGACCCCACAACTCTGCGGGAACTAAGGAGCCTCCTTGGACTGACTAATTACAGCAGAAAGTTCATTGAGGGCTACGCAGAGATCACCAGACCCCTGATTCATCTCCTGAAGGGGGGGGTCAAGTGGGAATGGGGTCCAGAACAAGCCGAGGCAGTAAGACAACTCAAAAGAAGCCTCTCACAAGCGCCTTGCCTAGCTTACCCTGTCAGAAACAAGGAGTTCTTCCTGGAGACGGGGTTCTCTAATACGTGCTTGACGGCAGTATTATACCAAAAGCATGACAAGGTCAATAAAGTAATCTCCTATGCGAGCAAAACTTTATCCTCTGTGGAGGAAAAATTCAACGATTGTGAGAAGGCACTCCTGGCAACGGTGTGGGCATTGAAGAATTACCGCCCGTTTATCCAGGGGGAACACATCATAGTGGAGACTCCACACCAGCCTCTGCAATATCTCCAAAGTGACAGAATCCGGGCCGGAAATGTGAGTAATTCCCGAATTACTTCCTGGATTCTGTCAATGCAAGGCTTTCCTGTGGAGGTCAGATATGGCCAAAACAAGAAGAGTCCCCTCGCGCAAGGTCTGGCTGACTTGCATGATTGTGCCAGAGAAAACTGTCTCGAGGACGAAAGTCTAAAAATAAAGGACAACATGGAGGCATACCTTAATTCCCCCCACAAAGTCTTTGAAGAAGACAAGTGTGAGGGAATGCCCACTGTGTATGTGGATGGATGCTCTTACCATGTCGACAACAACGGGGAGAAAGAACTGGTGGCCGGCGTAGGGAATGCATGGGTGAATGAGTCCCCAGAACCCTCCGCTGGATACAAAATTGGTCCCCGAAGTAGTCAGGTGGCAGAATTGATGGCTGTGCATCATGCCATCCTCACTGCTGTCCAGCATCAACTCCACGAACTGGTCATAATCACAGATTCGGATTATGTACGGAACGGGTTTGTGGAGCACCTGGTTAATTGGAAAACCAGAGGCATGTTATGTGCTAACAACAAACCCTTGAAACATGGGAAGTTGATCCAAAACATTGATGATCTGGTCACATCGAATGGGATGACCATCTATTGGAAAAAGATCAAGGGTCATTCCAAAGTAGAGGGACCAGACAAAACTGGAAATGACTTAGCTGATCAGCTGGCCAAAACCGGGGCCATCCAAGGGGATCTAATTGAGATTGAGTCCCTGTTGGGGGAAATCCAGGTCACTGCCATCACTAGGTCCCAGACAAATGCTCACAACGACCTCTCAATTGCACAATGGAGTAAGGAGACCCCTGATGCTGATTTGATTACTGCTCAGAAGGGGGATCCAATAATTGGTCAATTTTACCAGCACCTTGAGGACCCTGAGAACTTTCCCCTGACGGATACCGATTACATTGGGAAAGAGGACCTAAGAGTGTTGATGAAATGTCCAAAAATGTTCCGGATCCAAGACGGTTTGTTGGTAAGGAAATCCAAAGCTGGCCACGACCAGTGGGTGGTTCCTACCTCATTCCGAAGCCTGATGTTAAGTCACGCCCATGATGCGGCCACTGCCGGTCACAGGGGGTTTCACACAACATTGGAAATCTTAAGAGAGGTTGCATACTGGCCACACATGGGCCAGGACCTCAACCAATATTTGAAGGGTTGTCTTGTGTGTGCACAATTTCAGCCATCATCCCTCACGCACCGGGCGCCTTTACAAAAGAGGGGAATGACACTGCCATGGTCAGATTTACAAATCGACTTTGTAGGCCCTGTGATTCGCTCGGCTAGGGGGAATAAGTACATGTTGACCGTGACATGCTTGTTTACCAAGTGGGTGGAATGTCTCCCAGCCCCAAATTGCAAGGCAGAAACTGCAGCGGCCTTGATGATTAACCACATCTTTTCCCGTTTTGGTCTACCTCAAAGGATTGAGTCAGACAGAGGTAGCCACTTCACCAGTGAAGTAATGACAAAGATGTGGGAGATACTGGGGGTCAAGAGAAAGCTGCATATTGCTTATAGACCAGCTTCTTCTGGGGCAGTAGAGAGATATAACCGGACAATTGTGAGCATATTAAAGAAGTTTGTGGCAGATTCTGGGCCAAGTTGGGATATCCGATTACCTCTGGTCCTAATGGCTATCAGATCTACCCCTTCATCTGCAACCAAAATGTCACCATTTGAGTTGATGACTGGGCGCAAGATGGTGCTTCCTCAGCATTTGCTCTATAGGACCCAAGAGCAGACACTGATAAATGCCTCCACTACTCATGAGTATGTAGAGAATTTAAGGAAACACCTTCAACATGCTTTTGCTTATGCTCAGCGGAATCTAGAAAGATCGGCTGATAGCATGAAGACCCATTATGACCTGAAAACTTCCAGGAAGGAATATCAGGTGGGAGACCGGGTCTATCTATACAACTTCCAAAGGAACCAGGCCAAGCAGCGCAAATTTTTGCCTACATGGAAGGGACCCTTTGAGATCGTCGATAAGATCTCCCCTGTGGCCTACAAGATCCGCATCCCCAAAGGCGGTTCGGCAGAGGGGGAAGACAAGTGGGTCCACATAAACCAGTTGAAATGTTGCCATCCCAGGCACACTCTGCAACAACTGGAGGAATCCTCTGGAATCCTAGCAGGCACTGTCTCAGACTAATTCAGTTCCAACCATAAAACATACCACATCTAGTCTCTAAAATATTGTGATTTGCATGAAACTGTCTTAGTTATACTGTTTTTTTTTTCTCAAAATAAGAATGTAATGTTTCGTTATGATAAAATGCATATGCTGCCCCACTACCTCAACAGTGGTGGAAAAACGTCTATGAGTAGATATTGCCGCTTTTGCTTTATCATCCTAGGAGAGATGAAACCATGAAGGATGACCAAGAAGAACGATCCGGAGACCGGGAGCAGAGACGCAACGGGCCCGGGGTACCGCCCAATCTTCCCATCAGGACCGGCGAGGAGAACCGATCGATCAGTACCGGATGGAGAAGAAAACGCTGAACTGTGTCATCTACAGAAGAGGAAGAAGATTATGCGGACAGACCGGTGCATGGGTCAAAACCCTTGTGCACGCGACTCCCCATCGACTCAAATTCAAAGTGCAGTCGCGTGGGGGGGACTTGTTGGGTGTCCTGACCCACGTTTAAGCTACCCTGCTACAACATTTGGTGCTGTGGGCTTAGAAAATTCAAGATGGCGGAAAACCCACATGTGCGCTGAAATCCAGGAAAGCTGCGCAGTTTGTGCGCCCACCAAAATGGTTGCCTCACTTGCCACCCACCAGTGCGAGAATGAAAGGCCGGGTTGCCATGAGGGAAATGGGTTGCCAAAGGAAAAACAGTAGCGCCGGTTAGCTTCAAAGCGCTTTAAAACCACCATTGGACTACCCGCACAGTAGTCTGAAACCATTGGGAATGGCAATGCTGATTGCCAAATGCAACCTAGAAGTGTGGGGAATTCATTTCTTAAATCCCAAAAATGAGTGCAGTACCAGTACTCACCACTATCCAAAAGCCGGCGTTTTAAAACCACTCTGTGTGTTTTTCTGAAGGCAAGCAAAATGCCTATTTCAAACCTTGCAACATGTGCAAAATATTCACTGAACACCAGCAGACATTTGGCAGAATGGAGTTTTGTGTGCCTACAAAATCTGGGAAATGAAGAGCCCAAAAACAATGCTTATAACAAAAATGCTATGGAGTCAGCAGCTTAAGCCTAACTGCAACTGGATTTAAAACCACCAAAATCGAAAATGTTAAATTAAATGAGTGACCTATGTTTGGTGTCACATGCCTTTGTAACTGTTGAAATGTCATAGTTTTACACTTAGAATCAGCATTCTAGCTGCATGTGTAAAATTACAAGTTATTTTAAAAGCAACAAAAAGTTAGCTGAAGGTCTGGCTTAAGGAACTTGATTTTGCCTAGCAACTACCCATCAGGAGTGAAACTTGAGTCACCACTGTGTTCCCAGGCCAACCTTCCTTTTGCTGCCCAGGCTAAGGATATGCCATCTATCTGATAATTGAATTATCTGTGCTCTGCAAGAGAGTGAACAAAGCCCTCTTCACTCAGGCAAAGGTTTTTATTACCGCAGTCGTAAATTGTAGCTTCCTCTTGGCAGGAGCTGGGAGGAGCACTGCCTGTGAGAAGCAAGCTGGCTTGGCAGAAACTGGAAAGACTGGTTTCTGTACCATGTGACCTGAAAAGACACACCCCTGCAGCAAGGATATGGTTTTATAAAAAGATGAATAACTCATAGAGCGGACATGTGAAAATTTTATAAATGATACCATAATTCTTGTGATTTTTCTGCCCACAGTTTAAGACGTGGTAGGAACCGGTGGTATGTTCAGGGGGGTTTTAGCGGAAAAGTGGATATTACTCTAAATGTGTGCATGTTAAAAATCTGAAACTTCATCAGTTAATGTCCCTACCCCCTGCACACATGTATGTAAAGTTGGGTCCATGTCGGAAATTGAAAAAGCAGTTAAAAAGTGAAATATGTGCCAGTTCTGAATGCAAGCTCCCAGGAAGAGCAGAGTTTGAACAGGGGATACCTCCTGTGATGCATGATGGGTGCATATGATTTTAAAACAATATGTACCTCTGCAAATATGTATTTGTTTCAAATCTAGATTTGTGTGTAAGTTGACAGGAGGAGTGGACTTTCTGCAGGCTGTAAAATGACATCAATCTGACTCACAGTTCAGTTTGCCAATCAAGCGGAGGAATGGAAGTTTGACCAATTAGAAGCTGAGAGAGAGGTAGGGTCAGTGATGCTAGAACACACCCACATTCTAAACACATAAAAGCAGACAGACAGGACAGATAGAGGCCTTCAAAATCCATCTGCCGCTGGAAGCCCTGCCGGAAAAATCCATACTTACCTCCATCAAACTCCAGAAAGCCAAACTAGAGACTTCAATCTATCCAGAGCAGAGAGACCCAAAGAACCGGTGCCTAGCAGAGACCAGACCCCTGTGAGCAGTTCCAGAGGCCAGGCGCTGTGAGCAGAACCCGGAAAGACCAGACCAGACCAGAGTCCAGTTTAAAACCCTGACCAGATCCATGGCGAGGCCCATTTCACTCAAGAATATAGTGTGAGTACATAGCAAACTGTGTAGAACCAAGCTTTTAGTTTAAATTCATCTAATTCAATCTATTTAACCTAAGTAGAACTGCCTCCTAGCTGTCACCTGTCATTCTAGCTGCAAAAATTTGTCACTTGTCTTTTTGAAAAAGTGTGCGTTTAAAATTTACAAAACCAAAAACGACCTTTACTAAATCGCTCATATCTCCGCGACCGTTTGAGCTAGAGACTTGCAATAACTTTTATTTGATAGCTTAGAATCGTAGCTTTGAATCGCACCAAGAACCGCATTCCTAGCCCTTATAGTTTTACCGCAATCGCGGAACACGCATCCGCGAATTTTACCGCGATTTGCAATTTCTTCACATGTAAAAACTGCTGTTGCTGTTTGCTTTCCATTGGCCAGAAATTCGTTTAACCTGCTAACTATCCCTGCATCATTGCTAGGGTGAGCCTGGACTAATATTAACTAGATACCTCTCACCCTGAACCTCTATAAGGGAATTAAAAGCAAATTTAGCATATTTCTCATTCATTGCCAGCACATATCCAAGCATTGCCTGTGTTTTAAAAACTCCTATCTGTTTTCTGTCGTCTAAAGCTTGCTGGATTGAACTGAATTACAGTTGATTGCATTTCTGAGAACTGTGTGTTTTCCTTCCATTTCCTTGCCTTGCATCAAGGGGGGGGAGGGGATTGCCAGAGGAAAGTGATTACATTGTTGGGTTGAAATCACATTGAGTATTTTCTGTATTGCATTCAGTGAATATTGCATCCACCTGAGCTACATAAAGCATCCTCTACCACAGTATACTTTTGTTCCTATTTCCCAGTGTGCTACCTTATCCATTTCATGTTAACTCATTAGTCATTATAAAGAAGTGTGCTAGTGCCAGATTCTCCGTTGTTAATATTTCCCATATCAGATTAAGTGTGATATTCAATTATTAATTTATTATAAAGTGTGATATCTATATTTTAATTTATCAAATAAACCTTTTAAACTTGCAAAACAGAACTACTTCTTGGCTCAGTGGGGTCAGGGGGATTCCAAGAGAGGGGTGTCATACAAGGGTAGTCATCCAGAACGCATGAACTGGACCTAAAGATATATCAATAAGGGTTTTCATTCAGTATTATAGACTAGGTGTTAATTTGGCTGTAGTGCTGAATTGAATCCTCTTACAAGCTCCCTGCTGAGCGAGTCGGCGATGGCGTTTCTTTCTCCTGCCAGGTGGAAGGGAACCAGGAACATCCCCTGGGCGACCGCCCAGTGCCACAGATCCTGTGCCTCCTTGGATAGGGCTGGGGATCTGGTGCCTCCCTGCTTCCGTATGTAAAACATTGTCGTGGTGTTGTCTGTGAAGATCCGCACCACCTTGCCCTTGAGCGACGGGAGGAACGATTTGAGAGCCCAGAACACGGCTCGTAGTTCCAGGATGTTGATGTGCAGGAGCTTCTCCTCGGGGAGCCAGAGGCCTCTTGCGTTGAGATCTCTGGTGTGGGCGCCCCAACCTTCCAGGGAGGCGTCCGTCGTCACCGTCTCCTGGTACGCCGGCGTCTGAAAGTCCTTGCCCGCCGTGAGGTGCACTCGAACGCCCCACCACTGAATCGCCCGCCGGAACACCTCATTGAGGGGGACCCTGTCTTCGAAGGTGCCTGTCGCCTGCATCCAACGGGCATCAAGGAATTCTTGAAGAGGGCGCATCCGTAGTCTGCAGAGGCGCACCAGGTAGATGCAAGAGGACATCATCCCCAGGAGGGACTTGATGGACCTCACCCTGGCCACGTCCGTGGCTAGCAGGCGCTGCACTTTGCCCAGAATGGTCTTCGTCCGTTCTTCCGACGGTGCCGCCAGGCGCCTCACTGTATCGAGATGCGTTCCCAGAAACAGGGCCACCTGCGACGGCACCAGGTGGGACTTTGGGTAGTTTATGGTGAATCCCAGGTCTATGAGTAGCTGGACAGTCCTTGCAGTGTGTTCGACGGCGAGTTCCCTCGTCCTTGAGCGGATGAGCCAGTCGTCCAGGTAGGGGTAGACGTGAATCCCCTGCAGGTGCAGCCGCGCCGCCACAGGTGCTAGGCACTTGGTAAAGACCCTGGGGGCCGACTTCAATCCGAACGGTAGTGCTCTGAATTGTAGTGGCATCCCTGGACGACGAACCTGAGGAACCTTCGGTGACTTCTGAGGATGGGAACGTGGAAGTATGCATCCTCCAGGTCCAGCGACGATAGGGGTCGCCTTCCTCCAGCTGTCCCAGCACGTGCTGGAGGGTGACCATCCTGACCTTTTGTGACCTGATGTATTTGTTCAAACGACGAAGGTCCAGGATGGGGCGCCAGCCGCCTGTCTTCTTCCTGATGAGGAAGAACCTTGAGTACACCCGGGAGCCTCTTCGGGACGGGCTCGATGGCGCCTTTCCTGAGCATCACCCGTACTTCCAACAGCAGTTGCGGGATGTGATTTTCCTTCCTGGCCACAGGTGGAATGTGAGGGCACTTCTTCAGGAATTCGATAGAGTGTCCTCTTGCCAGGGTATCCAGCACCCAACGATCGGTGGAGATGGACTTCCACACGCCGACGAACTTCGTCAGCCGGCCTCCCACCGGGGTGCTTCGGTGGGGGCCCGAGGCCACGGCCGGTTCAGTCCTGCTTGGAGGTGGTGGCCTTGCCGCCCTGGCCACCTTGCCGACGGCGGCAAGGCGCTCCCTGCTTGCCGCGACCCCTGTAGGCCTCCTGAGACAAGGAGCGTGCCGCCTGGCGGTAGGACGACGAGCCACCGCTGGATCCCTTGGAGGCCCCCTGTCTGCCTCCGGAGCTCCGAAAGGGCTGTCGTTGCTGAAGGGCTCCAAGGACGCGGGCCGTCTCCGTGTCCGTCTTTATGGCTTGGAGGGATTCGTCCACCGCCTTCCCGAACAAGTTGCTGCCGTCGAACGGCATGTCCAACACCCTGGTCTGGACGTCCTGACGTAAGTCGGTCACCCAGAGCCAACCCCATCGTCGTAGGCAAACTCCGTTGCCCAGCTGGCGGAACCCGGTATCGGCAATATCGGTTGCCACCGTTATGGTGTGGTCCGACGCCACCTCGCCTTCTTGGAGTATTTGCAGGGCCTCGGACCTCTCGTCGTCCGGTAGGAAGTCCAATATGGGGGCCAGCTTAAACCAGAGCTCCCTGTCGTAACTGGCCACGATCGCCAGGGCGTTGGCCGCTTTGATCGGCGTCGCCGCCGACGAAATGACCCGTCGCCCTATGGCGTCCCAACTTCCTACCCTCGCCGTCCGGAGGGGAATTCGACGTTGAGGCTCCTGACCCCGCCGCTTTCTTCTTCGCGGCCGCCGAGAAGACCGAGTCTGGCGTTGGCTGGGCCCGGAGGCACAGGGGAGCGGTCTCGGGGACCTGGTATTTCTTCTCGTACCGGTCCCGTTTGGCTGGTGCCGTGGAGGGGTTCTTGAGTACCGACAGGCCCTCCTCCCAGATGTCATCGATTAGAGGCACCGCAATGACAATCTTCCTCTTGGCCTCCCGGCGCTGATAGAGGAAACCTTCCTTTTTCTGCTCCTCCGGGCAGAGCTGGAACAATTTGGACGCCCTGGCGATCATGGCGTGGAATGAGCCAATCTTGTCGGGCAGAGAGGCCCGAGGGACGGGAGACGGGAGACCCGTTCCGTCGTCGTCGCCCTCAGAACCCGTCGTCGAGCCCACCGCACCGTCATCTTCCGACTCGTGGGAGGATGAGGAGGGAACTGTAGGCCTTACGGGGGCGAGTGGAGGAGAGGTTTGGGTCCTCCGTCGTTTCTTCTGAGGACTTCCCAACGGGCCAGGTTGCGGGTCCTCCGGCCTGGGCCGTGGTAATCTCGTCCTTATCTCAGAGCATAAGGACTGGATCGCAGACAAAATGGCCGCCGAGCTATCCTGAGGCCTAGATTCCGGCTGCGCCGGAAGGGAAGGCTGCTCTTCCTCGCCATCGTTGTCTTCCTCGGTTATCTCCAGAGGATCTTCCTTACGGGATCGAACCTTCTCGAATTGGACTTCGAGATTCCTCACGGCCTCTGTCAGTTCCTCCTCCGAGGCGGACTCCGAGCTCGAGGAGGCTACCGTGCGCCCCCCTCGCTTCTTCCATCATGGTGGCCATGACGATGGGCTGAAAAGAGAATTCCCTCCTTGGCGGCAGGGAAACTCTAGTCCTGGAGGCAGTCTCCGCTGGTGGGGTCTCTGCCGGCCTGGCCAGAGTCGCCACGATCGCCTCGATAGAGGTCTTTGCCTGCTGGGTAAGGGCCTTCACCACCTTAGGTGCGTCCCGGGCCTTCTCCTTAGGGGGAGGGGTGCCGCCTCGCTCCCCCTCTCCCAAGATCGGACGGGGCTTCTCCCGAAGCTTGCCCGGGGTCTCGGACTTCCTCTTCCCCGAACCGGAGTGCTGGCTGGTGCCGGGGAAGGTGCGCCCTGCCTGGCGACCGAAGAGCCCGACCTTTCGGCGCTCCCGGAGCCAGCGGACTCGCGGTGCTTGGCCTGGTGTTGGGCCCCCGTCGCCGGGGCGCCCGCACAGGACTTAGAAGCCTGCTCGGACCCTTTCTTTTTCTTCTCACCCGCTGAGCCCTTCTCCAACCAGCTGGCGAGACGGGATTGACGGTCCCTCATGGTCCGCTCTGACAAGTTCTTGCAGAACTGGCAGTCCTTCTCTACATGAGTCTTGTCCCCATGAAGACAGTAGAGGCATCGCAAATGCTCGTCCTCCTTAAACACATTCTGCAGCCCGCATCCAGGGCAGCTGCTAAACAGCTTGGGTCCGGGTGACGAACTCGCATCCTGGGCCATCTCGAAGTAGGCCGCAAATCTTCTGGAATCCTCCAAAAGGTTGATTCGATGAAATCTTCACCCTTGAGGGGCATAGGAAAATCCCGCAACGGATACCCGTTAACGGGAGTAGAAACGGTGGAGCTTCAGGCTCGATTAACCAAAGAAAATGTGAAAATTCACCTGAAAAAGCGCGAAAACGCAGCAAAAGCTCAAGAGCTAAGCACAAGGACTCCCAACACTTGAACGTGCGGTAAAAATCTGAAGATGGCTGCCAGAGGCGGGGCTTGGGGAGATGGCAGTCATTGGCTGTGGTCAGTATGACGCAGAGATCAGTGATTGGTTACTACTACGAAAGACAGATCAGAAACGAACCGATACTGATTTTTCTTTACCGAGGATTCCCAGCCTGACGACGGGGAATATTCATGAGCATGTGAATCCATGCCAGACCCCAAGCTGGAGACTAGCAGATTCTAACACTCCGAACCTTACCCCTCTGCCAATTTTGGAAGCAATGGACAAAATCCATCCAGTTAACATGCACCCATCTGACAAGTCACTTTTGCCCCTCCCCCCCACCCCGAGAGCATCTGTGGGGGAGGCAGAAATAAGGCTTCCTAAACTATCTGGATATGGAATTCAAACATTCCATGGAGGAAACCGTATTTTACTGTATCCTCTATTCGATTGCGGTATGCAACCAGCAGTTAATAGGTACAGGTCTTTGCAACTCTTTAATGATATCCCCTTTCTGGCAAATTTGATTTCGGCTGATGGTAAAAGGGTGGATTTTATTCACCCTCAGTGTTTTGATCACGTAAGAATAGTTTTTCATTCCAAGCTTGTATTTCAAAACGTCCTGCGTCCTGGCGGAGTTAGATCAGTTTAACAAGCGGGGTTTTAATATACTGATTTTTTGGCGATGGCCTTCAACAGCAAGAAGGAAACGCCCAAAATGATTTTCCCCAATCGGGACATTTGGGAGGACAGGACCCCCAAAAAAAAAAAAGAATTAGAGAGTCTCCCGGAGCAGGATTCAAGCTGGCGATGGCTTGTCCTGAGCCTTCGAGACCATCTTCCAGCTTCAAAATCTAAAACAAACAGTTCCGCATAATATATTCTCTATACTCTCCTGGAATTTGCAAAGGGAATTTTCACCTGCTTTCTTCCTCTGAACTATGCTCTATATTGTGAACTAAATATATCCTGTGCATACAGGAAACATGGATAACTTCCCTCACGCAGCTTGATGGATTTGTGTGCCACCACCTTTTGGCCTCCAAGGGTCGGATAGGCCGGCCAAAAGGAGATCTGCTTTTGGAGTGGGTACTTGTTTGATGGAAATCTGTACAATCCCTCCCCATGTTCTGGGGGCACTGGTAAAGCTGGATAGTATTTCTTACATACTAATCTGGAATATCTATTGGTCACCAGGATTGAACCTATATGGAGGTGATCACAAAAACGGGAGAGATCATGAAGTGTTTTTTTCAAGTATGCAGGGCTGTAAATTCTATTGAGGGGGGATTTGAACACGAACATGAATCGTGTTACTGAGAGAGAAGGGATCTCATATATAGCCCCTATGGATGTGATGGGTAAACATTTTGGGAACTATGATCTCAAGTCTATGAGCATGTCATACAAAAAATGTGATCTAATGGGCTGGAATATGCTGTGTAAAATTTGGGTCTTCAATCAGTACATCAAATAATGAAACCAGAGGAACCTTATATAACCTGGTCACTTGGAGATAAGTCTTCAGCAATTGATTACATTTTTGTTTTGGAGCATATTTTTAATCTGGCAGAGTCCTTTACAGTGCAACCTACGCTGAGGAGTGATCATAGGATGCTCGAGTTGAACTTGCTCATCCTGAGAGCAAAGGTGGCATCTGAGCAGATGTCCAATGATTTGGTTTTGAATTTGGGCAATAACAGGTTTATTTGGCATCCGGGCAATGTACAATCGTGTAATAATTTATTCTGTAAAGATCATGATGACTACTTTTGAAGAAAAGAAAATTAGATACTCTCATTTTGGCCCATATGTCAAAACCTTGATTTGAAAGTTCAGTAAAGACAATTGGGAAAAAACAGGCCAATTAATAATCTTCATAAATATGTCTCTGTGCAAGCCGGTAAGGCTATTTTACGAAGATCACCAAGGCAATTTAAATTGTTAAGCATTTCTGAAACTTCCAGGAGAGAGGGGGCCAAATATTTGAAACAAACGTATAAAAACTGTTTTAGAAGCTATAAATGCATGATGTTTCAAGCAGATAACGAGGAAATGTTGGGTTTGCTGAAAGATAACTCTAAGACAATTTTGGCAACTCATAAATAGAACCTCTAAATTGGAAGTAAAATGGAATCTTAACCCCATTGTGAAACAGACCTGGGTGGGACATTATAAAAAGCTTTATGCAAGCAGAGAGCGGACAGAGCAATCAACTTATTTCCGTGTAGTCACGAGGTGGAAATGTAACTTTTCGATTGATAAGATCAGAGAGAGGATCGTGAAAGCTAGTTCCTCTAGAGCTGCGGGGCCTAATGGGCTTTCGAATGCTCTTTTTAAAGGCAATCTGGATAAGTGCTCAAAGGCTCTATTTTTTCTTTTCCAAGATATAAATAGCACAAAGATCATTCCATGTTCATGGAACATGAGTTACATTATTCCCATTTATAAGAAGGGGGAGAGATCCCTGCCATCAAATTACCGGCCAATAGCCCTTCTGGATTCAGACTCTAAAATTTACACTAGTCTTATTCTCCAACAAATTGAACAGTGGGCAGTTAAAAATCAGATTTTGTCGTCATCTCAATTTGGTTTTAGGAAAGGCATTGGCACTGTGACTGGGGGTCTTTTGATCTCCTTAATACAAGAATTGGGATGGAAAAAAAGGGGGCAAATCCGGTATATTTGGGAAGCATGAATCCATCTCTTGCTTTCGATTTGGTGAACCGATCTATACTTGGAAGAAATTCCATCTATTGAATCTCTCGCAAGACATTTTGGATATCTTGATTCACTTGCATGAGGGATCGATGATCCAAATTAGATTAAATAATGAAGGCCTTTTGTCTATTCCAATTAAGACATTAATGGCTTCAGACAAGGCTGCATTTTTGCTCCAACTTTGTATAACTTGTACACATCCGACAGGACCTTCACTAGTGAATCCCTCCTTTATTCAACCTAAACTGTAAGGCAAAACAATTTGCTGGTGCGCCTATGTGGATGATTTCCTCCTGTTTGCCATGAGTCCCGTGGCGCTTCAACATTTGTTACCAGCCTTTGCAACCTACATGACATGCAATGGTCTAGCAGTAAATCCGCATATTCTGTGCTTTAGCGGAAAGAGAAAGAAAGACCCCTCACAAAAGCTTGTTTTTGGATAAGATCAAACTAGGAATCAAAACCTCGATGATATACCTAGGCTTCTTCGTGAGCGCTAATCTAAATGGAGCTCAAGTACTAAATAATTTTTTGTCGAAAGTTAAAGTATGCATGACCCAAATGCGTATAGTTGACCGCAAATTTGGCGGTTTTTCTTATACTCCATATCTAAGATTTTACAAACAAAAAACCATTCCTACAATTTTACATGGTAGTGAAATTCCATTTATTATGGGTAAGTTGGACATTGACCAATAAGAAGGCGAGGATTTTTAGAGAAACTATTTTCTGCCTACCGAAATGTGTCCCCCTAGTTGCTATCCACTAGGAGCATTGTAGAGTGGAATGGTCTTATTTCGTAACCTGATTTCTCAAACTGAAAATCTGTATAATGAATTGGCCGATTTGCTGAAACAAAGTACACCTAGATCGGCATTGTTGTCCAAACGAATGGAAATTTGTAAAAATGTGTTGAGCTCTGTGGGAGTATCTTTGAATACGCTTGTCTTCAATGTTAAAAAAGTGAAACAGCTCTTGCAAAATAATGATTGGTCGAATACAAATCAGAAGCTGTCTCAGTATAGGTTGAATCATCACATGGTGTCCTATTATAAATACATGGGCTCCATGGAACCATATCTATATGCTTTTCCTAACCGAGGGTGGAGAAATCTGTATGTGCTTTGCTTACTGGAGAAATCTTGGCACTAAAAGCAAAACCTTTGGTCTCCTTCATACTGTGTAGATTTTGTTAGGAGCCTGAAGTAAAAGAAAAATTGAGACATTTAATGCTTGAGTGTTCGGCATTGAGTACGAAGAGACTCCATTAGTTCTCTCGCTTTGTCCCCGATGTATCAAATGTGGACTTGGAACAGGTGTGGAAATGCATGTTTGATAAAATAAATCCTGTTTCAATTAGCGGTTGTAAGATTCCTTAAGATAGAGTGTGGTCTTTTTTAGGCTTATATACGGGTGATTGTCAGAAAAATTGGAATTTCCTCAGTTTTATGATTCTGTTATAAATAGGCTGATGTAATCTAGTATGAATTTTAGTATTTTTACGTTAATTATTGTATATTGCAGTCTTGGCAATCTTTTAGCTTGTTTTTAGAGTAAATGTCTTAATGAAATGATAGATGTGAAATTCTGTATTCTTCTTCTGTTTTCACAATCTTGTGAAATTGTTTATTATTCTTTCTATTCTTGTACAGTTTTGTAAAGATTCCTTCTATTCCTGTACCGTTTTGTAAAGATTTTTTTTAAAACCATATTGTATAATAAATAATAAATGCCATTAGGCAGCACAGTGCTTGCAGCAAATCTACTCAAACCTTTTACTGCTGGGATTCCATCTTTTTGAGGCATAGGATACGTAGAGCCATAACTCGCCATTCACCATGAATGCTACCTCAAAGATTCAATGCAGCCAAAACGGAGGACTACCTCTCACTCCTGTCCAGTTCATCCTTCATCTGCACTGAATGAGACTCAATGGGGCTTTGGTTTTTATCCGTTATCACATGGGTAGTGATAACGTGCGAGACTTCAGTCATTGTACAGAGAGTAACGCTGTGCTTCAGCTTCCCACCATTTCAGACACTAATGAATCTGACGCTCACAAATGGAATTCATCAAAGATGGACCACAATACTCACTCATCTCCATAATTAGAATAACATTTGTCTAGGACACTATCAGTGCCATAACACTAGCAAAGCAACACCAACCTGACCCTATACACTAAAACCGCATAATCCTGTATTAGTTAGCCACAAAGGCAGAAAAACACACAATATTCACAAAAGGGCAACTTAGGAAATTAAAAATACAGTTACAATATGGGTTTCCATAGGCTGGGGAGGCAGAGGTCAGTAAGGCTCAGCGACTAACGGCAAAGCAGAGTACATGCATGAGGATGACCGAAAAGAAACTGTATGGCTACCTGAACTCCCACACCGATTCACAAGGTGGGGGCCCAGCAACCTGCCCCCTAAAGTGAAACATAGCCACTGTATGGAAAGTGTAGCATCCCGACAATGGCAACAACATGGAGCCCTGGGTTGCAGAGGCTCGAATGTCTGGAACAGACACAGCTGTACGACGGGGATGCTGCCTGAAACTAAGATGGCCACCAGGCACCATAATGGCTCAGTTCACTTGGGAATTTTTATAAGCTTTATGAAGCGCTTTTCGCAAAAGCATTGAACAAAATGTACAAAAAAGCAGTACAATGACATAATAGTGCATTGACAGTTAAAAACAGAAGGGATCAAATTCAGGATTAAGTGGAAAGAGTAGAGCTTTCAAATGAGACTGAAAAATGCGAAGAGACGTAGAAGAGGATCCCTGAAAAGGTGAGGACAACAAGGGAGGAGTCCCAATGGGTGAAGGTTATAAAGAAAAGACCAATCCGAACCAATGGAAAGAAGGGAAATCAGATAATCTGAGGGCCCATCAAAAGGCTTGAGTGAGCAGAAAGGAGCATGCGAGACAAGGCAAGCCAGGTGAAATGTAGGGCAGATCAAAAATGATAAATGGACAACTTCTGCACACAGCATTAGATAAAACAGTTACACAAGCGCCATCAGAAGATGCAGGAAGCCAAAAGGATAAGACATCTGCCTGCACAATCGACCCTCAACTTCATCTACATATGCAGACCCAACAATTGTGGGACAGACTTTGTAGAGATCTCAGAAACTGACTTCAATGAGGAACATTATTTACTAGTAGTATTGGGAACAATAGCCCTCCATCTACCTGGTCATTCTAACACCAGATCAGGAAGCAAGTGCCCAAGAATTACCTTCCTGGGTGGATAACTAATAAGGATCTGGGAGATGCATTCCCAGGTGAAACCAGAGCCAAGGTGTGGCTGGTCACTTTATTTGTCAGATGGTTTGGTTTAGGGAAAACACCAACACTTCATTTGACCCGTACTGAAACTAGTAGTTAGTTTAATTCCACAGAGAAATCCCTATTGTTTCAGGTAAACCCCTCATAGAACCTATATACGTTTACCTTAAGCAGATCCTGAATTTGAATAAAAAGGGATTGAACCTTCAAAAGAAAGCATTTTGGATGATCTTCCACTGCACATCCAGTATCAAAGAACTTTGCGAGTAAGATAAAGACCTTTAAAACAGTGTTCCGAATGTACAGATTGTATAGAATTAACATACTTTTTACCAAATATTGGGGCCATATCACAGTAGCATGTGCGCGTGCAAACTGTGGTAGGGCTCGTTCAGGGATACATTAAACACAAATCCTGTGCCAAAAGATGAATACTAGGGTCACTTTCTTAAAGACGCAAATAATTCCTGTCCCCCCCCCCCCCCCCCCCGACCCCATGCAAGTAATCTGTAGGAAGAAATAATGGCTTTGCATCATGGACACAAACTCAGATTAGAAAGACAAGTAAACATATTTTGTCAAATAGATTACAAAGTAGGACTGCAACACGCCATATATCTGTAAAATTAATCCTTTACACCATTGGCTAAGCCTCCACCTGCTCATAACCCCATATCCCCCGCCCCCTCCTCCCAACTCCCTCCCGAAACAAAAATGTTGCTTTTACACTATGAATGCAGAAGGACGTGAACGCACATAAAAATCACTCCGTCATCTTTTTTGCTTGCAATGCAGACATTTAAAATTAGAGGCAATGCATGAAATTAATTTATCAGATCAAACCCATCTCCTCCCCGCCTTATAATTGACTGCTCATAAAATCCCGTGATGCCTTTGTGAATTCATGAAGTAAAGAAGAAAGCAATTTCTCAGCAAAATTGCTTTTTCCATAGCACTGACGTCAAGTTAAGTTTCCTTCATTGGAATACCCTCTATGCACACTCGCTTTATAAATAAGGCAGCAGCATGGAAGTGATTTCCTTTGTTGTGTCACCTTTAGGACTTCCTATTATTTGAAGCATTTCTTTGAAATTGCCATGCTACATGTGGTGCTCAGAATTTTAAGTAAACCTTAAGCATTGGTAAATCACACAATTGAGGCTGCGGCTGAAGGCCAGGAAGAGGACACAGCCGAACAACCTGCCACCTTTTACACAGACTGGGGAAAGATTTCTGAAGAAAAAGATGCCATTAGAGCTTTGAAATGCAGTTCTTTAGAAAAACCCACCTATATAGAAATGGAATTTCCTAATCTCATTTTCAATCTATTGACAAATGCCAAGCATGCAAAAGGAAATCCAGACAGAATATGCATTTGCATAACTCGAAACATTACGAAACTGCCAATTCAAAACCCAGATCTGCTAGACACAGGCACAGAACTAAATACACAATTTTCAATAGATTTCCTTGTATAACGATTTACTTTAAAATAATTTTAAAAGCAGAACGATCTGGACACTAAAGCCACTGATGGAGAACAGTTAAACTGCACACAGCAAGGAGAGTAGCTACGGAAGCTTCAAATAGTCGCACAACATTGAGCTATATTTTAAATAGCAGGAGACGGTAGAGTGACAGATTATGTGTCCAATCAAAGCCGATTCGGGAAGTGAAAAGGAACAGGAGTCCAGAACTTGTCTTGTAACGCCCATTAGAAGAACCACCAGGCAGAACCATCCTGCGTTTGCTACTAAACGGTACAGGGGACATAGCTTGTTCATGAAGGACAAACATTAGGAACAGTGTGCCTCTACCCATCCCAGGCAATTCACAGTGGTGGCACGGATCAAGGCTTCGGGTGTACAGAGTCGACAAGTACCCCCAAACGTTAGTAGCTTTCAAGTGTTATAGGTTCTCAAAATGTCAGTTCAGCGTTGCCCGCCTCATGCAATGTCTGTGGTATCCTGGGGAAGAAGTCAATGGGCGGCGGTGGAGAAGGACAGGAAGAAGGTAAAGAGAAAACCCCCAAAAGGTACAGGAAACAATACAGAATAAGAAAAGAACTTAAATATTTAAAAAAACGGAAATCTGCAGAAACTGAGGGTAAGAGAAAACAGAAAAATCAGGTCAAGAAAATTTGGGACTAAAGTGAAACAAAGAAAGAAGAAAAAGGCAGGAATGTAAAACAAAGAATTAATGGGTGGATGTAGTTTTTAATATATATTGTGCTTGCTACAGTCGACTAGTCATTTCATAGAGCATTGTGCTTAATCTAGTTAATGCTACTCATTTATTGAATCGGAAATGACAACTTAAATCTAAACAACAAGTTAATCGCAATTGCCATCTGCACTTCTCACTGTTTTTATTCAAATTCATCCAGCAAACACGTAGACTTGTGATGTAGGTTATCTTCTATGGCAAAATAATAGGGCAACCGTCAGGAAAAAGAAATATGTATGTGCAATGTCCCCAAAATATGGTTAAGAAAAAAAAAGTAGTTAATACAGATCTTTAAGGTGTATAAAAGGTGGGTAGTTTCTAATCTGAAACATTAACCTTCCCATGTTTTGCAAGGGGAATTTTCAAAAGGCCTACGCATTTGAGAATTCTCATCTACTCTTCCTTTGCCAAAGTCAAGTACTTTTATGGGGAGGAAGGATAGCTCAGGGGCAACGCATTTGTCTAGGAAGCAAGACAACGCAACACAGGTTTGTATCCCGATCCCGCACTTAAAAACCCCTTGTTGGTATTAAGTGGGGTATAAAATTATAATTATTCTACCCCCATCTCAACACGAGGCAGCCCTGAGGGTTTCCAAAACTCTGGCCATTACATAAGGCAGCATGCCAATTCAGAAGTTCATCAGCGTAAAGTAATTCTGTGTAACCACTTTAACCATTAAATCCATGCAGATCATCAAATCACAGTCTAGAGGACACTGCAAGCAAAGAGCAGCAGCGTTCTTCACAGCTGAAGGGGCCCCACTCCATCGACATCAAGTCACATTAGTACCATCGTGGGGGAGCCGGCCAATCAGGTGGCTAGGAACGTAGGCTTGAACTGCTAGTGCAAGCCCCAGTTCCATCCCACCCGACGGCCGACTCCCCCGCTGCGATCTCCCACCCTCTGTCCTGTTAATTCTTTTTCGCCCCCTCAAATTAGCATATCTCGGCGGCAGCTGCAGTCCCCGCCTCCGCAGGCGGACATTGAAAAGCGAAGAGTGGCTCTGCATCCCTTTCCATGGTGGCCATCTTGGAAAAGGATTTTCCTTCGTACAGCAGGATGCTTCTTGTGTCCTATTGTACGAAGAAAAATCCTTTAAAGCAACCCGGGTAACCACTTTGGCAACCGGGATACTAATAGCCTTAATCCCCTGTTCCCCTGTTCCAAGTGCTGAAATGGGGGGTTAACAGGCCGGAGCCCTCGTTATTTGCCCTTGCTTCGTTCAGGCCGATAACTTGAGCTGCCGACCAGTTGCCCTCGTTCCAGCACTTGGAACAGGGGATTAACGCCATATTAAGAATGGAATGCATTACAACCTGGTAGCCCTGGTCATCAAATTGCTTCACATAAGAACAGTTTGTGAAGGATCAAACCCATCCTGTCTTTCAGCATGGTGAATCAGAGAGCATCTGCTCTTCCCAAATCACCCCAAAATGACAGACAAGTTGTTTTTAAATCATTGGTAAACTTGGTCCTTGTGAACTGCAAAATGTTCATAAATACGTTCAGTGTCTAAGGGTTGCTCAACAATTAGTTTCAATTGACCAAGGCGAGATTACACTGATGCCCGTGATGTGTAGGAAACCTCCCCCCCCCCCACACACACACTTTGACCATCACAAGCTACATTTGAACACCCCATGCAGTTTGCACAACTAATCCGCTTATGGAATATAGCACACACACACAATATAATAAACACACACAACTGTCCTCAAAATCACTGATTGTTACCCTCCAAGTTGCTTTATTCTGCAACGTGCGCACAAGCTAAATTCTATAAACTTTTAAACAATACTCAGCACAGTCCTACTGCCATACGAATTTCAATAAACACCCAAAATAGTGGAGGTCGAATCTACACTACAAAGTACTTGCCACTTTGACAAGTCCCATTGTGAGAATGAATGCACAGAGGAGGATAGTAGGATTAAGTCTACACTACACATCGACAATTGTAAGTTTTGATCTCTGTGCTAGCCAGAACAATGGAGCACAATTAAGTAGGAAGATCCACGGACTCTTATTCAAATAGCCAAATACTTAACCAAATCTGAATTAAACATGGAGGAACTCTCCACTATTCTATCCACTGGATCTTCTCCGGGTTCTATAACTCTGGAAAAGAGTTCCAAATCTTTTGAAATGCCAAAGGGAATTTAAATAAACAGAAGAAGAATCTGGAAACCTGGTTTGATGAATCTTGCCGGGTAGCACAGAAGGATCTTAAGGGCCTTTGGAGGCAAAAGATAGTACCCATCGTGAGATAGTCACTGCTCGGGTGCATTATGAATATGTCCTGGCAAAAAGGAAGACCCAGTTAGAAGCACAAGCCTGGGAAGATCTTACTCAGGCTGTGCAGTCAAGGGACTCTAAGACCTTTTGGGAATACGTGGCCAATGGTCCCGCCCATAAAAGAGTAAAAACATTTAAAGAAAATAATGTTAGTGCAGTGGCTTGGTCGAATCATTTTAGCTCCCTATATAGAGCAAACCCTCTAACCCCTTACAGTGGGCCTAGAGGATGTCAACTCTAATTAACTAAAGAAGAGGTAGAGGTGGCTATTAATAAGCAACTTCCTAATCGTGCCCCTGGACCTGATGCTATCCCAGCAGACATTTTCTGCAAGGAGGTAGCCCTGTGGGCTCCAATCTTGACTAAGTGCTTCAATGCATTTCTTGAGCTTGGTCTTTACCCGTCAACATGGAGGTGGGCAATAATTTTCCTGACCTTTAAGAAGGGTGATCCCTGTAGTCCTCTTTCTTATAGACCCATTTCCTTGCTCGATACTTCTTTTAAAGTCTTTGGTCGGGAGGTCTTGGCAAGGTTGGAACAATGGATCTCTGACTCTGGGGTCCTTAGAGAGACTCAATATGGTTTTCGCCCGGGGCTGGGAACTAGGGTCCAGGCTTTGAATTTGTATTTGGTGGGTGCTACCTCTATATATGTGAGGGGTGAGCCCCTGTATTTATCATTTATGGACCTGAGCACAGCATTTGATAAAGTAGATCGGGCTATGTTCTGGGCGGTGCTCAGGGACATGGGATGCCCAGAGGATCTGGTCAAGGTCCTCCAGCTAATTCACAAACAGACATCAGCTTGCGTCAGATTTGGGGAACACGGACAGTGCACCGCTTTCTTTGAAACCGTTTTGGGTGTTCGTCAGGGCTGTGTTGTGGCCCCGGTAATGTTTGTTCTCTATGTAAATGGTGTCTACCAAGCCTTGGTCAAATCCAACACTGACTATATCACAGTGGGTGGTGTCGCCCACCCAGCCCAAGGCTATGCCGACGACATGGTTCTACTCGCTCGCACCCCTAGAGCCCTACTAAGTCTGGTGGATGTTTACACCCACTTTATGGTTTCACATGGGCTTTCTGTTCATTCAAAAAATCTGCAGTCATGGCATGCAAGAACTTGGGAGTTAGACACCTTAAAATGCGCAAGATACGGAGTGGAGGTAAACCCATTCCGAGGGTGACTAGTTTTGACTACCTGGGAATTTGCTTTATGGAGAATTGGCGAGGGTTGGGCCATGTTGATAAGCAGTGTCTGAGGATGAGGCAGGCGCTTGGGGGTCTGTCACGCTTTCAACATAACTGTGTGGGGCGCCCAATTAAACTTATCTTAGAAGTATACAGGGCTCAAACAAAACTGCTACTAACTACGGGGCTGCACTGTGGGGCATGGAAAGGAACCAAAAAAATTGAAAAAGTGGAGAATGCCTTCTTTAAAAAAACATCTTGTATTGCTGCAATCTGCCTCAAACTATGGGACACATTTGGAACTAGGATGCCCCCATATTGCTGATGAGTGGTTATTGGCGCCGGTCTCGCGTTGGTTGGCATTATGGGCAAATCAGAAAGCAATTCTCTCACATAAGATTTTAAGAGCCCTCATAAGCAGCTCAGCAGTAAAGAAAATCCCATGGCTTAGGTATATTCAGAAATGCATCAGACAGTTAAAGGGCGCCAACCTACTTTGCCCACCAAACATCTTGACCCCATGTATGGTCAGGGCACAAAAGCAACTGTTCAAAACCATTTTGGAGGCAAATAGGGAGTCTGCTGCCTTACGCATTGGTGCAAATAGAAGGCATATTGTGTATGCAACAGATGCAATTCAGCCATATCTACTCCATAGTGATAATCCTGTAGACCGCTGGGCTTTGACTCTAGCACGGTTTGATTGCTTATGGTTAGGGGCACAAACTAAAAGCTGGACAGATAGCGTGCAACCTACAGCTTGCCCCTTTTGTCAGTGGCCGGCGGAGGATCTCCTACACTTTGTATTGTTCTGCCCACATTATATAGACTTAAGACGGAGAACACTTTTGCCACTACTCAGATCGGCCGGCATGTTTCAGGCTAAGCCTGCCTTATGTTATTAGCTGTTGGCAGCTACGATTTCAGTGGCCTGGGGTATGGTGGATGTTTTGAGACGGGCCTGGTATCGGAGATCCAAAACCGTGGCACAGAATTAGAACGAGCTCTGAAACTTTAATTGTAATGAATTGTTTGGCTGCTCTCTGTGGATATTACCTGATTTACACACATGCACATTTTAATCTGTATGTATTGTTTGTAAATTTATACTCTAGATATTTTTTAATATGTTGAATTGACTTTTGTATTGTATGCATTTTTTATTCTGTTAATGGTTTATGGATAATTTGTTTCCGAATAAACTTTTATGATGATGAATAAGCTCAGAAGGCAATGGAATGGAACCAGGACCCACTCTTTAACCAGTAAGCCAGAGAATACCCTCTATGGAAAAAAACATTGCTATACTCAAGCCAGGTATTTAAAGTCTTTTTTTATCCAAACTGCTTAATTTGTAGTCTGTTTTCTAACAGGAGATTAAACTACGGGTCCAGCACCAACCCCCATCACCAGCGCCCTCTCGCCCCCATCCTCCCTCATTTAAAAAATACTGCATGGAGAAAAACAAGCTAGCAAAAGCAAATTAATTTTTTAAAAAAATGGAAGCATGTAGGGTTTAAAGTTAGGGTTAACTGTGTATATGGGATAAAGTACCTCTTACGGTACGTAAAGATATTGCAAGTAACCTAGGAGTTCTGTGAAGCCGAGTTACTTTATAAGGTTGCAGAACTCGATACATGGCCACAGACGGTCACATCCCTTAGTACCCGGCCTCTTACTAATGCAAGAGATCTTCCAGTTGCCGATACATAATCGGCGCAGAATCTGTGTGGATTAAAAAGAAAAAAAAATGCAGTTTTAATTTCAAACATGCAAATTCTTGTTCATGTAAACTGTAGCAGTGCATCAAAATAAACCTACTACCATAAACCTTTCCTTAATGGTTAATGGATGTAAAGGGTCGCAGAAGGCCATTAAAGAAGGACATTTGGAAAGCTGGTCATAGCTTTAAATATGTGCTGCTGAGACATCTGGTATTTTGCTCTGTGCTGCGTGATGAATTAGAATTGTTTTTTTATAACACACTTAATGCCAAAGAGGTGTCTAAGCGCAGACCCGGAATTCGAACCTGTGTTGCTCTGCGTTGTCTGCTTTCAAGACAAGCGTATTGGCACTGAGCGCTACCAGTCTATTTTGAATGTAGCCATCACAGATTCCCCAGCGAGAACCTCCTCCCGTGTGCCAGGGGACGGCAGCCACTACCTGCTCTGGACCATGGGGGTGGTAATATGAGGGAGGATCACATGGGAGGAGACAACTACGAGAGCAATTATTTTTTTAATCTATTACGACTGATGTGAGGACTTCATTGGAGGAGTCAGTGTCCCCCCTTCCTTTCCCATGCGAAAAACCTCCTGACCCAAAAGGGCCCATTGTCAAATAACAATCCCCCCCCATAGAGAAAGTCAAGAAACCCCTTTTCTACATCATTCTATTCAGACCCCCCAAACCCAATTACACATTTTGTTCTCAATGTGCCTTTATGTAAAACCCAAGTGAAAGACCATGCAAGAGTGAAGCGTCCAAACGTAATCATGTTCTCAAATTGGGATGTGCCTTTCTGTGAAATCAGTGAGAAAAACCATCCAGGAGTTAAAAGCCCAAGGAACATTATGGACTTCAACTCACATAACCACTCTGGGAGTTTGTGCAAAGTAAAAGGAGCTCAAAGTACAACACGTGGACTTGATGTTTTTCCAAAACTGCAATGAGCGGGACATTGAGAAATGGCAACTGCACTATGAAGGAGAGAGGTCCAGCAAGAAGTGCAGAAGGAGACGTTGCCATCCACGCCAAGGGTCCTGAATGCAAAGCACACACAGAGCTGGCAAAGCAGAGAAGTTCACTGGGACAGGAAGGGCAGCTGCGTGAGAGTGAGTAAGGCTGTGGAGATGCCAGGCAGTGCAGAAGCTCCTGGAGGTCAGGCCGCTTCACGGGACTGCAGTCTTCACCCCAGGCCGTGAAGAAAAGCTGGTGGGTGTTTGTGGAGCTACGATGGTGCCTGCACCCTCCTAACTGGAAGATGGGTGGGAAAGCCATACCGCAGAAACAGGAGCAGCATCAGAGAAGCTGGAAGAAACCAGTGAATCTGCCCAAATCTGCTGGGAACCCTGCAGCATTCCGACTAGCATGCCAATAACTGATCGAATGGTAGAAGATTGCCAATGAAGAAAAATATACAAAGATAAAGTTTGTTTGAATGGAGTCAAGCCAAAGTACAAAGGCAAGATTCAATAAGAAGAAGAATGTTTGAATGCAGACATGACAAAGGGCCTCAACATGGGTTGGGCAATGGTATTACCAATGCATTACTGCTCCACCCAATCTGGGGGAAACTGAGGATTCACCTCCAGCTCTGAGCTGGAGGGGAATGCGCTGATTAATGCCACAGTAATTGTGCCAAAAAAGCCCCATTGAGACCTATGGACTAAAAAAGATTGGGACTTCACACTGCCACAGCAACTTGGGATCCGGTGCGAATTGAGCCAGACCAATTTACGGTAAAGTTTGGCGGAAACCCGGCAGATTTACCGCCTGGATACCATCCAACGTCTGATGAATCCCAAAGTATAAAGGCAAGCCCCAACCAAATACAAATGCACGCGATGCCAATGTGGAGGGAGAAGTTTCAGCAAGTACATTTGAGCAAATATTACCATAGACAGATCTATAAAAGCACCACATGTTTATGCTGAAGCAGTATATCAAGGAACTTTGAAACATAAGAACCCTGGCAGGTGAATACCCCAGGCAGCTAAAGTGGTATCAAGGAACTGTAAAACACATAAGCAGTCCTGGCAGGTGTGCATACCAGGCATTTGCAATTGTACAAAGATTCCTGGCGGGAAAGTACACCAGGTGATCTGGCTGGAGAGTACGAAACTTTAGATTCCTGGCACACGAGTATACCAGGTAATCTGCAAAGATACAAGACATTTTACACAAAGACTATTACAGAACTTTTTGTTTAAACAGAATAGGTCGAACAAGACCTTTGAGTTTGGTGAAGACACCAAGTAACGGTTCGCTAAAGAGACATTTTGCCTTCTGGTTTATGAATCAAAGGGAATGGGACCACCTTCTGGATCCAAGGGTCTTTACCTTGTAGAACATTTTCGTTGGAGCCATTCTGATAATTTGGTTTTGAACACTTTTTCCAACATCAAAAAGTCCTTTCCTTGCAACTTTTGTTATTTATATGTGTGAGCGTTAGGACAGTTTGAGACAAGGACGGCTTTTCTGTTAATGGAATCAGGACACAGACAGATCCTTAGTTTCAGTTTGCAGGTCTGTAGAATACTGATAGTGAGGTATTTTTCCAACCCATTTTCATTTAATAAAAATGGCAAGTTAAACCAACAAAATAACCTTGTGTCCATCTCTCATTTCTGATCCCTCATAGCTGGCATTGTGATATCACCATTGAAGCTAAATCATTGATTACAGAGAAGTAGTGATGTAATGTTTCTCATTACAGGTTAGTAGTGATGGCACAACTAGCCTGTAATAAGAACATTATCTACAGGCATCTCCTTATGGTGTAAACTCCCTAGCACCATAAGGTCAATTGACAATCATCTCCTGCCTAGGAAACAGCTGAAGACACTCATGTTCAAGCTTGTTCTTAGCAATTTTTGACAAAGTCTAGCCCTTGTCAGAGTCAGGCAGTGTTCCACGTGTTAGTTCATGAATTACTCAAGCGGATTGTTTGCAAGTTACTTGTTCAATTATATCGTCACCCTAGTTGGTTTGTACTGCATTTTGTCCCTGCCCCACCTTGGCACTTAGCAGTTCCAGATTGAGGCCCATAACCCACATTGCTCCACTGGCCACCAAAGGAGGGTATATAACCGGACATGCTTTACACGCTGTAGGTGGGGACCCACATCTACTGCCAGAACAGCAGACAAGTAAAACCAACAGGTTAATGTATTAAACCCGAATTCCTATTGGCACCCTCCACTCACAATCTCCTACTTTGGCATATTTTAGGAACACATCAGATTGGTTACTTAAGAGACTGCCCTAATCCTACTCCGGCTCCTATAAACATTGCAGCTATACAACCATAACCCTTTCCTCATGGGACTTTTGCCTCCTTCACTGAAAGCAAATGTTTGCTGTTGCCCCACTCCTGCCCCCCCCCAAACATTCACAACCATTCAAGTTCACTTTAATCACTCCCAAAACAGGCAATCCCATCCACCGTAAAGCTTACTTATGCCCGTTCCAACAGTACCCAACCCACAGTATCCGAAGCAAAAAGTAAATGCCCAAAAAAAAAAAAAAACAAAAAAAAAAATGTTTTTTTTAAAATACAAAAAAAAGAAGATTCACCATGTCCAGTACATGAGCATCAGTAATAGAAAAAGGTTTAGTATGCGGAGCTGTGCATCACAAAATCATAAATAGGGAATGGTATAGGATCCTGGTGGAGGTGGCAACAGCTGGCCTTCCCTTTTGGAGACATTGTGTGGCCTCACTGAGCAGCCGGAAAATTATGAACGTTTGTGAAACCTTAAACCACCCAATATTCAGGTGGTTGGAGTAAACTCAGAACGAGCTTCCACTTACTGACTTACATGCAACATTATTGAGATCTGCATACAGTTGTGTGTGTGAAGTTTTTGCAATTCAGAGCAAGAGACATTGGTAGCTTTCTGCAAAGAGGTTCAAGGCTATAGCCTTGTGAAATCTATATGCTAGCTTGTAGAAACATTACTTGGTGTTGTAGCTAGTTCGGTTAGAGGTTTTCTGTGGACAAATAAGTACGGACCCCAAAAACCACAAAGCAATCCCGCCCTACTGTCATGCAGATGTCTTACAAAAACAGGTCACAAAAACGTCCACAGGTTTACTTCCCCACACAAATATTTGATGGAGAAATTTAAAAAAAAACGGCAACAGTACAATAAACAATGTACCCATTTCCCAGAGTCCTCTCTAAGAACACATTGCAACCAGTGCTAGGAATGCAGCTCGTCTTTGAGGTAGCAGGGTGCCTGACATTCACTGCACAGACAGAGGGTTCCGGGGGAAGTGCCTGCTTCCACTAACTAAACTTTTCACCATTAAATGTCAGGAATGGGACATTTGTGGAGACGAGTCACCGGTTTCAACATTTCCAACTCAGACGGGTATCACCAGCACTTACCAAACTGGTGGTTTTCTGTTCCAAGAAACCTAAACGTGAAAGCAAATGGCATAGCTGGGTCAACCACCGGACATTGCAGCTATAACCTGTCTAAGCTTAGGTGTGCTCTGGGGCCTAGTATTGTTGAATGCTTCTTAAGATCATTTTCAAGCCAATACAAACATTTTAAACTGAGCCTAGAAAAATATTAAATTAACCCTACCTTAATTTGGTCTTGGGGATACTCCCACCGCGTCCCCACCAATACTTTCCTGGTTGTGGTCTTATTACCCACATTTTTTTTTAATCAAACCACCCTTGTAATGTCAACACATAGAACAATCCAAATATGGAAAAATCTTCAACTATTTTCAATTGTTTATATTTCCTGCATCCCGCACCTTCTGCTGGGCGGACCTTCTATTCTGGGGTAAATCTCAGAAGACTCATTGTGTGTATACCTGCTCACCAAGAGTCCATAGTGATGAATCAAGGGTATTCGTTCTTTCTCCCCAAGTGGGAGCCATCCCCTTTCAGGCTAGGGAGGCAAACCCATTCTGCCATACCCCTCCCTAGGGGTATGGGCAAGTGGGACCTCACTGGGAGTGACTCCCCCATAGGGGCCAAGGACTCGTTCATGTGATGAACTCCCTATGCTGCCCAACCTGTCGGCATAAATGGGGCTGCTGTTGGAAAGACTAATGTAACATTTTTATTTTTGGCTGCAGGCAATACTGAAGTGAATCCATTAGATGGAGGATGTCTCTTTAAGCAGAGACGTGTATTTTACCAAGAAGAGTGGAGGATGGGAGAGTACAATACACCAGAGAAGCCTCCTAATGTGATCGCACCTTGGAGGGGTGGAGCAGAGACTAGCTGTGGGGCCCACAACTCGAATCGCAAGGAACGCCACAGTACACCAGGAGGACGGCGAAAACAGCAACAGGGAAAACACTGCATGAGAAGAGCGAAGTATTCAGCAGATGGTGGTGGCGTGAATGCCTCGGGGTGGGCGAGACGTCTACTGAATGATGTAGACGCCATTAAAGCTAGGAGCGCAAGGAGATCCGTCACCAGTGTTCATAGACGGCTGCAGTCTGGGGGGATGGGAGGGTGAGAGCCTAGAACGATGGAAATCTAGAATGGGAGCAATGGAAAAGAATACCCAAGCATGTGCTGATCCCGGCAACTTTCTCCTAGGCAGATGAATGTCCCAAGGAGAACAGGAAAAGTGAGAGGCTGCCGGGGCATGAGAACATCAAATGTGAAATGAATCCCAGGCAAAGATGAGAAGTAGGAATAAAGTGGTTTGATTTCCAGTGTGAAAGACTTCTAAAGCAAGTAACAAATAACCCTGCAAGGAGAATAAAGAGCGAATGGAGACAATTACCCTGGGATGAAGGGAAAAGGTCTAGTGAACAAAGAGACTGAGTGAATAAAGCAAAGACCAAACATTGCTTCTGAGGAATATGATATTACTATCAAGATAGTCCGATAATAGAAGCATATTAGAAAACCTATGAGGGTGGGGAGTGGGGGGGAAAATCACGTCCCTTGCAAAGTAGCCAAGGATGAATTGAGAGACTGTGAAAGGGCCATAAGTGAAGACAAGTGTGAAAGTCTCTCAAAACAAGCTGTAACAGAACCTTAAAAAGAGAGAACCATGCCCAGAAGTGTTTTACAAGAGCTACAAGAGATCATGGAGGAGATATCCAGAGCTTACAAAAGAAGACTGTTAAGAAGCTCAATTGTAGGAGCAAGACATTTCCATTAAGAGACTCCTAGAAACTAAGAAGCCAAGGTTTTGGACCAGGGACATTTTTACTTGGGACTTCCCGATGACAGACGAGCACCCTTAGATTCTTTAGATAGGCATTTAGCAATAGGGAAATGTAGGCCTTTTCATAAAATGTCATACTAAGTCATAATGTCCTTAATGTGTCCGACTCCTCCTTCTGACACGCCACACCACATGCTGTTGTATCGTGGGTAGATTATTAAGCCTCTAATCGCACTTGCGCATGGCTAGCACTTCCTTGCACATGGTTACACTCTGCTGTGCAGCAAATGCAAGCTACACAAAAACATTTCACAATGAAACGCAATGCAGATTAATTGCAATGACAAAACAATTCTTAAAGTTCCAATGTCATAAACCGCAATAAAAGCACAAGTGCCACATAAGACAGTGAGGTCAAGAATACAGACTTGCAGCATGCACTGCAGAAGCAGCACAACCAATTATGTTAACAATTTGATTGCCCAAAGAAAGGATTCATGCTCCACTCCCCTTCAAATCTTCCACCACATCACAACCTGCAGCGACTGACCCTGCCAGAGGCAGTCTCATGTGTGGCATTAGGTTTCTTTTCTTCTAGGTGTTGAACGGGTGTGGCTTTTCCTTTTGGACGGTGGCAAAAAGTCTGTCTGCTTTCCCACAACCATTGTAGAAGTAACAGGTTTATCCCCATAGTCTGCCACTACCCCAAACTGCAGTTCCACATTAGAAGACGAGTCTTCATCCCTTTGCAGGCTGAGCAACATGAAACTAAATAAAACCCAGAAGAGTTAAATTCCAGTTTGCAGACCACATCCCTAATTTAAATGGCTGACATGTTGGGTGGAGTGTACCAGGCATGTTTCTGTATCTGAAATTCCAAGCGTTGTGCCAGGACTCAAAATATCACCCAATGACCGTCAATTCCTTTAAATCTCATCCTTCTGCAAATCATGTAGAATCCCGAGACAAGGCCCAGGAGAAAAGGAAATATGGAAATGGTGCGGAGTCATGCCAATGCATGCTGCCAGCTCCCTCTGCCTTTAGCCCTCATCTGGTTGGTAACGGGGCAACGCATGGAATTCTAAAAATGGTTTTCGTCCATGTGCTCAACACGTACCCAAAGTGGCAAGTCGTCACATTTAAAAAATACATACAAATCGCATGACCTACTGTGACTAGAAGCATTACGTAATTCTGGTGCCCTTTAAATGAAGCCCTTTACTAGTAGTATGTGGACATGCCAGATATCAATAATAGATGTGTACCATTGAGGATAATTTCCTTAACAAAGTTTAATAATAAAGACTAGAAGAATTGGTTTACAATCGTTTTACACCAAAACGTGCGCCGAAATATACTCTGTTCACTCCTTTAGTGGTAAAGATGCTTTGTATTGATGAAGGCAAGATGACATTAAAAAAAAAAAAAACAAATTGAAAAATAAATAATACCATTGCTTCCCCATTCTCCCTCCAAACAACTTTGGCCATGTTTATATTCAGCCGTTTTTCATTCTTTAGAAGGCATCACATTCTCAGCTAGAGGAAGAGACTGTTCAGAGTCATTGACGAGCAACCAGTGGGCATAAATTGTATTTTGAATCAATGTCCGATTTTGTGGCAAATGCGAGCCGTTTTAATATTGAATCATCCTTCAGATTAATACAAATCTACAGTACTAATTCCAGTATAATTTCTACTCAATTGAAGGACAGTGAAATCCAAAACCGCGTCAGAGCAAGTAGCCATTCTTTGAACCACATAGGATACTGCGAAGTTCCAGGAAGCCGGTCTCCTGAAGATTCCATCCAGAGCAGGTTTCCGCATTTTAGTATTGAAGATAAAAATACAATCACTGCAAGCCTTTGAAAGGGCAGGTAAAGGGCACAACCTTCACGTTATACTACATTTTAATTAAAACACAAGAGGATCCATAATTCTGGAAATGGCAACGCATTGGGAACCATCAGCTTTTCTCATCAAAGTCACGAACATGCCACAGTTCGGAATTGCTGTTCTGCAGAGGTTCACGATTCTCCTTGGACACGCACTTTGTTTGCTATAACCTGCAGAAGGCTTCACCATGTAATTTTTATATGCACCCAATTACAAAGCATGCCCACATAAAAATAAAAAAAAAAAAGACACTAACCGTGTTCAGAAAGGAGTAGTGGTTTAAGGCCTCTAATATTTGTCGAAGGTGCAACGATTTACGTGAAGCACAAACTACTGCCACGGCGGGGCCTGCATAATCAGGGTGGCTCAAGGACGTGGGTCCCCACATTCTCACACTTACCGAGAGAAAGCAATCATTTAATGCAGGTTACTTGGATCACATGGGGAGACAACTCAAAGTACTCCCACTCCACACCCATTTGAGGTTTACTTTTCTTGGGAATTCCCTCCAGTGAGCTACATATGTGCCACTCAATGGAAACGATATGAGTAATGCCGCAATAACAGATCCATGGCAAGGATGTTGCTTATTGAGTGTGCCGCTTTTCAGACACACATTGTACTATGCGCTGCTTGGGACGAGGCTAGGAGGTGTACAATTAAACAAGATAACTACAAAGACTTAAAGCAAAGCTTCGGAATTATGAGCAAAGTGCCCATGCAGGGACAACAGACTTCACCAGTCATCTCGACTACAGAAAGCCTAATTGGAAGAACTTTTCTGCATATCAACATACACCCCCCCCCCCCCCGGGGGGGGGGGGGGGGGATGAGGGAGGGGTGCACATTTGCAACTTACTTGCTAAGCCGAGTGAATAACGCCCACGTGTCCATTTTTCAGATATTTTCCAACATTAATTGGTTTTCTGGACATTTAGAAACATTTAAGTCTCCAAACTCAAATTTGGCAGGAACTTATTGCTTTATTTTATCTGATAGATATATATATATATATATATATATATATATATATATATATATATATATATATATATCTATTACATTACTCACCGTAATCGTATTTCTGATGCTTGTATCTGCTTAGATTCACATGCTGTTCATAGGCCCGACATCTAGTGGAAGCTGCAGAGTATTACAGTTTGTTTTTCGAAACTCAAAAATGGGCATCGACACAGGGAGTTCCAGTAATACTATCCCTAGTGTGACGTCCACTGTACCCATGATCCCTCACGCGCCTAGGACCCTCAGATCGTATTTTTTCTGACATCGGGTAGCATGAGGAGTAGCGCGAGTACAGATAATCCAAGCAGATAGGACTACAAGCATCCATGCGCCTTCTCTCAGAGGGGAGGAAGGGTGGGTTGCATGTGAATCTAAGCAGATACAAGCATCAGAAATACGATTACGGTGAGTAATGTATCCCTTCTGAGGCTTGTGGAATCTGCTTAGATCACATGCTGTGCATAGATTAGCGAGCAGTGTTAGAAAAAGGAGGTGGGGTGTGAGAAGGGTCATGAGCAAATAAATGTCTTAGAACCGCTTGTCCCACTTGAGAATCTGTCTTGGAATGGGTGTCAATGCAGTAGTGCTGAGTAAACGTGTGAATAGAGCTCCAAGTGGCTACTTTGCAAATGGTGTCAAGGGGTACATTTGCAATGAAAGCCAGAGTGGCCCCAATGCCTCTTGTAGAGTGGGCTTTTGGAGTGAAAGGCAAAGTTCTTTCAGAAAGAGAGTAACACAGCTGGATACAGTTAACAATCCACTTAGTGATGGTGCCTTTAGAGACGCGATCTCCCTCTTTGCCTGTAGCTACGGAGACAAACAGTTGGTCCGTTTTCCTTAGCAGTCTGGTTTTGTTTACATAGTTTAGGACCGCCTTACGCACATCTACTCACCTCAGCAGAGCTTTCTGGGTCTTGGAAGAAAGCCGGAAGCTCGATGGACTGGTTCAAGTGGAATTTAGAAATACACTTGGTGAGAACCTGGGGTGTGTACGTAAAACCAGTTTATCTTTATGAACCGTAAAGAAAGGATCATGCACTGACAGAGCCTGAATTTCACTGACCCTTCTTATAGATGTAATTGCTACGAAGAAGGCCGTTTTATAAGTCAGGTGTTTGAGACTGCTTTTATGCATGGGCTCGAATGGGGGCCCCATGAGTTTAGATAGCACCACGTTTAGGTCCCATCCTGGTGGTGGGTTTGAAATTGGAGGGAGAAGTCTCTTTACTCCTTCCATGAATGCTTTAATCAATGGTACTTTCCACCACAACGCGTTGTTATGGGAGGTAGTATATGATGACAGCGCTGCCAGGTGTACCTTTAGTGAATTAAACCAACCCTGCGTCCAGCAGGTGGGGCAGGTATGTGACAATAGTGGAAGGAGTGCAATCAACTGGGTTGATTTGCTTATTCTGGCACCAGATAACAAATCTCTTCCATTTGTCAAAGTAGCAGTGCCTTGTGTTTGGCTTCCTAGATTCTCTTAGGATGTTCATACATCTCTGCGGTAAATTGATATGTTCAAACTCTATGACCTCAGGAGCCATGCTGCCAGGTTCATTGAGTTGGGTTGAGGATGCACCTTCTGACCTTGGTGCTGGGACAGTAGGTTGAACCAGCCCAGGAGTGTGATGGGTTTGCACACCGCTAGTCTGCGTAAGTGTGCTAACCACGGTTGTCTCGCCCACATGGGAGCAACTAGGACGGGCGTCATCGATTCTCTGTTCATCTTGTTGACCACCTTCCTGATGAGAGGTGTTGGTGGAAAAGCGTACGCAAACATCCCTGACCAGTTCATCAACAGGGCGTTTTCCCGGGAGTCTGGTTGGGGGAACCTGAATGTGAATCCTGGGCACTGCCTGTTTTCTCTTGTGGCGAATAGGTCTATATTGGGGAAACCCCACTGAGAGAAGAGATCTTCTACGATTTCTCTGTGTAGACACCATTCATGTTCTTCTGGGAGGGTATCTCTGCTCAAAGCGTCCGCCAGAGAATAGAGATCCCCCGGAACATGTTGAGACAGGAAGATGTTCCGTCCGAGTGCCCATTTCCAAATTTTCTGGGCGAGCTTGGACAGATTTGGCGAACGAGCCCCTCCTTGCTGGTTCAGGTAAAACATGGCTGTAGTGCTGTCCGTCAGGATCTGCACTGATAGGTTCAACAGGTAGGGCTCGAACGCCTGAAGCGCTCTGAATACTGCCAGAAGCTCTAGCAGATTGATACGATTCTTGGCCACTGAGTGAGACCAGGGACCCTGAGCTGTGTGGTGGAGATGGTGTGCTCCCCACCCCGACAGGCATGCGTCTGTTGTGACTACCACCTGTATCTCAGGATCGTAGTTTTCTCTTGTCCACCAGTGAAGGCTTTGTACAAGCGTTGGCGAAACGACCACTAGATCTCCCACTGACCACTTGCCTGAGACCACTGTTTCGCCAACCATTCTTGCATGGGACGCATGCACAGGCTCGCGTGGGGAACCAGGTAAATACATGATGCCATCATGCCCAGCAAACGCATTGCTTTGCGTACCATTATCTGGCGACCGGCCTGATATTGCGGAATTTGCAGCAGTGTATTCCGAATTCTTTCCTCTGATGGAAAAGCCAACTCCTTGTGAGTTTAGGACAGCTCCTAGGAACTGGTGCTTGGCACCAGACTTGACTTTTTCTCATTTATGGAGAAACTTAATTCGAAGAGGAGGTCGATCGTTCTTTGAATGTTTGTTCTGCAAATTACTGGGGTCTCCCCCGTGATGAGCCAGTCGTCCAGGTAAGGGTACACTGGGATTGCCTCCCTGCGTAAGTGTGCCGCCGCCGCCACCGCCAGTACTTTGGTGAATACCCTTGGAACCGAGGCTATCCCGAAGGGCAGTACCTTGAACTGGTAGTGCTGACTGTCCACCTTGAAGCACAAGTATCTTCTGTGCACTGGGAACATGGGAACATGGAAATATGAAAATAGGCATCTTTCATGTCCAATGTTGCCATGTAATCCCTTTTTTTAGGAGGGGGGGGGGGATTACCTCTTGGAGAGTAGTCATGCAAAATTTTTGGGGCTTGACATACTTGTTTGCAGGCCATAAGTCCAATACTGGGCGCACTTTTTTTGGCACAAGGTAAGTAAGTTGATCAAATACCCTTGTTTACCTGGAGTTCCGGGATGAGTTCTATCGCGTCCTTTGCTAGAAGATTGGCGATCTCTTCGAGGAGGATCTTCTGGTTGTCTAATGAATGTATTTTTTGTTGTGGAGAGTGGTTTCGCAGACGCTCTAACAGTTCTATGCAGTATCCTGCGGACACTGGACAGCACCCATCTGTCTGACATGATCCCTTCCCAAGCTTGGGTGAAGTTGGAAATGCGTCCCCGTACTGGGGATGCGCGAGAAGGGACCCTGAACTGTTTCGGGGGAGGTGTGCCGCCGCCTCTATTGGGGCTGCCTCTACCCTTACCACGTCCTCTCGTTACCCCCTGCCATAACCCTGGGTAGACTGCTGGTTGTTGTTCCATGGTGTACCCTGCCCCTGGGAATAGTTGGAGCCTCTTGGCCGCGTGGACGACGAAAATTGCCATTCGCTCTTTGATTCGGGAGTTTGTTGGTTAACTGGCCCAGGGATTTGAAAGTCTCATACTTGGCATTTTTTAGCGTGTCCTCTACCGCCTTGCCAAACAGTAGATCGGGGTCCAACTTAAAGATGCTTGCGTCTCAGGTTTGAACCCAGATTGTCTTAACCAAGCATGTCTTTTGATAACAGTGCTCTCTGCCATCAGTCTTCCGGCGTTATCCGCGGCATCAAGGTTGCTTTACGGATGCAACCGGACACGGCTCTTCCCTCCGACGCAACCTGTGCCAACTGGCCTTTTAAAGGTTCCGGCGCGGAGTCGATGAGTGCCGCGACCTGTTCCCACTGGTGGCAGTTGTAACTCGCCAGTAGGGTGGTGGAGTTGGCAATCCTTGCCTGGTAGGCGGAAGTGGAGGCTACTTTTCTATCCAAACCATAGATGTTTTGCTCTCCTTGTCAGGGGGAGCTTCAGATGATGATAGGGGCATTCCCGCCCTCTTTCGGGTGTTTGTCACTACCAGGGAGTCCGGTTTCAGTTGCCCCCTTATGTACAGTGGGTCTGACTGGGCTGCCCTGAATAGTTTTCGATCGTGGGGTTTACTGCCCTGGTGAGGTTGGGATTTAGAAGGGAAGGGTCTATTCTCCTCTGTAATAGATTTGAGAACAGGGATAGCCTGGGCAACAGATCTCCTTTCTCCCACTAGCTCCTCTCTTCCTGTGCTCCCTGGGTATCTATGCGGAAGTGTTCTGCCACTCTGCGCAACACCTCTTTCAGGAGAGGCTGGTTGTCGACCGGGGAGTCGGTAACCAGAGGTTTTGTCTACTGGGGAGTCTACCCTGTAGGTTTCAGGGTCATCCTCTTCCTCCTCTTGGTACTAGTCATCCCCATAGTAGCCCATCCCAGTTTGGTCTCCCAACGTGCCCAAATCTGGATCCTCAATCAAAAGTGGATCCTCATTATATTGAGAGTAAGGCTGTATACAGAAGGGGTCCGAAGACCGACTTTGTGTTGGTGCTTCAACCCGGGATTTCTTACTTGGGGGTACTGGGTCCCTAGACCCCGTGGGTGTAGCCCCGTCAGGGGTATAGAAAAGGAAGTGCTCAGGATTCTTGGCATAGAAGTTTGCCAGGGATGACATCCTAGACATAACTCTGTCTATGTCCACACTAGACCATTCCTTAGAGTTCGGGATTACTGTTTCCTGGGAGAGTTTCCCCTGTTCTATCTGACTGGACCTATGGCCTTGTGCAGGGGTCTTGGGTAAATTAACAGAAGTGTGTGACCTGTCTGTTTCTGTGGTGTAGAAGACGGACTTGTCTGTCTGTTTCTGTGGTGTAGAAGAAGGTCGAGAGTGCTTCTTCTGCCGTTTACCCCTCTCCCCGTGGGTGGAAGAGTGTTTCCCCGGTGTTTTCGCTCCTTCGGAGCCTTTCGACGTCTCGTCGAGATTCGGGGGTAGTGTCCCCATCTCTAGAGTGTGGAGGTCGGGACTCGGGAGCAGCCGTCACGCGGTCTGCTGACGCCAACTCCTGGAGTGCGGCCTGGGGATAGAGGCCGGCTTTGTCTTCCGACGATCGAACCTCCATTACCTTGGGGAGCATGGCACTTTTTGCAACAGTGGATGGTTGCATGGTGTCATGCGGCGATCTTGAACGAGAACGCCCAGAGGACACCAATTCGGTGGACCATTCACTGTGCACCCCTTTGAGAACTCGACGTGCGCATCGAGTCTCGGTTGGACTTTGCGTGTTTAGTGTTAGTGCGTGGGTAGCGCTCATGTCGCCGGGGGTTTCCCCATAGCTTCCCTGCAGGACAACCTTCCGAGGTCGGGGACTTGCGCTTGGCTGTCTCGACGCCACGTTGCCCTCGCTGTCCGAAAGCATGGTGTCGCTGCCTTCACTGAAGGTGCCCTCCACTGCCATGGCCTCTTGTTGCCTGGTGTGGTGGGCCCAACGTTTGATCGAACAGTCCTTTAGGGTCTTCGGTTTAAACCGACTACACGCTCTGCAGTTAGCCTCGGGGTGGTCCCTCGGCAAGCAGAGGTTACACGTGGCGTGTCTGTCAACCCAAAGGTACTTACGGTTGCACTTGGGGCAAAATTGGAAAGGAGTACCCTCCATACGCACCCTGTATATATAGCTAGAGAGAGAGAAGAGTATGTACCACCCCCCACCCCCCTTACTTGCAGGGCCGAGGCCAGACACCTTCCGAGGCCCAAGTCCGTCGTGCAGCTCTTGACGGTGGTTTTCTTCTCCGGGCCGGCGTCGAGTGTCGAAGTTCGGTGACTCGACGTTGGGGTAGAGAAAATGGGGAAATATTAAGATAATTAGCAAAATTATGGCTAAGGCCAGGGAACTCTGCGGGATGTTTCCGACCAGTATGGTGGAAAAAAAACAATCTGAGGGTCCTAGACGCGAGAGGGATCATGGGTACAGTGGGCGTCTCACTAGGGATAGTATTACTGGCATGCCCTGTGTCGACGCCCATTTTCGAATTTCGAAAAACAAACTAATACTCCACAGCTTCCACCAGATGTCAGCCTGTGCACAGCATGTGATCTAAGCAGATACAGATCTATATCTATATCTATCTCATGGCCGCGTTAAGTTTTTTTTCCCCCCCATAGACATAATAGGAAAAAACTTATCACACCTACAGCCCAAACCGCTGGACGGATTTACACCGAAAACAGATGGTCCCAAAAAGATGCTTTATTTTATTTGGTGTAAATCCGTCAAGTAGTTTCTTTTGAAATGACCAAAATATAAAGCAAAAAAATTAGTGATATCTATGTCCGCTCCGCAGACACACTTCCCTGTTCGGTCCGCGGACTGGCCTAAATTCGCAGACTTTTGCGAGGCCGGCGGGCGCTGATTGGATGGTGAGAAATGCGTCCGTTTTCCTGAAACGCCTGCCATCTTGGATTTGCAGACTTTTTTGGGGTCCGCGAACAGCGCATTGAAAACTTTTTTTTAAAAAGCAGCATTTCACTTGTCAAACTCGACAATCTCTGGGGATGTGGGGGGGGGGGGTGTGAAACACTTCAGATGTCCTAGGACATCTGTACCTATTCCTGCATTACAGGGTTGGGGAAAAGCTGATGGCTTATAACTTTTGCGCCACTCAATGAAACTGCATGTAATTTAGCAATTTCGTTCGAGAAATAATCCTGAATGGTTTTGCAAAATTTTTTGGGATTCTGTCAAGAGGGGGCAAGATTAGAGGGGGGTCCCAAAATATTGTAAATGCATATACATGGTGTCATTTGACGAATCTGCACAACATTTGGCAAAATGATTTTGGATCTAGATATAAATGGTTTTCTAAAGTTTGGTGGGATTTTCTCAAGAGGGGGCGAAATTAGAGGGGGGGGGGGTCTCAACATTTTTTGATGGCTTATAACTTTGTTGCTATTTGACGAATGTGGACAAATGTTTTGAGAAAGATTATAGACCAAACCTTCAATGTTTGTGTAAAGACTGAATGGATTTTGTCGAGTGGGGGCTAAATTATATGACTATTGCATGCACATACACGTTGACACTTTAAAAAATAAAACATGGTTGATTTCAAGCAAACTCGTGAGGAGCATTGGCACGGACATTAAAGCATGGGTTTGCTTTAATGGTTAAGGTTAAGTTGCACTAATAAAAACATATGAAATTCAATGAAAAAACGTTGTTAAAAAAGGAGTTATGGTTACAAGTAAAATCGAAAAACCCCTGAAATTTGCCAGTTATGGTAAGCTAAGCAACCATAACTCACTCCACCACCGTGCACTGCTAAGAGTAACACCCAGGACTTCAAAGATGACAAAACAAATATCATTGATGACATCACATGTGCATTTACTTTTCATACAAGGGGTTGTGAATGTAATGTTGACAAAAAAGTATCAGGGATTATGTGTAATAAACTACATACTTCATCTCGCAAAGTAGTGTTCTAAAGAAAATTCCATTGCAGTGTTCTTTCTAGTACAAAACCTACTCATCCAGAAATGTAGGTATTGGCTGCAGCTTACACCACAGAGGTGCTATATTTGTAATTTTCCAAAGTTATATAATAAAACAGCAAATGCTTCTGTATCAGACTTTTCCAGTCTGTGAAACATGTACTAAGTAGTTCATAATACAGCACTTACTACATATTTCTACTAATACACACAAAACATATAGATCAAAATGTATACAAATATGGGGCTTATACGGAGAGTAAAGTAAGCAAACAAGAGCAGTATCATTAGCAACTGTGTATAATCTACATGATTGTATTCCCGCACAAAAAGGTTTGCTGCGTTTCAGGCATGCTTCTTCCCCTATACATGTAAATCATAAGATGCGATTAAATTCTAAGAAAAGTAGTGTAAGAACATGTGAGCATAGCAATATCTATAAATGTAATACCTTTTGAAAGTCAAGTTTCTGACTGTCAGTAAATAAACCCACCTGGCCTAGATATGGCAGTGAACAAAAAAGAAGGGGCTAAACATGTGATGTCATCAGTGATGTCATCAATATTTTTTATGTCATCTTTGATGTCCTGGGTGTTAGTCTTAGCAGTGCACGGTGGTGGCACGAGTTATGGTTGCTTAGCTTTCCATAACTGGCGAATTTCAGGGGTTTTTCGATTTTACTTGTAACCATAATGTCCTTTTAACAACGTTTTTTCATTGAATTTCATATGTTTTTATTAGTCCAACTTAACCATAACGTCCCCTAAAAGTTTTCTTTGAATATATATATATATCTCATATTTGTAGTAATTCTCCAAGTGACTTTTACTCAGATACCATGTCATGTTTTCCCTACCTTGCCTCGTGCTGCTCTTGCCTTGGCCTCCACCAGCACCTCCAGCCCCTGAATACTACAGGATTTAAGCCTCAACACCAAGCTACTCTCCAGATCAGTAGGTCGGCATACCAAAAGGAGAGCTCAACTCAGTCTATAAAAAACAATGTTTAGTTGTGGTGAGAACTTAGATCTCAGGTTATGCCTTAGAGAAGCTTACATTTGTGATAGTGGGAGTCACAGCAAAGGGGAAATGTAGAGTACAAGTCAGTGGGATCATCCATTTAGGGTCCATTTTACAGAGTTTGCAGGAGGTGGAAAATTAGATCAATACTAAAATTCTCTAAAATAGGGACGATGTTCGAATCCAGGAACATCATGACTTTCCTCCATCATCAACACAAGAACAAATTCTTGATTACAACAAAGGTGGAAGGTGAAACTGTTGTGCACAGTGTTAGGAAAGATTCTCTTTACTGCACCTTTCCTTCCATCTTTATGGAACCCCCAAACTTTTTGCTTTTATTTTTCAATCTGACCTGTACCTTTTGCAGTGCAGTGCAGCCTTAAGCTTCACTGTACTGGCCTTTGCTCACATCTGATGGGGAAACTGATATGTCCTTAAGGCCATCAGTACTGAGAAACAGTGTTTCCCTTAGTCTTCTGACTATGTTGCTACTTGTGGTTACTTTTGTATCACAGATGGTAACTTTTTATCATTGCACACACTGCAGTGCAATGGGGTTCGTTTTTGTTTTGCCCTAGACCAACACTCAAAGGATTTTTTGGTTATTCTAGAGGTGCTTAAAAGATTTTTTTGGGAATTTCGTTTTAGCTTAACCGCGTTTGGCTACTTACTGTGTCTACTGGCCAAACATGGCCATGTCACGAGGTTTTTCGTCCATTTGATTTGATTGTTTATTTATATAGCACCTATACACAATGTGTTTCAAAGCGCTTGAAACACATTCTTTCTGCATCTTGTTGTTTAGCCTTCTTTCTGGCCTCAGAGGACAGGAAGATCCTTATAAGGACTTCCAGTGCCCGGGAAAGCAGGAGCTTTTGGCCGGCTACTGGAGGGCTTTGTGTGTTTGCAGGAAGGATGTGGGCTGGGTCAGTCTGACCTCAATACACATCCTGGTATCTGTGTGTCTGAGTGGTATGCATGAGTGTCCCCGCCAGTGGTCCCGATTGGACCACTGTGGGGTGTGTGAGCTAGTTCTGCCATTGGCTAGTGGGAGTTGACTCCTACCTGGCTTTTAGGATAAGAAGAGGGCCCCTGCATGCATTTCTCATAGATTTCTCATAGATCCTGGAAGAACCTGAAGGAGCCAAGAATCCATCCAGCTGAGAAGACCCACAAAGAAAAATATAAACTGTCTGAAGGAGGCCTGGCAACCAACTTCTGCTGCTTTCCTGGTGGAGCCCGGTCTGTCTTGTGATCTCCAGTAGGCCTGCGAAGGTGCTACGACCCCAGGAGTGGAAGGACCCTCCATTCCCGTAGCCTTCGGAAGTGCCCGGGAATCGTCCTATGGCTGACCAGCTTCGTTTTTGGGCTACCGGATTATCTTCATTGCCGTTCTGAGTTTCCACCTGAAACCTGGCAAACCCTCAGCTGCCACTGCAACGACGCACTGTGAAATGTCGGCGTCCTAGCACCAAGGGGACCCGAGACACACCGGAAAGTCTGACCGCGGCTACTGAGGCATCGCTGTGCGCGGCATGCACGGTCCGAAACCTGCTTTTCTGACCCAGCTCCAGTCCCGAGAAGGGTGCTGCATCATTTGTTTCTGCAACTCTTAATCAAGAGTCCTTGCACCATCAAAAGACCCTAACCAGAGAATCACTCAAACCTGCAACCTGTGAAAATTGAGGACCATGGAATTCAGTGGGAAAAGCAAGGCAGGACACCCTTCCTTTGTTCTAGAAAGTCTTGGGAATATTCGGAGTGAGGGGGTAGGTTACTGAGCTTTTAACCTACCCCTACACTCCCATTGCAAGTCAGTGGACTTATAATATCCTATCTTAAAACCTATTGGCTTTGCCAATACTTGCCTTGGCAAGACTTCTAACTGGGTAATTTTGGACACAGTCTATCTTGAACCCTGGCTCCAGGCATCCATCACTGGACCCCAGAGACCCTACCTACATTTTCTCCTGTCTGAGTGTGGTGTCTTTGTATCCTGAACAATAGGGCACAAGGCCCCAGGCTATTTAGGGTTGGACAATATTAGTTAGGGATTATCTCTGTGGACCTTTTTGTGTGTGATACTCACCTATTCATTCCCTTGGAGGAGGAGTATTTTGATTGTATTATGCACTTGAACCCGTGACTGTATACATGTATTTTAGTTTGATGGTATTGGTTGATAAATTTACCTGCTTGTATTAATTTTTCTTAGTGCGTTTGGCTATAATTAAATAACTGTATTTGTATACATCCTGTCCAAGTGTAATTTGTGACTCCCATTGTGTGACCTCATTGTGGACCCTTTACACTCTCACCCCTCTGAAGATTTAGCCTAGACCGCCCGTCACTGCTACCTTAAGCTGGTTTGGCTACAGCTTCCCAGACAGAGTTGTCCCTGTCACAATGTCGGTTGGCCTTCTATACATCTGTCCACCAGGCCAGAGTATAGGAAATCAGTCTTAACACACGGTTACACCCTTTATGCTAGGTTATTGGGATTTGCACCATGCACCAATGCCATTTGCATGGTCTCCTGGTGCTCTGGTGAGCAAGGAGAGCAGTCATTCGTTTACAGCTAGTGTTTTTTATCAAGCTGTAGTTTCCCAATTACTTAATGACCAAACAAACTCTGGTTGAAAAGACTGGTGTACCCATTTGTCAGGAAAGGGGTCCCCGTGGAAGGGATGCGTTAACATTACAAAAGGGGCAAGTGATACTTTGAGGGAAATCTTGATAGGTGGGCTCTTCCCAGTTCACTTCCCTGAAATGCAATTTTCTCATTCCCGAATGTCTTTTTTGGAAAGGGCCATAGCCCCCTCCCCCACCCCTCTTCCAACCCCCCTCCAAGCTTTATTTTAATTACAATAAGCAAGGGGTGTATCCCGATTCCCTTACACGCCGAAGACCATATACATATGCTGCAATTCATTTGCACACCCTGTGCAGACTTCTCATGCCTCATGTGATACACTGGTATCAAACACACAATGGAACTTGCAAAAAAAAGGCACATTGCCCACACAGCTGCATTAAACAAACAAATGTAAAATGTTACGTCGGTACCACGCCCAAAAAAATCAAATACTTCGAGTGGAGCCTATTTGATCAGAAATGTTTTGTCATAAACAGCCGGAAAGTAGCACTGCATCAAAAGAAGGGCAGTGTATTATTAAATGCATTTGACTGTGCTCAGGTACTACATGCCATTATGAATCATTCTCCAAGATGCTGGGAGTTAAATATTTCTGCAAAGAAACCTTGCTGAGGTGTCGCTTTCATTAATTTTCTAAAGACTAGACAAACACCAAGGCAAGCCGCTTCAGCCAACAGGGCTTTTATGCATTGCTAGTAGCAGGCACACACACTCTTTAATAGAGCCCTGGCCTTGGGCTTTGGCCCCCTAGCAGTTCCCTACATGGTCGAGTACCCTTGGTGTTACATTTTCTTAAATTGCATTTGTCAGTGTATCATTTTTTAAGCAATGGACCCTATAATAGCAAGCCCTGCTCTGTCAGCAATAGATTTTAAACAGCATGACAGATATTTTTCACTACAGGAGACGAACAATGATATGCATTACATGCAGTAAACATTGCCTTTGGTGCATAGGGCTCCCTTTGCATCCATCCATCTATAAATCTCATTGTCCTGAACTTTTGGGAAGGGGTGGGTGGAGGGAGAGAGGGAGGGAGGGAGGGAGGGAGAAGAGGGGAGAGTGGAGGGGAAGGTGTGAAATGCTTTCTTGTTAACTGTTGCCGAAGGCTGCCAGCTTAACTGCCAACACCACATGGTCACAAATTGTATTAGAACAAGGGCTTGCTGGGATGCTAACCCAGGTGACGTGTGCAATATAGCAATAGCTGAATAGGACGAAATACAATCTTAAATTATGCACAGAATTTAAGTGTTTAAGATTCGGGTTTAGTAATTATTAGTATTAGGGTATTTATGGAGTGCAGTCCTAGCTTTGAGAAGCAATGGATCGCTTCACAATCATAGGGAGAACAACATGTTGAGGGGAGCAGAGAAACAAGGGAGTGGGGAGCCAACCGGTATATCAGGAGGGGAAGGTGAGCAATTTGTTAGCAAGGGGTCTACAGGCCACCAGGGTAGAAAACGGTGGGGACCAGATCACCCAGACTCAGGTAGGTGGAGGGTGGGTTTACCTAGGTGCTAAGGAGGAGCCATTCCTTGAAGGAAGGTCTTGAGCCCCTACCTGAACTGTAGAAGCACGAGGGCTAGTCCGGTGTGGACAGGGAGCTAAGGCAGGGGGCACGAAATAGCACAAACACCTTAATAATGTCATTTGTATACTGAAAGCAAGACGCGATTTCCGTGCCAGACCAAAAGTGGACGATTCCACTCCTCTTTTTAAAAGAAAATGTCTGTGATGCATTACATTTCGTACAGTTGTAGAATGGATTTCCCAAAGCACATCATTAATGACAAATTTTAAATACAAGAAAATGTTAAGAAAAAATGTCATTCTCTCAAATAAAATTAACTCTGATTCGTAGGACATACATTGATGAGGTTGGATTAAAGCACAAATGGTTGGACAGAGGAAAACGTGAGGTTGTTGCTTCCATCTGCAACCAGTATTGGCACAAATGCAATTGTGGCAGCTTTCAAACACCCTCCAATCAGGTACTCCTCCACAAGTCAATCATAACACAGCCCGTTGGAGGTTGTTTGCAGGTTATGTTACATTGCTGTGTTATAGAGTGTGCACCATTGTCATTTTCATGCTCTAACTGGCACATTATCAATGGATAAGATCATTGGGGAAGAGTGAATACACAAGATGGCTTTATTGTGGCGTTAGTGCATGAAGAATGGAAATACTTTTGCATTGAGGTCCGTTTCTAGAATGAGGGCACAGAGCCATGCGTGTCCCAACAGAAGCATCACAAATGATGTACTAAGTTTTTTTGGTGTTTGGGTGGAGGGAGAGCCCACAGCTTGCCATTTAAGACCAACGCTCCACAAGTCAACACTAAGGTTATGCTGTTTGGGTAAGATAAGGTTAAGAAAATCAGATATGGTCAATCTGGGACCACCTTTTCCTACCCAATTAAGTCAAGCAAGTGGCATATAACCCCTCTTTTAAAGACTGGTTACATCAGGAGAACGATCCAGGTGTACCGGCCTCAAACAGTTGAAAGATTCTGCACAGATTCTCAATCCACTTGAGCACAGGCATCCGAAAGACGGTTTTGAAATGTCCGTAATTGGCTTAGTTGCAAAGGGCGCAATAGAAGAACATTGGCCATCCACAACACTTTAATGTCATCCAATTGCGGTGTACTGTCGATTTGAAATGGAGACTACTGTGCTTCTCTGGGGAAGTTATTTGCCCCAGGGTTTTAAAAGGTTACGTTTAACCTCAAATATTTTTATCTTGCAGTTCACATTTCCCCGTGGCTATTTCTCCAGACCAGGTGGGCCAGAGAGGATGGAATGCCTTTGCATTTTATAGTTCTATGATGCTTAGAAAGCCACTTCCACCCATTAGTACCAACAGAGGGTATCAGGGAGGTTATGGATATAGCTAGATAAAATTCTCAGAGGCCTGCTCCAACACGGAAGTGAACAGCCTGAACAGTTTTCCCATCCCCTTGAGGATTCGCTATTAATCAGTCTAAAATGGTGCCCACACCCCAAAATAAATAAAAAGCACTAGTTGCTGTTCCGGGTCGATGAAATCCATTTCCCTACTCTTGAACTAGCCAAAGATTCATCCTATAGAACGAACTGTGGCGTGTCCTATTCTGCTCAGTGAGAGCCCATCACAGCAAAAATAATTGGCCAGTTATCCCTGTAAGCATGCTTTCCATGCCCACTTTTCTGCACACCCTGTAAGTAATGTGTATATATTCCAGACCAGGGCTGGTATTATGAATATTGGGTGACTTACATTAGAATCAAATAACCCAATCAGAAGGTGGCTCACTCAGATAGAGGCTGGAATGACAAGTCATTTTCATTTTCTCTCCATATCTGCTAAGCCTGAAAAGCTGGGGAACCAAGGGTGGAGGAACATCAACGAAGGGTCATGGTCTTCATGGGACTTGAACGCATACAGTAATTGTTCCAAAATTATTGCTGGCCCCCTTGCAGTAGGAAGCCTTGCTAAATACCAGTTCCATAATCTTTTCCTTGGGCAAACTGTCATCCATATGCCAGGGCGCAAACTTTGCACTCACCATTAGCCATTGGCAAGTGATATTTGACTCTTGGCGAGTAAGAAATAAGTGTGCTGTGTGCATGTATAGTATTGAGGTGATAGGTTTATAGCTGGCTAGTAGCGTGCAACTTCAATTTGCACTCCATAACCATTTCGCAGATGGCCAACAGATTGCATTCCACATCTGTGCAAAATCTCTTCTGGATTACTATAGTAAAATGACACAAGGGTCAAAACATGTGGACTCGTAATTGGCATTTGTTCACACTGATTTTTCAAGCACTTCTGTCTGTATTTTGAACTCAATTTATCTTCCAGTTATAAAAGAGGCCACCACTGAAATCAGCTACACTGGGATAGCTGTATGCATGCGATACAAACGGACTACTCAAGAACCATTCATTCACAGTATGACTAAATTGAATGAAAGGGTCAGACTTAAATAGGACCTGAACATAAGCAAACCCCAGCCCGTCCAAACCAGGTGCCCATTATATTCTTATTAACACTAATCTACATAGCCACATCAGCTATTGTGAACGCCCTATTCCTCAAGGTTTTGCTTTGTTGGGTGAAGCAGATCACCAAACTACAGCAGGCCTTTGCAATCGCTTCTTCGCAGAAGATAGACCAAATCTGAACGCGTTGCTTTGAGACTCCGTTCGAAGCAAGGCCAAGAAAATGCAACCTCCATGTCGTGCCAGCATTTTATGTATTCCTCCCTCCCCCCTCCTTCCCACCAGGGGTTCTTAAAAAGAGTGCATCAGCGATTCCAGTAGCCCCAGTTTTAGACTGCCCAGGTTTAACATAAGACAGCCTGGGAAAACAGGTCATACACCAAAGTGAATATTCCAATACCTCCCCGCTTAATGACAGTCCCAGAGGAACAGGTCCATCGCATGATCCTTGCATGACTTCTGATCAGAATCCCGAGGCCAACGACAAAGATCGTGCATATATATTCGCCCCGTTTGTTTGGGCTCTTGGTTGTATGGCAAGGAACAGTAATAACTTTCAGTCAAATATGGGAGGAGCAACTGGTTTTTATCATGTTAAGGTTAACAGAATTATCATTTTTGGAAAACGGTATAGGGTGGAGATGGAGACAATGGGAGACCAATGTAGAATGTCCAGTCTGGTATGTCGAATTTCTATCAAGTACCTTTGAATCCTGGGCATTCAGTTTTGAGAGAGGTGAACTTATTGCTTTCCCTTTTTCAAGGAGGGGAAAACCAATGGCTGCCTTTATAAAGTTGATCTGCCAAACCAGTAATCCCTTCATGTCTCATAACTAAAGCATTTGCCATTTAAGACTGGATTAGCACAGGCACGTTTATTTATTTCATTTGTATAGCGTGCAAACAGTCCCGAGGCATTGAGGCGCTGCTGTATGCATTTTGTGATGTATAAATACAAAAATTACGTTACAGATACAGTTTGTGTGGGTGAGAAGAAGCCCCCATTGGCTTAGTTAAAAATTAGCAGAAAAGCTGATTTTATGGAAAACCCAGTAGGATTTCTATGCTCCGAGTGAAGGGGGGGGCGGCAGGGGGAGTTCCATTGTTTGGCTGCTAAAGCTGCCTGCTTTGGTGCGTTTTACCCTGGGAAGGAGTATGGGGTCAGTGTATGGTGGCCTGGTGGTTCTTGTTGAGCGGGTCTTGGCTAGTTTCTGAGAGGGATAATGGATAACCACTTGTGGGTGATCGAGAGAGTTGTGAAGGTGATGCAAGCTTGGATAGGCAGCCAGCGTGCCTCCTTTCTGGCTTCAGAGATACGTTCTCTTCTTGGGATCTTAAATGCTGCCTGAAGGGTGTCGTTCTGAATAGTGGAGTTTTTTGATATTGCTGAAGGAGGTGCCTATAAAGAGGACATTGCAGTAATTTAACTTGGAGCCGATGATAGCTCGGGCCACAGTTAGGCAGCTGTTTCTGGAGAGGAAAGGCCTGGCAACATTTAAGACTGGTTGCTTAGGCTGCTGAGGAGGCAATGACGTTTGTATGACATGGTAAGGGAGGCATCTAGGTACACCCTTACAAAAAGGTACCAGCTGGCATGGAAGGCAACTACAAAAAGATCTGGAGGCAGGAGGAGTTGAGAGCGAGCTATCCCAATGAAGCAAGATGTCCAAGTAGTGGGGTGGACTGTGCAGTATGACAACTAGGCAGACAACCTCAAACACTGGGATAGGTGCAGAGTGTGAGAGAACACTGAAGAAGCAAGTGAAGCCACCCTGAAGCATTTACCATCTTCTGAAGAGTCCCGGTAACAGGGGCAGCGGGAGACGTGGGAGGGAACATGCAAATATTGAGTCCCCGAAACCTAGAATCAAGTGTGAATCGCTACTGGCACAAGCATACTTGTAGCAGTAACCCCAAAGAGAGTGAGATGGTACATCATCATTATTGGCATAATCATACTCGTCTTAGTGACCCTGAAGAGTGAGAGTCAAGTGTGAACCATTACTAGCACAGTGAAAGGAGTCCCAGTAAAACTGAAGAGAAAGAGTCAAGAGTGAATTCAATGGTACAAACATACGCAAGTGTGGATCATTACTGGTACAATCATCGTCGTCCCAGTAACACTAAAGAGTGGAAAGCAAGTAAAGGTAATACATGGAATCCTAATGCTTGGCCCAGTGATATATAGACACTGAGAATCCTTTTGGAGGAGTAACAGGCCGAGCCAGGGAAGAAAGCGGACTTGGGCCCAGAAAGAATGAGCACATTGATACATGATATGGCATTTATAACACGCCTATACACCAGTGATTCAAGGCGCGATGAGGCAAGTAAGTGCAGACAGCAAGTGTCCAAAGTGCAGTTAGGGGCACTGTAGGGTTACAGATACAGACCCAAGTGCAAGGGTTGCCGGTAGGAGGGGCAGTGCAGTTGTGCAACTGGTCAGGAAAGGGACCGGTGACCAGTGCAGTTTCAGACAGGAATTCAGCAGGGGAGAGGAAGAAAGAAGACAGAAGCAAAGAGGAAAGTCTTAAGGTGCTTCCGGAGATGGTTCTCCCCAAATTTCAGAGCGGCAGGGAGGCTGTTCCAGGGAGAGGCCCCAGCCGAAGAAAGATATCTACCACCAACTCATTGCTTGGAGCAGCGGTTGGCCCTGCGGGAGTTGGAGGCGGAGGAGTGAAGAGCTTGAGTAGGAAGGCATTTACGAAGAGAGAGTTGGAGGTATTGAGGCCCCAGGACCCAGAAGGCCTTGGGGACAATGCAGAGGGTCTTGAACTTAATCCTTGCAGCCACTGGGAGCCAGGGCAGAGATTTCAGTGCTGGATAGATACGATCCCTGGGCTTGAGGACAAGAACAAGTCGAGGAAAGGAAGAAAACCTCAGAGGAGGTGCAGTTGTAGTGTGACTTCAAGACGTCAGATGTGAGGAGAAAAGCAGAGTGTAGGGTCGAAGATGACCACTAGGTTCATAGCCTCCCAGGTGGGAGCAGGAAGAGGGCCAAGGGAGGCCGGCCAGAGAGGACAGGAAAGGAGGCTGCAGGTGTGCTAATGTGGATTGAATCAAAAGAGAGAAAAACGATAAGAAGGGGAAAGCAAAGTGGTAAGAACACTGGAAAAGCTAAAAGAAACCTAATGTTGTACTGTGTGAACTTGTTCAAGAAATTGGCAAGAACCATTTACGAATATCGTATGGAAATGACATTGCTGAAACGCAGACAACATGAGATGGGAGTCATTCTCCTGTTTAATGCTTTATATTTAGTGGCAGGGATAGAAGAGGTGGACAGAGGACAGTTTTCTTTGGAGACAGAGACCCACAGTTAGTTTCTTTTGGGTAGGGCGTAACCCCTTTAGCTTGGGTAGGGACAACCCCTTCAGCTTAGAGACAGTTGGGAGTGGTTTAATAAGGTTACTTAACAGAATTGACTGTCCCCCTTCTGACCCACTGCAGAGCCCAGACTAATTAGGTTTGCTTTGTGTTTATGTTCATCCTCCAGTTGGAGGTACTACTACAGTTTTATGGAAGGGGTGGGGGGTCTAGATGTCCTTTGGTGATAAATTGAAAGAAGATTTTGTCCTTACAGAAAATGTTGGTCAGCTTTTAGCAAGGCAGGCCCTTCATGTGGTACATGGAGGCTGAAAATGGGAGAAATCGGTTGTGCTCCTTCATGCTGCTGGACCGATTATGCAAAGCGTAGGCCGGCGTGAATCATTTTAGGATACTAACCTGCATGACCTAAACAAAGTAACAGATATGCAAAAATCTGAATTATGATCACATATAGGTACAGCTAAAAGGGCTGGGTGGGGGCATCCTGGAGAGGGGTGAAAAACACAACTTGAATGCTTTGGTTCTCCGAAGGAAAGTGGGTGCCCATTCAGGATGATCTTGAAGACGCATACAAGAGACTTGATGTACAGTGGTGGGGAACAGTGATGTTCAGAGTGCAAGGGGGCGAGTAAAGGGATGGAGTTAGCCAGACACAGGGGGCTAAGTTCATCAAGACATTTCTATCCAAGAAGGAATTTAAAGAGTGACTTGAGGCATTGAAAAGAGGTTGAAGAGTGTGGGTAGCAATATTTAGTACCTCCATAAGAGGGGGAATGGGAGCAGAGTAAGCCTGTTCAGGACATTGGTGGGGAGAACAGATTCAGTAGATCCAAAATGTGAGAAAGGGGCATATTTTGCAAATCCTGCAGAGCCTTAACTTGACAGTTTCAGGAAAAGAGGCAACACATGGCTACATTTTCAGTCCTGTAAGGAGTACCCCAATGTTATAAGTAATGGAGGACGGGGTGAGGCTGTTTTGGTTCGCATAGGATAAGTGAAGTGTGGGGTGCAAGTGACTTCAATCCAGCATTCCAACTAAGTCAATGCTTATGATGGGATGCCCAATGGAAGCCCTTATTTATATATTTTTATGTCAACGTTCTTTAAATCTGGATGATGAACCCTTATATAACGCCCCTCTCTTTGAATACCCCTGACCTCACTGAGCCAAGAAGTAGGTTTGTTTTGCAAATTAAAAGATTTATTTGAAGAATTTATATATATATATATATATATATATATATATATATATACACACATACATACACACACCACACACTTTTATGAACAAAATATTTGTATAGGACACTTATGAATATGAACGCTAGTCAGCAATGGATAATATTACAGTCTCAACAATCTCTTTAAGGAGTAGGAATAGAAAGGATACTGTATCAGAGAATACTTTATATGGATTCAAGGAAATGCAATAATGGAAAGAATGCAACACAGAAATAACTTGATATGATTTCAATCAAAAGATATGATCACATTTTCCCCTGTGACTTCTCACTCCCCCCACTATTATGCAATATGAGAGATGGAAATGAGGGCACACAGCTTTCAAGAATACAATCAATAATGCAGTTCAATTCCAGTTCCCCCAGCAATCTTAGAGAAAACAGGTATGATTTTAAAACAAGCAAAAATACTTTTGAATGTGATTGCAATGAAGGTGAAAAATATGCTAAAATGTTTTTATTCACTAACAGCGATTCAGGATAAGCGATAGTTACTTTGGATTGGTTCAGGTCAACACTAGCAATGATTCATGAATGATTATCAAATTGAAACGAAATTCATCAGTGGAAAGCAAGAACAGCTATTTTGACAGAAAATGAAATTGAGCTAAATTGCAATTCACGGCAATTACGGAAAAACTATAAAAGGTAGATTTTTCAGAAATAGAATCAAGATTTCAGAAATGACAGATGCGCTTTACAGATTTGAAATCAACCGGATGGACAAAAGATTCTATAATGTAGTTCTGAACAGGTTTAAATGGATGGAAGAGGATTACTTTAAACTAAGAGATTGGTTATGGACAGTTCTAGACTAGATACTCACTCCTAGTCTTTGGAATGGAATGGGCCTCGTCACAGATCTGGTCAAGGGTTTGGACTTCACTCTCACCACCGGACGGTCTCAGGCACTGGGTTCTGTTCACAGCATGGCCTCTGGTCTGCTCGGTTCCTCGGACTCGATCTGATGGGTTCCGGACACAGCTCCGCTTTCTGGATCTGGGTTCTAGCACAGGGTTCTTAGCTAGAAGCAAACAGCACAGCTTGGCTGTTGAATGTGAGGATCAGGTTGCTAGATTCTGAGGCCTGCTGAAAAGAGTTCAGCTTTTGGGATAGGGCCTTTGCTTCAGGGTTCTAGAGCTTGGTTCTAGAGTCTGGTCTCTGGAGCTTTCCGGCAGGGTGCTTTGCAGGAATCGGTGAGTATTGGAAAAGAGTGTGTTCTCTCTGGGTCTCAGCAGTCCCTATTTATGTGTTTCCAAAGGGGGCGGGTAGACTGATTCTACAATGCCCAACCATCTAAGGATTTGATAGGTTAGAGAATTCCCTGTCCCTTGACTGGAGAAAGGATCAGCGTGTCAGAATGAGTCAGAGTGATGCTGTGTTTATGGCTTAACTGAAATCCCTCCCCTTTGCCTTTACCTAGAAAATCAATTTTTCCCAAAAAACATATTTCCCAGATACACAAGTAGTTCATAATACATATCCACATCACAGATTAATGAAGGCATGTCTCTGTTCAAGTCCCATGTTCCTACGAGCTTAGGTTCAGAAATGTCACTTATTCGCGCTTTTGGTGGGTTTCCCAATATTGGTTCTGCACCAAATTTTACACAAACATACACACCCTCTCTGAGCATATTACTGTAAGTTTCTCTGTTTCTAGCATAAACATCGTATCTAAAATATGAATAAATTCTGGGGTTTAGCATCAGAACATCGCACAGAGTTCAGCTTAGTCTCAAACTGTGTGCATTTTTCATTTTAACCGTCTCAAAGTTGTACATTTTTGTCAGCTTGGTACACTTTGTTATAAGCAATTTTATAAAACATATTTGCTGGGCCATCTGAATCCACAATGGTTTTTCTCTGCCCCCAGAGCTGGCTGACTCAGAGGGTAACATGTCCCGTCTCTCCCCGAACAGTTGTTGACCAGTCACACCCAAATCAGCATATTCCTATTCATCCCAAAGCCCCCATTGTTTTGAATGAGAGCAGCAGGCCAGGGTGCCTTGGCTAGCTCTTGTTCACACCAGTCTTTCAATCTCTTGGCCAAGGGCAGTGGAAGTCTCTTTTGTCCAGGGGAAGGTGTGGAATCCGTTTGATCCCAGTGTGAGAAACTTTTTAACTCTGCAACCAATGTCTACAAATTGTCTTTTCTTACTATATAACCCACATTTTTAATACATACATTAAACAATTGCTTCCTTCAAGCCTTTTCAGAATATAGTTTCAAATTGTCTCCACCTCTTAGGCTTCTGATAGCCAGTATTTCTTTGGCATAGTTTGGGGTTCCATGTCAACTTTACAAAGAATGGTTTTAAAACGCCGGCTTCTTGGTAGAGGCGACTAACAGTACTGCACCCATTGTATTGATATGGATTCTTGCAGTAGAGTAATGTGGAACACCCAACAAAGAGGTTGGATCTTTTAGGTGCTTTGTGAGCCATGATTTTAGCACATTTTTGACAATCAAGAAAACGGATTCCCGAACAGCTCTGTGTTTCTTTTGGCAATCAGCACTGCTATTTCCAAGTGGTTTCAGGCTACTTTGTAGGTAGCCCAATGGTGGTTTTTGGCAGTGGCCGCCTGTGCTCACTAAGATAGGCCACCATCCACTTTTGCCTGTTTTTCAGGTTTCCACTGCGCATTTTCTGGTGATTTTGAGCGAGCAGCATGCTTTCCAGTGGCCATTCTGACGTTTCTGAGGCCAGCAATGCATAGTGATGTTGCAGGGCTTGGATGAGTGGGTTGATGCATCCCACAGGGGAACAGAAGCTGAGAGATGGATCACTTCAGTTTTGAAGATCACCACCACATCAGGCAGAGAGTCACCACCCAGTGGCTTGTGACTGACATGTAGTAAGTGATGAAGGGAAAGGTTTCTGGATTAAAGGATCAGAAGGGGGATTGTCAGATGATTTGAAAACCCCAAAGGAAGAACTGACTTTCCCAGGAGCAAAGGTATTGAGAATGAATAGGCAAGTACAAATCCTTAAAGTACTCTGACTTATGGGCCGAAAGAGATGTTCATGGTTCACCGAGGGAGCGTCACCCAGCAATAAGAAATGGTATTGATAAGCAGGACAATCACAAATTTACCATGTCCACAAATCTGCCCCTCTGAGATTTGAGAAGGTTTGTAATTTGCAGGGCAGCAAATGTCACATTACAACGACTAACTTATCTAATTAAATGGATGCTGACTAAGACAAACCTTGTGTGGGGGGCAAGTGGGGAACACCACATATCTACTGCATTGAGGGGGCAGGGTAAGAGACCATCACTCCACTTAAATGCACCAGGAAAGTAGGTTGGATTAAATTCCTTCTTTGCCCACTTGGTCACATGTCATCTTCCCCCCCACCCCCCCCCCCCGAAACAGCTAAATAAGACCAACTAAAATATTAGAATTCTGCATTTTCAAACAAACCAGAACTATTTAGCTGCCCCCCTCCAATCTTATCCGGTTAGATGTGCAAGATTATGGCATTCAGAGTCTACCCTTTGCACGGTTTTTATTATTTTTTTCATTGAAGCAGAATGCAAATAAATTATGAACGCAGGCACGTCTTTGCAAACCTTTTGGCAGACGACATTCATCTGCTAATAAAAAAAAAAGCATCCTCAAGTTGCACTTTGTGGATGACTGAGGGGCAGCTTCAATCATCAAGCGGCAGATCCAAAGAGGATTTTCAGAACTGAAACTTGAGGGTGCAGCATGAACTCTTAATCCAGGAATGGCACGCCTCAAATTAACCCTTTCCAAATATTGGCAATCTTTCAACACATTAATTATTCCTGGGATGCTGAAAGGATCAGATCGAAGACCCTCTGCATCACCCATAAGGCTTTCTGGGGTCTGGGACCACAACATTCAACTCTCGCTCTTCCTAAATAACTCCATGCTAGAATTCTTAGGTCTTCTAGGTCCCTGGGAGTCATCTTCTATTTAAAGGCAGTCCTCCACAAACTATGCTTTTCATACACTTATATGAAGCCAGTCTGGCTTCAAAGCATTGAGAGGCATGGAAACTGCTCTCCTGAACACCCGTGATGACCTGTTCACTAACGATTCCAACTCTCCCTGTTCTCATCCTCCTCGATCTATCCTCTGCCTTCGACATGGTCAATCATTCCACACTCATAAATCAGCTTTGAGAGACTCCAGGCATCACAGACTGGACACTGGACTGGTTGACCGTCCTCTAAACAGGCCCTCAAGTTCAACTAAGCCCTCTCTCTCACTCTCCATCTGCGGCGTCATTCAGGGTTCTATCCTCTTGTCGTGGCTCTTAACATTTACCCTGCCACTCTCCCCCACCTGATCAACTTTCACTCCTCATTTTCAATGCTATGCTGTCAACTCAGCTCGCCTTTAAGCTTCCCTCCTCTTCTTCCTCTCATTCAGGCCTGGTGCCCTTTTAACAATCTCTGCCTTCATGCCAGCAAGACCAAGATCATTCTCATTGGGACTCCTGCCCCCTTCACTCACAGTCTTGAGGTAAAAAAATGTGGCCGTCATCTTTGACTCCTCACTCTCCTCACCTCACATTGTTGACCATCATGAAATCTCACTTTCAGCTTCACCTGCTCCGAGGCACTCCCTTTCCTCACCTTCCCCCAGAAAACTCAATGACTTCAGAGTTCTGGTTCTCTCTACGGCAACAGCCTCTTCCTTAATCCGTGTCTTTCCTCCCTATTCAACTAATCCAGAATAGGACTGCAAGACTTATTCTTCGCCCCAATCCTAGAGACTGTAGCTCTCCAGCTCTAAAATCGCTCAACTGTTAGCTGGATGCTGAAAGGATCAGATCGAAGACCCTCTGCATCACCCATAAGGCTTTCTGGGGTCTGGGACCACAACATCCAACTCTCTCTCTCTTCCTAAATAACTCCATGCTAGAATTCTTCGGTCTTCTAGGTCCCTGGGGCATCCTTTCGCAACTAGCCTACAGAGTCTGATCCATGTACCCTCCCTCACACTAGCTTACTGCTACCCCCTTGCCTGGGTACTTGCCCAGGCCCTTGCCCCCCCCTCATCACCCCCCAGCACTTCTCCCTCTTTCCCTCTCCCTGTACTACCTTTTACTGCACTTGCACGATTCAAATGTTACATGGCCTAATAGGTCCGTTACTTTTATTTCTCCCATGGATCCCCCCCTGCATCCCCCTTGTCTTGTGGCGCCTGGAAACAGGTATAGGCGCCTAACAAATGCTCAATAAATCAATTTTTATGCACATTTGTAATTGGGATAAGGCATGGTGAGGACTGGTGTTCAGGAATAGTGATAATGTTTCCACACCCATGATCGAGTACAGTGCCCGTCGGTGTTGGAATCTATATGTAGAAACATGTTCCTTTCAAGAAACACATTCAATGTCTTTATTTTGCCATACACTGTGGACCACTTTACTATGGGGCAAATTAACTGCAACTCCCCTGCAATGTTTGGACATACCTTAGCAGTGATCCAAAATGTTATGGCAAAGATTTGGCTTTTGTCAAGATCAAAAATTGCAGCTTGTTTATTTCCAGACCTTTGTAATAGTGTCACTGGAGGACTGATTGTGCACCTTGTTACTGTACTACCAGGTGATACTTGTTAGATCTAGCTTGAAGTATAACATACTATGCCTCCGAGATAATTTATTGCATTGGTTTAAAACAAAACACGTGAAATGTTTGCCACAATGATTTACTCAAAGCATTTTTTAAATATTCCATTTAAATGTTACCTCAGAGTTATTGAAGACATTGTAGATCCAATAGGCATTAGAATGACGGACACAAAGTACAGTGCACCATGGGTCCTTTCGTCGGGAATGCACGCTTTGGTCTAACCACCTATGGGTTTGCTGGATTAGCATGTGCATAACAAGGGCACAGACCATCTTCTCTGTCCTTCTAAAGTGGTTTACTCTTATTCAGTCAACTCTTGCCAACATGGCGATATCATTTTCACCAATGTATAACATATTAAACTGGTTTTTAGTTTGCCATTGTTCCGGGTGACCCTACATTTTAACCATTTACATGTTATTTTTCACCACATAAAATGCCTAGCAATAATACAAATATCGATTAAAGTGAGAACTAATTTTCCTGTGAATACGTTGTGTGCGTTTCATTCAAGCAAGCCTGGTCTTTGTTTTTGCAGGGCAAAGTTGCCTTGAAGTCTGTAAGCCCACAAACAATGGCACGATTTAATTCTCCGATTGTATTGCAGGCCAGGCAAGCTAAAATTCTTAGATGGCCAAAGGATTTAGAATGCCAAAGATGATCATGACAGTCTATAAAAGTCTTAAAATTCATAGACTGTCAAATGCTACCAAAACAGTACATTGTGTATACACTTCAGAGAGCAAAGAGGCCACTCAGAGAAAATTCAAGTATTTGGGTCAGATTAAGTTAAGTGGGTGGGCCTTAGACTGCGACACCTGGACCATACAAAGAATCATGCCCCTAATCAAGAGGCTGTCATACGTAAACCTTCAAAATGTGGAGAAAATACATTAGGCAAGATAATGTGCAAATCAGGTTAAATGTGTGGGAAGAGTGGAGTGCTCTTACATGGTTACCTAATGGACATGGGACTTGGACAGCCAACACATCCTACAAAGCCACTTTACCCAACCCATGTACCAAACTGTTCATTGGCAAGTATGGTCATCCAAACTCTTATCAAAAAGGGGCATCCTACAAAAAGGTTATTAAAACCACAAGATTGTTTCCAATGTGCTATGGATTGCACTTACTTATTGGAACTACAATACATTCAAAAGGTCTGTCCTGATTGTAGTAATGTGTGGGCTCTACGGATTGTAGCCATTGCAGTTCCTGGATTCCTTTGAGCACTGCATGTTTGACTACATCTGCTAAGCAGGCACAGCAAGTATAGTCAACCCAGAGTGGCAGCATTGCAAGAACAGCAAGGCTTTTCAAAATCATGCTAACTTTCAGCATCAAGATGGGGAAAAGTACTGTAATGTACAGTGCTGGGTCTAGGTTCCCTTCCCAACAGTGCAGAACTTTCGCTTTAAATGCTCTCCCATCCGCAGGAATAATGCAATTTGAGCTTTTGGAACGGATCTAGTGAAAGCAGGGTATATAGAGAAAAAACATGTGGCACCCCAACCTGCATCCCTTAGCAAGCGCACACTATTTTGATCACGCCCTTGCCACCAACTGTGTCGGTCACTCTGAAACCGTGGATAACAAATCGTGGACATTATATTAATGTGTGCTGTGAAGTCATGGTATCCTTTTACGTCAACTATGTCTGAGATGTTCCACTAGAAAGAAGGGAGAAAAAAAAATATATAACAAACACACATTTACCGTCCAACACTCTGCAATGCCTCCCGAACTTGCATATGAACAGGTGTGTTTAATAGCTCTTAGGGTGGTTACAAAAAAAGTAGTACAGACATCACACAGTCTTCACTGTAAGAAATTGATAACCATGAATTATTTAGAAAATTTCCAATTAGCTAATGTAAGTGCAAATTGGATTGTGCAGTGTGACAAATGACAGTGGACACTGAAATTCCTAACTGGCGTATTGGCCCTGCATTTTCCCTCCGCATTATGAGAAATTATTCCTGCTATGATATATGATGAAACAAGTAGAGCATATTTATCATAGACATAAAAGGCCGCTTACAGGAAGGCCGCTTTAATCCGTCAATACTCTGCATGCACACAAAGTCCTCTAGGAATCTTTCAAAGCGTAGATGATGCATTCTACACACCCTTCTACATCATAACCAATCTACTCAAGCCAGGTCCCATGCACAGCGAAGCCTCACACAGGTTCTTTTGCACGATGAAGAAAACTCCTCCCTAAAAAGTCTGAATACGTTCCGAGATACACGTTTCCTCCCCTTCGCCCCACAGCGCAGAGTGGAGTGTAAATGTAAATAAAAAAATAACGGAACCGAAGTGTTGAAGGGTGGCAGCATGGCGCCACAGCTGCAGGATAGGGTTAAGGATGGAGCGGGCAGATGGAATGGGGGAAAATCCTAAATCGTTTTTCCAATTTAATTCTCTTCAATCAAACAGAGGAGATTAGCAGTAACGGATAGGAAAGCTTGTGGGTGTGGATGGTGATATACGTTTTTGTGGGGGAGGGTGTCAATTATACATTTTTGATTGTCATGGCATTTCATATTGTTTCACAACATCTCAAAAGTACAACAATTCAAGTGTACAGACAATTATATTTACAGTGTCATCATCTTGACACAAAAACTAAAAATCAAACGGTGTTGGGATGGGTCCCAACATATTCTACATATGTAGCACACAAAAAGCGCCTTGAAACACTTTTGTATAGGCGCGTTATAAATGCCATATCATAAACAGGTTAGTGAATCTGCCTCTCGCACTGTATAGATATCTTGGAAATTCCATACTGTATTGGGCTTATCAGCATCATTTGTGTGAGTAATACAGCTGGGAGTAAGCACAAAATGGAGGAAGGAAGCCCTCTCTTTGGTGTCAAGGTTCCGAGAGGGATTTGGAGAAAGAAAATAAAAAAAAATAATGTGACGAATGTGCTTAGCCACCTGCTCATAATAGATCCCTCCAACAAAACGTATATTTTTTTACTGCTTTCATGCACGTTTGTTTCAGTAACTCTTTCAAGTACAATTTAGAAGAAGGCCTTACCTGCAAAATCACAACTCTGAACTATAAATGATTGCAAACAGTAGTGTGACAGTAAACATTAAAATAGTGGATCTCAGTTCCCATGAGCTCTCACTCACTTTAACCTCTGCCCAGTATCACGTGTGCAAGGCAATTCCTAACCCACATTCAGATGTGGCACTCTGAAAACGTAAGCATGCTAAAGCTTGTACCTTAAATCATGTTTTTAAAGAAAGGCCTGGATCCAGTGTTAACGTATCGAGTACTTGCACAGATACACTTTAGGCAAGCAATGTGCATGGTTCTGGAAACCCAAGATACCATAAGACATTTGATAAAACAACCATTTCTGCATCCGTCTACATTTACTGCCTGCTGATCACACATGCTTAATACCTGTATGATTCCATTAGCCCTGCCTGCAGCAATTGGGGATCCTCATTTTGAGACCAGTGGATGCTGCAATTGGGCAGCTGTGGACAGATAACACTGAGTGAATATAGTTTCTTTTTAGACCCCCAATTTAACAATGATTCTCCAAAGATAAGGTGCTAGGGCTCAAGACGCCATAGTGGAGGCGATAATCATCAAATCTTAGAAGGTGGTTTGGGGTGCCCCATAAAACACTCACCCCATGGAATGAGTTAACCAACTTTCTCTTTGTGATGAGTTAACTTCCGAGGGCACCAGTGTTCCAGGGATGAATATCGGTTTCTAAACTATCAATCGGCCCCACAACTCTAGTACACCAGAAGGAATCTGAACAGATTTGAAAACAAGCAAATTGTAAAACTTGTCAAATTTTGGTAACGTGGACGGAATGGCAGGCTATCTCTGCATGGTTGTGGATCGTTGGTTTGTTGAAACACAGCGAAAATACAATTACCCAATGATTGGACTGTCCAGTCAAGGTTGTATAATAATATCTACTTTATTATTATCATCAACACAGATAGTTCAAGTAGAAGACAAAATTCAACCCACCCTGTAAAGGAATGCAGAGGACAGAGTTTCAAAGAAGGAAAAGGGGTGTACTCTGGATACGGACAGGAAGGTAATCGGTAAAGTAATCAATCGCAATAGTTCAAGGATACTTAGTTTCAGCACAAAAGGGACAATGGGTCATACAATGTCACTAGGGGCCTTCAGAGAAGGACCTGTGGAACAGAACCACAATGTAACTTGTACTTGTAGAAGTACTTAGTGCCTGACATGGACAAGTAGCTTTCAGGGTGCTTTGCAGCTCCTGCGACAGAGTTCAAGATGGGAGACAGCTGTGGGTACCAGGCAGCAGGCAGTTGGGGGAGCACGGCTGGATGAACGGCTGCAGGCTGGCCTACACTGCAGCTCAGGTTCAGGAATTGTTATCTCTGTGCTGGTTGGCGGGTCTGAAGCACTGGTCGAGGTGCCTCGGATGGCATGAGTGTGCGGCATAACAGTCAGTAGTGCAGTCGGTTGCAGCTCGACAATGTCCTTTAAGATGGCTACTGGTTGATGTACTCCTAGCTTCTTCACTGGGCTTGTGTTGTCCTTTAAGGCGGATGGCCCAAAACTGAAGAGAGTGTTGTCCTCAATTTGGTTCAGAGATTCTCTGGCACTTCCCACCTAGGAACCTTGCCTGCAAAGCCTAGAAGGGCACGCTCTGTGCTGGTTCTGGAGCTGCTGGAGGATCTTGCTTTCCCTCCCCCTACCCCCAATTGGAAATCCTGGCCTACCTTCACTGGTGGAAGCTGTGCCTTTACCTTCAGCCAGGGTCCAAATGAGTTCTTCTCATTACTCCTTCAGATGATCTGCCCAAAAGAGGGGTTCAGCCCTCAAAGCCAAAAGACCACGGTGATGGTTTAGGCGAAGCCTACCTTGATGAACCAATCCTGGGTCCCCAGCAACAATCTCCTCTATGCACGAGGACATAACCAAAGTGCTTTGAAACAGAAAAAGGGGTTAAAACATGTAATACTAAGTCCCAACCATTCTCATGTTGGTTGTGAATCAAAGGGTCCCTCTAGTTAATTGAGCTCTCTGTTGTTCCTGATTAAAGCTGCAGGTCACCCTCGAAGCTGCAGCAAGAACAGATTTTGTCTCCATCAACCCACATACTTTCACCTTCTGAATGAGGTCCCCCTGCTGGGGTTGCCTACTGTAAATACGTAGTCCTAGACCTGACTGGTCACTGCCTGACCCCCCCCCCCAAAGGAGACAGGTTTCCTCTCTACTTTGTTAACCTCTAGCAGTCAGGCCCCATGTGGACCTGTTTGAAGTATACTCTATTAGTATGTTAATTATGTTAATTGATGCCATCATCTGCAGAGGGTAAACAAATTTTGATAATTAGGCTGGCCATTAGCAGAAGGAAGGTTTTGGCCCTCCACGTTCTGAGATGCATAGTGCACTCCACCGGTCAGATGGCAAGTAAACAGGACAGGGAGGCCTATGCCTGTAGGCTGTGTCCGCCCAGAGTACACAGGCCTATGTGCATGCCATTCGGTGAGAATAGGAAAATGTGTACGGATTAGCCCCACACATTTTCTAGGGGTTGATCTCCCATCATTCAATTTCATATAAAATGGCATAAAAGCCCAGGCGAGCGCACACCCACTGTGCGGATGCTCGAATTCCTCACACTCATTACCACACCAGAAGAGAATCATTCATCTCTCACAGTGTATACAGCAATAAACTGCCCAGCTCCTACAGTTTAAGAAATGTTGTACACCTTGCGCAGTACAATCACTTGCAAAAAGGGCAGGACCTCTGAACTTGAACTTCCTTGAAAGACACTGAATAGTCACACCCATTAGATTACAATAAACTCTCTTGCAACTGTGTAATTATGTGTGGGCTACATCAGGGGTGGGAAGAGCAGGGGACTAGAGTAAAACATTATCACATTTCATAATACAATGGGGAAGAGACTGCACACTGTTCTCTGGAAGGGACTTCTAATCCCACGTGCAGCTCCTCTGCATAGGAGTTACAACACGCAGTACTAATCATGGCAACCTAACCTTGGTGTGTGAACTCCTTTTTACCACGTCTGGGCCATGAAACTCCACATGCAACAAATCTCTTAATTACCAGACTAGAAGAGAAAAACATTGCTTTTTACATCCCAAAGCACAATATATACTGATGCAGCATGCCTGTGTCCTGGGTATAGTAAACAATGAGGCCACCGTATTGAACGTAGGCATGGTGTGTAGACAATGTTAGAGACATAATGTAGTTTATTAACTATGTTTCTGTTTTTCGCATAAAAGAATTAGGTGTCTGAAGATTGAAAAATGGTAGCAAATTGTCTCGGATGTTGAAATATACCAAGGATTTCAGTTGCGTGCGTACAGGACCTTTAATACGGCAGTGATTGAGACATACCACAAATGAAATATTGGGTCTACTGGTAATGTTCCAAAATACATTTACTTTAAACTAGTGCATTGTCAGAAGATCCTTAAGGCAGAATTGTTCAGATTTCAGACCTCAAACGTAGTTTCATACCTTGATGGAACTTTCATCCATCACGCCCCATGGCTTGAGAAACTGGCCAGGAGATGAACGACAGAATACGCAGACGCCTTACGGACAACACCCTAATAAAATGGCACAACCCTAAAGAGCAACCCAAGCTGAGGTCAGAGACAATACTGGCGGTAGTGGAAGAAGGTTCCAGTTAAAACTCAGAAATGACTCATTACCAGCTTATTCCTTGCTTAATTTCTGTTGCAGCATTTTTATTTTTTGTGGCTCTGATCATATGCAGAACAAACCCAAAGTCCCGACGATCAAGCATTTTCTCCCAGTGGCCCAATATAATAACTTTTCTATTTACCAGTCACCAACCACACAATGTCCACCGTCCAGGGCATTCGCCGAAGCAGTCCCCATTACATCAACTGTATTACTCATCTATGCCTGTACACCCCTTGTCTGCTTTAACTTTCTGTATATATATTCTAAGTTGTCTTGAAATGCGCCGAGTTACCTCAGGGTCTGGAATGCTTTAACTAACACTAACACACACACACACACTAACACACACACACACACTAACACACACACACCCCCCCCCCCCAAAAGAAGAAACCGCTGCACCTCAAAAGGAATCCTAGTCACATTAATCTGACCGTGGCCTGCATTTGCCTTAAGAAAGCTCACGAAACAGACCTCTAGAACAATTCAGCTACAAAATTACCATTGGAGAGAAGCAATTTATAAAGAGTAAATGGGCAACATGATAACTTTTGGTGAACTCCCGACTTTGTCGAACTCAAACCATAATCTGATCTAGCCAGCTCGGAAATCACCAAAAGCAAAAAACAGTTCATGTACGTCAATAGAAGTGTTGCATAGTTGGGCTACTCTCATCCATCTATCAAAATCCTATGAACAATCCAGACAAAAAGCTTACATTGGAAAATCCCCCCTCTAGAAAAACCCATGCTAGAGAAAGAACAGTGCGTCAACTCTTCGATCACTAGCCAGCTGGACAGGAACCATATTTGTGATTGTTAAATCCGACGAGTGAAAAATAATTGCTAAAATTAAGGACTAGGGTGAACTCGCACGTTTCTGATGCTGGCTGGTTTTCCAATACGAGCCGAGTGGAGCCGGATGATATTTTGTTCTAAACCACAGAAAACACAAAATGCCCTGGTCCTTAAAGTATGGGCTTCAATTACACTGAAGTAGCCGTGCTCCATGTTGGTGCTATTCCAGATGCATTGCTTCTCTTTGTTGAGTAGTTTTGTGCAAGTAATAGTAGATTGTTCACATGACATTGGCATAGCCAGATCAAAAAAGCCTTCAGCTTTGTTGAAAGTTATTGGTTTTCATCATGTACAGTCAACTATGTTACAGTTTATATGACGTTTAAAGTTGGGAGTCAAAACAGACATTCTTTTAAAAATTCAAATATAAAGGCAACTTGACACATGCAATGCATTTGGTTTGATTTATACACTAGCTGATATACCCAGCATTGCCCAGGCTTTCCTTACCTGTAACTGCAACATTTTTTTGCAGAGTGGCGAAACTGTGTGGAATTGTATAGGGAACATACGCAAAGCCACACATTTCCAATATAGATGGCCATTCCATTATGCACCCACAAAAGTTCAATTGCTTAATTTGATATTGCTCTAAAACGTCAACATATGCAAATTTAGTCGATCAAATGCATTTGGTCATTGACTTGTGTTTTTCAAAACACCTTTCCTAATTTTTCTGTGCGATTACTTTGTTCAGAGGCTGCACCAAGCATGTGCAGAGGCTCAATGGCTAAACACAAACCCTCGCACAGACCGTTTTTCAAGGAGAAAAAAAAAACTAGGTTGTTTAAGCTCTCATGGACTGCCATTAGACTAGGCACTCAGTTAAAGTTCCACTAGGTAGGCAATATTTCAGTCAGACTTTGCCATGTTTGTATGACAACAATGTGTTTAAGGGCAGGCAATGGCTTTGTACTTAAGGACCGTGGCCTCATTAAATCTTTGAGCAGACGGCAGAAATCAATGTTTGATTTCACCTTAAGAGAACTAGTATGGCTGACATTGCACACAATCAGATTCTGAAATCGTACATGTCTGGTACTGTGGCAGAGACTCAACACATGAAAACAAGTCCACATGAAATACTGCACAATCCCTTGTAAGTATACTCTACTAGCTGTACCCAGCTTATCAAACACTGATCTAGCATCACTGGCATGGTCCAACTCAATCGGTGTCTCAGTCTCCCTCACTGGGCAAGAGTCCCATTCTTGGGCATACGTTTAATAAATTAAAACCAGCCTTGCCGAGCAACCCTCCGAAATAATAGTTTATTTTGAAATAGCGCGTGTGGGCGGGAGGAAGGAGGGTGCTGGGTTTATAGGTAAAAGTAGGAGTGACATGATACCACCATTGTACATGGTCTCATTTGTAATGATCACTTCGGTTTTAGTCTTAATATTGTTACACTAGTCACAATGGAGTAAAACAATCAAAGCTTAGAATAACCAAATAATTGCCTTCTGATAAGAAGGTCATCACTGGAAGAGGATGTCCGTACACTTCAGTTTTACCCTTTCAAAATAACACCATGAGAAAAAGTAGACAAATAGCAGCATTGAAGATTGCTGGCTGCTTGCATTCAAAGAGCATTTGCGCAACACAAGAATGACCACAGATGTTAATATTTTACAAACACCTCTGAGAAGCGTTATAGGCTTGAAAATTCACAACACATTTCCTGACATTAAAGCGTTTGCAAATGTATATATGCATTTACCCGGACAGTACCAGATTGAGGACAAAAACGGCTGTGGCGTCCCTTACTTCAATGAATGACAGAGGACTCAACTAAATTAGAATGCCAGAGGCTGTGCACATGCCCATATACCCTTACATATTTAGATAATACGATGCAAGACAATGAAAATTGCTGTGCAACAGATTTTAGAAACATCCATTTCAGAGATAAATAAACCCTAACCAAAAAGCATACACACGAATATAAAAGTGAATGTTTATTCTATTGCAAAAGCATTTGAGATTTTGCAACAATGGACACCTTTACTTAAATGCATATTATATAAGAAAAATACTACTGCACAAGCTAGACGTTTTAAAGGAAATATGAAAAGCAGAGAAAGACAGTTCTCAGCTGTAGGTGGATTAAGCCATCGTAGGGACCTTTAGTTGTACCCCATTTGGTGAATCAGTTAAAAACCAGACCCACAGCCAGATTAACAAAATGGGGACAGCAGAAACGTGAAATACGCATCAGAATTTTTGCTATGCAACCAGAACGTAAAGTTACTGTACATAAAAGTCCTCCACCACAAGGAAGGTTGTTGCGCAGAAACTAGTGAGTTTGCAAAAGATTCTGTTCACTCGTTTCTCTCCACCCAACAATGCAGATTTCTTGGAGTAGGTGTAGTCCCGCTACCACAGGGCTTGAAGGCTTGAAGACACTACTTGTCGTTCCTACCTGTAGTGAAGAATGCAAAGAAGCCAAAGGCACCACGAGTGGGGCATAATGGTTGGCAAGGTAGGTAGCCTACATTAGTTGGCCATACACTGACAGTTTAGGAGCCAGTTTCAATAGCAACCTAGGGTGCAAGGTATCATCTGAAACACGTGTTACTATCCAGCTCAAAGCAAACCGCTTCATGTTACGAATATGACGATCTTTTTTCCTAGACTTGCAACTTACAGAATTGAAAGGCACATGGATGGTTTTGTAAAAAGGCACAGTTAGTATGGAATGTACTCTGAAGAGGTATGTCCAAGTTACTACCAATAACTTCCATGTGGCTCATTTAGTCTCTTTCGGGGAGTAACTCGGCTACTCATCACAGACCAACCCCTCTTCTGACCATCCACTCATCTGCATAAAACAGAAAGTACACCCAAATATGTACATTGTGGCATTTATGCTCGGTAAAAAAAAAATAAAAAAAGTTATATAAGTGCATAGTTCCGTTTCTAATATCGTTGTTGAGCTTCCAGATAGAAAAACAAACCCACAAAGCAAAGAAAATAACACCACACAATAACACGGTTCCGTGCAATGTTCCTGCAAAAATGTCGATGTTTTTTGCAGAGACATTATTAAATTGAAAATGCTGTTTGTTTTACAAGGCGTGCAGGGGACATCCCCGCAACCCGTCCCCATACATGTCACCAATGGCTTTTATGGCTTTTCCCAGCGACATTACATATGGGGACATGATTACCAGATACCAAAACTAAACCTGGCCCCAAAGGGAGTTCCTTCTTACAAGTGAAGTGGAGGGTCATCACAAACGGACATGGATTCATCAATAAGAATAAGTGGGAGATGGGTATGGTACATTTTTCATTTTTAACAGCATTTAAAAACATTTTAAAATTGGTTGCAACACAAGCGCCAACACACAAAAATAAAATACGAAATAAACTGGATGGTGCGACTAATCCCCTTGCTTTGCAAACCAGCCACCTTTCATTCCCCGCCTCCCCTTCATCCTGCAACTGCTACCATGGCTTTTTTCTTGAATGAAGCAAAGTGAGGGCCCAGCTGAAACGCTAACCTTTGGGTAGTATGCGCTATTCGGGTTTGAAAGCACACAGGACCCAACTAAATGGTTTACATCTCTGCCACACACTACGAGCCAAAACGAATGCAACATACCACCTAATCAGAAATGTTCGAGGGAGAAAGACTGAACATTATTTTTTCGAAATAATCTTCGGTCTTTTCTCCCCTGAACATTACTGACTTGCCCAAATCCCTACCCACACCCGCTACTTACCTTACATTCCGTCTCGCTGTTCCCCTTGGAACACCCGTTCCCTTTCAATTCAGTGATTGGGAACCGGCGCCGCAGGGTCCTTTCTTTTTTCTTCTCAGGACAGCTGCGGGGGTGTCCTGTGCAACTCCCACTCACAATATAGTGAGCAAGGGGACGGGGGACACCTCCACAGACCCCAGCACCGAATGCGTGATTAGTTCGAACTTTTCGACCATCAGATTTTTCAAATAGCCCTAATTCGGTCATTTTGGACAAAACCACTCCCCCCCCACCCCCCAATGTAAAATGTTTTCCAATAAAACAAAAACGTAACCACGGGCAAATAAGTGAGTGAAACCAGGTGGTGTCCATCATTTAGATGTATTCCAATGCAGTCAATACAACTATCATTTGTTGTGACGACCGTTAGTTATCCCCCAACAGAGCTGAAAGTGGAACTTTGAAGAAAATGTACAGTCATTCATAAGAGTTGATCAGATCTGTATTATAGGATGATAAAATACAAGCATTTGAATATTTAATTGCAATGTAACTGTGTCAAACTAATGTGAAAACGCAGCAGTTATTTCTTCCACCCCCACTTCTGCACAACCAAACCACGATGCGTTGGTCCTTCTCCCCTGCTCTTCTTTTTAGTCTGTGCCAGGAGAGTGGGTCGTCCATTTGCTTCTTCATTACTGTCAAATAGTTATAGCAAACATCTCATGTTTTAATTTGTCCAAAATAGATGGGGCCTGGCACACATTTGGTAATCGTATAATACTGGAGGGAAAGGACACCGTTCAGCTAACACCAAACATGACTGCCTGACAAGGAGTGCCACGTTAGTCTAGAAAGTGACAGGGGTGGGAGAAATGATCCAGTTTAGGACCACCATGGCCAAGGCCGCTGCTAAATGAAAATCGCACGCTATTGCATTCTAAAGAGCTTCTCTTGGGTTGATGAGGAAATCTATACATAAAAATAAAATACAACTACATTATTTATTTAAAACACCACTGCCCTATAGACAGACAATGTTCTACATGGAACCACAAATCAAGCCGTTTAGCAAATGTGCATACCCAAGATGCATTGCTGTATGGGTCTGATCTGGAGATGAACTTCCATTGATGAGTACCAAGTGGGGTTGCGTTGCTTTGGTCTTATAAGCCGACATGGCCCATTCTCACGCTCTACATAAGAAACTGAGAAATTATTGTTTTTATTCCACAGAACCATTATTGTAGAAGGGGCTTGCTCAATCTGAGCCACCAACTGACCAGAGCAGCATAAAATTGCTATGTTAGTTGCAAGTTGCTAGTTGGTGCAGACATTAGAAGTTTTAGCACCAAAACTTCGATAGGATTAGAACAGTTAACTGGCGTTTTCAGAAAACTAGATTACGTTCTGTGCTGAAGTATATTCATGGACTCCATGCATGGCATCAGTGAATAACGGCAGCAAAAACACGCCAATGGTCTTCAGCCGTCATTGCGTTGACGGTATCTCTGCTTCTCTTGCAAAAACCTCAGAGTCAAACTGTACTCATGAGCTGGGCTGTAAAAGGAACCTTTAATACCACGTGGTCCACAACCGCAGTCTTTATATATGCGTATGGGATTTAAAAAGCACAAATCTAGCTGGAAAGCCACGGAGTGCTCTACATAGGCACTGGTGTCCATCCACGGGCTATTAAGTGCTGCCAGATTCAGCCTTGGGATCTGCAGGTTGGGAACAGCCATTACTCACTTGTACTCTCACCTTGCCATGGTTTACCATCAAGTGCAGTTGCATTCAACTCTTCTATGCCTGGTGCCACCACATTAAGTTGTTACTGCTTTTGTAGGTCAGATGCATCGGGCACCAGACTATGCTTCATTAGACCTTTCGTATTTTAAAAAGGGCTCAGAGGCAGGGCTCTGCTTGGGCGGAACATGCGCAACTAGGCAGCAAATGCCTCGTTATGCACAACAGGCCGAGAACGAAAAGTCACGGGGTGCGGTCACAATCACGCGACTCATACAAGAGCCACTGAGAAGCAGGGGTCTGCATGGGGAGAATGGTAACTCCCGATCAAGTCCTGCCTACCAAATGCCAACCGCTGTGGGGCACAAGAGACAAGCCAAAGTTAGGGTCAGGGCACAATGCTCATGCTCTCAGCCTTGGCAAGGGAATGAGGCAGTGAAACAAGGGAGCAGATTCTGCTGAGAACTTCCTTGTGCTGTCCACCTCATTAGCTTCTGATCGACAACGCACGTGACCGCAGGAGCTTACACTACCGTCTATTTACACACCTACTCAGAAGGCAACTGAAGGAGAAGTCTGGAATGTCAGTAGGTGGAAAACCAGCCCCTCTTTCCTGTTCACCTCCCCAGCAAGTGCCCCTCCCCCAAAAGCATATAGGCATCAGAAATGTGAGCATGGGTGGTATATCTCAGAGGCAGGCATCGACTACGAAAGTCATCAATGACTGATGCAATGAACCAGCAATGTCCACTGCACCAGTGAAGGGCTCTGTACTACTAGTTGGCAATAAACATACATTTAGTTCTACTTAGTTTGAGAATTTCTTATTTCCCCCCCATCCTTTTATTTAAACACCAAAAGAGTGGTTTTCTCTTTAGCCTCATCAGTCCCATGCCTGGGGTAAAACGAGAAGATGCTGCACAAAAACAAATACTTCAACTTTTAATGAAGTGGGGGAAATTACTTCTACTTGGCATTAGATGAAGATGCACTATTTCCCCACCTGGAGTTATCCATCAAAAAACTGAAAATACCATCTAGGAACAGTGCAAACTCCAGCAGACGCTGAAGATCTAGTGTAATCTGGAATTTTACTTTGAAAGCTGGGACTCAATCTAGCCAAAATCGCGGAACAGAACAAGGTGTCAAGAGAGAAATCCTTGCATCGACCTTTGCCCCACTTATGCAGGAGCTCACAATTTCCATATAGGTGAAAAGAAAAGGATTGTACGAGTGAAAATGAAGTTCACCACAATCGGTGCCCTTATGGAACACGTGTTAAGGCACAACAACAACAAAAAACTGTTTCTTCCACTGATATGAGGGATTCCTTTTACCCTCACCCCGGTATCACATGTTTATTTGCAGCTTCAGGTCAGAATTCTCCCGCTTCTTGGCAATCTAATAATAGTTGGCAGTTCCCCCAATAGGACTCAATTTGACAACATTTTAAGTTTTAACTGTCACACGTAGGTTCAAACTTGGGTTGTGCGTATGTCGGAGGCCAGCAAGTACATTAAAATGCAGAGATGCAGCAAATTCATTTCATTGGAAAAAGTCAGCTGGGACTTCAACCTCTGGGATTGCATGCATGTCTCTGCAATACATGTATTGATCGTCTGAAACGTAGAGCAATTTCAAGATTGCAAAGCGCAACACAAAAAAAAAAATATATATAATAAATTCTCATTTCCCGATTTCAGGCAGTATGCTAAAAGTTTGCCCTGGAATACGGATCCGTAGCAAGATACCATCACTCATGTTAGCCATATAGAAGACAACCGAGGTAGCGATCGTGTAATCAATATTGCTCAATGGCTCTGGGCATAGAAATAGTTACTTTGATGCGAATCGTTTTGGAAACCAAGTTCAGCAGCAGCTACAGGCATCCCTCAACAAACTAACCAGTACAACTGGCACTGGACACTCTCTTGCAAAGTGCATCGAGGGATGAAATAACTCCACCCACGAGAGCAAGGTTACAGCAGAAGTCTGCGGTGAAGCGAGCAGAGGACTAGTCTTTCCCCTCGAGTCCTCACCGAGTGCGGAAAAGAAAGACGACAACTACAGCGTCGGCAGCTCTACGGAAGCAGGTCACATTAAGAAAAACAAGCAGTTACCAAGCCAATAAATGTGGCTTTTGTACTGAACTATTTCTGGGCACATACGCACAGGGTAGGTGGGCACGTTGAGATAAAACCTTAGCAAACAGCGACCTTCCGAGATGCAGCGTTACTGTGGGACCAGAGAGTGACAGTAGGTCACCAAATCCTCCCATTCCAGGAACTCAGACACCAGCCTGCGCAAGAGACGGACAGAGTGCAAGAGAAGACTAGACTCCCCACCCCACAAGTAGAGGACCCCATCAAGAGGGTAAAAACTATTGGCACAATATGTTGGCACTGATCATAGTTAATGGTCCAGGAACTACATTTTGCATCGAAAGCCTACCAAGGAGCCATTTCAAAGGTGTGCCGCCCCTTCAACATGAAGTCTCACTACACACATGTGCTGCAAATCCTTGCAGCAGGGGGGCAAGTTACTAGCCAGTCATGAAAAAAGTAACTCACCACCTCACTTATATACATACACATTTCTGACTTGCCAAGAGTTAAACAACAGTAGCCAATGGCTAGTGTTGAGGGCAAATTTTGCACCATGCTTTCAGACACTGTTGCCTTTGATCCAATTGGTCTGCAGAAACGGAGACATTGCAATGGGTAATTTCTTTTCTACCTCGGATCCAAATTTAAACGGGATCAGAGCTGGATATGTGCCCATGTGCAGTAGAGTAAAAAGACATGACTCTTTAGTCTGAAATTAATAATAAAAAAAAGGCATAGGTGTTGAGGTATAGGTGTTTTGCAGGGAGGGCAACTTACACAAGCCGATAATTCACAGAATGCTTCGTATCCCCAGCACAAAACAATGCCTTTACTCAGGAAAGTAAGACAATGTGTGTATCGAGAAGGTGGGGGGGTATAAACAATAACTTCATTAAATTTGAAAAAGTATGAATCATTGAAAACCAAAATAAGAACATGCAAAGGGGCATCTCAGGGACTTAAGTGAACGAAATATCACAAGTGAGTGCATGGAATAGACCTGCATTTAATTTGCAGTATCAAGGGTATTAGAATAATTGTTAATTTTCACAAAAGCTATTAAACAAACATTCTTAGTAGCTTCAGCAATACCGGTCAAACATATGCGTGCACTGAATTAAGAAGGGGAAAGAAAGCCGCTCTACGAAGCCGGGTTAGGGTCTATGCCACAATATCATCGATTACGTTTTATCAGTCAATAACCTAGCATGTGATAATGGATTGACTTTCTGTCATTGATCCATAAAAGAAACCTGTATCTTTGCACATACGGGTCAATTAAAGCCACACACGGAGGATAAGTTCAAGTGGTCATATGATGAACCCCAGGAGGACCAGTCACCTGTAAATGAAACACCCACGAATAGATGCGGCCCTCCACTTCAGTGAGTTAGACTAACTTGTGTCACTTTTGATTCGATACCCCCCATTCCTCCATCCAACTGATGTCCGTCTACTTGACTGTGGTCTGGGGTCACTAGCTACCATGGCTATGCTATGGATTGCTACGGTGACATTTTATTTTAAGACATTCACTGCTGTAGGTAGATGTGCAACCAAGTCAATTTCATATGGAAAGGTTTTTGGCCTCAAATTACAAAATTCCTAATAAAAACAAAAACATTTTTTAAAACAATCACAAATACAACTAATTATAAAAGTTATTTTCTCTGCCAGGGCATCATAGGACATAAAAATAGCATCAATATCCGTGTCAATGAACAGCGATTGTATCCATTTAGTAACTGCACAGTGTTCACAGATGGTCCAAGATACAAAGTCCCTGCATTTACCTTTTTACACAGCCAATCTTTTGCTCAGGCACTCCAAAGAGTTGGCTGGGCTGTCTCAGATAACATTTGCATGCCTAGGGTTTGCAGTGGTTACAAAATAAAAACCCCACCCAACAATGCTGGCCTCCACACTGCAAGAGCTTCCAGATCAAACATAGGGGGCCATCACACAACCACGCTTCAGCTTATTCTTTTACTTCATTTCAATGTACAGGAACCCACCATCACTACAAAACGCTTGTTATGAGATTTCATACATTACTTGCTAGATCTGCATTCTGCCAGCCCCACTGCCTACCATTACATGTGCATGCTACAGATGCAGTCACATTCCCTCCAACTGGACCCCATCTAATCATCCCAATGGATTAGATCTCAGTGTTCCTTTCCTATTCCGGCTAAGCCCTGTGAGCCATTATGAATTCCATGATCTTCTTATAGAATGGAGTCTTTTCTCCATTAGGATTTGCCATTCTGAATTCAACCACTTTAAAAGATTCCGGCAATAAAACACACCAACTGATTTAGTTTTAAAACACCGAAATCGATAAAGTTTGGGACACATAGTTATTCCATATTTATACAGCACCTGATCTTGTATGAACTGTGGCATATTGAGACTGCCAGAGTGTCGCCAGACGTTAGTCTGTGGAAAGGAAGAAGCGGTTTGGGGAGGAGGGAATTGAAAAAGGGAGAATTACCAAAAGCAGAGGAAAAGCAATTAGGATGCATTGGAATGGATATGGTTGTTGGAAGTATGGATGAGTCTTTCATTGGTAATCATGAGAGAACAGCTCTGTTTTATTGTGATGATAATATCTAGAACCGATGAATGGTGGTACTAGGAGGTAGTTAGATGGCAAGTGGCACTTTTCAGAAGGAAAAAAAAAAAAGGGGATTGATTTCCATACATTCCATGGACTTGAAAAATTGGTGGACTGCAGCCAGCAAGTAGATCAACGCTGGCAACAGTGCCCAGAAACTAGTCAGAGATTAGCACAACAACAAGTAAAGTATTATATTCAAAAGGGAGTGGACACAGACGATACCAAAGGGCCACAAACCATGGAGGGGGCCAGAATCTAGGACATCAAAAATGTCTTGAGCAACCAAAGACACCAAAAAAGCATCACAACATTGCAATAGGTCAACATGTAGCTTAAAACACACCCCACAACAATAAGTACAGTGAAAGGAAAGACCAACAACAAAACCTATTAAAATAAAACGGATTGATCATCCGTAAGATTCAATGAATAGCTGTTTGCCATCACACATAGGATAAATTGCTGTTCTGCTCACTCCTTCCGAAACAGAAGCCTTGTTTGTCCACCCACCTTCACGCATTTTTCTCTCCTTGCTTACTCCCCCCCCCCCCCCACCCCCCACACACACTTAATCTTGGTGTCATTTTCGACCCTTCTGTCTTTTTCCTCTCATTTCTTCTGTGGGTCGTCCCTGTTAATTTCATCTTCACAATGGTTATAGTCTCATATTGCTCCCATCTTTTGCTTGGTCTACACCTACTTATTCCTTCGTTCCCACGTAGCAGAAATACACATTCAGATCATACTCATCTGACTCCATAGTCTCAAATGTCTCATTTATTCCTACTGTTACCAGTTTCTAGAGACATCACATGAATAAAATACATTATATATTTAACGTGTTCATGTTAAAAACATCCCATTACCCTAATTTCACTTCATCTCTTAGTTGCTCCTAACCCCCATGTCCTCAGATTGCTGCTCCTTCTCTTATTCTAAAACTTTTGAATGATCTCCCACACTACTTTCCTCTGCTTACCTGAAACATTTTCTTCTTCGTATTCAACCGATTGCTGAAAATTGATTGTTTAATTTTGTAGAGTGCTTTGGCAAAAGAGCTTTATAAAGTCAAATAAATTGAGAGAGTAGTGATCTGAATTAAGATCACCAACTTATGTCTAGTTCTGACATTTGCCAACGGACAAGGCAAAGAGTGTAGGTTTGAGGGTTCGTATACGTTCTTACTCACTTTCTAACAGGGATGGCACAAGGCAGTTTTAACATACCTGCATCTTTATCTAAGAGCAATCATTTTTCTACTGACCAAAGAAATACCATTTTAAATGAAACCATGATGGTTCTTAGGATGAAGAAGGAAGCAAGCGGACGGTCCCTAGTACTCAATTTCTCATCAGAACGGGTGAAATCTTATCCCAATTATGGCACAGGAGGGTGGAAACAGTCATGACCCTCTAATATAATTCAAAGACATGTGGATGATGGTCAAGTCATTTGGTTTTGCTAATTTCTTTAAAGTGAACTAGTCAGGCCTGGTGCGCACAATGTAGTAACCTCACTGTTGATTTGGCATTTGGATTGCTTTGCCTTTTATTTTTTAAAGACAACTTTATCATGGAAGACTTAATTTAGGCTTTGTCAACACACCCAACTCCGAAAATAAGACATTATATTATAGCACCTTCTGGCCCGTGTGATATATCAGTCTCAAAAGTTGCTATATTGAAAGCCCTTGAAATAAAAGAACCCAAAAACCTTGAATGTTCTTTAGTGGACAACTAAACAAATGGCAGTGGAAAAACCGACTGTGCTCCTCTTGGGATTGGCCAATCGCTTGTGTGCACGATTCTTGCATGCAACGACCCAAGTACTTGACTCGTCTCATTCAAGTTATAGTTAAGATCATAAATAAAATAAGAAATGCAATGGTATCAAGGTTAAGTTAACCGCCATCAGTAAACTCAAAAGACATTCACCAGATTATCGACAGACCACCAACCTATGCCATAGAGGCATCAAGGTAAACCAACCGATGCCGGTGACCGGTCAATACAAAACTAGTTCAAATTAAACACTGCAAAGCATTTCCAAAGAAAATAGATGGCATTGGTTAGTTCACTGAACATTAAAGTTCTTTGAAACAGAACTCTACACGATACAATGTCGTAATAGATCATTTCCCCCATACCCACAACCTCAAATATTTTGTTATGATGCCGGAAACAGAACCCCACTTCAGCTCTACCAGGCCTTGGTTCTCAGACTACAGTAGGATCGACCTGGAGGGAAAGGTGACAGGAGATTGAAATGCACTCCATAGGAGTGTTTGTAAGCAATAGGTCTGCTGCTCGAAGGCGCATAGCCCATCCACACTTGATAACTAGGCGCGTAGCAACCTCCCTTGCTCCACAGAAAAAGGCACAGACACTCAGAACATAATGGATTGATAGTATGCAGTAAGGTGTCGGAGAGAGCGATGGGCAGGGGGAATCAACTATGGTTGGAACGCACCTTCATACAAGTTGAAGCTCAATAACAAGAAATGGAGCGTCCAACTTTTTACTGGCTCCATGTGAGATTTAAGTGACGCATGCCATTTGTTTTGAGATGACAAGAACGATGCTGTAAAGTAATTTTCACTCAGTTGTATAATAGTATGTACTATTGTGGGTACTGGATATAAATTGAGAATTTCCACCATACCATGAAGCACAATACACGCAGCATTTCTTGCGTTGCTTAGGTTTCTGTGATGCTGAGTAAACTACCCCTCACCCTCTAGACCGTCACAGGTGCTAGAAATTCAACATTTGAGGTTTCATTTGCAGACCCCAAGTGATGTGCATAATACCAATCAGGCAACTTGCAAGTCTTGGCATAGGCTGTGCACTACAGTATAACATGCACAACCAACAGAACACCCAAGAACATTACATAGAATATTAAAGATGCCCCGCTGCATATGTGGTGAAATTAGGGGTTTTATTGCAACATTCTGAAAATAAAATATGTATAAAGACTTTTGAAATGTGTGCTGGGGCACAAAACTAAAATCCTACATACACGTCTGACAAGATGTTTATTTTGTTTAAGATTAGTGAAACCAGGGTTGGGGCACCCTGAAATAAACCCGATCACTATTAAATCCTAGATGAATTGAGACCAAGTGCAACCTGAATACTATACATAGCAACACAAGCAGAAATTACCCTACTTTGACAAACAAAGACATGTCAAAAGGCAACAGTGAAATGAAACACTACACCTCAAGCTCAATTAAAGGTTCAGGATACACTGCTTTACATCATAGGAAGTGTATGGGGCACGAAAAAGCTATTTTGGCCCTTCCGTCCAGCGCTCCTATGAGCCCTTAGAAAAGCAGTGCCGCAGAAGCACTGCCGGGATGCAAACGCATAGCGTCCTACCTTAGGTAATCTCGGCGACAGAGGATGAGGTTGGCTTTGGTGTAGAGGGTGGATCCCACCTCCCCCAGGCGGCAGTCGCAACAGGCACACTTCAGGCAGTCCTCATGCCAGTATTTGTCCAGCGCCTTCAGTAGATACCGGTCCTTGATCTTACGGTTGCAGCCAGCACAACCTTTCGGCTTGGTGTCAGGCTGGACTGATAGCATTTGTATACCTAAAATACACAACAACATTGAGAGCCATCAGCATGAGTCCAACAAAATACACAAGCCATTCGAGCACAAGAGTTGGTGGCATGTTTCTAGGGTGCCTTATGCGTTCATTTTGTTCAAGGTGGTCTTGGAAAAGGGCAAAAATAAGGAAGGCAAACGATTACAATCAAGGCAGCTGACAGTGACCAAGAAGAGGCATGGTTGTGCGCAATGATCTGAGGTATTCCTGGGAACAACCAAACACGGGATGGGCAGCATCTGTACGGATTCTCACAAATTTCCCAGGCGGGAATGTACCTTGCAATGCACTCGGTGGTGTGGTGGCATGAACCATGCGGTGCTAGGCTTGGGAGAGGGTGGCGGTGGGATGAGTGAAGCAAGACACACTCAGCGGTGTGGTGGGGGAGCAAGGTACACCGGCAGATAACGGCTAGGGTGAGAGAGCAAGGCAGGTGGTGAAGGGGAGAGTAGGGAAGACACACACTCATGGGAGAGCATGGGTCTATAGTGCTTTGCTGGAGATATGCAGGCACACAAGCTGTGCTGGGAAGCAAGGTAGGCACAGAGAGGTGGGGGACAATGTGCATTGGAAGGCAGGGCTGGGGTGTGCATATTGTGCTATGGGGCGGACACTTCTTCAAGACTAAGCACACAGACACACACACCACGCACGGACAGTGATGCATACTCGATTTTACTAGATAGCCATAGAACGTAGAGTTATTTATTTAAGTGCCTTCGGTGAAACAAACGTGAGAAGACGGGCTCTTCGTATGATTGCGACGCACAAGTACAACAGCAATGGAGACTGTTAGGACAAAGTAGAATGCTCCTAGCCAGGAGATCGGGTTCCCAATAATCACTCTGAAAATATACTCCAGTGCCTCACCATATACACAAACGCCACCGTTGAAACGGAAAGGAGAACGGTGAACAGAAGAAACTCATTCCTGCCACAAACCCGCCTCTCTTCCAAGTGATGTGACAGTTTGGGAGAAATCATAATTAAAAACAGCACACATAATAGCCGGCACGGCGTGCTGCGCGGAAATAGGAAGAGCCATTGCATTTCAACTCTGGTGAGCTTTTAATTGCCTGGATCGCATTGTGCGCCGGCCTAACGCTCGATTGCCTCCATTATGCGCTCTTGTTCTGCGCCATTCATCCGAGCAGCCTCGGCTTCAATAGTTAACACAACACAAAGTAACCGCAACTGCAGAACTGCCAGCATAAATATACACTGCCACACAACGACCGGCCCTTGCCGCGCGGGGTTTTGTAATCACCCCCGGGACGCTACAATGGCAAAACTTCCCCACGAGTTGCGAAATTGTACCAGACTAAGGGTGGGAAAGACAATAGACGTAGTTTGAAAACAAAAAGGGGGTGGGTGGGCAGAGGGGCACGTCTCGGGCTAAGGCTCCCACTATTGCAGGCTGAAAGAGGAAAATGCGGCCAACATGCTCATTGATTTGCCGAGGGGGAGCAAACAAAGGCACCCCCCCTCACACACTTTTAAACCTGCACTGGGCCTAAAAGCTCATTTCTCGCAGCTCAATGGCCCACGACACCCCTGCAGGCTGCTGCCGCCCTCCTCGGGGACGCGCGTGCAAATGGGGGTGCTTAGGCCTCAGAGGCTGAAAATTGCTTCTTAAAAAAAGACACCCCCCCTTTATAGAGCACGAGCTGGGAACCAATTTGCTTCCCCGTTTCTCCCGCGCAGCTGCAAGGCTGGGAGATACTGACATTTCTCCACTCTTATCAGTTTAATTACAGTTACCATGGCAGCAAAGTGCTAGTGCTTGGCAAAGGCCAACAAGAGATTTGCAAGACTGAGTTCAATTCTGATGCAGCTCACATGCATAAAAAAAAAATATATATATATATATATATATATATATATATATAAAAATACATAAACACGGAGAGCAACACACCAACCTGCTCTGCCTCGCCCTCAAGACATGACAAGAACCGAGCGCGTTTGTTGCAAATTACAGCCAGCGAAAACAACTAGTTAAAACATCAGGGTTCCAAAGCGTTGCCAGACATCGTTGCAGTCCTCTCGGGAGAGAAGGGTTGACGGCAAAGGCAACACACGTCGGGAATCGACACAAGCACCGACCTAGCGCCCCTAACAACATGCACGAGACTGGTGTCACTTGGAAGAGCGGCTACATTAGCGCGAAGACTCACCAAAACTTTTCTCGTTTTGCTGCATGGGTTGGTCTGGGGGTGGCTGGGATTCCCGGGGTAGCTCGGCCGGTGAGACACGACAGGAGGGTCCCCGGATAGCGAGAGATTCCCGGAGACTAGGCAGCAACGCCGCACTAAGCCGAGATGGGATGGGTCCAGAAAAGGCCGGGTTGCAATCGGATCTGGAGGCTCGGTGGGATCAATGGGTCGGAGAAGTGGGGGTGGGGGCAAGGTTCAATCGACCCCGGCCGGGTGCCTGGCAGCAACACAAAAAAAGAATGGTCCAGCGATGGCCCGGCCGCTTGCTAGGAAAGATGCCTGGGCAGGAGAACGCGAGCGGAGGGTCCCCGGCTTCTCGGATGGCGCCTGGTTGCTAAATGGGGGCGCGTTCCTGCTTCAGTCCGCGGGGAATGCTCCCAGCTGGCGGCTCGAGGCGAAGTGGAGTCGCGGGAGGCTGCACCCGTTGTGTCGGTCGAGTGGGGCGATGAACAGCTGTATGCAGACACACCGAGCCTGGCTATTGTTCAGACTGACAGCCTGAGCCGAGCTGAGCGCAGCAGCGTGTCACCCCCCGGTCCCCACACACACACGCGCGCGCACACACACACACACACACACGCACAGACCCGCGCATGTGGCAGCAGCAGTGTGCAAATTATGGCGAAATGACAAAGCCACATGCTTCCCTAACTCGCCTGTAATCCTATAATCCCAGTGGTCTCTTTCAGATGGCTGCTAACAAATGGATTTGATTAAACTGTCACATGCAGCCTTAGCACACCACATCATGCTCAATAGGAAACAAAAAGGGGGGCACGAGTAGGACTTGGATTTTATATCAGGGCAGATAGTGCCCAATGCCAGGGTGGAGACAAAGTGGTGCATTTTAAAATAAGCACTGGGCTGCTTGTTGGCAGCGATTTCTAACTAGGTTTGAAAACCGAGGTTGTTGTGAAAAGGCATCTATACCACCTGTGTGTGGATGGATGCCAGAATTCATTTAAAACGTCAAAACTACAGTAAGCGCACACAGGATTGCCTGCGATGAAACTCGCCATAATCAGGGAGGCGGATTGGCTAAATGCCGCTGTTGTTACCGTGTACAAAGTTTCAAGGCCAGTGCGCCTCAGAGCGAGGCTTGCAGGGGGACCGTCCGACCCAGTATGGAGGGGAGGGTGGAAACGGAGCATTCACCGCTGGTTAGATGGCGTTCACTCCTTCCGCACCCATAATGACTTGGGTGGGTGTACTGAATCCAAGGCCAGTCCATTTCTGCCAGTTAACACGGCGCGTTTCCTCAAACAGGCGACGCGCTATTTAAATTCGCGCGGTCGCGAGCGAGACAAGACTGCGGGCCTTTCTAAACTGCTGGAATATTTCTGGACGCCTCCAGGTCCCAGTTAACTTCTTCTGCTTGGTCTCCCCTGCCCCCCACAAACCCCATGGATCAGCATCTTGCAAATGCCAGCATCATATTCCGTGTCTCATCATAAAAATAATGAAGCCTCGCTAGGATTTCAAAGTGCCCCCTTCTCACCAGAGCGGGCTCTACTCTTCATTTAGAAACAAAAGGAGGCCGCTGTAGAGCGGCGCCCGGGGCAGGCCGAGCTCTGCCTCATTAGGGCCGCGCAGGTCCTCCTGCCTCACTTACCTCCTCAATTAGGCAACGCCGGGGAGGCGGCTGCGCAGGCTTTGTGGCGGGGGCTCCCCGCGAGAGGTCAGGCGGAGGCATTGTGTGAAGCGGCGACGGCGAGGCTCAAGTTGGCGCCTAATGAGGTCCTCCAGGAGAGGCGGGTAATGGTGGGCCGCGGCCGAGTTACAGGTGTTGCGCGCTCGCCTCACTCAGACCCCCCCTCCCCCTCCGCTCCAGGAGGCCCAGCCAGAGGGAACTTACCCAGGGTGGAGGCGGCGGCGGCGGCCGGAGCAGCCTGCGAGGAGCCGGGCTTTATCATCTGCGCGCTCGCTGCTTCACCGCCAGCCGGGCATGGTGCGCCGAGGAGGGGTCAGTCAGTGGCTGCGGCGCGGCGCGAGCAGAGGGACGGGCACCCGCTCTCGCCTGCAGACCTCGAAACACCATTGCCGCGGGCAGCCCCTTCCTTTATCCTCACCGCCCCCTCCATGCGGCTGTCCCCGCGTTTACCTCGCGCTCACGATTGCTCCCCCCACCGCCTCCTTAACCAGTCCCTGCAATGGGCCCTTTAACGCCCCCTCCTCCGGGAATGTAGTCTCTGCCTATGGGTTCGTATGCTCGTACACCCACCCATTTCTTTAATATTCTCGGAGTTAACCCCCCCCATATTACCTTTCCTGAAATAATGCCCAGGTCTGATGAGGGGATAGGTGGGTGCGCTGCTCTGTGGCAGCAAGTTACTTTCATCCCAGAAGCAGCCCAATCTACAAGTGGCCCTTTCCCAGCAATCCCATGAAGGGGTAACATACTTTCCTCACGCAAACACCGCCCCTCGAACCCCCTCATCCCTGGCTATCATCTACTGGAAATGTTGCCCTGGTTTATCACGTCGTTCTCCAGACTTTCAAGAGGGAGGCGAACCCACGCTAGTCAGCCGATCCTCCTAAAACGTGTGTTGGCGTCCTCCTGCCCACCCAGTCACCTATACACCAAATGTGTTAGTAATTATATATACACTCGAACAAATCAGTCTGAGTCCGGCACCAGGTGCTCTCCACAATTACACATTGTTCTCAAACTTTCAGAGTTTGTCAAACATGCACGCCCCCCGTGGCTATGGCCACCATTGTGGCAAGAATGAGCTCGCCCACACACACACACACGCCCCATCTCTGCAACCGGGGCCGTCCAAAAACTTCAGGGGAACCACTTATTTTAATTCCATATTCAGTTGGTCGGCCACTACCATCATGTCGAAGTCAAGATAAGATGAAATCGTATTGCAAGCGTCAACGCGCCCCCCTGTTTGCCATGCACGTACCCGTGTCGCGTATCTCCCCACCAAAACGCCCACAGTTTGTTATGCTGTCACTGTGCTCCGCTTAGTTTACGCGGGGCAAGGACGATTCTACCACCCTTTGCATCCCCCTTGCGAACGACTCCAAGACCAACCGGCGCTGACAGGCTCGGGCAGAAGCAGCAGGTCAACGAGACGCCCTCCCTTGCGCGGAAGGAGTGTCCATCAGACGAGGTCTCTCTGGCAAGTTGGGCTCTCCTCTGGAATCGCTGCTCTTTCTCGTCAAGTCACCCAGCGTGGGGGCGCAACACCTCTGCGTCGAGCAGAAATGCGCCTCTCCACCAAGGAGGGGCAGTCCTGTGTATATGTGCGCGCGCCGGGGAGAGGGAGAAATAAAATCAAAACAAATGGCACAGCTAATCAGGACAATTAAATTAATTATGTTCAAGGAGATGAGATTTTCCCCCATCCAACACCATCATCGGTTACCCCTCGCTGGCAACTGCTGCTCTGTAATTCATGGCGCCTGATTAGTGCATCTATGCAAATCTTTGTTTAAATCATTTTACTAATTAAATGGTGGGATTAGCCCTCTGCCTAGGGTGACATCATTCGCAGTAATTAGTCCTCCATTTGGACTGTGGCAAGAATCACATTCTTGGTGTCAACAACCAGTCTGGGAAGACAACATCCTCTATTTCTTCTTTTTTTTTTGGATAGCCCCCTCCGCATCTCAGGTCCGCAAATTTAGCCAGCGAACCCCTTTTAATCACATGCTTTCAGTCTGGAGGGGCGTGGGGAGGGGTAAGCGATTAATAAGGCAGACCGCTTGTGTGCAATGGATATAAGACAGTCAATATTTAACATTCGGCTCCACGCTGTCCATTCTCCTTTAAAATGTAATGATAATTAGACGGGTCATAAAATGCTCCTCTTTTCATTATGACTGATGAAATGCATTAGAGCTGACAGGGTATTATTACCTGGCAGTAATTAGGTTTTTTCATGAATTAAATTATTTGAAAGCAGGCTATCGCCCCAATCATGCAATTTACAGCAAGATCGGTTCCCCCTCCTAATCTGTTCCACGAGTGAGAAAGATGGAGCCATCCCCCCCCTTGATAATCATAAATTATTCAGGGGCTGGAGGGGTATAGGAGACCGGTTCGCGGGCACCACTTAATACTCAGCTGCGCCTTCCGACAAGAAGACCCGAGTGCCGGCCAGTGAAGAGGGAAGTGCGACTTAATATGTTGCTGACAGTTTGCGCAGAACACCACCAGCCACAGGCAACCCCAACCCCCGTTCTGGCGACTATACTTTTCCGTACAATTCAAAAGCGATGTTCTCTCATGCACCCTAAAGATTGGTCCCCGCACGCAGGCATCTTAATTACAGTTCTCCCGGAAACGCGGGCCACCACGGTCAAAAACTGTCACCAAAGGGCCCGAGTGGCCAGCCATCCAGGATCTCGACATGTTTTACACGTGGCAGTAGCATTTGCCCCCTCTCCTAGAATTCTCCTGTCACAAATCCTTCCCAAAAATAACATCGCCACCCACCTCTCCCCCAAGTTCTTCAACTACCCCCAGACGATTCAATACAAGTAATAACGTCTCACCTTTTTCAAAAGAAGGATTCTGCAAAATATGCAAACGTAGATGCCTTAAAGTTCTCGCCTCTTCTGGGATGCTCTTGGTGCTGTGTTCCGCCTGGAACCTACATTCGCCCTCGGTCCGTCATGTGTTCAATTTCAATAAAGACGAGCAAACCCCAAAAAGAACCACCGTACAAGGCAAAGTTGTAGCATTAAAAACCAGGCGCCTTTCCGATGAGCGCGCGTGCTCCCTTGGCTGCGAGCTGCACGAGACGAGATCACCTGCGACTCCTTCCTCTCTCCCCTCCCTCTCCCTCTCTCTCGGTTCTTGGCACCGTTGCCTCCTTGCTCAACTACACGCCAGACCTGAGTGGGCCAGCTCGGCTGCTCCAGTATTTAAACACCTCACTAGGTCCCTAGTTAGCGGCTCCCTTCAGCTCATCCAAGGAGCTGACAAGCACTGTTGGAGCAGCCTGTACATGTTGCTCTAATGGACCTCATTACGGTCTACTTACAGATGTTCTTAACATAATTGATCTGCGGTGAGTTGAGAGGACGGCAAGTTATTCCCTAGCCCCCAATTATGGCTGGGTAATTAGATCCCCAACCTCCAATTTTTCACATTCACCCTTCTAACATTCCAAAATATCAAAGTATCTCTTTCTCGGTAAAGCTCGCCCGCCCCACCCCCCTCGCTGGACTCCACTCGACTCTCGCTGTATTGACAGCTAGATCTGCTAACCTTTGTAGTGACGCCAGTTTTAATGGCGCGCTCAGCCCATTGACAGGACTCCGGCTCCCCCACTTTTCTTTCCTGTAACCCTAGGAAACAAAAGGGTGGAAAAAAAACTAACTTGTATAGTTTGTACTTTTGATAAAAGGTTCCAGTGATGAGGCCTGGCAGTGGAGTTTCTTTCCTCGTCGTTTTTTATCAGGATTAATTTCTCAGATGGAAACTTTGAGGAACAATTGAAAGGAGGGAGGCGAAGCTCTGAAACGGTGAGAAAGAGAGGAGAGAAAAAAACACACACACTGTACACCTGGGACAGATGAAGCCAAACCGGTGCTTTTATAATGCCAATCAGCAGGGCTGCTATCATGCCTCTAATTAGGAAAGCAGCCTAAAACAGAGAGCACTTGGGGAAATGGTAATGTTCTGGTTTTGCACTTAAAAGGGGAGACATTTCCTGTGCTGTAAGGTTCCGGGATTGGGGCTGACAAGCCCTTTAACTAGTAGGCAGGATTCTCTGTATGTGTGCGCCTCTGCATGATTCAACTCATGAAAGTGGACACGGGGTCTGTGCGGGAGGGAAGAAGGCTGCAGTAGTTGAAGGAGAAGACGGTTCTGGCTTCCCTCGCCTCCCCTGAGGTGCCCGCGTTCTGTTGTTGATGTCTTCCGCTGAGATAAAACTATGCAACGCGATGGCGGCTGGCGCCAAGGCCCCACTTTAAAGCCAGTCTTTCATGCAAGGTGTTCTTTTAGCATTTTTGAGTATCCACTACTTGTACGGCGCTGCTGCCACGTTTTAATTGTTTTTAGAAGTCATTTGTAAGTGAAAGTAGTGTGTTGTAGTTTTGAAAGAGGCGACCACCTTATGTAATAAGTGTAGTTTATTTAAAGTGTCCGATTTCGGGTGAGGACGGACCGCTTTATTGTTGTCTTGCAAGACAAGAAACACAGCTTCATATTGGCAAATTACTCCTTTAATCTGACCTGCACTCACTAGTATAGGCCGCCCACCAGTACCTTACTTACCTCCAGATTCCGGAGACAATCCACTAACCACTCTTCCAGCACAGCCAATACTAACCTACTTCAAGCGCCTAGATTCAAACGTATGAAGACTGGTGGTAGTAGCTTCCTGGTCAAAGCTGCCCAAAACTGGAACTCACTCCCACCCTCTTTAAGAGAAGACATGCGCTACCCACGCTTCAGATCTAACCTCATCCAACGGATTAAGGAGCATGACATTTGACCCGCTACCACAATGCCACAACACTGTCCACTACTGCGTATATTTGTATATTTATATCTGTAGGTATATATTGTATATAACTGTTGCTTGATGCTCTATGCTACCTTTTGCTAATATGTATGATATAGGCCAGCACTGTTTATTAATATTTTGTACTGCAACGCACAGCAATGTAACCTAAGCTGAACAATCTCTCGTTTCCTTCTTCTGCGCCCTAATACCCTTGGTTCTGGTGCGCTTTTATAAATAAATAAACAAACTATTCACCTGACAGATTAGAAACCTAAGACCATTATGAAAATCATCAGTAGGACTTCCGGCAAAAATACCCTCTCTACCTCTGACGCAATAAATCCTTACTTCTCATTTTACTCCTTTCTCAATATCAACATCCGGTAATTGTCACATGAAGAGTCCTACTTGTATGTGTATCAGAAGTCCTCCAAGGCAAGGAATGACGAACACCAAAGAAATCCAAAACAGAGCATACTTGGTATAATAGTTTTATTTAGGCCCAGGCTCAGCTGGGAGAGCTGGGTTCAAATAGAATGGTGGAACATAATTGAGTGAACAGAGCTGTCAACACATCCCACTGTGGGCAAACGTTTTATACACAAACATAATTAGCATACACAAAGTTGAAACATTTGTTAAGACATCCTACAAAGCTAATTGGTGGGACTACGTAAGTCCCCTGTATCTTGATATAATTGAATAGTTGCGATTGCCTTATGCCATCCGGGTCACCATTGTCCAAAACCACCCATTGTGACATCACAAACCTTCCCACACCCCCCAATTATTTTTTAAAGCATTCCTTGATTGTGCTGACTACTAGAACTTTATTCATCTGCCGTTGGTCTGGTGCCATCAAAGACACATGGCACCCATTTAGCAAAAGAAAGACATCCGATCAATGAGTTCTCCCTCGAACATCAGCAAGGACACAGAATGCTGTTGTGCCCAAGGAACACCGAAACCTCGCCCAGTATTAGTTCCCTGTTGCTTTCCCCTGGCCCCACAGACCTCTCTACATGACCGTCTGCCAAAGGGCGATGTGAAACGACTTACCCCACCGTGATTTGAATTTTCTTGGCCTGCATTTAATTTTTTAATTCTCCACACTTCCCAGCGAACACACAGGTGCCTGGCTTGCTTGCCTCGAAAGTATCTGTTGGTCCCATTCCCATATGGCTACGTTCTCCTGGAAACAGCCAACTTGCAACATTTCTCCATCACACTGCTGTAGCAGAGTACTCGAGAAACCCATGTCTGCCCAGGACACGAGGACTGTAGCTGCAAAAAAACAATTTTACTTACCTGTGGCCTATACTCCAAAAAATGGTTCACATTGTGCTACACTACCCCTTCTACTCTGCCTCTTAGCCCTGTCCTCAGCGTGCCCCTCTGCTACATGCCCCCTTTTTTGCCCCCAAACCGCACTGACTTATCTGATGCACCTGTGTCCACGGTGCATAAGCTATGCAGTGCAGCTGTCAATGATGTCCTCAGCACCACGACTCCCCGCCCTCCCTTCTGCGACGCCCCCCCATCAGTCACATAATTGATAGGTGCGCCCCCTCTACCACATATGCATCCCGCCAAGGGGCATTCATAACTGCCCCATTGTGTAATTGTTGTGGCTCTTTGAGTGATCCTTTATGCACCCCAGACCTAACCACTTTATGTAGTCACATGAGTCATTAGCTGGAACATCTCTAAAACAGTACTTTTATATGCTCAAGTATCCACTTGGAAAACAACTACTGGCAAAGCCAACTTTGATAAAACATCAGATCATCGCAGAGAACATAACTCACTTTTCTCCATGTCCGTCCTTAACTGACATACTTCCTGACACAGGGCACTTTTCTCCGGACACAATTTGCTATTCTCTTCCCTGAGCTGCTCTCTGTTGTTTGTGTATTCAGATTTTGGCAGATATGATTGAATTCCACATAGGAATTGACATCCATAATGATCAACTGGCTATTTTCATCTTTCAGTTGTTAAATCTGCGTTTGAAATGCAAAAATGTCCTCTAATCAGGCTATATTGTGAACAATCTGCTCACTTAATTTGTGTTGGGTCGCTCTCAGGTTTTCAACACCTTGATACTCCTCTCAGTGCAGAAAATTGAGGCTCACGCTCTAAATTTGCTTGCTGTTGTGTCACTAACTCATCTTTTAGCTACTGAATAATGTTTTCTAATTTTAACTCTGAATTTTGGCGCTGTTGTGATTTTTCCTCAAATAGTTTCAATTCTCTTTGTGCTTGATCCAAAAGCTCAGCCTGGTTTTGCATAGATGCTACACTATCCTGGTATCCTTCTTCCTAATCATCATATGGAAGTACATATATGCTGTGAGCTGAGCCATTTTAATTTGCTCACCTGTACTGGTCTGTGTCATATAAAAGTCTGTCAGGGCCTGATGTAACAGTCCATTATCCTACCATATATCAACATTTGCAGAGGTACCTTCTGTATCATTCTAGCTTGCCACATTTCATGCTCCTGTTCTACCCATTCACCTTTTAATAAACAATTTGGATAGAAGATGCTTCCTGGCCATATTGATTTCTACAGTGCTCGTTCTGAAATGTGTTCTGCACCTACTATGCTCTCTATGCAAGGGCAAAATCTCAACCCTGCTCCTGCTTAGTTTGTACTCACAATGATGCTCAAATCAACACTGTTTTATCTGCACACCACCCTGAAACATAGGGTACATGTCCGAATGGTGCACTTAAAATGCAACACAACTTTCCATCCACTGAAATGGTATTACACCTAAATGAATGGTCTGCTGCTACTGCACTGTCACGAGTGGCAACTCTCTACCAATCTCGGTACGAGTCCCCAGTTTTGTCAAGGTTTATTATACGGTCACTCTCAACTCAGGGAATTCCTTTCCTCCAATGAATGTGGCGCAAAATAAAGCACTATTAGTTTTAAGATTCAGTTTGGTAAGGCCTAACAACCTGTCTCGCACCCAACCCTGGTGCCACAATAGACTAGGAACCATGCCAGTATTTAGTAAGAATATAGATTTATTCATTTATTTAAACCACATAGAATCATTCACCAAAACTGTGGCAACACAAAAACAAAAATGACTTCTGTAATGGCACCAGCTGTCATGGTCACTGGCTCCAGGACACAGGCCCCACACCACCAGGTGATGGGGAAAATGGGACACTTAACCCATTCTCGTCACTTTTGGGACATACAAACACAGGTGGCCCGGCTGGGCTCAGTCCTGGTGCCTTTGGCACCAGGCTCATGTACCAATATAAACAAGAATACTTATTTATGGGACTAGAAGGCTTTGTCTTTCCACGTGCTAACTGCAAGCCCACGTGCATACAATTTGGGCGTTTCCGATTCCCTTGGGTTGAAGCTGCACATGCAGATATTAGGAGGGGCAAGGCGTGGCAGGCAAATCGGGACTAGTGGCGTGGCCACAGGAGCTCAGCTATATAAGCTGCTCCATCTCCAAGGCCAGTGCTTCCCGTTTTTGCACTCGTGTGCAACATTACCTCTTGGATTCCAGCACATTATCTGCATATTCACACCTTTGAAACTGACATCCATCCTTCCAGCTTTGTGTGCGTCCTCTGGAACCAGTGATCCTGTTCCTGACTCTGCCTCACAGCGTGCTCTTCACCTCCAAAGCTGGTCCCTGTGAAGGAAACAGGTTAGAACATTCATCAACAATTTGACTGAAAGCCGCGCTGCAGTAAATCCTAGTGCGCATCCCTAAATGACCACTTACCAGTTGTTGGACCTTCGTGGAGCAATTCTCCACCTCTCCGGCTCCAGTCTCGTGCTCTGCAGCAACGGCCAGGTCTGCAACATCACCTATATGTGGAGAGAGCAAAAGAGAGACATTACTTACAGAACAGACAACAAAACTGGAACAAACTATACCAAAACTGTTACTGCCAGTTGAAAGCAAACTGACAAGAGGAGATAAAGAAGAAACAGAACAACACTTACCTGCAGAGAAGTGGACTAGTCGCAGCTGGACTGGACTACCACATGCGAGGGGCCAGTGAAGGAACTCGGCCCCAGTCATACAAGCACCCGTGCTAGAAGCAGCAGGACGGAGAGCTCATCATTAACAATCGGCAGGTGAGGCTTTCGGGAACGGCGCATTCTCACAAAAACCACGCATAGGGAGGAATGGTCTGGAAAAAAGGGGTCCGGGTCGTAGACTGGCATACTTGCGTTCCCCTTATATATCCACGCAGGAGCAGTGCTACTAATTGCGGTAGTCCAGAGCATAATCGCAGGGGAAGAGCTAGACAAGATTGATCGCATTACAGGGAGGGCTGCAATCGTGCCCCAACTCCCCTGCAGAGACCAGGTGAGCGTAACAGAACGCGAAGCCTCTAAGAACCTCTACCTGGGCGATATAGATACTTCTGAGACAGTCCAATTGGCTCAACTACTGGGAGAGATGCAGGCTGAAGTTCATGCTTCAAGGCCGGAAACCAATGCTCTAAGGAGGGATCTCATTGTGAACCGAGATCGAACTGACGACTTGGTGAGACAGATGCTCCAGGTACAAGCTGGACTGGTCCCATTGCTAGGGTTTGCCCAACCTACTCCACCTCCACAATCAACGCCAGTACAGGTGGTTCTTCCAGGGGTGGTTCCCCTGGCTCCACCCAAACGCTTCACAGGTGACCCAAATAAATATGCCATATTTATGAATCAATGTAGACTACATTTCGTATGCAGGCCTGGAGCATTCGCCAACAATCAAGCTGGAGTGGCTTTTGTACTCTTTTATTTGGGAGGCAGTGCAGCGGACTGGTCAATACCTCTGGTGAATCAAGATGATCCTTTGCTTTGGGACTTTGTGGGATTTCAGCACGAAACGGAGAAACGTTTTGCACGGCACACTCATGGATGGGCCTTGGACAACAAACTATTGTCACTTAGACAAGGTAATCAAGATCTACTAACTTACATTGCCACCTTCAGTCGCCTCATAGCCCAGACAAACTGGCCAGAGGGGAAAAGAACTATGCTCTTTTACAGAGGGTTGCGTGGGGAACTTAAGGATGTGTTATCCCAAGTGGTGAATCCCCTGGAAGAATGGGCAGATTACATCAACCTGACAGTGCATCTCGATCACGGGTAGCAGGATCGAAAATTGGATCGAACAAAGGCAGAAGGGCAGTAACTGATTTCAATCCAGCACTCCAACTAAGCCAATGCCTAGTATGGGATGCCCAATGGAAACCCTTATTTATATATTTTATGTCAAAAGTTCTTTGAATTCTGGATGATGTACCCTTATATAACGCCCCTCTCTTTGAATTCCCCCGGTCTCACTGCATCAAGAAATAGGTTTGTTTTGCAAATTAAGATTTATTTGAAGAATTGAACAATATATAGATTATACTTTTATCAACAATTTGCTGAATATCCCACTTGTGAATATGAACAATGATCAGCAATGGGTAATATTACAATACCAACAATCTCTTTAATCAATTAGGAGTAGGAATAGGAAGAATAATGTAGCAGAGAATAACTTTGTCTGGTTCCAGGAAATGCAATGATATGAAAGAATGCAACACCGAAATAAACTTGATATGAATTTAACCAAAGACAATGTGGTCACTTTTTCCCCCTGTTGTTACTCACTCCCCCCAACATGCATTATGGAGATATGGAATAAGGGCACACAGGTATCGGGAATAACAATCAACAATTGCAGTTTCAATCCTGACTCCCCCTATCCCACCCCAGCAAGCTTAGAGAGATTACAGAACAACTATAAGGAATTGGAATGTCATTTTGGGTTCGTTTGAAAGCTGGGGATGTTAGGTCCGGAATGACACTTCAATATCGTTCCTAGCAGATACGGTTAAAAAGTTACAGAGGTTTTAATAAAGGTCGCTTTTTCTCAAAAAAGTCAAGATTTCAAAATGAAAGATGTGCTGTTGAAGATTTGGAACAGCAATTTCTTAACACTAAAGAGTCTATGGAGCCGCAAACTACATGACAGCCCAGCCACCTATCCAGAGGCGCCTCCAGATGGTTTCTGTCTCGACGAGACGATTGCCCTTCTCCAGAAAATATATATATTAGTGCCAAGATGATTATCGCTACAATTATCAAGGATTATGTGGAGGAGAAGAATTTAGGATAGACAAAAGAGATTCAATAATACAGTTATGGATAGGTTAGAATGGTTGGATTGGGTTACTTAATACTAAGAGGTTGGTTATGGACAGTTCTACACTAAATACTTACAACTATGGCTTTGGAATGGAATAGGCCCGTTAAAGATCTGGTCAAAGGTTTGGGCTTCACTCGCCACCAGACAGGCTTCAGAGCACCTGGACTCTGCTCTAAGCAAGGCACTATGGTCTGCGCAGTGGGTCTGACGGGTTCTGGGTTACAGCTCTGCTGGACTGATCTGGATCTTGGGTTCTAGCACGGTTCTTGGCCGGGAGCAGCAAACAGCTCAGCCTGGATCAGTTAGGTTAGGCCCCGTGGAAATTAGGGTTTAAATCAGGTTTGCAACGTTTTTAAAGGCCTGCTAAAAAGGGTTCAGCTTTTTGGATTAGGCCTCTGCTTCAGGGTTATAGAGTCTGGATCTGGAGTCTGGTTCTGGAGTCTGGATCTTCCTGCAGGGTGCTTCACCAGGGGATCAGTTGATGAGTGAAAAGTGTGTGTCTGTGGGTCATCAACAGTCCCTATTTATCCATCTTCCAAATGGGTGGGCAGGCTGATTCTACTATGCCCAACCCTCTAAGGATCTGATAGGTCAGAGAATTTCCCCTCGCCTGATTTGTGGAAGGAACAGTGTGTCATGTTTATGACTTAGGGAGAAAACCTCCCCTTTGTCTCTGTACAGTATATCTTATTTTTCATAAAGAAACATAAATACATATTTACATGATAGATTGACTAAGGTACGTTTCTGTCAAAGTCTCAGGTTCCTACGAGCTTTGGTTCACAAATGACAGTTTTTCGCGCTTTTGGACGGTTACACATTTTCGGATCTGTACAATTTTTTACCCGTACATGCACATACCCTCTGGGCATATTCCTGTAAGTTTTCATGTTCCTAGCATTATCACCAGGGCTAGAATATGAACATTTCCCGGGTTCAGTCTCTGAATGTCGCCCAGATTACAGATTAGTTTTAAACTGTGAGCGAATTGTTCATTTTAATAATCTCTAAATTCCATATTTTTGTCAGTTCCTTTGTTATAAGTATTTTCCTTAAACATATATTTAGTTCATTTTCAATCCACATTTTCAGTCTGGCCTGCCACCAAGATCTTGGCTGAGTCAGAGAGTCACATGGCTTGTCTTCCTCCCAGAGCATCTGTTGTCAGTTACACCCGAATTAGCATTTCCATTCAGCTCAAGGACTCCATTGTCTCCACTCAGAGCAGCATGCCAGAATGCCCCTCACAGTTTCTTTCACACCAGCCTGCCAGTTTCTAAGCAGAGAGCAGGGGGGATATTCCTTTGTTGGGTAAAAGGGTGTGGAATGTCTTTGAAGCTCAGTGTGGGAAACTTTAACTTTTAAACACAATGTTTGAAATTGTCTTGTCCTAAAATATAACTTACATTTTTAACAAATATTTCTTACTTCAAGCCTCTTTAAAATATAGTTTTGAATTGTATCCACCTCTTAGGCTTCTGATAGCAAATCTTTCTTTGGCATAGTTTGAGTTCAATGTACAACTTTAAACATGACAAGTTTTAAATCGCCAGCTTCTGACAGAAGTGAGTAATGGTATTACACCCATTTTTGACAGATTTCTTCCCAGCAACCATCTTCAAAAGTGGACTTTGTTCTGATAACATATACTCCTGCTGACATTATGTTTATGTGGATTCTTGAAGTAGAATGATGTTCAACACCCAACAAGGAGGTGGGATCTTTTTGGGTGGTTTGTGAGCCATGACTTTTGCAAATTTGACAGCCAGGGAAAACAGATTTTTAAAACAGCTCTGTGTTTCTTTTGCAATGATTTTGCTCTGTGGGCAGCCAAATGATGGATTTTGGCAGTGGTCTCCTGTGTTACCACTGACATGGGCAAAAGTGGATGGCGGCCTATTTTTCAGATTTTTACTGCACGCTTTCTGGTGATTTTTAGCGAGCAGCATGCTTTCCGGCGGCCATTCTGATGTATCTGCTGCAAGCAATGAACAATAATGTTGCAGGGCCTGGACTAATGGGTTAAAACATCCCACAAGCCCCCCCTCTTGCGATTGGCGTTGATCGACCATCAATGGGAATTCGCAAGACTGGGATGTCAGTTTCGTCTCTTCTGATTCCACAAATGGCAAATTTCATCATCTTTTCCTCCCTCAGGGGTGGATTGATCAGTTCTCCTCGCCAGTCCTGATGGGAGTATTGAGCGATACTCCGGGCCCCTCGTATCTTTGCTCCCGGTCCCCGGGTAGTCCTCCTTGGTTAGTCTCCATGGTCTCCAATGAACTATAGGTTATCCTAGGATGACAAAGCAAAAAACAATATTTGTAGACATTTCCCCACCACTATTAATGTAGTGGGGCGGACACATACATTTTGATAATCAGGGCACATTTTTATTATTATATTTTATAGACTATATATGGACTATGTAGAGCTGGAATTTTATGGGGCTGGCGTGGCCCCTTCTGGGGTTCCAGAAGACACCTCCACTTGCTGCAGAGTGTGCCTAGGAAGGCAACACTTTAGTTGAGTAATATTGACCCACTTATCTTCCCCCTCTGCCAAACTGCCTTTGGGGAAGCGGATTTTGTAGGTGACTGGTGAGATTTTGTCTACAATTTCAATTTTCGAAATTGTATAAGTAGACCCGGTCTCCTACATTGTATTCTTGTCGGGTAGTCTTTAAGTCATAGTGGGTCTTCATGCTGTCTGCAGATCTCTCTAGATTTCGCTGAGCATAGGCAAAAGCATGTTGAAGGTGTGTTCTTAGATTTCCAACATACTCGTGAGTTGTGGAGGCATTGATCAATGTCTGCTCTTGAGTTCTATAAAGCAGATGCTGGGGAAGCACCATCCTGCGTCCAGTCATCAGCTCAAACAGTGACATTTTAGTTGCAGATGAAGGGGTAGATCTGATGGCCAAGAGGTAATCGAATATCCCAACTTGGCCCCGAATCTGCCACAAACTTTTTTAATATGCTCACAATTGTTTTGTTGTATCTCTCTACTAAACCACCAGAGGCTAGCTGGTAAGCAATATGTAGCTTCCTTTTGACCCCAAGTATATCCCACATCTTTGTCATTACTTCACTGGTGAAGTGGCTACCTCTGTCTGACTCGATCCTTTGGGGTAGTCCAAAACGCAAAAAGATGTGATTGATCATCAGAGCAGCTGCTGTTTCTGCCTTGCAGTTTGGGGCCGGGAGACATTCCACCCATTTAGTAAACAAGCATGTCACGATCAACATGTACTTGTTTCCCCTAGAGGAGCGAATCACGGGCCCGATAAAGTCGACTTGCAAATCTGTCCATGGCAGTGTCATCCCCCTCTTTTGGAGAGGTGCACGGTGTGTGAGGGATGTTGGCTGAAATTGTGCACACACAAGACACCCCTTCAAGTATTGGTGGAGGTCCTGCCCCATGTGTAGCCAGTATACAACCTCTCTTAAGATTTCAGGTGTTGTATGAAACCCCCTATGACCGGCTGTGGCTGCATCATGGGCGTGACTTAACATCAGGCTTCGGAATGAGGTAGGGACCACCCACTGATCATGGCCAGCTAGGGGTCTCCTTACCAACAAAGCATCTTGGATTTGGAACATTTTTGGACATTTCATCAACACTCTGTGGTCCTCTTTCCCTATGTAATCGGTATCCGTCAGGGGAAAGTTCTCAGGGTCCTCAATATGTTGATAAAACTTACAATTATTGGATCCCCTTTTTGAGCCATAATCAAATCAGCATCAGCAGTCTCCTTACTCCATTGTGCAGTGGAGAGATCCTTGCGAGCATTTGTCTGGGACCTAGTGATAGAAGTGACCTGGATTTCCCCCAACAGGTACTCGATCTCTATTAGATCCCCCTTGGATGACCCTGGTTTTGGCCAGCTGATCAGCTAAGTCATTTCCAGTTTTGTCTGGTCCCTCTACTTTGGAATGACCCTTGATCTTTTTCCAGTAGATGGTCATCCCATTTGAGGTTACCAGATCATCAATATTTTGAATTAATTTCCCATGTTTCAATGGTTTGTTTTTGGCACATAACATGCCTCTGGTTTTCCAATTAACCAGGTGTTCCACGAACCCGTTCCGTACATACTCTGAATCTGTGATTTATGACTAGTTCGTGGAGTTGATGTTGGACAGCAGTGAGGATGGCTTGATGCACAGCCATCAACTCTGCCACTTGACTACTTCAGGGACCAATCTTGTACCCAGCAGAGGGTTCTGGGATCTCATTCACCCATGCATTCCCTACGCGGCCACAAGTTCTTTTTCCCAGTTGTTGTCAGCATAGTAAGAGCATCTATCCACATAGACAGTGGGCATTCCCTCACACTTGTCTTCTTCAAAGACTTTGTGTGGGGAATTAAGGTATGCCTCCATGTTGTCCTTGATTTTTAGACTCTTGTCCTGGAGACAGTTTTCTCTGGCACAATCGTGCAAGTCAGCCAGACCTTGCGCGAGGGGCTCTTCTTGTTTTGGCCATATCTGACTTCCATATGAAAGCCTTGCATTGACAGAATCCAGGAAGTAATTCGGGAATTACTCACATTTCCGGCCCGGATTCTGTCACTTTGGAGATATTGCAGAGGCTGGTGTGGAGTCTCCACTATGATGTGTTCCCCTGGATAAGCAGGCGGTAATTCTTCAATGCGCACACCATTGCCAGGAGTGCCTTCTCACAATCATTGAATTTTTCCTCCACAGATGATAAAGTTTTACTCGCATAGGAGATTACTTTATTGACCTTGTCATGCTTTTGGTTTAATACTGCAGTCAAGCATGTATTTGAGAACCCTGTCTCCAAGAAGAACTCCTTGTTTCTGACAGGGTAAGCTAGGCAAGGCGCTTGTGAGAGGCTTCCTTTGAGTTGTCTTACTGCCTCGGCTTGTTCTGGACCCCATTCCCACTTGACCCCCCCTTCAAAAGATGATTCGGGGGTCTTGTGATCTCTGCGTAGCCCTCAATGAACTTTCTGCTGTAATTAGTCAGTCCAAGGAGGCTCCTTAGTTCCCGCAGAGTTGTGGAGTCTTTCAATTTCTGGAGGGCTTCCACCTTCTTTTCCTGGGGACAGAGACCCTGAGGAGTAATCTCATGCCCCAAGAAATTTACACAGGTTCTACACCACTGTGCCTTTAGGAAGGAAAGTTTTGCTCCGGCGGCCCTCAACTGGGTAAGGACATGACGGACCTTCGCTATGTGTTCCTGCACAGTTGAGCTTTTGATGAGGACATCATCTACATAAGCCAGGTTACCCCTTTCACCCAGGTCGGGCATGGCCTTATGTAGAAAAATGTTAAACTCATTGCCGGAGTTGATGTATCCGAAGGGAGTCCGGGTCCATGTGTACTGCTGGCCCCCAAAGGTAAAAGCCAGCTTGTATTGGTCCTCCCTACTGACAGGTACAGTCCAGTACCCGTTGGTCAGGTCTATTGCAGTGAATACCTGTGACCCCTGGATCTCGGCCAGCCCTTGGTCAATGTAGGGAAGAGGCCATCGGGAAGTATGTACCCGTTTGTTGAGCTCCCTAAGGTCGGCGCAGAGTCTCCACTGGCCGTTTGGCTTCAATAATCTGTTTGGCTTCAATATCCCCAGCACTGGATTATTGAAGGTGCTGTGGACTGGACAAATTATCCCACGGGACTCAAGGTTCTTAATTATTTCAGTAAGGGACTCCATTGATGCGAGAGGCAAGCAATATTGCTTCACAAACACTGGAGTCATGCCAGGGTCCGTGAGAATTGAGGTTGTGTGGATGTCGGTGCGACCACAGTCATATGAGTCCACCACAAAGAGATCTTGAAAATCCAAGAAAACTTGTTTCAACTTTTGCTTCTGCTCCAGAGTCTCACAGACATCAGCTAGGTTGACTCTCTCTTCAACCATCTGCCTGAAGCTTGGAAAGACTTCTGGTTTCGCTATCTCAGCGGCCTCCTCCAGCTGGGTGGAGAAGTCCCTGGTCAAAGTGCTGATCTGGACTGGTGACTTCAGGTGGGAAAGGCAGCCCTCATGGACCTGGAAAATCACCTTATCCCTCCTGAAGTCACAAATCACATCTTCCTTACCATAAGGGCAGGAAGTGTACACCAGGAAGTCCCCCCCCCCCATGCTGGGTGAAGATCATGTCTGGTGTTGTGTTGTCATCACTGTCACTGTCAAAACAGTCCTTGGGGATTGGTCCTAGCAGTTAATTGCCTAAATCAATGGAAAAATGTCAGTCATCAACCGCCATTCCAATAATGGTGCCTGTGGCTAGAGTGATACTCTTAAGTCGCTGTTATCCACCTCTATTGGAATGGTGTTGTGTTCTATGTTGACTAGTGGTGTTGGGTTTACCCCCAACCCTTGCAGTTGGAGAGAAGCATTTAGATGAATATAAGCATCGGGGTTTTTCAATTTCTGTTCTCTTTTAACTTTCACTTCCAGGGAGAATTGTCAGGTCCTTTCCGGGATGGTTACTTCCTCTCCAATCTGAATTTCAACTGCATAAGGCAGCAGTTGAGCACACCTAAATGCTTTCTCTGGATCATCAAAGCCCATGGGATTATCCGCTAATCGGGACCATGCTTTGAAGTTTATTAGGTCCAAACTAATGCCAAAGCGATTGAGAATGTCACTGCCTAAGTAAAATGCAGCAGTGACGTCAAGCACGACCCAACAATTATGAACTATGCTCTTGTTGCCTATGGAGATTTTGTGCATACACCTGATTGGCAGGAGATGTTTGGAGTTGGGTGTTTCCAGATCTGTTTCCCATTTGTCTATCAGTCTAAATGTGGGAATGGCTGGATCTTTTGGGAGTTGGCGGAACATGGCTCCGCTGATGAAGCTCTTACCGTTGTTTACACACACTTGGGCGAGAACAGAGTCCTTACCTTTATTTAACTGAACAGGGATGAACAACTGCTCTCCATTGCTGGATGTCGGCCAGGCTCTGAGCTGGGTTCTCATCTTTCTGGACTATAGGTGTTGGAATGTCGGATTGTGGATTGGTAAATAATTTCAGAGTGTTTCCTTCCAGTGTGGAATGCCACCTTAAACTGGAAGGAAGGTTGATGTTCAGAAATAGAGAGGACCCCCCCCCATCACCAGTCTGTTGTCCTACTGCTATTACTGTCACGTCTGGAATTTGGTTGTTCTGGAAGTGAAATTCTACTTGATCAGATTTCTGTTCAACCAAGTGGCATGTGCCGTTTAAACTAACCTGGTTGACGCTCTGTTTCAATTTTATTGGTCGGCTTGGCTGGGTCCAGAGGACCTCGTTTACACAGTCTATTAGTGGTGACAACCTTCTCAGGTCATTCCCTAGTAAACAAGGGGTGCCCTCTGAAGTCACAACTATGACTAGGTGCTTCACATTGTGTCGCCCAATTTCAATGACCAAATCCGCAGTGCCCTCGCGGGAATTTCCTTCCTGTCAAAGTTCTGAAGTTGTCCAGGAAGAGAGGTAAGAGGAATTTGATAATTCTGCCCCCCTTCCTGAATTTAGTTTATCAAAGGCCTTTTTGGACAGAAGGGTAGCTTGCATGCCAGACCCATGCTGGAGAACAACAGTTACAGGTAAGTAACTTGTTCCATCCAGTGTCCACCAGTGCCAAAATTGTACTCTGCCCCTGTATTTGTACCAGGGCATAGTATCTTCCCTCCTTCTCTGCAAGGGGGCACCGATAATGCACATGTTTGGACAGCTGGTGGGTTCATTCTTTGGTTTTGGACATTGAGAAAGAATAGATTTGGGCAGAATTCTGTGGGGAGCCTAGGGAATCTGAAAGAAAAAGGTGGCAACTAGAGATGGGAGAGGTTTTGAGTTCTTCTGGTTCTGGGCCGCCCCCCTCTTTTTGGAGGCAGTCACCAGGATGGGTTTTAACCAGGGGTTTTTCACGTTGTTGGTTCTGGGATTGGATGATGGGCGGCGCTAGCCCAGTCCCCACATCTACCCAGTCTGGATTTGAATCCCCCCCCCTCTCTGAAGGAGAAGATCCTTTTCCCAGAATCCTCTGAGGACACCCCTCTCCTTCAAATTGGAAGATATGTATCTCCTCCACAAAATGGGTCTGTTTGGGCACTTTGTTTCTCCTACCCCCCCTCCCCTCTGCTCCTTAGGTGGCAGACTTTCAGGGGCAGGAGATTTTGGTTCCGGTTCCTGGGTTTCCAGGGGCTTTTTACTAGTGGGGAAGGAAGCTTCCTCCAAGGCTTTACACCCCCCTTCCCCTTGTGCCGCCTCCCTGGGAACCGGTGGCTTGTTAGGGTGCTGCCCACGTCATTGTTCTGGAGCACCAGGTCCAGAGTTTGGGGCATTGTGTGCCAGCATGCCCATCTGAGGGTTCTGTTGAGCCCTCAGCATGCGACCCAGATCATGTGCCATATTTTGGACCTGGCGCTCTAGCTGTGCAACCCGCTCAGGCTGATACGGGGTTCTCATTTCTCCCCTGGGCTGATAGCTATCCCTTCTCTGCTAATACCCCGGGTTGGGAAGATTTGGGTACCCCTCCACCCTTGGCCTCCCCTCTCCCGGATTAGGTTGTCTGGGCTCAGGAAATTGGGGAAAGAAGGATGGATGATTTTGGGGTTGAAAGTTTTGTGGGTACCTGGGGAAAAAGTTCTGGCCAGGATTTGGGGAATTTCTGCCCTCCTGGGGGAAGTGAGGAGAGAAGTTCCCTGGGTTAGGTGCTGCTTGGTTGGATCCGCCCCCTTGGGCTGGAGGAGTCCACACATAACCCAGGATGGGTCTGTTCCCCTTGTAACGGGGACTTACATAGTCAGGGGAGTGAGGGATCCCATTTGTGGGAATACCTCCTTGGCTCCCTGTCTGTGACTGGCCCGAGGGCCTTCTGGGCTTGGGATTATTCTGTTATGCAGCAAGTTTTTAGGTCCCCCCCATCTCCAAATCTAAAATGGGGGCAACCATTACCTTTGCCACTTTAGCAGCAGCAGGGATGTTGGTTGGTTTGGGGCTTTTTTGAGCATTCTTGTTTTCTATGGGCTTTTGCACCTCATAGATTCAGATGGCCTGTTCAATGACCTAGTCTAGTGATCTTTTCTCATGAAAATCTCTCACTAGCTGGGTCATGATGTACTTTGGTAGAGCGCGGAAAAAAGTACTAACAAATTCTCTGCTGTCCGTGTGCACCCTTCTGGTAGTCTGCGCAGAGGCACACTTTAGTTCCTGCAGAAATTCTCGTGGGGCCTGATCCTCCCCACATTGTAAATTGTAGGTTGCCTTGCGAGCCTCTTAGGCATTTCTGTGAACAGAAAAATGCTTCAAGATGGCTGCCCTATATGTGGACCATCTTGAATGATTTTGGTCCTCCAGCCCCTCAAAGAAACTGGAGTATCCTGGTGAGAATGTCCATTTCACGTACTGAATGCAGCTACTGCTATCTTTAAGTTTCCATCATCTGCTCAAAGCGCTCTAAGTGCTCCCAAACAGAATATTTGGAGTTCTTATGATAAGGCGTGATGACGCTCCTTATTGCTTTGATTTGTTTTAAGGGGTCCTTAAGCAAGGCCCTTTTTGCCTTATTGGTTCGGGTAACCCTGGTCCATGCACCCTCTGACTCAGAGGCACTGATCCCAGAGGTGCCCGTCTGGTCTTCTAGGTTCTCCTGGATTCTGCAAGCCTGGGAATGGCTGGCAGAATGTGGGCACCTAGCCTCCTGTGTCCTGGGGTGCTCAGAGGAGTCTTCTGATTTCTCCTTGCTCCCAAGATTTGATGGGTACCCCCCCCCCCCCCCCCACTGTCCTAGCTGGGCAGAGGTTTTTAAGATGCCCTTAGTGGGCCTACCCTCCTTGAGTTCCCCACTAAACTTCACAGTACTTTGGTACCCATATCCAGGTGCCCGCCCATCCATTCCTGGGAGGTACTGGCCTATGAGCCCCATACTTCTGACTGGATAGTAATATGCCATCCCCGTGGCCCTGGGCTCATGTGCACCAGTGGACATGGGGATGGCAGAGTCCAGTGGCTGGGAGAGAAGAAGGCCTCTGGTACTAGGGTTCCTGAGGTTATGCTCAGGTGTTTCCCTTTCCCAGCGAACCTCATCTCTCTCAGCCCCTGCTCCCTGTTGCCATGCAAGAACCTGAGCTTTCTGTTCCTCAATCAAGGCCTTACTAGTCTCTATCAGTCTCTCTTGCATGGCTGCCTACCTGTGTAGCTTGTCATTATTCTCACAGAGAGCCTCATTTTCTCTCTGTGCTTCCTGGGTTGTTTTTGAGTACTGGGCCAGTCTTTGCTGCAGGAGGGCTTCCCCCTGAGTCCTGTCCATACTGGCCTGTTCCTTCCTTGCCAGAGCATCTTATATCCTCCTGGTGTGCTCTAACAATCTTTCGTGCTCTTTTGGAGGTCACCCAGTCCCTGGAGGGCCAGGTGATTTTCTTCCAGTTTCCCTTTTAAGTGACAGACTTCCTGGCCTAAGGTGTCCCTTTCCTTAGCAAGAGCCTGCCTCTGTGCCACCAGGTCATCCCTCTGTCTTTGAAGGGCACCAGCGTTCTGGTGCTCTTCATCAAACTCTGCCTGGGTGTCCAGGTCTTTCAGAATTAATTTGTTGCTCTCTGCCTTCTCTCTATCTAGGTGGCTTTGCAGGGTGACTACCTGCTCTGCGCAAACCTTGTTGAAATCCAGTTGTTGCTCCAGCTTTTTCTGGCTCTGCAGTAGAGTCAACACGTTCTTGGTACTCCTTCGGCAAGGCCAGAATTATGGTATCCTGGTCTGCCTTTTCCTGCTGCATGACACCCATATCCTCTTAAATTTTAACTATATACCGCCTGCTTTCATTTTCTGACTCCTGGCTCCTCTGCAGTCTCTGCTCAGAAGAGTCCAGATCAGATTGGGCCTTTCTAATGCCATCAGTTGCCTATTTGCCAGAACTTGGCCTTCAGCATATTTGTCCTGTATGCTCCCATAGAAAAATATAGATATGCCGCTATCTTGGCAATCTTATTTTGCTCATCCATGGCCTTAGGGGCCATATATCGTTAACTCAGGGCCACATGTAAGAGACCCTGATATCTCCAGATATCTAACCATGTTGCAGTGATCTGTTGTGTGATTGCCTGCAACCACACATTCTGGCCCTGCTCAGTCCACTCACCTCTCACAAATAGCTAGAGAACACCTTTTACATAAGTTATCTTGATGTCTACCAATGTTGCCATTTTGGAAATATTGATTTCCTTCCTGATTTACAGAAGTTTTTTATTTTATTTTGTAAAACAGACCTTTTCTTTAGAGCGTTCCCTTTTGAGGGGTGCTTTTACAGTGTAACACAGCGTGCCAACCCAACAGGATTTATGTATCCTATTAGTTAGCACACTGTATTAAGATGCACAAGTGGTAGATCTAATCCTGAAATCCCGGACGAGCCCCCAATCTGTAAATGATTTCAATCCAGCACTCCAACTAAGTCAATGCCTAGTATGGGATGCCCAATGGAAACCCTTATTTATATATTTTATGTCAAAAGTTCTTTGAATTCTGGATGATGTACCCTTCTATAACGCCCCACTTTGAATTCCCCCGGTCTCACTGAACCAAGAAATAGGTTTGTTTTGCAAATTAAAAGATTTATTTGAAGAATTGAAGAATATATAGATTATCCATTTATGAACAATTTGCTGAATATCACACTTATGAATATGAACAATGATCAGCAATGGGTAATATTACAATATCAACAATCTCTTTAATCAATTAGGAGTAGGAATAGGAAGAATAATGTAGCAGAGAATAACTTTGTGTGGTTCAAGGAAATGCAATGATATGAAAGAATGCAACACAGAAATAAACTTTATATGAATTTAACCAAAGACAATGTGGTCACCTGTTCCCCCTGTTGTTACTCACTCCCCCCAACATGCGCGATGGAGATATGGAATGAGGGCACACGGGTATCAGGAATAACAATCAACAATTGCAGTTTCAATCCCGACTCCCCCACAGCAAGCTAAGAGAGAACTGGAATGCTTTTAAAACGGGTAAAAATGTTTTTAATTGTGGTTGAATTGAAGGGGAAAAATGCTAAAAATGATTTTAATTCGCTGAATGGGAGTAAGAACTAGTGAGAGTTGCTTTGGATTGGTTCAGGTCAATGCTAGCAATGATTGTAGAATGATTAGCAGAAGGAAAATGAAATTCAGAAGTTGAAAGCAAGAAATAGCTGTTTTTTTACATGGGGTGAAAAGGAACCAAATGCGAAATCGCGGCAACTTTTTTCTGCGTGTGGGAAACGTGATTACGGAAAATCTATAAGGAATTGGAAACTACACGACAGCCCAGCCACCTATCCAGAGGCACCTCCGGATGGTTTCTGTCTGCACGAGACGATTGCTTTTCTCCAGAAAATATATATATTGGCGCCAAGATGATTATCGCTACAATTATCAAGGATTATGTGGAGGAGAAGAGTTTAGGACAGACAAAAGAGATTCAATAATGCAGTTATGGATAGGTTAGAATGGTTGGATTGGGTTACTTAATAATAAGAGGTTGGTTATGGACAGTTCTACACCAAATACGTACAACTCTAGCTTTGGAATGGAATGGGCCCGTCAAAGATCTGGTCAAAGGTTTGGACTTCACTCGCCACCGGACAGGCTTCAGGGCACCTGGACCCTGCTCTCAGCAAGGCACTCTGGTCTGCGTGGCCTCTGGACTGGGTCTGACGGTTCTGGGTTACAGCTCTGCTGGACTGATCTGGATCTTGGGTTCTAGCACTTTTCTTGGCCAGGAGCAGCAAACAGCTCAGCCAGGCTGTTAGGACCCGTGGAAGTTAGGGGTTAAATCAGGTTTGCAAGATTTCTAAAGGCCTGCTGAAAAGGGTTCAGCTTTTTGGATTAGGCCTCTGCTTCAGGGTTCTAGAGTCTGGTTCTGGAGTCTGGTTCTGGAGTCTGGTTCTTCCTGCAGGGTGCTTCGCCAGGGGATCAGTTGATGAGTGAAAAGTGTGTGTCGTTGGGTCATCAACAGTCCCTATTTATCCATCTTCCAAAGGGGTGGGGAGGCTGATTCTACTATGCCCAACCCTCTAAGGGTCTGATAGGTCAGAGAATTTCCCCTCGCCTGATTTGAGGAACCGTGTGTCATCATGTGTCATGTTTATGGCTTAGGCAGAAAACCTCACTTTTGTCTCTGTACAGTATATTTTATTTTTCATAAAAACATATACAATTACATTACAATATGCACAACTTGTTCATAATACATATTTACATGATAGATTGACTAAGGTACGTTTCTGTCAAAGTCTCAGGTTCCTACGAACTTTGGTTCACAATTGACAGTTTTTTGCGCTTTTGGGCAGTTACACATTTTCGGATCTGTACAATATTTTTACCTGTACATGCACATACCCTCTGGGCATATTCCTGTAATCTTTCATGTTCCTAGCATAATCACCAGGGCTAGAATATGAACATTTCTGGGGTTCAGTCTCTGAATGTCGCACAGATTCCAGATTAGTTTTAAACTGAGCAAATTTTTCATTTTAATAATCTCTAAGTTCCATATTTTTGTCAGTTCCATACAATTTGTTAGAAGTCTTTTCCTTAAACATATATTTAGTTCATTTTCAATCCACATTTTCAGTCTGGCCCGCCTCCAAGATCTTGGCTGAGTCAGAGAGACACATAGCTTGTCTTCCTGCCAGAGCAGCTGTTGTCAGTTACACCTGAATTAGCATTTCCATTTAGCTCAAGGACTCCATTGTCTCCACTCAGAGCAACCTACCAAAATGCCCCTCCCAGTTTCTTTCACACCAGCCTTCCAGTTTCTTAGCAGAGAGCAGGGGGGGGGGGTATTCCTTTGTTGGGGTAAAAGGGTGTGGAATTTCTTTGAAGCTCAGTGTGGGCAACTTTAACTTTTAACCACAATGTTTGAAATTGTCTTGTCCGAAAATATAACTTACATTTTTAACAAATGCATCAACCATTTCTTCAAGCCTTTTTAAAATATAGTTTTGAATTGTATCCACCTCTTGGGCTTCTGATAGCAAGTCTTTCTTTGGCATAGTTTGAGTTCAATGTACAACTTTAAACATAACAGTTTTAAATCACCAGCTTCTGACAGAAGTGAGTAATGGTATTACACCCATTTTGGACAGATTTCTTCCCAGCAACCATCTTCAAAAGTGGACTTTGTTCTGATAACATATACTCCTGCTGACATTATATTTATGTGGATTCTTGAAGTAGAATGATGTTCACCACCCAACAAGGAGTGGAATCTTTTTGGGTGGTTTGTGAGCCATGATTTTTGCAAATTTGACAGCCAGGGATAATGGATTTTTAAAACCGCTCTGTGTTTCTTTTGCAATGATTTTGCTCTGTGGGCAGCCAAATGATGGATTTTGGCAGTGGTCTCCTGTGTTACCACTGACATAGGCAAAAGTGGATGGCGGTCTATTGTTCAGATTTTTACTGCGCGCTTTCTGGTGATTGTTAGCAAGCAGCATGCTTTCTGGCGGCCATTCTGATGTTTCTGCTGCAAGCAATGAACAATAATGTTGCAGGGCCTGGACTAGTGGGGTGAACATCCCACAGGGCAGTCAGTTTATGTGTGACCCCGTGAGAATCAAACCAAACCACACAAACAGTCAGAACCAATGCAACTCCAAAGCGGAACGGGGAAAAAAGAAGACCGCAACAGCTCTGTTTATACTGTGGTAAAGCAGGTCACTTCCTCCGAGAATGTAAAGTGAAACCACCCAGGAAAACCGAAAGGCAATTGACAAAAATGAAAGAGAAGAACAGGGCTCGGGGGAACTCCAATGCCCGGCAAGCGTAAGGGTCCACTTGTCCAGCGGTGAAAACGAACCTGTACAGACCTCACACCTAGTCATCCCTGTGTGCTTGGTAAACCACAAACAACCATCAAAACTACATGCCTTATAGGCATACATTCACAGTGGAGCTGTGGGAATTACATTAACCAAGATCTGGCTACCTGAATAGGTCTTCCTCTTCGACAGAAGCAAAAACCAGAAAACGTCACAGCAGTAGATGGATCTCAGCTATCATCCGACCCAGTGACGCATTATACCGAGAAGGTCACACTTCTGTGTCAGGACGGTCATCAAAAGGACATCACCTTCGATCTCATCGGTGCTCCTCAGTTCCAGATGATATTGGGAATGCCCTGGCTGGAGACACACAACCCTAAGATCGACTGGCGTAAACGAGTTCTGACCTTTTCCCAAGATTCCTGTTACAACAAAAGAATCTCATTGAAAGGCTCTAACCAATCCGAAATCAAAGGAAGAAACCATACTGGGTCTCACCAGTTCATTACCACCTGAATTCCGGGATTACCAGGACGATTTTCAGAAAGAACAAGCAAACATCCCACCTCTGCATAGGCCGTACGACTGCCAAATTGATCTTGTACCCGGAGCCCAAATTCCCTGCAGTCGAATGTATGCCCTCACAGAGCAGGAAAACCAGCATCTTAAAACCTACCTTGATCAGTATTTGGCAAACGGCTTCTTCCGCCCGTCCAAGTCCCCAGCCTCCACGGCCCTCTGTTTTTGTGCTTAAAAAGGAGAGTGGCTTGAGAACATGTATTGACTACAGGGCACTTAACCAGATCACGGTAAAAAATGGTATCCGTTGCAGCTTATCCCTTAACTCTTGGATCAAACAAAGAATGCTCAGATTATACTAAATTGGATTTGCGAGGGGCATACCATCTTGTGAGAGTCAAAAGGGGGGATGAGTGGACGTCAGCCTTCCGCACAAAATATGTCCTTTATGAATACCAGGTTATGCCCTTCGGGCTGTGTAATGCCCTTGCAGCATTACAATATTTTATGAATGACGCGCTCTGTGAACTATTGGACGTTTGCGTGCTTGTCTATATAGATGACATTCTCATTTACTCAGCCACCAAGGAGGATCACGGCATCACCCATTATATGCCAAGCTGGAGAAGTGCTTCTTTCATGTGACGGAAGTAGAGTTCCTCAGATTTATTCTCACACCACAGGGTGTACACATGGACACGCGCAAGGTAGACGCTATCCTCCACTGGCCCTCACCAAAATATAAGAAGGGAGTACAGAGTGTGCTTGGCTTCACCAACTTTTATCGTTGATTCGTTCCCAGGTTCTCCCAAATCGTCCACCCAATTACTTTCTTACTGCGAAAGAACAAGCAATTTCATTGGTCTATGGAGGCAGAAGTCTTCCAGAAGCTAAAACAAGCATTCAACACAGCACCAGTTTTACGTCATCCCCAACCAGATCTACCATACGTGGTCGAAACTGATGCCTCCAATGTAGCAATTGTAGCGGTTCTATCACGAGACCCCGAAAGGGCAATTGCACCCCGTGGCATTCTGGTCTCGTATGTCTTCTGCACCCGAACTATGCAATCACTGATAAAGAACTACTAGCGATTAAAGCAGCATTCAAAGCATGGAGACATTACCTTCTCGGGGCTAGCCACACAGTCACCGTCATCACGGATCATTGCAATCTACAGTATTTAAAGACAGCTAAAACGCAATCTTCACGCCAACTCCGCTGGGCTGTCTTCTTGGCACAATACGATTTCGTCATCACCTATAGACCCGGAGTACGCAACGGAAAGGCAGACACCCTGTCACGCATGAGCGAGGATAAAGAGGCATTCACCTCACCAGATCCCGTGGCCATCATTCCAGAAGGACGAACCCTAAGTACGATTGCCGCAACCACCTCTGTAGATGACTTAAAATCTGACCTACAACACCTGATGAATCCATCAGCACAGCAAGAATGGCTATCGAAGGGGGACCGATACACCACCATGAACAATCTACCATACTTTCAAGGGCGACTGTATACCCAGAACAAAAAACTGCAAGGTCAAATCATAGCAAACCATCATGATTCCTTAGTAGAAGGACATCCGGGAATAGCTAAAACTCAGGGCGAAATAATGAAACTACTGGTGACCAACCTGGAAGAAGGATATTGCCCAGTTCATCGTAACCTGTGGTGTCTGCACTCAGCATAAATCCCAAAGTTCTGCAGGTCTTCTATGTCCTTTGATGGTACCCCCGGCTCCTTGGCATACGCCATCAATGGACTTTATTACAGGCCCCCCCCCTGCAAAGGATACAACGCTATTCTAGTTATTGTGGATCAATTCTCCAAAATAGCCCATTTCATTCCTCTGAAAGGGCTCCCAACCGCTCCTGCTCTGGCCTCTGTATTCCTGGAACAGATTGTCTGGTTGCACAGATTCCCATCAATACTCATATCAGATTGCGGAACTCAGTTTGTCTCTCCATTCTAGAGAAGATGTTGCAAAATCGACCTTCGACTGTCCATGAGTCATCATCCCCAAACCGATGGCCAGACCAAACAGACCAACCAGACTCTAGAGCAATATTTGAGATGTATGTTGCAACAATCCGAAGATGCTTGGAAAGACCTACTTTGGCTAGCAGAATACGCATATAACAATTCCATCCACACCAGTACGGGACGAAGTCCAATTTACATTGTGCACGGGTGGCACCCTCGGACATCCGTTTTTGATCCGCTTGAGGCGTTGGAAATGCCAGCAGTGACGACTCTGCACAAAACCATCACTCAGGTTCTTAAAGAAGCAGCAGAACATCTAGCCATAGCTAAAGAAAAACAGAAGCAGTTTGTGGATCGGCCGCGAAACTCCAATTTACCTGGTTGGAGATAAAGTTTGGTTAGTGTCCAAAAACATTCCTCTGAAAGGACCAAAGGCCTTCTGTCCCAGATACTTCAGACCCTATACTATTAAGGCAGTAATCAATCCTACTACCATGAAGTTAGAACTGACATCCCACATACAAAACCATTTGATATTTCATATCTCTCCTGAAACCAATGAAACCAGGTATGCAAATCAGTACTCCACCAGATCCCGAAATAGTGGAAGGAGAACCGGAATATGAAGTCAAAACTATCCTTGATTACAAGATTGTCAGGTCTAAGCTATACTATCTAATAGACTGGAAAGGTTACGGGCCTCAAGACCGAACCTGGGAACCCTGTGAACATATTTATGCTCCATGGCTGATCAAGCAATTCCATCGCAACAACCCCACCAAGCCAGGACCAGGAGGAGGACCACCCTTGAGAGGGGCCTTAAGGGGGTGTGCTGTCATGGTCACTGGCTCCAGGACACAGGCCCCACACCACCAGGTGATGGGGACAATGGGACACTTACCCATTCTCGTCCCTTTGGGACGTGCAAACACAGGGGGCCCGGCTGGACTAAGTCCTGGCGCCTTTGGCACCATAGCTCATGTACCAATATAAACAGGAACACCTATTTATGGGATTAGAATGCTTTATTTCTTTCCGCGTGCTAACTGCAGGCCCACGTGCATAGTTTGGGCGTTTCCCATTCCCTTGGGTTGAAGCTGCACATGCAGATATTTGGAGGGGCAAGGCGTGGCAGGCAAATCAGAACTAGTGGGCGTGGCCACAGGAGCTCAGCTATATAAGCTGCTCCATCTCCAAGGCCAGTGTTTCGCGTTAATTTGCACTCACGTGCAACGTAACGCTCACCACTTCCTGGGTCAGTAGATTTACCTCTTGGATTCCAGTGCCTTACCTGCATATTCACACCTTGTAAACCGACATCTCTCCTTCCAGCTTTGTGTGCATCCTCTGGAACCAATGATCCTGTTCTTGACTCTGCCGCACAGCGCGCTCTTCACCTCCAAAGCTGGTCCCTGTGAAGGAAATTAAAAAACAGGTTAGAACATTCCTCAACAATTTGACTGAAACTCGCACCGCAGTAAATCCTAGCGTGCATCCCTAAAAGACAACTTACCAGTTGTCAGACCTTCATGAAGCCATTCTCCATCTCTCCGGCTCCCGTCTCATTGTGCTCTGCAGTAACAGCCGGGTCTGCAACATCACCTATACGTGGAGAGAGCAAAAGAGAAACATTACCTACAGAACGGACAACAAAGCTGGAACAAACCATACCAAAACTGTTACTGCCAGTTGAAAGCAAACAGACAAGAGGAAATAAAGAGGAAACAGAATGACACCTGCAGAGAAGTGGACTAGTCGCAGCTGGACTAGACTACCACATGCGAGGGGCCAGTGAAGGAACTCGGCCCAGTCATACAAGGGCCCTGCTAGAAGCAGCAGGATGGAGAGCTCATCATTAACAATCATCAGGTGAGGCTTTCAGGAACAACGCATTCTCACGAAAACCACGCCTAAGGAGGAAGGGTCTGGAAAAAAGGGGTTGGGGTCAAAGACTGGCATATCTTATATATCCACGCAGGAGCAGTGCTACTAATTGGAGCAGTCCAGAGCATAATCGCAGGGAAGAGCTAGACAATAGTGATCACATTGCAGGGAGGGCTGCAATTGTGCCCCAACGCCCCCGCAGAGACCAGGTGAGCGTAACACCAAATCGGATAATACTGAGATTTACAGTCAATTTCCTGCAGCTTTCTCTCCAAATCCCTCACAAATGTAGAAAAAGAACAATTAGAATAACACAGCGATTGCTGATTTGGTTATATATTTTTTTCTCCCAGCAACCCCCACCCTCCAAATTTCAATTAGACTTGACTCCTCTGAATTGAAGGCAAGTGGCAGAGTGGGAACACAATGGGGAAATCATTCTGGAATTCTGAGAAAATACACTATTTGGAAAAAGGAATTCAAGGTGCAAAATGTTTAAATTACCACAGATGCAATTATGAGGGAAAGGAAAGCAATGGGAACATTTTTTTTGCTACACCTAAAAAGAACAGGCAATGCTTGGTGGTTTTGGTTCGAGCACAATGGGAACAAATGTCAATTTAATTTTGCACCCTGCTCACTCACGTAGAAATAGGGTTTTGGGATTCTTTTGGGATTCGGGGAAATAAACTAAAACAATTCTTGAAATTGCAGGGCCCACACAATCTATGTCTTTGGGATAGTTTTACTTACAGGAGAGGCCCTGTAATGAGCATCGGGGAACAGCAGGGCGCCTCTGACACAGCAAGGGTGTCAGTTCAGGATAGTCCTCTCTGGCTCCTCCAAGGGGTCCCAGTTAGCTTCTATGTCTACTAGTCCCTGTCTCCAATGCAAGATTTGGGGCCTCTGTGCTTAATTGTTTCTCGCAAGAGTTCAGCAGCAAGTTACCTCCCAGAATAAGTGGAAAAAGCCCAGTTCTAATGCAAACTGGTCTACATATAGTGCACATGAAATCAAAAACTTGTCATGATTCCCATGAAAAGGATTCGTTGGGTTTCTCTTCCCACCTCCCACCTGTGTCCTAATACGACAAGGAGATGAAGGGTGCAAATTAGGAAAGCTCTGGGAGGAGAAAGCTTTGTCATCCCAAACTGACATGTGGGCTTGGCATGTTCAAAACTCTGAAAATGTATCCACATGCAAGTACCCTCATTTTTCAAATCTTTACTTGTATGTATATATTTTTAAGAACTACATTTTAAGGCAAATCACATGATGCTAATCTGAAGTTGGCACCCTTTCCTATGCAGAGCTACAGGTTTTCTTCATTTACTCAGGAGCCGTATCAGTGAAAAATATGCCACTTCATAGTTCCTATGTTCATTTTGTCCTTTACCCTCACACCAACTTTCAAATCTCTTGGAATCAAGGGAAGGCCCAAACAAAATGTGTATTAATAACTTTACTTCTGCTTATCTCACACAAATCATGTTAGTGTGGTTCAAAGGGGGTTACAGTCACCTTTAATAAAAGCCTGGAATGACTGTTGTGGCATATACACTGCCCCTTTTATGCAATAATATATATTTTTCTATTCACTAAACATCTATTTCTTTTTTTTTGTTCGCTTTCAGTTTCATTTTCCCTTGAACATGTGATCAGCCAGAGGCTGGCACATGTTTATCTTCACCTCTTCCCTCATGGCCTCTAATTGCCCTGGTTGCAAGTCTAATGGGCATTTTATGGGAATTGTGACCTCAAGGTCAATTCTGCTGAAAGAACAAGCATGGCCTGATCTGTTTCCACTGTGGTTTAAATCTAGGCCGTGTGTTTCTTTCTATATTTTTAAGCAATGGCCCTGATTGATGGTCGACAACCAGATCTCCCTCTCCAGGATCAGCAGAGTAAAGGTCTTGGAGGTTAAGTTTCAGTTTTAAGATAAATGACTGGCTTTGTGTAAAATTCTGCAAGCAATGGCTTTTAAACGCACACACAACACATTTTACAAGACACATTATAAGGCACCTGGGCCTTGTCCATGTATAACATACTTCTTTAATCTCACAGGTCCAAAATACATGAATATCACTTCTAGATTGTCCATATGTATAAGGCAGTTATATCAGGGAACCATGTTCAAACTCAGTCCAGTAAGCACTTCTCTTAGCATACTGTCATCTGGATGAGGAAAAAGGAGGTTCTTTTATTTCTTATAATTGCAGTGAGTACACTATATTTCTCCCTGTAACATTAGAGTTTGTTTTATGTACATGACTAGTAAAAACTAGCAGTGTTGTTTTCTTTATACAGAAATGGCAGGCACCCTGGAGTGGTGAGAAGAACATTTCCCCCATGATGAAATGAGTGAAAGCAATAATTCTAATGGTAGAGAATACTTAAAGTGAAAACGTTTATGAAAAAATTAATGTAAATTGATTCACGTCACTAAAACATGGTTTTCCTTTTAACAGTACATAGTGCAAATGAAGAAAGTGGCCCGAATGACCACTAAATGAGCAAGAAGATGGCCACAGACAGCCCCAAACTCCAAATGCTGCAAATTAACTATTAAGTCTGTCTGCAAACATTGATGAACTGAACACTAATTTTGTACAGTTAATGACATTTGTCAAAAGTCATATTAAAGACAATATTCAATACCACTGCATGTGCCCCTTCCCACTGCCCCAGCCAATCATCCCCACTGATTCCTTCAATCAACGACGCTACGATGAAACCTTAATCCCTTCCTCCCCTCATGAACAGTCTGTAGACAAACCCAATGCCCCATATATGTTCTGCTACCCGTTCCCTTTCCTAATTGAGTTGTATTTCTGTGCCTCAATAAATATCTGTATGTAAAAGCCCTTTTGGAGTCTGCGGACAGCGCAACTGTCCGGGCTGTCTTCAACCAAAATGGTGGCGCCCTGTCCTGCGATGCCTGGGTGCATGTGCATCTGATCACCCTGTGCCCTATGAACACAGCACCTGTCCAGAGATGTCCGTAAAGTCGTGTAGCACTTTTAATTAGTTCAGGGGCCCAACCCCTGTCATGCTGACACCTGGGCACATGCGCACACCGCATTCCGTGCAATAGGTGTCCTGTGGACAGCTGTCCTATCCGTGGATGTCTGGGGATGACGCCATGTGACCGCTCCCCCGCTGATCGTTGGCAGTATCTGTGGACACTGTTCGTAGCCCTGGACAGTTAATTTCATTTTTGGCCAATCCAAGGTGTTTCAAGCTGAAACTGCACCATTACAGATGTCCTAGGCCATGCCCTGGTCGATCTAGTGACTTTTTGTAACTTTTTGAGACCAACATGAGGCTCGAAGTGTCTGCGGACAGTTGTGCGGTCCACGGACAGCACCCATATAAAAGGACACACCCACTGCTGCTCCTCATTGTGTTTCTGGCTGTCCAAGAGTGAGCACCTGCTGCAGATTTTGGGATACTTTGTTCTTTTGTGAGAAGATGACATCCATGGCCACTGCAGCTGCACCGCCACCACCACCATTTAGAGGGCCAGGAGAGGTGAACAGGCATGATGATGCAGAGGGGGATCAAGAGGGCAAAGAGTATGGGGTAGTGGAAATCCCTGTCACCAACTGCCAGCATGAATCTTGGGTGTGGAGGCTTTTTATCACTGTTGTGGGGGAGGGAGATTACTGAAGGTCCATGCAGACATGGTTCAATGCACTGAGTGCAAAGTTGTATTCAGTCGGGGTAAACCTGGTCTATATAGCTATAGGATCACCACTCCATGTAGTGACACCTATGGTTTATTGAGCAGCCACCCTCAACACGTGGAGTCCCATCCCTCCCCACTCAAGTGGTTGTTAAACAAACTGTTTAACAGATTCTTTTTAGCCCTATCTCAGACACATATCATGACCTCGCCCCTGATCTAACAATGAGCCAAGAACCAGGGTGGTGTATAGAAATAATATTTTTTTTTTTATTTTTTTTTTTTGTTTTATTGGTTTGACAAAGTTAAACCTTTAACATTCCCTTAACAATCCCTCCTCAAAGAGGTGGAGGCCCCCCTAAAAATAGGGTCGAGTTCCAAAATCTCTAGATGATCGTCCCTAGGCCGGAGGCACTAGTTATTTGGGTGGCATCCACCTCAGATTCCCCCTCCTCCCGCTCCAGATTCAAAGATTCAACAAATTTCAGAGCATCCAAGGTACGGCCCACTTTCTCAGCTGTGATGAGCCTTTCCCAATACTCTTCTTCATTCTCCTCCGTGATCAGGCTCGTATAATTTCCCATATACATCAACCGAATCAGTTTAAGGTTCGGGCAAGTCAACATCACATGCCTTATAGTTTCCAATTGGGCCTTCTTTCTGCAAAATCTACAGTGTGCTAGTGATTTGTCAATTTGCCTTCTGCGCCACCTTATTTCTCTCGAGTGCCAGATGTTAAACCTACAGCGCATGAGCAGATCTCGATAGTGCTGTGAGGGGAATTTCATCAAATATGGAGGTAATAAATTCAGGACTTTGCGTTCCCAGATGACATTGTGACATAGGTCTCGTGCTAATTTCTTTTCCTGTGTTTCCTCCCAGTCTTTTTCCCGATTTGTTCTTTTAGCCTTTTCTGGATTGTTTTTCAGAGTATCTTCGGAAATCGACAGGTGTTTCAAAGTATCTTCACACCTCTTTTTCCAGTCTTGGAGAATTGAATCACTACTGGAATCGCCTAGCTTTGCTAGGATTCTGAATGGTGCAGGTGGATTATCTAAAATGCACTTTCTATAGAGGGATAATGATTTCCACGTCGTGATTGAAATGATGGATTGCAGTCTTAATTCCATTCCTATAAGTTCCAGGGGTAATGAATTCGGAAGGCGCAAAATCTTTCGCCAGAAGTAGGCTTCACATTGGTTCCAGACCTCCCAACGTAGGGCTAAAAGAGCCTCGGCTCCATATTTGATGACGGCTACTACCTTTTGCTTGTAGAAGGTTATAACCGGCAATAAAGAGAATTTCCCATATCTGCGATGTACAAGTAGCCCTTGGTTAACCAGACTTTTTAGTTTTTCTCTGATCAGAGTGTAGTGTGCCTGCTCATTATAGCTTCGGTTAATTCTTATCCCAAGGTAGATCGTAGTATCGACCGCTGCCAGTTTTTCTTTATTTAACGACCATGAGTATATTTTCCCTGCCGATTTCTTTCCGTGACTTGATTTCATGGTCAGGATCATTGATTTTTTTGCATTTACTTTCATATCATTCATTTTTAGATATTCATTAAAGGCCTCAATCCTACGCTGAAGACCTATCGGCGTCTGATCCATGAACACTACATCATCCGCATAGAGCATCCATGGTATATCTATGCCATTGATCTTCGGAGGGAAGGCCCGAATCCGATCTTGTGAGGATTTCATATCAGCCATGTAAAGTATGAAGAGAAAAGGGGCGAGGGCACATCCCTGCTTAATGCCTCGGGATGTCTTGATCTTCCTTGATAGTCCACCATCTGCATTAATCTGAACTTGGATTGAGGTGTCGGTGTACAATGCCTGGATTGCCTCCAGTAGGTCCACAGGGCATCCCCAAGCGTTCAGTTTAGCCCAGAGCCGTTCTCTGTTTATTCCATCAAACGCCTGCTCGAGATCAATAAAGGCCAGGTAGATAGTTGTTTTCCCTTTTAGGGCCTTCGCTTTTAGTATATTGATCAGGAACAGGTTAAGGCAGGTGCCCACTCCACTCACAAAGGCAGTTTGTCGCTCGTCTAGAATTCCGGCTTGAGCTGCCCAGTTCTTTAAATCACGTAGAAGGATGGAGGCAAAGAGCTTGCCAATGGAGTCTAGTAGCGCAATCGGCCTGTAATTTCTAGGGTTGCCACGATCACCTTTTTTAAAAATAGGCACAATGTAGGCCTCCGTCCACGTACTAGGTATTTGTTTAGTTCTCGCTATTTGTTTAAAGAGGGCGTGAATTAAATCAGACCAGCCTTCCATGCTTTCTTTTAACATTTTGTTGGAGACGCCGTCTGGTCCAGCCGCCCTAGAAGAGCTTAATTTTTTGATCAGCATTTGGATTTCTTCTTTATCAAAGATCAATGACCACGTAGCGTTTCCTGTTGTTTTTTCCGCAACCTTTCCCTCAGTTTTTCCTTTGAACAGGGCAGTATAATGGTCGAACCAGTTTTTCTCGGAGACTTGGTTAATACCTATGGCCGATTGGTTTGAGTCTCTGTTATTAATAAGATCCCATGTACTTTTTGTATTGTTAGCTGCTAAGGCTGCCATCATGTGTTCTGCGTCACTTTGAGTTCTTTGATATCTGGTTGATTTTAACCAGTTCTTGTAGATTTGACGGCATTTTCTTTCCCGATCACATTTGTCTAGGCTATGAGATTTTTTAATACGCCTAAGGTCAGCTCTGTATCTTTTTCTTCTGGCGACTACAAATTCATTAAAGGCGTGTTTCTTCTTTATTTGCTTCAGCTTAGATGGATCATACTGGACCTCATAGGCTTTAAACAGCCATTTATAATCGACCACCTCTTTGCCCTTTTCTACAGCTTCCTGGAAGTTTTTCACCAGTGTTGGAATAGTCTGGTCTTTAAGTCGCAGTCTGTTTCCTCCCCATGATATCTCAGTTTCCATCACTTTTCCTCCCCTTGGGAGAGTTCTTGAATTCCATGCAAGCTCAGTTTCCAGAAGAGAGTGATCACTATTTGCTTGCTTGATCACTCGGAACGAATTTATCCGGGCCAGCGTATCTCTTCCCACAAAGCAATAGTCCAAGCAAGCTCTCAATTTTCCATTGTGCCAAGTGTCGGCCCCCATTAGATCACCCTTTGTTTGGCTATTTAGCATCATCATATCCTGTGTGCCCATTTCCGTCATCCATTGGCTTTCTTTTCCTATAAGATTTTCTATCTCTTTAATTTTTCCCCTTGTGTCTAGGAGCGTGATGTTTAAATCACCATTCAGTAATATAAGCTGATCTTCCTCCTCCGTCATGGACTTGTCAATGGCTTTCGTGATTGATTTTAGGTATGCCCCTGGGTTTGGCATTTTTTCCCTCCAGTATGTGTTTATCAATAGCAATTTAGTCATCTCTTCCTGATTTTCTATTGTAGAGGCTATTTTCAATATTTGGACATAAGGATTTGGCATTTCGTACTCGAGTATTTGAAGGTTGCTATCGATTTTTTTTAGTACCAGTAAGCCAGCAAACGGTCGACCTTTTAGCCCCTTCTTTGCCGGATTGAAGAAGACTTCAAATCCTTCACATATCGGGGGTTCACACAGCCATGATTCTTGGATACAGATGAGATCATATTTAGTCAAGAAAGCGCTTTCCGTCGAGAACAGATGATGGAATCCTCTGGTATTCCATGAGGCACAGCGAACGGATCCCTGTCCAGCTTCCTCATTCTATTGTTTGTTTTTTGAGTTGTGATCATTTGACAAGGGGTACCGAACATTTGATTTAGTCTCAAATTTGTTTTCATTTATTTTGTCCTTTCTTGGGTTTTGTGAATTGTCAACCGTGAACCTCAAGGTTTTTAAGTTTTCGACGTTTTCTTTAGTGCTGTGTAAGTGGCTTTTGGGGTTTTTGATACCTTCTTTTTCGTTTTCTTTCGAAGTCTTCCTCTTATTTTCCTCTTTTTCTTGTCCATTTTCTCCCCGCCTTTTCTCCGTTGATTCTTTTTCGGTGTAGGATGAGTACTCATTATTTTCCTTTTTTCTATCCTTTGCGGTTATATCGGTACTATCAGGCTTAAAGTCATCCTCCAATTCTGTTATGCGGAATCCCTTTCTTTTTAGAATATCAGCAGCCTTCAGAAATTTCTGCTTGATGTCATTTGAGTTGAGATGTAATATAACTTGGTCCATTCTCTGTTCTTTTGGGAATTCCACAATTTTGATATCTTTAGTAGTTATCATGCGTAGAGCTGATGTTTGGTTGCAAAGTGAGACAACGTAGCTCCTGTTGAGCAAAGCCCTTCTTGGACCATTTGATGTCGTCACTAATTTCAGACAGCATTCTTTTGATGGAGCTGTCCTCGAGGGGGGAGCGGTCGCTTTTGTTTCTTTAGTGCTCTTCTTTGTTTCTTTAATTCTATTTTTACCATCTTGTTTTAGATGAAAGTTTTCAAGGTGAAATTGTACCCTTTTTTCTTTGGTAGCCAACATTTGTCTTTTTTGCTCTAAGGTTTTGAAGTTAGCAGAGTTGTCATCAGCCTCGTTGGATTCTTCTATTTCCCACGAGTCAGATCGGGTTTTTTTCTCTTTTAAGATTATCGGCAGGATATCTCGTTGGGGTATCTTACGATTGGGGGGGTTAGAACTCCTCTCCGCCAACTCCCAATTGTCCATAGTTTCCCATTCTGATGGGCTGATGCATTGCCATTTTTCATCCTCTCTATAGTCTTCTATAATGTCAATCAAATCACTTAGTTCTTCTCGTTGGTATGACTCATCTCCATTTACCTTCTTGGTCGGAGTCGGGTCTTGCCCCCCTCCCACTTCCTTTGCATTCGTATCTGCCGAAATGTTTGTATCTCCCATTGCCAGTTCTCTCCTCGGCTTCTTTGCCTGTTGGGGATTTTCTCGTCTTGGTGGTGTTCTTAGATTCCTTAAAAAAGCCCTCGAGCCATTTGTCTTCCGTTTTAAGCCTTCATTTTTAGTTTTTTTTCCATTTTCATTAGGTTTTGTCTTCAGCTCACTTTCCTTATCTAAGAGCAGGTCTTTGGATGTCCCACCTCTAAAGATAGCGAAGTTTGTTTTTTCTGATTGTAGTTTAATATCAAAGGTTCTCATCCCCTTACAGCCAGGAGAGATCAATATTACCTCTTTGGTCATTTGCTCATTTTGCATAGGTTGATATGGTTTAATTTTGCTCAGTTTCATGGGACCTTTACCTCGACGCGGATTTTCAACCAAGCTTATCTCATCTTTTTCCTGTTTGCATAGATTTCGCATCCACTTGCAGTCTTCCAGAACCGCCTCCATCAATAGGGACTTATCGTTAGCGTCTCTCCTTGCTAGATCCGTAAGGCGATTTTGCCATGTGAGCGATTTTTCGGCTTCTTTGTCCATTCGTACATTTAAATTCCTCAAGGACAATTCTGTTTGTATGTTTGCCTCTTTGATTTGTATGTTAGTAGTGGTCATCTCTTTCACAGAATCATTTATCATCTCGTACAGCTTTAGGTATGGGGCCAGTGTGATGTTCAAAGAGGTCATAATCACTTGCTGAAGGTGGTTCATATCCTTTTCTCTGGTCATTTGGTAAGCGTCTTTAATTAGGTGTGTAATTTGGTCTTTCGTAGAAGTTTCAGAACACTGCTCTTGACCGTCCAACACAGAATGGCCTTGTGGTTTTGAGCTTGTCGGTCTCTCTTCGAGGCATGGATTTCTCCTCTCCGTTAAAGATCTTTGTAATAGGGTCAGTGGCCTAGGGTCTCTTTGGGGTTTTGCAACGAGGAGCTCAGCCTCCGCGACCTCCGACTCCAGAGAGCTCCCTTTTATTTGATCCTTTTCGAGCTCAGCCATTTTTTCGCTTATTATCGAGAAGCTCCTCCTTTTTTCTCTCTCTATTTTCCCCGTCAAAAGGGTAAGGTCTTGCATGATTTTACTAGCTAAATTTGAGTTGCTCAGATTAGCTAGTGGCAACATTGTCATTCCCTCAGTACTTGTAATTTTTGACGGAATTTCGCTTTCAAAATTCCACAGGGTTTCCTTTTCTAGTCTGGCCTTTGGGGGGAGCATCCCCTTTGGATAGGGCGACTCCGGCATATCTCTATGGAGGGTCCAAGAAGGAGATTGATGGCCCGTTAGGTCGTTTGGTATCAGGGCAGTTGCCTCCTCCTGGATGTTATTTTGGGGGGTCTTTTCCTTGAGCCACAGACCTCTGTTCTCTTCCCTGTATGGCTGGAAGATGTCACATATTGTTGTGGGTTCTTCCATGGCTCTCAGATGTTGTTTATTTTTCTCTGTTTCCCTATTGGGATCTGGTGAAGCTTTCTCCCATAATTCTAAGTCTTTTGTGGTCCATTGAACCTCCTTTTCCCAGACAGACTCATACAGTAAAGGTCTGTTTGTAATTTCCTTTAGAGTCAAAGTGGGGGAGGTCAATGGCAGACTGGAGTTTTCATCCGAAATGCTTTCGCACATATTTAGTATAGGTGCAGTTCCATAATTGGCTGCATCATAAGTCGGCATGTATATAGTGTCAATTCCCTTCCTTAGGGAAATTGCAGGTGGTATCGAATCACGTGAGTCTCTCCATATTTCAAGGTTGCTAGGTTGATCTAATGTATCCGTTGACTCTTCAGGGCTCAGATTAGCCGAGAGAACTGGGCTTTTCTCGGATGATACCCCTACCATTTGGTTTACTTCAACTAAGCTTTTTTCTTTGTCTCTTGGGGGCACGGTGTTGGTCGTTTTACTCAGATATCTTTCACCAGAAATTAAATCAGACTTCTTAGCCTGGTCGGCATCCTCGTGCGGGTTCGATGTTTCAAAGGGGGGAGAAGGGTGGCTTATAGGTTCTTTGACAGTAGGAACTGTGTAAGCCATAGGTAGGACAGGCGATTTTGGAACTAGCCGCTCAGGGTCTTCTATAGCCATGCCCAGCCTTTTCTCACTACCTATATCGATCGTTGAGGCCCCCATAGATGAGCTTTTCCGCTTCTTGGTGCAGAAAGGTAGGCGAGATTGTTTCAGCGTTGACATATTCTGTACACACTCTGGGCTGGCATTTGCTTCCGGAAGTGATGTAAATTTTTGCCTTACCTGCAGGCGAGTTCGCACGGCTGTTCCTTGTGACTCCATGTGTATAGCCGTAGGTTTCATCCTGTAGTGCAGCTCCTCCGTGTGGGCTTTCTTTCCTCAGCTCCGCCTGTCGTTACAGTAGGCTATTACTTACGCAGCCCAGCAGCACAACAGCAGGATACTCCGTTGAGTCGATGCCCTTTGCGCGCTCGGGCTTAGCGCCGCAAGGGTGCTTGGGAAGTCCTTACATACTTCCTGGAGGCGGTGCACGGGGGCGGGAAAGGGGCGGAGCTGGATTCGCACTTCTCTCTCCTTCTCTCTCCTTCTGTGCGCCGCTCCTCGCTCTCCTCGCTCTCCTCGCAGCAACAGCAACAGCTGATTAGGGCCGTAAATGCAGCCACAGCACAACAGCAGGATACTCCGTTGAGTCGATGCCCTTTGCGCGCTCGGGCTTAATATTGGTATTTATTTAAATTAAAATAATAGGAAGTAGCATGAAAATGTCAAAAACACCATTGTATCCGTGGCACACACAATCAACTTGCTCAGCACAAATAAAGCAGAAAAGTGAAAAAAACACAGGCACAATTCTTTCTGTAAATTTCACTTCATAAAATATTTACACTGATCATTAAAGATGAAGGCTTTTATGTAATATTGTGCGATTTTGATTTTCCTGCAGCCTTAAAAGGCTAGCAGTAGAATTTCAAGATTGGTAAAAATATATGGCAATTATAATTTTGCCCACACTTTTGGTTTAAAATAGGTGATTTCCCGCTTTGTTTAGGTTGGGAAGTCGGACAGAAAATTTTGAACACTTGGGAATTTTGGATTTCAGACCCCCTCTTACTGAAAGGCCTGTGTTGCGGAAGCTAGATAAAAAGGGTTGGACTGATTTAAGAACAAAGACACCCCTCTTCCTTAAAGATGTCGGGATCAGCAGGACAGCAAGGAATACCTAATTAAATTATAGGCTATAGTTTTCAGTGCACACTTATATCGGATTTTAACAAAATTCACCCCGTAGTGTTCTGCCAAATGGGGAATTAATTAAATTAATAATGTTGGTTACATAGGCTAAGGATCTACAGTTTTGCCCCCCACCCACTACAAAGGGAAAGGATTCAGGGCCAGCAGATGCCCCCACCTTTTGTTATTCCAGGGCTTAGTTCTACTTACATAGCAAGCCTCTGTTTAAGGACCTGGAAAGCCAGCGGCATCTCACGACACTCTGGGAAGTAAGGCAGGGGTCTGATCACTCCACTCTCAAAGATGGCCTCCCGCTCTCCACACAGCTTTGAGACCTTCCCAAAAATAAATGGACATCTCCGCCCAGATGCACTCTCAGCAATATCCTCTGTTGTCTCCTTACAGCTGTCAGGTGGTAAGTTTCAGCAACTTCCTGTCTTTCTCCATTTTCTGTCTCATCGGTTTTTGTGTCCCCTGTCCTAGTGCAGTCCCCCTTATATAGCAGAAATTACATCGCCAATTTGGCCTCGACTTCGTTGCTAGGCAACGCGTCCTTGGTCCACATAACCAGGAACTTCCGCCGGCAGGCGGAATAGCCGGCGGCCACCCCAAGGCCACTATAAGGCCAAGCTGCCCTGTTTGCCCACATCAGGAACCTTCCGGCGAGCGGGCAGGAGCCCCCACCTCTACTCCTTTGGAGCGGGGAGGAGCCCCCACCTCTACTCCTTTGGAGCGGGCAGGAGCCCCCACCGCTACTCATTCGGAGCGGGCAGGAGCCCCCACCTCTACTCCTTCGGAGTGGGCAGGAGCCACTAGCACACACCGAGGCACAGCCAGGACTCCAGGTGTGCCATCCAGGGGAATCCACTGCTTGTACCCCTCCTGGGTACTTCCTGCCACTACTGAAGTGCCTCACTTGCAGGCCTACCTCCCTTTTGGCCCACAACCCGCACGCGCCGACATTACAAGAAAACAAAATTCGGGCGCGATGCGGGATGAAAGCGAGGCTCGGCCTCAACTTCGTTGCTAGGCAACGCATCCTTGTTCCACATAACCAGGAACATCCGCCGGCAGGCGGAATAGCCGGCGGCCACCCCAAGGCCACTATAAGGCCAAGCTGCCCTGTTTGCCCCTGTTCGCCGCTGGCAGGCGCGAGGCGCTCGCCCCTATCGAACCTTGCTATTGGGACTTGCTTCCATCATAGGCATCCACCTGCTGCACCTGTTGCCACCCTTCTCAGTAAAAAGTACCTTCGGTCCAGGAACCATAAAGTGCCGAGTGCCAGGTCTCATGCTCTTCCTGGAACCCACCTACAACATCCTGATTATGCTGGCACCTATTCAGGGTAAGAAGCTCACTACCAGCATACAACCCCAACCGTTACTGCAACCTTGTTGCACTGTTAGTGTATGGCTGTGTGGCCTGAGTATACTCGCCACTTTAAATTGTGTTGTGCCTTATGGTCGCTCTCAGACCACTTTAAATTGTGTTGTGCCTTATGGCTGCTTTCAGCCCACTTTTAAATTGTGTTGTGCCTTATGGTCGCTCTCAGACCACTTTAAATTGTGTTGTGCCTTATGGTCGCTTTCAGCCCACTTTTAAATTGTATCAAATTATTGTGAATTAAACGTTTTTAGCGTGCCTTGCCTTTAAATTCGGCCAACCTATTCATGGCCTACTTTGAGGAAAAATATATTTTTCAGAACAATCCGTTCAAGCACAACATTATCAGGTGGAAAAGGTATATTGATGATGTCCTGGCGATTTGGGAAGGCAGTAAAGAAGATTTTGCAGCATTTATGCTTTACCTTAATGATAACACCTTTGATATTAAGTTTACAGGACATATGGATGCAGCAGAAATTACTTTTTTAGATCTTAAGATTAACATTGTGTCAAACAACATCGAAACCTGCACCTTTAGGAAAGAAACTGCAGTAAACTCTATACTGCATGCAACTAGTAGCCATAGACAAAGTGTTATCCAAAATATTCCCAGAGGTGAAATGTTAAGAGCGAAAAGAAATTGCAGCCAGGATGAAATGTTTCAAATAGAATGTAAGTCAATTGGACACAGATTTCGGGAAAGAGGGTATCCAATTCAACTAATCAGGAAAACTACTGATGCGGTCAAGAAAATACCGAGACCACAATTGCTGATAAATAAGACAAAAGTGTCCAGCGAACAATATCCTAAGCATGTCAACTTCATCACAAAATATTCAAGTGACCACAAATTCATACAGTATATACTGAAAAAACATTGGCATATTTTACACCTAGATTCTGATTTGATATCGTATATTACTGATCGACCCAGTATTATCTTTACCAAGGCAAAGACTTTGAGGAAGATCCTCAGTCCCTCTTTCCTTAAACCTGACCCAATTGGACAGGCAAATTGGCTTACTATAAGCACAAAGCCAGCAGGCTTTTACAAGTGCGGGACATGCAATTTTTGCCATCATGCTTTAGCACCTACAAAAATCTTTAGCTGCCATAATGGACTTCAAACCAAAATATTTGACTTTATTAATTGTCGTACAAAATTTGTTATCTATGGTATCTTATGTGTATGTCAGAAAATGTATATTGGCAGCACGATCAGAGAAGTCCGTTTCAGGATTCGAGAACACCTCAACAATCTTAGTAGCCAGGATATTAGACTTCCTTTAGCTTCCCATTGGCAGAAGCATCATCAACTGGATAATATTAAAGACATCAAATTCATTGGACTCAAACACATCCAACAACATCCGAGAGGTGGTAACAGAGAATTGACCCTACGACAACAGGAAGCAAGAATGATTTGTAAATTACGTTGCCTGTCACTTGGTTTGAACCAAGACCATGAATTGAATGTGTTTCTATAATTTGTACGAATTTAATGCTAAAAAACAGACAATCAAACCCATGCAAACCGATACAGCTTACCGACTATGCCCGAGGCATTTATATTCAGCCTAGTGACCCCACTCTGTGAGAAGTCACTGTTTATATTTGTCCCAACAGCCCAACCGGCAGTTATTTGCATGTCTGCACGCTGATTCGAGCGCACCACATTTATTTTGATTTCTTAATTGAGGTTGATATTTAGCACCAACTATCCAATATCCGCACCTAACATAGGATTAGAATTAGTACGGATTATTTCAGTTTTCTTTTTGTTGATGTCAAAGCTGTACACAGTATTAACATCAAAATATCTATATGTAATTAAGTCGCTGCAAAAATATTGCCGTAAATGAATGAGCTTCCGCATAGGAAGCTTTCCTCAAATGTCTGTTTTATGCATTTCCGGCTTGTAAGGAGTATCCAAGCAACAGGGTCAGATGACTACATCACCTGACCTAACCCGGGAAGGTTACTATAGTAACCCCCGGATTGTGCCGATGCCTTCAGTATTGAGAAACAACCGGCCATTGAGCACATCAACTTTTGGAGCGTATGCCGGTAAGCCAGTTCTACGCCCTAACGATACCAAACGAAAAGCTTATGCAGCACGTTCCTTATAACAAGTGTTTAAATACGTTGTCATATCCATGTTACAGATTACGGCCGAATTTAAAGGCAAGGCACGCTAAAAACGTGCGTTACATTTCAATTATACTGCAACAGCGGCATATCAGTCGAACGACAACTACCTCTTGATTGCAAGACTGGTAATTATAGTTTCCATACTTTTCACAAATTAGATGTTAAACTTACTAGCAATGCAGACTTTTGAACTAAAATATGTGTCATATTATACCAAGTCTTTATAACTTACAGACCCTGTCCAGTCAAGCATGTAGAAATCACTAAATCTCTCAACTACTGAAAGTTGAATCAAGTATTAGGAAACCTCAATCATATTTAAGGTATGGATAGATTCATTTATCCCTATTTTAGGAAATAGAACAATCAATTGCATATATTATCTCTAACGGTATGTTTTTATTTCTTTCTATTTCTCCTTTCTCTCCTGTTTTTTCTTGTTTTTTGACCCACTACCTCTGACGTTGGTTGTTTCGATTTCAAGCCAAGGTTCAATAATTATAGATTAATGCAAATGGTAAACTACATTTGTATGCCCTGAGGACGACCTCTTTGGTTGAAACACGTGTTGGCATGTTTTGGCAAATTCTTGGCTTTTCTTTAATGTGAAATACGCTGCGCAATTGCATATAAATTGTGTGTGTTTTGGCGAATAAGCCTATCTCAAACAATGTGATTCATTCAAGTTTTGGTTTTTGAAGTACTCAACAAATATGCTGCGCAATTGCATATAAATTGTGGGTGTTTTATTGATTGCATATAAATTGCTCTGTGTAATTCATCCAAGTTCAGACTCATTCAACACAATTGATGTGTTACACTTTACCTGTGAATGAACAACTTTGCTCTTTGTTACTAATAAACCAGTAGAATATCTCTGTGATTAATTCCCCATCATTCTTGTTTAAATTTTGCACATCAGTGGCTTTACGTTGGTTACCAAGCGCAGCCTGTGTAGATAGTAATTCACAATAATTTGATATACTTCAAGGTGATAGTGGCAGATCATCTCACTACCTACACGACAGCAGCTCAACCACAATTTTACTTTACTTCCTTTCATGAAAATCCAGTTGTGCGCATTCCTGACTAGGGCTTCACTTCCACATACCGTATTTTCACTTTTAAATTGTGTTGTGCCTTATAGGTCGCTCTCGGACCACTTTAAATTGTGTTGTGCCTTATGGTCGCTTTCAGCCCACTTTTAAATTGTGCTGTGCCTTATGGTCGCCTTCAGCCCACTTTTAAATTGTGTTGTGCCTTACGCCTTTGTCAATCTCTAAGTGCCAATGCCATGCCCCAGTATATTTGCATTATTAGCCACGATTAGGACTTCCCAAGTCTGAACCCTTGCTGTAGCATATCCTTACAGATCTCCCAACCAAGACTGATAGTACATTCGCACCCCAATTCCCACCGGACTTACCAATTACAAGCACTATCTTGCCATTCCCACAATATGTACACTACTACCTGCTTCTCACACTCACGCAGGACCATAGCCTGGACTCTACTAACCATCACCATAATAATGGCCCTCACCAACTCTACACCCTGCAACTTGCAAGAGAGAAACCTGCGACTTAGAGCTAGGCTCCCACGACTTTATGACATCAAAAATAAGAGAACCAATCCACCAGTACCCACGCGCACCTCCGCTACCATTAATCCTAACCTCCCAGACCTTGCGACGATAATTCGGTCTCAACCACTTGATTACCTACACTACAAACATAGGAGACCTAACCACCCCAATCCCAGATCTGCCAAAGATAACACGATAAATCCAACACTATCAGGAGCCCTTATTAATGCTAGGTCCCTTGTAGCACACAATGCCGAAATAGCAGATATACTGTCTATGGACAATTTAGATATCCTTGCTGTCACTGAAACCTGGCTCCATGATGCAGCTGGTCCTGCCCTCTCGACTGCCATACCAGATAATTTCAATATCCTAAGAGTCGACCGACCTAACACCAGAGGAGGTGGCCTGGCTATCATAACCAAAACACATCTAGCTGCCAGACTCGCCCCACACCCAGCTTTCACATTGTGTGAACTTCTCTTAGCTAAACTACCTATCTCAAACAACAGCACACTAACAATACTTCTTGTGTACAGACCACCAGGCCCACTATGCAACTTTGAGGAAGACCTTTCCAGCCTCCTCACTGACAGCATTAAAGACTCCACTCAGCTCCTTCTACTAGGCGACTTTAATTTAGGCTTTAATGACGCTGAAGACAAACAAGCCCAAGCAATCCAATCCATTCTAGTCAATCACGACATTACCCAAAATGTCCTAGCTCCTACACATACAAAAGGCCGTACGCTAGACTGGATAGCCAACCACAACTGCAACATTACTATCTCCAGTATCCTACCTCAAATATGGACCGACCATTATCTTATATGCTTTACAGCCAACAATGAACCTCCCAAACCTAATAAGAATAAAATAGCACCCCCCATGCCAACAAGAAGTAAAAAAGAAATCACAGCGGAAAAACTACTTCCACTTCTCCTACCAACTCTCACAGCTAGTCCTAATGATTCCAACCCTAGTGAGTTAGTTGAATCATTTAACAACGCCATGACCAAAGCTCTAGACTTGATTGCCCCTACCAAACTTCATAAAAGTAAACGTGAAACTCACCTTAACTCCTGGTTCACCCCCCATCTCAAAGAAATGCGTATCCAAAAACGCAAACTCCAAGCTATTTGGAGGCATACTCCTTCTGCCGACAATAAAACCACACTTGCTAACTTTGCCAAAAAATACAAAAAGGAAATTATTCAAACGAAAAAAGACTCATTCAATGATAGAATCAGTAAAGCCAATTCTAACTCCAAAGAGCTCTTCACCATTCTTCGTGAATTGGAAAATCCTATTGCCCCCACAGACAATGTCCCCAAGGACAAATCCTGGTGTACTAGTATCCAAAATGCTCTAGCAAGCAAAATCACAACCCTTCAATCTAAAATTGCTGAGAAAAAAGCCTCCTTGAGCCCTTGTGGAACTCGCACCACCCCATTGAAGGAGTTACCCAGCACACCCTCCCAAAATAACGGTAAACCCTTCAGGTTTACCAATATCTCTATATTGGAAACTGAAAAGGTCATTCTGTCCCTTAAACCGTCGAACTGCCAAGGTGACAGTTGCCCTGCGCAAATCATTAAGGATGCAGCCAGAGATCTAGCACCCTTCATCTCGAAACTTATCAATGCCTCCTTCAACACGAGCACTGTACCCACCAACCTTAAAAGATCCTGGGTTCTCCCCCTTCTCAAAAAACAGACACTTGACCCAGCTATCCCCACTAACTACAGGCCTATTACTACGGTCCCATTTCTCCTTAAAATCATTGACAGAGTAGCCTACCTCCAAATCCAAAACCATTTGGAGACGCACCAACTGTTAGGTACACGGCAATCTGGCTTCAGACCACTGCACGGTACTGAAACGGCCCTCATTGACCTCAAGACACAAATCGACGAGCTGAAGGATAAAGGTAATACAGCTATGCTCCTTCTCCTTGACCTGTCAGCGGCCTTTGACCTAGTGGATCATGCAGTATTATGCAACCATCTAGCGTCTGCCGCTCACTTCTCAAGTGAAGCTATAGCATGAGTACAATCCTTCCTAGCCAACCGTACAATGAGAGTGTTCTCCCCTGTAGCGGCAGCGGACCCAATCCAGATCACTTGTGGTGTCCCACAAGGATCATGTGTCTCCCCGACAATGTACAATATCTTTACTAAGCCTCTCTTCGACAAACTTGACAAATTAGGGGTAACCTACACGAATTATGCGGACGATACGCAGATTCTCATACCTCTATCAGGCAACTTTGTCGAAGACACAGCTCTAGTAAACAAAATCTACCTCCTCATTCAGGCATGGATGGCCTCCCACGGCCTCTGCCTAAATGACGACAAAACTGAGATATTAATACTGGGATCCGACTCCAACCTAAAAAAACTGAGTCCCAACTATCGCAATTTCAACATAGATGGTAACACAATCAAGGTGGCCACCGAGGTAAACACTCTAGGCTTTTACCTCGATTCCACTCTATCTCTTAAAAAACAAGTTAACACCCTGGCATCCTCTACAGCGTACACCTGCAAATTAATCAGGACCTGTAGACCTTACCTCTCTAAAACCAACTGCATCATGCTTGCCAATGCATTAGTCATGTCCAAACTGGACTATTGCAATGCCCTCTATGCAGGTGCCAACAAATCCATCATAAATAAAATGCAAATCCTCCAAAATAACGCTTTTAGAGCAGCCCTCGACATACCCTGCAAAGCACATATTTCAAATGTTAGGAAAGACCACCACTGGCTCAAAATTAGCAACAGAGTCCTGCTCAAGACACTATTGCTTACCCACAAAGGGCTCAACAACACTGCTCCCCCTTACATCTCAGCCAGACTGACTAGAAAATCATCCAGGCACCATACTAGGGCTACTAACCACTACCTGCTCGAAACCCCCAGATTCAGACGTTCCAAAGCGGGCGGAGCAAGCTTCCCTGTCAGAGCTGCCCAGGCCTGGAACGCACTGCCTATTGCACTGAGAGCCAACTTACCCTACTCTAATTTTAGATGCAAGGTAACAAACTGGCTCTGGACTAACGACAACTAACTCTCGTGGCACCTAATGACCACGATACCGTTGTCTTAAATGACTCTGTTCTCATACCTATACCTGTACACTCCCTCAAAACTGTAATATGCTAGTTTTTTTCTTCCACACTGCGTGTAATGACATGTTCTTACTGCACTGTTATGTTGTTTTTTGTCTATACTCTGTATGTAACCTAAGCTTAAGTAACCTTGTACCTGCTGCGCCCGGCTACCCATGGGTTTTGTGCGCATTATCAAATAAACAATACAATACAATTTTACAATCTTGGGGAAGTACCCTGCAATAATCCCTGCCACTAGGATTGGACAGTTACCATCTCTCCCTCTGCCCCAGTCATGATTGGTTTAGGGTTTTGGAGCAACATCAGTATATTCCCATTTCTCATCCTTTGTTCTCCTTTCAACTTTTTGGCAAAAACTAGTTATGTATCACAACTTCCTAATTGTACTAGCAACTGCCATACTAAACATATTTTCTGTTTTAGCTGATCGTGGAGAATTAGATAGGCCGACCACGGAACCCGTACGATGTTGCATGGCCATGTGGCACATTCTTGTTGTTTCCATAAAAAGCACAATAGTTATTAAACCTATCCCTAATTTCATTTTCGGCCTTCATTAATTCTCACATTTGGAACATGTTCAGATCAATCAAGAACCTTGTCTAACTGGCCATTACAGTTCCCAGTATCACAGCTAAATGCATTTTACATCCCCCCAAACCGCCTGGAAATTACATAAACCATTGTACCAAAATAAAATCAACCCACAGTATGGTTGCTGCGAAAAAATGCCTAAATGATAATAGTCTTTTAAATTAATTGAGAGTGTTCCTGTTCAGCAAATGGGAGTTCTGCCTCATCCATCACAGCCATCTGTCTCCCTGGGCAAGCCTGTGACTGAAGGTATTTTATGAGTCTCTTTGAAGTTGGTGCCCCCAATCTTCACACCTTTTAGTCATGCTCCAGTCAAGGATGACTTCTCCTTGAAGTCCCTGCCTTCAGGGCCAGCCAGTCTGTGGAACAGTGGGCTTTCCACACCTTCAGCACAATATTCTATTTCCGGGGGCCATTAGATGGGAGATCCGACATCCAGGCCAGAAGTGGGGTTTTCATTTGTGATTTTTTTTTTTTTTTTTCACTCAGCCAGAAACAGGTTTTTCCTGATGACTAAGTATCTCTTCAAATGTCGCTGGAGTTTGGTGGGTGAAACATAATATGCATTGCTTTTGTCAACCCACACATCATGTTTTGTTTTCTTGACATTTTTCTGTGAGCAGTGATATTTTACCGTTTTTATTTGCAAACGCGTGTGCAGGACATTTTTGCATTGCATGTTTAAAAATCCTGTTTTCCATGTCGCATGGATCTTTATTCCTCCTTTATATTAAACTGCTGCTTGTCCATTGATAATGAAAGGTAGGCCCCTTTCTACATGGCTCTTTAACTTTACATGAAAAACAATATCAAAAGCCAGGCTGTTTTTGTTGCTGTGTTTAAATGCCTGCCATTCATGTGAAAGGGACTTCTGTTTGGGGCCTTTAAATGCACCCCACATGCCCCCTACCCTGATCTTCCATGACTCTTTGTTGGGGAAGAGCAGGGCAAAGTAGGGTTTCCTTAGACGTAATTTTCCTTCATCTGGGAGTGACACTCCAGTGTCCCCTTCTGTCTCTGGGTTGCGGGTATGGCATGGCACCCCCTTTTCTTCCTTCTTCTGGGTGTGGACACTCCAGCCTCCCCTTCCATCTTTGGGTTGGAGGGTGTGGCACTGAAACCCCTTTCTTCCTTCTCTTCCAGGTCCCTGGGGGTTCTCATCAGACTCAGCTCTCACCTCCAGGCTGGAAGTTAAGTAGGTTAGTTCTATAATAAAAGATTTAAAAACATGTTTCAGTACTTTTCCTGGAAGATTTACACAAAATGTACAACAGCCTACAGTTATAACATGACATTTCTGTTTCATAAACACTATTTACATTTTTTTAATTTTCTTCATTTGTACAAGTAACACCAAGTAAATTACTCTGTTTTATTTATATATATTTCTGTCTGTTTTTTCAACCTTCCTTTTCATTCTTCAGATGGTTCCTCTGCTCAAATTTCATTTGGTTCATCAATCAGTCGCAAAGGGATGACAGCTTTTCAACTGATTGATGTTGACCCCATTTTTCTTCTGTCAGTTGTTCTTTTGGGATGCAGATCTTAGAGGCGACAAGTGAGATTTTATCTACAATTTCAAAAGTGCCCTGCCAGGAGGGGAGGAACCTCTCTTTAGTCTGGTTACTTTAAAAATTCTACAAGTAGACCCTGTCTCCTACTTGGTACTCTTTCTTAGTGGCCTTTAAATTGTAGTGGGTTTTCGACCCCTGTGCCGACTTTTCCAGATTTCGCTGAGCATATGCAAAAGCATGCTGAAGGTGTTTTCCCAGATTCTTAATGTATTCATGTGTTGTGGACGCCTTGATCAGGGTCTGCTCTTGAGTTCTATAAAGCAGATGCTGAGGTAGCACCATTTTTTATCCAACCATGAGCTTGAATGGAGACATTTATGTCGCAGAAGATGGTGTAAACCTGATGGCCATCAGTACAAGCGGTAGTCAGTTGTCCCAACTAGGTCCAGAGTCTGCCACAAGCTTCTTTAGGAGGCCCACAATTGTTTTATTGTACCTCTCAACTCCCTACCCTACATCTTTGTCTTCACCTCACTGGTAAAGTGACTGCCTTGGTCCAACTCAATCCTTTGGCAAAGGCCAAAACCCGAGAAGATGTGCATAATCATCACGGCAGCTGGTTTCTGTTGCGGTTAACATCTACTTGTTTCCACTCAAGGAGCGAATCACAGGCCCGATGAATACTTGCAAAGCTGACCAGGACAGTGTCATTTCCCTTTTCTGTAGGGTGGCTCTATGTGTGAGGGAACCTGGCTGAAATTGCACACGCACAAGACACCCCTTCAAGTATTGATCGAGGTCCTGACCCATGTGTGGCCAGTATGCAACCTCTCACAAGATTTCCAAAGTTTTAAGAAACCCCCTATGACCAACTATAGCGCTGTCATGGGCGTGACTTAACACCAGGCTTTGGAACGAGATAGGTAACACCCACTGGTCACATCCAGGGATGGATCTCCGTACCAACAAACGGTCTTGGATTTTGAATATTTTGGAAAACTTCAACACACAGAGATCCTCTTCCCGATGTAATCGGATTCGGTCATAGGAAAACTCCTGGGTTCTTCAATGTGTTGATAACATTTCCTAATAATCTGATCCCCTTTTTCTGCTGTAATCAAATCAGCATATGGGTTTCCTTACTCCACTAGGGCAGTTGAGAGTTCATTTTGGGCTGGATTTCCCCCAACATGGACTCTGTCGATGGCTCCAGTTTTGGCCAACTGGTCAACCAGGTTATTTCCGGTTTTGTCTGGTCCCTCTATTCTGGAGTGACCCTTAATCTTTTTCCAGTAGATGGTCATCTCATTAGAGGCGACCAGATCATCAATGGCTTGTATTAACTTCCCATGCTTGAGTGGTTTGTTGTTTGCACACTGCATGCCACAGGTTTTCCAATTAAGCGGGTGCTCCACGAACCCATTCCTGACATAATCTGAATCAGTGATTATGACCAGTCTGTGGAGTTGGTGTTGCACAGCAGTGATCAAGCAGGATTGCTTGATGTACCGCCATCAACTCTGCCACCTGACTTCTTCGGGGACCGATCTTGTACCCAGCAGAGGGCTCCGGAGCATCATTCTCCCAGGCATTCCCAATGCCACCCACCAGTTCCTTTTCCCCACTGTTATCAACATGGTAGGAGTACCCATCCACCTAAACTGTGGGTATCCCCTGGCACATATCTTCCTCATAGACCTTGTGCGGGGAAGTCAGGTACGCCTCCATGTTCTCATTGGTTTTTATACTTTCGCCCTTGAGACAGTTTTCTTGAGCACAATCATGCAAGTCTGCCAAAACCTGTGCAAGGGGACTCTCCTTGTTTTGGCCATATCTGACCTCCACAGGAAAGCCTTGCATGGACAGAATCCAGGAAGTAATTGTGGAATTACTCATGTTCCCTTCCTGGATTCGATCACTTTGGAGATATTGCAAGGGCTGGTGAGGAGTCTCGACAATGATGTGCTCCCCCTGGATGAATGGGTAGTAATTCTTCAATGCCCACACCAGTGCCTTTTCACAACTGTTGAATTTTTCCTCCACAGAGGACAAACTCTTACTCTCATACGAGATGACTTTGTGGACCTTGTCATGCTTCTGTTATAATACTGCTTTGAAGAAGAAGAACTCCATGTTTTTGATGGGGTAAGCCAAACAAGGTGCTTGTGGAAGGCCTCAGCTTGCTCTGGACCCCACTCAACCCCGGCCTTTAATAAATAGACCATGGGTCTTGTGACCTCTGCGTAGTCCTCTATGATCTTCCTACTGTAATTCGTAAGTCTAAGAAGGCTTATTAGTTCCCGCAGTGTTGTAGGGTCTTTTAAATAAGTTAGGCTTCCACCTTTTTCACCTGAGACCCTCAGGGGTGATTTCATACCCTTGGAAGTTCATGCGGGTCTTACACCACTGCACCTTCTAGAAGGACAGTTTCGCTCCGACTTCCTTCAACTGGGTCAGAACATAGCGGATTTCCGCTATGTGTTCCTCCACAGTTGAGCTTTTGATTAGAACATCATCTACATAGGCCAGGTTTCCCCTTTCGGCCAAGTCGGGTATGGGTTTATGCAGAAAGATGTTAAATTTATTGCCAAAGTTTATGTATCCAAAAGGGGTCCGGGGTCCATGTGAACTGCTGCCCCCTGAAGGTAAAGGCAAGCTTGTACTGGTCTTCCATACTTAAGGGTACTGTCCAGTAACCATTGGTCAGGTCAACGGTGGTATACACCTTTGTCCCTTGGATCTGGGCCAGTCTCTGATCAACATAGGGAAGAGGCCATCGGGACATTGTTTGTTTAACTCCCTAAGGTCTGCACAAAGTCTCCATTGGCCATTTGGTTTGAGTATCCCCAATACCAGGTTATTAAAGGTACTGTGGACTGGACAAATTATCCCATGGGATTTTAAGTTCTTTATAAAGTGACTCCATAGACGCAAGGGGCAACCGGTATTGCTTCACGAATATGGGAGCCGTCCCAGGGTCCGGTGGTATGGAGGTGGAATGTATCTCAGTGCAACCGCAGTCGTATGAGTCCACGCGAAAGATGTCTTGAAAATCCCAAAACACCTGTTTCCATTTCTGCTTTTGCTCCTCGGTCTCATGGGCATCAGCGAGTTTGATTCTTTCCTCAACCATCTGCCTGAAGCCTGGAAATACCTTGGGTTTTGCAATTTCCATGGTATCCTCCAGTTGCGTGGAGGGATCTCTTGTTATGGTATTGGCCTGGACAGGAGGTTTCAAGGAGGGGAGGCCGTCACTATTGACTTGAAATACCACCTCATCCTTCGTGATGTCGCAGGTTACCTCCTGCCCCCATAAGGGCAGGCAAAGTACACCAAGGAATGACCACCTTGACAGGTGAAAATCTGTTTTTAAGGTGTGTCATCGTCACAGAGGTAAGTCATTTGGAATTTGTCCCAGGATCTCATTCCCTAAGTCAATGGAGAAATGTTGGGCATCAACCGCCATTCCAATAAAGGTGTCTGCACCCAGAGTGATACTCCTAGGGTCACCGTTGTCCACCAATATTCGAATGGTGTTGTGTTCTAGGTCAACTAGTGGTGTCAGCTTCAAATACAACCCTTGCTGTTGGAGGTGATAATTTAAATTTATATAAGCGTTCTGGATTTGGTGGTTCTGTGCTTGCTTTATTTTTAGGGGAATTTTGGATTGTCGTACCAGTCCTGGGATGATGACCTCTTCTCGAGTTTGAACTGCATACGGTAGCAATTGGGCTGACCATAATGCTTTCTCAGGATTGTCAAAGCCCATGAGGTTACCTCCCAATCGGGACCAGACTTTGTAATTAATTAAGTCTAAATTAATTGTGAATCGATTTGAGAATGTCACTGCCTAAGTAAAATGCAGAAGGACATCTCTCACAACCCAACAATTATGATTTATGCTTTGTCACCAATGGAAATATTTAGCATGCATCTGCTAGGCAGGAGATGTTTGGAATTGGGAATTAGTTTCCTGGCCCATTTCCCACTTGTCAATCAACTTAAATGTGGGTTTGGTCTGAACTTTTGGGAGTTTCCTGAATAATGCTCTGCTGATGAAGCTTTTTCCATTTTTCATGCATATTCTGGTGAGAACAGCCCCCCTCATTTACCTGAATGGGGAGAAACAACTGTTCACCCTGTTTCTGGATGCCAATCAAGCTTTGAGCTGGTTTTACATCATCTTTTATCATGGGATTTAGGTCTTCTTCAAATTGTGGATTGGTATAACATTTCAGGGTATCTCCTTCCAGTGTTGAATGCTACTTGAAATGGGGAGGAATGTTGATTTTCAAAAATGGAGAAGGGTTGCCATCACCAGTTTGTTCTCCTACAGATATGACAGTGATGTCGGGGCCTTGATTCTTCCTAAAGTGGAATTCGATTTGGTCAGACCTCTGCTTAACCATGTGGCATGTGCCATTTAAACTTTATTGGCTGGTTAGTCTGTGTCTAGAGGACTTTGTTCACACAGTCAATAACAGCTGACAATCTGTGCCCTCTGGAGTGACAACTATCACCACGTGTTTCACCCTATGTTGCCCAATTTTGATCTCCAGATCTGCAGTCCCCTCGACGGAAATGTCAATTCTGTCAAAGTATTGGAGTTGTCCAGGAAGAGGTGTGAGGAGAATTTGGCAACTCTCCCACCTTCCTGAATTCATTTGGTCAAATGCCTTTTTGGACAGAAGGGTAACTTGGGAACCGGTATCCACCAGCACTGAAAATTCACTATGGCCCTGTACCTTGATGGAGGCATACAATCTGCCTTCTCTCTCCTCAAGGGAGCAAATTAAATGTGCATTTTGAGCCAACCTGGCAGTTAATTTCTTTATTTTGAACTCCGACCCTGTGTGAACTTCTATGGTTTTCTGTGTCGATTCCAGGAATCTGTAAAGAAAATGGATACCCAGATATCTGTTGGATTTCGGAATCCCCTTCTTCCCCTGATTCTCTGCTGTCCCCCTTTTCCTGGAGACAGTCACTTGAACCGGTTTGGGGGAGGAGCCCTCATTGATTGCAGAGTCATCTGGAGAACATGGTTGGGGTTTAGGAATTGGTGAATCTGGGTCAGTCCCCATACTTACCCAGTCTAAGTTAGGGTCTTTTGGGACCCATTTTTCCTTGGGAGGAATCCCCCTTCCCATCCCTGAAAGCTTTCTTCCCGGCTCTTCTCCTTCAAACTGAATGACGCGGACTACCTCCATGAATTGGGTTTTCTTTGTTCCTTGGTTTCTCCTACTTACCCTCTCTTCCCTAGGTTCCAGCTTTTTGGGGGTAGGAGATTTGGATTCAGGTTCAGAGGTTTCTAAGGGTTTTTCATGGGCGAGAAAGGAGATTTTCTCGTTGGCTTTGCATCTCCCTGTTATGCTCACCTGGTCTCTGCCGAGGCGTTGGGTCTTGGTTTCAGTCCTCCCGGGGGTGAGGTCGCTCAGGTCCGACTTCGCCCTCTGTGCTTATGTGGTGACTGGTGGTAGTAGGTGATGCTGCTCGGGACTGCTCCTGCATGGAGAATAGGGGGCAAGAGTATGCCAGCTTGTACGCCTGATCCTCTTCTCCCAAACCGTGGTACCCGGGGGATCTGCTGTCCCTGGTAAGCTCACCTGTTGATTAGTTTTGGTGAGCACTCGGTCCTGCTGCTTCTGGCAGGGGCGCTTGTGTGATCTGGACCGAGTTCTTTCACTGGTCCCTTGCACATGGTAGTCCAGACCTGCTGCGACTAATCCTCGATACTTCAGGTAAGTGTTCCTGTTTGCCTTTGTCTGTCCTCGTCTGTTTTTGTTGTATTGTAAAGTTTGTTGTCTTGTATTGCTGTCCGTTCCACTTTTGATGTTTGCTCTTTTGCTTTCTTCCCTTGCATCTGATGTTGCTGGCCCGGCAGAAGCTGCGGAGCTCGAGGCGGCAGCCGGAGCGAATGAGGAACGAAGCTGCAGCGGTACAGTAGCTGGTAAATTGTTAATAAGAGGGCGCGCTGGGTCCAAATGTGGCGCGGCCCTAGGACAGATGTTCTAACCTTGTCTTTCTTCTTCACAAGGTCCGAGTTCGTGGATGCGGAGTGCGGTGCTATGCATCGGGATCAAGATCATTTGATGTCAGGAGATGAGTCTGCAGATGAAGCGATGAAGCACCGGTTTCCTGGAGGTGAGTATGCAGGTAAACGCCTGGTTTCAAAGGTAAGTAAACTGGTCCAAGCAGCGGTGAGCATCACGTTGCACGCGAGGGCACAGTAACGCAAAGCACTGGTCTTAAGGATGGAGCAGCTTATATAGCTGAGCTACAGAAGCCACGCCCACCAGGTTCAGCCTGCCTGCCACACCCTGCCACACCCGATGAGTCTGTACATGAAGACCAGGCCTAGAGAGCCACACCCGATGAGTCAGCACATGAGGATGTTCTCTGGAATAAAAGCTTCCAGCTCCTGGAAAGTTCTTGTAAAATAAAAGCACTCCTGTATTGAAATAAAGTAAAAGCACTCCTGCACTGAAATAAAGGGTTCCTGCTCACATGTGTTGGGCGTCTTCAATCCTATCTGGCGCAGAGGCAGCACGAACACCTGCCTCCCCATAAGGTCTTGGCACCTGGACCCAATTGGAAACACAGGACACCGCGACCCGCCGGGTAAAGAGGGTTAGGGTCCGTAGAGTGGATGGGTAGAGGGTTGTAGGATCACCGGGAAAAGGTTTAGGGAGAGGTTATGGATGGGTATGGGGATATTGGGAAAGATGCTCCTCAGCTCCTGCTGCCTTCTCCATTGGTAGTTCTTGTGGTGTGTTCACCGCCCACTCATACCATGCACAACAGTCACATCTTTGCCCAGTAGTTGGAAGCCTTTTTGGTGGAGCTTGAAACCACACCTTAGGAGCTTTTGCTTGGAGCTCTAACCACCAACTGCTTCACCTGGGTAGGGTTTAGTATGAGCCTTACTCCCCACTGCATTCCTTCATGCAGTTATAGAAGGAGCATGCTAAAGTGCCCGATTGTACAATATTAGTATCATTACATAGCACCTTGTGTCATTACATAGCACCTTGTAGCAAGACAATGTACACTTAGATTAAGAACCAGAATTGCACTTAGCTGCGGATCGTAGTCATGTTCTCCTTAGCACGGCTCAGGAAGTCCCCGAATGTTCTGTAGTGAATTCCGCTGGAAAATAGCAAATAACAATAAGCGTGTGCTGTGCCAGACACGTTCTTATACTGCACTTGTACCACAAACAATTGGGTAATTGGGACCCGCTGACGTGCTCGAATCGGGTTATCTTCACCCGAGGCTCTGCACGCGTGCCTCCTGCCCTGCCCCGTTGGAGGATTGGAAATCGTTTGTTTCAGGTTTCCTCACCCAGAACGTAGCCTGGGCGTTCTAGCGCTCAGTCAGTCCCCCCTATGCATTCTGCATGGGGGTTAATTTACTGCCGAACGTTGCGGTCTACACCGCCCAAATACTATGTCTGCATGCACTGCAACTTCAGCCGCTTCGTTAGTCTTTCTCTCCGCACACGGAACAATCTAAAGCACTTATCTGAAAGCTGACGCGGGGCCTGTGAAGGTTTCAGGCGGGCAGATTGTCCCGCGTAGGCTTGCCCTGGACGGAGCTCTGGGAAACACGTCAGTTGTCCTCTGCAGCCGGAATAGCAAGCGGGGAAGTGTGGGCGCGGCTTGCGCATGCGCTGTTTGTTGGGCGCAGCTTTTCCTCCCGGCAGGCTTGTGAAGCACATGGCCTTCTGGGAAATGTAGTTTCTTGACGGTTCTGAAGCTCTGCATGCTCTGCCTGCAATATGGATGAAAAATCCTCCTCATGTACTGTACATAGGGTTGTGAGAAGGGTTTCACAGGGCTTTGGTGACTGTGGGACACTAGTATTCCACCTGAAGTGCTGCCAATTTGCTCAGCCCTGACAACATGTCTGTATGAGCCTGGCGCCAGGACTGAGTCCAGCCAGGGCCCCTGTGTTTATGGGTCCTAAAGGGACATAAGAGAGTCAAGTGACCCATTGCCCCCATCACTATATGGTGTGCTATTTGTGTTCTGGGGCCTGTGGCCATGACACTCCCTTCCCCACCCGGGCCTCCTCCTCTGGAACTTGTTGGTTGCCAGTGTTTTCTCCCCGTCATTGATCCGGGGGAAACAGACCCTGGGTTTGAGCTGTTCTGTGCAGCCATGTCCATTTGAGGGTTCTGCTGAGCCCTCAACATGCAACTCATGTCTTGGGTCAGATTTTGGACCTGGCACGCAGATGCAACATCCTCTATTGTTGGTATGGGGGTCTAGAGTCATACCTTTGCTGCTCTCGGGAAGCGCAGCTGTCCCTTCTCCCGGAGTAGCTTGGGTATTGAGGGTTTCCCTGGTAGCCCTCCATCCTTGGTCTCCCTCCTCCCTGATTTGGGGGTCGACAGTCCTGAAAGCGGGGAGAGAAAGAGAGAGAGAGAGGGAGTATTGTTCTGAAAGTTGAGGTTTGGAGGGTACCTGGGGAAGAAACTTAAGTTGGAGGGTGGAATGTTATATTACTTCCCTCCTGAGGGCGGTTTTGTGGGAAGTTTGGAGGGATGTTTTGAGGGAAATTTCCTGAGGCCGTACTTACCTAATTGGACCCCAGCCCTTGTGCCAGCAGAATCCATACATACCCCAAGATGGGTCTGTTACCCTTGTATCTCGGGCTAATGTAGGCGGCAGTCGGGTGAGCATTTGTTGAATACCCTGCCTGGCTACCACTCAATTGTGATTAATCAGAGGGTCTCCTCTGGCTCTCATTAGGCTTTTTAGAGGGGGGAGTGTTTTTAGGCCCCCGCCATTTCTAAATCCAGAATGGGGGTATTTTTCACCTCCACCACCTTAGCAGCAGTCGGGGTGTTGGATGGCTTGGGAGTTTTGGAATTAATTTTCAACCTCATAGATCCAAGTAGCCTGTTTTATTACCCAATCTAGGGTACTTTGCTCAAGGAAGTCCCTTACCAACTGGGTCATGATATACTTGGGAAGGGTGTGTAAATACGTATTAATAAACATCTTACTATTGGTGCACACCCGTCTGGAGGTCTGGGCAAATGTCTGCTTCAGTTCCTGCACAAACTCTCTAGGTTCCTGATCCTCTCTGCACTGCAGGTTGTAGGGTTTCTTGCAAGCGTCCTGAGGGTTCCTGTGCACAGAGAAGTGTTTGAAGATGGCCGCCTTGTAGGTAGACCATCTTGAATGATCTTGATCCTCCAGCCCAGCAAAGAAGCTGGAATATTCCGGGTAGAATGTCCACTTGACAAACACCATGGAATTGTGATCATTTCTAATGCCAAATGACATCATCTGGTGATACAGCTCCAGGTTCTTCCATATTGAGTACTTGGCATTTGTGTGGTATGGAGTCATGAAGCTTCTGATAACTTTTATTTGCTGAATTGGGTATTTTACCAGAGTTCTATTTGGCAGCCTTCTTTTTTCGCCGCACCGGAGTTCATTTCCCTTCAGACTCAGAGCTGCTACTATTTGTGGTCCACTCCCTGTCCTCGAGGCGCTCCCTGGGACTGGGAATGACTGGGTCTCTTCTCCTCTGTGGTACTGTGGGCTATCTGGGTCACTTCCCTTGAGCTCCCCCTTTCTCACAGGTGAGTACTAGTCTTGCTCCTCCCTTCCTCCAGGTGTGCTGGAGTCCTCCCCCTCCCCCCACCTCCCTGAATGGGTGGAGGTTTTCAAGATGCTCTTTTGAGGCCTGGGCTCTGATTCCGCTCTATCTCCAAAGTGGACCAGATGGTCCCTTTATAACCTGTGTTTCTGCCAGTCTAACTCAATGATCTTCTCATCATAGGAGCTCTCCTGGTCAGAAATGTCTGCTATTGTATTTTTAAATCTAAATAACGCTCAATGTCCATCAATATCTACTAGGGACTGGCCTTACGGCTCAGTTATACTATGCCTAATTGAGTCGAGCTGCCTCATGTTTCCCTGTTCTTGTGAACTGGTAGGCATGACATTTGCAGCTCCTTGTGCATATAATGTGGTGAGTTGGCTTGAAGCCCCTGGTAAATAGGACATCGCACCATGATCAGAGGTTGCCCTTCCTTGCCCTAACTGTTTGGGGTGCCTCACAGCATGATTGAATCTAGCCATTTCCTTCTCCAATCTCTCTGCTTTGTCTTTCTCAGCCCCTATCTCTTGGTGGCATATAGAGGCCTGGGCTTTGATATCTGCTACCAGGCCTTGGGTAGCTTCTATGACCTTGCTTTGTGCCACTACTTGGCTATGGACTCCCTTGTTCTCCTCACACAGGGCTTCATGTTCCCTCTGTGTTGCTTGTACTATCTGGGTATAATCAGACCTCTTCTTTTGCAGTAGACTAATCTCTTCACTTTGTGCACTTTGGTCTGTGTTGTCTGCTCTAGGTCAAATTCTATTAGTTTCATATGTCCCATTCATTTTTCATTTTGTACCCTAATGTCAGTCAGTTCCTGAAAATATGACTCCCTTTTCTCTGTCTTTAACTGGCACACTTCCTGACACAGGGCACTTTTCTCTTCACTCAATTTGCTATTCTATTCGCTGAGGTGATCTCTCTGTTGTTTCATAGTGCTCAAATATTGGTGCTCCTGCTCAAATTCCAGCTGGGAATTGACCTCCTATTATAATCAACTGTCTTTTCTCATCTTTCTGTTGCCTAATCTGTATTTGAAATGTACACATGTCCTCTAAGCATGCTCTATTGTGTACCACTTGTTGACTCAATTTTAGTTAACTCTCTATCAGGTTCTCAACACCTTCTTAACACTCTTCTCTCAGTGTAGAAAATGGGGACTCTCGCTCCAAATTCGTTTTGTTCCTGTGCCGCAACTCATCCTTTAGCTGCTGAATGATATCTCCTAATTTTAACTCAGAATTTTGACTCTGTAGTACTTTCTCCTCTACTTGCCCTAACTCTCTCTGTAGTTGATCCAAAAGCCCAGATTGATTTTTCACAGAGGCTACACTCTCTTGGTATCTTTCTTCCATGATCATCATATGGTAGTATATATATGCTGTGAGCTGGATCATTTTAATTTGCTCATCTCTGGTGGTCTGCCTCATTTAAAATCTGTCAAGGCTTGATGCAACAGGCCACTATCCTGCCACATATCCATATTCATAGAGGTAACCACTTGCATCATTCTAGATTGCCATGCTTCATGTTCCTTTTCTATCCATTCACCCTTAATGAACAATTCGGATAGAAGGTGCTTCCTAGCCATGTGAATTTCTACGATGCTCATTATGAAATGTGTTCTTCACCACATTCCTGCTTGATTTCATCACTCAAGTACATTCTTACACACACTTAACTTTCTACCTATGTGCCTCTCTGGAACTTAGGAGTCAAGTCCAAAGATGACCTTCCCTCCACCTTAATGCAATTGCTTCAAAATGAATAAGCTGTCACAGCATACTTGTCATGGTCAGGAATAGGAAGCTGAAATCCCGGACGAGCCCCCATTTAGTAACAGTTTATTGAGAAGCCACCCTCAACACAGGGAGTCCTTTCCCTCCCAACTCCAGTGGTTGTTCAACAAACTGTTAAACAGATTCATTTTAGAACTATCTAAGACACATATCATGCCCCTTGGATCCCTCACCCCTGAGCTAACAATGAGGCAAGAACCAGGCCAGTTTATGAGAAATATATTGGTATTTATTTAAATTAAAATAATAGAAATTAGCATGAAAATGTCAAAAAACACCACTTTATCCTGGCACACACAATCAACTTGTCTCAGGACAAATAAATCACAAAAGTGAGTTAATAAAAACACAATTCTTTCTGTAAATTTCAATTCACAAAATAATTACACTGATCAATAAGCAAGGTTCATATGTAATGGTGTGCACTTTTGATTTTCCTGAAGGCTTAAAAGGCTAGCAGTAGGATTTCAAGATTGGAAAATTATATATATATATATATATATATATATATATATATATATATATAATTATAATTTCGCCCACATTTTTGGTTTAAAATAAACGCGGGGTGATTTCTCGCTTTGTTCAGACTCCCCCTTGCTTTGTCTAGGTTTGGAAGTCAGACAGACACCACGGAAGAACAATTGGACAGTGAAGAAACGTCAGAATATTAGGAACTATCCCCCAAAAATACCTTTTATCTACCAGTACAAAATATGATCTTAACACTGTTTGAGAGAAAAGTGCTTGAGGGATTCAATAAAATGTCCTTCCAACTGAAAAAACATGGGCATTTCACCAATAGGGAGCGCCTGATCTTGAAGGGACTTCTTGACAACCAGGAGGTAATTTTTAACCCAACAGACAAGGAAAGTGAATACCTGAAGGAAGGAGAGCATCAACTGACAGTACAAGAAACCTACTAGGCAATCTGCTTCGACCCAACAGAGAAAGTGAAGGACTCTCATTGAAGTTGTCCTTGGTGAGACCATAACAGAACATACGAGGACATTTCTAGAAGTTCCTCATCTGGTTATGCCCATCTTTTATATCTTGCCAAAGATTCACAAATGTCTGAAGAACCCTCATGGAAGACAGATTATTGCCTCTATGGGCAGTCTGCTAGAACCTCTTGCTAAATATTTAGACAAGGTGGTGGAACCCTTGATTCAAGAAAGCCCTACATACGTAAGGGATACTTTTCACTTTTTGTCAAAATTGAGTAACATCCAATTTGTCAAGGGATGAGATATCCAGTTTAATATGGCCGTAACCTCCCTTTATACCAATATTGTACACAAAGCGGGCTTGGAAGCCATTGAATGGCTCCTACTGGGAGCAGAAACCTACACGGTTGATAGTCTTTGTTCTTACACTTCTGAAGCTGGTGTTAATGAATAAGATTTTCAAATTCAGTGAGAAATATTACTTGGAACTATTGGGTACAAGCATGGGGGGGGCGATGGTGCCCAGTCATGGCAACACATATATGTTATACCTGGAAACCGAACATGTTTTAAAATTGGCATAAAAAAGGGTTGAGTCCCAATTTCTTGTTAAAGGGGGATTGAGCTGAAGTAGGGACTAAGTTGTGAAGTGTCAAAAAACACGCAAAAGAGCTCAATTACCCCACTTTTAGTCCACCTTGTAGTTGGGTCAGGGACAAAAGGAGAGAATATTGTGATAGATTATCTGTTTTATCTATCTAGGAATCACATAGAACAAACATTATTTCCCAAAGAGTAGGCAAAGTTAAAACACATTTTTAATCAAAGAAATATTGATAACACAAAGAAATATACGTGATGGGTGCTTTCCGCAAGACACCTCATAAACTTAAAGCAAGTTGAAAAACTCAAAAGTTAAAAAGTCCAGCAAAAGCACATTTTCTACTATTGGTGTCTAGAGTTAGTATAGTGACATTTGTAACAGATCACCTTGGCAAACTATTTCAAACAATTTTGGTTGTTTGATATATGCCTTGAAATGGATATGTGGTTTATACTAATTGGGGATGACTATGTGCAAGGCTAAAGTGCGATGGACGGAGCACAAGTCCAATATAAGGAGTCTAAAATCACTAGTAGCCACACACTTTATAGAGGCAAGACACAATATAGCACAACTGAAGTGTGTAATACTTGAACAGGTATCACTAGGAAATGGGGGCGATGACCTACATAAAAAAAAACTGCTCCAAAGGGAAATGGTACGGTTTGACACACTAGATTTCTAACCCCACGGGGATGAATAATGAATGGGACTTGATGTGTTTTGTATAACATAGAGCTACTGTACATTTCTCATTTGTATTGTGTATCCATTCAGTAGAGAGTGAACGGGTGGATTGCCTGTGAGGTGAATATTTCCAGCGACATGCCTTTCGATCATTACTCTGTTAATGGTGCACAAGGACCTTCAAGAATGTGAGCGGATTTCAGCAGCAAGATTTGTGGTCCTGTAGAGAATGGCAGCAATTGAACTGACAACACTATGACCCCCATTATTGACAGCCCGTTAAGCATCTGTTTAAGAGGGATTGAGTTTTGAGAACTGATGACTATTATTCAGGTCTCATGCTGTGAGATTGGTTAATCTTATTAGGTATTCTGATTTTCAGAACTGCTATACTAAGTCTGGCTCCTTGGGGGACTTGAGTTCTGTGCATCTGCACAGACTGCCAGGTCCTCAGTACACCAAGTGGTCTGTGATCAGTTGATATCTTTGAAACAGATAGTAGTTACAGGCACACTTTTTGACCATCACGGTCCTCTAGAAAGATGGCCGCTGTCCCACGATGTGCACATCCTGTGCATGCTTGTGGACGCTGTGGCCAAACAGGGTATACAATAAGGAGTGGAGCATCAGACCGGTTTCCGACACTTTTCCTCATGTCCCACAAAGTTGAAATATGATCAGACACCTTTTTGGAGGTTCAAACGCAACTGGTGACATTAGTTGCATGCACAAGTTCGATTTGCCCCATAGTAGGATGGCCGCCACCCTCCGTGCATGCGCGGGGGTTGCCATGGCCACACAGCATATAGAAACGGGAGTGGGGAACCAGACCGGTTTCCCATTCCTTTGCCTCACATCCCGTGACGAAGTTGTCAAAAAGTAAGTACTCTTTGAGATATGTGGTTTACTGTACAGTTGAATGGCCACCAACGTGATCCCTCGGCTGGTTCTAGTTGACTAGAAACACCTTTCACAACTAATGCTGTCCCATAGGGAGCTTGGAGCATGGCCTTTTACTGCCATCACATGAGAGCAAATTGATACAGCTGCTACTGCGACTGTTTTACCATTAGTGTATAGACCAACTTTTTAGTTCCGTTTCTATTGATGAGTGCATTAGTGTCTTGACACAAACGACTTTCGTACGATGGGCTGTAACACATCCCTGTTAATTCATATTTCAAAAGGTTATAAGACCAGTTTAAGATAGCCGGAACACCCAATATTAGCTAGGTGGCCTTCCCTCAGAGATCACAGGGTGAGTGTCACTGGTGATTAATTATCCACCAGAATTCACACCTGTTGAGTGTATGAGAGGAATAACGGTTAACAAACACGACATGTTATATTTTACAGGTTCTATACCCTCTAGCTCATCGTTCTACTATTGAGGTTATTGTTAAAAAATGTATGGTATCTATTCATGTACACAGTGTACATAATTGTCACACAGTACAAACACCTATGTAGTAACACTATGATTTGTGATTTAGCATAGGCTTACAGAAGAAAATACAAATGCAATTATCGATTTTGGGTGAAAGATTATACTCTAATGCCCTGAAGATGGATCTTATGTGACTGAAAGGCGCTGGCAACAATATTACACTAGAATTGACTGTGTAACAAAACTATAACCATGAAATAAATGTGATTTGTCTGATAATAAGTGTTTTCTTTCCTTTGGATTTGTGAAATGTGTATTTAGATAGTCGAGCAGCAATTTGATTTTGTCCTTAAACACTCTGATTAAATCATCTTTGAATTTGTTACTAATAATCATTCAATAGTAATTTGTAAAACTTGATATGAAGTACTAAAGGCTGTACATTATTTAGTTCATGAAATTGTACAGACACTATATGTCACTGAGGTAGTGCACACGGGTTACCTGTTGGCAACAACAGGCTTTTTAGTTGGGTAAACTGGTGTTCTGGAGCTGCTGGACACGTCCTCTGATTATGGTATCTCCTTCTGTTCCCTCAGAGATGTTTAGGGGAGGGATCCTGATGTAAGGTAGAGTGTACCTTCAGCACAGGTCCAAATGAGTCCTTCTTCTTACTCCTTTTAAAGTCTTCAGATGATCTGCTAAGTGAGGGGTTCAGCCCTCTTTTAAAGCCAAATGGGCCGCAGTGATTGGTGCAGACTAAACCCACCTTAATGAACCAATCCTGGGTCCCCACCAACAATCTTCTGTTATGCATGAGGTCAGGAACAGAGTGCTCCGCAACAGGACAGACAAGGGGGTGACAACATATAACTAAGTCCCACCCATCTGCCTGTCTGTCGTAGATCAAAGTGTCTCTCTGGTTAACTAGGCCTTCTGTGACTCTTGATTAAAGAACAGGGTTCCCTTGAAGCTTGTGCTAGGAGCAGACTTCCTGTCTCCCCCAATCCACAAACTTCTTCCCTCCAAAAGGGGTCTGCTGTGCTGGGACACCTGCTGTAACTGCTGGACCAAGTCAGGCCATTCACTGACTTTCATGTAGAGAGGTGGGAACTAGCTTCAAGTTGACACATTGCATACCAAAGTGGTGTTAGTCCTGCCATCCTGTTGTCTCTTCGGCAATCAAGCCCACTCAGCAGGGCTTGCCCCAATTATCTCTTTAGTATGCACTGCCACCAGCCGGAGGACAAAAGGAATGCAGATCCATGGAGCCTTTGATATTTAAATTAGGCTGCCCATGCTGGAGGAAGCTATGCCTTCCCCCTCCTTGAAATGCTTTATTATTAAATATCATACCTTAAACTCCTTTGCTGCCTTTGTTTAGTTTTGTTGGTATAATACTGATTGCTACCGTGCTCTGAAGTTATGGGACTAGATGAAAAATATCCTATTACTACTTCATGGACAGTGGATTCTTTTGAATAGGAGGATCTAGAATATGTGTCTCACCTACGGGTCTCTCACCTCCAATCCCTGAAGACCCTCTATCCAGGTGATCCTCCCTCACTTATCCACCCCCAGGGGTAGGATTCAAAAGAAATGGCCTTTCCCTGGTAGCTGCATAGAGGATCCAAAGGGGGTAGAAGTGAGGAAACGCTCAAGTTTCTTACACAGCCCACATTAAACATGTCCAAAACGTTTCAATCAGCCAAAATGTTTGCTTTGGTACTGCAGGTTTGAAATTATGTATTCTAATATTTATTTCGGACAATCTAGAACTGAATGCTTAAGTGTTTCTAGAGTAGATGTACACCTTCAAAGTCTACAGTTCAAGGTGTGTCTGAACCACCTTCTTTTCCAGCTACTTGTACATTCTAAAGTGGGTATTTGATTTAAACGAAAACACAAATAAAGACTGCGTACCTTGTTACAGGGAAAGAGGTCAAGGTATTTTGGTATGTTATCTCTTCTCCTTGGAAATATCACATATTCTTTATAGGTGTGATAAGAATTAAAACATTGAGTTGTTTTAGACCAGTCCAGCGTGAATAGTTTTGACTTTGTTTTAGCAGGTCTAGAAACAAGTTCTTCCTCTGACAAAAAGTGTGTGGTCCTCTTCTGTTTGAACAAGTTAACAGAATGCAAGGACTTAGCTTCTGAAATGTCCCCCAAATCCAAGTACCAGGAATTCAATGGAGAGCTTATTATTTTGGCATAGCAAGACAGCTGTCTCCAAAACGCCCTATATTGTAATGAGATGAACCCCAGCTCTTGTCTGACGACCACATTTGGGATCACTTTAGACAAACATAGGGTTTCCTTCCAGATTATACCCTGTCAAGTGTTTAAATACAGACCCAGCTCTATCAACATCCTCTGCAGACCTTGAGGAATTATCGGTTCCACTTTAACCATATAGAATCAAATTGGTGGAAGGAGGGAGTACTTACACAGTTTATTGTGTTATCTTTTTAATATAAGGCCATCGGCAAAAGCCAGCCAGTCAAGCTTAAGGTGACCCAGCTTGACCGGATAAGTAATGTCAGATGACCAAAGGCTATTAATGTCCGATATGTATGCATTAAAGAGGGCAGGGGCCAGGACACAGCCCTTTTTCAGACAAATTAAGGCCTAGACTGGTCGTGACGCATACCCTCCCTTGTCAATCTGACTTTAATGAAGGTATAACTGTGCAAAACGGCAAGCAATTGTACCAATTTCAATGGCACATCCCAATCCAGCAGTTTATTCCAGAGAATGTCTCTATTGACCCTATCAAAGGCACTGCTCATATATAAGGATGCCATATATGAGGTGCTAGGGCACTTTTGTTTATGGCTGCTTGTAAATGTGCCATAATGGTCGCATTTAGAGCGGTGTCCATGCAGTGGAAATAAGCGATCACACCTAGATGCGCATGTCAGCTGTTTAAGTCCCTCAGTAAGAGAGTGTGATTGGCCTGTAATATTAGGATTGTCGTTATCTCTCTTTTTGTATATCGGCAGAATGACTGACTGAAGCCATGTCGGAGGTAAGCAATGAGTGGCAAAAATTGATTTGAACAACACGTGTAGAGGGCCCACCCAGAGTTTAGGGTTGCTATTAATGACAGCAGGGGCTAGGCTGTCTGGGCCGAGGGCGCTCTCAACTCCTGTGCTTTTGTAATATTCCATCCAATGTTATTGACGTCCCATGGACAGACTCCAGGGACTATCGGGCCAACAATCGTATGGTCACCCTGTATGTCCCTAACTGGTTTAGCATACTTGACTGAGTAAAAGTCGGTCCATGGCTGATCTGAAATGGGACATGATATGATCACTCGAGACCCGACCAATCCACCTTATTATTTGTGAGGGCCTAAAATTCAGCAGTATTGCTATTTTTAAGTTGTTCTAGAATATTCTGATTGTCATTATTGTCCATTGTATCTTTAATGACTTAATATAATGCTTATAGCCCTGCTGAATGGACTGCTTTTTTAGCCTAAAATGCCCAGTGGAAACTGTTCATGCAGCAATTCTCCTAACTGCTTTCTCTCAAACTATCTGGGCTCTGCAACCCTAACATCATATGTATGGAGGAATTATTTGGGCCCCAACGTTTTACCCTTCTCCGCTAGTACTTTCAGACACTTGTAAGGAAGGCATGGTATCAACAGTAAGACAGACAGTGACCACAGCTCAAGGGTGATTATTGAACTTCAGAAATTGTTTGATTAACGCCTATTTAATCCTAAATCTATAGATTGGAGCAGGCTACGACCATCAAATAATAAAAATGAAGTCTTAGTGGTGTCTTGTCAAAATAAAAGGGCCTACACTAATAAACCTTTTGGCAATCCTTACTTCTAAATACACATAGTGTAGGAAACAATGTTACGCAAATGAAAGAAGGGTTCATAAAATTATGTCAGAATGTGCAGGCCCTTGGCTTTCCTTCCACACGTTTTCAGCATGGGATAAGGCGGTTCACTAGAGCTTAGCACAGTCTCTGGCTTCTCTAGCACAAGGATACAGTTCAATCATTAGCATCAGGGCCTTCTGTCCCCAAGTATCTTTGCCTTTCAAAGTCTCTTCATTCAGAGGGCCTGACGTGAAAAAATAAATGATAAAGTTCTTTTCCTCTTTCAGATTTTCACAAGTACTCAATTTCTGAGGCGATTCACTATTCACCCTGGATCTCCCTCAGCGAGGCCGGACCAATTTCAATTTCACATTAAGCTCTTAACACAAACTTGCATTAACAAAAGCTCTTAGCTGATCTCCCTCTGTCGGGCTCGAACCAACTTCATCTACTTTTTTAATATTCTTACGATCAGGGTTTTGCTTGACTTGTTGCAGGACCATTTCTATTTCACAATTCCTTTTCTTGTAACATTTGCCACCTCTCAGTTGGATACCTAACAGAGACTTTTGACGGAGCACCCAGGTAACGCAGGACCACTCTGTTTATGATATTGTATCTTGACTTCAAAGTTCAATCACTCATCTGCTGCTTAATTATATTTGTGTTGTTTGCCACATACACTTCATACAGTATTCTCTTTACTATTTTGCCGCTTGCAACCTTTGCGTCAGCACAGACCGGTCTGCTATCCGTCTCCCCAACTCACCGGCTGTGCTGACTTCACTGGCTGATTTGTTGTAGGAGCCATGGACAGTACCACGGCAGCAAATGATTCTCCCCGCCTTTACTATTGATGCAGAAGAGCCCCGGGTACCTGCGACACACAATGCAGGTCTCTTCATCTGTGATGCCAAGTCTTACATTTCCTCTTCTCAAAGGTTTATGAAAGTAACAGTCTTTTGTTGAAAAGGTCAAGGGCACCTCCCTCCTTGCAACCCTCTTTAGTCTTGCCATCTTTTGCCTTGTATTAAACTGCCATCTTGGAACTGCTGCTTCCTCGTTTGCTTTGCCAAGCTAAGAGTGTGCTTTTGTGCTCTGCCTTTGATCCATGTGGGGAAGTGTGATGGAAGTCTGATGTGTGTAATGATCAGTAATTGCCTGACCCTGCCAGACCATTGTATTGGGACATGTTGGGTATACGGCTCAGGTGTTAGTCCATTTTCTCTCACAGTGAGCTGTAGGTGAGAAAGTGTTTGTGTAAGTATCCTTCACGGTAGGATGGGGTAAAGTTGCTACTGGGAAGGAGATACCGCATCTCGCCATCCGGTTTCTCACTTCCGCTTCCACTTCCTGAAGACCCCTAACCCAGGTGATCCTCCCGCACTGGTCCACCCCCAGGAACTGGATCCAAAAGTGATGGCCATGTCCCAGCCACCTGGACGACGGATCGCCAGGGACTTGTGTGTGAGACACCTTCAGGTTTCTCACACACTGCAGCAGTGTAGTGCTGAATCTTACAGCTGAAAATGGGTGAAACCCATTGAGGTATTACATTCCTCAAAATGTTCAAAAAACCATGAACGGATGTTGCATTCCATTGTACTGATAGCCCACCCCTATCGGATTATACCATAGCCCTATGTGGAACAAAGCTATGCATCTTAATTGGCAAGAGCAAATCAAGGTGCAGGGCTGCATGATCACTCATTGCCATGTTCTTTTTAATAATGGGACTGCACAGTGAATTCAGTGCTTGAGAGTCATATACATGATCAACCCATGAAGAGACCTTTCCTCTATGCCAAGGAGAACTCTTTGTCACAGAGCTTCCCCATAGACAGGCACAATGTCAAACCCCAACCATGCATGTAAAGTCCCAATCAGTACCACATGCAATACAACTTGAAGAAACCGACAGTGAAATGGCCAAAATGTCATTTTAGTTTGGCACCCTCAGCACAATCTGAGATCACCTCTTATAAAGATGGAATGTGAGTGTCCCTCTTTTAACCAGTTGTTAATGGCCGCATCCAAGGCTGCTTTTCAACAAGGAACTTATGTTCTTCCTAGGGTTCCATTATAGATTTATTAAAAAGATTTCCATGTCCAAGGGTTCAATAAGCAACCCGACAGCTAGGAGACTGTCATTCCTGATGTCAATTTCATGGTACTTGGCTTTGATATTTTAGGTCAATTGGCCATTTGGTGAATGTTTTCTATCCGTCCAAATCAAAGTGTTGTAGTGCCATAGTTTTCTGTAACATTAGTATATTAATATACCCGCAAACATTCCAGGAGGCTACGGGTAGGTGTGCAGGGTTAAAGGTGCTTTGGACCATTTCTGGAGTTGGCAAACATTTTTATAGCTGCCTGCAACCAAGACCAGGTTTGCACTGACTCTGTATTGGAAGGCAGAGGTAAAATATTACTCGCTATATTTGTAAGCATTCAAGGAGCTCCTTGCTGTTGATGTAGGGATCAGGCAGTTGACCTTATTTTCCGTTGACGCAATGGAGCCAAAAGAAAGGTTAAACCCTCAGCAGACCGTTTGAACTCATATAAATAAAACCCCAGGATCGATCGCTCAACCAAAACTAACCGGGCAACTGTGTTTGAATAGAAATTACATACCAACCGGTTGTTGCCTTGTTCTGAATTTGCCATATAATCAATATCACCTATGTACAGTGCTCGAAATGCAGGAATGGCTTGGATGATGTCCAACAGTTTACCCCTGTTCATTGTCAAGTCTGCATTTATATGCTTGATGTTTTCCCAACCAATCATTTTTGTATCCTTGCCATTTAGTTTAAATAATTCAGATGAGTACACATTGAGAGACATAGCTGATATTGGAAGTGTGTCTAACTTGACCCCTGGACATGGTGATTCTGGGCTGGCCTTGCGATTGTGGTTGGGTGGCCTTTCCGTAGCTCATTCTAGATGTTGTGCATGGTAGCGGGTGTGCAAGAAGTGGTGGGTGATGCAGTGTTCTGGTCCTCTAAGATATTGCTGCTGTTTTGATGGCTAGGCAACTTGGCGGCTGACAAAAGATTTCAGTTTTGTTTAGTCCACCATTTTAGAGCCTATACAAGTGTGCAAAACTTACACTAGATCATCCCAATCACCCTCTGCTTGAGACCACTAGTTCTACAACCATCCTTGTAGTGGACACGTATTCAGTCTGGCATGTGGTAGGGAATCTGGTTTACCAGATTTTGAACCCTCTCATTGGAACAAAAGTCTAGTGTCGTAATGGCCCCAAAAATTGTTTCTTTAGGCTCCGGACAAGACAGAGTTTCTCTTTGTTGATTGAAGAGCCCAGTCTGTGTGGAAGATTGATTGCAGCTTGAATATTTTGATACATAATGTATGATCTTCCCATGTTATTAACCAGTCATCCAGATAAGGGTGCAATGGAATGCTCATCCTGCGGAGGTGTGCTGCAACCACCGCTAGCACCTTTTTAAATATTCTAGGTGCGGATGCAATTCCAAAAGCGAGTACCTTGAATCAATAATTAACATAACCTTGTTTGAATCTTGGATACTTCCTGTTAGGGAGAATTCTAAAGAATGTGCTAATTTCCCTTACCTTTTCAGACCCCCAAAACTTTGCTGGATTTCTAGGATTTTATTTTTTTTACCTATTGTTAGCCTTTTTTTTCCCACTCTTCCATGTATTTGATGTGTGTTTTACTTTTGTGTTCTGTGATTATGGAGTTTCTAAACAACTCCATAGGCATCATCTGTTTCTGTGTGTCACACAGCACCTTCAGTGCAGTGGCACATTTATGTCTTTCAGACTTCCCAAGGTTTAAATACCTTCTCTGGGACTGACTACTGTCTCCCAGTGCATGTAAAGTTAAATTGACTTTACTAGACTCTTTAAATGTACAGACCCAGCACACACTATCTTCCTATAGAGCGCTGCAGGGGTTCCCTAGCTTCCCCTAAGTCAAAACGCTCATGTAACAGTCAAATGTTACCCTTTCCTAATTTAAATGGCTGGTGGCAGTGGTTTAGATCAAACTACCATGATTTTTCCCGACCGCTAACAACGGTAGCTAAAAATCGGGTCAACCATATTTTTCAATATGGCGCCCAAGACCTATCTGTAAAAACAGACTCTGGTCGACTTTTTTCACCATTTCTTTTAGGAAAGATCCTTCTTGTGTTTTGTCACTGCGTGCCAAACCAGGTTCGGTCCCTTTGTTTGTTGGCCTTTGGCAGGCTTCAGTGCTGAAGCCCTCCTCTGGCACCTGAGTGTCTGGGATGGACAGGATGTGAAGGAGGTGCCTGAAACTCCATGTGCTTAGTCTCATAGGAGACCTGAATGCACTCTGGTGTGATTGGCTAGCTGGCTGTCCCGTAAGGACAGCCACCCTGCTGTGTGAGTGACAGCCAGGCTGGAATGAATGGGGGAAAACTGTTTAAAAGCAGGTCTCTGGGACTTGGAAATCAGAGTTGACCACTGGAATGAAAGAACCGAAGACGAGCTGAAGGAAGAGGACTGCTGCAACTCCTGGATGACCGGTGAAGTCCTGCTGCAGGTCTGAATTGCCTGAGACTCCATCGACAGAGAAGCCCTTCAAGGTTAATGTCTTCCCTTGTGGGAACAACCAACTCGCAAGCCATCCTGGTCGAATTTTCTTCAGAGTGCTGTTGAAAACTGGATAGCCAGGGGGAAGGAAACCAGCTTGTGGACTTTAAGGCACTCACACCTTAAACCAACGTTTTGCTAAGCTTGTGGCCTCATCCCTGGGCAGTGCAGGAACCTCCTGACATCCTCCTCCTTGTCCCCACGACTGAAGCTCAGGAACGGCGAGATCTGCTCAAACTGCCAGGAACGACTGCCTCAGCTACAGTTCTTCTTCACTTCTAAGGTACTGTGCAAATGCGATCCGGAAATCTTTTTGGCCATGGTGAAGTTTGTGAACCTTGCCCGACTTCTGGGACTTGTCCGTCCGTAAACATTCGTCTAACTTTTCGCCTAGCCAATCTCTTCTAAGATCCGTGCCAAAGACTTAACCGTTTACTACCAGAACTGTGCTATCCTATACAAAGACTCTGAACCATTGCCTTTGGCCCAGGCCTATGAACTGAATTGCTGGTTGTAATTTACTGGCACCTTTTGCCCTGCCTATGCAAGTATTTGTGCTGCTGATTCTTATAACCTTGTCTTTGTACCCCTTTCAAAAGTATCTGAAGTGCCATTTTGCTCCCACTCCAGGCGAGCTGAACTTGTTCAGTAACTTATTGGTTGTGCATTTGTGGTTTATTAGTATGATATTGAGCTGCTCTTGCTAGTGTTATGTTTTCAAAATGACTGTGTAAATAAATGTTTATTATTTTACCAAGAAACCTTCAGTTAGTATTTGTTTGAATCACTGTATTTGTTGGCCCTTTGTGTAACTTGTTCTACTGCTCACTCAACTCTTGAGATAAGTCTGGCTGCTCAGCCACTGCTACCACATAACTGTGTAGTACAGGCTTGTACCAAAGGCGAAATTGTAACAACACTTGAAGTCTTAATTACATGTAGTGTTTCCCAAGGGTACTGCATGTGATTCTGCGTAACACTTCCAAATAGCTGGGAGCATTGAAATATGAAAGTATGCATCTTTCATAGCCAATGTTGCCAGAAAATCTCTCTCCTTGAGAAGAGCAATGAGCTTTTGTGTGATTTTGTAATTCTGAAATTTTCTTGTATTACATATATTTCTGCTGGTCTTCAATCCAGTACTGGCCCTTTTGTTTTGTCTTTCATTGGCACAATGATTTACAGAGACCTGCTCTATTGTTCCTTTTTGGAGCAAAGCCTGGATCTCTTCTTGTAGAAGCTGTAGTTGTTCAAGTGGTATTCTTTTGTCCCTTGTTGGTAAATTGCCTGGTTTGCTGATAAATTTGATGCAATACCGCTTTGCCACGGTGCACAAGACTCACTTGTCTGTTATTCCCTCCCATGCGTGGAAACATGGGAAGGAACGTGAACCTTGGTGTCATTGCTTCATGGCAGAGGGAGGATAGCTTTGTGGTCCCAGGAGGATAGCTCCGGAGCGACACACTCGGCTTGGAAACAAGATGATGTGGAACAACACAGTTTTGATCCCCGGGTCTGCGCTTAGAAACCTCTGTTAGAAAGTGTGTTATAAATAACCTGTCACAATTTACAATACAGAGGCTGCTCCACTTGTGGACTGACCTCCTCAATGGCTTCTCCCCAGCCTAAACTGCATCTGGAAACCAGATGGTGTTGTCCCTAGTATGCTTTGGTTTGAAAGGAGGACAGTTGCTTTCCGGGGAAAAGTTTGGGCATGGCACTCGTGGTGGCAACAGTAAACACAGACCCAAGTGATCACGGTTCAAGGGTGTTTATTAAACTGTTAAATTGTGTGTCTCCCATAATCCCATAGTACCCCATGCCCAGGTGATCCTCCCTCACTTGTCCACCAGGGTTGGAATCCAAGAGCGATGACCCTCCCCTGGAAACCTGAACAAAGAATCTGTGGGAATAACATGGGAGAAATGCCTCAGGTTTCCCACACGCCCTTCCCCAATAATACTGGCCTTCTGCACAAGGAACTCTGGTTGATGTTTCTGTTGCGCTGAGAGGACAATTTCTTGTCTGGTGACCCATCTCTCTGCAAGAGTAACATCGTTAATTTCCAGGATCCTGTGTCTGGCCTGCACAAGTGCTTCCTTGTCACGATCCCGGGATGCTGGAGGATCTGGAATCCCTGGAGAAGCAGACTGCATTGAGTTTGCCATTACGTTTTGCCGCATTCTCTCATGTGCGGTCTAGTCTTTCTGCAACATGACTGCCATCGGGAACCTTTTATTCAGTTCATTCCCCGGCGGCCGGCGCATTGCAACTTGTTAGGTGTTTTCACTAAGTTTTCGTTGCGCTCGCTCCCTTTGAATTTCCCTTGGCGATGTTCAGCCCCAGTTCTTTATTTTTCTCTCCGCTTCCAGTCTGCTACTGTTTTCCACCTTCCTGTCTTCTCTCTCTCTGGCTCCCCTGCCGGCTGCTGCCCGCTCCCTGTCCTTCGCTGACTTTTTATCTTTTGAAGTGTCTCTCCGCTGTCCTACATTTTTGGTTTCCTCTTTCCTCTTAGCTGCAGCTTGCCTACACTACCCTCAGTTGTTTCTTAGCGGTTACCGGACTGCCTCTCTCTGATCTGGTATCGCCTCTGCTTAGCTTCCTGCAGATTACTGTGCTTCTTGTTGGATCTAGCAGGGGGTTTGCCTTTTTCAAGAACCAGCACAGTTTTGTCTCCACTTCCTCCTGCTCCCCCATTTGACCGGAGCCCTACTTCTTTGCTCTCTCCATATTTGAGGTCCTTTGGCTACGTTCTACAGCACCACCGGCATCCATTCTCAGGAGATCATATTCAGACTACCAGCCTCCCTCTCTGGTTATTATGGACCATCTCACTCTAGGTTTTTTTTTATGCCTCACAGCTTTTTCCCCTCTGCATTGGCTGTTCCGGAAATGGATTCCTGTCCTGCCTTTTAGGCAGTCAAGGCAGCTTGCTTGCATGGCAGACCATCTCCTAAAAAAAAAAAAAAGAGAGATTCCAGTACGAAGAAAGAAGGAGCCTTCGCCAGAGCCTAGCACATCAGGTGAGGAGGAGGAGGGGGGATTATTTTTTTGTTTATTTATTTTTTTAAGCTTTTGTTTATTGGCAGAAGGTTAAGACAGGTACAGCACAGAAATAGCAGAGACAATCAAACATCATAGTAGCGTTGTTACAAATGTCAAGTTCCTCATGGTGAGTCGGGCTGGGCTGGTGGGGGGGTGGAGCTCCATTCAGCTTCATCTCTGCCATTCAAGAAAGTGAAAAATTCTGACCACACATTTTTGGTGCGCGATGGCAAGGGCAGGGATCCTATATATTCTTCTTCACACCTTTGTACCCAGGTGAGGGCTTTCAACCACATTTGGAGGGTGGGGGGGTAACGGTTCTTCCAGGGTTGTAATATGCATCTTTTGGTGACAATAGTACTTCCATTTAGGAATTTCGACATCTTCCTTTCATTTTCCCCAACCCAAATTCCGAACAATAGGGCTAATGGGTCCAGGTCTACTGGTGACCCAATTATATCTGAAAGCGCTTTGGCCACTTCCACCCAAAACGACTTGAGCACTGCGCAAGACCAAAACATGTGCATATGATCTGCCTCACCTGATCTACATTTTAGGCATGTGTGAGTCAGGGAGCGTGTGAATTTTGCTACTCTATACGGTGTATAATAGAGCCTGTTGAGGAGTCTGTATTGTATACAGCAGAATCTGGCATTAATGGAAACTTTGCGCATCTGTGCGCACATTTTTCTCCACAGATCATCTGTGATATCCGTTTCGAGCTCCATGGCCCATGCTTCCCGTGGTTTGAGGGATATATTTACTCCTTTCTCGAGTTGCATTCTGTACAGAGAGGATATTATGCCCCTACTGCCTGCGGAATTTGCTATGTATTGGAGTTCAGGTGAGTCTGGGGGTTAGTCTGGGTAAGAAGGCCACATTGCCCGTATTGCTGCTCTGAGCCCGTAATATTGCAGCATCTCGAGCGTGGAGTTGGAGTGTTCGGGCCGCCATGTTTTAGGGGTGATACAGGTGCCTTCAGGGAATAGATTGGTCAGGGCTCGATAGCCCAGATTTTCCCAGTATCGTGAGAGGTGCAGGTCATGTGTGGGGGGGGGAGCCTGGGAAATTGCCATATGGGGAGTCACTTAAAGTATGGGTATTGCTCTTGAGTAGAGTGTAGAATACTCTTCCACGCTCTGATCGTGGTGGCCACTGGGTCTGATGGAGCATCTGTCTGGAATGTGCGGTGAAGTAGTAGGGTCATGATGTTGGTCCCGGCCCCTGCCAGTTTCTCTAATTTTACGTGTGGGGGCGGGTTTAGGTGTGTGTACCAGTGGGTAGCATGCTAGGCCTGCACCGCGTTCCAGTATAACACTAAATCTGGGGCTGTGATACCCCCTTTTTCATATGGTAAGGTCATCTGTAGCCACTTCTTGCGGACCGCACCGGAGTGCCACAGAAATTGGGTGAACTCAGAGTGGAGCCGCTTGAAGTATTGCTTCCCGGGCCACACAGACACGTTGGCAAAGATGTAGAGGAGCTTGGGCACCACTGTCATTTTTATTAGAGAGAGTCTGCCCACAAGGGATAGGAGGGGGATTTCTTAACAGAATCTAACACTTCAGAAGAACGGGATCATGACCAAAGTAACATCCCTTCTCCACACAGTGGGACCCCATGGTGATATTGGGTACATAATTCGTGGGATTAGAAGTAAGGGGAGGTTTGGTGGTAGAAAAGGACACTATCAATGAATTTTTAGAGACTGGAGAGTCATGAATAGACTCTCAGTATGTTAACATCCCCTTTTCTCTTTCCTCAAACTCCCATTCAAAGTCTTCTTTATTTGTGGGGCATGCTTCTAGGGCGTGGTTCCAATCTTCACAGAAATAGCATTGTTCTAGAGGGAAAGATTCAACTTCCTGTAAGGAAGTGGTGGAAGAGACTTTTTCAGGTGGCTAAAAAAAAATTCTGAGATGTTGTTATTCTCAGTATGGGACTTCCCTGGTATTTCCTCTTCTAGTTTTCCCGCTTTCCTCCCTGTCAACCCCTACAATGTGTGAGATAAGGTTCACCACTCATATGTCTAACCTCTATTTTTGGAAAATCCCTGAGAGATGTCTCTAGGGAAGGGGGTTGGCATTCTCTTGGCCAGGGGGAATAGACCTTCATCAGAACGTCTAGCTCCTGCCATGATGATTTCAGGACATTAGAAGAAGGGAGAGGAGGTTTGGTTGGTGTTCCTTCCTCTTCTTTCTCAGACCCATTGGGATAATCCTGCAATGGATGGTGAGGGACAATCAGAGTTTCTGGGGTTCATTTAGGCAGGGGCTCCCAAGTACTTTTGTGCATGAAATTTCCCAGCTTCTCGCCTCTCGTCATAATTATAGGCACACAAGAGAAAATAAGTATAACAAAACTCAACTCATTTCCATAGGAAAGGAACAATAGTATCTTCAGGTCTTCCTTTTTGGGAGGCATGACATAGACGGTGGAGCTACTGGGGAAATGTATATGTACCTCTAGAGAAATCGGGATTTTATCCATCTCTGTGATTAGATGGTTCTGTGGACAAAGAACTTGGTATATATTGCCTTCCACCAACCTTCATTCAGGAAGGAGTGCCTGAGGGCTTGGAGGATAAACAGTAACTTCCATTCTGTAGCCGTAGAGTTGGAAGTGGTCTGCCCTGGAGGTTTCCCATAGACCTTCCCTCAATGTTGAATAAAGAGTTTCAAGTATTTGGTCTTTTTCCAGGGAAAGTGGAGGTGGAATTATCCTTGTAAGAGATACATCCATGGGGTCTTTGCCCTTTTGGCAATGTATAGAGTCCCAAAGGGTATTGGTCCTCACTCTGATGGGGTTCCCAATTTGTTTCAGTTGACCTGAATTCCACAACTGACACCACATGTAAGGAGCACATGGTGGCAATAGTAAAGACAGACACAAGTAATGTTCAAAGGTGTTTATTAAACTGTAAAATGGGTGAGAAAAACACCTAACCTAAATCTAAGATAAGAGCAAGCTATGACCATCACATAATAATAAAGCCGTCCTAGTGGCGTCTTGTCAAATTAAAAGGACCTATACTAAAATAAAAACACAATTGCCAATCCTTACAATTAAGTTCAAAAAGAGTGGCACCTAAGGGGAACACAATGTTCTCAAGAAAAGAAAGAAGTGTTCTCCAAATTATAAGTCAGGATGGTATAGCTGGGTCTCCCATCCCCATGTTTTTAGCACAGGACAAGGCAGGACCTTTGAGCACAGCACACACCTGGGCCTTGCCAGAACAAGGTTACAAGTCCTCTTCCCAATATCAGGACCTTCTGAATCCAAGTCTCTTTCAATGCAAAGTCTCTTGTCTTGGTCTCTCCGCTGGTAGTGGAGCTGTCCCACAGGTCCCTTACCCGAGCTTTGGATACTCAGGATTTAGCACTATATACTTTGCAAAATGGTTTCTCAAAGGTTCTTCAAATTCAATGGTTCCAAACAAATTCCTTCAGGTTACTAAGAGCTCTCTTCCTCCTGAAGCCCTCGTTGTTACCTTCTTTCAGGAAACTCACAATTCACAACTTAAAGGGGTAACAAGATTTGCTCTTGCTGCAGTTTTTTTGGGGGTTTCTTCCACTTCAATCTTGACACTTATCAGTTCAATAGTACTTCACAACGGGGTTCCCTTCTCCAGCAATTCAACAACTCTCCCTACTTCTTGTTACTAGAGACTTTCGACAGTGCACAGTATTATCTTAGCCCTGTGCAGGACCATTCCAATACCCCGGCTTTTAGGATTGTGCCCCAGGCACATTATTTCAGTTCACAAACTGTACATACCATTCAATTCGCCCTTGCCTTGAATTTTTCACCATCACTTTTCCACTTTTAGGAATGTCTCTGTTCTTTTAAGGCTTTTCAAAGCATGTCAATGTACACACACTTTTCTTGGGGTCTTAGCTCGCTTTTCCCCTGTTGCACAGTTCTCCTTCACTTGCTTTCTACTTAGCTCCTTCTTTGAGCCTCATGCCGCTCCCCTGCACTTTGGGAGAGCTGGTGTCAGTTTCCACAGTTCATTTTTTTAAACAACTTGCAAATGTATACTTGACTTTTCTTCCATCTTTCTCTCTCGTACCTCTTGCACATTTATTTTCATGGAATTTTCAATCTTGCTGTCATTCACACAGCAAGATCGAGAATGCCATTTATCTTGGACATTTCCATTCTCTGGCCCTTTATTCTAGCTGTTCCCCAAACTGCAAGACCCAGAATGCCTTTCACCTTCATTAACTGTTATGCTTCCTTCTGCCATTCCAGCCACACACGCTTACTGGGTTCCTTTCTTTGGTCAAGAGACTCACCCGGTGGGTAGTTCTTTGGGAATTTGGTACAAGGTCAGGGTCTCTCCACCTGCCCCTCAGACACCTGGGCTTCCTTTCATGTGCCCTGGAGAAAAAGTCTTGCAGTGGACAGAGCCAGGAGGCTGCAATCTGTCATCTCTGGCCCTTGGGAGACATGGCTCCTCAGCTGTGCAGCAGACCCTCACAGGCACTGGGCCAGCACCTTACCCTTCCGTTCTCCTCTGGACGTTCTCCATAGGTTCTTATGCACCCTCCTTCTTCTGGGCTCTCTAGGTCCTCTGTGCACTTTCGGCTGTCACAATGCTGTTTCTGGCTGCTGTTTTTATACTCCCAGCTAGAGTTTATTGGAGTGAGGTGTGTGTAGTTGTCCCTCCCTGCCTGGCCATGCCTGACCTCAATATTGGGACATCATGGAGACTGCGCATAGGAATCCATTGCCCATAGATTTCTATGGGTAATCCTCATGACTCCCATCTGCCCCTTCCTTGTCACAGTCCTTGTGTATTTCAAAAGGAGAATGGGATTATGGGAGTTGTGGTCTTCTACAAGAAAAGGATAAACACGTTGTGGAATTTTGTCAGGAAAAGGGGTTTGAATGTATGGTTCATAAAAAGTGGGTTTTGAGGAAAGGGGGGTAAAACTCATGTTGGATTTTATGGGTGGTATTTGTTTTCCTTGATGGTTTCACCTTTTCATTACAGAAAGGTACTGGGGTATGATGGGACGCTGTTTATAATATCCCATAACAACTGAGGAGATGTCGAATAGGGTTGCATCAGAATGGGAGGATTAACCATGTCTCACCCGAGGGTGTGTCTCCCAAAGTACCCAAGCACCCCCTACCCAGGAGATCCTCCCTCGTTCATCCTCCCCCAGGGTTGGGATCCAAAAGCAATGGCCCGCACCTGGCCACTGTCCTGATGCCTATCCTCGGGGAACCAGACAAGGTCAAGCAACCCCGGAAGCAGGCATCAAGTTATTTTGAGCAAGCCAAAAAAACCCTGCTAGGGGCTGTTTGGGTGCGGTCCTGGTGCCAGGCTCATATGGAGAGTCAGTCCTGGCGCCATAGGTGCCAGGCTCATAGAGTAGAACTTACCTGATGCAGACCATGCTGCAAAGCTCCAAGCCAAATGAGGCTTGGAAGGGACTATTTTACCTAGGGACTATTTTTTACTCGGGTGGGGCTGCGGAGGAATACTTACCTGGGACTACTTTGGAGGCTATTTAAACCACGCCCGAAGAGCAGCACACGCTTCGCGTTATTATGCATCCAGCAGCGTAACGCTCACCGTGTCTGCAAGCCTGCATATAGTCTTCGCCCATGCCCGCCTCGAGTCTGCTGCTCCTAGAAAAAGGGAGGAACAGAAGGAGAAAAGGTTAGAATAAGAGCAAAACCTTCGATCCTTTCCTGAATTCCGGATCCACCGCGCCTTCGAGCTGGAAGAAAGAAGCATTTTATGCGCGCCGCCTCGCCTGCTGCAGCGCCGCGCTGAACTCACCGGCCTTCGCAGCATCCTCACGATCCACTGCATCCTTCTGCACGTTCCCGCCGCACTCTGGCACCTAAGGGGAACACAAGAACAGCAAAGGTGAGCCAAGGGAATAAACAGAGGCAATAGTAACTACCCCCATAGACTTACCTGATTACCGCCGGGGGTACTATTCCTCTACGGGTCGGCGCAGTCTCCATTGCATTTTCGCCGTACCCCGGCCCCTAAGGAGAACAAAAGGACAACAAGGTGAGACAAAGGGACAAACAAGGGGAAACTCTTCTCACCACAATAGTCTTACCTAATTTTACCGCCGGAGGCATTATTCCCCGAACTTCATATTTTCTCTGCACATCTGAATAAGGGAGCAAGCAACAGGTTACATTCTGGCCTTATTTTATTGAACTGTGTAGGATAAGCCAAATCCTTACCTGAACTTCGTCAGCTACCACGAGGAACTCTTCACTGGGGTCAAGCTGCAAACTGCAAGGAATCGGACAAGAGTGAAAGTCAGACATGTGAACTCTTACGAACTACATACTTTTCGGAGTCAATATTGTTCTAGAACTCACCAATTCCTTCGAGCCAGTGAAGCAACTGGTTATCAATGCGCCCCTGCACTCAATGCAGGATGGAGAGCTCATCTTTTCAAACCATCAGGTGAGACTATAAGAGGGGACATCAAAGGTGATCTGTGGGGAGAACAGCGGAGGTGGGGGGAATTTACGCTCAACTCCACGGGTGGTTAATTCCCTTTCTCCATTTGCAGAAGAATATTCCTACGGGCCAAGCTAACGAAGCTAGGTGGACCAGTCCAGTCCGTCATCTCGGCCCTACGCGTCACATTGGTGGAGACCGCAGCTGTCCAGTTCAGATCGAAGCCTCTGTGGGAGCCAGGTGAGCGTAACATCCACCTGAACAAAGGATCCCTGGGAATAACCTGGGAGAAACGCCTCAGGTTTCTCACAGCACGAAAACTAGGTCGATTACATGGAGAACTCCTCTGTTGAAAGGGTTTGCCTGCAATCTGGCCCCAGGTGTTCACTGAATCATGTTCTTTTTTTAGGCATCATCAACTGCTTGCCCAAAAGAACATTGTCCTTAATTGGCATGTTGAGGAGACTGACCTGTGTTTCTGTCTGAAAACTGACCATCACAGCCAAGCATGTCTTGACAATAGTTCCTTCTGTAATAACTCTGCCAGCAGTCCTAGCTGAATCAAGTGCATTTTTAATAACTGCATTTGCAGATTGCTTGCCCTCTTGTAGAACCTTGAGCATCTGTGACTTAAGGTGTTGTTGGACATCCCTACCAGATTGTTATCTCATCCCACTGTGTCCAGTTATAGCTGGCTATCAGGGCAGTGGCTCTGGAAATGCAAGTCTGATATGGTGTGGAGGTTGCTACATGTATCCCCAGAGCACTGATCTTCTTGCTCTCTATCAGGTGGAGCTTCAGAAGATGTCAAAGGTGTCTGAGCCCATTTACGAGTTGTAGACACTATCAGGGAGTCAGGCGTTAGATGGTCTTTTATGAAAAGAGGGTCCTCTGTGCCAGGTTTAAAGCTCTTCTCTACATGGAGGTTAACTGCCTTAATGAGAGCGGCAGTAACATGTGAAAGTGTTATCCTCTTTTTTCACTGATTGCAATAGGCGATATATAGACCTATTTGGATATTTTCGTTGAAGGTTTCCCTCAATGAAATCTGTCTCCTCCTTGGAATTTTGTTTAATTTTAAAATGCTCAGCAGCCTTTTTAAAAGATTGTATAAAATGTGATTGTTGGGGTTACCTAAATTAGGTCGTCAATGGTACAATAGTATCCAGGGAGGCATTGAGTCAGCATCTGGTTCAAAATTTGCATATATATATATATATATATTCAGTGAAAAAACATTGTTAAATGGACATTATGGTTAAGTTGCGCTACTAAAAACCTATGAAATTCAGTGAAAAAACTTTGTCAAAGGGACGTTATGGTTCCAAGTAAAACCGAAAAACCCTTGAAATTCGCCAGTTATGGTAAGCTAAGCAACCATAACTCACGCCACCACCGTGCACTGCTAAGACTAACACCCAGAACATCAAAGATGACATCACAAATGTCATTGATGACATCACGGATGACATCACATGTGTATGTACTTTTCATGAAATATGTGTACAAGGGATTCTTATTATAATGTTGCAAAACAAGTGTCAAGGATCATTGCAATAAATATCATACCCTAATTAGTGCATTGAACGATGCATTGATATAAATAGCATTCTATTATGGGGTTCTATCTAGTATACTAAGCTACTCATACAAAAACATAACATTGTGTGCAGCGTACAAGATGCAGGTATAATATTCGTAATGTTAATATGTTGAATAATGAAATGATAATTGTTTTCTTAATAGATTTTTGTGTACTGTGAAATATGTAATACGTAGCTAATAAAACACATGTATTACATAATTGCATTACTATAGACAAAACACAAAGACACAAGAACACATACCAATATGGGTATATACAGGGAAAGTGAAGTTAGCAAAAAAGCACAAGTAGTAGCAGAAACAATTCATAACTTAACTGATTATTTTCATGCAAATAAATGATTGCTCTGTTTCAAAGCTGCTATTTACCCTATGTATATCTATCACTTGATGTGATTGGACCAGAAGGAAAGTAGTGTGAGTACAATGTATACAAATATGACCATATACAGGGAAAGTACAGCCATAAAAAAAAACAGAACTATTAGAAAGTGCTGATACTCTATTGATTATCTTTATGCACAAAAAGGATTGGTGTCTTTCAAGCTTGTGTCTTCCCGTATGTATATGTTTCATATGATGTGACTGGACTCTAAGGGAATTACTGTAATTACTTGAAGGATATGTCTACAAATAAAATAAAATGTTTAATTTCTGACTGTTACTGAAGAAAACCATGTGACCTAAATATGTCAGCAAAAGAAAAAAGAATGAGCCAGACATGTGATGTCATCAGTGATGTCATCAATGACATTTGTGATGTCATCTTTGATGTCCTGGGTGTTAGTCTTAGCAGTGCACGGTGGTGGCGCGAGTCATGGTTGCTTACCTTACCATAACTGGCGAATTTCAAGGGTTTTTCGGTTTTACTTGAAACCATAACGCCCATTTAACAAAGTTTTTTCACTGAATTTCATAGGTTTTTAGTAGCGCAACTTAACCATAACGTCCCTGTAACACATTTTGTTTTTACTGAATTTTATAGGTTTTTATTAGTGCAACGTCACCATAACATCCTTTTCAATAGATGAAGACCACTAGCATCTTAGGTCCTCAAAGTGGGAACCCTGGGTGGTAAAAAAAAAAAGATTTTCCTTCCTACACCGGGACGCCTGCAGCGTCCCGGTGTAGGAAGGAAAATCTTTTACCAAGATGGCCACCATAGAAAGGGAAGGCGGGGTGTATAAAGAGAACACAACAGGGCATGAGCGGGGGGTGGGGGGAACAGGGGAGATACATGGGCATGAGCAGGGGGTGGGGGGAACATGAGGGAGACACGGGGCATGAGCGGGGAGGTGGGGGGTAACATGAGGGAAACACGGAGCATGAGCGGGGGTGGGGCGAACACGAGGGAGACACGGGGCAAGAGGGAGACACAGGGCATGAGCAGGGGGTGAGGGGTACACGATGGAGACACAGGGCATGGGTGGGGGGTGCGGGGAACACGAGGGAGACACGGGGCATGAGCGGGGGGTGGGGGCAACAGGAGACACAATGGGCATGAGCGGAGGGTGAGGGGGTACATGAGGGAGACACAGGGCATGAGCGGGGGTGGACGGAACACGAGGGAGACATGGGGCATGAGCGGGGGTGGGGGAACAGGGCGCACACGGGGCATGAGCGGCGGTGGGGGAATAGGGCGCACACACGGGGCATGAGCGGGGGTGGGGGAACAGGGTGCACACACGGGGCATGAGCGTGGGGTGGGGGAAAAGTAGAGAGACACGGGGCATGAGCGGGTGATGGGGCAACACGAGGGGGACACGGGGCATGAGCGGGAGGGGGTGGGGGTAACACGAGGGAAACACAAGGAATGAGCGGGGGTGGGAGGAACACGAGGTAGACACGGGGCATGAGCGGGGGTTGGGGGCAACAGGAGACACGGGGCATGAGTGGGGTGTGGGGGGAACACGAGGGAGACACGGGGCATAAGCGGGGTGGGGGTAACACGAGGGAGACACGGGGCATGAGCGGGGGGTGGAGGGGGTGCGGGGAACACGAGGGAAACACGGGTCATGAGCGGGGAGGTGGGGGTACAGGAGGGAAACACGGGGCATGAGCGGGGGGTGGGGGTCCAGCATATGGGAAAAAAGTATAGAAGCACGTGCTTTTCCTTTACTCTTTTCTTCTGGGAAAGGAGGAAGGTATGATGATAGACCCACTCAGATAACAGCATCAGAATACCGCTCGTTATGAATGTATTCTAAAGATCCAAGATTTGGACAAAATGTGGAATACATATTCCACCTATTCTTTGAAAGTGAAATAGCTTCTCTATGCTACAGAGTTGCACACAAATTGAAATCAGGTACCCATTTTCAAAATATGTCAGCTACGCAATTACTACAAAATGTGCAAGAAAAAGATGAGGTTTTACAATCAAGCATTCCAAATCTGTTAGCAAACATGCGTGTTACTAAAGAGTACTGGTTCTGACATCACAGAGATGTACGTTGTATGATAAGAAACCTTGGCCCACCCACTTGGTTTGTTACATTAAGTTGTGCAGAATATGCATGGGAAGATTTACATGGTTTCCTATGCATATCAAACAAAAACAAAACAAACATAGATATACTAACACCTGGAGAAATTTGCTCTCTTGATCCTGTTAATGTTTCAAGATATGCCCATCATTGTTTCATTGCTATGCTACACTTTATTTGTAATAAAACTGTTCCTCCCATCAGAGAAGTCCAACACTTCTTTTGGAGAAAAGAATACCAAGCCAGAGGAGCACCACATATCCACAAGCTTTTATGGATTAAAGATACTCCTAAATTTGGTCAAGACAGTGATGCCACCGTTTTACTGTTTATCATAAAATATGTCACTTGTGAAATTCCTTCAGAAGCAACAAATAGTGATCTTCCTGCACAAAGTTTACAATTTCAAAGACACAAATGTGTGAAATATTGTTGTTGCAAATACAAAAACAAAGGAAAATACTACACCAAATGCCGCTTTGGTTTCCCTAGACCATTTACAGCAACAGGTCAAGTAAACAACTTCATGTCTTCAGTTAAACCTGGTGTTAAAGGTAAATTACCTAAGCACACATATTACAAAAAAAGAACAGAAGAAGCAAAATATGTCAATGATTACAATGCAATCATTGCCCTCTTATGGAATGCAAACATTGATGTGCAGTACATTGCAAACAATTCCACTGCAGTTGCACGATATGTTACAGCCTACTTAACCAAAGCAGAAAAAACAGAGCTTCAAGACCTCTGGGATGACCTATCATCGGACAAACACTGTCTCAGAAATTGTACAGCTTGGGCATAAAAATGCTCTCTCATAGAAAATGTGGCTCCTATGAAGCTGCAGACCGTTTAACCAGTACTGCTTTGTATGGAAAATCTGAAAATATAGTGTGGCTAAGTCTTGGTCTTGCTAAATCTAGAAAAAGAGTTCTCAAATCATATGACGACATAGAAACAATAGCCAAAAATGATCCCAACAGCCAAGACATTTTGAAAAACAATTTACCAGACACATGCTACCCAAACAGGAGTACCACTTTGGAAACCATGTGTCTATACCACATAGTCCAAGATTTCACATACAAACATAATATAAAACTAGATGGAAACAAAGCTAGATACTGAGTGACAAATTGTGAAGGCACTTTAGTGAAACTTACCAAACAAAGCTTAATTAATCATATCAAATTGTCATTAAAACCTCCTCAACATAAAGAACTATATTACATGTCCTGTTACAACTTTTTAAACCATGGAGAAAAGAAGAAGAGTTACTAGATATCTATGACTCCTATGAAGATGCTTTCAAAGCAAATGAAAGCACTATAACTAATGTAAACTTTACACAGTACCAAACAATATTGCACAAGGAAAAGCAACATGAAGAACTACTCCAGGCCTAACTAGATAAGAACACTCCCAACAGTAGTCAACCTTCTGTAACAGGAAGCAAAGAACCATGGGACAGTCACTAATAGCAAATGAGGCAGAAGTAGCTATGACAGAAGTAGAAAACACCATGTGTCACTATGAAGAAGATACAGAAGACTTAACTGTACTGCAATCAAAACTGAACAATGAGCAGCGTAGCATTTTCTAGAAGTAACAAAAGAAATTGCAAATGGTGTACAACATGAAAACAAAGAATGTACCTGCCAAAATTACAAACCTATACTACTATACGTCAGTGGTGAAGCTGGTTCAGGCAAAACATTCTCAATCAAAATCATCAGCAAGATCCTTCAACAAGTGACAAACAACACACTTTCAGCTGTTGCAACTGCCCCCCAAAGGTTTAGTTGCCTATAACATAGGCGGTGTCACTTTACACTGATTACTACTCCTTCCAGTAGAACATCAAAACAAATTAGAATATTACAAATTTCCTACAGAAGCTGCACAGAGTGCTAAAACAAATGGAAATGCTACTAATAGATGAAGTGAGCATGGGCTCCAATCTAATGTTGGCTTTGATTCACCTCAGATTACAAGAAGTACTCAAAACAAACTACGAAGAGCTCTTTGGAGGAAAAAACATTATTGTTTTCGGAGATCTTCTTCAATTGACACCAGTGAAAGGTCAACCTATGTTTAAAACCTTAGGACACAACTCTGCCGTAAAACTGCTGGCAGCATAGGAACTGTCAACCTTTGGCAACATTTCCAATACAGAGAATTAACAGAAAACATGCGCCATTCTGCAGACCTCACATACGCCAACATTTTAAAAAGTATTAGAGTTGGTGTACTACCTCAAGAAGCACAATCAATATTAAAAATCTGGCACATCCATGCACTGTATGGCCATAACTCATATGCTACTGATGTCATGGAAAAATTAGCACACCACAATGTTAATTGTATGTCCTTGATGCCAACTCTTGCAAGCTGTTCAAAATTCAATGAAACAATGTTGAAAAAAGAAATGCAACCAATAATTGAAATTTGCTCCACAGAAAAACTGGAAGTACATGGTATGACACTACCCATGTGTCAATAAGCCTCAACAAGACTAAATAACTTAGAAAACTCTATCTCCAACACAGCTGGTTTGGAGAAAATATTAAAATTATCTTTAAACTGTAGAGTAATGCTTAAACGTAACCTTGATGTGGAGCAAGGACTAGTTAATGGAGCACTTGGTACAGTTGTTGGCTTTCAACCATACCCACGTGACAACAACATTCAGTTTGTCAATATTCTCTTTGACAAACTATCAGAAGTAAAAAGGATAGGACACTCAACAGCTTGATTACTTCTATTCAAAGACATGTATGTGCGCAGAGAGCAATTTTCTCTAACTCTAGCATATGCAGTCACCATTCACAAATCACAAGGTCTTACCCTAGCTAAAGCACTGATAGATATTGGGAACACAGTCTTTAAAGAAGGCATGAGCTATGTAGCACTATCCCGCGTATGTACACTTGACGGTCTTTTTCTAATCAACTTTGATGAAGTAATTAAACGCTGATATTCCTTGCATTTTAGAATACAATAGACTACATTCACTGTACACCCCCATCTAAAAACCTATCAAGTTCCACAAAAAGCTAAATATTGTAAAAGAAAACTACTGCAAACAGAAATGCAACAGGATCTCACTGCAAATCCTCCAAAGAGAGTAAAAGAAGCTAATACTTCATCAATTACTACAACCAAAGAAGAATCTACTACTCAAAGTAACTCAGGTACTTCTTCAAAGAAGCAACACAAACTCCAAAGAAATGACTTGGACACAGAACTATCTGGTCCATTCAGATTTTCAAATATAACTGGTGTAAATTGCTATGCAAATCTAGCAATAAATATTCTATTCCAATTGTTGACATTTATTTACACGATACAGACCAATTGTGTTTGCAACTGTTAGTCCTTCATAGAAATGCAACCTATAATCCTGACAACACATACACAGGCCGATTCATGGAATTAATGTGCGCAGAAAATTCCCGCGCAAGCGTGCGAAACCGTGCGAATCGCAGTGCAAGTGCGAAAATAGCAGCAAAACCTGCGCACATCGATTCATGGAAGTCTGTGTGCGAGAAAAATCTGGGATGTGCGCTGAAAATCTGCGTGGCACATGCTGGCACAAAGGTCATCTAACGGTGTGCGCTACGGCCACAGCAAAGCGCACATAGCGTGGTGCACATAACAAAAGTAGGCGTAACACGGGGTGTGACACGCGGAATGGGGAACAACGCGTGCAAATGTGGGCATCATGGGGGAAGTACGGGAGGCAAGTGCGCGGAACGCCCACACACTCGCATACAACACGTATTCATGGAATCGAATAGTGCAAACCAGTGCACCGGCGAAGACGTACACAGGCCTAAACACGTATGCCACACGAAGGCAGGCGGTAGCGTCCCTGCGCATGAAAAAAATGTGCGCCCAAATGTGCGCTAACAAAAAGCATGTATATACAACTCTGATGATTGTCCCATACTGTGGCCCTCTAGGACAAATGACGTGCAAAGGGGTACACGACAAACCCGAACACCCGCTGTGTCAAAAATAGCGTGTGCGTGTATTTCGGGGGTGCGCAGGAAGTTTCACACGCGATTGGCCTTGGGTGAGCGGGGTGCGTGTAAATCTGGGGTTGCGGGAAGTTTCACACGCGATAGGCCCTGTGCGAGTGGGGTGCGTGTATTCCTGGGGTTCGCGTGAAGTTTCACACGCGATTGGCTTGGGTACGTGTAAATCTGGGGTGCAAGGAAAGTTTCACACGCGATTGGCCTTGGGCGAGCGGGGTACGTGTATTTCGGGGGTGCGTGGGAAGTTTCACACGCGACAGGCCCTGTGTGAGTGGGGTACGTGTATATCTGGGGTGCAGGGGAGTCGTACACGTGAATTGGCAGTGTGGGTCCTCCCAGGTGTTCCCTCTACACCCTCCACGGCCCCTGCAGGCAGCCCACACCACAGGGGACTACCCTGCACCCCTGGTCATGTCCCGCAGGCAGCCCATCCACCATGGGCATGCCCCCCAGCCAAGCCACATGTCACCTTGCACTACTGATCACCAACGCATGACCCCCTTCACCCCCACCCCCCCAGCAGTGCAGGGCACCTGCCAGCAGGCCCCCACTCATGTCCCCTTGCACACCCACCCCGCAGCACTGAGGGGCACCTGCCAGCAGGCCCCCACTCATGTCCCCCAGCACCCCCACCCCAGCACTGAGGGGCACCTGCCAGCAGACCCCCACTCATGTCCCCTTGCACCCCCACCCCCCAGCAGTGCAGGGCACCTGCCAGCAGGCCCCCACTCATGTCCCCTTGCACCCCCACCCCCCAGCAGTGCAGGGCACCTGCCAGCAGGCCCCCACTCATGTCCCCACGCAGCCCCATCCCCCAGCAGTGCAGGGCACCTGCCAGCAGGCCCCCACTCATGTCCCACTCATGTCCCCCTGCACTCCCACCCCCCAGCACTGAGGGGCACCTGCCAGCAGTCCCCCACTCATGTCCCCTTGCACCCCCACCCCCCAGCAGTGCAGGGCACCTGCCAGCAGGCCCCCACTCATGTCCCACTCATGTCCCCCTGCACCCCCACCTCCCAGCACTGAGGGGCACCTGCCAGCAGGCCACCACTCATATCTCCTTGCACCCCCAGCCCCCAGCAGTGTCGGGCACCTGCCAGCAGGCCCCCACTCATGTCCCCTTGCACGCCCACCCCCCAGCAGTGCAGGGCACCTGCCAGCATGCCCCCACGCATGTCCCCTCGCACCCCCACCCCCCAGCACTGAGGGGCACCTGCCAGCAGGCCCCCACTCATGTCCCCTTGCACCCCCACCCCCAGCAGTGCAGGGCACCTGCCAGCAGGCCCCCACTCATGTCCCCTTGCACCCCCACCCCCCAGCAGTGCAGCGCACCTGCCAGCAGGCCCCCACTCATGTCCCCTTGCACACCCACTCCCAGCACTGAGGGGCACCTGCCAGCAGGCCCCCACTCATGTCCCCTTGCACCCCCACCCCCCAGCAGTGCAGGGCACCTGCCAGCAGGCCCCCACTCATGTCCCCTTGCACACCCACCCCCCAGCACTGAGGGGCACCTGCCAGCAGGCCCCCACTCATGTCCCCCAGCACCCTCACCACCCAGCACCGAGGGGCACCTGCCAGCAGGCCCCCACTCATGTCCCCTTGCACACCCACCCCCCAGCACAGAGGGGCACCTGCCAGCAGGCCCCCACTCATGTCCCCTTGCACCCCCAGCAGTGCAGGGCACCTGCCAGCAGGCCCCCACTCATGTCCCCTTGCACCCCCAGCCCCCAGCACTGAGGGGCACCTGCCAGCAGGCCCCCACTCATGTCCCCTTTCACCCCCACTCCCCAGCAGTGCAGGGCACCTGCCAGCAGGCCCCCACTCATGTCCCCTTGCACCCCCACCCCCCAGCACTGAGGGGCACCTGGCAGCAGGCCCCCACTCAAGTCCCCTTGCACCCCCAACCCCCAGCACTGAGGGGCACCTGCCAGCATGCCCCCACTCATGTCCCCTTGCACCCCCACCCCCCCAGCAGTGCAGGGCACCTGCCAGCAGGCCCCCACTCATGTCCCTTTGCACCCGCACCCCCCAGCAGTGCAGGGCACCTGCCAGCAGGCCCCCACTCATGTCCCACTCATGTCCCCCTGCACCCCCACCCCCCAGCACTGAGGGGCACCTGCCAGCAGGCCCTCACTCATGTCCACTTGCACCCCCACCCCCCAGCAGTGTCAGGCACCTGCCAGCAGGCCCCCATTCATGTCCCACTCATGTCCCCTTGCACGCCCACCCCCCAGCAGTGCAGGGCACCTGCCAGCAGGCCCCCACGCATGTCCCCTTGCACACCCACCCCCCAGCACTGAGGGGCACCTGCCAGCAGGCCCCCACTCATGTCCCCTTGCTCCCCCAGCAGTGCAGGGCACCTGCCAGCAGGCCCCCACTCATGTCCCCTTGCACCCCCACCCCCCAGCAGTGCAGCGCACCTGCCAGCAGGCCCCCACTCATGTCCCCTTGCACACCCACTCCCAGCACTGAGGGGCACCTGCCAGCAGGCCTCCACTCATGTCCCCTTGCACACCCACCCCCCAGCACTGAGGGGCGCCTGCCAGCAGGCCCCCACTCATGTCCCCCAGCACACCCACCCCCCAGCACTGAGGGGCACCTGCCAGCAGGCCCCCACTCATGTCCCCCAGCACCCCCACCCCCCAGCACTGAGGGGCACCTGCCAGCAGGCCCCCACTCATGTCCCCTTGCACACCCACCCCCCAGCACTGAGGGGCACCTGCCAGCAGGCCCCCACTCATGTCCCCTTGCACCCCCACCCCCCAGCAGTGCAGGGCACCTGCCAGCAGGCCCCCACTCATGCCCCCTTGCACCTCTACCCCCAGCACTGAGGGGCACCTGCCAGCAGGCCCCCACTCATGTCCCCTTGCACCCCCACTCCCCAGCAGTGCGGGGCACCTGCCAGCAGGCCCCCACTCATGTCCCCTTGCACACCCACCCCCCAGCACTGAGGGGAACCTGCCAGCAGGCCCCCACTCATGACCCCCAGCACCCGCACCCCCCAGCACTGAGGGGCACCTGCCAGCAGGCCCCCACTCATGTCCCCTTGCACACCCACCCCCCAGCACTGAGGGGCACCTGCCAGCAGCCCCCACTCATGTCCCCTTGCACCCCCACCCCCCAGCAGTGCAGGCACCTGCCAGCAGGCCCCCACTCATGTCCCCTTGCACCCCCACCCACCAGCACTGAGGGGCACCTGCCAGCAGGCCCCCACTCATGTCCCCTTGCACCCCCACCCCCCAGCAGTGCAGGGCACCTGCCAGCTGGCCACCACTCATGTCCCACTCATGTCCCCTTGCACCCCCACCCCCCAGCAGTGAAATGGCGATCTCATGACACAAACCAAAAGTCAACTATGTACATCAACACATGTCCGCCACACGAAGGCAGGCGGTAGCGTCCCTGCGCTAACAAAAAGCCTGTATATACAGCTCTGATGAATGTCCCATAACGTGGCCCTCTAGGACAAATGACGTGCAAAGGGGTACGCGACAAACACGGACACCCGCTTTGTCAAGAATAGCGTGTTTTATTTGGGGGTGTGCGGGAAGTTTCACACGCAATTGTGCCTGGGCGAGCGGGGTACGTGTACTTCAGGGGCTCGCGGGTAGTTTTACACGCGATTGTGCCTGGGTGAGCGGGGTACGTGTACTTCAGGGGCTCGCAGGAAGTTTTACACGCGATTGTGCCTGGGTGAGCGGGGTACGTGTACTTCAGGGGCTCGCGGGAAGTTTACAAGCGATTGTGCCTCGCCGAGCGGGGTACGTGTACTTCAGGGGCTCGCAGGAAGTTTTACATGCGATTGGGCCTGGGCGAGCGGGGTACGTGTATTACTGGGGTGGGCGGGGAAGTACAGGAGGCAAATGCGTGGAACGCCCACACGCACGTGCCAAAAAAGACGCGCTAATCCGGAAACACGTACGCCAGCAGGAAGCAGGAGTACGTGGACCCGCGCAGCATAAAAGTGCGCGCAAACAACAAGCAAGCTCAGACGCCAGGATGAACATACCGTTCCTAGCAGCAGTGGTCGTGGGATACCGCAGGAGGAGGAAGAGGATAGTCGGGCCCAGAATTTTCACACCAAGAACCAGCCTTTTTGGCATGCCTGATGACCAGGTGTATGGGAGGTACAGGTTTCCACCTCACATAATACTCGACCTGGTCAGTGAGTGGGAGGATGACCTCACATCACCCACCCTCTGCTCCCAAGCACTCAACCCCCTGGAGAAGGTCCTCAATGAACTGCACTTTTTGGCCACCGGATCATTTCAGCGGACAAGTGCCATAGTGGGGGGGGTTTCACAGGCCACGCAGTCACGCTGCCTACACCAGGTCTTGGCCATCATGACTGCACGCCCATCAGTCCGTAGGCACATATACCTGCCCAGAACACCTGCAGAAAGGCAGGCTGCCGTCCAGGATTTCTACGGGGTGGCACAATTCCCCAAAGTCCTAGATGCCATTGATTGCACCCATGTGGCTCTATGTCCCCCCAGGGCATCAGAGCACATCTATAGAAACCGCAAGCACTGGCATTCCATCAACGTCCAGGTAGTATGTGATGCCAAGGGAATCATTACCTCAGTATATGCCAACTATCCAGGGTCCACCCACGACAGTTTCATTTACAGAATGTCAACCCTAAACCGGGACCTAGAAGCTGGGCGGCATGGCGATACATGGCTGCTCGGTGAGTATACATGCCACAGCACATGCATGCATGCCAGATACTGTAATGTCACAACCCTACTAATGATACCCATCACCATCTCCCCAGGGGACAGTGCCTACCCTCTGAGCACCCACATGATGATGCCAATTCGGAAACCCCACCACGCCACCCGAGGTAAGATACAACACAGCCCATATTGCAACCCGGGGCATAGTGGAGCGCACATTCGGAGTGCTCAAGTCACGCTTTCGCTCCCTTGACCGTTCTGGAGGGCAGCTGTTATACGCTCCCCCAGTAGTGTGCAGGATCATAGGAGCAGCATGTGTCCTGCACAACGTTGCAACACGCTGGGGCCTGCCGGTAGACATGGTGCTGCCCCCACATCCCCAACTACATGCACGCCCGCTGCGCATGGGAGGGGAAAGGGCACGGGGTGAGGCAGCCCGAACACAGCTGGTGGCTAATTACTTCACTTAGAATCACACCCCTGTGGAGTGCACACAGCCCTGCCACATACCGGCTGACAATCGATGATGACACAAGGGACAGTGAACTGTCACAACCATACCAGCGTGAGATTGGTCACCTGGAAGTGTCACAATGTGTGCATCCCTACCTACAGAAACACCACCAATGCTGTGTCATCAAAAGACACATATGCTGCTAAATGCATTATCCCCTTGCAAAATACAACATGAGAACAGTGCCATGTCACCCAACCCCTCCCCAGCACCACCACCCAACACACCATGGCATGTCATGCTATGTGAGAGCAAACAAAGCAATCCCGAAAACCTGACACAAGTGTCACAAAGTACAGTGTCCCTAATGGAAACTGGCCACACACAATATGCTCCCAGTAATGTTAAACTAAAAAGACACATGACCAAATACTTACCAACAATACAATGCAGCTACACAAGCTCAAACATAACTAAAACATGACAGCACTAAGTTAAAGTAGTCGTTGTCTTACAACCTGAATATGCCACCACATCGCCCCCTTCCAACTGTAGTCTTGCAGGCTTCAAAACTTGTCTGTGTAATGCATACAACATGAACTCCATCTCCAAAGTAGACGGCCTTGTGAAGACATGAGGAATGAACCTGCAAATTCAGAGGGAGACATGGAAGCAGAAGCATACATAATTCCAGCATGGAGTGTACAATACAACAACAATATACACAAGGAATGTCTACACAGTATTGACTACAGACTGCCCACACAGCTCATGGGAGCCCAACATTACTGTGTACATCACTGTCACTTGGTCACACCCTTTGCAAGCCCATGGAAACGGGAAGCAGGAGGGGTGTGTGTCTCATGAACCCAAGCATCGAACCCAAACTCAGGACAAGCCTGCATGTGCCCAGCCGGAATACAGTGGATGCCCACAGGAGCCACACAAGGCAACACACTGTTAAAAAATAATCAAAAATCAAAAAAGCAAAAATCAAAAATGGCCATGTTGGGGCCGGGGGCGGGGGGAGGCCACCCAGACGGTCCAAGGACAGGGTGCGCACCAACAGCCGCCTGTGTGGATGTTGGGAAAAAAAACACCTCCATGGGCTCATGGCCTGCACGGCTATGCCAATGTGGGAGAACTGCTGCTGTCGCTCTCATTACCCTCTGCTGCTGCCACAGGAGGTGGTGGTGCTATGGGAGGCAGCCCACGCAAAGCCCTGGTATGGTCCTCCATGGCAGCAAGCATGCGGGTGTGGAAGGTCTCGTTCTGGAGGATTATAGTGCGGAGTTCCCCATGCAGCACCTGACGTGATGCCCGGATCTCCTCCCGAGTTGCCTGCATCTCAGCTGAGAGTGGACGTGTGAGCTGCTCCAGCTGCTGTTCTGTCCTCAAGTTAGTGGAAGTCTCAAGGTCAACAAGAGTCTCCCTGAGGTGGAGTTCTACCCTCAGGGCTTCCCTGTGGCCCTGGGACTCTATTGATATCGATTGGCGTAGAGTCTCCAGTGCCGCCCGTCTGTCCCTGTTGGACGCCAACATGTCCTCCCTGTGTGATTGGCAAATGGAGTCTGTTGCCTGCTGTAGTAGCTCCATCTGCCTTTCAGGGGGGACAATGGAAGTGGCCACCCTCTCCATTGCTTGAGCCATCATCTCAACTGATGCTGCCTGTTGGGTTGCCATACCGTAAATGGATTGTTCCCATGCGGTATTGCCGGGTGGCGTACGGCCACCACACCTGTTTGGGGCAAGGCGATCTGCGCCTTGCTGTGCCGGCACTGCCTGAGGCTGCAGGACTGCATTCCCCCTCTGATCTGCTGGCCCAGGAACAGGATCAGATGTTGTGGAGTGTGACCCTGTACCCGTAACCGCCAAAGGCTGACTAACCAACACTGACATCCCCATAGAGGGTTCTACCCCTGGTGCAGGTGGGTTGGACAGAACAGAACCCCTTCCAGAAACACTTACCTGCGACGCCACATAGGTCTCATCATCCGAATCAACACCTGAATAGAGGTTTGGGGAGGTGCACCCAGAGACACCCCTTGACAGAATCGTCTGCAGCAAGAGTGGGTTCTCCCCACCACCACACCACGTCCCCCACTGGTGGCCGGTTGTGCCTCAGGTTCCTCCTGGGTCTGCACCATCTCCTCAACCTCACCAGCATCAAGTGCGTCATCCCCTGCAAAAACATGAAAGACAAAAAATGGAAACAGGCATTAGCACCATAGCACACAAATATGCCTGACAAGCTACAGAACCAATACATGATTTACATATGTCCCACATGACTATAACCCTCCCATGCATGCACTGTCACAGAGTTGGAAGGGGAGGCAAAACTCTGACACTGATTACACCAAGATGGAAGAGCAACACATTAGCTGCATGCTGGGTAGCACTGCCATCACACATTGGCCTGTGAGTGGCATGTCCTATACACATAAATGACACATGCCATCACACAGATGGCATGTACCATAGCCATGGTATTTTCCACAAGTACATCCATATGTCAGTGAATGAGTACTGTCACCCATCCATGTGAGATGGACATGAAGAGATGAAAAAGGCCACATTGTGTGAAAAGATACGCCATGTGCCACACACTGCAACACATCCAGTGTACAAAAATACAGTGATTGCAGGGCCATGTACACATCAATGGTTGTGCACATCAACATGACAGGAAACAACTAGCATGTTCCACATTCAAACAGGCCCAAAAACATCATGTGATCAGGACAATACTCATTCAGCCTGAATGGTCAAATCATTCAACTACCAAGGTGACACATGTGGGCCAATGTGGGGTTCTTCAATGACAGAAGCATGTCACATATGTCACAATAGGGCTGAGGAATGTGTTGCAAAAGTGGGAGAATTGGAACAATCAGCCTGAAAGAACAATGAAAAATACAAACAATGTTGTTGCATGATGCCACCTCAAGGGCAACTATCGTAATGTTGCGCTAAATTACTACTGTGACCAGAAGGGATAGTGTCACACCCAAATTCAAGGCCGCAGAATGTTTTGGATGAAGCACATGGGTGACCCATACTACTCAGTCACACACACCCTCACCTGCCACTCAATCAGAACCTGTCACCCAAACAACATACACATGCATTACACACACATGCATGGGCACTCACCGGACAATGTGTCATAATCGGGTAGTTCTCCCACACCTCGGATCTGTTCCTCTGTGACGAAGGTCCCAGCAACAGACTCATGTTCAGTGAGTTCGTTGTCCTCTTGTGGAGACCCACCGCCAGTCACCAGAGTAGCGGCATGACTTGAGGCCAGCTTGTCCTTTGCTCTGCGTTTCAGGTCGTTCCACCGCTTGTAGCAATCATCAGCTGAGCGCCTCACAAATCCAAGGGCACTTATGTGGTTGGCGATGGTTTGCCAGTGTGCCTTACGTTGACCAGGTGTGGTCTTGGACCCTGCAGTCACCACCATTTCGTGGCTATGTTGCAACACATAGCTCACAAGTGCATTAAGTTCCGAATCATAGAAGCAAGGCTTCCTTGAGGTACCGAGTGTGTAGCCGTGCCTGGGGTCTCAGCCTGTCATGCCAGAGCACCCTTCTTCCTCTTTTTAGAAGGTGGAGAGGGGCCAGAGTGGCTAACGCCGCTCTGGTCAGTAGGGGCAGAATCACCGGTGGACTGGGTAGTAGGAGTGTGCAAATGCACACTGACCATAGGAATTGGTGCAGGCATCGTCTGAAGTGTGATGTTGGCAGGGGGAACATCAGTATGATGGACCAGGACCGACACTGTCCTGGCTGGGAGAGTCAGAGCTGGGGCGGATGGAGCTGCAGCTGCCCCTGCAGCCTCACCACCCTGCATACTTGGGGCAGCAGATGACATAGCTGCCCCAGATCCACTTGCCTTGGTGACAACTTGAAACCGCCACACGTGGCCTAGACTTGCTGACCTGGAAGTCAGCCAGGGAGTCATCCTGTGCCAGGTCAGGTGCCACAATGGGCTGGTCCAACAGGGGCTGAGCTGGGATGGTCTCAGCCACGTTTCCCTCAACCATGGGGGGGGCATGGGTGTCCCTGATTGGTCCTCCACACATGGGGGTATAGGGGCACCCTGCAAATCCTGGCCATGTCCCCTACCGCGCCCGCCACGTCCACCTTTTGAAGGTCGGCCACCTTTGCCTCCCTTACCGCTTGGTCGCCTCCCAACCATGGCACTGATGTTGTTGTGCGTATGGGAGGAGCAGTAAACTATTGTCCTGGGCAATTGGGGGTCAAAGGGGTCGGGTACTAGATGGAATTCGTACCCTAGTGCTCTAACAAGGCTGTCTGCGACCCCTGGGGGAAGATGACGGGTCACGCAACGCACAGGTAGCCCAAAAACAAAAATAAATGTGCACGCAACCCCTCGCAGACCACGTGCGTGGAAAAATGAACCCATACTATGCTGTGGCACCCAGAAACACAAAAATAAGCATACGCTTGATACACACAGCCTACAATGACCTCTGAAGGGGTACGCGACACACGGGGCAAGCACAGTTGCTAAGTACGTGCGGAACTCACCGTTTGCCTGGAAAAGGAACGTGAAAAATATGTGCGTGTGCGTGTTGGCAACACCCCCGCCAAAAGAAGAATTGTAAGCTGTCTGAGGAGACAGGACAAAAGGAGAAGTGAATACTGTTTGAGGAAACAGGCCCAAAAAAAGTACAAAAATGAAAGCTGTCAGAGGTAACAGGGAGTGCGAACTTGAAACACTGTGAAGGAATCGCGTGTGAACCGACAAGAAGTACAGAATCCACCCACTCGCTCTCCACAAAAAGCACGTACAAGGAAATGGTGTCCTACACATACCTTTTAAACCGGCCCACACGTACACGTCACTTACGCATGTACGCGCCGTTTCCTCCAATCACACACGCTGACACTCGGACGTGCAGCTGTTCCACGTGTGCTCTGTCATCACGTGCTATGAGGGAAACACCCGCGCGCGTCACATCACAGACGCGCTTACACGCTAAGGGCCTTTGGTCCAATGAAATCAAGTACGTGCGCTGACGCACTTATGCGCTAAGGGCCTTTCCTCGAATCACACGCTGACGTGCTAGATTTTCACGTACCAAATCACTCCGTATCAAGCTGGCCACGCGTTCACACACGGAAGACCACGCTCCTGCCCAGAAGGCCGAATTACTGCCCCCCAGAGCCCTTAGCATGCTCCCACCTGCCATCTGCTGCTACCTGATTGCCTGCTGCCCACGTGCCCTGCCATTTGCTGCCTGCACGTCAGCCAGGGGTGCTGTTGCTGTGACCACCCCTGCTGGAACCGAAGACTCCTGACTGGGATTCCATCGCTCCATAGCCCAGCCCCAGGACCCAGTTGCCCACCCACTCCTGCCTCTGGGGTTGCCATGTCCAGCACTACACCATCGGGCGGCACTGGCAACCCCCAGCCAGAGAGGCAGAGGGCCACCAGCTTCACTGCCACCGAAGTTGGTGTCCTGGTGGAGCAAGTCCTGGGGCAGTATGATGCCCTGTGAGGAAGGTCGCTCGACGACAAGGAAGGACGGACCAGGATCTGGATGGACATCGTGACTGCCATCAACGCGGAGGGGGTGGCAGTCCACGAATTCCATCATGTCAAGAAGCGCTGGGAGGACTTCAGGTCCAGGACCCTCAACAAGGCCAGGCGCCTCGTGGAGGGAGGTCGGGGCAGCATGAGTACCATCCAGATGAGGGTCCTTGAACGCGTAGGCCCAGCGCTCCACACCCAGATCCTTCGGAGGCAGACCCGTCCGGAGTTGAGCAGTAAGTGGCCAAGCATTGCTGTGTGAGACAGGGCATGTTGCAGTGTGCTGGTTGTCTGATACTTGCCTGTATGTGTGACATAGGCCATGTACGTATGTGTGTGTGCAGGGACATCATGGTCATGCATGTGAGACCAGTCATGTGTGAACTACATGGTTGATGCATGTGTTACAATGCAACATGCGGAGCAGCATGGGGAATGCACACAATGCATGGCTGTCTCTGTTATTGGACATGGATGGGGTGTGAGAGATGGGTGCTGCTGTCATGGACATGCATTGTGTCCATGTCTGTGTGTCTGACTTGCGTGTCTGTGACTTGGAAATGCCATGGATGCATGACACATGTCTGTGACAATGTTCAGATTCACTGATGCAGCCTACTCATCCTTGTATCCACTGTGCCTGTGGTGTACGAGGCCAGATGGATGAAACTAGGGTGAAGTGTGTGCATGTGATGGGCATGACCCATGATGCATGCGAGTTTCAAATCAGCATTGTATGTTTGAAGAGTACCTTGGACATGTATGCTAATGTTCATAGCATGCGCCATGCCTGTTACTGCATGTGTTTTGCTTGCACTGACCCATGTGTTGTGGAGGGACATGATGGAAGTCATGTTTGACAGTGCCACTCATCTGCTATTGCTTCCTGTCTAGGGGACCATTGTACAGTACCCTGATGCTTGTGTTCTATGTCTCCCTCTACACAGTGGCAAGTGATGAAGAGGGCGGAGACGGCGCTGTGGAGCAAAGCGGTGGGGATGCCCCCACTGGCCAGCGACGCAAGGCCCAGTCACCCTCCCAGAATTTACCATTGTCTGGGACTGAGGGAACTGGTGCTGCGTCTGCCACTACGGCTGCAGCAGAAGGGGTGGGTGAGCCCCCACAGGGGCTTGCAACGGTGGAAGATGGTGTGGAGCCATCCAGGTTGGTGGTTTCCACAGAGGAGGAGGAGGCCGCTACTGAGCCACACATGGGGCCTGGTGGGGGTGGTACCACTGGTGCAAGTGGTGCAGTCCAGGGCCAGGGGCAGGAGGCAGCACAGGTCACCGCGGAGGGGCCTGTGCATGTTGCTGTCCCTTACCATGCACCAGCAGGGATGCCCCATCCCAGGCCCGTCCGCAGGTAGGGGGATGTCCATGTCATCTGACACTCCTCTACCTGCGGACGAGGGGACACCTGGCCGTATGGAGAACTTCTTGATTGGTGTTGCGTTGTGCACGCGTGACCTTCGTGATGACGTGCGTGCTTCTCGAGGGGAGCACGCACGTCATCACGAAGAGCAGCGTGCCAACGTGGCCCAGTTGGGAGTGTCCATGGTTGGAGGTTTTGTACATGTGTCGGCCACTCTGGCGGCCCTCTCCTCCTCTGTGGGGACTATGCGCCAGTCGTTCTCCATGCCGTCTTCCGGCCCAGATGCCACCAGGGTCCCCTGTGGACCTGCCCTGACCAATGCAGCTAGCTTGGTGGGGATCCCATCCCTGCCACAGTTGGGAGTCGGAGGTCCAGCAGGGGTGGACACCACAGCAACTGGACCCCAGCAGATGGAGGATGTGCCGGCATCATCGAGCAGGGCATGTGCACGACGGCGTCGGTGGATCCCATCAGCCTGGATGCCGTCGTGCTGGCAGAGGCAGTTGCGTCGGAGGCAGTGGCAGGCTCAAAGTGGGAGGCATCAAGGCTCGGGGCAATCTGTATCAGAGGGGCAGGCATCGGTCGGAGGGCAGGAGAACCCTGGAATGGGAGTGTCTTCCGTGTGGCAGTGGTTGGGCCAGCAGATAGGTGCGGAGCGGCGGCGGGCGGAGGAGGCACGGCTTACGATGGTCAGGGCGGAGAACTCCATGCGCAGGGCGCTGAGGCGGGCTGAGTGCCTCGAGGGAATTCGCAGGGAGTTGGATGTGGACATGGTGTTATCCCTGCGAGACCTCGGGGCCAGAGAACAGGCCCGCCTCCAAGACATTGAACAGGAGTTCGATGATGCCCTGGCCCATGACATCAACAAGTGAGCCGTTGGACTTGCCTGCCGCCATTGTATATAGTTCATTAGTGTTAAGTTTCATTTCTTTTTTCTTTCATTTGGGGCCCATGGACTATGCCCCACATTTTTGTATATAGTTAGTAATTTGGTAGGTTGCATTGTAGGTTTCATTTGTCGTTGGGCTCATGGACCCTGGATTTGCTATTTGTACATAGTTTTACAGTGGATTTTTCTCCTTCATCTTTATTTTTCTTCACCATGGAGCAATGGATAATACGCTTTTCTTTCCCTTTGGATTTGCTTTGTTGGACGGTGACTGTGGACACATTTTCATTTGGATTAACATGGATTCTCTTTTTTTTTATTTATCATTTTTTGGGACATGCTGCATTTTCATTATTATTGGCACTATTGTGTGTTTTTATTTCATTCCCTTCATTTTGACTTGATTACATTTTTGTTTCTTACTTCAATGTGTGGTATTCTCTCATTGGTTTCATGCATGTCACAATGAGGGTTTTCCCAGTCATGTGTTGCCATTGTGTGGGTTGGACAGACTTGTACTCATGCACATACTGCTTATTTGTGATCTATCATGTAATGGGGATTTCTATTTGGAGTGGATGTAAAGCTTGGTTGGTTGTTTGGACTGGGGTGCTGTGGTGTGGGATTTGTGTGGCCATAAGAGCCAGGGATCTGGATTGTGATGACGTGTTGGCTGGGGGACATGTGTCAAGGCCTGCTGGCAGGTGCCTGTCAATGATGGGGGGGTGGGGGTGCAGGGGGACATGTGTGGGACATGTGTGGGGGCCTGCTGGCAGGTGCCCCTGCACTGCTGGGGGGTGGGGGTGCAAGGGGACATGAGTGGGGGCCTGCTGTCAGGTGCCCTGCACTGCTGGGGGGTGGGGTTGCAAGGGGACATGAGTGGGGGCCTGCTGGCAGGGGCCCTGCACTGCTGGGGGGTGGGGGTGCAAGGGGACATGAGTGGGACATGAGTGGGGGCCTGCTGGCAGGTGCCCTGCACTGCTGGGGGGTGGGTGTGCAAGGGGACATGAGTGGGGGCCTGCTGGCAGGTGCCCTGCACTGTTGGGGGCTGGGGGTGCAAGGGTACATGAGTGGGACATGAGTGGGGGTCTGCTGGCAGGTGCCCTGCACTGCTGGGGGGTGGGGGTGCTAGGGGACATGAGTGGGACATGAGTGGGGGCCTGCTGGCAGGTGCCCTGCACTGCTGGTGGGTGGGGGTGCAAGGGGACATGAGTGAGGGCCTGCTGGCAGGTGCCCTGCACTGCTGGGGGGTGGGGGTGCAAGGGGACATGAGTGGGACATGTGTGGGGGCCTGCTGGCAGGTGCCCTGCACTGCTGGGGGGTGGGGGTGCTGGGGGACATGAGTGGGACATGAGTGGGGGCCTGCTGGCAGGTGCCCTGCACTGCTGGGGGGTTTGGGTGCAAGAGGACATGAGTGGGACATGTGTGGGGGCCTGCTGGTTGGTGCCCTGCACTGCTGGGGGGTGGGGTGCTGGGGGACATGAGTGGGACATGAGTGGGGGCCTGCTGGCAGGTGCCCTGCACTGCTGGGGGGTGGGTGTGCAAGGGGACATGAATGGGGGCCTGCTGGCAGGTGCCCTGCACGGCTGGGGGGTGGGGGTGCAAGGGGACATGAGTGGGACATGAGTGGGGGCCTGCTGGCAGGTGCCCTGCAGTGCTGGGGGGTGGGGGTGCAAGGGGACATGAGTGGGACATGTGTGGGGGCCTGCTGGCAGGTGCCCTGCACTGCTGGAGGGTGGGGTGCTGGGGTACATGTGTGGGGGCCTGCTGGCAGGTGCCCTGCACTGCTGGGGGACATGAGTGGGACATGAGTGGGGGCCTGCTGGCAGGTGCCCTGCACTGCTGGGGGGTTGGGGTGCAAGGGGACATGAGTGGGGGCCTGCTGGCAGGTGCCTTGCACTGCTGGGGGTGGGGGTGCAAGGGGACATGTGTGGGGGCCTGCTGGCAGGTGCCCTGCACTTCCGGGGGGTAGGGTGCTGGGGGACATGAGTGGGACATGAGTGGGGGCCTGCTGGCAGGTGCCCTGCACTGCTGGGGGGTGGGGGTGCAAGGGGACATGAGTGGGGCATGTGTGGGGGCCTGCTGGCTGGTGCCCTGCACTGCTGGGGGGTGGGGGTGCTGGGGGACATGAGTGGGGGCCTGCTGGCAGGTGCCCTGCACTGCTGGGGGTTGGGGTGCAAGGGGACATGATTGGGGGCCTGCTGGCAGGTGCCATGCACTGCTGGGGGGTGGGGGTGCAAGGGGACATGAGTGGGACATGTGTGGGGGCCTGCTGGCAGGTGCCCTGCACTGCTGGGGGGTGGGGGTGCTGGGAGACTTGAGTTGGTGATCATATTGCAACGTGACATATGGCTTGGCTGGGGGGCATGCCCATGGTGGATGTGCTGCCTGCGGAACATGACCAGGGGTGCAGGGTAATCCCCTGTGGTGTGGGCTGCCTGCAGGGGCCGTGGAGGGGGTAGAGGAGACACCTGGGAGGACCCACACTGCCAATTAATGTGTAGGACTCCCCGCGCACCCCCGAAATACGCGTTCCCCGCTCTGACAGCAAAATCGCATGTGAAACTTCATGCGCAGCCTGGTAATACACGTACCCTACTCCAAACGCGTGTGAAAGTTCCCGCGCACCCCTGAAATACACGTACCCGGGCCAATCACGTGTGAAACTTCCTGCGCACCCCTGAAATACACGTACCCTACTCCAATCGCGTGTGAAACTTCCCGCGCACCCCTGAAATACACATACCCAGGCCCAATCACATGTGAAACTTCCCGCGCACCCCTGAAATACTCGTACACAGGCCAATCGCGTATGAAACTTCCTGCGCACCCCTGAAATGCACGTACCCAGGCCATTCGCGTGTGATACTTCCCGCGCACCCCTGAGATACACGTACCCAGCCCAATCGCGTGTGAAACTTCCCGCACACCCCCGTCATACACGTACCCCACTCGCACAGGCCCTTTCGCGTGTGAAACTTCACGCGCACCCCAGTAATACACGTTCCCCGCTTGGCGTTTGCTGTTTGGCAGCCCTGTAAACTGGTCCAGGGTTAGCGCAGCCCTTTGCGCTGAATTGGGAATCTTGATGGCTTTTCCTTGCGCGAGGGCGTTCTTGGGGGCGTAACTGGCGCTGCTGCAGGGTCGCTGCGCCACTCTGTGCCACGGCTGGTTTTGGAGGCTAAAATCCATGAATACGCTGTGCGAAATTCTATGAATTACCCTGACAGTGTTCATGGAATAAAACAAGAATTGTAAAATTCACTATAAACTCACAGGAAGATCCACAAGAATTTCTAATGTACTTACTACAAGTACTGGAAAACAAAAACATACCAATAAATGAAATCTTCCAGATTTCATACATGTGGAAACATACATGCACTCTCTGCAACAATGTGGTACAGGAACAAATCCCTAATGAACGCTTCGTGTATGTATCCATACCTAACTGTGAATCCGTTCCATTTCAGCAACTTGTACAAAATGCAAACCATGACAGATTATGTACTACCTGCAATTCAGATAATCGCTCCACCTTACAAATACAAACACATAGTAAATATGTAATACTAATGCTTCTACGTTACAATGCAGATAGTACCAAAAGCAACTGCAAGCTGACTGGATTCACACATGGTCAAGTATCACTTGGTAAGAAAACCTTCACAACAATAGGTATAATCTACCACACAGGAGCCACAACCAATGCAGGTCACTGCACTGCATATATAAAAAAGAATTATGGATGGTTTGAATGTAGTGATAGTACCATTACTCTAAAGCAGAGATTACCAGCAAATCATATAAACGCTTATTTAATATTCTTAAAACCAAAATGTAATAACTAATCTGTGCATAAACATTAATGAAACTTCAATTAGAAAACTATGAACAGTTAGAATACACCAACAGGTATCTAACTGCCCCAAGATTCTGCAACAACCAAACCGATAAATCAATACCATTAAATTATAAGAAGAAATAAACAGTTAGAATATGCCAACAAGTATCTAACTGCCCCAAAAATCTGCAACAACCCAACAGATAGATGAGTAACTTTAAAATAAAAATAAAAAAAACTATAACCAGTTAGAATATGCCAACAGCTATCTAACAATGTGCAACAAGCCAACAGATAGAACATTAGCCAGAAACAACAAATAAGCATTGAAAACAAAGAAATACATGTATTGTACCATAACAAAAAACGTTTTTTTAATCCAACATGGATTTTTGTCCCACAGACCCAATGATTTAAGAAACAGACATAGAAACTGAGCAAATTGCACAGTACACTGGTTTGTAAACTTTGAAATATGAGGGTAGAAATAATGCAGAAATGTCTATTATGCAATGCAATAACTCATCATAAACTATATACACTAACATGATCTTTTCCTTTATCACAGAAATTGAAAAAGAATATCTGCTCCAGTTACCCAAGTCATGAAAAAAATATATCCAATCACAACAAATCAAACAGTAAGTATATTATAATTCAACTCACAAATGCTGCTCCATAATACAACAATTGAAGCAAACATCTAACCATACACCACAATCCAAAATGTTAACTTCCATGGATATGTTATACTGGAGTGCTTGTTACCAAACTCTACAATATTAATTACATGACGTAGCCAAAACTTCACATACAAACGATAAAAATCAAACCATACACAAACTGTAGATTTGTGGATATTTGATGGATGTTTGATTCTATGGGTGTGGAAAGCTGCGGTGGTTGAGGCCAGGGCCTAGAGTCTTGGGTGCATGGCTTACGGCCTTCAGCCATGTAACCAAGACTCTAGGCCCTGGCCACAACCACCGCAGCATAACACACCCATAGAATCAAACTGTTTAACTGTGCTATATGGGCTACTGCATTTTTTATGTCCAAGGACAGCCGCTATGACTGCACACATGATGAACACATCAGGGGCATCTGCCACCTGAACAAATACAGCATTTGACCCATCTCTTACTCCCCCACCCTCCCCAAGCACTCTTACACACTAACGCACTCCTCAAAGTTGTATTTTTCCCCCATTCGTCGCCACACTGTCTGCGAATGTCCGCGGATCCAAGATGGCGGTCGCATCAAAACAACTCGACGCACCTCACGCTTCATCCCAGCCAATCAGCGAACATGTCGTATGTTCGCGGACATGATGCAGGCCGATTAGCCAATCGGTGTCCTGTCCACGGCGCAAACAGGGAAATGTGTCCGCGGGGCAGACATAGATATCACTAATTTTTTGACACCTACTTTTTGGTGGTTTTGAAAAAAAAACTACCACAAATGTGGTGCAAATCCATCCAGCGGTTTGAGCTGTAGGCGTGAGAAAAGTTTTTTCCCCATTCACTCTATGGGAAAAAAAGAAATTTTGGGACCCCCTTTATAACTTTCCCCCCCCTGCACCAAACCTCACTAAACTTTGCAAACGGATTCAGCGTGGGCCATACACTCTTTTTGCAAAGTTTGGTGAGGATTCGTCCAGGGGAAGCAAAGTTATAAGCCACCCAAAAAGTGCTCTTTCTATGGGATTAGGAATCTAACCATAACTACACGGCCACTACCGTGGGCCGTGTAATGTAATATATATATATATATATATATATATATATATATATATATATATATATATACACACACTTTAATCTAGGGTTAACAGACTTTGTAAGAACTTGGTTGGCCACTGAAGGAGTTACTCTCTTCTTGACCGATTTTATCATAGGAATGTACTGAACTACCAAATGTGTTTGCTGCCCTTCTCAGAAGGTCACTGTATAGACACTGACCTTCTGTGAGTGATGATTTTATGGATGGCTCAACCACATCTGGTGAAGGCAAACTTTAATCCTCCGGCTCAATGTCTTTCCCCTCATCCAGAATGACCTCTTCCTCGGAAGAATCTAACACACCATCCTCGCGTTCCAGATGGACTTTTTTTAAAAATAGGATTGCTACCCTCAGAAAAATCATGTTTCCTTTTAATAGGTCTTTTTCTAAACAATCCATATGGGAAAGCATTTGTTCAACAGTCATTTCAAACTTCTTTTTGTCAATGTTTTCCTTGGAATTTGTAGATGGCCCCTGCTACCCCTGCTCTATGTCTTTACATGAATAAGAAAAATGTATTAAAAAAATTTCTGCGTTGAAGCAAATTGTGCCCTTCCCTTCAAACACAGCAGGTGATTTTGATATTGCCTGATTTTTTAATGTTATCAGATTTATTTACCTAATTGGCCGAAGTCGAAATGTTCTATTTTGATTCGTCCAGTCATTTAGATGCTTGTCTTGAGTGTTCTGAACTCGACTGTGCATTTATCATCACTTTTGTAGTTTGACGTCAGCACAGATTGGGTTATGGTTGCTTTCGAACGACTCCGCCATCTTGGAATTTACAGCATGCGTTGAGGCTTCAGTACTTGACTTCAGATTTGCCGCGTGTGATATCACTTTGGGTTTTGTTTCGATATGGGCCGACTTTTGGATGCTAGGTGCAAAGTCAGTGGCCAGACTCCAGAGCTTGGCCCAACTGAAAAGAAAAGTATCTTCCCTCTGTTAGCTCCTCGGTTTCACATTCAAAACCAATGCTGCTTCCCTTGGTATCAAGGCCCTCCGCCATAGTGCTTGACTCACTAAGGTTATTTCCTACCAAGCAACAAGTCAAAATAACTTGCCTTCCTGGAAATGTGGTATTTTATGTATTGTCTTAGTTAAGAAACAGGTCCATCCCCTGTCATCTGACTCCTGGCCATGAATGTGCGAGACATCACAAATGTGAGGATTTTTTGTCATATTTATTTTAGAGGCAAATATGTGATCTGAATATCCCAACAGCCCAGTTTAATGGGTTGGGCACAGATTGATGATGTCTTTATTGTACCAATCAGAGAAAAGAACTCTGATGCCCAATCCTCAAGATCTGCGTTCCATTGGGACTCCATGGAACGGGGATTTACAGCCCTTCCCACCAAATGTAATATCTCAGTTATACCAGGATGTCAGGCAGTGGGAATGGTAATACTTTTTGCCGGTACCGGATTGGAATTATGTGTGGGATACCGGCAAACGTATAATGACCCCCCAGGTGATTTATTTCAATAAGTACAGTGGGTCTCATTACAGTGTTTGTGGTAGTTTTGCAGTGAACCTGCTAAATTACCACAACACTCACCTACTGTTACCGCCACTTGGTCTGGTGGGTTAGCCCTGGCAATACAAGTGGTGGTAGATCAGTGTTATACCTCATTTTTGGAGACCATAGCAGTAGACTGGGATTTTGGTGGCATAACCATGATCAGTAATTCTGCGGATACTTTTTTCTTTTCTTCCTTAAAGGGGTGGATTTACATCCAGTATGATGCTAGAGGAAAATCCTCAACTTCAAGGTCAAAGTTTTAGTTTGGCGGTGTGTGAAATACAGCAGTAATTCTGTTACCATCCATAAAGTGGCAGAAATGGCATTACCACATGTTTTTTCCTGCACTAATGAACTTGCAATGAGGCTGAATGTCTATTGAATTTTAGAATACAGTTTCGGCTTTCTTGCACAATTTGATATGGCTGCACAAAGGAACACCTTTTGATCCTTTTCATTTGAAATGTGCTTCCACATGTTGTTTTGTAAGATGTGCACTATAGAGATGAAAAGCAATGCAAAAGGCATTTTGTTTTGTGACCATGTGTGTTTTAGTTACATTGAATAACTTTTACAGTGTTGGGTGGGCCTTTCGCCTGAAAGTTGCACAGCAGCATTGGGCATCTCCAGCTACTATGCTTCCACATGTGAAGATCTTCTGGGATAGCAGGATTGATTCCTCACACGTGCCTGGATGCTTGAGATTTGGCTATTTAGGAAGACTTGCACATCCGCACACTAAAGCAAAGAAGACCGTACTGCTGGAATTACAATTCTCAGTTCGAATGGCAAATTATTTCACTAAGTGTACCATTATGGTATCACGTATTTGTGGGTAATAGAGAACTCTGAAAGCAATCAGGGTAGTCTCAAGTTTGTAAAAAGGTTTTATGATGTTTATTTAACAAGAAAAATTATACATAAATACTTTGTGAACAATTAAAGACATGATGCCACTTCCCATGTGGATCCTCTTCTGTTTGCCAATTTACTAAAAAACTCAAGGAGTTTAAAATCGGGCAAAAAATGTGGACCCTCTCCTCTATGACAAATTGCAAAACTAAACAGGCAGTTTACTGCATTCAATGCCCCTGTGGGCTTCGATATGTCGGACAAACCTCTCGACCAGTCCACATTAGAATTTCTGAGCATCGCTCAAGAATCAGGTGCCGGACTGAATCCGCACCCCTGGTCAGTCATTACATGGAATTTCAGCACACCGCCAAGGATATATTTTGGTGGATTTTGGACGTGGTAAAAAACACTCCCAATGTGTCCCAATGTCTTCTTCAGAAGGAGGCACGATGGATTTATCGTCTTTCCACTCACATTAATGGTCTTAATGAGGATTTTCTTCCAATATCCTAAGCTACCTTTCCTTCCATCTTCTCCCCTTTTGTTGTCACTATGATCTGATCATTTTACTGCAGACTGTGACTGCTGTCTCAGTCTGACACTAACATTATTCCATCTTTCTCATCCATTTATCAGCTGCCTTCCCAACAATTGGTTCTCAATTTTTCCAATTTTACTTCCATCACACCTATTTTTTGTGGGGCCCATTAACTGTGCTCTTCTCGCCTGTGCACACGCACAGTGCGGGACCTTTCCGCCCACTTTTGTGGAGCCAGTTATTATTATTTATTTTTTTAACTGCTCTCATTTCGCACAGTGCGGCACCTTTCTGCCCATTTCTCTGCTGCACCAGAGTGCCTCAACCACTTTCCTCTTTACATTCATTTTTCCAGGGATTGTTTTCCCCGTTCTCTGACTGACCTAATTAGTGCCAGCTGTGTTCTTTACATCCAGTCCGCGGCTCTCACGGCCGCCTTCACCATGACTCAGCGGTCCTCTCCCCCACAGAGCCGCTCCCATGACTGCAGAACAGCTTGTATGATTCACGGGCTGGGCTTTTGCCCAACCAATCGCAATCGCCGACTTGGAGGCATGTCAGCTTTCAGCCAATCCAGTCACATTAAGGTCTAGCACCAATAGGACAAGGTCTTTGAGACCAACGCCCTCGCCGGAACTAGCAGTTCCATGCTTCTTTGCATCTTACACTTACACAAGCATCTCAGCGTCTCCGCAGAGCAGCACGAAAGGAGCCATCAGACGATAGCTTGGGACTTTCCGAGGTAAGAAAATCAACGATTTCCAGCCTCGTACTGTTCACGCGGATGAGGTTCGCACTGCTCATGCTGCATGAAATAAAAGCCGGGCAGCTTTTACTTAGCAATTTTTTGCCTCCTTGTCCCTTTTCAGAGGCAGGACTCAACGCTTCCTCTTTGCGACTTCTAGGTGGCAACACAGTATTTGCCGCCCGCAGCCGGTACCTCAGCCATCAAATAGCAGGGTCCTTCCTCTCCACCCCATGTGAGGTAGGCTTATGTTGAATTCTTACTGCAATTCGAAGCACTTTTTGTTCTTTGCGCATTCCAAACTTGAACATGTGTACACCTTTACACCCTTTTAGGTCAACCCCTGATGTTACTCCACAGACCTTAGGAATTCTCCCTACATGCTGTGTTGAAGGCAACTGTTTGGATCAGATTCCATCAAGAAAACAACCCTTTTTTTGCAATAATTTCTGAAAGGTAGCCCTTTAATGCGTTCTCCACGCTTTTTTAAACCATATCACACTGCATAGTATCAGCCTCGTTTCTTATTACGTTTCTCTCTTCACTTTTAGAGAGCGTGTTTTCCAATGTGACCCTTTCTTTGATGTAGCTACACCGTGGATCACCCCTGTTCCACTCTTCCAGATGCCTAGTACTGGGTCTCTTTTGCCCACAACGCGCCTGGTTTTTTCTACTCATCTGCAGCTAATTATTTATGTACATTTTGTTGCCATTGGGTATTCGAATGTCTCTTAGAGCAATCTGGGTAGTTTTAAAGAAGGGGGATTGTCCCCTTCACACTAATTATTTATTTTCTTTATGTCTGCTTCCCCACAGGGTCCAGTTGTTGTGAGGTATTTCGCCCTGAGGAAGGCAACTTTCACTATGCCATGGAATATTTGCCTAGACAGGTGGCACCTTTGCCGAAACGTGGTCTAACGATGGCAATTTGAACTTTGGTTTTTTCAGTACCAATTATTTGACACGCACACGTAGGCAGACCTGTCAACAAAGTACTGGAAACAGCACAATTCTGACTCTGCCATTTTCTTCTGAAAAACGATTTTTGCAGTGGCCATTTATAAGGCCATTAAAATTAAGAGTGTTCGCTTACAATTAGGTCATTCTCAACTACTGGCAGCCTATGTGTCTAGTTTCCTCTAGTATTTTTCTCTTTTTTTGCTAAAACAAGTTTGAAGAAAAACTGATATTTGAATTCTTGTCTTTTTCTCTATTATAGTTCGTTCGTTTACTATAATTTACTTGTCAAACAATGAACCTACATGTCTTTATATTTATTTGCTTTCGCATCATGTCTTTAATTGTTCACAGAGTATTTATGTATAATTTTTCTTAAAACCTTTTTACAAACTTGAGACTACCCTGATTGCTTTCAGAGTTCTCTATTACCCACAAATACGTGATACCATAATAGTACACTTAGTGAAATAATTTGCTATTCGAACTGAGAATTGTAATTCCAGCAGTACGGTCTTCTTTGCTTTAGTATAACTTCCAGTCCCTTTCCCTACTGCTTTTTGGGACAATTCCCCCGTTCTCTTTGTGCTTGCACATCCGCACAGGCATGAGGTTCTTAGATTCCAAATGAGCTGAGTTGACGATGGTGTGGAAAGTGGAGATTATGCCATTGTTCAACACTGCTGAAAGCTTCTTGAGCTGATTGACTTGATCATTACTCCTGTCACTGTTTATGCTGGCTAGGATTCTGAATCTAGCTTTAATGTGTGACAAGGCCAGTAACCTGCCCTTGTCAAGAGGAGATGGGAACCCCTTTCTGCTGGGGGGAGTGGTCGAAGGAGGAGTCTAGTGAAAGTCTAAACCCTGAGGTGGACGGTGGCAGTTGAGGCTCGCAGCCCCTGTCCCTGTCTTGTGCCAGCATGTTTCTATGCAGACCACTTTTTTCTCATGCTTTCATATTTGATACATGCCATGTTCTCTCTGGTCCCATTAGAGACAGCTCATCCAGTCTGAGAAGTCAAGCAGAAAGACCAAAAATCGAAATCAGATCCAGTGCCCCACACTCCTAGTGGGGAAACTGAAACACGTTAGCGGCACGGAGAGAGAGATCCACAGAGAAAAGCCACGCCTCTACAGACGTGCACCGCCGGTTTCAATGGTTTATGCCTGGGAAGGAGCATAGTGAAGCCACAGGTCTGTGTGGGCAATGGATAATCATTGCTAGGCAGCCAAAGGTTCCAGTATGCTTGTTCAGTAAACCCACTAGAACGCCCGAGACTAAGGGGGTTGGAGATAGTCCACCGTTCTAGAATACACTTAACTCTGGGGTGCTCTAAACTGTCCAGCATTTAATAGTTAAAATAACACCCAAACTGAATAAAATGATGACGGCCTTCCTGCCTAGAGGGAGAGAAATAACATTTACTGATTTTGGCACTTATTAGGGTTTCTGATTCTTGCTTGCTATCATGTTAAAAAGTGTCACCTGTCAAATGATGGTGCATGCACATAAGTTGGAAAATGAATGTTGAAATAATTTATTTTCACAACCGGACTTCCTAATAACAATGTACAGTGGCATATTTTCTTTCAGCCAGTGTGCAACTCACAGAAATCTAATTTCATAAATGCCCATCTTGAATATTTGTTTTGGAGTGTACCAGCCTTCTGGGCAAAGCATACCTAGGTTGTGTTTGAAATCCTGAGCCGAAAGCATTAAGCACAGGTGATGTACATTTGAAATACAGCTTTTTAGCAGAAAACACAGCAAGAGTTAAAGTGTTCCAAGATGAACAATGGAAAAGCATGTGGAAGGCAGTCCCAGAATAACAGTAGTTATTTTGCAGTGAATACTGCAAGCCATTTAATAAAAAACTACATTTTTTTTATTTTTTATTTTTTGTTAATGTACATGGCTTATACCAATTCAACCTTTACAATAGATAAAAAAACAATTTCATAAAAAAAATCATAAAACTGTATCTTAAGAAAGTACATTAAATAGTAAAACAGTGAAGAAAATCATGGAATTAAAACTTCATAAAATATATCCTTTCTAAAACAGACAAACTATATAAATCTTATATACATTGTGATTATAATATATAGCTCACAAACCTTAACATTGTAACTCAATACTGCAAGGAACACATTCTACCAAGAATAGACAGACACAAGTGATCATTTATTAACCTGCATAGGTTGGGAGGAAAAATGCCTAATCCAAACATGCATCTAAAATGGGAGCAAGCTTTGATTATCAAATGAAAATAAAGCAGTCCAAGTGGCGTATTGTCAAAATTAAAGGGGTGATGCTAAAATAATCTATTACCAAACCTTCCACCTAATTATCAAAAAGAGTGTGGGCAGGATTCAGAAGAAAGAAAGAAGTGTTCACAAATGATACTCAGGATGTGGTAGCCGGGGGGTCACCCTTCCCCGTGTTTTGAGCACAGGACAAGGCGAGACTCCTGAGAACAGCACACGCTTAAGCTTTCGATTCACCCTGAGGTGAGGTGAGGTGAGGTGCTGAGGTGAATCTTTTTTTTAGTTCCTGAAAAGCCTTTTCTGTGTCTTCAGTGCAGGCAACTTTTTTGTTATTTTGTCGAAGTAATGCGGTGATTGGGTGTACGATTTGGGAGAAGTCTGGTATAAACCGGCGATAAAAGTTCGCAAAGCCTAACATGCTTTGTACTCCTTTTACAGACGTTGGTGATGGCCATTTCAGAACAGTGTCGACTTTGTGCAGGTCCATCTTGATGCCTCCGGGAGTAAGAATGAAGCCTAGAAGCTCTACTTCGGTTACGTGAAAATGGCACTTTTCCATCTTGGCAAATAAACGATGTTCACAGAGTTTGGCAAGGACTGAACAGACATGTTTGACATGGTCTTGTTTGGAGGTTGAGTACACCAGGATGTCATCAATGTACACTAAGGCACAGACATCAATTAGCTCTCTCAGGACGTCATTCATGAAGTATTGGAATGCTGCCGGCGTGTTGCATAACCCAAAGGGCATGACTTGATATTCGAACAAACCATATTTAGTACGGAAAGCAGTTTTCCATTCGTCGCCACTTCTGACCAGAACCAGGTGATATGCTCCCCGCAGGCCCAATTTGGTGTAAATTTGAGCATCTTTGACTTGGTCCAGCATTTCCGGAATGAGTGGCAAAGGGTAACGGTTCTTTACAGTGACCTGGTTCAATGCGCGGTAGTCAATACAGGTCCTTAAGTTCCCTTCATTCTTCGGCACGAAGAACAAAGGACTGGCTGCAGGGAACTTCGATGGACGGATGAATCCGTTTGCAAGGTATTGATCTAAATTGGACTTCAGGTGAAGGTTTTCGGGTTCAGTTAGAGCCTACATTCTCCCACAGGGGACTTGGGCACCAGGGACAAGGTTGATTTGACAGTCATAGGGCCTGTGGGGTGGCAGGGTATTTGCCTGGCCCTTCTGGAATACATCCTGTAATTCACTGTATTCCTCAGGCAGATTACTGATTGCACCCAAGACAGATGTCGTTGTTCAGGGAGTTGTTGAACTACTGCAAGCTGTCTTCTGTTCTTGGTAATAACAGGCTAGAGAACAGTCACTGGGGAAGGTTAATTTCCTGTCTCGCCAGTTAATCAAAGGATTATGAGCAACTAACCATGGCATCCCTAGTATAGGCCGAAATTGAGGCGCTTTGATGATGTCAAACGAAATTAGTTCTCTATGCCCATCCTGATACAGCAATGTTATTTCAGCTGTGCATTGGTTAACGGGTCTGGAAGCAATTTCAGTTCCATCAACTGTAGTCACCATATCAGTAGTCGGCTTGGAACATAAGGGGAGTCCCGTCTCTGCAACCAGATTAATTTCCGACTGCCCCACTGTCGATGTAAGCATCAATGGCATGCATTCTTGAGGACCGTTGGTTGTTGATTAGGATCACTGGTATTGCAAAGTGTGAGGTCGGTGGCTCCTTTCTCTCACTTGACAAACTGACCTTTACATTTGTCGAGCTGGGTAGTTTTCCGACTTAGGTTCTTTTTCCTAATCTTTCTTAGTGGCCCCGATGACCTTCCTAGGGGGTTTTACTGGGCAGTCCTTCTGAAAGTGTCCTGATTTTCCACACTTCAGGCATAGGTGTTGCTGCCTTCTTTTGTCTCGCTCTTGTTTGGTTAATGGGGGTCACACTCCCCCAAGTTGCATTGGCTGCACAGGGTTTTCTTGTGCACGAGTTACATTATCTCTTGACTGAACATACACTGCCCGTGGATCCATTTTGGAGCGATCTGCTTTTCGGTCTTGCAGCCAATGGTCTAATTGCACGACTAAGTTTATGAACTCCGAACAGTCTCGAGGGGGGTCCACTACCTGAGCTAGAATGTCTTTTAATTCTCCCCTTAACCCCGATGAAACAACGTGGTTCTCTTGTTTTCAGGCCACCTGGCTTCAGCGACCAGTCTGTTGAAAGTTGCGATGTACGTTACCAAATCCTGATTTCCCTGTCGGAGGGAAAGGAGTTCATTTTCCACTGCTTGTTCTCGAGTGTTACGGGCAAACAGCTTCTCCATCTCCCTCTGAAATCCCCCAAAGTCATGTAATATAGGATCATCATGGGTCACTAATGGTACTGACCAATCTGCTGCGCTACCGCTCAAATATGATAGAACAAAGGCCACCCGAGCTTGGTCATTTGGAAATGCTCCTGGCCTGCAAAGAAAGTGAAGGCAGCATTGAGTCATGAAAGAGGCATATTTCCATGGATCGCATGTAAATCGTTCCGGTGAGGCTAAAGGAACTGCTCCTGGTAGAGTAATTTGCACTGGAGTTGAAGAAGGGGAGGGTTCTGCATCGGATTGCCTCCCGGCAGAGGTGTCTGGCCTGCCTGTGATTGCAAGTATTTTCTGCTAAGGTCTTCTGTGCACTCCTTAGTCACAATTAAATCTCTTCGGAGAGCATTAGTCTCCTGACGGGCAGATTGAACCTCGGCGCGTAATTCTCCTATCAGATGGGCCAATTGGTCTAGTTCTGAGGTTTCCATGGCGCCCAGGTGGATTTTAGTTTGGAGGCTTCGCGTTCTGTTACGCTCACCTGGTTCCACAGGGGCGCCACCCAGCAATCGGTGTCCAGGTATCCCTCCCTGCGATGCCCAGTAGTGACCAGCAGAAGAATCCTGCCAGAAATACAGGTAAACAATGTTTAGGGCAGGGTAACTGGGATTAACAGCCTCCCACCACCCGGTATGTCTGCGGTCCCTCTGGGCTTCCTCTCACCTTGTTCTTGATGTTGGCGTGTTCTCTGTCCTGCTGTCTCGGCAGGGGCGCGTGGTGCTTTGCGGGCAATGGCGGTCGAGTTACTTCACTGATGCTGGCCCGACGTGAGTCTTTCAGGTAGGTCGTATTGCTATGATGTTTTGCTGTCCTAGCATGCCTTTCTGGAATTAACAATGTCTTTTTCTCTTCCTTAGGTATGTGGAAGTCCAATTCATGGCGAAGATTGAATTCAGGGTTCGCTGGTAAGTATTAGCGTTTTTGGAGCGCCTAGATGCGGCGAGTTGGCGCTTAACGCAGCGCTAAGGTGCCTTGCCTTTGCTAACCTGTTATCTTTTGTCTTCACAGTTCGCGGTGCTCCGCCGGAGTGTAGAAGTCCAGAGATGTTGCGGAATGAAGTGCGAGTGGAAGGTAAGCCTTTTGGCGGAGTTTGTTAACTGTATAAAATGTCTAAAGCCTTGTCTTTCCCTTTCTGCAGGTCTGTCGATCCGAAGGAGCGCTGGTTCCAGGATGCCAGTCGGAAGAGCTGAGGACCGCTAAAGATGGAATTCAGGTAAGCTGATACCTTTTCTAACAATGTCTTCTTTCTTTTTCTGCAGATGCTGTTTATCGAGGTTTGTGGCTGAAGCTGAACGCGGTGAGCGTCACGTTGTAGTATTGTAAACTAACGCGAAGCATGTCAGTCCAGTCGGGCGTGGTTTAAATAGCTTCAAGAAAGAAGTCCAGGTAAAAGAGTTCTAAGGTGCCACGCCCAAACCATCCTTCTGCAAGCCAGGTTCCAAGAAGCCTGATTCTGTGGATGCTTCCACATTGAATGACAGTAACAAAAAGTAGTTCCCAAGCACACACTCATTATTAAGTATGAGCCTGGAGCCTAAGGCGCCAGGACTGGCCCCAAGAAGGCCTCGGTTGGGATTTAGTGGAGACTGGGGTCAAGGCTCCCCCCGGCCCATGGGTAGACCAGGGGGGCTTTGGGGTGAGGGTCGTGGCACACAGCAGCCATTGCTGCGAACACTGCTGACATTAACGCATCTGCAGTCGTCATGAGGGACTGTCTGGGGGCAGTAACGCAAGTGCTAACGTCCATCCTGCTCCATATGCAGCGGCCACGCCTTGGAGCAGGTGTGGAATCTGCCTCTGACACGTCCTCTGCTACAACACCTTCAACCTCAGCCCACACAAGCCCTGTGCGGATGACCCGGAGGAGTGCACGACACTCGGAGATGCCACCCCTGGATACCAAAAAGGCCAAGAAGTAGATTGGCCAAACAATGGCCGTTGGACACATGGTTGTTGGTGAAGGGAACAATCATCAGAGTACATTTGGGGACATTTGGGGTTTGTAGGGTGGGTTAGGGAGTTCACTGGGGGTTATTGGGGTTTGTAGGGTGGGTTAAGGAGTTCACTGGGGGTTGGGTGGGAGTGTTCACATTGTTGCCTGTTTGAAAAATACACATGTTGTGTGCCAAAAATTCAATGGCTGGACATTCTTCATTTTGTGCATGTACATTTAATGTGTGATGGTGTTCAGTGGCCAACTCCCAACAATACACATGTGCATGTACACATGGAGCCAGTGTGTCACTGACACATGTCTATCATAGTCCCTGTGTTTCAGAAGTATTTGTGAATTAGTGCTTGGCGTACAGCATGGCCATCCCGTGCATCAGGTTCTGGCAGGGGGCCTACTTCATCTCCCTCTCCATCTTCATCATCCTCACCCGGGCCATGCATGTCAATGTCAGGTGGCAGTGGTACATTTCTCCGGATGCACATGTTGTGCAGCATGTCACAGGCCATGGTGATCTTTGCGACCTTCTCAGGCCTATATAGGAGTGCCCCACCAGACCTGCTGAGGCAGCGGAACCACACCTTCAACAGGCCAAAGGTCTGCTCAATCACAACACGGGTACGGGTGTGCACACGATTGTACTCCTCTTCATGGCTGTTTTGCGGGTTCCGCACAGGGGTAAGTAGCCACTGCCTCAAGAGTTATCCTCCATCACCTGTAAGCAGATACAAATAGGTGTGTGTCACTCTGAACTGCCACCTTCAGGGAGCACAGTCATGGCGGTAGGTATTTGGTGTGGGCATACACATGTCCCTGTACGCATGCAAACATGTCACCTAGATGCAATCTATACTGTCATGAGGTGTGGTAGTCTGGATGGCGTTCAATAGATGATGCAGGGTGTAATCATGCATGCTGAGGCAGATGTGCTGTGGTATTGCAACACTGTTTAGCCTCCAATTATGCTGTTCATTCTTCACTATGCATGGTCACACTGACCACATTGCCTCAGTTGCCATCCTGTTCATTCATGCATTGCTTGCCATCACCATGGTGGCCTGGTTGTGCCTCTTACTTGTTGTCATCGATATGCATAATTTGTGCAATGTGGCCCAGTGATGTGTCATGTTCCGTTTGGCCGGTTCAGGTCAGGAGTGTTTAGCTCTGCATACATTATCCAATCTCTGGCAATTGCCACCCAGGTGGAGTATGCCCCCCCTTTCCCACCCAGGTGGAATATGCCCCCCCCTTTCCCACCCAGGTGGAGTATGCTGTCCCCTTTCCCACCCAGGTGGAGTATGCCCCACCTTTCCCACCCAGGTGGAGTCTGCCCCCCCATGCATCCCTACACATCAGTACGCCAAAGCACTGCCATGGGACAGTTGTGCAGCTCACCAAGCAGCCAGGCACGTGGTCCAGCATGTCGCTCCATGTGACAGGGTAGCATGGAGTTGCGCAGTACCGTGGCATCATGTGTTGATCTGGAATATCGGGCGGAGCAATGTGTGATGATCTTGCTGGAGTCACATACCATTTGCACATTGATGGAGTGGTATTGCTTGTGATTGCGGTACACCGCCTCTATGGCATGGGGGACTACCAATTCCACATGGGTGCAGTCAAGGGCACTAACACAATTGGGCATGCCTGCCAGTGCATGGAAGCCTACTTTGGTGTTGGCTATCTCCTGGGCAGTCCGTGGTAGGGATATGTGGCTGCTTGCGTGCTTCAGGAGGGCATCCAGCACTTGGTTGAACATGCATGAAAGTAGTGGCTGCGAAATGCCATGCAGCTGGCCCACTGTGTGTTGGTAGGTTCCTGTGGCCAGGAAGTGGAGCACAGACACCACCTTTAGTAGCGGGGGGATGGCAGTGCGTATTTCTATGAGGCTGGCAATGTCGTTCTGTATCATGTCCACTATGGTGGTGATGGTGTCACGGTCGAACCGGTACAGGGTGTGGATCTGCTCAGGGGTTACGTTAAAGGGGATGGGTCTGGTGCGAGGGATTGGTGGTTGCCTGCGAGGCACTGCTGGCTGCGCTGGTGGTAATTGCTGGGCCTGTCTCGCCCTCCTTCTCTTCCTGCGTCTCCTCTGTGCTGCCTGTTGTTGCTTCTGTAGTTGTTGTTGTTGTTGCTGTTGTTGCTGTAGTTGTAGCAGTATGGGCATGTCCTCCAGCGCCATGATTACAACAGCTAGTGGTAGCATTTGGTGTTGGAAGGGGTGTGGTGTGTGGGTGTGCTCATTTTATACTGCAGTCTCCATTGACTGCACCTGTGGGGATTGTGTGCACCTGTGGCAGTTGCCTGGTATCCTGATTGCTGTTTGCGGGTGGTCCGCGATGCCTGTATGGGTGGCATCTTGCAGCCCGTGATTACCGGCTTTGCGATGCGGGTATTTGCATGTCTGCGTGGGTTGGGATGTCCACCTACTACTGGCATGCCAGTATTTGCTCCCCGAAGGGGTGCGTGTATGCGCCCATGCCACTATTAGCGGCGCCGTTATTTAGGGTGCCGCTAATACCAGGTTGCTGGGTCAGAATACACCGGAGCGGTAAACAATGCCGGTACTAACATACCGGCATCGTTTTTGCCTTACCGCCAACCTTGTATTGAGGCCCACAGTGTTTTCTACTTCTGTCATGGCTAATTCTGCCTCATTTGCTATCTTTGGCTGTCCAAGTGGTTCTTCACTTCCTGTTACAGAAGGTTGACTACTGTCAGGAGTGTCCACATCTAGTTGTGCCTTAAGTTATTCTTCGTGTTGCTGTTCATTGTGCAACATTGTTTGGTACTGTGTAAAGTTTACATCTGTTATGCGCTTTCATTTGCTTTGAAAGTGTCTTCATAGGAGTCATAGGTATCTAGTAACTCTTCATCTTTTCTCCATGGTTTAAAAAAGTTGTAGCAGGGACATGTAATACAGTTCTTTATGTTGAGGAGTTTTTAATGACAATTTGATATGGTTAAGTAAGCTGCGTTTGGGAAGTTTCACTAAGCTACCTTCACAATTTGCCACTCCGTATCTACCTTCCTTTTCATCTGGTTTAATATTTTTTTGTATGTGAAGTTTTGGGCTATGTGATATAGACACATGGTTTCCAAAGTGGTACTCCTGTTTAGGTAGTAAGTGTCTAGTAAATTGTTTTTCAATATGTCTTGTCTGTTGGGATCATTTTTGGCTATTGTTTCTATGTCCTCATATGATTTGAGAACTCTTTTTCTAGATTTAGCAGGACCAAGACTTAGCCATACTATATTTTCAGATTTTCCATACAAGGCAGTACCGGTTAAATGGTCTGCAGCTTCATAGCAGCCACATTCTCTATGAGAGAACAATTTCTGCCTTACTGTTTTGTCAGATGATATGACATCCTAGAGGTCTTGGAGCTCTGTTTTTTCTGCTTTGGTTAAGTAGGCTGTGACATATCGTGCAACTGCAGTGGAATTGTCTGCAATGTGCTGCACATCTATGTTTGCATTCCTTCGGAGGGCAATGATTGCATTGTAATCATTGATGTATTTTGATTCTTCTGTTCTTTTTATGTAATATGTGTTCTTCTGTGATTTATCTTTGACACTATGTCTAACTGAAGACATGAAGTGGTTTACTTGACCAGTTGTTGAAACTGGTATAGGGAAACCAAAGCGGCATTTGGTGTAGTATTTCCCTTTGTTTTTATGTTTGTGACAACAATATTTCCCACATTTGTGTTTTTGAAATTGTAAAATGTATGCATGAAGGTCACTATGTGTTGTTTGTGAAGGGATTTCACAAGTGACATATTTTTGAATATACTGCAAAACAGTCGCATCACTATCCTGACCAAATTTAGGAGCATCTTTAATCTACAAAAGCATGTTGATGTGTGGTGCTCCTCTGGCTTGGTATTCTTTTCTCCTAAAGAAGTGTTGCACTTCTCCGAGGGGAGGAACAGTTTTATTAAAAATGAAGTGTAGCATAGCAATGAAGCGATGATGGAAATATCTTGATACATTTATAGGATCTAGAGAGCCGAGTTCTTCTGATATTTTTATATCTATGTTTGTTTTGTTTTTGTTTGCAATGCATAGGAAATCATGTAAATCTTCCAATACATATTCTGCACAACTTAATGTCACAAACCAAGTGGGTGGGCCAAGGTTTCTTACACAGCGTACATCTCCTTGACGCCGGAACCAGTATTCTTTTGTACCACGCATGTTTGCTAAAAGATTTGTAGTGCTTGACTGTAAAACCTCATCTTTTTCTTGGACTTTTTGTAGTAATTGCATAGCTGACATACTTTGAAAATAGTTACCTGATTTTAATGTGTGTGCAACTCTGTAGCATAGAGTTGCTAGTGAGAAGGTGGAATATGTATTCCACATTTTGTCTGAATCTGCGGTCTTTAGAATACGTTCGTAAAGAGCGGTATTCTGTTGCTGTTATTTGTGTGCATCTATCATCGTACCAGTAGGAAAGAATAGATGAAAGGCACATGCTTCTATACTTTTTTCCCATATGCTTATTGGAGATTCGTTGGCTTGTTTAATTTGGTACGTTTCCAGTGCATCATCTATGATGTCTTTCGAGTGTAATGGATGAATTGTATAATGGTCTAAAATATTGGATTCTATAGCGGGATCTAGAAGTTGAAATTGACCAGTTTCTCATGACTCTTGAATTATTTCAGTGGTTTCCCTCAGGTTTTCTTCAATATTAATTTCTTTGTAGTATTTGTGTTGTCTTTTAGGTATTGCAGGGCTTGTCTAACTTTATGTAAGTCCAAATTCTTTTGTAGGTACGTCATTTACTAAGATAATTAAAGATTGATCTATTGGATGTTGCACTGAGTGTTTAAATTTTATTTGAGATCTAATGGCAAATAACCTACTTTGCCACGAATGCCTTTCACTAATTCAGAGGGAGGTAATTGTGTTGTTTTTGGTTGAAGGCGTATTATTGCTTGAAATGAGTGCACTGTTTGAATTATGATGGTCTCATATAAGTTGAGTCGTTGCAGGAGTTTTGGTAGTGGGAATAATTCCAAGTTATTTGTGATAGCACGTGAAGGTGTTTGGTTGTTGTCAAGTTTTGCAGTGCAATAACTGCAAAGTATTAAGGGGTCAGTAATTTTGTATTTGTTTTCTGCTATAAGATAGAGAGCTAATTGGAACCATTTGGAATCTTCATTGTCTTCTACAGTTTTTGTGCTATTTTTATAAAATGTCCTGCAGCAACACACACACACACACGGTTTGGTGCTTCAGCGGATGCACTTTTAAACTTTAGTATTTCTTTTATGTATGTGTGTAGTAGAAGGTTGCCATTTGTACAGTTGTTACCAGTTTTTTGTGAAGCTATTGCGTTTTGTAAGTGGCTTTCACTTCCAAAATATTTTCTTTGGATATGCACTATTTCTTAGAGTAGTTGTTTGGCTGTACCATGCAGAAGATTGTTATTTAAATTGGCTAGTGCTAAAGCAGGACTTTTGGCGTAGTACAGTTTATGGACCAGATTTCTTATAGTTGAATGATGTTTTGATATCATTTTGATATGATGGAAGGTGTATTTGCAAATAGGTCCAGAAATGCAGACTAATGAATGTCCTTGTAGTCCTGTGTATTTGCGCACTGGACAGGCGTCCATATTTTGTAGTAGTTTCATTTTGAATTTGTCTTTGCCTTTCACATACTGATTGAGGAACAGGCGTAAAGATTTGAAAGATTTTTTGGCAATGTTACACATTGATGTGCACGGCCATTTGTAGACTGGATGTATTGGTTCAGTGGAATGGGGAGGTGATACTGACTTTTCTGGGGATATTTTTGTGAGCAGTGTTTCTTGTTCCACAATGGTATTATTCAGTTTTTCATACCCTCGTCCACTGCTATGTTTGGCAATTCGGTTTGTTTGCTTTTGTTTGTATGCTTCTTCATTGAAATATTGTTCTGTGCTTGTGGTGCGACTGCATTCACCTCCACAGATGTTTGAGAAGCTATTTATGTTGATATTCCGTTTATCGTGAAGTCTTTTTTGTAGTTTAGTGCTTAGTTTTGTTAGTGGTTTCAATTCTGTTTAAAACTAAAATAAATAATTTCCTTTTGAGAAGGAGTGCATTGTCTGAGAGCTTCTATGATGAATTTTCTATGGCAAGTTTTAAGGGTTGTGCGTGATTTCTCTCCTGTTTTTAAAAGGTTCTGAAGGACTCTGTGGTGGTGATTTTTTGTAAAACATTGTTTTTGGTATGCTCACTACATCAAGATTTATAGGTGCAGCATTAGCAGTAGTGGTAGCTGAAGACTTGTTAATCACTTTCTGATTCGCTTTACATTTTGAAAAAGGAGGCAAAGTTTCTGTATAAGAATCTTGTTTTGTTTCGCTGAATGTCTGTATTATCTGTTTTGTTGGAACTTTTTGTACAAATTCTGCCAGAGGTGGATGCTTATTTTTGAGAGTTTTATTTTGATATTGTTTACTTTTGCATTGCTTTCTACAGAGTTGCTTTTTTGTAGGCATTCTTTGGGGTCTGTTGGAGAAAAAAGGAAAGTGTGGGTTGGGCTGTTGTGCAGTGTATGTTTTCTTTGTGCATGAGTGTCTGGGTATGATGGTAAAGGATGTATGTGGAGGTGTGTGATAGTGCAATGGGCAGCTACATCAGGTGGGAAGGCTATTCTTATATTTGTGTGTTAGTATACTGGGGTTCAGATAACAATACACAGTATGCAGCTTGTTAGGGGATGCACTAATATTGAATCTAATGTTACAGGGCTAATACAATTGTTTGTTCTACAATACTTGAATTCTACTGTTTTTGAGTAACAGTTAGAATATTATTGTAGTATTGCCCTTACTTTCTTATATGGAAAAAGCAAGTTTCTTCTGAATTCTTTTTCATACTTCAGACGCTGCTGCTTTTCAGGAGAGTGGTTTTCACTGCAATTGTAAAAGAAAGAAGTTAGTAAACGTGTGTTAATACTACTGTTGTTAATGTAGACATTGATTTCTTTGTTTTTGCAGTAATAGTGCTTTCTGATAACTGAGCATAGTATGTACATGCACTTTCCTTTGCCTGTGTGCATCCTGTATATTTTACTTAGAATCTGTTATTTGAACATGCTTCACAAATGAGTACAGTAGTAAGCACACAGAGCACACTTGGTTTCTTAAGGTGTGTTATTGGATGTTAGAAGATAGAAGAAATAATCATGTTTTTTTTGCTATTGTTACAGGGTAAATGGCAGGAACTGTAAAGAAAAGCATGCAATGTATGCATTTGTGAAGGTGTGGGAAATAAAGCAGAAGGATTTGATGTAGGGGGAGTGGTGTTTCAGCTGAGCAATCATATTGCTTTTCTGTGTGCATGAATAAAGATGCATGTACTCATCGTGGCTGTGTGTCATTTTATAACACACTACAAAGCCTTTTTCCACAATTATGCTGTTATTTCTTTCATTTTTTTAACATGGAATTACACTTTCTTAGATAGTTGTGTGTGTAAATAAAATTTTGGAGAGCAGACAGATTTGCAATTGACACTTGATCGTATTGAGAGTGATCAATAGTACTGAACTGTCATGATGGAGTTAGATTTAGAGTTCTTGCATGTGATTGGTGGATGGTTGTGTGACTGCTTAACAGTAGCCAATGAGGGAATGGTGCCGTTGTTGTCCGCGGACAGAGCGTATTACATACGGGAATTTTGAGGCTGAGAGTCATACATATGAGACTTAGCAGAGAAGGGATTGGTCAATAAGGTTTACTGAGTGTGATATGTAAGGAGAGGCTTTGACAGAAAGTCTTTTTCTTGAGAGGAGAGCAGATAGCTATGGCTGTGTTTTTCAGAAAGCAGATTGTCTGTCTGGATTTTGGGAGAATCGTGGATTCATTAGTTAGAGGTGCATGCAGATCCCTGTGGAGTGGCGGCACATCTTGGATTCCCTCATGTGGAAGTGCACTGGCATGGAGTACGTGCAATGAAGTGGCTGGATTTGGTACCTCTTTGTGCTACTTTGGTGACACAGTGTCATCCAGACATTATTATTCATTGTGGAGGGAACAGTGTAGGACATGTCTCTGGAATCCCTTTGCAATTTGCAATGAAAGAAGGACTTGGGAAAGTCATGGACATGTTTCCAAAGTCTCGATTAATTTTTTCTTGTATTGCGCAGAGACAAATGTGGTTGCATTCTTCTTCATTTGGTCCACAAATGTAGAAAGCGAGGCGCAATGTCAACAAGGCTGTTTGTGCCTTTTTGAGAGATGTTGGCATGTCCTCTTTTCACAATGAAAATATTATGTTTCGTAGCACACACATTTTTCGCAGAGATGGAGTACATCTTACTTATGCTGGCAATCAGATTTTTCTGCGAAATATACAAAAAGCATTACAACCCTTTTTGGAATTATAGCACTCCATTTTGAATTTAGTGTTGACCATTTAAAGTTTTCGAAAAACAAAAAAACACCACAAAAAGGAAGGGACACCTACCACAGGGATAAGAAAGGGCAGGTGGAGAGAGGAAGATGTAGGGAGGGCCTTATTCTGGTAGTGGGCAGTCCTTCTCAATCTCCTTGACAGCAGTCTCGAAAGCACTTCGAAGGTTCTCCCCCCTGCAGAGTACTGCATTGCAGTACATGCACAATACTCTGACCCTTGAAAGGTAAGGGTCAACAGCACCACGTATGGCCTACGAGGCAGCTGGAGGGATGCTCTGTCCCACATGAGTGTCTCTTGTGTGACAGGAGCAGAAAGAGAGGATGCTGCATGGGAACTCAACCTACTACATTTATCGCAAGGTACAACCTTACGAATAGCCCCACCGTAGAACGACCTTAGGTGTTGCGCACCATCTGGCACTGATTGCAGCACACCTTGTTTGCACGTGCTTTGGTACTCCATCATGAGTGGTAAATAACCTCCACACCCAAGATTCACGATGAGTGCTAGTAGTAGGGACTTCCACTACTTCATCCTCTTCATCCTCTTCATCACTCTCCTCTGCATCCTCGGGCCTGTTCCTTTCTGCAGGCCCTTTGGGAGGTGGTGGTGGTGGAGGGCTTGAGGGTGGTGCTGAGGTAGAAGTAGCACCAGCAGTAGCAGCAGCAGCCATGGTTGCCATCTTCAATGGTTTCAGGAAGCACAGCAAAGGCAGCAATTAAAAGAATTTAAGTCAGCAGTGTCTGTCCTGGAACTCCAAAAACAGAATGAGGAGCCGTTCTAGGGTGTGGACTTTTATAGAGGTGCTGGTGCATGCTTCGTGGACACCTGCGCTGTCCGCGAACACTTTCGAACACCAAAAAAGGGTTCATAAAGTTCCAAAAAGTATGCAGATCCCCAGGGACATGGTCTGGGACATGTGCAAGGGTGAACTTTCCCAGAAAAATACCTTGGATTGCTCAGAATTTGTAGGTGTCCCGGGGCCCGGACAGTGTTCGTTATGCTTAGCGTGGATGCGGTCAAATGATGACGTCGCAGACATGTTCGCGAATGGGATGGCTGTCCGTAGAACACCAAATGCGCGGGGTTGGTTGTGCATATGTGTGCGTGTGTTCTATGGACAGTGTTCCAGTCCCCTAACTAATTAAAAGTGCAACACATGTGTGGCAGACAGTTATGGACAGCCGTGATGTTCGTAGGACCAAAGAGTGCGATACGCATCTGCTAGGGTCTCCTGCGGACCATGTTCAGGTCCCCGAACAAACTAAATGTGCGTCACAACTTTACGGACAGGCGAACGGAAGATGTGGACATATATTCAGGTTGTGGACAATGTGAACAGGGGGAATGTTCTTAGGACACCTTAATTTGCATAGTTACCAACATGCAGACGTCTTTAGTGTTCTGCGGACACCCCCATTTTGACTACGTACAGTATGAACAGATATAGTTTCCTTAGGACACCCACATTTTGGTTAATTGCGGAAAGGTGGACATCTTGTGTGTCCTAAGGACACTTCAATCTTAGTGTCTCCCATTAGTATCACTGTCATCACTCATTTCATTCCGAGGGAAATTTTCTTCCAGCCATTCCAAAGTACCAGATATTTCTGTGAAAAAAAAAAGATTAGTTTTTGTGTACCTAATACAGAAAGTTTATAAATATATAAAATAAATGTAGTGTACTTACTAGTTTCTTGCTAAGTTTTGCTGTTACTGCTGCATAGGTCTGCTGTTGCTTTTTGCTGTGCAGTTTCTGTGATGTAATTATGTTGGAGGCATATTTATTTTGTTTTGGTATATTCCATTCTGTTGCTTATGCTATTTAATTGGATGGTTGATGTCGTACATATACAGTTCCCACTTATTTATTATTATCTGTAATGTGTTTATGTTCTGCTTTTTGAACATGTTAAGTGTTTCTATTGCATGATACAATAATTTAAGATATGATGTTGACCGCGTCCATCCGCGGACATGCGCACGGTCCGCGGACATCAAAAATCACTAACGTGGTGCAGGGGTTCAGTTTCTTCTATGTTATATGTATATAAACTAAGGGAATCCTAGTAAACGTTTATCAAATTTATATTATCTATATCTTATCTATATTCAGTGAAAAATCCTTCTTCAAGGGGTGTTATATTTAGGTTGCACTACTAAAATCCTATGAAATTCAGTAAAAAAACTTTGTTAAAGGGACGTTATGGTTCCAAGTAAAACCGAAAAAAACCCTGAAATTCGACAGTTATTCTAAGCTAAGCAACCATAGCTCTCGCCACCACCATGCACTGCTAAGACTAACACCCAGGACATTAAAGATGACATCACAAATGTCATTGATAACATCACTGATGACATCACATGTCTGGCTCCCTCTTTTTTTCCTTTACAGACATATCTAGGCCAGTAACAGTCAGGAATTAAAATTCAAAAAGTCCTATATTTGTAGACTTATACTTCAAATATGTTCTTACAGTAATTCACTTGGGGTTCACCCACAGCATATGAAACTTATACATAGGGGATACACAGACTTCGAAGACACCAATGCTTTCTGTGTATGAAGCTAATCAGTAAGGTTATCAAAACTTGCTTGTTCTGCTGTTTTTCTTTATTACTGTACTTTCTCTGGATATGCTCATATTTGTACTCACACTCATTTCCTTAGGGTCATTCACATCATGTGATAGTTATACATAGGGAAGTAGAAGCTTTGAAGTAGAGTAATCATTTCTGTGTATGAAGATAATCAGTTAGGTTATGAATATTGTCTGGTAATATTGCTGTTTTTTTTGTTTACTTCACTTTCCCTATATATGCTCATATTTGTATATGTTGTCTGTGTTTTGTTTGCAATAATGCAATTATGTAATAAGTGTATTTTATTAGGTACTTATTAAATGTTTACCGTATGCAAAACTCTAATAAGAAATCATTTATAATTTTAGTACTTAACATGGCAACATTATTAATATTGCACCTCCATCATGTCTGCTGCACACAATGTCTATGTTTTTACATGTGTACTTTAGTATACTTGAAAAAACTTCATAATAGAATGCTATTTGTATCAATGCATTGCTTAATGCACTACGAACCTCATGATATTTAGCCCAATGATCCTTGACACTTTTTTTTAATCAACATTACAATAAGATTCCCTTGTACAGAGTTTTCATAAAAAGTAAATGTACATGTGATGTCATCAGTGATGTCATCAATGACATTTGTGATGTCATCTTCGATGTCCTGGGTGTTAGTCTTAGCAGTGCACGGTGGTGGCGCGAGTTATGGTTGCTTATCTTACTATAACTGGCAAATTTCAGGGGGTTTTCAGTTTTTCGGCAGAATTAATGCTGTCATTGTCGCAGAAGAACATCCCACGAGCGGATAAAAAATCACACATAATTCTGTTGATGAGAACCCTTCCAGCCTCTGGCTTGGAACATACATTAGGATAGTCTCATACTCTTCTTGGTGGTATGGCTGAGAAAACCACCTGGGCAGTGGAAAAAAGCCTCTTCATTGCATTCATCAACCTCTTCAGTTGATGGAACAAATGTGAACAAACCATGTAACCCAAATGGCATACTGCCATAATGCAAGATGACAACGTGCACTGTAGCGAACCTGGCCACTTGTCTGCAAAGGTCAAGCATAACGTCGAAACTGCAGACATGGACAACACACCAAAATGCGTCTACTCCTTCCAAACCAAAATCGCCATCAAAGTGTCTTTCCTGGGCATACTTTTGCAGATCTACCACAAAGGCATCACCCAAAATCAAAACAATGCGTTTCTCCATGTCAGCCCTCCTCACTATGCAGAGCAATGAAAAATAGTATTACCATCCCTTCCTGTGAACCACACCCTCAGTATCTAATTGGATAATCCCCACAGTCCCATTTCCATTGGCCAGCATGGTGAGAAGCACAGACTGTGGCACGTCCACTTCCCCAAGTACCGCAAGGGCCGCACTCCAATAAAGCAGTAGCAGTCCTTCTTCCCTATCCACTATTCTCTGTGCAGCACTACCTCATTGGGTACTGTTGAAAAGTCACGCATGCATCCACCAGTCACAGGCAAGACATCAGCATCTAACACTGTCAGTTCTGTACAACACTTCATGTGTACCGTTACACATTCAGTCTGCAAGAGTTGTGTGAATCAAAAGCACCTCCAGTTCAAAGTTCAGTAAAACTATCTTGATCCACATCGCCAGGAGTGGGGGAATATTACAACCAGGCTAGGGGATTTCGTCTGTAGTGGTGGCTCTGAAAAGAACCTTTTAAAAATGTATTTTTTTTTTTACATGCTTGCACAGAACCTTGTTTGTTTTTGCTCTTTATCTCAGGTTCTGTTTCCTTTTCTTCCTTACATTTTTTACAGGATTCTATTCAACGCTTCTTGCACAGTATAAATCCACAGGGCATTGGCAATGGCTGTCAAAGCAATGCCATTTGCATGGAACCAGTGCAAATTTCGCTCATTAATGATGTCATAGTCGGTGGAGAACATCCCGGCAGTGCACATAAACTGACACATTGTCATGATGCCTACCCCCAGAGCACCAGGCCAGGCCCAGCACCCCCGGAAGCAGGCATCATGCCCTCGGGTAAAAGCCCAGCGGCCCCTTATAGGGGCTCTTTGGACTCAGTCCTGGCGCCTTTGGCGCCAGGCTCATGTTGGACATCAGTCCTGGCGCTATAGGCGCAAGGCTCATAAAGGGAGGTGTTTTGTGCACTTACCTGATGCAGACCATGCTGCACGCTTCAGGCCTCCCTGAGACCTGAAAGGGACTATTTTTTCATAGGGACTATTTTTTCACTCGGGCGTGGCCAGGGAAGGATACATACCTAGTTGGGGAAGGATACATACCTGGGACTTCTTTGGAGGCTATTTAAGCCACGCCCAGACAGAAGCTCATGCTTTGCGTTGTTCTGCTTCCTGCAGCTTAACGCTCACCGTGTCTGCTCCTGCTCCTGGACTCCAGCCACGCCCGCCTCGAACCTGGAAGACCTGCAAGGAAGGAAGAGAAGAGAAAGGTGAAAACCAAGGACTATTTCAAACTTCTTACCTGCATCCGGAATCTTCTCGCCAGCATCCCTGAAGAAAGACTTCCATTTAAAAGCATCGCGTTGCTCGATTGCAGCGCCACGCTTCACTCACCTGTCCTCGAGACATCTCCCGGCTCCATCGCAGCTGTCAGCATCGGACGCCACATCTCTGCACCTAGGGGAGAGAGGAAGAAACAAAAGGTGAGCAGAAGGAACACAGAAGGAAAGCCTGATTAACAGCCATAATACTTACCGGCTTTTCTTCTACATTTCGGGTCGGCGCCACCCCGTTGGCAGGTACCGTACCCCGGCCCCTATGGGAAAAGGACAAGAGACATTTCTGGGGAATGATAAGGACATTTAGAGGGATCGCCGTCATCACTACTCACCTCGGCAGTTTAACCCCTCGACGCATCAACTTCATTCTGCACCTGAAATAAAGGACAGATCACAGGTTAGAAAGACAACATAAAGGGGGCCTCACTTGAACTTTGAACTTTCATACTTACGGCGCATCGCTCAGGAAAGTCAAGTGGATTTTTCCAGCGCCATTCTGAAAACCAGTGAAGTAACTGGACGAACACGCGCCCCTGCACCAGAAGCAGGATGGAGAGTTCATCCTTCCAAACCATAAGGTGAGCTTAAACCGGGTTTTGGAGGAAGTTAGAGAGGAACAAAGGGGGGAGCTAGCACACTATTCTGCAGACTGTTAATCCCCTTTCTCTTCTGCAGAAGGATATTCCTACGGGCCAGGCAAGCACGATTTGGAGGTCCCGTCCAATCGATGTTCCGGGTCCTGCGCATCACGCTAGAAGAGGCCACAGCAATCCAGACTAGACCAGCGCCCCCGTGGGAACCAAGTGAGCGTTACAGAACACGGAGCCTTCCTACAAATTCCCACACAGGCGCTATGGAAACTTCCGAAACTGACCAGTTGGCCCAATTACTGGGGGAATTACGGGCCGAAGTACACACCGCTCATCAAGAGACTAGTGCCCTCAGGAGGGAATTGATTGTAATAAAGGATAGAGCTGATGACCTGGCTAGACAGCTTTTGCAAGGTCAAGCTGGACAAACTCCTTTACCCGGTTCCGGGGGGAACCCCGCTCCTGTGGTTTCCAGTAACTCGGTGCAGATTAATCTACCTGGAAACATGCCGCTGGCCCCACCTGAACGCTTTGCTGGGGACCCCAAACGATTCGCTGTATTCATGAATCAGTGTTGTTTGCACTTCCTATGCAGACCTGGGGCCTTCCCTAATGATCAGACCAAGGTAGCCTTTGTGTTGTCATATCTCAGCGGCTGTGCTGCCGATTGGTCAGTCCCACTGGTAACTCAAGATGACCCGATTCTTCGTGATTTTCAAGGATTTCAAACAAGCATGGAAAGGTTATTTGCTCAACACTCCCAGGGACAGGCTCTGGATGACGAACTTCTATCTCTGCGACAGGGCAATCAAGACCTTCTATCCTACATTGCAACCTTCAATAGACTAATTGTGGAAACTGGTTGGCCAGAGGATAAAAGAATCACGTTATTCTATCGAGGTCTACCCGGAGAAATTAAAGATGTCCTGGCACAAGTTGTAAATCCGCCCCAAGAATGCACTGAATATATAGACTTAGTGGTCCAATTGGATCACAGGCTGCAAAACAGAAAAGCAGATCGGTCCAAGTTTGAAACCCGGGTTTTGGCCAAGACCCACGCTAACCCCAAGGGGGCTGATGCCTCGGAGCCTATGCAAATCAGAGGTGTTAAAGGACCCCTAACTCAAAAAGAACGGGAAAGAAGACGGCAGATGCAATTATGCCTTTATTGTGGGTCCTCTGGACACTTTCTACGAGATTGCCCGGTTAAGCCACCCAAGAAGGTGGTAGGAGCCGCTGATAAAATCCATGGAAACTCTGTATCGGGAAACGACCACGCCCGGCAAGCGTAGGGGTCCGCTTGCCGAGCTTGAAAACTAACTCTCAGACCTCACATTTCATTGTGCCAATGGTCCTCGTAGATCCGGAACGACCTAAACGGTTGCATGCTATAAAGGCATACATCGATAGCGGGGCTATAGGAAACTATGTGGATCGAGAATTGGTCTCTAGGATCAACCTCCCTCTGCGTCCTAAAACCAACAAAGATGTCATCACCACAGTAGATGGAACCGAAATTGCCTCTGGACCGGTAACACATTCCACAGCTGAGGTGACACTTGTAGGTCCGGATGGCCATCGGGAGGCAGTTGTGTTTGATGTAATCAAGGCTCCACAGTTTCAGCTTATTCTCAGAATCCCTTGGTTAGAGACACATAATCCTCAAATTGATTGGCGAGCGAAGAGAATAACCTTCCCGGATTGTGCACAAACCTGCTACCCAGAAAATCCAAAGATTAATCTAGCATCAGTAACCTCTGTCCCCGTGCAACTACCTCCAGAGTACCAAGACTTTCAGGACGTCTTCCAAAAGGAACAGGCCAACACGTTACCTCCCCACAGATCGTACAATTGCCAAATCGATCTGGTGCCCGGTGCACAACCCCCTTGTAGCAGGATTTACACCCTTACTGAACCAGAGAATCTGCATTTGAGACAATATTTAGATCAATACCTCGCCAATGGTTTCATTCGCCCGTCAAAGTCCCCGGCATCCTCAGCTTTGTTCTTCGTGCCTAAAAAAGAAGGTGACCTTAGAACTTGTATCGATTACCGCGCATTGAACCAGATAACTGTTAAAAATCGTTACCCTCTGATCCCTGAACTCCTTGACCAGGTGAAGGACGCTTGCGTATACACCAAGTTAGATCTCCGGGGGGCTTATCATCTGGTACGAGTAAAAGAAGGCGACGAATGGAAAACGTCCTTCCGTACAAAATATGGACTATTCGAATACCAGGTGATGCCTTTCGGGTTATGCAACGCGCCTGCAGCCTTCCAATTCTTCATGAACGATGTCCTTCGGGAACTCATCGATGTCTGTGTTGTTGTGTATATCGATGACATTCTTGTGTACTCCTCTTCGGAATCTGATCACAGAAAGCATGTCAGGGCCGTCCTAGAGAAACTGCGCCAGCACAAACTGTTTGCCAAGCTGGAAAAATGTGTTTTTCATACCACCGAGGTTGAGTTTCTCGGATTCATCCTGACACCTAAAGGGGTCCGAATGGATTCACGTAAAGTGGATGCCATCCTCAAATGGCCATCACCTAGTTTGGTGAAAGGTGTCCAAAGCATGCTTGGTTTTGCCAACTTTTATCGCAGGTTTATCCCGGAGTTTTCACGTGTGGTGCAACCCATCACTGCACTCTTGCGAAAAAATAAACGTTTTGAATGGACCGAGGAAGCCGAACAGGCCTTTCAGGAGTTGAAAGCTAAGTTCACGCCCGCACCTATTTTGAAGCACCCGCGTCTCGATCTCCCATATATAGTCGAAACCGACGCGTCCATCTTAGCCATGGGAGCTGTCCTGTCTCAGAGAGACCCTGAAACCAACCAACTGCACCCCGTAGCATTTTGGTCCAGAAAGTTCTCGCCGCCGGAGATAAATTATGCGATCACCGATAAGGAACTATTAGCCATTAAGTCCGCCTTCAAGGCTTGGCGGCATTATCTCCTCGGCGCCCGGCATACCATCACCGTGATCACTGATCACCGAAATTTACAATATTTAAAAACTGCCAATCGTCTCGACAGCTCCGATGGGCTTTGTTCTTTGCTGAGTTCGATTTTGTAATCACCTACCGCCCCGGCTATAAGAATGGTAAGGCGGACGCTCTATCCCGAATTGGAATGGAAGAAATAGACACAAACTCAGAACCTGTGCCGATAATTCCCGAACAAAGAATTTTGGGGATAACCACTTTACAAACCCTTGAAGACATTCAAGCACGAGTGAAACAATTCCTGGACTCTTCAGCCTTGCAGGATTGGATCAAAAGGGGGTTTAACTTTTCAGTCAAGGATGGCTTACCTTACTTCCACGGACGCTTATTTTTGCCAGAAAAGGAATTGCAAGAACTGGTTATTTCCCGTCATCATGATACCCTGATGGAAGGACATCCTGGCATTGCCAAAACAGAGGAAAAGGTTAAACGACAATTCTGGTGGCCTTCCTGGCGAAAGGATATTAAATCTTTCGTGATGTCCTGTGGAGTTTGTGCCCAAAACAAAGGTCAAAAGACAAGACCCGCCGGTCTTCTTCAGCCCTTAGACATTCCACCAGCACCTTGGCACACCCTGTCACTAGATTTCATCACAGACCTGCCCTCTTGTAATGGTTACAATACTATTCTGGTCGTGGTGGATTTATTTTACAAAATGGTCCACTTTATTCTGTTGAAAGGATTACCTTCAGCCTTTGTTCTTGCCAAAGAATTCCTCGAAAATATCATCCGTTTGCATGGATTCCTGTCCATACTAGTCTCTGATCGGGGAAGCCAGTTTATTTCTCATTTTTTGAAAAAGTGTTGTCAACTGGCACAAATCGACGTAAGACTCTCGACCAGCCACCACCCACAGACCGATGGTCAGATGGAGAGAACGAACCAGACCCTTGAACAATATCTACGATGTATGTTGCACCAATCGGAGGGTAATTGGAAGGACATTTTATGGGTGGCTGAATATGCATACAATAACTCGATACACTCTGTAACTGGTCAGAGCCCCTTTTATATCCTATATGGACATCACCCTCGTACTTCAGACTTGGACTCACCTCTGAGCCTTGAAATGCCCGCAGTGGACCATTTGCATTCTACGATTACTCAAGCCTTCAAGGATGCAACTGCACATTTGCAACATGCGAAAGGGAAATACAAAAAGAATGCAGATCTGCATCGAAGAGAGGCACCTCCATACCAAATAGGGGATCAAGTATGGTTGGCTACCAAACACCTATCACTCAAGGGGCCTCGAACTTTTAATCCAAGGTATTTAGGCCCTTACTCGATCAAAGCTATAATCAACCCAGTGGCAGTCAAGCTCGATCTACCAGCTAACATGCGGATTCACCCCGTTTTTCATGTGTCACTTTTGAAACCAGTGCACCCAGGAACCAGATTAACAAAGCCACCAGAACCGATTCAGATAGATGGGGAGCCTGAATTCGAGGTGAAGAACATTTTGGATTCTAAGATCTCAAAATCAAAACTTTTCTATCTAATTGATTGGAAAGGGTACGGGCCTCAGGAAAGGTCTTGGGAACCCAGTGATCACGTACATGCACCTCGGCTGGTAAAAAGGTTCCATCGGAATTTCCCAAACAAACCGAAACCTCCAGAAGGAACGACCTTGGGAGGGGCCTTGGGGGGGGAGTGCTTTCATGATGCCTATCCCCGGAGCACCAGGCCAGGCCCAGCACCCCCGGAAGCAGGCATGATGCCCTCGGGTAAAAGCCCAGTGGCCCCTTATAGGGGCTCTTTGGACTCAGTCCTGGCGCCTTTGGCGCCAGGCTCATGTTGGACATGAGTCCTGGGGCCATAGGCGCCAGGCTCATAAAGGGAGGTGTTTTGTGCACTTACCTGATGCAGACCATGCTGCACGCTTCAGGCCTCCCTGAGACCTGAAAGGGACTATTTTTTTCATAGGGACTATTTTTTCACTCGGGCGTGGCCAGGGAAGGATACATACCTAGTTGGGGAAGGATACATATCTGGGACTTCTTTGGAGGCTATTTAAGCCACGCCCAGACAGAAGCTCATGCTTCGCGTTGTTCTGCTTCCTGCAGCTTAACGCTCACCGTGTCTGCTCCTGCTCCTGGACTCCAGCCACGCCCGCCTCGAACCGGGAAGACCTGCAAGGAAGGAAGAGAAGAGAAAGGTGAAAACCAAGGACTATTTCAAACTTCTTACCTGCATCCGGAATCTTCTCGCCAGCATCCCTGAAGAAAGACTTCCATTTAAAAGCATCGCGTTGCTCGCTGCAGCGGCACGCTTCACTCACCTGTCCTCGAGACATCTCCCGGCTCCATCGCGGCTGTCAGCATCGGACGCCACATCTCTGCACCTAGGGGAGAGAGGAAGAAACAAAAGGTGAGCAGAAGGAACACAGAAGGAAAGCCTGATTAACAGCCATAATACTTACCGGCTTTTCTTCCACATTTCGGGTCGGCGCCGCCCCGTTGGCAGGTACCGTACCCCGGCCCCTATGGGGAAAGGACAAGAGACATTTCTGGGGAATGATAAGGACATTTAGAGGGATCGCCCTCATCACTACTCACCTCGGCAGTTTAACCCCTCGACGCATCGACTTCATTCTGCACCTGAAATAAAGGACAGATCACAGGTTAGAAAGACAACATAAAGGGGGCCTCACTTGAACTTTGAACTTTCATACTTACGACGCATCGCTCAGGAAAGTCAAGTGGATTTTGCCAGCGCCATTCTGAAAACCAGTGAAGTAACTGGACGAACACGCGCCCCTGCACCAGAAGCAGGATGGAGAGTTCATCCTTCCAAACCATAAGGTGAGCTTAAACCGGGGTTTGGAGAAAGTTAGAGAGGAACAAAGGGGCAAGGGGGGAGCTAGCACACTATTCTGCAGACTGTTAATCCCCTTTCTCATCTGCAGAAGGATATTCCTACGGGCCAGGCAAGCACGATTTGGAGGTCCTGTCCAATCGGTGTTCCGGGTCCTGCGCATCACGCTAGAAGAGACCACAGCAATCCAGACTAGACCAGCGTCCCCGTGGGAACCAGGTGAGTGTTACACACATGCATCTGTTTATAAGACACCTTCCGACCTCTTGCTGGGGACAAATTACACCCACACGGTCCCATGCTCCTTTTGGTGGTATGCTTGAGAAAACAATCTTGGCAGTGGGAAAAATCTGCATCACTGCTTTCATCAACTTCTTTAGGTGATGGAGCAAACATTCAACGACATGCACCCCAAATGTTGACCTCCAAAATGCACCACAACATCAACAGTACCGAAAGAGACCACACATCTGCAAAGGACAATGATACCGCTGAAACTGCACTCATAGACAGTGTCCCAGAAAGCCTCCACTGCTTCCAACTCAAAATAAATAGCAATGCCTCTTTGCACGTCATACCTTTGCAGATCTTGCACAAAGGTATCACCCACGATCAGCACTCTGTGTCTCTCCATCTCTGCCAACCTCACTAAAGAGTATTGAGAAAAAATAGTACCGCCCCTTCCTGTGAAGCACACCTTCGACACCTGATTCGATAATCCCCACAGTTCCATATCCATGCCCACCATGCTGAGAAGGGCAGAATGTGGCAAATGCACTTTCCCAGCTACAGCGAGGGCCGCACCCCAGTAAAGCAGGGACAGTTCTCCTTCCATTTCCACTATTGCTTTTGCAGCTCTCCCTCATTAGGTACTGTCAAATAGTCACACAGGCATGCAGCAATCACATCCAAGACCTCTGCATCGAACTCTATAATTTCTGTACAGCACTCCATATGTACCATTATACACTCAGAGTACACGTCTCATGTTATTTCAAAACACCTACAGTTAAAAGTTCACCAAAAGTATCCATGCTTTCAGCCTCCAGTTTCACCCAGAGTGGCACCCATCACCACTTAGTACAGGTAGCAATATTTTTGTATTTCCTCCCAGCACTCCAATAAGTGCAAAGAACCAATACTTCAAAGTGCAGTACAGTAGTCAGTAACCTGTGCAATGCACACTACCCAAGTACATAAAATATTGCGTTCAACCCTATCCACTTCTCTACACACAGTATTTCAACACAACACTCAGTGGACACACTGCTTGAGTGTTATCGCCATAAACTCCAGCCATGGACTAAAAACTGTAGGATGTGCTAACAATCACCACACCCATGGACCCAACAATGTATGCAAAGCTCACAAACCACACACAGAATGCAATAATGGCAAACCTACTTGCAAGCAGGCCACATAGTTGCCGGTGCAAGGGCTCCAGCCATGCATCTAAGACGCTAGGGCCTCACCACACACAAAACACTGCAGTACACCCTATGTTTAAATCCTTGTGTCATGTGCAATGCACTCCCCAGCTGCAATTGAGCCTGCCAGCTTTCACCCTGGTCACATGTTTGCATGCATGGCTGCACAACGCTGCATTGGATGTGGTGAACGGTATGTGGGTGCTGCGTACATTGTCCATATTTGAAATGTGTGATGCTGAGGACTTCCTTTCATGGCTCAATATCTTAAAGCACTTCCTACAGCAAGGGTCTTGTAGAGGGCACACCATAGCAAACGCAAATGCTCACATTTGGCTCCCTAATGCGCAACATGTGCAATGACCTACACCATGAGGTAATGTATGCATAGCACCTCACTTCGGTGTTCTACTAAGTCTAAAATGCCCTCCACAACCATTCTTTAAAGGTCACCACCATCAGAGAGATGCAGAGTTAAACCTGCATGGATGCATTATGTTGTGGTGGCTATCGTCAAGGCCTAGGCTCCTGGGTGCATGGCCTACGGCCTACTGCCTTTGGCCATGCACCCAAGAGTGTAGGCTTTTCCCACACCCAATGCAACATAATAGAGCTATGATTGCGAACATGTAGCCACGTACCACAATCCACAAACCTACCATAGGAAGGGTGTTTTAAAGGACAAACCATAGCAAATACAAATGGTCACATGTGGCTCCCTAATGTGCAACATGTGCAATAACCTACACCATATGGTATTGTGCACATATCAGCTCACTTCTGCTGTTCTACCACATCTAAAATGTCCCCCACAACCATTCTTTGATGGTCACCACCCTCGGAGAGATGCAGAGTTAAAACTGCATGGCTGCATTATGCTGTGGTGGCTGTGGTGAAGGCCTAGGCTCTTGGGTGCATGGCCTACAGCCTATGGCCTTTTGCCATGCACCCAACAGTGTAGGCCTTGCCCACACCCAGCACAACATAAGAGCCGTGCAGGCGAACATGTGGCCAGGTACCACAATCCACAAACGTAACATAGACAGTGACACTTCTACCCAACCCCCACTCCATAATACAGCAATGCATGCACAGTTAGCAGAATCTACAAACATACCACAGGGTCCGGCACTCCTACCCACTTCTATTCACATAGCATTGTATTACTGCCAACCCAACCACAAAATCTTCACAACAGTGGCTCTGCTCCCAGCACTCGAATAGGTGCACAAAACCAATACTTCATGGTGCAGTACAGTAGTCAGCACTCTGTGCAATGGACAGTACCGAAGCCAATAAAATATGCAGTTCAACCCTATCCACTTCTATGCACACAGTACGTCAACACTGCACCCAGTGGACACACTGCAGGACTGTTCACTCCATCAGGTCCAGCCATGGACTAAACACTGTAGGATGTTCTAGCAATCCCCACACCCATGGAACCAACAGGGTATGCAATGTTAAGAAACCACACACACACCAAGCAGATCAGTTACTGGACTTTGAGGGCCCCCAGCCCTTCACCTATCTATTGTATCAGCACCGATATGATGCGTTTTATCCTTCCACTTGTAATTTTTATTCCTATAGAAACACTTGGTACTCTCTTCTGAGTGGACACTCTTGTCTTTGTTTGTCTTTAGGGAGACCTGCATATATAAGGCCCCAGAAGAAGATTGTGAATTAGAACAATCGAAACGTCAGTGATCCTCGTGGGAAATTGATTACATACCACATCTAAGGACCACACTGAATTTTCTTCACTGTTTAATAGACGTCGAAACTATGAGATTGTGACCTCTATGAAGTAATATTGTGTACACCTCTAGTTCAATTATAGCAATTACAAAGAATAATTGCATATTGTTTTTACAGACCTGAAAAATTGCACTTTTTCTGCATTGTTCATCTTTATCTTTGCTTATATACACACAGTTGTTGACCTGTTGTTGACCTAGCTATGTCAAGTTAAAATCATGGCGTTTCTCTGTGCTGTCTCGTTTTATCTGAACACTTGATCCTTTTTTTAAGAAAAAAAACTCACAAGACTAGCCACCAAAATAATAAAGGGGCTACCATAAAACCAGTCATAGTTAATGGTTGTTTCTTCACCTCATGATTAGGATTTATCACTAATGCATGGGTCCCTTGGGAAGGTTTAAATCACAAACTGCTCAAAAGTGACTGCAGTACTGAATTATAGAGGACAGGAACACCCAATGTACACATACGCAGTACAGTAGTCAGCACTCTGTGCAATGGACAGTACCGAAGCCAATAAAATATGCAGTTCAACCCTATCCACTTCTATGCACACAGTACATCAACACTGCAACCAGTGGACACACTGCAGGACTGTTCACTCCATCAGGTCCAGCCATGGACTAAACACTGTAGGATGTTCTAGCAATCCCCACACCCATGGAACCAACAGTGTATGCAATGTTAAGAAACCACACACACACAAAGCAACAATGTGAAACCTACTTGCAACCAGGGCACATAGCTGTCGGTGCAAGGCCTCCACCCATGCACCGAAGGGCCTACGGCCTTACTGCACCATAGTAAACTGTATGTTAAAATGTTCATGTCATGTGCAATGCACTCCCCTTCTGCCACTGATCTCCCATCAGTCACCACAGAAAGAGGTCGCCACACCAGCTATCATGCCGTAATGCAGGCTGCCTGCATTCACCACACAAGGTAGTCACCTGTGGAGGTCCCCGCGAATTGGCGCAATAGGCACTGATACTGCAGGCACACCACCGTCTTCTTCCACCTAATGGGAAAAATCAGATGAACCACTTGTCACTCCGCCACCATTTCCATCCCTTTTTCCCACCACCACATGGCTTAAATTATGTTTTCCAGGCCCTTCCAGCACCACACTATCCTCTGATACACTATGGCAGAATTTACCAAAAATATTGACGCACAGCACGCTTCCCTCCATCCAACCACTGGCCACATCCAATGTGCGCCGACATCAGAGCGTACCGCAAGCCAATGAAACTTTTGTCCGCGGAGCGAACAGGGAAAAGGGTCTGCCAGATATCACTCATTTTTTGAGATGTACATTTCAGTTCTTTGTAACAAAAGTACTGGTCGCATTTCCACCAAATACACAAAAGCACGTTTTCGAAACTAAGCCCTGCTCCTGCTGCAAATTTGGTTAAAATCCATCCAGCCGTTCGGCCTGTAGGCATGTACAAGTTTTTGCCCATTCAGTCTACGGAAAACATATATATTTTGGGACCCCCCTTATAACTTTGCCATCCTCCACAAAACCCCACCCAACTTTCCAAAGGAATTCAGTGGGCCCCATATACTTTTTTGGCAAAGCTTTATCCAAATTCGTCCATGCGGAGCAAAGTTATAAGCCGCCCAAAAAGTGGTCTTCCTATGGGTTTAGCAACTTAACCATAACTACACGCACGCTACCGCGGGCTGTGTAATGTATATATACCATATTGTAGTGGGCTCCAGGGTAAAACTGGAGGCCCAGTCGCTAAAATGAATAGAATTGTGTTAAATACATTTTGTTTTTTTAATACCACACTGTCTGTCCTTTGCCCGAAATTAACACTTGTTTGATGGGCTACCATGGCCCTTTCGGCTGTAACCCTGCATGTAGGCAGGGCTTAGCTCACTATGTATGACTCTGCACTTCACATACACACACTGAGATGGGGAAAACAGGACCTGATTGGCCAGGAGTAGAGAACAAATTTAATTTCAAGAGGGAGGAGGGAGGAGGATGATAAAGGAGGAACAGGCAGAAGGAACTGTGATTTGATATGATAGTTTACATGTATCGCACCCATACACAAGTGTTTCAGGGTGCGACAAGGCAAGGGAGGGGTACAAGGGAGGAAAAAACAATAAAAACAAAATGATCTTACTAGGCCCAATGATAATGAGAACGCGCAAGTGCAGGGGTGAGGGAGGGGGGAGGTGCAACGGGAAGGGGAGGACTGGAAAGTGCTGAAAACAGGAGTTAAAAGTAACAAAATAACAACAAAAGGTAGTGCAGTCAGCAAGTGCATAATTTAAGCGCAGACATGAGTGCCAGATAAGTGTCGGTAAGGGGACTGTAGGGTTGCAGATACAGACCCAAGTGGTAAGGTTGCCAAGAGGCAGTGCAGGTAAGCAGACAGGCGGTCAGGGATCTCAGCCTGAATACAGAGGGTAAACCAGGAGTCCAGGGCAGAGATGGACAGACCAGCAGGGGAGGGGAAGAGAGAAGACAGAAGCAAAGAGGAAGGTGCTTCCGGAACCGAAGGTGGTTCTCCTCGAGTTTCAGAGAGGCAGGGAGGCTATTCCAGAGAGAGGCCCCAGCCAAATAAAGAGATCTACCACCAACTTGTTGTTCGGAGAAGCTACTGACCCTGAGGGAGTTAGAGGTAGAGGAGCTAAGAGCTTGAGTAAGAAGGTATTTCCGGAGAGAAAGTTGAAGGTATTGCAGACCAAGGCCCCAGAAGGCCTTGTGGACAATGCAGAGTGTCTTGAATTTAATCCTTGCAGCCACTGGGAGCAAATGGAGAGATTTCAGGGCAGGAGAGATACGATCCCTGGGCTTAAGGCCAAGGACAAGTCTTGCAGTCCTGTTTTGGATGAGTTGCAAAAGGCAGAGAGTGGAGGCAGGCAGATTTGCAGTAGTCCAGTCTGTAGAGAACCAGTACTCTAGAGACAGTGAGCTTCTGGGGGAAGGAGAGGAGGTGCAGTTGGTAGTTTGATTTCTTAGAGACATCAGAGATGTGTGGAGAAAAGGAGAGCGTGGAATCAAAGATGCCCACGAGGTTCTTAGCCTCACAGGTGGGAGCAGGAAGGGGGGCCAAGGGAGGCTGGCCAGAGAGTGGCAGGAAAGGAAGGTGCAGGAGTGCTGATGAGAAGGTTCTCTCCTTATGGCTTATTCATGTGAGTTCAGAGATGGAGGTGGTGGATGACCAAGAGACCAGCAGCAGAGAGGAAGGAACAATGGACTGTGGATGCAATTTTGCAGTGGGTGACAGATTGGCTGGTGAGTGAAAATGGTACTACAGTGTGAATGTGCATTTGTGCTTTGTGTGATGAATTGCAGGATTCAGTCACTTGTACCTGGGGGGGGGGGGGGCTTTCCCTATGAGGCTAGGGATGTGAGTCCGCTAGCGCAATACCCTGCCTAGGGGTAGAGGCAAGCAGGACCTACCTGGGAGAAACTCGCCCCTTGGGGACAAATTATTACCTTTTGATGAGGAAATCCCTAACCAACCCACCTATAGACCGACGGTAATAATACCTACCAGAAGAAAACATGAAGAACAAGGTGATATTTGTTATTGTCATCTAGAACCATTGAGCCAACCTGAAAAGATGATATACCTGTGTGGTATTGAGATAAATAAAAACACTGGAGCAATACAGAGTACAGCAGGAAAGAGAAAAAGGACGATCCACCAGGGAAGTCCTACGGAAGAGTCATAAATCTGAGAGGAGGAGACCTGGGAATGAGAGAAGCCGGGAGATTCAAATCAGCTGCGAGGGCAGAGCCGAAGGAGAATTAGACACATTAGGTGCAATCCTCCCAGAGGTGTTGCCTGGACATTCTTCTTTTAATCCAGCCCTGACCTGTGTCTTGAACTGTTGTGGAATTGTCACCTCCTCCTCTCTGTATATCACATCCTGCAACTCAGAGAATTGCCCCCATGGGAACCCAGGCCATCCTAGTCTACCTCACTATCCTCAGCATCTTACTTGACTGTGGGTCTACTTCTGAATCAGTGCGTAATGGATCCCATTACATCACCACTTGCCACAGATGGCCTCAAGAACACACAAACTGCCAGATAAGGGTCAAGGGTTTTTATTATTCTATTTTCAATCGGACTAATGGCCTCCTTCTTTCTGTAGCATGAGGATAGGCATTCCCACCCTAATCCCAGATTCCCTCAATGCTCGGATTTGTTCCAGTGATCGGTAACCCCTACTACCTAAAATCTGTCTCTCATCTTGTGATGGCCTGAAGGCAAATGCCTTATCTATATAGCCTCCCTTAAGTAAAAATCTAGGGTTCCTATCCAGGATATCCCCAGGAGATCAGACACCCCTGTCTCACCCTTTCTGTTCTTGCCTTTCCCTCATTTTTCTCTCCCTTAAACTCTCACTTTCCCTTTCTCCTTCGACTCTACTCCACTCTACTACAGCCACTGTCTCCCCTCTCTCTCTCTGGTTCCATCTATTCTGTCCCTCGATGTTCTCTTTCCACCGCCTACCTCCACCCTTCGATCTTACACTCTGCTATTTCTTCTGTAGTTCCTTCCACCAATTCTGCTCTTCCTTCTCCACGCCACTGCTCCCAGTCACTCTCCTTCCACTCTGTCACCCTCTCATCGACTCCCTTCTTTCCCACTACTACTGTAACACAATCTACTTGCACATACATTCAATACAGGGCACCACTTTCTCTCACCAACCAATGCCTCATCTTTTCTAGAACTCACCTCCACACTTCTCCACACTGCCCTTCCTCTTTCTGATCATTGGTCCACCACTTTTGCCTCTTCTGTCCTCAACCGAACAACCCACACATTCCTGTTTCATGATCCTATTTTTATCCTTCCCCTCCTTCTCCCATTTTAGTTTCCCCACTGGTTCCCCAGGCCAATTGGTCCCTACCTTCCCCACCTGGGAGAGACAACGGACAGGTGAATACATAAACGGGGGCTAAGATCTGCCTCTTTTCCTCTTGTGTGTCTGCTGGCCTTTGTCAATTGTGTCTCACTCTGAACATGTCAAAGATCAAGCCAGGGCCCCAGCACTTTACTTGAATCCGCTTAACAGCCAATCTGCAGGTGAGCGAGACTGGAGCATCATGCATCTCTCTGTGCCGCTGCTTATCACAATCCTCACCCAGTCTCTGCTGCTGCCCTGCGTTGTACCCCGTCTCTTGAAAAGCATTATGAAGTGGCATCTCTCTGGAGTCTCTGATGCATTGCTTTGTCAGGGGTTATCCACCAGGAAAATTTTGATCCGCAAATATGGAAAAGAGACTGACTAGCAAATTCATAAAGAAGTACAAAGTGATCAAAAGTGGTACTATCAGAAATAAAACTGGCACAAAGGGAAGGCTTAGGGACTCTGGCCCTCCCAACTGCCACCTTCCCCTCTGGGGTAGGAACAGCCTTGGTTAACCCTCCCTGGTAGTCCTCCCACCTCAGGCTGTGAGGGGTCCCCATCCGTTCTTGATAAGGTCAGATTAGTGACCTTGTCACACAGCGCAAGTATCAATGTGCTGAACTCCGAACATTCTACATGTATGGCGAGGGCACACCCCCTCCATACACCATCTCCTCTTCCCTGTCTCTTTTAGATAAACTGACTGTTAGGGAGAATTCTCTGTTTAGGCTGAATTTCCTAACCTAGTGAGTCCCCCAGCAGCTTTGCTGGATTTCTGGAGTTTGTTTTTTTCCATCCTGCCAAGAGTGAGACTCTTTTCCTCCCACTCTTGGACATGTACGTGTGTAATTCCTTTGAGTGTCAATGTGTTCTATGGGCTATGGGGTCTTTTACTCCATAGGGTCTCATATGTTTTTCTATGTGTGTTACACCGCACCCTACGTGCCGTAACACTGGGGCGTCCTAGCGGACCTCCACCATAGACTCCATACCCGGGGACTGACTACTGTCTCCCCGGGCATGTAAAGTCACCATTGGCTTTACTAGACCGAAATTTACTAACAGAACTGGTACAAACCATCTTATTGTGGACGTACTAGTAGGGGTAATTCGATTACTCCTGGATCTGTTATTCGAGGGGGCACTGTCCCGTCCCCCCTCGTCGAGTTTTGGCTGGTGGCAGTGGAAACTACTTGTTATGTTCGACCCCGAACATAACCCTATGGGATTCGTCCCATTGTTAGAGATTGATACTTTTTCTCGTTAATCTCTAACGTACCACCGATCTACTTATCTTAAATAAGTTTATCGGATGGTATCTTCTGCCAGAACTCGGTTTGTAAAATGGCGTCTGTGTTCATCTCTGTGACTCCTAAAGGTCGACCCCTTTGTTCCACTTTTGGCGGGCTCTGTACAGAGACCCTCCAAAGTGGTGCCATTCTGTCTGAGTTACCAGAGGGGTGTGGTAGGGGGTTTAGGCACCCTGGACCGAGTTGCCTTGCCAACTCCGGTCGCACTCTTAAGTGATTGGCCCAAGTGGTGAGCCTCCCCGCTCACCACTTAGCATGTGTTGATTGACAGCTAGGCTGAATGAATGGGGGTTTTCTGCATAAAAGCAGGGCTTTTTGGACTGGATCTTGAGAAGTCGCCACAGGACCTAAGAATCTGACGAGGGTAACGCTGAGCCGACCTGCACGACGACATCTCCGGTGGAGCCCTGCGGAACCGACTCACCACTTCCCGACGACAGAGGAGATCTCCCTGCCGGAGAGTCTCTTCCCCTGGCTGGTGGGAACAACCAGTCCCCTTTGCTTTTTATTCGCCTCAGGACGCAGTGGTTGAATTGCCCGTGCAGAGCACATCGGCAACCGGATAGCCACTACCCCTGTACCACGACCAAAAGGTGGTGCCTTGTGACGGAGCACTCCGCGGCTGGTCTCTTCCCTGGTGGTGCACCGGAATTCACTTTTCTTCGACGACGAGATCATCTCTACTCTTGGCAAAGACCCGACGTGCATCCACCACCAGGAACAACTGCCCCCGCCGGAGCTGCCCTCCACAACAAGGTACCATGTCCGCCTGGCTTCCCTTTCGATCGGTTCGAGTGAGGTGTCTTAATCCTCTCCTTTCCGTTGGGTCGCCTCCAAGCTTTCTCACGTATTGTTCTGAACTAGTTCAATCTTCGATAACAATTTGCTACAAAGACTCGAACGCATTTCCACTAACAGACTTTTTGGGACATATCACCTTGCCTCTTTCCGAGTGGGCCTGGCCTCTGAACTTTATGATCTATTGTGGTTCTTGCCTTCTTGCCTTGCATTTTTCCCGTGAAGTATTGAACTGTGTTGATTTCGTAACCTGCTTATTTTTCTCTCCCTTCCTAACTAATATTAGAGTGCCATCTAGGTTGAGGCATACACCGTTGTCTGTAATTAAGTGGTGCCGGTAGAACCTAGACTTGTCGAAATATTGCTAGGGGGATTGATCGTTTCTTCTTCGTGGAGTAATTGTGATTGAAGTCTTTGCCGTGATAGTGCCATAGTGTTTTTGATAGATGTTTCATTATAAATAAATACCTTAATATCTTTACACTGAGTCTCGTTGTGTGTTTGCTTGTCTTACTGTGAAGAAATGCCCTATATTGTATACTCCACATACTGCTTAACTCTTCTTGAGAGAAGTCTGACTGCTCAGCCACAGCTACCAACAGTGAATCTGTGTGGTACAGACTGCTACCAAGTGGGTTTACTGCCAAACGCCTGTAGTCCTAAATCTTTTGCAGTGGTCCCAGAGGGAACTGCACAGGTTTCCGCCTAACACTGGTGTACAGCGGTGGGATTTGTATCGAATATACAGTTTAGAGTGCTTTTCGACACTTTAGGATAACTAACCACAAAACTTAGCACTAAGAAGCAACTTTCAAAAACATGTCTACGATGGAAACTTACAGTCAAGAGTCCTTGTCAGGTGAAAATACTGAGAGTTTGCGAGCTCTCTGTAGGCAAGAGAATCTTTCTGTAAGAGGCAAGAAGTTAGAATTAATAGAGAGATTGCTGGCGAACCAAAGTCTGGGTACTGGTTCAGAGGAACCAATTTCTCCAGCAAATGTAGATAACAGTGATGGTGTTGATCTAAATCGTAATTCTGATGATAGCGATGAAGAGGCTGACGAGGACGTAGAGGCTAACGAAACTGACTACCCTGCTCCTCTACCTGCCTTACCAGCTGTGCCTACAGGGCCCATACCAGGTCCCACAAGTAACCCTGCTTATTTTGAACTTGAAAAAATGAAGCTCGAATTAGAATACAAACGGTTCTTGGCTCAATCTGAGCGAAACCAAGAGCTTGAGTTCAGACGGATGAATGCCCAGGCTGAGCAGAAGCAAGCTGAGTTAAGACTCAGGGAAATAGAACTTAATCACGAGTTAGAGATGAGAAAGTTGTCTATAGAAAATGCTTCTCTCTCCTCTGGTTCCTCTAGGAGCTCCAGTCCCAAAAGACCCTGGATGCCGAAGGAATTAGTGGGTATGTATGAACCGAGATTGGATGTGTTGGATTGGTTGAAACTGTTTGAGTACAATCATGGGCTCCAGGACATCACCGGGAATGATTTACTTCCCTGGTTGTTCTCTAGGCTCCCTCCTGTTGCGACTGATGTGGTAATGGAATTGGGGGAGGCGGATAAGACGGATTACGAAAGTGTGAAGCTAGCTTTGATAGCTAGATTCGGGAAGACCCCTTCCCAATATCTTAAGAGGTTTAGAACCCTCAAAAAGCATGATGGTACCCCTTGGGCTACCTGGGTGAGTGAAGGGTTGAAAAACTTAGAGGGATGGATTAAGGGTTACAAAGTGAACAATTATGAGGGTATGAGGAATCTTTTTATGTTGGAGTCTATTTATGATGCCTGTTCTCCTGAGCTCAGACAGCACTTGGCTGAATCGAAGGAATTGGATTCCCAGAAGCTAGCTAAGGCTGCTGATTTATGGGTTGCCAACAGGGCTACTCATAAGGATTCTGGGGCAACTCAGAAAAAGGATGAGGGAAAACAGCCTAAAAAAGACTCAAAAGAGAATTCTAATAACTCAAATTCCAAAGAGGGCCCCAAACAAAACCAGAAGGGTAAGCCACAAGGAAAACCACAGCAGAATAGTGTGTCTTCTGGTGCCAAACCAGAAGGAGGTCAGAACAAGCCACCATTACAGAAAGCATTCAGTAAATGCTTTGTTTGTGGCTCGACTGACCACGTGAAAGGAGATCCCAGATGTAAGGGTAAACCTTCAGGGGTCCAGCTTGTCTCCTTAGCCTTCGCTCCAGAGGAGGAAGTCCAAATGGCAAGTGGAAACTTTCTACTGCTAGCTGACGAACCCATTGGAGTCTCAGCCAGCGTTTCTTTAGTATCTCTGGGGTTGTGGGAACAACACAATTTAGATGTCTATAACTCTATCCCCGATAATACTAAAGAGTATTATAAGGACAGTGTCCAGGTGAATGGTCAGGAGACTCCTGCCATTAGGGACACTGGGGCCAGCGTAACTGGGGTGGATAATTCATTTTATCAGGCTGAGGATGTTGCTAAGGCACCCAAACGCCTCACCAAGTTAGCTGGAAGGCCTGTGCAGATGCTTCCCCAATTACCAGTTCTCATCCAGTGTAACGACATGACTGTGAAGATACCTGTCAGCATACAGAGTGAGGTACCAGGACGCGTACTGTTGGGTAACGATTTGAAAACTCTCGGAGTTGTATCGCATACTCCCAGATCTCCTAGTAAACGGTTACAGGAGCTAACCAGACCAGCAAGAGAGAGGACCATGCACGGTACTCTCCAGGAGATGATGAAGAAAGAAATCACTCTTTCTCCACTGGAATTGTCGGCCGCTGTCTCCAAGAAATCAGAAGCGAAAGGGCAACCTAAGACTTCTATCCTGAAACCAGCAGTCAGCATTCCTGTGCAGCCAACACGGACTTCCCGCGGTTGTCCAAAGTTACACCCGTGACTCCACCTCCAGCCGAGGCTGAGAGGGAGGTACAACCCTGTGTGGTAGAATTATACTCTGAGGAAGAGCTAATGGAAGGCCAGGAACTCATTGGAGATCTGGATCCTGTTGACCATCCTGAGCTGCAGTCTTTACTGGCAGAAGGTGGACCCAGCAGGGCAGACTTCAGTAAGGGGCAGAGGGAATGTCCAACTCTGGAAGGTCTTCGCCACCAGGCAGAAGCTCAGGCTGAAGGGCAAGAGCCTGGGAAATACAGGTTGCACTGGGAAGATGGCCTCGTCTACAGTGAACCGACCGAGTCTGCACCTGGAGACTACAAACGACTTGTATTACCCAAGAGAACAGACCACAGTTCTTGCAGTTAGCCCACGAGATTCCTTTGGCTGGTCACTTGAGTTTCAAGAAGACTAAGGAAAGGCTCTCTCTCTACTTCTATTGGCCGAAGATGGGCGCCGAAGTGGAAAAACACTGCAGGAGCTGCCACACCTGCCAGACCTCTGCTAAGGTTGGCTCCAAGAATGTGGCACCTTTAGTGCCTCTCCCAGTCGTGGGAGTCCCATTTGAGAGAGTGGGGATTGACATTGTTGGTCCCCTTGATCCTCCAACCTCCTCAGGCAACAGGTTTATACTTGTTGTAGTAGACCATGCTACTAGGTATCCTGAGGCAATTCCTATGAGGACTGTTACAGCTCCGGCTGTGGCTAAGGCCCTCCTTGATATTTTTACTAGGGTCGGGTTTCTTAAGGAAGTAATCTCTGACAGGGGGTCAAACTTTATGTCCCACTACATGAAAGCCATGCGGAAAACCTGTGGAGTTACTTACAAGTTCTCAACAGCTTTCCACCCACAAACCAATGGGTTGGTAGAACGGTTCAACCAAACCATGAAGAGCATGATAGGTGCTTTAGAAGAACCCCTTAAGCGTAAGTGGGACCTTCTACTGCCATGCCTTCTCTTCGCTTATAGAGAAGTCCCTCAGGAGGGAGTAGGTTACTCTCCCTTCGAACTTCTCTATGGTCACCCCGTTAGAGGTCCATTGGCCCTGATTAAGGAGGGGTTGGAGAGTGCTCCTTCCCCCAAGCCAGTCAGAGTGACTGACTACGTGATAGGTCTCTGGAGGAGAATGTCGCACATGATGACGGAAGCAAGCGATAACTTGAAAGCTGGACAAGCATTGATCAAGCACTGGCACGATCAAAAGGCTAACATGGTTGAGTTCGCTCAAGACCAGCTCGTTCTCGTTATGATCCCAACAAGGCAGAGGGCCTTGCAAGATAAGTGGATGGGACCCTTCCGAGTTGTGGGTAAACTCGGAGAGGTTAACTATCTGGTGGACTTGGGCAATCCCAAGGAGGCTCCGACAGTCTTCCACACCAACCGACTTAAAGCGTATGTCTCATGACCCGATGTAGGAGCGTTGCTTCTAGCATCACCCGAGGAAGAAGAAGAGAGTGAAGCTCTTCCGGATCTCCTCAGAGGCTTACCTTTAGTCAAACAAATTGAAGGAGTAAATCTCTCCTACAATCTGACACCCGAGCAACAAGAAGAGTGCAAATCTATGTTGAATCAGTTTGCCTCTCTGTTCTCGCTTTCACCAGGCTTGACCCCTTGGGGCCAGCACGACATACTCACTGGTGACTGTCTGCCGGTCAAAAGCAGAGGATACAGAATGTTAGAGAACGTACGAACCCACATCAAAGGTGAAGTCAGCAAGATGCTCGATCTCGGGGTAATAGAGCCCTCTACTAGTCCATGGTCTAGCCCAGTGGTGTTAGTACCAAAGGCCGGATCTAAAGAACTTAGATTCTGCGTGGATTATAGAGCTCTTAATGCAGTCACCAAGACTGATGCCCACCCTTTGCCAAGAACAGATGAGTTGGTGGATAAACTTGGCGCCGCCAAGTTCCTCAGCACATTTGACTTGATGTCAGGCTATTGGCAAATAGCCCTGACAGACCATGCCAAGGAGAAAACTGCATTTTCGACCCCCGTTGGCTTATACCAGTTTAAGGTAATGCCTTTCGGATTGAAGAATGCACCTGCTACGTTTCAACGGATGGTAAACCAGGCTCTGAATGGGATGGAGGACTTCTGCATGGCATACTTGGATGACATCGCAGTGTTCAGCAATTCCTGGGAAGAACATGTAACCCACCTGAGAGATGTTTTGCAGGCTCTTGGACGAGCCAATCTGACCATAAAGGCGAGTAAATGCCAAATTGGACAGAGTAAGGTAGTCTATCTTGGACATGAGGTAGGAGGTGGAGAAATAAGGCCTTTGCTCAGTAAGATTGAAGCTGTGCAAAATTGGACAACACTGACTACTCAAACCCAAGTGAGAGCCTTCCTAGGCCTCACTGGGTATTATAGGAATTTCATAGAGAACTATGGGACCATAGCTTCTCCACTCAATCTCATCTCCTCGCCCAAATTTCCTAAAAAAGTTAGATGGAACGAGGAGTGCAATCAGGCTTTTGAAAACCTGAAAAAGGCTCTTTGCCAAGCCCCAGTACTCAGAGCTCCTGATTACCGCCAACACTTCATTGTGCAGACAGATGCTTCAAATGTAGGAATAGGTGCTGTACTCAGTCAACTGGATGGGAAAGGTAGGGAGCACCCCGTTTGCTTCATCAGCCGCAAGCTGAAGGATCCTGAAACAAGGTGGGCAACAATCGAAAGAGAGTGCTTTGCTATCGTGTGGACTCTGAAGAAGTTTATGCCGTACTTGTATGGTTCTACTTTTGTCATTCAGACTGACCACCAACCCTTGAGATGGTTAATGCAAATGAAAGGGGAAAACCCAAAACTATTGAGATGGTCGATCTGCCTGCAAGGGTTTGATTTCACCATTGAGCACAGGTCAGGGTGTCACCACCAAAATGCTGATGGTCTCTCTAGGATGTATTTCATCGACTAGAGGTATGAGATTCATCCAGGAGTGGATTAAATCCTCCTGTCCCTTAGTCTGGGGGGGGGGGGCGAGTGTTAGGGAGAATTCTCTGTTGAGGGTGAATTTCCTAATCTAGTGAGTGTTCCAGCAGCTTTGCTGGATTTCTGGAGTTTGTTTTTTTCCATCCTGCCAAGAGTGAGATTCTTTTCCTCCCACTCTTGAACATGTATGTATGTAATTCCTTTGAGTGTCAATGTGTTCTATGTGCTATGGGGTCTTTTACTCCATAGGGTCTCATATGTTTTTCTATGTGTGTTACACTGCACCCTACGTGCCGTAACACTGGGGCGTTCTAGTGGACCTCCACCATAGACTCCATACCCGGAGACTGACTACTGTCTCCCCGGGAATGTAAAGTCACCATTGGCTTTACTAGACCTAAATTTACTAACAGAACTGGTACAAACCATCTTATTGTGGACGTACTAGTAGGGGTAATTCGATTACTCCTGGATCTGTTATTCGAGGGGGCACTGTCCCGTCCCCCCTCGTCGAGTTTTGGCTGGTGGCAGTGGAAACTACTTGTTATGTTCGACCCCGAACATAACCCTATGGGATTCGTCCCATTGTTAGAGATTGATACTTTTTCTCGTTAATCTCTAACGTACCACCGATCTACTTATCTTAAATAAGTTTATCGGATGGTATCTTCTGCCAGAACTCGGTTTGTAAAATGGCGTCTGTGTTCGTCTCTGTGACTCCTAAACCAAAGGTCGAGCCCTTTGTTCCACTTTTGGCGGGCTCTGTACAGAGACCCTCCAAAGTGGTGCCATTCTGTCTGGGTTACCACAGGGGTGTGGGAGGGGGTTTAGGCACCCTGGACCGAGTTGCCTTGCCAACTCCAGTCGCACTCTGGAGTGATTGGCCCAAGTGGTGAGCCTCCCCGCTCACCACCTAGCATGTGTTGATTGACAGCTAGGCTGAAAGAATGGGGGTTTTCTGCATAAAAGCAGGGCTTTTGGGACTGGATCTTGAGAAGTCGCCACAGGACCTAAGAATCCGACGAGGGTAACGCTGAGCCGACCTGCACGACGACACCTCCGGTGGAGCCCTGCGGAACCGACTCACCACTTCCCGACGACAGAGGAGATCTCCCTGCCGGAGAGTCTCTTCCCCTGGCTGGTGGGAACAACCAGTCCCCTTTGCTTTTTATTCGCCTCAGGACGCAGTGGTCGAATTGCCCGTGCAGAGCACCTCGGCAACCGGATAGCCACTACCCCTGTACCGCGACCAAAAGGTGGTGCCTTGTGATGGAGCACTCCGCGGCTGGTCTCTTCCCTGGTGGTGCACCGGACTTCACTTTTCTTCGACGACGAGATCATCTCTACTCTTGGCAAAGACCCGACGTGCATCCACCACCAGGAACAACTGCCCCCGCAGGAGCTGCCCTCCACAACAAGGTACCGTGTCCGCCTGGCTTCCCTTTCGATCGGTTCGAGTGAGGTGTCTTAATCCTCTCCTTTCCGTTGGGTCGCCTCCAAGCTTTCTCACGTATTGTTCTGAACTAATTCAATCTGCTGATAACAATTTGCTACAAAGACTCGAACGCATTTCCAGTAACAGACTTTTTGGGACATATCGCCTTGCTTCTCTCCGAGTGGGCCTGGCCTCTGAACTTTATGATCTATTGTGGTTCTTGCCTTCCTGCCTTGCTGTTTTCCCGTGAAGTATTGAACTGTGTTGATTTTGTAACCTGCTTATTTTTCTCTCCCGTCCTAACTAATATTAGAGTGCCATCTAGGTTGAGGCATACACCTCTGTCTGTAAATAAGTGGTGCCGGTAGAACCTAGACTTGTCGAAATTTTGCTAGGGGGATTGATCGTTTCTTCTTCGTAGAGTAATTGTGATTGAAGTGTTTGCCGTGATAGTGCCATGGTGTTTTTGATAGATGTTTCGTTATAAATAAATACCTTAATATCTTTGCACTGAGTCTTGTTGCGTGTTTGCTTGTCTTACTGTGAAGAATTGCCCTATATTGTATTCTCCACATACTGCTTAACTCTTCTTGAGAGAAGTCTGACTGCTCAGCCACAGCTACCAACAGTGAATCTGTGTGGTACAGACTGCTACCAAGTGGGTTTACTGCCAAAAGCCTGTAGTCCTAAATCTTTTGCAGTGGTCCCAGAGGGAACTGCACAGGTTTCCGCCTAACACTGACACATTTTCATATCCTATATCTTGAGATTCCTGTTAACACTTTAGATGACATACACAGAATGGACATTTATTGGGAATGAATCAATTACCAAGACATACAAAATAATGGGCATCCATTGAAAATATTCTAATACTTGTGCTTTATCAAAAAGAAATATGAAGTCTCTTACTGTGGTTTTCCTTGTATGCAAAATGTATTTTGGTAAGTAGGGTAGTTAGATAATCCATTTTTTGTGACTTTCTTTATAGGTGCACACATCTTACTGCACAAGGCTTGAGAGCAATTAAAATGAGCTCAAAAACGTTTCTTCAAACTGCAAAAAGAAAACATAAGAGTGGCGCTAACTGTGTGTCTCTCACACTTTTTCATTTGATGCACAACACAACACACGTGCGCAGAAGACAAGAATCTCCAAAGTCTTGGAAGCAAGCAATAATTGTGCCTATTTTTAAAAAAGGAAACCGGCTTGAACCAAAAAACTATCGACCTATTGCTCTTTTAGACGTACTGGGCAAAGTGTATGCAACAATGCTGCAACAGAAACTTTCACAATGGATTGTCGAAAGTGGCCACCTGGATGAAAGACAAACAGGTTTTGTAAGAGGGGTCGGCTGTGGCCTTAACCTCCTGTTGATAAACTTGCTGAAAATGGAAGCGATTAGAGCTGGGAGAAAGGTCTATCTCGCTTTGATAGACTTTTCCCACGCTTTCGACACCATCGATCGAGAGCTACTTTGGACGAAAATGTCTAACTGGGGGTGCCCCGAGAGTCTGCTAGCTGCCATCAGAGAAATCCACTCTGCTACCACCATTAGAGTGCGCCTTGACCAAGGAGGTTTGCTTACAGAAGAAATTAACACTTTTCGTGGTGTCAAACAAGGCTGCCCCCTGGCGGCAATCATCTTCAACCTTTTTCTCTCAGACATTGGCTTCGCAATAAACGAGCCACGATCGTTTTCTCCCATGATACACGGTTCTGCATTAGGATGGATGTTGTATGCTGACGATCTGATCTTGTTGGATTCTACCCCAATCGGCCTCCAGCGTAAAATAAATGCAGTCGAACGCTACGTGGAAAACAACGGTTTGATCATTAACAACTCAAAAAGTGAAATACTAACACTACAGAATTTGCAAACTGGATGCCACCAGAAAAACAACAAATTCAGATGGCACCTGGGAAAGGAAACACTAATTACGGTGGAAAGCACCAGATATCTTGGGATGCAAATTAATACAAATATAAACGATAGCCCCTGGATGGAGCTCACAAAGATGAAATGTCGACACTTAGCCTCCCAAGCCTCAATCTTAAACAAAAAATATGGAAAGTTCTCACTCAAGCCTGTGATAGCGTTTTATCAGCAGAAGGCTGTACCAGCCCTGATATACGGTGCAGAGAATGCCTTTGGATGCCCGGCGGACTTTTGGTCAACCCTGGAGCATATTTTTTGGGTAAAAATTTTACACCTACCAAACAGCACCCCCACATCCTGCATACGTTATGAGCTAGGCATGATCTCGCTTGAAGCCCGGATCATGTGGAACACCTTGGCCCTTTTCAGGAAAACTGTGTTGTCTGTAATAGCACCTCAATTCAAAATACTACGCAATCCTGGTAATGCTAGCCCAGACAGTATCTAGCGTTGTGGTACAAAAGATGTCAAGTCCTGCTAACCACTCATGGAACGAATATTAAAACTCTTCAGGACAACCCAGATTTGGTGAAGAAAAAGATCTGGGAAGCTGACTGGATTCAAACTAGTGAAGACAGAAGAATGACCAAAGCAATGAAGGACGCTCCAGCTGAGGCACGAGCATTCAACACACTACAAAACTACGTAGTTTTGTTTCCGGATAACGTTAAAAGGGCAACATACATGAGATTTCGCCTAAACCTATTCAGAACTAAAGATCGGACAAAGAACTGGACAGGAAACGTCGTCGCAAACACTGTTTGTAGATACTGCAAAATCTGTGATGAATCACTTAAGCACCTTGTCTTATTCTGCCCATTCTTTAAACTACAAAGAACTAAACACCTGGGACAACTAGTATCTGAGCACTCAATAAGGAATGCAGAAGAATGGTGGCAGTTGATGTTCTCTGGCTCCAACACACAACTGACAAGGTTGCTAACCGTGTTTTTGCAGGAAATTGAACGAAGCCTAGAGTTGAGGGACATCGAAGAGGAAGGCTGATGGTATAGGCCCGTATGGATCTTTATCAGCTCATCCGACGTCACATACGAAGGCCTTTCTGGCCCTAGTTGTGGATGACAGACCTCTCATGATTGTATCCTGAAATATGATTTCATGTATGTTTCTGAAGGTGGAAATGGATGATGTGTCTCCTTATCTCCTTCTTCTTTTTAAAGGTTTGAATAAACCAATAAAAATAAAAAAAAATAAAAAAAAAAAAATGAAAAAAAAGGAATTTCAGTGTGTTTTATGTATTTATAGTTATTAAACAAGCTGACCTGTACACTGCAACATGTTCTTACCAAGAGGAACTTCCCATAGTGAGACAGGAGGATGGAAACATGTTGGGATGAGAAGTTCTGTATTGTTTTTCAAGAACTGTATATGTATTTAGGGTATTTGTATCAGATCACTGATCTTCATTGTCATGATTTTATGTTTGTCATTGCTTGTATAGAAAAGACAACTACACTTCATAGAGACACTCTAACTTATATTAACCAGGCCTACCCTCTTATCAGAAAATCTGCGTTTAGCTTCTTTACCTTTTGATGAAAAGCAGCAACTCAGCCATGAGAGCCTGCGACTCTAAAAAGCAAGAAATAATAGATTGTTTACGCATGCGCCTCAACAAATCAGGTGTTCGATGTTCAATAAAGTAACACTAACCACTGCACATAGTTGCTGCATTCAATCCTGTCCCCTGCTGTTAAATTCTCCAGAGATGGGGTTACAATGCTATGGTGCAAAGTATGACGCTCAGCACTCAGTCTGGTGTGAGCAGGTAGGGGAGGAAAGTAAGGGGCAGGGCACCTCCAGCTAAACACCACATTTGAACAAACTGGGGCTGTGAAGATAGGCAGATTTATCAAAAGGTGGTTGCTATGTCCAGCATTGAATGCCCTCCCAAATGTCTTTGTAGACTCGGGATAAGCCTGTTTAGTGTAATATATGATTACATGCCACATGCATTCTGGGATCTGCAGTCCTGGAATGGTTAAGGCAGAAACACAATCTCAATAATAAATATATTAAATACATAGGGAGAACCTTAACCAGAGTTCTGAGCATATTTCCTGCAACTAACACACTGGAATACCTCAACAGCATCCATTAAATCATGGAATGCATAATTACAATACATAGATAAGAAATACAAAATGCAGGTTAAAATGCACAGTTTTCTGAACACATTCAAACTAACAATGATGGAGTGGATTGAACATCAGGACTTAGTTCATTTAGGGGTCAGCCAGTTGATGAAGCTTTTAACCAATAAATGTGGAGCACATCCGTTTTGAACTCTGATTCAGTCCTCAGTCTATCCCAGGTAAAGCAGTAGGGCACTCAACCCTGCAGCTCTCTTGTTACAGAAAGCAACAGGCCCCTGAACACCTATGTACCTGAAAAGACACGTATATCAGACCCTCCCCGCTCGTCTCCATGCATTTGTGGCCAAGGCCAATGCCTGCAGGTGTTGGTGATTCAGCTCTTCTTGAATGACAAGGAGTCACCTACTGAGGGCATGAGAAAGGTCTTGAAAGACTGTGGTCCTCATACGGAGGTTGGCGGAAACCCGCCAGTGCTACTGGTGGGTTGCCGCCACCCCTGTCCCACTGATTCTGCCACCTGATATCCCAGTGCCACCGGGATATCACAAGTGGCAGCGGAACAGTAAATCCCGATTCCCATGGAGTTCCAGAGGACTCCATGGGAATGGGGACAGTGAAGCCAGGGCACTGTTGCTAACGGTGCCGGTGCTTCAGTGAGAGACATGCCGGTAGACGACTGATTTCCCGGCTCACATGTATCAGAGAAATAATGGGCTTAAAATAGTGCTGCCATGTGTCAATGATATGGCTGGGGAAAAAAAAGCCTTTTGTACAAATAGCGATCTAAAGTACACTAAGTCAGGCCTAACACAAGTTGTTATTGTGTATTACCATAGGGCCACTTTTTGCAATTTCCTAGCAAGAATAATGCTGTTCATGCCCTTCATTAGGAACGATATCATTTTCTCTGCCTTTATAAGAGGATATTTCCATTTCAGGTTATGTGTGAGGAGGCGATTTTTTAATATATAAAATGTAGAATCTGAAAATATCAATGACAAAGCTGAGGATCAAGGTTCCTGTTATATTTTTTAACAGCTGAGCTGTGCTTTTTTTTTTTTAACATGGAAGGACTTTTGATTACGTATTAAATCATTTAAAATTGTATAGCATTACATTCCATAAGCATGAATGCTATGCTAGTGTACAAGTTACCTTTGAGGCTGGATCACATTTCTGAATCATTTGCCAGAAATGGTTGCAACACAATTGGCCTAATTCCTTTTTGTGCGAGGCATGAGGCACTTGGAAGGGTTCGAAATTAGAGCGACTGTGCACCAGTGAAATGCTGCTGATTTGACTTAATCTTGAGCGGTTTCTGTGGGGCACAACTGTGATATTGCAGTAGGAGTTTCTTTTCATTATGTGGCTTAAATCTCACACTTTGCTGCTTATTACATGTCATTGTGCTCCTGAAAACCTACAAAGAACAGATGCGAAATCATATTTTTTAAACTTCAAAATGTGTGTTTCAAACTGTGCATCACACTATCTATCATTGTCTATGCATTTTATTTAAATTCATATGATAACCAATGCGAGGGAACAATTACAAAATGGTGTTCGTGTTGGGAAGTGTAACTACTGGAAAGTATAGCATATTGATATGGTCATCCAATTTCGAACATCTTTGGCTCACACATGCTGTTTCTGAAACACTGCAACCTAATGCGTTGCTCACCAGATGCATTATCGCTAATTATGTAATGTGGCTGTCAACATTTTTTGGAAAGAAACAGAAACATGTATTAACTAGTGGGTCTTTGGTAAGCTTCAGTGCCAGCTCCCATTTTGCTTCTTTGTATCACAGGTCTTAAAAGCTCTGCTTCAGAATTATGGGTCTCAAGTGGGCAAAATAGGATTCTGGCTCCATGACTGGACTGTGAGCGTTAGGCTGGAATGCCAGATCACAATTGGGTCCTAAGAGTATAATTAGTTGGTATGTGAGTGAAGAAAGGTCAGTGAGGGAACGTGTGGAACAGGAGTGTCCAAAAGCTTTCTGTAGCCTTGGTGGAATCATGGTTGTGTAAGCATATTGTGCTTTTACAGAAATGGAAGAGTGTTGAAAATGTGAATCGGTAAAACACTTGCTTTGTTAAAGCGGAAATAAAGGCCTTGCTCAGAGGAATGGCTCGTTGAACTGCACTGCGGTCTATGAGTTTACATTGCAAAATGACAGGGGACTTTGCATGACAAACACCAGTGTGTGTGTGAGAGGTTCACCTGTGACAGGTTGTTTTACTTAACGATAACAAACATTCTGGGGGTCATTTTAAAAGTGCCAAAAATGACCCAGAAATGAACGCGTCCCCAGTCCTATCTGAATAATTTGTATTGTTTTTTTAAGGGCTGTGAGTCTGCAGAGATTTAATTGGGTCAAAGTTAGCTGAGTATTAGTTATGGGATGATCCACACACTTCCCTCTGGCTAGGGCTTTCCGTGGGCCCTCGTTTTCCCCATACTGAAAGCAATGAGAAAATAATCTGCGACAATACTGCTTTTGCCAAGCAGATGTCAATTTCACACCGGTGTATGATTGATTGATTGATATTTTATTTCTTTCTATCGCGCTCGTACACAAGTGTTTCAGAGCAAGACAAGGCAAGCGAGGGGAACAGGGGAGAACAAAAACACCGATCTTACTAGGCCCAGTGACGTTGAGATTGCGCAAGTGCTTGGGAGAGGAGGGAGGGGGAAGACGTGGAAAGCGCGACGCGAAGGAGAAATAGATAAATAATAATAAATAAATAAATAATAAAGACAACAGACAGTGGTAGTGCAGCCAGCAATTGGCAAGTGCTAGGTTTAAGGCAGCAGACAGGGTAGGTCTGATAAGTGCAGGAAGAAAAAGAGGGGGGTGTATGGGTACAGAAACAGACCCCAGTGCAAGGGGTGGCCCGGAGGCAGTGCGAGAGGATGGCAGGGTGAGTAGGTACCTGGGCCAGGTGCATGGTGCCAAGAGAGAACAGATCAGCAGGGGAGAGGGGGAGCGAAAGCATAAGAAAAGAGGATGGTCTTGAGGTGCTTCTGGAACCGGAGATGGTTCTCCTCAAGTTTTAGAGTGGCAGGGAGGCTGTTCCAGAGGGAGGCCCCAGCCGATGACAGAGATGTACCCTCAGCTTGATTCTTTGAAATACGACTGACCGTGAGGGAGTTAGAAGTAGAGGAGCGAAGAGCTTGAGAGGGGAGGTATTTGCGGAGGCATAGCTGAAGGTATTTTGGACCCAGGCCACAGAAAGCCTTGTGGACAATGCAGAGGGTTTTGAATTTAATCCTTGCCTCCACTGGGAGCCAATTGAGGGATTTCAGAGCTGGAGAGATACGATCCCAGGGTTTGAGGCCAAGGACAAATCTCGCAGTCCTGTTCTGGATTAGTTGCAGAGGGCAGAGAGTAGAGGCAGGTAGATTTAGAAAGAGGCTGTTACAATAGTCCAACATAGAGAGAACCAGATCTTGGGAGACCATGAGCTTCTGGGGGAACAAGAGGAAAGGCAGAGTACCTCTGAGGAGGTGCAGTAGGAAGTTTGACTTTTTAGAGACATCAGAGATGTGGGCAGAGAAGGAAAGTTTGGAGTCAAAGATGACCCCAAGGTTCTTAGCCTCGAGGTGGGGGTAGGAGGAGGGCCAAGGGAGGCTGGCCAGAGAGTGAGGGGAAAGGATGGTGAAGGTGTGCAGATGAGGAGGATCTCCGTCTTTCTGGCATTCAGACAAAGATCTTTGGCGGCACACCAATCTTGAATGGCAGTTAGGCAATCAGAGATGAGAGAGGGAGAGGAGGTGCCTGAGGGCAGCCTGAAAATGAGTTGAGTGTTGTCAGTGTAGCACTGGAAATTTGAGCAGAAAATGGCAATGCAGTGGATGAGAGTTGCCAGGTATTGGTTGAAAAGCCAGGGCAAGAGGACATGGCTGGTCCCCTTTTGCAATGGTGCAGATGGGCTGAAAAACAGTGGTGTGGAAGGTTGCCCAGAGCAATCGCCAGTGGTTTAGATTCATTCGAAACCTTCCACCCATCACTTTTGTGGTCAGTTTTTTCCTCCTTGTGAGAGAGGGTGTGCCCAAACGTGGCTCCCTTGCTCGCTGCGCCACAGGGAACCAAGCTGCACCTCACTGAGGAGGTCCAACAAGGCCGAAACATGTCTGGGGTTGCTTGGTTTTCTGTGCAGAGGGGACCTGGCCTAGCAGTTCGGGCTGGGCTGCTACCTTCGGTGGCGGCAGCTGCTGACTGATTTGCACATGGCTGGTCCCCTTTTGCAATGGCGCAGACGGGCTAAAAAACGGTGGTGTGGAAGGTTGCCCAGAGCAATTGCCAGTGATTTAGATTCATTCGAAACCTTCCACCCATCACTTTTGTGGTCAGTTTGTTTCTCCTTGTGAGAGAGGGTATGCCCAGACGTGGGTCCCATGCTCACTGCGCCACAGGGAACCAGGCTGCACCTCACTGAGGAGGTCCAACAAGGCCGAAACATGCCTGGGGTTGCTTGGTTTTCTGTGCAGAGGGGACCTGGTCTAGCAGTTCGGGCTGGGCTGCTACTTTCGGTGGCGGCAGATGCTGACTGATTTGCACATGGCTGGTCCCCTTTTGCAATGGCGCAGACGGGCTAAAAAACGGTGGTGTGGAAGGTTGCCCAGAGCAATTGCCAGTGGTTTAGATTTATTTGAAACCTTCCACCCATCACTTTTGTGGTCGGAACGAGAGGAAAGGCAGAGTACCCCTGAGGTGGTGCAGTAGGAAGTTTGACTTTTTAGAGACATCAGAGATGTGGGCAGAGAAGGAAAGTTTGGAGTCAAAGATGACCCGAAGGTTCTTAGCCTCACAGGTGGGGGTAGGAGGAGGGCTAAGGGAGGCTGGCCAGAGAGTGAGGGAAAAGGATGGTGAAGGTGTGAAGATGAGGAGGATCTCCGTCTTTCTGGCATTCAGACAAAGATCTTTGGCGGCACACCAATCTTGAATGGCAGTTAGGCAATCAGAGATGAGAGAGGGAGAGGGGGTGCCCAAGGGCAGCCTGAAAATGAGTTGAGTGTCGTCAGTGTAGCACTCGAAATTTGAGCAGAAAATGGCAATGCAGTGGGTGAGAGTTGCCAGGTATTGGTTGAAAAGCCAGGGCGAGAGGTTAGGCCCCTGGGGAACACCACAGGTAGAGAGGAAGATAGATGATGGGAAGGACCCAAGAAGGACCTGGGAGAGTTGATCATAGAGGAAAGAGGTCAGCCAGGCCAGAGCCTGATCAGTGATACCCAGGTTATCAGGGGGATGGTTGGCCAGGATGGTATGGTTGACCGTGTCGAAGGCAGAAGAGAGATCGAGAAGGATGAAGACAGACTGAATGTTGGAGTCAAGGTTGGAGAGCAGATCTAGTGTAGAGTGTAGAGTCACACACTCAGTTTCAGACGTCTGGAGTCAGATTATTTGTTTTGTAATACTCTGAAGAAAAAGTTTAACATAATAGTGAATACATTGTTGGATTTTTGGAACATATGTTTTGAAGTCATTATCATATTCAATATAAATTATTAATATATATAAATCATGGGTATCCATCAAAAGAACCGAGGGAATTGAACATGCATTACCCGAGCTTGGTTTGATATGCTTTTTACATTTCGATATGTTTTATTTTAGTCTTTTTGTTTGCTGATAAGGAAATTACATTTCACGCACCTTTGAAAATAGATTTTTCTCCCTTTTATGCCAGACCTGGAAACTCGACTGTGTCTGTTAGGCCACTCCTTTAGTGACAAAGCTACAAGTCTTCCAGACGTTCCTTATCTGGTTATAATTCTTATGTCGCACCTGGACTTCTCAGGCCCTACCCCCAACTACTGTTTCTTGACGTTTATAGTCACCCGCCCCACACCCCCCAAGTTCTCATTCTGCTTAAAACTTTTGGAATCTTCTTGGCATCCTGCAGTTGCCAATACTTTTTGCACCATTTTAGAAAAACAATTGTTAATGCATCCTGTCATGTGCCTGCATAGTGGGCAGTATTACCATGAATGCCTATGGATTCCTCTATGTTTTTGCCATTGTGAAAAAGAGGTGGAGTCTATAAGCATTTCCAGCCACATGTGGACAGAGATGCAGGCCAGTTTTCAACATGGAGATGGTTGAAGAGGTGGGAGTAAACTTCCCGCTCTGACCCCGAAAAATCGTGCTCTAAATGCATTAAAATGGCACAGATCATACACACGCAGAGTGCTGATAACTGCCTGCATACTGTTCTTAAGCCATTTTAGGGACTTTTTAAATTGACATCCTTTGTGTATTTTTGACCTTCATGGAAGTGACTCATCCCTTTGAGGACAGATACGGGCATACTCACTTTTTCATTAATGGTTCTTACGTTTCATGCATAGCTGGTGCCAGCTAAAAATGGCTTTAGAACGAATCCCTTTTAAAACGTTATCCCAAGATGTGTCTTCAGAAAACATCCTCTTGAATTCATGACTGTGGGAATTTCTCAACAAGTCAAGGTGGGCTGGAGTTAGGGTCTTAAATTGCACTAGCTGAGCTCTCACAGCATCATAATCTCAATAGATCACATGCACAAAAAAGGTGAGTCTTCTTGAAGTGCCTTGACTCTACCTTGGGTACATGATGTAACCTTGTCAGATATATCGCTTATGCAGAAAACACACAAGCATGATGCTAATCATTGAATATACAACTAATGTGAATGCCAGACAAACGGTGAAATTGACGAAAGTTAAACTGTATTAACCGAATGACTCTAACAGATCTAAGATGGAAAGAGGAAACAAAGAACATTTAATAACAAGTTGTGAAAAAAAGGCAAGTGGCCTATCGTTTCATTTGGGGACCTAAGCACATCTGTGGAGGATACACAATATTTCGAAAGGTTTCTGTGTATTTGTGTTGGTTAGTCACATTCCAAATCACCCGAACTTTGGACATTTTGGTAAAAGCATGTTTTATGGGATGAAATTGTATAAATAGGGCATGCATGATTCTATTTCAAGGTCAGTATTGTAGGGAGATGCACTAGCTTTCTAGAGCATTTGCAGGAATAGGCTTTCTTTTAAGGAAAGTTAGGAAATTAGTGGGATTGATTTGTTGAAAGGTAGAACAATAACATATTATTTAATTATTCAAAGGATAGATAATTATACAAAGATTTAGATAAGGGAGCAGTAGAACATTGAAATAAGATAAACCATAATTTTGTGACCACTGTTGACTACTGCCCGGGGAGGAGAGAATGCAAGTGATCTTCTTGCATTGCATACTCCCATGGGACAGCCATTGATTAGAGAATGAGCAGGCTGTATCTGAGTGGCCATGTTTTTGTTATAAGAAGAAACACTAGTTGCAAGGAATATATGCCTCACACTTTTTAATAGTTGTATCTCAACACTAATCAGACGCATATGTTAATTTGGTTGGCCACTATATAACTATACTGAGGACACACACAGTTTGTAATCCGCTCGCTCACTTTTATTATGTCAACAACTGCAAACTGATATATAGCCAAACTTCACTCGGGTCTGAATGCTAATAGTTGACCATTCCTATGACATGTACTTTTTGGTTTTGGCTATTAGGTGGCCCTGAAAGCGCTACCTTTAAAGCCAAAACGATTGTCCTTAACATAAGAGCTTGAAATAGGGGGTTTGAATGTAGGCTTGTGATGCTTTTCAATAAAGATGATATATGCGGATGGATTTTTGTAGTTTGGCTATGTGTCCTACCCATTTAACACCCATTGCTAAGTGAAAATTATAAGATTTTCCTCCCATTCCCACACATTTGCCCACCAATCACACCTCTTTTTACACTCTTTGACTGAATTTTTTTTGTGTCGTAAATTTTCCAGACATTTTTACTTCCCGAATGGCCGCTGCCATGCTTTAATGTTATAAAAAAGTTACTTGACTTGATTGATGCTTTTAAAAATATTTACTGCAGCCTTTAAATCATATTACATATTTTAATGTATTTTGTATTCAAAATAATCAAGTTACTGTTATAGTTGCTTTTTGATCTAAAATGTCTCTGAAAATGCCCAATAAGCGATTTGTGGTGTTGGTGTGGTGTGCAGTATGCTAGTGAAGTCACTGTGATTTCATTGGGTCTGCTGTATATGCTTTCATTTTTTGGCAAGGTAGCCATTTTCTTTCACCGAATTGTGGTGTACCGAGGACAGGGTGCCTGAGCCTGAAGAGCACCTGGGCCATGCCCTTCTTTCGTGGCTGGAGGCATCTGTGAGATCAAATTTGCCTTTCTTCGTTTATAACATGACAGCTTAAAAGTTGTTAAACTCAAGGATCTAATCGTTTTTTTTCAGGCAAAAAGACCAGCCTCAATTCAGGTTTCAGATGGCATTGTGCTTAATAAGATTTGCTCACTTTTAATTTAGAAAGTACTAAATGTTTATTTCCCTTTCCGTTCTCTGAATTCTAATGATCCCCTTAGAATTGCTCACCCATAACTACAAGTTCCAGAATGCAATGTTTGAAACAGCTTTATGTGTGCTACTGGCACAAGATGTGGAGCGACCGGAAATGCTGTATTGGTTCCTGAGTGGACTAGAGAGGTAGAGAGGTGTATTTTAAAAAAAACATTTTCCATTTGTGTAATGCGCTTTCTCATGCCTGGTATAACACTCTGCAGAAGAAGAACGAAGTGAGCATGCCCGGATAAAAATGCTCTTGTTTCGAAATTCCTCCTAATTAGTATTATAGCTTTGAGGAACTCAGGGAAAACACTTTAGAACATTTCCCTATTAAATTAGTTCATAACAACTCTTGTTATAGTGCTTATAAGCAAGAGCAATCCAATAGGGTAGGAATGCCCATTGCAGAGTCCTCATCACCTTCCTCATTATTGACTGGAGGATGTTGGCACCCTTCAGTAAGTAACGAAGTTGACGAGGCTGCTACACACTCTTCTTTCATAGCTTCCCCTTTATACGCCACTCCTGAAATTCCTAGAATGGGAGGGAATTGGTTGAAAGACTGTTGCCGGTTTTGTCTCAGAAGCGAAGGAATCCGTCAAAGCGGCATTGTGTGCTGCGGTAATCTCCTTACACTGCTTTTGCAGGTAGGCAGAGGCCATCCTTACGATGGGTAATTACGCCCGGCACCACAAGGCTTCGACTGCTGCCATCAAACCGAGGTGATATAGGTGGAGCTTTCCAAACAAAGCGCCACTGCGAAGGCAAGAGGCAGATTAATTACACAACGCTAGTGCAAGTGACGGAGCTAATTTTCTTTGTTTCTGTAATTAACTGCTGCTGAAATGTGTACTCTGCAGTTTGAGAGAAACTACTTTTCGATGAAAGCAGGTGCAGTTCTGCGCTGCCGTGACCACCATTTCTTCTTCTGCGGACGGAAGAAGGTGAAGAGTAACAAGACTTGTAATGCTCGAACAACTGGCCAGGTACTCTCCTGTGGCGAGCATAGCGCTATGAACGCTGGGTTTTCAAATCTTAACTTTGTCTAGCTCCCAGCTAGCCTGCCTCATATAAGGCAAGTGTACTGTAGGGGAGGCATGGTATCACAAGTATGACACTGACACAAAGGATACCATTTGCAAAACCTTTATTAACTTCGTGGGGTTTGGAAAAACTCCTACTGTGTCCTATAAGTAGGATGAGAGTCGTCTTGACCATCAAATAATAAAGAAAACAGTCTTAGTCGTGTGTGTCAAATCAAAATGGCCTATGCTAATAAAACCTAATGCCTGCCCTATCTCTTGTACAAAAAGTGTGTAAAGGAGGTTAGTATATAAAATGAAAATCAGTCTTCGAGAAGGAATAAATGGGGTTGAATCAGCCCTCCTCCCCACGTTTAGACAGCACAGAATAAGGCAGTATCTATATGCAGGATGACACACTCTGGCTCGGACTTTAACACTGAAACAGTTCAGAACATGAATCGAGGCCCGTCTGTCTATTTTTGCAGTCTTCCCCATATAATGAAACAAAAAGTTCACACTAGTCCCCCTCTGTCGGGCTCAGACCTAGCACTGTTGAACTTTGGCCCCCCCTCTGCCATGATCAGACCTTCCACAGTTCAACGTTAGTCCCCCTCTCTCAGGCTCAGACCTTTCACAGTTCAACAACACTTGCCAGTTCTTCCTTCTGCAAGCTTTTTACACATCTGTTCTCCCTCAGTCGGGCTCAGACCCCTTTTCGGATGTCAAAGACATTCGAATGTGCGAGCTCCCTTTACAGATCACTGCAGGACCACTTCGACTCAGATTTTTTTTTTCAGATTTTCCTCTCCCGTTCTCTCGAGGTTAACTTCATTCACTTTCACTTTTACAGTTCATTCACTGAGACTTTCGAGTGGGCTACTCCTTTTCACTGGACCATTCTGTTACGCAATATCGCTTTATCTTAAAGCTCATTCAAAGGTCTACCTTTCCTCACGTCTCACCCACACGCATGCAGCCTTCACTTGTGATATATTGTTGCAAAACCTCAAACTTTCTTCGCACACACTGGTCTCTCAGGTTGCTTGCCAACTCACCGGCTGTGTGCTGTTCCTTCCTGCTTTTTAAATTTTCAGTTCACGAGTCAAGGTTAGTACCACAGGTTTGGCCTTGCCTACCCAACTCTCCTGTTCACCCAGGAGGGTAGCTGGCATCCTTGAAACACAATGCAGTCTTCGATATTGGGATCTGGCCTCCTCCATCTGTCTTTCACAGCCTTTTGGAGGCAAGGACGTCCTGTAGGGAACTCTTGTTTTTTATATACCCTCTGCTCTCGTCCCTTGGTCTGTCGCTCTGCTCCAGTAGGTTCGCCTTTTCCCCAGAAGTTCTGCTCGTTAATTGGAATCAGTTGTATGCACTTGAAGTCAAGTGCCTGACTTTGCCTGACCCGATTAGCAGGACATGTCCAGTACAATTTATAAGAGTTAGCTGTGTTACTCTCAGTCACCCTCTTCCTCGGCCTAGTGTGTGTTTGTGCAGAAAGGGAGGGGGAGTTGGGACATCAGATCCTAAAATATAGGAGGGGTTGAATGTACAAAAAAGGGAAGAATACCACGTCTCACCATAGGCTGCCTCACCCCCACGTCCGGAACACCCCTCACCCAAGTGATCCTCCCACACTGGTCCACCACCAGGTTCTGGATCCAAAGGTGATGGCCGTGCCCTGGCCACCTGCAAGAGAGATCCCCAGGGACAAGCTATTGAGACACCTTCTGGTTTCTCACAGTACTCCCCTCCCTAGTTGAAGTCTTCATATTCTGAGACCTGCAGTCGTGCATTTATAAAGAAAAGTGGCAAAATGACAGATCTGGCAATGCAGTGAATACATTAAAAACTCAGCAGCCATGTCCACTTGTGTTATTTCATGGTTTCCATCAATCTTCATAAGCATTTCCGCACTCTCTCTACACCCACCCTAGCCCCACTACCTCGATCCCCACTCTCTCTAACCCCACCCTACCTCTACTCTCTTTACCTGCACCCACACACCCTACCTCCACTCTCTCTACCCCACCCACCCTTCTACCACTCTCTCTAACCCCAGCCACCATACTTCTACTCTACCTTCACTCTGTACAACACCCACCCTACCCACACTCTCTCTCTACTACCACCCACCCAATGCCCACTCTCTATCCACATTCCATCCACCTGACCCCCACCAGCTCTAACAACACCCACCCCCTCCCTACCCAAATATCTTTACCCAGCGCACCCATCCTACCTCCACTCCCGACTCTGCCCACCCACCCTACCTCCTCTCTACCCTCTGAGAAACCTGAAGGTGTCTCCCTAACTAGTCCCCAGGGGTCTGTCATCCATGGGGCCAGCACACGGCCATCGCTTTTGGATCCTGTTCCTGGGGGCGGACCAGTGAGGGAGGAACATCTGGATGGGGAGTCCTCGGGGAGTAGAAGTGGGACAACGACAGGTGAGATTCGGTATCCCTCTTCTTCTAACATATTTTCCCCATCCTGCCACTTAGAATACTCAGAATCTTTACCCCTCCCCCCCTTTCCGACATGAACAATTTCATACACCATGAAAGACAACGGACTACCAACAGAGCCATTTACCTGACATGTCCCAAAATAAAGGTCCGGCAAATTCAGGCAATTGAGCAGAACCAAACACACCTGACGGCCCTTTCCTTTCCCCACAGGGATAAAAGGTGGAGCACACAACCACACGACAAGCAAGGCACACCCGCAAGACGAGGCGGCTAACCCAGTACAGCAGTTGAAGATGAAGCAAAAGGCGCCATGAACCGAGGGGGCGACAAGGAGAGAAGCAACCTTGCCCTTTCTCACCCAGACCTGCAAAGCATGCGTAAAAGGAATCATAAGACTGCAAACAGTACCCACTCTGTGTTGCAGCAGATGTCAATGGTACACAGAACCCTCCTACGCTGATAATCAGGAGAGAGAGATGCTTGCCACAGTGGCACTGTCCTTGACTCCAGAGACAAAAGAAGCCAAACATTTCATCACAGCCGGTGAGTCGAGGGGAGAGCCAGTAAGAGACCGAACTGTGTTGAACAAAAGTTGAAAGTGGCAAATTAAAGGGAAAACAAAGAACTGTTAAACTCTTCAGGGGAAAACAAGCAACAGAGTGGTCCGGCACCATGTGGGTGCTCACTCGGGAGACTGCTTTATTCCCCTACTGTTGAAACTACTAATACCAGAAGGCCTTAGGAGAGCCAGAAGGAGAAGGTCAAAGTGGTCATACAGGGGTCTATTAAAACCCCCTGTACAGTTGAAAGTCTTTGACCGGCACGTAATTGAAAAGCTAACAGAGATGAATACCGCATAGTGAGAAAGGAGAAGGAAGTGTGTGGTTGGCAAGAGTAAACCCAACGGTGGGATTCCGACAGAAGGGGGTGATACATGAGGCCCCAATGAACATTGTGTTGACAAGAGTGAACCTGACGAAGGGATGTCCACAGTGGATTGTTTAAAAACAGATTAAAACATGTGAATGCAAAAGGTGAAAGTATCTTTAAATACAGGCCATAGTGAACCCAACAGAGGGAGGCTGACATTCGAGAGTAAAAGTCATAGTGAACCCAACGGAGGGAGGCAAACAGTCGAGAAGTTTCCGAGACCGCAATAGGGGGCCCCAGCGGTGTAGAATCTTCACCCTAATTGCAATGTGAAAGGATCTTTTGTTTGCTATTTTGAACATATCATGTCCTTGGAAACAAGAGATTTAATCAGCGAAGGTCCTGATATCACTGGGCACTTTTTTTGGGATCTGAGCCCAGAAGACGGGGATCCAGGAGTGAAAAGGCATCACCCAATGCACATACGAAAAGGAACTTTTTGTTTGTTATTTTTAACACATCAGGCCCTTGAAGGCAAAAGACATTTTGTAGAAAAGAGCCTTACCCACCGAAGGTCCTGATACCAGAGAACGCAACTGTAAGCTCTTGCTGGGAAAGCTCGAGCATGTGCTGTGCTCAGGAGTCTCACCTTAAAACGTGGGAAGGGAGCCCAGGGCCTCCACATACTGACATCATTTTGTGAACAATTCTTTCTTGCCAACACTATCTCACACTCCTTTTGTATCAGTTTTAAGGATTGGCAATAGATTTTTTTTAGTATAGGCCCTTTTATTTGACAAGACTCCACTAGGACTGCCTTATTATTAGTAAATGGTCGTAGCTTGCTCCGACCTTAGATTTAGTATTAGATTAGGTGTTTTTCCAACCTACCTATACAGTGTAATAAACACCCCTGAACTGTGATCACTTGTGTCTGTCTTTACTGTTGCCACCATGAATTCCTTACAACCCCCACCCACCATACCGCCACTCTCTCTAACCCCACCCTACCTCCACTGTCTCCCCCCACACATCCAACCTCCACTCTCCCTACCCATTCTACCCCCACCAACCATACCCCCAATCTTTCTACACCCACCAAACTTACCGCAAATCTCTTTACCCCCACCAACCGGACCTCCACTTTCTCTCTACCCGTACCCATTCAACCCCCACTCTCTCTACCCCGACCCAACAATTCTACCCACACACTCTCTATACCCCCTCTCTCACCGCTCTCTACCCACCATACTTCCATGCTCTCTACCCCACCCACACACCCTGCCACCACTCTCTCTACCCCATCCACACACCCTACCACCACTCTCTCTACCCCCACCCATCAACCCTACCTAAATCTCTCTACCCCCATGCACCATTCTGTCAATCTCTCTACGTTTACCCACCCACCCTACCCCCTTTATCTCTACCACATCACCCACCCTTCCCCCACTAACTCTACCCCGACTACCTACCCTATAAACACACTCTCTCTACCCACACCATCCCTCACTCTCTCTACCCCCACCCTCCCACTCTACTTCCACTCTCTCTACGCCCAGCCACCCTACGCCACTCTCTCTACCCCCAGCCACCCTACCCCCACCCACTTTATCCCCACTCTCTCTAACCCACCCTACCAACATTCTCTCTACCCTCACCCCCTACCTCCACTCTCTCTACCCCCCACCCTACCACCACTCTCACTACCCCACCCAGCAAATCTTCCTCAACTCTCTCTACCCCCCACGCTCCCTTCTTCTTCTCTCTCTGCATCCACCCACCTACCCTACGCCCTTTATCTCAATCCCTTCACCCACGATTACCTGACTCTCTCTACCCCACATACCTACCCTCACTCTCTATTCCCCACCATCCCTCACTCGTTCTACCCCCACCCTCCCTCTCTACTTCCACTCTCGCTAACCCACCCCCCCGCCATCACTCTCTACATCACCCACCCTTCCCCCACTCTCTCTACGCCCAGCCACCCTACTCACACTATCTTTGCCACCACCCACCTGACTCTCTCTACATTCCACCCACCCCTCACACCCACTTTCTACCCCCTCTCATTCCTCCTCTCAGACTGTCACTTTATTTCTTACTCTCTCACACAACCCTTCTCTATCATACTTCTTCTTGCTCATCATCGATGTCACCCCCTGCTAATCGTTTCCTCCCTTTCTCTATTCTCCTTCTTTCTCTTCATGTCTGCACTACTTAACACATCCTCTTTTGAAACTTTGCACTCTCCTCCTTGCAACCTTGGGCCTATAAATGCAAATAACAGCAGTAAACGCCAAAATGATTGGCTTTGCCAATACTTGTTTGCCTCACCATGTCGGTCATGCTTAAAGCGGCATGTTCTGAGCCATAGAGCCAGCCTTGATGCTAATGCAAAATGCAATGCAGGTTAATATTTAGTAAAATGCAAGACGCAAGATCTGCTTTAACAAAGTAAAATGATATTCAGGCAGTGCTCTATGTGAGAAACTGGCACGAGCACCAGTGACCTTGAAGTTGGAACACTATAGTTTTCTTTTTATAAACAAACCTGTTAACTGCTCCCCAGGATTTTCTGGAACAGGCATCAAGTGTTCCGATAAATAGTAAACAAGAGATAGCAATGCAAAAGAACAACAGAACTGCGGGAAAAACGACCGAACTCTTCTTTCTCAAATGTAAGTGGTCGAGCAACTTTAAGTTACTGACAGATACTGAGCTGACCTTGCTTTAGTATACGCAAGCCCGATGCTATTCACTGATATCGTCTGTTTGGACAATTTGGAGATGTTGGAGGACAAAGCAGACCTTGGATAGTTTACACAAACTCAGTGCTGTTCACTGATACCACTGCTGCGGAGCAGGTCTCTCCCCCTCTGTGTAGACAACTTTAGTGGTTGTTGGCATGGGCAAGTGGGAGCCCACATAGTATAAATAAGACAGGCTTCAAGCCCCACATATAGCTGTTCATCAGCAGAGCAAGCAAGAAGACGAGGGGGCAGAAGACGAAGGGCTGAAGGAAGGAGAAAAGCAGCGGCTTTCCAGAAGGAAGGGGTCAACTCTTTTTGTTTTCCCTAGCTTGATTTGAAAGACACTTTTTTTGCTGGATGTTTGACTTTTTGAGGCATTTTGAGCAGGGACTTCATTTCACCGAAATGGCAGTGGTAGCAGAAGTAACATCACACAACCTTTGACCTCTGATGCCATCACAGGAGGTGATATAAATTGATCCCCAGCCCGGAATGACATCACGGGAAGTGGTGGAACATGAACTTGCACCCCTTGACAAAACAGGAAGTGGCATCACATAGCATTGTTCCTAAGTACACTACGAAAACTATGGTTAAGATGTGACTATAATGTGATATACATTTCATACAAGAATGGATCACCATACGTATTGTTAATTTCAGTGTGAATAGGCCCATATTACCAAATTACTGTGAATGCAAGCAGATGTCCAAGGCCAAATGATAATGATGTGTTATTATATAGCACTTACGCTTAAGAACTTTATATAGAAAAAATATACATACACTATCACCCAACCTGTGTAAGTACTAATTTATTGACCTCAGAAGGATGAAAGGATGAGTTGAGGTGTTTAAGAACAGACTAAATCAGTGACTCACCCCCTGAAGTGTGCCTCAAATAAACGTTTAATGAGTCTATCAATTATTGCACAGAATTACAAAAAGACAAATTATTTGTTATTCCCATTCTTCCTTATTTCGGGGTCACTAGTCAAAGTGTTGCACTTGTGGAATCCCCTGTTTTTTTTTAAGAGGCCTGAACAAGAAAGCCAGCCACTACAAAAGTAAACAGCCACATGTTGCTGGCCACAGCTTAAATTAAAAAATAAAATAAAAATAAAAACGTTTTTGTTTTGTTTTTCTTTTTAGGGTAGCAAGGGAGACCACAGGGGTAGCAAGGGAGATCTCAGGTGTTGCAACTGTGAACCCTAGTGCCCCCCAAATGGCATCCCTTATTTTGAGGCCCTAAAGGAAACCCTTTGAGCAGAACTTTGATTACGATTGATCTGCATGGGGAATAATGTTGCTTTTCTCCCGCAAGGCAAATCAACTCACCACCTATGAACAGATCTTATTCTGGATTGACTACATGCTCGCACCATTCTTCATGAATCATTTATTCCTATTTGTATGCGCTCTTTTGATGATCATGGTGCTTTGATAGTTGGCTCTTTTTATTTCTGCCCATGCTTTGACATTTTTTGGCATTTTCCTGAATTGAGCAAGATCGCTCCTGGCATCAAGCCTTCTCCAAGACCTCAACTCCCTACCCTCTACAGATGAGCATGAGAGGCTTTTGTTTTACCCTTTCATTGATATCACATTGACAAAGATATTGAGGTATTGATTGAGTCAGATGCTTCTATGAGGTTGTCTATCATGATTTGGTGAGGCTGGTGCTACTATGAAGATGGTCTAGCATGATTTGTGAGTTCGCCTATCACAACCTGGTAAGGCAGGTAGTTGGTTGTTAAGGTGACTATGATTTCTTGGAGAAGGTTGATTAGTCTTCTTTGTGATTAGAGTTAGGGGCAATGACTATGATTTCAGCATTTTAATTAATGACCTTTTGCATTTTAAGTGTGCTGCGCTTGATGACAATATTAGCAATGTGTCTTTATTACTTAATTCTCATAATTCAAATATTAACTTTTTTACATGAGAGAGTAAGAAGCATTCATTGAGTGTTCATTACCGAGTGTTCTGTGAGAAGCATTTGAACATGAACGGGTCATCTTTCTAAATGCATTGTGTATTGATGTGCTATATATGATGCATGCCTTTTAATACACATCACGGGTTACTGGAAGCTTTGAGCAGTGGACTATCAATACGGAATAATGTGCCATTAGTAAACCCCTCCTTTGTGATGAATGGGTAGCAGCCACCACTGCAGGGGGGTTGATCACCTACTCTCATTACTGATGCACAGTGACAGGTAAATGTTCTTCCCTTTCACTTTTCCTACCACAGCCCCTGCTGGGGGGAGGTTCTCTTGGACACTCCCATGAGGGTGGAAGGGGGAACTGGAGATAGGGGTGATAAGAATCACATCACAATGGCACCCCAGATGGGACTTTGCTCACCCTCTCCTACACCCTAATAATATTCTCCCCACATAGCTACAGAAGAAGCGCTAAGAGGGTTGGCATTACAAAGAATATACACTCTAGTGAAGAGCAGGGTGTAGAACAAAGCTTAAAGCACACTCTAGTGAAGAACAGGGTGTATTGTTAAGCAAGTGCTCTTAACAGCTATCTAGCTAAGAAATATTATTCAGTCAGTCATCAATGTTTATTCGGATCAATTAATCCATCAAACATAACACATTATAGAACAGAATTTGCCATTTCTTCTTACTTATAAAATACGGTGTCCAAATAAAAAGACAATTTTCAAACACTAGTCCCTCTTAAAAAAAAAAGAAAAGAACAACAAAATACAGCCAATTCATAGTATCCAATACATATTAAATAGATTTAAGTGCATAGTGCATAATCCATATATTATAACCATTCATTTTAGTTCTGAAAAAAAAGAATAGAGCAAACTACGGCCAATTCATAATAACCAATTAATATTCAATATATAAAGTGCACAATGCATTAACCTGAATTATAACCATTCTTTTTAATTCAATGAGGCCAAGGTCCCCTTTCTTTGTTACATGGCCCTTTTCAAAATGGATAATAGTACCCACGCTGCCAATACAGAGTCCGCAGCCAAGAGAAATAGCACTGCCGTCCTATAGGAGTGGATATTAGCTGACCTAAGGACCGGCAATAAGGTGGACTGTCTTACAATGTTGTACTCTGGGCAGAGCAATAGGAGGTGGTCCAGGACCTCTCTATCTGCCCCGCACACAGGGCATCATTGTGTAATCACGGTTCCCATAAAATCTCCACACCGTGGGTAATAATAAGCAGTGCTCAGATACCTGAGGGTTCGTAGTGCTATATAAATGCTAAATTATTATTATTATTATTTCTCTGTTGTTCCCCTCGGCTGCAGGCAGTCAAATCTGGCACACTTGATCAGCTAACAATCTACCCTTTTAGAACCCCTGAGGAGATAGGGCTGGATCTTGGGTTCACTATGGCTTTTTCCTAAACAATTTCACCTGTTTCATTCACAAGTCTTAATGTCCTTTTAGACAATCCACTGTGGACATCCCTCTGTTGGTTTCACTCTTGTCGGCACAATGTTCATTGGGGCACCATGCTTCGCCCCGTTCTACAGACATCCCTCTGTCGCGTTTGCCAGCCCCACAGTTCCTTCTACTTTCTCACTATGTGGGATTCACTTCTCTTTGTCTTCTAATTACTTGGTGGTCAAAGACTTTTGACTGTACAGGGGGTTTTGCTACACCTCTGTATGACTACTTTGATCTTTTCCTTGCGGCTCTCCTGAGGCCTTCTGGTATCAGTAGTTTCAACAATAGGGGCATCAAACAGAGTCTCCCGAGTGAGTACCCACATGGTGCCGGACCCCTCTGCAGCTAGTTTTCCCCTGAGGTGTTAAGAGTTCTTTGATTTTCCCTTAATTTTCCATTCGCAACCATTCGCAACTTTCGTTCAAGACATTGCGGTTTCTTATCGGTTCTTCTTTCGACTCACCGGCTGTGATGAACCACTTAGCTTTTCTTGTCTTTGGAGTCAAGGACAGTACCACCGTAGCAAACATCTGGTTATCAGTGTAAGAGGGCTCTGTGTCCAACTGAAATCTGCTGCAACACACGCTGGCTATTGTTTGCGGTTTTATGATTCCTTTCACAGTGGCTTTGTGGGTCTGGCTCATAAAGGGCAAGGTCGTTTCCCTCCTTTTCACCCCCTCATTCTTGCCTCCTTTCTCCTTCTCTTGAACTGACACACTGAGATGGCCATAGTGTGCTCTCGTGCTCCACCTTTTATCCCTGTAGGGAAGGGAAAGGGCTGTCAGGTATTTGTGGTTCTGGTCAATTGCCTTACTTTGCCTGACCCTTGTGTTGGGACATGTCAGGTAAACATCTCTAGTGTTAGTCCATCGTCTTTCATGTTGTGAGAAAGTGTTCATGTCGAGAAAGGGGGATGGGTGTAGAGTTTCCGAGTATCCTACGTGGTAGGATGGGGAAAAGGTGTTATAGGAAAGGTAATGCTGCACCTCACCTGTTGGTGTCCCACTTCCACTCCCTGAGGACCCCCCATCCAGGTGATTTTCCCACACTGGTCCACCCCTAGGAACTGGATCTAATATCGATGGCTGTGTCCTGGCCATCTGGATGACAGATCCCCGGGGACAAGTCAGGGAGACACCTTCAGGTTTCTCACACCACCTATAAAACAGCAGACGGATTTTCAGATGGTTGTATACGTGGGTGGGACCCATAGGTACTAAAAAATGGCGAGTACTTGGTAGCAGAGTGTTGTACATTGTTACATGCCAATTCATCCAGCCAGATGGCTTCCACCCAAACTCCCTCCGTACTATCAGCGAAACAACAGAGGTACTGTTCTATTGCCTGGTACAGTCTCTCAGTTTGTCCGCCAGACTTCAGGTGGTAGCTTGTGGATAAACTCACAGCAGGAGTGGGTGCCACCTCTGAATGTGACTGGGACTTGCCACTGGTAGAGATATTGAACTCCCAGGGAGCAGAAGCAGCCATGAGTTTAGTGCTGGTGATAGCTGGGGGCAATTATTCATTGATAGAAGAAATACTCATGCCCCTAATAAAAGGTGAATCGGTGAGACTAGAAAACTTCAGACACCTAGCAGTATTGCCCAATGACAAAAAAAGGAAACTTCAGCTTGCTCACATTGTAACAGCTACTTACAGGTCCCTAGGCAGAGCTCACCTGGTTAGATCCCCTGAGGTATAGCAAAGGAAGGAATTAGGTGAGAATAAACACTTTAAAAGAACACCATCTACTAGTAACACTTGTACCTTATAGGTACCATGCAGAAATACCTTCTCGACAGTTTCAGCAAAAGGACAAGTAAACAGCTTCATGTCTTCTGTTAGACACAGTGTGAAAGGCAAATCACCTAAGAACACATAGGGCCTCATTCCGAGGTGGGCGCAAAGGGATACCGGGCACCGTTAAGCACATCGGTGCCAGTAATCCCTTTGCGCCCTATTCCGAGGTCCCTTAGCGGGAGAGCCTAAAAGTGTAAGGAAGAAAAGACTTAGAATTAGATACAGGAAGCAGGAACGGTCCACGGCGGGTACGCGGTCAGGAAGCAATGCTCACATACCGCATCCGCCGTTGACCGCTTATTTATACTGAGTGTAAGAGCTGTGACTTCACTCGCGCATGCGTGAGCGGCGTCACAACAATTATGATGTCACTCGCGCACGCGCGAGCAGTGAAATGTCAGAAATTGTTAAGATGCGCGTGCGCGGGCGACGTTAGAGACACATCCCCCGCTACCGCGTAATCAATGTAAACAAGACTGGAAGTGAAATGATGACGTCACTTTTGTAACGCGCTATTCGAACTTGTGAAAACGAATGAAAACGAATATAATCAAGACTCACTATTACGCTTGTACAGGAGAGGTACCGAAGATTATGATGTTGTATAAAGACCTAATACTACAACAAAATGATATTTACGGCTAAAGGCCATTCTAGTGAGCTACATAAGTGAGCAAGATCAGGATTCTGGTTTGGTGGGCAATGTTGTGTCTCAATGTTAACCATCAGGAAGATTAAAATATCAAACTATCCACATATCAAAAAAGAAAGTAGAGAATAGACACGTATACAAGTAGTCTAACCTATCAAACTTTTACATATCCACATATCAAAAAAAGAAAGTAGAGAATAGAAACGTATACAAGTAGTCTAACCCAAAACGTAAGGGTGTACAATCTAATATCAATACCTTTCTCACAGTTGTCATGATTTATAAACACATTACGGGATATTGGAAAAGCATTGTGTGATTTAGAACAATACCCATGTTAACAGAAAGGGTCCTAGATAGTTGTTGTAGTTTATAGACACATTTCGGGATAATAGACAAGCATTGTGTAAATTTGAACAATACCCCTGTTTACAGAAAGGGTCCTAAATAGTAGTCCTCATTAAGGCCCAGTGGGGTCATTGCGTCAAGTTTATTGATCCAGAACAGTTCTCTCTGGGCCAGTAGTTTAGGTAGGTTTCCTCCCCTGCTGAGGGGGTGTAGAACTTCCAAAATCACTAATCGCATTTGGCAGACGTTGTGTCTTGAGTCCCGGAAGTGTCTTAATGTTCTGTGTCCTGATGCACGATATGTGTTCCGTCCATCTATCCTTTGCCCTTCTGTTTGTCTTGCCAACATAGTATTTCCCACAAGGGCAGCGAATTGCGTAGATGACATTTTTGGTGTTGCATGTCGCAAAATGCTTCAACATGATTTTTTTACCCGTATGTGGGTGACAAATGTGGTCTCCTTTAATTAGGTTGTTACAATGCTGGCAATGCAGGCAAGCGAAAGTGCCATATTTCGGTTTACTTAGGGTTTTCTGAGTTGTAGATTTACTCCTTTCGGCTCTTATTAATTGGTCCCTAAAGTTCTTTCCACGTTTATAAGCCATCATGGGCGGGTCCGGAAACAAATTTGATAGAGTTTCATCTGATTTGATCAGGTTCCAGTTTTTATGAATGATTCTCTTAATTTGGAAACTTTGGCTTGAATATTTTAGCGAATGTATCAGATTTTTGTCTTCTCTCCTATGATTGGCCTGTAAAAGTACTTTTCTGTCCTGTGTCTCAGTGCGTATGATGGCTTTATCGATGGTCTCTGGCGGAAATCCTCTGTCTAAGAACCTTTTCTACATGGTATTGCATTCTTCTTGTAGTGTGTCCGTTTCAGAGGTAATTCTTTTAAGTCGTAATAACTGACTGTACGGTAGATTGTCTTTTAGATGTTTAGGGTGATGACTTGCATGATGCAGACAGCTGTTCACATCTGTGGGTTAACGGAAGATCTTAGTTTTCATGTGCGTGCCAGTATATTCCACTGTGACGTCTAGGAAATTCACTGTAGGTTTACCGATATCCATTGTAAAGCCAATTCTTTGGTTACAGTTGTTTAGGAAATTCCAAAATTCGAGCAGTTCTGCTTCTGTACCTTTCCAAATCCCAAATATGTCGTCGATATATCTTAGCCAGGTTTGTATCTTGTCATGCCATGTGGGGTTGTCCAGTACGTGTGTTTTCTCGAAGTGGTACATAAAAATGTTAGCATAGGATGGGGTTTCTGAAGACCCCATCGAAGTCCCTGAGATTTGGAAATAGTATTGTCTGTTATACCTGAAGTAATTATTGTAAAATATGATATGTAACAGTTCCAGTGCGAAGACTTTGTTGATGTTCACATCTCTGTGAGTCAACAGGAACCACTCCATAGCTTCTATACCTTCGGAATGTGGAATGGAAGTGTATAAACTATTCACATCCATTGTGAACAGAAGTACAGCGTTATCCTCCAGTTGTAATGCTTGTAAGCTTCTCAGGAAGTGAGTGGTGTCTCTGAGATATGTGCTGATCGATTGGACTGCTGATTGAAGGGCAGTGTCTAAGTAGATGGCAAGGGGCTGGAAAATGCTGTCTGTCCCAGCGACGATAGGACGGAATGGTGGATCATTTAAATTTTTATGAATTTTGGGGAGTCCATAGAACACCGGTGTGACAGGATGTTTTTGGATAAGGTATTCTGCTGTTTTTTCTGAGATCCAATTCATAGTCTCAGCTTTCTCCACAGTTGTCTGTATAATTGAGAAAATACCCATAGCAGGGTCGTTGTCAAGTGGTTTATAAGTGCGCATGTCTTCTACAGAGGGAATATCAACCAGAAGCTGAGACCAACACAGCTGGAGAAAATGTTAACATTGTGTTTAAACGGTAGATTAATGCTAAAGCGTAACCTTGACGTAGAGCAAGGTTTAGTTAATGGAGCACTTGGTACAGTTGTTGGCTTCCAGACATACCCATGTGACAACAGCATTCAGTTTGTCAACATCAACTTTGACAAACTTTCAGAAGTTAAAAGGATAGGAAGCTCAACAGCCCGATTCCTTCTTTTCGAAGACTTGTATGTACGCAGAGAACAGTTTTCTCTATCTCTTGCATACGCAGTCACTATTCATAAATCGCAAGGTCTAAATCTAGATCAAGCATTGATTGACATTGGCAGCACAGTCTTTAAATAAGGCATGCGTTACGTAGCACTATCATTCCTACAAAAACTTGAAGGGCTATTTCAAGTAAATTGTGATGCAAGCAAAATCAAGGCTGACATTCCTTGCATCGTAGAGTAATACAGACTACATGCACTCTACACACCCCATCTCAAAATGTACCCTGTTCCTGAAAAAAGCAAACTTTGCAAAAAAACACTAGTGCAAACACAACTTATATGTGATCTCCCAACAGTACCACCAAAGAAATTGAAAGCAGCTGGTACTCCATCAATTACCACAACCACAGAAGGATGTACTGAAAAGGCAAATGCATACCCAACTGCACAAACAAAGAGAAGTATCTCTTGAAAAAAAGCATGTGGACTTCCATCAAATGACTCAGACACAGAACTGTCTGGTCCATTCAAATTTTCCAACACAACTGGTGTAAATTGCTATGCAAATGTAGCAATCAATGTTCTATTCCAATTGCCACCAATTGTTGAAATAATTTACTTAAACGACGCCGACCAATTGTGTTTTAAAATGCTACTCCTTCACAGAAATGCAACAAACAATCCTGAGAACACTTACGGTGTCTCAAGAATAAGACAGGAATTGGACAACTGTGCAGGAATGGTGGAATTCACTATAAACACACAAGATGTTCCACAAGAATTTCTAATTTACTTATTGCAAGTACTGGAAAGCATAAACATACCTACAAATGAAGTCTTCCAGATTTCAAACATGTGGAAACATACATGCACTCTCTGCAGCCATGAGGGGCAGGAACAAGTCCCTAACAAGCGCTTTGTGTATGATTCTATACCTGCCTGTGAAACCATTCCATTTCAACAGCTCTTACAGAATGCAAACCATGGCATATTATGTACTACTTGCAATTCAGACAAGGGTTCCACCTTACAGATACAGTCACATAGCCAATACGTAATAGTGATGCTTTTATGATACAATGCAGATGGTACCAAAGACAACTGCAAGCTTACTAGCTTCACACACGGGCAAGTATCACTTGGCAAGATCACCTTCACAACAGTAGGCATAATCTACCACACGGGCACCACAACCACTGCAGGTCACTATACTGCATACATTATAAAGAAATGTGGATGGTATAATGCAATGATAGTTCCATTATTATGAAGCAGAGGTTACCAGCAAATCTTGCAAATGTCTACTTAATATTCCTGAAACCAAAATGCACTCACTGATCTACAAAAGTAGCGTAGCCTACTGCCCAATACCCACCGACAGATATGTAACGGCAAACAAAAAATAACCTTCTTCCCTGTGAAACTGGAAAAATTTAGCATACACCAACTGGCCCACAAGGACATCAATTGCACTGCTATACAGCTTTTTCCCCAATGACCCAATGATTATAGCCACAGAAACAACAACTGTGAAAGTACACACAAATATTGTTTCCCACATAGTTCTTAAAAAGAAAAGTACTGAGTATGAGGGTCTACAAAGATTTGAAATCCACCAGCAAAAATGAAAGTTCTTCTGAGGAACCCCTTCAACACTTATTAAGTTTAAGCAACCAGAAAATACCAACTAGTATCTTACTACATCCGCAGTACTACAATATTACTTCCAGTGGTCAAACTGCCAAAATCAACCTTCAGCAATCACAGTGCTACAAACATACCTCAACTACTTTCCACAGTTAGTATACGCCAACAGGTGTCTAACTGCCCCCACAATCCTGCAATATTTGTTGCAATACTACAGTACTTAGAAAACACCAACAACAATCAAACGCATAACCAGATACTGCTAAAAAGATGAAACAAATAAACAGAATATGCCAACTGGTATCTAATTGCAACCATAGTACCACCACTTCCAAAAGGAAAATCATACACCATTTCAATTCCTCCTTCTGCAACACTGCATATAACAGCAAGACCACATAGATCTGCACCTTAAACATTCCTGTAAGTACTACACACGTCAATGAAACAGAGTGTGCCACATAACAACAAATGAATGTAGAAGGTTATTTTTTATCCTGCATGGCCTTTTTCCCCCACAGACCCAATTATTCTGCAAACAAACACAGGAACCGAGCACATTGCACAGTACACTTGGAAAGGCATAGTACTTGTAATGTACTCATTATGAGGGTCCACAAAGTACATACATGTCTAAAATTGAATGCAATATGACATTATGAAGTACTTTCACTAACATTTTATGTTTTCCTTTATCACAGACAATGAAACAAAGATTTATCCTGCACTTCTACATGCAATAAAGACAATATGTGCCCACAGTGCCACAATATTCAAATGTGCTATTGCCACTTCAACGGTATTCTACACTGAGTTCTAAAAAGGTCTACAGTGCCTCAACAATATATACAGTGAATATACGATTATTGGTGCCATGCTTCTTTGTAATCAGCAAATTGCATTTCTATACACATATTTGTGCAATCCATACGCCAGTGTCACATTCTTGAGTGCATGGCCGTATTGTGCTGTGGTGGTTGCAGCCAGGCCCTGGGTGTATAGCCTCTGGCCCATGGCCTCCAGTCATGCACCCAAGAGTCTAGGGCCTGGCCACAACCAACGCAGCATAATACAGCCATGCACCAAAGAATCTGCCCACTGACCACAAACCACACACATAATGCAGCCGCCTGAGGCCCTATCCATTTCAGAGTTCACATACTATTACACTACTTGCACCCACTGCACAGACTCTCATACTCCTAAGAATCACAGGGCAGTCTAATAAGCCACCTGCCACACACCCTAACCACTTCTCTACACATACTATTACTCTACCTGTAGCCGGTAGACAGACACAGCCAAGACTCTAGTAGCTCACCACAATTAACACAGCATAATACAGCCATACACCCAAGAATCTGCCCAGTGGCCACAACCCTGAGGACAGTCCAATAAACCAGCTGCCACACACCCTGTCCACTTCTTTTCACATACTATTACACTACTTGCAGCCAGTGGGTAGACTCTGGCCATGCACCCAAGAGACTAGTAGCTGGCCACAGTTATCACAGCATAATACAGGCATACACCCAACAATCTGCACACTGGCCACAGCCCACACGCATGAGCCAACTGCCAGAGGCCCTGTCCACTTCTGTACACAAACTATTGCAGTACTTGCAACCATTCGGCAGATTCTTGGGTTCAATAAGCCAGCCACCTGAAGCCCTGTACAATTCTCTACACATACTATTACAGTACTTCAACCAGTGGGCAGACTCTTGGGTGCACGCTGGCCACAAACACCACAGCATTATACAGCCTATACAAACATCCTCATATCATCTACATTCCACTTCCCTATCCTAATGAAGCCTGCCTTCAGTCACCATATAAGCTGCTCGCCTGAGGACCTATCTATGAACTGCCATGGTGTCCGCAGACAGCCAAGGACACAAAATATTCTTCTTCCACCTAACCAAATACATCATATGAACCATCTTTCACTCCCCCACCCTTTCCAGCCCCTCTTGCCAACACTAGATGCCCCAACACATGTTTTCCAGCCCTGTTCGCCACTGCGCTATCCGCAAATATCCACAGATACAACATTGCGGGTGTTTCGGGAAAATGTGACACACATCACGCTTCCCTCCAGCCAATCAGCATGCGCGTTCGACAAGACACTGCCCTCCGGACCAATTGGAGTCCTGTCTGCGGGGGGAACGGGAAATGAATTAGCGGAGCGGAGCCAGATATTACTACATTTTTGGCACCTACATTTTGCCTGTTTTAAAAAGAACTACTGGATGGAGTTTCACCAAATTTACAAAAGCCTACTATTGGAACCAATCCGCCGCTCCTGATGCAAATTTGGTGAAAATCCGTCCAGCGGTTTGGGCTATAGGTGTGAGCAAACTGTATTTCCATTCAGTCTATGGAAAAAAACATTTTTGGGAACCCCCTATAAATTTGCCCCCCCCCCCGGACGAAACCTCACCAAACCTAGCGGAAATATTCAGAGTGTGCCATATACTTTTTTTTTCAAAGTATGATGAGTATTCGTTTAGGGGAAGTGAAGTTATTAGCTGCCCAAAAAGTGGTCTTCCTATGGGTCTAGCAACTTAACCATAACAACATGTCTGCTACCGCAGGCCTTGTAACATATATATAAACAGTCACTGAAAAAACCTTTGTTAAAGGGATGTTATGGTTAAGTCGCACTAACAAAAACCCATGCAATTTAATTAAAAAGCTTTGTTAAAGAGACGGTATGTCAGTCTAGAAAAGTAGACACCCCTCGAACGGAAGGCAATGCAGGATAATTGATTGGCCGAAGACCAACCACCTCATTTAAAGTGTTAAGAATATATGCTCATTAGTTATTACGTAGCTATTAGCTCAACTAGAGTGCGGCCATTTTAAGATGACCAGAAAAGCAATTTTGTTTTCTCTCTGCTCTCTCTAACGTTGCCATTTTGCCTCATGTAAAACTGCTTTGCTGTAGATATTATTTCGCTTCAATGGTCCAAGGCTAAGAAACATGTTGAAACATTACACTGGAAAGCCAGACAGAAATGCCCGATTCCCTCCCTCACATATCCTTGAAGGCAGGGAGCAAGGCATTTTAATCAGTACACGAATGCCAGCGAGTCTCCTGAAAAAATAGCAATGTACGAAACTAACATTTCAAGAGTTGAATTATGTTCTTCTTTACGGCCGCCCTTTCTGAGCACAGTGCGGCCCCGGAGAGCAAGTTGACCTCTAGAGCGAGAATCAAAACTAAGAGATAGTGAGGCCTGGTATGTGCCAGTCTCCTACGCGCAGCTTGCCCAGGAAAACAGAAGCGCTGTGTTCTCGCAAATAAAGAATGGTGTCTGTAAATTTGAGATTGCAACCTCTTACTAAATATGGTGGTCTAAAGTGCCATAATCGTCACCATGGTCAATCATCGCCTCCAATTCAAGGGGGATGTATTAGGGGCGGCATCAAATGTGTCATTACTGATTGTAGGATTCTAATTTTGTATATATGTGACTGATGTATAATTTTCGTTTGCTCGCGTCCCCCGAGGTCTATTGGACACACGTTGCGGGGCGTGGGACCACTTGGCCAACTGGGACTATTTGTTTTGCAATAAACCCTAGATTTTGGGAATACAACCTCGTGTCTGGCGTATCCATTCGTGTGTGGTGATTGTGCCTTGTTTCCACATCCAAGGGTCCCTCAGGGGCCCCTTCAAGATGGAGCCCGAATAGGGACCCTCCCCCACTTGTTCCATCGTGTACGTTGCAAACTTATGAAGGCGACAAGAACAGCGAGGATGGGAGCAATCGAGCCGGGATCAAGAGGTGTCCGGGGTGCCCTGCGAAAGTGATGAGACTCCTTTGCAGATCTACACACAGCTGATCCCTGATCGACGTCCCTGGCCAGCGAACAAGGAGGCGAGGGTCCCGAAACGAGGCAGTGCCGAGATACGCGGACACGTCATTGGTTGCGTCAGTATACGGACGAATTGTGTCTTGAAAAGAAAAATTGACCAATCAGGTGAGTCGTGCCCCGATTCGTAAGTGATCCTGATATTGGTTGAGAGTTGATTTTGCAAAATCAAACACCCAGAGTAAGTTTGATTAGCCAAGGGTAAGGATAAAACATGCCTGGGGTATTGTCCACCTTAGCGGGATTTTTCCGCTGCAGCGAACAATCTTTGGAAACTGGCCAGGTAGCGCCTCCGGGGGGAACGCCGGCTTATGATATGTATGTAAAGTATGGTATGGGAGCTATAATGTTTTGTGAAACGTGGCATAAGCAAACCAGAAAGCAGGAAGACCTTCAGTGGCCGAGGAATGGGAGTTTTGAGATGGACTGGATAGATAACCTGGAAAAGGTTTTGATAAGTAAGAGAGCACGCCCTGGGGCACTTGATAATCTCAGAGACTGGAGGAGGGAAGCAATGCTCCGATTTAGAAGTAGAGAGAAACATGTGCGCAGGCATAAGTCAAAAGCGGAGAAAGCTGAGGAGAAGGAGCAGGAGGAGTGGAGTAATAGTTTGAGAAAGGCAAGGCGGCGCGATGAATTAAACATAGAAAAAATATATCCACAAAAGGGAGCTAAATTCACAGGATTAATTACTGAACAAGATATTAACTGAAACAAAATAAGGCCTGAGGAGTGACACAAAAAAGATTACGTCAGTAGCCGTCATCCAGCCCCCTCCTATTGCTCAAACTGTCCCAACTCCAATACAGACACAGGCAGCGTTAGTAATGGTAGCGCCCTCTAGTCAGCCAGCCCCGACTGTTTCACAACCATCACAGCCCCAGAAGATTTCGCCCGTGCCCACTGCCTCTTCCACACCTCCCAGTCAAGAGGGTGCCTCTGTCCCGACTGACCCTCCCATAAGAGAATTAGAACAAAGCGAGTGTGTGAGAGTGACCCGCAGCACGATCAGCAATGAGAGAAAGCGTGAACTGCAAGAACAGGCGGAAATGTATATAGACGAGAATGATGGGGCAGCACGTTAGCGTCAATACATGACTTCAGGAGGAGCAATGAAAAACAGGTATTGTTGGAATGCATGGGGGAATATTTGTCGGCACAATGGAAAAAGTTAATTGGGAAGTTACCACCGCAACGATTGTTGAATTTAAATGCATTAGCCCATTGTAGAGGGAGAGATGAGGAAATAGAAGAGCATGTGAAGTGACTGTTTGAAATAAAGAATGAACTTGATGAAGAATATTCTGAAATACTTGCCACACCGTGGTACAGGAAGAAAGCGACAGGGTTTTATATGCAGAAATCCTTGCCACCACCGGGACAGATAGGTGATAGGCAAAGATTGCGAGTGTGTATGCGGGAAACAATGAGATGGATGTCAAGCCCGAGGATTTCTGTGGGTTAAATAAATGAGATATGTAATGAGTACCCTTTACAGATAAGAATAGAAGCCCTGCGAACAATAAGGGGAGTGTTACTCCAGCAAGTAGCGGGACATAACAGGGGAAGGGGAAATGCACAGGGGAGGAATAATTCGAACATGCATAGAGGGCCTTTGGGATTGAACCAATGTGCATATTGTAGAGAGGAAGGACACTGGAGGGCACAATGCCCACATTTGCAAAATAGAGGCGGATATGGTCAGAGAAGACAGCACAGAGGGCACCCGGGAACAAATGGTCACAACAGAAATCAGATGCCACAACACCAAAGCAATCAAGGGAATGGTGCACAAAATCAAGGTCAGGCTCTGAATCAGAATACTTCTGCTCAGAGTCAACATCAGCAGGGTGCACAAACTGGAAATAGAGGAAGAGGTGGGAACAGTTTTGATATTCAGACAGGTGCGTACTATAATAACAGTGGTGACTACACATCAGATGATGTGTTGTTACCCCAATAGGACAGCCCAGGACAGGGGTCGGAACCAGTATCCATTCCCATGAATCAGAAAGGACCCTATGTAGAAATGAAAGTTGGGAATGAAGAGCATAGATTCCTCGTAGACACGGGGGCACAGAAGTGCTCGATAGATCATCACTTGGTTCCAGATATACCTCTGTCAGGGCGACAAAATATCTCAGTAGGGTTGGCAGGCACCCCAGTAATAAATCCAGAGTCCAAATCAGTAGCAGTAACGATAGGGCCCTTTACTGAACATTGTCCATTTCTTTTAACAGAGCATTGTGGGGAAAATCTTTTAGGATTTAATTTATTGAAAAAGCTAAGTGCGGTTATCCACTGCACACCAGATGGGGTATTTTTGACTATTTCTCCCCAGAGTATGCCGACTTCTGAATTTGTGACGAAACCTTTAACAGGAGAATTGAGTGAGGTGCCAACTTGTATTTGGGCCGTGAATGACAATGATGTGGGATGCTTGAAAATAGAGCCAGTAAAAATTGCTTTAAAAGAAGGAGTAACGTTACCGGGTATTTCACAGTATAAAATTGCAGCAGAAGGGGAAAGAGGATTGAAATGTATTGTTTCTGATTTGGTGAAATTGGGAGTGATTGAAGAGATTACAGGTAGTGTATGTAACAGCCCCATTCTTCCAGTGTATAAGAAAGGGGGCAATGAGGTACCGTACCATTTCATAATTGATCTCCGTGCACTAAATAAAGTAGTAGATCCCCAATTTCCGTTAGTGCCAGATGTCACTACGATTTTGACAATGATCCCTGCATCGGCAGAATATTTTAGTGTTATCGATTTGAAGAACGCATTCCAGTACACAGAGAAAGCAGGTATTTATTTGCTTTCACTTTAGGAGGACGATCATTCACATTAACACGCATTCCACAAGGTTATACTGAAAGTCCGAGCATATACAGTAGGGCATTGAAAGAACAGCTAGACATGTTAGAATTACCGGCAGACTGTGTGTTGCTACAATACATTGACGATTTACTAATCACTGCTGACACGGAAGAAAAATGTAAAAAAGGTACTGCTTTGTTATTGACTCATCTAGCTGCGCATGGCCATAAAGCAAGCCTAAAGAAATTCCAGTACTGTCAAAAGGAAGTAGCTTATTTGGGTTACCTACTTCCGAAAGAAGGGAGAAGATTAACACCAGAGAGAATAGAGAGCATTTCTGGTATGCCTATTCGAAAGACGCAGAAAGGAGTGAGAGCTATAATAGGCATGGCTTCATATTGCCGTCAATGAACTTAGCTTTGATTGTGAAACCAATGGTGGAATTGACAAAAACGGATGCTGTGATGCCTTTGCAGTGGAATGAAGAATGTCAGAAAGCATTTGATTCGCTAAAAATCATTTTGAGTTCTGTTCCAGTTTTGGGCACGCTAAATTATGAAAAGGGTTTTAGACTGTTTGTGCATGAGAACGAAGGATGCGCGTTGTCTGTTCTAACACAGGAACAAGGTGGAAGAAATAGGCCGTGCGGTTATTTTTCTTCCGCGCTGGACCCTGTAGCACGCACAATACCACGTTGTTTGCGAGCTTTTGCAGCGGCTGCTGCGTCAGTGAAACAAACATAAGGGATGGTATTGGGGCACACTTTAATTTTAATGGTGCCACATGTCATAGATGTTCTACTCAATAGAACGCAGACGCAACACCTCACCTCTGCTAGATTGACTAGAGATGAAATTGTATTGTTCGCGCCCCACATCCAAATTATGAGGTGTAGCGCTTTGAATCCAGCAGAACTAATGCCAATGCCCAGGGAAAATATTGGTGGGACTGAATTACCTCCCCATGATTGTCTAATGGTTACTGAGGAAGAAACAAAAGGGAGAATTGATCTGAGTGACACACCACTAAAAGAACCAGAAAGGGAACTTTTTTGTGACGGCTCCTGTTTTAAACTACCAGACGGCACATCAACCTCCGCATACGCTATCACTACATTAAAAAGTGTGGTGGAGAGTAAAATAATCCCATACAACTCTGCCCAAGCAGCAGAGATAATTGCCTTAACAAGGGCTTGTGAAATTTCAGAGAACTTGAGCGTAAATATTTACACTGATAGCCAGTATGCTTTTGGCGTGGTTCATAACTTCGGCCGATTGTGGGCCGAGAGAGGTTTCCTAACATCACGTGGGGCTAGAATTCAACATGGCCCTTTGATTGTACGATTACTGTCTGCACCTGCATGCCCAAAGTACCTGGCGATCGTGAAATGCGAGGTGCATAAAAAAGTGACATGCAAAGTGGGAGAAGGAAACGCATTTGCAGACAAAATTGCGAAACAAACTGCCACTGATTTAAATACAAAAATGTTAACAGTGCAATTGAAGGAAGTGCCCTGCATGATAGAAAATGTAATTGTAACTGTTAGAGACATGCAGGCGGAAGCTACCACTGACGAAATACAGGAATGGGCCAAGGGCTCTGCAGAACTGGACTTGGAGGGTTGTTTGGTGGACAAGAGGAGCGGGAATTGGATGTTGCCAAATGAATATGTAAATGCAATGGTTACAATGGCTAACAGTCCCACACATATCTGTGAGAAGAAAATAGTCCAACATTTGGCCACTGTCTGGGAAAATCCTCTTATAAAAAAGAATGCCGAAAGGCTAGTACAGAACTGCATAACGTACCTACAGCACAATGTGGGGAAAGGAACGGTGACTCCAACAGGAAGTTTTGGACCTCCCTCTATGCCATTCGAAGTGATTCACTTTGACTTCATCGAAATGGAGAGATGCCAAAACCTGAAGTATGTTCTGGTGATCATATGTGCATTCAGCAAATGGGTGGAAGCATATCCGTTGAAAGACTGCACAGCCATGAGCATGGCAAAAGTAATGCTAAAAGAGTATTTCTCTCGCTACGGTGTGCCCCGTGTTATATGGTCAGACAATGGTCCGCATTTTGTAGGAGCAGTAATATTACAGATTTGTGCAGGTCTCCAGATCGATAAGCGATTCCATTGCTCCAGGCATCCCATGAGTGCCAGACTTATTGAGCGTCATAACGGCATCCTGAAATCCAAAATAAGTAAGATTTGTGCAGGTAGCAAGCTAAGTTGGGTAGATGCATTGCCAATAGCGTTACTGTGTATGCAAACATCAGTGCAAGCCAGAACTGGTCTCTCCCCCTACGAAATCATAATGGGAAGACCGGCGGATGTGTGGAGTGCACCGCAGCCGAAAAGAATGAGAGAGGTAGAATACCCTGTACTCAGCATTTATTCTAATTTGTTAGCAAAAAAACTGCGTTTGATTCATCAGCAGGTGCAGGAGGCATTACCGGTGAGGTACGCCGGCCCAGGACATGCATTGGAGCCAGGAACCTGGGTGCTCATTAGAATTTATGAGTGGAAAACATCGCTGGCACCCAGGTGGCATGGGCCCTACCAAATACTTTTGACCACACAGACAGCGATACACGTGGATGGACGAAAGGCATGGATCCATGCCACGCATGCCAAGAAAGTCTCACCGCCATTTGACATGTCGACTGATCGGGACAAAGACCAGAAAGAGACAGCAGCGGTTCCAGACACGAAAAATGCCATTGCCAGTCCCTTACCACAGAAACGGCCTGATCCTGAAACAAAGCCTGATGAGATTGCCATAAAAAAGGAAGGGCAAAGGGCGCCCCAACGTTGTCCAGCAGATTCTGCATCAATGTTGGCTGATATCAAGCATATACCTCTGTGGTGCCCACCATCTTCTGTTGCGCCGCAGCCTGCATCATCGCCTGGGCACTCATCATCATCTGCCATTGTGCCCCAGGCTGACTCCAAGCTTGACACCGGAAGTGCACTCGCACTATTTATCGAACACACGATACAGGGAGCAAATCGGTATAACCTGTGAAGCAGAAAAAAGGAGTGATTGCATCATCTTTTTGTGATTTTATTGCCTCTGTTTCCTATTCTCGGATGAAGTAGGAACCGGAGGCCTAGCGGAGAAAGGCGTGAGAGTTGTGCAAGCCAGACAGCTCAACAAATGCAACTCCTCGGTGCTAAATCCATGTGTCCGGAACCCGAGCGGACAAGCAGGGCGTACATGGTACAAAGGCAGCTGCTCTGAAACTCTAGAGCAATGTGCAGATAAGCAATCCAGGCTGAACGAGAACTGGCATGGAAGGACTGTAGACATTTATCGAACTCTCTGACATCCCAACAAGCGCATCGGCAGGAGATATTCACGACGAACACAGTGAGAGCAGGACAACGAGGGAAGATGCCGGAGCCAGCCAACGTCTCCCTCTGCACCAATGCTGATAGCGAGTTAAACGCAGTACATAGAAAAGTGAAAAAGGGACATGGTCGAAAGAATTGGATGTTGGGTTTAACGATAATAATGTGTATAATGAGTATATTAGCCCCAATATTAACCATATCAGTATTATGGTACCTATAAGAAATGCACCCCCTTGAAGTACTGTTGCCTACTGTGAACATTTCCACAATGGAAAGCCCAGTCCATGTGATTTCCTAAACCTTGTCCCCAATGGAAGAGAGACATAGGGAAGGATATGGGAACAACACATTACTATTGATAATGAATATGACACACTCAATACTAAGAAAGAACAACTGTTGGGGTCTGTGCCCACCTGCCGCAGCATGGTGGTCAGGGAATAGGATGGTATGTACAGCCCCTGCCCTTAACTTCTGCATGTTATGCTTCTCTAAGTGCCTTATATGATGGGAAATGGAACGAAAGTGAAACTGGTCAATTAGACAAAACAAACATGAATGAAATCGAGGAAGTGATTATGAAACCGGTGGGTTGCTCCATATTCCATAAAAGACGATTCATTACACCAGCAATAATGCCACAGGATAGACTGTCTGTACCTTATAAAACCTCTGTGATCACGTTCCACATGAACCCACAGGGGAATAAGGATGCGGAACCCCCTCCATATACAGTGAATTATAACCCTCATTCTGTCCCATTCTGTTTAAAGAAAAAGGGTTATTTCCAGGTAGGAACATAGCATTCCTTGATAAAGAAGTGGAACCAATATATGTGGGAGATCCTGTGTATTTCATATGTGGAGAAAAAGCATTTCCTTGGTTACCTAGAAACTGGGGAGGCACGTGTTATTTGGGATTTCTGTTTCCTGGGGTGTTTCTTTTAAAAACATCAGATATAACCAGATTGACCAGGTCATGACCTCGCCGGAAAATTGAAGACGGGTTGATTGTAGGGGACATAGCAAAATCATTCATACCATTTTGGGGCCAGGCGATAAACTCTTATAACATAAAATGACTGTCTAGAATATTGGAAGAAACAATAAATGGAACCACCGACATATTATATAATATGACTCTTGAGGAAAAAGGAATAAGATTGATGTCACTGCAAAACAGAATGGCCCTTGATATAATCTTAGTTGATCGCCGCAGTGTTTGCAAAATCGTGGGATCAGCGTGTTGCGTATTTGTAAGTGACTCCTCCCCCACGATTTTCGAAGCGATAAGAAAATTGCATGTATTAAGCTCTGACCTTTGCCCTCCTGAGAGTGGTTGGGAGTTAAATATAAGCTCCTGGTTCTGGGAAGTGTTACAGTCCTGGGGATGGAAGCAATTTGCAACCTTAGTAGCAATCCTAGGAATATTTGTGACATGTTGTTGTTGCATACACTGTCTTCCCATAGTATGCACAGAAATTAGTGAGGAATGTGTTCAGATGGTAGAACGAAAACACATTACTAGACCAAATACCCACAATGATAATGAATCGAAAAAACAATAAAAAAATTCATGGCATTTAATATCGATGATAAAAAGGAGGAATCTGAGAGCGTATATGAGTCAGAGTGCGGATCAGATTCCGAGCCTGATCTAAACACTCAGTCGGAGGAAGATGCAATGTATGGATGAGGCGTTTCGCATACGGCCAAGAGGAGGGTTTGTCAGTATAGAAAAGTAGACACCCCTCGAACGGAAGGCAATGCAGGATAATTGATTGGCCGTAGACCAACCGCCTCATTTAAAGTGTTAAGAATATATGCTCATTAGTTATTACGTAGCTATTAGCTCAACTAGAGTGCGGCCATCTTAAGATGACCAGAATCGCCATTTTGTTTTCTCTCTGCTCTCTCTAACGTTGCCACTTTGCATCATGTAAAACTGCTTTGCTGTAGATATTATTTCGCTTCAATGGTCCAAGGCTAAGAAACATGTTGAAACATTACACTGGAAAGCCAGACAGAAATGCCCGATTCCCTCACTCACATATCCTTGAAGGCAGGGAGCAAGGCATTTTAATCAGTACACGAATGCCAGCGAGTCTCCTGAAAGAATAGCAATGCACGAAACTAACATTTAAAGAGTTGAATTATGTTCTTCTTTACTGCCCCCCTTTCTGAGCATAGTGAGGCAGCCTGACCTCTAGAGCGAGAATCGAAACTAAGAGATAGTGAGGCCTGGTATGTGCCAGTCTCCTACGCGCAGCTTGCCCATGAAAACAGAAGCGCTGTGTTCTCGCAAATAAAGAATGGTGTCTGTAAATTTGAGATTGCAACCTGTTACTAAATATGGTGGTCTAAATATGGTGGTCTAAAGTGCCATAATCGTCACCATGGTCAATCATTGCCTCCAATTCAAAGGGGATGAATTAGGGGCGGCATCAAATGTGTCATTACTGATTGTAGGATTCTCATTTTGTATATATGTGACTGATGTATAATTTTTTTTTGCTTGCATCCCCCGAGGTCTGTTATACACACGTTGCGGGGCATAGGACCACTTGGCCAACTAGGACTATTTGTTTTGCAATAAACCCTAGATTTTGGGAATACAACCTCGTGTCTGGCGTATCCATTCGTGTGTGGTGATTGTGCCTTGTTTCCACATCCGAGGGTCCCTCAGGGACCCCTTCAAGAATGGTTACAAGTAAAACCGAAAAACCCTTGAAATTTGCCAGTTATGGTAAGCTAAGCAATCATAACTCACGCCACCTCCGTGCACTGCTAAGCCTAACACCTAGGAAATCAAAGATGACATCACAAATGCCATTGATGACATCACTGATGACATCACATATCTGGGCCACTTCTTTTGTTCACTGGCATCTAGGTCACATGGTTTTGTTCTATGATAGAGGCAATTTTAAAATTAAAATGTGTTACATATGTAGACATTAACCTCGTTGTATGTCGTTAAGGCACTTTCCTTAGCATTTGGCCTCAGTTCATGTTGCACATACATGGGAAAATAACATAGCCTCAAAGACACAATTCTTTTGTGTACTTCATTTTAAAGTGTAATGTCACCGTAATATTTGGGCGGTGTTGTTTCTTTCCTCCTTACTGATGTTGCCCTGTATGTGCGTCAGATTTGTATGCATTGTGGGTCTTCATATGTATTGTTTATAGTAACACAAGTATGTAGTCATTCTTGGATTATTAGCTATTAGCTATTTATCCCATATTCATTACTCAAAGCTCTCATAAGGTACCATTTCATTATTTTACTATCCAGAATTACCAGATTAAACATATTGCACTTCTATATTGCATGCTGAAACCTGTATTAACAACAACACTCCAATATCATGTTTTGTTCAGATGAGTACATTCTTTAATACAATAAGTAGTTAATGATAGGTCTCCCGATCATCCCTGACATCTTGTTACTAACATTATAAACAAACTCCCTTTTACAGACTTTTTATCAAAATGAATTTCATATGTGATGCCATCAATGAAATTTGTGATGTCATCTTTGATGTCCTGAGTGTTAGTCTTAGCAGTGCACGGAGGTGGCGTGAGTTATGGTTGCTTAGCTTTCCATAACTGGTGAATTTCAAGGGTTTTTTGGTTTTACTTCTAACCAAGTTTCATAGGTTTATATTAGTGTAACTTAACCATAACGTCATATTAACAAAGTTGTTTTCTGTGAATTTCATAGATTTTATGAATGAAAATGTTTCATGATGTTACTTCACTGTATATATGAGTTATCAATAATTCCTCTTTAAACATAAATGAACAAACTGTAAACCTCCTTTAACAAACATATTTTTTGCAATGCACACTGATGTGTCTCATTATCGGCAGCGCATGCTGGGGATGCAAGTCATGGTTGAATTATCTTGGGCATGAGACTCGACCATGACACCAGCCCCACCAACCACACCCTTCATCCACTGCACCTACCCTGCATCCTGGTTCAGTGTTCACTATACACTCAAAATGTGACCAATGGCAAGGACTTATGGCTTGCAGCCATGGCCAGTTTCCACAATCCATGAGGCATGGGCTTCGGCCATGCTGCATTCCTCAATAAGCAAATCAGAGTACATATTTGACCTTGCTCAGGGCTAGGCCCATTGTCCAGGCACCAACATTATATCACAATCTTTTGTACTTACATTTTGACCCTTTTGAAAAAATCAAACACAGAACAGATTTGCAAAACCATCTTTACTCCTCGTGAATGTTTGCTGCAATCCTGTTCAGCACTTTGGGCTGTAGCCATGAGCAGAATGTTTTTCCACATTCAAAACTATACCGATTTTGAAAAACTTTACCACATAGCCAGTCTCTGGTGGCCATGCCGACTTTAAGCCCATTGCCAGTCCCTTGTGATCATGGCCAGTAGCCAGATTGTCTGGGTTATGGCCTTTCTTGCCACTTCCCATAGCCACAGGCTATACCTCAATCACCAAAGGTATATCACTATTTGTTGTACCTACATTGTGACACTTTTCAAACAATAAAACACACACACATTTACAAAACCATGCTTTCAGGACCTTGCCAATGCTCCTGAGTTTGCTGCAAATCCGTCCATGTTTGATTTTTTGAAAAGTGTAAAAATGTGCGTACATAAAATAGTCATATAACATAGCCCCCACTTGGCAAAATCCATTCACATACATTCAAGGTTCGGTCTATAATATTTCTGCAAACTTGTGTGCACATTCATCAAATGACAACAAAGTTACAGGTCATCTAAAAATGTTGAGCCCCCCTCTTGACAGAATCCTGCCATTCTTTGCAAATCCATTCGATGCTAGCTCTAAAATCTTCTTTCAAACCTTTGAGCAGATTCATCAAATGGCACTAAATGTATAAGTCTTTCAAATATTGTGGGACCCCGCCGCTTCTTTTGCTCCCTCTTGGCAAAACAGTACCACACTTTGCAGGACCATTCACGGAAAGCTCTAGAAGGACATTTCAAACTTTCATGGAGTTTCATTGAGTGGTTCCAAAGTTATAAGCCATTCAAAAACTGCTTTTCACCAACCCTATAATTCAGAAATAGGCATGGATGTCCCCGAACACCTGAGATGTTCATGAACATCACAGAATTGTACCCAAATATCCAGACTGTTCGCTGACTTTTGGAGATGAAAAACCAGCAGTGATTTTTCTTCTTATGGCCGTATCCCAACCCAGCCTCATCAATCCTCAACTTCTCAGAGATTGATTCATTCGTTTGACAAGTGCAATGGAGTTTTTTAATATGTTTAGGCTTTCCTGTTTTCAGAGAAATTGGATAAACACCAGAAAAACTCCCCTGGAAGAAAAAGTGCCTCCAAGGTTTAAACTGAAAAACACGGTTTCCCCTTTCCCAGTGGTGCCTTAGTATGAGTAGGTATGGGATGACATTTGGAATTGAAGAGGTACCTGGAGAGGGGTTTGGCAGACAATAGGTAAAGGGCCCTACTCCCTCCAAGTATTCTTGTTTGCTTTCTCCCATTGCTTCTCCTGTGGTCCCCTGACCATATTCAAAAACACTGTACAATCAATGTTTCATTGTTTTCTTTGTAAAAAAAAATCTATTCATATGTGGTCAGAGCTCTTTTGAGGAATTGTAGACAAATTGCAGCCATTTTTATGGTTTCTGAGTCCCGTCTTAAAATTGGCTCAAATTCCTCAAATAGCCCTTGACCACGAACAAATATATGTATTTACAAAAAATGGGTTTACATGGATTTTTAGGTGTCTTGGTTTGTGGTCAGAGACCCTCTGTGTATGTGCATCTGTCTGGAGGAGAGCTGAAAAGTGTCAAATGCCTGTCGGCTTTAAAAGGAAAGCTGTGTGAGGCTTCCATGTACGAGGCTTGCATGAGGCCATGTTGTCACAGTCACCTTCCAACCTTGTAGCTCTATAGAAGTTGCAGGCCCCTTAATTGCTGCTTAGCACTTTCTTCCTTCAAGGAGAGTTTTTTAAAAATTAGGAGCGATTTATAAATGATGGCTCATTTAAGGGATACATGTGGGTGGACAGCGTAACTTGAGTGCAGACTCAACCCCTTGGGTTTTTTTGAGGTTGGCAAGCTTGCTCAAGTATTTGGCTACCAGAATTCTACCCAGGTTGTCATGTTCTCCGTGCAGATGCTTACCCACAAGAAAACAAGCACTTGTCTTGTATTGGGATTTTGTTTTTTAGGGAATATTTCACTACAGATTACTGGGTTTAAAAGGTGAGCACCTTTTATACTTTTCCAGCATTTATAGTGGAGCACTTCCTCTCTCAGGTTATTTGTCTGGTGTTTATTACTTTTTTAAAAAGTCCAATGCTCTTTTGTCTTGCAAACTTCCTTCTAAGGGGAAGGTCAATTGAACTACATTTGTATGTTTTATTTTAAGATATGTTCACTTACTGTGATATATTCATGGGTGCCAGCTTTTCATTTTCGCTATGGGGACAAAAGTTCCCACACAGAGTGAAGCGAGAGAGCCGTGCTCATCCCCAGTCAAAAAACACTTTTTACAGCACATGTTGCAGCAGGAATAGTAAAAAAGCCATATGATTTACAAAAAGGTATAAACATATAACATCTCAGCAACAATCACCTAACCTGCTGGGTTGCCTTTGAAACATTCTGCTATAGGATCCCCTCATACTCCCACAACAGGCCAACAGTTTTGGCCTGCTCACCTCCTCAAATCAAGCCTCAGGGGGTACATTAATGAGACTCCCTTCTTATTGTGTAGTGAGCAGCACTTGATAAACAGTTATTGTCTGCTTGGAGTTTATTTATTTTGACAGTCAAAATAATCCTTATCTCCACCAAAGTGAGTGCTCCCCAGCAAATCCTTTTATCATGCTATGCTTTATCTGCTAAAAGTAGAATCCTCTACAATGTGGAAAGGTCATTTTCACAAATCAAAGTCTTTATGGGAAGAAAAGAAAGGGCAAGGTTGGGCAAAGATTCCCTGAAAAAGCATTGAATAAATTACTACAATAATTTTGACTTGTAGAAATGTTAGATATGGATTAACACATTCATCTTTATTGTCTGGAAAGTGTTCATAACATCTTGGTCTAAGAGACATTAACCTACTTATGCGTGCAATGAAACAATAAAAGAATATTTGAGTGTTTACACTGGAAAAAACAGTTATCCGCGATTTTTTGAAGTGGGCAAACGGGATAACACTGATAAACACAGATCCTGAAACTTGTTGAAAACACTGAAAAAACACCACCGGAAGTAAAAAATAATAAACCCCTAAAACAGGAAACCCTAAATATGTTTTTACCACAATGTTTGCTGACAATGGGTGCTGTCTGTGAATCCAACATGGCGGGGGTGTGCCAAAAATATGACGCACCTCGCGCTTTTTACCATCCAATCAGCAGGCACGTCTGATGTCCGCAGACCTTACTTCGCCCTGTGGGCCAATCAGAGGCCCGTCCGCGGACCGAACAGGGTAGTGACTCGTGGACCGAACTCAGATATCACAATTTTTTTAACCTACTTTTTGCCCATTTAAAAAAAACAACTACTGGACAGATTTACACCAAATTTACAAAGGCGCATCTTCGAGACCAAGCCGACGCTCCTGCTACAAATTTGGTGAAATCTGTCCAGTGGTTTGGGCTATAGACGTTAGCAAAAAAATAATTCCATTGCATCTATGGGAAAAACCACACATTTTGGGAACCTCCCTATAACTTTGTCCCCCCTGCACAAAACCATAACAAACTTCGGAGAATCAATCTGACAGACCACATACTTTATTTGCAAAGTTTTAAGAGGATTCGTCTAGGTGGGGCAAAGTTATAAGCCACCCAAAAAGTGTTCTTTCTATGGGTTGAGCAACTTAACCATAACTACTGGGCTGCTACTGCAGGCCGTGTAATATATATATATATATATATATATATATATATATATATATATATATATATATCCATGTCATTTTAAAAGTATGAAGTATTGCAGGCAGCTAAGCCCCATCACATAAGGTCAGAGGCAGGACAGATGAAATCATGAGAAAGGATGAAGGCATAAGCAATGTTTCCAACAATAAGTTGCAAAGTTGAACTGGCGATGAACAGTTCACAATTGTGAGTATGGTAAAACGGTGCCAACGGATTAGGTCAGTGGGAAAGGATGTAAAAGTTAAAATTTCAGTGTCACACTGTCACATCTCACATACAATTGGTTGAAATGTGCGTAGTCATTCACTCCACGCATACTCCTTCTGGGACAACCAATTAAATGTTGAATGCGACTGATACAAGTTTAAAAGCGTTTCATCCCATCAGCACCATGAGAAAAGGGATGATCTCAATGCTAATTAACTAATAACCTGATATTAGAATTCAATCACAAACCTAGAATAAACAAATAGAGTTATGAAATGTATGGAAGCACCTATAGTGCAAATGATGATGTCCAATCAGAGGCCTGGGAAATGTGAGCAACTTGTAACATTTGTTGTCTTTTCTCTTCTGTAATCTGCTATAAACCACCACCTTACGTTTTATTGTTGAATTTCCTTTAGATAATTCCCGGTCTAGGCTGTGTTATAATACATTTTTGTTTTTCTCATATCTCGTGCATTCTTTTTTGGCTCTTTTTGGTAGATTTGTATAGCTTGGAGTGGGATTTGGCTTACATATTTTGGTGGTCCGTACAGGCAATCCAAGTTTTCCAGACAGCTGTAAGCTCCTCCGCCGCACTTTGGGGCAAGCGAGGTCTGCATGGAGAGACTAGAAGACTGCATGGACTACGAGGAGGCAGCAGGCATCGGTATTCCCCAGAAGGCCTACCTGATTGCGCTAGGCCCCGGCCGGCTCCCTCGAGTGCAGTCCATTGTTGGTAGAGGCAGCCCCGGAAAGACTTAGGATGCCGATCGCAAGGCAGTGCACCTGTTCTGAGAACTACAATGGGGAAGTGAGTATGAATGCAGAAGTGGAGTGAATGACATTCTAAGTCATGTGGTCTCTTTTTGCCTTGTTTTCCTTTTTCTTTTTGTAGAAACTGAAGAGGGCTCCAGAAGTGAGGAGCAGTGAGGTCACATAGTCTTCAAGCTTGGTAAGGGAAGTTTACACATCCCCCCCGTAAACGAGGGAGGGCAGTGCTGCTTTAGAAATAAGAGGGGGAAGTCCTGCACTAGCAAGGACTGTACCCTCCACCTGCGGTAAGGGGGCGATAGGCAGCACAAATAAAACTTTGTGTACAGAACTGTTATGTTTTTCTTGCATTGTGTGTAAATAAATTCATATGGTACTGAGGGATCAGAGGCAACTGGTTGGTGTAAAATGGTATTGTGGGGAAAAGATTGGGGTGGAGATTGCATTCAGGAGAGGGTGCGGTTTTGGAGATGTTGCTTTTGTGCATCAGCGCACTGTGATTTTGTTTTGAAGTGTTTTTTATATGTTTTTGTAGTTTCTAGGCATTTCAGGGGTGTGCTAAAGATGATATTGAAGGCATTGGGCCTCATTCCGAGTACGGCGCTAACCAATGGCGCTATTAACGCCTTGGTTGACGCCGTACCCGGACCGGCAGCGCCTTGGTGGATGGCGGAATTACCGCCCCATTCCAAGGTTGGCGGGGCGGTAATTCCCCAATCCCCATTTACCCTTCCCCATTCCCATTCTTGCCCCATAGGGCATAATGGGAGTGGGGAAGGCGTCAATTACGCCACCGTAAATTACGGTGGCGTAATTAACATCAAGGTCCCTTAGCGCCATGGTTTTTAACACCTGCTAAAGGCAGGTGTTAAAACCACCATGGCGCAAAGGGAACTCGGAGTATGGCGGTAAGGGATTACCGCCACCGCTCTCTTTAGCGGTGGCCGCTATCCCTTACCGCCATGCTCGGAATGAGGCCCATTGTGTTGATTAATTTTTCATGTAGAGAGCAATGCTGATCAGTTATCTTTGTGCTTCACTGTGTAGAAAAAAATGAGTACTCTTATTAAAGCATTTGTGTAAAGAGTTACCGGCTTATAGGGAGAACTGATTGAAGTATAATCAAAAATGGGCTATAGGAACAGAAGGGAAAATGTTTACAGCTTGGCCAGCTAAGGGTGCACACGGCAAGAGTATTATTGAACATATGTACATCCATATACTGTCCACATATAAGGGTAAAAAGCTGAAGAAGGCAGAGAGTATATCAGAATTGTGGAAATGATATGAGGAAAATGAGAGTAGCACTAAAGGAAAGGGAATACTCAGGGTGCGTCAACCCTACCCCTGTAAAACAGCGCAAATTCGACACAGGCTTCGATGCCTCTGTAGTTGGTACCCTAGGCAAGTGTAGAGAAAAGCACTCATTTGGCACAGTTCCCATTGCCTGCACAGCTGACAGCTACACCCGTAATGGCACATTACCCCTTAAAACCAGCTCCAGGGTATACAAACCCCAATATAAACCCTCATTGTATTCAGATACGAACCCAGTAAAGGGAGCAAGTGCACCTAGCAACAAGTGAAACCAGGCAATATTAAAGATAGAAAATAAGGCATCCAAGGATTTAGAAGAAGCGATACGCAAGAAAGAAGAAGAATTGTTTTGCCCTATGGTAGGTGCATAAAGGTTTGCAGCAAGGGAAATATTATTGAAATTGCACAAGACAGTAATACAAAATCTAAGGGTAGAAACTGAAGAACCAGAGCAATAGGATGTAGACTATGAATCGGGGTGATTAAAAGTGAAGAAGAGCAGCTAGCGAGCGAGTAGAATTGGGAGACAGAAGAGGATCAGGAAAAGCAAACTCCTTGGGAGAGACAACAAAGACCTCGGCCAATTGCAGTGGTTAGAGAGAGGAAGAAGGCTAGAAAACATTGTAGCCCAGAACGAGGGAGACATTTCACATTAATACAAAATTGAGTGGACAGATTGCAATATATAGCATGGTCACACATGGACAAGAATAATTGATTAAGACCCTACCAACTCGCACAGCAAGGGGCGGCTAAGTGGATCAGTGCATTAGGAAAACCTCCAGCATGGTCTACTCTCGCAATTGGATATATGAAAAGCCTATTAGCTGATATAATGGGAGATCAGACCAACATCATGTGGGAACAAGCAGGGTACCCAGGTGTTTGGCTAGAGAGTGATGCACATTATGGGACTCCATTTAATAACTGCTGAGCCCGTGTACGGGATGCATTGAGAAGGGCATATCTTCAAAGAGCTGATGTAGGTGCCGTAATGGTGTGCAAAATGAAACACAATGAGGATCCTGCATTGTATATTCAGTACATCCAGGAAATGTGGCGAGAAGAGACAGGGAAACATGAGAAAAGATTGTACAATTTTTCTACCATGTACACGGTCTTCCCACTGAAGTGCATGTACAATTAGATAGAATAGTAGGTATGGAAGTGAAAGGAAGGGGCGAGATACTAGTGCACATAGTGAATTTTTGTGAACGCAATTGTGAGAATGAGAGGGTGGCTGAATAAAAGGCACGTGCACGAAGAAGCCAAACTAGTATAAAAGAAACTAGTGAAGGTTAGCATGAAGGGAGCAGTAGTCACCAACCCTACAGATGTGCAACAGCAGCTAGGACACCATCACAAGAACGGACAAATACTCAAGGCAGCAATCACAGAGATAAGGGAGGGGGTCTAAGGGGCAAGGGGTAATTCACAAAAAGCATGAGGGGGAGGATTTGGGGGATTACGACCTCGATTTTGGGGAGCATGTTGGACATGTGGGAAGATGGGACACATGTCTTAGGATTGTTGAGGCAGACACCCATGCAATATCACGCAGGAGAAACCCTAACTCTGGATTATGCACAAAGGCCAACACTGGGATTGTATGTCCCAAACCAAACCACAGCCCTAGTACCAATGTATGCCCCAGGCTCTGCACAACCCGGAATGTAGACTCAGTCCAAATAATCACTCCCACACAGGGATAGCCCACACTGTACCCAACTCCATATGTGATGTAGAATGTCACTCACCAAGCTCCAGCAAAAGCAACTACATTAGTACAATAGGAGCAGAATGTCCTTCCACGAGGAACAGTTACACAATACACTGGAGCTAATGTTTTAGGAAGCAATGTTTTCCCACTTCCAGGATCCAATACATATACACACAATAGGACAGCCCACAGCAAGCCCTGACATGCCCAGTTCTCTCAATCATTCCAGACGCAGATAAGGAACCCAAAGTGGGGGTGAAGATAGGGAACAGGATGTTTACCTTCAAGTTAGACACCGGAGCCATCCAATACTGTATAAGGGAAGAACGGTTTCCATTGACAAACAGGAGTATGGACACTCAGGGATTTCCTGAGGTAATTGTAAGGATTTTTTTCACAGAGGAATTACCCCTGACTATAGGGACTCAAGAGATAGTTGCACCATTACTTTTTTTTCAATATGCTTTTATTCAAAGTATGTCATTTTGCCTTACAAATTTTATGAAATACAGAAGTAAAAAAGATCACCACATCATTAAATATAGCAATAGGCGAGGTTCTAATTAAAAATACCTATATCCGGTAAACACAATACTGCTAAAAAGTTCATACATATACAGATGAAAATCAAACTATTAGTGTGCGTGTTTTGATGCTTTTTCCTCTTATCCACCAAGCACACATGAGAAATGTAGCTACACAAAACACGACTTTAATCACATCACCTTTTTTTTAGATAGCTTAGTGCTTCTACTGTTGTTGTTATACCACTTGCAATTAACACTGGTACTACAAATCTGTGCCTAAGGGAACTATAGGCTTTGCAAAAAAACAGAAAATGTGTTAGGGTTTCCTCTGCTAATAGGAAAAAGGGACAGGCACCATTACCATTTGTAGACCATCTCTTACTGACATTCGCAAGAGGTACGTTGGAGAAGCTAAACTTAACACACAGTTTACGTGTGCTAGGTGGCCTTACCATATCAAGGTATGTTTCGAGACCCCACACCATTCTGCTTTCCAGATATAAGATTCCCCTTGTAGAATTACTACAATTGGCAACTAATTCTGTTTCAATAAATTGTCTTACTTTGTTCTTAGCGGTGGCTCTATGTCCCTCTGTTATGCAATGTGGGCTGTGCCATAGGTTTCTCAACCCCAAAAAATCCAATGAGTCTTTTATTTGTCGTGCCCACGGGAGGGATCTAACACCCTCTAAGTCAAATACGTGGGTTATTGCTTTTTTGGTAGGCATTAAGCTCAGGGACTGACCAGATCCCAAACCAAAAGAGAGCAGGTCTAAAATAAACCTCTTGTTGTATTGGACTATGTCCCACCTCTAAATACATTTGGTTAGCTGGAGCTGATTTTGGTAGGCCCAGTAATTTCTTTAGAACTGTTCGTTCTGCTGAGCCCAAAATTTGACAATCAGCATGACCCCATAATTTAGCTCCATAACTCGACGCTGCCTTTGCCTAGATAGATATCATTTTCATTGCTGGTGAGACTGCTCCTTGCCCATGCCTATAGAATTATCTTGTTATATCACCCTCATATTTCTCCATTTGCAGGGTAGCTTTCTTCACTTGTGGGGGCCAGTTCCCTTTGTCATTAAAATACATGCCCAAATAATCATATTCCTGTACTGGACAATATTCTTGACCTGAACCAACATTTTAGTGTATTTACAAAACTTCGGGCAGAATATCAGGATCTTGCTCTTGGACATATTCATTTCCAAAGACAACTCAGTGCATTTCTCCTGGAATGCTTCCAATGTGGTCCTAAGTCCTTTAGGGGAGAGAGACAAAATAACTGCATCATAGGCAAAAATAAGTAGAGGACATTTTGGGGGTCTAAACATTGCCTTTTTACATGGGCCACCACCAAGTCCATGTCAGGAAAAGTATGGGGGCCAGCATACAACCCTGTCGGACCTCTCTTTTGAGCTAGAACAGCTCGGTCAATTCACCCTCTACACCCCACATTACAGCTGTCTTATTTTATGTGTAAAGCTGTATAATTATTTTAAGCAACCCTGGGGGAACTCCTCTTTTGGTCACGATTTTCCAAACGTCCATCCTTGACAAAGAGTCGAATGCGGTCCTCAAGTCCACAAAGGCAGAATACACCGTCATCCTCCTTAATTAATTAATTAATTTAGTTTATTTGTTTCGTTTTAAAAAAAACTTTACAAAAATTACATCATCAATTAATGCCTGATCTAATGTAATGACTCTTGGTTGGAATCCTGCTGGAGACAATCATGTCATTTTGAGTTGCCCATTCATGTAAATGAGCACAAATTGACTTGGTGAAGATTTTTCCCACTCTATCTAGCAATGATATAGGCCTAAAGTTGAATGGGTCACTCCTACACCCATTCTTATATGTAGGGATTTTGATGGCCATACACCATGATGGGGGGACCCACTTCAATCTCAGACATGCATTAAAAAAGAGCCATAACATGGGGCCCCATATCATCGGTTCATCCTTAAAGAAGTCTGTGGGAATGAGGTTGGGGCCAGGAGCCTTGTCCTATTTCTGTTTAATTATTGCCTCACATACTTGTTTCATTTCTAATTAGAGGTGCCTACTTGTAACATCCATCTCCTCCCTTAATACCATGCAGGGGAACTGTCCTTCCAAATCTCATGTGTAATAGATGCCTGGCGTTGAGCACACCACCCCCTTTTCCTTGAATTATTTCATGGCGTTCAGTTTGCTGAGAAGTCTCTCCCCAGTATATTGATAGGGGTGTCTTTGGAATACAATAGTGGTGCTACAATGTGCCACCTTCCTATTGCTAGTACTAATTCTTTTGTTACTGAACCATTTCAAATGCCCCAGAAAAGCCCTATGTATCCATCACTTTGCGAGCGGGAATCCCCCTTCCCTTATACAAGATTTGCTGGCTCCTGTATCTATGTGGAATGAGAGCTCTCTTGGTCCTATTTTCACTGCTACTTCGGGTTCCTCTTCGGGGCCATCAGCTACTGCTAGGACTGTGCACACTAGAGCTGTCTGTGGGCCCCCCCTATTGTTGTTGGTTATTCTTTGAGTAAGGGAAACGGTTTTGCGCGACAAAGCAGACACTTGTGTAGTGGAGTCCTACGTTCTGTCCTAACACCACTGTACTTCCCACAGCTAGTGCTGGCATTTGTATCATACTTTGAGGTGCCAATCCACTATTGGCCAGCCACCTTTGGGCCTGCTGTGGCCCCTGCAGCAGGTGCACAGGCCCCTGCTGCAGCTCAGCTGGGTGGGGCTGCATCTGCTGTCACTGCTGTAGTTCAGTGACAAACCCTTGCTGTTGTGCCATTTGGATCACTTGTGCCTGAGCTTGTTACCCAAAGGGGCATGAGTGCGTGAAAAGCCCCATGTTCCCACATCTGAAGCATGGCCCGAAAGCCCTGTATCCTTCTCCCCGGTATCCTCCTCCTCTCCCTTGTTGATTGTTCTCTCTCCCCATCTGAAAGTACCCTTCCTGCATGTAATTCCCCTGCTGTGGAGATCCCCACTGTGGCACTTACTCTGGCTGCACATAACCCCCTGCTGATGTGCCTTCCCTAGGGGAACCACCCCTGTTGAGCAGGTGCCACAGTGGCAGCATTAGGAACGAGCATTGCCCCTTCCATTGTATACTGTGCAATTTCTATTGCACCAGTTTGTTTTCTGCCTTGTGTAACTAACTCATGGTGGCAACAGTAAAGACAGACACAAGTGATCACAGCTCAAGGGTGTTTATTAAACTGTATGCAGGGGTGAGAAAACACCTAATCTAAACCTAAAGCTAAGATGGGAGCAAGCTACGACCATCAAATAATAATAAGGTAGTCCTAGTACCGTCTCGTCAAATCAAAAGGGCCTATACTAAAAAAAAAGATTACCAATCCTTACTACTAAGTTACAAATAGAGTGTGGGAAAATGTTCATCAGAAAAGAAAGAAGTGTTCTCAAAATGATAAGTAAGGATGGTAGGGCTAGGTCTCCCTTCCCCACGTTTCAAGCACGGGACAAGGCGGAACTTCTGAGCACAGCACACTCCTGGGCCTCTCCAGCACGAGGCTCACAATTCCAGTTCAACAATACCAGAACCTTCAAGGGCCAAGTGTCCTTCCTCAAAGTCTCTTGCCTTAGAAGGCTTGCTGGGCCAAAACATTAAACAAACAGAGATTATTTCGGCAGTCTTGCACTTTGGGCGATTACTCTTCACCCCTAGTATCTCCCTCCGGGCTCGTATCCTACTTGCAACTGGGCCTACTTGCAACTGGGCCTCCCTCTATCGGGTTCACTACAGCCTTTCTTTAACACAGTTCATGTATTTCTAACACAGTTCATGTTTTGCTCATTTTCCTCAGAAAGCAGGTTTTCTTTCACCTTGCTTTCTTGCAGCATCCCTCTGTCGGGTTCACATTTGCCTTATATCACAGTTTGCAATCTTCTCAGAAAGCGGGGTTCAATTCCCCTAGCTTTCTCTTCCAATCACGAGTCAGAGACTTTCGATTGTACATTGAGGTGACCTTTGTAGAACCACTCTGACATCTAACGTTACTTTTTCCTAGGACATTCTGGTACTTTCAGTTCCTAACACAAAAGGGGCCAAAGAGAGTCCTTTGACTGAGCATTCATACAGCACCTGACCACTCTGCAGCTGGCCCTTCTTTGGGCTCTCACAAACGTTCGAATATGCACAGGTTCCCTGTTTCAGGTTCCTACATTCATCAAATCGTGCCACTTGCAACCTTGGGCTCAACACAAGTCGGTTTTGCTATCAGCTTCCTTCGACTCACTGGCTGTGTTGAACCCATTGGCTGGTCTTGCCTCTGGAGTCAAGGACAGTAGCATGGTAGCCAGCACACCGCTCTGCCTGTGTTATCAATGCGGGGGGCCCCCTTGAACTGTTGACATCTGCTCCTCCATATGCCAGCTGTAACTCCTAGCCTTATCATTTCCCTCTTGGAGGCTTTGCGGGTCTGAGGTGAAAAGTACAACAGCAATTCCCCATTCGTCGTCCTTCCAGGTCTCGCCACCTTTTGCCTCCATTTGAACGGCCAGTTCAGTGTAGCTGTTTCCTTGTGTGTTCAAACTTGCTCGAAGTGTGCTTTCGTGCTCTGCCTTTTATCCCTGTGGGGAAGGTAAAGGGCCGCCAGGTGTGCTTGGTTATTTTCAATTGTCTGACTCCGCCTGACCCGTGTGTTGGGACATGTCAGGTAAACGGCTCTGGTGTTAGTCCGCTGTCTGTTATAGTGTAAGAAAGTATTTGTGTTGGAAAAGGGGTGGGTGTAGAGCTTCTAAATATCCTACAGGGTAGGGTGGGGAAAAGGTGTTACAGAGAATGGGGTACCACATCTCACCCATCAGTGTCCCACCTCCACTCCCTGAAGACCCCTTGCCTATGTAATCCTCCCCCACTGGTCCACCCCCAGGAACTGGATCCAATAGCAATAGCTGTGTCCTGGTCACCTGGACGACAGTTCTCCAGGATTAGCGGGTGAGACACCTCCAGGTTTCTCACACTAGGCAGCATTTTCTGTCACCTGTCTCTCACTCTCTTGCTTCCTTTTACAGAAGTGTACTATTGTTGCCTGTATCTCTAGACATCCCTTCACTTGTATTCCTACAATCTTCTCTAGCAACGTCTGGACGCTGTCGGCAATCCACTGCCCAGTATGAGGTAAAATAAGGGTATGCAGTCATTCTGGCTCCTTTGTGTTTCCTGCATCCAGAGATCCTGGACCTGTTTTATATATTCTGGGGAGGTCCTCATCAGGTTTCATCTTACATGCCATCACTGCCCTAAATTGTAAATATCTAGGTACATGCTTCCCAAGACCTTTCACACAACCGCTTGCCAGTTGCTGAACAGAGCCCCACATGTGTGTTATTGTAAAACCAGGTATTATATGAAGAAGCCTGGTATGTTATCATTAGAAATTCATTACTCATTTAGTGATTCATTTAGTGATTCATTCATCCTGAGTAGTGACATTAGTTATCCATATTATTCAGCCATTTGGTTTACTAGAGAATGAGGCCTGTTAGATTAAGTGCCTTGTGGAGACATGTTTAGAAAGACATATGTTATTATGTATTATGTATGCATTTAGAGACACACATGAGTGTGCACTTAGAAGTATGCATTGGTTTGTGTGATTGCGTTAGCCACTATAGAGCATGTAGCTGGCTCCTAAGTCATTCTGAAGAGACACTGGAAGCTATTCGTTCCGCAGATATTGTTATGGTACACTGTGAAAGAGAGGAATGTGTAAACAAAGACTGGCAGGCAGGAAGATAAGAAGGGCATGGCTTCAGCAGGCCCTGGGCTGCTCGCAGACATACAGGAAGGTGGGGGCATGCAGGGAGTGAGGAGCTTTAGACAGAGAGACACGGATATAGGGATTTCAATGAATGGAGTGAATGAGAGAAATGGGAGGATGGTTTAGTAACACAGTAACACAGACAGGAGAAGGCGATAGAACACAGACAAGATATGATGTACAATGTCACGGTAACAGAACACACAGTGACTGGCATAGAACAGAACAAGACATTCGTACACAGACTTTCAGGTGCTTGGCTTGAAGAAATGCTGGTTTGATAGAGAGAGAGGGAATCTTAGCTAAGAGAGGATGTAACCATGGAGAAAGAGTGACGTGAATTGACACTATAACTGGAAGCCTGAAATGAGCAGTATGAGGTATGAGAGAGAGAGACGTTTGGGAATGAAAGGAAGCGTTGCCATTGAGGGAGACGTTTGGTGTGGCATTGGCGGTGGCATTGAGAGGCGTTTTGGCAGAGAGACCTTTGGACAATCGCTGACATGCTGCTTGGGGAAGCATTCTAGTAGGGAGCCTTGGCAGGAGAACAGATCACTGAGAGGCCAAGGATAGAGGCCCTGATTGGCTGGCTGCAAGGGAGCTGGAGAAGAGAGAGATGGGACACATTAGAGATTGGGAAGCTTGCACATCCAGAGGGGAGTATTGCTGATTGATTGAGTATGAGGCCTAATTGATCTGAATAAGACACATGCCAATGGGGAATTAGGACAGACACTCACACAGAGCTTTTGGTTTGATAGAAGGGGAGATCAAACAGGGATTGTCTTAGAGAGAGAGTGTGATGTGTGGTGTGGATTGGAGAGGAATACTGAATGCTGATGTTTGCGAATTGTTATTAGGCTGCATTTTTTGTTATTAACATGCATTATTATTAGCATTGTAGATTTGCATTATTGCATTATAGTAGTGTTGCATCATGCCTTGCTGTACATGAATAAAAGTGTTTTTATTGTTTAATTGATTCATGTGTTTTCTTTGTGCCTTATGTTATTTCATTTGGTGTCTATTCTTAGGGTTATGGTATTAGGGTATGATTGTGTGTCCACAGCATAGTAACTTAGCAGTAACACACTGCACATTCGCCCTGAGATACATTTGCAGGGGGTGCCAGAGTGGCACACCCCCCTCAGGTAGTTTTGGAAACTAACAAATGGTCTCCCAATGTGGGGCTAGGCCAAAGGTAGAATTTACTCACTTTCACTCCTTTGTAGTCTGCCTGCTCCCATATTTTATCTCCTCGCTCCACTATTATGGTCACAAATAAACTTTTCATGTCCCCGATTGCCAGCGTCACCCCTGCTGTCTTTTTCTTGAGTGCTTCTATCCATTTGCTGGCCCCTGCAACAAGGGAAGGCAAGCTGCATATTAGGTTGTCTCGGTCTATTGTCTTCCACGGTATGTAATGTGCGTCCCCTCCTCCTTCTGTAACACCAGCATCTACTTGGCCCTGAGCCATGTCCTCTCTCCCCCTTTTGTTGCCTGGGTCAGTCCTATTTTCTCCTTCACCTTCCGACTATGAAGGGAGGTGGACCAGTCCCTCCCGTTCTCCTCGCATTCCTGATGTCTCCTTTTCTTTCCTCCCCTTCTGCTCTCTTTGTCGGGGGTCCACTCGCTGCCCTCTCTACCCCTATTTCTTCCTGATCTGATGCCATACTGTCCTCGTCCCCTCCTCTGCCATCTTCCTCGCCCTGTTCTCCCTCCTCCTCATTCAGTCTGAATTTTACCCTCCGCGACAGCCATTCCTTTCTGTCTCCCTTGTCCCCTTTCTCCTTAGTCTATCTATGTACCTCCTGTTCGATCAACCTTTTTATAATGCATCCACCTGCTGTTGTGTGTTCATCAAATTGTCCGCTAAGTATTTCCTCTCCCCCTTTTTGTATGCCTCATTCCATTGCATGTCTTTATCCTTCTTTTTTCCTATCATCCCTCATTCTTCCTCTGGGCTTTCCTGCTCCGGGTTTGTATACCCCGCCGCAGGCTGTAATGTTGGGTAGACACCAATGGGGTAGGGGTGGACAGCTTTGTCCATCCTATGTTCCCCCTCCCTCTTTCTTCATTGGCTACCCCTTCTTTTTCCCATACAATTTCCAAAGCCCCAATTTATTCTGCCTGCTCTTTAGCTTTCAAACTTTGTACTTTATGACTAAATATGAAATCATATTTTCTATTATTTTACTATTGAACAATCCCACCACGGGCCACACATGGAAACACTGACCTCCAGTCTCTTGGCCCCACTGAAAGATATACTTTAGTATTTTATCGCAATATTGGGGGTACTTATTACACATATGGTTGAGGGGGCTATCTTGATAGGCCATTATCTCCCCTCTTTTGACTGCCCCTCCTCTACATCCTAATTACCCTAGGAACCCCCACTTCTCCTTTCCTTCCCCTTTTATACCTCTTTCTCTGCAACTCCCACACTCACCCTCTGTCACTTGTCCCCCCTTTATTTCTCTCTTTTGCTCTGGCCTGCTCCACATGCCCACCCACGCCCTCTTATTCAACACACCATCCTTCTCCTCAGGCACATCCAGTCACTCCGGGTTAGCAAGTCAATGGCCCTCTCCAAAGGCCATCTTCCCCTGTGTTAGTAAAGGAAGGTGCCGAGTTACAACCACTCCTCCTGCTCCCGCTCACTGCTACAATGCCAAGCGCACTATAGTATACCAGGTGCCTATCAGCAAAAACCCTTTCACCTTGGCCTACACCACAAAAACACTACGAACAGCACTTAAAAGAACGTGCCTGTCCCTCTCTGCTACTTCAAAATACTTCTTCAACAACCACACAATATAATGACACCCATCTACCCTAAATGACACAACTATACAATCACTGTTGCTACATGCAACTCTGCTCTACCGGGTCCGCCACTCACTACACACCCCTCCTGCTCCAATGCAGTGGAGCACACACGGTGGACGGTCTGTGTGTTCTGAGCTGGCCTGCAGGGTCAGGTCCACCTACAGCACCCCATGGAGTACACCTTACCTGTGGTTTTGTTTCCCTTGAATTTTTGAGGCAGGTTACCTTGTGTCCATATTGTGTTATATACAGAGTGCCCGAGTGCCCCACTTTTTCCCCTCCACGCTAGGTCCCTGTGGTTGGCTATAACTTCCAGTAAAACCCTTGCTCCCCATGGGTGTTTTACAGCCCACCCCCTTATTATGGCAATTGGTAGGTGCGCCCCGCTGTCTGGCAGCAATTCAGCACCTTCATGGCAGTGTGTTGGGGAAGTGTTTATGCGGTGCAGGGAAAAAAGTAAACTGTGGTGACTTTTTTCCCCAAGTACTTATTTACATAGAACCAAAGCATCTTGAACAGGCTCAAATGGGTTGCTGCACCATCTTGTGGCAATGAAATCTTTGTGCATAAACACTCCAACAAATAAAATCAGACATTAACTATGTGAAGTATGCAAAGACCCCAAATAAATCTAGCAACAAACCAAAGCACTAAGTGTCAAGAGAATCATCTTAAATCAAGCTAACTGCAAAGTCATAATATTGAAGCAGGTACTCTAAAACCTAGGAATGTAGTGCATTCACTCCATAACTTTATAGTTCTAAACTATGGTGAAAGCCTTGCTAGGGTCGGTAAAACAATGGACTGTGCTATCAATTTGGATCTTGTAAGTAGCAGGGTACAAACAAAAGTAATTCAGGTGTTTCACACTTGCTAATATCTGGTTGAAGGAACAGCTTCCTAAGTCTTTAGTTGGGCCATTGAAGAACAGTATCTTATTCATCTCCTTCCATACCACTTCTTTCTTCTGCCTTGCAGCCTCAAGGAGTTGGGGCTCTGAATTTTCGCAGTAGGGGCTCTACATTTCATCATTTTAGCATACACATGTTAGCGTGGGTTTGAACTGCAATAGGGGCTAAGGTGGTGAAACTCATTTTTGGACTCAAGAGTAAGAGTCTCGGGCAGAATTAAATAGAGGCCAATGCACAGAGCACATGCTTGAAATTGCACATTGTTTCAGGATGATATTTCAATGGATTCAGCTGCACTAAACATGATACTAATATAAATTAACATACTAACCCAATCCCAGTAACATGTAACTGAATACCTTAATAATATTTAGTGCAAATTAATCTATAATAAAGTAGCCTGCAGGCAGATTGGAAAATGCATGATGCTCTTTAAAATGGGAAAGTAAATGTGCAGGCTAAATTTGCACTGCGTGATAAAAAAATGTGAAGCTCCATTCCACTGAGAACAGGGCATTGTGTTGAGCAGGAAACCCTTGGAGAAACATATCTTTTACTATCCAAAAATGAAATCACGTGCCATTTGCAGTGGAATGATCTGCTCAAGGGAGTTGTTTCCCTTGAGTGACAGGGGGATGTAATAAAAAGGTGTTTTGAGAAGGAGGACATGCAGACATCTTCAGGCACCAGGAGACGAGGTAACAGAGGCTGGCTAGGTAGACAAAATTCATTGCTGGCAGGCCGTCTGATGCTGTAGCAGTCCTTATCTGAGTGACCCCTGGGGAGGCAGGTGGAAATATTGATGAAGATTCCTGTGCTAAACTGAATCAGAAACATCGCCAGCATTCTAGGTAAATATGGGTTTAAGTGAGGAGCTGCTGTGTTGAATGGGCTCAGTTAGTCAAGGGAAAGTAGAACATTTTGTATTAAGTGCTATTTTTAACGTGCATGTAATCCTGCATTTATATGTTGGAAAGCCTTGGTTTTTTTCTGGTTTTAAAGTGTATTTCTCTTGCAAAGTTCCACATTGCCAAGGACGGTTGGTTAGACTTGGCACACATAAACGGAAAGATTTTGCAATGTATTTGCACTGTGAAATATAATGGGGTCATAGGTGCCACTCTTTGTAACTTGCATATTTCTATTTGATGATAAAAACAACAAATTTAAAAATAACTTGTAGTCTTGTTACATGCTTTCTGCAGTCAGTCCTTGGTATTTGATATGTATAAAGAGACAGGCGCGCAGTAAGACATATCTCAAAGTGAGGCAAATGATGTGAACTGTTTAGCAAGAGAGATTGAATGAATGTGCAGTGTTTCAATTTACCTGTTTTACAATTGTTGAAACTTAGCCAAAAGGGTGTATTGTGGTATTGTATATAAGATACAACGAGGGGGCATGAGCCATTCATCCAGAGAGTATCAAGTCCAGTATTTTGTTTGTTTTTAGTGACCCTGGCATGGACGTAGGACAAGTTGGGGGATGGGTGGGACAAATCCCCCCACAATTTTAATCGGGGAGGATACAATGGCATTTATCTCCCAGTTTCCCCCACGTGTGTTTGTGTCTCTGGAGACTGCAGCATGTGCAGAGTGATGCGTGCAAACTTGACTCTGAAGTTTACTTCGCACACAGTTCAGCTGCTTCAGCAGCAGCGTGTATTGAAGATTCTTGTAACAAGAATCTTGTTACAACAACAACAAGAACTTGTGCGTCTCCTTCCCACGCCCCGTCCGCACCTGCGCATTGGAGCGTCACTTGTGCCCAGGCCGGGCCCGGGGAACATACTGCATGTGCCAGCCCTGAGTGCAAAGTACACTGCTGCGCAGCCTCCTCCCCCTCACCTTCCAGAAGCCACTAGCCAACAGGTAGCGATGCATGCTGAGAGTGTGACTCTGACTGTGCAACTGCTCCTGCGACGCTGACACTGTCACGCCGACTCGACCCCTGAGATGCAGAGACTCAATGAGTCGACGACGAGACCTCACTTACAAGGTAAGTCAAAGTGGCCACTGGCCTGGCCCCCTTGAGTGCAGGCTGGGCTGCAGTGCTGGCGGGGCACAGCACGCATTGGGTGGGAATGGGGAGGTGGGAGGTGTGCTATCTAAGTGGCATGGCTGTGGTGGGGAAAGAGTAGGAGCGAGCGAGTGCGACTGTGCGTGAGTTAAGCAGGGGGTCAGACTCAGGTGTGTGACTGTGAATGGTGAGGTTGCTGAAGTCAATCACAGCAGTTTGCCTTCTCTTCAGCAAAAAGAGCCAGCAAGTAATCCAGAAAGTGATTCTCTTCTATGTAGGATTGTAACTGGGTCAGGACTAAGCTTTCTATGAGCTTGGCGAGGAAGGGAAGGTTGGCAGCTGGACTGTAATTGCCAGGAAGCTCAGGGTCCAGAGAGGGTTTCTTAAAAAACTGCCCTCTATAGTAAAGCAGGCACTAGGCCCTAGACCAGGGAAGCATTCAATATACCCTCCAGTACTGCTATGCTTTCTGGCTAGAGCGAAAACTGTTTATAATGCGGGCGGGCGGGCAGTGGGTCCAATGGAAAATGGGAGAGCTTCACAGTTCACATTAGAGAGTGAGCGACATCCAAAGAATGAGGTTGGAAATGTTTTGCGACACATGGGTTCAACACCCCGTACTATGTATGGGTCTAGGAATGGTGAAATGTTCTTTGAATGATAAGTAAGGTCTTCCGGTCCCTCGTGTTGTATGGGTGCATCAGGGCAAGTCGTATCTGCAACTGGCAACATCTTCCAGAGACAGGCTGCTGCATAGCTGGGAGATTACTGCGTTCTAGTTCTTTTCCTTTTACAATTCTTGGTTGCAATTCTGGCAATGTTGCTGCTTCGGGTGATGCATTGCCAATCAGTGAGTGTCTTGGTCATGTAAAGCGTGTGGGTTTTGAATGCTCTCTCGGTTGTGAATTATCCCATTTGATATTGAATTTCGGGGCACTGCACCTAGCCATGTTGTGTGTAACCATGGTGTGTCTACTACTTTCTAGTGAGTATAAGTAATGAGAATAAAATAGGCGGTCCATATAATGGAGAAAAAAAAACAACACTCTGAGCCTGCTTGGAAGGCTGTGAAATCCACGCACAGGGTGCCTCTAAAATACAGGCCGGCTCCCCCACTGGGTCCATTGGGAGCAGCCTAGTGTGGCGCCATTTTAGAAAGAAATGCAACCAGCCTCCCCTTGCTCCTGGGATGGATTCATCACTGATTGAATGAATGGATAACCCGGTCCATCATTGAACCATCGATGTAAAAACCTAGAGGAGACAGGACACGTTTAGCGACCTCTGGTTTCCCTTCATTTGATGGGGAGGGGCTGAGACAACGAGCTCGATGTGTGTGCTATCCTCCCATTCACGTAGAGGAAGGGGCCACGCAGATACATGCGGACGGAAATAAATCATTTTCCTTATTGATATTTATTTATCTATCTATCTATTTATTTATTTATTTAATTTATTACATTTGTTACTCGCCCAGACCCAAGGGTATCACGGCGAAATTTCAGGTGAGTTATCGCATTTTTATACAGTGTTAAAGTTACAAACATATAAAACATATTTTATATAAATTACAAATAAAGTCATGTGGTCAAATTTCGTATACTAAGTTACAGTCGGTCAAATTAGCAGGTCACAATTTGTTTCAACACTAGTTGCAGATCTAAAGGTACCCCTGGAGATAAATGAAGGCCATGGGAACTACATTTAGTTTTTCGGTTCAAAGAAAGGAGGTAAACCAGAAGCGTTCTAGTACTGAGGTGGAGTAGGACTAGTTAATGTTAATATTTGTTGAATAACCAAGTTTTCAGCGCTTTTTTGAATCTTAGTAGGGAGTCCTTGTTTTTGATGCTAAGGGGTAGTGCGTTCCAGTGCGATTGGGCTAGGACTTTGAAGCTACTTCCTCCTGCACTACTGTATTTGTATTGAGGAACTTCCAAGAGGGCCAGTTTATTAGATCTCAGTGTCCTACAGGAGATTTTTTTCTTGATGGTGTTGTTGAGGTAGCTAGGCGCTTTGTTGGTGATGCATTTATAGACGATGCTAAGTATTTTGAAGATGATTCTTGCTTCAATTGGCAGCCAGTGGTTTTCTCTTCTGATGCTAGATATGTGTTCGGATTTCTTCATACCCAGTGCCGCTCTAAGGGCTTTGTTCTGTAATAATTGGATTTTATTTAAGTTGGTTTTGGAGGTTCCTAGAAAGAGGATGTTACAATAATCCAATTTTGTTAAGATCAGCGCTCTGGCCAAAGTAATGCAATTTGTAGGGGTAAGAAATTGGCGGCTGAGTGCAATAAGTTTTGCTGTGTAGGCTGTGGACGAGGAGAGGGCTGCTATTTATTTGTGCACAGTAAGGTTGGCATCTATTTATAAACCAAGAGTTTTGACTTGTTTGAGTACTGGGATCAGTGTACCATCAATGTTGATATGAGAGTAGTTAGAATGGAGGGTGCTTATTCTTTTTTGGGATCCCATGATGAGGACCTCCATTTTCTCATCGTTAACGTATCATATACAGAAAAAAGTCAGGTAAAGGCACTAGGACCCTGGATGCTGCCAGGCCTGGACAGCTAGTGATGGCGAGAGTCCTCCTTCTCCCACAGCCCTGAGTTAATACAGCACACTTAGGGGGAGGGGGGATTTAAAACTGTTTCTGAAATTGCATTTACTGAATGCTGCATGACACCATCCATCATACATAAGTCGCATATGGTGGACGTGTTTGAAAGTACAGGCATTTTATCGGAATGAGATGGACATTGGCAACAACAAAAGTCAGCTCAGCCCAGTCATAGTTGCACTAGTCCACTAGGGCCTTCTGCTTGTTCTGAAAGAAAGAAATCAACTGCATGTTGGACCCTGTGTCGAACCTATTGGTTGTACCTAATGTATAATGAAGACCTAACTCTATTAATACCCAGAAGTGATGCATGGAAAGCTTAGAGTTAATCATAGCTTCTCAGAATCCCTATGGGTCACTTCAAGTACTTAATTATTTAGCTCATCAACACCATTACCAAACAGGACCAAACAGAACCATATGTCAAACAGTAAGAGTCCTGCTCCCCAGTGGGGTGTGGGCAGCTCATCTTGAACTGAGGCCATGATGCCTTTCCACTGGAATGAAAGCAAACATGGATCTGTCGCATTGGACCTCTACAGTGCCTTGCAGAAGGCACAGAGGAAAGTACTGAGTGCAAGGAGGTGGCATGCACGGAGAAATCCAGAGCCTTTTTCTACAATTGCATTCCGGGCTCTCCTTTTTTTCGATGTCTTTTCCTGCTGTGAAGAAAATGTTACTTTATACTGTTCTACAGCCAAGATGCTCTACGTGTCTGACGGGAAAGCAGCGCTGCTATTGTGGCATCAAGATTCAGTACGGTGATCTTGACATCGATGACAGTGCAGAGAATGGGGCAATAAACATACTTCTCTTATTTGGACAGATTGTTGTCAATCCTCTAAAAAACACTTCCTACCGTGCTCTCAAGCTCCTCTGCCAAACTTAGCATTGTTTAGAGGTTATCTTATTAAACTGCACAGCATGATCCACTAACACCCCACTCTTTGCCCAGTGCTCTTTATAGTTGTATATAGCTTAGGTAATGCTGTTACCCCATTCGTAAAGCAGCCGGAGGTGGCACACCCTTTTCCCTGTGACAATTGATCTCCATGCAGTACAGTAAAGTCAGAGCTGTTTCAGTTGTCACAACAGTGTCTAATTTATGAGTAATGCTGACTGTGCTATGGTTCCAGGATGATTTTAGTTTCCGCCATTTTAGTTTCCACCCGTCTCTCACTGGCCGATGTTGTGTATGTATGGCTCGTGGATTGTGCAATGTCACGGTTTGGTTTGGTGGCACTGGCAGATGGTTTGCGATTGCAGGGGTAAACAATGGGTCTGGGTCAGGGTGAGGGACCTGTGCATATGGAAAATTATTTTGACACCCCCTAAAGCTGTGTGCCTCGCTCCATAAGCAGAATGCAAAGCGCTGTGGGTTAAAAGCCTAGAACTGATACAGGTGACTTTAATGGCATGGGGTTCCCCGGCCGGGGGCAGTGTGGTAACTGTGGAAGCCTGGCCGGCCCGCTCTGCATATTTGCGCAAGGAGCTGCCTGTCACTGTTAGTCATTGCTTTCAGCAACCCTTTGCTTTAAAAATAATGATCAGTATAACAGGAAAAGTGGAACTGTTGGCCACAGGATCTGATGCAGGAGGGGTGGACTGCCCTATAGGAAACTAAACATTTCCTGGTACCTCTCCACCCTGGGCCTCTTTTGTGTGGGAAACTAATGAATGTTCTAATTTTCTCATAGGAAAAGGGTTGAGCCTGATGAAAATGTGTAATATAGGGCAACTTTGAAAATTATTTCCAGGACCTCTTTTGGTTCCCAGTCCACCCCTGATCTGATGTGCTGTTGGGTGCCGCTAAAATACTAATTTTAGCATTTAATGTATTAATCGTTGCTGGAGATTATTTGGTGTTATTGCACAAGTCATGTATATGTTTAATCTCACATGTCAAACGAAACTCCAGTTCATGGTCTAGAATCTGATTGTACCCATTATGTAAACTGTATAGACCTAAACAATATAAAACACACTATTCACTCGATCCAGCATCCAACACGTTTTAACTGTTTTCAAGTTTTCCTCCTCTGCTTTTGTTCAATATTCTGTTGCATTATTTGTTTTATGACAGTTTATAAATGAATCTATTGCCTAAAGGGGACAGTGATACAGTATTAAATATGTTTGAGTCACTTAGTACAGAGGTCCTTATACTATGATCAGGGGTTACCCTGTCCCTCCAGTTAGGATTAACTCTAGCACCCTCTTTCTCTAACCTTGCTAGTTTCTCCTTCTCAGCCCCCCTTATTGATAATAAGCAAAGATCTTAGCCTTTTGCTCAGCTATCAAGGCTTTACTGGCCTCTATGAGCCGCTCTTGTGCTTCCACTTGTTTGTGGAGCCCATCATTCCTTTCACAGAGGGCCTGTGTAGGATTTCATTTAGTACAAACATGCCATCATTGCCCTGCGTGCCTGATGCCCCTCGTTGAGGTGTCTTCAGACAGTGCTCCCCCGAGTCCCCTCCCTTGCGCAGCGTTGGAGCACACAAACTACTCCCGAACTCTGAATGAAACCGCTGCCAGCAATAGCAAATCCAGTGAACAATTACCCTCTTTCCTGGACAGGTGTGCGGACAGGTCCCTGTTCATAATTAAAGTGCAGGTGCCTCAACTCATGTGTTCCGAGATAAAAGGTGCAGTCACAAATGTGTCTTCTTCTAAAGTTTGATCCATGCTCATGAAGCCATGCGAATGAAATGTGTTCCAAAGAGAGGCTATTTCTAGAACCAGAGATGTTAACAAGAGCCTAGCACTCTAACATTACAATATATATTTCTGAGAAAAGCAAGTGTCCGGTGTTAGAAAGCTAGCAATGTTCCAAAACTTCATAAATAAATATGTTGTGCTGTGCACATCTAACATTGTGCTTCATATGTCCTTGCTTCAAAGGGAACTTTGAAGACCTGAAGCAGTGAAGTGCATGTGCCTGAAGAAAGCAAAACCAGAGCTGATTTTCGATTACTTGCAGCAGCCGAACCTCACACAGGAAAGCGGACAAAGTACATAGCATAGTAAGTGAGTAAAGTTGATTAACAGAAATTCAGAATGGCATATTTGTTGCAATCCTCTTTTGTCCCGATCTTGTGTGTACCCGATGTTTTTGGCTGTAAGTATTACTGTTTTTATTTCCCTCGCTGCCCACACAACCTTCTCATGGGAACTGTTTGTACTTGCTTTATTCAAACCTTACCATCAAACTTTCCACTCATGTGCCTGTCAGTGTTTTTATTAAAGCAGCTGCAAACCCGCTACTGGTGTAATAACAATTATGTACCCAGGTCTACCTTCAGCCACTCGATTTATGAGCACTATGCATGTCCTTCACTGATGTCCTGTTAAAAACAAGCATTGGCAAAGCCAACAATTTCAGCTTGTTTATCAATATCAGGCATTCACCAAGCAGTGCTAATATGTCCATAATGCCTAGGTACTCTCACCACCTTGCAGCTGCTAGAATCCAGTTAAGACCACTATGACAGTGCCTGGCAAATGCCTTTCCCATAACTACACAAAAACCAAAACTGTTGGCATTGCCAATGCCCAATTAAGAATGCCTTTAATCTGTGTGCCCTGCTGCCCTTCCCTCCCAGCATGGGAATAGGATGAAATGGGGTGGGGATGCATGTTGCCTGGGCACTTTGCTTTGTTTGAGAATCTATGTTTATAGAGGTAAGTAATTTATTTTTCTAGTGATGTAATTCTGTAATGATGTAATTTCCTGTGGTCACTCTACACACATTACATTGGTCCCACTCCCACACTTGAATTTCTGAACTTAGCTCCACAAGTCCTTGGAATGGCCCTGCGTCGAGAGTGAGACACAGAAAATATTTCTGGCAAGCCACTCACACATATAACACACGCACACACCCACACATACACAGTGACATATACTATAGGTTTATGACCCTAAAAGAAATTGATCAACCCCTCAGTGTTTATTGGCGAGCGCAAGTGGACGTTTTTTTATTGCATTTCTATATCAACTTTCACTGTGGCATTCAGTGTGCCTTTTAAACCCCCTTGCCCCCCATCCACCCCGGGCATCAACATGTCTGTGAGAAAGTCACATGAGTCGTCATCTTGAATGGGTACACTGTACTGTACACAACAAATACATTTTTATAAATGGTAATAACATTGCATTGCCAATTCCATGTCTGGCCGAATTGCAATAGCTGTATTGTCTCCTTTTTTACTTTTTCCAAATGTAGTCTTTTTTTCTTTTTCAGAATGGACATTCGTAAATTCTTTGTTACAAAACAGTCAAGTGAACCAGAGAACATGCATGTTTTGCAGTCTACTGACCAACAGGTAGGATCAGAAGTTGAATGTACTGATGAGATTCCAATTGAATGCATTGCAATGACTTCACATGACGTTATCCCAGCTCTTCTGAGTGCAATGGTTCCAAATCACCCATCTTTGAAATGTATACTAGTTCAGGTCACAAAATCAGAAGAAGCACATATTGCATTTTTAGGAAAGCTGGTACAAAGATTTTCCATGGTTGCACTACAGTACCAAACTGGAAGGAGTTATTTGCTTCCCCTGTGCAAAGTGCTTTGTTGAAACTGGTTGATCTCTCGAAGAACGCTGAGCAAGCGTTTGTTACTATTGGTTTCAACAATTGGAAAAAGGCTATGGAAAAGTTCAACACACATCAAAATAGTTCTGCTCATGCATACTCTGTAAAGAAATTGGCACACCATAAAGGAAGTAAACCAAGTGATTCACAACTTTGGCAGGAAGTAAAAAAAAACAACAACACGATTCTTGGTTGTGCCTTAGCAAGATTATTCACTTGATTGCTCTTCTGGCAAAACAAGGTCTTGCCCTGCAAAGGCATGATGACAAAGATGGGAATTTTAGGAAAGTTCTCGATGCATGAGCAGATGATGAGCCTTGTCTGAAACAATGGATCACATCAAGCAAAGGTTAATACTTGAGTCCAGACATCCAAAATGAAGTTCTGCAGTTATTGCCTCATGCAATTTTGCGCATAATCCATAATAGTATTGGAGACAATCCCTTTGCTGTTATAGTTGATGGCACACAAGATATATCTTTTCAAGAACAAGAATGTTTTTGTATCCGATATGTTGACCAAGATCTTTGACCACATGAAGATTGTATTGAGCTGTACCAAGCAGAGGATACCACCGGAGCATCAATTGCTAACATTGTAAAGGATGTTTTATGTCGTCAGGGTCAGTTTTTGTCAATTCTTAGAGCACAAACTGATGATGGTGCAGCAGATATGGGAGGGCAGTACCATGGTGCGCAAGCAATAATACAGCAACAGCAACCACTTGCATTGTATGTCCACTGTGGAGCTCACTGTCCAAATTTAGTCATTCAGACTGCAGCACAGCAGTGTCCCATAATGGAAGATGCAATACTCTATGTTCAAGAGCTTAGTAATCTGTTTGGGCAATCTATGACATGCCGCACAAAATTTGCAGATATTGTCCAGCAATCAACTGAAGGTCCAGTCAAGGTTACCAAAATCAAGCCATTGTGTCTCACGTGCTGGACTGTTTGGGGATAAGCTGTACAAAAAGTAATGGATAATTATGAGTCTATTCTGGAAACAGAAGAAATGGCCCCTTCTAAGAATAGTGGTGATGTGCTCTCTCGTACCTGTGGCCTATTAAAACAATTTCAAGAGGGAATAACTTTCTTAGGCCTGCAGATTGTTGTCCAAGTCATGCAGCTCCTAGAGTGCTTAAATATTGCCATGCAAGGAAACCAACAAACAGTATGCGGATTACTTGCAGCTGCGAATAACACACACAGTGCCATCCTAAAGCTTTTTAACAAACAATCTTTTGACAGTCTACTGATGTACAATAACAATATGGTGACAAAATTTGAAGGAGATAGAACTGCCCAGACGACGCCACATTCCAAAATGTATTGATGAAGGATTAGCTGAAAATGTTCATCCAAGAACCATAAAAGACTACTACAGACCACAGTATTTTGAACTTCTAGATACCGTTTCTGTTCAAGTTAAGCAGCATTTTGACCAGGAAGGCATCCAAATGTATGAACACATTGAACAGCTGCTTCTAATAGGCAGAAGCATTGAAAATATTGTTAAGTATCCAGAACTTGAATATCTCCTCCTCTCTGCACAATTAACAACATTATCAAGAGATTTTCGACGGATGCCTCCCACAGAAAGAGCTTTCTTTGCACACGAAGCTACTGCGGATCCTCCTAAATGTTCCAGTATCTTCCTGTGAGGCTGGGAGGAGCTTTAGTGCTTTACAACAACTGAAAACCTGGTTGCACACAACTATGACTCAGAAAAGACTCAATCATGTTTGTGTGTGCAATATACACAAAGATATAATGGATCTTGTGGACATACAAAAATAGCAAAATCATATATCATGCGTACCGAACTCTGGAAAAAAATATTCGTTTTTTTGGACAAATGCTCATGATCATCACTCACTACAAAATAAATGACAGATCCTTTTACTCCGTGGTTTGTGTCTGCAGTAAAGCCCCCATTAAGAGGGTTGTACAGTTTCTGAGATTTGTGGACAAGCCAGGAATGGTGGGTGGACACCCAAACTTTTTGGGACCAGCTATGTGCAGGCCATGAAAGCCTTTTGACCTGGGAAGTGATAACATTTTTACGTGAACTGAGCCTTCTGAAGTGAGATGCCAAATAAAAGGATTTTGTACTCTGACTGAACTGCTTTTCTTTTTTTCTTAATATTCTTCTGTTTTCTTTTTCTTTTCTCTTGTTTTATACAGTGATGATGTATGTGATTTAATACATACTGCTATTTGAATTTTGTGAAAAGTCGAGTTCTTTGACTAAAAAACAATAAATAAATTTAAAAATAAATAAAAAAAAGAGAAGTCCCAAGGTGTCCCCTGTCCCCCCACCCCTGATTTTATGTGTCTCCTATGCCCCAAGAGCCTGGGAAAAACAATTATTAGGCAATATTGTCAAAGTAATCTCATCACAATATACTACAACTATAAAAATAACATCCAATACCACCAAAGTAAACATATCTTGAAGTGATAGGTATAATCCCAAAATATATCCAGCGTATTTGGTGCAGTGGCCATGAAGGCTCACTGCTGCTATATGTCTGCGCTATCCGCTTTTCTGGCCATTCATGTTTGCTGCTTTTCCCATGGAGAGCTCATCTCTGCCTCCTTTTTTCTGCTGTTGTTTTCGGAATGCCAGCACTTTGGGACTTTTATTCTTTTTTGTACTCGGAATGCCCACACACTTGGGCTTATTTGTATACATTTAGGTTTGGCCTTGTTTGGGATGCCCTGATAGACCCACAGCAGCCACAAACCCGGGATCTGACAGTCTCCGCGTCCCTGTGTTAGAGACAAGTGCAGTGGCCATTGCGAAACTTTAAAACAGGTACTGAGGTTGACCTTGCATTCTAAAGCATAACCATATTGTGCACTCATTAATTGAATTAGTGATGTGAGGTGGTGCAGTATTGTGTGCTCATTTGACTCACACAATAGTGTCACCATGTCCCACATCCAGGCTGAGTTTTCTGAATTGGCTAACTATCCTGAGGCAAAGCTGTATGCCTATGCAGTTTGGTCCTCAGAAAATGAGGCACTATGGAAAGACAGAATTACGACTGAAGTAGAACAGGAGGCATTTGAAAACATTTTTGATGAAGGAAGCATTGTGCAGATGTGCCTCTTGAGGCTATTCCAAGCACCAGAAGCACCAGAATGCAAGGAGGAGAAAAACTGCATCATCAGATAGTACACAGAATAGTTTTGTAGAGAATTTACCTGGCTGGAAAGTGAAAGACATTCTTACTTAAAATATGTAGCCACTTAAACATGGAAAGATGATTCAAGCAAAAGATAAGCTTGTGTCAAAAAATGACCTGATAACCCAATAGAGGAAAATACGTGGTCATTTGAAAACACCAGGTGAGGACAAAGAGGGGAATGACAAGGCAGATCAGTTAGCCAAAATTGGAGCTGAAATGGGGGAGTTATTTCCTATTGAACACCTGCTTGGCGAAATACAGGTAGATGCAATAACATGCTCCAAGACTCCAAAAGCAGTTGAGCAGCCTGTGGCACAATGGAGTTTTGATACTCCAGATCAGGACCTGATCAAAGCGCAAAAGGAAGACCTTATTCTAGCCCTATTTTATAACCATTTGCTAGACGCAAAGGACTGCAAAAGGAAAGAGAAATTGGGAGTGTTATTAAGAAACAAAAAGAAAATTAGATTACGAGACAGACAAATGATTAGAAAATCAGTGACAAGCCAAATCCAATTGGTAGTGCCTTTGTCATTTCAGGGATTGCTACATCATGCCCACAATGCCATAACTGCAGGAAACAGAGGTTCATGAAAAACATTGGACATTTTAAAAGATTATGCCTATTGGCCACACTTGTCCCAAGATTTTGAGCTCTACACCAGGGAGTGTTTGGTCTGTGCACAGTTTCAACCTGCGTCACCTGCTCATAGAGCACCATTGATGAAAAGGGGCTTGACACTCCCATGGTCTGATTTACAAGCCGACTATGTCGGGCCCGTAAAAAGATCACCAAGGTGAAACAGGTACATGCTAACAGTAACTTGTCTAATGTCCAAATGGGTGGAGTGCATTTCAGCTCCAGACTGCAGTACGCAAAAGGCAGCCACTTTGCTTGTATATCATATTTTTTCAAGATTTGGTTTATCTCAAGCAATAGAGTCAGACTGTGGAAGTAATTTCACTAGTACACTGATGACAAAGATATGGCAAATCTTGGGTGTGAACAATAATCTACACATTTCTTACCAGCCCTACTCTTCAGGGGGAGTAGAACAGTGTAACAGATCAATAGTTGATATGTTGAAAAATGTTCTTTATTGAAACAGGATCCAGTTGGGATTTGAGGCTTCCATTCGTACTGATGGCTATCCATTTGACGCCCTCTAAATCAACAAATCTCAACCCCCATGAAATATTGACTGGAAAGAAAATGGTGCTGTCACAGCACTTATTTTATAGAACAAATGAACAGGTACTTGTAAATGCGTCCACAATTCCTGAATATATGGAAGAATTGAGAAAGCGCTACAAATTTACTTCGGGAAGGGGAACCATAACAACTCTAAATTTCTTGCAACATGGCAAGGTCCACATAGAATTGTAGATAAGATTTCACCTGTAGTCAAAAGAATTGCTAAAAAGGAGGGAGAATTAACAGTCATCAGTTTGCCCATGTTAATCAAATTAAACCCTTTCACCTGAAACATGAAGTGAAATGACAAGAGTGAATTGAAACTAACAGAGAGTAAAACAAATATATGTAATTACCATAGTAATGGTTATTGAGAACATGTCTTGGCTGCATGGCATGTTATTTCTATAATTTGTATTTGTGTGCATAATTACATTTAGTTTCAGATATTCCAGTGAGAAAGGAAAGTAAAAGGTTTGATGTGCTTGATACTTAAGTTGTCTTTTCTTTTTACTCTAGAAAAATAATTGTTTCTTCTCTCATCGCTGAATCCTTGCAGCATCGTTTCCCTGGAGGATACCACTGAATTGGAGTCCCCTGGAAAGCCCTTTGAACTGAAGAAGGAGGGGGAGATGATGACGTCAAAAGATGTGATGATAATGACTCTAAAAGAAGTGGAGATGATGACCCCGGGAGAAGTCCCGGAATGGAGAAGTTCCACCAACAACAGTATCCTGTGTGATTTTGACAACAAACTATTATTTACAAAGTCCATTTCTACTACAGACTGTTTTTGCTATTTTTGTCACAAACTATTTGATTACAGACTGTATTTACAAAGACTATTTTAATGACAGACTATGTTTATCACAAATGGATTCTTATCACAAACTGTTTTTTTTTTATTTTTACTGGTTTTTGCATTTGACTGAAGCCAATGACACAGTTTTGTTTTCTGAAAATGATAATTATTTTTTTCCCTTTAAAACAAATAATAAAAAAAAATAAAATAACAGATCACCAATAAAAAGAAATTATGATCAAAAGTTAAACATATTAAAAAACAGATCACCAATTTAAAAAAAAGATGATGAAAAGATAAAGGTGAACAAGAGATAAAAACAATCTTTTATTTTATTATTTCTTGAAGATATTGTTTTTTTTTGTTTGATCAAGATTCATAATTATTTTGCTCAAGACTAAAATGTATACATAATGTTTCTCATGTGGGAATTGTGCCATTTGCGTGCAATTTATTTTTGACTGATAAAAGAAGATTAATTTGGAAGAAGCACGTGTGTTTTAGAATATCTATGTTTGTTTTTCCTACAGTGAATTTGGGGTATATCCCAGCAGTAAAAAAAGGAGGAAGTGTAGGAGTAGGGGCTCTGAATTTTAGCGGTAGGATATCTATATTTCATCATTTTAGAATGCACATGTTAGCGTGGGTTTGAACTGCAACAGGGGCCCAGGGGGTGAAACTCATTTTTGGACTCAAGAATTTGAGTCTCAGGCAGAATTAAATAGATGCCAATGCACAGAGCACATGCTTGAAATTGCACATTGCTTCCAGATATTTCAGTGGATTGAGCTGCACTAAACGTAATATTAATATAAATGAACTTACTAACTCAACCCCAGTAACATGTAACTGAATCCCTTAATAATATTTAGTGCAAATGAATCTTTGCAAATTAAAAATAAAAAAAATGTGAAGATCCATTCCATTGAGAACAGGGCATTGTGTTGAGCAGGAAACTCCTGGAGAAATGTATCTCTTACTGTCCAACAATGAAATCACGTGCCATTTGCAGTGGAATGATCTGCTCAAGGGAGGTGTTTCCCTTGAGTGACAGGGGGATGTAATAAAAAGGGGTTTTGAGGGGAGGACATGCAGACAGATTTGGGCACTGGGAGACGAGGTAACAGAGGCTGGCTAGGCAGACAAAATTCAGTGCTGGCAGGCCGTCTGATGCTGTAGCAGTCCTTATCTGAGTGACCCTTTGGGAGGCAGGTGGAAAAATTGATGAAGATTTCTGTGCTAAACTGAATCAGAAACATCGCCAACATTCTAGGTAAATATGGGTTTAATTGAGGAGCTGCTGTGTTCAATGGGGTCAGTTAGTCAAGGCTAAGTAGAACATTTCATATTAAGTGCTGTCTATTTTTAACATGAATGTAATCCTGCAATTATATGTTGAAAAGCCTAGTTTTGTTTCTGGTTCTAAAGTGTATTTATCTTGCCAAGTTCCACATTGCCAAGGACAGTTCGTAACACTTGGCATACATAAACTGAAAGATTTTGCAATGTATTTGCGCTGTGAAATATAATGTGGGCATAAGTGCCACTCTGTGTAACTTGCATATTTCTATTTTATGATAAAAACAACAGATTTAAAAATAACTTGTAGTCTTGTTACATGTTTGCTGCAGTCAGTCCTTGTTATTTGATATGCATAAAGAGACAGGCGCGCGGTAAGAAATATCTCAAAGTGAAGTAACCGCTGTGAACTGTTTAGCTAGAGAGATTGAATGAATGTGCAGTGTTTCAATTTACCTGTTTTACAATGGTTGAAACTTGGCCAAAAGGGTATATTGTCGTATTGTATATATGATACCAGGAGGAAGCATGATCCTTTCATCGCGAGTGTATCAAGTTCAGTATTTTGCTTGTTGTTAGTGGCCCTGGTAAAAATAATTATTGGGCAATATTTTAAAAATCATCTCACCACTATAAAGATACCCCAACAAGTTACCTCAATATACTACCACTATAAAAATACCATCCAATACCACCATAGTAAACATACCACAAAGTGATAGGTATAATCCCAAAATATATCCAACAAGCCTTCTTGGCCAGTTCTTTCTTTCACAAGTACAGAAATCTCAGTAAAAGTGCCTTAGGTCCCTGCAGTTATTTGGCTTCTGGGCTAGTGATCTGTGAGCTCTTTAGAAAGTAAGGGCTGTTTTTTGGAGCAATCTTCTGGGATGCATAAAATCCACAGATCTTTCCTCCTAATGTTCATCCCCTGTTCTGAATGCCTTATGTTTTCCTTGGTAATGTATTGTGTAAGCTGCTCCACTTTTGCCTATGACACTGTGGTTTTTGTCATGCTCTTTATTTGCCCATGTTTCTTTTCATCAGATTATTTTCTCTGAGTCAAGACTAACCCAGAGAAGCATGTTTTAAAGTGTAGCCATTCAGTCTTTAAGCAACCCCATGTCCTGTGTAAGTTTGGAGCCCATCCCAAAAAGTGTTTTCCCTTTGCCCTCCTCACCAGACATGCCTGCAGCCTCTTTGTCCTGCTTCCTTTTCACTAGGCAGGAAAACTGAGGGGTAGCAAGCTTTCTGATACTGCATAGTGCTTTGAAGTAGGGCATGGTTCCCTGTTAGCAAGATTAAAAATACCAGAAAGAAGGGAGTCCAGTCGCTCCACTCTGTGCTGTCACCCAGGCCATGACATACAAATTCACATCTTAAGATTCCGGAACTGATGTTTCAGAATCTCAACAAATGAATTTGTGTAACTCAAAGTAAATTTAGATTCAAGGTCAATGCAGCATTATGAGAAATTCCAAAACCATAAACAAAATGTGACACAGTGTTGAGCTGAAAGGAAATACATGTAGCACAAGGACAGAGATAAAGCTGTGACGGAGGAGGCAAATATGGAGAAAGCAATGTAAATTGTTCCCCGGGAATGGCCTTCAGCATTCTGCCATTACTGTTATTCTACCTTCAGGCCCTGATGTGTATGGTTGTGGCCTCGCCAAGTGGTCATTGTGCCTTGGTCAGTGTCTTCATTTATGCTCCAGGGACAGTCAATGTACCTGCAAACCTTGCATCCATGTTTTAAGTTGACATCCTGATTATAGCTTTGCCTCTTCCAGCATGGATATTCACAAAATATTCAACCAATAAGCCGAGTTATCTGAGCATGTTCTGGAGACTACTTTGCATTTCCAAGAAAAGTTAAAAGATGAAAGTTATTTTTTGGACCCTCGCTAAACATTTCCCCCATGCATGGAACCTGTTTTTCTGAAAGACTCATATAATTCAGTCCATATGGTCTTACTTTATAATCTTCACAACATTAGCTTTTCATGGTTCAATATCACTTTAAGTTATTGGAGGGATGCAAAAATGTGCCTAGCACCACCCAATGCTCTGTGGACCCAAATCCAGGTATATAAGTCCTAAAGACTATGTTCACGGAATTCTATTCTTGAAAAGGACATACTCCATCCCTATTATTCATGCTCTTGCATGCTAATCAATAAGGCCATACCACAAGGGACTTCTTTACACCTATTAAAGCACTCTTTTAACATCAGATCATTTTCAAAGATGGCGTCCAGCCACACATTTTACAGCCTTGCTTCAGGAAATCACCTCTAAGATTCATATCAGTGGAATGGGCTCAATTTACTACAGGTGTTCTCGTTATGTCTCTTCATGTTGCCATTATGGCAAAACAGCCCACCTTACAGAATACATAATGGCAGGCTACTAAAAGGGGGAGGATATAAGGACAGGGTGATGGAGGTGGCACCTCCATCACCCTGCCACCTTTCTATTGTTCCAGAGCTTCTCCCCTAGATCTGCAGAATGGATACCCTGGTTTCCCTTCCTTCTCACTCCTCACCTTTCCTGTCTGTTTCTTTTTCATGCATTTTCCACTTCCCTGCATGCCCTCTACATTTTTTGTACTTTTTATTAAAACAAATCCTGACAGATTTTCCCAAAAAACAATTGAAGGTCAGAAGTTGGCTCAGATGCCATATGTAAATCTGCCAAGCAGTTTCTTCACTAGGTAAGATGAAACACTTCTATGGTAGTCTGGAATGATTTGAACTGTTGTTTTCCACATGACCACTTAGAGAACTTCACGACATATGATTGATGTTAGACGACATAGTAGCTTTTTGTTTTCTTTCTTGATATTTTTCTGAGCTATGTTTTTCAGTGTTATATACTTCTTCATTTTTTTTAAATGCATTCTTTACATCAAGCGAGACTGAGTAGAACTTTCAGGACTTCGGCAACATTAAGGGCTAACAACATGGAATGAGGGTGCTTGTCTCTGTCTCAGGGCTTGGATTACTTGGCTTTCAATGGAGCCCTGGGAACGAACGCTACCTAGACATGATTGCTCCAAATTACGTCAAGGCCTTATACATAGATTTTAGAACAGATATCTGAGAGTACAAGAATATACATATTAAATGGAAAAACTCAACGGTTAGTTTTTGTCTATTATGTGGTGCGATCAAGGAAGACATTACACACTTAGGGACGAAAGATCTGAGGATCAAATACCTTAAACCAATGCTTGTATTGCACGACATATGCACTTTGTTAAGCCAATCAATTTGCAGAAAAATGTGATGATCTGGCAGTAGTCTATTTTGTGACCAAGTATATTCACTGAGCCTGGTTAAAGAAACGTTTATTGTTAGCACTTTAGTCCTAAGAGTTCTACACTTGATATTGTTGATTGTTATTGTGTTTATTGTAAGAAGTTTTACCTTGATTATCTTTTATATTTCCCTTCTGTAAAGTAATTGAGGAATTTTAAATGCTAGCTACGTAAATAGGGAATTATAATGTTTGTTGGGTACATACATTTTAATTACATAATCTTCACATGTTCAATGGAGTAATGAATTGTATGCAATTTAATGTTGAACTGCAAATATTTTCCAGTGCCTCATTTAGATAGAATTGTGAATACTGGCTTGCGTCACATCTAGACAGGTTTGTGAATATTAATCTGTGCCACATTTAGATAGAATTGTGAATATTAGCTTGCGTAACATCTGGGCAGGATTGTGGATATTAGCCTGCGCCACATTTAGATAGAATTGTGAATATTATCCAGTGCCACATTTAGATAGAATTGTGAATATTAGCTTGCGTCATATTTAGACAGGATTGTGAATATGAACCTGTGTCACATTTAGATAGAATTGCAAATACAGTGCCACATTTAGATAGAATTGTGAATACTGGCTTGCGTCACATCTAGACAGGATTATGATTGTGAATATTATCATGTGTCACATTTAGATAGAATTGTAATTATTAGCCTTGTCACATTTAGATAGAATTGTGAATATTAACTAGCATCATATCTAGACAGGATTGTGAACATTTGCCTGGGTCAAATATAGACAGAATTGTGATTATTTGCCAGTGCCACATTTAGATAGATTTGTGAATATTAGCTTGCACCTCATTTAGATACAATTTGTGAAAACTAAACGTGCGTCATACTTGGGCAGAATTGCAAGGATCAGCCATGGAACACATAAGACAGAATTGCAAAGGTTAGACATGTGTCTCATTTGGCTGGAGTTATGAAGATTAGCCTGTGTTTCACATGTAGCTGGAATTGTGGAAATTAGCCACCTAGAAGAACTCAGAAAGTACCCAATGTATTAATCACCCTTTCCTGCTCCCCTACTACACACCTTGCTTACCCTAAACTATACATCCCTCCCTGCCCACACATGATGGGCAGGGAGGGACCAGAATCCTCTAACCTAAACATCACCAACCCCAGGGCGGGGGAACATGCCAGCATCAGCCAGATACACATACCACTAGAATAAGACAGAGGAAATCCTCAACTTGCCTGCCAACTAGGCGGATAAACTACATTTCCAATCACACAGGATAATCATAGATGTTGAGCACAGAAAGGCAAAGACAAAAAGGTAAGGAAAACCCGCTAACCCAATTTTAAAACCTCAACTTTCTGCATACACTTCTCATAAAGAAACTGCCACAACCACTTCTCTTCACAGCAATCCGCACGTACTTCACCACATTGCAACATTTATTGTAAGCACACAGAACAAAGTCACATTACTTTAGTGTTGTCTCTGCGTGTCCTTACCATGATTGTGCCGAACATTTTGTGTTTCTCAACTCGTGATTTAACACTATTGGTGGTGCTCACATCTTCACATTGAGTTTAATTGAAAAAAACATAAAACGTTTCTATCATCCTGTATAGCCTTGCCTCCTGAAGCGAAACCTCCTGAAAATAACCTTACAAAATTGAAAGTTGGATGTATATTTGTTTTGGTAGTTTTTAGCACTTCCCTAGAATAGGGCCACATTAGAATCATAGACAGCTACAAGTCACACTCCCCTGACCATGCCATACATCCATGGTGGCCATGTTAGTTTGGTAAAACCTTTTCTTTGCCACTGGAGCAAAGCAAATGTTTTACTTTTGTTTTGCAAACACACCATTAAACCCGTGCACCATGCCTTGGTGCTAAAGGTGTTGTGCAGTAGCACCTAGAGTGTTCCAAGTGCCAGATGGAATTACCAATAAATAATCTCAGACCGAAATAACCAGACAGACTCAAAGAATATGGCAAAGTACTACTTTATTATCAGCCCAAATAAAGTTGGGAAACCTGGTGAACAAACAAACTGCTGCTCACACACTCTCTACGATATTTTGATTATACAACGGCTTTATACTTTGATGTACGTCAGTTGTGATATCATTTTATGTGGCAAATAGTAAAACCTATTGGGTTGAGGGATTGGTTAAGGGAACATATATATCTATATATCATTTGGGTGTTAGTAACATACTTGGCTGCCCCTTATCTGGTAGTCACACATAGAACTAGCTCTAAATATTTATAATTCAGATTAATATCAGAATAACAGAAGCAGATTGGCTTCTGCAACATTGTATAGTACACTGCTACGTAGACCCTCGTGATTGGTTGTAATTTTCTCCTAACCTTGGACTTTCGTCTCGTTAGCAGCATGTGAGCAAAACAAAACCCAGGTACAGGGAATATGGAATATTGTCAGACTACTACCCACTTGTCAGTTAGCCTACCATCTCTCATCAGTTAAGCCCCGAGCCAATGCTTCTTTGTAGTTGACCTTGATGACTGTTTTCTTCTCTGGGACTTTTAAGGGAGTGTAGGTACATCAGTATCTTCAGTTACAGCCTAATGAATAGGCCTTGTTTTCAAGTCTTGAATCACGTGTGAGGAGGCCATGATTTTGTCAATTTCGATGCTATGGTTGTTCAATCTCACATACACTTTCTGCATCTTTAATTGTTCAATGCTTGGCACTTGCAAATGCTTTCTTCTTTATTTAATCTAAGAGAAATATGTCATGCGTACATAGCCTATCCTCTTTGACTACCCTTGTGCATTGCAATTCCTTGAAATGGCATCCTTGATTCTAAGCCAATGGACAGTCTTGGTTCTTGGCACAAAGCTGTGATTCCAGCGCCTTTCAGCTCTGCAGCCTGGTCCGTCTCTGAGGTAGTTTGATCATTCTTAACATGAGTCCGACGTCCATCTTTTTCTTCATGGCTATTCTTATTGTGTTATATTTTCATCTGCAGCAAGCTTCTATATATCTTAACTACCTTGTATTTCTGCGTATGTACATTCATTGATCCTCTACTTACTTATCTTCTCAATGAATACAATGTCTTCATCTCTACATACATGATTCTCTTATTACTTCAATTACATCTTTAGTCGTCAAGTATTTGCATATTGTTTCAGTACGTCCTCATGTCTTCTCTTCATGACGTCACTTTGCTCTGGTCTGACTTATCCTATAGCTCTTCTATGTCCAATGGTGTATGTAGACATCCTTCCACCATGTCAGTGTTAGGGTACGTTTGATATGGTTGTCTAAGTGCATAACGTCTCTCGTATCTTCGATGCAGAATAGGGATGATACCTGGTGTCACACACAGCACTCTCTTGCTGTTATTCCAGTATGATGGATGTGAGGGGGCAGGCACTACAGATGATGTGTACATCTGCCTCCATACAGTGTTAACACCTGTGCTGGCAGGCAGATTTGGCCATTAATGACCCACAGCCATCAGTGGGATCACTACATTAATGTCTATGTGGCCCAAAATCATTTCTCCAACTCAGTCTCGACCACAGCATGCACTGTATCAGTGGGATCATCCCTATTTTTCATCTGAGGACATTGCACCACACTTATATGCTGCCAGCCTCCAATGCCTCCAATCTACAGCTGCCCATTCCTGCTCCCCATCCTCACATCCTATTATAGTCCCTCCTGTCCATCCACCCATGATACAATCAGGAGCAGTCCCAATACCTATTACCTAAGAGATAATTTGAATGGCTCATTCCTGCCCCTTACCGAAGGGCCTGGAGCACGCTTTAAGGGGTCTAACATGAATGACTGCAACCACCTTAGATGCAACCCTCACGCTCTTTGCTAATTTCAGCTGGAAGCATGTTCAGACTTACTTCTGGGAACTGCAGCCCAAGCCTTAATGACAGGCTGTGCGTCATAGAGCGCACAGCCTGTCATTAAGGCTTGGGCTGCAGTTGCCAGAAGTAAGTCTGAAAATTCTGCCCTTGGAAGTATAGGATTGCACCCACATGGGGGTCATGCAAAGGGTATAAGGAAACCTTGCGACCCCTGCCAAAGACCCACCAGAGGTGAGCACAGACGCCAGGTAGTGCAATATCTTTTCTGATGTGTAGTTGACTCATTGCATAGTTTATAATGGGAGAAGGCCTTGCTCAATGGCAACAAACATCACGTAAACAATTTCCTATAGGCTCTAAAACATAGCAACCTGTCTCCTCAATGAACATCGGTGTAGTGACTCTCATATGTACTCATTGTGCTGCCAGAAATACCAAATGTCATCGCTATGAAAGGGGCGAATCTGGCCTGAAGAGCCTGACCACTTTTGTGGGATGGGCTCTCCACGTGTGCTTCTACTGTACATCTACATCTGCAAACCGCATGTTCTACATGTGGTTTTGGAAACCTTTGGGTTGACGTCTGGTGAAGAGATCCTTCTTGATAATATATGCCCTCATGGAGAATTGGTGGTTGCTCTCTGCTGTACAGCATGGGTCCATAGCGAAGAGATATGACCCATGCTGTTGAATTCTGCCATTCATAGGGCAATTATGCGACACCTCTCTGAATACCACCCCACCCTTATGACCACAGCCTGCCTATTATGTTTCTCAGGCCAAATACAGCTTGAAAAATGGTTTTCAAAGAGGAGGCTGCACCTGGTCTAGGTGGCGCAGACTCTCCATAGACAGACCACAGAATCATGACGGTTCTGATGTGAGCAAAATCATCATCTGTGTCTCTCCTTCCCAATGTGGGTAGGTGCATGTACGAGTGTGTTATAGAATGCCGCATTCCCTAACTTTCTTCTGAAATCTGCATACTTGGGAATGCGGATCAATTACTGTGAATAAACCATTAACTGAATAATTGTCTGTTAAATCAATGACAAATTAATTTATAGAGAAGAAGGATTGGATAAGTGTGAATCTACCATGAAAGAAAGAAGTGGAGATAGATCCAGATCATGTCTATCCCTCCAGTCCTACAGTTATTGACATTCACAAATATTGAACGTCTACTTTCTTGATAAAAACTATTGAATGTGTTCAAAACATTTAGTAGTTTGTAAAATTAATATCAGTGATTTTGTAATCCTTTCTGTGAACATAAAAAAACAAAATCATATCCGACCAGCTTTATAATCCCATGGTGACAACAAGAATTGATTTCAACATTGTCTATACCATTCACAAGGCCTTCTGGAATAAAGGCCCATGCTATCTTAAAAACCTAGCCTTGCCTTATACACCAGCCGGAAAGTTTTTTGTCCAAAGCAGCGTCTCTCTCCCAGAAATAAATGACAAAAAATCATAGTGACATATCTCTTGGAATAGGTAGTATGAGATTCGGGAATGCCTCAAATCCAAACCCGAGACAACAAACATGCTAACTCACCTCCCGAAAGATGCTGGAGCTTGTAAACTAATTTTAGGTTTACATACATGGGTCAGGGAACATTAGCACCCAGTTTTACTAAACTGATGACTTAGGTTATCTTTTATTAACACCTGCATTCTCCTAGTCGTCTCTATAGGTCAATAAAGTAGATATTTACCACAAGTAGACCGACCATAGGAGTGTGATAGAGCTCATTTCACTTGCACTCCTTTTACTGTTTGACATTGACACACTTAGACAGAAAGTGTGCCCATCCAAGACAGCTGAACTCTTCTGTATTCATAGTGGATGTAGGTGTATACTAAAATGGGTAGATATTCCATTGCGTTTACTGTCACTCTTAGATAAGTGGCACACCAGCGCTTTCTAGCCATAGTGGCCAACTAGGTAGGGATAGAGAGAACTCACCCCTGTCCTACTGTCTTCTTCTGTATGCACCCCATCCCTAAGAGTGTTTATTTGTCACATGAACCCAGGGCGATCCCCAATATTTGTTTTCAGGATCACCCTCGGTTACAGATGTTGACGTGTTGCTCATGATTTTATATAGGGGAGTGTTCCAATTTCTTGGAGCTTTGTCCTCTGCATAACACTGGAACTGAGGAGAAACGGTGGAGATCAGGTGTGCAAAAGGGGCCAGGTAGATGGTGAAGAGGCATGGTGATAGGATAGAGCCCTGAGGGACACCACATTTAGAGAGTAAGGAGGAGGTGAGAAAAGGGCCCATTTACACTTGGGAGGATCTGTTTGAAAGGAAGGAGGTGATGCCTAGGGTATCATGGAGACGGTTTATAAGGAAGCAGTGGTTGACTGTGTCAAAGGTGGAAGAAAGATCAAGGAGGATCAGAACAGAGGGAGTGTTTGAGTCCAGGTTAGAGAGGATGTCATACCGGGTGTTCAGGAGAGCAGTTCCTGTGCCTCTGGAAGTGCTAAAACCAGAATGGTGGTCATGGAGGCAGCCAGTCATTTCGGTGTGGAGGGTCAATTGGGGGATGACTAGCTTCTCCATGAGTTTGCCCAAGAAAGGGGTGATAGAGATAGGGCAATAGCAAGCCGGGATAGAAGAGTCAGCAGATGGCTTTTTAAGGAGAGGGTGCACAAGAGAGTGCTTAAGGGGTTGTGGGAAAGAACCAGTGGCAAAGGAGGTATTGCAGGGGGTGAGCCAAGGCTGGGATGAGGGAGGAGATGTTGTCCTTGATGGTTCTGGAGGAGCAGGGAACTACCTGTTTAGAGGAGACTTTCATAGAGCGGACAACTCTAGAGATCTCATCTTGTGCAATGGGAGAGAAAGAGGAGAGTAAGGTGGAGTTAAAGGGGGGCCGAGGGAGGCAAGAGAAGGGGGAGTGGAGGAGTGAGCAGATGTTAATGTTAATGTTAAAGGATATTTGTACCGCGCACTATCACCACCGGAGTGTTCCCCTGGCGCTCTGGCGGCTCTGAAAGAGGGAGAGGGGGATGGGTTAGTGGGAATGAGCTGGAAAAGTGCAAGATAGCAGGGATGTGCGGTTGGCAGCCTCAGCCCGGTGGGTCCGTTTGCTGGGCTTGGGGTGTTTTGCGGTCAGTAGTCATCGTGTGCTGTTGTGCAAGTCTATGTGCGTTTTATTTTGTTGTTGCAGTCAAGTGAAGTTTGTGCAGATTGCTGCATTTTAGGCTTGTGGTTGTGTTTGGTTAGAGTTTGAGAGGTGTATGCAGAGGGAAGAAATTGTTAGTGGATTGGTTAGTTGTCATTGCTGTCCTTGCAATTATGTCCAGGTGTGATGCTTGCTGCCATTCACTATTCCATCAGAGTTTGATGCTTGCTAATTTATAATATTCTGTCTAGATGTCAGGCAGGCCGGTGATCGCGATTCCATTCAAGTGCTGGACTTGTCATCATTCACAGTTTCATTTAAGTGTTGTTACATTCGCATTTCTGCCTAAATGCGACGAAGGCCAAGGTTAAGAATTCCATCTAAGTGTGGCAAAGGCCAACATTCACATTTTTATCTAGATACGACGCAAGCTAAGGTCAAGAATTCCACCTAAATGTGGCACATGCTAACATTCATAATCCTGTCAGGAAGTGACACAAGCTAAGGTCAAGAATTCCATCTATGTATGGCACATGCTAACATTCACATTTCTATCTAGATACAACGCAAGCTAAGGTCAAGAATTCCATTTAAGTGTGGCACATGCTAACATTCATAATCCTGTCAGGAAGTGACGCAAACTGAGGTCAAGAATTCCATCTAAGTGTGGCAAATGGCAACATTCACATTTCTATCTAGATACGACGCAAGCTAAGGTCAAGAATTCCATCTAAGCATGGCACATGCTAACATTCACAATTCCATTCAGATGTGATGCGAGCTAATCTTGACTGTTGTCTATAGGTGTGTCACTAGTTAACACTGGCTACTATGTTAGTGCGTAATGCAATGCAACATTTACAGCCAGCCAAGAATGGATTTAGGCTGGTGGTCACATATCTCTCTAAGTATGCATGTTGTAATTCTATAACAGTCTATGTTATGAAGAGGTAAAGTAGAGTCGTGAGGGCTTTCTGGAGTAGAGTGATTGCTCTACACCCCACCCATGCCACTCTAACAGTTTTGTTGGTGTCTGTTGGCTGCTGGCTTCTTTTACATCCCCTGCTGACACCTGCAGACAGTTTCTAAATCCACTTGTGTTGGAGCCGCACTTTGCCTTGGGGACCTTAGACACAAGGGCTGCCGGGTATAGGGCTGCCCTGGGTGGGCCAATTATGACCAGGTGAGTAAGGCAATAAGAGGGTGGGGGCGGGACGAGAGGCGGGAGCGCTGACCAGGAAGGGGAAGGGCCTGGGGGCACTTAGTTTTACAAATTGGGGCAAAGAAAGGGTCGCGGGGGCACAACTCCACTCATCTGAATAAGAGAAGTAAAGGGAAGCAAATGGGGACGAGCGGGTCGTTGGACTTGGTGTGCCGGGAAGGCACTCACCTTGCCTGAGTTTGTGCTGGTAATTGCGCTGGGCCATGCAGAACACCAAGTTATTAGGCCTGTGTTGTGGAAACGAAGCGAGGACCAATCCGGTCGGATGGCAGGGCTAGATGTGCTGTGGGGAATAGCCATTTTCGGGAAGCGGTCAGGGGAAGGGGGCCCACATGCACATCGCACACAAGGTGCTGGTTTTAAAGCACTAGTAAACATAAAGATATTACATCGGAATGCCTATGGGGCTGGGGCAGGAAGGCACTCACCTTGCCTGAGATCACAATGGTAATGGCACTGGGGCCACACAAAAACACCAGGTCATTAGGCCTGTGTTGTGGAAAGGAAGCAAGGACCAATACGGTCGGATGGGAGGGCTGGGAGGGCTGGGGGGAATAGCCAGTATTGGGAAGCGGTCAGCGGAAGGGGGCCCACGTGCACAGAGCGCACAAGGAGCTGCTTTTAAAGCAGTATTAAACATAGCAGATGACAGAGAGGATATGATGTCCAGAGTTTAGGAGGAGAAGTGGCCGACCAGTGCAATGCAGAGGGCCTGAGAGGGAGGAGGATAGGAGGAGACTGCAGTAGGATTGACAAGTTCCTTGCAGCTTTGAAAAAGTTCAGCCACCTTATTGGTGACAGATACGTGGGGGTAGAGTCAAAGGCTTCCCAAGCCAATAGCTTGACAGGAGGTCGCTATAGCCTTGCAAAGAGAGCTAGATAACTGCTAGCTCAGAACACAGAATCACTGTGGATGAATAAAACAATATAAATGTATTTAACAGGAAGACATTTTTGTGCCATAGTGTGGCATATATACATACATTAAATCTGCATTGTGAAGGATTAGTATACAGTGGTGACAGTCTATTTACTGTGTTGTTTTTTATCACAACACATTGACGTTGTCATACAGTGGTGACAGTTTATTTACTGTGTTGTTTTTTATCACAACACATTGACGTTGTGATAAAAAACAACACAGTAAATAGACTGTCACCACTGTATGACAACGTCAATGTGTTGTGATAAAAAACAACACAGTAAATAGACTGTCACCACTGTATACTAATCCTTCACAATGCAGATTTAATGTATGTATATATGCCACACTATGGCACAAAAATGTCTTCCTGTTAAATAAATTTATATTGTTTTATTCATCCACGGTGATTCTGTGTTCTGAGCTAGCAGTTATCTAGCTCTCTTTGCAAGGCTATAGCGACCTCCTGTCAAGCTATTGGCTTGGGAAGCCTTTGACTCTACCCCCACGTATCTGTATACTTCTCAACCCTCTCGAGTCAGGCCCCCTAAAAAAGAGGGTTCGCCCATCCTTTTTCTCTTACCTTATTGGTGACTCCAGAGATGTGGCCTTGGATATGAGACCTCTTCTTGGAGCTGATGGTGAGAGGATATTGCCTTTGGAGTAGGCAGCAGGCCAGTTTGTAAGAGGATGAGCTAGATGTCTGCATTTCCATTCTGCAGCTTTGCACTTGCGTTCCAAAGATGTCAAGTCAGAGACATGCCAAGAGTTACATATCAAGGCTGGATTCATGCGTATCCTCACGAAAGGGGCAAGGATGTCCAGGGTGTTCGAGATAGAGAGATGGAGATTAGCTAGAACAGAAGGTGAGCCAAAAGAAGTGGAGGAGGAGGGATGAAGGAAGAGGCACATCAGCAACTGACACACTCTTCATCAGTCGAATGATGGAGAAGGAGGCTGGTAGTGCGGGCAAAGGCATCATCAGGGGACAGGGGAGGTCAAGGTGGGATGAAAGGAGAGAGTGGTCGGACCAGGAGAGAGGGGTTGTAAGAGGGAAGAGAGTGGAATGTCTGTTGAGATGAGAGCATCCAGGCTGTGTCCAGCAGAGTGGGTCTGGCCAGAGCAAAGGATTGTGAACGAAAGAGAGTCGCAGATGCCATGAAAGCGTACAGTAGCCACATCTGGAGAGTCGAGGTGGAAGTTAAAGTCCCCAAGGAAAATGAGTTTGGGGGAGGAGGCAAGAAGAGAGGCAGACAGATCCGGCCATTCCGAGAGGATGAGGGAGGTCGGTCCAGCAGGCCTGTGGATGGTAGCGAGAGCAAGAGAGAAGGTAGGTGAGACAGATAGCCTGCAGACTAGGCTTTCGAAGGATGAGTAGGTTTGAGTGGGGATGATGGGGGAATGAGCCCACTCAGGGAAGATCAGAGCCACTGCGGCACCAGGCCGGGAAAACCTGGGATTGGACAGGATCTTGTAGCCCTCAGGGAGAAAAGTGTCAAAAGCAGTGACAGGGCTGGTCTTCAACCACATCTCAGTGAGAGCAAGCACTTCAAGGTCAGCATCTTCAAGGAAAAGACAGATGTCAGAGCAGAGGCGTGTTTGATAGCAGAGAGATAATTGAGGGAAGCTAAGTGAAGCTGGTTGTCTCCGTTGTAAGATTTGCGAGGGGGCGCAGGGGTGGGGCACCACCATTGGGGTATGGACCAGGTGGGAGGGTGCATGTGAGGGCTGTAGGGGTGGCAGGAGAGAGGGGAAGTTGAAGAGAGATGGTAGACATCTGTCAAGAAGGAGGAGGTTGGGCTGAGAGCCCCGGGCCATGATAGTGCCATTTTGATAGACATTGATGGTGCACTTGGAAGATGCAAAGTGAGCCAAGAGCACTTCCCATCTGGTGCCTAGATTAATGGTTGAAAAAGAAAAGGGGAGAGGACAGAGACCATATGGGGACTCCATAAGTCAGAGGAACGAACAGCAAAGAGAATGTCAGTGATAGTCAGTCTGGAGGAAGCATTGATGTAGGTGTCTGCGGTGGGCAGACCAGGTTTGGAACTCAAGAGTGCTTTTTTAAATGCCTTCCTTCCAGACTTAGTGAGAGAAGTAGGATAGGTGATAGAGAAGCAATCAGAATAGATAGGGAAGGGAGAAAGCACCATGGGGGCAGAGACAAGTGAGGAGTGGGGGAATCAGGAGGATAGCAGGGGAGGGATAAGCACTATGCACAATAGAATCTCACCAGACGGCTAAGCAGACCCAAAGCAATGATCACCCAAAAAATGCCCAAGATTAAAAAATCAACTGACAAGTTGGAAAGCACACCTACATTTGAAATTGCCAGAAAGCACTAAAAAGCAGTACAAAATGTGTGACAGATAGACAGTTGGAAAAACAACCCTAAATTCGAATTTGCCAGAAAGCACTAAAAGCAGTACCAAATGGGGGATGCACAGTTGGAAATACACACATAAATTCAAATTTTCCAGGCAGTGTTTACTTTTAACTGTGAGTGCCACTTTCATGCTCAAGCGGTGCTCACACATATAATTAAACCCTGCCAAACATGCTTGGATGCTGGGCAGAGTTTATTTTCAATTGTGAACAATGCTTATCATGCGAGCATGATAAGCAGTGTTCACAATTAAAATTAAACGCTGCCAGACCGGCAGCATTTCATTGTAATTGTAAGCACTGCCTGCCATGCGTACAATGGATCCCCATGGGGTCCGCCAGCTTTCTGCTTGTGTAAAAAGCTGCCGGATTCCACAGGGATCCTCAGCATTTGTGCCGGCATAAAAATCATTGCTGGCACAAATGCTGTAGCATTTGTATAGCAGAGAGGAACCCCTCCTCTCTACCATACAAATTCATGGGGCATGACATAAGAAATATTCATAAAAGTCTCACGCAATGTTTCTTACATTATGCCCCGCCCCATGAAAATGAGCCCCATTGGGACTGCCTCTATTTAAAGTGAAGAGGGCCCAGAATAATGCATTGCTTCATTCAAGATATGTGTTTCGCACCAGCTACCATGAAATGGGTGCACCTATAGGAAGCAGGTAGTTGCCTGCTCCCCTGTGAAACAGCACCCTACAAATGGCATGAATATTGCCACATATCAGGAACATTACCAAATTATAAGGGCAAAGGGTATTCAAGACCCAGGGACTGCATTTTTTATCAACTTTATATGTGACAGCAGGAAATGCTGAACATCTCAGTTTAAAATGGAGCTCTCCACATCCATGAAAAACATTACTGTACCACATTGCAACTATGTACTGCACACCACTCTAATAATACATTGATGTGTAGTCTGCAAAATATAAAGCAGCATTCCATATAATTAATAATAACATTGCTCCAACAAATTGTGAAAACATAAAAATTGATATGAGGCTGGGAAGCCCAAAGGAAACACACCAACACAGGTTACAAAGGACATACAAGTGCTTTATTTAAAAGCTACAACAGTTACCAAAAGTCAATTGACAAACGGATAGCTATTCGGCTCTCAGAGTACCATAACGAACTTCAACGAGGGTTCGATGCATTAGTAGAGAGACCGTACATTGGAATACTTGGGTTTTTATATCCTTTATCCAGCCCTTGGCCAACCCCCTCGCATGTTAACCATTCTTGGGACCAGGCCTTGGGTTCCTTGCCAGGTCAATCCTATAATGTATGCATTCTGATCAGTTCCGCTGATACAGTTGTTCATTTACACATAGGTCAGTGATAGGACAAGGTCTTAGTTCGCGACCCCGACAAGTGGCCTGCAGGCATATTAATTATTCATGTGTGCGGAAGTCACAACGGCCAGAATCTTACTCAGAATGTCATTCGGCCTCCATTTCGATGTTCAGGGTGACTTCCACTTTACAAGAGAACCTAAAATGGCGGCTAAATCCAAGATGGCGACTTACAACTTTCCGTTAAGGTCAAGACCTTGCCGCGGAGTCTATTTACATGATATTTTAGACAACTTGGCGTAGGCCAATACACATTCAAATACTGCGATAGGAGGCATAATATAATTTCAATTCCAACAGACCCTCCTTTTGGCCTATGCCAAGTGCTAATATCATTTCTAATACTTTTGCAAATAACTCCATGTGCTGTCATCCATACATCCCGAATCATTGTCTGTAATATCTATAGCCATTAGGTCGTTCATCAGAACCTCTTGTAACACAAACTCTTTGGATGCTGTATCTGGGGCATATATTCTATGCCCTATTGTGCTCACTGCTTGGGCACAACATCCCCCTAGCATTCCACATATACTCGGAAGACATTGAAAACAGCAACAAAGGAATAGCAGGATCCCCAAAATAACCAGAATAACAGAAAGCACCTTCCAACCCCAAGATCGTAAAGAATCCCAGAACCAGGTGCTGAGATTCCAATCTCCTACAGGGATATGTACTTCAGAACTAAGGATATGCAAGTTCTGTATTGCTTTAAAAATTGTCGGCGAGGAATCTGGTACGAAAACACAGCAAGCGGACCCCACCAATTTGCATACTCCACCTCGCTCTGCCAGAATGACATCTAATGCCATCCGATTTTGGAGTGCTACCAATCTTATTGCTTTTTGTTCTAGTGTCATATTGTAGAGTATGTCCGTGGTCCGGTTGATCGTTCTCTCCAGTAGCCTTGCTAATCCCCTAATGTTCTCAGAGTTTGTTATTTGTCCCCAAAAGGGCACAACTGATTTTGCTATATCTCCCAATACTTGCCCAGGGGTATCTCCGTTCTTGTCCCGCCGTGGGCGAGCCTTAGAAACCTCCAATGTACTAGCTACAAATACCCCGGGTAACAGGATTCCTAAATAACAGGTTCCCTGCCAATCCTTGGGCAACAAGGGAAATGCTAAACTACCACAAACAAAATAAACAGGCCCCCCTAAATACAGAGGCCTGTTTTCTCCAGTCAAATTTACAATGTTCATACAACCTTCAAAATCTACCATTGGCCGAGTGCCATTTCTTTGTACACAAAAGGGGACCGAGTCAGGGCTATGATTTATAGAGTAAGAAGGAGGTACGGCGTCCTTATTGCCTATCGGAGCCATTTTAAAGGAAATTAAAGTTTGAAAAGGGAGAGACAGTTTATCAGACAGCCTAATAGAAGCGACATTAGGTTTACTTCTATTTGCAAAAAGCGAGCATCCCAGGGGAGTTAATTCACGTTTCTCGAAATCATTCAAATTAGTTCCATCAAAGTTCCCGGAGATGCTATCATTCCAACGGCCAAAGAATAGTGCTCTAAGAGAGGCATAGCAAGCAGTCGTTAAAGGTAAAGGGTGAATATACCATCCTAGTCCCTTGTTCCCATGTTGCGGTAAATGAGTGCAAATCCAACAATTACTCTTATTAAAAATGGCATGCGTTGCATTCATTACTATCATTAAGGTGTTATTATGATACTTTTGTCTATGTTGGGAGTCTCTAGGGGACAGAGTGTGAAGGTGTAAAGAGGGAGTCAAAGCAGTTGGTACAATCTCGGTCGGTAGTAAAGGTTTTAGAGGATAGATTTCTTCAAAGTACCAAAGTCCTACAGCTGTAACTGAAAAAATAACAATTATCATTATCAAAACACAGCAATACGTTTTCGGGGCCCAGGCACATTGTTCATTGTCCAAGTTGGTCACCCCCTTATTCACAAGTCCAGTGCGGGGAGCAGCAGTGGAGGTGGCAGGCATTGTAGTTCCTCAATCGACGACCCCAATGTTCGTTTCTGGCAACGCTACGGTCGCGTGATTTCTTAGTCCTTCCCAACCCTAGCCAGCAGAATCCCTTTTTTCTTCCTGTTGTTCAACAGAAACTTTCTTATACAAAAGAAAACTTTCAATAACTTCTCTTTGCCAAATGCATGGAAAGACCCGTGCCGTAGTTCTATTTTCTTCGTCGAAGATTGTACCTGGTGGTACCCAAGATTGTTTGATCCGAAAACAAGGCGTCGTCACTTCCTGAGGGAAGCGACGTATCGGAGGCGACGGAAGTCGCAGAACTTGAAACAGTGTTTTCCGGAAGTGATTTTTCAAGAGAGTGCAGAGACGAAATGGACTGTTCCCCAAGCTCCACGGGCTCAGAGAAATTCTCCAACGCACTCACAGCGCTGTTTGCTACTCCAAGATCAGAGACTGTAGCATCAGCGAGCGGTTCTGCTTCTTCTGTAACGTGTGGCGTCGGGTGAGGAAGTTTCTTGACATGCGTCACGTGGATCCAGTGTTTCTTCCCAGCCACCCGCACTGTTGTCCGAGTGACCAACAGCACCTGGTAGGGTCCCTTCCAACGAGGAGCGAGACAGGAAGACCTTTCGTAGGCCTTCACTAGGACCCAACTTCCAGGCTGTATATCGTGTCCTGGGCCCATGAACCTTACAGGTAAAGCTGAATGCACCTGGTGATAAATTAAATACAGGTTTTTAGTTGACTGGTTACAGTAGTCTACAAGCAATACATTTTCCACCTCTCTCAGGGCTTTAGGTTTTGGGAGACCCCAAATGTTAGCAGGGCTCCCCATCACTACCTCAAATGGAGAAAGCCCAGTCTTAGCTTGAGGTGTGGTATGCATAGCCAATAATACAATAGGTAAGGCATCTGGCCATTTCAGTTTGGTATCGGCACATGTTTTTGCAAGTTTATTCTTTAAGATACCATTATGTCTTTCCACCAACCCAGCACTTTGAGGATGTCTAGCTGAGTGAAATTGTTTCTTAATGTGTAATGCTGTGCATATCTGCAAAATTACTGCTGCAACAAAATGAGGACCATTGTCCGACCAAATTACCCTTGGGAGCCCAAATCGAGGAAAGAATTCTTTTACCATAATCTTTGCAGTGGTCATGGCGGTAGCATCTTTAACGGGGAAAGCCTCGACCCATTTACTGAAGGCACAAATAATTACAAGAACATATTTCAGATTGTTACACCGTTCCATCTCAATAAAATCAAAGTGAATGACCTCGAAGGGAACAGAAGGGGGCCCAAAGCTTCCCCTTGGAGTTACTGTCCCCTTACCCACATTGTGCTGTAAGCAGATCATGCAATTTCGAACATGGTGTTTTGCAGTCTCCGGAATCTTATTATTCACCCAAACTTGTTCTAACATTTTTCGTGATCTGCTGAGCACACACATGTGTAGGACCGTGTGCCATCGTAACCATTGCCAGTACATATGAATCAGGGAGCAACCATTTTCCTTCAGATGTATCCACCCAACACCCATCATCATCTAGTTTCCCCATTCCTTCGGCCCACCTTTTAGATTCTTCTACTGTGGCATCAGTTTGAATATCTCGCACAGACCCAATACCTTCATCCATTATATAAGCATCTTTCATTTCCCTCAAAGCATACATGTCCATGCTAAGGTCTGTGGCCGTTTGCCTGGCTATCAGGTCCGCAAAAGCGTTCCCTTTTCCCACATCATCTATGACCTTACGATGTGCTGCACATTTCATGATCGCTAACTGCCTAGGGAGTGAGAGTGCCGAGTGCAATTGCACTATCAAGGGGCCATGCTGAATCTTGGTCCCATGTGAGGTCAGGAACCCTCTTTCCGACCAGAGCCTCCCAAAGTTGTGAGCCACCCCAAAGGCGTACTGGCTATCAGTATATATATTTACTATATGCCCTTCGGAGAGTTCACAAGCTCGGGTCAATGCTATAATCTCTGCGGCCTGCGCGGAGTTATGCGAAATTCTCTTAGTTTCAACAACTTTACTCAATGTAGTAACTGCGTAAGCAGCTGTAGATGTACCATCTGAGAGTTTGAAGCAGGAGCCATCACAAAACAGCTCCCCTTCTGCATTGTCCAAAGGAGTATCTATAAGATCTATCCTGCCCTTTGTTTCTTGTTCAGTGGTATACAGGCAGTCCTGTAATTCTTCGTCACCGCAAACAGTGTTTTGCGGGAAAGGTAAGAGTTCAGCCGGATTAAGAACACAACACCTCTTAATTTGAATGTGCGGGGCAAACAGAATTAATTCATACCTTGTTAACCGTGCAGAGGTGAGAGGTTGCGTTTGGGTTTTGTTCAATAGGATATCTACAGAGTGAGGTACCATCAAAATCAAATCATGGCCTAGGACCATTCCCTCACTCTGTTTTACAGACGCGGCAGCAGCAGCGACAGCTCGCAAACATCTTGGCAAAGCGCATGCGACAGGATCAAGGGCGTAGGAGTTGTAGCCGCACGGCCTATTCTTCCCTCCGTGTTCCTGTGTTAACACAGCCAAAGCACATCCATCACACTCATGCACAAACAACACAAAGGCCTTGTCATAATTTAGAGTACCCAGAACCGGTGCAGAGCATAACGCGGTTTTGAGAAGCTCAAATGATCGTTGATGTTCCGATTTCCATGGCAGTGGCAGAGAAATGCCCTTCTTCGTCAAAGCCAACATCGGTTTTATCACTAGCGAAAAGTTCGGATCCACAACCTACAGTAAGAAGCCATACCTATTAAGGCTCTGACTTCCTTCTGTGTATTTGGAACAGACATGCCAGAAATGTGTTTTATTCTTTCAGGTGTCAATCTTCTCCCCTCCTTGGACAGGAGGTCGCCTAAATAGGCGACCTCCTGACAACAATATTGAAATTTTTTTAGCGAAGCTTTATGACCATTTTTAGCTAGATGAACAAGCAACAGTACAGTGCCTTCTTTACAAGCACTTTCAGAGTCTGCAGCCAAAAGCAAATCATCGACATATTGAAGCAGTGTACAAGTAGGTGGCAATTCAAGGGTGTCGAGCTGCTCTTTCAAAGCTCTACTATAAATGCTTGGACTTTCAGTATACCCTTGAGGTGCCCTAGTAAATGTAAATGAGCGTCCCCCCAAGGTGAACGCAAACAAATATCTACTTTCCTTATGTATAGGGATGCTAAAAAAAGCGTTTTTTAAATCCACAACGCTGAAGTGCATAGCCGTAGCAGGGATCATTGTCAATATCGTCGTCACATCAGGCACGATTGGAAATTGTGGGGCGACAACTCTGTTAATAGCACAAAGATCAATTATGAACTGGTATGGTATTGCATTGTCGCCTTTCTTATATACAGGCAAGATTGGACTGTTACACAAACTACCTGTAATCTCCTCGATCACCCCACGATGCACAAAATCGGAGACAATGCATTTCAAAGCACGCTCGCCCTCAACTGATATTTTATACTGCGGAATGCGTGGTAGTTTCACTCCATGTTTCAAAACTATTTTAACGGGCTCTATCTGTAGTACCCCGACATCATTGTCGTCAACCGCCCATAAACATTCCGGAACAACACTAAATTCAGGAGGCAATGGTCGAGTCAAAAACTGAGAATTGGGAAGTTGCTGTGGTGAAACCGTCAGCCGTACTCCATCAGAGGAACAATGAATTACTGCATTCAATTTCTTTAACAAATTCAACCCCAGCAAATTCTCTCCACAGTTCGAAGTCAGAAGAAAAGGGCAATGGTCCGTAAAGGGACCCAAAGAAACAGACACCGGTGAAGAAACCGGACAAACAATTGGTATACCAGAAAACCCTACGGAAACATTGGTTTGCCCTGACAGTGAAATGTTTGGAACCCGAGAATGATCAATGGAGCACTTCTGTGCTCCAGTGTCTATCAAAAACTGGTGTTTCCTATTCCCTACTAATAATTCAACGTAGGGGCCTTTCTGATTAACGGGAATAGGTGAAGGTTCCAAACCCTGCTTCGGGCAGTCCTAATGAAATAGAGTATCGTCAGAAGGAAGCTCTTCAGAAAGGTAGGCAGCAGAAGGGTGATCAAATATGTTCCTCGAGTCCACACTCGAGGTCTGATTTTCCCATGAAAAAGGTTGCTGAGGATCTTGCAAAAACTGACCTCTATCAGGGCCCCCTGCTCCAGGGCAGCCCCTAGGTCGTCTACCCATACTCCCAAACGCACTGTTTGACCTTTGTCGAAGGACGGGGCACTGTGCTCGCCAATGACCTTCCTGGCGGCAATAAGCCCATTGATTAATATTTACAGAACCCAAAGGAACATTTCCTTTTGGGAGATACTGACCTCTAGTCTGTGTCGTGCCTCTTCTGGGGTTTCTAACAATTTGTTGTAATAATACTTTGGTTTTCAAATCTCCTTTCCTCTTTTCTATTTTGTCCTTCTCATTATTAACACGGTTCTCATAATACTGAGCCATGTGCAAAACCTCAGATTGAGATTTTGCCTGCCAAGCGCTCTCAGAGGACATAATCTGTGACTGGATGTCGGACAACAATCCACGTACAAATTTGTCCACAAACAACCTTTTCCCAGACTCTGTACCCAAATCCTGTCCACTGAAGTCAGAAAATACCTGCTCGAATCTGTTAAAGAATTCGGTGGCGCCTTCAGTTTTCCCTTGAACACAGGCCGTAAGCTTGTCCCAAATAATTCTTTTCTCTGGAATTATAGTTTTTAATTTTGCGACAATTCTATCAGGCAAAGTAAGTATTACCTGAGGTGGTTTCTCACCAGCTGGTCTTTCCCCATCAATCCTAATCATATTAGCCCACGTATCTCCCAACCCTGGCACATCGTCTGTTGTCCGAACCTGCTTCCATACATCTACGGGTAGGAGTACAGGGAATAGCAAGTCAATATCACTTAAAGTGAACACAGAGGACTGCAAGACGGACTCTATCTCTTTGTAAAACCCCGTTGGGTTTTTTCTGATATCGGGAACTGATTGTCTAATAGTGTTCACTTCCTGTCGTGAACATGGGACGTGAACGAATTGCGATACATAATGTGCAGGGATATCCACAGCGGGTGCACCAGTCCCAACGTTGGCGGGAATCTCAACTTTTGGGACAAAGGTCGGAGGAACCTCTCTCATAGGCAACTGAGAAATAGGTACCTCCGGCCGCTTACTAAGCAACAGAGCCAGGTCGAGCGCTAAGGCAGCCGAAGAAGTGTCGGGCGAAAAAGCCCTTCTACAAATCCCCAACAATTCTATGGGGCAACTAACCTTCTTTCTCACACATTCTTCTTGCAGGTACTGTACCATTACCTGAATTACCTTTCTTTGCATTTCTACTGTATACTGACTATACGTGTCATACACTTCATCTGGCGGAATCGATGAATCCGAGATCCATCGAATCGCATCTTTGGTACAAATTCGTACTTCCTCAGGTGCCGATCTACGACACGGAAGGAACCGTTTCTGTACATACATACTATCGTCTTCGTCATCCTCATCTCGTGACTTTTCAAAGTCCTTCCTGTACTCAAACAATTTTTCAACATGACCATATACTTTCTGCTCTGTGTCCCTCGAAACTGCCAAAGCATTTAGATCTCTCACCCCTTGTGGAAGATCCGAATTTTGTAATCTACCCCACATCACACATAAATGAGTCCCCAAACCTTCGATAAAAACATTTTTCTCGGGAAAACTGTTCATATTAGATAATGTGGAAAAAACATTAACTTGTTCACCTTTCTCCATACAGTGCTTAGCCCATGCAAACAATTCCTGTTTCTTATCTGCAGAAACAGTATTACGAGTGACGATCTTTGATCCTGCACCTTGATCAACTTTAGTCAATACGGGACTACTCGGGAGCGGAGGTGCAGGTAAATTTAATAAAGGTACAACTATCGGCGCAGGAGGAAGGGGCGGTGCGATAGGTGGAGGAACAACAACTAGAGGAATAGGAACAATAGGTTGTACAGGGGGAACAGGAATAACAGCAGGAACAACATCAGGAATGGGCAGAGCGCCCAAAAAAGTATCATACGGAGGTGGCGCAGAGGCACCAGGCCTGCGTTCGTTTAACAATTTTTCAAAAAATTACTCGGAAACATGGAAATCTTTAGAGAGGTACATTTTTTGGATTCCAAGTGAAAAAGCCCTATTCATATTTTTAACTGATTCTGAATGTTTTTCTTTATCATATAACAACGCCTTTTCGGCATTTGTTTTATGACGGCGTGCATGTTTATCCCTACTTTTAAGCTGCTGTAACGCTTCTTTTTTCCAATTCTGTAAAACATCAAAGGCTGCAGGTCTAGCCTTCTTTTTTAGCAAGACTGATTCTAGGTATCCAATACGGGGGATCTCAAAACTGCCGTTGATTGGCCACTGAAATTCGGAGGCATGTCTGGTCTGTCTGTGCCAAATCTCATTAAATACTATACTACCAATGCCATACTTACAGTACATAGTACATGCCGGCGACCCCTCCTGTGGTGCCGGGCGGCTAAATTCCAAAGATTGTCGATCACTGCGGAACAGAGCCCTAAAGCAGCTAGACAATTTCCCAGGCATTTCACAAAAAATTGGTGTTACCTGGTCAATAATTGTGTCTGCAGATACAATACGCCAAATTCAAATTGTCAGGGTTAAATTAAGAGCCGGGTCACGACTGCACCTGACCAAACCTAAGGAGGACCGTACGGTTTATCAAAGAACTTACCTAACGAATTTTACCTTGTGTTTGGTGGTTTCGACAAATCTTCCCGCCTCAGAAATGGACCCTCGTCAAGATGCCGTGTCAGACCACACGACTATCGTCCAAGGATCGGATCGTGCAGCGCTGCCGAGGTATCGCGTCTCGTTCGGTCGGGCCCGCAGAATCACACCGTCCGATCCCGGTTCGATAGTCTGCGTCAACCTTCAATGATCCGGCATCAATCTTGAGGGTCCCTGTTCGGGCGCCAACTGTGAAAACATAAAAATGTATATGAGGCTGGGAAGCCCAAAGGAAATACACCAACACAGGTTACAAAGGACATACAAGTGCTTTATCTAAAAGCTACAACAGTTACCAAAAGTCAATTGACAAACGGATAGCTATTCGGCTCTCAGAGTAACGTAACGAACTTCAACGAGGGTTTGATGCATTAGTAGAGAGACCGTACATTGGAATACTTGGGTTTTTATATCCTTTATCCAGCCCTTGGCCAACCCCCTCGCGGGTTAACCATTCTTGGGACCAGGCCTAGGGTTCCTTGCCAGGTCAATCCTATAATGTATGCATTCTGATCTGTTCCGCTGATACAGTTGTTCATTTACACATAAGTCAGTGATAGGACAAGGTCTTAGTTCGCGACCCCGACAAGTGGCCTGCAGGCATATTAATAATTCATGTCTGCGGAGGTCACAACGGCCAGAATCTCACTCAGAAAGTCATTCGGCCTCCATTTTGATGTTCAGGGTGACTTCCACTTTACAAGAGAACCTAAAATGGAGGCTAAATCCAAGATGGCGACTTACATAACTTTTCGTTAAGGTCAAGACCTTGCCGCGGAGTCTATTTACATGATATTTTAGACAACTTGGCGTAGGCCAATACACATTCAAATACTGCGATAGGAGGCATAATATCATTTCAATTCCAACAAAATAGTGAAGAGCAGAGTGACAAAAGTCAAGGATGTTGGTGCTGGTTATACCAGCAGGAACACATTGTAATGTTTTCACCTTACTATTATAAAGACAAATGTTGGTATGTGTTTTCAAATGAAGCATCACAGAGCACAATACTGTCATTTCATAAAGTGTCATCTTTATAAATGGATGTGGAAGTCCATTGTGGTTACACAATGATTTGCATAAGCAATGTTTCAAAATAGGGCATACATTACTCTTTAAATGTAACATAATGGGATGTAATGTAACATGGTCTAATATAGCGCTCTTCTGCCAATAGTGTTGGCCTCGCTGTGCATGGTTCTGTAAAAAAGGAGGGTAGGGTGTTTTAGTCGGATAGCGGAATGGCCGATGCAGAAACCTTTGTTGTTGAAGGATGCTGGTTGAAGTACTCTTTGTCTGTGTGTCAATATGAAACATCTCAAAATGTGTAAGAAATCAGTTGTTTTCTAACGTGGGCTTTGAAAATGCTGGTTGGCTCTCCAATAAAATATCAGACAAAGACATTTCTTCTGTTTTAGTCCTGCATACATAAGCACATGGGGGAAGGTTAAGTGTCACCAGAGACCTGCCTTAACCATTTGGAGGGGATAGATATATTTGTCTGTTGTTATGTAAAAGTTTAAGGTTCACAGAACAAAGGGCATCTGGATAAGGTCCCTGAGTTCATGAGATGCACCTACCCCTGCGAGGTCATTTCAAATGAATACTCTAATAAATACATCTTAAATGTCCACCAAGTCTGAAGGCAGTATACTGATCTGAAAAGAATCAGAACTGTTCACACAACAACCTAACCTGTTCTCCTAATGTCAGTCTGGAAGAGCCCTAATACATTGACAGGGTAATTCATAGAATTTCGCAGAAAAGTGTCGCAAGCGGCTGGCGCAGAGTGTCCGCGTGCGATTGACTGCGCCAGGCACGTGCGCTAAAACCGATTTCCGCGCACAGCGTATTCATGGATTTCAGGCTCCCAAACCAGCCGTGGCGCAGAGAATCGCAGCGACCCTGCAGCAGCGCCAGTAACGCCCCCAAGAACGCCCTCGCGCAAGGAAAAGCCATCAAAATCGCTAAATCATCGCAAAGGGCTGCGCTAACCCTGGACCAGTTCACCGGGCTGGCAAACAGCAAACGCCAAGCGGGGAACGTGTATTGCAGGGGTGCGCGGGAAGTTCCACACGCGACTGGCCCCGTGCAAGCAGGGTACGTGAATTTCAGGGGTGCGCGGGAAGTTGCACACGCGATTTCAGCAGGGTACGTGTATTTCAGGGGTGCGCGGCAAGTTCCACACGCGATTTCATCAGGGTACGTGTATTCCATGGGTGCGCGGGAAGTTCCACACGCGATTCCATCAGGGTACGTGTATTTCAGGGGTGCTTGGGAAGTTACACACGCGAATGGGCCAGTGCGAGCAGGGTACGTGTATTCAATGGGTGCGCGGGAAGTACCACACACGATTTCATCAGGGTACGTGTATTTCAGGGGTGCGCGGGAAGTCACACACGCGAATGGGCAGTGCGAGCAGGGTACGTGTATTCCATGTGTGCGCGGGAAGTTCCACACGCGATTTCATCAGGGTACGTGTATTTCAGGGGTGCGCGGGAAGTTCCACACGCGATTGGCCCAGTGCGAGCAGGGTACGTGTATTTCAGGGGTGCGCGGGAAGTTCCACACGCGATAGTCCCAGTGCGAGCAGGGTACGTGTATTTCAGGGGTGCGCGGGAAGTTGCACACGCGATTTCAGCAGGGTACGTGTATTTCAGGGGTGCGCGGCAAGTTCCACACGCGAATGGGCCAGTGCGAGCATGGTACGTGTATTCCATGGGTGCGCGGGAAGTTCCACACGCGATTTCATCAGGGTACGTGTATTTCAGGGGTGGGCGGGAAGTTCCACACGCGATTGGCCCAGTGGGAGCAGGGTACGTGTATTTCAGGGGTGCGCGGGAAGTTCCACACGCGATAGTCCCAGTGCGAGCAGGGTACGTGTATTTCAGGGGTGCGCGGGAAGTTGCACACGCGATTTCATCAGGGTACGTGTATTTTAGGGGTGCGCGCGAAGTCACACACGCGAATGGGCCAGTGCGAGCATGGTACGTGTATTCCATGGGTGCGCGGGAAGTTCCACACGCGATTCCATCAGGGTACGTGTATTTCAGGGGTGCGCGGGAAGTTCCACACGCGAATGGGCCAGTGCGAGCATGGTACGTGTATTCCATGGGTGCGCGGGAAGTTCCACACGCGATTCCATCAGGGTACGTGTATTTCAGGGGTGCGCGGGAAGTTCCACACGCGAATGGGCCAGTGCGAGCATGGTACGTGTATTCCATGGGTGCGCGGGAAGTTCCACACGCGATTCCATCAGGGTACGTGTATTTCAGGGGTGCTTGGGAAGTTACACACGCGAATGGGCCAGTGCGAGCAGGGTACGTGTTTTCCATGTGTGCGCGGGAAGTACCACACGCGATTTCATCAGGGTACGTGTATTTCAGGGGTGCGCGGGAAGTCACACACGCGAATGGGCCAGTGCGAGCAGGGTACGTGTATTCCATGTGTGCGCGGGAAGTTCCACATGCGATTTCATCAGGGTACGTGTATTTCAGGGGTGCGCGGGAAGTTCCACACGCGATAGTCCCAGTGCGAGCAGGGTACGTGTATTTCAGGGGTGCGCGGGAAGTTGCACACGCGATTTCATCAGGGTACGTGTATTTCAGGGGTGCGCGGGAAGTCACACACGCGAATGGGCCAGTGCGAGCAGGGTACGTGTATTCCATGGGTGCGCGGGAAGTTCCACACGCGATTTCATCAGGGTACGTGTATTTCAGGGGTGCGCGGGAAGTTGCACACGCGATACCAGCAGGGAATGTGTATTTCAGGGGTTCTGGGGAGTACTACACGTGAATTGGCCGTGTGGGTCTTCCCAGGTGTACGCTCCACAACCTCCACGGCCCCTGCAGGCAGCCCACACCACGGGGGACTACCCTGCACCCCTGCTCATGTCCCGCAGGCAGCCCATCCACCATGGGCATGCCCCCCAGCCAACCCACATGTCACCTTGCACTACTGATCAACAATGCATGTCTCCCATCACCCCCACCCCCCAGCAGTGCAGGGGCAGCCTCCACCAGGCCCCCACCCATGTCTCCCACCACCCCCACCCCCCAGCAGTGCAGGGGCAGCCTCCACCAGGCCCCCACTCATGTCTCCCACCACCCCCACCCCCCAGCAGTGCAGGGGCAGCAGGCAGTCAGGCAGCAGCAGATGGCAGGTGGGAGCGTGCTCGGGGCTCTGGGGGGCAGTAGTTCGGCCTTCTGGGCAGGAGCGTGGTCTTCCGTGTGCTTACGCGTGGCCAGCTTGGTACGGAGTGATTTGGCACGTGAAAATCCTGCACGTCAGCGTGAAAACCGAGGAAAGGCCCTTAGCGCGTAAGCGCGTCAGCACGCATACGCGATTCTATTGGACCAAAGGCCCTCAGCGCGTCTGTGACATGACCCGCACGGGTGTTTCCCACACAGCACGTGATGACAGAGCACACGTGGAAAGACTGCACGTCAGAGTGTCATCGCGTGTGATTGGTGGAAATGGCCCTACACGCAGAAGTGACAAAGCGTGTAATTGGTGGAAATGGCCCTAGCGCGTACACGCCGCGTAAGTGACGCTGGACGTGTAGGCCTGTATAAAAGGTACGCGTAGAACACCATTTCCTTGTACTTGCTTTTCGTGGAGAGCGAGTGGGTGAATTCTGTACTTCTTGTCGTTTCACATGCGATTTACTTCACGGCGTTTCAAGTTCGTATTCCCTGTTACCTCTGACAGGTTTTTCTCTTTTTTCTCTTTTACTGGTTTACCTGGGCCTGTTCCCTCAAACAGTGTTCCCTTCTACTGTTGTCCTGTCTCCTCAGACAGCGTACAAATCTTCTTTTGGCGGGGGTGTTGCCAACCAAACGCGCTCCTTTTTCACGCTCTTTTACCTGGCAGACGGTGAGTCACGCACGTATCGAACATCTGTGCTTGCCCCGTGTGTAGCCTACCCCTTCAGAGGTCATTCTAGGCTGCGTGTGACACGCATACATTCATTCTTGTGTTACTGGGTGCCACAGCGTAGTGCAGGTTTTTCTTTCTGCACACGTGGTCTAGGAGGGGTTGCGTGCACGTCATCTACCTTTTTTGGGGCTCCTCTGCGTAGCGTGACCCGTCATCTTTCCCCAGGGGTTACAATCAGCCTTGCAAGAGCACTAGGGTACAATTACCATCTGGTACCCAACCCCTTTGACCCCCAATTGCCCAGGACAATATTTTACAGCCACTCCCATACGCACATTAACATCAGTGCCATGGCTGGGAGGCGAGGATTCCGTAAGGGTGGCAAAGGTGGAAGAGCCACAAGTGGTGGCCGTGGTGGATCCGGTAGGGGACATGGTCATTACTTGCAGGGTGAGCCTGTCCCCCCATGTGTGGAGGACCAGTCAAGGGCACCCATAATCCCCCCCCCTCACGTTGAGGCTGATGTGGCTGACACCATCCACGCTCAGCCCTTGTTGGACCAGCCCATTGTGGCACCAGACCTGGCTGACTCCATGGCTGACTTCCAGGTCAGCAGGCCTATGACACGTGCGCTGGTGCACGTTGATGTCACCATGCCATGTGCATCTGGGGCAGCAAGGTCATCTGCTGCACCAAGTAGGCAGGGCGGAGAGGCTGCAGGGGCAGCTGCGGCTCCATCCACCCCAGCCCTCACAAACCCAGCCCGGACAGTGTCGGTCCTAGTCCATGCTGCTGACATTCCCCCTGACACCATCACACTAGAGCCAATGCCTGCACCAACTCCCATGCTGAGTGTGCAATCCCACACTCCTGATACAGAGTCCACCAGGGCTCCTGCCCCTAGTGTCCAGAGCGGCGCAGGACACTCAGGATCACCACCACCTTCCAAGCCGAAGAGGAAGAGTGCTCGTCCGGCACAGGCTGATGCCCCAGACACGGCTACACAGTCCGGCCCATCCAGGAAGCCCAGCTTCACGGATGACGAACTGAATGCACTTGTCGGGTATGTGTCCGCACATGACAACGAGATGGTCATTGTTGCAGGATCCAAGACCACACCTGCACAACGCCAGGCACACTGGCAGACCGTTGCGGACATCGTAAGTGCCCTTGGAATCGTGAGGCGCACAGCCAATGATTGCTATAAGCGCTGGAATGACCTAAAGCGCAGGGCAAAGAGTAAGCTGGCCTCAAGTCATGCCGCAACTCTAGTGACTGGAGGTGGGTCTCCAGTAGTAGACATGGAACTCACTCCACATGAGTCAGTCGCTGGGACCTACGTCACGGAGGAACAGATCCAAGGAGTGGGAGATTTGGCTGATTACGAGGCATTGTCCGGTGAGTGCACATGCATGTGTGTGTCATCTATGTGCATGGTGTGTGTGAGGGCTTCTGTTTGTGTGACAGGTGAGAGTGTGTGCGCCTGAGTCGTATGGGTCAGCCATGTGCTTCATGCAATACATCCTGCGCAGCTGCATTTGGCCATAGCAGTATCCCTTCTGCCAACAGTAGACATCTAGCCCAACTGCATGCCAGTTGCCCTTGAAGTGTCACCTTGCCACAACATTGTTGCTTGATTTTTCACTGTTCATTTAGTCAGATTGTTTGCATTCCACCACTTTTACTAGGCTGTCGCAGTCCTCTAGTCACATGTCTGACATGGCTATGGTAAAGTGGAGTGACTTTGTTACCTGGATATCATTTGTTCAAACATGTCCCTGTGCAATTGCACCATTTCGGACTGGCAGCTCCAGGTGAAGAATCTGACCTGTTTGAATTAGAAAAGCTATTACATGCGGGAACTGGACTGAATGAATAGGTGCTGCCCTCCTCTCCATCTTCACTCAATAGCAATGGTACATGCCATCTGTGTGATGGCATGTGTGTTTCACCTGCCAATCACAGGCCAATGTGTGATGCCACTGCCAGGCAGCATGCAGAAAATGTGTTCATCTTCCACCTTGGTGTCATCAGTGTGTGCCATTTGCCTGCCCTTCATACGCAGTGAGGGTGCATGCATGGGAGGGTTTTAGTCATGTGGGACATGTGTCAAACAAGTACTGGTTCTCTTGCTTTTCAGCCCTCATTGTGTGCCATGGTGCTAATGCCTGTTTCCATTTCTTTGTTTTTATGTCTTTGCAGGGGAAGATGCACCTGATACTGATGGGGTTGTGGAGATGGTGCAGACCCAGGAGGGGTCCGAGGGCCGACCAACCACCAGTGAGGGACGTGGTGTGGTGGTGGGTGAGAACCCACAAGTGCTGCAGGTCCTGCTCTCAAGGGGTGTCTCTGGCTGCACCTCCCCCGAGCTGTTGATTCGGATGAGACCTACGTGCCGTCGCAGGTGAGTGTTCCAGGGAGGGATTCTGTTCTGTCTCACCCACCTGCACCAGGGTCAGAACCCTCAATGGGGATGTCAGTGTTGGCAGCTACGCCTTTGGTGGTTACGGATGCAGGGTCACACTCCGCGACATCTGATCCTGTTCCTGGGCCAGCAGATCAGAGGGGGAATGCAGTCCTGCAGCCTCAGGCAGTGCCGGGACAGCAAGGCACAGTTCGCCTTGCCCCAGACAGGTGTGGTGCCCGCCGACGTGGTGGCCGTACGCCACCTGGCAATACCGCATGAGATCAATCCATTTACGGTATGGTAACCCAACAGGCAGCATCATCCGAGATGATGGCTCAGGCCATGGATAGGGTGGCCACTTCCATTGTCCCCCCTGAAAGGCTGATGGAGCGACTAGAGCAGGCAACCGACTCCATCTGCCAGTCACACAGGGAGGACATGTTGGCGTCCAACAGGGACAGGCGGGCGGCACTGGCGACTCTGCAGGAGGCCATCTCCATTGAGTCCCAGGGCCACAGGGAAGCCCTGAGGCATGAGCTCCTTCACCTCAGGACGACTCTTGTTGAGCTTGAGGCTTCAACACACCATAGGACAGAACAGCAGCTGGAGCGTCTCACCCGTACGCTCTCAGCTGAGATGCAGGCAACGAGGGCAGAGGTCCGGGCATCCCGTGAGTTGTTGCATGGGGACCTCCGCACACTCATCCTCCAGAACCAGACCTACCACACCCGCATGCTTGCAGCCATGGAGGAGCAGACTAGGGCCTTGCGTGGGCTGCCTCCCAAAGTGCAACCACCTCCGGATGCAGCTGCACAGGGTGATAATAGCGACAGCAGTGATACTCCCACAATAGGGTAGCCGTGTGGGCCATGAGCCCATGGAGGTGTTTTTTTTTCCCAGGATCCACGCAGGTGGGTTCTGGTGTGCATCCTGTCCTCGGACCTCCTGGGTGGCCTCCCCAACCCCCCGGGTCCTTCAATGGCCATTTTTTATTTTTATTTTTATTTTTATTTATTTTATTCCCAATTTTTTTGGGACGATTTGTTGGCTTCCGTGGTTCCTGTGGGCATACGCTGCATTGTGGCTGGGCACATGCAGGCTTGTGATGTATTTGGTTCAGATGCTTGGGTTTGAGTCACACACCCCTCCTGCTTCCCGTTTCCATGGGCTTGCAAAGGGTGTGCCCAAGTGACAGTGAATTACACAGTGACGTTGGACTCCCATGAGCTGTGTGGGCAGTCTGTAGTCAATACTGTGTATACATTCCTAGTGCATATTGCTGTTGTGTTGTACACTGCATGTTGCATTGATGTGTAACTCATCTTCTGTGTCTACCTCCCAATTTGCAGGTCCCTTCCTCATGTCTACACAAGGACCTCTAGTCTGGAGATGTGGTCCATGTTGGCAGCAGTGCACCTACAACTCTACATGGCGCCAACACTGCACAGTTGGTAGTGGTGGGAGTGCAGGCATTTCCAGGTGGTGAGACTACTAATATTTAACATTAGTGATGTCATGTTAATGGTAGTACCTGCTCAAGTTTGTTGTTGGTCCGGCATTACTGTGAGCATTTCAGGTGTTGCAAGTTTCTAATAGGGACACTGTACATTGTGACACTAGTGTCATGTTGTGGGGATTACTTTGTTTACCTGCAAATAGCATGACATGGCACGGTGTGTGGTGTGGCGGTGCTGGGGTTGGGTTGGCTGACATGGCACTGTCCTCTTGTTGCATTTTGCAAGTGGGTATTCATTTTAGCTGCTTGAATGTGTAACTTCACAAAACTGCATTGGTGGTGTCTGTGTGGGTAGGGATGCACACATTGTGACACTTCCAGGTGAACAATCTCAGGCTGATATGGTTTTCACGGTTCTTTCTCCAGACATTCAGGATCAGTGTCAGGTTGAGTCATCATTGATTGTCAGATGGAATGTGCCAGGGCAGTGTGCACTCCAGAGGGGTGTGATTTCTATGTGAAGTAATTAGCCACTAGCTGTGTACGGGCTGCCTCCCCCCGTGCCCTTTCCCCTCCCATGCGCAGCAGCTGTGCATGTGGTTGGGGATGGGGGGGCACCACCATGTCCACGGCCAGGCCCCGGCGTGTTGCAACGTTGTGCAGGACACATGCTGCCACTATGATCCTGCACACTACTGGGGGAGCGTACAACAGCTGCCCGCCAGAACGGTCAAGGGAGCGAAAGCGTGACTTCAGCACTCCGAATGTGCGCTCCACTATGCCCCGGGTTGTAATGTGGGCTGGGTTATATCTTACCTGGGGTGGCGTGGTGGGGTTCCGAATTGGCGTCATCATGTGGGGGCTGAGAGGGTAGGCACTGTCCCCTGTGGAGGTGGTGATTGGTATCATTGGTGGGGTTGTGACCTTGCTCAGTATCTGACATGCATGCATGTGCAGTGGCATTCATACTCACCAAGCAGCCATGTATCGCCATGCCGCCCAGCTTCTAGGTCCCGGCTTAGGGTGGACATTCGGTAAATGAAGCTGTCGTGGGTTGACCCGGGATAGTTGGCATATACTGAGGTGATGATTCCCTTGGCATTACATACTACCTGCACGTTGATGGAATGCCAGTGCTTGCGGTTCCTATAGATGTGCTCAGATGCCCTGGGGGGACGTAGAGCCACATGGGTGCAGTCGATGGCACCTAGCACTTTGGGGAATCGTGCCACAGCGTAGAAATCCAGGGCGGCAGCATGCCTTTCTGCAGGGGTTCTGGGCAGGTATATGTGCCTGCGGACTGATGGGCGTGCAGTGATGATGTTCAAGACCTGGTGTAGGCAGCGTGACTGGGTGGCCTGTGATACACCACCCACAATGGCACTTGTCCGCTGAAATGATCCAGTGGCTAAGAAGTGCAGTACATTGAGGACCTTCTCCAGGGGGCTGAGTGCTTGGGAGCACAGGGTGGGTGATGTGAGGTCATCCTCCCACTCACTCACCAGGTCCAGTATGATGTGTGGTGGAAACCTGTACCTCCCATGCACCTGGTCATCAGGCATCCCGAAAAGGCTGGTTCTGGGTGTGAATATTCTGGCCCTGACTATCCTCCTCCCCCTCCTTTGGTTGGCCACGCCCACTGCTGCTAGGAACGGTATGTTCATCCTGGGTCTGAGCTTGTTATTTTTTTAGCGCGCAAATTAATGCGTTGCGCGTGTTGTAGGCGAGCGTGTGACCCGCGCACCCCTGAAATCCAGTACCCAGTCCAATAGCATGTGGAAATTCCCATGCACACCGGGATACAGGTGCGCTGACGTACTTGCGTGTGTAAGTGTCCGCGCACACCTGATATACACGTACATAGGCCAATCGCGTGTACGCGCACTTTTGTCCAATTACACGCGATGACACCCTGACGTGCTGTCCAATTACACGCGATGAGACTCTGCCGTGCTGTCCAATTACACGCGATGAGACTCTGACGTGCTGTCCAATTACACGCGATGACACTCTGATGTGCAGTCTTTCCACGTGTGCTCTGTCATCACGTGCTGTGTGGGAAACACCCGTGCGGGCCACGTCACAGACGCGCTTACGCGCTGAGGGCCTTTGGTCCAATAGATTCGCGTATGCGTGCTGACGCGCTTACGCGCTAAGGGCCTTTCCTCGGTTTTCACGCTGACGTGCAGGATTTTCACGTGCCAAATCACTCCGTACCAAGCTGGCCACGCGTAAGCACACGGAAGACCACGCTCCTGCCCAGAAGGCCGAACTACTGCCCCCCAGAGCCCCGAGCACGCTCCCACCTGCCATCTGCTGCTGCCTGACTGCCTGCTGCCCCTGCACTGCTGGGGGGTGGGGGTGGTGGGAGACATGAGTGGGGGCCTGGTGGAGGCTGCCCCTGGTGGCTGGGGGGTGGGGGTGGTGGGAGACATGAGTGGGGGCCTGGTGGAGGCTGCCCCTGGTGGCTGGGGGGTGGTGGTGGTGGGAGACATGAGTGGGGGCCTGGTGGAGGCTGCCCCTGGTGGCTGGGGGGTGGGGGTGGTGGGAGACATGAGTGGGGGCCTGGTGGAGGCTGCCCATGGTGGCAGGTGGGTGGGGGTGGTGGGAGACATGAGTGGGGGCCTGGTGGAGGATGCCCATGGTGGCAGGGGGTGGGGGTGGTGGTAGACATGCATTGTTGATCAGTAGTGCAAGGTAACATGTGGGTTGGCTGGGGGGCATGCCCATGGTGGATGGGCTGCCTGCGGGACATGACCATGGGTGCAGGGTAGTCCCCCGTGGTGTGGGCTGCCTGCAGGGTCCGTGGAGGTTGTGGAGCATACACCTGGGAGGGCCCACACGGCCAATTCACGTGTGGTACTCCCCAGAACCCCTGAAATACATGTACCCTGTTGAAATCGCGTGTGGAACTTCCCGCGCACCCCTGAAATACACGTACCCTGATGAAATCGCGTGTGAAAATTCCCGCGCACCCCTGAAATACACGTACCCTGCTGAAATCGCGTGTGGAACTTCCCGTGCACCCCTGAAATACACGTACCCAGATGAAATCGCGTGTGGAAATTCCCGCGCACCCCTGAAATACACGTACCCTGCTGAAATTGCGTGTGGAACTTCCCGCGCACCCCTGAAATACACGTACCCTGCTGAAATCGCGTGTGGAACTTCCCGCGCACCCCTGAAATACACGTACCCTGATGAAATCGCGTGTGGAAATTCCCACGCACCCCTGAAATACACGTACCCTGCTCGCACTGGGCCAATCGCGTGTGGAACTTCCCGCGCACCCCTGAAATACACGTACCCTGTTGAAATCGCGTGTGGAACTTCCCGCGCACCCCTGAAATACACGTACCCTGATGAAATCGCGTGTGGAAATTCCCGCGCACCCCTGAAATACAAGTACCCTGCTGAAATCGCGTGTGGAACTTCCCGCGCACCCCTGAAATACATGTACCCTGCTGAAATCGCGTGTGGAACTTCCCATGCACCCCTGAAATACACGTACCCTGCTGAAATCGCGTGTGGAAATTCCCGCGCACCCCTGAAATACACGTACCCTGCTCGCACTGGGCCAATCGCGTGTGGAACTTCCCACGCACCCCTGAAATACACGTACCCTGTTGAAATCGCGTGTGGAACTTCCTGCGCATCCCTGAAATACACGTACCCTGCTGAAATCGCGTGTGGAAATTCCCGCGCACCCCTGAAATACACGTACCCTGCTCGCACTGGGCCAATCGCGTGTGGAACTTCCCGCGCACCCCTGAAATACACGTACCCTGATGAAATCGCGTGTGGAACTTCCCGCGCACCCCTGAAATACACATACCCTGCTGAAATCGCGTGTGGAAATTCCCGCGCACCGCTGAAATACACGTACCCTGCTGAAATCGCGTGTGGAAATTCCCGCGCACCCCTGAAATACACGTACCCTGATGAAATCGCGTGTGAGACTTCCCGCGCACCCCGGTATACACGCACACGTATTTTTTGTCAGCGGGTGTCCGTGTTTGTGGGTACCCCTTTGCACGTCATTTGTCCTGGAGGGCCACAGTATAGGACATTCATCATGGCAGTATATAGGTGCTATTTGTTGGCGCACCTTTTGGCGCACATTTCTTACAGCCGCAGAGACGCTACCGCCTGCTTTCTTGTGGCGGTCGTGTTTGTGCCTGTGCGCTGGTTTGAGCGTGCACTTTTTTGACCTATTCTATTCCATGAATACGTGTTGTAGGCGAGCGTGTGGGCGTTCCGCGCACTTGTGCCCTGTACTTCCCCCGTGACGCCCACGTTTTGGCAAGTTGTTCCCCATTCCGAGTGTTACGCCCGTGTTACGCCTACTTTTGTTGCGTGCACCGCGCTATGTGCGAATTTCGCTGTGGCCTGTGCGATTTTCGCTGTGACCTGGCGCACGCTGTTAGATGGCCTGTGCGCCAACGTGCGCTGCGCACTTTTTTATCGCACATCCGCTGGTTTTCTCGCGCGCGGACTTCCATGAATCTATGTGCGCTGCTTTTCGTGCGATTTTCGCACTTGCACTGCGATTTTCGCTATTCCACTGTGATTCGCACGTTTTTGCCCACTTGCGCCGCGCTAATTATTCCATGAATCGGCCTCTTAGAATGTCGCCATTGACATCAATTTAAGTAATAAAGTACAGTCTAATAGAAGAAAGAACAAAGAATCCTGCCATTTACTCAAATAAATATTTGATAGAAGGCATTGCAAGGGCTGCTCACATGAGTCATTATGCCAAGCACAAGGTTTCATGTCTACAGTACAACTATAGGCTATTTTTGAAATCTAACATTATTTGGTGCATTAGAAAAACCATGTTGCTTATGAAACCACAGCCATATGAGCCAGAACCAAAAAAGAAAGGTTTGTTGCAACTCTGCTACTCTCCTCTATGAAATTACTACATTTTAAATCATTTATAACATTATCAATATTAATAATTTCATGAAAAATGATTGCATATTTTTATGCCACTACTACTCTCTGAGCCCAGGGATACCATAAAATCCATACTTCATCAACGTGGCATATTTCTACCATGAAATATGGAATAAAAATGGTTTTGCATTCAAAAGTATGAGAGCAGACCGCCTCAAATTTCTAACAGTATAGAAATATGATGAACCTATGAAGATTAGGGGTGTGTATTCTGTGGGATTATGTGACTATGAAGCAAGCCAATGGAAAGATTTAACACATCAAAAGGTGTGATATCATTGAGATAAAGCATTAGAATATCACCCAAGATAGAAAGGGAAACACACCAGACACAGTTAATATTGGAATGAAGACTGCATAAAAGGATAAGACCTGTCCCAAAGTATGAGTGCTGAAACTAGATTATCTTTGGAGATGGAAGGGAATTGTCCATGAGGGAGCCTGAACCAGGTTAAGCTGGGGCTGACCTCTTCCCATATAAAGGGAGTCAGGAACCAGGAGAAGCCAGCTGCCAATCTGTTTTGCTGTCATCTCAGATTTCCATTCACTGTCAACCTGTTTCTCTGTTTCCTCTCCAATGACTAAACTATAGAACACGGAGATATGAGTGTTGTCCTGGGCAGGTTTCATTGATGACCAATAAGGCATTTATCTCTAACCTTGAGGTCCTTGGTCTTTCCCTGCTGCTTGGACATATACACCGTCAAAGCCACATGTCTGATTTGTTTTCACTACTATATTTTGTTTATGGCAGAACCATTATAATAATGTTCATCAGTTATGTATGCCATAAAGTTCTCTATTTCTGTTTCCTCTTACTGATGCCTATGCTCTGCTATTCAGGATAAAGTTCTCACACACTCTTGAAAGAATGTTACTGAGATAACACAAGACCTGCTAATTAGTTATTATTCTTGTTTTAACATGTAAGTATCAAGTAACTCTCTGGCATTAAATGAGCCCTATTTTACCTTGGCCCTTAAGCTCTTTTTCTGAAAACATCCAAATCCCATTGTGATAGCAAAACAAAGTAATGTTGGTTATGTTGTGAAGCTTAACATTCAGTAAATTATCATTTATTTTAAGAGTCTTTACAAGTATAAAATTATTTTAAACCTTAATTATTTAAAACATCATGTGTTATGATGCATAACCGCTGATCTTTAGGTGGAATTTATATTGTAATTATATTATATTCATCCTTTTTCACCAAAGATAATGCATCTTTATTCCAGTTCAGAAACATATGAAGGATCAAAGTTTATGATGTTATTTAAAAGTTGCTCAGGTTCTTTCTGTTGGAATGTTAACAGGACTTTCTCTCCATTGGCTTAGCAAGACACCAGGCGTCATAACACTACCAAGGTTCATAATACAATGGATATGGACATTTAAACACATTAGGACTTTGAATCACATCCCCAAATGATTTAAGCTTTTATTTGGAATATTTAAAAAAATGCTTAATCAACTTTTTTATGTGTTTAACACTTTTTCTAAAAGGACAGAATGATCAATTATGTTTTCGTCTTGAATGTAAATATGAATTGCCATTGAGGTTAGTACCCAATTTAGAGAAAATAATGTTGGAGTGAAATGGTTTTCAGAAGATTGAAGTGTGTGGAAAACAGTACTGAGGGGTAAACATTCTGCTATCTCTTTTAGTGGTGATACATGGGATCCCAGAAATAATGTGTGAGGTCGTTAGAGTAATTGGAAATGTTTGGATCTATTTATAATTAGTTATCTTGCAGTTCATCCTGATGGGATGACTCTTACATATTCTCCTTTAAAGGGACAAAAGAGGAGGCTAGCTCATTCATGTTCATTATTTCACATGAGAGAAAGCATACAATAAATATCTGTGACCCTTCGACTACTGCGACTGGAGCTAGCAGAAATACATGGTGCTGCAAATGGAGTAGACTGAGTGTAGGATTGAAACTTTGAGCAACCTACCTCCTGAAGAGGTGGAGGATTCTAAGCAAACATCCACAACATACTGAATCCTAGTGCCCAAACTTGAGAATAAAGCCCCAGAAATAGTGTCTCCCGCTGCTGGAGTCACATGTAACTTTGCAGGAAAGAAAGCAGTAATGTTTCCCCTACGTTCAGCATGGCAACCTGTCTCACATTGAACAGAACACTCAGTTGTACAAATCTTTTTTTGTATACAAAATGAAAAGATCCAGTTGACTTTGAAGCATCTGGCAACATAAGTATTACAAATTTTAAAAAGAACAGTAAAAATAAAATTCAAAATATAGAGCAATATTCTTGATACGTACTCTTAAAAACAATAGTTAGTCAAATCTCCCACTCTCCTACCTTGTGGTCTGATGGCTCAATGGTTGACTGTGCTGCACATGCTTGGTGCACAATGCACCCATGATTGGACTGTAGTCATGCTGCTTCTTCCATTAGCTCATTTTTAATATCCCACCTGCCACTCTGTGGTATCGCAAAGACATGGGGAAAACATGACCTGACAAGAGAGTTATATTTTAGAACTGGAGTCTTCATTTGGACTTCACAAAAGGGTGTCCTACTATTATAAGGAGTTTTCTATTAAAGGCTAGAAATATGTTTACAAAAAAACCACTAGTGCTATATACCCCTCTCCACCCTCTTACTGTCGGATTGTTTGAGCCTGTTCAGCAAGCCTTTAATGAAAAATAAATCTCTTTAGTGATTCCCTTCTAAGGTGATGCGTAAGTGTCTTAAGTGGCAGCAACTTTCCTTGGGTTCCTCTCTAGACTTCCATTTTGTCAGTAAGGGTCTCTGAGTTGTTCTTTCTATGTCTCTGACTGCCCAGATTTTGCAGAGATTGATTTCCAAGGTGTAAGTGAAATTAGAGATATATTCTGCATCTGGCTCCAAAAAGAAAAGTATTTGAAACAAATTATCTTTCTTTCTGTTTCTCTGTCCGGGTCACTCATAGCCTTTGGATACCATTCTGCAATTTTGGATATACTCTTGGTGCTGGGTGTTTATCTTGCTTCCAGACACAGATTAGGTAGCACCTCTCACATGTTGCAAATATTTGTGCTAAATATGTAAGCTTGTTTTAGCAAGATTGATACTGCTGACCATAACTGAGGTAAACAAGGAAGTTCTTTAGGTGACTGGTAAGCACTTAATTGGTATGCCTTCATCAATGACATGTTCCTCTTTCCCAAACCTGTCTCATGTGTCTCCTCACTTAGACAAGACTAATTTGGGCCTGGAGTCACCGCTGCCCCTTGGGCTAGCTGTGGGCTGGCCTCCTTGCGGTTTCCATACAAGCTTGTTCCTCCCCCCACATCTTACAGTCAATTGGGAGGCATGTGTTATTTTACTGTCTGATTGTATTTTGGTCTTTGGTGCCAGGGAACTTTGCACCGCTTTGCTGCCTTATGTCCTGCTTCTTCTCTACTGCTCCAACTACAGGATTTTCTTTCATTTGTGTCCTCCTCTTTCTCTTTCTCTATTTCTCTCTCTCTTTCTCTTTCTCTCTCTCTCACACTCCCTCTCTCTCTTCACCACCTCTTCACTGTTTGTCACCCTTCTCCATCCTGATATTCACTTCTTACTACCACCTCTTATCCTTCCATTGCCATTTCTCCTCACTTCAACCTCTTCTTTGCTTTCTCCTTCCCCGCCTTGATGTTTACTTCCTGCAACCTCTTTTGTCTACCCTCCTTTGACTACACTACCTTCAACTAGTCTCCCCTCCTTTTGCTTTCCCTACACCTCATCAACACTCAAAACTCTGCTACTCAAACTACCCACACTGCTTTCCTCTTCCTGCAGGATTTGTACCTCCCTGTTCCCTCACAGTGGACTGGGCTTTCTACAAGGGTCTGCAGCAATGGCTCCTGATGTTTGCCTCTTAGAGATTCACAGACATCTAATAGATTTCCGTGATTATGTATTACTGATTTACTTATATGTATCTTACCTGATCATAGACCAAATCTTTAAATGGCTGTTCCCTCACCTTTGTTTTGTTCTGGGTGTGCATGTGACATGTAGCGCTGGACCCCACAGAGGGGGCGGGCTCTTCTCTGCACTCCCACTGTAGCAGTAAGTGATCTGTGTATACCATTTGGATTAGTAAGATTTTCTCTCATGGTACTAGTGCCAATCTTTGTTTGATGTATTTTACCCGGCTGCAGGAAAGGGCAGCTGTTACAAGCCGTGGACGTCCGGTGTTATTGGCTGCCACACCCCCTGCAGTATTTAGCCACATGCACGAACCTGCAGCGGGAGAGGCTCGGCTACGGGAAAGGGTGGTTGTTATAAGCCATGCAGTTTTGGTGTTCTTGGCAGCCACACCCCCTGCACTATTTCACCATGTTTACAAACCCACAGCTGTGAAGCCCGGCTGGGGGAACGGGTGGCTGTTGCAAGGCATAGACTGTTTCATATGATATGATTGATATGATATGTTATTTATAACGCGCTTAATACCCAGAGGTTTCTAAGCGCGGACCTGGAGATCAAACCTGTGTTGCTCCGTGTCGTCTTTCTTCCAAGGCGAGCACGTTGCCACTGAGCTATCCTCCCGAGACAGCAGAGCGCTCCTCAGAGAGCTCCCTTGTTGCTTCCTATTGAAGTCAGTCTGCTTTTTTATCCATGCAAGGGGATTGTGCAAGGGTTTGGGATTATTTGTGCAACTTCAACTGTGTGGATCTGGAGGCGGAGTCAAATGACCCAGGGTGCTAAGCCCAGAGGCAAGTGTGAAACATGGTAGGCTATTCCTGAGCAGACAGTCATCAATTCCGAGATAATATTGAAATGGGAGAGCCAAAGGAAGAAGAGGAAAGGGGAGCAGGGCAGGGTCAGGAAAGAGTGGGCATACTAGGGTCGGCCCCTCGAGCCAGTTGGGCATTCCCCCCTTTCTGCCAGCCCTGTAGCACTTCTGCAACTATTGGTTGGCTCAATTTTCTTGGGTTGAGATATAAGCCACCACATGCAGCATGGGAACTGAATGTTAATGTGAACTCTAAACTGTGCATTAGAAGAGACTGCTAACCTCTTTTTACAGCGTTAAGTGTAGCCCCACTACCATTCACACTGTTAGGGGCTAGCCATGCGGTGGTCAATACTGCTCCAAGGGTAGTTGGTAATGTGAGAAAAGTAGTTAAATGGGCAAGAATTTTCACTCCAGAAAAATTCCCCTATATCTATGAATCCATCCGTCCTGTGCTATAAGACGTTCTTCAGGGTGACGATGGTTCTCTGTTGCGTATGATTGTAGCTGACTCGACTCTCATAGACGGACTGAGAACCTTTTTCACAGTCAATTCTAAATCGAATGTTAAACTTGTATTAATGGTTAATCCTTGGTTTGACAGCAATTGCAGGAGGGCCAAAGAGAATGTAATTTAAAGTGTTCAAGAGTTCCCTTGGTGTGGCAAAGGGGCCGCACAGGAAGCCGTGCCTTTTACAAGAAGTTCTTAAAAGACAAGAAAGAAGAGTTTACAAAATGAACATGGGAGGCATTCCTAAATTCTATACAGGAAAGGATTCGAAACATGCCTGGAAACTCCTAGGGACAGGAAGCAATGATGCTCATTCGCAAATTCAATGTGACATCCCTGAATCAGTCTGCCATTCACACTTTACTTTTAAGGGCCCAGATTGTGCACATATCGTAGGTACTGCAGAAGGCTATGTCCCACCCAGTCTGTCCCTTCATGAAGTTCGCACCGCTCTAGATAGTCAGATATCAGAGAAAGCACCGGGACCTGATAAGGTGCCGGCAGACTGCTGCACATCAGAGGCAATCATTTTGGTGTCCTATCTCACTAGACTTTTTAATGCAGCCCTGTCCTCGAATTCTGCTCCTCAGACCTGGACTAAAGCTGAGATTGTTCCACTGTACAAGAAGGGCAGCAGGGAGCATCCAGGGAATCGTTTTCCTATCTCCCTTCTAGATGCGGGGGCGGGGTGTGGGGGGGAGAGGAGCAAGGTGTTTACTAAGGCATTGTTAATGCACCTGGAGGCCTGGATAGAAGGTACAAACATAATTCACCATTTCCAGGCTCACTTCCAGGCAGGGATTTGTACCATCAATCAGTAGTGTCTTAGATTGAGCCTCCTCTGCGATAAGTGCATGACTATGAGGAACATGTAATTATGCGTGATATATTATCGACTTAAAGACGGCCTTTGATAGGGTGCCTAGCGCTAGACTGTAGAACATTCTCATTGACATGACTATTCCCAAAGCCCTGTTGAGGGTGATACAAAGTCTTTATACGGGGAATGAGGCTGTGATCAGATGGAGCGCTGATGGAAGGGTTACTGTTAACGTTTTGATCCAGATGGGTGTACTCCAAGGGTGCGTTCATGCCCCAAAGCTTTTTTGTCTTTATATCAATGGCATAATTCATGAACTAATTGAAATGCATTACAATGCATCTGTATTAGCAGGGGGAAAGTGTCCTATTTTAATGTTTGCTGATGATGCAGCACTTTTTTCTTTAACTCCAATATGCTCTAAAAACAGCTTTTCGTTTTTGAGGATTAGTTCATGAAAATGAGCTTACCATTAATGTAAAAAACAAACAAAGAGCCTCATTCTAACATAGCCTGTCCGGAAACAACGGTGCCGGTAAGCTTCCCGGCACAGTTGGTTGATAACCGGCAAAGTACAAGTCTACCGGGGGTGGGGGTGCCCTTACGCCCAGCTGGTCTGACTTGCCGCGTGGAACGGCACCCACCCGCAGACTTTCACAGAAGCACCGGCCCTGTTATTAATGGTGCCAGTGTTTCCGTGGTCTCCATTCCCAAAGAGGCTTCTCGGACTCTACGGGAAAGGGGAACAACATATGACCACCGCCTGACTTTCCGGCCACCAGGGTTGTAATACCCTGGTGTTACCGGCAAGTCAGGCGCCATTAACTGTTTACGGGTCCAGCAGCTATCTGCCGGTTTTACCAGTACGGATACCGCCGGACCCGTAATGAGGCCCAAAGTCTTGGTTTTCAAGAAAGCTAGAACCAAAGGAAATCAAAAACTGAAGTTGAAACTCAATGAAGAGCCTTTTGAGCAAGTTAATGAATACGATTATTTAGGAGTCAGATTCTCCGAAAATTGTAAATGTTCATCCCAGGTTTCCAGGGCTGAAGTCACCCTTGCCCGTTATAGTTGGGCTATTGCTAAGTTTGCTGGTGACTTTGGCAATGGGGCAGAGCAAGTATCATTAGAGGCGTATTCTGCGCAGGCTAGGCAAGCAGCTTTCTACGGGGCAAAATCATGGGGAGAACCAATTGTATCCAACTCACAATGAGTGAAAATACATTTAAAAAGGTATACTAGGCCTCCAAAGAAATGCCCCTACTATTCCAGTATTCTTAGAGGGGGAACGGCAGAGAATTGATTTGATCTGTAAATCGAAACCATTACTTTACTGGATTAGAGTTTCGCCTGCACCCATCTTAACCCACTATTAACTGTCACTGAAGAACATTCTATCCCAGGAGGGTGGACGATCACTGCTGTGGTTGGAGTATATAAAGGACTCATTTACCAGGCTAGGTCATAATTAATGTTGGACCGAACCACAGCTCATAGCTTGTGGATTCAAATTGCTTATTAAAAATGCTCTAGGCTTAGGTGAAGAATGTATCCTCCTGGAAGTAGTGTGGGCACAAAGAGATATTGGGAGATTAAACCATCTTTCCGCTATGCACGGTACCTGGAATTTGTATCCCCCAAATTTTCTAGAGCGCTATCTCTCAAATTACGCATGGGTATTTTACTGTTGGCCAAGTTGTTACACAAGTGGAAGAGCAAGGTTTCCAAAACATGCCCCACTTGTGAAACTGTGATTGAGAATGTGATGCACTTCGGTAATATGCCCGCATTATGTAGGAGCAAGGAATTTGAAGCCGCTATATGTATATGTAGCGACAGCTAATAGAACCACTCAACAAGGGATTGCCTTGTCTTTAAATTCAAACAATGATCTGGCTGTTCATTCTGTGATCGACTTTCTAACCTGGGCTTGAAGGAAAAGATTGCCCTTTATCAATTGATAGTTGCACATTTGCATTATCTGAGATATATGTTTCTGAGTGGTCGTCTTTAGCTTTTTTTTTATTGTGCATTTAGTTTCAATTATAAAACTTTAAACACATTTCATATCAAAATTATAAAAACACATCAATTCAAACATATTCCATCACATTTAAAAAACAAACCTATACTATTACATAAATATTCTTCTTATCTTCAACAACATACATCATTATGCCACTTTTGCCGTTCGGAGATCAGAATTTACTTAGTCATTCGTCCTACCCCTTTGATATTTCATAATTTTTTTGTGTATTTTTCCATATATCATGGGCAACTGCACTTAATATCACAAAAGTTGCTCTGTGTATGTGAGAACAAAATTGGTCACCTGAACTTTTCTGTAACCCCTTGCACACATCGGTGTCAACCTGTTAAGATGTGTCGGTTGGTTTATATTTTATATTTCTTCATTACAGCATCTGCATAATCTTTCCGCAAATGGGGTATCCGACCACTCTCCTGTAAATTCTCTTGTATGCAAGACGTTCATACGCAGTTGTAATATAAAACGCTTAAGCTCAATACTAGATCATTTTGTCAAGTAGAGAGACTGTGTAGGTCTTTGCCAACCCTATTGGGCCAGAACCTGATATCGCGTTTTCATATATAAAGTGTCCACGTTGTTTGCCATATCCCGTTCCCTTGCTTCCATTTTAATTTTATTCTCTGCATCCTGCTCTAATATTTCCGGATCTAAATTCAGTTGAGCAATAAAACTTTCTGCTGATTCTCTAAGTGATACCAAGAAACTGTTTTTACACTAGTTATCTAAAGATTTCCCATCAACCTGTAGAGATGATTTGACTCGTCATTACTACCTTTAAATTTTGCGTATAACAACGTTCTTTGTATTTGCCAAATGGTTCTCAGATAAGTTACTCCGTACTCTGGTGAACATAGTGCAGTCAAGCCATACATTATGGTGGGTATTATACTTACTCTGTATCGTTCAAGTAGCACCTCTATGTTATTCCCCCCACTTAGCTTGTTATTAGTTTCGTATTGCTTGCTTATCTCCTGTTGCATTATTTTACACAACGATGTATGCAATATTTCGGTAACGATTAGCAGAAACGATTACATTAAGAATTGACAGCTTATATTTGCAACCGGCTGTTTGACTTGAAGCCAGAAGGGCAGGGCTTTGTAATTTTCTGTTATATATTTCGCCCTGGCCCCCCTAACAGTAACACTAATTGCATCTTTAACGCGCTATATATGCTTTTATATTGTTTTTAAGAGTGTTGCATTAATGTTTTTAACTGTCATGTTTTTGTTATTTAGAAAAATGCTAATATGATTAATGTTTGTTATCAAGAAGTGCTGTGACAACTGCTTTTATGGTCTGTTGACCAGAATAAAGCTTAATCATATCATATGGTATGAATTTTACATCTGCACATTCAGTTGTATTATTGAGCTGGGTCTGAATCCGAATATCCTCCCGTAAAAGCGTGCCGGCACCTTTATATTTATTTGGAAGATATTTCCACAGGGACAAGGTGTGCAGTGTTAACAATGTGACTATGCGATAACTGCCTGACCTCGCACTCTGGGGGAGAACAGGAGAAACCCCCCATACTGGTCTCAGGCTCATCACATTGTTCAGCCTGGACACCAGATTTTCCCAATCACACCAACTAAGGACCAGGCAGGTGCATAGTCACAGTGTGCAGTTGATGAAAATGCCCTCCACTCAGCTGCCGTCCATGTACCCAAGGTTCAAAACCCTCTGGTGGCGAAGTTATTAAGTGCAAATGAAGGGCGAGTGATAGGATGTAGTAAGGGTAGATTTTGAAGAAGAAAAACTGCACTTTACAAATAGTGGTATTCATTATATAACACGGTCCTTTAAAGACAATCCCCTGAAGCACAGCTGCACTATGGACAACTGTCTTCATTTCTGAAAGGTAATCCACTTTGTGGAACACTTTCTTCAGTTCAAGAAAGTAAATAAGGGGCTTTTTTGTCTTCTTTTTGTATTGCATTGGGTTTGTTCAAACCTTTACACAAAAAATAAATAAAAGAAAAAGAAAATGCAATTTATGATAGGTTTGTTAAAAAAAAGAACTTCACGAAACTAAACAGTTCTTCACAAAGTAAAAGAAAATACTAAGTTAAAACCGACAGGCATTTCAACTATAAAAAAACGTTAATCCTCTACTGATGGCATTTTCCAGGATTTTATGAAAGCAGCCACTGCCAATTTCCTCTGAGGTAGATGTTGTATACAGGGATCTTTTCCACAAATCGTTCATATCCAACCAACTAGATTTCCCAATTTGTTTTTCAAAATATAACAATCTTTTCTGTTTTAGGGCTGGACATTCCATAAACAGGTGGTTGGCCAATTCTTTGACCTCTTTGTTCTTGCACCATCGACAAACAGATTCAGAAGAATCTAACTTTCCTTGCCTTATAAGGATCTCCTTCGTAGAAAACAACTTCCAGTGGAGACGCATTATAGCAGCAACAGTATTTACCCAATCCTCTTTATACAAAGCTTCTTTAACCTTCTCCGGGCTTAAATCCAGAGTATCAGTGACCATTCCCAATTTCTGCAGAAGTGATTCACAATAACATTTCTGTTTCCCTTAAAAGGTCAGAGAATCAGAACAAGGTCTGACCCTGTCCTGTAAAGCACGACGTGCATCTGTGTGCACAGTATCGGTGTCAGAAGTTACGATTTTCTTGAGGGAAACGAGCCCTTCTCATATCTCATATCTTATCGCGGCCACAGGGACAACGTTGGGGCACATTTTACCCTATACCCTGTCAAGCCATCCATGCAAATGGCATCCCTGCTGGGTTTATCAGGTGTCTTTGATGACATTCTGTAGCACACTCAGTAGTACCAGGAGAACTAACTACACACTTGGAGTGTTGGGTATTTTTAACAATTGCACAAACAGCTATGATGTAAACACTATGTATCACTTCATGTGTTACTAAAGGTGCCTGCATTGTGCAGCTATGAGGAATGCTGTTGCTTCCCACACATGAAGGTTCAGGATCGCCCTTATCCAATACTCCACTGTGGAATGCATAGCCAAGCCAAAGATTCCAAGAACCTACTCCAACTGTCGTTACTCTACTGAGATGTTTAGGCCCAGGCAGAGTTTACAAACTTCACTTGTGATTGTGCCATATTTTAATGGCGTTCTAGCCCAAGGGATTGGAGGTACATCGGCTGCAGCAGGTAAGTTGCCTTATTTCCATTGTGCTCCCCCTGCTAACACCAAAGCTGTAACCATGAGAAGGGGGTTGAGTTTATTTTATTTCATTTATTTATTACATTTGTTGTATGCCCAAACCATGAGGTATCACGGCGTTACAGGCATCTTAATAATAATTCGATAACATTAAAGTACATACATATATAAAGCAATAATACAAGAGATTACATATTGACAAGCATTGGTTAAAGTTGCAATGGTCATGTTTACTTAATTACATATGCTAGTAGTAGTCTGCATGCAACTAGTATCTATCTGGAGCTGCGGGTGGCTGATTGTTGTTAACTAGGTATCAGCTGGCTAAAATTGGTTAAATAACCACATTTCTAGTCGTTTTTTTAAATGCTGGAAGGAATCTTCATTTTATGATGTTTAATGGGAGGGCATTCCAGTGTTTAGGGGCCATGACTCGGAAGCTGCTTCCCCCTGCTCTGAAACTTTTGTAGCACTGGACCACAAGGAGCACGTTTCTGTTAGATCTGAGCTTTCTGTTAGATTCTTTTTTTACTTATTGAGTTGTTAATATAGATGGGTGCTTTCTTAGCAAGACATTTACAGGTAACACACAGAGATTGATTTGAAGATGATTCTAGCCTTGATGGGTAACCAGTGGGTCACCCTCCTGATGTTAGAGATGTGGTCTGACTTCTTAAGTACTAGGGCTTCTCGTAACGCTTTGTTTTACATTAGTTGTAGTTTGTCTAGGTTGGTGTTAGAAGTACTTAGTAGGAGTATGTTGCAGTAATCCAACTTGGATAATATCAGAGCCCTAGCTAGAGTAATGCAATTTATGGGCGTGAGGAACTGGCGGTTTAGGGCAATTCAAGTTTTTACCTGTTTCTATATTGGAATCTGAGTACCATCAATGTTGATTGATGTATAATCCGAGTGGATCCGAGTTCTTTGCATTCAACATTCTTTAAGATGTGCCTGTACCACTTGCATATACTTTGAATGTAAACATTACCATTTGACAATGCCGGATGTAGAGATGTAGTTATGTTGAATTGATATTACAGAGCAATGTAGGTGCTTCTAGGTAAGTTTCATAGATTGACAGCAGGCAATGTGTGAGAGAAATCAGATATTAGCATTGAAACCAACATTGCATGTTCCAAACTTCTCTCACTTGTGTCCACTTGGTAGACAGCTTATGTTTTTATTACATCCTCTAAAAGATTGATTTTAGACCTAACTGAAAGTAGGCAATAAGTCATAACAATTATCTCTAGTTCACACAACTGTAGAACACATTGCCTTCTCCAAATCTTGGCCAGCAGAGATCTGAAAACACTCTGGGCCTCATTACGACCCTGGCGCTAAGTGAAAAACGATGGCGGTAAATGGTTACCGCCATCGTTTTCCGCCAGGTCCGATCATGACCCGTGACCGTTAACTACGATGCCATTAGCGGCATCGTAGTTAACGCTGGCGCTAACTGCGCCAAGGGTGCGCGCACGCGACCGGCCACACCGTACTTAACGCCATGGCAGAAAGGTACGCAAATGCCGACCCAGGCGGACATGCACCTAACGCCATCACCCAGCCCGTTAAGTACCTTACCGCCATGGTGCAAATAACGCCATCGCGAACCAACCGTAAAGGGCCATGTTAAGTGAATGCAGCTGCCACAGGTGCACAGAAACAGCATAGGTGAAGGCAATACAGACTCAGGGAAGCACAAAAAGAGCACACTCCACCCCTTCCCACACCCAGTCACACTCCACAATGATGCCAATACGACTAGCAATGTTGGGGCTGGAGGACCTGATAGCAATGCATGTGCTACAACAGCAACAACAACAACAACAACAGGCAGCACAGAGGAGACGCAGGAGGAGAAGGAGGGCAAGGCAGGCCCAGCAAGCCCCACCAGCACAGCCAGTGCCACCACGCAGGCAGCCCCCAATCCCACGCATCAGAGCCAATCCATTCAACCTCACTGCTGAGCAGATCCACACCCTGTACCGTTTGGACCGGGACACCATCACCGCCATCGTAGACATGACACACAACGACATCGTCAGCATGATAGAAAGTCCAACCGCCATCCCCCCCCTACTGAAGGTAGTGTCTCTACTCCACTTCCTGGCCACAGGCACCTACCAGCACACAGTGGGGCACCTGCATGGCATTTCACAACCATTATTCTCACGAACACTCATCCAAGTGCTCGATGCCCTCCTCAAGCACACAGACGACCACATCTCATTACCACGGACTGCCCAGGAGATTGCAAACACCAAAGTGGGTTTCCATGCACTAGCCGGCATACCCGGTTGCATTGGTGCCATCGACTGCACCCATGTGGAATTGGTGGTTCCACGTGCCATGGAGGTACCGTACCGCAACCGGAAACAGTTCCACTCAATCAACGTGCAAATGGTCTGTGACTCCAACAAGATCATCACACATTGTTGTGCCCGATTCCCCGGATCAACCCATGATTCAATGGTCCTGAGGAACTCCACAATACCACGCTACATGGAGCGACATGCAGGCCCAAGATCCTGGCTACTCGGTGAGTCCAATGTCATGGAAGTGGGCAGGTGAATGACGTACCGATGCATACTCCACCTGGCAGAAAGGGGGGGGGGATGATGCATACTCCACCTGGCAGAAAGGGGGGGGGATGATGCATACTCCACCTGGCAGAAAGGGGGGGATGATGCATACTCCACCTGGCACAAAGGGGGGGGGGATGATGCATACTCCACCTGGCAGAAAGGAGGGGGGGATGATGCATACTCCACCTGGCAGAAAGGGGGGGGGGATGATGCATACTCCACCTGGCTGTAACACAGAGAACGGAGACAGCGGATGGGCACTCACAATGCACACAACCCCTCTGCATACATTGGGTGATGGCATGCAAAACAGGCCATGGGAGCCATGAGCATATACTGGTTGCATTGTGTGAATCAATCAGTGCATGTAGAAGTGAGCCAAAGTAACAGTTGGATGCGAGCCATGGCGGAACATCATGTTCCTGATCAGACAACATGACTGACACATACATTCTCGCCTACATACAGGTGATGCAGGCTATCCCCTGAAGAGGTGGCTCCTTACACCAGTCCGGAACCCGCAGAACCAGCACGAGGAGGACTTCAACCGTGCACATACACGTACTCGTGTGGTCATAGAGCAGACATTCGGACTATTGAAGGCACGGCTCCGAAGCCTCAGCAGGTCTGGTGGCGCACCTCTGTATGGCCATGAGAAGGTGGCAAAGATCATCATGGCATGTGTCATGCTACACAATATGTGCGTCAGACGGAATGTGCCCCTGCCCCCTGACGCAGAACTGCAACCACCTGACGATGAGGATGAGGAGGGTGCAGATGGGGCGGCACCCCATGGAGTAGGCGATGCACAGGAGGGGCGTGCAATGCGCCAAAGTATCATCGACCACTGCTTCTAGCACACACGGCTGGTGTTTATCACATGGAGACTGCACTTGGGGCACTGTGTGTCTCTGGGACATGCACACTGTGGACTGTACACCAATAAAGCACACATACGCAATGAAAATGTCCACACATTACTTTTTTTGAAAGAATAAAGTGTATTGAAACTATGAAATGTCGTGTCACACCCCCTCCCACCTCCCCCCTGCACACCCCAACACACCCCCTCCCACCTCCCCCCTGCACACCCCAACACACCCCCTCCCACCTCCCCCCTGCACACCCCAACACACACCCTCTAGGTGTCAACAGATGCCTGTGACAGTGGCCACAGGCTGTTACAAGCCCCCTCTCCCGGCCCCCGGGGCACCTCTGGCTGTGGAGCGCAGGTTACGACCGGAACGTCGCACGGGGCTGCTCTGCGCAGAACTGGCAGTGGAGGATGTCCCTGGCTGCCCCTGTGCATGCACGTCCTGTCGTGTGTGGGTGAGGCCAGTGACCGCACGACGCAAGGCCGCAAGTTCTGCACAGATGTCCCTGGACATGGCCTGCATGGCATCCCTCAGGGTGGCAGTGCTCTGCGCCACTTCGGCCCTTAGGGTCTCCGTGGCCTGTTCAATGCTAGACCTAGCCCCCACACATTCCGCGGCATGCTCATCCAGCATTGCGGACAGTTGATGCTGCCGTTGAGTGATGTCCTGGAGGGACTGCTGGCCGTGCTGGCCCATGGCCAGTGCTGGTGGAGTGATGGAGGGGCTGCTCCCCTCCTGTGGAGTGTGGACAGGGCTTGGGGTGGATGGCCACTCCTCTACCTCTGTGTGCCCCTGTGTGTGACCCTCATGGGGGCTGGCGTCTGAGAAACAGGGGGAATGTAGTAGGTCAGTGGGGCTTCTGACCTCGTGCTCCATGTCCGAGTCTGAACATGCAGCTGTTGCAGCTGTCTCCCCGATGTTGCTGCTGGCCGCTGACCCCCTGCCTCCTGTGGCAGGCAATGTCGGTGGAGGTGGAGCAGCTGCTCCTGGCCTGCTGCCAACAGGGGTGCTTGCCGGTGGGACCTCCGGTATGCCTGCAGTGGGACCTGCTTGTTGTGGGGTCTGCCTCACTGCAGCTGAGGTTGAGGGTGCAGGGCCGTTGTTGATGGCCTTCTTGGCTCTCTTTGGCGCAGGGGTGTCCTGGTCCTCTGGGTGTGAATCTGTGCCTGTGGTGGAGCAAAGGAGGGAGGGCGTTATTGATGGGTCTGCGTACTTTGGAATGAAATGTTTGACATTATTGTGGTCAGTGGATGAGGAAGATTTCAGGCAGTGCCATGCAGGTTGTCTCCTTTTGGTGTGGAATGTGGATGCAGGTATGCGGGTGCCAGCAGTGTATGCAGGGTGGTGCTCGCATGTGGCTATGGGCAGTGTTGATATGTGTTGCATTTACACTCTAGGGCAACCTTGTGCTAACCATGATTGGACTGCTGTGACTATGGCATGTCTTGTTTGAGGCACCTACCTTCATCGCCTGATGTCGGAGCTCCCCTTTCCATCCCTCCGACGCCTTCAATGGATTCCATGCCAATCGTGGTTGCACAGATCTCCTCCCACGGTTGGAGTTTCAGGGGGGATTCCGACCCTCCACCGGTACCCAGGGCAAGGTTGCGGTTTGCTGAGATGACGGCTCTGACCCGTATGCGTAGGTCATCCCAGCGCTTCCTGCACTGCTGTGGGGTGCGGGTACGGTCCCCACCGCGCTGACGCGCTCAGCCACCAGGGACCAGATGGCCTTCTTTTTCCCGATCGCTGTCCTGGTCATGTCCGGGGAGAAAACGACACCTGCGTTGTCTTGCAGGGTATCCGCAAGCATGCAGAGTTCCTCCCGGCTGAATCTCTCCTGGCGCTGGCGGTCACATGCCTTTTTCACAGATTTAGGCATTTTCGGGTACTTGGATGGGTGGGTGGTTGGTTGGGACAGGTGTCAGGGTTGGGTCTGGTGTTGTTTGGTAGGATGGCGATGGATTGTGTTTTTCAAGATGGCCGACGGGCTGTTTCCCGTTCCGGCGCAATGACGCTATTTCCGGTTCGACTTTTTACGGCCGCCGCTAATTACGGCCGCCGCTACTTACGGTGGCCGCTACTTACAGTGGCCGCTACTTACGGTGGCGGAAGTGCACCTTGCTCGCTTAACGATGCCGGTAGGGGCCTTTTCCGCCATGGCGTTAATTGCATTACCGCCATGGCGTAATGCTCGTGCGCGATGGGTCGTAATGTGGCGCTCTTTACGCCATCGTCCCACGGCGTAAATGCTCATTACGCCATGGCGGTAATGACGGGCGATTACCGCCAGGGTCGTAATGAGGCCCTCTGTCAATTAACATAACATGGAAGATGACAGGCTTCAATTAATAGAGAGGAAGCAATACGTTTCTAATACCTGCAACATTAAAAACATCCTTATAATGCTATGGAGCCAAGATGGCAGACAAAATGGGGGTGAAGGGGCATACGCAGACAGAGTGTATTGAAGGGGTGTAATCTGGTGAAGTTGCAGAGTCTGGCAGAGGTGGTGTAAATTTGGGCGGGGGGCACATGCACTTATTTGGGCCTACTGCAGTAGAAAGCGTAAATATGCCACTGCTCAACTTGGCTTTCAGGATACTACCCAAGTCTTGTCCGCTTCTTACTGTCATACCAATCAGAAACAGCAGTAGATCATAACCGGATCAAAGATGTTTCCTCAAATAACTTTGTTCGAGGTCCATTTGCTCTAATTCTTTTTTTTTGTACACATTTGTCCGGAAAGAAAAATACTGGGGGAGACACCTGCAAAACCCCACCCACATCCCCCACCTTAATAAATACATAAATGTAACACCCATCTACATTTGTGGCTAAATATGTAAAAGGAAAATAAGAAATGGGCCTCGTACAAATGGGCCTTTGAGGAAATTAGCTAGTTCCTCACAACTTCCACTGTAATGGCTGCCAGGCTTAACCTAACGACTAGACAAAAGCTCCTCTCACACCTTTCACATTGGTAAGGGTCTCAACCCTAGCCCTAAGCAGAATGCGCTTCTACTTCGGCCCCCTCATGGGACCACATCATACTAGATAACCCCACGGACAATGAACTTTGCAACCTGTACCGTTTTCATCTGCCTCAATCCTCAGCTCCCATGCTGACCAATGCCACGCTGTCAATACAAAACCACTATCTGTTTAAATTCCTGCTTCTTGTTTTAAATCAAACCACCTGCTAGAACACACCACCACAATACAACTAACTATATTGCTATTGCCCACTACTCACTCCCTTGCACTCTTAAATCGCAAGCCCTCCTTACCCTCTCAGTTGTCTTCAAAAACTGTGCCATGTCTCACTTTTGCTGCTTTTCGCTCCTTGGTGCACATCACAGAAAATCAAATCCTCACTGTCACGCTTCAGAGAATCAATCAGTGCAGGGATTGCACGTTACACTGCCAACATTTCTGATTGTCTTATAGGTGTAAAACCCAGGGCAGGGGAAAGAAAATGATTTTGGCCATATGAAATTGACAGCAATAATGGCACAAAAAAACGAATATCACATGAAGAAAAATAAAATACATCCAGAGATATTGACAAACTGTGCATTGTTATTCCTCAACAAATGGTGGATGGAGCATCACTAGGAAAAGATGGAGCATTCCTGTGCTGGAACCGTTTGTCGAGCTGAGTGATAATGCTAATAGTAATTCCTCATGGTAATGCCAGGTGAGGGGGGGACTGTTTGCAGAGTAGAGTGATAATGCTCATAGTAACTCCTCATGGTAATGCCAGGTGAGGTGGGGCTGTTTGCAGAGTAGAGTGATAATGCTCATAGTAACTCCTCATGGTAATGCCAGGTGAGGGGGGACTGTTTGCAGAGTAGAGTGATAATGCTCATAGTAACTCCTCGTGGTAATGCCAGGTGAGGGGGGGACTGTTTGCAGAGTAGAGTGATAATGCTCATAGTAACTCCTCATGGTAATGCCAGGTGAGGTGGGGGCTGTTTGCAGAGTAGAGTGATAATGCTCATAGTAACTCCTCATGGTAATGCCAGGTGAGGAGGGGACTGTTTGCAGAGTAGAGTGATAATGCTCATAGTAACTCCTCATGGTAATGCCAGGTGAGGGGGGGACTGTTTGCAGAGTAGAGTGATAATGCTCATAGTAACTCCTCATGGTAATGCCAGGTGAGGTGGGGGCTGTTTGCAGAGTAGAGTGATAATGCTCATATTAATTCCTCATGATAATGCCAGGTGAGGTGGGGGCTGTTTGCAGAGTAGAGTGATAATGCTCATAGTAACTCCTCATGGTAATGCCAGGTGAGGTGGGAGCTGTTTGCAGAGTAGAGTGATAATGCTCATAGTAACTCCTCATGGTAATGCCAGGTGAGGGGGGGACTGTTTGCAGAGCAGAGTGATAATGCTCATAGTATCTCCTCATGGTAATTCATGTGGGGGCTGGTATGCCTGGGGGGGGCTGTTTGTAGAGCAGAGTGATGATGCTCATAGTATCTCCTCATGGTAATTCATGTGGGGGCTGGTAATGCCTGGGGGTGGCTGTTTGTAGAGCAGAGCGATAATGCTCATAGTATCTCGTCATGGTAAATTCTGTGCTGGAACCGTTACTGTAGATTTCTTCAAATACCATTTCACCTAATGAGATTTCACAGAATTTATTTCATCAAAAATGGTAGGGGAAATGGTATATGTGTAATGCATAATAGGTGGGGGCTGGGGTAAGGGTGTAAATTAGGGTACGAAGCGGTGGGGGCTGCGGCGGTTCTCCCCCCGCATAAAAAAAAGTAGAACAAGTAAAAAGTAGATTTCGTTTATCTGTGAAATGGATTGAATGAAAACTCCATTAGGTGAAATATTTTCGAAGAAATCACATACATCCTGCTGGAGCATCACCCATGGTAGCACTTGCAGCTGACTGAGAGAATGAAGAATTTTCTGCAGAACTGGCCTGTCTGACTGGATTTACTAGCATCCACTTTCAGGCCACGGATAGTTAAACATAACCCAAATGTGTTCTCACCAATTGGACACGCAGTTTCAAATCAATTTCAATCTGAAGAGTATGAGGTGAATAACGCCAGAGACACTTGTGTACAGGCGCGTTATAAATGACATATCATATCATATATCAGAGAACCTTTGTAAATTAGCCTGAACAGGAGAAGAAAGGTTAGTCAAGTGAAAGAAACCTCATATTTTGCACAAAGATGAACGACAAAACTACATTGGATTTCTATTAGAGGCTTATCTTGAGACAAGGAACTGTACATTTTTGGAAACAACATTTGCTTATATTGATTTCCGTATTTCTTTTTTCACAATTCTTTACCATTATCCCAAACTTTGGGGTCATTCCGTTGGATGGAAGAAAGCTGGGATCCATTCAGTTAAGGTAGTATCACATTTTGTAAACTCGTCAGCCATATTCAATTCCTCCCATTTATAAGGGTTAAATCATAGATGGGCAAATCTGCACAGATAAGGGACCACCATGTTGAGGCACTTAATCACCCTTACTCATGTGATTGGGGGTTTAGGCAAGGGCTATGTACAGAGTTCTGTTGAAGAGTGTGAATGACAGTATGTACATTTTGTTCTCTGCTGTGTACCTCTCTGGAGAAGATGAATGTGTGAATGAATAGAATGGCCAAACAAGGGAAATCAGTAATCCATAAATAATCAATTCCCAAACCTTTCCTTCCACTCACATTACTCAAAGACCTATTTTGATTGGGCGAGTGGCTCAACTATCGCAGGAGGTCTGGAAAATCACCATCAGATCAAGGACTAGGTAAAAAACGAATGGCAGGCTAATCCCCACTATAACAGGATTCAAGATTGTCCTGAAAAGGCAACTCGTTTCCCTTGATGGAGCTCTTGAATCTTCCAATCAAATCACCACCATGTTGTACCCATTCTGCCAAATTACTGGCATACATGTGAATAGTGTAAATTGTCATCTCTTTATATGTTCATTTGTACTCATTGCATATCAGTTCTAAACCACTCATCACCTGGTTGCTGTATCTAACAGTGCATGTTCTATAAAATTAGGATTGTTCCATTAAATGGAAGATTTTCATGTATAGAGCTTCTTGTCAAAGCTCTTTTCTATCTTCATATAAAATATAAAGCAAATAAAAATAAATGAACCATCATATCTTAAGTCTTCTTTTCGATTATGTATCTGCTCATGGGGTATAAATAGTGCAAACATAGTTGGTGAAAGGGGGAGTGATATACAGGGCTAACAGAGCAGAGTTGATAGGAGCAGGTAGTGAAGCCATGGTTATTGAGGGCCAATGAGACCTTCTTTGATGAGTCTTTTTTTATTGCTTTCAGATTGCGCATTAATTAGAGCGATATGATGTGGGTTAAGCTGTGGCTCCAGAGAGCTAGTAGATAGTTCTGGTAAGCTTCTTCCCTGGATGCTCTTTTTGAATTTCTTACTTTTCTCTCAATTAATGTCATGTCTTCTAGCGTTGACTTGGCCTCAGCAGAGGTAGAGTTTTTTTGTCACATAGATGGGGTGTAACGGTTTATTGATAAGCTACCTTCAACACACGGAGTTCCCTCCCTCCCCACTCAAGTGGTTATGCAACAAACTGTTTAACCGATTCATTTTTAGCCCTATCCCAAACACATATCATGCCCCTTGGATCCCTGACCCCTGAGCTTGCCCAGAACCAGGCCGGTGTACAGGAATTATATTGGTATTTAAATTAAAAGTAATAGCAATTAGCACAAAATGTCAAAAACACCACTTTATCCATTGCACAACACATTCAACTTCTATCAGCATAAATAAATCACAAAAGGGAGTTAAAAAGAACACAATCACAGTCCTTAAATTCTGCAAATTCCACTTTACGACATAATTACACTGATCAATAACAAAGGCACTGATGTAATGTTGTGCAATTTTGATTTTCCTGCAATCTTAAAAGGGTCTGTGTAGGATTTCAAGATTGGTAAAAATACATATGGCAATTATAATTTAAGTAACTAACAGTACCTAAATGTCGGCCCTAAAATGTGACCATTTCATCACCACGCCTTTGCACGGTAATGAAATGCCGACCCGCCATTACACCGATTTATGGGAGCAGGAGTTAGGGGTTGTTCCCTGCTCCCTTTTGCCAGAGTAGTGGGTGTCAGGGGTTGCGGGGTTGTCCCCGCTTCCATTAGATGGGAGCAGGGAATAATAAAGAAAACAAAAGAAAAGTTTTAAAAATGAAAAAAGGACCATGCGGCACCAGTTTAGGCCCACGGTAGTGGGCAAGAACTGATGCTGCAGGGTTGGAGGAGAGACGGCGCCACACTTCATATTGTGCTGCCGGAAAGGTAAGTGGGTAAGGGGAGGCATTTGCGGGGGATGCAGGGCATAATGATCTATGTGATAACCATGCCACGACATAATGGGTGTCGGCAATTCAATTGTCGACATTATGGGCGACACAGTGATCACATAGATGTATTTCACCCACACTTCTGGTTTAAAATAAACACAGGGTGATGTATTACTTTGTTTTTTAGACCCTCTGCCCCTTGCTTTGGTCTATGTTGGGAAGTCAGACAGAAAAATTGAAATGCTTTGTGGAATTTGGGATTTCAGATACCCCTTATTAAAACAACGGTGTTGGGGAAGCTGGATAAAAAGGTTGGACTGATTTAAGAACAAAGACACCCCTCTTCCTTAAAGAAGTCGTGGTCAGCTGGACAACAATGATTACCCAATTAAATTATAGGCTATAGTTTTCAGCGCACACTGGGAAGTGATCTTTGTTAATTTCAAATGTTACCAAAATTCACCCCGTAGTGTTCTGTCAAATGGGGAATTAATTAAACTAATATTTTTTGTTACATAGGCTAAGTTTGCCCCCCAACCCACTGTAAAGGGAAAGGATTTAAGGCAAGCAGACTCCTCCACCTCTTGGCTTCCCAGGGCTCAGTTCTACTTAAATAGCACGCCTCTGTTTAAGGTTCAGGAAAGCCAGCTGCATCTCAGTACACTCTGGAAAGATAGGGCAGGGGTCTGGTGACTCCACTTTCAAACATGGCCTCCGGCTCACCACCATACAACTTAGTCAGCTTTGAGGCCTTCCTACAGATAGACAGCTCCATCCAGATGCACTCTCAGCAATCTTCTCTGGTGTCTCATCATAGCTGTAAGATGGCAAGTTTCAGCAGCCTTTCTGATGGTCTGTCTCTTCTCTCTGTCCTCCTGTCTTTCTCCCTTTTCCTTGTCCCCTGTCCTAGTGCAGTCCCCCTTACATAGCAGCGATGAAACCACCAATTTTACTATCTTGGCGAAGTACCCTGCAATAATCTGTGCCAATAGGATTGGACAGTTACCCTTCTCTCTCCGCCCAAACCCAGCCTCCAAGTCAGGATTGGTTTAGCGATATAGAGCAACATTTGTCAATTCCAATTTGTCATCATCCTTCATAATTTTACTAGCAACTGCCAAACTAAACATACTTTCTCTTTCAGCTAATCATGGGGAATTAGATAAGCCGTCTACCAAATCTGAATCATGTATCACAGCCATGTAGCACATTTCTGCCGTTTCCATAAAAAGCACAACAGTAATCTATATGTAAGTTATTAAGCACATCCCTAATTTCAATTTCCACCCGCTCACCAACTCTCACATTTGGAACATTTTAAGATCAGCCAGAAACCTAATTTAACTGGCCATTACAGTTCCCAGAGTCACTGGAAGATTATTTTCATATCCCCAAAATCGGCCAGAAATTACATAAAACATGGTACACAGATGAAATCCATCCGCCTTATGATGGCTGAGAAAAAGTCACATACATCTCACCTGAATCGGACGATCCGCAATCCTTGTGAGATGTCTTGGTCTTTTCTTTCTTTTGTTTAGTCTTTCACTTGTCACGAAGCCGGTCCTTGAAGAGGTTCCTCTCCTATCGCCACAGTGACCTCCTCGAGTGACAACTGGTGGGACACTGGGGCGACCTGGTAGGAAGTGTCCTGGAAACTTGAGGGAAAAGCCAAATGGCATAAAAACCCTCTTGAGGTGAAGTTCTCAAGGTAGCTGCAGAGATCGTGTCTAGCATAAGGTATCCATGAGAAGAGTTTAACCTAAGCAGGTCTGCCTGCTGGAGGTGTTTGGATTCCAGTGTAGAGAGGCCATAGGATGAAGCACAAGGACAGAAATCCCAAGAGAAACCAGAAGAGTGTAATCTGAATTTCTGTGAAGAGCAGGATTCCGAAAGAGAGAGCAATCATCACATAGTTTCAAGGAATGCACAGCAGAAGAGAAAAAACACTGCGAAGTGCAACTCAGAGATGCTGGCGGGACCCAGCTGTCAGAAACGTAGCTGCGGAGCGAGCTGCGGAAGGGAGATGCACAGGGAAAAACTGAAGCAGCACTGACAGGAGAATCCCATTGGAATGAACAGCAGAGCGAAAACCAATGATTCTGAGCAGGGAACAGCTGACAATGAAGACAGTGAGCTGCGGTGAGACGAAGGCAGAGCAGGAGGCAAGCACAGTGGTCCGGGAGGGAGACGCCGTAGCAAGGGCGATGAAAGCAACCAAATGGGGTGAGGCAATGAGGAACAGAAGGAGGAACAGGGAAAGAGAGGAAAGCGCACAGTACGAATAGCGCAGCAAGTCAGAGTAACCAGGGAACTAGCATATCATGCCCAAGGGCAGAAGAGCTAAGGTATTGAGGACTGACAAGCACTAAACCCCTTCCCAAGTCCAGCAGCCATCTTTCAAATACACTAGACCGTTAGGATTGGAACAACGTGGTGGCACACTCGTGTGTTGGACTTCCCGCATGAAGTTTAGAAATCTGGGTCTCCTACACCAGCGACGACATAGGGACCAGTGGGCAGGTGTGACAAAAATGACTAAATGTTAATAGTCCTTTCAAATAAATTATGAATCTTCATGTGGGACAAATGGTCCTGCTCCCAGCCATTTGTTTTCACTGGTTCAGCCTGTGCCCACAGTTTTTCTTTCAATCTCCTTTGTGTTGGAAGCTTGCTCTTTGAAGTGAGTGCACCCATTTTCACACATATTAGTCATGCTCCAGTCATTGGTAACTTTTGCTTTCAGAGCCAGCAGGTCTGGAGAACACTGAATTTCAACACATTTAGCAGGCTGGCCATTAGGTGGGAGATGTGACATCAAGGCTGGAAGTGGAGATGTCCTTATGAAGTTTTGCCACAGCCAACAAAAGGGTCTGTCTTGGGCTGACATTTTCTTTCATGAAGACAAAGTGGCTCTTCAAAGGTTACTGGAGTTTTGTGGGTGAAACATAATATACATTGCTCTTTGTCAACCCACACATCATGTTTTCTTTTCTTGACATTTTTCCGTGAGCAGTGATATTTTTCTCACTTTTACTTTTCTTTTACCGTTTTTATTTGCCCTCACATGTGCAGGCCATTTTTGTTTTCAGTTTTTTAAAATCCTGTTTTCCATGTGACAGGGATCTATGATTCCTTCTTCTTTTGAAAATTAAAATGCTGATTGTCCATTGATATTGACAGGTAGGCCCCTTTCCACGTGGCTCTTTAAATTATACTTGAATAACAAACACAAATGCCAGGCCGTTTTTGTTTCAGTGTTTAAAATCTTGCTATTCATGTAAAAGGGACTTCTGCTTGGGGCCTTTAAATGCACCCCACATACGCCCCCTCCCTGTTCTTCCATGACTCTTTGTTGGGGAAGAGCAGGGCAGAGTGGGTTTTCATTAGGCGTAATTTCCTTCATCAGGGAGTGGGCACTCCAGTCTCCCCTTCCATCTCTAGGTTGGGGGTATGGCATGGCACCCCCTTTTCTTCCTTCTTTTGGGAGTGGGCACTCCAGCCTCCCCTTCTATCTTTCGGTTGGAGGGCGTGGCACGGTAGCCCAGTTATTCCTTTCCAGGTACCTGGAGTTCTCACCGGACTCCACTCTCACCTCCAGGCTGGAAGTTAAGGTGGTTAGTTCTCTAATAAAAGATAGAAAAAGAGTTTCAGTACTTTTTACACACATTTTTCCACCTGGACGATTTACATAGAATTTACAACAACACCATACAATCACAACATGACATTTCCATTTCACAAAACAATTCATTTATTGTCTTCATTTGCTTTTCAACTGGTTTATGTGGACCCATTTTTCTTCTGTCAGTTCTCCTTTTGGGATGTGGTTTCTTGTAAGCAACAATTGATATTTTATCTACAATTTCAAAGGCACCACACCAAGATGGGAGGAATTTCCACTCCTTGGCCTGATTCCTTTGAAAATTGTACACGTAAACCATGTCACCTGTTTCATACTCTTTCTTGGTGGTCTTTAGATCATAGTAGGTCTTCATTCCTTCAGCCAATGTTTCTAAATTGCACTCAGCATAAGCAAAAGCATGCTGGAGGTGCTTCCTTAAATTTTCAAAGTAATTAAGAGTAGTGGACGAATTCCTCATTGGAGGTCACGAGATCGTCGATTGAGTGGATCAATTTGGCATGCTTTAGGGGTTTGTGGTTGGCACAAAGCATACCTCGATTCTTCCACTTAATCAGGTGTTCCACAAACGCATTCCTGACATAATCAGAGTCAGTGATTATGACCAGTTCATTAAGTTGGGTGTGCACTGCAGTGAGGATGGCTTGATAAAAAGCCATCAACTCTGCAACCTTAATACTTCAGGGTCCTATTTTATAACCAGCAGAGGGTTCTGGGGTATCATTCCCCCAGGCATTCCCAATGCCAGCCAGCAGTTATTTTTCCCCATTGCTAGCAACATGGTAGGAGCACCCATGCACATAAACTGTGGTTATCCCCTGACACATTTCTTCTTCATAAACCTTGTGTGGGGAAGTTAAGTATGCCTCCATGTTGTTGTTAGTCATTAGACTTTCGTCCTTGAGACAGTTTTTTTAGCACAATCATGCAAGTCTGCCAACCCTTGTGTTATGGGACTCTTTTTGGCCATATCTGACCTCCACAGGAAAGCCTTGCATGGACAGAGTCCAGGAAGTAATTCTGGAATTACTAATGTTCCCGCCCGGATTCTGTCACTTTGTAGATACTGCAAGGGTTGGTGAGGAGTCTCGACAATGATGTGCTCTCGATGAATGGGCAGTAATTTTTCAGTGAAGAGTATTTGTCATTGACAGTGCACACTAATGGTTCAGGGTACGTAACTGCTTGACACTTAATAGGTAATATGGTTTTGAAACTTAAGGTGCAGAGGAGAAAAAGTGGTCTTGGCACAAAATAAGAATTGCTGAAAGAAGAGGAAGTAAGAGGATCCAGATTGGGAGCCCTCCCGTCCCCTGCACACTGTATAATATTGTCAACAAAGACATTCAATAGATTACGTACAATTTTGCATATGCAGTATGATCAGTAATAATCAAAAGAAATCTCAAATATGAAAAAGGTAGAGAAATTTAATTTTGACAAGAACAATGTACAATAGTCATTATTGACTATCGGTCAATAGGCATCAAAAATGCAAAACATAGCAAAGAAAAGTATCCATCAATTAGACTGTGCTTGGCTGACACGTTTCGAGGTGAAATCCTCTTCTTCTTGAGTCTATTAGCACTATGACACAAGTGAACTGTTCAAAAGAAAGTGGAGAAAAGAAAGGGTTTTTTTTTTAAAAAAAAAAGAGAAATGGATATTTTCCATAATTCTGTATAACAAGCATCACGTAACACATGTTAGAAGAGAAATAAACCAGTGCCGCTAATTAAAAAGCAATGCTTTAAAGAATTGGTCAAGTGATAATTCTCTACCAAACTGTACATTCAATGCATAGTTCCTAAATCACATATTTCCACTAGCCAGTGTTATGGAGAAGGAGGACCCGGTGAGCACCAACTCAATAGAACACTAATTAGGTGGACAATCCTGTTGAACTAAGGGTAATGAGGAGCGGACTTTCTAAAACTCGTTTGACCAAAGTAGTGAAAATAGAGACTTACTCATGCAAATGTCCCAACGGGCATTCAAATGCAGGGAAGTATGAGTGACCGAAGATCTATGGGACGTCAATATGGGGAGCTTCTATATTTTCATTTTAGTGAAAAGCGGCATGCGCTCCCTAGTGAGAATGTGATATAAATGTGCATTACATTTTTGTAGAAAATAAATGTTTAGATAAAGCACAAAACATGAGTGTTTACATTCATTAACTGGTGTGGACTGAAGGAGACTAGTCAAGGGTAATAGCATAGAACATGCTTGTCACTTCAACATTGGTCGCAGGAAGTATTAGTAGCTAAATATAGAATGGAGTGTTGTTCCATACAGTGGCCCGTGTGGGTTATCTGTGGACAAGTGGACATATAACGTCATTGGCGAATTCGCTCACAAAGTGATTCTGGATGCTCTGTGAGAACGGAAAAATTACCTGTCTCCAAGCGGCGTTCGTCGTTCCCAAAACAGGTTACGCTCAGGGAAGCGTAGTGGTTGCCATAGAAATTCAAGTCAGCGAATCACGTGTTGATGATCGTGATACGCTAATGAGCACGTAAGGCTAAGGGAGTGATGAAGATAAAAAATGGACTAAACAAAAATTGATGTTCAAGTCCGAGGTCCATCTAGTGACGGGCAGTCTTCAGTAAACAGTAGTGTGAATCTTAAATAAGTTTTCTAAGTAGGTGTGAAGCGGTGCTCCTTCTCGAAGACCAATTATCACATAATCGTTAATTACAAAGAATATTTAATTGTGAAGTGCACCAAGTGTCACCTAACGACAAACCCGCCATTGTTATACCGATTAATCATGTGTGCCGGTACCATTCATGTCAAGAGATGAACAAATCACTGCATTGATAATTATGTTCTTCATCAAAGCTACATCAATTATATACAGATGGGGGTGACCGTAGTCAGCTGGCCACTCATGCATTATGATCAAAGGAAAAAATATCAATAGTTCAAATTAACATTAAATGTACCGTACAAAACAATGGTGTGAGCAATTGCTTAAGGTAACACACTGGCTAATCACCTAAACATGTGGAGATGCTCTGTTCTTTAGGATCAATATTCATGATACAGGGAGAGGGAATGAAAAATAAATGTTTTGTAAATGTGAACAATTGGAAATGTATAGAGATAATGTTCATAAGGGATTCCATCTCAGAAAACTACATGTAGGCCACATGTGGGATACCATGTGGTGATCATCTGATTCAGATGTAACATCTTAGTGAACATTCTTCATTAAGCACTTTAGGGTCCAATGTTTCCAGGAAATGTATCCAATATTTCTCGCGTCTTGATAGAATCGACTGATAATCTCCTTCCCTGTGGGGACGTTTCACCACTTCAAGAATTTGAAATTTGAGTTGAGCTATAGAGTGGTTGTTATCAAGACAATGTCTTACCAATGGAGATTTGGTATTTTTACATCGGATTGTAGATTTGTGCTCCGTCGCCCTTTCTTTGACGGGTCTGGTTGTTTGGCCGATGTACAACAGTGGTGGTTCCTTCTCTTTATTCCGTGTCTATCTTGTTCTCATTGTAATAATGTAATTAAAGGTGACTTTATCAATCATCCCCAGACGGGTAAGAAAATTAAACTAAAGGACTATGCAACATGTCTCACACCAGGAGTCATATATTCCATCAAATGCCCGTGTGGTCTGTTGTACATCGGCCAAACAACCAGACCCTTCAAAGAAAGGTGGACGGAGCACAAATCTACAATCCGATGTAAAAATACCAAATCTCCATTGGTAAGACATTTTCTTGATAACAACCACTCTATAGCTCAACTCAAATTTCAAATTCTTGAAGTGGTGAAACGTCCCCACAGGGGAGGAGATTATCAGTCGATTCTATCAAGACGCGAGAAATATTGGATACATTTCCTGGAAACATTGGACCCTAAAGGGCTTAATGAAGAATTTTCACTAAGATGTTACATCTGAATCGGATGATCACCACATGGTATCCCACATGTGGCCTACATGTACTTTTCTGAGATGGAATCCCTTATGAACATTATCTGCTGCTGAAAGGGTTAACTGTCCCTTCTCCGGCAGTAGCTCAGGTACTGGAAATTTCGCCCATAATATGCCATACTGAATCTCCCTTCTCCTGGGTTCAGGAATCTATTGTCGTGGAACCGGGGTGAGAGAGGAGGATTGTTTTGGAAGTTCTGGTTTGGGGAATATCTGGTGAAAAAGTTCAGATTGGGAGGTGGAGTTATACTTCCCTCCTGAGGGAAGTTTACCGGGACAGTACTTACCTGATTAGTTACCCCCTTGGGCCAGGGGAGTTTATACATACCCCAGGATTGATTTAGTACCCTTGTACATAGGACTTATATAGGTGGCAGGGTCAGAGGGATCATTGTTCTGGGCTCCCTCCTGACTACCATTCGATAGGGCCGGGTTGCGGGGGCCCCTTCTGTTTTCCATTTTGCTTATTGGCAGGAGGGTTACTTTTAGCCCCCCCATCTCCGCTACCTTTGCAGCAGCAGCATGGGTGTTAGATGGTTTTGGGGTTTTGACAGTAGTTTTACTCTCAGCAGTCTTTTGGACCTCATAAATCCTGGTGGCCTTTTCCATCACCCAATCCAGGGTCCTATGCTCATGAAAGTCAAGCACCAACTGAGTCATTATGTATTTAGGGAGAGCATGGAAATAAGTAGTTATGAACTCCCTACTATTTGTGTTCACCCACCCTCCACATATCAAAAAATACTACACGACAATTGAAAACATTCTAAAATATAAAGAAAGAGAGGAGAAGAAGAAGGAAAAGAAAAATAAAATATAAAAAATAAAATAATAAAAAGAATTTAAAAAAAAGAATTTAAAAAAAGGGGGTGGGTGGTTCTTTTAGCAACCTTTAACTCATCCTTTCAATACCCTATAATAATTCCCAAAAATACAAAGCCTTTTTGTAATCCTCAAATCAATACCATACGATAATATGATAATTCCAAGAAATACATCTCTCTTGCAGTCTTCAAATCAAAGCCCTTCTTATGACATATTCAAATCCAAAAAGGCCCCCAGATCTTCTGGAATTTTGAAACTTTCTTCTGCAGCATGTAATTTACTCGTTCAATGTTGCAAATTTTGTACATTCCTTTCATCCATTTGCGCCAGTTCATAAAGTCAGCTGACTTCCATGCTCGTAGTATCAATCTCTTTGCCACTGCTGCTCCTCTCATAATCCTGGTGATTTGGCCCTCATTCAAGTCTTCCAGCAGTACAATTTCACCTAGGATCAATGTTTCAAAGTTGTATTCCATCTCTTCCCCCACAACAGCATTCATTACCTTCACAATCCCATTCCAGAAATCCTTCAATTTAACACAATCCCACAGCATATGCTCCAAAGTGCCTTGCCCCAATGCACATCACAAGCAAATGTCAGAGTTCAATAAACCATGCTTGAAAAGACGAACAAGAGTCCAAAATATTCTGTGGAGTATCTTAATCTGACGATCTTGATCCCCAATATTCAGGGAGACTCTTTTGATATTTGCACATATACTTGTCCATCTTTGAGAAGTCATTTCTGTTTCCAAAACCCCTGACCATGTCATCAGGATGCCTTAATCTGGTTCTGAGAAGTCACTTAACAGAGTGTACATTCTAGAGGCTAAATGTGCCTTTCCAGATAAACTCTTGATACTGGAAACCAATTGGAAAGCATTTGCAGATGGCAGGCTCACCACTTTCCTCAATTTCCTGTAGTCACCATATAAATTTTGGGCCAGGTTGTATTCCACCCTGAGCTCCCTGAATGTCTTCCATTTCTGATCCTTGAACAAATCCCCAATTTTCCTGATGCCTGCTGTGAACCAACTTCTCCAGAAAATCACTTTCTTCCCAATTCGGATAGACTTTTCATGGTCTGAAGTGCTTACCATATCATTCCTTACTTCCAAGGACACACTGGTCCGACCACTTTCCCTTTTGTGTAGTAGAGATGAATACTCATCAATATCAGACAGGGACTAGCCTTCCTGATCAGTTGGACTAGGCCTGGGTAAGTCTAACTGCCTCATGTCACCCTGTTCTGGATAGGTGGCATGCATGAGGTTAGTTCTCATGTGTGCAGGAGAGGATATGCATGACTGGCAAGGAGCCCCCAGTGAGAGGGGCGCCACACCTTTATCACTGCGCCTTGTCTCATATCCTGATTGGTAAGGGTGCTTCAGGTCCTGTTTATAATTTTCGATTTCCTTGGTGAGGCTCACACACCTGTGTCTCTCTTTATTTATTTTCTCTTGGTAGTCAGATAGCTGGCCTTTTAATTCTGACACTAAGGCCTGATTAATCTCATTTACCCTGCTCTGAGCTACCAACTGATCCTTTGTTTGGTGCACCTCCTGCTGAAGTGATTCATTCTCCCTCTGTGAGCATTGTGAGCTGCATGCATATTCAAGGAGCTTTTCCCTTAGGGGACTAATTTCTTTTTCTTGTTTATCCCTACATTTTGCTGTCTCTGATAGTTCAGCTTCTATTTGCCTCACTCGCTCTACAATCTCATTCCTTTCTTCTCTAATTCTGGTCAGTTCCTGAGAACTTGCATGTTCCTTTTCTACCTCTTTTTCCAGCTGATTTATCATCTGTAAGAGGACGCTGTTATCCTGATTCAAGAGGTATTTTTCCTGAGCCAGCTGCGTCCTCTGTTGATTCAGAGTACTAACCTGCTGATGTAGCTGATCAAAGTAATTTTGGGAATCAACCCCTTTGATAATTAACTGACTCTTTCAAATTTCAACTGCTTTATTTGCAATTGAAAGGCCATAATGTCATCCAAAATGACTATATTATGAGCAGCCTAGCCATTCAGCTTGTGTTGCAGTGTGCTCAGATTTTCTACACCCTCTGTGGATTTTCCAGTGCACAGAACTGTGTTTCATGCTCTGCACTCTCTCGTTTCAGTGTTTTCAGCTCATCTTTGAGTTGTTGAACACGATCCTGGGCCTGTGACAGGTCTCGAGCCTGATTCATCCTACTAGCCTCTCTCTTTTGCCAACTCTATTCTGTAAAGACTGGAGGGGGGTGTCTGTACTTTTACTCTCTATTTGGTAGAGGAGAGTCACAGGGGGCCTCAGCCAAGATTCTCTATTTGGTACCTATGGTCGAGCAATCAAGGCCTAGCTTCTCAGGAGGTGATGCAGGCTGGTTCTTAAGTACAGTGTAGTCCCCAAGCACCCACAAAGGAATGTCTGCAAACTGTATCGGTTAAAACACAGTCTTTTTATAATTAATATTCAAGGTTATATACAATTTCACGATAACACACTTTGTGCTCAGAAAATCAACAATGGTAAACATATACAGTTCTACAGTGGTACCACAAATATTATCAGATCTCATTAAAGTGCATCAACTATACTGTCAAAATGTCACACAGATCAATAAAGAGGAAACCAGCAGTAGAGAGAGGAAGGAAAGCAAGATTGTTGAACAATTGGCAGAATACTGGCCACTAACGTTAAACACAGCTCTGTGTGGAGATCCCCAGACCTGGGCAACCCGTAGAATAAAGATACAAGCCCAGTCCATATATTTTTCACACTAGACTTCCCAATAGTTCTGCAACCCCAAAGTACCTCGAGTTGTAGCGTTCCTCGGCAGGGAATTGAAGGCCCTTCTTGAGTGCCCTCCCTTTAAGGCAGGAGTCACGGCTCGTCGAACGTCCGACGGAGAATAGGGGGAGCTACGACGGTGAAGTGGCAGATTCGTTCCTAGCGGTGCTCGTTGACAGGGAAGTGTAAACATCCTGCAAGGAAGAGGCGTGCGGGGCACCTCGGTGTCGATAATTCTGGACTGCAAAGAGTTTGAAGAACTGTGGCCCAGCAAGGGCGTCAAGTCGTCGGCGTCTCTGTGGTCCTTGGGTGGCGGGAAACCCACCGGCGGATGCTCCTCACGAGTCGACGGTCAGGCCTTCTCCAGCAGGATACAGCGGCGACGATGCGGATGAGAGCGTCCTTGGATCAAATGAAGTTCTTAGGCAAACGGGAGCACGGTGGCTCCAGTTGGCGACGGTGGTTGTCGACAGTGGCGGACAACTGTCCGGTTGCTTCTCTTTGTGATTCCGCAGCAGGCCCCATCTCGGGTCGGCAGCCTGTCGAAGGTCTGTCTACCAGGGAGCTTTGGAAAAGATCAGCTGGTGCACGATGGTCCCTCGTAGCTCGGGAAGAGGGTGCCTTACCAGGTCCTCTCTGGATCGGTCCTTGGATACACAGCAGCTTTCAGATTGGGTAGGAGAGCAACAGCAATTCTTCTCGTCCAGCAGAGCTTCAAGGTCAAGCTTCAGTTACTCCAGTTACTCGTTGTAGTGTACTTCAGCTTCTGAACACGATTACTAGCAGTGAGAGGTCCCCAGATATACTGTTGATCTCCCATTCATTCCGCTAGGGCATACTCAAGCATCCAATAACGGTGAAGGGCATTCATGCAGGCAGGCAGCCAATCAGGCACACAGTGCATTCAGGCCATTCACTTCTCTCCAGACACTCACAACAAGTTATGTGTATTGGGAGAATTACCCAGCCATTCAACACTCCACACTGCATTCATACCGGTTTCGGGCAGGGCTGTCTCAGTCATTGTGTCAATCACCAGATACTAGACACCCACAACATAGAATGTGTATTCGTCATACACTTCATTCACCCAGGTGCCCAAAAACATACATTAGGGGCACGGGTTTGCTCCCCTACCCATGGGTGCCATAGGGGAATCCCATGGTTCTGTTCACCAAACCAAAAGAGAGAGCTGCACCGCCAGGAGTTCCACATGAACTCCTGTGCACAAAACACAACAGAACACACAATAAAAAGCAGTAAAGGACAAGGATACGGAGGCCCTGTCCCTCCGATGCATTTCCAGCATCACATCTTCTACTAAAAGCAAATGAAAATATAACTGAGCAGTTAGCTGAACCATTTCTATCTGTTCATCACGAGCAGTTGTGGTCATATAAAATGCTTCAAGTGATTTGTGCAATATCCCAGCTTCGAGCCAAATATCATTGCCTACTGAGGTAACCCCCGTACAATTCTGACATGCCAGTTTCCTGCATTGTCCTCAACCCATTCTCATTTGAGAAATAATTTAGTTAGGAGATGCTCCCTGGCTTCCCAAATTTGTACAGTAGTCATTTTCACAATTGGCTTTTTGCACTTTAATAACACTTTCTTTATGCAAAATCACCCTTTTCCTGCTTGATATCCTCACTCTTACACACTCTTAATTTGTTACTTATACACCTCCCTGGAACTCAGGAGCCAAGTCCTAGCGGCACTTTAACAAAACAAAGATGACTTTCCCTCCCCCTTAATGCAATTGCATCAAAATAAATAGACTGTCACAACGTACTTGTCATGGGTCAGGAATAGGAAGCTAAATCCCGGACAAGCCCCCACTTCGTAACAGTTTATTGATAAGCCCCCCTCAACATGGGCAGTTCCTTCCCTCCCCACTCAAGTGGTTATACAACAAACTATTTAACAGATTATTTTTTTTATCCCTATCTCAGACATATATCGTGCCCCTTTGATCTCTCTCCCTTGAGCTAACAATGAACCAAGGACCAGGCCAGTGTATGGGAAATATATTCATATTCATTTAAATTGAAAGTGATAGAAATTAGCACGAAATGTCAAAAACACCACTTTATCTGTGGCACAACACAATCAACTTCTCGCAGCATAAATAAATAACAAAAGTGAGTTAAAAAGAACACAATCACAATTCTTACTTTCTGCAAATTTCACTTCACTAAATAATTACACTGATCAATAAGAAAGGCACTTATGTAATGTTTTACGATTTTGATTTTCCTCCAGCCGGAAGGCTTAAAAGGTAAAGGGTAGCAGTAGGATTTCAAGATTGGTAAAAATACATATAGCAATTATAATTGTGCCCGCACTATTGGTTTAAAATAAACACTGGGTGATTTATTGTTTTGTTTTTCAGACCCCCACCTTGCTTTGGTCTATGTTGGGAAGTCATACAGAAACATTGGAATGCCCCCCGCCCACTATAAAGGGAAAGGTTTCAAGGCAAGCAGACTCCTCCACCTATTGATTTCCCAGGGCTGAGTTTTATTTACATAGCATGTCTCTGTTTAAGATTCAGGAAAGCCAGCTGCATCTCAGGACACTCTGGAAAGATAGGGCAGGGGTCTGGTCACTCCACTCTCAAAGATGGCCCCCCGCTCTCCACCATAGCACCCAGTCAGCTTTGAGGCCTTCCTAGAGATAACAGCTTCACCCAGGTGCACTCTCAGCAATCTCCTCTGGTGTCTCCTTACAGCTGTCAGATGGTAAGTTTCAGCAGTCTTCTTGATGGTCTGTCTCTTCTCTCTGTCTTCCTGTCTTTCTCCTTTTTCTGTGTCCTCTGCCCTAGTGCAGTCCCCCTTATGAAGCAGCAATGACACCACCAGTTTTACTATCTTGGAGAAGTAACCTGGAATAATCCCTGCCACTAGGATTGGACAGAGACCCTTCTCTCTCGGCCAAAACCCAGCCTCCAAGTCAGGATTGGTTTAGGGGTCTGGAGCAACATGTGTCAATTCCTATTCGTCATCATACTTTGTTCTCCTTTCAACCTTTTTGCAAAAACGAGTTATGTATTACAACTTCCTAATTTTACGAATAACTGCCAGACTAAACATACTTTCTGTTTCAGCTAATCATGGGGAATTAGATAAGACGACCACCAAATCTGTATCGTGTAGCACGGCCATGTGGCCCCTTTCTGCTGTTTCCATAAAAAGCACAACAGTTAGGAATATGTACGTTATTAAGGATATCCCTAATTTCAATTTCCACCCGCTTACCAACTCTCACATTTGGAACATGTTCAGATCAGCCAGAAACCTAGTTTAACTGGCCATTACAATTCCCAGAGTCACAGGAAGATGAATTTTATATCTCCCAAATGGCCTGGAAATTACAGAAAAAATGGTACATAGATGAAATCCATCTGCCTTATGTTGGCTGAGAAAACGGCCTAAATGTTAATAGTCCTTTCAAATAAATTGTGAATATTCATGTGGGACAAATGGTCCTGCTCGTGCTTCTGGACATTTGTTTTCACTGGTTTAGCCTGGGCAAACAGTTTTTTTTCAATCTCCTTTGTGTTGGAAGCTTGCTCTTTGAAGTGAGTTCCCCCATTTTCACACATACTAGTCATGCTTCTGCCATGGGCAACGTTTGCTTTTAGAGCCAGCAGGTCTGGAGAGCACTTTTCAACGCATTAAGTAGCAAATTGTGATTGCAGCTGGTCATTAGATGGGAGATGTGACATCCAGGCTGGAAGTGGGAGATGTCCTTCTGAGGTTTTGCTGACAGCCAGCAAAAGGGTCTGCCTTGGGCTGACATTTTTTTCATGAAGACAACGTGGCTCTTCAAAGGTCACCAGACTTTTGTAGGTGAAACATAATATACATTGCTCTTTGGCAACCCACACATCATGTTTTGTTTTCCTGACATTTTTCTGTGTGCAATGATATTTTTTTCACTTTTACTTTTTCGTAAACTGTGTTTATTTGCATATGGTCTAGAAGTATTCTGTCAGGATGCAGCCAATGTTTGCTCATGTACGGCATTCTACGGCTCCCACACGCAGAACATTAAGACAATTATCCAGGCGGAAAACCTATGCGGTTCATGCACCGATATTCTGGGGATCCGAGAGTGAAGTCCATTCCATACCTTGACGACTACGTGGACCATGAAAATGGCGATTTCCATGGCGATTGTGGCGGCCTCTGCACCTTTACTGCAACATGCTCCATGTTAGGGGCAGAGTTAGGAGAGTCCTCGGTAACCCTACTTAAGCTTCCGGGTTGCTGAGGATGCCGCTTCTGATTTTGGGAAAATCGCGGCTTACCAGTTTTGCATTTTCCTTGTCCTTGTTCTGTACTTTGTTTCTTGCTACGTCCTCGCTCTTATCCTTTCTTCTGGTGAATTCCCAGCTACGAACTCAGAAGCTTACCTGACTGCCGAACTCCTGCTGATTACAATTCTGTTACTACTCGCACAATGACAAATCCGCAACAATTACCTGACTCCCAAACTCCTGCTGATTATAATTCTGCTACTACCCCCACAACGACGAATCCGGAATGCTTACCTGACTCCCGAACTCCATCTGATTACAATCCTGTTATTACCCACAAAACAGTAAACACGGAAAGTTAACCAGACTTATTGCTTCTTGCTGCAGACGGCACCTACCATGCACCATGCAATTTGGGAATTGTTTGGACACTCATCAACCTTGCCCAGTTCTGACGGACGGCGGCACATGCCACAAACTCTAACAGACCAGATCTCTGCCTAATCGCCATACTGCCTCAATTGAAGTACTTGTGGGGGAACCACACCCCCTGCTTTCCACAATAAAATCTGCCTTCAGAATGACTCTTTGGGGTCGAAACACATGTCGGCTGACCACTTCTAGACCATATGTCTATACTACAGAGAATAAATAAACACATTTTGAAACACTGCATTAGTGTGAGAATCTTCTTATCCATAATATTCACCAAAACAACTTTCATTTGCTAGGTAACCAGGACTTTCCATTATTTCCATTCTAGAGGTGTGGGTTCACCTCTTCTCACCTGTAACCTTGTAACAAGATATCAAGACCTCAGACTAAATAGTGAACTTAGCACAGGAGCGTTCAGATCTGGAGCCCATCCCCTTCTCTTCTCGTTTTTATTTGCACACACATGTGCAGGCCGTTTTTATTATCAATGTTTAAAATTCCTGTTTTCCATGCGGCAGGGATCTTTCATTCCTCCTTCTTTTGTAAATTAAAAATGCTGCTTGTCCATTGGTAATGACAGGAAGGCCACTTTCCACTTGGCTCTTTAATTTTACTTGAAAAACAAAAAAGAATGCCAGGCTGTTTTTATTTCAGTGTTTAAAATCCTGCTATTCATGTGAAAGAGGCTTCTGTTGGGGGCCTTTAAACACTGTTAGCCATAGCCTTGAAGCTGATGCAAACAGTCCTGACAATGATACCGGCATACTAGGGAGGAGTGGGGCAGTGCATGCAACACTCAAACCACCTGGATTTTTAGTGGTTCCGGTCCCACAAACTTTTAGAACCAACACCCTCCCACCCCTGGAGGTTCATCCAAGGGCTCTTGATTTCATCTGAGGCTTCACAATGAGGGCCCTGAGAGGGAAGACGAAATACTGCCCACCACCCTCCAGCACTATATAACCCCATAGCATTCTATAACATGCCCCACTGCCCTGGGACCTTAATCCCCACAGGCAGTACGTCCAGTGGTAGAAGTGTAATGAAAAATGTAGTGAAACTGTGGTCTTGGCCGGGGAGAGGGTAGGCGGTAGCTCAGTGCAACATGTGACAAGTGTTTCAGCCAGGACATTGCAATAGTCTAAGTGGCTAGTACCTAAGGCTCCTATTACAACTTAACACTTGCACAGGGACATGAATGGACAACTCCACTGTATAGCAGGGCCGTCACGAGGGAGGTGCAGGGGGGGCAAACTGCCCCGGGCCTCGCGCTTGCGGGGGGCCTCGCGGCCCCCTATCCTAAACAGAAGGCAGCACAGTCCACCCGTGTCCTTTTATTCACACGGAGGACTGTGCTGTCTGCTCTCTGTCCCTGCAATGATTTTGCTCTTTGTTGCGAAGCCGTTTGGCTCCGCAACAAACAGCAAAATAAGGGGAGACAGCAGGGCTCAGAAGTGAGCTCAGCTGCCTCCCGTTATTCAGCTGACAACGTGGACACGCTGAATGACAAGAGAGGACTCCTCTCCTCTCAGTCAGTGTGTTCATGATGTCAGTGTGATCACGCTAACTGATGGGAAATGAGTTCTCTCTCGTCAGTCAGTGTGTTCATGTTGTCAGCGTGACCACGCTGACTGATGGGAGAGGAGTTCTCTCTTGTCAGTCAGTGTGTTCATGCTGTCAGCGCTGACTGATGGGAGAGGACTCCTCTCCTGTCAGCCAGTGTGTTCATGCTGTCAGCGTGACCACGCTGACTGATGGGAGAGGAGTTCTCTCTTGTCAGTCAGTGTGTTCACATTGCTCAGCATGACCACGCTGACTGATGGGAGAGGAGTTCTCTCTTGTCAGTCAGTGTGTTCATGTTGTCAGCGTGATCACACTGACTGATGGGAGAGGAGTTCTCTCTTGTCAGTCAGTGTGTTCACGTTGCTCAGCATGACCACGCTGACTGATGGGAGAGGAGTTCTCTCTTGTCAGTCAGTGTGTTCACATTGCTCAGCATGACCACGCTGACTGATGGGAGAGGAGTTCTCTCTTGTCAGTCAGTGTGTTCATGTTGTCAGCGTGATCACGCTGACTGATGGGAGAGGAGTTCTCTCTTGTCAGTCAGTGTGTTCACGTTGCTCAGCATGACCACGCTGACTGATGGGAGAGGAGTTCTTTCGTCAGTCAGTGTGTTCACATTGCTCAGCATGACCTCATGTTGTCAGCGTGACCACGCTGACTGATGGGAGAGGAGTTCTCTCTTGTCAGTCAGTGTGTTCATGTTGTCAGCGTGATCACACTGATTGATGGGAGAGGAGTTCTCTCTTGTCAGTCAGTGTGTTCATGTTGTCAGCGTGACCACGCTGACTGATGGGAGAGGAGTTCTCTCTTGTCAGTCAGTGTGTTCACATTGCTCAGCATGACCACGCTGACTGATGGGAGAGGAGTTCTCTCTTGTCAGTCAGTGTGTTCATGTTGTCAGCGTGATCACGCTGACTGATGGGAGAGGAGTTCTCTCTTGTCAGTCAGTGTGTTCACGTTGCTCAGCATGACCACGCTGACTGATGGGAGAGGAGTTCTCTCTTGTCAGTCAGTGTGTTCACATTGCTCAGCATGACCACGCTGACTGATGGGAGAGGAGTTCGATCTTGTCAGTCAGTGTGTTCATGTTGTCAGCGTGATCACGCTGACTGATGGGAGAGGAGTTCTCTCTTGTCAGTCAGTGTGTTCACGTTGCTCAGCATGACCACGCTGACTGATGGGAGAGGAGTTCTCTCTTGTCAGTCAGTGTGTTCATGTTGTCAGCGTGATCATACTGATTGATGGGAGAGGAGTTCTCTCTTGTCAGTCAGTGTGTTCATGTTGTCAGCGTGATCACACTGATTGATGGGAGAGGAGTTCTCTCTTATCAGTCAGTGTGTTCATGTTGTCAGCGTGATCACACTGACTGATGGGAGAGGAGTTCTCTCCTGTCAGTCAGCGTGTTCATGTTGCTCAGCATGACCACGCTAACTGACAGGAGAGGAGTTCTCTCTTGTCAGTCAGTGTTTTCATGTTGTCAGCGTGATCACGCTGACTGATGGGAGAGGAGTTCTCTCTTGTCAGTCAGTATGTTCACGTTGCTCAGCATGACCACGCTGACTGATGGGAGAGGAGTTCTTTCGTCAGTCAGTGTGTTCATGTTGTCAGCGTGATCACACTGATTGATGGGAGAGGAGTTCTCTCTTGTCAGTCAGTGTGTTCATGTTGTCAGCGTGATCACACTGATTGATGGGAGAGGAGTTCTCTCCTGTCAGTCAGCGTGTTCACGTTGCTCAGCATGACCACTCTGACTGACAGGAGAGGAGTTCTCTCTTGTCAGTCAGTGTGTTCATGTTGTCAGTGTGATCACGCTGACTGATGGGAGAGGAGTTCTCTCTTGTCAGTCAGTGTGTTCACGTTGCTCAGCATGACCACGCTGACTGATGGGAGAGGAGTTCTTTCGTCAGTCAGTGTGTTCACATTGCTCAGCATGACCACGCTGACTGATGGGAGAGGAGTTCTCTCTTGTCAGTCAGTGTGTTCATGTTGTCAGCGTGATCACACTGATTGATGGGAGAGGAGTTCTCTCTTGTCAGTCAGTGTGTTCATGTTGTCAGCGTGATCACACTGACTGATGGGAGAGGAGTTCTCTCCTGTCAGTCAGCGTGTTCACGTTGCTCAGCATGACCACGCTGACTGACAGGAGAAGAGTTCTCTCTTATCAGTCAGTGTGTTCACGTTGCTCAGCATGACCACGCTGACTGATAGGAGAGGACTCCTCTCCTGTCAGCCATTGTGTTCATGTTGTCAGCGTGATCACGCTGACTGATGGGAGAGGAGTTCTCTCTTGTCAGTCAGTGTGTTCATGTTGTCAGCGTGATCACACTGATTGATGGGAGAGGAGTTCTCTCTTGTCAGTCAGTGTGTTCACGTTGCTCAGCGTGACCACGCTGACTGATGGTAGAGGAGTTCTCTCTTGTCAGTCAGTGTGTTCATGTTGTCAGCGTGACCACACTGACTGATGGGAGAGGAGTTCTATCTTGTAAGTCAGTGTGTTCACATTGTCACTGTGATCACGCTGACTGATGGGAGAGGAGTTCTCGCTTGTCAGTCAGTGTGTTCACGTTGCTCAGCGTGACCACGCTGACTGATGGGAGAGGAGTTCTCTCATGTCAGTCAGTGTGTTCACGTTGCTCAGCGTGACCACGCTGACTGATGGGGGAGGAGTTCTCTCTTGTCAGTCAGTGTGTTCATGTTGTCAGCGTGACCACGCTGACTGATGGGAGAGGAGTTCTATCTTGTCAGTCAGTGTGTTCACATTGTCACTGTGATCACGCTGACTGATGGGAGAGGAGTTCTATCTTGTCAGTCAGTGTGTTCACATTGTCACTGTGATCACGCTGACTGATGGGAGAGGAGCTCTCTCTTGTCAGGCAGCATGTCTATGTGTCGGCTGCGTGGATGCTTTTTCAGGGTGCATGGAAGTTTTTTATTTTAAATTAAAAGCGTAGATCTGTATTTAAATTAAATTAGTATGTATATGTGTATGTATGAATGCATGCGTGCATGTTGGTGTTTGTGTCAATGCTGTGTTTGGTTTTATGTATACATGCATGTATGGAGTTGTGTAACTGGTGGATGAATGCATGGGTGAAAGTATTTTTAGTGAGTGTGTGTTCAGCACCACACCTAAATGTAGCCGCCCTGGGGGCCACTTCATTACGGGGTGGGATCATGGCATCAGAGGTGCACCTAGGCTAAAATGTCATGGCGGAAAGGGGACTAACACTTCAAATGTTGGGAGAAGCGTTAACGCCAGAGGCTGTGAGGAAGGGGCAAACTTCCTTGTGTGGGGGCACCTAACATCTTTCCACATTTTGAATGAGACTATTCTGGTGAAGCTTCAATGTTACAAGCAGCTACCTCTTGCCTTCATTTCTGAAATGTCACACTTAAGGACTGCTGTGAGAATGAGATGTCTCATGACACCACTTCCCTTCTAATCACTCCCCTAGCATGCAAGTGCTAACCCCACATCACGACTTCAATTACGTAAAAATGTATGGATATGAATGCAGGTGCTAACAGTGAAATTACTTCTCATGGCCATGCTAATCCCTATGGCAATTCTCACCCAGTTCCTGCCCTCTCCACCAAAAACACCTCCTCACTGGAACTCTTTGAGCTAGCCTTAAACATGCCTTGCCATCAAACTTTGCCCTCGATGTGCCTGCAAGAGCTTCCTCAAAGGAGTCTTCTGAGAGTTCATGACTTCATTGGAGTTGTAAACACCTAGCTGGTGTAATAAAAATGTCTTAATCAAGTTTGCCTTAGGCCACTCAATTTAAAAACACCCTGCGTGTCTTTCGCTGAAGTTCTTTTAAAAATAAGCATTGGCAAAGCCAACCGTTTTGGCTTGTGTATAAGTATTAGGCATTTACCAGGCACTGCTATTAGCTGCTCAGGTACTCAAACCATTTTGCACTGGCACTATCAATGGCCAGCTAATACCAATACAGAAGTGCCTTTGCCATGCCGACACGAATGCCCAAACTGTTAGCATTGCCAGTTCTCTTTTTCCTTTACCCTTGATGCACAGGACTATGCATCAAGGTTAAAGCAAACATACTACTTGGCTAAATTGCCCCTCATTGGACATAGGCCAATCTAGCCAGTAATAACACTTATGGTACACAGTCAGCCTGGATATTCTTTCTGTGGCATGGCATTTTTACTGGCTGGGAGTCCGTACATGGTAATAATGGCATATATTGATGCAGCCTGCATCGACATAATTAGAACAACCAGCATGAAAATATTTTTATACTAGCAAATCTCGCGTGGAAAGGCGGCATGACATGTTTTGGAACATGTTCCTATGCACAATTTGTGATTTGCAACTATTGGGAATTTCCATGTGCTTCCATACAAAACGAATTGCAAACTGTATGGATTTCTACCCAATTTTGCAAAGAAAGTGCTGTAAAATGCACACTTTTAACCCAACCTTTCAAACATTTTCTTGGGAGTGAGAAGCCCCCTCAAGCAACCCTTGTTTAGTTTGGGCTCCCTCACTGGGCTCTGTTGATCCTGCCTAATTGGCACAAACATTTAAGCCTCTTAAGTTCAGAAATGTACCAGCCTCCACTGTACATCATTTGTCACTGTGTATGATGTGTGTTTTAATGCGCACACAGGGGCAGGGTGCTCCTTAATGATATGATATGGCATTTATTACGTGCCTGTACACAAGTGTATCTAGGCACGACAAGGCAAGGAGGGAGAAACAAAAGAGTAGGACAAAACACAGATCTTACTAGGCCTTGTGTCATTCAGATCGCGCAAGAGCAGGGAAGGGGGAAGGGGAGAAGTGCAGAGGGTGGGGTAGGATTCAGAAGTGCAGTAACAAAGGAGAAACAAGAGTTCAGCCAACGGGTGGCAAGTGTGGGTACTCATAAGTGCAGCCAACGGGTGGAGAATAAGAGCAAGAGCGGGGACTGTAGGGTTACAGATACAGACCACAAGTGCAGGGGAGCCAAGAGGCAGTGTGGGATTGCAACAGGACAGGCAGGGTGCTGGGCCCGAATTCAGAGCTTGACCAGGTGACCAGTGCATGGATCAGGCAGGTGATCAGTAAGGGAGAGGAAGAGAGAAGGCAGAAGCAAAGAGACAGGTCTTGAGGTGCTTCCGGAACCGGAGATGGTTCTCATCAAGTTTCAGCGAGGCAGGGAGGCTGTTTCCAGAGGGAGGCCCCAGCCGAAGAAAGAGATCTGCCCTCAACTCTTTGCTTGGAAAAGTGACTGACCCTCAGAGAATTGGAGGTGGCGCAGTGGAGAACTCATGCCATCTTATATATATTTATTCATATGATAAAAAAGTTAGTCTGGCATGAACCTTTCTTCAGTAGAGCACTCTAACCTTGCTGTAGTTGATTTGGAGTTGTAGTAATAAACCATATTTGGGCTCCTGCACACAAACTCAAGGGTAGATTTCTTGAGTCTCCTGTTTGCGGATGTGCCGCTGCTGGCCGAGTGCAAATAATTGTAAGGGGGCCTCACCAAATGTTTTGCCCCGGGCCTCACCACATCTTCTGACAGCCCTGCTGTATAGAATGGTGAATATGAACGTAAAAAGTACAGGAATGGTGAACAGAAAAAATTAAAAGTAGTGGTACACCGCTCCCGACCGTTCCCGCTCACTTCGATCATTGGGTACGTCAGACTACACTTTTCTTTTAATTTCCTGCCCTCTTGCTCTGGAAATCGTAAATGTTTTTAGGGGTGTTGGAGTGGTGCATGGTGTTGCTGGTGGGTGATGGTCTGGGCGGTGTCAAAGGGCTGGTCACACCCCGCAAAGCGACCACTGTACATTTCTTCCTGCTATTCACAATTGTTAATGCATGCAGTATAAACGTTCTCAACAGTTGACGACGCCGAGCTATTGCAGACAATTGTAGACAATCATTAAGTCATATTTGGGGAAAATAGCACTCTTGGCACCGAGCTTTTGCTTTGTTTGAACAATTGACAGCACGCGAAATTTGGCTTTAAATTTCTGTTTCCAGATAAACGTCTACTTGCAAAGATTACACTGAAGGGAAACTAATTAAATTCCAAGGTGCTCTGAGGTGGCTGTTTTATTCTGATCAGTTTTAGATTGCACTATCGACCAAATGCCAGGTGTAGAGCCATACAATGATTGAATAAACGTGTATACATAATCGGAGCTGAAAACTTTGCCTGGCCAGCTTTGTCGCGTGTCTGATAATGCTATTAGAAGCAGTACACGTTTCCCTGTCTTCCTGTATGCATTCCTTTTAGCATTTTGCTTCCTTTATGGGTCCACGAGCAAGAAATAATGCAGGCTGTTTTATTTAGAGAGACTGATGGATCATTCGTGGCCCTGATTCGAATCTGTTATCAGTTATGTTGGCGTGAAAGGCCACGGAGAGGTCAGAGCACCATGCTCTGTCACCCGGAAGCAATTTGTGCCAAAGACATGTACATCTGCTTTTAGACAATGTAAACCGGTTGGCATGGGACGGGTGGCCCTCAGGGAGCCTGCCTCCCCATATATTTTAAATGACCTCCGAGTTTCATGAACAGTGAGTAATGAAGGAATGCCTGATTGCAGAGAAATCTCTTCAGAATGGGGCAGCGCTAGCATGGTGCGTTAAGAGGCGGCTTCTGCGAACACTAGAGTTGGCACCACGTGCTAGGTGGCGCACGTTCTGTTCCATATCGCCTTCTCCATATTTTTGGCTCCTGATGGCAGCTAATTTCCTATTGAAACGTATTCAATGCCTGGCACAATGGCTTAAATTAATGGATTGGTGCGCTGCAGGTGGCAATTGCTGTGCTTGAGGTAGGTGTTCTTGATTCCCTCCGCTTATTGGGACTGTCCCACCATTTCCCAGCATGCCATAGTCGGGTATGAATAGGCATTGGATGTTCGTCTACGTCGGCAGTGTCTCTTTGTGGCAACACGATCGTTCTGCTGGCTTTGCTGACATGTTCACTAATCTTTCTTTGTTTGCTAGCTCTTAAAATGACCGGGGTCAATTCGGATGTAGACTATAACATGTCAAGTGATCATATTGTGAGCTACACAGAAGTGTGTGACATATACAATTCAGAAGACGTGAAGCTTTGATGAAATGAAAGCCAGGCCTGTTGTTGAAGAGTCTCTCGAGACAATGTCCGTCGGCCATCAATAATAATTAAGTTTAATCAGACTAGTGAAGCGTCGGGTAATGACTTGTAAGTTTAGTTTGAAGCAATGCCTTGAAATGTGTTTTTGGATGTGAGAAAATATTTACAAGTACACGTTTACACGTTTTATCAGTTGGCAGGTGTTTGGGTATTAAATGTAATCATTAATAATAATGTTTACCCAGCAGATCACTCACAGCCAATCAGAATCTTTGGAACGAGTTCCTTATTCATGCTCGCAAATTTCCATGATGCCGACGATCTGTTTGCAACTCCCATGACTCACGTGTCGCATAGTGCATGACCTGTAATTTCAAGCTCCTCTCTGGCCGACAAGATGCCACACAGTGCATGAACTGTAATTCCCAGCTTTGTCTTCACAAACAGCAAATTACTTCAATTGTTCATCATCGGAATCTTACAATGTGGTCATCTGCCCACAAACTGATGATCTTTCTGCCTAGTCCTGCTTTGTTCTTTTCCACAGTCGCCAAATGGCACCACAGATGCCAAATGGGAAATGTGAATAACATGATCATGGTGGTGGTTTCCTTTGAAATGTCTAGTGGGCTGACCTTGGATAAATGACTCCAAATTGATGTGCCAAACTGACGTTTTGTGGCTCAACCCTCCCTTTCCACCTTGTAAAACAGCTTCTTCGTGTTGCCTTGCACACGTCACCACTCTCCCACCCCAAACACAACCCACAAACTTTCCCCATACCTCCCCCTCCATCCCTCTCCACTTACCTGCTGGACCAGAGCTTTGTGCTCTGATCGCAACGCTCCACCTGCAGCCGCCATGGAAATACAAAAGGGACTAACTACCCTTTCCTTTGGCAGCGGCCATCGTGTTTTACATTTTTTGCATGCAAGCAATATGCGTGGAGCTCATCCCTCATGAAACAAAAACAATTATTGCACACTGGGCAAACCGCAATGGGCAAATTCAAATCACCCTTGCGCGTGGGGTTTGGAAATGGCCGGTAATGGCCCACAGTCCTCGCCAAGGACCTCGATTCACGCAGGCCTGCATAGGCTCAGGACAGTGGGCCGATACCGCCATCTATGTCCCTGATGGGGAGGGTGATTGCCACAATAACTTTTAGCATTGCTGAGAGATGGGTCACTTATGTCCGTTTAGTTTAGTTTAGTTTATTGTTTGCTTGTTAGGCGCTTACACAGCAAGTACATTCAGTTTCAAAGCACCCACAGGGCAACACGGAGGGAGCATGGGATTAGAAATACAATTAACGTATCAAAAAGAAAAATACAGTGGCATAGGGGGTGGACAAACTTACTATGTCTTATGAGTATTAAGAACGTGCAAGTGCAGCAGAAAGAGGGCAGTGCGATAGGTGCTGAGATGTCAGAGCTCAGGGGCGAGCCACAGATGAAGTGCAAGGTAAGTGATATGCGGTCAGGGGCCGCAGTGGGTGAAAAAGTGCATTCTCCAGTGCGGAGGGTGTGCCAATGCAAGTGCCGAAGGTAGACAGAAGCTGGAGAGATTGGATGTGAGGGTGTGGAGGCCCTGAGGGTGCATAAGGGACCAAGACACCAATCACAGCAACTGTGAGATTAACAGAAGAGGGAAGAAGGGAAGGAGGAGGAAAAGAGGAAATTCTTAAGGAGCTTTCCAAGCTTGAGAATATCCTGCTCAAGACGCAGCGCGAGGGCGATGTTGTTCCATAGATGGCATCCAACTGAGGAAAGAGAACAACCTCCTGCTCTCTGTTTAGCGAAACATTTTCCAAACAAGGAGTTGGTGCCAGAGGAACAAAGAGGTCTTGAAGGAGAGTGTTTTGTGAGAGAGAGTAAATAGAGTGGTCCCTGGCCCCAGACAGTCTTGTGGGTGATGCAGAGGGATTTCAATTTGATCCGTGCAGCAACTGGGAGCCAGCAGAGACTTTGTAGGGCAGAAGAGATGCAGTCTCTGGGTTTAAGGCCATGGATAAGTCTTGCTGCTCTATTCTGGATTAGCTGAAGGGGTCGCAGAGTGGAAGAAGGTAGATTGAGGAGGAGGCTGTTGCAATAGTCAAGCCTAGGGAGAACTAGGGCTCTGGAAACATTGAGCTGCTGAGGGAGGTGAAAAAAGGGAGAATTCCTTTGAGGAGGAAGAGTTGAAAGTGGGATTTATTGGCAATAATTATATGAGACTCCCACTGGGGGAGCAGAGGTACTGGCCAACCGCCGTGGGACTGCAATAAGCTATGAATGCTCCTGTCTGTGGGAGACAGTGTAGTTTGGCAGCGCCCGGCACTGCAGGTGAAAAAAAAAAAGGGAGAGAGGAAGCAGTACTTGCCAGCAACATAGGAAACACCCATAAGTCTCCGGCATGGGTGAACATGAATCGGCTGTGCCACCATCAAAAGACAGCACAAGTGTAAAGAAGGAGCCAAGTACCCACCATCCAAATGCCCCGCCCTTATTACCTAAAGAGTGGGAACAAAGTATGTGACGTATGCGGAACAGTTAAACCAGCAAAGGGAAGAGCGTGGACTCTGTGCAGTACCCAAAAGAGTACCAATACCTAAGAGAATCTGGAAGGCAAGGTACCGATTGAGGAAACCGTACCTGCATGCAAGACAATATGATGGCCATTTGAATGAGATACCTGAAGAAGCAGAGCAGATGAAAGGCAAGGATGAATGGTGATCTCTTTCTGTGTGACGCACACAGAAGAGATGCAGAGACCAGAGAATGGAGATATTCTATAAGGCATCAAGAAATTACAGAGGATAAGTGACATATTGGGATCAAGGTGAAGAAACTTATGCCACAGACACAGATGAAGACATTAATCTAGTTTATACGTGTAGAGATGTCACAGAAACGCAAGCAGCAAAGTAATCTTGAAAGCTACCTTCAAGCTTTATAGTAAATAGATCGCGGCATGCGCCTATATAGGTAGATGCATATAGACAAATAAAAGATGGACGTTTCCACTAAGCAATATAAAGCAGTGCTGAACATGAACAAGAAGGCCTCACTTCAGGGTGTCACAGTTAAAAGCAATTTTAATTACAAATGAATTGCAGCAGAAGCAGTTGGATGAGCCAAGAAGCCAAAGTCTCATCAAACAGGAATTGGCTGACATTGGATACAAATTGTGTGAAGGTGAAGAGGCTCCTGTTCAGAAGGCTTGAGCAAAACAAAATACGAGGACTATTAAAAAATAATATTAAATACACGAAAAAGGCTCAATTTAATGGTGTCCAGTCACATGGAAGGAAGAAATTGGACGATCGAGGTGGGCACACCTACGCACAAGGGCAGGCTGTGGGAAGCTAGTGTTATAACGAATCCACCAGCACCTGAATGTTCAGTCTTTATGCTGCTAGACATAGGTGGAAAAGTACTGACGGGGGTTAGAAGCTAACCAATTGTAGTGGACCGTGTAAGTTAGGGTCCTATAGTTTGTGTAGCCAATGGAACGTTGTGTATTTAGTGACGTTCAAAGTGGCCATTTTGACGGGAGGGCTTAGTTTCCCCACCTGATGTTAAGTACCCTATCACTCTCCTTTGCGGTTCTATATTATTAAGGAACTTATACCACATATTCACTTAGAGCCAATCCCACCCTCCAATAGGTTTTGCAGTTTGCCACATAGGTAGTGACGCAGGTCATTACGTCACTGATGATGATTTTATGCAATATAACCTCAGTTTCTATTAAAAATGAGTTGAGTAAGAGGATCGAATGAATGCTGATGTTTATTGTACTCCCTGTTTTATATACCTGTTAATAAAACAGACTCCCCTTTTACCAAACTACCTGAGTCGTTTTGATTATTGATGTATGACTAAAATCTGCATCCCCATCCATCTCCAGGGTATTGCTACTCATCAAATGGCTGGGAAACCCAGTTCACTTGGTAGCAGAGGATGGTTCTTTAAAAAGTCCATCGACAGTCGACATAAGTAAACTTTAGAGTCTTGGTAATATCGCACAACCTTTGCCATTCGAATGAGAGGACATAAAGCACCCCATAGATAGTGGTTAGTATAAATGACAGAAAATTCCTTTCAAGGAGGGTGTGACAGGTCCCCTTAGTTTTTATAAAAATCCCCTCCTACTTCTACGAAGAGCGGAACGGAAAACAGTTTTAAAATATATATATATATATATATATATATATATATATATATATATATATATATATATATATATATATATATATATGGGTAATGAGATGTTGACTTGAGTGTGGCCGAGCAATATAAGTAATATTGTGTGAGATGCCACAATAAAGAGGATTAGCCATATACCTATGTTTTAAAGAACGTTAGAAGAAATCTGAATCAAAAATCCTGTTTGTGGATGACATAGAAAACGGGTTCGATATAAGACAGACCTAAATAGATTTAAGTTCCGTGAGGGGCATTTTTAGAGGGTAAGACGAGTCTTGGAGAAAAAGATCATAGGAAATTTCATGTGACCGGTCAAGTTTGTCCGTTTGTTTTATGTGGTTTTGAAAGTATGATGACGTCATAGCTAAAGAACAAATGTATGATAAATAAGTGAAGTGCGAAGTTGAGTAAAAGAAAGGGATTGTTTTAATTTAATTGATGGTTGTTTTTTTAGCAAGATTAAAGTAAAACTGTGATTAAACGAGATTGGAGCTTGAGACGATTGGTGCTTGCTCATATGGTATTATTCTCTTGAAAAATGTTTTAAACCTGGATTCAGAAGCAAATGAGCGTCAAATAAGTTAAGAATAGACCAATTGAGATTGGAGGATACTTCATCAGTGCATCTCTGCAAGCAATTGCCAAAACACGCACCTAAACTTAGACAGTACACTGCAGAATGGGTTAAAGGGACTGCAGACAAAATGTTTATGCCGTGGCCACAAGGCGGATCTATCGAAGGCAGTCTTGCAGCATATCATGACATATTTGCATGCAGCATATACTGGGAAGAATCTAGACAAGCGCCTTGCGAGCTTAGAGCTTTGGAAAATGTATCAACAAGAGAAATATGAGGAGCCTCCTTTAGATTGGATACTTAATGTATGCAAGGAGGGGGGTGAAGAGACCTCTGCTTCACCCGCCCTGGTTGAAATAGAAGACGAGAATAAGAGAGACGATGGGTTATACCCATTAAGGGAACATGAAGCAGTGGCAGGGTATAGCAACCGGCTTTGAGTCACCTACACAAAGTAGTGACGAAGGCCCAGGGAAGAATATTGAGAAAGATGTAATCTCTGTCACGCTCACCTGGGTCTCTGCGGAAGCGATGAAGTCTTCCGGACCTTTTCCCTGGAGTAGTGGAGTGGTACTACTGGTATCTTTAGGATAGATTGGGCAAGCTCTCCATCCTGAACTAGGCAGGGGTGCTGTATCTCTGAGACCCTTGGAACTTTGTTAGGTTTGGGGTACTTACTGGTAAATTCTAGTTCCAGTTGCTTCACTGGTTCTATATTTGCAGGTAAGTTCTAGTTTCAGATTGCAGTTAAATTCTAGTTCCTGTTGCTTCACTGGTTCAGGTTATATTTGCAGGTAAGTTCTAGTTCCAGTTGCTCCACTGGTTCGGGTTATATTTGCGGGTAGGTTCTAGTTCCAGATTGCAGGTAAGTTCTGGTTCCAGTTGCTTCACTGGTTCTGGTTATTCAGCGCGTCACTGAGAGACCTTGCTATGCGGCGAATTCTGCGCACGGTAGACAAGATGATTACTAGTTCTAATCCTGTTCTTTTCTTTCTTCACAGGTGATCTTCGGTGGTTCTCGAAGGGATCTGATGAAGGAGGCCCGCGCAAGAACTCTGAATGCTACCTTAGAGTTTTCCAAGATTCGGGTAAGTGATGCTGCTCTCTGCGCGCACGCTCGCTGAAGAAGGTGGATTGCAGCGAAGGCGCTTACAGGTAATGCTTTTCTTATGCTGTCTTTCTCTTCCAGATGCTAAGATCCAGGACGTGCGTGCGGACGAAGCCACAGTTGCAACATGAAGCACGGATTTGCCTTTGGGCATGGCTTATATAGCCAACCACGCCCAGAGGCAGAACGTGCCCTGGTATTCACAGGATTCACAGGAAGTCTCCTTGGGGCCATCTTGAGTGTGCAGGAAGTGTGCTTGAGCCAATCAGAGTCCCTAAAGGGGGCCGGGGCTAACTGTGAAATGCACCTGAGTGCAAGAGTGTGGCTAATGGATGTTGAATGCTTGCAATGCGTGTTTAGTCTGCCAGGCTCTAACCCATCTTGCTCCTGCCCGTTTCCCAGCTTATATGACAATTTCTAAAGTCCTGAGACAAGGAGAGACGCAATGAGGAAAGAAGCGATCGACCAAGTACATCTCTAGATATTGGAAGAGAGATAAAGAGACGGAAGGGAGAAAGAGATAAAACTGATGAGATAGTGTTCTTACAGAACAAATGGATGGGAGGTCAGATTTTGCTTAAGCTCGATGGTAAATGCATTGATGACATAAGAAAAAGGGGAGAGCAAGATGAAAAAGACAAAGAAAGGGAAGATTGATTGAAAGATGAAGGAGCGAAAAGAAAAGATAGACAGAGATGAGAGCAGTTCTATCAAGATGAGCAGGCTAAAAAACAAGAGAGAGCAGAAGAGGAACGAAAACATGACACTAGACAAAGAACAGCTGATGAGCAAGAGAGGTTAGAAAGAAAAAGAATGGAAGAGGAAGAGCAGAAGTTAAGAGAAAAAAGAATGCAAAGACGAAGGGATGAGGAGCTACAAAGGGAAAATGATAGAATGATATGAAAAAGAAAGAGGAAGAAAGAGTTAGAGAGGAAGCTAGAAAGCGAAGAGAATTTGACTATGATATGGAACGTAAAAGAAGACGGAGAGCAGGCAATCTCGATTACATAGAAAAGGAAGTAAGAAATCCTGATCCAAAAGTAGCATGGAAAGATATATAGGAATTCTTCCAAGAATACGAGTCATTACCCGGCCTGTCCAGAGCAAATCTAGAGGACGAGTTTGACTCGAGGAGCATTGGGGAAGTGAATGATAAAGTATACCATGAAATGAGAGCTCAGAAAGAGCCAAGGGGGAAAGGAAAAAATGACTGTCTCGAGATCATTCACTTGTATGACACGGAGGAAGCCTCATGTAGTGCGAGACATAAGGAGCTGTCTTTAGACAGACTGACTTGGAATAGAGATGATGAGTAGAGAAGTTGCACGAGTTGGGCACAAGAAATGTCAGACGAAGAAAGGGAAGCCTTCAATAGGGAAGGGAGAGATAATGCATTTGGTTTTGAGGGATGTCTTTCTATAGAGAAGGAAATAAGATGGTCGGATTTGAACGTGCCTGTATCTAAGGCATCAGAGCCATTGACACAGTCAGACTGACCTAGGGGGCAACTCCATGGTCAGAGGGGGGAGTGGCCGCCTTATGTAAGCAGGTTAAGATCATTGCCATGGTGACAGCGATGTGGCAATATTGTCCCTGAAGTGGACAGACAAATGATGAGAGATGAGAATGAGTTTAGGGTGTCTCAGTTTCCCTTGTTAGAAAAAGGAGGGACCAGACCACAGTATATACCGTGGCCCAAGATGGACAAAGATAATTTAAGGTGTAAACTCCCGATTTTGACTTCTGGCGCTGGGAAATAGATACATGGATTAGAGAAAATGACGGGGGGAATTATGTTGGCCATAGGGCACATTAAAGGTCTTTTAATCACCATACTTGGTGAGAGAGCTGATAACTTGTGGACAAGGGCAGGGTACCCTGGTGTGACTACAGTGGGCCCTTCTCATGATGGATCACTGTCCAATAACTGTAGAGCGGCAGTCTGGAAAGCGCTTTGAGTACTGTATCTGGAAACGTCCGATATGGGAGCTATAATGACAAAAAAGATGAAGGAAGGAGATGATCCATTGGTTTACATTCAAATTTTTAAGGAATCTTGGGCTTTGGAAACGTGTGAATCTTGGGGAAAATCTATACCAGTGTTCTATCATATATTATGCCAAGGGCTGCCAGAGCCAGTACAGAAGCAGCTCTAGAAGTTAGTGGGGACTTTTTTCGCACATGTAGAAGTTAAGGAATGGTGCAAAATGGGCAGTTTTTAAGAGGGTGGATGTCAAATCCACCTGCATATTCACAGCAGAATGGAGATGGATTTGCACAAAATCAAACAGTGCAGCAGCAAGCACCGAGAGTACAGCAAGGCTTGCAACCACAGCAGGTAGCAGTTAATCTGCCACAAGGACAGTTGCAGCAATCGCCTGTGCAGCTTCAGAAAACCATGAACACCGGTCAGTTAATGACTCCTGGAATGGGGGATGTCACTGCCAATGGAGGGAATCCTTTCACAAGTAATGGGATGAGGCTGTACCCACAATAGGACAGCTCACTGAAGACCTGATGTGTTCAGTACTATCAGTGACGCCAAACCCTCATGAGGAACCAAGGGTGGACGTCAGCATAGGAGGAAAAAGTTTTTCGTTTTTATTAGACAATGGTGCAACACGCTCATGTATACGAGAAGGAACATTTTCAATGTCTGGCAATGCCATGAATACTCAGGGGTTCACAGGAGCTACAAGCAGAGTTCCTTTTACTGAAGAATTACCAGTTTCGATAGGAGAATGTGACATGAAGGTGACACTGTTATATTCGAGGCAAACACCTGCCAACATATTAGGACGAGATTTAATGACTAAGTTGAATATGACAATCTCATTCACTGATGAAGGTATAGTGTGTTCAACACCAGGAATGAATTATGTAAATGTGTGCAAAATGATTATGGAATACACAGGATAACTGGCCATGAGAGCAATTCCATAAGAACCAGAGGTTATTCAGTATGGAGTCTGGATTCTTTTGTCATGGTTACCAGGCCTAGCAGGCAGACTCATGAGAACGCCAGATGAATTTTCGTTTAGACCAAGAATACCTATGCTTGAAGAAAAGGGACAAGTTTTTCCCTTAGAGATACAAGCAGCCATTGTACGAGGGGAAATTGCTTTGCTTGATGGACACGATGATGAAGAAAAACATGGTGCACAGTATTTGCCATCAGGGAGGGTTACAGATTGACTGACATCACTGATGAAGTTCTGTTTGAAGATCATCCATCTGATGACAAAGTAACATTCGAAATGTGCATTACTTATTGGGTAAGAGTAATTAAAAGAGAAGTTCCTCAGAAAATGATGAAAGCACAAAAACGTCCCGAGTATTTTGATGAAGATATGGCGAACGTGCCAGTTTCATTATGGACCACCGGCCCTGATGACGTGGGATTACTAAAGGGGTTTGGAGAAGTGAAGATAACATTGAAACCAGGAGCAATTTTACCTCAAGCACGACAATATCCTATGTCCCGAGAGGCAGATGAAGGTATTTTTAAGATGATTTCAGCCATGGTAGACTCTGGATCTTAGTGACGTCAGAGTCACTGTGTAATATGTCAGTGTACCCTGTGAAAAAAAGTAAGGGGGGGGTAATGGCATCTAGTGCAGGACCTTTGTCCAATAAACCAAATTGTAGAGGCCCAGTTCCCTTTAGTTCCTAATCCGTCCACCATCCTATGTAATATACCTGTTGACACACAATATTTCATGGTGATTGATTTTAAAAATGCATTTTTCTCAATCCTATTGCATAAAGACTCGCAGGATTGGACATCATTTATGTTCAGACAAACTCGCCTGAAAAGCACTCGCTTGCCCCAGGCGTACTGTGAGCCCCCATTGATTTTTAATAGAGTCCTTCAGATGGATTTATGCAATATTGTTTGGAAAGCGTTGTGTTGCAATACGTAGACAACATTTTAGTTTGCAGCACCTCAGAAGATGAATGCGGACGCGATTCTGTCCAGCTGATGATTATACTCGCTGACAAAGGATATAAGGTTGACAAAGAAAAGTTACAATATTGTCAACAAGAAGTGTTGTACATAGGCCAGTTGATTTCGCATGAAGGGAAAAAGGTTTCTCCTGAAAGAGCTGAGGCTATTTTAAAAACAGCCAAGCCTCACACGATAAACCACATTCAGAGATTTTTGGGATTATGTAACTACGTCAGAGCATGGGTCTTTGATTACAGTTCCTATATAAGGCCCCTATTACAGGCCCTAAAGAAAGCACAGGTAATGCAAGGACAATTGTGTTGACTGAGGAGATGGAAGAGGGTTTGATGAATTGAAAAAAGAAATTTGCATGGCTCCAGTTTTAGGGATTGCAAATTATGCAGAGGAGTTCTTCTTGTTTTCACATACTTTTTTTTATTTTTTATTTATTTAATGTGATATCTATAAAATAGATTTTACACATAACAAATAAAATATATTATAAAACATATTACAAAACAATAATAAAAATCAACTTATTATATCAACAATAGTAACAAAAATACTATATGTCCATTATTAATCAACAAGCAATAAATATAAATATAGATACAAATCATTACTTCCGTATATAATTAAAAATGAGAATCTACAATGCTTTACTGCACTTTAAATGAGGTACACGGTTCAAATAGATATTTCCAGTAAACTCTCAATCACAAGCCATACATTATACATGGCCAAAAAAAGCTAATATTTGTTGTATTAATACTACTACACCAAAAGGCAGGTGTTGCTATATACTCATTGTTATGTACATATTTACCATAGTAAGCAATATATGTTTTTAACAATTTGGGACAATTCATTAAGACATGTTTGCCAGTTTATTTTCTGGAATGATTCTTACATAGCCGGCAATAATGTTCTGAACAAGGAATCTTGTTAGCAGGGCAAATATTAGCCAGCACAGGAAGATAATTCACCCTGAATAAGAGAATAAAGCTCCTAACTCTCACTGATGGATTTAAGTTGAAATAGAATTACGGTCTTTTATGCATACTTGACATAAATATCATAAATTGATATTTCTTCAATTTTTCCAAATGAGCATAATTCTCAAGCCAGTCACCCAATTCTGCTTTTTTTTTAAGTGCCCTTCTTTATTTATGAGTGAACTCGCCATCACGAGTAGACCATCCAATATCTTTCAGGTATAGCTCAACTTTATTTCTCAGGGAAAAGTTTGCAGGCTGTCCAATGATCTCTTTCCTCATAATGTTCAATATTTGCTTGCTAGTATTATTCATCATTATGAGATATAATTCTGCTTTTTTCTTTAGGACCAACGATTTTAAAGAGATTAAACCTAGTTCAAGCCTAATAATGGCCATCGGAATACAGGTTGGTAAACCTAGTATCTTTTTCCAATATTTCCCTTCAGCAATTTGCAACCAGTTGAGGTTCATTGTTTGTAGAGCTTCAACTCCATGTGTCATCCTTGGCACGAACACCTGTTGGTATAACAGACGCGCAGCCCAAATAGTAAACCGCAATGAGAAATGGTGAAACGGTATACCATTTCAGAGATTTGGGCGGCCCTACTCATCCTCATTTGTTTACACTGAAGATAATCCCCTTTAGTTTTGAATTCCAGACCCAAGTATCTGTAAAACAGGGTATATAAACTCTACAATTCCTGGATCTTAAGGCAAGTACGTGCAACTTTGTTTGCCGAAAACAGCATCACTTGGGTTTTCTTCAGATTTATTATTAAACTGTTGGTTTTGGCATATAGCCATAAAGGTTCCGCTGATCTCCGCAGACCGCTCAAAGTATGATCAAGTATCACAAGATCTTCTGCATAAGCAAGAACTGCACAGTGTTTATTACCAATTTTAGGGGGACAGTTTTGGGCTTGTCCAATTGTTACCGGTATATCGTATGTGAATAGATTATATAGAGTAGGGGTCATCACACATTCCTGCTTTACTCCTCTATTTTGAGTAATTTGTGATGTCATGTTTCCTTGATGATCCAATTTCAGAGAGACTGTGTTATTTTGGTGCATAAGCCTAAGATAATATAACAGGCCTTGAGGGCAGCCAAGCTGTTCCAATTTGGACCATAGAAAATCTCTACGGACCAAATCAAATGCTGCCCTAAAGTCTACATATAGTACATACAATGGAAGATTATCTTTATTTCTAGCTAACATACACAAATTACCTAAGATCATCAGATTGTGGATCGTAGAATGGCCCATCCTAAAACCACTTTGAAAACAGTTAAATATGTTTTCCTTAACTACCGATACATGTAATTGGTCGAGGATGAAACCCGCAAAAAAGTTTCCCAGTACAATCTAACTTCGATAATAATCTGTAATTGGTAGGGTCGCTTTTATCACCCTTCTTATGTACGGGAATAAATGTAGCTGTCTGACATGAACAGGGTATTCTACCTTCCAACATGATTTTTTCAAAGAAAATGTTCAATAGCTCGGCCCAGAATGTAGGATTACATTTCAATGTTATGTTGGCCAGACCATTAGGTCCAGGTGCCCTTGAAGATTTTAATTTATTTATTTTATCAATTAGGGTAGCTGTTGTTATTATTAACGGAGGCCTAGATTAATTGTCTCAGTGTCTTCAGGTAAATTACACTTTTCACATACACATGGCACTGTTATGACAGCAGTCCTTAGACAGAGAACCACGTTGGGGTACAACCCCTTGCATATTACAGTGAAATCTTAGACCCAGTGATGAGAGGTTATTTTCGGTGCGAACAAAGTTTAGCAGCCGCCCTGTTCACCATAGAGAAGGTTGCAAGCATAGTAATGGGATGTTCCATGAAGTTATTTGTTGAGCATGCACTATTTGCCATTTTAGAGAAACCAAAAGGCACACTGACTTCTCAAAGGGCTTCTGCCTATGAGGTAGTCATATCACATCTAGCGATTAAAATAGTTTGATGTAAAATAGTGAATCCTGACAGGTTTATAGCTGAGCCAATGACAGAGGGAGAGCCTGTACAAGATTCCGCGAACTATGAAAAGTTCTGTGATGAGCTCCCCAGAATAAAGGAGAATACAGTAGCAAGAGGAGAGATTGTTTTTATTGAGTGTTCCTCAAGGATCGATCAAAGTGCTGGACAGTGATATACAGGTGCTGCCGCGGTAAAGCACATGCCTACTGGGGAATTTTGGGTGCTTGGTACTCAATTGCCATCTCACTATTCAGCACAGGCTGCAGAATTATTGGCGTTGATACTCGCGATCGAGAGTCACGCAGACCAGGAAGTAACAGTGTACAGTGACTCAGCCTATGTGACGTCGACGGTGCACGCAGGGCTAGCACGTTGGCAAAGGAGGGGCTACCTCAGAGCGGACGGCACGCCAGTGCAACACTCTGTCTTATTTAATAGACTCATTAATGCACTACAACTCCCAGTAGGCACTGCAATCGTTAAATGCACAGCCCATACTAAAGGGGCAGATTTTTTCTCACGTGGAAATCATGCAGCAGACATTGAGGCCAAGCACGTACCAATTGCAGATAAAGAGATAATGAATGCTGAGACTTTTGATGTAAATGAAAAAATGATTATTATGATGACTGTATCTGAAGGGTATAACCACTTGTCAAAAACGCAGTTAGTGGAGGTTGAGGGAGAAGCACCTCAAGAGGAAAAGAATTTGTGGATGCGAAGAAGGTGTTCTTTAAAGCCCTCTACAGCATTGTGGCGATAGGACAGCACTGGTAAACCGGTGATTCCTGCAGCCTTATTGAGGGTGGTGCTCGAACAGCTACACTACCCTGCGCATACAACTAGGGAGAATCTCACTGTAACTATTGCTGAGGAATGGTTTGTGCCAAATTTGATGGAGCATGTTGCATTTTTATAGTGAACTGTATTGTGTGTCAACAATTCACTACTGAGCATACACTGTGCACAGTTAGAGGAGTCATTCTGAGACCTAATGGCCCTTTTCAGCACTTGCATATCGACTATGTCGACATGATACAAGTATGTAATGGATAGAGATATCTAATCGGTGTGGTGTGTCCTTTCTCAAGATGGATAGAAGCAGGTCCATGCACACACACAGACTCTACATGTGCAGCAAAATTCTTAGTGTAGGAATTATTTCCTAGATGGAGAGTATGTGAAGTTATGAGGTCAGACAATTGTCCTAACTTTGTGAATCAGGTATTTGAATATATCAGCTTGTTGCTTGGTATAAAGCACAAGTTTTCATTCGGCTTATCATGCGCAAGGAAATGGAAACTGTGAGAGGCTCAACGGCTTGCTTAAAGTAAGAATAGACAAGCTGAAGCTTAGAAAGGGTGGTTGCATTGCCTACCACTGGCATTATATGCTTTAAGGAACCAACCAGGTTCTGACCACCATCTCACACCCCATGAAATGGTGACAGGGAGACAAATTAGAACCCACCTAATGCCTCTATCCAGAGTTAGAAGTGATGCTCAGCCAACAGCAGAAGTGTTAGGATTGGAATTACGTGATTATTTGAAATGCATGACTTCCAGTATTTCTGTCATTTCAGGACAGCTGCAGGGATGAGGGTGTGGAGCAGTACAGAACACAGAAGGAGATGCTGCAACAAACCAATCTCAAGAATTTCATGTTCCACAACTATTCCCCGGGGATTCGGTTTTGATCCACAACCACATAAGGAAAATGTGGGATGAACCCCGTTTTTGTGGTCCGTTCATTGTGGACGACATCATGCCGTCTGCTGTTAAAGTGCAGGGCAGGCGTGCATGGATCTTTTTGGGGGACGTTAAAATCTTTGCTGGAGGAACTCCTCTGCCTGCACCCCTAAACAACGAGGCAAGTACAAGCATCGGGGAAGAACCACAGCACGTGCAGACGAGATCTATGACAAGGAAAAAGGATGCAGAAGCTGAGAAGTAGAAAGACAAGAGCTCATTGGACTGTGGCTTGATTCAGGACACTCCTTTTAAGTCATTTATAAAAGGGTCAAGAAAAACTAGTTCAAAACTCTGCGCTGCCATTTCAGAGTGAAAGAAGATATTTTTGTTCTTAAAGCCACAGTAGCTTATTGACTTTGGACTGAGGCATGTTTAAGCCTTGATAAGAACAGGGTTATGGCAGATTTTGATCGTGGACACAGCAATTGGAAAAGGGTGCAATACCCAGATTAATTCGACCTGTATGGATTTACCCTTTGTTTCACCCAGTAATAACCTTTCTAGGCACATTCTTACTTATTTCGAGTTGGTGCTGCGTGCTTACCCTTCGCTGGTGGGGAGAACCACTCACATTCCAGCTTTTTTTTTTTTACAAAATCCATAGAATTAAGAAGTTATAAAAAGATTACTCATAGTCCTCACTGAACAATTCCTGTAATTCCTGCAGCTACCAGAGTACAGTGAGGAGAGTACAAATGCTCCTATCAAACGAAGCAGCTCATAGACTAGTCAGTGTGGTGTTCTTTCGTCTGATCGAAGAATATCTGCACCTTGTTGGGAGGCACACCAATGCGCTCACCTTTCTAAGTGATCCAAGAAACACTGCCAATCTGAATGTGATCCTGGAAGGTATTATCATCCAAGTGAGCATGTATTCTGAGTGAAATCACAGGTCGGTGTAGAAACTTTCTTTCGAGGAACAGATCGAAAGGTTGCTGATAAAGAAAGGCTTTTTGGTTCCTGCTGAAAGAAATTCAACACGTCGTCTGGGCTGAGGAAGATTTGAGGCATCGATTGGGAGATAATCTATGTCATTCAGCTTGTTTAGACTTACTGATGTCGTTTTTCTTCATACTAAAGAGGCGTCTACAGTTCGACTGATGAAAGACTGAATCCAGAGACACAGAGAAAGTTGTTTTTGTCTTCCAGTAAGCAGACAACTGATCAAGGATGAGTTGCTGAGTCGAGATAGCAGCTTCAAGAAGCAGTTCACAATGGTGATGTATTAAAGTTTTAAAGTTTTTTCTTCCTTAGGTAGTCAAGATGGGAAACCTAAGCAGTAATATTATATTACCACATGAAGACAGACGCTCACATTGTCCAAGAAGTAAATGTTGTAGGTTAACATACCACTGTGTTATCTACACTTGCATTGTATTCATAATCGTTCTGCTTTCCTTTACTATGAGAACGGCATTCTATATTGGTGCAAATGGAGCTTACACTCCTGTGCATGTTTCTGAGCAGAGGAAAAATGTACGCGTGGCAACTACTAGGCAGCCTAGACCCTATGAAGTCATTCCTGTTACAAAGAAGGATGACAAATTGCCTGAGCTTAAGATGGATGTTATTAGCAATAACACAAATGCAAAACGTGTATTAGAGACTGTTTCTGGACGCCAGAGACAGGCTTGGCGAAACAGGCAAGGTAAAGGGTTGATGAAATGTGAGCATACACAAGTAATACATGCAAATACCCTGATTCCAGTTACAATAGACCCAAAAACAGTTTTGAAAAGGAGATCCCAAATGGAGATTATGTGAGGCATTTTCATACCTAAAGAACTTGTTTAGAGAATAAGGCTTGCTGAACTTGCTGAAATGTATAAATAAGTGTGCAAACCATTGTGGCCAAGACTTTCTAAGCTACTGACATGGGTCGAAGACAGAGGAGGACCCCTGCAAACAGTGCCTTTGGAAAGCTCAATGTTGTGTTTCAGAGGTAATGGTACAAGAAATGTTGGAGAAAATCAGAAATGAGATTGTATCTTTGATACATCAGGGATGGTACATGTAAAAGCAGTAATCATGGATCATTATTGGCCTTGTGGATCCAAGGCATACATAAGGCTACCTAAAGTATGGGGAGGAATATGCACATTGGTGAATGTCCATGTTCCAGCATTAGTGATTCCAAAAAGTGAACTGGATTTTGACAGTTTCCCAAAAGCAGATGCTCACCTGAGGAAGAAGAGATCTATGTAGCTGATAAAGAGGAGGAAGAGAGAGAACTACTTTTCAGCCAAATCAATAGAAGCCTTTGACTCCATCCCACATAAACACAGACTGTTCAGCCAGACTTCTTCAGTGTTCACGATGATCTTCATGCCAAGAATCCAAGTTGGAGCAAATACCAAGTGGCTTTAGATAACTAGATGGGAATTACTGCAAACAATTAACACTACTATAAAGGGACTCAATGCACCAAGAGAGGAGATGAGAGGCATAAGACTGATGACTCTCCAGAACAGATACGTATTGGACATGATCAGAGCTATGGATGGAGGTGTTTGTGCAAAAATTGGAGAATCATGTTGCACATTTTTTCCTCCTCTTGATGACGAGAATGGGACCTTGACAGAGGCCATAGACATGCTAACGAACTCCACCATGGCCAGATGATAGATGAAGTAGAAGACATTGCTGATGACAGCTGGTTTGGATCGCTCTTCTCTTGGGTTCCACAATGGATGGCAGATATGTTCAGGTTTCTTGGAGCCTTGATCGTGTTGATATTGCTTGGATTTTGTGTGATCAAGATAATAATCTCACAGTGCAAGAAGACAGCAAAGAAAGCCATAGGGATGAAGATTATGATTGATGTTGAACCAGGATGGAAGCTCAGAGATCTGACAGATGAAGAGAACAGTGACTTTGTGAAGGCCAATATCCATGCACCTGAGGGAACAAAGTTCCTGTACCCAAAGAACCATAAGAAATATGTAGGAAGATGGATCTATTGCAGTCCAAGTGGACAGTGCATGCTCATGACATGGAACAAGGATGAGCATGTGAAATCAGCAGATTGTTTGAAAGGAGTCATAAAGATATAGATCCCCAAGAAACATTTCTTCAGACCAAGATGCCTAGGGGTGAAGGAGGATGAGAAAGTGGCTGATGAATCACCCACAGGGGGGAGTGTAGAGGAGGAGCCAAGTACCCCCTCCAACTGCCCGCCCTTATTACTTATAGAGTGGGAACCAAAGTTTGTGACAAATGCGGAACAGTTAAACCAGCAAAGAGCAGAGAAGAGAATCTGGGAGGCAAGGTACACATTGAGAAAACCATACCTGCATGCAAGACAATATCATGGCCATTTGAATGAGATTCCTGAAGAAGCAGAGCATATGAAAGGCAAGGATGAATGATGACGTCACCCAGAAAGAGATGACACACACAGTTAAAAGCAATTTGTATTACAAATGAATCTCAGCAGAAGGAGTTGGATGAGCCAAGAAGCCAAAATCTTATCAAACAGGAATTGTCTGACATTGGATACAGATTGTGTGGAGGAACAAGAGGCTCCTGTTCAGATGGCTTGAGCAAAACAAAAGACATCAGAGGACTATTAAAAAATAATATTAAATACTCGAAAAGGCTCGATTTTGTGGTGTCCAGTCGCATGGAAGGAAGAAATTGGACGATTGAGGTGGTCACACCTACGCACGAGGGCAGGCTGTGCCTTCACTCCTTAAAAATTCTCAGAGCACAGTACAAACTCAAGGCCAGTCTTCAAAGCACTAATTGACATTGGACTATTTGAGGTGATGATGGATTGAGATATTAGCTAGTGTTATAACGAACACACAAGCACCTGGACGTTCAGTCTGCATGCCCGCTAGATGTAGGTGGAAAAGTACTGATGGGGGTTAGAAGACAACCAAATGTAGAGGACCGTTTAATCTAGGGTCCTGTAGTTTTTGTAGCCAATGGAATGTTGTGTATATTGACGTTCATAGTGGCCATTTTGAGGGGAGGGCTTAGTTGCCCCACCTGATGTTAAGTACCCTATCACTCTCCTTCATGGTTCTATACTGATATGGAACTTATACCAGATATTCATTAGAGCCAATCACTCCCTCAATAGGTTTTGTAGTTTGCCTCGCAGGTAGTGATGCAGGTCAATATGTCACTGATGATGATTTTATGCAATATAACTTCAGTTTTTACTAAAATGAGTTGAGTAAGAGGATCGAACGAATGCTGATGTTCGTTGTACTCCCTGTTTTATATACTTGTTAATAAAACTGACTCCCCTTTTACCAAACTAGTCATTTTGATTATTGATGTATGAATACAATCTGCACCCTCATCCATCGAGCAAAGCTGGAGATTATGCGGGGTATTGCTACTCATCTTTAAGGGCTGGGAAACCCAGTTCACAAGTAAGTCTCTTGCCTGGGGGAGGAAAGCGGCCTCTGCTGCAACAGTTCAAGAAAAAGCTCTTGCCTCAGGAAGAAGCTGCTCATACAAGAGGCAAAGCCTGCCCCCTGCATGCAGCCAAGTATACTGCCTGGGGGAGATTATTGGCCCATGCCACCACATGTCAGTGGTACTCCTGCCTGAGGGAAAGCGAGCAGCCCATGTGGCCACATGGACATTAGGCACTCCTGCCAGGGGGAGAACTGGCAGCCCATGCCGCAACAGCACCATAGGCCCCTGCCTGGGGCAAAAAGCCAGAGGAGCACCCTGGCCCACTGGACGCTCGAAGTAGGTGCTCCCATCAGGGGGAGAGATGCATTGCCTCAAACAAGGTACTCCCTTTGGTGGGAGTGATACACTGCCTAAAGCAGCTCATACCTGGGGTAGATGCCTGGGAGGAGAAATGTGGCTCTGCAAGATCCGGCACGTCAGTGGCTTTTGCACAAAGCCAGCACTGTGACCCTGCCTATGCCTGTGGCCAATGGGCCAGGAGCAGGTCATGTACTGGGATACGTCCCCAACACTCAAAGGGCAAAGGGCGACACAGCAAGAACCTTTTCCACAGTAGCTGTACCCAGAGCCCATGACAGTGAGGGAACACTCCCGCCTATAATGTAGGCAGCAGATGGCACGACATGAACAGGTGTCCATCCTGCAACCCATCATCACAACGGTGACCTGCCACCTGGAATGAAGCCAGCAGATGGCACGACATGGGCCTCTACCCATCCTGCACCCAAGCACCACATATCCCTGGCACAATGCTGGCATGACCGCGGCTCTCCCTGAAGAGAGTGCTTGCGCAGCAAGGCCAAAGGCAAGCCAGGAAGAACTCCTGAATGGGGAGCCTAGCCATGGCACAGCTATTGCTCTTGGCGTACCAACAGAAGTTCAAGGCAACAACCAGAGGGGAGTGCTGAGCACTGTGCAGCCTCAGACGCTGGACGTGCTGACTCAAGCAGAGGGCACCTCAACAGGAAGGGACTGCTGCCACAGCAGTACCAAGGAAGAACTCCTACCTGAAGTGGAAACCTGGGCATGGCTCAGCCCGCTGCCGTTCAGTGGTTCCTAACCTGGTGAGCGACTCCAGGAGAGTATCCTCCCCCTGCCCCTATCTGCATGGAGGAGAGAGGGGCCCAAGAGACTCCAGACTACAGTCTGCTGCAAGGGTCAAAGACCACCCAGGCCTGCTGGAGGACCATCCGACAGCAGACGGGCCAGGCACCTGCTGGCAAAATGACAGCCAATGTGGACCCCAGTATCCCCGGGTGCGGCTTTGGCAGCTAGCCGAGCGTATTCCATCTTGGCTGAACAGACACAGAGGGACTGCCCTGTCCCCATATGCTGATGTGGCCCCTTATACCCAGTGTGGATTTTCCAGCCTGTGGGGTGATCCCCACGCTCTCAGTGGACTAATAAAGTGTGTAGTAACCAAGCCCCAAAGGCGTGTTACACCCCAATGTATATATGTGCCTAAGTGTATCCAGACCAAAGAGGTATGTTGGTAATGTAGTGACACTGCAAAAGTTCTCCACCTCACTCACATGTATCATTACCATACAGCTTATAAACCTCTCACCAGGCCCTACCAAGAGCTCAAAGAAAACCTCCTTCATATCATCGGAGACACCAATAAGACCTCCTCTAAAATCATTGTACTAGGCAATTTAAACTTAGCCCTTAATGATCCACTCAACCATGAAGCCACCTCACTCGCCAATGACCTCAAAACTTTAGGATTCAAACTTTGCATTAACAATCCTACCCACGTGAAAGGATGTATATTAGACTGGATCGCAGACCTTAATTGTGCTATCACTGTTGACTCAAACACCCCATGCCCTTGGTCTGACGATAACATCACTGGATTCATTATCCCGCACCACAGTTAACCTCAGCCTGCCACGCTGCCCCTTGCCCCATTGCTAGCACGTAGCTCCTGTAAGCTAACGAAAGAGCATATACTGCCCTTTTTGGACAAGCCTAATCCAAAGCCACCATTCTCATTGGATCCTAACATCCTAGATCAACTCTATACCTCCACCCTAACTTCAGCAGTAGACACCATTGGCCCCTTAGTGCCCCAGAAGGCCAAACCTTTCTGGCACTCCAACTCCTGGTTTAATTTTGACCTTCTTGAACAAAGCAACAAAAAATGTGTGGCCGTATTGGCATGGAAAAAAAAACATCAGATATCCTGGGGACAGAGTTCACCAATGTATCAAACCATTACAAGCAAGCAATCATTGCGGCAAAACAAACCTCCTACAACTCTAGAATCGCTAACGCCAAGTGCAACACTATAGAAATATTCAATATTTTTAGAGAGCTTGTAAATTCGGCCACTCCTCCCTCCCACATTATCAAGGACGAAGCTTAGTGCACAAATATCCAGTCAGCAATGATCAACAAAATCAACATGCTCAAAAATCCAAAACAAAATCACCAACAATCAAGCCATACCGCACCCACTTCATGGCACCACACATGCTACAGTAACCTCCTCCCGTCTAATCCCAGACACCACTCCATTCTCTTTTAAAGATGTCAAAGAGCCAGAAGTCCTAGCCATCCTTAAAGACCTAAATTCTACTAGGTGTAAGGGTGATATCTGCCCCGCAACCATGGTTAAAGACTGTTCAGAGGTCCTAGCGACGTTCATAACCTCCTTCATAAACGCCTCCTTCTCTTCAGGAATAGTGCCCGCAAGTCTTAAGGAAGCTTGGGTAGTCCCACTCTAAAAAAAAAAACTCACTGGACCTGACATCCCCCAACAACTACAGACCTAGCCCTACAGTACCAGTTCTTCTGAAAATTCTAGACAAGGCAGCCTACCTACAAGTGCAGCACTTTCTGCAAGCCAACCACATCCTCTGCATGTGCCAGTTTGGCTTCCGGCCGGGACATGACACAGAATCTGCACAACCTAACCTAAAAAACAGTTGGACGAGATCAGAGACAAGCGTAAGCCTGCCCTCCTCCTCCTTCTGGATCTGTCAGCCTCATTTAACCTTGTAGATCATGACATTCTTTGTCACCATCTGATTACCCATGCTAACTTCTCTGCTGAAGCATTCACATGGATCCCCTCCTTCCTAGAAGGGAGATTGATGAGATTATTTGCGGATAATGCCAGTACTCGGTTCATGCATATCACGATCCTTTACAATATTCACCAGAACACTCTTTGACATCCTCGACACCAGCCTACACCAACTATGCCGATGACACCCAGATCCTCCTCCCACTTACTGGCAATTACGTTTAAGACTCCAACACCCTTAACTCTGCATACTCTACCATCCAGACATGGATGGTGGCAAACTTGCTCTTTCTGAATGGAGACAAAAACGAGATCTTACTCGTAGGGCCCCCGACACTACTTAAAAACCTCAATCAACAATACTCAGCATTCTACATTGATGACATCCTTGTCCCAGTCTTCCCAGGTGTGAAAACTCTCGAAGTCTACCTTTATGCCACCCTCTCACTGTCCCGCCAGGAAAGTGCTATCGCATCCACAGCAGCCTACACAACAAAACATATAAATGCATCAAGACTCTTCTTCTCAAAGGACAGCAGCATTATTATTGCCAGAGCAATCATCGGCTCCAGGCGTGTTTACTGCAACGTCCTCTTCGCCAGCACCTCTGCCAAAAGCATACACAAACTACAAATAATACAAAACAACGGTCTCTGTGCAGCCATTAACATTCTTAAATGCACCACATCACTGCAGCCAGGAGAGCAGTTCACTGGCTGCCCGCCCATACGTGAACAGATCACTTTCAAGACATTATCCATCACCCACAAGTGCCTCCCTAACACCGGCCCACCCGACCTTGCACAAAAAATTACCAGATCCCACTCAACAAGGCTATCCAGGACCCCATATGCCCAACACCTCATCCAACCCAAAGTCAAGCGCTCAAAAGCAGGAGGCACAAGCTTTCCATTCATCGCAGTCAAACAATGGAACTCCCTGGCGCCATCTCTTATAGCTGAACCCTACTACTATGCATTTCGAAACGCCCTGAAAACATGGCTTTTTGCTTAGAATCCATCATACTCACCAGACCCATGCAAATGTTTTGTCAGTTTCTGTGTAATGCATACTACGCACCTTGTACTAAGCCTCATTGGCGCCCTCTGTTCTGTAAGTAATTGGTTTGTAACAGTGCAGCGAGACCCTCTGGGCTGTTTGTGCGCTTCATAAGTGAAATAAATAAATACATAAATAAAAGAAAATAAATCATTTAGTTTCAAAGGCTGAGGTGATATACTCAAAATCCCATTTTATAGGAGAAAGAAAGGATTCAGGGCCTTACTAGTTGTAACTCGGTACTACTCACAATCTGCATATGATTTGTCATCAAAGGTGAATGTATTATACATAGGTTGTTTAACAACCACATAAATAACCTCCTAAGAAAACCTTAGAAGACCTGTGGTGCTCCATTCTTAAAAATCTACATCTAGATCTTTCCCAGTGTAGTTGCAATTCAGTCCCAGGTGAGATATTGTGAAAAACATGTAATTCTATATATAAGCTGGAAACTCATGCCCACAGAAAAGCAATATCCTGTTATTGAACAGGAATAGCTAGTGAGTACATGGGCTATTGACGCCATGTGTTATTACTTGTCAGGAACAACATTCATTCTCATCATTCACCGCTCTTCCCTGGTGTAGCTGGAAAGAAACAAGGACACCGATCACCAATGCCCAGCTTTTCCTGTGTTTCTTGGTATTAAAGATTGTCCCATTGAACAGAGATCTTGCAGCAAAGGGGAATTGAATGTGACGAAGCAACCCCAGTCACCACACAGACGGGAGGACGATTCAAAACCTCACATGATAAGAAGTCTGCTTTAAATGATAATCCTCCCATTAAATTACAAGCAGGGCATAGGCTCACAGAACCATATGGCAGCCTAGTGAAGAGCAAGACAGGTGTGGATCGTGCAAGGTACAGATAAAACACGGAGTGAAAAGTCATGCCAACGCCTGCCAGAAGCTCCTAATGGGGATGCACGTGGTCAGACAAGATGCAAAGCTTCTTCCAACCTCCTCAGTTATCAAGGACCAAAAAGGTGCCAGAGATACCAACAAAAATGTCAGACTGAGATTCTGAACCTTCGAAGTTCCACTGAAAAGTGTGCCTAATGTGAGATGTAGCGACGAGAGTACAAGCTCATGGATGGGATACCCGGAAAGATCACAATTGAGAGATGAACATCTGCAAGAGAAGCCACCCACTATTGGAATCCTATGCATAACGGGTGTCTGAAGAGAGCCACCCTGTATGCATAGAAGGGGACTGTGGGTCAATTGAGCCGTGAGTCTATAGAAGCTGAGGAGGAGGTGGGACCCAAGGCTTTATAGTATACAGCAGAGAAACCTGAAAGTAAAAATGGGGAAGCTATGGATTTAGACCATAAATATAGAACTGCATTGGGGGAGTCATGGTTCCAGTAATCTTGAGACATATCTCTGTGGTGCTGACAAAGGGGACAGGGTCAGGGTCATGACCCTGACAGAGGAGAGAAGGGTCTCCTCTTAGATTGGGAGGGGCTTCCTGCCAGGGCATTGTCAGAACCTGACCTACCCCAAAGGTGGGGTGAGGAAGTAGGGAGGGGCCCCAGTACCTGACTGCTCTGAATGTATGAAAATACATCAAAGCATTGGTGCCACAGCCTCATCAGCCTCTGCTGTGGCCAGGGTTCCTGTATTTTTGTTGCAGAACCACTACTCTTAGAGGCACCAAGTCAACAGCCAGGAAAAGCATGGACCGAACCGCTGAGGCAATCTGGTGGCCCCAGAGAGACCAACTTTAAATATTTGCTTTCCAAGATGTTTAAACTTCAAACCATCACCAACAACAAACAAGTAGGATGATGAGGACTCACCAGCATCACAAGACAGACATGGCAAACACAAACTGGTCTTACCAGCTGCAATGACAGATACTAAAAAGATACAGGGCTCACCAGTGTCCTGAAGCCTTTGGAGACCCACCAAACCCACAGGGAATAACTGAGGCATTCATTGACATGATAGAGGGGGGTTTGCAAGGCCAATGGGAAGGATGAGGATCTGCAGCACAGGGTGGCTGGACTACAAAAACCCAGTCAGTCCAGACCAGAATGAAAGGTGTTCAATTAGATCAAAGGCCGAGCTGCTGGTCAAAGAGACCTTGCAGCAGAGAGCAGATGGTGGAGAAGCGTGGCAGAGAGACTTTGGCAGTGTTGTGAGAGAGTGCAGAAAAGGTGCTTTGTGTGAGAGAAAGGGGTACCAATTGGGGTAGAGTGGTGTGGTGTGTGTGTGTGTGTGTGTGTGTGAGACGAGTGTCTGTAAGATAGAGAGAGAGAGACTCGGAAGGAGGAAAGTAAGAGTAGGAGTGCAAGGGATCAGATACCATAGAGGTGTGTGTGTGTGCGTGTAGGTGTTTGCAGAAAAATGTAGCTGACACACTGAGAAAGCAGGTTAGTTGAGGGGTGAAAAAGGGTGGAGACCGAAAGGGAGAGAAAAAGAGAGAAAGAGAGAGAGAGAGAAAGAGAGAGAGAGAGAGAGAGAGAGAGAGAGAGAGAGAGAGAGAGAGAGAGAGACAGACATGAAAGTGTGGTAAGATCAGAACATGAAGGGAGAGAGAGAGGGAGAGGGGAGAGCAGGGCGTGAGGTAGAGCAGAGCACAGATGGAGAGACAGGAATGGAGGAGAGTGGAGTGAGATCAGGACACAGACGGAGAAAGGTAGAGATAAGAGAAGGAATGCTGTAGAATATAGAGAGAGGGAGACTAGTAGGAGAAGGAGGACGAAGTACAGACATGGGGAGGAGGGAGAGGTGAGGGTTTGTGTGTGTGAGACAGAAAGAGAGAGAGAGAGAGAGAGAGAAGTGGAGAGAATGTGTGGAGCCTGCTATCCAAAGAGGAAAGACCCAGGAAGCTTGAACATCCTTACATACTTGGAAATAGGGTTCTCGTGTATAGGATGGTGTGAACCCAAGTGGAGGTAGAGGAAGACGTAGGGCTAGTCTTAGATTGGCTACCACAAACATTTCCATTACACCCAGTGTTGAAACCTAATAAAATCTTGATAGTTACAATGTTGTCATCAAATTCAAGGAGCCATCCATCACAAACGTTAAAGACACCGAAAGAGAATTGCTTTGTGGGAGCTGTTTTTCATAGCAGCGTGGCACTGACAAGTCAATGAAATGTGAGGGGCTGCATTGTGGGAGTTGTGATTCCAACATTCCTATGAAATGGTGCAGTGACAATGATAAAATCAAGAGAACTGTATTGTAGAAAGTCTTCTTCCCATCAATACAAGGACATATCACTGACCAACTCAAGTGGCACAGGGGAACATTTCCTATTGGGAGTTGTGGTTTAATCACTACAAAGAAACAACACAGTCGTACTGACCAAGACCAGTTAATCCGAGAATCTTGTGTAATAGAGATTGTGAATAATAACCATTAGGAAAATGTGGGGATCCGGTCAAAAGATACATGAGCATCAGACTAAAGAGACACACAGACAAGAGATAAGAAGTGAAGCTTTCTGATTCCTCACAAAACCAAGGAGGAGTTTAGAGTGACACCAAAATAAAGTGACATTGGGCCTCATTAGGAGTTTGCCGGTCCGGACACAACGGTACCGGTAAGCTTTCTGGTACTGTTGTATCCGGAACGGTAAACTCTTAGTTGTGCTCACGTGTGCCTGACCTGGCGGAATAAAAGGCACCCGCGAGCACAGCATTTCGGATGCACAGGCACCGTTGATAACGGTGACTGTGCACCCGGCTTCCCCATTGAGCCCTATGGGGCTCCAATGGGAATGGGGAAGATTTTTTCTGGCGCCCAGGAATGGGCAAATACCGGATCCAGCAAGGTCGTAAAAACCCTGGTAATTGCCCATTTCTGGGCGCCGGAAAAAATGCAACTCCGGCGGCAGCAGTGCCTGTTTTACAGGCATTGCTACTGCCAGGGTTGTAATGAGGTACATTGCCTCAAACCTCTTTCTCTTCCCATGTGGGGAAGATACACATACACTGCTCTTTCTAGCAATTAATAAGAGTGGTGGGAATAGAAACCCACTCTGCCCTCATTATAACTGTGCAGGTATCCTGGTGGTAATTCTACTAGGTTACCAGAAAATGTTATACTGTTACCAGCACTCAGTCCGGTTGTATTACCGCCAGATTATTAGAGTGTCAGTGACAGTGGTAAATCCCCATTCCATTGTATTCCATGGAGAATTTGCTGCTATTACCGGCACTGGTAATACCAGTGTCATAATACCGGCTATTTTTTGCCAGTGATATGCCTGAATTACCTCCAGCTCTTATCTGGAGGTAACTCAGGCACCTCACCGGCAAACTTGTAGTTGGCCGGTGCGGAAACGTGCCGGTATACAGTGATACTAGCAGATTAATTCTGCAATGGGCAACTCATAATGAGGGCCTATGGGCCTCATTACACGGATGGCGGAGAACCATGGCGCTATTAGCGCCATGGTTCCTGCCGGTAAAATACCGGCAACGCCTTGGCGGAAAGGGGAATTACCACCCCATTCCAAGGTTGGCGGGGCGGTAATTCCCCCTTCCACCATTGCCCTTCCCCATTCCCATTTTTGCCCCATAGGGCTCAATGGGAATGGGGAAGGCGCTAATTACGGTGCCGCAAATTGCAGTACTGTAATTAGCTCCCTGGGTCCCTTTGCGGGTTGGTTTTTAACGCCTGCAAAAAGCAGGCGTTAAATCCCCCAACCCGCAAAGGGACCTCGTAGTAAGGCGGTAAGGATTTACCGGTACCGGTATTTTACCGGTACCGGTAAATCCTTACCGCCATCCGTGTAATGAGGCCCTATGTCTTTAGAACTTGTAATAAATATTTGTATTAATTTCTATACCTGAATCTGACATCAACATTTGTAAATTGTTCCAGTAATAACTTACTCATGTGTAACATACTACAAATTCACAAATTGACATCCATGAAGCTGAGTGGTATTCACAATGAGGCATGACACAGAGCAATGTATTCAGTACAAGATTTCACAGAAATGTAGCCAAAGAAAAAGGAGGGTTATGTCACTCAGTGGACATTGATGGACAAACAGACCGCACCAGGGAATTGGGTTAACAAAGGATTTTATTACTACAGGTTAACAGGACTGACCAAAATAAAGGAATAGGGCCTCATTATAACCTGAGTGGTAGCCATGCCTGTAAAACAGGCAGGGCTGCTGCCGGAGGCGCATTTTTTCCGACACCCGTCAATGAGGAATTACTGGGTAATTCTGACATTGCCGGACCTGGTAATTCCTGCATTGCCGGGTGCCGGTGCCTGGCAGTTCCCGTTCCCATATGAGCCCCATAGGGAATGGGGAGATCGGATGCACCGGCACCGTCAACAATGGTGCCGGTGCATCTGCCTTGCTGCGCTCGCAGGTGCTGCTCTGCCCACCAGGCCAGACCTGGCGGGCTGAAAGGTGCCCGCGAGCACAGCTTGTAGTGTGGCGGTCCGGGAAATTTGGTACCGGCATGCTTACTGGTACCGTAGTTCCCGGACCGCCATGCTTATAATGAGGCCCATACTCTCTAAATTAAACAGAAAGGTGTGAGAATGGCACTCCCTCTTGTCGGGGTAGTGCTGTGAGAAATGTTAGCCAAAGAAAGTTCCTCTAGTGAAAGTGATGTGGTCCACAAATGTTGTGCCAGAGCTCTGTAAGTCCAGGGGTTGAATGTCCCCTGGAAAATTCACCCAATAGAGGAGCTCACAGTACAGGGTTTTAAAGGTTTTCTACACTGTATTCTCCACAGTTATTGTGGTCTCTTCTCTTGATTGTCCATTTCAGATATAAGGGTTGGCCACCCTGTTTACTCAGTTCTCAGGGTCTTTTCTGAGTCTTAGCACTGTACATGTACCTTCTGGATAGATTCCATAAATGGGGTCATGAGTGGTGGGTGTTCTAGATGACTTTGAGCCAGAGTATGATAGGAGGCTGTCCTAATGTTGTGGCAGGGTTGGCACTAGGTTCCTCACATCCTCTCTGTCAGGCTTCTACTCCTTCCACCACCTGATCCAATCCCTCTCACCTCCTTGGTATCTCACGTCAAGTTTCGCTCCCACAAAACTTTTTCTTTGGTTATCTACCTTTCTATGGGTATCCCTATTTGTCAGCAAGTCTGCTACATTCGCCTCAACAAAATGCCCCTCTAGTGCACTGTGTACTACCTCCTCACCTAGTTCTTCACAGGTCTTTGTTTTCACTTCATCACTTCATTCTATGTCTTCCTTAAGTTTACTCAGGGTTTCCCCTAACTACTTTATGACAATTCCCCTGTCAGCATCTGGAGGTTTGTACACTTCTCCACCATGTGCAGCACTTGCTCCCTTCTTTCATCACTTTATTCTTGTAACAGCTGTTTATACTCCTTTCCATCTTCTTCACCCATTTGGGCAGGATTTCCACCTGTTTGTGCGCCACCGCTATAACAATTCAAGCTTTCAAATTACCTGTTATCACTCTCTCCTTCACCCTTTTGGGCACCTCCTTCACCACTTTGAGCATCTGCCATAGAACATTTCAGGCTTTCCAATTCCCTCTGATCCCTCTCTCCTTCTTCACCATTGTGAGTACCTCCTTCACACTTTTGGCCCCCTTCCCTAGACCAATTCAAATTCTTCAGTTGTCTACTACCCCCCTCTTTGTCCTCACCACTTTGGGTACCTTCCCCACTCCACTTCACTTGTACTTCCCTCCCCTGCCCCCTGTGTCAATGTCCTCTAAACCTCCTTGACCCTTCTATCATCTTGGCCGTGCTCCTTCGAGCTCATTCACCCCTCGATCCCCCACTTCCAGAGCATGTCATTACTCGGCCTCCTGGGCCCTCCCTCCAGCCTCCTGTCTTCCACTTACTCCAGCCGTCTGGGTTTATTCTCCAACCATCTGAGCCCTGGAACTCCTCTGGATCCAGGTGCTCTGCTCCAGCCTCTCTCTTCAGCTCCTTCCCCTGCTTCTTCTCTTCCTTTCTCCAGCCAGCATCAAAGGAGCTCCTCCTTCTACCATCACCACCCACTAACTGAATCCTTGATGTTTATAGGCATTGGCCACTCCTTCCTGCATCCCCCTGGTGGAATGGGGATCATGTGTAGTGTTTTTGCATGGGGAACTTGGGAATCGTAGTTCTCAGGGCATGGCTGGATCTGGGCCACACCTTTGAGAACAACACCCATCATATTGGAATGCTGAACTCCCTCTTGTTTTTTAAACTCCTGGCTGTCTGTCCTGGGGATAGCCCAGTCTAGCTCAAGTTACCTTCTTTATTTAAATGGATTCCAGAGCAGCCTCAGCACCTGCGTGAGGGGACTCAAGCATACATGTACTACCGACCATGCAGAAACACCACTCCCCCACTTTCTTAAAAGGGCTGGAGTAGCAACCATTTTCCTATCACAAAGTACTCAATTTCTGGCTTCATCATACACCACCTTGGTTAAACAGGGCACCAACACACAGGTACACTAGCTACTTATTTTATTTATTGTATTGAACATTTGTATGGCACCTATACACAAGTGTTTCCAGGTGCCACAAGAGACAACAAGGAGGGAGGAGGAACAATGGGAGATATCATACAAAACAAGGAAAAAGAGACAGTAATATTGGCCTTGTGACAATCATACTGTGCAAGTGCTTGAGGAAATGTGCCATGGGGGAGGGGGATTAGGGGGGGTGTAGAGGGAGAATTGCAAAACTGGTGGGACCCCCATGGGGGGAGTGCTGTACAGGCCAAGGTGGCAAGGGCCAGGAGAGAGAGGGGGGGGATGAGGGGCAAAGTACAGTGGACAGGCAGACTGTGGAAAGGGAGTCCAAGGGCAAGGGCACATGCTGGCAAAGGATGCTGGGTAGGACAGGTAGGGGGGCGGTCTTGTCCCTGTATGACTCAAAAGGGATCAAGCCCCAATCACAGCAGCAGGTGGAGAGTTTAGCGAGGGAGGGGGAAATGGAAGGCAGAAGAGAAATGGAAGGTCTTGAGAAGTTTCCAGAACTTAAGAAAATCTATCACAAGTCTGATGGGGAGAAGGTGGCTGTTCCAGAGGGAGGCATCAGCTGAGGAGAGGGATCTACATCCCACTCTCTGATTGGAGAAACATCTGACCTGCAGAGAGTTGGAGCCAGAGGACAGAAGGGTTCTGGCTGGGTGGTATTTAGGGATGGAAAGCTGGATGTAGAGAGGTCCAATACAGCCTTGTGGATGATGCAGAGGGTTTTGAATTTGATCCTTGTAGTCACTGGGAGCCAGTGGAGAGACTTTAGGGCTGGAGAGATGCAAGCCCTGCGCTTGAGGCCAAGGATGTCTTGCAGTCCTATTCTGGAGGGGGCAAAGGCAGGAAAGAGGAAGGTTGAAGAAGAGGCTGTTGCAGTAATCAAGTTTAGAGAGAACCAGGGCTCTGCAGACAGTGGGCTTCATTACGAGTGTGGAGGTAGCCATGCCGTTTTTAGCAGCATGGCTACTTCCAAACTCGGGTCCGGGTCCCGCAAAAGGGGACTTACCGGGCCCTTCTGATATTGGAGGGCCCGGTAATTCCCTTTCACGGGACCCGGACCCGGTACATTCCCATTCCCATTTGAGCCCCCAAAGGGCTCAATGGGAATGGGGAGGATGCTAACAACGGGCCTGTTAATGACAGGCCTGTTGTTAGCATCCTGGTCTGCTAGTGGGTCCCGCTTTGCACGTCTGGTCTGACCAGCGTGCAGAGCGGTACCCGCTGCAGACCTCGTAAGAAGGCAGCCCGGAATGAACGGTGATGGTCCCTTACCAGCACCGTTCATTCTGCGGCCGCCTACGTTGTAATGAGGCCCATTGAGTTTCTGGGGGACGGTGAGGAAAGGTAGAGTGACCCTAAGGAGATGGAGCTGAAAGTTGGACTTCTTGGAAAGATCCAAGATCTGTGGCGAGAAGGAGAGAAAGGAGTAGTAGATGATCCCAAGGTTGTTTGCCTCACAAGTGGGTGCCCCCAAGGAGTCTGGCCAGAGAGCGATGGTGAAGCTAGGAGCAGGCGTCCCAATAAGAAGGATCTCAGTCTTGCTGGCATTGAGGCAGAGATCATTGGCAGAGCACCATGGCGTAATAGCAGTCAAGCAGTCAGGGTTAAAGCTAGAAGAAGAGGAGGAGGAAGTAGGACAAGGCAGCCGGAACGCGAGTTGTGTGTCAACTGTGTAAACACTGCAAGTAAGGAGAGTAGGTGGAGATCAGGTGGGCCTAAGGGGCCAGGTAGATGTTGAAAAACCATGGCGATAGGATAGACCCCAGAGGGACACCACAAGTAGAGAGTGAGGCGGAAGACAGAAATTGACCCATTTGAACTTGGGAGGGTCTGTTAGAGGAAAGAGGTAAGACATGCCAGTGCCCTGTCCGTAATGCCTAGGGTATCAAGGAGACGGTTTATGAGGATGGAGTGGTTGACAGTGTCAAAGGCAGGTCTTTAGTCATTATCAAGAGAGCCTAGACCTTCCAATTCCAACACATGGGGGCCACCTTAGTACTCATGCAGGCTTTTGGTCTAAGGCACTGGCCTCCAGCTGTGTCTATGATCCCTACTGCCCCACAACATGCTCTTTCCCAAAGTGACCTGCATTAAAACCTTATCTACTGCATCCTTTATCATAGTCTAAACCTGTACCTCACCACATGCACATGCCCATCCTAGGTTGACTCATTCTAGACTCAGGACTTAGCTCATTTCTCCCCACTGACTGCATGGGTCCAAACTTGACCCCTCCTCTAACTACTTTTCTTTGCTTTCTTTGCTCCTCCTTTTCTCATTAACTCCACAAACCTCCTTCCTGACTTCCTGTCTTCACAAATCCTCCCCATACTACTGATGGTCAGCCTCTCCTTCTCTCCAGAAGCACCTACTTCTTCGATAATGATTCTGCTCTTATCTGCCAAAGTCAGCATCCCAACATCATCTCCTCTGTTGTTCCTGCACTCTTCTTCCCAAACTCCTCCCATCCTCCACTCCAGCCCACACACTCTGCTCTCCAACTAACCCAAAACACTGTTGCTCCAATGTCTAACACATGCACTATGTCATTCCAGGGATTGGGGTTTCCATGCCACTTCGCTCACGCTGGCCATGCTATTTATAATAACCTGCACATGATAATTGTTTCTCCCTGAGGATTAGATGTTGTATACATGCTTGTTTAACTCAGGTGTTCCTGGTGAAAGGTTTCCTCCAGCTATATGGAACAAGAGTCTAACAGGCCTGTCTGCCATCTTGGATTGCAAGACCCCATGCATGACACCAGAGCATGCACACAAGGATTTGCAGAAAGAGCTGGTGCAGCGTCTTTAGCCCACAGGATCTCTGACAATTACCTGTACAAAGCCCCAGCACTGTTTATAAAATGGCAGTGAGCATATACAAGTGATAACAAAATATTTTGCAACAGTTTGTCCTGTCTTAAAGGGCCTTCAGAAATGTAAGGACTCCCTGCAATGTGTGCCCCAATCTGTCTTTCATTTAAAACACCAGCTAGGTCTGCACACGCCTGTGGTTGCTCCGTGCCGCATGCCTCTGTTATGGTGAGGGTAGCCAGGGATATTCCCCACACAGCCTCCAAAAACAGTTTCCCTCTGCGGGTGTTGTTACCTGACTCCCTTGGCTACCTCACCACCCACCTTAAAGTGTAAGCTCAAGACTTTAGTACAAGACTTTCAAGTGAATCACAAAAGGATTTTTGAATGTTCTATTCGATTACCCCAGACCAAAAAGTGGATGTTCCAAACTTTGTATGTCTTCACAAGCATTGTAAATTACAAGGGGTCCTGGGAGACTTTGCCAGACATGAGTCCTGGTTACAAGAGCCTTTCCCAGAGTCTTTAGCTCACTATATTTCACAGAAGAGAAATATCCCAAACATATAAGTCTTTGTCCTGCCCTGGGGCAGTCCAGCACCGAAATGCTAGGCAATTCTCCTCTGAACAAGAGTACCAACAGCAACCCCAGACACGTGTTTCAGTCTGGTTGAACCTCATCAGTAGGGTGTAGCTGTGCCTCTCTAGGAATAGTGAGCAAGGGGTCCACATCTGGATTCCCCTAGTAACTTGGGGTGTGTCACAAGCATTGTATACATGTTTGTGATGACTGTGATGGTCGAGGGTTAACAGATGACTCACAACGTTCTCTATTTGTTTTATGCTCATCACAAAAGGGATTAGGCTTAACAGAACCAACAGTGCTGGCGTTGAAATGCTGTCAACAAAAGTCTGGTCTAACTAGCATACTAGCAAAATATCTCTAACTTTTCTTTAGGACTGTAATCCTTGGTCCTTGCTTATCTTCATTTCGACTTTATTGAGACCATTGCCTCCTTTCAGGTGGATCAAACAGTATCTCACAGCACTTTGATTTTATAGTGTTGAATCAATTCATTCTTGACTCAGGATCTTTCTTCTCTGGAGCAGAGGTCACCAGGCTCTAGCATTGACCCTCCAGGACTCTGCTATCAAGCAAGATCATCTGGCTCCAATAGGACACAACAAAGTTGCATCTCAGGGTACCTTGACTTTCACCATCCAGATGGGCTCAGAACACAGCTTGCCAACACAGCCTGACCTTAAGGTCACCAACCTAATTATTTGGATCCTCCTTGGCGCCTGATGTCCCTTGTCTTTACCAGTTTAGGAGTACTCTTCCTGCCCAGTTCTTCCTGAGTCACTTCCCCTTTTCTCAAGATGTATTCCTCTCTCTTTTTTGGGATGCTTTCTTCTCTACTCCTGTTGAGTGTGCACTACCTCCTATCCCTCTCTCCCTCACCACACTGGTTCTGTTTCCCCTTTTCTTTCTCATGTCCTCCTTTATCTGTGTATCCAAAGACCAAGCCTGCTCTTTTCTTTCTCTGTCCTGATCTTCTTCTCTTGTCTCCCACTCCCCCACACCGTCAGGTGGTTTTCTTTCACCCCCTTTCCTTTCATACTCCTTTGAGGTTCCACTTTCTCATCGCTATCGCTCTCTTGTCCCACTGGTCTTTTTACCTTTTCTATATGCTGTTTTTTTTCTATGCCTTCTGTTTCTCTCCTCTCTGTCGTATCTCCCCTGATCTTCCTATATTCCTCCCTCAAATCCCTTCTCTCTGTGCTTCACATCCTCATCCGCTCTTTCTTTCAATACCCATTCTTCCCCCTCCATTCTGTCCTCTTTCTCTATGCATTCTTCTTTTCTGTCCCCCCTCTCCCTCTCTCTTTGTCTGATTCTCATGCTCTCTTAGTTTTTCCTCCTGTTTCTTCCTCTCTTCCATGACATTTCCTTCCACTCTTGTTTGCATCTAAATCTTCTCACTTTCCCACCAGCTTCTAACTACCACGCTTCTCTGTTGACGTGAATCCTTTTAACAAAATAGCAAGAGCTTCACATGAGCAAACTTGAACAGCATAGTGATCATGTTGTTCTTTGCTGCTGCAATGGCAAAGGATTTTGCTATGTCACTCGACGAATTCACAAAATGTTGCAACAGCCAAAGGGGCCATATGCCTGCATCGGTTAATATCCCCGCAAAAATATCGCAATACAAAAATATTGCCATATTTTTCCGGGGATATTGAGGCACACGCCTGCAACACCAGGATTATTTTTAAATATGCGGGTGGGGGCACCCCCGCAACCTCTGCACCCACAAATGATCCCCCCCAAAAGTTTTGCCTATGGCATTACAGATGACCATATATACGGCGATCTTTTTGGTGGGGATAATATGTAGGGATAACCCTGCATCAACATCAAGAATGATTAATGTACATCCACACGAGGTTAGGATCAGTTTAATTAAGATCGATAAACTAGAAATATTTAAGACAACTAAGAAAAAGCTACATAGGGCAGTGCAACCGTCAAAAGAAAATTGTAATAAAAAAAGGCACATTTACCATTTAAAGAAGCGTCAGGATTCGAGACATAATTTGAGTATATGGTTAACATTGTAACTAGAAAGCTGTCAACCAAAGTAAGGCTTTGCCACCTCCCTGCAAACTCACACGAAGCATGCTGTAAGCATCTGCATGACAACTGTAGTTTTTACCCTTGTTATGATTTATCCTTAATGATCGCTATGCAGGGGATATTATTCTGCCGGGGGCATGATGGTATGAGCAAGTAATGCCTGGTGCTGAAGATGAGTACATACAGGTTCACATAGTGCATAGTGGCCTATTTTCATATGGTTTCAGGCACAATAAATATCTGACCAAAGCATTGTTTTCCTACATGGGTTTCATTATGAATTTGGTGGAAATTCGGTGATAAATCTGCGGAATTTCCACCAAACTCATTTACGGTTACTGCCACTTGGTCCTGTCAGTTTACCACGGGATTACAAGTGTTGGAAGGGTGGTGCTAATCCATATTTGTGCAGTCTATAGGACTCCATGAGGACTTTGCAGAATTACCAATAACTGTAATTCTGCACAGTAATTCTGCCGATTTATTACCTTAAGGTGGTGGATTTACCTCCAGCATGCTTCAAAGTCAAACTCATAGTTTGGCAGTGCGGTACAAATGGCAGTAATTCCTTTACCACCCAATAACTGCTACTTTTTTACTGTGCCAGCAAACTTGTAATTAGGGCCATAGGGCCTCATTACGAGGTGCCGGTATCTGGCTAGTATTATTGCCTGGATATCGGCAACCAGTAACTCTGTTGCCGCCACTCAGTCCGACAGAATTACTGCTGTATTATGAGTGTAGGTAAGAGATGTTAATCCCCATTCCATGGAGTCCCATAGGACTCAGCTCTTAGGATTCCATCAACTACACAGTCTAGTCTGTCGAAGGAACACCATCGAACTGCTGTCAAACACCCCATACCTCGCACTGTTATGTTATCTTTTCTTTGGCATTGGAAAATGCTGTGGCGGCAGTTGAGTCCATTATACATAAGGCAACATGTTGCTGTTTACAAGGTTGGCAAGGGTAAAGGCCGCGTACGCCGTCAGCTGACACAGCGAAACGTAGTGTGCACCACCTCCATTCCAGATATAACGCTGTCGTCAACATGATTGAAGTTGCATTCCTGATTGCAGTTTTCTTGTATTCTTGGATATCCTGTTTTCCAACCCAGTTAATTCGTCCTTGACTTTGGATTGCTGTGGATTTGCATTTGTCTCCTGGTTACCGCCCCCTGCTGAACCCTGCTTCACATAGCCGGACCTCTTTGCCTAATGTTTTGATACCACGCTGCCAGCAAAACACGGACCCATGCTTCACATACCGGGACTGCTTTGCCTAACATTCTGATACCACGCTGCCAGTAAAATGCAGACCCCTGCTTCTCATACCTGGACTTTGCCTAACTTTCTGATACCACGCTGCATCACATACAACCAACCCGCATTCGCTGTGCTTCCCGTTTGTATACTCTGAACACCCCAGACTCATCCACATCTGTGCATGGACTAGAGATGCTAAACTGATTTAGGTGCACCTCCTCGGCCGAATAGGCATCTGCGTGTCTACAGGAAGACAGGTCCTTACTAACCTTCCCTTTTCCTTTTACGTATGCTGATGTCTCATCGGATTACTTGGAACACCTCATCCTTGATGCTCAGCTATCCCAAACACCTGGTATGATCACAATCCTTAATTCCTCATACCTCTCGCTCCCACTCCCAACTAACAGCTAACTATACATTTATGGTGTATTGTTTAGATCGTGGACAGGCTCAGGTTACCATCTTACCTCAGAGGGCTCCCAGTCCCAACCCTGCAGGACAAGAACTCCTTGCTTTAGAGGTCATCCGTGTTCCGTATTCCTGATTACTGTTCATGTTACATAAACAATTCAGTAACAGCTGTTTCCTCTGATCGACAGCTGGTGTGGTTGGTGATGCTTTATAGCCCTGCTCTTTCTATTGATCACCCACTTTTGTTAGTGAATTTAAACTGATAGAGAGGTACATTGATAGGAAGAAATTCAGTCTCGAGAGCAGAGTCTAACTTCCTTGTCTGCGGTTCCCCGAGACCCACTGTGAGGAGAGACCGAAAACAGTGGTAAGCTTTTTTTTTTATTGTTTGGTTGATAACTGAACCTTTCAATTTGAAACACAATTACTACAACATTATTATTAATATCACATAAGAAGAAAAAGGAAGGTATTAACAGTTTTTAAAGATCTTTAGCATCTCTGTTGAAATTACAAATGTGTAACATTTTCTAAAATATTGGAATCTTAAAATCAATTTCCAACTTTCATCATCTAAAGCCATTTAAAACATTGTATCCAGCGAGAGGCACCTTAAAACAGCAGATCATGGTACAAGCACTTCGAGTAAGCTAAAATTTAAGCTATCTGTTCCGTGTCTTCTAGGTTCACCTCTAGAAGGAATTGAATGATGGCAATGCGGACAGCTTGCTGAACAGTAGTGAATATTCTAATCCAAAATACATCAATAGTCAGCATTCTAAAGCTTTCAAATAATGTTTTAAAGTATTTGCATCTTAGCACATTCAACGCAGGGCAGACTACAATTAGGTGTTATAAGGTTTCCTCATATTCTGACAATTTGCAAAACCGACAAATATTCTTGTGCTTCTTTAGTTGACCTTGTCTACATAAAATGTCTTTAGTATGCCATAAGTTAAGTCTGAATTGAAAAAAAAGCTTTCAAAAATGAGGTAATCGGAATTTTAGCAAGTAAGCAGCCATAACTCTTGCTTATTTGTATCCAAAAAGATCAAAGTTTCCATGCATATGAAACGAACAGAGAGAGGGCTCCTAACTCATACCGTATCAAAGGCGTGGGTGTTCAGTTTGGGAGATTGAATAAGCACGCCAGAACTTGCCCTCTAACGGCTCCCAAAAGGCCCGCTTTCTTGGATGTTTTGTTTCAGAACCATATGTAATAATGGGTAAACGTTTTGATAGTAATATAGCAGACTGGAGAGCATGAAAATTTACAAAATGTATACAACAACACTTTGGCTTGGGAAATTATTGTTTGCAGTTTATGCTTTAGATCATTGACATACGCAGCATCATTCATTTGGTCATTGACAATAACTCCCAAGTATTTATATTGTGAAGTAATAGAGATGATCGCCTCCTGAAAAGTCCATATGGATGTTTTATGTGGGCGACATTTCCTATTAACACATTCCATGATCTGGGTTTTGGCTAAGTTGATGTACATATGATTATCTTGTACATACTGCGGCTGTTGAAGGCCACTCGGGGTTTTAGATATTAGAATTAGGTCATCTGCATAAAGTATCCATGGGATTTGGTGCTTCCCTAGTTTGGGGGCGTCTGAATTAATGTTGATGAAATTTTTGCCCATGTCCAATATAAACAAATTGAAGATTGTGGCCCCCAAAATGCATCCTTGTTTCAACCCGCGGGCTGTTGGTATTTTAGAGGTCAATTGCCCAGCTAAGGAGAGTCTTATCTTGATTGAAGTATTTGTGTTTAAAATTTAAAAGTACAATCAATTTAATAAGTGAGCTAGGGCAGCCCATTTTTATCAGTTTATTGACTAGCAGAAATCTATCAATAGAGTCAAAAGCTTCTATAAAATCGATGAATGCCAAATATAAAGGTTGATTTCGGTGTTCGCATAACGCTTTAATGGAGTTAATAGATGTGATATTTATCGCCGTGCCTTTCCCTTGGACAAATCCTGTTTGAAATGTATCCAGGTTACCAGAGGAATCCATGCAGGCGCGCAGATCTCAAAAGATGAAACGTGCAAAAATCTTTCCCGGTATATCAAGAAGGGCAATTGGTCTGTAGTTTGATGGATTTTGTCTATTGCCCTTCTTGAACACCGGGATGATAATGGAAAGAGACCAAGAGGTAGGTAGTTTTTGGGTATGAATAATTTGGGTGAACAGTTGAAAAAGGATCCTGGCCCATGCCTCTGGGAATTGCTTCAACATGTGGTTAGATATCCTGTCTGGGCCAGGAGCACGTGATCAACTGGATTTATTGATAAAGAACAAAATGTCTGGTACTGAAAGATTTAAGTCAAAAGGACTTTGGAAATGTTGATTGGAGAGTGTTCATGATGCAGCTGGAGTAGCATGCAGTTTTGAATAATGAGTTACCCGTTGTGCCTCTGAAACGTCATTAATTTGTAGAGAAATCTGAAAAACAGCATTGGTCTTGTTGATTAAGGCCCAAATTTGGGTAGAGCTTTTCGATTCAATTTTCTTCAACATACATTCGCCATACCTTTGGTATAGAATGGCTCGGTGGGCTTTCATCCAGTTTTTGTGCCTTGTCTTGAGTGATATGAGGGTTTGCCATTTTACCTGTAAAGGTAAGGCCAAAGCGATCTTTTTTGCCCGTCTATACCAGGATTTTTGGTTCTGTACTGTAATAAATCGCTGTACTCAAAAGGTATACGTTTGTATATATTATGCTCATGTGCAATTGAGGTTTGTAAGGCCCTGCCAAATTGTACTAGACTTCTCTCGGTCCAATGTAATCTATTATGACCATTATTTAGAACCATGGAACATGAAGTATTAGAGTTCTCGATTTTTTTTGGGTGGCCCATCAAATACCATTGTAGGTTCAATATCTCATGATCACTATCCTGAGAGGGATCACCTGAAACGAGTTGACACCTGGGAACATTTCTCTGCTAACATAAATGAAATCAATAATTGCTCCGGAAAGACCTCTTTTCCAAGTATTTTGCGGGGGCATATCATCAGGGCATGATCCATTTAGCACGATGATATTTTTTGCCTCAATGAAAGAGTTCCATTGAATCAGTCTGCTATCGTTTAATTTAGAGGTGGGGTCCTTACAGTGCAAATTTAAATCTACTGCCAGAATGATGTAGGGGTAAATAGGCAGCTTAATAATCTCCATCCATGAAACTACCAGATCCCTAAAAAAAGCATGGGTTGATATAGCAAGAGGGTTCCAATATATGTTTATAATCACATATCTGGTTTTTCTTACATTCATTATAATAAAATGAATATATCGATTTGGTGCAGACTGATGTTCCAGAACAATTTCAGAGCTGTTTTTTAGGGCCATTAAAAGCCCAGACATCGGGCGGCCTTTCTTGGAACGTATGGCAGGATTAAATATAATGTCGAAATTGTCCCATACTGGACGCTCTAAAAGCCATGTCTCTTGGAATAAAACTACATTGTGATGGATCAAACCGTTTGTTACGTTCCTCAATAAATGAGCATGGCCTCTAGTGTTCCATCTTATCAAAGACATAAGTATAGGGATGTATTGGGAGATTAGTTACATCTGCGGGACTGCACATTGTGATGTGAGTTGAAATGTTTGTGTCATTGGGTAAGTTATATCATCAGGCCGCCGACTTGATAAATACATTTGTTCTTTAATGCTTTGAGGAATGAAATTAGAGGATTGTGTTGACTCGTCAATGAGCAATTTAAATCCCAGTTACTTTATTTCTTTTTTAGCAAGCCATAAAGTGTTTAAAACAACTCGAGATGACACCCAGATTCGTGCGATGGATAGATCTTTATCTGAAATAAATTCAGTCTGGTCAATATCCAAAGATTGGATATCTTCCAATGAAGGAATGTCGGCCAATATGGCAAGTATGCTACTTTGATTTAGATCGTACTTAGCGTAAGGTGGGTCTTCTCAACGAATGATTATGGGGTGCAGTGAAGGTCGATTGGGTCCAATTTTCGGGCCCTTTGTTGGTATAGTCTGGGACTGATTTGGCAGTTGGGAGGGTGTTCCACGAGGATAATTATATTGCCTTGATTGCTTCTCTAGCATTAGTGGTAGTCCTAGAGGTTGCCTGCACGGCTCATTCCTTTGTAGTTGATCACAGGAATGTTCTGCCTCAGGCCTTACATGAGGCAGAAATTTAGAATGTAAATTTAGCATATATTGTTCAACAGCAATTTTTATCAAATGGTCTAGTGGAGCATATGTTATAGCCAAAGATTGCTGGTTATCGACACTCCCTTTTGGAATGGAATCGCTTGTATTAGAGGATTCCACAAATTCATTCAATGTAGTCTGTGCAACGACCTTCGGCAAGAGTAGTCTAATATTTACTAAATTTTTATCAGTTTGCACCATTAGATTGTTTTTGTCCTGTGGTTTGTCTGAAGGAATATCCCTGATAGGGGCCAAAGGGAGCCTTTGCATAGACATATGCAGATTAACAAGGGGGGTCCTGGGAGTCCCTCTGCCAGACATTAGTCCTGGTTGCGAGAGACTTACCCAGAGTCTTTAGCTCACTATCTTTCACAGAGAAGAAATATCCTAAACATATCAGTCTTTGTCCTGCCCTGGGGCAGTCCAGCACCGAAATGCTAGGCAATTCTCCTCTGAACAAGAGTACCAACAGCATCCCCAGACACGTGTTTCGGTCTGGTTGTGAAAAGATAGTGAGCTAAAGACTCTGGGTAAGTCTCTCGTAACCAGGACTAATGTCTGGCAGAGAGACTCCCAGGACCCCCCTTGTTAAATTTGCATAGACATATAGCGGTCGATCTCCTTTCTAATTTCAGTGCGTCTGGCTTCAATATTATTTGTGAGGAGCAAAGCTTCCGAAGGACAGGGGGGCCCAGAATTTCTATCAACCGATTTAGCCTGTTCAGCCACCTCCACCAATGCATCTAATGGGGCATACGCTGTTATTGCATCACCATTATGCGCTTGGCTTGCTTTCTTGGATTGGTCTAATTGAACATATTTTTTTTGGACTGCTTCTGCTGCCATGGTGGTATTTTTCCAAGGTAAGGAAAGAGCTTTTAGAAAAGACCTAGTGGCTGATTGTGCAGTCTTAGGGGCAGATTTACAATTTTTGGATTTTATCTCAAGTTTAGAGGGTTTCCTTTTTTGTACCGCTTCTCAAGATTTGCCACTTACGGTGGACATTTTTTTGAATGCTTGTATTGGCTCCCGGAGATTAACATGGAGGACCCAACCGTTTTGGGTTTTGGTGGGGTACTTCCATAAGGAATGTTCACGTTTTGGGTGACTAAAGGATCGGCATATATTACTTCCAAGAAGGCAGGTAGAGGGTTTAACTTCTCGGATGTGGATTTCGTGTTTGTACATAAGGGCAGTGCAGGTGGAGCGGTCGGGATAACAATCAATTTTTTAGATTTTTTAAGCTGTTATTATCAATCCGTTGAATAAGGGTCATTTGCCATCTCGTTAATTTTGCAATCTGTTTGTCCTGCGACTGCAGTGTTGATCTTCAAAAGAGAAGAGATAGCCAAATTTATAGCATCTAACATTGTCTCAATCAAAATAGACGGGGAAATATTTGGGACAGATTCGGCAGGTTTTGAGGCCCTGCTGGTATTGAGGCTACTCGTCGGGGCGTAGGAGCTGCGAATGAGGAAGCCAAACTAGCAGAGTTATCAGAGTAGATAAATGAGACTTCAGGTAAATCCAATGAATTATCTCTCTCTTCCCCTTCCAAAAAAAGATGAATTTGAGTGCAATTCCATTACAGCCTGTCTTGAGGGACTGGTTTGTAAAACAGATACATCTTGTGTTTTCCCGTTCATATTATCCTCCGGTATAACATGAGGCACTTGAGCGACTAGTGCCCCAATGGCAGTAGATGAGTCAGCAGTAGCTTTACAGCCTAGGTGCACAGCAGGGTTTAAATTCACTTTCTCTGGAGGTAGTGTTGTGGTGTCACCCACGTTACCTTTCGTAACCATGTCTTGATTTACTTTAGGTAGCGGTACCTCGCAGCCATTAATAACGGTATTGTCAGATACTCCGCAGGGATTTTTTAAAACCGGTCCGAGTACACAATTTGTAAATTTAAAACAGGGTTCAGATATTTTTCCTTTAAAATCACAACATGAGGGTTTGGAATAATGAAAAAAATGTTTTATATTTGCCGCTCGGGAAGAGCTTAGTGGGGTTTGATATCTAGAACACGCTGCATTAGCTGGGCCACGTCTACGCGGTGTGCTGCCCTTGGTTTTCGCTTATGCCGATCAGCGGGGCATGGTGTTAGACCTGGATTCATGGAGCTTTTCAACGAGTACATGGCGACTTTCAAGAAAATTTTAAATAATAAAATTTAAATAGGGTTACAAGATATAACTGTAATATTAATTAGTCTTACATTAAAAAAAAATCAGGAACACCGGCCCAACATGGTCTCAATGAACCATAAGCAAATATTACAATTTTTTTAAAATAATATAATACCAACTTAAAATCTGTAAGCATACAAGGTGCTATGCGGGCTGGACCTGCGCGCAAGCAGGAAACAGCCAAACAGCACCTTAGGAAGCAGCTGTGAAGCTGCGAGTGAAGCGCGCGCTGAAGCGCAGGACCCTGGGTAATAAAGGTTGGGATCCTGGGAAAGCTGGCAGGTTCAGGGTCGGACTCACGCCACAAAGGACCTAAAGAAAGTAGTAAAAGAAAGTTAGCTAAAGCTAACAAAGTCCGGGAAGCTTCCAATTCCTAACAAACAGCGGCCGTACCAAATGGAAATCTTTCCAAGTCTTTTCAAAAGCAGCAATTCCAATGGAGTTCCAGCATCTCAGGCAGCGAAGACCACAGCCAAACAGCACCTTAGTAAGCAGCTTGTGAACTGTGAGTGAAGCGCGTGCTGAAGCGCAGGACCCTGGGTTTCAAAAGTTGGGATCCTGGGAAAGTGGGCGGGCGCAGGGGCAGACTCACGCCACAAAGGACATAAAGAAAGTAGTAAAAGAAAGTTAGCTAAAGCTAACAGATCCGGGAAGCTTCCTGTTCATAACAAACAGCAGCCGTACCAAATGGAAATCTCTCCAAGTCTTTTCAAAAGCAGCAATTCCAACAGAGTTCCAGCGTCTCAGGCAGCGAAGACCACAGCCAAACAGCACCTTAGTAAGCAGCTTGTGAAGTTGCAAGTGAAGCGTACGCTGAAGTGCAGGACCCTGGGTAATAAAGGTTGGGATCCTGGGAAAGTGGGCGGGTGCAGGGGCGGACTCACGCCACAAAGGACCTAAACAAAGTAGTAAAAGAAAGTTAGCTTAAGCTAACAGAGTCCGGGAAGCTTCCAGTTCATAAAAAACAGCCGCCGTACCAAATGGAAATCTTTCCAAGTCTTTTCAAAAGCAGCAATTCCAACGGAGTTCCAGCGTCTCAGGCAGCAAAGACCACAGCCAAACAGCACCTTACTAAGCAGCTTGTGAAGCGCGTGCTGAAGCACAGGACCCTGGGTAATAAAAGTTGGGATCCTGGGAAAGTGGGCGGGCGCAGGGGCGGACTAACGCCACAAATAACCAAATGGAAATCTTTCCAAGTCTTTTTAAAAGCAGCAATTCCAACGGAATTCCAGCGTCTCAGGCAGTGAAGACCACAGCCAAACAGCACCTTAGTAAGCAGCTTGTGAAGCTTGTAATCTTTTACAAATAGTGCACGGTAAGTCACTGCGGGTCTGTATTGGTGGTCCGCAACATCAGCCTCCTTTTACTCAGTCATCTTAATTTAATTTCAAACAGTATTGTTTTCGACTTGAAATCTATTTTGTCATACAGACTCGTGCAGGGTTGTGATTGGGTAGGGCAAGGACCTTTGGAACGAGGGGGAGCTATCCACTGTGTGATGCGCCTCCTCAACGTAATAAAGGGTGACTTGCTCAGAGTTCACCTGGGTTTCCAAACCCAATCCAGCACGTCACCCTTAGAGTCCGCAAAGAAGGTCCTTACATGGTGGGCTACCATTAAATGTATTACAATGGCAACACCCTACGTCACCCTGTACCACACCGCAAGCTGATACACAGAAAACAAGCATCCTGTGAAGTATCTCACAGTGCATACTGTGAATGCAGAGAATAAAGCATCCCACCAGCGACCAACATGTAATCCTACTCGTGTAGTCAGGGAAGTGCTCACTGTGAGTCATACAGTTCATGGAAACTGGGGAACTCAGGCGATGGCAGAGGTCATGGAAAGGGGGCTGCACAGAGTATGGGTAGCATGCAAACTGCATGTATGTGATTCAGCAAGGGGCAAAATTCACCAGCAGAGAAGTGAGCTGGCCTGTGCAGCAGCACTTCTACCATGATGGTTCTTACTGATTCTAACAAGGCGGCTGGAACGTTTAAGGCTTAGTACATGTGTCCCAGTTTAATCACTCAATTACTAAACATGTGAGGAATGTAGATCCACAATAAATAAGAATTAAAGTTAGGACAAAGGAAACATATGGTGGAGAGGTGGGACGGTAATGCACTGATTTATCTTGTGACCAGGATATAAGGGTCCAACCAATCCCAAACCCAATTGAGGCACCAAAGACTATGGAAGCACAATAAAAGGAGGCATAGAAAGACCAACAGCAAGGGAGTCAAGATTGTATTCCAGAGATTAGGTGTGCTGATAAAGGCAGTGATAAAGGCAGTGAGATGAAGCGAGAGAAGCAGAAAGTTTGATCCAAATATCCCAGACCTTGTGGAAGATCAGGAAACAAGGGAGTACAGAGCCTCACAAGGCCAGAGACTAATAAAAAGGAACAATGCTTCTGGCCTATTGGTAGCTAAATGCAGAGACCGTCCAAAGTCAGTGACCACCAAAACCTTAGGCGAGATGTTGATAGACTGCTTGTGTTAATAGCCCAGACACTGAGGGAAGCAAGCCAGCACCAGAATCTGAGGAAAAGTGATGCTAGTTTGATGAGGCCTATAACTCATACCACATTTGAGCTCACTGTACCTTTCACAGATGGGAAATATCCATTTGCATATCAGTCTTTGTCCCGCCCACATGGGCAGTCCAACACCAAAATGCTATGATAATTCCCCTCTGAACAAGAGTGCCAACAGCAACCCCATACACGTGTTTCAGCCTGGTTGGGCATCATCAGTGAGGTGGAGATGTGCCTCTCTGAGCACAGTGAGCAAGCAGTCCACGTCTGGATGACCCTAGTCCCAAAACCAGGCAATAATTGAAAGAGTCATTATAAAATGTTAATACTGAGTTGCAAGATACACATCCATAGAGTGTATAATTAGAGCACATTATTTAGATCCAACGTTTGACACAATTGTGTGATACACAGATAAAAGCTGCACAGTTCTTATTGCAAAGATGAAATACATTGAACAGGGTTCAGATAAAAACAGATTGGGCCTCATTACGAGTTTGCAGGTCTGGAAACAACAGTAGCGGTAAGCTTGCCAGTACCGTTGTTTCCGGACTGGCAAACTATGAGTTCTGTGAGCGGGTGCCTTTCCGCCCAGGCGGAACGGCACCCGCTTGCAGACCTTGACGAATGCACCGGCACCATTCATAAAAGGTGCCTGTGCATCCGTCCTCCCCATTCCCATTGAGTCCAATGGGACTCAAATGGGAAGGTGGAGTAATATTTTCCGGCGCTCTGGAAGGGAGTAGTTTCTTACCTGTAACTCCATTTCTCCAGCGTTGGTATCTTTCATGGATTCACATGCTGTGAATATTTCCCCGTCATCAGGCTGGGAAACCTTGGTAACTTTAACTTAGCGTTTTCCTATGGAAAACTTCAACACTTTAGTGTCCTATCAATGTCCTTTTTGGGTGCTTTAGGCCGCACCAATAGGACGTCTGGTATAAATTGCCCCGCCCCGCGGCTTCCCTTCAGATTTTAACCTCCAAAGTAGAGGGAACCCGAAACCAGCTTTGCCTGCATGGGCAGCCGGCGGGCCCATGTAAATCCATGAAAGACACCAACGCTGGAGAAATGGAGTTACAGGTAAGAAACTACTCCCTTCTCCAGCATTGGATCTTTCATGGATTCACATGCTGTGAATAGATTACATAGCAGTCCAACCAATGCATGGCGGTGTGTCACAGGAAAACCAACAAACAGTACTTAATCACATACACGAGACAACAAACCCATCAAGTGATAAAGCACATAGAAAAAAAACCAAAGCTGAAGGGCCTACCTTATTGAAACAGGCTTTGGAGGACCACACACCCCACATGCACATCTTTCACATGTTGCTGCCCCAGACAGTAATGCCTGGTGAAGGTATGCGGCACCGCCCAGGAGGCCACATGGCAAATGTCCACCAGCGGTATCCCAGACCACAACGCCACTGACAACGCTTTGGACCGCATCGAATGAGCCTTCGGAGCACCCCTCAAAGGTTTGCCAGCTTTTCTGTGGCAAAACGAAATTGTAGAGGAAACCCAGCGGGAAAGTCCTTGCTTGGAGATGGCCTGCCCCTTGTTGGATGACCCATATGCCACAAACAGCTGCCGTGACTTCCTGAAGTCCTGTGTGCGATTCAGGTAAAACTTTAGGGCCCTCTTAATGTCCAGAGAATGCAGGGCCCTTTCCACTGGCATGGATGTATTAGGAACAAACAAGGGTAAAGCAATAGAGGAAAGTTTGTGAAATGCTGATGGCACTTCTGGGATAAAGTTGAGTTAGTGGACAGGAGAACCTTGTCCTTCATAAATCTTAGGTAAGGCGGGTCAATGACCAGTGCTTGCAATTCAGACATCCACCTGGCCAAGGTAATCGCCACTAGAAAAGCCACCTTCCATGAGAGGAACTTTAAGGGAGCCGTCGTCATGGGTTCAAAAGGAAGTTTCATCAAAGCCGAAAGGACCACATTAAGGCTCCACACCGGTGCAAACTTCTTCACCGGAGGAAATGTCCGAAACAACCCCTTCAAAAAATGTTTCACCAAACCCTTACACCATTCACATAATCTTGACCATTTATTACCATACGAGACATTCATGGAAGGCGCCCTCGCTGCCTCCAAAATTCATCAACACTCTTGGGATATTCCTAAATGACCGAACATGGAGTGGTCAGGAGCCACGCCGCCAGGCTGAGAGATGCCAGATCGTGATGCCACACCCTGCCGTCTTCCAGAGACAGGAGATCCGGATCCGCTCCCAACCGAATCAGCTGTTCCACCGCCAGATGAAGGAGATCTGAGAACCACGTCTGCCTGGGCCAGAACAGGGCCACCAGAATCACTCAGCAGTGTCCTCCGAAGAGCGGGAACGGGGGAAACGCATACACAAAGACTCGTCCACGGGAACGAAAATGCATCCCCCAATGACTCGGGATGAGCCCCACTGCTGGCGAAGTCCAGACACTGCTTGTTTTCCCTCATAGCAAAAAGATTCAACAGAGGATGCCCCCATCACCGGAAGATCATTGACATCTGCTGCTCCTTCAGCCCCCACTTGTGCAGCTGACTGGCATCTCTGCTGAGCGTGTCTGCTTGAACATTCAAAACTCTGGGAAGATGGAAAGCGACAATGCTGATCCCTTGAGCTACAGCCCAATGCCAAACGTCCTGCGCCTCCTTCGACAGGACTCTGGAATGTGTGCCCCCCTGTTTCCTTAAATAGAACATTGTGGTGGTATTGTCCGTTAACACCCTCACCACCTATCCAAAGATGCGCGGAAGAAACGACTTTAGGGCCCAGTGCACTGCCCTCAACTCGAGCACATTGATGTGTAACATAGTCTCAACCCGAGACCACAGGCCCTGCACCTGTGAGCTGTTGAGGTGTACCCCCCACCCTACCTTGGAGGCGTCCGCCACAATCGTAAACTGGAACTCTGGCTCCAACAAGGGCATCCCCCTTTCAAGATTGGTTGTGCACGTCCACCAAATTGTCTGACCACAATCCTCGACTCTGCGACCATCTCTCTGTGAGGAACTCCTGCACCAGCCTCATGAACAGGCGGCAATTGAGTAAAAGAGGGATACACGATGCCATGGCCCCCAACAGTGACATGTAACATCGGACCGAGACAACTGCACCCTCTTTCCACTCGCTTGCCTTGGCCCAAAACTTTTCCACACACTCACTGGAAGGCTTCATCAGAAATTGCGCCCCGAGAAACACCAACTCTCTGGACGCCGTCAAATATGATTTGTCGAAGTTGACGGCGAATCCCAGCCATCGCAACAGCCGCATGGTCGCCACGAGAGACTCTCGTGCCCTTCCCTGCGACGAACCCCTCACCAACCAATCATCCAGGTGGGGGTACACATGATGACCTTCCCTCCTGAGGAAAGCCGCCACCGGCACCAGACACTTCATGAACGTCCAGGGGGACTACTTCATGACAAACGGGAGGACCCGAAACTGATAGTGTTCCTCGCCGACCACAAAACGTAGGCACTTGCAGTGATTTCGTCGCATAGGGATGTGGAAATTGGCATCCTGCAGATCCAATGATGCCAGGAACTCGCCTGGCTGCACTGAATGGATGACATCTTGAAGGGTGAGCATCTTGAACTTCAGGCGTTGCAGATTCTTGTTCAAAGCTCGAAGATCTAGAATAGGCCTCCACTTGCCATTGGGCTTTTTCATGATAAAATACCGCGAGTAAACCCCTTGGCCCTGTTCCACAACCGGAACTGGTTAAATCATCCCTTTTTCTAGCATGAGAACCACCTCCTGCCGCAGGATTGGAAGATGCAGCTGCAGTACATGCACCAGCAGAATAGGGACCCGAGGATGCCAGAACTCCGAGTAGCCAAGACGCAACGTTTCTTGCGCCCATCGATCCGAAGTTATCTTTCGCTACTCGTCGACGTCGATGGCGACCCTGCCCCCCATCAGATTGTCCATAAGGCAGTCATTGTCGAGTTGTAGTTTGCCGCCCCTTAGCTGCAGAGGACTGCAAAGTCTTCTTTCGCTGAGCCTGGAAGTCCTAGTCTTTCTGCGCCGACTGGACAGATTGCCAATACCCTTGAGATTGTTTGTTTGTTTGTTTGTTTATTCATTTGTAATGCGCGCCAGACCCAAGGGAAACCGGGCGCAGTGAAAAGAATATGCAAAGCTTACAGTGTTACATAGAATTACAGTGTTACAAAGAATTACAATGTTACATAGAGTTACAGTGTTACATAATTTACAGTGATAAAGAGAAGGTATGTACAGACTTAGCAGGGAGCATATCTGATCAAAAGGTCGAGGCATTGCTATAAAGTGAGGCGGTCAGTTGTATACAGTGTTACTATAATTATTTACAATTGTGATATATCTCTAATAATACATATATACATTCAGATAAAGTAGCATAACACAAGTGTCTATCAGTACCTTACATATTTTTGTCATTAAGGTGTTTGATAAGATTCATTCTAAAGTGTGAGAAAGGTTGGTCTGTTCTCAAGTTGTGTGGCATGGCATTCCACCATTTAGCGGCTAGCACAGGGAAACTGGTGCCGCCAATTTTAGCAATTTTAAATCTAGGAATTACCAAGCAGTTGGAGTTGGGGGTTCTTGTAGGTCTACTGAAGATTTTTATTTTTATTTTGTCCATCAGGTAGCTAGGAGCAGCGTTGTTGAGGGCTTTGTGCATCAAGGAGAGCATTTTTAGATGGATTTTATTGTCGGTGGAGAGCCATTTGTATTGGTGTCTGATAGAGGAGATATGTTCCCTTTTATTTATGCCTAGAGCAGCTCTGAGGGCATTATTTTGTAAGATTTGTAGCCTTTTGGTGATAGTTTCGTTAGCACCACTGTAAAGGGCATTACAATAATCAAGTTGGGATAATATTAAGGCTCTCGATAGGATCATACAACTATCGTTAGATAAGAAGGGTTTACCTGCTCTTATTACTTTACAGGTATAAACTGTAGTGGAAGCTAAAAAGTTAACTTGTTTGGTGAAAGACATGGTGGAATCGAGATAGAAATCTAGTGTTTTTACTTCTCTCGAAACCTTAATGCTATTGCCATCTATATTAAACATGGAGTAGTCATTGCCTAACTTGTTGATATTGGCCTGCATGCCCAGGATGATCAGCTTAGTCTTATCATCATTCGGGCATAGGCCATGGGATCCCATCCATGCCTGAATAATGAGGTACACCCTATTCACCAACTCCCTGTCCTTGCTGTGATCCCCAGAAAGCGGGAGGAGAATCTGTGTATCATCTGCATAATTAGTCTAGGTGATACCTAGAAGGTCCAGCTCATCGACAAGGGGTTTAGTGAATATGTTGTATAGGGTCGGTGAGACACAAGAGCCTTGAGGGACTCCGCACATGATTGGTGAAGGGTCGGCAGCTGCCGAAGGGAAGAAGATTCTCATTGTTCTCTCGCTCAAAAAGGATTCAATCCATTTAGTAGCATGGGTGGAGAAGTGTGCAGCAGTGTCCAAGTGTTTGCAAAGGACCTTGTGGTCCACTAGATCGAATGCAGCTGAGAAATCAAGTAGAAGGAGGAGTGCTGTCTTACCTTGATCTCTCAGTTCATCTCTTTGGGTCTTTAAATCAATGAGGGCAGTTTCAGTTCCATGGAGTGGACGGAAACCAGATTATCTAGCTCCCAATAGATTATGTAGTTCAAGGTGTCTTTGAATTTGTGTATAGGCAACCTTGTCTAGTATTTTCAGCAAGAAAGGTACCGTAGTAATGGGCCGATAGTTGGTGGGGATGAGTAGCTGGAGCGCCCGTAACCTCAATCTCTGGCGGAAGCAAACCAGGCATTCCCGAGGCCTCCACGGAAAGCTCGAAAGGAGCGAAAAGAGCACCCACTTTCCAAGGAACCCAAGGATTTAGCAGTTTCCATATCCTTTTTCATCCATTTCAGGGCCTCATCAATTTTCTCGCCGAACAAGTGTTTGCCCTCACAGGGCATGTCGAAGACCTAATATTGGACCTCTGGGGGAAAGTCAGTGCACTTAAACCAGGCCTGCCACCGAAGCAGTACTCCATTGTTAATCTGTTTAAAACCTGACTCTGCCAAGTCCACAGCAATATTTATGCTGTGGTTGGAGGCCTCCTCCCCCTCACGCACCAACATCATTGCTTCCTTTCGGTGTTGCTGCGGCAGATGTTCAAGAATCGGGACCAGCCAATGCCACATTTCGCAATCATATCTGTCCATGATCGCCAAGGAATTTGCAGCCTTCACAATCGTAGCCCCTACCGTCAAGACCTTCTTTCCAAAAGTGTCCTTCTTCCTGGCCTCACTGTCTGGAGGCGTAACACATTTATGTTGGCTCCTGGCCTTATGGCTAGCAGCCGCCGACACCACTGACTTGGGCGTGGGCTGCAACATCAGGCATCTAGGGCTAGACTCTGGTGCCTTGAATTTCTTTTCAAGGCAAGCCTTCACAGCCGGTTCTGAAAATGGGCGGCGCATCGTGCGCAGGCCCTTCTGCCACACATGGTTGAGAATCGGCACTGAGAAGACCGCCTTCCTCTGTTTGCCCATATGGTCGAAGAGGAAGCAGTCCTTAGGTTCCTCTTCAGGCGAGAGCCCAAACTCCAGACATGCTTTTGACATCATGGTGTGGAACGCCTCAATATCATCCAGAGGCGATGGTTGAGCCGGACTACAGGGCTGCTCTACTTCCGCATCCGTGTCCCACGCGTCATCTCTCATCGGCGATGATGATACAGTAGATAGGGTGTCCCTTGGAAAACTCTCAGGGTCTGAATCAGGTAGCTCACCTTCTTCAGGATGAGACCGTGGATGGCCCAACCCCATCTGCAACGGCAATGCCAACCATGCCAGATGAAACTTCCTAGGCGCCTCCCCAGGCAACACCTCGACCACCGGCACCGCCCGACTCAGAAGAGGAGGCAACCTTGCATCCACTTGCCCCAACAAAGATTGAAGCGTAGACACCACTTGCAATGACAGCAGAGATTGTGGGTTAACCAATGGATAAATGGGTGGCCCAGCTCTCATTCCACTCGACGTCGAAGGCCTCACACTCTGCAGACCCAGAGCTGATGGGTCAAACACCAGCTCCTGTTCCTCCTCCATTTCTGAAGAAACAGAAAACGTAGCTGAATCTTGCTGCACAATATACTCAGGAAGGATAGACTCAAAGGCGGCGGACTGTCACGTCCCACCTGTCGTCAACATCCCTTCTGATTCCATCTGTGACGACGACAACAGCAGCGGACCTCTATCCATCACTGTCGTGGACGGTGCCAATGACACAACCATCGTCAACGGGACCGTAGATTGCAGCACTACCGTCAACGACGGGACAACCGTCGACGAGCTCCTCGTCGGAACCACGTCCCCTGGCTTCGATTTCACCAGAGACCCAAATCTTTTGGAAGAATTGGGCTGGTGCTTCGAAGACTCCCTGCTGGACAAAGACCTGTGATGGACCCTGGACGACGAGTGCTTCGACAAAGACTCCTTCTGGCTCCCCAGGACTTTCTCTGACACCGTAGACTTCTCTAGCCTACCACCAGACACCTTGGACTTGTCCGACTGACCATGCTTGGACAACAAACAGCTACTCACCCCCTTCGACTGATATAGCCTCGACAAAGACTTTCTGCCTTCCCCACCTCCGATGCAGGCAATGCGACCTGATGCTTCTATGCAGGGGGTTCTGCCAACGCAGCTTGGCGAAGTTCCACAGACTTCTCCGCTCTTCCCGAAGACTGCCACTCACGGGCCGAACCCACCTCAGAAGCCGGGTGCATGCCCTCATTAAGCCAACATATGAGCCGTCAATTAAAGTCTTTCAAGGTCTTCTGCGAAGACCCCTGACATATCTCGCAGGTATCCACCGAGTGATGTGGGTAGAGACAGTAAAGACAGTCCATATGACCATACCCTTCGTACACCTTCTTCAAGCCGCAGGTAGCACAAAGCCGAAAAAGAGACTTCTCTGGGCTACAGACTACATCATAGGCCATGAACCAAACGCACGTGCAAAAACACGAAGAAACACGAGGTGATCCCAACAGTTTGGAGACGGTTGAAATCTGAAGGGAGGTTGCAGGGGCAGGCTATTTATACCAGACGTCCTATTGGTGGGGTCTAAAGTACCCAAAAAGGACGTTGATAGGGCACTAAAGTGGCAAAGTTTTCCATAGGAAAACACTAAGTTAAAGTTACTGAGGTTTCCCAGCCTGACGACGGGGAAATATTCACAGCATGTGAATCCATGAAAGATCTAATGCTGGAGAATGGGCAATGTCCCGGTAATTGCCCATACCCGGGTGCCGGAAAATTAATGACTGCGGCGGCAGCCGTGCCGGTAAATACAGCTGACCTTGTAATGACCCCCATTGATACATTTCTAACCCTTAGCCACATTTGGAGAAAGATTTTTACACATGTGCAGTCATGTTACAAACTGATTTCCATGTGAGATGAAAACATTGTTTGCTCAGGTTCTAAAGGATTCTGATACCTTGAATACCAAGTAGCTTGAAGAGAAAAGGAGTAAGAGACAGGGGTATCTCAAAATCATCCACTGGCAGTGGCAGAGTTAATCCCCATTTTTATAGAGTCCTTTCGAGTCTATGGGGCATTTTTGGTGGAATTGCCCTGATGGTAATTCTGCCGATTTTGCCAATTTTGCCAATTTTCAGTGGAAAGCGAAATGATTTAGCCTACTGCAGTCTTCTTGTGAACTCTCCATTATATTGTCCCAAATGAAAGCCATACTACAGTCTTTTAACTTCATGTTTCACAATCTGGTCTTCAAGATGGACGTGATGCACAAAGAATTGAAAAAGAAAATGGACGCATCATGAAAGCGGAACACAGTCTGAGAGTTCTGGAAAGTAACAGTGGAGAGATGAAACATCTCATTCGTAATCTGCAAAGTCAATTTCAAGGAGTGCAGGCGAAAATCAAGATTTGGAAGCAATATCCAGGAGGAACAACATGAGAGTGCTGGGTATTCCAGAGTCTAACCCGATAATTAATAAGAAGACCATTATGGAAGATTTTTTTATAAAGATTGTAATGCAGAACCCTATGTTGTCCTCTCAAGTCCTAGTGAAAATAACACATTGCATGGCTGCTCTGAATCCATGCCCGAGCCAGAAACCATGCCCTATAATCATGTGCCTTCTCAACTACAGGGACAGCGACAAAATCCTTAGATGCACCAGAGAGTTGGGAAAACTGAGAATCCATGAAACCAGGATATCCTTTTATTCAACAGCTTCTAACAAAAGGGCGTGAATGTCCTTTGCTGCAGTAAGGGCAAAACTCAGAGAGAAAGGGATTAAATATGCAATGCTTTTCTCCTCTAACCTGAGAATCATCCAGGATTGCAAGGCCCTCTTTTTCATTGACCCCCCTGAGGCTCACTCTTTTCTCCATTCCCTTCCACCCTCATGATACAGCTTTTGCTGGGATTGATTCATACGTTCTGCATCATTGCCTAATATGGACATTGGCCCTCATTACGACCTTGGCGGAGATCCATGGTGCTATTTGCACCATGGTCCATGGCGCTAAGCTGCCAACTCCGCCATGGTGGTTGGCGGACTTACCGCCCCATTCCGACCTTGGCGGGGCGGTAAGTCCCCAATCCCCATTTACCCTTCCCCATTCCTATTTTTGCCCCATAGGGTATAATGGGAGTGGGGAAGGCGTTAATTACGCCACCGTAAATTACGGTGGCGTAATTAACAACAAGGTCCCTTAGCGCCATGGATTTTTCCGCCTGCAAAAAGCAGGCGTAAAAATCACCATGGCGCTACGGGAACTCGTAGTCAGGCGGAAAGGGGCGCCATGGTTTACGCCGGCGTAAACCCCTTTCCGCCAGGGTCGTAATGAGGGCCATTGACATTTATTGGTTTTAACAATGAAAGCACTGTTTCTTTTGCCCTTCAGTTTGATGGAGTATGTGCCCGCTCCCGAGTTTCCCTAGTGGGTTTTATCTAGCCCATAAGAGGGTCAGTGGACTACCCAAGGTGTAAGTGATTGAGTACACATATAAGTTCTCAGTCCATTTTGAGCTTTAACATCAAAATGGACTGAGATATTGAAGCTTGTTGTGCCTTCCACTCTGCGTGAGCTTCTTAACAGTTGTGCTCATCTGGAATACGTGGGAAGTAGCCCCAGGTTCTGACTGGGTGAGGGTCAGTCACTTTTCCAAGCCGAGAGTTGGGGGCAGATCTCCATCTTCGACTGGGCCCTCCCTCTGCAGCAGCATCCCTGCCTCCCTCAAACTTGAGCAGAACCACCTCCGGTTCCGGAAGCAACTCAAGACCTTGCTCTTCACTTCCGCTTTCTCTCTTCCTCCCCACTGCTGATGTCCCTACTGCTCCCTGCACTGGTCACCTGGCTACCCTCTGAACTTGGGCCCAGGCTTCTGGATGTCTAGTTGCACTTTGCACTGCCTCCTTGGCTCCCCTTGCACTTGTGGTCTGTATCTGCAACCCTACAGTCCCTTCTGTCTGCACTTATGAGCCACCCGTTGGCTGCACTTTTTGAGTTACCTGCACTGAGCCACACTCTGGTTGCACTTTTGTGTTACCTGCACTTCTCCCTCCCTCAGCACTATCCCCTTCCACTTTACCACACTTGCGTGATCTGAATGACGCAGGGCCTAGTAAGATTGTTGTTTTGTCCTCCCTATGTTTCCCCCTCCTTGGCTTGTCATACCTAGAAACACTTGTGTACAGGAGCGTTAAAAATGCCATATCATATCATATCCGGTTAAAGTTGCATTTAAAATTGGGAAGGGTGTGATTTTTATCTACAGGCTGGGGAATGGCAGTGTGGGTAGGGGTGAGATAAGGGAATTTTGTGTTTGGATTTGCGTTTTCATTGAGAACGTTAAAAGTAGTCAGTGCTTGTCAGCATATTGCCTGCGTACAAGAGGTTGCAATCCCCAGAATCTATATCCACACACAATATGCCCCGTCAATTAAACTCTGATAAGCAGGACTCTACTTCCTGTGTCCTAGTTTGTTGGAACCTGTGAGGCCTGAACTATGTAATCAAAGCTCAAAATATACAGGACTAATTCAAGAGGCAATGGGTAAACATTATGCTTATGGGCTTTCCCAATGATGCATTTGCATAAGTATGGGGCAAATTGAGATTGTATACCTCGTTATTCTACTCAGAGCCATTAGTCAGGATTTGTCAAAATTAGAGAGTGAATAAAAGTCCTTGAAAAAGAGGTGGAACAATCCATTAATAAGAATCTAATTCTTCCTCTGAAATCTAAATTGGATCAATTCCAGTCGCTTGTTGACCGTGAAGTCAAATTCATTACTAAACCTACTCAGGCAAGGAAGAGGGTAAACCTGGCTGCTTCTTAGCACACATGTTGAGACATGAACGGGGTAATGTAGACGTTCCTGTCATCAGGAACACAGAAGGAACTAATCCCCATGAATTTCACAGCTTTTATAAAAGCCTTTATGGCCCCACTGAAACCCGGTCTCTGCAAGAATAATTTAATTATTTAACTGACATACCAATACAAAAGTTAGATCTGAATGGACCAAATTATATTAGCATTCCATTACTCACAACGGTATGACAACCAAGTTGTACAAAGAATGTGTTCCTATGCTAGAGCCATAACTACTGGAGGTAAGGCATGAGCCTCTGTTGCAAGGCTCTTTACCACTCACAATGCGAGAGGTAATTTTGAAAGCCAATAAAGATCCCATCTCCTGTGTGGCATATAGGCCTATTTCAATATTAAATTAAATATAGATACAAATACCATACAAAGATTACAAAAATCCTTGCTGACCATCTGATGGTTCAGATCGCCCCATTGATACACCTCGAGCAATGTAGATTCATGCCAGGCAGATCAACAGCCCTAGATTTATGACAGATCTTTACGGGCATAGCTCAACTTGGACCAGAGGTCCATGCAGTAGCGCCCTATTGGATGCTGAAGAAGCGTTTAATTCACTATCAGGTGAATTTCTATTTGCTATCTGTGAAATCATCATGAACTAAGACACAGACAACAGATTCAGCTTTCTAAGAAAAAGATTTGCATATTCAGTATGGAGTAAGGCCTAACTTGCCCTATGCTAAGATTTGATTTTCCTACCTAAAGAACACTGTGGGCAGTCAGTGTTCGCAAGTTCAAATGAAAAGTCTGTCTGTGTCCAAAACCTATGCTTGGCCTCACAATCTATACAATATGTAGGGATGTCAGCAGCAAAATAAATTGTGTTCAAAAGTAAAGTTCAGAGCTTCTTCCAGCTCTTTGTCTTTCTCTCAGCTTCGCCTTCCCCAAGTTCAGAAAAGTTGCATAAAGACCTTGGGGTTCCCTTCGCCAAGAGTTCAACACAGTTCAACAGTTCCACAAAGGCCCCAGGGTTTCCCTTCACCAAGGGATCAATACAGTTTGTAAAGTCTTGAGGTTCCTTCTCCAAGACTACGGCTCTTCAGGCTAGCAAAACCCAAAAGTCAGTTCAAGTCTTCTAACTTTCAAAACAAAACTTTCAGGCTTTTCAATAGTTCACATGGATTGCTCTGTTTCTACATGTACCATTTACTTCAGCCACTGTTATAACACACACACTACTTTGCAGTTGCTTTCCTTGGCTCTTTTCCAAGTAGGGCGTCACTCGGTCTAGGAGCAGTTGTTGGACCACACGGTCCACCCATTACAGGTCACGTAACTGATAGCTCTGCTTTCCTTGGCTTTTTCAAATAGGGGTCACTCGTTCTAGGCCCAGTTATTGGACCACATGGTTCACCCATTACAGGTTATGTAACCGATAACTATGTGCACCTTGCAGTACTTATGTATTCTTCAAGTTCTGGTCAGCACAGATTTTTCTCTCTCAGCCTGTAGTAATGTGGACTCTTGTATCTTGGATCAATACCTATTTCATATTCTTCTTGGCAGTCTTTTTGGCTTTGCCACAACTTGTATCTCATACAGTTCACTCTCTAATAATTAACCCTTTTCCTCCTTGGCAGTCATCTATACTTTGCCACAATTGGCATCTCATACTATTCACTCTGGTATTTTAGCCCTTTTCTCCTTGGGAGTCTTCTAGGCTTTGCCACAATTGGTATCTCATACAATTCACTCTGTAGTAGTTTAGCCCTTCTCACCACCTTGCTTTCACTCCAGTCATAAATGCTCATAATGGTTTATCACTTGCCTTGCTTTGTCGCTGTAATCAAAAAATACTCATCATATCCTTTAGTTAGTTTGGTATTCAATAATGCACTTTGCACCTTTCAAAAACATTTCCCTTGCTTTGTAAACATGTTCATCATATCTTTTAGTTAGCTCGGAATTCATTAAGCCGCTATGTTTTAAGTCTTTGCTGCTACTGGTGACAAAGTATTAAACATTTGACAAATACATTGTATTCTAGTGGCTAAAATGTTGACAGTGGAACCAGCAGGCATACCTTCTAAACAGCGCTTTTCACTTGAACTTATCGTGTGAACCTGGTCTGATCGCATTTTTAGTGGACACATTCCTGGAAACTTTCAATAATTTACCCTAAAACCTATCACTGTTTCTCTGGTCTCCTTGCCAAATGTACCATATAAATATTGCACCTACCTCCTTGCTTCCAAAATGCTTCCCAATTCTTCACCATCTCCTTGTCCTGTCACTCGCTTCTTTTCGGTCCACGTCTTGCTCCAATCACCACCCTTTCTCCCATTACCAACACTTCTTCCTCTTTCCAGTACTTACTTGTGGGGTCCAAACCTGGCCGTCAGGAGTTCATTCCATCTTTTCAATATGTCATACATGTCCCATTCCTCTCTACCGAGAACAGAACATTTCCATCCATCACAATGTATCAATTTAATTTATTTTTCTTCTCATTGTGATGCAAACTTCCGGTGAGTGGCTGCACTGTCCCCTTCCCCATGTATCCTTTCCCTGCTGACTTTTGAGGGTACATGTATTTGGCAGCACTCCGGGCTAGGCTGTGGGTGAATGGGAGTTGGGGTGGCTGCCGCCTGCTGGGCAGGGTGACTAGTTGAGGGTTTCCTGATCCTCAGCGGCCAGGGGTGGCCTTTTCCTTCTGCTGGCTGAGACGTAGAGGTGCCCCCTAAGCCTAGGCATTGGGCTTTTGGTTCCTGTTGTGGCATTGCACTACTTTTTGTTAGGCTGTTGTGTGGACTGGCCAGGTGAGATAGTCTTTCTATGGCGATTTATCTGATGGCCTATAATTGTTGGCAGGTGCTTGGGTTCTCTTTTGGATCCTAGATTTGTTTGGGTGAGTTGCTGTTGTCTCCTGTTCTGTCCTGCAGGTGCCTGCGGGGGCTACTGCCTGTCATTGCCCCTAGTAAGTGGGTTGCCAAATAGAAGCATGTGCCATCAGGAGAGGATGTTGCAAGTTCACTCTTTTTCACCTGGGAGAGTCAGTGTATCTCTGGAAAGCATAAGAAGACTTCTAAGGTCTATGGCATGTTGTCCCACAATAACCAAGAGGCCTCGAGGAAGGAGATGGGCCAACTGGGGCACCGGTGCTAACCTAAGCCTTTTCTTAGGTGGGAGGGTCTTCCTCTGATGCACAACTCATTGATTCTAGATGGACCAGGGCAAGTGTCTAGAGCAGGTGGTGCTTACTGCAGTGCTGGTTCATGTGGCGGACTGTGTGGGGTTTAAATAGGTGTTGCCTATTGCTGCTCTAGTGTTTGGGGCCCTTTTTTTGTTTATATTTATTTTTAATTTTTTCCCCTCTCTAATCCAGAGGGGGAACACTGCCACAAGTTTATGTCACAAGGACTTATCTGGAGAGGACTGCTTCTATTGGGCAGTCAAACCATTTGCTTATCATCTTGGGGGTCCCATGCCTTGCATGCAGGCACTGATTGATACTATTTACTGATGTATCTTGCAACCAATTTTTTTGACCTATTCAGTCGAGCAGGTTCGCTTGCTGGCCTCTATTTAGGGTTGCTTGACTTTCGGGATGTGGCACTCTGGGCAAAAGTGCAGGGTGTGCCCATTTAAGACATCTGCAGAGCTGAGACCTGTGACAACCCAAATAGTTTCATCAGACAATATAACCTCAGCTTGCAGGGGCTGGCCTCCTTTTGGGGGAGGGGGGGTTAAGCGCTGGTACACATTTTGAAGTGGGATTTGAAAATAAATTGTCAATTGGTCAGCAGCATTCTGGTCGGTCAGTGTTTTTATTCATGCATTATTGTTCACTGCTATATTTGGTATGCTTCACAAGTTTATTCAAGAAAGAGGGTCGGAGGGTCGTGGAGGTAATGAGCTGTTTAACTACCAATAGCAGTGTCATAGCACAACATTAGGGGGGGTCTGGGAGCCATGCTGAGGGCCACCCCTGGGCTCTGCAACAAATTGCGGGTTGTGCAATATTTTGGGCCGACCTGGACTACCACGTTTGGGCAACGCACACGATCATGCTGCTGCATGGGGAAAGCCACACTAGGGGAAAGATATAAATGTGAAAATGTGAAAATAATTATGGGAATGCTCACCCAGTCAAGATAAAGTTACAAAAGTCAATGCAGAGAGTGAGGATCATTACTGGAACACTCAAACTGGTCCCAGTCAAGGTGTATTATTGAGAGTGAACAAAATACAAGAGAATTACTCTCAGTGATGTATTTAGCCTTTTCTGAACCCACATGTATGCTATGTTCTCGAAATGCATGTGTGCAGCTTTCCCAGAACATGTCTCTGCGACTTTCACTAAATATGAGTGTGTTACTTGCAGTCTGTACCTGTGCATGTATGTTGTGTGATTTGGAATACCGCTAGGGTGCACCTTTAAATTCACATGTGTGTATTGATTTCAAGCTATTTGCATGTGCAACCTTTCAATTTGTGTGTGTGGTTTTCAGCCAGCATGGCTTTTTGGGATGAAGATATACTATTTCCCTGTAGCATGTACAATGTTAAAAAATACCCATTTCCAATCACGTTACACATGAATCTGTCTGTAAGTTGAAGATAAAGGAATGCAGGGGTTGTAATCACGCAATTCTTAATAATTCAAATGAATTCTTTAAATTCATTTTTGTTGCACCACCATTTGAACTATGACTGACTATGGAATCCCATGGTTACATAACCTCCCAACAGTATCCAACACAAATTCAAATATATGCTGGCCATACCCTTACTGGCCTGCGTCCCCACCTGCTCAGGTCACTTTTTCAGGCTATGATCTTCAACTTCTTAAACCTCATCATCCAATATTGCATAATCTTCCTCTGTCCTACATGCCTGCATTTATATATCATTTCTGACTCCACCTCTGCCTTGTGACTGAGTTGGGGTTTCCTAAATCCCAAAGGTGGGAGGGAAAACCACTCCCATTGAGAAAAACCTACTTTGATTTTATACCATAATTCCTGATTAAAATATGGAAGATTTATGAAACAAATATCAAATTCTGCAAGTGAACGTGCATATTAGAGATTTTGAAAGTTTTCACAGTGAAAAGATTTGGCACATTTGAACGGTTTTGCCACTTTTTTCTTTTCCAAAAATGGCAAGGAATATATTTTTTACATATTCGTATAGATATGACTTCTATTTACAAACTCTCCAAATGACCTGTTGCTATGAGCTTGCATTGCGCCACGGCTATCAATTTAGTGATTATACATTTTAACATGAGATTTTCCTTCATGTTAAGATGAATCAGGATTTCTAGAGTGAAGTTTTATGAAACTAGTGAGATCATCACTAAGACCCAAGTATGGGCCTCCTCTCATGTGGCCAGGAAAAGGCAGCTGCTATCTGATCCTGACTCTGGGGGAGGGATTATGTGGGAGAATCACGTGCAAAGGGACTCATATCAGGGGCAATTGGTGACCTCTTTACCTCATGATTTCCCTATTCTTCCTGAAGCATTGATGGTTTATTGTAAAATAGAACACACTCATGTTGCTGTTATACAGTCCACTATGGGCTTCAGTAGCCATAATACCTATGGTACTGGGATGAGGATGACGGGCTCAGAGTCAGTAAGGATTAAAAGCGCTATTAACTAGAAAGTGTGGTCTAGTTGTTACAGACCGAGGTACCTGAGCTGGACATTTAAACTCAGGAATGAGTTGCAGCTGGAGGAAAGAGACATTGAAGGAGTAGCTGAAGCAGAGGCAGTCCAAAAGTGCCGGGATTGCTGCAGAAGGAAGAACACCAGCTGATGCTGATGCTAGCAGTTTAGGTGAGTAGCATTGCAAAGTACGCAGAGTGGGAAGCAGCGTTTGAAAGAGAAGCCAAGCTGAGGGGGGAGACGTGCTCCCAACTCAGCCTATGCGTTTCAGTGTGCAAGAAGCTGTGGAAGATCAACAGAGCTGTCAGAGCTCCAGGGAAGAGTCTCACAGTCCACCAAAGGTACGGAGGAGCTGGCGACAGAGCAGCAGGAAGCAGGGGGTCTGCTGCAGCAGCCAACCATGAAGAGGAGATGCTGAAGAAGACCAGTGAGTTGGCCTACTGCTAACGCTAACACTAACGCTGACCCCGCGGCACTCCGAACAGAACAACTGTCAGCAAAATATAATTCTGAATCCCGAATAAGTAAAAAAACAGTACAGAGCTGGCAAGGGTGCAATTCCTCTTATTTGGGACACCAACTGGGGAAACTTGTAACCACATTGGCAACAGCCAAAAGGCTTCAAAGAAGTAGTTAAGAAGCAACCTGGGCACACATTTTATATCTTAGTTTCCAGTTTTTGGGAAAACTGGAACTCGCATTGCCAAGAGTCAAGAGGCAGCCCTTGTTCAGCCCTCCTCCCAGGAGATACTGGAGTGGAGAATCATGGAACAAATATTGCCACTAGGATTGATTTTAGTTGTAGGAGTTTTCTTCCTGGCAGGTGAGCACACCAGGAAAGGAATCCTAGTAGTCAGTCCTAGCGGGCGAGAATACCAGGAATGAAGAAGATGATCTGAAGAAGTGTGTTCGTGGAAAAAGAGCGTGGTGGAAAGAACCTGTTAATTCTATCATCCTTCTGACAAACTGTTGCATCACCAAAAGTAGTTGATGTGTTATCCTGACAAATGTGTTTCATTTGAAGAATATGTGTAATGTGCTAATAATTTATTGGTAGTCTGAAGAGAACAATTGCCTAGGTTTATTAACTTGTGTTCGCTGAGAGAGACATTTGCCTACCAAGAAGGATACTGTGGAGAACAACAGTTGTTTTGATTTGTGAAGAAGCATTTGTTAAAGAGACATTTACTTTACCAAGTGGAAGGACGCAGTGGATGGAAAAGACTTTGAGACTTTCTGGACACTAGGTCATTTTTCTTTAGTTTTAGTTTGCTAGGCAGGGACATCCTTGTTTGGATAGGGAAAGATAGGCGCTTATCTCAACCCTTTTTATTTCATAAAATGGCAAACCTTGAGAAAACTATACCTTTGTGTCAGTCTCACATTTCTGACCCCTCACGGAAGTTACTGATGTATTCTTACAGGTCATAGTGGTGGTGCATTATCTATATACTTCCTTTTGTATGCTATTAATATGTAACCAGAGCATACATCTTTTGCTGGACATAAGTTCCACAACCCTCTCTTTAACTGTGTTAATGGAGTTCTTTTTTGACAAGCTATGTCTTTGACATATGATTACAAATCCTTTGAAGCTGACATCTTGAATCCATTTCTCTAATCACTGGCATGGCCAATATAGATGTAATCTTCAGAATTGGCCAAAACAGGTAATCAAGGCCCTTTGTGCATGCTCTTCATGTGTACTCATAGGCTGGGCCAGGCCTTTTTATGCATTTAGCCAGGGACTGCAAATGTTTGAAGGTTTTGTATCCCCATGTTGTCCATTTCTAGTTCCCCTTTCAACATGCATGGAAAAGCCGAAATTAAACTTTAAATGAATTTTCAGTTCTACCCTACATTTCATATCCCTTTGGTTAAATTAAACCCATGCAAATGTACTCACTTGAAAGTTCTATAGTGATGTTTCACATAATCCTACAATAGCCCTTAAACTTTCCTACAATTTAATTGTGTACTCAAAATACATAAGAAATGCATCCCTTAAATACAAATCACAGTTACATGCAGATACACTTTCTTCTATACAGGGCTTGTTTGCAATTTTGAGGACGTCCTAAGAAATCCAGGATGGATTCTCACATGGATAACATATTCGAGGTTCCTTAGGCCTTGTCTTGGTATTTTTACATAAACAAAGTTCCTGTTTAAATACACTTCATTCCTGAAATTTCATCATCATCAATATGGCAAAAACTGAAGAACTGTTTTGGTGCTGTTATGTATTCAATTCTGACTAAATACAGTTCTCTGCATTTCCTTCAGCTATGATCAACTAGTCTTTACGTATGACGGAAAACACAAAACCGTAGGAATATTATTGTGTACACGCACACACCTAGTTTGATCTTGCCTGCTTCCAGGGTCTTCCTATTGTCATAACAGTGAGCAAGAGTACTAGATTTCCAAATGATGACATAGTCATGGACTGCTGCCTCTCTTTCTCTTTTCAGAAGGCCTATTTTGTTTTAATGAACTTTATTTTCCTCTAATTCCTTTGCTCCATTTATCCTGGCAATTTTTAACCCTCATGCATACAACCCTGTGGGGCTCACTTCCAGATTATGCATCCATCATTTCGTTTGAGCCTGCGAGAACAACATGTAGTGTTAGTGAGCTTACAGCTGCAGAGATGGTGCATGAGTTTTATTTTTAGTGCCAAATGCTAGCTTGATGTTGACAATGATCCACTGCAGTATTGGTTCTCCATGCACTCTATGTCGCCAGCAGCACTTGTTCTTGGAGCCTTCGACATCCTAAGGTGGACCCCAGCTTGTGTACAGTCAAGGTGCACTTTAGTGCCGATGGCACTATTGTCTCTGATCACAGGAGAAGCCTCTCTGTAGCTCATGTAGAGAAAGGGACATTCATTAAACTGAATTAGCACTATATCCCAGTCAACTATGGCAAGATACCATTTGTATATAAGCACAGTGGATAGTATACTCAATGTCATCAGCAGATCATAGTTTAATCAGAGGATAACCTGTGTCCCAGTGAACAGGCATCCTGGGGAATGGAAAGGATGGGTGTGGGGCTACTATGGTTTCCACTGAAGATTACATTTGATAGTGGTGTGATCGATAATGACAGAGGTGATGATGACAAACTATTTTTATGATGCCCCTGCCCAGAGTCAGAATTTCCGAGTGTGCTGCATTTTGTGTGTCTACTATAGGAGCATAACATGGGTGTGCATGACCAATTTACCCTAGATGTTCCAATGATTTAACAGACTCATTCACACACTTCACGTTTCCATCTTTCCTGCTAGAAATCATTATACATTGTTTACATATTTGGGTAAATTTACACTCAAGACACCACCTTTTTTTCAAAAAGCTGGACACTTACTTGATTTTTTGTAGTGAAAGTAGATGTGGATGGATGATGATGCTCCTTCCTGACTAGAGGAAATTAATTGTAGGGACACTTAAAATCTTCTGCAGAAGATAATATAACGCATAAATGCTTGGGAATCCAAATTTCTTTTGAGAACTCGGGGGTACTGGGGTGAGGGACAGTGCACCCTGATCTGTGGCAGACAGGATATCTACTTGATATGGCATTGGAAATAACCTGATACCTGATGTGGGCAACCTTTGCTTTCCTTGACACTGGGTTATTGCATTGTGGTCTCATTTGCAATGGAATTCTCTGCCCTAGTGCCTTTTACTGTAGTTTGTTCTCATCTTGTGTGCAGAGCTTTCCAATCAGATCTGCTGCATATCAATACCTAAAAAGGAACTTGCAGTGTAATAGGATCGCCACCCTTGCCCCGCCATTCATGCACACCCTACATTCTTTTGCAGCCTGCATGTCTTCCCCTTGCTGCAGCCTCTGCACCCCCACTTCCAGCAAAGGGTTTGGTAAACCCAACTTTGTTGAGCACTTTGAGGAATTCACATTCCACCTTTTATCTTACCAGCTCCTCATCTCATCAAGATCCCTCTGAAGAACCCCCTGCAGGGTTTCAGCATTGTTCTGTAAAAGGTATTAAGGAGCTGCCTCGAAACCAGATGAGGGAGGCCAGAGTGACACGGCGGTTCCTTTTTGGCCCGTAAATGTATGCACTATGGGAGTTGTGATTGCGCCCTTTTGGAAACACTGGGTTAGACCTCTGGATGAAACAACCAGTTATTTTGCCTCTCAATTGACACATGGCACACATTCCCTGGTGGACATTGTTTGATGGACAAATGTCCTAGCAAAGCCAAGTGAGTACAGCACCTGATCTAGTTAGAGTAATGTTTCAGATGACACTCAGATTGCCAACCAAAATATGCAGGAATATGAACCGAGGCCCTGGGGTTTTGAAATCTCAGGCAGCCCCATTTCCTGGGTCTGAGGATTCTGGCACCCATAACTCTTAGCAATGTATTTATGCTAATGAGTGGAGTAACCACACACCCCTCATCTGATCTTTCAATTTCCATATCTGTGTTGTTCCAGTACACAATGTATCTATTTGAGAGTCAGAGAGGGAGAGACGTAGGGAGGAATGGAGGGAGTGAGAGAGAGAGAGAGAGAGAGAGAGAGAGAGAGAGAGAGAGAGAGAGAGAGAACACAAAGAAAAATAAAGACAGACTTATTGACAGGAGCAACTTGAGAAAGTGAAATGGCAATTTTATTCAAATGCTAGTGATAAGAATGTGGGAAGGAGACCTGCTTTCTTTGCCATATTGGCCTTTTAATGTTTTTCTATTAATCTTAATGTTTATGATTCATGCCCTTATCATGCCTTGCTAGGCCATGATATGCATTGCTAAATGTGGCTTGACTGTTTACACCTCTCACAAACCTGCTTGAAAATCTACTTTTCACTCATACTTTTATACATGCAGGTGCCCCATTGTGATTGTGCCTGCTGGGATTCGTCCCTATTTGTCCCATTGTAAATGTGCTTGTGTGTGTCCCACAGCAATGTTCCCTTATTGAGGTTGTGCTACCTGGTTTTCCACTGTGATTTGATCCCCAGGTTCCCAATGCAATTAATGGCAAACTGTGTTTTCTGATATCTTGTGCCCAATGTAAATTCATGTGACTGGATCCTAGATACCATAACCTGTCCCCTTAGCATGCTGGTATGTTCCCAGGGACCCAACCAACTTATCTGGACTTGACTTGATTTCCAAAGAGTTAGGTGTGACCATGAGCCTCTTATCTTCACCTCATTTGAGGCTGTGAAAATAGACCCTTGACCATCAGTCACTCATGTCAACATCCACCATAGGCTGTGTCTCAGCGCTAAAAGACAGGCCTGCCTAGGTTTGTGTGCTCATCAACATGATTAAACATACACAAACAGGAATTGTAAAGTTCTTGTACTCAAAGAGACACCACTTTGACACATTGCTCTTAATTATACACTTGAGACAGGAGTTATCATGTTAATTAATTTAATATGACCCCCCTATCTCCTGAGGGTTCTTATGTTCATTAAAACAAGCTAAATCAAAAGCAGATATAACATAACATCACATCTGTGAACAAGATTGCCATGTGGGCAAAGATCATGTCTGAGTAGATGAATAATAGAACAACTGGTGATTTTAGTTTAACAGCATGTGTAAACTTTATGTCTCATGAAGCTATGCTAAACTATACTACACACCATCAGTCTAAATGCACTCATCAAGCACTCCACCCTTCACTCACATTTAGAGCCAGGGCCATCTTAAGAACTTTTGGGGCCCTGGGCACAGACATCTTTGGGGCCCCCTCCACCAAACCAAAGGAATTAAGGGATCAAGTATACTGGTTGAACCCCCCCCCCTGTCCTCCACTCGTCACTCTCACAACCTATAGGTTGATATGCTGTTTTGCTTCATAATAATCATGTATACACCCTTAAGTCCCCTTTCCCTCTTCATTCTTGCTCTAATCATAAAGATAAACAAGTAGCATTTGAAGACCAACATTAGCAGTCTACAAAGGGGTTACTGTTCTAGTACATACAGGATACATTTTATCAATAACCTCCAGGAAGGTAGATGTTGTATTAATTCAGGACTGTATCTAAAAGGTACACGTAAACCACAATAGACAGAGAACTCACATTAGCTGCCTCAGAGAATGCAAAAGTGCTCATGCATGGATAGAGACCACCAATTGGAAGGAAGGAAAATGCCACACATACCGTAGCATGGATAGTGGAGACAGATTAGAAGCTATCAGGAAGGTGTCTTTATCCAGACAAACTGAGATTAGAAATGGGATATGGTTTTCAAATATTATTGCCATTATATGTCAAAGGAACAAATGCCTGTGGTGTGCAATATAAATATGCTCACTATTAACGCAGTGAAACCATGAATAAGGCTTTTATGAAGATCATACCATGAGAAGGAAATCACTCTGAAGGGCTGACAATTTTGAAAGGATTAGGGACTGGCAATATTGAGAGGTTGGGCAATACAAGATTAAATGAGATGCCCAGGATTACATATTGGTTAAGGGGAGAAGCTGTGATGTGTGCCAACTCTGCAATTTCTGCATTTGAGCACTTTCTCTTCCAATTCTTACCTTGAACTAAAACAATCTAATATATATTTTTTTTAAACGGACTTGGAAAGTCCACAAATCAGATTACCAAACATGACAATGTTTATACAAAATATTATAGAAGGGTGTTATGCAAAATGGGAATGATTCTAGCTTCATTCTCTCCATCATCATGGGAAGTATATAAGAACCAGCATACCAATCGATGTGATTTAACAAATTTAATCTGGGTTTGTCTTGTGACATTTTCATTTATAAACGTGCATAAAAACCTTTGACTTTTACCAAAAAGCAAACCATTTTTTTGGTGTCAAACAGGCAGATCTTAAAAATATGCTTGCCTGAGTCCTGCAACATATGGGACGCTCTCTTCTGTCTACCAACCCTTCCACCCAATGGCCTACATAAGAAGAAAGATCAAGTAATGGGATAAACGATACAAGCAGTATGCAAGAAGGCAAACCTCTCTGAAGACAGCACAGTAATGTAAGATATATTAGATGATTTGACCAGGATCACTGTATCATCTGCTGGCAAATCCAGGATACAAACATGAACACTGTCGTTCCATAGTCTTGATTTGGATACTTATTCACCTTTTGAACTAACAGTTTATGCCATTGTTGGAAGCGATTGCCTAGGTTTTACAACACCCTATCTGAACAAACCAATTTCTAGACCTTTATCATACAGATGATATATTAGTTTTTATAGCAACCCATATCTGGTACAGGTACATTGCTGATAATAGCAGATGTTGTTCTGCAAAACCAAGTACATATGCAGGCAGGGTTATAAACTTCAGACATAGGAAAGGCTCAGCCACTCTTGCGGGAATGTGATATTCTAATTTTTCATATGAACACATATCTCTGCAATGGGTGCTTCACACACTGAGCTAATTTCTGATCCATTGTGGCACTCAATTTATCAATAAGCATTTCACCATTGCCTATTGCACATAATCAACATAATTCCCAAAGGAAGGAAAGAATGCTACAGAGCTGTGCCATAAGGAACACACAAACTATGTGTCATGGTGCGTGCTCCAAAACCCCTGGAGCTGTTGGGCCCATCCCAGTCCCCGCCAACCAGAAGGACTTGGCAGGCCCCAAGGAAGTGCCCCAGAGTCTCATGGACTCAGTCCTGGCGCCGTTGGCACCAGGCTCATGAAATGGGCTGAACTTATGGAACTATTTAAACTGCCTGTGAGGCTGAGTCTTCTGTTTAATCCAGGGTGTGGCAGAGGGACTATTTTTCCTGAGAGACAGGGTGTGGTAAAGGGACTACTTTACCTGGAACTACTTACAAGGGTATATAAGCCACACCCTGCAAGCAGAACACGCTTTGCGTTATTCTGCACTCCTGCAGCGTAACGCTCACTGTGACTGCTCTGCCCTCGAGCTTCTTCAGCCACGCCCGTTGGTGCTTTCCATCCACCGGTGCCTGGAACAAGATAAGGAGAAGAACAGGAGTTACTACAGCGACAAGCCCTTACCTGCAATTCCGGCCATCGGTCTCATCTCCGGCTGATTCTCTGATCGCCGCCCCTGTTGGAAAAGGACTCCCACGCAGATTCCGATACTCACCTGGGATTCTGCATGCTCCGGGTTTCTTCGGAGTGGTTCTTCCATTCTTCATCTTGGTGCCGCTCCGCTCCTGCAAAAGGGGAACAGAAAAACAGCAGGTTAGTCACGCACCATACAAACAAACATTTACTCTGTCATCCGGCGCCACTCATTCACACCTATACTCACCTGGAGGCAACCAGCTCAGCATCCAAGGAGGGCCGAATCTTCTCCAGGACGACACACGAAACTGCATCTGCAAGAAAGAAAAACACGTTTAAAGCCTTGGGACAATACGAGCATCTATACCAAGCTGTTATTGAGATAGAGACTCACCTGATTACCCAAGCATTCCGAAAAAGCAGCAACAGCACTCTGGAAGAGTGAATTAACTGCGCCCAGAGAAAGACTGAGCATACCGCGCCCCTGCTGAAGGTCAAGCAGGACAGAGCACCAACCTCACCAAACTCATAGGTGAGCAGGAGAGGAGTCTGGCACCAGGAGGTGGCAGGTAGTGGGGCCAGTCCAACCCACTCATAGCTAACTTCTTGTTTCAACATTACAGGCTAACGCCTTCTGGGGAGATAACAAGGGAGAGGACACCGCTATACCATCAAAACTACACCTGTGCAGTTCCCGGACATGCGACTACATGCTACGCCCACGTGGAGACCAGGTGAGCGTGACACTATGTATACCACAGTGAACACAGAAAGCAATACATGATGAATTGATCAAGACAGAATGCACTTGCCAAAACAGAAAGGCAATGAGTTTAGAGCCTCAGCAGCCCCACATAAAATATCCTGCCGTGTGCTATTTAAGACTGGTGAACAATGGAATTGTACTTCTTCAGATCAGCTAGCCTTGTGGGGCCCCCTCCACGGTGGGGGCCCTGGGCAAGTGCCCCTTTTGCCCTCCCATAAAAACGTCCCTGTTTAGAGCAGAATGTGCTTCAAATGAAACAGCTCCTTCTGGGGTTGACGAGTTCTGCTTAGCTGTGCCCGGCTGTCTCTTTCCTGCTGCTGCTCGCTCAGGCCTCCTCTGCTCCACACTCCTCCTCAGCCCCACAGGCCTCAATGCCCTGACAAGTCTGCTGATGTTTCTCCCTTCCCTTTTGCTGTGAGCCTTATATGTATGAAGGAACATGGTTTCCCTGCCTGTGTGCGTTCGTCATATCCACTATCTGTAACAATAAAGCCTAGAGATGGCCGCATAACTGTGTTCGCTGAGTTAGGTCTCCTATGTAAAAAGTACATTAGGTGGGGTTTTCGCACCTTTCTGTGAATGCCTTCACTGCTCTTCATGGCATCCATGGAGTGCTGCATTATATATCTGTAGTCTAGAGACATCTCCTTCACTTGTTACTTAGCGCTATGTATGGCATTCCATGGGCCTTAACTGGGCGCATGTAAGCGATGTGGCTATTGGTGAATCCATATCAGATATAACACCTCTTTTGTAGAGTCCACCATCTGCTTCTCAGATAACAACTAATGGTATGAATTCAACGCTCACACCTAGTGGTGTGCAGTTAAAACAGGCATTTAACTGTTGTTTGTGGTTTGCTCATGATATGATATGATATGATATGGCATTTGTAACGCGCCTATACTCAAGTGGTTCAAGGCGCGACAAGTCAAGGGGAGACAGACAACGATCCTACTAGACCAGGTGTCATTCAGATCGCACTAGTGCAAGGGTAGAGGGGAAGGGGAAAGTGCAGTACAGGGTTAGTAGAATACAAGATAAATAATTAATAGGGCCAGCTGGTGGCAAGTGCAATGTAAGTGCCGGGAGGAGGGGCTGTAGGATACAGAGACAGTCCCGTAGTGCACGGAGGCAGTGCAGGAAGAGTGGCTGGGCCAAGGACCGAGATCGGTGAGTGGCCCAGTTGCAGATTTAGAGCAGGTTCAGTGCTTTTAGCAGGGGAGAGAGGGAGAGAAAGCGGAGGCAAAGAGGAAGATTTTTAGGTGCTTCCGGAACCGGAGGTGGTTCTCCTCAAGTTTCAGGGGGGCAGGAAGGCTGTTCCAGAGGGAGGCCCCAGCTGTGGAGAGAGATCTACCCCAACTCGTTGCTTGGAGGAGCGGCTGACCCTGAGGGAGTTGGAGGTGGATGAGCGAAGAGCTCGAGAAGGAAGATATTTAGGAAGAGAGAGTTGAAGGTATTTTGGCCCAAGGCCCCAGAAGGCCTTGTGGACAATGCAGAGGGTTTTTAACTTAATCCTCGCAGCCACTGGGAGCCAGTGTAGTGATTTCAGTCCTGGAGAGATACGGTCCCTGGGCTTGAGGCCAAGGACAAGTCTCGCAGTCCTGTTCCGGATGAGTTGCAAAGGGCGGAGAGTAGAGGCAGGCAGATTTAGATAGAGGCTGTTACAGTAGTCCAGCTTCGAGAGAACCAGGGCTCTAGAGGCAGTGAGCTTCTGGGGGAAGGAGAGGAAAGGAAGGATACCTCTGAGGAGGTGTAGCTGGTAGTGTGACTTCTTAAGAGAGAAAGAGAGTGTGGAGTCGAAGATGACCCCTAAGTTTTTTGCCTTGCAGGTAGGAGCAGGAAGAGAGCCAAGGGAGGCAGGCCAGAGAGCTGCAGGGAAGGAGGGAGTGGGTGTGCCGATGAGTAGAATCTCAGTCTTACTGGCATTAAGGCAGAGGTCATTGGCGGCACACCATTCATGGATAGCAGAAAGACAGTCAGATATGAGGGAAGTGGAAGAGGAGGCCGAGGGTAGCCTGAAAATGAGCTGGGTATCATCCGCGTATCATCCTCCCATTTGAAGGCTGTGAAATACTTCCATGCCCTGCATAGAGGAGAGGACAGAAAAGATCAAAAACCATTGTACCGCTCTATGCTACAAACATCAGAGCGAAGGGGAAACTTTTCTACCCAAATGAATGGAATATGAAAGAAAGGGTAAAATTAAAAAGACTTGAACCTAGACTTCAAGAGGAGATCAGAAGAGAGGGGCCAGAAAGCAGCATTAAACCTCCTTTTGCTGAGCTGCAAAATAACTTTTGGTGAACTAAAAATGAGTGACTTTAACGTGGAAGGCCAAGCAGGCCTCAACCCATGTTTTGAACTGCCTTTTTCAATACTTTAATGTGGAAGGCCAAGCGGGCCTCCATCCATGTTTTGAACTGCCTTTTCTTTGATAACCCGAGCCAGGGTGTGCCATTCTGTTTATGGGGGTCCCCTTACTCTGTACTGTGCAACGAGGGGAGAGCTGACTCAGCCACCTTGATCCTTTATGTTATAACACCGACTTTCCTTTGCATACAAATTCCCCTTTATTGCAATTGATATTTTATTTGTATCGCGCTCATACACACGTGTTTCAGAGCCAGACAAGGCAAGGGAGGGGAACAAAGGAAGACAAAACAACAATCTTACCAGGCCCAGTGACATTGAGAATGCACAAGTGCAGGGGACAGGGAAGGGGAAAGTGCAAAGGAGGCAGTGCGGATGGGTGGCTGGGTGGGCAGGGACCTGGCTCCGAAATAAGAGGGTAGCCAGGTGCACGGGGACAACGCAGACAGATCAGCATGGGAGAGGTAGAGTGAAGGCAGAAGCGAAGAGGAAAGTCCTGAGGTGCGTCCGGAACCGGAGATGGTTGTCCTCAATATTCATTGTGGCAGAGAAGCTGTTCCAGAGGGAGGTCCCAGCTGAGGAAAGAGATCTACCCCCAAATCGTTGCTTGGAGAAGCGACTGATCCTCGGGGAGTTGGAGGTGGAGGAGTGAAGAGCTTGAGTGGGTAGTGCAAGTATTTCGGACCCAGGCCCCACAAAGCCTTGTGGACAATGATATGGTTTTCAATTTAACCGTTGCAGCCACCTGGGAGCCAATGAAGAGATTTCAGGGCTGGAGAGATATGATCCCATGGCTTGAGGCCAAGGACAAGTCTCTCAGTCCTGTTCTGGATGAGTTGCAGAGGGCGGAGAGCAGAAGCAGGCAGATTTAGAAAGAGGCTGTTGCAGTAGTTTAGCCTAGAGAGAACCAGAGCTCTAGGGACAGGGAGCTATTGGGGGAAGGAGAGGAAAGGAAGAATACCTCTGATGAGGTGCAGTTGGTAGTTTGACTTCTTAGAGACGTCAGAGATGTGAGGAGAAAAGGAGAGTGTGGAGTCAAAGATGACCCCGAGGTTCTTAACCTCGCAAGTTGGAGCTGGAAGAGGGCCAAGGGAGGCTGGCCAGAGAGTGACAGGAAAGGATGGTTCAGGTGTGCTGATGAGGAGAATCTCTGTCTTACTGGCATTAAGGCAAAGATCATTGGTGACACACCACTCCTGGATGGCAGACAGACAGTTAGAGATGAGGGAGCGAGAAGAGGTGGCTGAGGGTAGCCTGAAAACAAGCTGAGTGTCATCCGCATATCACTGAAAGTTGGAGCAGAGCAGGGCAATGCGGTGGGCAAGAGGCGCCAGCTATTGGTTGAAAAGCCAGGTTAAAGAGTTTAGACCCCTTGGGAACACCACAAGTAGAGAGTGAGATGGAGGAAAGGAAGGACCCAAGTTGGACCTGGGAGGGTTGATCAGAGACGAATGAGGTCGGCCAGGCCAGTGCCTAATCGGTGACACCCAGGTTATCACAGAGACGGTTGAGTCGGAGGGCATGGTTGACCGTGTCAAAAGCAGAGGCGAGATTGAGTAGGATGAGGACAGAAGGGATGTTAGAGTCAAGGTTGGAAAGCAGGTCTTCACGGATGTTCAGGAGAGCAGTTTCCATGCTTCTGGCAGCTCTGAAGCCAGACTGATGGTCACGGAGACAATCAACAGAGTCGGTGTGAAGATTAAGCTGGGAGATGGCCAGCTTTTCCAAGAGTTTGCCCACAAAAGGAGTGATAGAAATCAGGCGATAGTTAGCCGGGCAAGATGGGTCGGCTGTGGTTTTTTTGAGATGAGGGTGCACAAGAGGGTGCTTCAGAGGGGAGGTGAAGGCTCTGGAGGCGAAGGAATGGTTACAGAAGTCAGCCAGAGCTGGAGCAAGAGTGTCACTATTGTCCTTGATGGCTTTGGATGAACAGGGGTTTGTATCTCTTATACAATACACAGTTTTTGTATAAGAGATAGGGCAGGCATTCGTTTTTTTTTAGTATTGGCCAATTTGATTTGACATAGACTGACTAGGTCTGTGGTGTCTTTATTATTTGCTGGTAGAGACTACTCCCATAGCTATAGGGCAACTTAGGAGTTTTTCCAAACCCCAAGAATTTAATAAATGTTTTGAAAATTGTAGCTCTTGTGTCAGTACCATGCTTGTGATCCCATGCCTCCCTTACATCTCTCACAGGAGTGGGCACACACACTAGATTTTGATCTCTCCTCTCTTGCAGAAGAAGCACCACACACTACATTTGATGTCTCTCCTCTCTCTCTTGGCTGGGAGCAAGCAATGCATTTGCATATCCCTCATCTCTAACTGGGTTGGGGCATACACTAAGGGCCTGATTCACAGAGCGTTTTCCTATGGGATTGTGCCATTGTAAAGTGCTTCTGTGAATCAGGCCCACTCAGAATTTGTATTTTCCTCCACCCTTGCAGGCATTGTAGCATACACTGAAGTTGTATGTCTCCCTTCTCTCACTGCAGTGCTGGGCAAACACTGAAGTGTAATATCTCCTTTATCTTGCAGGGGTGGTCCCGTATACTGACATTTTACATCTCTCCTCTCTTGAAGGGATGGGAGTACACACTGAATTTTTATGTCTTCCCTCTTTCGCGGAGGTGGGCCGACATACTGTATTTTTAGATCTCCCCTCTCTCACAAAGGTGGAGTGCATGCTGATTTATTAAATCGCTCCTCTCTCACAGTGACAGGCACACACAATCCATTTTTACATACCTCTTCTCTCACAGGAGTGGGTGCACTTGCAGAATGTCTCATGTTTTGCAGTGGTTGGCACACAAAATGAAAATGTGCATCTCTTCCCTCTCATGTAGGTGTGCATTTTATTTATTTATTTATGTATTGTTTGCTTGTTAGGTGCTTATAGGTGCTTATACAGCAAGTAAAATACTGCTTCAAAGCGCCAACAGAGCAAGGGAGGAGACAAGAGAGTGAAATACATTACATAACACAATAATTAATAAGAGCAACGGAGCGAAAAGGAGGAAAGGGCAAACCTACTATGCCTTGTGCCTTGTGAGTATTCAGAATGAGCATGTGTAGCAATTAAAAGGGGAGAGGGAGTAAATGATGGGGGCTGTGCCACAGATGATAGACATGAATTATTTGATGTCTCTCCTCTCTAGCAGTTGTGGGGACACACATTGAATTTTTACATCTCTCCTTCCTTGCAGGCGTGGGGTAAACAATACATTTTTATGTCTCTCCACTGTGGCAGGAGCAGGCAAACACAGTGATATTTTACATATCTGCTCACACATACTGAAATTCTACTCTTTCTTCTCATGGAGGGGTGGAAGCACACACTGCATTTTTACACCTCTCTTCTCTTGCAGGGTGGGGTACAGTCTGAATGGTATGTCTCTCCAATGCCACAGGGTTGGGAGCACTATCTAACATTTACATCTCCCTACTTTCTCATGGTTGGTCATACACACGCACTAAATTTGTATGTCTCTCCTCTCTTTCAGGGGTGGATGCACAGACTGAATGTTTACATCGTGCTATTCTATCAGAAGTGTGGGACCATATTTAATTTGTATGTCTCTCTTAAAGGAGTGGGACACATTCCTCTATCACACAGATTGGCACACAAGCCAAAATTAACCAAATTAACAGAGCTCTCCTCTCTCGCAAAGGATAGGGCCTGTAGGGAGACTTAGTAGAGAAACTTAGCAGATGTATAAGATAGTGCAGCATATGGTATTAGTGATAACAACCTTAACATGACTAACTATTAACAATATACATTTTAACAATACTGACATTACCAATTCGACTGTTGCTTAGACCATCAGCTGTGTTACAGGCTGCAGGTGCAAAACATTGATTGCAATGTTAGTTTAGGAAATAAATACAACATTAAAAAAGCTGAACAGAAGTGTGTTTTGCAGATGCTGGATGCAGAGCATAGTGAGAAAGCAGAATGTGCGCTGGAAAGAACTATTTCTTTGTTCAGGCTGGTGTAGGTCAGGAAGCAGAAAGGAGATTTTGTTTCAAACTCATCCGCACTCAGTGGCATGTTGGACAAGATTACTGTGTAGGGGTCATTGTAGAAAGACCAGAAAAGGCTTGAAAGGTCTAAAATGGGGTGGGGCTTAGGACAAGAGACCTTACTAATGACATCACAGTGGTATCTGAAAACAGGCAGGCAAACAGTAAAGAATGCCTACAGAAATATCTGTAGATGTGAGGCAAACAAAAGAGGGCTTAAAAGGTGAAGGGAGGAGAAAGAAAGAGAGTTGGACATGCAAAAAGCAAGAACAGAGAGAGAAGGAGAAACACAAAATTAAGCAAGTCAGATCGGTGTTATTGGATGGCTGGCTGAGGTGTGACAGTGCATGCTGTCTTCTGGGAAAAGAGAGCTTGATAGGCAGTAACCAGGCACTGGGTTAAGGGCCACTGTAACCCTGGAGCTGAAGATGTGGCTTGGAGTGGGAGATAGCAGTTGTGAAAAAGGGCATTCACTAGTGCAGGCAGAGGCTTCAGACACTAAGATCGTGGTGAGTATAGGTAATAAAAAGAGATCATTATTTAGTGTACCCCCATAGTCTAATTAGTGTTGTGTCAAACTAAACACAAAAGGACAAAAGCTCATTCGTTCTTGAGATAGCAAAGGACAACTGGGTTTCACTGTGTGTAAATTGTAACTTGTTGAGAGAGGGAGGATATTTACTTGCTCACTCACAGGTGTCAGGGCTGTATTAGGTCATAATCAGGAGATGGACATGGTGCCATAATATCAGAATGTTTCTTTATTTTTTAACAAAAACCGGTCCTATTCTAACTCTAAGCTTAACATTCTGTGGCCTATTCTACAAAGAAAAATGTAAGAGACTGCTTGTCGGGATGCCTTAAATAAATGAAGTCCTCGGTCCAGAATCTTCAGGCATTCTAAAATTTTCCAGTTATATTTCTGAGGTTGCGTATAAGGAATTCATGTCTTCTGACAGGTTTGCTAATGAGTATTAGCTAGGTTCACTCAAGGGAAAGAGAAATCTCTGTTCTGGAGTGAGAGTTGCAAATTGAGTTTAAAAGCTTGCCGATAACATGTGAAAATAAATGTAATGACGAATCATGAAAGCTTATCTCTGGCCTATTCTACAAATGAAAAATGTAAAAGGCTACTTGTTAGGATGTCTTAAATAAATGAAGTCCTTGGTCCAGAATCCTATTGTAACCTGAGTTCTGTCCTTACCACTAGCAAGGCAAAACACAAATACGACAAAGACATACTTTGGGCCATTGCTCAAATAAATGGATGACAGCTGGTCCCTGACCCCCAGCTTGGTTTTCCCTTTATCACAGGCTGCTAGCCTTGGTGCATAGTCCCAAAAAACATATGATGAGTGTCTTTTCAGTCCCTCTCCTTCCCAACTCGTCTTTATCAAAGGTATTTCTTCCTTCTAGTTCAGGATTCTTTAAATCTTTCTTGCATTGATTGTATTCCCAGGCAAGGTTTTATCTTTCTTCCCCACTCTGTGGTTTATCTCAGTCTCTTGTTCCCCACACTGGGGTTCTTCTTGTCCTCTTCTCCCACTCTGGGACCTCTTGCTCGCTCATATCTCCACTCTGGGGTTTGTCTCTTTCATGTCCCACAATCTGGGGTTTTTCATATCTCACCCCACTCTGGGGTTTTCCCTTGTACTCCCCAACAGTGGCGCCCCCAGACATTTTTCATAGGGAGGCCTGATGAGGTCACTGGGGTGGCCACCAAAACAAACACATAGAGGCAGTTGGGCCGGTGGGGGAGTAGCGTTTTTATAAGGGTGGCAGTGGCCCCCCTTGCCATCCCTTGGTGGTGCCTCTGCACCCAGGCATAGAGTCTCTTTGTTTTCACCGCAACTTGAGGTCTCTTTGGGCTCACCCCACCTTGGGCTTTCTCTGTATCATCCAGGCTCTTTGGCCTCTTGGTAGTCTCCCCTCCTTGGGGCTTCTTGGCTATCACCCCACCTTGGGGTTATTTTGGGTTCACCTGTAATAATCCAATAGTTGGGTGCTATGTATTTTCATCAATATTAAATATCAATCTCAATGACAAGGAATTAATCTTTAGCATGGACTCACCAACAGGGAAGAATCCTGGAACCAGACTATACTCGTGGGTCAGGGAAGGTGAAGCTAATAGAAGTTCCCCCCGAGACCTTCCTCTCCCTCCGCGGTGGTAAAAACCCCGGACGGAGTGAAAGACCCCAGGGAAACCCTCAAGGGGAAGAAAACCCTGCATAGCCCGTCAAATCGACAGCTTCGGTTGTCTTCCTGGACTGCTATACTTCAAGGTATGTCAACAGTGAGGTCTAGTATAAGAGATGAGAAAGAAACAGTAAGCTGTTATCAGTATCGATTTAGATAGTAAAGGATAGAGGTAAAGGGTTAATGAGGATGAGAACCAAACCTTCTGTTCTACCGGAAGATTATAATTCGGGACTCTGAGAATTCAGATGTTCGGAATAATTCCTACCAAGAGAATATCAGTCATAACGGAAGAAAAGGAAGAAAGGTATACGTATATATTGGGGGAAGGAGGTACCTGTCGCGGGGAACAGAACAGCTTCTGAACTGTGGCTCTGTTAAGTTGTCAGAGGTTTGCAGGGAGCTGCAGGGAAGTAAGGTTGGCTCGGCCAGATCCGAGGAACGAAATAGTTTGGAGTGTGGGAGTAACCTGGAAGAGTTCTTGGAGAGCGAGAAAGTTTGTTCCGTTCGAACAGGCACAGAGCTTTCAGGTAAGCGACTGGGAAGCAGGGAAAGGTAGCGTTGATTCAAAGGAGTAGCAACGTATCCACTTGTTGCCGGAGGAGGTGGATATGCTGTGTCCGGGCGAGGGGGAGGAGTTGAGGTGTCGCGGGGATTCAAAGCAGCTAGACTGCAGCAGGTAATAGTAGCCGCCATCTTGGATGCAAAAATGGGCACCGCATACCTAAAAAACCCAATGGTGCCAGATGGACCAGCGCTTCCTAAAGGGCGTGACATCACCACGCCTTAGGATTTCTTGGTGTTCTCCCCACCTTGGGGGTTTGTGGTTCTCACCCTAACTTGGGCTCTCTTTGTTCCCACTCCACCTTGGGGACTCTTTGGGCTCACCCTACATTGGGGTTTCTGGTTATTTCCCCTTGCTTTGACTTTGTTACCCTCCTCCTGGGTTCCCCACAGCCACTGTGTACTGTTGTCTTCTGGGAGATTCTCCTCCAGAGTGTCGGTGTGTCCATCTGATTTAGAGCCTCTTACACTACTCTTCAACTGGGTTCAGTCTCGGACACACCTGTTTCCCGCTGGCTTGGAGTGGGACTCCATTGGGGGCTTCCCTGCACACCGGTTTGTCTGCTCTCAGCAGGTGTTCGCTCTCCTCCGCACCTCTGGGCTGGGCTCTTCCAGCTCCTTGCTCGGCGGACACTGTGACCTATTGGCAGTGCCAACGACCTGAGGGGTAGTCACACCCGGTGTATTCTTGCTCTGCCTTGCCACACCTCCCACTAGGAGGCTCTCAGCTCTCTCATGCTCATCACTTCTGATTGGTTATTTAACTAATGTTCTTCCAGTAGGTTGGGCCATCCACTGTTCTGCTATTTTAAGCAACGGTTGTGAATAACTGAGGTCAGAAACCAAACCAGCCATTATAACAGGATTTTCTAGATTATCATACAGTTCAGCTCCCACATTGCCAACAAAGGTATTATGGTTTGGGGAAGGGAGCATAATGTATATCTCTTTCTGCGAATTTCCGTTCACCTAAGGGGAAGGTCATCCTAAGTGGAATCCTACTTTCCCTGCCCCCCCTATGGGGTGTTAAGGGTAGCAGGCCCACTTCCCTACTGCCAAAAAGGGTGGCTGTCCTTTGGGGAGAGGGAGAAAATTCCTTGGATTAGTCACAAGGCACACACTGACATTTTATGGCTGTCCTCTCTTGCACAGGTGGGTGCAAACACTACATTTGTACCTCTCTCCTCTCTCTCAGCAGAGAGCTTATATACTGAATTTGTATGTTGCTTCTGTCTCACAGGATTAGGACCACAAATTGAATTTTTATGTTTCTCCTCTCTCTTTTGCAGAGGTATACATACACTACATTTTTATATCTCTCAGATCTGTCCCAGCAGTTAGGGCACATGCTGAATTTGTATGCTTCTCCTGTCTTGCAGGAGTGGGGCCAAACACTGCATTTTTATGATTCTCCTTTCTCAGGTGTGGTTGCACACACTGGAAATATATGTCTCTTCCCCCTCACAGAGGTGTGCACATACATTCAATTGTTCTGTGTCTCCTCTCTAGAACGTGTGGGGCACACATAGACATTTTATGTCTCTCTTCTCTGAATGGGGTTTGGGCACACATTATATATTTACTATCTCCTCTCTCACAGAGTGGTGGAACACACTGAATTTTCTTTGTTTGTCTCCTGTCCCGCAGGAGTGGGGCCGCATGCTGAATTGTTTTCTTTGTCCTCTCTGACAGGTCTAAGGGAACACACTGAATTTGTACACCTCCTTTCCCTCACTGTGTTTAGTGTGTATAGTGGAATTTTACATCTTTTCTTTCTTAGATGGTTAGGGTACGCACTGCATTTTATTTTGCTACTCCTTCACAGGGGTCAGTGTACACACTAAAATTGACACCACTCCAAGTTGTGCACACCCTTTTTGCATCACTCCACTCTGCAGTGGTGTGGGATCACACTGCATTTTTATATCTCTCCTCTCTTACAGGAATGGGGCATGCACTGAATTTTAATATATTGCCTCTCTCACAGGGGTTGGTACAAACACCAAATGTTTACATCTGTCCACAAGTGCAGGTGTGGGGGCATGCTTCATTTTTATGTCTCGCCTCTCTCGCAGGGGTGGACACACACACACATACTTTGTACATCCCTCTTCTCTTGAAAGGGTTGGGATTGTGAGAAACCAGTGGGTGTCACACCCGCTAGTCCCCGGGGACCTCTGCCTCAGGTGGCCAAGGCATGGCCATCGCCTTTGGATCCAGACAGTGGGTGGACCAGTGCGGGAGGATCACCTGGGTGAGGGGTCTTCTGGGAGTGGGGGTGAGATAGCTGATGGTGAGATGCAGTATTACCCCCTTCATCTACTCCATCCTATTTTGTGGGATATCCCAAAGCCTCAATCCCCCTCCCCTTTTACACACACACTGGGCTGAGGAAGATGGTGATAGAGAGGAACCAGACAAACTCTTTCACATCATACTGGATATGTCTCTTTAATTGTGTCAGGCGAAGTTAGGCTAGGCACTTTCCACTAAGTGCGTACACCTGATACCAGTTAGCTCTCCACACATGAATGAAAGGCAACACTCTGAGCAAGGCAGAACACAAGCATGAGCACAACTTCCTGCGACAAGGGCGAACCTATTGGTGTGGAGCAACAGGCCAAGGGACGAGAGCAGAGGGCTGAAAACCCCAAGGGTTCACTACTGGAGGACGTTGCCCCGACAGATCGTGAAAGACATGTGGAGAACGCCAGATCCCATAAGTGAAGATTGCATTGTGTCCATGGATGCCAGCAACCCTCCCGAGTGAATGGCAGAGTTGAGGAGGCAAGGCCAAGATTGTGGTATTAACCTTGACTTGTGAATTGAAAATAGCAAAACAATAAAAAAGAAGCACACACAGCCGAGAGTTGGTAAGTGACCCGAGAGACCGGTGTGTGTTAAAGTGAATGAATTAGCAAACTTATATCACAAGCGAAGGCTGCACACGTGTAGATGAGATGCAAAGACCTGTGAATGAACTTTGAAGTAAAAAGTGGCTGTGAGATCAGCTCCATTAAGTAACAGAGTGGTCCGGCAAAAGGAAGTAGCCCATTCAAAAGGCTCTGTGAAAGGCACATTGTTTAAAGTTATAAAGCAAATTAAGCGAAAGTAACCATGAACTTTAAGTCAAAGTGGTCCTGCGATGGTCTGGTAAAAATGCCACGCACATTCGAAAGTCTTCAACAGGGGTCTCAGTCTGATTGAGGGAGACCCAAAGTACAGTAAACTTGGGGAAGCGAGCCCCTTGCAAGTTTGTGTTGAACTGTGATGTGAGAGGTCTGAGCCCGACAGAGGAGGGCCTATGTGAACTGTGTGCTGTAAGGTCTGAGCCCGGCAGAGGGGACATTCATGAGCTATGTGCTGTAAGGTCCGAGCCTGGCAGAGGGACCCTTGTGAACTTTACGTTGGAAGTATAATTTTGGCAAGTCCAGGAAAAGACTTTGACGTGGAAGGTCAGACAGGCCTCCATCCATAGTTTGGAACTGCTAAGAGTTCCTGAAACCGAGCCACAGTGTGTCATCCTGCCTAGAGGGACATCCTTACTCTGTGAGATGTAACATGATGAGGAGATCTGGTTCAACTGCCTTTATTCTTTTGAGCACTGATTTTTCCTTTTGCATATATTTCTCGTTTTACACTTTTTTGTATACGAAATAAGGCAGGCGTTAGGTTTTGTTAGCATAGACCATTTTGATTTGACTGATACCAGTAGGACGGTTTTGTTTATCAATTGATGGTCGAGACTACTCCAATCTTAGTTATAGGGTAAATTACTAGTCTCTCCGATCCCAACATTATCAATAAATGTTTTACAACTTGTATCCGTTGTGACAGTGTCATACTTGTGATACCATGCCTTCCCTACAGGATGCACACTGCATTTGTAAGTCTCTAATCTCTCTAAGTGGTGGGCACATACATTACATTTTTACATCCCTCCTCTCTCTCAGAGGTGGGGGGGCACACCTGCATTCAACATTTTGGCCTCACTTGATTGTTTATTCTTAAACACCCAACATTTTGCACCAAATTAAATAGAGCAAATGTTCTTTGGTTTATATGTTTTAACCTTTACATCTCTTGTAATGTGTTATTATTTTTTAAGAGAGGGAAGGAGAAAAGGAAAGGAACATAAATTGCCCCTCACCAGAAACAACAAAAATTATTTACACAGTTCCCCCAGTGGCACGCCACCAGAGCAAACCTCTCAGCATTTTCAAATGCGCTTGGTGTAGTCCTATGCCAAATGTTGCTCTGCACAAGAAATGTTCACCTCATACACCAAATCTCCCAAGCTATAGACATGCCTGCACTCTAGGCACAATATCCTATTATGACAAACAATGTTGACTTTGGCCATTCCATCTTGAACATTGAATCTCTCTCCCACATGCTGTGAAATGGCCCTTGGATTGGCCTGGCAGTTGTCTGTGTAGGTACCACGTCATCACTGCTTGAGCAAGACTCCCTCACTGCATAGACAAGCCTATACTTTCAATGGCATTGCCATTCCTCTGTTTCCCAGTAGGTTCCTCTTCCGTCTCATCCTTGTCACTGGTATGGGCTTGGTGTGTGTGGAATTTGTCATACATATACCATTGCCAGCAACACAGGTGGTTCAGGAGGGTCATGGTACCCAGAGAACGAGTAGCAGAGATCTTCTCTTCCTAATGATCTTTGACCCCAGGCACAAGGTGCACCCTACCAAACCAGCCTCTGTTGCTGAAACCACATTAGGCATCTTAAAGTAATCTCAGGCCCTAAAGGAGGAAGGCAAATGGCCTTTCTGTCGTCCCTGTACTTCGGAAGGGACAATGGGGCCTTTCTTAAATCCTCATTGGGGTTTGTGCCTCTTCCTGACCACTTTTGTACTCACTCTCCTCTTGACTCCTGCAGTACTGGCTGTGCTGCTGGCTCAGGCTCCGCCACTGGGTCACCATGGCTCACATCATCACCCCCAACACTATCGTTATCATCACCACTAATCCCATCACCTAGAGGAGGCAGATTGTCTCACCTGAGGTGGTTCAAGAACTCTCCCTCCCCCTCTTCAGATTCCAAGTAGGAGGATAAGAGAACTGTGTCCACATGTGCATTCAGATGACTGTAATCCTCCTGCATAGAGAGCACCACATCAAGTGCCTTGCCCCAAACTCCAACCCATTTTTGAAAACATTTTCTTCCCTAAAACGAATTTAAAAAAAGTTTCTGAACTAAAATATAGAAGATTTCCAGAAGCCAAAAACGGGATTTCCAAAACTAGCTTTCCAAACAAACTGATTTAAAAAGTTAGAAAGCTCTCATTAGTAACAAAGGCTTCAAATTCAAATAAGATCACAAATGAAAACGATTCCCTAACAAAATGGCTTACTAGATACAATGCTTGCTCCAAATGTGGGAAACAATAAAGGTTTTCCAGCTAACAAAATGTTTTAAAATCCCAAATAACACACAATCCTAAAAGAAGAAAAAAATACCACCTAACACGGCAATATGTATCTTGTTCTCCATATCTATGTGTGGATCTTCCCTTACTCAAATTCCTGCAGTCAAACTCAACCCAAAAAAGCAACAGGAAGTTGCTGGTACTATATTGAGGCTGCTGAATTTCTTTTCTGGCTAGGAACTATCCAGAATCCTTTCAAAAATACTAAAATCTGACGTCGCTATGAGACATGCATTCTCGTATGATGCCCGATTCCATGTATGGGCTTACCAATCTCGTCCAAACTGATAGCAGAATTTTGGACATCGCAATTGTTTATACCTATCTGAAAACAGACTTTGTGATTCTCTGCTCCTCGGCATAAACGTATCACACTTTCCACAGCAAATCTTGAATGATTAAAAGCCTCATAAATGCTAAAGAGCATGCTTATCCAGCGGATCACATCTTGGCCCTTCCGAGTATGCAAGAAATATCTGAGATGTAACGCACCAGGGCGGCTAAAGATGACAAGTCACACACCTAGACCCTGTGGACCTCAACAGTACGACTTAAACGCAATCAACTTCGAACACTCTGTTAATGATTGCACGAACTACCTTACTTGCAAGATAGTAGCAGTATACGTGGTGAGTTCTGCGTTGACTCATCCTTGTAAAAATCATTTCCTTTGATTATACACAAGTAACAAAAAAAAAAACACAAACTGTGTGGACAATATATTATTCAATATACAAAAATAAGACAAGGTATCCAGGTTCTCCTTCCTTTTCCTACCAACCAAACGGGGTGTGGGCTGCACCTCAATCCTAACATGTGATCTTGCCGCAACACTAACAACCAGGAAAACATATCACCAGAGCTCAGCAAGTCAGGTTCCAACCTAGAGCCCGTTTTCTTTTCCTACTTTACATTTTCTTGCACTTAAATCCTGTACAAACCAAGTAGTCCCAAAGCCAACAGTTGTGCCATGTATATGGTATTACATAGGCATTTTCTCTGCTCTAATATCTTAGGTAATCAAACCATTTCCAGATGTTTCCATCTTATGGCTTGGCAGAATCATTGTTGCAGTGCCTGACAAATGCCTATCCCATGCCAACACAAACACCACAACTGATGGCTTTTTTGAGCTTTGCAATATGCCATTGTGTTTCCAAATCCTTGGAAACAACATGCTAGCACTATATAAATTGCAGAACAAAACTTTCATAATTCAATGTCCATGTGTAGCCCCTTGCAATATGATTTGCTTAGCTCGGCAGCATCCTATTTTCAAAACAATTGACAACTAAATAGGCAGTTGTATTTCATACTAGTGCATGTATTTCTGTGTAATGTTCACCATTCATGCTTTGTCTTCTACTGATGGACGTTATTGTAGTGCTAATAATTATTGTACTATTGGCTTCATGTATATGGGCGTTAGTGCCAGCATATATCCTGGAACTTTTTCAATCACAGATTGTCAATTGTTTGTTTGTCTGTTTGTTTATTTATTTAGTAGGGCGTACCAAACCCATAGGTAGCTGGGCGCAACAAGAAAAGAATACTTTCAGCTTAGTTACAACATAGTATAAGTACAGTGTAGTAAGAATGGAAGAATAATTACAGTGATATTTACATGTGCGAAGATGATGGAAATAAAGATACACATAGAGGTACAAAATAATCAAGGGTATTACTAGGTATAGTGATTAGGTAGACAAAATAAAATAGCAGACAAATCAGGAAATCTCTGGGTATAGTGATTGGGTAGACATTAGGTGTCAGCAGATCGGAGCCAGGTTAGTGCTTTGTTTCTGAAGCTGGTGTAAGGTTGATTTATTCTGAGGTGCAGTGGGAGGTTATTCCAAGCTTGAGCGGCTTTGACTGGGAAGCTGGTCCCTCCCGCTTTGGTCAGTTTAAATCTTGGTATCTTGAGGCAATGGGGGTTTGTAATTCTAGTCGGTCGCAAGGAGGTTTTCCTATTTATTCTGTTCGCTAGGTATGGGGGGGCAGCATCATTAAGACAATTGTGTGTAAGTGAAATAGTTTTGAGCAATATTCTGTCGCTAATTTTTAGCCATTGGTGGACTCTTCTGTAATTAGTAATGTGCTCTCTGTTGGCTAATTTCAAAGCTGTTCTTAGGGCATTATTTTGCAATATCTACAGTATTGAGGATATAGTTATTAGCTCCTAGATAAAGTGTGTTGCAATAATCAAGTTTAGATAATATGAGGGCATTAGCAAGGATTTATACAACTCGTTTCAGATAGAAACGGGCGGCATGCTCAAATGAGTTTAGGGTTAAGGTAGTGTCTAGATAGAAACCCAAGGTTTTTACCTCTTTTACTGTTTTGATAGTGTTTCCATCTATGTTGAATGAGGTGTAGTTAGGGGTTAGTTTCTTTAAGTTGGCTATGGAACCGAGGATCATAATTTCAGTTTTCTCGTCATTCAAGCAAAGGCCATGGGAGGCCATCCATGCTTGAATGAGAGAGTATATTTTATTTACCAAGGCCGTATCGTTGTCAAAATTGCACGAAAGGGGAATGAGGATCTGTGTGTCATCAGTGTAATTAGTGTAGGTAACACCCAGTCTGTCCAATTTGTCAAATAGGGGCTTTGTAAAAATATTGTACATAGTGCTTACACATTGTGCTTACCACTAAAAGCCTGCCTGTAGGATTACATTGCAATTCGAGTTTTAGGGACATTTTCTCTGGTTTTAGATAAATGACTCCCAGGAAATGTTTATGTTTTACCCACAAAACCACCCATACCTGCCAATATTGCCGTCATGTACAGTAACAAGATCAAATTGCGAAAATATGCAAAGAATGTGAAGAGGGTCGTGAATATGCCTGTGATGACAGAGGATGAGTCTCAGTTTAAGCCTACACAGACAGTAAAGGTGGCTGGGTCGGCTTCTGTGAATCAGATTAGCTCTAGCATCGATACTATGGTGGTACAAAATTAAGCAGTCCCACTGTTATTGCCAGTGTGTAATCTTGTGTTGTGCTAGGTATCTGCTGTATTAACCGGGTGTTTGGCTAAATCCACAGTTCATCATAATATACGAAGCACTCTGACAGATTTATGGAATGTTGAGAGGAATAATTCTGTACAGCTTTCTGTAGTTGATAAAAAACGATGCTTCTGTTCAAATTACATTGGCGAAAGCATTGCAATTGGGAAATCCGATTATTGCCTTTAATTAGCAATTTTCGATTGTGATCAAAATGATCAAAACTATATGTTGATGAGGGACAAAATCGAATACATTGGCACACAAATAATCTAGAATCTGCAAATGTGGTGGTTAAGGAAACTTTACCAATATTTATAGCAGATGCGTTATCTGCTAATCATAACTCAAGTAAAATGTTGGTATCACGATTTTCTGACATGATGGAGGTCATCCATAAACAAATGCAAGAGACTTGAGTATATACATCTACTCTTGAAAGATCAATCAAAGTAAGCACGACAGACAATATAAAGACTAGATGATCACCCTTGCAAAAAATAAAATGCGTCAATATATTGCTATAGCTGTTTCTTATTCAGAGGCAGGGCTAGCTGCTGATTTTGTCTCTGCCAGCGTAAAAGCTAGAATGGATATTGTCGCTGGCTAAGACAGCATTAGCGCAGTTATGAGATCAAAAATGGCAACAGATCACTGATCTAGCACAATAAACAAATTCATCTAGAATATGGAATGTAATTGGAAGTACAAAAAAAGAGAGCTGCTGATAAACTGCATCTCTCAAGAGATGTGGTGTGCCCATATCAAATCTACGGTGGGAAAAACAGCTAGCATTGAGGAGGTATTTCCCCTACCTTTGGATAGATGGATTTGTAAAGCATCTGTATTAGACATCCTAGCAATTATAGAATATCTTAGCAACTCCTGCGTGGTGGGACCCGATGGTACATGTAACAAATGGTTAAAATTGGAGCCAGAATTATGGGTGCTGCTCTTTATATGCTGTTTGATGAGATTGGTATGACCAGAATTATCCCAAAGCCGTGGAACGTCAGTCACATTCTAACAGTTTATAAAAAAGGTGCATGGGGTGACCCCTCGAATTTTAGAATGTTAGCCATGCTTGACACCCCCTCAAAGATATTTGCACCAGTGTTGCTCATAGAATTGAATTAGTGGGTACTGAATAATAATATCTTGCCAGCTAACCACATTGGGTTCAGAAAACAAGCTAGTACAACCCATAACCTAACTGTCCTGACATCAGCTATAGAGTATTCATGGAAACTTAGAGAGTCGAATGTATACTGTGCCTTCATTCATTTTTTGACAGTGTTCAATACGGTATTGAGGAATCGATTATGGCATAAGCTAAGCTCGTGGAACATTCCAAAAGATCTCCTCAAAATACTCATGCTACTCTATTCTTATACCTCAGTGCAGCTTAGTTTGAATACCAAATGGAAATTGTCTAACTTGATACCAACAGGCTGTGGAGTTAAGCTGGCTTGCATTGTGACAGCAACCCTGTTCAACTTATATTTAGCAGATATGCAGCAAGCTTTTGGGAATCTGATTGCATGTCCAGTAAAGGTAGGCATGTCGTCCGTGGGGTGGTTAGCTTATACAGAAGATTTGCTATAGATTGATTATACACCAATGGGCCTTCAGGGGATGCTGAATGTATTGGCTGTATATTTAAGTACAAATGGACTAAAAAATAAATATTGAAAAGAGCAAAGTCATGGTCTTTCCAGCAAAGAAAAAAACAAAAAAACATGTTTGGAACATGAACAATGAAAACCTTGAACAGGTTCGTACCTATAAGTATTTGGGTGTTGTGGTCGACGATATGTTTAGCCTGGAAAGGCAATGGACATCGATAAAAGCAAGATGTCTAACATCAGCCAATGCTATCAGCATTTTCATTGGCAGGAATGTTGGTTATTCTGCATATGCTGTCCTCATGCTGTATACTGCAGAAATAAGAGCAATGCTTCTCTATGCAATTGAATAGTGGGGCACAAATATGTATCTTGCCTCAAAAGATTTGAGGCTATGTTACTTCGTAAACTCATGCGGCTTCCTAAGTATACATCGGTGGAATATCTATACCTTGAATTCGACATGAAATGTATTGAATCAGAATGCACAAGTAGATCTGTAATGTGTTATGAAAATTTGACTAGGTTAGATAATAATACTATTGTTGTTGCCCATGTGCAGGCCTTTATAAGAACTGATAGTTGTTCATCGATGGGCATGTTGGGAATAATCAAATCTATGTATGAAAAATGGGTGGTTGGTTTTGTCCATACTGTAGGATACAGCAACCGTGTCCAGTTTAAAGGTTGGCTTAACAAGAAATTAGCAACATATAACTATGAGTGCCACGTTGTTGAGTTAGATACGAAAGCACATAGTGGGCCATACTGTCCATATAGGTTAAGTCAGGAATCATAGCCAAAGTATATAATGGCATATACTAGTCCCCTGTCATTTAGATCATATCTCATGGTGTTATAATTCTGAGGCTCTTGAGATCAAGGGGGCATGGCTAGGCCTGTGCCGTGAAATGAGACTGTGTCACTTATGTGGCTGCAAGGAGATTGAGTCGTTATATCATTTGCTGTTGTTCGGTGATAGACTCTCTGAGCTGCGTTCCAAATTTTTCAAATCTTATGATAATTTCGACTGATCTTAAACATATTTCCCATTTATGAAAGATGATGATATAAATCTCATCTATTTTATAGTGTCATTTTACCAGACAATTGTGGACATTATAAATTGTTTAGTATAAGTTTTAGCAACCCGGTGTGATTTTATTATTGTAAAGGTAATGAGTGTCTACAATAAGTCTCATTTGAAGTCGGAATTGTATATCTGTTTTACATTTGGATGATGTGTATGTATATGTCCCTTTGTTGTATATACAAAGCCGTAAGGCTATTAAGTATATTAAATAAACTGAAACTGAAAACATTCTGCCAATCAATTTACTTCTAACAAATGCTTGCATTACATTGGGCTTATGCGAAATGAAGCTGATATCTTATTATTTGCTTTTTTTAACTATCATGATAACCTGCCCTATTCATGTTTTTACAGTGTTACAAACTAATACATATGCAGCTTGTAATCTCTGGCATGTTTTGAGAGTTAACAGAGTGAACTCCTTATCAGGGCCAGGTCAATATACTTGGAATGCCTCGCAGGGCTCCATCTGTGAAGGGCCTATTTTGTCACTACTTTCAGCAGATGTTGTTCTATGAAACTATACATGAGGGGCAGCAAAATATCACTTTCCTAAGGCTTATGCCACATACTCTTGAGAAATGTGCTCTTGCACCACACACACCTGTGACGCAAGCTCTGGAACACATGCTATTATGACAGCCACTCAGAATCAATGTACATTTTATATGCAAACTGTACAGGTAAATGTAGATGTATATTTTGCATATGTGCACTAATATACTGTACTCACTCTAAGTCAGAAATAATTTTGATGTCAGATTTCAGGGGATGTAAATTTAGTACATGTAAGAACTGTACAACCCTTATTTGCCTTCTATACATAGACAAACTAACATCAAAGTCAAATCTGACTTTAATGTGATGTAGGAGGCACACTTCATGACATATGCTACTTTTATGCCAGAAACTCACATTCTGTACCATTCCATTCCAAACACTCATACATATTACGCCAAGTTATGAGACACATTCTTAGGGCATACACATTTACGAGACACACTCTTACGACACATGGGGCCTCATTACAATACCAGTGGTAGCCCTGCCTGTAAGACAGGAATGGGCAATTACCGTGTCATTACGGCCCCGCTGGACGCGGTAATTGCCCATTCCCGGGCACCGGTAAACAATGCTCCCCATTCCCATGGGGCTCAATGGGAATGGGGAGGCCGGATGCACGGGCACCATTCATAATGGAGCCGGTGCATCCGGCATGGTCTGCTCGTGGGTGCCGGTCCGCACTCCAGGTCAGGCCTGGCGGGGGCGAAAAGGCACCTACGAGCAGAACTCGAATTTGCCGGTACAGTAACAACGGTACTGGCAAGCTTACCAGTACCGTTGTTACTGTACTGGCAAACTTGGAATGAGGCCCATGGTCTTATTACACATGCTCTTACAACACATGCTCTTATGACAAACGCACTTACCTGATACAAACATACTAACGGCATGCACACTTATAATAAAAATGCTTTCAAAACTCACTATTCGGATACATTTTCTTATGACACAGACTCTTATGACACACACTCTTACCAAACTTGTTCTTATGACACACACACACTTATGACAACCGCACTTATGAATCACAAACTTACGATACATGCTCTTACGCCATGCACCATTCAACACATGCTCTTATGACACACACACACACACACACTTACAATGCTCACACTTATAACACACGCTCTTACAACAGATGCTCTTTTTGCACTCACATTTATGACACTCACACTTATGAAACTCGCACTTATGAAAGCACCACTTAGGACTTAGGGCACTCACACTTTTTACACATGCTCTAAAACTCTTTGCTTTTACAATGCCCTTTTATGACACACACACACTTATGTCTCATGCTCTTACAAATTACACTCTTACTATTCACACTCTTTTGGCACTTACACTTACGACGCTCACACTTATAACACACGCTCTTACAACACATGATCTTATAACACACACACACTTATGACTCATGCTCTTACAAATTACACTTTTACAACACATGCTCTTTTGGCACTCACATTTATGACACTCACAGTTATGAAACTCGCACTTATGAAACCACCACTTAGGACTTAGGGCACTCACATTTTTTACAAATGCTCTAAAACTCTTTGCTTTTACAATGCCCTTTTATGACACACATACTTATGACACACACACACTTATGACACACATTTATGACACACACTCTTGCAACACATGGGGCCTCATTATAAGCATGGTGGTCTGGGAACTATGGTACTGGTAAGCATGCCGGTACCGTAGTTCCCGGACAACCATACTATGAGCTGTGCTCGCGGGTGCCTGTCATCCTGCCTGGTTTGACCTGGCGGGCAGAGTGGAACCCGCGAGCCCAGCACATCAGATGCACCGGCACCATTTTAAATGGTGCCGGTGCATCTGATGTCCCATTCCCATTTGGGATGGGGAGTCTCTCATTGCTGGCACCCGCAAATGGGCAATTGCCGTGTCCGCAGAACTCAGCATGACCCGGTTCTTGCCCATTCGCGGGTGCCGGTAAAAATGCAACTCCGGCGGCAGCCGTGCCGGTTTTGCCAGCACGGCTACCGCCGGAGTTGTAATGAGGCCCATGGTCTTACAACCCACACTCTTCAATGCATTTACACTCTTACAACACAAACGTATGCCACACACACATATGATGCTCACACCTATAACAAACACACTTACCCCACCCACATTTATGATAAATACTGTTGCGTCACACAATGGTATGACACACAATCTTATAACACACCTTAAAGGGACACTTATGCCACACACACTTATGATGCTCACACTTATGACACAAACACTTACACCACACACGTGTACGATAAATGTTGCTAAACTGCACACTGTAATAACATACACTGTTATGACACAAGAATTTACAGAACACACTCTTATGACACATGATGTTACAACACAAGCCCTTTTGACACACATTCTAACAATACACACTCTAATGACAAATACTGTACCCACACACACTTTTATGATACATACAGTCTCACGACACATGCTCTTACCACACATGCTGTTACACACACAACCTTATGGCATGCACACTTATGCAATATACTTTTATGCTGCATGCTCTTACATCACAAACACTTATGCACATGCTCTTACAGCACACACTATTATGACATGCCCTCAGAATCAAACACACACTATTATTACATGCCCTGAGAATCAAAACATACACTGTTATTGCATGCCCTCAGAATCAATGTTTATCCATACAATCTCTACACATACTGTAGAAATCGTATAAGTACACCAATAAACCATAACAACTCATGTCAAAGTCAGGACTGACATGGAATTCATTTTTTGCATGTACCTTAAACATATAGAGCATGTCAATTGTGCACATATACACACTGTAAAACTTGTATATGCTTCCTAAATGTATAAACACGCATATCAAATTCAAACCTCATTTTTTATGTGAGTTTTCATACATATAGGGTGGATAAATGACATGTGCATTTCATATGACTTCACACCAAACACTCATACATTATTTTATGACATACACACATGTCAGACATGTACACACCAAACACTCATGCACCTCACACCACACACTCTTACGATACCTTCTCTTACAATACACACACTTATGCCTCCCAATCACCTACACATAAAAGGGATAGAAGATATATGCTAATGGATTTCTTGTACATGAACTGGACATGTACGTGTATTACATTTACATTATGTATATGTACACTACTATACATATAAAAAATTGCTTCAAAGTCATAGCTATCTTTAATTAAGATGCACATGAGATTTAAGTTGTATGCATGTACAAAATATAAACGATTTGGCTTATACACCATATGTTCATATGCTATACACTCATTCGTCAAACACTCATTATACATAAACATATACAGCATACACTCATAAACTATGCACCATCCTCTCCACGAAAACACTGAAATCAGATATTTAAAAAACCTTTTAAAATAAGAATTAGGGTTATTCTAAGTTAAACTAAAGTCTACATAGAGTGTGCACACTCAATGTATACTACTATAACTTCATCCACAAAACATGAAGTATAAACACTCACTCCATACCACTACAAATTCAACCTTAACATTCACTTCACATTTTAGGCAGGTTACATCAATACAATAACTGACACTATTTGCATTGACTTTTCCCAAAATTCAATTGCTAATAACTTTTGATTTTCTCGTGGATTTGGAGACAACTTTCATAAAATGGATGCTTGCCAAAGCACCTCCAAACTGGACATTTTGGGGACTATTAATTACATGCTTCCACTGTTCCTAAAACACATTTTTCAATGTTTTTATTGCCTAATACAATTAATTTTCCAGTAGAGAAAAAAGATGTTTTAATTTAAAAAAAACCTACCAAAGAAATGCTGGACGGAGATGTACCAAGTAAGAAACAACTTTGGCACAAAGTGCTCTAGAGGTGTCTTTTGTTGGTTTGGGGTTAAATCCTGCAGTCATTTTGAAATGATTCTATGTAGAAGGGGTGCCCTTGGGTCCCAAAAACATTTATATATCTTTTACATTGTAGCAGTGAGGCTAATTCCGAGGGAAGCCAAAAAGGAAATCGATCAAAATGAGATTTGGTAGTGGAGGAGGGGGCAAAGGGGTGGTTTGACATTAGGGCAGAGGTGAGGAGTGGGAAAGGGAACCACGTGAGAGTTTAGAGTGGGTTGAGAAACATGTTTGTGAGAAAATGTTTGTCTTGTTGGGGGAATCCTTTGGGATTCCTGTGTTTATGTTACAAGAGGCACTCACAAAATAAATGTATCAAATGAAACAGCAAGGGAACGTATGGGGGAAGATCTACGAGGATTTACACAAAGGAGGGATCTAGAAAGAAGGAGGGCGTACACCTAGAAATTGCTTTCCCATTAACACAGTAACAAGCAAAAAAATGTACTATGACAGAAATGAGTACCAGGAATAAACAGTATGACAATTGAAGGCAGTAGGGATGATTTCTTAAAATGCAAATTCCCCGGGGGTATAATGGAAAGGAATAAGGAGGGCATGACCAATGAATATTAGCAATGGCTGGTGGGATCTAATCATCTGATAGTGAGGGAGATATGTACCTCAGTACCGAAGGCCATGGCGAATGGACCCTGGTATGGCTCGTGGTCCTTGCAGGGGGATGTGGGTCAAGAACATAGACCGAGGCCACTCGCTCTGGCCGAAGGCATTGGGCAGTGGACCTCAGTCTTTTATAAAAACTAGTGGTACAAGGACAATTGAAATGAGCAAAATCCATGGGCATTGGGTCCTGGAGTAGATAGAAGCTTAACAAAACCTTTCAAATTCAGCAAAACAACTTTAGTTAAGAAAGAGTGAAGAAGATCCAATTTATCACAAAACATCATGAAATGGGACCTGAGTTGACTCGGATGCCCCTGAGTCCCACTGCTCAGCCCATGAGCACACAAATGATATCACAGCATGGATCAACAATGATATAAAAGGTGACTTCAAGGACGGGGATCTACTGAAGGACTTCGAGTCAAGATGTTCTTCCCTTCCAACACCCACTGAATTTCATAGGCTTTGCTGCAATAAATCGTTCCATCTTTACTCTAAAATAACGTTTTTTCACTGATATATTTATAAATGAAAAAGATTTTATTTCTACTGGTATATGAGCACAAATAATTAACAACTCATTAAAATGTCTCAATCAAAATAATGTTTTACATCAAAAAATCCCTTAAGAGCTTTCAATCTTGCCTCCCACCTCTGAATTGAGAAAGAGCTGAACATCCTGCCTTTCATGAGACAATAGCTTTGAATGAATACTACAAAATGAAATCTGCTCATGCAGTTTTTCTTTCAGAGGAAAATTGCATAAATAATACATTTGAGGCTTTCAGAACCAAATAAGCACAATAGCTACTTCAGTGCTGTGGATAGGTTTTGCTTTGGGATTAATACAAAAAGAATTTCACAAAATGAAGGCCTTCTTTTTCATCCACATTATGGAGCGAGTAACGCAGGATCAACATGGCCAAATGGTTCCATTATTTTCTGATAACACCTGAGCTGGCCAGACATGTTGGAAATATTAAATGAATATAATGCGAACCTCTAGTCATATGAAAATACCCATTTCTGATTTTAAAATATAGCTATGTGTATACAACAATGGCTTACCACACTTCTCTATTAACAGTTTATCCAAGAACAATTGTAGCTTATTATTTTTCAGTTTCTTCAGAACTATCAGAGCAATTGACTCTTATTCTGCTGTGATTATCACAAAGGCTGGTTCAAGAGATTGTCGGAAAACGCTGCAAATGACTTTAAGGTAATGGCCAGAGTGTCTGTGTGTGGAGGCACTGCTTTTTCACGGTGGTGTGTGATTCTAGAACGTTCCTCCTGGGAGGGAAATGGCTTGAAGGCATTTACAAAGATATATTGCGTTGAATCTCTCAATTTCTATGGGCAATATGAAACTGAAGGGTTTATTCTCAATCTTGCCAGTGGCAACATTCTTTAGTGAGTAAGCCACTAAATTGAGATCACGGGCAATCTTCTGATGAGGCCCGTACACTGTGCTTTTTCTCCTCCAAGGGGGGATTCCCCTGGGTGAACTGGCAGCTCCACAACAAATTATGAAATGCTGTCAAAGTTTGGGAAAAGAAAATTTCTTATCGCGAAGGGGTTACGATGAAAAATAGCCTTCATGGGTTTAACGTTATGAAATCTATACTAACAGGAGCCATGGACTTTGCGTTACTTCTTTCTTGACAACAAATAACTATTGCACTTTGATAAATCCAAAGACTCATTAGGACTCAAAGTAGTTAGGCGGGAACTATAATTGGATCAGGCAGTTCAGACAGATCAACGCTTACCATGAGCAGTGTTCTGTGTCCTAGCGGTCTGGAGTATTCCCTATCACAGACAATTAATTTGCTCCGAGTTGAACAGTTGTTCCTCACCATGCACACTGATCTCATTACAGTAATTGTTTTAAAAATTAATAATTATACATCTACTGTCTGTATAGTATATTATGTGCCATTCTAGTGTTCTCCCTCTCTCTCTCTCTCTCTCTCTCTCTCTCTCTCTCTCGCTCTCTCTCTCTATCTCTTCTTGTTCTCTTTCTGGGGATTTGCAGGAATTATTTTCCATTTCTCTCTCTCTCTCCTTCTCTCTCTCCTTGTTCTCTTTCTGTGGATTTGCAGGATTTATTTTCCATTCCCCTCTCTCTCTCTCTCTCTCTCTCTCTCTCTCTCTCTCTCTCTCTATCTATTTCTCTCTCTCTCTCTCACTCTCTCTATCTCTCTCCCTCTCTCTCTCTCTCCTTCTCTCTCTCCTTGTTCTCTTTCTGTGGATTTGCAGGATTTATTTTCCATTCCCCTCTCTCTCTCTCTCTCTCTCTCTCGCTCTCTCTCTCTCCCTCTCTCTCTCTCTTTCTCTCCCTCTCTTAGCTGAATCTGGTGCCCACACTCTCTCTGTTAGCACAGTATATTTGACTCTCTGTATATGCCCGTCCCTCTTTTTGTGTGTCTCTCACCACTGCCTCTACCTCTCCCTACTTCTTTGTCACCCCCTCTAGTCCCCCCTCTTTCTCTCTTTTGCACCCTCTCTCTCTCTGTCTCATTCTTTTTCCCTCTCTCCCTTGGGCAGTCTAGTAAACGTCCATTGCATTCTTTCAAAAGAACCCTATGAGAAAGTCAAAGATGGCAAATAGCACCCATGAAGGTTCCCGACTATTACATTGAAGAGCATTGCAGGAACTTGAGAATGACCACAAATCTTTATATTAGACAAACATGTCAGAGAAACAGGTTATATGCTTAAACCACATGAATAATGTTGATTGTGCTTGGTGATAGTTCCCTTTTACGACACTCACCTTAAAAGTAATGTGTGTGTGACCATGATATATATTCTCATTCAGACAGTTCTAGATTCTGTGAGAGTAAAATGTCCACAACACGTGACACTCTATTAGGGGTCTCAAGCTTCTCGTTTAAGAGATAAAGGGATAGATTCTCAATTTTGTTGACGCAAGTGAGGAGATGCACCTCTCCTCACTTGCGCCAAAAAAACGGTGCAGCTTAACTCTCAAAGGGCATCTGAATGAGCGGATCTTAGATGTGCCCATTCATATGCCCCGTTTCCTCTTTTTGCACATTTGAGCACATAAGGCGGCCTTTCTGCAAATTTTTAAAGCGCATCCCGAATTCACAAACGGGATGCGCTTTCATGATGGGCAGAAATGAGGGTCCTCCAGCTGCACTTGTTGGGGTCAGGATCAGGATCAAATCCGCTTGCAGCAACCATGTGGTTGCTGGGATTCTGTCATTCGTTAGTGACAGGATACTCATTGGGGCTGGAGAATGCATCTTTGCGCCACTGTCCAGTCTCTCCTGAAATGCTCGGGTCATCTTTGAGAACAAGGTGACCTGTACATTTCAGCTATGAGCGCAAATGAAAAAAAGTGTATTATCTGCATTTTTTTCGATTGTGCACATTTTTGAGACTCCTGTCGCAAAGTGTCCTTATAGTAAGACTGGGATGGGGACTCCTAAGATTGGAAGCATAACTGAATTTTAGAAGATGAGGGAGGGGCTGAGAGCGGAGGCCAGGTCTGAGGGTCAGGATGTCTGTTCATATGGGGCTGCGTGCGCATGCCCTGTTACCAATGCACAGAGATCCTTAGAGAATTATATATAGGAAAGTAAGAAAAGGAGAGAGAGAAAGCTGAAAGTAAGGAGGACGGGAGATGGAAAGAAAGTGGAAAAAAGAAGGATGCATAGAAAGACATTGGGCTTCATTGGGCTTCATTACGATGTTGCTTGCGGGTGGTGCTGCTCTTGACGCCTGGTCATACCAGGCGTGCAGAGCGGCACCTGTGAGCAAACCAGGATGTTAGCAACGGTACCGTTACCATCCTGCCCATTCCCATTGAGCCCTATAGGGGCTCAAATGGGAACGGGGACATACCGGGTCCTGGTCCCGTGAAAGGGAGATTACCGGGCCCTCCAAGGTCGGAATGGCCCGGTAATTCCCCTTTCGCGGGACCCGGAGCCGGACCCGAGTTTGGGGGTAGCCATGCCCTTATTAAGGGCATGGCTACCTCCAACCTCGTAATGAGGCCCAATGAGCTTAATGCATTTGCTCTGCGCACACATTAAAGGAATGATCCCGGTTAAGAAAATGATAAACCAAACTTAACAATGCCCATTGCTTTAAGGGGAACGAGAAATCGAGGGGGTGAGTGGGTGGCTCTAACAAGGAGGCTTGGCCTGCATTTTGGGCATGGCCTAAATAGTAATGGGCGTGGCCTAAAAGTGATCTGCTTGACGCAAATGATACACCATGAGATCCTGTAAACATGTACTCTGGCCCCCTCAACATGTTTTCAGATGGTATTGTTGGCATCCAGTATAAATAAATGAACTTACTTTCTCTTGTGTTTGTAAATGAATCCTTCTCTTACTCAGTACAAGTCTATCAGTGGGTTAAACACCATCATTCTGTAAGTAAATCACCTATACGAAAGAGGTGGGGGGGAGGGCACATTGCACCGCTGTGCTTTCCTGGCAATGTTCATAACATCAAAGTGCATTTTAGGAATATAGGAATGAACATAGAAGAATTTGATATTTGACATATCTCTGTGATAGTGATTGGATCAGGACACCATTCTGAGCATGTAAAGTACACCGGGGTTCTCTGTTCATGTCATGTGTCACAAAACTCACCCCAACAGTAAAATGGCTGCAAACGACAAGACCTATGGAGTCTTTCAGAGAGTGTTAGCTGAACAAAGTGAGGCTGAGACCACTCTGTTTCCGTAAAAGTTTCACAGAGCTGAATCATGCATTCACTGTCTTCAGACTAAGCACGCAACACACCAGCTCTAGAGCGTTTGGGCCCCGGCCCACTTGAAGCACTAATGTTGCATAATTTTATTTTTGGGCAAATTCATTGTGATTCAGGATGACCGTAATCCGTATTAAAAGTATTAATTTATGTATTTGTTATTTGTAGGATGCTTATTTTAGACTGACTGCTTCATGATAAATGACAGTCACCTGCGCAGCTTATGTGAATTGGCCAATATTGTGGTATTACAAAACGATTTTTTGGCCAACACGGCAGCACAAATGAAAATAGTGTTCTTGCATAATCATCTGCATACAGTCTCGGACTGGACTATGGGGCAATAGGCCCATGGCCGAACCAAAAACACAACATTCTGGTGTGGGCCAGTTTTTACCCAATTTGAGCCAGTTTGATGAGTTAATTCACTCTGCGGCTAGTAGTGTTGACCATTGTTGCTGAATATATATTCTTTAAAATGCCCAATGTGCATCCCACTTCATCAACAATCTCCTCCTTGGTTACTTTTCAAACAGTGTCACAAAAGGCATGAATTGTCATTTGAAACTGTGGGCCACTTTGACATTGGTGCCCGAGACCCTGGCTGCATAACTCTCCACGTTTAGCATGATGTCGGCCAGTGTTGAATTCATTCTGATGGTTTGTGTAATGTGTTTTCTTTGAATAGCCTTCCCCGATGCATCTGTAGCCTTTTGTAACGCGGGTCTTTATAATGACAGGTTTCTAATAAGCTTTCAAGCGTATACCTGACAGGAGTAGACACTGGCCCTCATTACGACCCTGGCGGAGATCGTGGTGCAATATGCACCATGGAGCACGGCGGAAAGCTGCCGATACCGCCATGGGGGTTGGCGGATTTACCGCCACATTCCGACCTTGGCGGGGCGGTAAATCCCCAATCCCCATTTTACCCTTCCCCATTCCCATTTTTGCCCCATAGGGTATAATGGGAGTGGGGAAGGAGTTAATTACGCCACCGTAAATTACGGTGGCGTAATTAACGACGAGGTCCCGTAGCGCCATGGATTTTTCCGCCCGGAAAAACCGGGCGTAAAACTCACCATGGCGCTACGGGATCTCGTAGTAGGGCGGACGGGTCCGCCGCGAATACCGCTGGCGTAAACCCACTCCGCCAGGGTCGTAATGAGGGCCACTGTCATTTTAATTCATTATACTTTGCGTTGTGTGTGAATTCCTCGTGGGTTAGATATGACTGATGCGTGGGCTGGGTATGGACGTGTGTGTGACATTTTGAAATTTCTTTATGTGGTGTTTTCCATTTTTGGCTTAATTGTTCTTATGTATTTGTCTTCATATCGTTGTTCTTCATATTATTGTGCATTTATTGTATGTCATTTGTTTCTCAAAATAAAATTGTGATATTGCACATTGCACATTGCTTTTTGATCGTTGATACTGCACGTATCTCCTGTTTGTGTTTTTACCATGATGTCAACGCAAAACCAAATGTATTCGTACATTAGTAATCCTGCCCTGTGCACGTTTATGTATATTTCATCTTGTGCAGTACATATATGTACTCACCATCACGCTCACACAAACAAAAAACACACACGCTGTATTTTCCAATCATAGCAAGGTTCATGTTTCTTTGCACATTCTGAGGATGGTTTTGTGGTCGTTGCCACAAAGAAACATGCCACTTTGTTGCAATGTGCCAGCCACATAACATTTCGCAGCACCATGATATGATATGATTTGGTATTTATAACGCGCCTTTACACAAGAGTTTCTAGGCGCAACAAGACAAGGAGGCGAGACAGAGGGATGACAAACTATCTTACTAGGCCTTGTGACATTCAGATCGTTCAAGTGCACAGGAACTGCAGTGGAGAGGGTGAGGGTAGAAGTGCAGGGAAGGGGTACAGGGAGAAGTGCAGTCAGGCAGCAGGGCTGCAGAGAATTACACACGTGCTGTCCCAGACTGGAGTGCCGGGTAGGCCAGAAGGCAGTGCAGGTTTACTGGTCGCAGGGGACGTTGTACTCTGTATGACTCTAAGGGCAACCAGGCCACCAGTCTGGACGAGAAGACAGGTAGATTAGCAGGGGAGAGGGAGAGTGAAGGAAAAGGAGAAGAGGAAGGTCTTGAACAAACTTTGGAACATCAGGTGGTCTGGTTCAAGTCTTAGTGGGGTGGGGAGGCCGTTCCAGAGGGAGATACCAGCAGAGGAGAGAGATCTACCCCCACTCTCTTTTTGGAAAAGCACCAGAACCACAGCTAGTTTGAGGCGCTTTGCCGAGGGCTCTAGAAGGAAGTTATTTAGGAAGAGAGTGTTGATAGAGGTGACCACGGCCCAAGAAAGCCTTATGGGTGATGCAGAGGGTCTAAAACTTGACCCTCACAGCCACAGGGAGCCAGTGTAGAGATTTCAGAGCTGTAGCTATGTGGTTCCTGGGCTCTTATTCCAAGAATAAGTCTCTCTTGCAGTCCTGTTCCGGATTAGTTCAAGATGGCGAAGAGTGGAGTTAGGAAGATTGAGAAAGAGGCTGTTGCAGTAGTCCAGCCTGGAGAGAACCAGAGCTTTGGAGACAGCAAGCTTTTGAGGGAAGGTGAGAAAAGGTAGGACATCTCTGAGGAGGTACAGCTGGTAGTGGGCTTTCTTGGCAAGGTCCATGATGTGTGGTGATAATTAGAGAGTGGAGTCAAATATGATGCCAGGGTCTTTTGCCTAAGAGGAGGGCGAAGGAAGGGGGCCCAAGGAGGGCAGATAGAGGGAGAGAGGAAAGAGAGCTGGGTGTCATCCACATAACACTGAAAGTTAGAGGGGAAAGTAGAGATCAGGTGGGCATGGGGTACTAGATAGACATTAAAGAGCCAAGGTGATAGGACAGAGCCCTGGGGAACACCACTAGTGGAAGGAAAGGTGGTGGAGAGAAATGACCCAACTTGAACTTGGCATGGTCGGTCCAAGAGGAAGCAGGTCAGCCACACCAGAACCTGACCAGTCATGCCAAGGTTCACACTGAGATGGTTGATCAGGGTGGTGTGATTGACCAGGTCAAAGTAAGAGGAGAGGTCAAGGAGGATGAGAATAGAGTGAGAGTCGGAGTCAAAGTTGGAGAGTAGATGTTCACAGGAGTTCAGGAGAGCGGTTTCTGTGCCTCTGGCGGATCTGAAGACAGTCTGATGGTCATGGAGATAACAAGTAGATTCACTGTCGAGGTTCAGCTGGGAGATGGCAAATTTCTCAAGGCGTTTGCCAAGAACGGAGTGATAGAATCGCAGCAGGAGCTACCCATTGGCCAGCCACAGGAGTGAGAGTCATCAGGGGGTGAACAACGTTCTGGTTGCATGGGAATGGGATGAGGTATCTGTTTCTGTTGTCAAACTGTCTACACCTCACAGGGGATTGGTCCATTCTGAGGGGTGAAGCACACAATGTGATACTCGAGGGTGAGTTGACCAATGGGTAAAGGGTCCAAATGCAACAAATGTACCCGAAGCTACCAGCCAATGGGGATGGAGAATTATAGCTCAGACATTAGGTCACCATTGGAGAGGTTGTAATTATTGGGTAGTGAGGGTAAAAATGGGCCAACAGGGCCAACTAATATATGGTTTTCTTTAGGGGACTAAGGATGTTAGCCAATGGGGACGTATGAATTTACATGTGTCTTGTAACTATTTCAATTTTATGCTTGGGGTTTCCTCCTTTATATAGTGCCATTTGCTGCAGGTGTGTTAAATGAAGCTTGCTTTTTTCTCGGCCGAAGTTGCATTTAATAAAACTCGTTTATCTTGCAATTCGTGCACCACTTATTTCTCTTTGGATTGTTTTAGCTTTTTTGGGTTTTGGGCCTGCTCTACTTTGTGGTGACCCTGACATGACATCCAGGCCACCCCGAGGAGCTAAAAGCTCCCCTGCTGCATAGCGTGGGCTGCAGTGCCTACCTGCAAAGAACAGTACCCATGCACACAAAGACGAGGCGAGCAGGCGCCCGAGTAACCCAAAAATCTGTCTGATAGCTAGAGTTGGGTGTTGAGCCCAGTTGTGCTGGCCTTTGACAGGGACGCTACATTGGAGGACCTCAGAGAACAAATAGATGTGAGTGCACTACTGCAGAAACAAAAAAGATTCAATTCAATTCAATTCAACTTATTTATAATGCACAGCCTTGGACCCTGAGGTGTGAGGGCGCATACAAAGACAAAAACAGGATAAGTACAACATCAGCAACATAGAACATAAAATGATTTAAAAAATCAGAGAAAATAGGGATAAGAGTGGTTATGTGAAAACCAAACGGTCAAAAAATAGCCATTATAAGGATAGCTGTGATCCAGGTAGGGTGCTAACAAGATAGACAATGAACAATAAAGGACAACCTGGAGGAAAACACCTTACAGTATTAGACTTCAGTACGAGGCTCCTTTAGGGATATATTTGCAGCGTTTTAGATAAGCCGGCAGAGAGCTACCCCCACAGCCACCTATGCACAGTCAGAGTCAGATTGACTACACCAGTCACTTAGATCCAATCTGCGCAGAATCGTCAGATCAGCCATTCTGGCAACCCCCACAGATGAGGTGGCTTCTGGGGGATGAATGAAGAGAGGGTGGTGAGGAGAACCACGTGGTCCTTTATTTTTGAGTAGTAGAGGAAAAAGGAGCGTTCCCACAGAGGGGAGCAGTAACATCATAGTAGTAAAATTATAGAGGTAAAGTGAAGTGGAGATCCCTATGAGAAAAGGGAAGGCAGCGCTGGATATAGAAGAGTGAAGGTCCTGTAGTGGAAAGGACGGGAATCCCTCTGGCTGGAGGTTCCGGGGGTGAGAAGAGGAAAAATAAACCATTGTGTAGTTAAATGTTTTGGTTATTGTGTTGTATATATTGTAAATAGGAGTGTTTGGAGTGGGCCGATAATATCCCGGTGTGGGTGGTGTGTGTTGGGGGAAATATTTTGGGGAAGTTTTGATTAGTAGTTGTTTTTTGTGTGTAGGTTTTTTGTTGGGGTTTTGTGTTAGTGTTGTTATTGAGAAAAAATGTGCATGCCTGTGGAGCACATGTGTAAACTGCTCCTGCAATACAGGGAAAAGATCTTGAAGTACCACAATGAGTGGGTACAGGAAACAGAGGGCAAGATCTTCACTCCGTGGCATGCGGAGTGCATGCACAACAAGGTAATCCTTAAGAATATGTACACATATTTGGCATCGACCTATAAAGGAAGTCAAAGAATAGGCTAAGCGTACTTGAGCTATGGAATGTGTACGAGGAGGTAGAAGAGGCTCCTGATAGTAGTATTTAGAAGGAAGTTTGGACACCTGCGCAGGTGACCGCCCCTCCGCTTACTGCACACATGCCCAGTCAGACACAGGCACGAACTCCTGCTCAGATGCATGCACAGCCCCACCCCTACCCAGGCCATATTGTTTACAGCCTGCTGTGAGGTATACCAATCCCCAATATTTGTCCCAAACTGAACCCAGATCAAGTACATCAGGGTGTGGTGCAGACAGTACACAAATCCCACTTACAATGCAGGTAGAGAACAGACCGCACAGCTTTGCAGAGCGCAGAGGAGAGGTTAGCAAGTGTGATACTGGGAAGTGAAGGGGAGGGCAGTGTCCGGCGATAGATGCCGATATATGAGAGGCAGGATGATAATTATCCAAATTAACAGTACAGTTATTGAGGACGTCAAGGTAGAGACGGACGGGAGGTCCCACGGCAAGGGGGAATCAGAAGAGCCGACTGAGTAGGGGTGAATGACACCACAGCATAGACTGGGATTAAGTATTTTCCAAAGGGGAAGGGGAATAGTAAGAGGAAGAGAAGTGGGAGACAGATGAGAAAGGACACCATGGGGCATCAGTCTTAGACCGCGGCCCAGACGTATGGCTGTTGCAAAAGGGAAGAAAGGGGGGAAACCATCATCATCTAAGGGGAAGCTTAAGTCACAGTTCCCCTTACTACAGAAGGGAAGAAAAGGACACATTATGTGTCCTGGTCACAGATGGACAGAAACAACCTAATGAAAGCATTTCCCTCTCTTACAGTGGGAGCAGGTAGCTGGATCTATGCCCTTCAGAAGCAGACAGCAGGTTACTTGCCACAATATTAGACAAACAGATGAATACCATTTGGGAAAAAGCAGGGTATCCAGGGGTACAACTAGAAAGTGACACACATGATAACACTCCATTTAACAATGATCAAACACACATGTGGAAGGCTTTCAGGGATGCCTATCCAGACAAAAAAGACAAAGGTTCAATTATAGTGTGCACACAATGAACCTAGATGAGGACCCAGCACTTTACATACACTCAATTCAGGAAATGTGGCACAAAGAGACAGAGGAAGCATGGGATAAGAGTACACCAGTGTTCTATTATATGTTGCACATGGGGCTCCCAACCGAAGTACAGTCAGATTTGGACAAGGAAGTGGGCTTGAAGGAAAAGGCATGTGCTGAGATACATGCACATGTAATGCACTTCTGCAGAAGAAGGTGAGAGAAGGAAAGCTAGAAGGTGGAACAAGCACAGAAAGCAGAAGCAAAACAGGTACAGAAAAGCTAGCTAAAGTGAGCGTGGAAGGAGCAGTGATTACCAACATCACAACGGTGTAGTTTGAGCAGGAACAGCCACGAGGGTGGGTAGGGGGGGCAAGAAGACGGAAGGAGGACGCATGGAAGGCTTTCAGAGAGGAAGAGTCACTTCTCAATGAGAGAGGGGAGGGGGACTTGGAGTAACGAATCCCAGGTTTGAGGGCAGTATGCTGGAGTTGTGGAGGAATGGGGCATTTTGCGTGTGATTGTTGGAGCAGGCCCACTATGCAATATTACCCCAGTGCTCCATCTAATCACTATCTGACCTACCACCCTCTCGGGGGCTCTACACCCCAGGCCCAGGGCAAGCCCCAGCTCCTATGCATACCCCTGACCCTACAGAAGCAACCAGCCCAATGTATGCCCCTGCCCCATGCCCTATACAAACACAAACACCAGGTCCCCTGCAGGTCCAGGCACCCATGTAACCACAGCCCATCCAGTACATGACTCCTAATGTTATAAATACACTCATTCAGCAAGCACCCACCCAAACAAACAAACAACCATACAATAAGAACACCTTGCCACAGCGTGCAGTAACCCATTGCACAGGGGTGAGTGTCCTAGGGAGAAACCCTTTCACACTTCCACATACAAACAATTATCCACAATAGGACAGCCCAGAGGGAGCTCTAATGTGCCAAGGCTTGTCTCTCACCCCTAACCAGGAGGAGGAACCTCAGGTGGGAGTAAAGATAGGACAAAGAAGTTCATCTTTATGGTTGACACAGGGGCTACCAAGTCCTGTGTAAGGGAAGGGAGATTTCCTTTGACCAACAGAATTATCGACACACAGGGATTCACTGGGGCTATGGTTTTGGTTCCTTTCACTGAGGATGTACCCATCACTGTAGATACACAAAAACTGTCAGCACCCTTGTTGTATTGTAAAGATAGCCCTGTCAACCTTCTAGGCAGAGATCTCTTGAGCAAATTGAACATGATAAAGCCAGATAGTGTGCTCACAACACACATGTATTATAACAGAGTAGTAGCAGTTATCCAGGCACTTTGTAGTGGCAGTGCTTTATGTGGTGTGCCCTTACATCTGTTCCTCTATGGAGTAACAGTTTTATTAGGATTTCTGTCTGGGATCCAGAATATGGTATTCTGCCTACCCGCATAGTTCATGTTTAGACCAGCGGTCCACCAGGAAAAGGCAGAGGGTAACATCATTACATTAGATTTGGATGTTGATTACCAGAAAATATACAGTCATTTTGGCAGGCACAGACGAAGAGGGGATTGAATGGCGTACAGTCCTGTGCATAGAGCCCACCCTGCCACTAAGGGAGGTGTCTGACGAATGGCTATTTGAGGACCCAGAGGAGGAAGGAGAAACAGCGTTTGAAATGTGCATACCCTGTCACACAGTAGTACAACACAGAGAAGGGCTGCACACTGTACTGACTGCCAAGTCACCACCATCACTCGTATATGAAGATATAGCAACGGTACCCAGTTGCCTGTTGTGAGGAGTCAGAAATGTGAGGTGGACAACTTTGTGAAGGTTTATCAAAATATGCCATTTTATTCACTCAAAGGGTTGAATAAACATGAACCTTGTCCCTAACCTGACAAGGATTTCCCTGCCTAAAATAAACTAAAGGAAACACTCTAACAAAAGGTCACTGTCCCTCACATTTATACATACAGAAACTCAACAAGGTAAAGCATGGCAGTTCAAAGGCAACACAGATATATAACAGTTAAGTTCACAGTATGATAACTTTCTCTCCTTATAATCTGGGTACATTTCCCTTCCACAGATTCAAACAAGATTCTGTTCCAAAGTTCCAAAAGAAATTATGAAATTCTGCGTTGTAACAAAAGTTCCAACACAGTTATTTATGACTCCAACTTAACAACACAAAATTCCAACACTTCAGAATTGTTCAATAAAAGTTCTTTCTCTTCCACTTGTAATAATAGCACTCAAAAACAATCTTCTTTGCATAAACCAAGAATATTAACTTAGTTCATCAGTATTAACATGAATTGTCTTTGTCAGGCTGCTACTGCAACCATATGTTAGTTCTGAAGATAAAGAAAACGTCTGCAGCAGTTTTATACAGTTCTTGCTTCAGCAATGAAAGTTTGTCAGGATTATTTATCAACACCACTTCAAAGCACTTCCTCAACTTCTATCCGGTTTACTTCCATACCAGGCCTACTACTGAATCACACCTGGTTTACTCCCATGCCAGGTCTACTACTTCAAAGATCCCTGTTTGGGTATACTCCCCTGCCTGAAGAGTATTATATAAACAATAAGTGCCTCTGTGGTTAAGATCAGTTTACAGCAACTTTGTAGTGCTTCTTATATTTCAACATCAAGTTTTAAGCAACTCTTCACGGAAGGCAAGATTCACATTGGTGCTCTAAGTTACACTTTTGTGATTTCCAAAACCTCTGTAAGGCATGCTCCTCTCCTTCTGAACAGCCTTTACCATAAGGGCATCCTTCTTACCACTTTTGTTTCCCCACATCTTTATTAACCAAACACTGACAATGATATGGTCTTATTCTGCTTCTTCCTTGGCGTTGGCAATCTGGGTTTACACCAACATTTGTTTAGAGCTTCTTAAAACATGGGCAATAAACATTACAACCTTTGGGACTTTGCCTTGCCCCCTTCTGACTTGGGCAATGTTTGTTGGTTTTAAATTGCCTTGCCTTTACTTTCTTTTGGCTTGGATATTGAAGGTTTGCATTAAGGTTTAGAAGGGTTGCCCCACCTTGTTGCTGGGTTTTAAATAAACGTGCATTCTTAAAGTTACAGTCATTAGGTCTTATATAATAATATTTTCTCTGTTTTCTGCCAGTTCAGAATTCGAAATTGCCTTCTGTGTTAGATTCACATATATGCAATTGCTTTCCAATCTGAAAACACCTGCATCGAGCATGCGAGTTGTCACAAAGCACTCTGGTGTTACAATCACTTGTTGAACTCAATGGTCAAGGCTTGCAGGTCCGCTTTCCTCACTGTTCACATGCAATTCGCTTCAGCGGCTCCTCGCGATCCAGCAACCTGCTGGTTGCAGTGTGCCGCAGCCCATGCCACTTATACATAGAGCTTCCGTTGCTCCGGAGGCTCTCCAGTGCTTGCCTACCATCAGAAGTAGCTTTGGGGAAAGGAAAGCTTTCCAAAGGTTTGCTTCCCACTGCACAGCCTCTGCAAAACAGGTCTCCAAGGGGCAAGCTTCCCCCTCTCACTCTTCATGCTACACAACCTCTGCAATTAAGGCTTCTGCAGGCAACGAACCTCTCAGGATCGGCTACTGCTTGTTGCTCGACAGTGGTTGCGGCGTCTTCTTCTTCCTCCTCCAGTATCTGCTTCCACTGCAACGTGAGGAGTTCACAACTCCTGCACCTATGACTACTGCTCTGCTCCTTCTTCTCACTAATGGCCTGCACATGAGGGAGCCTTTTAAGACACTGGGGCCGATTCATGGAACAAACGTGCGCCGAAAATCCATGCGCAAGCAGGCTCAAGGGAGCGCAAGCGTGAGAAACGCAGCGCACGCGCACACGTGCGATTCAAGGAAGACGCTGCGTGTGTTTCCCACTGTCCGTGCGCCCAATCCAGCCATGGCGCACGCAGGCATACACGGCGTGCGCTACGCGCACAGCAAAAGCGCCCATAGCGCGGCGCACACAACCAAAGTGGGCGGAACAGTGGGCGGAATGGGGAACAACGTGTGAAAAAGAAGGCGTAACTGGGGAAGTACTGCAGGGAACTACACGGAACACACACACGCACGCGAACAACCTGTATTCATGGATCCGAATACGGGAAACCTGCGCACGGCAAAAGACGCGCACGGGCGTCAACGCGTCCGCCACACGAAGGCAGGCGGAAGCGTCCCCGCGCACAGCATAAAAGTGCTCGCAAACAACAAACGCGTATATACAGCTACGATGAATGCCCCATTTGTCGCAGCACTGATCGTGGGACACCGCAGGAGGAGGAGAATAGCCAGGGCACGCATTTTCGCACCACGGACAAGCCTTTTTGGGATGCCTGACGACCAGGTCTATGGCAGGTATAGGTTTCCACCCCAAATCACCCTAGACCTGGTCAGGGAGTGGGAAGATGACCTTACATCCCCCACCCTTTGCTCCCAAGCATTGAGCCCCTTGGAGAAGCTGCTCAATGTCCTGCATTTTTTGGCCACTGGGTCATTTCAGCGGACCACTGCCATAGTGGGGGGGGGTCTCACAGGCCACGTAGTCACGCTGCCTACACCAGGTACTGGCAATCATGACAGCGCGCCCCTCAGTCCGCAGGCACATATACATGCCCAGAACACCCACAGAAAGGCAGGCCGTTGTCCTGGATTTTTTCAGGGTGGCACACTTCCCCAAAGTGCTCGGTGCCATAGATTGCACCCATGTGGCCCTACGTCCACCTAGGGCCACTGAGCACATCTACTGAAACCGCAAGCACTGGCATTCCATCAATGTACAGGTGGTATGCGATGCAAAGGGAATCATCACCTCTGTCTATGCAAACTACCCTGGCTCCACCCATGACAGTTTCATATACAGAATGTCCGCCCGGAGCCGGGCCCTGGAAGCTGGGCAGCATGGCGACACATGGCTCCTAGGTCAGTACAAATGCCCTTGCACATGCATGCAAGTCACACACAGACAAATATCCAAACCCTAATAATCTCAACTATTATCACCTCCCCAGGGGACAATGCCTACCCTCTGAGCAACCACATGATGACGCCAATCCGGAACCCCACCACACCACCCCAGGTAAGATACAACGCTGCCCATATTGCAACGAGGGGCATAGTGGAGCGCACATTCGGAGTGCTCAAGTCACGTTTCCGCTCCCTTGACCGCTCTGGTGGGCAACTACTCTATGCACCACCAGTAGTGTGCAGGATCATTGTGGCAGCATGTGTCCTGCACAATGTTGCAACACGGCAGGGCGTCCCGGTGGACATGGTGGTGCCCCCACATCCCCAACCACAGGCACAGGCGCTGCCCATGGGAGGGGACAGGGCACATGGCGAGGAAGCCCGGACCCAGCTTGTGGCCACATTTTTCACCTAAACTCCCACCCCTGCGGAGTGCACACAGGCCTGGCACATACCAGGTGACAATCGATGATGACAAAGAGACAGTCAACTGTCACAACCCTACCACCCTGAGATAGTTGCCATGGAAGTGCCACATCGTCTGCATCCCTAGCTACGTAAACACAAGCTATCCTGTGTGTCCAAAAGGCACACATATGACATGTGACATGATATGGCCTATACACAAGTATTTCAAGGTGCGATGAGGCAGGGAGGGGAGAACAAGGGAAGACAGACAACGGTACTACTAGGCCAGGTGTCATTGAGATTGTGCAAGTGCAGGGGTAGGGGGAAGGGAAAAGTGCAAGGAGAAGGGGGGGGGGGGAGTGCAGTACAGGGGAAGTAGCCCAAAAAAAAAATACATAGGTCGGCTGGTGGCAACTGCAAAGGTAAGTGCAGACAAGTGCTGGGAAGGGTAGGCTGTAGGGATAGAGAGACAGTACCGCAGTGCAGGGGTTGCCAGGGAGGCAGTGCAAGTGGAGAGTGGCTGGGCCAGGGACCGAGGTCGGTGAGAGTGGCCCAGTTGCAGCTCCAGTGCAGTTCCAGTGAAGAATTCTGCAAGAGAGAGGCAGAGAGAAAGCAGAAGCAAAGAGGAATGTCTTGAGGTGCTTCCAGAACTGGTGATGGTTCCCCTCAAGTTCAAGTGAGGCAGGAAGGCTGTTCCAGAGGGAGGGCCCTGCCGCGGAGAGAGATCTACCCCCAGCTAGTTGCTCTGAGAAGCGGATGACCCTGACATGCAAGGTGTGCATCACACACACCTGCAAAACAGGCCATGGCCATCACTGTCATGTCACTCAAACCCTCCCAAACCACAACATGACATGGCAAGCAATACCCATACACCAACACAGTAACGATACAGTACACATTGCCATGTCCTAAATGTACAGTGGCATCAGACAATGATGCCTGACCCGGAATCAGATGAAATGACAGACCAACAAAATCTCCCACCCAAAATAAGTCATTTCCAAATGCATTACAAGAGTCGTAGACGTAACATAACAATGAATGCCTGTCTACATGCACATTGTGCATTGCAAAATCAACACTGCAGCTCATGTGTGCAGTGTCCTACTCCTGCAACACACTGCTCAGCGCACAGCACAGTGAACAGCCATTGTGTGTGATGCACACCCTGAGCATCACATCTAAGTGACAGACCACATCAAACAGCAAATTAGGCATGTACAGGATCCATAATCGGTCACAGAACATGTGCTGCAGGGACACAGTGGGCACCAGAAGGCAAACAGTGTACACATGGATAAACAAGGGTGGGAGTACATGTAGTGCATCAGAGTGCAAGTGTGTGGTTCTGCAAGGACATGCACTCCACATATGCATGTGCACTCGAGTGACCATTAGTGTTCTCTACACATCACATGTGAACATTCACCATGTGTACACCCCAGCATGTCAAATCACAACTATCCCCTCACACCTGAAAGGTAAACACAACACATGAACAGGCATTGATCAGCAGAACACAACATGTACATAGGATACCACCATTACAATGTCAGAGTTCCCATCACACTGCAGGGCAAGGCAACTATCAACAACAACCCCCCCCCTCCCTCACAAATGACCATGACCCACTGAACAACTGCACCTGAGTCATGGAGCCTTCAAACCTCAATTCCACCTGGCCACAGGATCACCTTTACCCTCCGTCAGCATCTCCCACCTTGTGTGTAAAAAGGTGCCTGCACCCTCATAATCAATGTCCAAAATCACAAAATTCAAGCCAGAAAAACGAACCAGAACACCCTCCAGTAGATGACTTGACATAGCAGTACCTCACAAAGGCCAAGTACTTCCACAATGATGCAACAACCAAGGTAGCACAGCAAAACAATGTCACGACAGGATGTGAAACATGTGTGGTACATGACATAGGATGATGCACCATGAACGGATGTGTACTGTCACAGGTCCCCTGTACAGGCGCGGCAGTGTCACGAAACAACCACCCCCACCATGTCCCGGGTGCCTGCAAGGTCAAACTCACACAGGCCCCTGAGACCCTGGTGGGGAATGAGGTTCAGGTAATATGCAGTCGGGACAGGTGTTGACACACTGGATGACTGGAATGAGTGGCAGGAGAGGGGAGGAGGAATGACACATGAAACTAGGGAATGCACGAAAATGTACTACCTGCATGAACACATACACAAACCAAACAAACTTGGACATCATTGTCATAGCCTTCTGTAGTCCAGGCTCAGGAGTGGTACGAACCAACCACCCCCTCTAGGGTTTTGGCGCCTGCAAGTTCGGGGCTTACACAGGCATCCGCAACCCCAGCGGGGAAAGAGGGTCAGGGAACGTTGCTTGGATAGGTACGGGAAGCAGGAACACCGGGTAGAGGGTACAGGGTTCAAAATTGCATAGGACCACGGGTGATTAGGGAGAAAAAACATACCAAATTGAACCACACATACATCCATGCATTAGTACACTCCCCAGCAAGCCTCTGCAGAGCAGTTCGAAAGAAAAACAACAAGCTCTGGTTTTGAGTGCTGGCCTCCTGCCTGCGCACTCTCAGGTCCGGTTACAGGAGCACTGCAATGCTGCAAAGAGAGCCTTAGTCAACAACCTGTACGTGCCAATTACACAAAAACACAACACCAAACATGCCCCATAGCAACAAACTACTCTACAAACAGACAATCTGGTGTAGATGCTTCGTACCCATATATAACATCACCCCTGTGACGGGTCATACACAGTCAATGCAGTAAGTCAGCCGCTGGTGGGTGCGTGGCAAATGGAACACCAATGTGTCACAATTCACACAACATGCAATGTTCCCTGGGTAAGCAGAAAGACCCATATAGCAAGCCATGACTTCAGAGCAAGTTGCGTACCAACATGACCGAAACAAAGTTGGCAGTGCATTTATCATAAAGTACATGGAAAAGACATGCACTGCACCCGAGTATGTCCCTTGCTGTATGTCCCTGTGAGCTGCCCCTTTCCATGTCTCAGAAGGCTACATGGTTGATACAAGTGCCTCAATGGACCTTGGTGTACCGGAGGGTATGTGCCACTGCCCTTGCATGTGTCCCAGACAACCCTACTATCAACAGCCATCAGTCCACCAACACATCTGAGCTGCAATGTGTGCTTCAACACCAATATTCGTCTAAGCTCACCCTTAGTGCTGTGACTAAGCCTTCATGTGCAACTCGCCTGGTGCAAGCTTTGATGTGTTGTGGCCCCCCTGTGCTGCTCACCTTGCCTGGAGTTCCTTGGAACATGTCAGCAGTTCTAGGATGTGGGTCTGCAATCCCTGTGCCTCTTCTTGTGCACACATGTGCATGTGGGCACCAACAAACGGGTCCAGAATTCCGTCGTCCAATGGGCCATGTCTGCTGGCAAAGGTGCTCTGGAGACTCATCCCCTGCAGAAAGGGCATGAAACACATGATTAATGCTTCAAAGTCATCTGTGTGTGTCTCATCAGGCATCCTATTACTTGACCATGTCAGAGAGTCACATCACAAATCACACCATCAGTCCGTCTTTCACATCCAAAGTGTGGAACACTATCTACAGCATGAATTGCAACAAGCACGTGTACAGGAAAGATATGAAACATACTACGCAATGCATAGCAATCAATGTACACATTAATCATGACACACCCCATCTAGCAAAAGCTGAACAGTAGACAATAACACCAAAATCATCCCCACAAGGGGTGTCAACACAAGTCACACAGCACCAGACATGCCACAGATATGACAGTCCAAAGCCCTTGTGTAATATTCTGTAACACCGAACCATCCTTGCGAGCCCATGGATAAGGGAGGCAGGAGTGGCATATGTGAGTCAAGGACCCCAAGCAGCAAACACATACACAAGACAAGCCTGAAGGGCCCAGCTGGAACAGACAGTGGATGCCTTCAAAAGTCACAAAGCACCGCACCGTCACATGAAAGCACAATAGACTAGCAATTTTAAACTAAATCAACTATTAACTAATTACACTAACAATGGAAAACCTACATTACCTAATTAAACTAACTATCAAACAGAAACTTAACTAACTAAACTAAAAGAAAAATCAAAAATGGCCACATACGACCCGGGGGGGAGGGGAGACACCCAGGAGGGGGAGGTACAGGGTGCTGCTCAACATCCACATGCGATGATGCTGAGCCAAAAAAAAAACCTCCATGGGCTCAACGCCTGCACAGCCCGACCTATGTGGGAGATAGATGGTTGTCCGAGTCTGGCTCATCCTGTAAAGGAGGACGTGGCACAGTAGCCTGGCCACGCCTAGCCGCAGCTTGCCCCTCGTCGGCAGCCGGACGGGTGAGCCTGGTTCTGTGTGGCGATGTGACATAGGTCTGCATGCAGAACCTCACGTGATACACGTGCTTCCTCTTGCAAGGTAGCACGTGTAACATGGAGTTCCTCCTGCAAGGCCTGGCTGGACAACCGCTGCACCTCCCAGCAAGCCTGTAGCTCAGCCGAGATGGTACGCTCAAGCTGTGCAAACCTTTCCTCTGCCTGCTGCCTCTGGGACATCATAAGGACACCCAGAGTGGATCTGAGGAAAGCATACTCCTCCCTCAGGGCATCCATGTGCACCTCTGCGTAAGCACCAATTGCTTGACGCAGAGACGACATTTCAGCCTGGCATGCCCTGTCTGAGGCCGCCATGCCCAGCCTGAGTTAGCGGGCCGTGGACCGTGCCGCCTGCTGCTGGAGAAGCACCTGCCTAGCAGTGGGGAGCACAGATCGGGCCACACGCTCCATGCTCTCAGCGATGTTCTCCATTGCTGCCCCCTGCCGTTCGGGATTGGCAGTCATGGCTTGCTTCCACTCAGTATACAGCGGTTGCACGCGGCGACCGCGTTGCCGGGCTTAACCCCTGCGGGACCCAAGGACCGGGGGTCCTCGCTGTGTTGGCACCGCCCGCGGCTGCACGACTACATGCCCCCGTCGACGTGATGTCCCAGGCACATCAGTGACGGGTGTGGAGGGTGACCCTGCGTCCCGATCCACCACGGGCGGAGGAACCAAGACTGTCTGATCCCTCAGTGCAGGGGTCGCAGACAGAGGAGTGTCCACATCAGAATCACTCACCCCTGACACATGGACTTGATGCTCATCAAACTCAACATGGACGTCAGAGTCGTCATCAAGGCTGGACTCATAGGCAGCCAGAGACAAGATGGACTGCAGCACTTGGGGGTTTTCGTGGCCTACCACCCCACAACCCCCACTAGTGCCGGGTTGATGTGGTGTTACCAACCCTGTGTCTGGCATGACAACACCATCCTCCGCCTCCATTGCATCATCACCAGAAAAATAGAGAGAAAAAAGGTCACTACACATTTCAGAAGCACACAACACACACACACACCGAGAGCAAACGCATCCGGCAGACATGTGACACACAACATATAACCTGGCATGCATGCTGGGTCTACTTTGAATAGCTTCTGTGATCAGACCTGTTGAAAGGTGGCAGTTTCCATGGAAGTGGGTCTATGCAGTGCAGAAAATGTGTACGCCACTCACTACCTACATGTACAAGCACTCCATGCTGTGTGCCAGGAAATGTGAAGGCAGTGCAATGTCAAATTCACACATCACGTGCATTGTGCATTCAATGTGTACCATATCTAGAAGCCAAGCACCCCTCCACCCCAGTACCAAAGCAGGGATGCCTAGCATGGTATCAAAAGGCTGACCATACACCTGTGTATTGACAGGCAGTGTTGACTGGCATCAACAGCTTAATGTGATTCAAATGACAACACTGCAAATGATGCTGGGACAGTAGGCAGGACACATGATGAAAACTCCGGAGGCCGTCCACGTGTGAAGAAGACACAACAAGAGTTGGACAGAGTCATTGGCCATTGAACAGGCTGAGGCCTGTGAGCCACACAGATTGTCAGAGCCTAAACATGTGTGCAATGCAGGACTGAGCCACAGTTGACATGGGAAGGCTGATGAGATGGCAGGCAATGTATGTAACCAAGGACTTATATTACAGTGATCATCCAGTCAAGGACACATAGGGGCATGCGTGCAATGCACATGGAGCATGAATGGGCACTCATGTCCCTGCGGGACATCTGACCCATGCACAATACAAGTGAGATACCCTGCATCGAGTACTAAGGCTGTACCACACGGCATATGTCTGGCAGATTCTACGCTGGATTTTAGCATCTACACAGGACACATGAACAAGAAACTACACATTGGCAAGATTGAAGCAGACCAGTGCAAAGGTGGAACTGGGGTGCAGAGTGGCAGAGGAGGGGCAAGGGAGCATGCCTACATGGAGTCCCGCATGCAGGCAGAGGAGACATGCATGACGGAAGCATTGCATTACTTACACATCAGAACCATGTACACGTCACATGCAGCAGCAATCAAGTACAACACATCCCAAAAGTGAAACACACACGTCCTCAACAAACACGCATCAACACTCACTGGACTGCGCATCAAAGTCCAGCATCTCTCCCACTCCTTTGACCAATTCAGATGGTATGAACTCCGCAACGAGAGCCTCATGCGGAGTGAGCTCTTCCTCCTCTGGTGCAGGCCCACCGCCAGTCACCAGAGTCAAGTTGTAATTAGAGGCACGCTTAGCCTTAGTGCTGCGCTTGATGTCATTCCAACGCTTTTTGCACTCTTGCGCCGTGCGCACCTCATGGCCGAATGAACTGACATGTTCCGCAACATGCTTCCAGTGGGTGTCACGTTGGGCAGCCGTAGTCTGACTATTGGCACCCACTAGCATGTCACGGCTGTGGCCCCGCACATAGTCCACGAGGAAGTCCAGTTCCTGCTTACAGAAAGGCTTCTTCCTCGACGTGCAGGAGGTCGTGGCTGTGTGTGGGGTCCCAGCCTGTGCTGCAGATGCAACCTTCCTCCTCTTGGACTGTGGCGCAGACCCTGGCTGGCTAATGCCGCCCTGGCCAGTATGGCCAGTGGGTTCGGTGGATTGAGCCAAGGGAGTGGCAGGTGGAGGAATGACCAAAGGCCTGACTCATGTCAGTGGCAGCTGGGTGCCCACTAATGGACCCTGCACAGCAACATCAGCTGTGGCAGGGTCATTGACCGCAACGGTCCTGGTTGGCAGACTCACAACCGGGGTGCTGTTGGGTGCATCTGCCCCTGCACTTGCCAACACCCGGCTGTTCGGGGCAGCAGATGACATGACTGCCCCAGGAACACATGTCTTGGTCTGAGCAGCCCGGCCTGCCCCTATGGTTTCCCCCCTGGCCTGTTGGAGATCTACAAAGGGCTCTTCAAGTGCCAACGCAGCCTGCGCTGGCAGACCCTGAGCCTGGGTGGCGGTGTCCACAGCTGCACCTGCAGCTACCACTACCCTCGGACCCGTGGCAGTCGATGGAACGGACTGACGGGTCGAACGGGTGCCAGTGCCAGATGCAGGAGCTGCATCCCCCGGAACCACAGGGGGTGGTGGCATGACTGCACCGACACATGGCATAACGTTGTGCTCAAGTGGCGCACCCCTGCCTCTTCCCCTCTGTGACTGCCCTGGACACCCTGGAGTCCCCCTACTCCCTGGTCACCACGGCCACGTCCCCGACCACGCCCGCCATGAGGAGGACGCCCAGCTGAGGCCCCCCTCACCTTTGGTGGCCTCCCAACCATGGCACTGATGTAGAAGTGCTGGCACAGATGGAGTGGTGCCAATGGGAGGTGTACACCACAATTGACCTGGGCAATTGGGGTGAAGGGGATGGGAAGCAAGATGTTAACAGCCCCCCTGCAAGGCTGTATGTGACCCCGGTGATGTGGTGACGGGTCACGCAACGCTCAGGCACCCCAAAACTGCAGTAAAACCATGCACGCAACCCTGCAGCCTACGTGCGTGGATTCAACCGCCCGCAGTACGCGGTGGCACCCAGTAACACGAATAACGCGTACGCGTGGGACACGCAGGCTACTATGACATCGAAAATGGGTGCGATACACAGGGGCACACGCAGTGGGAAAACGAGCGTGTGCGACTCACCGTCTGACTAGCGCGATGCAGAAAAACACGCGTAGACAATACCCCCGCCAAAAGAAGAGATACGTCCTTGATAGCTGTGAAGATGTGATAGCACGCGAAACAACAGGAAGCAGCAACACACGTCGGTCTCCACGAAAGGCACGTACAGCGAACTGCTGGGCCCGCTCACCTTTAACCCGTGCTGAGGGAAACACACGCGCGCGTCACGTCACTTACGTGCATGGGCCCTTTCCTCGTATTACACGCGGACGTGCAGTTTTTCACGCGCGCTGAAATGCCCATGCACCCCTGTACGCGTCACGTCACAGGGGCGCTTGCGCTTGAGGGGCCTTCTGTACAATGAAAATGCGTATGCGTGCAGACGCGCTTACGCGCTAAGGGCCTTTCCTCAAAATTACACGCTGATGTGCCGAATTTTCACGTGCCAAATCACTCCGTATCAAGCTGGCCACGCGTAAGCACACGGAAGACCACGCTCCTGCCCAGAAGGCCGAACTACTGCCCCCCAGAGCCCCGAGCACGCTCCCACCTGCCATCTGCTGCTGCCTGACTGCCTGCTGCCCACGTGCCCTGCCATTTGCTGCCTGCACATCAGCCAGGGGTGCTGTTGCTGTGACCACCCCTGCTGGAACCGAAGACTCCCGACTCGGATTCCATCGCTCCACAGCCCAGCCCCAGGACCCAGTTGCCCACCCACTCCTGCCTCTGGGGTTGTCATGTCGGGGCAAACACCATCTGAGACCACTGACAACCCCCGGCCAGAGAGGCAGAGGGGCACCAGCTTCAGTGCCACCGAAGTAGGTGTCCTGGTGGAGCAAGTCCTGGGGCAGTATGATGCCCTCTTCGGAAGTTCCCGCGCCGACAAGGACGGACGGACTCGGATCTGGTCTGACATCGTGACTGCCATCAACGCGGAGGGGGTGGCAGTCCGCGACTTACAACATGTCAAGAAGCGCTGGGAGGACTTCAGGTCCAGGACCCTGAACAAGGCCCGGCGCCTCTTGAAGGCAGCGGATGCCAAGGGGCGCCGGGGCCACTTGTCGGAAGAACAGATGAGGGTCCTGGAACGCATATCCCCAGCGCTCCACGTCCAGGTCCTTGAGAGGCAGACCCGTCTGGAGTCGAGCGGTAAGTGTACATGCATCCTGATTGTGAGATGTGCATGTGGTGATTTTTCAGTAGTGTGCAGGTTGCACATCTGTTTGTATGGGGTCAAAAATGGGTGGGGGTGTACAGGGCCGTGGGGCTAACACATGCGAGGGCTGGAATGTGTGAGACATGGATGGTGCTTGTGTGTGTAGGCTTGCATGCCAAATGCAGTTGTGTGGGCACACATGTTTGGATGAATGTGTATGTAAGTAGACATGTCCATGATGTCATACATGTATGTTGTTTTCAGCTGCATGTATCAGCACTGTGTACATGTGCATCTGTGTGTATTTGACAAGGGTGCAACAGTGATGCAACATGGATGCATGTGACAGCGGTATGTGGAAGCCTGATCGGCAGATGTGACATGGATGCCCATCTGAACACTGCGACACTTGGCAGAGGTGTACACATGCATGCAAGTGTGGTGGTGTGTGTACATGTGTGGTGCACTTCCTGTGTTGCATGTGATGTCTGGCTCACCTTTGCCTGCTCATGCTGTTGTATGTGTATGGATGGTGCTGGCAGTTGCGATATGGCTGTGGTATGGCTCATGTGTGCGAGTTGAAATGACATGTGTGTTGGGGATTGTGATGACATGTCTGAGGTTTGCCAATGCCACTCATGTACAACTGTCATGTGTGTATGTGTCCATTGTACAGTGCCCTGATGCTTGTGTTTTATTTCTCCCTGTCTGCAGCGTCAACTGATGAAGAGAGCGGAGAAGGTGCTTTGGATCCCACCGCCAGCCGGAGACGCAAGGCCCGGCTCCCCTCCCATGTTGTCATCTCGTCGGGGAGTGAGGAGTCCGGTGCCGCGTCCCAGGCTGCAGCTGCCGGAGGGAGGCCAAAGAGGCGGAGGTTGGAGTTGGACTCCTTGGCAGCAGAAGGGGCAGCTGGGACCCCACAGGGCCCAACAGGGGAAGATGGCACGGAGTCATCCAGGTTGGTGGGGGGTTTGGTGGAGGAGGAGGCCGTGCAAGCAACAGAGACGGGGTCTGGAGGTGGGGATCCCACTGGTGCTAGTGGTGCAGTGCAGGACCAGGGACAGGAGGCAGCACAGGCCACCGCGGAGGTGCCTGTGTGCAATCCTGATCCTGTCCCTGCATCATCTTGCACCAGCAGGGATGCCTACGTCCAGACCCATTTTCAGGCAGGGGATGAGCTCACGTCAACTGGCCTTCCTCTGCCTGCGGACGTGGCTATCCGGGTCCGGGTTGAGCCTGTTCTGAGTGGTGTGGCGTTGCGTCAATGGCCATGCGAGGTGACCTGCAGTCTTTTCATGAGGAGTCTGCACGTCATCTCGAATGGCTTGTTGACCACGTCAGCCTGCTGGGACAGGTCACCCAGGCCGGATTCCTCCGTATGATGGGGCTTGCTACGACTCCCTCCTCAACTGAACCCCCTACGCACCTGTCGTCCTCCGTGCCATCTTCCCACCCATCAGTCACCTGGGTGCCCTGTGGAGCTGCCTCTGACGGTGCGGCCAGGCTGGTGGAGGAGGCATGCCTGCCACAGTCAGGAGTCGGACGTCCAGCAGGGGTGGCCACATCAACGACTGCACCCCAGCCGGCGGAGGATGTGCAGGCAGCAGGAGGCAGTGCACGGGCAGAGGCACAGCAGCAGCAGCAACGTGGTGGGAGCCATGAAGGCTCGGGGCCTTCAACATCGGAGGGGCAGGCATCGGCCGGAGGGCAGGAGGACCCAGGACAGAGAGTGTCTTCCGTGTGGCACCGGTTGGGCCACGCCATTGATGCGGAGCGGCAGCGGGCGGAAGAGGCACGGCTCACAATGGTCAAGGCGGAGAACTCCATGCGGAGGGCCCTGAGACGGGCCGAGTGCCTCGAGGCAATCCGCAGGGGTTTGGAGGTGGACACGTCGATGGCCCTGCGGACCCTCGGGGCCATGGAGGAGGACCGCCTCCGGGACATTGAGCAGGAGTTCGATGATGCCCTGGCCCGGGACATCCAAAAGTGAGTCATCAAACTAGCCCGCTGCCCTTGTACATAGTTATGTAGGTAGTGTTAGGTTTCATTTTTTTTTGGATTTATTTTGGACCTTTTGGACATTGGCCACATTTTTGTATATAGTTTATTTTATTAGTTAGTGTAGTTAGATAGGTTTCCTTTCTTTTGTTGGGATAATGGACCCTGGCTTGTTTGTATGTACATAGTTCACTGTTGCATTGTATTTTTCTTTCACATTTTAACCATGGAGCAATGGCTTTCTTTTTTATTTCCCATTGGATTTTGTTTTGTGGACAGTGACTTTGGACACCATTACTTTGGATTTTGATTTTTGGTTTTGCTTTTTTTCACGGACATGCTTCTTTTCATTTTTGTACATTCCCATTTATGTTTCTTTATTTTTGATTCTATTCATGTTTCCTTTAATACATATTTTTTTTATCAAACTTCAATGAGTAGTATCATCTCATTGCATATCATGATATGGGTTTTGAGATTCACTGACACCCATTGGGTGTATGTGAGGGAAATGTGTTTGTTTCGGGACTTGCAATTGGTGTTCCTTCATGTAATTGCCAATTATGAGTGGGTGGATGCAATACTCGGGTGGGTGTTTTGCATTTGGAGGCTGACCATAGGGACCAGGGATCTAGATTGTGATTACATGTTGGCTGGGGAACTGTCATGATCTCTGCTTCCAAAAGGTCAGGGTTTTCCCAACTCCCTTGGAAGCAGATCCATAACCCAGGTTCCAAGTGCCAACCAGTCCCAATTGGGACCTTTTGGACCCAGTCCTGGCGCCAGTGGCACCAGGCTCATAAATATGCCCAGTCCCAGCGCTGGAAGCGCCGGGCTCATAATGCTTGGGTGGACTTACCTTCAGCAGACCATGCTGCTTACTTGCCTGCCAGTTGAGCCTCTGATCCTCTTCTGTTTGGAACTACTTTTCCTGATGGGTGGGGCTGGAGCCACTCCCTAGATTCAGAACACTGGAACTCTTCTGGAAGGCAGGAACTCTTTTCTTACCAGGAACTCTTTTCTTACTTAGGCGTGGCTGTGGAAGGAGACACCTAAGCACTACAGGAGGCTATTTAAACCACACCCGGTGGATGAATCTTGATTTGCGTTATTCTGCAACCTCTGCAGCAGAACGCTCATCGTGTCTTCTGCATCCGGTCCTGGGCCTAAGGAAAAAGGCTTACCATCCTGAATCCAGTCTTCAGCAACACCTATAAAGACAAGAAAGAACAGGTTAGCATTCCGGCATCTGAAAGGCAAAGGCTTACCATCCTGAATCCAGTCTTCAGCAACACCTATAAAGACAAGAAAGAACAGGTTAGCATTCCGGCATCTGAAAGGCAAAATCTTACCTACTCTTCGTGCGCTCCGGAGGTCTTCACACTGCATTCCGGCATCTGAAAGACAAAAGCTTACCAACTCTTCGCACGCTCCGGAGGCCTTCGGCGCTGCATCCCGCATCTGAAAGACAAAACAAGGTGCGTTTAAAGACATTGGGGAACTTTAATACTCACGTGCCATTACTCCTTTCCACATCTAATCCAGTGGGTATTCCGGCACCCTGCAGCCGCTCCGAACTCGTACCTGCAAAATAAAAAGACAGTTAGAGCGCATCGTGAAGCAGGCAACAAGCGCTTACTTACGTGCTTCCAGGCGCTTCTATTCATCACACGGGCTCCATCTTCAACTCACTTCAGCCTGTCATCCGCCATCGCCGGAACCCTGCAAAACAAGAGACATCATTACTAAAGACTTTAAAGACATTTGAATGACTCGAAACTTACCGTTCGTGCAGTAAACGACGGACAGCAGTCCTCTGAAGTCAAGAGGCCTGCGCTACCTATCCAGTGAAGAAACTGGTTACAGCACCCTGCCCCGAGGCAGATGGAGAGCTCGGCATTCACTTACCTAAGGTGAGAGCGTTAACCTTTGGGGGTCTACAGGAGAGGAGAAGAGGAAAGAGATAGGGACACCCCAATAACCCCAGTTCATTAACCCCATATTTTCTATCTGCAGACATCTTACTCTACACGTCAGGCATACAGTGCACAGAGGTCCAGCCCAAAGAGCCAACCGGGTGCTACACATCACCTTTGAAGATACGGTAGTCGCCCAGTCAAGACCGGCGCCTCTGCGAGAATCAGGTGAGCGTTACAGAACGCAAAGCCTACCGCAAAACTCTCGCCCAGGCGCTATGGAAACCTCGGATACTGACCCCCTAGCCCGGTTACTTGGGGAATTAAGGGCAGAAGTGCATGCAGCTCGTCAGGAAACGAATGCTCTAAGAAGGGAACTAATTATTTCCAAGGAGAGAACAGACAATCTTGCTAGACAAGTGCTACAGTCACAAGCCGGACAGACCCCGTTACCCGCATCAGGGGCAAATCTTCCTTCAACATCCTCTATGAATCCAGTGCAGATCAACCTACCTGGGAATGTACCTCTGGCTCCGCCCGAACGATTTTCTGGTGACCCAAAGAGGTTTGCAGTATTTATCAATCAGTGCCGGTTGCACTTCTTATGCCGGCCAGCAGCCTTTCCAACTGATCAAGCAAAAGTAGCTTTTGTACTTTTGTACCTTAGTGGCAATGCGGCAGACTGGTCGATCCCTCTAGTTAATCAAGATGATCCGGTTCTCCATGATTTTCAAGCCTTTCAGCTTAGTATGGAAAAACTGTTTGCAAGACATTCACAGGGGCAGGCCTTGGACAATGAGCTTCTTTCGTTGCAACAGGGTAATCAAGACCTTTTGGCTTATATTGCATCTTTCAATAGACTAATAGTGGAAACTCAATGGCCTGAGGACAAAAGGATTACGCTGTTTTATAGAGGTCTACGTGGAGAGCTCAAAGACGTTTTAGCCCAAGTAGTGAATCCCCCACAAGACTGTTCGGATTATATAGACTTGGTTGTTCAAATAGATCACAGGCTGCAGAACAGGAAGGCCGATCGTTCCAAGTTTGATGCTCGAGTATTTTCCAAACCGCCAACTCCTTCCAAAGGAGTAGACTCCGGGGAACCCATGCAAATAGGGGGTCTGAAAGGTCCTCTAACACAAAGGGAGCGGGAAAGGAGGAAACAGTTGCAATTATGCCTATATTGCGGAAACTCAGGGCACTTTCTTCGAGACTGTCCGGTGAAACCTGCCAAGAAGGCAGTAGGAGCTGCAGTTACCAAAGTTACAAACTCTGAGCAGGGAAACGACCTCGCCCGACAAGAATAGAGGTCCTCTTGCCGAGCGTGAAAACCAGTTCCGTGACCTCGCATTTCGTGATACCTATGGTTCTCATTAGCCCTGATAATCCGGATCGATTACATGCAATTGAAGCTTACGTCGACAGCGGTGCCATCGGCAATTATGTGGATCATGAAATGGTTTTGAGGATGAATCTAACTCTTTGTCCCAAGGCTGTAAAGGACGTCATTACTACGGTGGATGGTACGGAGATAGCCTCTGGGCCAGTAACGCATACCCCTCAAGAGGTGACGCTAGTAAGTCAAGATGGACACCATGAGAAGATCGTGTTCGATGTGATCAAGGCCCCTCAGTTTCAGATTATTCTAGGAATACCTTGGTTAGAGAAACACAATCCTCTGATCGATTGGCGAGCAAGAACGGTCCAGTTTCCAGAATGTGTCTCTACTTGTCACCCTCCACCTGGTGTTGCACTGGCCGCAATTTCTTCAGAGACTCCCCAGTTACCTCCCGAATACCTAGAATACCAAGATGTTTTCCGGAAGGATCAGGCTAACTCTCTACCTTCTCATAGGTCTTATGACTGCCAGATAGACCTGATACCTGGATCTACTCCTCCTTGTAGTAGAATTTGTGCCCTCACCGAGCCTGAGAACCTTCACCTTCGACAATACCTGGATCAATACCTGGCAAATGGGTTTATTCGTCCTTCCAAGTCCCCTGCTTCTTCAGCTTTGTTCTTCGTTCCAAAAAAGGAAGGAGACCTTAGAACTTGTATCGATTATCGCTCCCTGAACCAGATCACCGTTAAGAATAGATATCCGTTACCTTTGATCCCTGAACTCCTGGACCAAGTCAGAAAAGCATGCATATATACAAAGCTGGATCTTAGAGGAGCTTACCACTTGGTACGAGTAAAAGAGGGCGATGAATGGAAGACGGCCTTCCGCACCAAGTATGGGCTATTTGAATATCAGGTCATGCCCTTCGGACTTTGCAATGCCCCGGCCGCCTTTCAATATTTTATGAACGATGTCCTCAGAGAGCTCATAGATGTATGTGTTGTTGTTTACATCGATGACATCCTCGTTTATTCTTCATCGGAATCTGAACATCGGAAACACGTGAAAATGGTCCTCGAAAGATTGCGTCAACACAAACTTTTCGCTAAGTTGGAAAAATGTGTTTTCAACGTGACTGAAGTTGAATTCTTGGGATTCATATTATCACCTGGCGGAGTGCGTATGGATTCAAAGAAGGTCGATGCAGTTCTCAAATGGCCATCACCACCCTCCGTAAAAGGTGTGCAAAGCATGTTAGGCTTCGCTAACTTTTACCGCAGGTTTATCCCCGAATTCTCTCGAATAGTCCAGCCCATCACTGCCTTGTTAAAGAAAAACAAACGTTTTGAATGGTCTACCGAGGCGGAACAAGCTTTCCAGGATTTGAAGACTAAATTTATCTCTGCACCAATCTTAAAACACCCTCGCCCCGAACTCCCCTACATCGTGGAAACTGATGCTTCAAGCCTTGCCATGGGGGCAGTTCTATCACAAAAGGACCCGTAACCAATCAGTTGCATCCCGTGGCATTTTGGTCCCGCAAATTCTCGCCTCCTGAAATCAATTACACGATTACTGACAAGGAACTTCTGGCTATCAAGTCTGCCTTTAAGGCTTGGCGGCATTATCTGCTGGGGGCCCGACACACCGTTACTGTGATTACGGATCACCGAAACCTGCAATATTTGAAGACCGCAAAAGCCCAATCCTCTAGACAACTCCGTTGGGCATTATTCTTTGCCGAGTTTGACTTCATAATTACATATCGACCTGGTACAAAGAACGGTAAAGCCGATGCCCTTTCTCGGATGGGAGTGGAAGAACACTTGGTCAACCCTAAACCTGTACCAATCATTCCCGAACAAAGAATTCTGGGTGTAATCGCCACAGAATCCATAGAGGAAGTTAAGGATAAAGCCAGGCAACTTGTAACTCCAGCAGACATACAGAATTGGCATCTGCAGGGAAAGGACTTTGCAGTAAAGGACAACTTATTGTATTTCCAAGAACGATTATACCTACCCAGCACAGATTTACAGAAAAAAGTAATCTCTTGTTATCACGACTCTTTAATGGAAGGTCATCCCGGTATAGCCAAGACCTCAGAAAAGATCAAGCGCTACTTCTGGTGGCCGTCTTGGAAAAAAGATATCAGAGACTTTATAATGTCCTGTGGAGTATGCGCCCAAAACAAGAGTCAAAAGGAAAGACCAGCAGGCCTCTTACGCCCTATTGACATCCCACCTCGCCCTTGGCATACGCTTTCTATGGACTTCATCACCGATCTACCTCCATGCTCCGGATACAATACGATTCTAGTAATCGTGGACTTATTCTCCAAGATGGCGCATTTCATTCCGCTCAAAGGCTTGCCAACAGCAGCAACTCTGGCCCGAGAATTTCTCGAAAACATCGTCCGACTGCACGGTTTTCCTTCGGTTCTAATTTCGGATCGAGGTAGTCAATTTATTTCTCATTTTTGGCGAAGTTGCTGTCGGTCGGCTCAAATTGATGTGAGACTATCGACCAGTCACCACCCTCAGACCGACGGACAAACCGAGAGGACCAATCAAACTCTGGAACAGTATTTACGCTGCATGCTGCAACAAACTGAAAAAACTTGGAAAGATATCCTTTGGATAGCCGAGTATGCCTACAATAACTCTGTCCATTCGGGAACTGGGAAAACCCCGTTTTTTCTTTTGTACGGCAGTCACCCTCGAACCTCGGAGTTGGATCCCCTCCAAGATCTTGAAACACCAGCAGTAGACTACCTGCATTCTACAATCACCCAAGCCTTTAAGGAAGCTGTTTTTCACCTTCAAAGGGCTAAAGAACAATACAAGAAAGGAGCAGATCAACATCGGAAGGAAGCCCCTCACTATCAAGTAGGGGATCAAGTCTGGTTATCCACCAAATATCTATCTCTAAAAGGGCCACGCACATTCAACCCAAGATACCTTGGTCCCTATTCCATCACTACCATAGTAAACCCAGTAGCGGTCAAGTTGGACTTGCCCCCGCACATGAAGATACATCCGGTCTTCCACGTCTCTCTATTAAAACCCGTGCAACCTCAAACCCGACTAACCAAATCTCCAAAACCTATCCTAGTGGATGGAGAACTCGATTTTGAAGTCAAAAGCATTCTAGACTCCAAGATCTCCAAATCCAAACTATTCTACCTAATTGACTGGAAAGGCTACGGCCCCCAAGAGAGATCCTGGGAACCTGCTGAATATGTCCACGCTCCTCGCCTAATCAAAAGATTTCACCGAACATTTCCTGACAAGCCAAAACCCCCGGAGAAGCCCGGTTTGGGAGGGGCCTTGAGGGGGGGTACTGTCATGATCTCTGCTTCCAAAAGGTCAGGGTTTTCCCAACTCCCTTGGAAGCAGATCCATAACCCAGGTTCCAAGTGCCAACCAGTCCCAATTGGGACCTTTTGGACCCAGTCCTGGCGCCAGTGGCACCAGGCTCATAAATATGCCCAGTCCCAGCGCTGGAAGCGCCGGGCTCATAATGCTTGGGTGGACTTACCTTCAGCAGACCATGCTGCTTACTTGCCTGCCAGTTGAGCCTCTGATCCTCTTCTGTTTGGAACTACTTTTCCTGTTGGGTGGGGCTGGAGCCACTCCCTAGATTCAGAACACTGGAACTCTTCTGGAAGGCAGGAACTCTTTTCTTACCAGGAACTCTTTTCTTACTTAGGCGTGGCTGTGGAAGGAGACACCTAAGCACTACAGGAGGCTATTTAAACCACACCCGGTGGATGAATCTTGCTTTGCGTTATTCTGCAACCTCTGCAGCAGAACGCTCATCGTGTCTTCTGCATCCGGTCCTGGGCCTAAGGAAAAAGGCTTACCATCCTGAATCCAGTCTTCAGCAACACCTATAAAGACAAGAAAGAACAGGTTAGCATTCCGGCATCTGAAAGGCAAAGGCTTACCATCCTGAATCCAGTCTTCAGCAACACCTATAAAGACAAGAAAGAACAGGTTAGCATTCCGGCATCTGAAAGGCAAAATCTTACCTACTCTTCGTGCGCTCCGGAGGTCTTCACACTGCATTCCGGCATCTGAAAGACAAAAGCTTACCAACTCTTCGCACGCTCCGGAGGCCTTCGGCGCTGCATCCCGCATCTGAAAGACAAAACAAGGTGCGTTTAAAGACATTGGGGAACTTTAATACTCACGTGCCATTACTCCTTTCCACATCTAATCCAGTGGGTATTCCGGCACCCTGCAGCCGCTCCGAACTCGTACCTGCAAAATAAAAAGACAGTTAGAGCGCATCGTGAAGCAGGCAACAAGCGCTTACTTACGTGCTTCCAGGCGCTTCTATTCATCACACGGGCTCCATCTTCAACTCACTTCAGCCTGTCATCCGCCATCGCCGGAACCCTGCAAAACAAGAGACATCATTACTAAAGACTTTAAAGACATTTGAATGACTCGAAACTTACCGTTCGTGCAGTAAACGACGGACAGCAGTCCTCTGAAGTCAAGAGGCCTGCGCTACCTATCCAGTGAAGAAACTGGTTACAGCACCCTGCCCCGAGGCAGATGGAGAGCTCGGCATTCACTTACCTAAGGTGAGAGCGTTAACCTTTGGGGGTCTACAGGAGAGGAGAAGAGGAAAGAGATAGGGACACCCCAATAACCCCAGTTCATTAACCCCATATTTTCTATCTGCAGACATCTTACTCTACACGTCAGGCATACAGTGCACAGAGGTCCAGCCCAAAGAGCCAACCGGGTGCTACACATCACCTTTGAAGATACGGTAGTCGCCCAGTCAAGACCGGCGCCTCTGCGAGAATCAGGTGAGCGTTACAGGAACATGAGTTGGACATGGGTGGGGGCCTGGTGGTGGGTGCCCCTGCACTGCTGGGGGGTGGGGGGGTGGGAGACATGGGTGGGGGCCTGCTGGCAGGTGCCCCACAGTGCTGGGGGGTGGGGGTGGTGGGGAACATGAGTTGGACATGGGTGGGGGCCTACTGGCAGGTGCCCCACAGTGCTGGGGGGTGGGGTGGTGGGGAACATGAGTTGGACATGGGTGGGGGCCTGCTGGCAGGATGCCCCACAGTGCTGGGGGGTGGGGGGGTGGGAGACATGGGTGGGGGCCTGCTGGCAGGTGCCCCACAGTGCTGGGGGTTGGGGGGTGGGAGACATGGGTGGGGGCCTGGTGGAGGGTGCCCCTGCACTGCTGGGGGGTGGGGGAGGTGGGGAACATGAGTTGGACATGGCTGGGGGCCTGCTGGCAGGTGCCCCACAGTGCTGGGGGTGGGGGTGGTGGGGAACATGAGTTGGACATAGGTGGGTGCCTGCTGGCAGCTGCCCCCACAGTGCTGGGGGGTGGGGTGGGTGGGGAACATGAGTTGGACATGGGTGGGGGCCTGCTGGCAGGTGCCCCACAGTGCTGGGGGTGGGGGGTGGGGAACATGAGTTGGACATGGGTGGGGGCCTGCTGGCAGGTGCCCCACAGTGCTAGGGGGTGGGGGTGGTGGGGAACATGAGTTGGACATGGGTGGGGGCCTGCTGGCAGGTGCCCCACAGTGCTGGGGGGTGGGGGGTGGGAGACATGGGTGGGGGCCTGCTGGCAGGTGCCCCTGCACTGCTGGGGGGTGGGGGTGGTGGGGAACATGAGTTAGACATGGGTGGGGGCCTGGTGGTGGGTGCCCCTGCACTGCTGGGGGTGGGAGGGGGTGGGAGACATGGGTGGGGGCCTGCTGTCAGGTGCCCCACAGTGCTGGGGGGTGGGGGGAGGTGGGGTACTTGAGTTGGACATGGGTGGGGGCCTGGTGGTGGGTGCCCCTGCACTGCTGGGGGGTGGGGAGGTGGGAGACATGGGTGGGGGCCTGCTGGCAGGTGTCCCACAGTGCTGGGGGGTGGGGGGGTGGGCGACATGGGTGGGGGCCTGGTGGAGGGTGCCCCTGGTGGCTGGGGGTGCAGGGGGACATGCGTTGGTGGGCAGTACTGCAAGTAGACATGTGGGTTGGCTGGGGGGCATGGCCATGGTGGATTGGGTGCCTGCAGGACATGTGCAGGGTAGGCCTTTGTGGTGTGAGCCACCTGCAGGGGCCGTGGAGGGTGTAGAGGGAACACCTGGGAGGACCCACACGTGCAATTCACGTGTGGTGCTCCCCGCGCACCCCTGTAATACACGTACCCTGATGGAATCGCGTGTGGAACTTCCTGCGCACCCCTGGAATACACGTACCCTGCTGATGTTGTGTGTGATACTTCCCCCGCACCCCAAAGTACACGTACCCTGATGAGATCGCGTGTGGAACTTCCCGCGCACCCCTCATATACACGTACCCTGCTGATGTCGCGTGTGAAACTTCCCCCGCACCCCGAAATACACGTACCCTGTTGAAATCGCGTGTGGAACTTCCCGCACACCCCTGAAATACACGTACCCTGCTGGAATCGCGTGTGGAACTTCCCACGGACCCCTGAAATACGCGTACCCTGCTCGCACGGGGCCAATCGCGTGTCGATCTTCCTGCGCACCCCTGAAATACACGTACCCTGCTGATGTCGCGTGTGAAACTCCCCCCGCACCCCGAAATACAGGTACCCTGCTGAAATCGCGTGTGGAACTTCCCGCGCATCCCTGAAATACGCGTACCCTGCTGAAATCGCGTGTGGAACTTCCCGCGCACCCCTGAAATACACGTACCCTGCTGGAATTGCGTGTGGAACTTCCCGCGCACCCCTGAAATACGCGTACCCTGCTCACACGGGGCCAATCACATGTGGAACTTCCCGCGCACCCCTGAAATACACATACCCTGCTGATGTCGCGTGTGAAACTTCCCCCGCACCCCGAAATACACGTACCCTGCTGAAATCGCGTGTGGAACTTCCCGCGCACCCCTGAAATACACGTACCCTGCTGGAATCGTGTGTGGAACTTCCCGCGCACCCCTGAAATACGCGTACCCTGCTCGCACGGGGCCACTCGTGTGTGGAACTTCCCGCGCACCCCAGTGATACACGTAGCCCGCTTGCCGTACTGGTACAGGGATAGCGCAGCCCTTTGCGCTGGATTGGGGATATTGATGGCTTTTCCCTGCGCGAGAGGCGTTCTTGGGGGTGCAACTGGCGCTGCTGCAGGGTCGCTGCGCCACTGTGCGCCACGGCTGGTTTTGGTGGCTGGAATCCATGAATACGCTGTGCGCGGAAATGGATTTTAGCGCACCCTGCTGGGGCAGGGATTCGCACGCGCACACTGTGCGCCAGCCGCGTGCGCCACTTGTGCGCTGCATTCTATGAATTACCCCCTCTGAGTCTCCCTCAGATGTTGGTCATTCTTATTAACATGCTGCACTTTGCAATTCTGTTCCTCTTCAGCCCTCTTGAAGTACCTAATGCCAAAATCAGTTTTTATAGCCTGATTTTTTATTTCAAGCTCATTTCTGTTCCCAATAATATTCGCTACAGGAATATTATATGGATCAGCCACAAGACTTGATCTTAATGAGAAATTAAGTAGAGAAATAAAGAGTTCAAGTTGTTATTATTCCCAGACTCCTTTTCACTGTACTTTTGGGAGTTAGGAGAGCTTCTAGATTTATGTCTCCATGGTTTTAGGAGGGGTTTTGCGCCTTGAAACACTTGTGTATAGGCGCTTTACAAATGCCATATCATATCATATCATTTCTCACAAAGCCTAAGAGTTTATGAATGTTCTCACACAGTTTAAGATGTTCAACTTGGGAGCAGAAAGATTTTTCTGACAACAAGCCATTGCATAGTTAGGCATTGAGGAGATGTCTTACCCAATGGAGTCCTCGCTTTCCCCTGGGCCCTTTCACTTCTCAGATGATCCTCTCACAGAACACCGCCCACATGGTCAGCATCAGAAAATGTCTGCCTTTCGCTGGTCAACTGGGAGGAGACTTTAGGTAGGGTCTGTGTGAGGAGTCCACAGGATTAATCACACTGTGGACTAGCAACCCTCATGATGTAGGATTATTGAAGAGCATAGAAGTACAAATAAAGCTGAAACCAGGTGGAATATTACCAGAGTGAAGCAATACCCTCTGTTGAGAGAATCTGATGAAGGAGATCTACTCCACCATTGCTGCGTTATTTAAATGAGGCATTATAGTACCATCGGCATTCCCATGCATTATATCCATATAGCCTGTGAAAAAAACAAAAGGGTAATCCTGGAAGAAGATACAGGACCTCCGTCCATAAATAATATTGCTGAAGCAGAGTTTCCTGTAGTGCTGAGCCCAGCCACCATTCTGTGCAATATACCTGCAGATGCAACCCATTTAATTGTGATTGATCTGAAAAAATGCATTGTATTGCGAGTTCCAAAGCATTTTCAACAGGGTACTCCTGATAGATCTAGGTAACTTGCAGGTAACAAGCACAGCCATTGTATATGTAGATGATCTTTTCGTTCACAGCCTGACAGAGGAGCTGGGCAGGAAGGATTCAGTGCAGCTCTTAACCTTACTCACACACAAGTGCTATAAATTAGATAAGGAGAAGCTGCAGTATTACCAGAAGGAAGTAGTGTATTTAGGGCAAATGATTTCATTAGCAGGAGGAGAGTGACCCCAGACAGAGCAGCAGTAGTGTACAACACACCCCAGCCAACCACAGTGAAACAGATGCAGCAACCTTTGGTGTTGTGCAACTCCTGAATGGCATGGATCTTTGATTACTCTACTTACACTGGGAAGCCATTTAAGGAGGCACAGAAAGTAAAGGGGCCCATTGAATAAACAGCTGAGATGGCAGAATGTTTTCTGGATCTTAAACTGGCGATTAGCAATGCACCTATGATAGCAACACCAAATTGCAGCAAGCCATTCTTTCTGTTATCACATTCTGATGGCCAGGAAATGGCAGAAGTTGTCATTAAGCACACATCCATAGCCCACAGACCCTTAGCTTATTACAGTGGACTCCTAGACCCAGTAATGCAGGTACATTTTCATATAGGCTCTGGCAGCCACCACTTTTGCAATACAGAAGACCTCCACAATAACTATGGGGTGCACAGTAACTTTGAGTGTACAGCAGGCTGTTTTTGTCATTCTGGAAAAGTCAAAGTCACCCCTCACTACACAGCGAGGTTTAGGTTATGAGGTCATACTATCAACCACATCCATCGGTATCATCAGGTGTGATGTTCTGAAACCAGCAACATTTGTAGCAAAACCTGTGGAGTCACAAGATAAGGTGCACAATTGAGCAGGATATGAGGGTGAACCAAAGGAAGGCACCCCAGTAAGATAAGATGCAATGGGGGAGGGGGAGGTGTTGTTCCTAGACGGGTCATCAACGATTGATTAGGAGAATGGACAGAGCCACACAGTGTCGACAGTGGTTAGGTATGTGAAAGGACAGGAAGAGGAATGTCAAGTGGTGACACAGAAAATAATGCCCTTATACTATTCAGCACAAGCAGCAGAACTCATGGCACTCATTGAGGCTTTAGAAATGTCAACAGAATGTGAGGTTACCATTTATTCAGACTCATCATATATTGCTTCCACAATACTCTCAGTCCTATCAAGATGGCGCAGGAGAGGGTTCAAGAAGTCAGACGGAACCCCAGTATAGCATGCAGAATTGCTCTACAGATTAATGATACATTAAAATGCCCCTCACTAATGTCCATTGTGAAATGTGCCACCCATACTAAGGCAGCAGTAATGATGCTGGAGGCACAGCAGCAAAACATGCAGCATACCTACACAGTTTAATACCAAAGTTTTCCATAATCAATTGTACGGCCACTATTTCTTCTCACAGGACAATTTGTTTATGGAAAACATTGGTATTAAAAGAAATGCACTAAAGGGTGTATAGTGACTATAAATATAGCTCCTGATGACTGTTCTACAATAATAGGGTAGATGAACAGAAACATGTCGAGCAAGAAGCCTTAGAAAGTTGTCTGTGCCAAAAATCCAATAAAGGTAATTTGATCTGATATTCAGAATAGACTTTTCTGCTGTAAGGTTTGTTACAGTCAGAAAAGCATTTTATATTAATGTTGCTGTTTGCACAAGATTATGTACTTTGTATGTATGATGTTTTATATGTGATGAAATCTTGTCATTTTTGATAACACAATAAAAGATGTTATGAATTCTTTAACAAAGGCTTTGGTAAATTTTGCCACTTAGTAAAACTACTATCAGTTTTGAGACACAGGAGATTTTACCACTGCAATCTACCTCATTTTACCTGACCTATATTTTATGACCTATACTTTTTATGTCGTCATATATTCCGGGATAGGGTCAGGTCTAAACGCACTATGGTGCAGGTGTATCCTGGAGTTCCCCTTTTGTGGTTTGGTAGAATATACTGTCTGGTTGGTCATGGGAACTATACCAATTTGACATCCTTGGTTTGCCCACAACTGTTAACCACTGTTCCATAGAAACATGGCAGAGGAAAGATTATTATCCTTCAGCTATGACTATGCTGATGCACTTATGTCAACCATGTCAATCCTAGCCAAAAGTTACCTTGGGGATATAAGTCAAACCCCTACGGATTGGGACGAAGTGATCCAACTAAGAACAAGGCTAATTAGAACAGAGCCCCACTGAGTACTAATGTTTGAGTGTTTGAGTAACAAATCTGCTATGATCCAAAAGAGCACTAACCTTCTATTGATGAATGCCAAGATTCGGGGAGGTCTTTGGTTCTTTATACTGTAGATGGCTGAAGAAAGGTGAGTCTCCCAAGAAGTATCCATCTCTTGACATGAACTGTGTACATCCTGGGAAAACCCCTAAAAAAATCTCATTGATTCACTCTGGAAGGGTTGAAGGTGCAATTTGCAGCTTCCAGGACCAGGCACTGTGGTGGCAGTGGAAAATGAGCCAGACAGGTCACAGGAGGCCACAGTTCCAAGACACAAGCAGGCCAATGTAGGAGGAAATGAGGACTCACATTAACAGTCCGCTGAATGCTGAGAGAGAGCGTCGGGCAGAAGCAGGGAGGTCAGGTTCTCTGCCGCTGAGAATTAGAGAATTAGAGCGGCATGCGAAGGCGGGGTAAGCAAATGTAGGCTGGCCATGGGAAAAAGTGGAAGAAATCCACAGAGTACCAGAACAGAAGGTCAAGGAAGAAGGAATGGAGATCAGGAAGGAAATTGCGGGCACGAGTATAGAAGATTAAACTAGAGACAAGGAAAGGCCAGAAAGTAAAGGGACAGGAAGAGGGGGAATTAAGACAAGGGAAGAGCCTCCATGAGAAACCATGTAGCATAGACAGCACAGAGTAGACATGGGAAAAGAAGGGACAATAGAAAACAAGGACAGCAGCAGGAATGAGAAATCTAGCAAAAGACGAAATATTGCAAGGGAGCGCTAGAATCAAGTTAGAAGCAACACACCGTGCTCATCTGGCTGATTGCTTAAATGGGGTGAGAGTTCTGCTTTGGCCTCAGAGAGTGCCACCATCTTAAAAAACAACTAGAACGTTGTGCCTGATCTGGGACTTAGACATAAGGATATTGCCATGATGGAGGGTGAAATTTGGCTAATAGGGAACCTTTTCCATATACGCCATAGTGACCACCCTAGACCCTGAGTCCTGGCAACATTCCTCCCTCTGGGCTTGCTGGTTAAAAATAAACCAAGACTTTGTTTGGACAATGAGACGTTTAAAGTCTGATGGCATTATATTGCCAATAGGTGTGGAAGGGATTGGCTGACAAGAATAAAAATATAACATACATAGACATCTATAAAAGATGATTGAATAAATAGAACAAGTAATGAACACAATTTTAACAAATAATACATTTGAAAGAATTAAAAGGCTGAGGAAGGATCTCTCAAATTACAACCATAATAAGGACTTTCCCTATGTGAAGAAGGGATAGCACAATAAATCGCTATACAAACCTCAAGGCTAAAATAATAAAAAACGTTGAGTAAAGTTTCATGATACCTCCTACAGCACCAGTGAGGACAGTAATGAAATCGAGGAGACAGGGGAAGGTCCATCGACAAGTAGATAAACTAATAACAGGGGAAGAGGACAGAATAACAAAGAGGGCAAGGAAACAGGAGCAGGAATAGCCAGGATTTTTTGCAGCAGGACCATAACAGAGGTGAATGGGAATATGAAAGGAGACAAACGCGAAGCAGGTCTCGCTCATAGTAAACATTTCTGACCATGTGTTGACAACAGCAGAGGAGAAACTGCTCAAAAAAGGTCTATGATATGTTTTAACTAAAGAACATGACCCATTTGAATTCTGTGGAGAAGTCTCAAAATATATGAGAAAAATACATATTAAAATGTTTTCAAGAAGAGCAAAGGTTTCCCTTCTACTAACGCCACTGGGCTCAGAAAACCCTCTACATTCATGCAACCAATGCATACGCACTCACCCGAATCCCTAGTGTTTGAAAGGAAGGTATTGTACAAAATAGGGCTTATGGAAACCAAAAAGGGACATGCATTTTAGAATCTTAACAAAGAAGAGAAAATGGCTGTCAAATCTTTGGCAAAAAACAAACAAATGATCATCAAAAAAGCTGATAAAGGCAGAGGCATTGTGATTTTGAATAGGCAAGACTATGTTAAAGAGTGCCTATGATGACAAGATGATTCCAATAGCTATGAATCTCTACTACAGGATCCCACTGAGTCCCTTAAAAAGATTATTGGATCTAAGGTAACTAAAGCAGAGGGACATAGCTGGATTAGATAAGCAAACAAGAAGCTGCCTTTTTGCTGAATGAGCAATCCACAATTTCGAGTTTTTACTGTCTCCCAAAGATACACAAAAACCTTTATAATCCGACAGGGCATACACTTGTGTCCGGTATTAATTCTGTACTGGATTCCCTACCCCAGTTTGCAGATCACTATCTGAAAGAGTGTGTTAACACCATGGAATCCTATCTTAAAGACAACACAGGAGCCATTAGAAAGCTTGAAAATCTTGAATTTGATCCCAATAAAAACCTATTGATAGTTTTGGATATTGTATGTTTGTATATAAGTATCACAGAACAAGCAGCATTGGTGGTAGTTGAAGAGGTTTTGTAGAATAGGACAGACCAAATTCCAGTACCCCTAGACCTTCATAATGTTTTATATTCATAGTTTTATGTATTACTGGTTGTTATCTGTAAAGCACCTTGGATTAAGGCGCTATATAAAACAATAACGATACACATACAGAATGTGGTACATAGAACTGGCCCTAACACACAATTATTTTGAAACTATGGGTAAGATTTATCACCAAATGGAGAGAATGGCGGTGGGGGCAATCACGGCCCCAAGGCTAGCCAACTTGTATGTCAAAGGTTTTGAAAAAAGTGAAATCTACACAGACACAAATCCTTTCAAATTAAAGAGTGGACTTGCTATATTAATGACATTTTAGTCCTAGGGGTAGGCTCAGTGTTTTCAGCCAGGGCCTTCTTCAACTGGTTAAATGTTCAGAGTCACCATCTCAAGTTTAATATATTTCAGAGTAACGAAGAAACAAACTTCCTGGACATTACCATCTACCACCAGGAAGGTTGACTTCTGGTCAACCCTTTCCATAGGTTGATTGACAAAAATTCCCTGCTAGAGCAGACCATCCACCAAGGTAAACACCCTTGTGATAACCTCCCGTTGTGACAGTTTCGTCATCTAAAGAGGAACAGCAGCACACAGGATTCCTATGAAAAAGAGGCCATGGTACTATCCAAAAAACTACAGGAGAGAGGACACCCCAAGAACTTGGTTAAAAGGCAGGCACAAGGGCCTTTAACAATTATAGGGAAGCACCATTAGAAATCCACTCCAGAGCAGAGACAGACACCCGCCCCGTCTGTGTATCAACTTTTTTGTTTATTTATTTGTATTTGTTTTTTTTTAAAGTTGACAAAATTAAAATAACATAAAAATACAAATTCTTCATATAATAAACAATACACATCATTACTAATAAAATACAAACAATAAATTATAACATTACGTAGCCTACAGACAGCAATAATAATATCAATACGGCAAGATCATAATCCAAAATAAAAACCCATCTTCACCAAATCTTTTAAAACATTCAAAAATTGTCTGCAGTGTGTATTTTTCTTAAATCATTGATCACAATTTCACTGCAGCAAATTCATACATTTAATAACACCTGCCACCACTAAACCTTCTGAAACATTCTGAATGTTCAAACACCTAATCCATAGGAATTCATCTTCTATTAACATATGCTTCGATAAAAATGTGTCTAAAAACCTCTTCCTATGGTCATTCAGTGCATTACAGTGCAACACTAAATGCTTAGTTGTTTCAAGAACTGAATCTGTATTGCAAAATCTACAGCCACTATTTTCTTTAGTGATAATGTTTCTCCTAATTAGGATGTGCTTTGTTAGAAACAAGTTCCAACGTAGCTTTAATAGAGTTGTTCTATAGAAACGGTTGGGAAACTGTTAACAAAAAGGAGTGTGTCCCTCATCTTTTATGTTCATCTGACAAATGGTTAATATAGAGATATGAGTGAAATAGATCTGTCGTGTTAACTCAATCTTTGTCCAACAGGGCCCTTTAAACTTTTTTTTACCAACTTGAGTCCTAACATTCGTAACATCCTTTGTAAACACTGGCAAGTGTTTGAAAGAGCCAGAAAACAGTTGGAGCGCCCCATTTTTGCATATCGGAAAAATGTATCTATTGGTTAGCTTAGTAAGTAAGAGCAGAATCAACCAAGGGGTAGCTAAATCTCCATCAATATTGGATGTGTGTGGTCTGACATTTCTGATCTTGATTAAAAAAACTGGATTGGAGGCCCATAAGCAGTTCCAAGGGTGAGTATGTATCTATGAAACAAGGGAGCTCATTAGGAGCCCAATAGTTTTGGACAACATAGATGGATACATTTTCTAAATAACATTTTTGGTATATTTCTCACAGATGGTGATGCGATTTTTTCTGCTAACCTGCAACATCAGTGCAGAATCCAGAAGAAACCTCCAAAACCACCATGGGAGGTAATCTTTGCCACCCAGAGGGTTAGGAAGGGTTATGATTCACCCTTCCACAAAAACATATAGCACTAATGACTATTTTTAATGTTGTTTTTTTGCATTGTGAGGATCACAAAGCGTCCTGTGAGAAGAAACTGTGCCTGTACAATCTGGTATTGAAAGAAATGTACTAAGGGGTGGATAGTGACTCTAAATATAGCTCCTCAGGAATGTTCATCAATAATAGGGTAGATGAACAGAAAGAGCAAGCGGCCTTAGAAAGTTCTATGTGCCAAACATCCAATAAAGGTCATTTGATCTGTTATTTAGAAAAGATATTTATGTAATAAGAGTTGCTACTGTCACAAAAGCACTTTATATTAATGTTGCTGTTTGCACAAAATGATGTACTTTTTATGTGTGATGTTTTATATTTGATGACATTTTGTCAATTTTTGATAACTCAATAACAGATTTTATGAATTTTTTAACAATGGTTTTTGGTAAATGTTGACACTTAGTAAAATTACCATGGGTTTCTTGAGATGCAGGAGATTCTACCACTACAATCTACCTCATTCTACCGGACCTATTCTTTTTGTGTGGACAGTGTTTAGCACACCTAGTTCTCTGCAAGGCACAGGGTCAGTTCCAGGGGCACACGACTCAAGCAATACAAGAAAAGATTAACAAGGATGGATTCAAAGGGAAGCCCATGGGAGTATACGCAGTGCACTGTCAGACCACAGATACATATCGAAGGAGCAAACCTTTGGCATAGAAAATGGGTGATGGCGTGAGCTGTGTTCAGAGTTGAGGGACTGGTGGGCTTTACAGAAGAAGTAGTATTGGCTACTAACGACTGATGCAAAACTGTGTGGAATGTTTATGTCAAACAATTAACATGTCTACAACTCCATGAATAATCTGTGAAGGCAAAGAGACTCACATGATCTTACTTCTGTTTCAGAGAAATTGGACTGTACCATGGGAAGGAACTCAAACTTAACTGAAATGTTTGTTATGCCAGCCCTGAAAGAAGGATTGCCTACCCTCATGCACTTGTTCTGGCTTTGCAATGACGTGGCCTATTTTCATTTTCTGCCATCATGGCGCAGGGTCTGCTCCCTGGTCACCCTGCACTCAGCTTTTTTGTTAATACCTGAACACCACTTTTCAGTAGCCACTCCGGATCCCCAGTAGCCACCTGTAACACCGCGCCCATCAGCGTCATAAATGATCTCTGACTTTCTCCCACTGAAAAAAAAGATCAAACTACTACTCCTGAGAATCTACAGATACATTGACTAAAATACCTGCCCAATACAAGCTTTTCACCAAGACTGAGAGCTTCTTGGCATTACTGTTAGCCCCTGGTATACAGGCAGCCACAAATGCAAAGTGGTTGCAGATAGTACAGTGGGACTTAGTGCAGCTCGGCAAAGAGACTGAGCACAGCCTCAATGCTATGAAAGAGGAACTAAGGGCGCTGAGGGTTATGACATTTCAGAACAGGTTTGTGTTAGATCTCCTCAATGTCCATGGAAGGGGGAGTGTGTAAAAAAGTAGGCACAACCTTCTGCACATACGTTCCACCCCATGTCTAGGACTACGGTTCCTTAAGTACTGCAGTAAAGGCACTCCACAACTTACAAACTGGCATGGAGAAAGAGGGAGAAATTACCAAGGGGCCTAATTGGCTCACAGAGATATTTTCATGGATGCCTAAATGGTTAACGTTTGCCTGCAAGATTATTTTCCCTACCCTTCTTTTTCTATCTAGAAATGTTTGTTCCTTTCAGCTAATACTTGCTTGCTGTGCTAAATGGACATCCTGTGGAAGAACAACAATGGCCCTTGTGGAAAGAACAGGTAATGACACTCTCCTTTGCAAACATTTACAAACACAAACTGATAAATGGGACAGTAAGAATGACCACAAGATGGTGAAGACAGAACGGCCAATTGGTCCCTCAGGTACTGATCGGTCCCTCCCTCCAAATCTAAAAAAACTATCTAGAGTGTTATATCGATCCAACAACAGTTGGAGATTGTAGCTTTTTGGGATGTACCCTACGGGAGTTTGTGAGGGCTGGAGGAAACATGTGAAATGTCAGCAAAACCTTGGTGCCAAAGGAAAATATGATTGGCCAAAGGAACAGGAACTGGAAGAGAAGGAAGCAGCTAAAAGATTTGTTAATGGATTAAGGAAAGGGGGAATGTTGTGATCCAAGCATAACGCCCCAAACATGAGAACAAGTACAAACTAAAAAGGCTCCTATAGCATGGAGAAATAGTTGTTCTAGGGCCAGCATTTTTGGTCATTGTGTGCAACATTTTTGGCACTTGTAAACTGCATTTAGTTCAGCCATTGTAGAATGTACCTTAAGGTTTAGGCTCGAGTGGCATAATGAGCATTTGCTAGTGAGCAGTACCTGAAATGGATTTGTGGCATGTGTGTACTTAGGAGAAGTTGTGGCAGGTACTCTCTTGTATTGAAGAAAGTTTTTTTATTTTATTTACTAGGAGTCAGTCAATGCAAGTATTAAGAAAGTTGCATGCAGGGTTTATTAGCAGACCCTTGCTTTTATTAGCTAGAGTTTTGCCAGGGTGAATTAGGCCACATCAGAAGTTGTCATTTTTGGTTGTCCCAGATGGCTAGGCTGTGGCTTTAACTTTGGTTTTCATTAGTCAGTTAGATTTATTTTGGCTTCCCCCAGCCAGTGTACAGACAGCCTTGACGTCCTTTGGGTTGGTGTGAAATGCCGTCAAAATTGTAGGATCCAGCAGTATCCCAGGCTTCGAAAAAAGGACATTATAACAGTTTGTGGTCCAGACATTGCCTTTGCTCTTTAGGGGCAAAGGACGATTCTCGGTGGGAATAGGGTAGTGTTGAGCTGTGGCCAGAGGGACTTGATCAGGTTGTGGTTGTACTGCCTCCAGTGAAGAATGGTCACTCAATTGGAATTGCAGTTAGCAGGGTAAATTATGCCCATAAATTAGAGAAATTAATTATCAAAGAGTAGTGTCCTAGTGGCATTTTTTATAAGGCCACATATTCTAATCGAAGGAAGGGAAGGAGGTTTTCTAGAAGATGCAACATGTTTCCAAACAAGAATCTCAGAAGGAGCTGCCCATTGGGCAGCCACAAGGGTGAGAGCCATCAGGGTGTGCCAAGACTTCTGGTTGCATCGGAATGTAATGAGGTATCTGTTTCTGTTGTCACACTGTCTACACCTGACAGGAGAATTATAGCTGACTAAAACATTAGGTTCCGTTAGAGGGGTTGTACTTGTTGCGTTACAGGGGTAAAAATGGGCCGATAGGGCCAACTAATGGGTGGTTTTCTTTAGGGGACAAAGGATATTAGCCAATGGGGTCATACAAATGTACATGTGTGTTGTAACTGTTAAAGTTTTATGCTTGTGGTTTCCTCTTTATATAGTACCATTTAATGTAGGGGTGTGGAATGAAGCTTACTTTTTTTCTAGCCAAAGTTGCATGCAATGAAACTTGTTTTTCTTGCAATTCATCCACTCCTTATTGCTACTTGGATTGTTTTTGCTGGTACGGCTTTTGGGCCTACCCTACAACATAGAGGGAAATTGCTCCAGTAGTAAATAATACAGGAACACATACTCAATCAGCCAAAAAAAGGTATCTAATAACTAACCTCCCCAAGACCATATTACATCTTTCTCTTTACACACAGACAATAACACATGGCCTGTCAGTTACATTTTTCTCTAATCATCTTCTCACCATCCCCCACTTTGCCCACCGTCAAACCACACGACAGTCATTCAAGAACAATCCATTTGAGCATAAGACTGACATCTAAGGCCCATATATGGACAAAAACATGTGCACTAACCTTAACTCATATATAATCTCACTACTAAAAAGAAAATATGTCTCTGATTGACAGGCATCAACACCTCACATGTCACATCTTGCCCTCTCTACCTTCACTCTAATATTCCTCCAACCTCTCTTGCAAGATCAAGAATCAAGAGGCCACCTAAAAGGCAGAAATCACACTATACAAGACCAAGTAATGTTACATTACCTTGCAAAACAGGATGTGGATTAACTCACAATCATTCTAGTAAGAACTGATCTTGTTTCATAATCTGCTTTAGATATCCAAAGCAGAGAATCTATTACCAACGTTTTTCAGTGTGCACTTTTGTCTTTTTCCTCTTCTTCCAACCCATTCCTACTCCTGATTCGACCTTTAGCCGCATCCTACTGGCTTTCAGTAGCCCAGCCAACCTCTTCAGTGTGCGAGGAGCAAGAAAGGACCCTGGCTGTTGAATCTCTCTAATGTATGCCTGTTGTTCTTTTATTCTTAAAATAATGCCGTTTCTCTCCTTTTCCTAAACCCCCAACCAATTCCAAGGCTGACCTCTGCCTCATTGGTACCCTCACACCACTCAGACATTCACAAACAAATTCAAGTGTTTCAGAGCAACCTTGCCCAGACATCCAGGAAACAGCCATGGTAAAGGATGGCAACTGCTTGCTGCAATGTCACTGCATTTGTGCCCTCCCACCCCTCATCAGCCTGGCCGAAAAATCCACAATCAAGTAAGTGATGATTACTCACTGTATTTGCACTGTCGTTTTCCTAGATTTTTTTGCTGTCCACACTGCATTTTGCCACTGGTTGCCCAGATCAATTATTACACCATTGCTTTTGCTTCCTGGCTGGCTAGACTAATTATCACCAAACTGTATTTTGCTCTTTCGTTTTCCTTGATTGTTTCTTGGTAACTGCACATATTGTGGCCACACTGTATTTATCTACATGATTGCCCTAGATTAATCATTGCCCCATTGTATTTTGCTCCATAGTAGTCCAGATTAATTTTCACCTTACTGTATTTTTCTCCCCTGTTGCTCTAGATTAATGGTTGCCTGAATATATTTGCTCGCGGATGACCATAGGTTAATTTTTGCAAAATGTATGAATTGACACCACACAGCATTTTGCCACCTGATTGTCTTGGATTAATTTGAGTAACTGCATTCTGCTCTTATTAAACATCTGTGACTTAACAAAGTGGCTCTGCTCTGTACTTTGTTTGCCAGTTATTGTCGTCCTGCTGTATATTTTTTCCCAGGATGCCTCAAAATAACTGTATCTCTCTTGTTAGACTAGACTAACTATTCTCAACTGTATTCTCACCCACTATATTTTATCAGATGATTGCTGTAAATGTATTGTTGCCAATTAGTGGAAGGAGAGGATATTTTAGACCCACCTCCCCTATTCCTGCACTTCCTTGGTAGGCCCAGTCGCGGCTGCTTTGGGTCCAGGGCCCCGTCCCCAGGGCACTCCCGCGGGAATGCCCATGGAACAGACTCCCCCCTTGTGACGTCGCCCATAGTAACATAGAATTAGAAGTGGACAGGACTCCATTTTGTAAAACCCCAACACCATTTTGTAATTCTAAAACAATTGTGTGATTCCAATGCAAGCCTGCAGCTCTGCCAGCCAGGCACACACCGCGAGCGAGCACCTCCGCCCACCTCCTCCCCCTGTTCGCCATCCCTGCAATCGTTCAGTTCCCATGAGAAGATTTTCTGTGAGAATGCAACAAAATACACACTGTATCTTCTGCCTTCCGTCTTACTTCACTAACCCAGATACAGCCCTGAGCAGGGGCCAGGGCAGAAATTATTTGTCTCCATAAACCTGACAGATACCACCATAGACCCTGGCCATAAAAACATGATGCACCAGGATAGAGTCAACAGACAAGAATGAACCCTGAGGATTTGATCCATTACGATTGTAACATAAACAGGGCAAGTACACCTTCCGCGAACATAAATATGTAAATTTAACGTGGGCCACGTGTAACCAATACAATATGCGTGGATAACCAGAAATGTTCGTGTTAAACCTTAATAACAAATGTATAACATACACTAATACAGGATATAAGGGTACTCATGGAAATAATATATGACAATGCAATGCGCACTGATATGATTTTATGGATGCCAGCACAGAGCTACCTCGTGTCCAGCAATCTATGAGTTTTAAGTGTAAATATATATGTGTCATAGTCTACAAGAATAATGTAGTGGCAAGTTTTTCTAATAAGCCTTAGTCTGTGTAAGAGGTGCGCACGCAGGCCGCAAGTAGCAAGCCATTCTGATCTCTTGTGCGTACAGAAGATGAACATTGAACTAAGTATGTGTTTTTAAACTTTGATGTTTCTTTGTGCAATGACAAGTACGTTGAGCCAAACGAGTGACATAGTATGCTTTAATCTAGTATGATTTAAGTGAAACTCAGCAAGCCACACTTAAAAAGTCTGAATGTACAATCGTGTTTTAAAGAGCCACGTTATATAATGTATTAGGAAAATTAGTTCACAAGAAAGCCTCGACTCTCCCATGCCATTAGGGTGTCAAATGAGGTCAGCAAACAAGCTAAAGGTATTTGGACACTTGATCATTGAACCCGCAATAAAAATGTAGATCCACAATGATATGTGCCTTTTGTGATCCAGCCCTTTTAGTCATATATCAAGCACCTCCTTTATTGTTATCAGGTGGACACCCTAAACCCTGCAATGACCACAAGGACTCTACCCTTTAGTCAGTATATCCTGAATTGTCTAAACAGACCATGCACAGCATTTGACAAGTGAAATCGAATCAATGACCAGTAATAAATAATGTATCTTTGAACCATGTTTTGCAAGTATTAAGATACAGGCCTCTGAGGTCACCGTATGAACAAATCATGGTAGTGAATGGATGAGAATGTGTGGCCACAAGGGCAAATGTTACATAATACCAACAACACAAGGAATTCAAACCTTGCCAGCCTGATGAGCCCAGCTGACTGATTGACCCAGGACACCACATCATCTCACCACGTGCCTTTACACCAACCAGGTTTGCAAAACCCTATGGCACCTATAGGTTACCACTCTTAGTGTCCAATCCTGATTGACCCTGTGCCCTTTAGGCCTCCCCTCTCCTGGATGATGAAGAATCTGTATAAAAACAAGTTGTAATATGTTTTCTGCAGAGCGCTCTCAGCGTGGCCAGAGTAGATTCTGCTTGCCCTATTTTAGATAAAAATTTTCTTTACCACTAGCACTTGGTCGTGGTCTCATTCCCTCTTGGGAGGTGTCCTTATTGACTCCATTGGGAGATTTAATAGTATTTTGGGGGTCTCTCACTTTCATTTGTGAGCATGACGCGATAGTGTTCTTTTCCGTCCTTCTGACTTAAGACGTTTCCCGATGCTTTGACCCAGAGCGCGATCCCTCAAGAGCTACCGGCCAACGGCAACCGGTACACCTGGACGTGTGCACACAGTAGGGCGCGTGGGTACGGGATCCCTCTTAACAAAACCGAAACATACCACTCACCGGCGTGGTCTTTGAGCGAGGAGTGGCGCACTGACCTATCGGGTTCGGAGGGTCTCAGATCAAGACGGACACGTGAGTATCAAGTGTGGGTGGAACTGAAAGCTGGGTGGGGAGTCAGATTAGAGGGTATTGGGACAGAGCATGTAATTTTGGTGGAAAGGGTGGCAAAACGTGGAGCATAGGGGAGAAGTGTCTAGGAGTCAGAAGTTATTTCTTTTTTCTCTAAATTCCAATCTGTTTCTTGTCTATCCGCATAGTGCTATCTCGACTAGTACAGGATATATGAGTATTGGAAAAATAAGGTAAAATATAACGTAGGGGTCACAGAGGAGGACCCGGATTAGTCTTAGAACCGCTTCTTTCTAAACTGTATCTTACCTATCCCCTTTCTCTCTTCCGGGTGGGCTGGAACAGGTAGAGGAGAGTTAGGGAATCAGGAAGGGGACAACTAAGTAGGGGCAACAGGGACATTTGGGAGGATAAAGTGTAGTATATGTCATTTTAATTTTTGTTTGTGCAGTCCATTATTTGTTGGTCCTTTTTGAAAAGTAGTGTTGTTTGTGTGGATAAGTATTTATGAAGAGGTTTTGACATTGCATGATGCGCGGAGTGTTGACAGAGATACTGTCTAAAGGTGTCAATAAGTAAGTGAGCAGGATTGCATAAGCGTGTTGAGCTCATTACACAAAAGGTGTACAAATATATATATTAGAATTGGGAATTGATTTACACTGAGAATAAGATACAATGGGTGCAGAGACGCCCCTCGCTCACATTTGTAAGACCCTACCGGGGTATGCTGACAAAATAAATAAGTACCACGACCAGTGGGTCGTGGAGCTGAAAGGCGAAGGATTGCCCCAGGTTTGGCCACAAGGAGGGTCCTTTGATAAAACGGTATTAGATATGGTTGCCACATGCTTGTTTATCAAATACAAGGGAAAACAGTAACAGAATAGAAGAGAAATATTGGATTTATGGCGCCTGTTCGAGGAGGTGCCTCTGGAAAAATGTAATGAAAATAACACGTCTCCCCTGACAACAACTGGCAGTGAAGGGCCGACTATGCAGAGTGAGGGAATGGTAGAGGTAACACATGTTTATCCCTTGTTGTCAAAACCTGTACCCGCAGAAGGATATAGTGATCCCGAATATGTAGCACAGCCTACAGCGGCCCCATAATGAAACCATCCAGCACAGCACCACCCTCATATGAGAGCCAGGGGACAATCAGACAGGTAAGTACCCCTACAATCGATATCGACAAACTCACACAGGATTTAGATTTGCGGTTAACGATGGCTCTAGCCGAGTTATCTCGTTTGAGAGCTATGGTTGAGCAAGGGGGGTCACTTACCCCCCGAGCGGAATGCAATGAGGCACCCCAACCACGTGTAAGGACAGAAGAAGATGGGTGGAAAAAGGGCAAGATACTTTTTCAGATAAATGACACCCCAACATGAATCATAGAAATAAACACAGCCGAGAGTGAGCGTGAGGTAGAAGAAGGAGGAGTGGCATCAGATCGGGAAGAGGAATATTGGAGTAACGTAGAAGAACAGAAAGAAGAGGGAAGAAGGTTGGGGATTGCCACCGGTGGGGCTGGGTCAAGGGAGCGATTGTCTGTTATGGAGGAGTGGAGGGGAAGGTTAAAGAACAGAACAGGGCGTATGGCTGTGATCGGGAAGAAGGTGAGTACTACGAAGAAAGAAAAAGGGTTACAGTTGCCACTGATACGCAGGGTTTCAGGAAAGCCAAATTACATACCGTGGGCTCAGATGGACAAGGCTAACTTACTCAAGCAGTTGCCCCCACTGTCAGGAGGCACCAGCAAGTGGATATATGCATTTGAAAAACACACAGCAGGAATGCCCTTGGCGGCGGGGGATGTTAAAAGCCTGCTGGTATCTGCAGTGGGCGACCAAGCTAAAGGGGTCTGGACTAAGGCGGGATTTCCTGGAATAACGTTAGATTGCGACCGCCATGATGGGGCCTCGTTCAACACCGTGCAAGCACGTGTGTGGAATGCACTGAGAGAAACATTCCCAGACAGTCCAGATTTACAGTCAGTGATGAAATGCACAATGAAAGATGAGGAAGATGCAATGTCCTTCATTCTCCGGGTGCAGGACATGTGGAGGGCGGAAACGGGTACGGCCTGGGACCAATTAACGTCCCTGTTTTATTTAATTATAAAAAGGGGGCTCCCGAAGGAGGTGCAGAAGGCCCTTGATAAAATAGCTGGGATAGAAGCCAAGGGGTGGCCTGAAATTCACAGCATTACAGTCCACCACTGTAAGAGGATCAAAGAGAAGGAAAAGGAGATAGCTCAGTGGCAGTTGGCAGATGAAGCCAAATTAGTGCAAAGCAAACTATTGAAGGTCAGTGCAGTAGCAGCAACTGGCGCAGCAGGGAGGGAGCGAGAGGAGGAAGACAAGTAGACAGGAATACCAATGCAAATGGTGGCAAATTGGACAGGTAACGGCCCAGAACAATGGTTTGGGGAGAATCAGTATGAGGGACCACAATGGCCAACGAGAGGGGGGAGGGGCAACAGAGGCAGATTCAGGGGGTTGAGAGGAGGAGGTACAGGGTACGGAGGGCCCCGAGGGGGAGGGCAAGGACAATGTTGGAATTGTGGGAGGTGGGGACACTTTATGAGAGAATGTCGAAGCAGGCCCAGCAATCCCTATCCAAGCGAACACCAGATCGGACACCCCCACCCAGGAAGCCCTTACGGGCTACCGATGGGTGGGAACAGAAGAGATAGTCAGCCAGATCCAAGACACATGAGCGAGCGCCCAACGCATACATAGAACACGTTACCACACCCCCAGTGCCATGACAATGTGCACAACAACGCTTACCTTACAACAGCCAATGGTGCGCCGACCACACCTTGTTGAGGAACAGAAATGGTAACAGGAAATGTTTTTGATGTAGATGACCTCCCATGGCATTCAGCATAGGACAGCCCAAAGAGAGCACTTGCGTGTCCAGTACTGTTGATGACCCGTAACGCAGCAGAGGAACCACTGGTGGGGGCGGCGATAGGAAACAAACAATTCATATTCATGGTGGATTCGGGAGCGGAAAAATCATGCCTCAAGGAAGGCAGGTTCCCGCTTTCTAATCGGACCTTGGAAACGCAGGGGTTCTCTGGGATCGTGGTCGAGGTTCCATACACTGAAGAGCTAGACATAAGAGTGGGGGGTAAAACGGTACGTGCACCCCTGCTGTATTACGAAGAGTCACCTTTTAATTTACTAGGGAGGGATCTCCTTAGCAAACTCAACATGACCATTTCTTTTACTGAAAGAGGAATTGTGTGTTCCACACCAGGCATATGCGCAGTTCGTGCAATGCTAGTGATATATACACAAGCTGACTTCCCTCAAACAAGCGGCATACCAGTGAACCCAGACATGTTTGTTCAAGGGGTGAGAATACTTGCGAGAGTATTGCCAGAGTTGAGGAGTAAAAAATAGAGAGTACCCTCAGAATTTGTTAACCGCCCAGTCAAAGACCCAGAAATAGTGCCAGGCTCAATAATATCATTAGACATACATGCAGTCCAGGTGTCCTCTCAAAAAATAACAGTGATAGCAATGGACATGCAGGGATGCCAGTGGAGAGCAGTGCTGTGCATCAATGTCAATACGGCCATGCAAGACCCGACGTATGAGGAACTCTTTTGCGATACAGAAGATGATGGGGAAATAGTGATGGAAATTGCAATCCCCTGTGATGTCATGGTCCAAAGGAGAGAGGTGCCACCACCCCTCGTAGTGGTGATCAAAGCTCCACCAGCATACTTTGAGGAAGACATGTCCCAAGTGCCACAGCAGCTGTGGACCACAGGTCCACATGATGTAGGGTTACTGCACGAGGTGACACCAGTAAAGATCAAGCTCAAACCCGGGGCCATTTTACCCCAGGTGAAGCAATACCCCATATCGACGGAAGCTGAGGAAGGAATAAAAGACACAACATATGCATTAATGGTACAGGGCATAATAGTCCCATCTAACTCGCCCTGCAACACATGCATTTACCCAATCAAGAAAGCAAAGGGAGGGGCGTGGAGAATGATCCAAGAGCTATGCCCCCTCAATGACGTAGTACAAAAAGAGTTCCCTCTTGTCCCGAATCCTGCCTCAATTCTATGTAGTGTCCCGACAGAAGCCACTTACTTCACAGTAGTGGACCTAAAGAATGCCTTCTTCTCCATCCCACTCGATCGAGGGTCATGGTACCTAACAGCATTTACACTAGGGGGGAAAAGATATTAACACTGCAGACTGCCCTAAGGGTACTGTGAAAGCCCTAGTATTTTAAACAGAATATTATATGAAAACCTTGGAAACATACACACAACGATTCCCATAATTCAGTACGTAGACGATTTCTTAGTCTGGAAGAAGTGAAAAAGAGTGCAGAGAGGACTCCATTACCCTGTTAACACATCTTGCGCAGAAAGGGCACAAAGTAGACAGACAAAAGCTGTAGTACTGCTTAACAGAGGTACTATATTTAGGCCAATTGATTTCCAAAGATGGTAAAAGAATTATACCTGACAGAGCAGTGGCCATAAAAGCAGTAAAAGAGCCCAACACAGTAAAAGAGATGCAGACGTTTCTCGGTATGTGTAACTACTGCCGCGCATGTATACTGGATTACGCAGCATACACAAAGCCCCTTTTACAGGCGCTCAAGGGCGCTCAACGGGAAAACACAACCCTCAGCTGGACGCAAGAAATGCATATTGCTTTCAACAGTCTTAAAGAACTGATATCCACGGCCCCAGTTCTGACAACACCTAATTATGAGCAGGAATTCTACTTATTCTCACATTGCAATGGTATGCTCATGACGGCCGTACTGACACAAAAAACTTCTCTGGGTCACAAGCCCCTGGCGTTCTACAGTGGAACCCTAGATGCAGTCATGCAGGGGCACTTCGCATGTGAACAGGCTCTCGCAGCCACCGCTTTCACAATGGAAAAAGGTTCCACCATTGTGATGGGATGTTCTGTTACATTGCATGTGGAACATTCTCTGTTTGCTATCCTCGAAAGATCCAAAAGTACATTAACGACTCAAAGGGCCACAGCGTACGAACTGATCTGGGATGTAAGTGCGTAAACCCGGCCACATTCATCACAGAAGCTTCCACAGAGGATGATATGCAACAACACGATTGCGCTACATACACAGGAGATGATGATGACACTCCCAAGGCACACGAAAATGCACTACTAGAAGGGGAAATCTACTTCGTAGACGGGTCTGCCTCCATAGATTGTGAGACGGGGGAAAAACACATAGGAGCAGCAGTAGTAAGAGTAGAAGATGGGGAGTTTGAGGTAATTGTGCAGAAAAGATTGCCCCCACATTTTTTCACCAAAGCAGCAGAACTGGTAGCGCTCACAGTAGCGCTGCACACCGCAAAAGGGTGCATCGTAACAGTTTACACAGATTCTGCCTATATGGCAACAACAGTACACGGAGGATTAGCAAGGTGGGGGAGAAGAGGATTCAGAAGGGCAGATGGCTCCCCAGTCCAACACGCCACACTATTAGGGGAATTGATCGATGCACTAAAAGAACCCGCACTCGTAGCAGTCGTGAAGTGTCAGGCCCATACGCGAGGTGATGACGTCATCTCACTGGGAAATGCGGCGGTGGACGCGGCCGTGAAAGATGCCTCCTACTTGCCAAAGCCCTCAACAGGTGAGTACGTGTTGCAGAAGGTAGTGGAAGACACACAACCAGATGGGTTTAACTCATTGCCGGTGTCTCAAATCATCGAGTTTCAACAAGATGCATCAAATGAAGAGAAGGAAATTTGGGTAAAGAGAGGGTGTAGTCAGTCAGCCACAGACCTACTATGGAGACAGAATAATGCAGGCAAGGTAGTGATGCCGGCAAAATTGTTAGAAGTTCCATTCAAACAGTTGCACTTCCCCGCCCACAATGCCAAGCAGCACATCATAGCAGACATTTAAGAAAATTGGTTTGCCCCCGGGGTGCAGGAACAGGTAAGTACGTTGATAATAGAATGTATCACCTGCCAAACGTACAACTCTGGCATGACGTTACGAACCTTGAGGGGAACATTGCCAAAACCCGAAGGACACTTTAGAGAACTGCACATAGACTATGCAGATATGGGAGACCGCTGTAACGGGCTCGATATTTGATTGTTGTTGTGTGCCCCTTTTCCCGGTGGGTAGAGGCCGGCCCCTGCACTGTCCCAGACGCACAGTGCGCTGCCAAGTTCTTAGTGAGAGAAGTGTTTCCCCGCTGGGGTATCTTTGATGTCATACAATCCGACAACGGAACTCATTTTGTAGATGACATGTTCAAACACATCATTGCAATGTTAGGGATAACACAAGCTCTGCACGATTTATCATCCGCAATCAAATGGAATTGTGGCAAAAATGAACGGACTACTCAAGAGTAGGTTGTCAAAACTATGCCACACCCTCAAGAAAAACTGGGTGTATTGTTTGCCCCTGGCGCTCTTTGAGATGAGAAACCAACCCAGTAAGGACCACCACCTGTCACCCCATGAGATTGTGACAGGAAGGAGGATGCATACGGCCACTCCCCCCTGCGCAGGCAATCAGATGCACACCAAAGTGCAACAGTTCTAGGGGAAGAATTCCATGAGTATTGTAGAAATTTGACAAGAGCGGCCCGAGCCATAGCAAGACAACTAGCACCCTCATTCACACAGGAAAGTGCTACTGACACAGTAACTCCAGCTCAGATAGCCCAAACTGCCAGCTGATGACAGGCAACATGGTGTATGTGAGGAGCTTTGTACGAAGATGGAATGGGCCAGGGTTCCACGGCCCATATAAAGTAATATACTGCACACCAACCGCAGTTAAGGTTCAGGGCTTAAGGTACTGGATACACTTGACAGATGTTTGAAAAGCCCATGCGAGCTCAGACTGCACGGTCCACGAATATAATAGGGACAAGCACAGCACCCAAACATAAAAATTGAAAAATGTGGGGATGTGAGGAAAGATTACAATGGGTGAGATAGGAGTATACGGATGTATCTGAGAAAAAAATATGTAAAATTAAATGACTTCTTTAATTCTCTCTCTCTCTTTTCCACCTTTCTCCTTCCTGTCCCAATGGTTGCAAATGCTCATATTAATGAACTTTCTTTCCTTGGTAATACATTGAAAACAGAAGAACTTGCCTCCCTCGGGTTTCCCTCCACCAGACTTGGGGTGTGGAGGAGGAAAATGGAAGGACGCGAAGTACAAACACAGTGGTCCCCGCAAAAAGCTCACCCAATATGAGTAAAGGGGAAGAAAAATGAAAATGAACAAAGATGAGCACAAGAGAGTTAATGTATGATGTATATGTAAAATGTAACAAGGTGATATTCGTGATTAACAAATGCTTCATTTCACCTATTAGGAGCTACAATGGGCATGGATGAGGCTCCAACTACCACAACTAATAGTGTAGATAGAAAGAGAAGGAGACATATGTATCCTAGTTATTCATTTGAGGGCATGTTGTTTGTGTGTGCAGTACTATTTTTTACCACACTGTTTGGCCTGTTTTTGTATTGGATCATTGCATATATCACAGTTAATACTGGCCAAAGGGGTGTGGGCATAGAAACCATTAAAACAGCAACACATCTGATTTGGGACGGCACAAAGTTAGTATGGGCCTACGGGGATCAAGAGAGTGAGTACAACGGCACACCAGGTATCACCCCCAGTGAAGCAACGCAAGCCACACCCCAGTCACAATATGTGAACGAATCAGATTTCAATGTGTACACAATGAATGACCGAAACCCCTCCGAAATGACTTGGGTGCAGAACCACCCGTACCCAACAGCCATGCTAGTCTCTGAAAAGGCCACTGAAGAGAGAAGTGATAGTGACAACCAGATAACAACCACATATTATAACTTATATACTCCACGGGAGGGGAAGGAAGATGGTTTACAGGCACTAGGAAGTGGGGAGGGGGGGCCTAGAATAAAGAAGAGGGAGGATGGGAGGAACATTACAAAATTTGCCTCGATACAGTTGAAGACCCTCAACACCCCCACCAATCAAATAAGTGGTATGCAGATATGAGCAACACAGCTAAACAAACAATCAATGAGAGTTGTTATGTGTGCTCCTTATTACCCCATGCCGCAGGCACGCCTAAGGTGTTACAGCCACAAGAAATTCCACTTGCAGGGGCTCAGTGTCTCTTACATCTCGCACTATCCCGCATAAAAAGCACTTTTCAGGCACACCCAGTTTCATTTGAACTCTTGCAGAACGAGCAAGCATGCTACTCCCGGTCGCAAGGAGTAATCTTTGTGAAAGAACCATTCTTGGTGATCAAAGGAACACTGCACACGGACAATAAATGGCAGAATGAGGAAATACTTTGCAAAACAGAAGCATTACGAGGATTGTCCGAAGAAAAACTTGCATGGGTACAGAAAACATGCACTCCCATATGGACTGAACATGTAACTAAACTCACTTGGGTCACCGCCCTCGAGAAAGCCTGCACATTGCAAAGAAACATCAGTTATGAACTATGCTTTCATTGAGAAGGGAAAAGGGACATGGGGGAGAACTCAAATTGCAGTAAAACGCTCATAATTCCTGACATGAAGAAAGGGACGGCCAGAATGATGGATTCATACTGGGTTTGCAGAAACATGGCGTACCTGCATCTCCCGCAATCATGGAGAGGAACGTGCTCCCTGGTAATGCTGCACTCTGCTCTGATGGTGATCCCAGCCAGCCATATTTGCAGCAAGAGCACACACAAAACAGCCTCAGAAGAACCATCACCAACATCGCCTGAAGGAAGTCCCGTGTACACCGCAGACGAGGAAGGTGTGCAAGAAACCCGCCAAAGAAGGAAGAGATCCTCAAACTATATTTCGGCCAAATCCTCAGAGCTCCTGGCCCAAATACCAGACAGGTTCCAATTGTTCTGATTGTTCAGCTCTGTAGAAACTTTCTTCGCATCCCTCGTTCCCAGCATCCAGGCGAGGGCGAATGCCAAATGGTTACAAATAACCAGGTGGGAGCTCATCCAGCTGGCCAACGACACTGAAGAAGGGTTTAATGCCATCAAGGTCCAACTCAGAGCCCTGCAGTTAATGACAATGCAAAACAGATATGTTCTGGATCTGTTAACAACAATCGATAGAGGTGTTTGCCGAAGAATCGGGAGTGCATGTTGCACATTTGTACCTTCTGTAGATGCCGAAAACGGTTCCCTCTCCCACATAATAGCAGCGGTACACAATCTCGGAGAATGGATGAAGGATGAGGGAGGGGCACAGCCCAGCGCTTGGCTCGACAATCTTTTTTTCATGGGTACCGTCTTGGCTAGGAATGACGGTAAAACTCCTCATAACACTCGTCGTCTTTTTACTCCTTTTGTGTGTGTCAATTGGGACTCAGATGTTGCGCAAATGCGGTGCCAAATGGTGCGATGATGATGGTGACAATGGGTCGTGCAAATGGTGCGGCACAAATATAACACGAAGCATAAGTACAAACAGGGGAGAACTCGGAACCCAAGTATAGGAAGTATAGGATAACCGCTATATATAATACAGGGCATATAGTGGACAGTTTATATCACACAACCATAAAGGAACCCAGAGAATTAGAATGGTACAAGGAAATATGCGTAGATCTAGAAAGTGATCGAGGTTGTATCTATATGAGCTGCACCCCAAATGAGTATGCCAGAAGTCGACAGACAAGAATGACCCCTGAGGCTTTGATCCATTACGATTGTAACATAAACAGGGCCAGTACACCTTCCGGAAACATAAGTATGTAAATTTAACGTGGGCCAACGTGTATCGAGTAACCAATACAATATGCGTGTATAACCAGAAATGTTTGTGTTAAACCTTACTAACAAATGTATAACATACACTAATACAGGATATAAGGGTACTCATGGAAATAATGTATGGCAATGCAATGCACACCAATATGATTTTATGCATGCCAGCACAGAGCTACCTCGTGTCCAGCAACCTATGAGTTTTAAGTGTAAATATATATGTGTCATAGTCTACAAGAATAATGTATCGGCACGTTTTTCTAATAAGCCTTAGTCTGTGTAAGAGGTGCACACGCAGGCCGCAAGTAGCGAGCCATTCTGATCTCTTGTACGTACAGAAGATGAATTAAGTATATGTTTTTAAACTTTGATGTTTCTTTGTGCAATGACAAGTACATTGAGCCAAACAAGTGACATAGTATGCTTTAATCTAGTATGACTTAAGTGCAACTCAGCAAGCCACACTTAAAAAGTCTGAATGTACAATCGTGTTTTAAAGAGCCACGTAAATTAGTTCACAAGAAAGCCTCGACTCTCCCATGCCATTAGGGTGTCAAATGAGGTCAGCAAACGAGCTAAAGGTATTTGGACAATTGATCATTGAACCCGCAATAAAAATGTAGATCCACAATGATATGTGCCTTTTGTGACCTAGCCCTTTTAGTCATATAACCAGCACCTCCTTTATTGTTATCAGGTGGACACCCTAAACCCTGCAATGACCCCAAGGACTCTACCCTTTAGTCAGTATATCCTGAATTGTCTAAACAGACCATGCACAGCGTCTGACAAGTGAAATCGAATCAATGACCAGTAATAAATAATGTATCTTTGAACCATGTTTTGCAAGTATTAAGATACAGGCCTCTGAGGTTACCCGATGAACAAATCATGGTAGTGAATGGATGAGAATGTGTGGCCACAAGGGCAAATGTTACATAATACCAATGACACAAGGAATTCAAACCTCGATACATCATGCCAGCCTGATCAGCCCAGCTGACCGATTGACCCAGGACACCACGTCATCTCACCACGTGCCTTTACACCAACCAAGTTCGCCGAACCCTATGGCTTCTATAGGTTACTACTTTTAGGGGGTAATTCATACAATTCAGTGCACAAGTGGCGCATGCGGCTGCCCTGTGCGCCAAAATCCATTTCCACGCACAGCGTATTCATGGATTTCAACATCCATAAACAGCCATGGTGCAGAGTAGCGCAGCGTGTTAACTGTTTTGCATAGACAACAAATTTGTTCCGAAATACACTAGGAAGAAACAAAAGACCACCTACCTGGATTTATGTAGGATGAACAGGTATCTGAAGAAACCCTGGTGTTTCTTCGAATTTGGCGTGAACCTTTGAAGAGTAAGAGAAATTCCCCTGAGAACTCCTCAAAGGACCTGCAAAAGCTTGCCCTTCGTGAAACTCTGATGGAAACCCTTGTGGGGAATAAAACCCTGAGAGAGCTGCTGGTGTGCGTTGTCTTCCTGTGGAGAGCCAGCGAGAAAGCTGGTCTGGATATTCTTCTGGCTGATTAGACGAGTTGCCTTTGAAACTGAGCTATACATAGTGGGTAAAATGAACACAGTTATTCTGATAGTCTGGAAAAGAGGGGTTCCTATAGAAGGTTCTTAGAGCTTACCATGCGTTAAACATGAAGAGTGCGGAGAGGTAAGGAATCTCCGTCGGATTGCAAAAGGTAAAATGGCACTATGATGGTAGAAAGAAAAGACCCGCAAGATTTAGGGTGGATGTATCTAGTCCTATAAAAGTAGGATAGACAAGGAGATAAGCCTACCCTTTCACTTCCAAGTCTTTTTGAGCCAGCCTGAGTAGATAAGGAGCGTCTGGAGGTTCCCAACAGGGTATTGCTACAAAGGAAGGATGAAGAGTGAAAAACGGAAGTCCGATCGCCGAGGGGCGATCGAAGAGGGGAGATGGAAAACAGATTAGTACCTAGAGACTCCCTAGAGGGAGGTATGGAGGAGGTTCCGGGTCTAAGCATGCTTAAAAGTAGAATCGATCCCGGAAATGAAGGGTTCCGTAATGCCTTCTGAAATAAGAGGGAGGAATGGAAAACAAGAACGTGAGTAAAGAGGACAAGAATGGTTGGGAGAGGGAGTTTTCATAATCCTAGTGAGGCGAACTTACGAAGCGTGTGCCGGCTCCTGAGAGAGTAGCAACGCATCTTCCTTCTGGTGTCGCTGGATTATAAGAGGGTAAACAGGAAGTGATGGTGGAAGGTTGAGAGGCTTCCTGGGAATTAACAACTAGCCTGTACTGTATGTTTGCGATGGTTACCGCTGCGGCGGCCATCTTGGAATCAGTTTCAACAAGACTGTGGTGTGGGCGATTTCCTGGTGCAGAAGTGGCGGCCATGTTGGAAATAGGTCGGAAGGCGAAATACACATTAGAAACCATCACACAGCGACCCTGCAGCAGCGCCAGTTACGCCCCAACCCCTCCCCGTGCGCCATGAACAGCGCACAAATCCCGTACATGCCGCACAGGCCAGAGGACCAGCATACACCCCCCAAACCATGAAAACATCTGTAAAACTCCCTGCGCACCCCTCCAAATACACGTACCCCGCTGCGCGGGAAGTTTTACACGTGATTGGCCTTGTGCGAGCGGGGTACGTGTATTTCGGGGGTCCGTGGAAAGTTATACACGTGATAGGCCCTGTGCGAGCGGGGTACGTGTATTTCGGGGGTGCGTGGGAAGTTTCACACGTGATTGGCCCTGTGCGAGCGGGGTACGTTTATTTCGGGGGTGCGCGGGAAGTTTCACACGCGATTGGCCCTGTGCAAGTGGGGTACATGTATTTCTGGGGTGCGCGGGAACTTTCACACGCGATTGGCCTTGTGCGTGCGGGGTACATGTATTTCAGGGGTGCATGGGAAGTTTCACACGCGATTGGCCCTGTGCGAGCGGGGTACGTGTATTTCGGTGGTGCGCGGGAAGTTTCACACGCGATTGTCCCTGTGCGAGCAGGGTACATGTATTTCTGGGGTGCGCAGGAACTTTCACATGCGATTGGCCTTGTGTGAGCGGGGTATGTGTATTTCTGGGGTGCGAAGGAAGTTTCACACGCGATTGGCCCTGTGCGAGCGGGGTACATGTATTTCGGTGGTGCGCGGGAAGTTTCACACGCGATTGGCCCTGTGCGAGCAGGGTACATGTATTTCTGGGGTGCGCAGGAACTTTCACATGTGATTGGCCTTGTGTGAGCGGGGTATGTGTATTTCTGGGGTGCGCAAGAAGTTTCACACGTGATTGGCCCTGTGCGAGCGGGGTACATCTATTTCTGGGCTGCGCGGGAAGTTTCACACGCAATTGGCCCTGTGCGAGCGGGGTACATGTATTTCGGGGGTGCGCGGGAAGTTTCACACGCGATTGGCCCTGTGCGAGCGGGGTATGTTTATTTCTGTGGTGCACGGGAAGTTTTACACACGATTGGCCTTGTGCGAGTGGGTGGAACGTGTATTATGGGTGTGCCCCAATGAATTGGCAGTGTGTGTCCTCCCAGGTGTGCCCTCTCCCCCCTCCCCAGGGCCTGCAGGCACACCCCAACACAGGGGTACACACTGCACCCCTGGCCATGCCCCACAGGCAGCCCATCCACCCTGGCGAAGCCCCCCAGCCAGCCCACATGTCACCACGCACAAGTGAGCACTGACTCATGTCAACCAGCACCCCCACCCCCCCAGCATTGATGGGCACCTGCCAGCAGGCCCCGACTCATGTCCCCCAACACCCCCATCCACCCAGCAGTGAGGGGCACCTGCCAGCAGGCCCCGACTCATGTTCCCCAGCACCCCCATCCACCCAGCAGTGAGGAGCACCTGCCAGCAGGCCCGACTCATGTTCCACAGCACCCCCATACACCCAGCATTGAGGGGCACCTGCCAGCAGGCCCCGACTCATGTCCCCCAGCATACCCATCCACCCAGCATTGAGGGGCACCTGCCAGCAGGCCCTGACTCATGTCCCCCAGCACCACCATCCACCAGCAGGGAGGGGCACCTGCCAGCAGGCCCCGACTCATGTTCCCCAGCACCCCCATCCACCCAGCAGTGAGGGGCACCTGCCAGCAGGCCCCGACTCATGTCCCCGAGCACCCCCATCCACGCAGCATTGAGGGCCACCTGCCAGCAGGCCCCGACTCATGTTCCCCTGCAACACGACAGGAAGCTGCACAATCATGGGCCTCATGTGCACCGATATACCACAGCACGCCACCCCAGTCTTGACATGCAATGATTTTACCAATCCACCCCACACCGACATGCCTATGTCAGGACACAAATCAAATGTCAACCATGTACATCAACACATGTCTGTCACACACACACACACTGTTTGCCATAGATCGTGTAAACCCACATTTTGACATACATGAACCCAATGAGCGAATCCCACACATGGAATTAAAATATCAAAATGTATTATGAACAAAATCAATGTAATGAAATGAAAGCCAAAAAAATAATACACACATGAAATTAAATGCATTTCCAAAAATATGAAAAAGGAAATGTAGATCCAATCCAAAGAAATCCTAAAGAAAAATGGTCCAAACTCTCTGTCCACCAAAACAAATCCAAAGGAAACGTAAAAATCAAATTCCATTGCTCCATGGTGAAATCCAAAGAAAATGTACACATAAATCCAATGTCCAACTATGTACAAGCAGTTTTTAAAGGGTCCATGAGCCCAACAAAAGAACTGAAACCTATCAAAGAAACTACCTAAGAAATAACTATATACAAAAGTGTGGGGCATAGTCCAATCACCCCAAAATAAAGCAAAAAGAAAATGAAACCTAACACTAAAAATTATTTACAATGGCGGCGGGCTAGTACGACGGCTCACTTTCCGATGTCCCGGGCCAGGGCATCATCGAACTCCTGCTCAATGTCCTGGAGGCGGTCCTCTTCCATGGCCCCGAGGGGTCGCAGGGACGATGCCATGCTGGACTCCAACTCCCTGCGAATAGCCCTGAGGCACTCGGCCCGCCTCAGTGCCGTCTGCATGGAGTTCTCCGCCCTGACCATTGTGAGCGTGCCTCGTCCGCCCACCGCTGCTCCGCACCTATGACCTGGCCCAACCGCTGCCACACGGAAGACACTTTCAATCCTGGGTCCTCCAGCCCTGTGGCCGATGCCTGACCCTCCGATGTTGATGGCCCCGAGCCATCACCGCTTCCACCTTGTTGCTGCTGCTGCTGCTGTGCCTGTGCCCTGGCTCTTGCTGCCTGCATGTCTTCCTCCGACTGGGGTGCAGTTGTTGTGGTGGCCACCCCTGCTGCACGTCTGACTCCCGACTGTGGCAGGGATGTGTCCTCCACCAGCCTGGCCGCTGGGTCAGAGGTAGCTCCACAGGGTACCCAGGTGATACATGGGTGGGAAGATGGCATGGAGGACGACTGGCGCATAGGGGGTTCAGGTGAGGAGGGGGTCGGGATAAGGTCCAGCATATGGAGGAATCCAGCGCCGGTGACCCGTCCCAGTAGGTCGACGCGGCCAATGAGGCATCCAAGATGATGTGCAGTGTGTTCACGAAAACACTGCAGGTCACCTCGCATGCCCCGTTGAAGCAACGCCATCCCAGACAGGACAGGCTCAACCCGGTCCCGGATTGCCACGTCCGCAGGGAGAGGAAGGCCAGTTGTTGTGTGCTCATCCCCTCCCTGAAAACGGGTCTGGACGTAGCCATCCCTGCTGGTGCAGGATGATGCAGTCACAGGATTGGGGACAGGATTACACACAGGAACCTCCGTGGTGGCCTGTGCTGCCTCCTCTCCCTGCCACTGCACTGCACCACTAGCACCAGTGGAATCCCACCTCCAGACTCCTTGTGTGTCTCTTCCACGGCCTCCTCCTCCACCAAACCCCCCACCAATCTGCATGACTCCATGCCATCTTCCTCCGTCGGACCCTGTGGGGTCTCAGCTGCCCCTTCTGCTGCTGAGGAGTCCACCTCTGACCTCCGCCTCTTGGACATACCCTCGGCAGCTGTGGCCTGGGACACAGCACCAGACTCCTCACTCCCTCACGAGATGACAACGTGGGAGGGGAGCCGGGCCTTGCGTCTCCGGCTGGTGGTGCGATCCCTGCCGCTTTGCTCCACAGCACCCTCTCCGCCCTCTTCATCAGTTGAAGCTGCAGACAGGGAGAGATAGAACACAGGCATCAGGGCACTGTACAATGGACTGATACACACATGACAGTTGCACATGAGTGGCAGTGTAAAACTACAGACATGGCATCACACTCCTCAACACACATGTAATTTCAACTCACACACATGAGCAAATCAACAGGAATATTGCACAAGGCAGCACCATCGATACACAAACAACAGCACGAGCAGCCGAAGGTGTGCCTGACGTCACATGAAACACGGGGAATGCACAACACATGCACACACGCCACACGAATTACATGCATGTGTACATCTCCACCAACTGTCGCAGTGATGAGATCGCCATCCATGTCACAGCTCGCATTTAGCCTTCTACATGTCAGTGTCACATGCATCCATGTTGCATCACAGTTGCACACTTGTCAAATACACCCAAATGCACATGTGCATAGCGCAGATACATGCAGCATGAACCAGCATCCATGTGTGACACCACAACCATGCCACAGTACATACTCATAATTCATTATATGCGTGCACCCACACATACATTTGCACAGCATGCTTACCAACACATACACCATCGATGTGTCTCACACTTAATAGGAATCACATGTGGCAGGTTCACGTCCCTGTACATACGCAGCCATACATGTCGCTACAAAGACATATGTGCAACCTGCACACTTCTGGCACACCACAACACGCACATCGTCCGATCAGTATGCATGTACACTTACCGCTTGACTCCAGACGGGTCTGCCCCTCAAGGACCTGGACGTGGAGCGCTGGGCGTATGCGTTCCAGGACCCTCATCTGGTAGTCGGTCAGGTGGACCCGGCACCCCTTGGCATCCGCTGCCTTCAAGAGGCGCCGGGCCTTGCTGAGGGTCCTGGACCTGAAGTCCTCCCAGCGCTTCTGGACATGTTTGATCACGCGGACTGCCACCCCCTCCTCATTGATGGCAGTCACGATGTCCCTCCAGATCCTCTTCCGTTGTTCGTTGTCGGCGCACAAACTTCCAAAGAGGGCATCATACTGCCCCAGGACTTGCTCCACCAGGACACCAACTTCCCTGGCACTGAAGCTGGTGGCCCTCTGCCTCTCTGCCTGGGGGTTTGCCAGTGGTGCCTGATGGTGTAATGTCCGACATGGCAACCCCAGAGGCAGGTGTGGGTGGGCAACTGGGTCCTGGGGCTGGGCTGTGGAGCGATGGTATCCCAGTCGGAAATCTTCAGTTCCAGCAGGGGTGGTCACAGCAACTGCACCCCTGGCTGATGTGCAGGCACCAAATAGCAGGGCACGTGGGCAGCAGGTAGGCAGGTAGCAGCAGATGGCAGGTGGGAGCATGCTCGGGGCTCTGGGGGGCAGGAATATGGCCTTCTGGGCAGGAGTGTGGTCTTCCGTGTGTTGTTGCGTGGCCAGCTTGATACGGAGTGATTTGGCACGGGAAAGAATTGCACGTCAGCGTGTAATTTGATGAAAGGCCCTTAGTGCGTAAGCGCGTCTGTGACGTAGCACGCACGGGCTTTTCCCTCAACACGGGTGCATAGTGAATCAGCACGTGAAAAAAGCACACGTCCGTGAGTGAATGCGTGTAATTCGAGGAAAGGGCCTAAGTGCATAAGTGACGCGACGCACGCGGGCGTTTCCCTCAGCACGGGTTAAAGGTGAGCGGGGCCAGCAGTTCGCTGTACGTGCCTTTCGTGGAGACCGACATGTGTGTTGCTACTTCGTGTTGTTTCGCGCGCCATCATAACTTCACAGCGGATCAAGGACGTATCTCTTCTTTTGGCGGGGGTATTGGCTATGCATGTTTTTCATCATCGCGCTAGTCTGATGGTGAGTCGCGCATGCTATTTTTCCCACTGCGGGTACCCCTGTGTATCGCATACCCGTTTTCGAGGTCATAGTAGCCTGTGTGTCCCACGTGTATGCGCTTTTCGTGTTCCTGGGTGCCACTGCGTACTGCGGGAGGTTAATTCCATGCGCGTAGGCTGCAGGGGTTACGTGCACGGTTTTACTGCAGTTTTGGTGTGCCTGAGCATTGCATGACACGTCACTTCATCACCGGGGTCACATACAGACTTGCAGGTGCAGGGGCGGTGTTAACATCTTGCATCCCACCCCCTTCACCCCAATTTCCCAGGACAATTGTGGTGTACACCTCCCACTGGCACTCCTCCATCTGTGCCAGCACTACTCCATCTGTGCCATGGTTGGGAGGCCACCGAAGGTGAGGGGCACCTCAGCTGGGCATACTCCTCGTGGTGGGCATGGTCAGGGATGTGGCTGGGGGACCAGGGAGTAGGGGGACTCCAGAGTGTCCAGGGTGGCCGCAGGGGGGGAAGAGGCAGGGGTGCGCCACTTGGGCACAATGTTGTGCCATGTGTCCGAGCAGTCATGCCACCACCCCCTGTGGTTCCGGTAGATGCAGTTCTTGCATCTGGCACTGGCGCCCGTGTGATCCGACAGTCCATTTCATCGACTGCCACACGCCTAAGGGTAGTGGTAGCTGCAGGTGCAGCTGTGGACACCACCACCCAGGCTCAGGGTCTGCCAGCGCAGGCTGCGTTGGCACTTGAAGAGTCACTGGAAGATTTCCAGCAGGTCATGAGGAACACCGTAGGTGCAAGCAAGGCTGCCCTGACCGAGACACGTGTCCCTGGGGCAGCAATGTCATCTGCTGCCCCGACCAGCCGGGTGTTGGCAAGTACAGGGGCAGATGCAGCCAACAACACTCCGGTTGTGAGTCTACCAACCAGGACAGTCGTGGTCAATGACCCTGGCACAGCAGATGTTGCTACGCAGGGTCCATTCCAGGGCGTCCTTCAACCTGCCACTCCCTTGGTTCAATCCACCGGTCCCACTGGCCATACTGATCAGGGCGGCATTCACCAGCCAGGGTTCGCGCCACCATACAAGAGGAGGAAGCTTGCATCTGCAGCACAGGCTGGGACCCCAGACACAGCCACGGCCTCCTGCATGTCAAGGAAGAAGCCTTTCTGCAAACAGGAACTGGACTCCCTTTTGGACTACGTGCAGGCCCACAGACGTGACATGCTAGTGGGGCCGAATTGTCAAACTACGGCTGCCCATCGGAATACCCACTGGAAGCATGTCACGGATAATGTGAGTGCATTCGGACATGAGGTGCGCACAGCTGCCGATTGCAAAAAGCATTGGAATGACCTCAAAAGCAGCGCTAAGGCCAAGCGTGCCTCTAATTACAGCATGACTCTGGTGACTGGCGGTGGGCCACCACCTGAGGAGGATCACCTCACTCCGCACGAGCCACTCATTGCGAAGTTCATACCACAATAATTGGTCGAAGGAGTGGGAGAGATGCAGGACTTTGATGCCCAGTCCAGTGAGTGTTGTTGCGTGTATGTCCAGCCCATGTGTGTTTTGCCTGTGTGATGTGTTGTGCTTGACTGCCACTACATGCAATGTGTACATGGTTTTCATGTGCTAGTCATGCAATGCTTCACTGATGCGTGCTTGCTGTGCAGGATGGTGGACATGTAGAGCAGACGGGGACTGTCCTCATCACCACACTTGCACCCTACTCACATGTTAGTCACCCAGATACCCCTCCGGTCAATGTTCCTGCTCTCTGGCCCTTCTGCATGTAGCCTGGGGTGGTTTTCCTCTCAGCACTGGGACGATGTCATTGCATGACTGACGTGCATGTGTCCTCTGCCTGCATGCGGGTACTCCACGTAGGCATGCCCCCTTGCCTCTCCACCCCCCTGCACCTCATTTACACCATTGCACTTGTGTGCATCATTTTGGCGTACTGCAATGGCCTATTCAAGCCTCCTGTGTACATGCTAACTTCCACCAGCCAACCTGCCAGACACATGCAGTGGGGTACATCCTCTGCCCTTCATGCAGGGTGTATCACTTGGCCTGTGCAGATGACAGATGCTCCGCAGGGACATGAGTGCCCATTCATGCTCCATGTGCATTCCATGCATGCCCTTATGTGTCCTTGCCTGGATGATCATTGTAGTAATTGTCTTGTATGAGCAACATTTCATGGGATTTCTACAGCCATCCCATGCCCACTCTGGCCCTGTCCTGTATCACACATGCTTAGGGTGTCACAGTCTGTGTGGGGCACAGTCCTCCCCCAGTTTCAGGCCCACTGACTCTGTCCAACTGGTGTAGTGGCTTTTGCACAATTCGGTGTACTACTGAGGGTTTGTCATGTGTCCTGCTTACTGTCCCATCATCATCTGCTGTGTTGTCAGTTGACTCAGATGATGCCATTGATGCTAGTCAACACTGTCTGCCAATACACAGGTCTCTGTTCAGCCTTTTGCTACCAAGCAAGACATCCCTGCATTTTCACTGAGGGGTGGAGATGGCTTTGCTTGTAGCCATGCAACCCATTGCATGCACATTGCACGTGATGCCTGAACTAACCCTTCCACTGGCTTCACGATTTGTGATACACATCATGAAGTACTTGTTCATGTAGATAGTGAGTAACGTACACATGTTCTGCACTGCATCAACCCGCTTCTGAGCCGTGTAACACCGTTCTACATGCCTACTCAATGATGCAATGCCAAATTGACCAGGCATGCATGGCAGGTTCTGTTTTGTGTGTGACATGTCTGCTTCATGTGTTGGCTGTCTGTGTGATGTCTATGTGTATGTGTGTCATGTGCTTCTGACATGTGTACTAATATTTCTTTCTCTCCACTTTTCAGGTGATGACGCAATGGAGCCAGAGGATGGTGTTGTCATGCCAGGCACAGGGTTGTCATTACAACCACAACCCGGCACAAGTGCGGGTCGTGGGGTGGTAGACCACGAGAACACACTTGTGCTCCAGTCCATCTTGTCTTTGGCTGGCTATGAGTCCAGCACAGATGACCACTCTGACAGCCATGTTGAGTTGGATGTGCATCAGGTCCATACGTCAGGGGTGAGTGATTCTGATGTGGACACTTCTCTGTCCAAGACACTTGCACTGATGGGACGGACAGTGGTGGGACACTGTACCTCCCGCCGTGTTGCAACATTGTGCAGGACACATGCTGCCACAATGATCCTGCACACTACTGGGGGTGCATATAGTAGCTGCCCACCAGAGCGGTCAAGGGAGCAGAAGCGTGACTCGAGCACTCTGAATGTGCGCTCCACTATGCCCCTGGTTGCAATATGGGCATCGTTGTATCTTACCTGGGGTGGTGTGGTGGGGTTCCGGATTGGCGTCATCATGTGGTTGCTCCGAGGGTAGGCACTGTCCCCTGGGGAGGTGATGATAGTTGAGATTATTAGGGTTTGGGTATTTGTCTGTGTGTGACTTGCATGCATGTGCACAGGCACTTGTACTCACCTAGGAGCCATGTGTCGCCATGCTGCCCAGCTTCCAGGGCCCGGCTCAGGGCAGAAATTCTGTATATGAAACTTTCATGGGTGGAGCCAGGGTAGTTTGCATAGACAGAGGTGATGATTCCTTTAGCATCGCATACAACCTGCACGTTGATGGAATGCCAGTGCTTGCGGTTTCGATAGATGTGCTCAGTGGCCCTGGGTGCAGGTAGGACCACATGGGTGCAATCTATGGCACCAAGCACTTTGGGGAAGTGTGCCACCCTGTAAACGCCCTGGACCATGGCCTGCCTTACTGCGGGTGTTATGTGGCTGCGGACCTAGGGGCATGCAGTGATGATTGCCAACACATGGTGTGGGCAGCATGACTGCGTGGCCTGTGAGACCCCCCTCCCACCACTATGGCAGTGGTCCTCTGAAATGACTGTTGGGTGTCCTGACCCACGTTTAAGCTACCCTGCTACAACATTTGGTGCTGTGGGCTTAGAAAATTCAAGATGGCGGAAAACCCACATGTGCGCCGAAATCCAGGAAAGCTGCGCAGTTTGTGCGCCCACCAAAATGGTTGCCTCACTTGCCACCCACCAGTGCGAGAATGAAAGGCCGGGTTGCCATGAGGGAAATGGGTTGCCAAAGGAAAAACAGTAGCGCCGGTTAGCTTCAAAGCGCTTTAAAACCACCATTGGACTACCCGCACAGTAGTCTGAAACCATTGGGAATGGCAATGCTGATTGCCAAATGCAACCTAGAATTGTGGGGAATTCATTTCTTAAATCCCAAAAATGGGTGCAGTACCAGTACTCACCACTATCCAAAAGCCGGCGTTTTAAAACCACTCTGTGTGTTTTTCTGAAGGCAAGCAAAATGCCTATTTCAAACCTTGCAACATGTGCAAAATATTCACTGAACACCAGCAGACAGGTGGCAGAATGGAGTTTTGTGTGCCTACAAAATCTGGGAAATGAAGAGCCCAAAAACAATGCTTATAACAAAAATGCTATGGAGTCAGCAGCTTAAGCCTAACTACAACTGGATTTAAAACCACCAAAATCGAAAATGTTAAATTAAATGAGTGACCTATGTTTGGTGTCACATGCCTTTGTAACTGTTGAAATGTCATAGTTTTGCGCTTAGAATCAGCATTCTAGCTGCATGTGTAAAATTACAAGTTATTTTAAAAGCAACAAAAAGTTAGCTGAAGGTCTGGCTTAAGGAACTTGATTTTGCCTAGCAACTACCCATCAGCAGTGAAACTTGAGTCACCACTGTGTTCCCAGGCCAACCTTCCTTTTGCTGCCCAGGCTAAGGATATGCCATCTATCTGATAATTGAATTATCTGTGCTCTGCAAGAGAGTGAACAAAGCCCTCTTCACTCAGGCAAAGGTTTTTATTACCGCAGTCGTAAATTGTAGCTTCCTCTTGGCAGGAGCTGGGAGGAGCACTGCCTGTGAGAGCAAGCTGGCTTGGCAGAACTGGAAAGAACCAGAAATTCAACCTTGTGCTGAGGGTAAACCACACCCCTTTGGAGCCAGAACATAACTTTAAAAAGATGAATAACTCATAGAGCGGACATGTGAAAATTTTATAAATGATACCATAATTCTTGTGATTTTTCTGCCCACAGTTTAAGACGTGGTAGGAACCGGTGGTATGTTCAGGGGGGTTTTAGCGGAAAAGTGGATATTACTCTAAATGTGTGCATGTTAAAAATCTGAAACTTCATCAGTTAATGTCCCTACCCCCTGCACACATGTATGTAAAGTTGGGTCCATGTCGGAAATTGAAAAAGCAGTTAAAAAGTGAAATATGTGCCAGTTCTGAATGCAAGCTCCCAGGAAGAGCAGAGTTTGAACAGGGGATACCTCCTGTAATGCATGATGGGTGCATATGATTTTAAAACAATATGTACCTCTGCAAATATGTATTTGTTTCAAATCTAGATTTGTGTGTAAGTTGACAGGAGGAGTGGACTTTCTGCAGGCTGTAAAATGACATCAATCTGACTCACAGTTCAGTTTGCCAATCAAGCGGAGGAATGGAAGTTTGACCAATTAGAAGCTGAGAGAGAGGTAGGGTCAGTGATGCTAGAACACACCCACATTCTAAACACATAAAAGCAGACAGACAGGACAGATAGGGACATTCATTTTTCATCTGCCGCTGAAAGCTCTGCCGGAAAAATCCATACTTACCTCCATCAAACTCCAGAAAGCCAAACTAGAGACTTCAATCTATCCAGAGCAGAGAGACCCAAAGAACCGGTGCCTAGCAGAGACCAGACCCCTGTGAGCAGTTCCAGAGGCCAGGCGCTGTGAGCAGAACCCGGAAAGACCTGACCAGACTGTTGACCAGATCGTGACAAAGCCGCTTTCCGGTTCAAAATCTCTTGTGAGTACTTAGCAAAACTCAGAACACATCTCTTAGTTTAAATTCATCTAATTCAATCTATTTAACCTAAGTAGAACTGCCTCCTAGCTGTCACCTGTCATTCTAGCTGCAAAAATTTGTCACTTGTCATTTTGAAAAAGTGTGCGTTTAAAATTTACAAAACCAAAAACGACCTTTACTAAATTACTCATATCTCCGCAACCGTTTGGGCTAGAGACTTGCAATAACTTTCATTTGGAAGCTGAGATCCCAGGCTTTTCTAGGACCCCAAAACGGTAGAGATAGTCCTTGCGGTTCCTTTGTAATAGCGCTCGGCGCATCCGCGAATTTTACCGCGATTTGCAATTTCTTCACATGTAAAAACTGCTGCTGTTTGCTTTCCATTGGCCAGAAATTCGTTTAACCTGCTAACTATCCCTGCATCATTGCTAGTGTGAGCCTGGACTAATATTAACTAGCTACCACTCACCCTGAACCTCTGAAAAGGGAATTAAAAGCATTTTAGCATATTTTTTTAATTCATTGCCAGCACATATCAAAGCAATTTGGGCCTGTGATTTCAAAACTCCTATCTGTTTTCTGTTGTCTAAGCTTGCTGGGGTGAACTGAATCACATTTGATTGCATTTCTGAGAACTGTGTGCTTCCTTCCATTTCCTTGCCTTGCATCAAAGGGGGGGAGGGGATTGCCAGAGAAAAGTGATTACATTGTTTTGTTGAAATCATATTGAGTATTTCTATACTGCATTTCATTCATTCAACCTTGCATCCATTTGAACTCTATAAAGCATTTTGTACCACCTTCTTCTTTTGTTCCTATTTACCAGTGTGCTACCTTATCCATTTCTTGTCAACTCCTTATTGATTATAGAGAAGCGTGTTAGTGCCAGATTCTCCGTTGTTGATCTTTATCATATCAGATTAAGTGTGCTATTCAATTATTAATTTATTATAAAGTGGGATATATATACCTATTGTTTAAATTATCAAATAAACCTTTTAACTTGCAAAACAGAACTACTTCTTGGCTCAGTGGGGTCAGGGGGATTCCAAGAGAGGGGTGTTATATAAGGGTAGTCATCCAGAACGCATGAACTGGACCTAAAGATATATCAATAAGGGTTTTCATTCAGTATTCTAGACTAGGCGTTAACTTGGCTGTAGTGCTGAATTGAATCCTCTTACATGACCCAGTGGCCAAAAAATGCAGGACATTGAGCACCTTCTCCAAGGGACTCAATGCTTTGGAGCACAGGGTGGGGGAAGTAAGGTCATCTTCCCACTCCCTGACGAGGTCTAGGATGATATGAGGTGGAAACCTATACCTGCCATAGACGTGGCTGTCAGGCATCCCAAAAAATGCGGGCCCTGGCTATTCTCCTCCTGCGGTGTCCCACGATCAGTGCTGCGACAAATGGGGCATTCATCGTAGCTGTATATACGTGTTTGTTGTTTGCATGCACTTTTCTACTGTGCGCGGGGACGCTTCCGCCTGCCTTCGTGTGGTGGACGCGTTGATGCCTATGTGCGTCTTTTGCCGTGCGCGTGTTTCCCGTATTCGAATCCATGAATACGGGTTGTTCGCGTGAGTGTTGGCGTTCCGTGCATTTCCCTGCAGTACTTCCCCAGTTACGCCTTCTTTTTCACACGTTGTTCCCCATTCCGCGTGTTACGCCCCATGTCCCGCCCCCTTTTTGGTGTGTGCGCGGACATTGTGCGCTTTCCCTGTGTGCGTCGCACACAGCGTTTTTGGATGTCGCAATGACGTGTACGCCCGTGTGCGCCACACACGGGTTTGGCGCACATCCCGAGAAAAACACGCGCAGGGACTTCCATGAATTACATCCTTTTTCACGCTTGCGCCAGCTTGCGCCACTTTTTTCGGCGCACATTTTTTCCAAGAATCGGCCCCTTGGTGTCAAATCCCGATTGACTATGTGCCCTTTAGGCCTCCCCTCTCCTGGATGACGAAGGATCTGTACAAAAACAAGTTGTAACATGTTTTCTGCAGAGCGCTCTTGGCGTGAGCAGAGTATATTCTGCTTGCCTTATTTTAGATAAAAACTTTCTTTACCACTAGCACTTGATCTTGGTCTCATTCCCTCTTGGGAGGTGTCCTTATTGACTCCATTGGGAGATTTAATTGTATTTTGGGGTTCTCTCACTTTCACCAACTATATTAATTGCTCCCCACTGTATTTTGCTCCATAGTTATCTTAGATCAGTTGTTGTTAAACTGTATTTTGCTCTCTTTGAACCTTAGATGAACTGCTCCTCAATTATAATTTGTGTCCATGGTACTGTAGATTCATTGTTAATTAACTGTATTAATTGTCTACTCATTGTATGTGCTCCTTGATTATCCTAGATCAAGCATCCCCCCACTGTATTGTGCACCCTGGGTGTCCCAGTTCAATTCTTTCCTACTGTTCTTATTCTTGGCCTACTATATTTTGCTTCCTTGTTGCCCTAGATTAATTGTTGCCTGATTGTATGTCCTCCCTGGTTATTCCTGATTAATTGTTGCCCCATCCTATTTGGTTTCTTCGTTGTTGTCCCTTTAATTTTAGTCTGTGGTTGTACATAGATTAGGTGTCACGCCAATATGTTTTGCTCCCTGGTTGCCTTACTTTAATTCTTGCCCCACCGGATTTGCTCCTTGCTTATACTAAATGAATTGTCACCCAACTGTGTTAGCCACCTTGTTTTCCTAGATTAACTGTTGTCAACTCTGCATATTGTCACGCCACTGTATTTTGCTCCTTTGTTGTCCTGGTTAATTGATGCCCCACTCCATTTTTCTCCCTGGTTGCCCTACATTAATTGTCAGTCACTAGTTACACTAGATTAATTGTTGTCAACTGTATTCTTATCCCATTGTAATTTACTTCCTGATTTACCGAGATTAATTGTTGCCAAATATGTGTATTGTGTCTACTGTAATTTTCTTCCTGGTCAACTCAGATTGATTGATGCCTACTTTATAAATGGTCACCTCCTGTTATTTTGCAATCTGGTAGCTCCAGATTAATTGTTGACAACTCTGCTAATGCTAACCACATTGTATTTTGCTGTTTGATTATCTTAGATTAAAGGTTCCGTACTGAAAGTCCCCTGTTATCCTAGAGCTACTGTTACCAACCGCATTTAGCTTTCTGTGTACCCTAAATCATTGTTCCTCACCTGTAATTTGTGCCCTTATTACTTTAGATTAAGTGTTTTTTAACAATATTAAATGTCAACCAATGTAGTTGCTCCTTGGTTATCAAAGATCAAACATTACCCAATGCATTGTGCAATCTCCTTCACCCATATCAGTTTTTGCCAGCTGTATTAACTGTTGTCCTCCTCTATTTTGCCTCCTTATTACACAGGATTGATTGCTGCCTGACTATATTTCCTCCCTGATTATTCTGGATTAATTGTCGCTCCACTATGTTTGCTCCTTGGTTGTCCCAATTAATTGTTCTACATATTTTGTGGGTGACGGTCAGAGTTGGTGGATTGCTGGTGGCATATTGGCACCTTATAAGGAAAACTGTATTCAGCGGGGAAGAAGGGAAACAATGGATGACAGTTACTGGAACCATATTGAGCCATATTGATGCCAACAGTTTGCGCATCACAGCTTTAAACACATTCAATTACTGGGACCACTTTAAGCACATCAATGACATGCAGGCTCACACCCTGTTGGTTAATGATGTCTTTGTGCTGCTCCTCTATGTAACAACACATATGCCGGTTTTTGTATGATGTGTCCCATGTCTATACAATAGCACACTGGAAGGTTGTGTGTATGTGGCTCTGATGAGTATGCCATACTGGGCCCACACTTAAACACAAGAAGCAATCAAAGAAGTTGCCTCAAATTGTACATCCACTAGGCCAAACGCCCTTTCTACACTGCCATACCATGATTTTCACTACCTGCAGGCCAACACTTATGAAAAATGCTAATGACAGCTCTGTTAGATAAAGCCCAGGTCTGCTCGTTTTGCAGATATAACCAAAGAAGCCAGCATAATAGTGAGAAGTTAGTGACTGAAGAACTGTGGACCCTTTACCACGCATTATAAGCCGGTTTTGTTTAAAATGCTTCTTCAGCTTACTACTGGTCAGGGTAAAGTTTGTAAGAGGAACAATCCTTTCTGTGTATCCTTTCTGTGTATGGTTTATTGGGTGTCTCTTGTAGGGTATCCTTTCCTGTCTATAGATATAATTCCCTAAATATGTTTTCTGTATTGGGGCTGGGCATGCTCACACTGAGGCCCAGCTCCTTCTCATCTACAATTCTACATAAACAAAAAACAAAAGAGTCCTTGTACCCATCCAAAAACATAAACTGTCTGAATGAGTATGTATGGTTCCATGGTTACAGACATTTTAATGTTATGGTGAGTGTTGTGAATAGTTATGGGAGCATCAAGCCATGTGTCTGGTATGCATTTAGAGATTCACTCATACAACCCTTTTATCACAGACTTGTTTTCAAATATAGAGATCACTGGTCACTGTTATATTCCTGAAATGCTATTGTGATGTAATGCAATTTAGACAGGAACACTCATTGGTGCTATTTGTCCCCTTTCCCACTCTCGTAGAGGTATTTTGAAAGAGTACAAAAGGAGTGTACGAGACTGTCCACCTTGGCATGATAACTTTCTATCGGAAAATAATTCATATGATTAGTCTAGTATTGCCCCTTGTGAAATACAATTGAGGTGGTACGAACAGAACGCCTGCAACACATGGCCAGTAGGCCCTCAGATCCCGGCACGTTAGTGCCACCACAGTGTGCCAGTATGGGCAGTTTGAAACTGTATTCAAGAAAGGCCTTTGTGAAGAGCAGGTGACAGAAGAACCATTTACTTGGGCAGCAGCAGCTGCGTTTTCACATCTGATTTCTTCTGTAAAGCACTTGAATTACAATGCAATGAAATAAGCTTCATTTGTTCAGCAACGAGTTATTGATATCAAGGAGGGTTCTGTTGCGTGACACAGAGGTGTAGTTTGGGAGTGATGTGTGCCAGTCAGGGGCACGAATTCTAGAGTTTTACCCTGGGCACCAAGTTGGCTAGAAACTGCCCTGCATATAGACACATGGTGGCTATGGAAAGTCATCAGAATGGCGTCAGGAAATTTGAATTCACACATGTGCTCTCGGTTTCTGATTACAAGGTGTTCTGGAATCTTCAGCTTCTGACAGACTACAAAAAATACATTGGTATTATTTTCAGGAACGCAATTCCTGCTGTACTTTATGGATCGTGATGCTTTTGTAATTTGTGACACAGCACAGGCTTAACTGTTTCAAAAGTTACATGTTCAGTGACAATTATTTTTTTAAACATTCACAAGCAGTTGCTTTCAAATGAATTTATACCAGAAGCACGATCCGCCACTGGCTCATCTCTGCACAATAAAACTTAGATGTGCAATGCTGTACAGGAAAGGACCAGAAAGCCAAAGAACGGCATCCTCATATATTGGCTTGATCTTCACCTAAAGAGTTATTTTGGTCACCGGGTTGACGTCAAAAACCACTCACCCAAAACTGAAAGGAGACGCCACCCACACCTGCAATGTTGCTCCTGTTCTTTTAAGTAAGAGTCCTGCAAGTGCTCACCTCTCATAATCCCTTTAAACAAATCATTCCCCGTTTCCTTGGGATGAAGATGCGTACCTGTTGCCTTTTGGTGCACACTTTCTAATTACGGGATACATTTCAGTAGAAACCTTGACCCAGTTTTACAAAATCAATTCAGAATTTGGGCTTGGATTGCTCAGCGTCTTGTTACCCTTTCAAACCAAACACATTCCGTATTTTCCCCAGTACGTTGTACATTAGCCAATTGAAGTTCAATACATACCTTGAGGTTATTTTGCATGAGTTAGAGGTTAAATATACAACTGTGTTTCTGTGCAGGATGAAGAGGGGGGCTTTGGTCTACACGCTGGGACAGAAATGCCCTCTTTGTCAGCCCAGCCCACCCATCAGACACCAACTTCGCTCTGCTGCAGTTGGAGAGTTCTGTGACTGGATAACATCACCAGGACTCTTTTAAGAAGACTCACAAGTTAAGAATCTGCTATTTAACATCTTGGAAGGAAGAGCGTGGCGGTTGCTGTGCTGGTTGAAGATGGGGCTTTGTTCTCCCTGCAGGGCTAAAAGTTCATCTTTGCCACAATAACATATCTTGGAACATAGACCCGCCCAGTAATACAATTCACCAAGACTGCCTTTTGCTCTCAGACATTTGAATGAACAGGACACCAATCACATGCTCTGGCTCTTTTTAAAGCAGTTTGTCACTACAATAACCCATTACCACATCAAACAATTGATCACTCAATCCAAAAGTCTGCTGATCTTAAGTGTTTTTATATTAATACAATTCTTAAAATCAGAAGTCATTTTAAGGGATGTAAACAGATAGCATATTTAACAGATCTTAGCTGCCAAGGGTTTGATTTCACTTATTCAGCCCATGAAATCCATATGTGGATGATGCGTGTCCCCCCGGCTTCAGGAAGATGCTTAAACATGAGGACATGCCCCTTACTTGTTAGTTGTCAATGCATCTTTGCAGCAGGCTGTTTTTCCATTTGAAATGAACTCTAGGAATATTCTGCGTTTGTTGCAAAAATACAAATGAAGAACCAATGGATTGCGGGAAATGTAAGCCGATTACACATTCCCCTTTTATGGGAAGATCATTGAGAAGGCTGTTGTGGGTCAAATTCAGGCATATCTTGATGAGGCTGGCCTGCTACAGTATTAGCAGTTGAATGTTAGACTCCACTGTGAAACAGAGACACCTTAGAGGTGTGGATGATGCATTGAGGATACTGGACCAGTGGGCCTTTGTTACAATCAACAATTAGAACCTCTAGACTTTCTTTATAGAGGCTATCATTGTGGGGGCTCAAGCTCGGGACTGGTTCTCCACTTTTTTATCTGACATATTCAAATTCTCCAAATGGAATCATCCAGCACCTCCAAAATGTCTATGCGCCCTATGGGGTGCCCCAGGGTTCGATCTGTATGGAGGCATTGAGAGAGATGGTGGTGCAGTGGGTATATCCATCCACCAGTAAGTCGACGACAGCCAACTGTTTCTGAAGATGTCATCTAATGTTGATATGCATCGCCTGGCAAAAAAGGAAGCTCAAACTGATATCTTCCTGTTATATTTTTTTAAAAAGATACATACCCACATTATACATTTTCCATTGCGATGCCTGTAATTCCGCCAATCCGGCAGTACTGTTCACGGCTACCAACGTGGTGGAATCACTGGCATATTACTCTGCGGGTGCATGCATATGGTAGATATGGAAATGGTTACACCGGCAACCCGTAATAGGGGAAAAAAAACAGACAATGGGGGTCATTACGAGGTTGGAGGTAAGGGAAAAACAATGCCAGACCGATATTTACGGTACAGTAAAGTACGATGCAGTAAATAGCGGTCTTGGGTCGTGCGCGCGACACACCATGCCGATATTAGCGGCATGGCGTAAACCGGAGCTGATCACAAGTAACGCGCACACGTAAATAACGGCCTCCTCAAGGCCGTAAAGTACCTTACCGGCATGGAGTATATACAGGCATCTCAGAGAAGGTGTAAAGAACCCTGAACAGTGGTTCCCAGAGCCACAGGTGCACACAATCAGCACAGGTGTAGGCAATGGAGTCTGCCACAGCAGAAAAGGATCACACCCACACACCACACACCCTCCCACACCAAGATGATACCAATAGTGGTAGCAGTACATGAAGCAGGAGGCCCTGCTTGCAAGGCCACAACTACAATAACAACACCAGCAAAACCAGGCCTCACCACAGAGGAGACACAGGAGGAGAAGGAGGGTGAGACAGGCCCAGCATGCAGCACCAGTGCAGCCACCGTCACCACCCCGGCAGCCCCCAATCCCACGCATCAGGTCCGATCCCTCAAGCTAACCCCTGAGCAGATCCACACCCTGTACCAGCTTGACTGTGACACCATCACCACCATAGTTGACCTGAGAAATGACGAGATAGTGAGCATCATAGAAATACGCACCACTATCCCCCCTGAACTGAAGGTGGTGTCTGTGCCCCACTTCCATGCCACAGGCACCTACCAGCAGACAGTGGGGCCCATGCATGGCATATCACAACCGTACATTTCAAGGACACAGAACCAAGTGCTGGATCACCTCCTCAAGCACACAAGGGACTACAAATCTCTACCATGGAATACCCATGAGATATATGACACAATAGTTGCCTCCCATGAATTGACAGGCATGCCAAATTACATAGGTGCCCTTGACTGCACCCACGTGGAGTTGGCGGACCCGCATGGCATGGAGGTGGTGTATCGCAACCGCAAGCAATACCACTCCACCAACGTGCAGACGTTATGCAACGCAAGCAAGATCATCACACATGGGTGGGTCCGACATCCAGGATCAATTCATGACCCAATGGCCCAGCTGAACTCCACGCTACCCCGCCACATGGGGCGACATGCAGGATGACGTGCCTGGCTGCTTGGTGAGTTGTCTGACTGTGCCATGCCAGTGCATCGGTGTCATGAGGTGGGTGCCCGCATACTCAAACTGGGTTGAAATGTTGACGCCAGTGCACGATGTGCGCCCCACCAAACACTGTGCCACAGAGCCAGTGTAACGGCACATGAGTACAGAATCCCACATTGATGAAATAAGGCACACACCTAACACTACATGGCCACATGTGACAAGGCCACATCCCACAACACATGCACCACTCATCGGCGGCCCTCACACACCGTAAGGGCATATAGGAAGACACACTGCATATGCACTATGTGGCTGCCTCCAGCATATCACCACACCGGAGAGTCATCCCTGGGAGCGGATCGAACTGAGGCCAGCAGGGATACCACACCGCATCACCGGTTCGGCACACCCATAGGAGTGCTGGAAGTCACCATAGTACGGATCTGTGCAGTATGATGAATATGCCACTGACTACAGCCAACACACCCAACTACAGATTCTCACAGTACACAGTACTTCATGGATCTAACCCCAAGACTGCTGCATGCATAAACAATGCTTTTACTACAAGATGTGCGTGCCATAGTTCATAGACCATCTCGAAGACGCTACCCCCTACATCATTTCATTGCACAGGACACATAGCGGGGCCAGGAATGGGGTAAATGGATCCATGGATATGTGCGTATGTGCATAAATGACCTGCTGCCATGTAAGACTAGTTCAGTTCTCCACCATGACAGTTTAAACACTTACCTTCATTGCCTACACATGCAGGAGATGCTGGCTGTCCCTTGACACCTTGGCTCAGGACCCCAGTCAGAAACCCACAGAACAGGCCCGAGGAGGCCTACAATACTGCCCATACCCGTGCACGTGTGGTTATGAAGCAGGCACTTGGCTTGTAGAAGGCACAAATGAGTTGCGTAAACTGGTCAGGTGGGGCACCCACCTACTGCAATGTGAAGGTGTCCAAGACCCCCATGTCATGTGTAATGCTGCACAAAATGTGCATCCCTTGGAACGTGGCCCTGTCCCCTGACATGGGACTGCTAACACCAGATGATGATGAAGTGTAGGAGGAGGAGGAAGGGGCAGGACAGCATCATGGTGCCGGTGCACAGGAGGGACATGTCGTGTGGCAAACAATGATTGGACATTAAAACCGAAACACAAGTCAGCAGACGGTGGCATGACATGGGGACATAAGGCACTGTGTGTGGGGATACTTGTACATCATGCACTGTCAGATATCATAATACACATGCTCAATGATGAATGTCCATACAGGTTTAACTTTGCAACACAAACGGTGTATTGAAATTTAAAGTGCATAAGTGTAAAACATACCCTCCACCACCCCACCAACCCACCCCCTTCCCCCCCAACTCCCAAACACACCCTCACCCCACACCCCCCTGCCCCAACTCCCCAACACACCCTCACCCCCCTCACCCTCCCCCCCAACTCCCCAACACACCCTCACCCCCTCACCCTCTCCCCCAACTCCCCAACACACCCTCCACCACCCCTCCCTCCTCCCCCCCAACTCCCCAACAGTAGTCCCATGGTGTTCATCAAGGCCACATGTGGCAGTTATGCTAACTACTCCGTGCTCCTGGGGCCCGGGGTTGGCATGTCCCGGCGGCGCTGTGAACGTAGTGAACGTTGCAGTGGGCTTGCCGGGGTTGAGCGACTGTTTGAGGGGATGTCCTCTTGCTGAGCCGGCTGAGTAGGACGCGTAGCCTCAAGGGCCTCAGCAATGCGTCTGAGGACTTCGCAAAGGCAGTTTGTACTGTCCGTCACCACCTGACGCATTGCCCTTAGTTCCTCAAGCCACTCCACCCTGACCTGGTGATTGTCTTGCATCACCTCAGTGATGAGGGCAGTGAGCTGTGCTGCACGCTGTACATCAGTTGACGGGGTGTCATCCCTGCAGGGGATTGGGCTTACATGCCCTGACAGGGCTTCGACTGGGGGACTGGGCACGGGATTGGCGTCTTCCTGTGCTTCTCCACGTGCACATTGGTCAGGTGTGTCAGGCTCCCCTGAGTCGCTGCACGACACCTGTGGGTAATTGCTGGGCTCTGGGGTGTGGACGGTGGGGTATGAGTCCTCCTCTGATGCTCCACAGATGGACAAGGGGCTGTCCACGGTTTCCATGGAGAACGTGGCTGCCACCTCCCCAGACCTTGGGGTGGACAATGTACCTGGCGCCGATGCAGGGAGGGATGGGGGTGATGCACCCTCCAAGGGCCTTGAAGGAGCCGGTGTGGGTGTGTCCTTCCTTGCTGGTATGCGGCGGACCCTGCCTTTGCCCCTGGAGGTGGTGGGACAGCTGGTCTCGGGCTCCTCACTGTCAAGCTCAGTGCCTGTGGGGGTAGAAGAGAGGGACGACATGAGTGATTATTTGAGACGCAAATTACAATAATGGCTACATTCACATATTCAGTCATTTGGGGTTTATGGCCTTTTGGGTATGCAACAGCACTACTTTCTATTCATGTGTATGTTATGTACGCAGGTGTCAGAGTCACTCATCCTGGCCCGTTACTGTGCAGTCTGACTCGCACACTGGCTGTTAAAACGGATTTCTGAACTCTGTCCTGGTGGCGCAGAAGTTCAGAAGGCCAACCTAATTACTTGGAACAGGGTAACCTCTGGACGAGCCAGACCAATCAAGGTAGCGATTGCGGCGGTCAAGACTAGGTCTCAAGAGGGGTGAGGGTGACTGAAAGCCCGCAATGAGCACACAAAGCAAGAGCGCTTACAAACTACTCCAAACAGTTGTTATATCAAAAATAGATACACATTTATTTTAAGGCCTTTAAAATAATGACCGTAGCGAGAAAATCACAATATCACAATATTAAACCAACACATACCATATCAACACAATATATATACAAATACGACAGTCTTAAGCATTAGAGGCACGAAATGTGTAGTCCACCTGCCAGGGAAGGAAAACAGGCAGTGCGATAACCCTTTAGACTCAGTTCGCCTTCAGAGGCACCTAACTAGATGGAAGTCCGAGCCCTGTGAAGAGTGGAGCCTTGTGCTCAAAGTACCTGCCACGCCGGTGCCAACGGGCAAAAGGAGAAGCTCATCGGAGGAAGTCAGGCAGTTCGGGTTAGTGCACAGCAGAAGGAGAACAGGTTCCGCAACTCAAGCGCAGCCTCCACAGCGGGCAGAAGCAGAGTGCGAGTACGGCCAAAAGGGTGCTGTTTTTACACAGCAGGGAAAAGCAATGGGATACTGCAGGAGGGCGACCAGATCCTAGCTATACTACTCACCGGTCCCCGAAGCAAGCAGACCCAGGCTTCTCCACGTTAGTTTCAGCAGCTGGCAGGTTCAGAAGAGCAGGGAACGCCTCGTAGTCGTGTAGAGCAAAAAGACGTCCCAATCGACGAAACCGGCACAGTTTGTTGCCGCAGCAGGACAATGGAGCGGCCGTGTGTATTCGAGCCAAATGTACACTCCTCCCTTCAGACTTGGGAACGCCAAGTGTACGAAGCGTGGGAGAGTGACAAGGACTCGAAATACAACACAACCTGGCGGCGGTTACAGAGCAGGACTCCCTTGTAAGCTGGTCAGTCAACTGGATGGCCCAGAGACACTTCCGAAGGCTTACTTGGCAGGAGATGATGAAGTCGCCTCGAATAGCTGTTCCTGCTATTCCAAAGGTCGAAGCACCAGTACAGGCCTTCTGGTTCGATCAAAGGAGGAAAGGGTTTCACAGGACGACAGCAGTGCAAAGGAGGATTCCTTCAGCGGGTCACCAGTGATTCCTCGGTCCAGCCTCGTGGTTGCAGGATACTTGGCTCCTGTATTCCTTCGTTCGTGAGAACTCAGGAGATCGACATGGTAGTGGTGTTTCCAGCTCCCTCTTATCCACGGTTCCCTTCGCGCCAAAACGGAGGGGAGCCAATGGGAGATCCGCTCATCAACACACATACCATACGTGGACCAATCACGGACCACGGTGGTCCCAGGCATTCACACCACCCTAGACTCTCTGGCACCCAGGATGTGTATTGGGACCAGACATCCCAGCCCACACCCTGGAGGCACACAAACGACATGTAGAAGCCCGAAAAAGCAACCATGTTTCGCGGGAAAGTACATGCCCAAATAAGGAAGGCCCCGGGTCGCTCGACCTGGGGAAGGTGAAGGGAGCAAGACGGTCAGTGGACAGGACAAAGGAGCCTCGTGGTCTGGCCATTTTGGGAGCCAGGCCACCATTTTGGGTTCAGCGCGAAAAATGCGCTCAGAACGCCAAAAGGAGCTCAAAATACACAAAACGATCGCTGCCACCATTCCAGTCCCTGAATGACTTGCACCGATCAAATACCATCCTAAACGAGTATCTAGGGCCTGTAGAAGGCTAGAGGCCCAAGAGAGCTGTAACTTAGCTTACAGTGCCCTCTTGTGTCATGTTGCACTAAAGCCGCAACATGATAAAAGAAACTACGGGAAACAGCGTTCCCCGGTACTGACTGTCTTAAGGGCATGTCAGTTTCCCCGTAAGAAAGGAGCGAAAGCCCAGAGGAGTGCGGCAGAAGGCTGCACTTCTCTGGCAAAGTCAAGAACAAGGTGAAAACAACAGCAAAAAGTTTAGGGGTTGCCACATGGAAGGAAAATTACCTACAATTACGAAATCTTTCCTAACACTCGCCCCTCCCAGACTATGGACAGGGGGAACTAATCCACCCCTGGATGAGTCTCTTGTTCAGGTCGGTTAAACATTCTGGACAACCCATCAGCATTGCTATGTTGGACACCTGGCCTATGCTCAATAGTGAAGTCGAAGCCTTGTAGACTTATGGACCACCTAAGCAACTTTGGATTCTCCCCCTTCATGTTCATTAGCCACTTTAACGGCTTATGGTCAGTTTGCACAGTGAAGTGGGTCCCATAGAGGTAGGGCCTCAGCTTCCTTAGGGCCCACACAACAGAGAAACATTCTTTCTCTACCGTGGACCATCTGAGCTCTCTGTCCTTAAGCTGGCGACTAATAAAACCGATAGGGTGTTCCTTACCCTTCTCATCTACTTGTGATAGTACAGCTCCTATCCCAGTGTCAGAGGCATCCGTCTGCACGATAAAAGGTCTTTGATAATCAGGGGCCCTGAGCACAGGGGCCTGGCACAAGGAGTCTTTTAAGCCATTGAAGGCCTTCTCACACTCGTCGGTCCAAGTTACCTTCTTGGGTTTCTTCGGAGTTGTGAGGGCAGTCAGAGGAGCAGCTATGGTGCCATAGTCTGCCACAAAATTGCGGTAATACCCCGTGAGTCCTAAGAAGGCTCTCACTTGGGTTTGCGTAGTGGGATAGGCCAGTCTTGTACTGCTTGTACTTTACTGGGTAGAGGCTGTATCCTCCCTCCACCTACTTCATGTCCAAGGTAAACCACTGAGCCTTGTCCAATCTGGCATTTACTAGCCTTTATGGTCAAGTGGGCTTTCTGAAGAGCCTGGAGCACAATCCCGAGGTGTTTCACATGGTCTTCCCAGGTGGCACTGAAAACTGCTATATCGTCCAGATATGCAAGACAGAATTCGTCCAACCCATTCAACACATGATTCACAAGCCTCTGGAAAGTGGCAGGTGCATTCTTCAACCCGAACGGCATTACCGGAATTGGTAAAGGCCGTCTGGAGTAGAAAATGCTGTCTTCTCCTTGGCATGTTCTGCTAAAGCTATTTGCCAATAGCCAGCAGTGAGGTCAAACGTGCTGAGGTACTTGGAGGCACCCAAAGTATCCACCAGCTCATCTGTTCGAGGCAAGGGGTGTGCATCTGTCTTGGTGACAGCATTCAGAGCCCTGTAATCCACGCAGAACCTCAATTCAGAAGTGACTGCCTTTGGAACCAACACCACAGGACTGGACCAAGGACTACTAGAGGGTTCAATCACCCCAAGGTCTAACATCTTGTTGACCTCGGTCTTAATATAAGACCGTACTTTATCTGACATCCTGTATCCCCTACTTTTGGTAGGTACACTGTCTCCTGTGTCAATGTTATGTTTGCACCAAGGTGTCAAACCAGGCGACTGTGAAAACAGGGGGGAAAACTGCCTAAGCAAACTTTTCACCTCAGCCTGCTGATCAGAAGTCAGGTGAGGGGCCACTCGGACACCCTCAATGGAGCTATCTGAAGGACCGCTTTGGAACAGGTCGGGGAGAGGTTCAGACTCCTCTTCCTCAACGTCTGACGCCAGTAGCAGTGCTGCGATTTCGACTCTTGGGACGAAAGCCTTCAGCCTATTCACATGGAACACTTTTGGAGCCTGTCCAGGCCTTCCAAGGTCCACTAAATAGTTCACCTCACCCAGGGGCTCCACCACTGTGTAAGGGCCTGACCATTTGTCCTGTAAAGCTCGAGGCCTTATTGGATTCATGATCAGGACTTGCTGACCAGGTGTAAAGTTGATGAGGGAAGCTTTCTGGTCGTACCAATGTTTCACCAGCGCTTGCCCTGCCTTCAATTTATCACTAGCCAAGCCCATCAGAAGTACCATCCGTTTTCTGAGCCCTAGCACATAATCAACTACATTGGTAGTAACAGGGGTAGTGGGCATCTCCCATCCCTCTCTGACGATGGCTAAGGGTCCCCGTACGGGATGACCGAACAGAAGTTCGAAGGGGCTGAAGCCAACACCCTCCTGTGGTACCTCTCGGTAGGCAAACAGTAAGCATGGTAAAAGAAGATCCCATTTTCTTCTCTGAGGTTCCTCCAGAGCCCCAATCATGCTCTTTAACGTTCTGTTGAAACGTTCCACCAGACCATTGGTCTGGGGGTTGTATGCAGAAGAGAACTTGTAGGTGACCCCACATTCTTTCCACATAGCCTGCATATACTTCGACATAAAGTTGCTGCCACGATCTGACACAACTTCTTTAGGGAAGCCAACCCTAGTAAATATGCAGAGTAAAGCTTTTGCAACTGACTTGGCAGTTACAGTTTTCAATGGGATGGCCTCAGGATACCTGGTTGCATGGTCGACCAGCACCAGGATAAACCTATTGCCCGAGGATGTTTGCGGGTCAAGGGGACCAACGATGTCGATCCCTACCCTTTCAAATGGTACCCCCACAACTGGGAGCGGTACCAACGGAGCTTGGATTGTCGCGCCAACCTTACCAGACAACTGGCAGGAGGCACAACTCCTGCAGTGACTTTCTACTTGCACCCCCATCTTGGGCCAGTAGAAGTGCATGGATAACCTTTGCTTGGTCCTCTTCATACCAAGGTGACCAGCAAGGGGAACTTCATGCGCCAATTGCAGGAGGAAGGGCCTAACAGCAAGGGGAACCACCAACCTCCTATGGTCTCCTTCTGTAGACTCTGTGGGCTCACTATACAGGAGTCCACCTTCCCAATAAATCCTATGCTTCCCAGGAGGTTCACCCTCAAGCTGGGAGCAGGCCTGTCTCCTTAGGCCTTCCAGAGATGGGCACTCACGTTGGCCTTTACTGAATTCGTCCCTATCAGGACCTCCTTCAACTAACAAGTCTTTTAGTTCAGGATGATCGTTGGGGTCGAATACTTCAGGCATCGCCACCTCCTCGTCAGGCCCGGGCGATTGACCAACTTCCTCCACCGCAGTGGTAGGCGAGCTCGGGGGAATATTCTCTTTCCCTCGTTTTGACTTGTAGACTCCTTTCGCCTTGGGTTTCCCCTTCGGCTGGGGCGGCGTATTGGACTTGGCCAATGCTGCCCGTGCTTGAGACCGTGTGTAGGGTCTTTCAGCAGTGTCTCCTACGAGCCCTAAAGCTCTGAGATCATTACCCAACAAGACCTTTCCCGGGACGTTTCTCTGAATGCTCACTGGAATCCTGACTGCTGTACCATTTAAAGTAAGATCTACAGGTATTACTGGAAACATACGGAGGGGGCCGTCAGCCAACTTAGTGGGCATCAGAGTAGCTCTGGCAACTTCCTCTGAGTCTACCAAGGTAGAATCCACTACAGTGCGACTGCACCCACTATCCCTAAGAGCTGGAGTATCCACTCCATTGATCAGCACACTGTCTTTAAAGTAGTGCTTGGTATTATCCGGAATCCTAGCATAAGCCTCTGCGACTTTAGGCTCTGAGGAACCCAGGGACACTAAAACTACCTCAGCCTCTATCCCGCTGGGAAACGAGTCTGAGGAGAAGGATGCTCCTGTAATCTCTTCTTCCTCGTAGGAGGAGAAGGCCAGATTAGCGGAGTGGACCCCCAAAGGTCTAACCTTACACCGGGGATCCCCCTTCACATGGTCAGTTGCTCCACAAGAAAAACAAGCCCCAGTGGGTCTGTTTATGTAGGGAGGCTTATTGTAACCCGAGTTCTGTTTCGGAGGCGGACCTCCACTACCCTGTGAGTTCTCTTGTGTCTTACCCTTGTTTTTCTTTTTGTGGCCCTTATGGGAAGAAGATTTAGCAGATTCCCCACCCTCCACATCTTTGGACTTTTTCCCTTCCTCCTGCTTACCAGGATGAGTCTTGTCCTTATGGGACACTCGATGTGACACCCATAAGTCTGCTGCAATGGCCAGCTTCTTAGGATCTATCTCCTTCGAAACGGCCAAATGCTGCTTAAGCTCCGGGGAAGAAGAAGAAAAAATGTGTTCCAGCATGACAAGATTTATCATGCCTTCGAAGGTAGAAACCTTATAACCTTCGACCCAACCAGTTAAGTTTTTCAAAGATTCAGCGACATAAGATACCCAAGTACCACCTTCCTTTTTCTTATACTCTCGAAAACGCTTTAAATATTGGGCCGGAGTCTTCCCAAACTTTAAAATGAGAGTTTGCTTTAACATTGCGAAATCAGCCCGCTCAGCCTTCGACATTTCCATAATGGCACTACAGCCAGAATGGGGCCGTCTACTGAGCAACCACGCAATCTTATCAGCATTGTCAACTTCTTGAACCTCGCATGCATACTCAAACGCATTCAGCCAGTCCATAATGTCATTCCTTTCTTCATACACACTGAGCAGATCTTTCGGAAACCGTGGATGAGAGGAAGCCCCAGACCCATGTCCAGGACCCTTGGACCCATTTGCAACCTGAAGCTTGGCCAGTTCCAACTGGTGATCCCTGTCTTTTTGTTTTTCTGCCTGTTCGATTTTTAGTTTGGCTATGCTGAATTCAAGCGCCTGCTGCCTAAACCGCAGCTCTTGCTTCTTGAATTCAAGCATAGCCTCCCCCTCAGCACTGGCAGAGGAAACATTAGACATCTCGTCCTCCCTGTCCTCGTGGTCGCGATGGATCAGTGCAGCGGCAGAACCGTCGGTTCTACCAGTGAGAGCAGCCCCACCACCTTCCGCACTGTCCTCAGAAGTTATAGCGTCAAGCTGCGCTTCTTGCCACGCCACGATTCTTTGGATCATTTCCAATTTCGTGCCTTGAGAGGAAACACCTCTCTCCGCACACATCTTCTTCAATGTTTCTGATTTGGAAGCATTTAAAGTTAACAAGGTACTTGTTTCCATACTGTGTGATAGGACTATGGCCTTTTTAAAGTTATACTACAACAATTCACTACGTGTACTGGTTGGAATAACCTGAAATGCCTTAGTTCGAGCGCAACACTGGATACCTTCAGTCGTATCCCACCGCTGTACACCAATTTGTTAAGACGGATTTCTGAACTCTGTCCTGGTGGCGCAGAAGTTCAGAAGGCCAACCTAATTACTTGGAACAGGGTAACCTCTGGACGAGCCAGACCAATCAAGGTAGCGATCGCGGCGGTCAAGACTAGGTCTCAAGAGGGGTGAGGGTGACTGAAAGCCCGCAATGAGCACACAAAGCAAGAGCGCTTACAAACTACTCCAAACAGTTGTTATATCAAAAATAGATACACATTTATTTTAAGGCCTTTAAAATAATGACCGTAGCGAGAAAATCACAATATCACAATATTAAACCAACACATACCATATCAACACAATATATATACAAATACGACAGTCTTAAGCATTAGAGACACGAAATGTGTAGTCCACCTGCCAGGGAAGGAAAACAGGCAGTGCGATAACGCTTTAGACTCAGTTCGCCTTCAGAGGCACCTAACTAGATGGAAGTCCGAGCCCTGTGAAGAGTGGAGCCTTGTGCTCAAAATACCTGCCACGCCGGTGCCAACGGGCAAAAGGAGAAGCTCTTCGGAGGAAGTCAGGCAGTTCGGGTTAGTGCACAGCAGAAGGAGAACAGGTTCCGCAACTCAAGCGCAGCCTCCACAGCGGGCAGAAGCAGAGCGCGAGTACGGCCAAAAGGGTGCTGTTTTTACACAGCAGGGAAAAGCAATGGGATACTGCAGGAGGGCGACCAGATCCTAGCTATACTACTCACCGGTCCCCGAAGCAAGCAGACCCAGGCTTCTCCGCGTTAGTTTCAGCAGCTGGCAGGTTCAGAAGAGCAGGGAACGCCTCGTAGTCGTGTAGAGCAAAAAGACGTCCCAATCGACGAAACCGGCACAGTTTGTTGCCGCAGCAGGACAACGGAGCGGCCGTGTGTATTCGAGCCAAATGTACACTCCTCCCTTCAGACTTGGGAACGCCAAGTGTACGAAGCGTGGGAGAGTGACAAGGACTCGAAATACAACACAACCTGGCGGCGGTTACAGAGCAGGACTCCCTTATAAGCTGGTCAGTCAACTGGATGGCCCAGAGACACTTCCGAAGGCTTACTTGGCAGGAGATGATGAAGTCGCCGGGAATAGCTGTTCCTGCTATTCCAAAGGTCGAAGCACCAGTACAGGCCTTCTGGTTCGATCAAAGGAGGAAAGGGTTTCACAGGACGACAGCAGTGCAAAGGAGGATTCCTTCAGCGGGTCACCAGTGATTCCTCGGTCCAGCCTCGTGGTTGCAGGATACTTGGCTCCTGTATTCCTTCGTTCGTGAGAACTCAGGAGATCGACATGGTAGTGGTGTTTCCAGCTCCCTCTTATCCACGGTTCCCTTCGCGCCAAAACGGAGGGGAGCCAATGGGAGATCCGCTCATCAACACACATACCATACGTGGACCAATCACGGACCACGGTGGTCCCAGGCATTCACACCACCCTAGACTCTCTGGCACCCAGGATGTGTATTGGGACCAGACATCCCAGCCCACACCCTGGAGGCACACAAACGACATGTAGAAGCCCGCGAAAGCAACCATGTTTCGCGGGAAAGTACATGCCCAAATAAGGAAGGCCCCGGGTCGCTCGACCTGGGGAAGGTGAAGGGAGCAAGACAGTCAGTGGACAGGACAAAGGAGCCTCGTGGTCTGGCCATTTTGGGAGCCAGGCCACCATTTTGAGTTCAGCGCGAAAAATGCGCTCAGAACGCCAAAAGGAGCTCAAAATACACAAAACGATCGCTGCCACCATTCCAGTCCCTGAATGACTTGCACCGATCAAATACCATCCTAAACGAGTATCTAGGGCCTGTAGAAGGCTAGAGGCCCAAGAGAGCTGTAACTTAGCTTACAGTGCCCTCTTGTGTCATGTTGCACTAAAGCCGCAACATGATAAAAGAAACTACGGGAAACAGCGTTCCCCGGTACTGACTGTCTTAAGGGCATGTCAGTTTCCCGTAAGAAAGGAGCGAAAGCCCAGAGGAGTGCGGCAGAAGGCTACACTTCTCTGGCAAAGTCAAGAACAAGGTGAAAACAACAGCAAAAAGTTTAGGGGTTGCCACATGGAAGGAAAATTACCTACAATTACGAAATCTTTCCTAACACTGGCCACCCAGCTGCAGAGTGTGCATCAAAACTACCACAATTCCCAAGTTCTAACAAACTGTCAGAGCCAAGGACAATTTATATGAATGAGAGACATCCGAAATGCCCACCACACACCCTTACTAACCTCACAAATTTGTTAGAACTTGGGAATTGTGGTAGTTTTGATTCACTGCAACCAGTGATCTTCACAAAATGTTGTTTTATGTGATATCTTGTGTAAACAAAATGTTTTTTCGTCTTTTTTATACAGAAATTGTTCTGAGTGTTTTTATACTTATTGATTAAAAAATGTTTATCTCTATTGTTCCTGTCTTGATCCATCGACCGACATGAATGGTAGCACTTTTTGCAACTAGACACACCTAGTGCGTGTGTAGGTGGGAAGCTGTCCAGTGGCACTTTTGTTGTAAATGTTCATGCATTTGTGTCATGTACCCCCTTAGCTTGTGCTTGATGCAGCAATGTGTGTGTATTTGTCAATGTACTCAGCCAACATCCTGGTTCTTTGTCCGTTGTGCCCCGCCATGTATGCTGCAGGGTGCTGTTCCGTATAACCATGGAGTCGTGGGTTGACCCTGGGAACCATGTGCAGCAGTATGTGATGGTGGCGTCACAGGTCATCTGTATATTGAGGGAATGGTACTGCTTGCAGTTCCTGTACACCACCTCTATGGCGTGTGAGGGCTCCAGCTCGACATGTATGCAGTCCAAAGCTCCGAGCATATTTGGCATGCCTGCAAGTGCATAACAGCAGGCCTTTTGTGGGATTCATCTGTGCCAGGGTGGTTAGGAAGGTAATATGCTGGTGCACATGGCACAGGAGGGCCTCCAGTACCTGCACCAGCACTCTAGAAAAGGTGGGCTTCAATATGCCGTGCAGCTGGCCCTCAGAGTGCTGGAATGTGCCTCTGGCTAGGAAGTGAAGAACCAACACCAGCTTCAACAGCGCATCTATGGCTGTCAGGATGCTGATCCTGCTCCCTATGACGCCCTGGATTAGGGTCAGTACTTCTTGGATTGTCTCCCTGTTTAGCCGGTACAGGTTATGTATCTGCCCATCGGTCAGAGCCCAGGGTGTGGTCCTTGTGCAGGGAATGACTGCTTGCCTTCACCTTGCCACTTGCAGCCCAGCCATCAACATCCTCCTCCTACTCTCCCTGGCCTCCTGCGGCCCTTGGTGCTGCTCCAGCTCATTCAGCTGCAATGCAGCGTGCAGCTCCTCCATGTCCATTGCTGCCACTGAGAGAGGCAGCATGGTTGTGTTGGTGGTGGAGTGTTCTGGGAGTGGGCCTTTTCCAATGTTTCTGGTTGTGTTGGGGAATTGGTACACCTGTGGCCTATTTGGGCCCACCTATGACCATTTACCGGCTGGCCCACAATGCTGGTGTTTCTGGCATGGTTTTCCCAGTGCTACCAGTATTTTTGTGCCGGTAGTACCAGTGATACCATGTTCGTAATTGGCTGCAGGCTCTGTTGTGCTGGTGATTCTGGCATGTGTCTGGGGGGGTTGCCCGTACTTCCGATGTCTGTGTGTCCAGCACTGGTGGCACAGGGTTTGCTGCTAGCAGTGGCAGTGTTACGCAATCCGTTAATAGTGCCGGTACACTTTGCTACTGGCACTTTATTACCAGACCGTCATACTTGTAATGAGGGCCACAGTCTTTTCTCCCATCAGATCATTTTATTTCCATAGTTCAAGCTGTAGATGGCGGAAACATATTATTAATTGGTGTATCAAAATCGTCTCTAGCCCCAAAAAACAGTTTTTCATGCAACAGCAAAATGCATTGCTGGAAAGCGGAAATGTAACCCTGTGTCTCCAATATTGCTCTGCCTTACATTGGCTCTTAGTGGAAGCACACATCGTTTTTAAAGAAGGGTGCTTAATTTACAAGGTGTGAAAGTTGGCATACATATCTATAAGATGGGTGCATGAAACATTTGGGTGGCTGATGAATGTCTCGAATTAATGAAACTTTAAGGCTGGGAATTCCACGGACAAAAGAGGAAAACATGCGTAAACAGATTATTTTTCATTACATACCACTTTTCTGGAACACCTTCGCTGCTCCATTGCATTTCAGACCCAACTTGTTATGTTTTGCAAAGGATTGAGGGCTTTACTTTTCAGTCGATACATGTCTGAGAGCGTTTTTTATATCTGATTTTTTTTTGCATAGTAGTTTTAAATATATTGGTTTTTGATTGATTGTGTTATGCCCATCTTGGGTATTAAAATGTTTTAATGAATACATGTTATTTAATATGTTGTACAGTGGTCCGATACTCTGTGTGAGTTAGGTTTGCACTTTGTAAAACTTCTAAATATGTAAATAAAAAAAAGAAAACAAGAGTGGTACTTTAACCTTTAGTGTGGTATGATATGATATGATATTTTATTTGTATTGCGCTCGTACACAAGTGTTTCAGAGCGCGACAAGGCAAGGGAGAGGAACAGGGGAGAACAAAACAACGATCTTACTAGGCCCAGTGACATTGAGAACGTGCAAGTGCATCGGAAAGGGAAAAGTGCATGGAAGGAGGAGAGTGGAAAGTGCGGAGCAGAAGAGAAGAGATACATAATAATAAATACAAATAAATAGATAATGGAGCAATAAAGAAGGGTAGTGCAGCCAGCAAGTGGCAAGTGCTGTGTTTACGGCAGCAGAACTGGGTAAGACTGATAAGTGCATAAAGAGAAGAAAATGTGGGCATGGGGGACTGTATGGGTACAGATACAGTCCCCAGTGCAAGGGGTGGCCGGGAGGCAGTGCAGAAGGGTGGCAGGGTGAGCAGGTACCTGGGCGCGGGGGACAGAGGGTGGCCAGGTGCATAGTGCCAAGAGAGCAGATCAGCAGGGGACAGGGGGAGCAAAGGCAGGTGCAAAGAGGAAGGCCTTGAGGTGCTTTTGGAACCGGAGATGGCTCTCCTCTAGTTTTAGAGCGGCAGGGAGGCTGTTCCAGAGGGAGGCACCAGCCGAAGTCAGAGATCTACCCCCAGCTCGTTTCTTTGAAAAACGACTGACCCTGAGGGAGTTAGAGGAGCGAAGAGCTCGAGAGGGGAGTTGTTTGTGGAGGGATAGCTGAAAATATTTCAGACCCAGGCCCCAGGAAGCCTTGAGGACAATGCAGAGTGTGCCATTAGGACACCCTTTAAAAGTGGTTTTATTTAACAAAAGATGTACATATATGTCTACTTTGGGGTGGGGGGCACGGTACGTCTTGTGCCACAGGAAATCACAGAGAAAAGGAATTACTGTAAGTCCTCCAATTTAGGCACCATTGGGTGCTGCACTCAAAATGTTAATGTGCTTAAAGGCTAGCCAACATTTTCAGTGATTGTTTAGACTATTCATTAATTGTATTAGTTTACTCGAAAGCTTCCCTTAGCCTTATATATATCACACATGCGCCGATTCACCTAACATTTTAGCATTCATCCCTGTACGCCACTCAACACAATGGGCCTCATTACACGGATGGCGGTGAACCATGGATCTATTGGCGCCATGGTTCATGGCGGTAAAATACCGACACTGCCTTGGTGGAAAGTGGAATTACCGCCCTATTCCAAGGTTGGCGGGGCGGTAATTCCCCCTTCCACCATTGACCTTCCCCATTCCCATTTTTGCCCCATAGGGTTCTATGGGAATGGGGAAGGCGCTAATTATCGTACCGCAAATTGCGGTACTGTAATTAGCTCCCTGGTCCCTTTGCGGGTTTGTTTTTAACGCCTGCAAAAAGCAGGCGTTAAATTCCCAACCCGCAAAGGGACCTCGTAGTAAGGCGGTAAGGATTTACCGGTATCGGTAAAAAACCGGCACCGGTAAACCCTTACCGCCATCCGTGTAATGAGGCCCAATATATTGATCACACCTATATTAAGAAAGAACATTATTCAGTGTATGCTTTTGTACAACCGCCAGAAACAATTGTGCATGTTAAGTATAGATTTCCATAAAAAGTAGTAAATGTTGTAAAACGTCCACCCATGAAAGCCCCTCCGTTGTATATGATTGATTATGCAAGGATGCTTGATCAAGTTGTACTGTGCATTTACATAGCACATATACACATTCAAATAATTCAATACATTTACAGTGGGGTTGTGCAGTCAGCAACAAATGCAAGTATGAATTATGCATCCTACGTCTGCGGAAACGGCTTACGTTTTGATCAGTGTGTGCAGTTTTTAAAGAAAATCCTAAAATAGGAAACATGTCTCTCTTTTAATGTTCTCCTTGTTCGCAAGCAATTTACCATTTTGCCAAGTTCACAAAGGAGAAACATTGATTCCAAAGCACAGATCTGTAATTAAAATGTTTTACTCTGGCAAGCTGGACATTGCTCTATTATGCGTGTCCACTTTATAAACACAGTTTCCATGTTATCATCTACACATCTAATTAGTAAATGTCGAATCACGTGCCATCAAATAAGGTTCCTCATCATGTTATACTTTCGAGACTGTGAAGGATGAAGTTCTTCTGGATCGATCATCAAAAGCATTTCTTGGAACGTTGACTCCAGTAGACTAGTTTCACACTTTCCTATGTCTGTTGGGGACAACACCTACAGTTAGTTTAGTTTTTCTCCACAACTGCAGTAGATTGCAGGTGCCCCATGGTTTCCCCTCTTATTTTTTAACAGTGATATTTTCCCATTGCTGAAGCTACGTCATCGTATGGTTTTCAGGTATCCTTCTTATGCCGAATACATGCAATTTCTATTGTATGTCAATGGCTCAGGCATTGACTTCTGCACCGTCCACCCGGCCTTGACTGTGTTAGTGACTGAATGAGAGAGACTGGACTTAAACATAATTCTTCAAAAACTCATCTACTCCTTTTTGGCTAATGTCTTTTGTTGCCAAACCATTCTTGTCTCAATGCCGAACCATTCTTTTTGGGAACCACTCGGCATTCTTTTAGAAGGTAAAACACCTGCAGCAATCTTGGAATCTGATCTGAGTAGGGGGCTCAGAAAAATGATGCTGTAAAAGTGTCTTTCTTTAGGTTAAGCCAATTAGGGTGAATCCTAGCCTCCTTTCACAGCAACCGTTATGAGGTGGTGGTGTTTGGATCAGTTATCAACTCTAAACTTGACTACATAAAACCTGGAAGCTCACCATCAGGTATATGGGCCTCATTACGACCCTGGCGGAATTCGAAAAACGATGGCGGAAATGTAATACCGCCATCGAATACCGCTCGTTGTGATTATGACCCGTCACCGTAAAGTACGATGCCATTAGCGACACCGTAGCGAACGCCAACGCTAACTGCACCAAGTACGCGCACGCGCGCCTTGCAAAACCGTAATTACCGCCATGGCGCAACCGTACGCGAATTCCGACCCTAGCGGACATCTACTGAACGCCATCAAGCATGGCGGAAAGTACCATTCCGCCATGGTGAGAATTACGGCATCGCGAACCAACCGTAAATGTCCCTACTGAGTGCCTGTACTCCACTCCCTGCCCACATTGCACAACTCCTCGTAGGCGCAATGTAGTCACACTATGCAACCAGTGAAATGTACAAGTCACCCATACATGCCAACAAACAAATGCATGCAGGGGCTCCAAGTGCCTTGTGAGTGGCCATCCATATTTGGCATGTCACCATTGCCGTACTGATGCAGCACAGGCATTTGAAGGTTCAAGTACACCAAAATGAACTGAAATATTCCATGAGACAAAACAACAATAGTCCCCCATCGCTTGCCACCAGTGTAAATCAACATTCAAAGCAGTATCCTGAGGGAGACTGCACCAGCCCTGTACTCTTGCCAGTAGACAAACCAACCATCAGCATAAGCATGTACCACACAAGTTGGCAGAGTGACTGAGCAGCCAGGCTCATCTCAAGAGGGGCCAATGGGAGCTGTAGGGCACAGATGGCACGAATACAGAAGCAATTCCAATGGACCTGACCTCAGTCCCCCTCCAAGAAACGCACGCAAACACAGGCACCTGTGACCAGCCAATTTCTGATAATCCCATCATTCCACCAATCCACCTGGCTGACCGGCATCTGTTGCACAAAAGCTAATCCCCCGCCCCTGAGCATGACATCATAAAAACAGTCATAATGGCAGCCCCTATCCCGGACCTTACTGGGCTTCGTAGGCAAACGCGGCCAGTACAGTACCACACAACTCTACTCAATGCAGATCATCTCACAATACATCGCGCCACAAATCGGAATATGCTACATTACTAGCAAAGAACAACGCTACACGGTTAATATCTGAATATAAATTTAATGCACATCAAAATCACCAAGCCCATACAGCTATTTGCTCATAAACTCCCAAATAATTTTCATTACTGTGGGCTGCATCTGCAATAAATGACCAGCTTCTTCTTGTGTGACGCCCTGTTCCTTCATGGTACACAGGGGATACATTTACGTCCAAAAAGGCAACATGGAAGCGCCTAGAACCGCAGGGCCGTCCCATGAAGTAGGCACTAGTCGAGCTGAAAGGTCGATATGTTGCTCCTAGCCACTAGTACTGCGTAAGGGCATGTGGCCCATTGGCGATCGTCCCATAAGATCGTAATGGTGCTCCACTGATTAACACGAAGCTGCAGGTGTCGACTGTAAATGCCATCTGCAGGAGTGGCGTACAGATGGCAGCGGCAAAAGGGGAGGAGATACCTGTCACCCAAATGAAAAAATAAATAATAGTATGGGCATCCGAACTACATATGTATTACTCACTTCATTCAACACACTAAACCTACAACCATATGCATGCTAGCCCACTCAAAAGGATTAATTTCACCCAAAAATCACTTGCGAATCATAACGATATAAATCGAGGTGAATACACTATTACAAACGAGTGTTTGTGTGCATGCGTCTGTTAAAACAGAATCCATTAGATGGGATTAGTAACGTGCATAGACACAAGTGTCTGAAGGCGCGTCGAGACAGGGAGGGTTCAACAAGGGCAGATAGACGAAGGTCCCACTATGGCAGCTTTGCATCACATAGCGCAGGGGAAGTGGATAGATTCCAAAAAGCCATGTACATGGCAAACTCTCAATTAAATCATCTGTCCATATATCCATTCATCATTCCCTCATCCCGGTATAAAAACGCCTGAATATTTACTCACCTAACATTTGAAATTTCCATTGAGTCTGTGCGTATTGCAGTCTGCAAAATCCACTGTGCTCCTGCCCGGATTTCTAGTGTAGTGAAGTAACATGTATTTGGGAACGTCCTGCCTTATCGTCCACTACGCTATTGCGCATCCCATTCAATTCATATCAATCATTGCATTCTCGTCATGGGCCCTGTCCCAAGGACATTCAACAATAGAACGTTACATTTCCAGTCAGACCTGTGGGCGTCTCCTCGCCGCTAGTTGAAAACCAAAAGCGCTGTCCTTCGAATTCCTCATTTGCAACATCACGTCGAAAAGGCATCTGTGAACGCTTGAATTCACAAATACATCTATGTAGTGCGGCTGTGTGTGAAAATGGTAACTGGCTTCAATCACTAATGGGACTCCCCGCCCGTCGGTGAACGTCGGTACAGTGCTGCGAGGGTCCACCGTTGATCGAGTACTACATTCCACTGACCCTTCACAAGCTTGTTCGCGACTGCAAATATAGTATGTGAAACAATGGGACCATAGCAGAATTAACATATAAACCAATATTTCACTGCCATCGGCATTAAATACATGATTGTAATTGCAAGATGCCATGCGTCAAATTGCAGCGTTGTGTGCGGGACGTGCTCGCCCAAAAGTAATTGCAGCTGGCACAGGTGGAATGAATCACCACGGGTGGAGGCTATACAGCCTGAAAACACATAAATTGCACACCCAACCCCCTCCCACAACCACACCCACTCCAAAATGCTACCGACAGGACCAGCGATGTTGGGCCTGGGGGACCTGATAGCACTGCAAGTACTCCAACTTCAAGAAGAAGACGAACACCAACTACTACAACAACCGGCCGCACAGAGGAGACGCAGGAGGAGGAGGAGGAGGGCAAGGCAGGGGCAGCAAGGCCCACCAGCACAGCCACTACCACCACGCAGGCAGCCCGCAATCCCACGCCTCCGAGCTAATCCGTTCAACCTCACTGCTGAGCAGATCCACACCCTCTACCGTTTGGACCAGGACACCATAACCGCCATTGTCAACATGACACACGCTGACCTTGTCAGCATGATAGATAGCCCAACCGCCATCCCACCCCTACTGAAGGTGGTGTCTGCACTCCACTTCCTGGCCACAGGCACCTACCAGCACACAGTCGGACAGTTGCATGGCATTTCACAGCCACTATTGTCACGGACACTATTCCAAGTGCTTGATGCCCTCCTGAAGCACACAGACGACTACATCTCTTTACCACGCTCGGAGCAGGAGATTACAAACACAAAGGTGGGATTCCATGCACTTGGCGGCATACCGGGTTGCATTGGTGCCATCGACTGCACCCATGTGGAATTGGTTGTCCCACATGCCATGGAGGTCCAGTACCGCAACCGGAAACAATATCACTCCATCAATGTACAAATGGTGTGTGACTCCAACAGGATCTTTACACATTGTTGTGCCCGATTTCCAGGATTAACCCATGATTCTATGGTCTTGAGGAACTCTACAATACCACGCTACATGGAGCGACACGCAGGGCACCGATCCTGGCTACTCGGTGAGTCTCATTTAATGCATGAGAATGTGGGGTAGGTGATGCGTCAATGACCTGGCAGGAAGGGGGGGGGGATGCGTACGTAGCAATGTCATTCCACAAACATCCTTTATTGTCCACATACAGGTGATGCCGGGTATCCACTGAAGAGATGGCTCCTTACACCAATCCGGAACCCACAGAACCAGCATGAGGAGGACTACAACCATGCCCACTCACGTACCCGTGTAGTCATAGAACAGGCATTCGGCCTACTGAAGGCTCGTTTCCGCTGCCTCAGCAGGTCTGGCGGGGCACTCCTGTACCGCCATGAGAAGGTTGCAAAGATGGTCATGGCATGTGTCATGCTACACAACATGTGCGTACGTAGAAATGTGGCCATGCCCCCTGACGCAGAACTGCAAGCACCTGAAGATGGTCATGATGAGGGTGGGGATGTGGCAGCACCTCAAGGAGTCCGCGAGGCACAGGAGGCCCGTGAAATTCGTCAGAATCTCATAGATGCATGCTTCTAGCACTCACGCCTGGTGGCTGTTACATGGACACGGGACTTGTGGCACTGTGTGTGTCTGGAACATGCACAATGTGGCCTGTACGCCAAGAAAGGCCTCGTACACAAAGATCAATGTCCACACATCTCATTGGATGAATATGAAGAAATGTATAGCAAATGTGAACCCGCCACCCAAAAAAGCCCAACACACCCCCTCCACCCTCCTACCTCCCCCCCGAACACCAGTGTCCAGAGATGCTCATTGTCAGTGGGCAGACGCTATTGCAAGCCCCCTCTCCGGGTATCAGGGGCACCCCTGCCTGCGGAGCTCAGGTTCCTCCCAGATCTACGTTGGGGGCTGCCCTGGACGGAACTTGCAACGGAGATTTCTCTGCCTGCTCACGTCCATGCATGTCCCTAAGGGTTTGTGTGAGCTCAGTGAGCACACGGCGCACAGCGGCAAGTTCACCACATACGTCTTTGGACGTTGCATGCAGTTCCCCCCTCAGGCTCTCGGTGCTTCTCTCCATTTGTCCCCTCAGGCTCTCGGTGCTTCCCTCCATTTGTGCCCTTAGTGTCTCGGTACTTCGCTCCATTTCTGCCCTAAGTGTCTCAGTAGATGCTTCAATGGCTGCCTTAGAACCCCCACATTCAGCAGCATGCTCCTTGAGGAGCGTGGCCAGTTGCTGCTGTTGCACAATCATCTGCTCGAGGGACTGTTGCCTCTGCTGGGCCATGCCCATTTGCGGTGGTGTCACAGAGGGGCTGATCACCTCATGTTGCCTTGCCACAGGCCTTGTGGGGGTTGGCCAGTCGTCGTCTTGTGGGTGCCCCTGCGTGGTTTCCTCATGGTGTACGGGATGAAACAAACAGGGGGATTGAGACAGGTCATGGATGTGTCCTACATCGGCAGCACCGTTTTCTGTGTCGGAGCATGCTGGCATGAAAGCAGTGTCACCTATGGTGCTGCTGCCACCAGAAGCAGTGTCTTCTGTGGCATCCATTGGGGGGACCTGTGGTGCTGCTGTTGTGGACATGCTGGCTGCTGGGGTGCCTGTTGAAGTCCCCTCCAGTGTGCTGCCACTTGATTTGTGCTGCTGCCGTGTCTTGATCCGTGCAGCTGCGGTGGAGGGTCTTTGGCCGTTGGTCTTGGCCCTCTTTGCAGGTGTGCTGGTAGGCGTGTCCTGAAGCTCGTCGTTTGAATCGGTCCCTGTGGTGGAGTAAAGGAGGGCGAGCGTTATTTATGGGTCTGTGGAAATTGGAATGGCAATGTATCACATGCATTGGGGTGGTACCTGAGGGTGATTTGGGTCAGGGCCTTGGAGGTGGTCTCATTTTTGTGTGGATTGAGGATGCAGTTGTTTTGCAGCCTGCAGTTAGGGTGTGCATGCTGCACATGTAGAGGGTGTTCTTAGGATTTTTACTTATTTATGTATTTAATCTGACTTTTGAAGGGCGCTATCATGGCAATGTATGTGGACGTTCTCCTGGACATGTGTTTCTATTGCACTATGGGGACACATGGTACTTCACATGATTGGACATTGTGGATTTAGCATTTTTTTATTTGGGCCACCTACTTGATTCTTCGGATGTCTGCACTCCTTTCTCCATCCCTCCAACTCCCTCTATGCTCTCAATTCCAATGGTGGAGGCACAGATTTCTTCCCAGGGGGTCAACTTGATGGGTGATTCCGATCCTCCCCCGGTAGCTGTGGCAATGTTTCGGTTGGCAGAAAGTATGCTCCGGACGCGTATCCGCAAGTCGTCCCATCGCTTTCTGCATTGCTGTGGGTTGCGGGGTGCGGTCCCCACCGCACTTACCCGCTGTGCCACCAGGGCCCATATGGCCTTCTTGTTCGCAAGTGCCGTCCTGGTCATTTGCGTCGAGAAGACGACGGCAGCATTCTCCTGGAGGGTCTCTGTGAGCACGGTGAGTTCCTCATGGGAGAAGTGGACCTGCCGCTTGCGATCGCACGCTTTTTTAGCAACTTTTCCCATTTTTATTTCTTTCACTGGGGTGGCTAACGGGTTGGGATGTGTCTCAGGGTCGGTTTTTGATGGTTGTGTTGGGATTCTGATTTTATAGGTGTACGGCGTGCTGTTTCCCGTTCCGGCCCCATGTTTTTACTTCCGTTTCCGTATATTTACGGTGACCGTAATTTGCGCTGACCGCTAGTTACGGTGACCGCTAAGATGGGTGGCGGAATTGCACCTAGGGCGACGTACGACGGCGGTAAGGGGCGTTTTGGGGTCATTTCCGCCATCGCGGACTTTGCACTTCCGCCATGGCGTAATGCTTGTGCCCGATGGGTCAGAATTAGCCGCACTTTACTCCATCGTGCAATGGCGGAAACGCTATTTACGCTATGGCGGTCATGTCAGTTACTTTCCGCCAGGGTCGTAATGAGGGCCTATGTCCAATTTGTCATTTTCGCTTTTGTCGATTTCTGAAATTGTACGTTAAATTTCACGATATTGGAAATCTTAAAAAATATATATAAGCAGTGGGCCTCATTATGAGGCTGGCGGCCGCGGTAGGAATGGTGCAGGTAAGGCACCGGCACCGTTCATACCGGGCCGCCGCATTACGAGTTCAGCTTGCGGGTTCCTGACAGCCCGCCAGCTCTTACCTGGCGGGCTGTGCGGCACCCGCGAGTAGAACTCGTAATGCTGGCGCGTCCATGCTCCCCACCCCCATTCTGCCCTATGGGCAGGATGGGGATCGGGAGCCCGGCATTGCCACCTCCCGCAAATGGGCAATTATCAGCCCACTCATATCGTAATGGGGCGGTTATTGCCCAATCGCGGGAGGCAGTGCCGGATGCGAGCATGGCAGTAGGCATGCCTGCCATACAGGCATGGCTACCACCACGCTTGTAATGATGTCCAGTACATTTTAATTATTTAAATTCCACACAAATAAAGTGATGTATAGTGAACAAAAAAATAGGTGCTGTAGATTTTCTCAAACACCCTAAGTGAATAGTAGCTAAGAATATTTGCAACAAAATTCTGTCTGCAATTGTATTCTAGCAATGTATGTGGACATCTTAAGTAGATAGTTTTAAAGAAATGTTCCACTTAATTTGCTCATAAAAAATTCTATTTTTTCAGCAAACTAAGTTAAAACATGTTACTGGTGTTCTTGACTTATTTTGTTGATACAAAATCCTGCCAATTGAGAGATGTAACTTTTCAGAAAACGTAGTGGAAAGCTCTTACAAACGTGTTTTACTTATTTAGCTGTTAAAAAATCCAGATTACTAGTTTGCATAGATTTGGTTTTAGCAACAAAAAAAAAAAAAACAGAACACTCTTTACTATCTATACTATTTTTTGAAAAACGACTTGGTGGATTAGAAAAATCCCACCCATTTTTGGTGCCGTTTTTTCCCCTGCAACTTCACCAGAGGAGTAACTGGAAAAAAAAATAATGTCATATTTCACAAAGTCATAAATTATGGATCATGCCCAATTTCACGTGCAGAATATAAAATATATTCTCCCTTAATCACCATCCTTATATCTGAGACGGAGGGCTGGAGGTGCAGAAAATATGCCTAGAAAAAAACACTTTAACATCCCATATTTCGACCTCTAGGCTTCCCAAGGCTATACGATTTGTAATTAGGATGCCCCTACTGGCTAGGAGGTGACACAGAGACCATACCATGACTGCTTCTTCTAACTATATACTTATAGCCAACATCCCTGCCACAGCCAAGAACATCAAGAAAAACATCACTAGCTCAAAACACATTTGGGACCACGTTACAAATTAGATGGCTTTCATTTCAGCCTGTGCCCTTCTTTCATCACTAATACTACCCTTAACAATGCTTAAGACAAACATCTAAAAAATCAGAGAGTCTGAAATCCCTGCCCCCCCCCCAGATGCATTTGACACAGTGGATTACCTTGTTCTCCTCACAACCGTCCATTGGTATGCTCTCAATTGTTTCAAATCCTTCCTCTACATCTTCTCTTACACCAACACACTCGGCTTCTCATTAAAAGTGTTAGCAGTGCTAATATTGCTAAAATGATTTTCCGTTACTGCTAGTAATAACAGTGGCAATTCCACCACATTATATGTTTAAGGTATTTCCCATTTGGACAACCCTTGGGACTTGATTGGGTATTGGGGGTATTGCCATCAGTGGACATGTCCCCAGTTGTAATGCCAGCGATTGCCAGCCTTCTTCTGGAGGAAATTCCTCCATGCAAGTGCCCGATGTATATCCTCCTAGCGGATATCCAACTAATAATTAGGACTGGAAGATAGGAAGTACTTTCAATGGTGCCTGTTTTATATCTAGTACCCACCTCATAATGTGCTGCTTTAGCACCACGGAAGTTGTGGGCCTCACCCATCGTTATTCAATGCATACTTTAAATGTCTAGCTTTCCTCAATAAGAGGCAAATCTACAATTGCATCCAAATTTACTTTTCTTTGTATAAAGTGTCTCGTCAACTGCCCCATGTGTCTAATTACCTATAGAGTGTTAATATCTGGATTGGCTCAGCATTTACATTACAAAAACAGAAATCTTTCCTAATTCGAACAATACATTTCCTTTGCAAAACCATTCTCTGTATCCATTACCTTGAAGCCTTTCCAAAAGATATCTATTATGTTCTCAAAGTTGAGGTTGAGTTCAATTGTGAACCCCCTCCCTTAGTCACTTACAGGGTAATTCATAGAAATTCGCACAAAAGTGGCGAACGCGACTGGCGCACAGCATGCCCGTGCGAATGTCTGCGCCAGCCGCGTGCGCTAAAATCGATTTCCGCGCACAGCGTATTCATGGATTTTCGCATCCAAAACCAGCCGTGGCGCAGCGTGGCGCAGCGACCCTGCAGCAGCGCCAGTTACGCCCCCAAGAACGCCCTCGCACAAGGAAAAGCCTTCAAAATCCCCAAATAATCGCAAAGGGCTGCGCTAACCCTGGACCAGTTCACAGGGCTGGCAAACAGCAAACGCCAAGCGGGGAACGTGTATTTCAGTGGTTCGCGGGAAGTTCCACACGCGATTGTCCTGTGTACGTGTGCATCAGGGGTGCGCGGGAAGTATCACACGCAAAATCAGCAGGGTACGTGTATTTCAGGGGTGCGCGGGAAGTATCACATGCAAAAGCAGCAGGGTACGTGTATTTCAGGGGTGTGCGGGAAGTATCACACGCGATTCCATCAGGGTACGTGTATTACAGGGGTGCGCGGGAAGTATCACACGCAAAAGCAGCAGGGTACGTGTATTTCAGGGGTGCGCGGGAAGTGTCACACGCAAAATCAGCAGGGTACGTGTATTTCAGGGGTGCGCGGGAAGTATCACACACGATTCCGTCAGGGTACGTGTATTACAGGTGTGCGCGGGAAGTACCACACGCAAAAGCAGCAGAGTACGTGTATTTCAGGGGTGCGCATGAAGTATCACACGCAAAATCAGCAGGGTACGTGTATTTCAGGGGTGCGCGGGAAGTATCACACGCGATTCCAGCAGGGTACGTGTATTACAGGGTTGCGCGGGGAGCACCACACGTGAATTGCATGTGTGGGTCCTCCCAGGTGTTCCCTCTACACCCTCCATGGCCCCTGCAGGTGGCCCACACCGCAGGGGCCTACCCTGCACATGTCCTGCAGGCACCCCATCCACCATGGCCATGCCCCCCAGCCAACCCACATGTCACCTTGCACTACTGCCCACCAACGCATGTCCCCCTGCACCCCCAGCCACCAGGGGCAGCCTCCACCAGGCCCCCACCCATGTCTACCACCACCCCCGCCCCCCAGCAGTGCAGGGGCAGCCTCCACCAGGCCCCCACACATGTCTACCACCACCCCCGCCCCCCAGCAGTGCAGGGGCAGTCTCCACCAGGCCCCCACTCATGTCCCCTATTAACCCCACCCCACCGCAGTGCAGGGGCAGCCCCCACCAGGCCCCCACTCATGTCCCCTATCACCCCCACTCCCTAGCCACCAGGGGCAGCCTCCACCAGGCCCCCACTCATGTCTCCCACCACCCCCACCCCCCATCCACCAGGTGCAGCCTCCACCAGGCCCCCACTCATGTCCCCTATTACCCCCACCCCCCAGCAGTGCAGGGGCAGCCTCCACCAGGCCCCCACTCATGTCCCCTATTACCCCCACCCCCCAGCAGTGCAGGGGCAGCCTCCACCAGGCCCCCACTCATGTCCCCTATCACCCCCACCCCCCAGCCACCAGGGGCAGCCTCCACCAGGTCCCCACTCATGTCCCCTATTGCCCCCATCCCCCAGCAGTGCAGGGGCAGCCTCCACCAGGCCCCCACTCATGTCCCCAATTACCCCCACCCCCCAGCAGTGCGGGAACAGCCTCCACCAGGTCCCCACTCATGTCTACCACCACCCCCACCCCCCAGTCACCAGGGGCAGCCTCCACCAGGCCCCCACTCATGTCTCCCACCACTCCCACCCCCCAGCCACCAGGGGCAGCCCCCACCAGGCCCCCACCCATGTCTACCAACACCCCCACCCCCCAGCAGTGCAGGGGCAGCCTCCACCAGGCCCCCACTCATGTCTCCCTGCACCCCCACCCCCCAGCAGTGCAGGGGCAGCCTCCACCAGGCCCCCACCCATGTCTCCCACCACCCCCACCCCCCAGCCACCAGGGGCAGCCTCCACCAGGCCCCCACCCATGTCTCCCACCACCCCCACCCCCCTGCCACCAGGGGCAGCACCCACCAGGCCCCCACCCATGTCTACCACCACCCCCACCCCCCAGCAGTGCGGGGGCAGCCTCCACCAGGCCCCCACCCATGTCTCCCACCACCCCCACCCCCCAGCCACCAGGGCAGCCCCCACCAGGCCCCCACCCATGTCTACCACCACTCCCACCCCCCAGCAGTGCAGGGGCAGCTGCCACCAGGCCCCCACCCATGTCTCCCACCACCTCCACCCCCCATCCACACAGTACACTGCAAGTACTCCAACTTCAAGAAGAAGACGAACACCAACTACTACAACAACCGGCCGCACAGAGGAGACGCAGGAGGAGGAGGAGGAGGGCAAGGCAGGGGCAGCAAGGCCCACCAGCACAGCCACTACCACCACGCAGGCAGCCCGCAATCCCACGCCTCCGAGCTAATCCGTTCAACCTCACTGCTGAGCAGATCCACACCCTCTACCGTTTGGACCGGGACACCATAACCGCCATTGTCAACATGACACACGCTGACCTTGTCAGCATGATAGATAGCCCAACCGCCATCCCACCCCTACTGAAGGTGGTGTCTGCACTCCACTTCCTGGCCACAGGCACCTACCAGCACACAGTCGGACAGTTGCATGGCATTTCACAGCCACTATTGTCACGGACACTATTCCAAGTGCTTGATGCCCTCCTGAAGCACACAGACGACTACATCTCTTTACCACGCTCGGAGCAGGAGATTACAAACACAAAGGTGGGATTCCATGCACTTGGCGGCATACCGGGTTGCATTGGTGCCATCGACTGCACCCATGTGGAATTGGTTGTCCCACATGCCATGGAGGTCCAGTACCGCAACCGGAAACAATATCACTCCATCAATGTACAAATGGTGTGTGACTCCAACAGGATCTTTACACATTGTTGTGCCCGATTTCCAGGATCAACCCATGATTCTATGGTCTTGAGGAACTCTACAATACCACGCTACATGGAGCGACACGCAGGGCACCGATCCTGGCTACTCGGTGAGTCTCATTTAATGCATGAGAATGTGGGGTAGGTGATGCGTCAATGACCTGGCAGGAAGGGGGGGGGGATGCGTACGTAGCAATGTCATTCCACAAACATCCTTTATTGTCCACATACAGGTGATGCCGGGTATCCACTGAAGAGATGGCTCCTTACACCAATCCGGAACCCACAGAACCAGCATGAGGAGGACTACAACCATGCCCACTCACGTACCCGTGTAGTCATAGAACAGGCATTCGGCCTACTGAAGGCTCGTTTCCGCTGCCTCAGCAGGTCTGGCGGGGCACTCCTGTACCGCCATGAGAAGGTTGCAAAGATGGTCATGGCATGTGTCATGCTACACAACATGTGCGTACGTAGAAATGTGGCCATGCCCCCTGACGCAGAACTGCAAGCACCTGAAGATGGTCATGATGAGGGTGGGGATGTGGCAGCACCTCAAGGAGTCCGCGAGGCACAGGAGGCCCGTGAAATTCGTCAGAATCTCATAGATGCATGCTTCTAGCACTCACGCCTGGTGGCTGTTACATGGACACGGGACTTGTGGCACTGTGTGTGTCTGGAACATGCACAATGTGGCCTGTACGCCAAGAAAGGCCTCGTACACAAAGATCAATGTCCACACATCTCATTGGATGAATATGAAGAAATGTATAGCAAATGTGAACCCGCCACCCAAAAAAGCCCAACACACCCCCTCCACCCTCCTACCTCCCCCCCGAACACCAGTGTCCAGAGATGCTCATTGTCAGTGGGCAGACGCTATTGCAAGCCCCCTCTCCGGGTATCAGGGGCACCCCTGCCTGCGGAGCGCAGGTTCCTCCCAGATCTACGTTGGGGGCTGCCCTGGACGGAACTTGCAACAGAGATTTCTCTGCCTGCTCACGTCCATGCATGTCCCTAAGGGTTTGTGTGAGCTCAGTGAGCACACGGCGCACAGCGGCAAGTTCACCACATACGTCTTTGGACGTCGCATGCAGTTCCCCCCTCAGGCTCTCGGTGCTTCTCTCCATTTGTCCCCTCAGGCTCTCGGTGCTTCCCTCCATTTGTGCCCTTAGTGTCTCGGTACTTCGCTCCATTTCTGCCCTAAGTGTCTCAGTAGATGCTTCAATGGCTGCCTTAGAACCCCCACATTCAGCAGCATGCTCCTTGAGGAGCGTGGCCAGTTGCTGCTGTTGCACAATCATCTGCTCGAGGGACTGTTGCCTCTGCTGGGCCATGCCCATTTGCGGTGGTGTCACAGAGGGGCTGATCACCTCATGTTGCCTTGCCACAGGCCTTGTGGGGGTTGGCCAGTCGTCGTCTTGTGGGTGCCCCTGCGTGGTTTCCTCATGGTGTACGGGATGAAACAAACAGGGGCATTGAGACAGGTCATGGATGTGTCCTACATCGGCAGCACCGTTTTCTGTGTCGGAGCATGCTGGCATGAAAGCAGTGTCACCTATGGTGCTGCTGCCACCAGAAGCAGTGTCTTCTGTGGCATCCATTGGGGGGACCTGTGGTGCTGCTGTTGTGGACATGCTGGCTGCTGGGGTGCCTGTTGAAGTCCCCTCCAGTGTGCTGCCACTTGATTTGTGCTGCTGCCGTGTCTTGATCCGTGCAGCTGAGGTGGAGGGTCTTTGGCCGTTGGTCTTGGCCCTCTTTGCAGGTGTGCTGGTAGGCGTGTCCTGAAGCTCGTCGTTTGAATCGGTCCCTGTGGTGGAGTAAAGGAGGGCGAGCGTTATTTATGGGTCTGTGGAAATTGGAATGGCAATGTATCACATGCATTGGGGTGGTACCTGAGGGTGATTTGGGTCAGGGCCTTGGAGGTGGTCTCATTTTTGTGTGGATTGAGGATGCAGTTGTTTTGCAGCCTGCAGTTAGGGTGTGCATGCTGCACATGTAGAGGGTGTTCTTAGGATTTTTACTTATTTATGTATTTAATCTGACTTTTGAAGGGCGCTATCATGGCAATGTATGTGGACGTTCTCCTGGACATGTGTTTCTATTGCACTATGGGGACACATGGTACTTCACATGATTGGACATTGTGGATTTAGCATTTTTTTATTTGGGCCACCTACCTGATTCTTCGGATGTCTGCACTCCTTTCTCCATCCCTCCGACTCCCTCTATGCTCTCAATTCCAATGGTGGAGGCACAGATTTCTTCCCAGGGGGTCAACTTGATGGGTGATTCCGATCCTCCCCCGGTAGCTGTGGCAATGTTTCGGTTGGCAGAAAGTATGCTCCGGACGCGTATCCGCAAGTCGTCCCATCGCTTTCTGCATTGCTGTGGGTTGCGGGGTGCGGTCCCCACCGCACTTACCCGCTGTGCCACCAGGGCCCATATGGCCTTCTTGTTCGCAAGTGCCGTCCTGGTCATTTGCGTCGAGAAGACGACGGCAGCATTCTCCTGGAGGGTCTCTGTGAGCACGGTGAGTTCCTCATGGGAGAAGTGGACCTGCCGCTTGCGATCGCACGCTTTTTTAGCAACTTTTCCCATTTTTATTTCTTTCACTGGGGTGGCTAACGGGTTGGGATGTGTCTCAGGGTCGGTTTTTGATGGTTGTGTTGGGATTCTGATTTTATAGGTGTACGGCGTGCTGTTTCCCGTTCCGGCCCCATGTTTTTACTTCCGTTTCCGTATATTTACGGTGACCGTAATTTGCGCTGACCGCTCATTACGGTGACCGCTAAGATGGGTGGCGGAATTGCACCTAGGGCGACGTACGACGGCGGTAAGGGGCGTTTTGGGGTCATTTCCGCCATCGCGGACTTTGCACTTCCGCCATGGCGTAATGCTTGTGCCCGATGGGTCAGAATTAGCCGCACTTTACTCCATCGTGCAATGGCGGAAACGCTATTTACGCTATGGCGGTCATGTCAGTTACTTTCCGCCAGGGTCGTAATGAGGGCCTATGTCCAATTTGTCATTTTCGCTTTTGTCGATTTCTGAAATTGTACGTTAAATTTCACGATATTGGAAATCTTAAAAAATATATATAATCAGTGGGCCTCATTATGAGGCTGGCGGCCGCGGTAGGAATGGTGCAGGTAAGGCACCGGCACCGTTCATACCGGGCTGCCGCATTACGAGTTCAGCTTGCGGGTTCCTGACAGCCCGCCAGGTCTTACCTGGCGGGCTGTGCGGCACCCGCGAGTAGAACTCGTAATGCTGGCGCGTCCATGCTCCCCACCCCCATTCTGCCCTATGGGCAGGATGGGGATCGGGAGCCCGGCATTGCCACCTCCCGCAAATGGGCAATTATCAGCCCACTCATATCGTAATGGGGCGGTTATTGCCCAATCGCGGGAGGCAGTGCCGGATGCGAGCATGGCAGTAGGCATGCCTGCCATACAGGCATGGCTACCACCACGCTTGTAATGATGTCCAGTACATTTTAATTATTTAAATTCCACACAAATAAAGTGATGTATAGTGAACAAAAAAATAGGTGCTGTAGATTTTCTCAAACACCCTAAGTGAATAGTAGCTAAGAATATTTGCAACAAAATTCTGTCTGCAATTGTATTCTAGCAATGTATGTGGACATCTTAAGTAGATAGTTTTAAAGAAATGTTCCACTTAATTTGCTCATAAAAAATTCTATTTTTTCAGCAAACTAAGTTAAAACATGTTACTGGTGTTCTTGACTTATTTTGTTGATACAAAATCCTGCCAATTGAGAGATGTAACTTTTCAGAAAACGTAGTGGAAAGCTCTTACAAACGTGTTTTACTTATTTAGCTGTTAAAAAATCCAGATTACTAGTTTGCATAGATTTGGTTTTAGCAACAAAAAAAAAAAAAAACAGAACACTCTTTACTATCTATACTATTTTTTGAAAAACGACTTGGTGGATTAGAAAAATCCCACCCATTTTTGGTGCCGTTTTTTCCCCTGCAACTTCACCAGAGGAGTAACTGGAAAAAAAAATAATGTCATATTTCACAAAGTCATAAATTATGGATCATGCCCAATTTCACGTGCAGAATATAAAATATATTCTCCCTTAATCACCATCCTTATATCTGAGACGGAGGGCTGGAGGTGCAGAAAATATGCCTAGAAAAAAACACTTTAACATCCCTTATTTCGACCTCTAGGCTTCCCAAGGCTATACGATTTGTAATTAGGATGCCCCTACTGGCTAGGAGGTGACACAGAGACCATACCATGACTGCTTCTTCTAACTATATACTTATAGCCAACATCCCTGCCACAGCCAAGAACATCAAGAAAAACATCACTAGCTCAAAACACATTTGGGACCACGTTACAAATTAGATGGCTTTCATTTCAGCCTGTGCCCTTCTTTCATCACTAATACTACCCTTAACAATGCTTTTTTTTTTTTTTTTTTTTTTTTTTATTTGTTTGGCTGAAATTCAACCTTTCAAATATTTAATATAAAACAAACACAATAAAACACAAGAAGAGAGAAGTTATTTTGAATCTAACAACATATAACAACTTAAAATTCAATACATTTCATCTTTAACATACAAAGCAACGTGAAATTGTCTAATACCTCCTTATATTTGCAACAATTTCATCTAATAGAGGATAGTAGTTATGAATTTAACTAAAGCGATTAAAATCGCTGGGCGTTCACTATTGATTAGTAGGCCCCAAATTTCATCCTCAGAACGAGAGCAGTAAAGCTGTAGGGAATTTTTAAAATATATTTGCCGTAGTGTTTCTAATGTAGAGCAAGATACTACTAAATGTTTAAGGGTTTCAATACAGTTGTTGTCATTACAATACCGACACCATTGGTTTTGCGTTTGGTTCTTATCACGTCTGGATAGAATTTCGTGTGTGGGAAGAAGATTAAAGCGTATTCTCATCATCTGAGCTCGTACAAAGTGTGAGGGACAATGTTGTAAATATTTTTCCATTATACCCACTTAACAATGCTTAAGACAAACATCTAAAAAATCAGAGAGTCTGAAATCCCTGCCCCCCCCCCCCCCAGATGCATTTGACACAGTGGATTACCTTGTTCTCCTCACAACCTTCCATTGGTATGCTCTCAATTGTTTCAAATCCTTCCTCTATATCTTCTCTTACACCAACACACTCGGCTTCTCATTAAAAGTGTTAGCAGTGCTAATATTGCTAAAATGATTTTCCGTTACTGCTAGTAATAACAGTGGCAATTCCACCACATTATATGTTTAAGGTATTTCCCATTTGGACAACCCTTGGGACTTGATTGGGTATTGGGGGTATTGCCATCAGTGGACATGTCCCCAGTTGTAATGCCAGCGATTGCCAGCCTTCTTCTGGAGGAAATTCCTCCATGCAAGTGCCCGATGTATATCCTCCTAGTGGATATCCAACTAATAATTAGGACTGGAAGATAGGAAGTACTTTCAATGCTGCCTGTTTTATATCTAGTACCCACCTCATAATGTGCTGCTTTAGCACCACGGAAGTTGTGGGCCTCACCCATCGTTATTCAATGCATACTTTAAATGTCTAGCTTTCCTCAATAAGAGGCAAATCTACAATTGCATCCAAATTTACTTTTCTTTGTATAAAGTGTCTCGTCAACTGCCCCATGTGTCTAATTACCTATAGAGTGTTAATATCTGGATTGGCTCAGCATTTACATTACAAAAACAGAAATCTTTCCTAATTCGAACAATACATTTCCTTTGCAAAACCATTCTCTGTATCCATTACCTTGAAGCCTTTCCAAAAGATATCTATTATGTTCTCAAAGTTGAGGTTGAGTTCAATTGTGAACCCCCTCCCTTAGTCACTTACAGGGTAATTCATAGAAATTCGCACAAAAGTGGCGCACGCGACTGGCGCACAGCATGCACGTGCGAATGTCTGCGCCAGCCGCGTGCGCTAAAATCGATTTCCGCGCACAGCGTATTCATGGATTTTCGCATCCAAAACCAGCCGTGGCGCAGCGTGGCGCAGCGACCCTGCAGCAGCGCCAGTTACGCCCCCAAGAACGCCCTCGCACAAGGAAAAGCCTTCAAAATCCCCAAATAATCGCAAAGGGCTGCGCTAACCCTGGACCAGTTCACAGGGCTGGCAAACAGCAAACGCCAAGCGGGGAACGTGTATTTCAGTGGTTCGCGGGAAGTTCCACACGCGATTGTCCTGTGTACGTGTGCATCAGGGGTGCGCGGGAAGTATCACACGCAAAATCAGCAGGGTACGTGTATTTCAGGGGTGCGCGGGAAGTATCACATGCAAAAGCAGCAGGGTACGTGTATTTCAGGGGTGTGCGGGAAGTATCACACGCGATTCCATCAGGGTATGTGTATTACAGGGGTGCGCAGGAAGTATCACACGCAAAAGCAGCAGGGTACGTGTATTTCAGGGGTGCGCGGGAAGTGTCACACGCAAAATCAGCAGGGTACGTGTATTTCAGGGGTGCGCGGGAAGTATCACACACGATTCCATCAGGGTACGTGTATTACAGGTGTGCGCGGGAAGTACCACACGCAAAAGCAGCAGAGTACGTGTATTTCAGGGGTGCGCATGAAGTATCACACGCAAAATCAGCAGGGTACGTGTATTTCAGGGGTGCGCGGGAAGTATCACACGCGATTCCAGCAGGGTACGTGTATTACAGGGTTGCGCGGGGAGCACCACACGTGAATTGCATGTGTGGGTCCTCCCAGGTGTTCCCTCTACACCCTCCATGGCCCCTGCAGGTGGCCCACACCGCAGGGGCCTACCCTGCACATGTCCTGCAGGCACCCCATCCACCATGGCCATGCCCCCCAGCCAACCCACATGTCACCTTGCACTACTGCCCACCAACGCATGTCCCCCTGCACCCCCAGCCACCAGGGGCAGCCTCCACCAGGCCCCCACCCATGTCTACCACCACCCCCGCCCCCCAGCAGTGCAGGGGCAGCCTCCACCAGGCCCCCACACATGTCTACCACCACCCCCGCCCCCCAGCAGTGCAGGGGCAGTCTCCACCAGGCCCCCACTCATGTCCCCTATTAACCCCACCCCACCGCAGTGCAGGGGCAGCCCCCACCAGGCCCCCACTCATGTCCCCTATCACCCCCACTCCCTAGCCACCAGGGGCAGCCTCCACCAGGCCCCCACTCATGTCTCCCACCACCCCCACCCCCCATCCACCAGGTGCAGCCTCCACCAGGCCCCCACTCATGTCCCCTATTACCCCCACCCCCCAGCAGTGCAGGGGCAGCCTCCACCAGGCCCCCACTCATGTCCCCTATTACCCCCACCCCCCAGCAGTGCAGGGGCAGCCTCCACCAGGCCCCCACTCATGTCCCCTATCACCCCCACCCCCCAGCCACCAGGGGCAGCCTCCACCAGGTCCCCACTCATGTCCCCTATTGCCCCCATCCCCCAGCAGTGCAGGGGCAGCCTCCACCAGGCCCCCACTCATGTCCCCTATTACCCCCACCCCCCAGCAGTGCAGGAACAGCCTCCACCAGGCCCCCACTCATGTCTACCACCACCCCCACCCCCCAGTCACCAGGGGCAGCCTCCACCAGGCCCCCACTCATGTCTCCCACCACTCCCACCCCCCAGCCACCAGGGGCAGCCCCCACCAGGCCCTCACCCATGTCTACCAACACCCCCACCCCCCAGCAGTGCAGGGGCAGCCTCCACCAGGCCCCCACTCATGTCTCCCTGCACCCCCACCCCCCAGCAGTGCAGGGGCAGCCTCCACCAGGCCCCCACCCATGTCTCCCACCACCGCCACCCCCCAGCCACCAGGGGCAGCCTCCACCAGGCCCCCACCCATGTCTCCCACCACCCCCACCCCCCTGCCACCAGGGGCAGCCCCCACCAGGCCCCCACCCATGTCTACCACCACCCCCACCCCCCAGCAGTGCGGGGGCAGCCTCCACCAGGCCCCCACCCATGTCTCCCACCACCCCCACCCCACAGCCACCAGGGGCAGCCCCCACCAGGCCCCCACCCATGTCTACCACCACTCCCACCCCCCAGCAGTGCAGGGGCAGCTGCCACCAGGCCCCCACCCATGTCTCCCACCACCCCCACCCCCCAGCCACCAGGGGCAGCCTCCACCAGGCCCCCACCCATGTCTCCCACCACCCCCACCCCCCAGCCACCAGGGGCAGCCTCCACCAGGCCCCCACCCATGTCTCCCACCACCCCCACCCCCCAGCCACCAGGGGCAGCCTCCACCAGGCCCCCACTCATGTCTCCCCGCACCCCCACCCCCCAGCCACCAGGGGCAGCCTCCACCAGGCCCCCACCCATGTCTCCCACCACCCCAACCCCCCAGCCACCAGGGGCAGCCTCCACCAGGCCCCCACTCATGTCCCCTATTACCCCCACCCCCCAGCAGTGCAGGGGCAGCCTCCACCAGGCCCCCACTCATGTCCCCTATCACCCCACCCCCCAGCCACCAGGGGCAGCCTCCACCAGGCGCCCACCCATGTCTACCACCACCCCCACCCCCCAGCAGTGCAGGGACAGCCTCCACCAGGCCCCCACTCATGTCTACCACCACTCCCACCCCCCAGCCACCAGGGGCAGCCTCCACCAGACCCCCACTCATGTCTCCCACCACCCCCACCCCCCAGCCACCAGGGGCAGCCCCCAACAGGCCCCCACCCATGTCTACCACCACCCCACCCCACAGCAGTGCAGGGGCAGCCTCCACCAGGCCCCCACTCATGTCTCCCTGCACCCCCACCCCCCGCAGTGCAGGGGCAGCCTCCACCAGGCTCCCACCCATGTCTCCCACCACCTCCACCCCCCAGCCACCAGGGGCAGCCTCCACCAGGCCCCCACCCATGTCTCCCACCACCCCCACCCCCCAGCCACCAGGGGCAGCCCCCACCAGGCCCCCACCCATGTCTACCACCACCCCCAACCCCCAGCAGTGCAGGGGCAGCCACCACCAGGCCCCCACCCATGTCTACCACCACCCCCACCCCCCAGAAGTGCAGGGACAGCCTCCACCAGGCCCCCACTCATGTCTACCACCACCCCCACCCCCCAGCCACCAGGGGCAGCCTCCACCAGGCCCCCACTCATGTCCCCTATTACCCCCACGCCCCAGCAGTGCAGGGGCAGCCTCCACCAGGCCCCCACTCATGTCCCCTAATACCCCCACCCCCCACCAGTGCAGGGGCAGCCTCCACCAGACCCCCACTCATGTCCCCTATTACCCCCACCCCCCAGCAGTGCAGGGGCAGCCTCCACCAGGCCCCCACTCATGTCTCCCACCACCCCCACCCCCCAGCCACCAGGGGCAGCCTCCACCAGGCCCCCACTCATGTCCCCTATCACCCCCACCCCCAGCCACCAGGGGCAGCTTCCACCAGGCCCCCACTCATGTCTCCCACCACCCCCACCCCCCAGCCACCAGGGGCAGCCTCCACCAGGCCCCCACCCATGTCTCCCACCACCCCCACCCCCCAGCCACCAGGGGCAGCCCCCACCAGGCCCCCACCCATGTCTACCACCACCCCCACCCCCCAGCAGTGCAGGGGCAGCCTCCACCAGGCCCCCACCCATGTCTACCACCACCCCCACCCCCCAGCAGTGCAGGGACAGCCTCCACCAGGCCCCCACTCATGTCTACCACCACCCCCACCCCCCACCCACCAGGGGCAGCCTCCACCAAGCCCCCACTCATGTCTCCCACCACCCCCACCCCCCAGCCACCAGGGGCAGCCTCCACCATGCCCCCACTCATGTCCCCTATTACCCCCACCCCCAGCAGTGCAGGGGCAGCCTCCACCAGGCCCCCACTCATGTCCCCTATTACCCCCAGCCCCCAGCAGTGAAGGGGCAGCCTCCACCAGGCCCCCACTCATGTCCCCTATTACTCCCACCCCCCAGCAGTGCAGGGGCAGCCTCCACCAGGCCCCCACTCATGTCTCCCACCACCCCCACCCCCCAGCCACCAGGGGCAGCCCCCACCAGGCCCCCACCCATGTCTACCACCACCCCCACCCCCCAGCAGTGCAGGGGCAGCCTCCACCAGGCCCCCACTCATGTCTCCCACCACCCCCACCCCCCAGCAGTGCAGGGGCAGCCTCCACCAGGCCCTCACAATCTAGATCCCTGGCCCTTATGGTCAGCCTCCAAATGCCAAACACCCACCCGAGTATTGCATCCACCCACTTAGAAATGGCAAAAACATGATCAAACCACAATTGCAAGCATGCAAATGAACACATGTCCCTCACACACACCCAATGGGTGTCAGTGAATGTCAAAACCCATATCATGATATGCATGAAACCAAGGAGATGATACTACACATTGAACTTTGAAGAAAAAATATGTATTAAAAGCAACATAAATTGAATCAAAAATAAACAAACAATAATAGAAATTAAAAAAAAAATAAAAACAGCAGGTACGCGAAAAAATGCAAAACCACAAATCATAATGCAAACGAAAGGTGTCCAAAGTCACAGTCCACAAAAGTAAATCCAATGGAAAAATAAAATCGAAAACCATTGCTCCATGGGGAAATCATAATAAAAATTGAAAATCCAAAAATCAACTATGTACAGATAAACAATCCAGGGTCTATGATCCCAACCGAAGAAATGAAACCTATCTAATAACACTACCTAAAAAAAATAACTATATACAAAAATGTGGCCCATTGTCCAAAAGGTCCAAAAAAAATGCAAAACCAAAGGAAACCTAACACTAACTATATAACAATTTACAAGGGCAGCGGGCTAGTCCGACGGCTCACTTTGGGATGTTCCGGGCCAGGGCATCATCGAACTCCTGCTCAATGTCCCGGAGGCGCTTCTCCTCCATGGCCCCGAGGGTCCACAGCGCCGTCCACATGTTCCCCCCAAACTCCCTGCGGATTGCCTCGAGGCACTCGGCACGCCTCAGGCCCCTCCGCATGGAGTTCTCCGCCTTGACCATCGTGAGCCGTGCCTCTTCCGCCCGCTGCCGCTCCGCATCTATGGCGTGGCCCAACCGCTGCCACACGGAAGACACTTCCCGTCCTGGGTCCTCCTGCCCTCCGGCCAATGCCTGCCCCTCCGATGTGGAAGGCTCCGAGCCATCATGGCTCCCACCACATTGCTGCTGCTGCGCCTCTGCCCGTGCACTGCCTCCTGCTGCCTGCACATCCTCCGCTGGCTGGGGTGCAGTCGTTGATTTGGCCAACCCGGCTGGACGTCCGACTCCCGACACTGGCAGGGATGCCTCCTCCACCAGCCTGGCCGCACCGTCAGAGGCAGCTCCACAGGGCACCCAGGTGACTGATGGGTGGGAAGATGGCACAGAGGACGACTCGCGCATAGGGGGTTCAGTTGAGGAGGGGGTCGTAGCAAGCCCCATCAAAAGGAGGAATCCAGCCTGGGTGACCTGTCCCAGTAGGCCGACGCGGTCAACGAGCCATTCGAGATGACGTGCAGTCTCCTCATGAAAAGACTGCAGGTCACCTCGCATGGCCCGTTGACGCAACGCCACACCAGTCAGGACAGGCTCAACCCGGACCCGGATAGCCACGTCTGCAGGCAGAGGAAGGCCAGTTGTCATCCCCTGCCTGAAAACGGGTCTGGACGTAGGCATCCCTGCTGGTGCAAGATGATGCAGTGACAGGATCAGAGACAGGATTGCACACAGGCACCTCCGCGGCGACCTGTGCTGCCTCCTGTCCCTGGTCCTGCACTGCACCACTAGCACCAGTGGAATCCCCACCTCCAGACCCCGTCTCTGTTGCTTGCACGGCCTCCTCCTCTACCAAACCCCCCACCAACCTGGATGACTCCGTACCATCTTCCCCCGTTGGGCCCTGTGGGGTCCCAGCTGCCCCTTCTGCTGCCGAGGAGTCAAACTCCGACCTCCGCCTCTTGGACCTCCCCCCGGCAGCTGTGGCCTGGGAAACGGCACCGGACTCCTCACTCCCCGACGAGATCACAACTTGGGAGGGGAGCCGGGCCTTGCGTCTCCGGCTGGCGGTGCGATCCCCGCCACTGTGCTCTACAGCACCTTCTCCGCCCTCTTCATCAGTTGACGCTGCAGACAGGGAGAAATAAAACACAGGCATCAGGGCACTGTACAATGGACACATACACACATGACAGTTGCACATGAGTGGCATTGGCAAACCTCAGACATGGCATCACAATCGGCAACACACATGTCATTTCAACTTGCACACATGAGCCATACCACAGCCACATCGCAACTGCCAGCACCATCCATACACATATAACAGCATGAGCAGGCAAAGGTGAGCCAGACATCACATGCAACACAGGGAGTGCACTACACATGCACGCCACCACCACACTTGCATGCATGTGTACACCTCAGCCAACTGTCGCAGTGTTCCGATGGGCATCCATGTCACATCTGCCAATCAGGCTTCCACATCCCGCTGTCACATGCATCCATGTTGCCTCACTGTTGCACCCTTGTCAAATACACACACATGCACATGTATACAGTGCTGATACATGCTGCTGAAAACAACATACATGCGTGACATCACGAACATGCCCACTTACATACACATTCATCCAAACATGTTGTCATGATCTCTGCTTCCAAAAGGTCAGGGTTTTCCCAATTCCCTTGGAAGCAGATCCATGACCCAGGTTCCGAGTGCCAACCAGTCCCAATTGGGACCCTTTTGGACCCAGTCCTGGCGCCAGTGGCACCAGGCTCATAAATATGCCCAGTCCCAGCGCTGGAAGCGCCGGGCTCATAATGCTTGGGTGGACTTACATGCAGCAGACCATGCTGCTTACTTGCCTGCCAGTTGAGCCTCTGATCCTCTTCTGTTTGGAACTACTTTTCCTGTTGGGTGGGGCAGGAGCCACTCCCTAGGTTCAGAACACTGGAACTCTTCTGGAAAGCAGGAACTCTTTTCTTACCTAGGCCTGGCTGTGGAAGGAGACACCTAAGCACTACAGGAGGCTATTTAAACCACACCCGATGGATGAATCTTGCTTTGCGTTATTCTGCATCCTCTGCAGCAGAACGCTCATCGTGTCTTCTGCATCTGATCCTGGGCCTAAGGAAAAAGGCTTACCATCCTGAATCCAGTCTTCAGCAACACCTATAAAGACAAGAAAGAACAGGTTAGCATTACGGTCTTCAGTGACAGCTCTTCACTTACCTGGTCCATCGGCTGTCACCAACGCCTCGCGCTGCATTCCGACATCTGAAAGACAAAGGCTTACCTACTCTTTGTGCGCTCCTGAGGTCTTCACACTGCATTCCGGCATCTGAAAGACAAAAGCTTACCAACTCTTCGCACGCTCCGGAGGCCTTCGGCGCTGCATCCCGCATCTGAAAGACAAAACAAGGTGCGTTTAAAGACATTGGGGAACTTTAATACTCACGTGCCATTACTCCTTTCCACATCTAACCCAGTGGGTATTCCGGCACCCTGCAGCCGCTCCGAACTTGTACCTGCAAAATAAAACGACAGTTAGAGTGCATCGTGAAGCAGGCAACAAGCGCTTACTTACGTGCTTCCAGGCGCTTCTATTCATCACACGGGCTCCATTTTCAACTCACTTCAGCCCGTCATCCACCATCGCCGGAACCCTGCAAAATAAGAGACATCATTACTAAAGACTTTAAAGACATTAGAATTACTCGAAACTTACCGTTCGTGCAGTAAACGACGGACAGCAGTCCTCTGAAGTCAAGAGGCCTGCTCCCCTTATCCAGTGAAGAAACTGGTTACAGCACCCTGCCCCGAGGCAGATGGAGAGCACGGCGTTCACTTACCTAAGGTGAGAGCGTTAACCTTTGGGGTTCTACAGGAGAAGAGAAAGGGAAGAAGAGAGAGACATTCAATAACCCAGTTCATTAATCCCATATTTTCTATCTGCAGACATCTTACCCTTCGAGTCAGACATACAGTGCACAGAGGTCCAGCCCAAAGAGCCAGCCGTGTGTTACACATCACCTTTGAAGATAGGGTATACACCCAGTCAAGACCGGCGCCTCTACGGGAATCAGGTGAGCGTTACAGAACGCAAAGCCTACCACAAAACTCCCGTCCAGGCGCTATGGAAACCTCGGATACCGACCAACTAGCCCAGTTACTTGGGGAACTAAGGGCAGAAGTGCATGCAGCCCATCAGGAAACGAACGCTCTAAGAAGGGAACTGATTATTTCCAAGGAGCGAACAGATGATCTCGCTAGACAATTGCTACAGTCACAAGCCGGACAGACCCCGTTACCCGCATCAGGGGCAAATCTTCCTTCAACATCCTCTATGAATCCAGTGCAGATCAACCTACCTGGGAATGTACCTCTGGCTCCGCCCGAACGATTTTCTGGTGACCCAAAGAGGTTTGCAGTATTTATCAATCAGTGCCGGTTGCACTTCTTATGCCGGCCAGCAGCCTTTCCAACTGATCAAGCAAAAGTAGCTTTTGTGCTTTCGTACCTTAGTGGCAATGCGGCAGACTGGTCGATCCCTCTAGTTAATCAAGATGATCCGGTTCTCCATGATTTTCAAGCCTTTCAGCTTAGTATGGAAAAACTGTTCGCAAGACATTCACAGGGGCAGGCCTTGGACAATGAGCTTCTTTCGTTGCGACAGGGTAATCAAGACCTTTTGGCTTATATTGCATCTTTCAATAGACTAATAGTGGAAACTCAATGGCCTGAGGACAAAAGGATTACGCTGTTTTATAGAGGTCTACGTGGAGAGCTCAAAGACGTTTTAGCCCAAGTAGTGAATCCCCCACAAGACTGTTCGGATTATATAGACTTGGTCGTTCAAATAGATCACAGGCTGCAGAACAGGAAGGCCGATCGTTCCAAGTTTGATGCTCGAGTATTTTCCAAACCGACAACTCCTTCCAAAGGAGCAGACTCCGGGGAACCCATGCAAATAGGGGGTCTGAAAGGTCCTCTAACACAAAAGGAGCGGGAAAGGAGAAAACAGTTGCAATTATGCCTCTATTGCGGAAACTCAGGGCACTTTCTTCGAGACTGTCCAGTGAAACCTGCCAAGAAGGCAGTCGGAGCTGCAGTTACCAAAGTTACAAACTCTGAGCAGGGAAACAACCTCGCCCGACAAGAATAGAGGTCCTCTTGCCGAGCGTGAAAACCAGTTCCGTGACCTCGCATTTCGTGATACCTATGGTCCTCATTAGCCCTGATAATCCGGATCGATTACATGCAATTGAAGCTTACGTCGACAGCGGTGCCATCGGCAATTATGTGGATCATGAAATGGTTTTGAGGATGAATCTAACTCTTTGTCCCAAGGCTGTAAAGGATGTCATTACTACGGTGGATGGTACGGAGATAGCCTCCGGGCCAGTAACGCATACCACTCAAGAAGTGACGCTAGTAAGTCAAGATGGACACCATGAGAAGATCGTGTTCGATGTGATCAAGGCCCCTCAGTTTCAGATTATTCTAGGAATACCTTGGTTAGAGAAACACAATCCTCTGATCGATTGGCGAGCAAGAACGGTCCAGTTTCCAGAATGTGTCTCTACTTGTCACCCTCCATCTGGTGTTGCACTGGCAGCAATTTCTTCAGAGACTCCCCACTTACCTCCCGAATACCTAGAATACCAAGATGTTTTCCGGAAGGATCAGGCTAACTCTCTACCTCCTCATAGGTCTTATGACTGCCAGATAGACCTGATACCTGGATCTACTCCTCCTTGTAGTAGAATTTATGCCCTCACCGAGCCTGAGAACCTTCACCTTCGACAATACCTGGATCAATACCTGGCAAATGGGTTTATTCGTCCTTTCAAGTCCCCTGCTTCTTCAGCTTTGTTCTTCGTTCCAAAAAAGGAAGGAGACCTTAGAACTTGTATAGATTATCGCTCCCTGAACCAGATCACCGTTAAGAATAGATATCCGTTACCTTTGATCCCTGAACTCCTGGACCAAGTCAGAAAAGCATGCATATATACAAAGCTGGATCTTAGAGGAGCTTACCACTTGGTACGAGTAAAAGAGGGCGATGAATGGAAGACGGCCTTCTGCACCAAGTATGGGCTATTTGAATATCAGGTCATGCCCTTCGGACTTTGCAATGCCCCGGCCGCCTTTCAATATTTTATGAACGATGTCCTCAGAGAGCTCATAGATGTGTGTGTTGTTGTTTACATTGACGACATCCTCGTTTATTCTTCATCGGAATCTGAACATCGGAAACACGTGAAAATGGTCCTCGAAAGATTGCGTCAACACAAACTTTTCGCTAAGTTGGAAAAATGTGTTTTCAACGTGACTGAAGTTGAATTCTTGGGATTCATATTATCACCTGGCGGAGTGCGTATGGATTCAAAGAAGGTCGATGCAGTTCTCAAATGGCCATCACCATCCTCCGTAAAAGGTGTGCAAAGCATGTTAGGCTTCGCTAACTTTTACCGCAGGTTTATCCCCGAATTCTCTCGAATAGTCCAGCCCATCACTGCCTTGTTAAAGAAAAACAAACGTTTTGAATGGTCTACCGAGGCGGAACAAGCTTTCCAGGATTTGAAGACTAAATTTATCTCTGCACCAATCTTAAAACACCCTCGCCCCGAACTCCCCTACATCGTGGAAACTGATGCTTCAAGCCTTGCCATGGGGGTAGTTCTATCACAAAAGGACCCGGTAACCAATCAGTTGCATCCCGTGGCATTTTGGTCCCGCAAATTCTCGCCTCCTGAAATCAATTACACGATTACTGACAAGGAACTTCTGGCTATCAAGTCTGCCTTGAATGCTTGGCGGCATTATCTGCTGGGGGCCCGACACACCGTTACTGTGATTACGGATCACCGAAACCTGCAATATTTGAAAACCGCAAAAGCCCAATCCTCTAGACAACTCCGTTGGGCATTATTCTTTGCCGAGTTTGACTTCATAATTACCTATCGACCTGGTACAAAAAACGGTAAAGCTGATGCCCTTTCTCGGATGGGAGTGGAAGAACACTTGATCAACCCTAAACCTGTACCAATCATTCCCGAACAAAGAATTCTGGGTGTAATCGCCACACAATCCATAGAGGAAGTTAAGGATAAAGCCAGGCAACTTGTAACTCCAGCAGACATACAGAATTGGCATCTGCAGGGAAAGGACTTTGCAGTAAAGGACAACTTATTGTATTTCCAAGAACGATTATACCAACCCAGCACAGATTTACAGAAAAAAGTAATCTCTGGTTATCACGATTATTTAATGGAAGGACATCCCGGTATAGCCAAGACCTCAGAAAAGATCAAGCGCTACTTCTGGTGGCCGTCTTGGAAAAAAGATATCAGAGACTTTATAATGTCCTGTGGAGTATGCGCCCAAAACAAGAGTCAAAAGGAAAGACCAGCAGGCCTCTTACGCCCTATTGACATCCCACCTCGCCCTTGGCATACACTTTCTATGGACTTCATCACCGATCTACCTCCATGCTCCGGACACAATACGATTCTAGTAATCGTGGACTTATTCTCCAAGATGGCGCATTTCATTCCGCTCAAAGGCTTGCCAACAGCAGCAACTCTGGCCCGAGAATTTCTCGAAAACATCGTCCGACTGCACGGTTTTCCTTCGGTTCTAATTTCGGATCGAGGTAGTCAATTTATTTCTCATTTTTGGCGAAGTTGCTGTCGGTCGGCTCAAATTGATGTGAGACTATCGACCAGTCACCACCCTCAGACCGACGGACAAACCGAGAGGACCAATCAAACTCTGGAACAGTATTTACGCTGCATGCTGCAACAAACTGAAAAAACTTGGAAAGACATCCTTTGGATAGCCGAATATGCCTACAATAACTCTGTCCATTCGGGAACTGGGAAAACCCCGTTTTTTCTTTTGTACGGCAGTCACCCTCGAACCTCGGAGTTGGATCCCCTCCAAGATCTTGAAACACCAGCAGTAGACTACCTGCATTCTACAATCACCCAAGCCTTTAAGGAAGCTGTTTCTCACCTTCAAAGGGCTAAAGAACAATACAAGAAAGGAGCAGATCAACATCGGAAGGAAGCCCCTCAATATCAAGTAGGGGATCAAGTCTGGTTATCCACCAAATATCTACCTCTAAAAGGGCCACGCACATTCAACCCAAGATACTTTGGTCCCTATTCCATCACTACCATAGTAAACCCAGTAGCGGTCAAGTTGGACTTACCCCCGCACATGAAGATACATCCGGTCTTCCACGTCTCTCTATTAAAACCCGTGCAACCTCAAACCCGACTAACTAAATCTCCAAAACCTATCCTAGTTGATGGAGAACTCGAGTTTGAAGTCAAAAGCATTCTGGACTCCAAGATCTCCAAATCTAAACTATTTTACCTAATTGACTGGAAAGGCTACGGCCCCCAAGAGAGATCCTGGGAACCTGCTGAATATGTCCATGCTCCTCGCCTAATCAAAAGATTTCACTGAACATTTCCTGACAAGCCAAAACCCCCGGAGAAGCCCGGTTTGGGAGGGGCCTTGAGGGGGGGTACTGTCATGATCTCTGCTTCCAAAAGGTCAGGGTTTTCCCAACTCCCTTGGAAGCAGATCCATAACCCAGGTTCCGAGTGCCAACCAGTCCCAATTGGGACCTTTTGGACCCAGTCCTGGCGCCAGTGGCACCAGGCTCATAAATATGCCCAGTCCCAGCGCTGGAAGCGCCGGGCTCATAATGCTTGGGTGGACTTACCTTCAGCAGACCATGCTGCTTACTTGCCTGCCAGTTGAGCCTCTGATCCTCTTCTGTTTGGAACTACTTTTCCTGTTGGGTGGGGCAGGAGCCACTCCCTAGGTTCAGAACACTGGAACTCTTCTGGAAAGCAGGAACTCTTTTCTTACCTAGGCGTGGCTGTGGAAGGAGACACCTAAGCACTACAGGAGGCTATTTAAACCACACCCGATGGATGAATCTTGCTTTGCGTTATTCTGCATCCTCTGCAGCAGAACGCTCATCGTGTCTTCTGCATCTGATCCTGGGCCTAAGCTAAGGAAAAAGGCTTACCATCCTGAATCCAGTCTTCAGCAACACCTATAAAGACAAGAAAGAACAGGTTAGCATTACGGTCTTCAGTGACAGCTCTTCACTTACCTGGTCCATCGGCTGTCACCAACGCCTCGCGCTGCCTTCCGACATCTGAAAGACAAAGGCTTACCTACTCTTCGTGCGCTCCGGAGGTCTTCACACTGCATTCCGGCATCTGAAAGACAAAAGCTTACCAACTCTTCGCAAGCTCCGGAGGCCATCGGCGCTGCATCCCGCATCTGAAAGACAAAACAAGGTGCGTTTAAAGACATTGGGGAACTTTAATACTCACGTGCCATTACTCCTTTCCACATCTAACCCAGTGGGTATTCCGGCACCCTGCAGCCGCTCCGAACTTGTACCTGCAAAATAAAACGACAGTTAGAGCGCATCGTGAAGCAGGCAACAAGCGCTTACTTACGTGCTTCCAGGCGCTTCTATTCATCACATGGGCTCCATCTTCAACTCACTTCAGCCCGTCATCCACCATCGCCGGAACCCTGCAAAATAAGAGACATCATTACTAAAGACTTTAAAGACATTAGAATTACTCGAAACTTACCGTTCGTGCAGTAAACGACGGACAGCAGTCCTCTGAAGTCAAGAGGCCTGCTCCCCTTATCCAGTGAAGAAACTGGTTACAGCACCCTGCCCCGAGGCAGATGGAGAGCACGGCGTTCACTTACCTAAGGTGAGAGCGTTAACCTTCGGGGTTCTACAGGAGAAGAGAAAGGGAAGAAGAGAGAGACATTCAATAACCCAGTTCATTAATCCCATATTTTCTATCTGCAGACATCTTACCCTTCGAGTCAGACATACAGTGCACAGAGGTCCAGCCCAAAGAGCCAGCCGTGTGTTACACATCACCTTTGAAGATAGGGTATACGCCCAGTCAAGACCGGCGCCTCTACGGGAATCAGGTGAGCGTTACACATGTGTTCCCACGCAACTGCATTTGGCATGCAAGCCTACACACACAAGCACCATCCATGTCTCACACATGACAGCCCTCGCATGTGTTAGCCTCACGGTCCTGTACACCCCCACCCATACTCGGCCCCATACAAACAGATGTGCAACCGGCACACTACTGGCACATCACCACACGCACAGCTTACAATCATGATGCATGTACACTTACCGCTCGACTCCAGACGGGTCTGCCTCTCAAGGACCTGGACGTGGAGCGCTGGGGATATGCGTTCCAGGACCCTCATCTGATCTTCCGACAAGTGTCCCCGGTGCCCCTTAGCATCCGCTGCCTTCAAGAGGCGCCGGGCCTTGTTCAGGGTCCTGGACCGGAAGTCCTCCCAGTGCTTCTTGACATGTTGGAAGTCGCGGACTGCCACCCCCTCCGCGTTGATGGCAGTCACGATGTCGGTCCAGATCCGAGTCCATCCTTCCTTGTCGGCGCGCACACTTCCGTAGAGGGCATCAAACTGCCCCAGGACTTGCTCCACCAGGACACCAACTTCCCTGGCACTGAAGCTGGTGCCCCTCTGCCTCTCTGGCCGGGGGTTGTCAGTGGTGCCAGATGTTGCAGTGCCCGACATGACAACCCCAGAGGCAGGAGTGGGTGGGCAACTGGGTCCTGGGGCTGGGCTGTGGAGCGATGGAATCCCAGTCGGGAGTCTTCGGTTCCAGCAGGGGTGGTCACAGCAACAGCACCCCTGGCTGATGTGCAGGCAGCAAATGGCAGGGCACATGGGCAGCAGGCAGTCAGGCAGCAGCAGATGGCAGGTGGGAGCGTGCTCGGGGTTCTGGGGGGCAGTAATTCTCCTTGGCATGGTCTGTCAGGGCTATTTGCCAATAGCCTGACGTCAAGTCAAATGTGCTGAGGAACTTGGCGGCGCCAAGTTTATCCACCAACTCATCTGTTCTTGGCCAAGGGTGGGCATCAGTCTTGGTGACTGCATTAAGAGCTCTATAATCCACGCAGAATCTAAGTTCTTTAGATCCGGCCTTTGTACTAACACAACTGGGCTAGACCATGGACTAGTAGAGGGCTCTATTACCCCGAGATCGACATCTTGCTGACCTCACCTTTGATGTGGGTTCGTATGTTTTCTGACATGCTGTATCCTCTGCTTTTGACTGGCAGACAGTCACCAGTGAGTATGTCGTGCTGGCCCCAAGGGGTCAAGCCTGGTGAAAGCGAGAACAGAGAGGCAAACTGATTCAACATAGATTTGCACTCTTCTTGTTGCTCAGGTGTCAGATTGGAAGAGAGATTTACTCCTTCAATTTTTTCGTCTAAAGGTAAGCCTCTGCGGAGATCCGGAAGAGCTTCACTCTCTTCTTCTTCCTCGGATGATGCTAGAAGCAACGCTCCTACATCGGGTCTTGAGACATACGCTTTGAGGCGGTTGGTGTGGAAGACTGTCGGAGCCTCCTTGGGATTGCCCAAGTCCACCAGATAGTTGACCTCTCCGAGTTTACCCACAACTCTGAAGGGTCCCATCCACTTGTCTTGCAAGGCCCTCTGCCTTGTTGGGATCATAACGAGAACGAGCTGGTCTTGAGCGAACTCAACCATGTTAGCCTTTTGATCGTGCCAGTGCTTGACCAATGCTTGTCCAGCTTTCAAGTTATCGCTTGCTTCCGTCATCATGTGCGACATTCTCCTCCGGAGACCTATCACGTAGTCATTCACTCTGACTGGCTTGGGGGAAGGAGCACTCTCCAACCCCTCCTTAATCAGGGCCAATGGACCTCTGACGGGATGACCCATAGAGAAGTTCGAAGGGAGAGTAACCTACTCCCTCCTGAGGGACTTCTCTATAAGCAAAGAGAAGGCATGGCAGTAGAAGGTCCCACTTACGCTTAAGGGGTTCTTCTAAAGCACTTATCATGCTCTTCATGGTTCGGTTGAACCGTTCTACCAACCCATTGGTTTGTGGGTGGTACGCTGTTGAGAACTTGTAAGTAACTCCACAGGTTTTCCACATGGCTTTCATGTAGTGGGACATAAAGTTTGACCCCCTGTCAGAGATTACTTCCTTAGGAAACCCGACCCTAGTAAAAATACCAAGGAGGGCCTTAGCCACAGCCGGAGCTGTAACAGTCCTCATAGGAATTGCCTCAGGATACCTAGTAGCATGGTCTACTACAACAAGTATAAACCTGTTGCCTGAGGAGGTTGGAGGATCAAGGGGACCAACAATGTCAATCCCTACTCTCTCAAATGGGACTCCCACAACTGGGAGAGGCACTAAAGGTGCCACATTCTTGGAGGCAACCTTACCAGAGGTCTGGCAGGTGTGGCAGCTCCTGCAGTGTTTTTCCACTTTGGCCCCCATCTTCGGCCAATAGAAGTAGACCGAGAGCCTTTCCTTAGTCTTCTTGAAACTCAAGTGACCAGCCAAAGGAATCTCGTGGGCTAACTGCAAGAACTGTGGTCTGTTCTCTTGGGGTACTACAAGTCGTTTGTAGTCTCCAGGTGCAGATTCGGTCGGTTCACTGTAGAAGAGGCCCTCTTCCCAGTGCAACCTGTATTTCCCAGGCTCTTGCCCTTCAGCCTGAGCTTCTGCCTGGTGGCGAAGACCTTCCAGAGTTGGACATTCTCTCTGTCCCTTACTGAAGTCTGCCCTGCTGGGTCCACCTTCTGCCAGTAAAGACTGCAGCTCAGGATGGTCAACAGGATCCAGATCTCCAATGAGTTCCTGGCCTTCCATTAGCTCTTCCTCAGAGTCTAATTCTACCACACAGGGTTGTACCTCCCTCTCAGCCTCGGCTGGAGGTGGAGTTACGGGTGTAACTGTGGACAACCACGGGGAAGTCCGTGTTGGCTGCACTGGAATGCGGGCTGCTGGTTTCGGGGTAGAAGCCTTAGGTTTCCCTTTCGCTTCTGATTTCTTGGAGACAGCGGCCGACAATTCCAGTGGAGCAGGAGTGATATCTTTCTTCATCATCTCCTGGAGAGTACCGCGCATGGTCCTCTCTCTTGCAGGTCTGGTTAGCTCCTGTAACCGTTTACTAGGAGGTCTGGGAGTATGCGATACAACTCCGAGAGTTTTCAAATCGTTACCCAACAGTACGCGTCCTGGTACCTCACTCTGTATGCTGACAGGTATATTCACCGTCATGTTGTTACACTGGATGAGAACTGGTAATTGGGGAAGCATCTGCACAGGCCCTCCAGCTAACTTGGTGAGGCGTTTGGGTGCCTTAGCAACATCCTCAGCCTGAAAAAACGATTTATCCACCACAGTTATGCTGGCCCCAGTGTCCCTAATGGCAGGAGTCTCCTGACCATTCACCTGGAAACTGTCCTTATAATACTCTTTAGTATTATCGGGGATAGAATTATAGAAATCTAAATTCTGTTGTTCCCACAACCCCAGAGATACTAAAGAAACGCTGGCTGAGACTCCAATGGGTTCGTCAGCTAGCAGTAGAAAGTTTCCACTTGCCATTTGGACTTCCTCCTCTGGAGCGAAGGCTAAGGAGACAAGCTGGACCCCTGAAGGTTTACCCTTACATCTGGGATCTCCTTTCACGTGGTCAGTCGAGCCACAAACAAAGCATTTACCGAATGCTTTCTGAAATGGTGGCTTGTTCTGACCTCCTTCCGGTTTGGCACCAGAAGACACACTATTCTGCTGTGGTTTTCTTTGTGGCTTACCCTTCTGGTTTTGTTTTGGGCCCTCTTTGGAATTTGAGTCATTAGAATTCTCTTTTGAGTCTTTTTTAGGCTGTTTTCCCTCATCCTTTTTCTGAGTTGCCCCAGAATCCTTATGAGTAGCCCTGTTGGCAACCCATAAGTCAGCAACCTTAGCTAGCGTCCGGGAATCCAATTCCTTCGAATCAGCCAAGTGCTGTCTGAGCTCAGGAGAACAGGCATCATAAATCGACTCCAACATAAAAAGATTCTTCATTCCCTCATAAGTGTTCACTTTGTAACCCTTAATCCATCCGTCTAAGTTTTTCAACCCTTCAGTCACCCAGGTAGCCCAAGGGGTACCATCATGCTTTTTGGGGGTTCTAAACCTCTTAAGATACTGGGAAGGGGTCTTCCCGAATCTAGCTATCAAAGCTAGTTTCACACTTTCGTAATCCGTTTTATCCGCCTCCCCCAACTCCATTACCACATCAGTCGCAACAGGAGGGAGCCTAGAGAACAACCAGGGAAGTAAATCATTCCCGGTGATGTCCTGGAGCCCATGATTGTATTCAAACAGTTTTAACCAATCCAACACATCCAATCTCGGTTCATACATACCCACTAATTCCTTCGGCATCCGGGGTCTTTTGGGACTGGAGCTCCTAGAGGAACCAGAGGAGAGAGAAGCATTTTCCATAGACAACTTTTTCATCTCTAACTCGTGATTAAGTTCTATTTCCCTGAGTCTTAACTCAGCTTGCTTCTGCTCAGCCTGGGCATTCATCCGTCTGAACTCGAGCTCTTGGTTTCGTTCAGATTGAGCCAAGAACCGTTTGTATTCTAATTCGAGCTTCATTTTTTCAAGTTCAAAATAAGCAGGGTTACATGTGGGACCTGGTATGGGCCCCGTAGGTACAGCTGGTAAGGCAGGTAGAGGAGCAGGGGAGACAGTTTCGTTAGCCTCTCCTTCCTCTTCAGCCTCTTCATCACTATCATCAGAATTATGATTTAGATCAACACCATCACTGTTATCTATATTTGCTGGAGAGATTGGTTCCTCTGAACCAGTACCCAGACTTTCATTCGCCAGCAATCTCTCTATTAGTTCTAACTTCTTGCCTCTTACAGGAAGATTCTCTTGCCTACAGAGAGCTCGCAAAATCTCAGTATTTTCACCTGACAAGGACTCTTGACTGTAAGTTTCCATCGTAGACATGTTTTTGAAAGTTGCTTTTTAGTGCTAAGCTTTGTGGTTAGTTATCCTAAAGTGTCGAAAAGCACTCTAAACTGTATACTCGATACAAATCCCACCGCTGTACACCAGTGTTAGGCGGAAACCTGTGCAGTTCCCTCTGGGACCACTGCAAAAGATTTAGGACTACAGGTGTTTGGCGGTGAACCCACTTGGTAGCAGTCTGTACCACACAGATTCACTTGGTAGCTGTGGCTGAGCAGTCAGACTTCCCTCAAGAAGAGTTAAGCAGTATGTGGAGTATACAAGATAGGTCAATTCTTCACAGTAAGACAAGCAAACACGCAACGAGACTGAGTGTAAAGATATTAAGGTATTTATTTATAACGGAACATCTATGGAAAACACTATGGCACTATCACGGCAAACACTTCAATCACAATTACTCTACGAAGAAGAAACGGTCAATCCCCCTAACAATATTTCGACAAGTCTAGGTTATACCAGCACCACTTATTTGCAGACAGAGGTGTATGCCTCAACCTAGATGGCACTCTAATATTAGTTAGGACGGGAGAGAAAAATAGGCAGGTTACGAAATCAACACAGTTCAATACTTCACGGGTAAAATGCAAGGCAAGAAGGCGAGAACCACAATAGATCATAAAGTTCAGAGGCCAGGCCCACTCGGAGAGAGGCAAGGCGATATGTCCCAACAAGTCTCTAGTGGAAATGCGTTCGAGTCTTTGTAGCAAATTGTAATCGGCAGATTGAACCAGTTCAGAACAATACGTGAGAAAGCTTGGAGGCGACCCAACGGAAAGGAGAGGATTAAGACACCTCACTCGAACCTATCGAAAGGGAAGCCAGGCGGACACGGTACCTTGATTGTGGAGAGACAGCTCCGGCGGGGGCAGTTGTTCCTGGTGGTGGATGCACGTCGGGTCTTTGCCAAGAGTAGAGATGATCTCGTCGTCGAAGAAAAGTGAAGTCCGGTGCACCACCAGGGAAGAGACCAGCCGAGGAGTGCTCCGTCACAAGGCACCACCTTTTGGTCACGGTACAGGGGTAGTGGCTATCCGGTTGCCGAGGTGCTCTGCACGGGCAATTCGACCACTGCGTCCTGAGGCGAAGAAAAAGCAAAGGGGACTGGTTGTTCCCACCAGTCAGGGGAAGAGACTCTCCGGCAGGGAGATCTCCTCTGTCGTCGGGAAGTGATGAGTCGGTTCCGCAGGGCTCCACCGGAGGTGTCGTCGTTGCAGGTCGGCTCAGCGTTACCCTCGTCGGATTCTTAGGTCCTGTGGCGACTTCTGAAGATCCAGTCCCAAAAGCCCTGCTTTTATGCAGAAAACCCCCATTCATTCAGCCTAGCTGTCAATCAACACATGCTAAGTGGTGAGCGGGGAGGCTCACCACTTGGGCCAATCACACCAGAGTGCGACCGGAGTTGGCAAGGCAACTCGGTCCAGGGTGCCTAAACCCCCTCCCACACCCCCGTGGTAACCCAGACAGAATGGCACCACTTTGGAGGGGCTCTGTACAGAAGCCCGCCAAAAGTGGAACAAAGGGCTCGACCTTTGGTTTAGGAGTCACAGAGACGAACACAAACGCCATTTTAAAAACCGAGTTCTGGCAGAAAATACCATCCGATAGACTTATTTAAGATAAGTAGACCGGTGGTATGTTAGAGATTAACGAGAAACAGTATCAATCCCTAACAATGGGAAGAATCCCATAGGGTTATGTTCGGGGTCGAACATAACAAGTAGTTTCCACTGCCACCAGCCAAAACTCGACGAGGGGGGACGGGACAGTGCCCCCTCGAATAACAGATCCAGGAGTAATCGAATTATCCCTACTAATACGTCCACAATAGGATGGTTTGTACTAGTTCTGTTAGTAAATTTAGGTCTAGTAAAGCCAATGGTGACTTTACATGCCCGGGGAGACAGTAGTCAGTCCCCGGGTATGGAGTCTATGGTGGAGGTCCGCTAGGACGCCCCAGTGTTACGGCACGTAGGGTGCGGTTTAACACACATAGAAAAACATATGAGACCCTATGGAGTAAAAGACCCCATAGCCCATAGAACACATTGACATTCAAAGGAATTACACCCATTCATGTCCAAGAGTGGGAGGAAAAGAGTCTCACTCTTGGCAGGATGGAAAAAAAACAAACTCCAGAAATCTGCTGGGGGACTCCCTAGGTTAGGAAATTCAGCCTAAACAGAGAATTCGCCCTAACATGCACGTCAGCACGCATATGCGTTTTCATTGGACCAAAGGCCCTTAGCGCGTGAGCGCGTCTGTGATGTGAGGCGCGCCGGTGTTTCCCTCATTACACGTGATGACAGAGCACATGTGGATTTCCACCAATCGCGTGTGGAACTTCCTGCGCACCCCAGAAATATACGTACCCAGGCCAATCGCGTGTACGCTCACTTCCCTCCGATTACAATTGATGAAACTCGGACGTGCAGTTTTACCACGTGTGCTCGCATATGCGATTTCATTGGCCCAAAGGCCACCATGCACAGCTGTGACGTCACGTGCATGGCCGTAGAGAATGGCGCGTGTAAAAATGAAGAGATACACGTCCGAGTGTCAAAGCGCGTAATTGGTGGAAATGGCCTCATAGCGTATGCGCGTCTGTGACGTGTGTATAAAAGGTAGATGTAGAACGCCATTTCCTTGTACGTGCTTTTCGTGGAGAGCGAGTGGGTGAAATCTGTACTTCTTGTCGGTTCACACGCGATTTACTTCACGGCGTTTCCAGTTCGCACTCCCTGTTACCTCTCACAGCTTTTTCTCTTTTCCTCTTTTTCCTGGGCCTGTTTCCTCAAACAGCGTTCCCTTCTACTGTTGTCCTGTCTCCTCAGACAGCGTACAATTCTTCTTTTGGCGGGGGTGTTGCCAACGCGCACACGTGCATATTTTTCACGCTTTTGTTCCTGGCAGACGGTGAGTCGCGCACGTATTTAACATCTGTGCTTGCCCCGTGTGTCGCGTACCCCTTCAGAGGTCATTCTAGGCTGCGTGTGACACGCATACGTTCATTCTTGTGTTCCTGGGTGCCACAGCGTAGTGCAGGTTTATTTTTCCACGCACGTGGTCTAGGAGGGGTTGCGTACACCTTACTTCGCTTTTTTGGGGTGCCTGTGCATTGCATGACCCGTCATCTTTCCCCAGGGGTGACATACAGCCTTGCTAGAGCACTAGGGTACGATTACCATCTGGTACCCAACCCCTTTGACCCCCAGTTGCCCAGGACAATAGTTCACATCGACTCCCATACGCACAATAACATCAGTGCCATGGCTGGGAGACGACCAAGCCGTAAGGGTGGCAAAGGTGGCCGAGCCCCAAGTGGTGGCCGTGGTGGATCCAGTAGGGGACGTGGCCGTGACTTGCAGGGTGCCCCTAGCCCCCATGTGTGGAGGAGCAGTCAGGGACACCCATTCCCCCCCCCGGTTGTGGTTACCGTGGCTGACACCATCCATGCTCAGCCCTTGTTGGACCAGCCCACTGTGGAACCAGACCTGGCACAGGGTGACTGCATGGCTGACTTCCAGGTCAGCAGGTCTAGGCCACGTGTGCCTGTGAACGTTGGTGTCATCAGGCCACGTGGATCAGGGGCGCTAGGTCATCTGCTGCCCCGCGTAGGCAGGCTGGGGAGGCTGCAGGGGCAGCTGCGGCTCCATCCACCCCACCTCTCACACACCCATCCAGGACAGTGTCGGTCCAAGTCCATCATGCTGACATTCCCCCTGACACCATCACACTTGAGCTAATGCCTGCACCAACTCCCATGCTGAGTGTGCAATCCCACGCTCCTGCCCCGAGTGTCCAGAGCGGTGTAGGACACTCAGGATCCCCACCACCTTCCAAGCGGAAGAGGAAGAGTGCTCGTCCAGTAGAGGCTTGTGCCCCAGACACGGCTACACAGTCCGGCCCGTCAAGGAAGCCCAGCTTCAATGAGGCCGAACTGAATGCACTTGTAGAGTATGTGTCCGCACATGACCGCGAAATGGTGATTGTTGCAGGATCCAAGACCACACCTGCACAACGTCAGGCACACTGGCAGACCATTGCGGACATAATAAGTGCCCTTGGAATCGTGAGGCGCACAGCTAATGAATGCTACAAGCGCTGGAATGACCTGAAGCGCAGGGCAAAGAATAAGCTGGCCTCAAGTCATGCCGCAACTCTAGTGACTGGAGGTGGGTCTCCAGCAGACGACATAGAACTCCACATGAGCAGGTTGCTGGGACCTACGTCACGGAGGAACAGATCCAAGGCGTGGGAGAACTGGCAGATTACGAGGCATTGTCTGGTGAGTGCACATGCATGTGTGTGTCATCCATGTGCATGGTGTGTGTGGGAGGGCTTCTGTTTGGGTGCCAGGGGAGGGTGTGTGTGCCTGAGTGGTTCGGCTCACCCATGTGCCTCTTCCTATACATTCTTGGCACCAGCATTTGGGTATAGCAGCATCTCTTCGGCCAACATTAGACATCCAGCCCAACACCACGCCAGTTGCCCTTGGAGTGTCATCTTGCCACCACACTGTTGCTTATTTACCTCTGTTTATTCAGGCAGATTGTTTGCATACCACCACTTTTACTCGGGATTTCTCAGTCCTATTGTCACATGTCTGACATGGCTATGGTAGAGTGGACTGGCTCAGTTTCCTGGACATGATTAGTTTAGACATGTCCCTGTGCTATAGGACCATTTTTGGCTGGCAGCTGCAGGTTAAACATTTGAACCATTACAATGAAAATAATCAATTATATGAGCAAACTGGACTGAATGAACAATTGGTGACCTCCTCTCCCTCTTCACTTCATGGCTAGGGTACATGCCATCTGTGTGATGGCATGTGTATTTGACCTGCCAATCACTGGCCAATGTGTGATGCCACTGCTAGGCAGCATACAGCAAATGTGTTAATCTTCCATCTTGGTGTCATCAATGTCTGCCTCCCCATCACACGCAGTGACGGTGCATGCATGGGAGTGTTTTAGTCATGTGGGACATGTGTCAATCAAGTACTGTTTCTGTAGCCTCTCAGCCCTAATTGTGTGCCATAGTGCTAATGCCTGTTCCCATTTGTTTTCTTTTATGTCTTTGCAGGGGAAGACGCACTTGATACTGCTGGGGTTGTGGAGATGGTGCAGACCCAGGAGGGGTCTGAGGGCCGACCGACCATCAGTGAGGGATGTGGTGTGGTGGTGGGTGAGAACCCACAACTGCTGCAGGTCGTGCTCTCAAGGGGTGTCTCTGGCTGCACCTCCCCCGAGCTGTATTCAGGTGTTGATTCGGATGATGAGACCTACGTGCCGTCGCAGGTGAGTGTTCCTGGGAGGGATTCTGTTCTGTCCGACTCACCTGCACCAGGGTTAGAACCCTCAATGGGGATGTCAGAGTTGGCAGGTACGCCTTTGGTGGTTACGGATGCAGGGTCACACTCCGCGACATCTGATCCTGTTCCTGGGCCAGCAGATCAGAGGGGGAATGCAGTCCTGCAGCCTCAGGCAGTGCCGGCACAGCAAGGCGCAGTTCGCCTTGCCCCAGACAGGTGTGGTGCCCGCCGACGTGGTGGCCGTACGCCACCTGGCAATACCGCATGGGAGCAATCCATTTACGGTATGGCAACCCAACAGGCAGCATCATCAGAGATGATGGCTCAGGCCATGGATAGGGTGGCCACTTCCATTGTCCCCCCCGAAAGGCTGATGGAGCGACTACAGCAGGCAACCGACTCCATCTGCCAGTCACACAGGGAGGACATGTTGGCCTCCGACAGGGACAGGTGGGCGGCACTGGCGACTCTGCAGGAAGCCATCTCCATAGAGTCCCAGGGCCACAGGGAAGACCTGAGGCTGGAACTCCTTCAACTCAGGACGACTCTTGTTGAGCTTGAGGCTTCAACAAACCGAAGGACAGAACAGCAGCTGGAGCGTCTCACCCGTACGCTCTCAGCTGAGATGCAGGCAACTAGGGCGGAGGTCTGGGCATCCCGTGAGTTGTTGCATGGGGACCTCCGCACACTTATGCTCCAGAACGAGACCTACCACACCCACATGCTTGCAGCCATGGAGGAACAGACTAGGGCTTTGCGTGGGCTGCCTCCCATAGTGCCACCACCTCCTGATGCAGCTGCAGAGGGTGAGGATAGCGACAGCAGTGATACTCCCACAATAGGGTAGCCGTGTAGGCCATGAGCCCATGGAGGTGTTTTTTTTTGCAAGATCCACACAGGTGGGTTTTGGTGTGCACCCTGTCCTCGGACTTCCTGGGTTGCCTCCCCCACCCCCCCCGGGCCCATTAATGGCCATTTATGATATATATATATTTTTTTTTTTGGGACAGTGTGTTGCCTTGTGTGGCTCCCGTGGGCATACACTGCATTGTGGCTGGGCACATGCAGGCTTGTCATGGATTTGGTTTAGATGCTTGGGTTTTTGTCACACACACCCCTCCTGCTTCCCGTTTCCATGGGCTTGCAAAGGGTGTGCCCAAGTGACATTGACGTACATGGTGACATTGGACTCCCATGAGCTGTGTGGGCAGTCTGTAGTCAATACTGTGTATACATTCATAGTGCATATTGTTGTTGTATTGTACACTGCGTGGTGTATTGATATGTGCCTCTGCATCCATCTCATCCTCCATATTTGCAGGTCCATTCCTCAGGTCTTCACAATGCGGTCCACCTTGGAACTGGAGTCCATGTTGTAAGCAGTGCACCTACACTCTTGCGTGGCGCTAACACTGTATACTTGGAAGTGTTCAGAGGGCTGTCATCATCAGGTGGTGAGGCTAGTTAATTTTTAAGTCTGTAATATCATGTTTAAGGTAGGTTGGAGGTTGTGTAGGTGATTGGTATTCTTGGTAAGTATTTGGTAATGTGGGTTGTAAGTCCTGCATTACTGTGAGCAATTCATGTGTGGACATGTTTCCATTAGGGACACTGTAGCTGCTGACACTTGGGGCATGTTGTGGGGATTAATTTCTTTCCTCTCACATTGCATGACATGCCATGGTGTGTTGTGTGGCCGTGCCGGGGAGGGGGTGGGTGACATGGCACTGTTTTCATGTAGTATTTTGCAAGTGGGTATTCATTTCTGCAGCATGGAAGTGTCTTTTCATGACACTGCAATGGTGGTGTTTGTGTAGGTAGGGATGAACACATTGTGACACTTCCACATGAACAATCTCAGGCTGCTATGGTTCTGACAGTTGACAGTCCCTTTGTTCGTCTTAATTGTCAGGTCGAGTCATCATTGCTTATCAGATGGTATGTGCCAGGCCTGTGTGCACTCCACTGGGGTGTGATTTCTATGTGAAGTAATTAGCCACCAGCTGCGTACGGGCTGCCTCACCCCGTGCCCTCTCCCCTCCCATGCGCAGCGGCCGTGCATGTGGTTGGGGATGTGGGGGCACCACCAAGTCCACAGCCAGGCCCCGGCGTGTTGCAACATTGTGCAGAACACATGCTGCCACTATGATCCTGCACACTACTGGGGGCGCATATAACAGCTGCCCGCCAGAACGGTCAAGGGAGCGAAAGCGTGACTTGAGCACTCCGAATGTGCGCTCCACTATGCCCAGGTTGCAATATGGGCTGTGTTGTATCTTACCTCTGGAGGCGTGATGGGGTTCCGAATTGGCGTCATCATGTGGGTGCTCAGAGGGTAGGCACTGTCCCCTGGTGAGGAGGTGATGGGTATCATTAGTGGGGTAGTGACATAACTCTGCATCTGACATGCATGCATGTGCAGTGGCATTCATACTCACCAAGCAGCCATGTATCGCCATGCCGCCCAGCTTCTAGGTCCCGGCTTAGGGTAGACATTCGGTAAATGAAGCTGTCGTGGGTGGACCCTGGATAGTTGGCATATACTGAGGTGATGATTCCCTTAGCATTACATACTACCTGCACGTTGATGGAATGCCAGGGCTTGCGGTTCCTATAGATGTTCTCAGATGCCCTGGGGGGACGTAGTGCCACATGGGTGCAGTCAATGGCACCTAGCACTTTTGGGAATTGTGCCACACCGTAGAAATCGAGGGTGGCAGCCTGCCTTTCTGCAGGTGTCCTGGGCAGGTATATGTGCCTACGGACTGATGGGCGTGCAGTGATGATGTTCAAGACCTGGTGTAGGCAGCGTGACTGCGTGGCCTGTGACACCCCACCCACTATGGCACTTGTCCGCTGACATGATCCTGTGGCCAAGAAGTGCAGTACATTGAGGACCTTCTCCAGGGGGCTGAGTGCTTGGGAGCACAGGGTGGGTGATGTGAGGTCATCCTCCCACTCACTGACCAGGTCCAGTATTATGTGTGGGGGAAACCTGTACCTCCCATACACCTGGTCATCAGGCATCCCAAAAAGGCTGGTTCTGGGAGTGAAAATTCGGGCCCTCACTATCCTCCTCCTCCTTTGGTAACCCACGGCCACTGCTGCTAGGAATGGTATATTCATCCTGGCTATGAGCTTGTTTGTTGATTGTGCACACTTTTATGCTGCGCGGGTCGACGTACGCCTGCTTCATGCTGGCGTACGTGTCTCAGGATTGGACCATTTATTTTTCGCACGTCGTAGGCGAACGTGTGAATCTTCCCGCCCACCCCAGGAATACACGTAGCACGCTCTCCCAGGCCCAGTCGCGAGTAAATATTCCCGCCCACCCCTGGAATACATGTACCCCACTCTCACAGGCCTAGTCGCGTGTGGAAGTTCACGCGCACCCCATAGTAGACGTACCCAGGCCAATCGCGTGTGGAAGTTCACGCGCACCCCGAAGTACACGTACCCAGGCCAATCGCGTGTGGGACTTCTCGCGCCCCCCGAAGTACACGTACCCAGGCTAATCGCGTGTGGAACTTCCCGCGCACCCCAAAGTACAAGTACCCAGGCTAATCACGTGTGGAACTTCCCGCGCACCCCGAGGTACACGTACCCAGGCCAATCGCATGTGGAACTTCCCGCGCACCCCGAAGCACACGTACCCAGGCAAATCGCATGGCTGGGGGTGCAGGGGGACATGAGTGGGGGCCTGGAGGAGGCTGCCCCTGCACTGATGGGGGTTGGGGTAATAGGGGACATGAGTGGGGGCCTGGTGGAGGCTGCCCCTGCACTGCTGGGGGGTGGGGGTAATAGGGGACATGAGTGCGGGCCTGGTGGAGGCTGCCCCTGCACTGCTGGGGGGTGGGGGTAATAGGGGACATGAGTGGGGGCCTAGTGGAGGCTGCCCCTGGTGGCTGGGGGTTGGGGGTGATGGGAGACATGAGTGGGGGCCTGGTGGAGGCTGCCCCTGCACTGCTGGGGGGTGGGGGTAATAGGGGACATGAGTGGGGGCCTGGTGGAGGCTGCCCCTGGTGGCTGGGGGGTGGGGGGGTTGGGAGACATGAGTGGGGGCCTGGTGGAGGCTGCCCCTGCACTGCTGGGGCTAGGGGTGCAGGGAGACATGAGTGGGGGCCTGGCGGAGGTTGCCCCTGGTGGCTGGGGGGTGGGGGTGGTAGTAGACATGAGTGGGGGCCTGGTGGAGGCTGCCCCTGCACTGCTGGGGGTTGGGGGTGGTGATAGACATGGGTGGGGGCCTGGTGGAGGTGGCCCCTGGTGGCTGGGGGGTGGGGGTGGTGGGAGACATGGGTGGGGGCCTGGTGGAGGCTGCCCCTGGTGGCTGGGGGGTGGGGGTGCAGGGAGACATGAGTGGGGGCCTGGTGGAGGCTGCCCCTGGTGGCTGGGGGGTGGGGGTGGTGGTAGACATGAGTGGGGGCCTGGTGCAGGCTGCCCCTGCACTGCTGGGGGGTGGGGGAGGTGGTAGACATGGGTGGGGGCCTGGTGGAGGCTGCCCCTGGTGGCTGGGGGGTGGGGGTGGTGGGATACATGGGTGGGGGCCTGGTGGAGGCTGCCCCTGGTGGCTGGGGGGTGGGGGTGCAGAGAGACATGAGTGGGGGCCTGGTGGAGGCTGCCCCTGGTGGCTGGGGGTGGGGGTGGTGGTAGACATGAGTGGGGGCCTGGTGGAGGCTGCCCCTGCACTGCTGTGGGGGTGGTGGTAGACATGGGTGGGGGCCTGGTGGAGGCTGCCTCTGGTGGCTGGGGGGTGGGGGTGGTGGGAGACATGGGTGGGGGCCTGGTGGAGGCTGCCCCTGGTGGCTGGGGGGTGGGGGTGCAGAGAGACAAGAGTGGGGGCCTGGAGGAGGCTGCCCCTGGTGGCTGGGGGGTGGGGGTGGTGGTAGACATGAGTGGGGGCCTGGTGGAGGCTACCCCTGCACTGCTGGGGGGGGTAATAGGGGACATGAGTAGGGGCCTGGTGGAGGCTGCCCCTGGTGGCTGGGGGGTGGGGGTGATGGGAGACATGAGTGGGGGCCTGGTGGAGGCTGCCCCTGCACTGCTGGGGGGTGGGGGTGCATGGGGACATGAGTGGGGGCCTGGTGGAGGCTGCCCCTGCACTGCTGGGGGTGGGGGTAATAGGGGACATGAGTGGGGGCCTGGTGGAGGCTGCCCCTGCACTGCTGGGGGTGGGGGTGGTGGGAGACATGAGTGGGGGCCTGGTGGAGGCTGCCCCTGGTGGCTGGGGGGTGGGGGTGATGGGAGACATGAGTGGGGGCCTGGTGGAGGTTGCCCCTGCACTGCTGGGGGCTGGGGGTGCATGGGGACATGTGTGGGGGCCTGGTGGAGGCTGCCCCTTGTTAGGCGGAAACCTGTGCAGTTCCCTCTGGGACCACTGCAAAAGATTTAGGACCACAGGCGTTTGGCGGTGAACCCACTTGGTAGCAGTCTGCACCACACAGATTCACTTGGTAGCTGTGGCTGAGCAGTCAGACTTCTCTCAAGAAAAGTTGAGCAGTATGTGGAGTATACAAAATAGGGCAATTCTTCACAGCAAGACAAGTAAACACGCAACGAGGCTTAGTGTAAAGATATTAAGGTATTTATTTATAACAGAACATCTATGAAAAACACTATGGCACTATCACAGCAAACAAATCAAACACAATTACTCTACGGAGAAGAAAACGATCAATCCCCCTAGCAATATTTCGACAACTCTAGGTTCTACCGGTACCACTTATTTTCAGACAGAGGTGTATACCTCAACCTAGATGACACTCGAATATTAGTTAGGACGTGAGAGAAAAAGATAGGCAGGTTATGAAATCAACACAGTTCAATCCTTCGCGGATAAAATGCAAGGCAGGAAGGCAAGAATCACAATAGATCGTAAAGTTCAGAGGCCAGGCCCACTTGGAGAGAGGCAAGGCGCGATGTCCCAAAAAGTCTCTAGTGGAGATGCATTCAAGTTTTGTAGCAAATCGTTATCGGCAGATTGAACCAGTTCAGAACTATAAATGAGAAAAGCTTGGAGGCGACCCAATGGAAAGGAGAGGATTAAGACAACTCACTCAATCCGATCAAAAGGGAAGCCAGGCGGACACGGTACCTTATTGTGGAGTGCAGCTCCGGCGGGGGCAGTGGTTCCTGGTGGTGGATGCACGTCGGGTCTTTGCCAAGAGTAGAGAGGTTCTCGTCGTCGAAGAAAAGGGAAGTCCGGTGCACCACCAGGGAAGAGACCAGCCGCGGAGTGCTCTGTCACAAGGCAACACCTTTTGGTCGCGGTACAGGGGTAGTGGCTATCCGGTTGCCGAGGTGCTCTGCACGGGCAATTCGACCACTGCGTCCTGATGCGAATAAAAAGCAAAAAGGGGGCTGGTTGTTCCCACCAGCCAGGGGAAGAGACTCTCTGGCAGGGAGATCTCTTCTGTCATCGGGAAGTGGTGAGTCGGCTCAGCAGGGCTCCACCGGAGGTGTCGTCGTTGCAGGTCGGCTCAGCGTTACCCTCGTCGGATTCTTAGGTCCTGTGGCGACTTCTGAAGATCCAGTCCCAAAAGTCCTGCTTTTATGCAGAAAACCCCCATTCATTCAGCCTAGCTGTCAATCAACACATGCTAAGTGGTGAGCGGGAAGGCTCACTACTTGGGCCAATCACTCCAGAGTGCGACCGGAGTTGGCAAGGCAACTCGGTCCAGGGTGCCTAAACCCCCCTCCCACACCCCGGTGGTAACCCAGACAGAATGGCACCACTTTGGAGGGACTCTGTACAGAGCCCGCCAAAGGTGGAACAAAGGGCTCGAACTTTGGTTTAGGAGTCACAGAGACGAACACAGACGCCATTTTACAAACCGAGTTCTGGCAGAAAATACCCTCCGATAAACCTATTTAAGATAAGCAGATCGGTGGTACGTTAGAGATTAACGAGAAAAAGTATCACTCTCCAACAATGGGACGAATGCCATAGGGTTATGTTCGGGGTCGAACATAACAAGTAGTTTCCACTGCCACCAGCCAAAACTCGACGAGGGGGGACGGGACAGTGCCCCCTCGAGTAACAGGTCCAGGAGTAATCGAATTACCCCTACTAATACGTCCACAATAAGATGGTTTGTACTAGTCCTGTTAGTAAATTTAGGTCTAGTAAAGCCAATGGTGACTTTACATGCCCGGGGAGACAGTAGTATGGAGTCTATGGTGGAGGTCCGCTAGGACGCCCCAGTGTTACGGCACGTAGGGTGCGGTGTAACACACATAGAAAAACATATGAGACCCTATGGAGTAAAAGACCCCATAGCCCATAGAACACATTGACATTCAAAGGGATTACACACACATACATGTCCAAGAGTGGGAGAAAAAGAGTCTCACTCTTGGCAGGATGGAAAAAACAAACTCCAGAAATCCAGCAAAGCTGCTGGGGGACTCACTAGGTTAGGAAATTCAGCCTAAGCAGAGAATTCTCCCTAACACTCGCCCCCCCAGACTAAGGGACAGGAGGATTTAATCCACTCCTGGATGAATCTCATACCTCTAGTCGATGACATACATCCTAGAGAGACCATCAGCATTTTGGTGGTGACATCCGGACCTGTGCTCAATGGTGAAATCAAACCCTTGCAGGCAGATCGACCATCTCAATAGTTTTGGGTTTTCCCCTTTCATTTGCATTAACCATCTCAAGGGTTGGTGGTCAGTCTGAATGACGAAAGTAGAACCATACAATTACGGCCTAAACTTCTTCAGAGCCCACACGATAGCAAAGCACTCTCTTTCGATTGTTGCCTACCTTGTTTCAGGATCCTTCAGCTTGCGGCTGATGAAGCAAACGGGGTGCTCCCTACCTTTCCCATCCAGTTGACTGAGTACGGCACCTATTCCTACATTCGAAGCATCTGTCTGCACAATGAAGTGTTGGTGGTAATCAGGAGCTCTGAGTACTGGGGCTTGGCAAAGAGCCTTTTTCAGGTTTTCAAAAGCCTGATTGCACTCCTCGTTCCATTTAACCTTTTTTGGAAATTTGGGCGAGGAGATGACATTCAGTGGAGAAGCTATGGTCCCATAGTTCTCTATGAAATTCCTGTAATACCCAGTGAGGCCTAGGAAGGCTCTCACCTGGGTTTGAGTAGTCGGTGTTGTCCAATTTTGCACAGCTTCAATTTTACTGAGCAAAGGCCTTATTTCTCAACCGCCTACCTCATGCCCAAGATAGACTACCTTACTCTGTCCAATTTGGCATTTACTCGCCTTTATGGTCAGATTGGCTCGTCCAAGAGCCTGCAAAACATCTCTCAGGTGGGTTGCATGTTCTTCCCAGGAATTGCTGAACACTGCGATGTCATCCAAGTATGCCATGCAGAAGTCCTCCATCCCATTCAGAACCTGGTTTACCATCCGTTGAAACGTAGCAGGTGCATTTTTCAATCCGAAAGGCATTACCTTAAACTGGTATAAGCCAACAGGGGTAGAAAATGCCGTTTTCTCCTTGGCATGGTCTGTCAGGGCTATTTGCCAATAGCCTGACGTCAAGTCAAATGTGCTGAGGAACTTGGCGGCGCCAAGTTTATCCACCAACTCATCTGTTCTTGGCCAAGGGTGGGCATCAGTCTTGGTGACTGCATTAAGAGCTCTATAATCCACGCAGAATCTAAGTTCTTTAGATCCGGCCTTTGGTACTAACACAACTGGGCTAGACCATGGACTAGTAGAGGGCACTATTACCCCGAGATCAAGCATCTTGCTGATCTCACCTTTGAAGTGGGTTTGTACGTTTTCTGACATGCGGTATCCTCTGCTTTTGACTGGCAGACAGTCACCAGTGAGTATGTCGTGCTGGCCCCAAGGGGTCAATCCTGGTGAAAGCGAGAACAGAGGGGTAAACTGATTCAACATCGATTTGCACTCTTCTTGTTGCTCGGGTGTCAGATTGGAGGAGAGATTTACTCCTGCAATTTTTTCGTCTAAAGGCAAGCCTCTGAGGAGATCCGGAAGAGCTTCACTCTCTTCTTCTTCCTCGGATGATGCTAGAAGCAATGCTCCTACATCAGGTCGTGAGACATACGCTTTAAGTCGGTTGGTGTGAAAGACTGTCGGAGCCTCCTTGGGATTGCCAAAGTCCACCAGATAGTTAACCTCTCCGAGTTTACCCAGTACTCGGAAGGGTCCCATCCACTTATCTTGCAAGGCCCTCTGCCTTGTTGGGATCATAACGAGAACGAGCTGGTCTTGAGCGAACTCAACCATGTTAGCCTTTTGATCGTGCCAGTGCTTGACCAATGCTTGTCCAACTTTAAAGTTATTGCTTGCTTCCGTCATCATGTGCGACATTCTCCTCCGGAGACCTATCACGTAGTCAGTCACTCTGACTGGCTTGGGGGAAGGAGCACTCTCCAACCCCTCCTTAATCAGGGCCAATGGACCTCTGACAGGATGACCATAGAGGAGTTCGAAGGGCGAGTAACCTACGCCCTCCTGAGGGACTTTTCTATAAGCAAAGAGAAGGCATGGCAGTAGAAGGAGGTCCCACTTGCGCTTAAGGGGTTCCTCTAAAGCACCTATCATGCTCTTCATGGTTCGGTTGAACCGTTCTACCAACCCATTGGTTTGTGGGTGGTAAGCCGTTGAGAACTTGTAAGTAACTCCGCATGTTTTCCACATGGCTTTCATGTAGTGGGACATAAAGTTTGACCCCCTGTCAGAGATTACTTCCTTCGGAAACCCGACCCTAGTAAAAATACCAAGGAGGGCCTTAGCCACAGCCGGAGCTGTAACAGTCCTCATAGGAATTGCCTCAGGATACCTAGTAGCATGGTCTACTACAACAAGTATAAACCTGTTGCCTGAGGAGGTTGGAGGATCAAGGGGACCAACAATGTCAATCCCTACTCTCTCAAATGGGATTCCCATGACTGGGAGAGGCACTAAAGGTGCCACATTCTTGGAGCCAACTTTACCAGAGGTCTGGCAGGTGTGGCAGCTCCTGCAGTGTTTTTCTACTTCGGCCCTCATCTTTGGACAATAGAAATAGAGAGAGAGCCTTTCCTTAGTCTTCTTGAAACTCAAGTGACCAGCCAAAGGAATCTCGTGGGCTAACTGCAAGAACTGTGGTCTGTTCTCTTGGGGTACTACAAGTCGTTTGTAGTCTCCAGGTGCAGATTCGGTCGGTTCACTGTAGAAGAGGCCCTCTTCCCAGTGCAACCTGTATTTCCCAGGCTCTTGCCCTTCAGCCTGAGCTTCTGCCTGGTGGCGAAGACCTTCCAGAGTTGGACATTCTCTCTGTCCCTTACTGAAGTCTGCCCTGCTGGGTCCACCTTCTGCCAGTAAAGACTGCAGCTCAGGATGGTCAACAGGATCCAGATCTTCAATGAGTTCCTGGCCTTCCATTAGCTCTTCCTCAGAGTCTAATTCTACCACACAGGGTTGTACCTCCCTCTCAGCCTCGGCTGGAGGTGGAGTTACGGGTGTAACTGTGGACAACCACGGGGAAGTCCGTGTTGGCTGCACTGGAATGCGGGCTGCTGGTTTCGGGGTAGAAGCCTTAGGTTTCCCTTTCGCTTCTGATTTCTTGGAGACAGCGGCCGACAATTCCAGTGGAGCAGGAGTGATATCTTTCTTCATCATCTCCTGGAGAGTACCGCGCATGGTCCTCTCTCTTGCAGGTCTGGTTAGCTCCTGTAACCGTTTACTAGGAGGTCTGGGAGTATGCGATACAACTCCGAGAGTTTTCAAATCGTTACCCAACAGTACGCGTCCTGGTACCTCACTCTGTATGCTGACAGGTATATTCACCGTCATGTTGTTACACTGGATGAGAACTGGTAATTGGGGAAGCATCTGCACAGGCCCTCCAGCTAACTTGGTGAGGCGTTTGGGTGCCTTAGCAACATCCTCAGCCTGAAAAAACGATTTATCCACCACAGTTATGCTGGCCCCAGTGTCCCTAATGGCAGGAGTCTCCTGACCATTCACCTGGAAACTGTCCTTATAATACTCTTTAGTATTATCGGGGATAGAATTATAGAAATCTAAATTCTGTTGTTCCCACAACCCCAGAGATACTAAAGAAACGCTGGCTGAGACTCCAATGGGTTCGTCAGCTAGCAGTAGAAAGTTTCCACTTGCCATTTGGACTTCCTCCTCTGGAGCGAAGGCTAAGGAGACAAGCTGGACCCCTGAAGGTTTACCCTTACATCTGGGATCTCCTTTCACGTGGTCAGTCGAGCCACAAACAAAGCATTTACCAAATGCTTTCTGGAATGGTGGCTTGTTCTGACCTCCTTCCGGTTTGGCACCAGAAGGCACACTATTCTGCTGTGGTTTTCCCGGTGGCTTACCCTTCTGGTTTTGTTTGGGGCCCTCTTTGGAATGTGAGTTATTAGAATTCTCTTTTGAGTCTTTTTTAGGCTGTTTTCCCTCATCCTTTTTCTGAGTTGCCCCAGAATCCTTATGAGTAGCCCTGTTGGCAACCCACAAGTCAGCAGCCTTAGCTAGCTCCCTGGAATCCAACTCCTTCGAATCAGCCAAGTGCTGTCTGAGCTCAGGAGAACAGGCATCATAAATAGACTCCAACATAAAAAGATTCCTCATACCCTCATAAGTGTTCACTTTGTAACCCTTAATCCATCCCTCTAAGTTTTTCAACCCTTCACTCACCCAGGTAGCCCAAGGGGTACCATCATGCTTTTTGAGGGTTCTAAACCTCTTAAGATACTGGGAAGGGGTCTTCCCGAATCTAGCTATTAAAGCTAGTTTCACACTTTCGTAATCCGTCTTATCCGCCTCCCCCAACTCCATTACCACATCAGTCGCAACAGGAGGGAGCCTAGAGAACAACCAGGGAAGCAAAGCATTCCCGGTGATGTCCTGGAGCCCATGATTGTATTCAAACAGTTTCAACCAATCCAACACATCCAATCTCGGTTCATACATACCCACTAATTCCTTCGGCATCCGGGGTCTTTTGGGACTGGAGCTCCTAGAGGAACCAGAGGAGAGAGAAGCACTTTCCATAGACAACTTTTTCATCTCTAACTCGTGATTAAGTTCTATTTCCCTGAGTCTTAACTCAGCTTGCTTCTGCTCAGCCTGGGCATTCATCCGTCTGAACTCGAGTTCTTGGTTTCGTTCAGATTGAGCCAAGAACCGTTTGTATTCTAGTTCGAGCTTCATTTTTTCAAGTTCAAAATAAGCAGGGTTACTTGTGGGACCTGGTATGGGCCCCGTAGGCACAGCTGGTAAGGCGGGTAGAGGAGCAGGGGAGATAGTTTCGTTAGCCTCGCCGTCCTCGCCAGCGTCTTCATCGCTATCATCAGAATTACGATTCAGATCAACACCATCACTGTTATCTACAGTCGCTGGAGAGATTGGTTCTTCTGAACCAGTACCCAGACTTTGGTTCGCCAGCAATCTCTCGATTAGTTCTAACTTCTTGCCTCTTACAGAAAGATTCGCTTGCCTACAGAGAGCTCGCAAACTCTCAGTATTTTCACCTGATAAGGACTCTTGACTGTAAGTTTCCATCGTAGACATGTTTTTTGAAAGTTGCTTTTTGTGCAAAGTTTTGTGGTTAGTTATCCTACAGTGTCTAAAAGCACTCTAAACTTTATACTCGATACAACTCCCACCGCTGTACACCAGTGTTAGGCGGAAACCTGTGCAGTTCCCTCTGGGAGCACTGCAAAAGATTTAGGACCACAGGCGTTTGGCGGTGAACCCACTTGGTAGCAGTCTGCACCACACAGATTCACTTGGTTGATGTGGCTGAGCAGTCAGACTTCTCTCAAGAAAAGTTGAGCAGTATGTGGAGTATACAAAATAGGGCAATTCTTCACAGCAAGACAAGTAAACACGCAACGAGGCTTAGTGTAAAGATATTAAGGTATTTATTTATAACAGAACATCTATGAAAAGCACTATGGCACTATCACGGCAAACAAATCAAACACAATTACTCTACGGAGAAGAAAACGATCAATCCCCCTAGCAATATTTCGACAACTCTAGGTTCTACCGGTAAAACTTATTTTCAGACAGAGGTGTATATCTCAACCTAGATGACACTCGAATATTAGTTAGGACGGGAGAGAAAAAGATAGGCAGGTTATGAAATCAACACAGTTCAATCCTTCGCGGATAAAATGCAAGGCAGGAAGGCAAGAATCACAATAGATCGTAAAGTTCAGAGGCCAGGCCCACTCGGAGAGAGGCAAGGCGCGATGTCCCAAAAAGTCTCCAGTGGAGATGCATTCAAGTCTTTGTAGCAAATCGTTATCGGCAGATTGAACCAGTTCAGAACTATAAATGAGAAAAGCTTGGAGGCGACCCAACGGAAAGGAGAGGGTTAAGACACCTCACTCAATCCGATCGAAAGGGAAGCCAGGCGGACACGGTACCTTATTGTGGAGGGCAGCTCCGGCGGGGGCAGTTGTTCCTGGTGGTGGATGCACGTCGGGTCTTTGCCAAGAGTAGAGAGGTTCTCGTCGTCGAAGAAAAGGGAAGTCCGGTGCACCACCAGGGAAGAGACCAGCCACGGAGTGCTCCGTCACAAGCCACAACCTTTTGGTCGCGGTACAGGGGTAGTGGCTATCCGGTTGCCGAGGCGCTCTGCACGGGCAATTCGACCACTGCGTCCTGAGGCGAATAAAAAGCAAAAAGGGGGCTGGTTGTTCCCACCAGCCAGGGGAAGAGACTCTCCGGCAGGGAGATCTCTTCTGTCGTCGGGAAGTGTTGAGTCGGAACAGCAGGGCTCCACCGGAGGTGTCGTCGTTGCAGGTCGGCTCAGCGTTACCCTCGTCGGATTCTTAGGTCCTGTGGCGACTTCTGAAGATCCAGTCCCAAAAGCCCTGCTTTTATGCAGAAAACCCCCATTTATTCAGCCTAGCTGTCAATCAACACATGCTAAGTGGTGAGTGGGAAGGCTCACCACTTGGGCCAATCACTCCAGAGTGCGACCGGAGTTGGCAAGGCAACTCGGTCCAGGGTGCCTAAACCCCCTCCCACACCCCGGTGGTAACCCAGACAGAATGGCACCACTTTGGAGGGTCTCTGTACAGAGCCCGCCAAAAGTGGAACAAAGGGCTCGACCTTTGGTTTAGGAGTCACAGAGACGAACACAGACGCCATTTTACAAACCGAGTTCTGGCAGAAAATACCCTCCGATAAACCTATTTAAGATAAGTAGATCGGTGGTACGTTAGAGATTAACGAGAAAAAGTATCTATCTCCAACAATGGGACGAATCCCATAGGGTTATGTTCGGGTCGAACATAACAAGTAGTTTCCACTGCCACCAGCCAAAACTCGACGAGGGGGGACGGGACAGTGCCCCCTCGAGTAACAGGTCCAGGAGTAATCGAATTACCCCTACTAGTACGTCCACAATAAGATGGTTTGTACTAGTCCTGTTAGTAAATTTAGGTCTAGTAAAGCCAATGGTGACTTTACATGCCCGGGGAGACAGTAGTCAGTCCCCGGGTATGGAGTCTATGGTGGAGGTCCGCTAGGAGGCCCCAGTGTTACGGCACGTAGGGTGCGGTGTAACACACATAGAAAAACATATGAGACCCTATGGAGTAAAAGACCCCATAGCCCATAGAACACATTGACATTCAAAGGGATTACACACACATACATGTCCAAGAGTGGGAGAAAAAGAGTCTCACTCTTGGCAGGATGGAAAAAACAAACTTCAGAAATCCAGCAAAGCTGCTGGGGGACTCACTAGGTTAGGAAATTCAGCCTAAGCAGAGAATTCTCCCTAACACTCGCCCCCCCCCCAGACTAAGGGACAGGAGGATTTAATCCACTCCTGGATGAATCTCATACCTCTAGTCGATGACATACATCCTATAGAGACCATCAGCATTTTGGTGGTGACATCCTGACCTGTGCTCAATGGTGAAATCAAACCCTTGCAGGCAGATCGACCATCTCAATAGTTTTGGGTTTTCCCCTTTCATTTGCATTAACCATCTCAAGGGTTGGTGGTCAGTCTGAATGACGAAAGTAGAACCATACAAGTACGGCCTAAACTTCTTCAGAGCCCACACGTTAGCAAAGCACTCTCTTTCGATTGTTGCCCACCTTGTTTCAGGATCCTTCAGCTTGCGGCTGATGAAGCAAACGGGGTGCTCCCTACCTTTCCCATCCAGTTGACTGAGTTCGGCACCTATTCCTACATTCGAAGCATCTGTCTGCACAATGAAGTGTTGGCGGTAATCAGGAGCTCTGAGTACTGGGGCTTGGCAAAGAGCCTTTTTCAGGTTTTCAAAAGCCTGATTGCACTCCTCGTTCCATTTAACCTTTTTAGGAAATTTGGGCGAGGAGATGACATTCAGTGGAGAAGCTATGGTCCCATAGTTCTCTATGAAATTCCTGTAATACCCAGTGAGGCCTAGGAAGGCTCTCATCTGGGTTTGAGTAGTCGGTGTTGTCCAATTTTGCACAGCTTCAATTTTACTGAGCGAAGGCCTTATTTCTCCACCGCCTACCTCATGCCCAAGATAGATTGCCTTACTCTGTCCAATTTGGCATTTACTCGCCTTTATGGTCAGATTGGCTCATCCAAGAGCCTGCAAAATATCTCTCAGGTGGGTTACATGTTCTTCCCAGGAATTGCTGAACACTGCGATGTCATCCAAGTATGCCATGCAGAAGTCCTCTATCCCATTCAGAACCTGGTTTACCATCCGTTGAAACGTAGCAGGTGCATTTTTCAATCCGAAAGGCATTACCTTAAACTGGTATAAGCCAACGGGGGTAGAAAATGCCGTTTTCTCCTTGGCATGGTCTGTCAGGGCTATTTGCCAATAGCCTGACGTCAAGTCAAATGTGCTGAGGAACTTGGCGGCGCCAAGTTTATCCACCAACTCATCTGTTCTTGGCCAAGGGTGGGCATCAGTCTTGGTGACTGCATTAAGAGCTCTATAATCCACGCAGAATCTAAGTTCTTTAGATCCGGCCTTTGGTACTAACACAACTGGGCTAGACCATGGACTAGTAGAGGGCTCTATTACCCCGAGATCAAGCATCTTGCTGACCTCACCTTTGATGTGGGTTCGTACGTTTTCTGACATGCGGTATCCTCTGCGTTTGACTGGCAGACAGTCACCAGTGAGTATGTCGTGCTGGCCCAAAGGGGTCAAGCCTGGTGAAAGCGAGAACAGAGGGGCAAACTGATTCAACATCGATTTGCACTCTTCTTGTTGCTCGGGTGTCAGATTGGAGGAGAGATTTACTCCTTCAATTTTTTCGTCTAAAGGCAAGCCTCTGAGGAGATCCGGAAGAGCTTCACTCTCTTCTTCTTCCTCGGTTGATGCTAGAAGCAATGCTCCTACATCAGGTCGTGAGACATACGCTTTAAGTCGATTGGTGTGAAAGACTGTCGGAGCCTCCTTGGGATTGCCCAAGTCCACCAGATAGTTAACCTCTCCGAGTTTACCCAGTACTCGGAAGGGTCCCATCCACTTATCTTGCAAGTCCCTCTGCCTTGTTGGGATCATAACGAGAACGAGCTGGTCTTGAGCGAACTCAACCATGTTAGCCTTTTGATCGTGCCAGTGCTTGACCAATGCTTGTCCAGCTTTCAAGTTATCGCTTGCTTCCGTCATCATGTGCGACATTCTCCTCCGGAGACCTATCACGTAGTCAGTCACTCTGACTGGCTTGGGGGAAGGAGCACTCTCCAACCCCTCCTTAATCAGGGCCAATGGACCTCTGACAGGATGACCATAGAGGAGTTCGAAGGGCGAGTAAACTACGCCCTCCTGAGGGACTTCTCTATAAGCAAAGAGAAGGCATGGCAGTAGAAGGTCCCACTTGCGCTTAAGGGGTTCCTCTAAAGCACTTATCATGCTCTTCATGGTTCGGTTGAACCGTTCTACCAACCCATTGGTTTGTGGGTGGTAAGCCGTTGAGAACTTGTAAGTAACTCCGCAGGTTTTCCACATGGCTTTCATGTAGTGGGACATAAAGTTTAACCCCCTGTCAGAGATTACTTCCTTTGGAAACCCGACCCTAGTAAAAATACCAAGGAGGGCCTTAGCCACAGCCGGAGCTGTAACAGTCCTCATAGGAATTGCCTCAGGATACCTAGTAGCATGGTCTACTACAACAAGTATAAACCTGTTGCCTGAGGAGGTTGGAGGATCAAGGGGACCAATGATGTCAATCCCTACTCTCTCAAATGGGACTCCCATGACTGGGAGAGACACTAAAGGTGCCACATTCTTGGAGCCAACCTTACCAGAGGTCTGGCAGGTGTGGCAGCTCCTGCAGTGTTTTTCTACTTCGGCCCCCATCTTTGGCCAATAGAAATAGAGAGAGAGCCTTTCCTTAGTCTTCTTGAAACTCAAGTGACCAGCCAAAGGAATCTCGTGGGCTAACTGCAAGAACTGTGGTCTGTTCTCTTGGGGTACTACAAGTCGTTTGTAGTCTCCAGGTGCAGACTCGGTCGGTTCACTGTAGAAGAGGCCCTCTTCCCAGTGCAACCTGTATTTCCCAGGCTCTTGCCCTTCAGCCTGAGCTTCTGCCTGGTGGCGAAGACCTTCCAGAGTTGGACATTCTCTCTGTCCCTTACTGAAGTCTGCCCTGCTGGGTCCACCTTCTGCCAGTAAAGACTGCAGCTCAGGATGGTCAACAGGATCCAGATCTCCAATGAGTTCCTGGCCTTCCATTAGCTCTTCCTCAGAGTCTAATTCTACCACACAGGGTTGTACCTCCCTCTCAGCCTCTGCTGGAGGTGGAGTTACGGGTGTAACTGTGGACAACCGCGGGGAAGTCCGTGTTGGCTGCACTGGAATGCGGGTTGCTGGTTTCGGGGTAGAAGCCTTAGGTTTCCCTTTCGCTTCTGATTTCTTGGAGACAGCGGCCGACAATTCCAGTGGAGCAGGAGTGATATCTTTCTTCATAATCTCCTGGAGAGTACCGCGCAGGGTCCTCTCTCTTGCAGGTCTGGTTAGCTCCTGTAACCGTTTACTAGGAGGTCTGGGAGTATGCGATACAACTCCGAGAGTTTTCAAATCGTTACCCAACAGTACGCGTCCTGGTACCTCACTCTGTATGCTGACAGGTATCTTCACCGTCATGTCGTTACACTGGATGAGAACTGGTAATTGGGGAAGCATCTGCACAGGCCCTCCAGCTAACTTGGTGAGGCGTTTGGGTGCCTTAGCAACATCCTCAGCCTGAAAAAACGATTTATCCACCACAGTTATGCTGGCCCCAGTGTCCCTAATGGCAGGAGTCTCCTGACCATTCACCTGGACACTGTCCTTATAATACTCTTTAGTATTATCGGGGATAGAATTATATACATCTAAATTCTGTTGTTCCCACAACCCCAGAGATACTAAAGAAACGCTGGCTGAGACTCCAATGGGTTCGTCAGCTAGCAGTAGAAAGTTTCCACTTGCCATTTGGACTTCCTCCTCTGGAGCGAAGGCTAAGGAGACAAGCTGGACCCCTGAAGGTTTACCCTTACATCTGGGATCTCCTTTCACGTGGTCAGTCGAGCCACAAACAAAGCATTTACCAAATGCTTTCTGGAATGGTGGCTTGTTCTGACCTCCTTCCGGTTTGGCACCAGAAGGCACACTATTCTGCTGTGGTTTTCCCGGTGGCTTACCCTTCTGGTTTTGTTTGGGGCCCTCTTTGGAATGTGAGTTATTAGAATTCTCTTTTGAGTCTTTTTTAGGCTGTTTTCCCTCATCCTTTTTCTGAGTTGCCCCAGAATCCTTATGAGTAGCCCTGTTGGCAACCCACAAGTCAGCAGCCTTAGCTAGCTCCCTGGAATCCAACTCCTTCGAATCAGCCAAGTGCTGTCTGAGCTCAGGAGAACAGGCATCATAAATAGACTCCAACATAAAAAGATTCCTCATACCCTCATAAGTGTTCACTTTGTAACCCTTAATCCATCCCTCTAAGTTTTTCAACCCTTCACTCACCCAGGTAGCCCAAGGGGTACCATCATGCTTTTTGAGGGTTCTAAACCTCTTAAGATACTGGGAAAGGGTCTTCCCGAATCTAGCTATTAAAGCTAGTTTCACACTTTCGTAATCCGTCTTATCCACCTCCCCCAACTCCATTACCACATCAGTCGCAACAGGAGGGAGCCTAGAGAACAACCAGGGAAGCAAAGCATTCCCGGTGATGTCCTGGAGCCCATGATTGTATTCAAACAGTTTCAACCAATCCAACACATCCAATCTTGGTTCATAAATACCCACTAATTCCTTCGGCATCCGGGGTCTTTTGGGACTGGAGCTCCTAGAGGAACCAGAGGAGACAGAAGCATTTTCCATAGACAACTTTTTCATCTCTAACTCGTGATTAAGTTCTATTTCCCTGAGTCTTAACTCAGCTTGCTTAAGCTCAGCCTGGGCATTCATCCGTTTGAACTCGAGCTCTTGGTTTCGTTCAGATTGAGCCAAGAACCGTTTGTATTCTAGTTCGAGCTTCATTTTTTCAAGTTCAAAATAAGCAGGGTTACTTGTGGGACCTGGTATGGGCCCCGTAGGCACAGCTGGTAAGACGGGTAGAGGAGCAGGGGAGACAGTTTTGTTAGCCTCGCCGTCCTCGTCAGCCTCTTCATCGCTATCATCAGAATTACGATTCAGATCAACACCATCACTGTTATCTACAGTCGCTGGAGAGATTGGTTCCTCTGAACCAGTACCCAGACTTTGGTTCGCCAGCAATCTCTCGATTAGTTCTAACTTCTTGCCTCTTACAGAAAGATTTGCTTGCCTACAGAGAGCTCGCAAACTCTCAGTATTTTCACCTGATAAGGACTCTTGACTGTAAGTTTCTATCGTAGACATGTTTTTTGAAAGTTGCTTTTTGTGCAAAGTTTTGTGGTTAGTTATCCTACAGTGTCGAAAAGCACTCTAAACTGTATACTCGATACAAATCCCACCGCTGTACACCAGTGTTAGGCGGAAACCTGTGCAGTTCCCTCTGGGACCACTGCAAAAGATTTAGGACCACAGGCGTTTGGCGGTGAACCCACTTGGTAGCAGTCTGCACCACACAGATTCACTTGGTAGCTGTGGCTGAGCAGTCAGACTTCTCTCAAGAAAAGTTGAGCAGTATGTGGAGTATACAAAATAGGGCAATTCTTCACAGCAAGACAAGTAAACACGCAACGAGGCTTAGTGTAAAGATATTAAGGTATTTATTTATAACAGAACATCTATGAAAAACACTATGGCACTATCACGGCAAACAAATCAAACACAATTACTCTACGGAGAAGAAAACGATCAATCCCCCTAGCAATATTTCGACAACTCTAGGTTCTACCGGTACCACTTATTTTCAGACAGAGGTGTATATCTCAACCTAGATGACACTCGAATATTAGTGAGGACGGGAGAGAAAAAGATAGGCAGGTTATGAAATCAACACAGTTCAATCCTTCGCGGATAAAATGCAAGGCAGGAAGGCAAGAATCACAATAGATCGTAAAGTTCAGAGGCCAGGCCCACTCGGAGAGAAGCAAGGCGCGATGTCCCAAAAAGTCTCTAGTGGAGATGCATTCAAGTCTTTGTAGCAAATCGTTATAGGCAGATTGAACCAGTTCAGAACTATAAATGAGAAAAGCTTTGAGGCGACTAAACGGAAAGGAGAGGATTAAGACACCTCACTCAATCCGATCGAAAGGGAAGCCAGGCGGACACGGTACCTTATTGTGGAGGGCAGCTCCGGCAGGGGCAGTTGTTCCTGGTGGTGGATGCACGTCGGGTCTTTGCCAAGAGTAGAGAGGTTCTCCTCGTCGAAGAAAAGGGAAGTCCGGTGCACCACCAGGGAAGAGACCAGCCGCGGAGTGCTCCGTCACAAGGCACCACCTTTTGGTCGCGGTACAGGGGTAGTGGCTATCCGGTTGCCGAGGTGCTCTGCACGGGCAATTCGACCATTGCGTCCTGAGGCGAATAAAAAGCAAAAAGGGGGCTGGTTGTTCCCACCAGCCAGGGGAAGAGACTCTCCGGCAGGGAGATCTCTTCTGTCGTCGGGAAGTGGTGAGTCGGCTCAGCAGGGCTCCACCGGAGGTGTCGTCGTTGCAGGTCGGCTCAGCGTTACCCTCGTCGGATTCTTAGGTCCTGTGGTGACTTCTGAAGATCCAGTCCCAAAAGCCCTGCTTTTATGCAGAAAACCCCCATTTATTCAGCCTAGCTGTCAATCAACACATGCTAAGTGGTGAGCGGGAAGGCTCACCACTTGGGCCAATCACTCCAGAGTGCGACCGGAGTTGGCAAGGCAACTCGGTCCAGGGTGCCTAAACCCCCTCCCACACCCCGGTGGTAACCCAGACAGAATGGCACCACTTTGGAGGGTCTCTGTACAGAGCCCGCCAAAAGTGGAACAAAGGGCTCGACCTTTGGTTTAGGAGTCACAGAGACGAACACAGACGCCATTTTACAAACTGAGTTCTGGCAGAAAATACCCTCCGATAAACCTATTTAAGATAAGTAGATCGGTGGTACGTTAGAGATTAACGAGAAAAAGTATCAATCTCCAACAATGGGACGAATCCCATAGGGTTATGTTCGGGGTCGAACATAACAAGTAGTTTCCACTGCCACCAGCCAAAACTCAACGAGGGGGGACGGGACAGTGCCCCCTCGAGTAACAGGTCCAGGAGTAATCGAATTACCCCTACTAGTACGTCCACAATAAGATGGTTTGTACTAGTCCTGTTAGTAAATTTAGGTCTAGTAAAGCCAATGGTGACTTTACATGCCCGGGGAGACAGTAGTCAGTCCCCGGGTATTGAGTCTATGGTGGAGGTCCGCTAGGACGCCCCAGTGTTACGGCACGTAGGGTGCGGTGTAACACACATAGAAAAACATATGAGGCCCTATGGAGTAAAAGACCCCATAGCCCATAGAACACATTGGCATTCAAAGGGAATACACACACATACATGTCCAAGAGTGGGAGAAAAAGAGTCTCACTCTTGGCAGGATGGAAAAAACAAACTCCAGAAATCCAGCAAAGCTGCTGGGGACTCACTAGGTTAGGAAATTCAGCCTAAGCAGAGAATTCTCCCTAACACCCCTGCACTGCTGGGGGGTGGGGGTAATAGGGGACATGAGTGGGGGCCTGGTGGAGGCTGCCCCTGCACTGCTGGGGGGTGGGGGTGGTGGGAGACGTGAGTGGGGGCCTGGTGGAGGCTGCCCCTGGTGGCTGGGGGGTGGGGGTGGTGGGAGACATGGGTGGGGGCCTGGTGGAGGCTGCCCCTGGTGGCTGGGGGGTGGGGGTGGTGGGAGACATGAGTGGGGGCCTGGTGGAGGCTGCCCATGGTGGCTGAGGGGTGGGGGTGGTGGTAGACATGAGTGGGGGCCTGTGGAGGCTGCCCCTGCACTGCTGGGGGGTGGGGGTGCAGGGAGACATGAGTGGGGGCATGGTGGAGGCTGCCCCTGGTGGCTGGGGGGTGGTTGTGATGGGAGACATGAGTGGGGGCCTGGTGGAGGCTGCCCCTGCACTGCTGGGGGGTGGGGGTGGTGGGAGACATGAGTGGGGGCCTGGTGGAGGCTGCCCCTAGTGGCTGGGGGGTGGGGGTGGTGGGAGACATGAGTGGGGGCCTGGTGGAGGCTGCCCCTGGTGGCTGGGGGTGGTGGGAGACATGAGTGGGGGCCTGGTGGAGGCTGCCCCTGGTGGCTGGGGGTGGTGGGAGACATGAGTGGGGGCCTGGTGGAGGCTGCCTCTGGTGGCTGGGGGGTGGGGGTGGTGGGAGACATGAGTGGGGGCCTGGTGGAGGCTGCCCCTGCACTGCTGAGGGGTGGGGGTGGTGGTAGACATGGGTGGGGGCCTGGTGGAGGCTGCCCCTGCACTGCTGGGCGGTGGGGGTCCAGGGAGACATGAGTGGGGGCCTGGTGGAGGCTGCCCCTGGTGGCTGGGGGGTGGGGGTGGTGGGAGACATGAGTTGGACATTAGTGGGGGCCTGGTGGATGCTGCCCCTGCACTGCTGGGGGGTAGGGGTAATAGGGGACATGAGTGGGGGCCTGGTGGAGGCTGCCCCTGGTGGCTGGGGGGTGGGGGTGATGGGAGACATGCGTGGGGGCCTGGTGGAGGCTGCCCCTGCACTGCTGGCGGGTGGGGGTGGTGGTAGACATGGGTGGGGGCCTGGTGGAGGCTGCCCCTGCACTGCTGTGGGGTGGGGGTGGTGGGAGACATGAGTGGGGGCCTGGTGGAGGCTGCCCCTGGTGGCTGGGGGGTGCGGGTGGTGGTAGACATGAGTGGGGGCCTGGTGGAGGCTGCCCCTGCACTGCTGGGGGGTGGGGGTAATAGGGGACATGAGTGGGGGCCTGTTGGAGGCTGCCCCTGGTGGCTGGGGGGTGGGGGTCATGGGAGACATGAGTGGGGGCCTGGTGGAGGCTGCCCCTGCACTTCTGGGGGGTGGGGGTGCATGGGGACATGAGTGGGGGCCTGGTGGAGGCTGCCCCTGCACTGCTGGGAGGTGGGGGTAATAGGGGACATGAGTGGGGGCCTGGTGGAGGCTGCCCCTGCAGTGCTGGGGGTGGGGGTGGTGGGAGACATGAGTGGGGGCCTGGTGGAGGCTGCCCCTGGTGGCTGGGGGGTGGGGGCGTTGGGAGACATGGGTGGGGGACTGGTGGAGGCTGCCCCTGGTGGCTGGGGGGTGGGGGTGGTGGGAGACATGAATGGGGGCCTGGTGGAGGCTGCCCCTGGTGGCTGGGGCTGGGGGTGGTGGTAGACATGAGTGGGGGCCTGGTGGAGGCTGCCCCTGCACTGGTGGGGGGTGGGGGTGCAGGGAGACATGAGTGGGGGCCTGGTGGAGGCTGCCCCTGGTAGCTGGGGGGTGGGGGTGATGGGAGACATGAGTGGGGGCCTGGTGGAGGCTGCCCCTGCACTGCTGGGGGGTGGGGGTGGTGGGAGACATGAGTGGGGGCCTGGTGGAGGCTGTCCCTGGTGGCTGGGGGGTGGGGGTGGTGGGAGACATGAGTGGGGGCCTGGTGGAGGCTGCCCCTGGTGGCTGGGGGGTGGGGGTGGTGGGAGACATGAGTGGGGGCCTGGTGGAGGCTGCCCCTGCACTGCTGGGGGGTGGGGGTGGTGGTAGACATGGGTGGCGGCCTGGTGGAGGCTGCCCCTGCACTGCTGGGGGATGGGGGTGCAGGGAGACATGAGTGGGGGCCTGGTGGAGGCTGCCCCTGGTGGCTGGGGGGTGGGGGTGGTGGGAGACATGAGTTGGACATGAGTGGGGGCCTGGTGGAGGCTGCCCCTGCACTGCTGGGGGGTGGGGGTAATAGGGGACATGAGTGGGGGCCTGGTGGAGGCTGCCCCTGGTGGCTGGGGGTGATGGGAGACATGAGTGGGGGCCTGGTGGAGGCTGCCCCTGCACTGCTGGGGGGTGGGAGTGGTGGTAGATATGGGTGGGGGCCTGGTGGAGGCTGCCCCTGCACTGCTGGGGGGTGGGGGTGCAGGGAGACATGAATGGGGGCCTGGTGGAGGCTGCCCCTGGAGGCTGGGGGGTGGGGGTGGTGGGAGACACGTGTTGGTGATCAGTAGTGCAAGGTGACATGTGAGTTGGCTGGTGGTCATGGCCATGTTGGATGGGTTGCCTGTGGGACATGAGCAGGGGTGCAGGGTAGTACCCTGTGGTGTGGGCTGCCTGCAGGGGCCGTGGATGGTGTAGAGGGAACACCTGGGAGGACCCACATGGCCAAATCACGTGTAGCATTCCCCGGCACCACCGAAATACACGTACCCTGCAGAAATCGCGTGTGAATCTTCTGCGCACCTCGGAATACATGTACCCAGGCCAATCGCGTGTGGAACTTCCCGCGCACCCCGAAGTACATGTACCCAGGCCAATCGCGTGTGGAACTTCCCGCGCACCCCCACCTACCCAGGCCAATCGCGTGTGGAACTTCCCGCGCACCCTGTAGTACACGTACCCAGGCCAATCACGTGTGGAACTTCCCGCGCACCCCCACCTACCCAGGCCAATCGCGTATGGAACTTCCCGCGCACCCCGTCGTACACGTACCCAGGCTAATCGCGTGTGCAACTTCCCGTGCACCCCGAAGTACACGTACCCAGGCTAATCGCGTGTGGAACTTCCCGCGCACCCAGGAACACGCGCACATGCTATTTTTCACACAGCGGGTGTCCGTGTTTGTCGGTGCCCCTTTGCACCTCATTTGTCCTAGAGGGCCACTGTATGGTCCATTCATCATGGCTGTATATGGGTGCTTTTTGTTAGCGCACATTTTGGCGCACATTTTTTTCAGTCGCAGGGGCGCTACCGCCTGCTTTCTTGTGGCGTACTTGTTTGGCCCTGTGCGCGTCTTTGACCGTGCGCTGGTTTGCCCTATTCGATTCCATGAATACGGGTTGTAGGCGAGCGTGTGGGCGTTCGGCGCACTTGCCTCCTGTACTTCCCCCGTGACGCCCATATTTTCACACGTTGTTCCCCATTCCGAGTGTTACGCCCCGTGTTCTGCCTACTTTTATGATGTGCGCCGCGCTATATGCGATTTCGCAGTGGCCGTGGCGCACGCTGTTGGATGACCTGTGCGCTGGGGGGCGCGGCGCACATTTTTAGTGCACATCCAATGTTTTTCTCGCGCACTGACTTCCATGAATCGCTGTGCGCTGGTTTTCCTGCGATTTTCGCACTTGCACTGCGATTTTCGCACCTTTCCTGCGATTCGCACATTTTGGCACCTCTGCGTGGGAATTTTCGGCACACATTAATTCCATAAATCGACCCCTTGCTTCCTTTGCCATTTTGAAATCAAAATATCTCAAAAGGATTCTCACATTCCTATCCTTCCTCTGTGAGATTGCTGTAGTCACCACTCATATTCAATTACATCTTGACCACTGCAGTTGCTATTTTCCGCCAGCATCTATAACATCAAAGTCATCCAAAATGAATCTGTGGGACCAAATGGTGTTAATGGTAATTCAGTTTGGTGGTATTTATGCACATTTTCCACCAAAATACCACCAAACCGGTATGCCCTGTGTCAATTTTCAAGATTGTGGGGGCCATTTTATAAGAAGGGGAGTGAAAAATGAAAATGTAAACATAAGGAATAAGGCTTTTACACCTTCATTTTGCATTGCAGCTCGTTGCGGAGCCCTTCTAAGGCACATGAGGGGCACAAAGCAGAGTTTACATCTCCGCTGTGCTTTCCTCTTCCATCTTGGAAGATTACAATCTTTTAGACATATGAGACATTTTCATGCAGGCGTAAAACAGATGGATTCATATGGAATCCCTCCAGATTACCACTTGCTAATGAGCAGGAGGATTCAATAGGAATGCATTAGTAAAACACCCTGCAATTCGTAATTTGTAGGTAGCATTTACCTGTTTACAAAGTGGAGAGTCAAACTGAAGAGCGATTTCCCCTAGTTTTACTCTTCAGTTTTTCACAACACTTTGTAAATGCTTAAAATTACATGCACGGAACCCAACAGCATGTAAGTGCTAATGTTGGTGGTCGCTTGCATGCAATTAGCATTTTATTGAAAATGATCCCCTATGATTTTGAGGAGGGCTATTATAAAGTATTTCTTATCTATCTAGACATTGTCGTTCACTCGAGAAGTCCCATGAAGATAAGATTGTTCTTATCCATGCTATTAGCATTTGATTATAGCTTGTCTGCCACAACTCACTCAATAATGTCGTGTTTGGCCTGGAATAGACTTGTCTTCAAAGTCATTTTTTTTTTATCTTCTCAATTTTCTAATATAATTGCAACGGATTATCTTATGCGCAGCAGTGCCAAACATGTAAAGGTTGAGCAAGGGGAGTCTCTAGGCAGTCTGGCCACAACATGCTGCAGGAGCTGCATGCTCGAGAATCCAGCAGAAGATGGAGGAATCTAGAGGAATCCTTCCCATAGAAAGGAACTCTGATGCGTGAAATGCCACAAAGGGGGGTGCAATCTGGGTCATAACACGCTTTGGGAGCAGAAGTGTCATGCTCTGTGAACCTGTGAAAGGATGAAGGGCCTGAAGAAGGACTTATGACTGGAAAAGCCCTCCTAATCATAAAGTGCCACAATGAGTAGAACAAGGGTAATCTCAAGGCAGTCAGGCCAATAACAAACTGCAGGATTTGTATGCTCTAGATTGCAGCTGAAGATCGGAAGGTTCTAGAAGGGGCAGTTCCACTGAAAAGTCCTCCTGTGGGCAAAGCACCTCGAAGGTTGGTACAAGGGCAGTCTCTCTGGAGAGTCTTCAGAGAGTCTGCAGGATGCTGCCCTCATACCTTAGACCAGAGTCCGGTTTTCATTTATACTAGCTACTCACAGTATTGAAGGGACAAGATTGTTATCAAGAGGTTCCCCAAGAGTTGGCTAATGAGTGGGGTTCATGGGCACCAACTTGCAAACTTATACAAAATAATACTATTTTGAAGCTGTATGTCCATAGACTGTTTCAATATGAGCTTAATGTATGTTTGCTTAACGCTATTTGAATTGATTGACTGCAGAGACCGGATGACTGGTTATGTTTTCTTACATACTTTGCTTATTGACCTCAGTGACAACATCTCCCTTTCAATATATCAGGCCACTGAGTTATTATGCTTTTATTAATTGGCAGAGGTAACTGAGGGGCCATGCATCTTCAGATTCTCTACTTTTGTTATTTGAAACAGCGGACCAGGGATGCACTTTTATTCCATTCACTCAGCCTGGCCATATGGTTTATGGAAAGTTCTCGCACTAACCGATCTGTTTCACGTGTATTACAGAGGACTTTATGAACGTACATAATAGTAGCTTGATGGAAAGCAGTGACCAAGGGTCAAGTAGCCTTGAAGCCTCTTTATCACTCCAAAGACTATGGGCCTCATTACGACCTCGTCATAGCCATGCCTCTATTGGCGGCATGGCTGCCGCCGAAATCACGTCTGGGTCCGGGTCCACAGAATGAGGAATTACCGGGCCATTCCGAGTTCAGAAGGCCTGGTAATTCCTCCCTCCAAGGACCCAGTCCGGGTCCTTCCCCATTCCCATTTCAGCCCCCATATGGCTGAATGAGAATGGGAGAGGGAGCAAACAACGGGCCATTACAAGTTGGCCCATTGTTTGCTCCCTCTTTCCCTCGCGGGACCCGGTAAGCACACCTGGTTTGACCAGGCGTTACTTCCTGGGTCCCGCGAGGGGACCTCGTAATGAGGCGGTACTGGGTAAACGGCACCGGCACCTTTTACGGCGCCGTTAACCCCGTACCGCCAGGGTCGTAATGAGGCCCTATGTCGGCTTGAGGCAAATTGGTGCACAGATCATGATTATGAATTGATAGAAGCAAACTGGGGGGTCGAAATTCTTTTAGGACCTAGTCTTAGAGCATTCATACTCACTACTGGCGCCTCGCTGAATTACTAAATGAAACATTCCTTTGGATCTAGGAACTTTGGGCTTGGATCGGAATTGATTGTTTCTCCCTGCAGTCATTTTATACTACTATACACTATTCATACACTGTATAAGATACTTCCTTGAGATGTTTGCATGAATTCATGACATTAAGGGCCTGATTTACAAAAGCGTTTTCAACGGGAAATTCCCATTGAAACACGCTTTGTAAATCAGGCCCTAAATGTCTAACTAAACTGGTCTTAAACCCATTTTTGTTTGAACTCATACAACTGTTAGATTGGTTTTATATTATGTCTATCCAACACTCATTATGCTAATTAGTGCTCTGTGGTTATGCACCTGCTAAATTGATTGTAACCATTTGCACGCAATAATTATTGCATATTCCACAAACCACATTTTGATCTGGTGTTCAAGTGCAATCTGTAAAGTGATCACTGTACTAGAAGGAGCAAATCGCTGGCTCCCCATATCTTATTAGATTCTAGAAAGGATATGGCCATAATTATTACCTTACACTAGATTACATTTTCAAATGTACTGATCCACACTTTGCATTGTTTATTTGATCAATTCTTTATGTATATACAGAGTCATTGGGGCTCATTACGGGTCCGGCGTTAACCGTGCCGGTGCTACCGGAGGGTTGCCGCCAGACTCATAAATGTTACAAGCCCAGTGGCCCGGAAAGTCAGGCATTGGTAAATTGTAAGTCTCCATTCCCATCGAGTCCCACTCTTGCTAACAGCGCTGGTTCTTCCGTGACGGTGTGCCTACCATGGCCGTTGTACCTGCCAGAGTCATACCTGTCGGTCATGGCGGCTCCGGCAGGCAGAACTGTAGTATGCTGGTCCGGAATCAACGGTGTCGGTAAGATTACCAGCACTGTTGTTTCTGGACCGGCAGGCTCAGATTGAGCCCCTTTGTCTTCCTGATATCTGCAACTTGCTTGCCTGAAAAAAAACAATCTGAGCTCCTGCTCACAAAGGGTAGTGTTAGCGCTGAAGTCCCAGTTTGCTCAATGTCTGAACAGTCTAACAGATAAGGTGACTACTCTTCAAATCCCACAGTTCGTTTCTGGGCTCGGATTCATAAATGGTAATAATGAATCATGGTTGGGATGCACTAGCAGTGTCCCAGTCAGGCAAAGCTATTCAGACTTAGAAAAACCTATTATCACATAGCACAGTGTGAGCAGGGTGAGGTTTGTCAGCAGTATGTGGCAGTGCATGCATGTATCACCTGTAGTTAGTTTTGACACATATTGGACACCCACATATAGCAACACAGAAGGAGCAACAAATGTATTAATGTTGCGGTTGTAGAAGTTATAGATAGGGCAGTGTATAAGCCCTGTCTTTATCAGGTGGAAAATGGATTCAGAAAGATACTGTGACAGGAACGAACCTGGCAGGAGTGCCACCATATTGGATTTTAAGGCCTAGTACACAGTGATCAGAATAGAATGCAGGCCTTGATGTGATGCTGCGGCTCCGTTTAGCTCATTCCCAAGATGCAGTGCACAGATAAACATTAATTGTATCCAGCTGCAGGGCCTGGATGCGGTGGGAACAGATTGTTAGCTGTGGGATGCGCCTCTCAAAGGACAAATTCATGAGGATAGGACATGAGGTTTTGTGATGCCAATAGGCCAGGCATAGATTTAGAGAACTACTGCCCTCACCCAAGGAGCGGTCATCGCATTTGAATTACAATTAGTCGCATAACCAAAAGCAAATAAATCCCTGAAATTCAGGCTCAAGAGTGGTGCCCTGGAATGTCATTACTGGGTACCTGGGGTCTGAAGGAAATAAAGGGGGAGCCGTGTCTGGAACATTCCATGATTTGGGAACGGAGGAGCAGAGGTGATGCTAATTAATTCAGTACATGGACAGGGGTGCAACTTGTGTGCACCGCAGCATCTGGTAAAATGAGAAGGTCCATTGGGCCTAATTATGACATTGCTGGTCCGGTAACAATGGTGCCGGTAGGCTTTCCGGCACCATTGTTACCGGACAGGCAAAGTACAAGTTTGTGAGCGGGATGCCTGGTCTAACCTGGCGGGCGGAACGGCACCCGCCTGCAGACTTTGTCGGATGCACCGGCACTGTTGCACACAGTGCCGGTGCATCCGTCCTCCCCATTCCCATTGAGTCCTATGGGACTCGAATGGGAATGGGGAGTTACTTTTTCTGGTGACTGGCTTCAGGGACCACCGGGGTTCTAATGCCTCGGTGATTCCCCATTACCAGGTGCCGGAAAAAAACACGACCCCGGCTACAGCCGTGCCGTTTCTACTGGCACGGCTACCACCAGGGTCGTAATGAGGCCCATCGTCTTATCAAAGCAGAGTTGGCCTTGCTAGCTTTTCTTTGAACCTGTATGGATCAGAGGGGTGCACATCACGTGACAGTCATGATTTTTCATTATATCAATTTACTTATTAGCGTATCCCGTCCCTGGATTTAACAATGATGACGTAGTGGTCCACGTGAATAGGGGAATGGGTATAGATAAGTTGTGGTCAAGCGGTCCAGGGAATATTGGGGGGTATTAGCATGTTCTATAGAAGGCAGCCAATGAGAGTGATGGGCTAACATTGTAACTTATGTATGGAACACACAACTACCAAGAATCAACACTGCCACCGCTCAGCTAAAGTACTGCACAATCGCATGTAACTCCAAAATAGGTCGTATACCTATTGCTATAGGCACTTTCATGTTGACGTAACGCCAACCACCAGGCTCAACGGAGCACAAGCATGGCAGCCACGCCATGCAGCCACGATTCCAAGTGGCCACATCTTGACTCGAATACCCAATGCTGGGCTTCCAGAACTGCAGCACAGAAACCAGCAGGCCCTGCACCACTGTTGTGACATACCCTCAACAAGGGGTTCTAGGAGCTAACACCCTAGCCACCCACAACCACCAGCCAGGCACCCCCCACCAGCAAGGCACGGAACACCACCACACTCCCTCATAGTATAGTAGGCACTGCCCCCATAACAAGTACAGTACCATACAGTACCTCAACAAGAACCATGCTGACCATAACCAAGTATCTGTACACACTTCTAAGTGGGACTCCCTTTCTCCAACAGGGCCCAAAAGGAGCCTCTGTAAACACAGGACCAAGAGTACAAAACAAGAACCCCATAGGGGGCGCCAGACCGATCTAACATAGGTAAGCTTCAATTAGAACCGATAATTGGACACTTATTACACCACAGATCTGAAGCTAACGTTTGCCTCCTCCCTCTCTCCCTTCCTCTTCTGACTTCTTCTATACCCGTGAACTAATGGGTACAACATGCATAATCGCAATTATAAATGAATTTGTCCAAATGAACTTATTGTAACTTGTGCAAACTCCTGAACTAATTGACCAATCCCAATGAACCACTTCTCACCACGCACTGCGCAATAAGTGTATGTATACCATGTCACCACTATACACCAACATCACTCACCGTCACCACTCATGATTTTGGATTGTATCAGCCTTGAGAAAGACCTTCGGTCGAAACACATGTCGGCTGACCATATGGGACAATAAGAATCCCACCCTCACCATGTTTGGGGATAACCCAAGTAAATAAAAAAACCTGCTACAAAGCAGCACCTTCAAAAACACAAACTGTGTGGAAAATAGATTTTTTCATATATTCGCTAAGACAAGGTATCCAGGTCAATTCAATTTTCAACTTATGTATGCTGATTTGCGGTTTTCTGCTGTATCACCTGCAAGTTCTTGGAGCATGACAAGCTCTGTGTCCGTTTGGTTCTACGTGACCATCTGAGACCTTTTTGCATGTAATAAACCTTGTTTTCCCTTGAAAATTGCTGCAGTGATTTGATCTCTTGGATTATTTTTACTGCACTGGTTATGGGTCACTATTCTCTTTACAAATTGATGACCACAACGTGATCCCAGACTCTGGATAAGGTCAGGGATGTTCCAGCTGCGCATCCTGGTGTGCAGCGCCCATCTGCAGTGACCAGTCCCCTGTGCACAACTTGAAGAGTTTCACAGGTACTGTGTTGGTAGAAGGCCTGCCTGCTCTTTTGAGTGGGGTGCTGCTTCCAGTTCTATAGACGATTCGGAGGAGTTCTGGAGAACGCATACATGTAAGTGCATCTTTGTGGGAGAATAAAAACACCGGAGGGCTTGTGTCGAGTGAGGTGATTTTGAGTGTTGGGATTGTAAAATAACACATGGCAATATATGTTGGTTTTATTTTGAGGCGGCCAGTGGGATCTCCTCTGTTGCGATGAAAGGTGATGTCATGATAGCATAGTATGAGAAAAAGAGAAGACAAAGGAAATGGGATCTCCTCCATTGCGGAGGAAAGGCAGCGCTGCAAGTAAAGTAGTGGTCCAGTATATGAAAGACCTTGGATCCCTCCACTCGACAAAAGGGAATGTGAGTAGGGGACATAGGAAGGGTCTAAACCATTGTGTAAATAACTGTGATTTTGTTCTGTAGGTCCATTATATGATGGGGCCTGGGATCCCCCCCTGCATAAGGGGGCATAAGGAGGTACATTTCCTCTCCTTGTAGAGGAGGCTGAGGAAGTGTCTAAACACATGTGTATAATTGTTTTTTATTGATTTGTGATTTAAGGTGTTTATGGAATTGGCATGGTGTGGAATGGTGGGTGTTGAGTTGTGTGGAGAGAGGTGTGTTGTAATAAGTGTGTGGTGTGTTGAGGAGAATGAGGAGAAGGAATGGGGAGAGCGGGCAGTGTTGGGAGGGTGGGGTAGATGGATCGTTGTCTAGAAAATCAAAAATGATTACAAAGGCAGAAAAAGAAGTAACCATGAGTACCCTTACCCCACTGGAATACATGTGTACTGTGTTTCTGCGGTATGGGAAAAAGATAATGAAGTACTATTGTGAATGGGTTGCTGCCATGAGAGGAGTGATGTATGCACCCTGCCCTGAAGAAGGAACACATTTTAACGATGTGCTGGCCCATATGTTTACTTATTTAGCTGCAAAATATGAAGAGAAGAAGTTGAAGAATAGGCAGGGCATGCTTGAGGTTGAGGATTTGGACTATGTCCCCAAGGACCCTATAGGGAGAGACATTTGTATACCAGTGCCCTGTGTCACCCATGCACCTTTTGCAACCTTGCATCCTGTGATACACCTACACCCTCACAGCTACGCCATAACAGTGGTGTTATCCCATGCAAGCAGCTGCAGGTTTTACTCATCCGAAGTATGTGCCCCATGAAGCCCCACAACAGAGAGCCTCTTCCACCTACGAGAACGTCATGCAGCCCTCTGCAGTGAATGCCACGCATCACTCATTAGTGATGGAGACTGAGAACAGGGCATGGAGAGACTTTAAAGCACTCCGAAGGACAAAGGCAGAGCTTGCACAAGTAACGCTAAAACAGGGAGAAGGGTGGAGAGAGCCAGTAGGTACAGATGAATGCAGAGCAGGTGATATCTTATTTTGAATTGATAGTACTGTGATTAGGGGTGTACATGTTGAGACAAAGGATGATGGCCACAACGCTGAGAGGGATCGAGAGGTATTACAACATGTGGATAGTATAGACTAATAGTCGATTAGATTAGATTTAAGCACAGGAGTATCAGAGGAGGAGGAATGGGGAACAGATGAGGAACAGGGAGAAGAGATGCCACCCAAGGTGACACCAAGAGCAGAGAGTTTGTGGGGTCCAATCATCAGATTGCGACCAGGCCGCAATTCACAGGCTAAACAGGTGGGTACACAGCTACCATTGTTACATAAAGCTCTAGGAAGGGCACAGTATATACCTTGGCCACACATGGATAGAAACAATTTGATGAAGGCCCTGCCATCACTCAAAGCAGGAGCAGACACTAGTGGTAGGGGATATGAAAAGCTTTTTTTGCTGCATGCCACATTATTAGGAGACCAAGCGGATGATATTTGGAAGAAAGCAGGTTAACCAAGGGTATGAATGGACAATGATAATCATGATGGAGCACATTGTAATGATTGTCGGGGAAAGGTAAGGGCAGCCTATCATGACACACTGGATATACATTCAATTATAATACATATGATCAAAGAAGATGAAGACACAGCACAACATATAATTCCATTTGAGGAGATGTGGAGGGTGTGGACAGAGGAACTATGCAACACGAATATAGCAATATTTTATTAAATGTTAAAAAACAAACTCTGAAAGTAGGTAAAGAAAGATTTGGACAAAGTAGTGGGGATTGAAGCTAAGGGATGGTCAAAGATTCAGGCAAATATTGTACACCATTGTAGGCGACGGCAGAAGAAAGAAAAGGAAGTGGTGGATAATGCCAGAAGGCTGAAGCAAAGTTAGTGCAGAAGAAATTTGCAAAGCTTTTTATAGAAGGAGCAGTGATTACGGGCCTGCCTGAACGGCAGATAGAAATGACGGTAGCTCCGGTAGGAATGAGAATTACCTCCATAGCAGACAGACGGGTACCAAGGCTATCCTGATAAGGGAGGTTATCAATGCGGGAGAGGGCAGTTTCAAGGAGGACAAAGGGGTACAGGAGGAAGATTTGGAGGGATGGGGCCGATATTTGGGGGACTGGAGCCGTGTTGGCCATGTGGGAGAATGGGCCATTTTGCGTGAGATTGTAGGATCAGGCAAGAGTATTTGTATGATTCATCCCAGCCGACTGGCAGCCCCGATAACGTATCAACAGTAAAACGGAAAGATGCCTCCAAGCACCCTGAATGGTATAGTCCCTGTGCAAGTGCCCAAGCCGGGGCAACAGCACCAGTAAACCACATGCCTCTTTCTAAGTGTAGCGTCACAGGTCCACACGTACCTGTTATTACCATTAGCTATTTCACAGACATAAGGTGTGCCGCCGAAAAATAAGGCAGTAAGCGTTTTAATACGCATGCCTTTGTCTACTATCTTTGTTTCACTTGAAATGTTTTTCTGAGTGTGGATGTGGAATTCATCTTGCATTCGCCACACGCCGTTTCAAGTGATTGATGTCAATAAAAGACACAGTAAACATGAGAATTGCACCGCATGTTCCTCGTAAACACTGAAACCATCCGGCCAAGATGTACCTAAAGGCACTGCGCCTACATTTCGGGACATACCGACCAAGCGAGTTACTCGACCCTGCACCATCAGAATGAAAAGAGACCCATTGAAAATATTGCATTGGCAAATACGGTCCAAAAAACGTTACCGTTTGGGGGAGATGTGGGGGGATGCGGAGGGGGGAGGGATTTGTGGGGGAGTTGTGGGGTGAGGGGGAAGGGGGAGGGGTGTGTGGGGGAGTTATGGGGGTAGGGGGAGGGTGTGTGTGTGGGGTGGAGGGTATGAGCACTTTTTACTTTTTCCTGTTAAATACACCCATTGTGTACCTGAAAAATACTTGACTGGACATTCCTTATTGTGTATGTGTCATTCATTGGTTTACAGTGCATGGTGTCCATGTAACCCCACACCCAGTGCCTTCAGTCCCACATTCATGGCACCCTCTGCACCCATGTGTCTTAGAAGTATTGGCCTATCACAGACTGGCGCATAGTACGTCCCTCCTGTGCATCGCCACTGGGATGATGTACAACCCTATCTTCTTCATCTTCTTCATCCTCACCTGGTGGTTGCTGTTCAATGTCAGGGGGCAGAGGCACATTCCATCGGATGCACATGTTGTGCAGCATGACACATGCCATGATGATCTTGGCCACCTTCTCATGCCTCTCCAGGAGTGCCCCACCTGACAGACTAAGACAGCAAAAACATGCCTTCAACAGGCCAAAGGTCTGCTCGATGTCCACTCTGTGTTTGTTATCATTATGTGATGTGTAGTGATTAGTATGATTTTATTACTGGCATCAATGTGTGATGATCTTGCTGGAGTCACATAACATCTGTACATTGATGGAGTGATATAGCTTACGATTGCAGTACACCACCTCTGTGGCATGCAGGACCACCAATTCAACCTGGGTACAGTCAAGTGCACCAATACAATTTGGTATGCCTGCCAGTGCATGGAAGCCAACTTTCCTATCAAAGATCTCCTGGGCAGTCCGTGGTAGGGATATGTAGTTCCTTGAGTGCTTCAGGAGGGCATCCAACACTTGGTTCAGCATGCGAGAAAATAAGGGTTGTGATATGCCATGCATGTGCCCCACTGTGTGCTGGTAGGTGCCTGTGGCCAAGAAGTGGAGCACAGACTCTACCTTCAGTAGAGGGGGTTTGGCGGTGCGTATTTCAATCAGGCTGACAATGTCGTTGTGTATCATGTCCACAATGGTGGTGATGGTGTCCCGGTCCAGACGGTACAGGGTGTGGATCTGCTCAGGGGTTAGGTTGAATGGACTGGCTCTGATGTGAGGGATTGTGGGCTGCCTGTGTGGTACCACTGGCTGCACTTGTGGGCCTTGATTGGCCTGTCTCACCCTCCTTCTCTTCCTGCGTCTCCTCTGTAGTGCCTGTTGTTGTTGTTGCTGGTGAAGCAATGCAAGCATATCCTCCAGCCCCAATATTGCTACTGCAAGTGGAATCATGTTGGTGTGGAAGGGGTGTGGTGTGTGGGTGTGCTCCTTTTGTGCTGGGCCAGACTCCATTGCCTCCACCTGTGCTGATTGTGTGCACCTGTGGCAGTTGGGAACACTACACATCACTTTTTGCAGGTGGTTCGCGATGCCGGTGATGCCGGCATCCTGGTGTCCCTTATTACCGCCTTCATGATGCCGGTATTTGCATGTCCGTATGACTTGTGATGTCATCATGTTAGCGCCATCCCGGTATTGCCGGACTTAACGGCCGCGTGCCTGCGTACATTCCAGTACGGGGGTGCACGTTATCAGCAGTGTCACTGATACCGGGTTGTTGAGTCGTAATAGCCCAGAGCGGTATGCGGTGCCGGTAATCCATTACCGGCATCATTTTTCCATTACCGCCTACCTCGTAATGACCCCCATATACTCTTACTAGTCCATGTACATGACCACCACTGTACATTACAGATTATCCAGATGGAAATGGAGAGGATTTAGGAGGTCATATCCCACGCCTGTGCAGCATGCAGCTTTGTTGGAGAGATTCATTTATGTTTTGTCCTGCCCAACTCTAGTGGCAGTGGTTAAATGTGCCACCTGCATCCAAAATACAGACCCCCATCTCACTTGGCAATGATGCAGCAGATAAGGCTGCCAAAGAAGCAGCTTATCTGTGGAACCCAGATGTCACTGCATATCCTGAGGTGGCTAATCAACAGGTGCAGCTAGTAATCCCATAGGCTGCCGTACCACTCTCACAAATAATTTTGTTACAAGGCCAGGTGCCCCAGGAAGAGAAAAAGCTGCACATTAAAAAGGGGCATTCACTGTCACCGACTGATTTGATATGGATACAAAAGGTTACAGGTAAAGTAGTAATACCACCAGAGTTGTTCATTGGTTTTTCTGGAGCAACTGCATTACCCAGCGCATATGTTGAAACAGCACATTGCAGCTGACATTCAGGGGGACTGGTTTTTCACCAATTTACAAGAATATGTTAACAAATGTGTGGCAAATTGTACTATTTGTCATCTTTACAGCACAGGACAAACTCACAGGAAGTTGTACAGCACATTGCACCGTCCAACTGGGCCTTTCTGGGAAATCCACACTGATTATGTTGAAATGTTAAACAGGTGTAGTCATTACCATTACCTTATTGTTGTGGTTTGTGCATTTTCTCATTGGATTGAAGCACAACTAGATGCTAAATCAGCAGCTACATTTCTAGTATGCATGGTTTTTCCTCACTGGGGAATTTGTGAGGTCCTAAAGTCTGATAATGGAACTCACGTTTTAATTGGTTCTTCAAAGAAATGTCATCACTATTAGGGATGTGGCACAACTCTGCTCGATTTGCCACCCTCAGGGCCACAGGATTGTTGAAACATTGAATGGAATGTTGAAAGCTAAACTTTCTAAAATGTGTAATATGATAAGGAAGAATTGTCTGCATTGTCTCCCTCTGGCATTGTTTAGGCTGAGAACGCAGCCAAGCAAAGATCACCACTTGCCCCTGCATGAGATAGTGATGGGGAGAAGAATGCATACATCTCTCACACCTACAAGCACAGCATCAAATGCTCACAGGGAAGTTCCCCAAAATAAAGAGGAAAAAAATGCTTAAAGCACACGATCTAAAATTTTGAATCCCATTATACCAATAAGGGGTTGCGGGGGTGTCTCCCGCTTCTAATGCGAGGAGTGTGGGAGAGCGGTGCTGGAAAAACCAAAATAAGAAAAAGGGACCCTGCAATGGATGTCCCTACCCACATTAGGGGAAAGAAACTTACGTCTCAGGGGACAGTGAGGGGACATTGGAGAGACGGGAATTCAGGTAAGTGTGAGGAGGGAAAGGTACATTTTCCAATGACAGATGGGTGGCAGGAGGAGTGAGTTATGCATCAGGGGTTTACTGGGGTTCTCAGAGGATCTAGTGGCATGTGTCAATAAGAACTGTCCAGGATATGGGTAGATATTGTGCCAACATTGATGTGAACCGAGTTAAGTGAGAAGCCAGTGAGAAACCAGCCAGCAAATGTGCAGATTTCAGTGGAGTATTCTTTTTGCTTCCCAGGCAATGGTACAATACCTGTAGGAATGAACATTTGTTGTAACAAGACACTTTTAATCCCTGACCTAACCGATGGCACAGCAGTGTTAATGAAAACACCTAAGCCCCCACCCAACAAGCTTGCCCGTCACTCACCAAGGCTATGTTGCCAGAAAATATCCAATTACTTGTCCAAAGACTCATCTGATGAATTGAAAGCAATCCTAGACCAGTTCAAATTGTTTACCAAAATGGAAACCTTTTTTTACCTCTCTCCTAGTGCCAGGTATCCAGACTGAAGCAAATGCAAAGTGGCTGATGTAAGGAAGGCATGGTATCAACAACAGACACAGAAACAATAGATGCACATTTCAAAAACCTTTGTTTTGTATTTAATATGGTTGGGAGAATTCCTAACTGGCCCTAACTCTATAGAATAGGTCTAGTCTCGACCATTAAACAAGCAACAAACAAGTCCAAGGCACTCTAGTCAAAATAAAAAAGGCCAATAATAAAAAAAAAAACCTTGCCCTCCTTCTAAAATGACAAATGTGTAAAGAGGATATTAAAAGTTAAAATAGTGTCTCAAAAGAAATGTCAGAATGGCTTAGGTAACAAATCCCTTCCCCACGTTCAGAAACACAGGGTCTGGAGAGTTTCTTAAAAGGATAGGTAATTGGCACAATTCTATCAATCTGGCACACTTTGGCTTACTGATGCAATTCAACAGTTCAGGCTTGGACTTCAAGCTTTTGACAGTTCACTAAGTTATTTAGGCTTTGTCTGCCTTGTCACAAATGCACAGTTCAAATCTTAACTTGTACTTTACCACAATTCAACATAGGCTTCCCTCCGCTGGGCTCGAGCCTGTCTTTCTTTTCACACTTTTGTAATTTCACTTCTCACAAGCAATGTTCCCTCTAATTATTTTTCTCTATGTGCAGAACCGGTTGGCTGTTGTGCGCACATTATTTTCCATGTGTGCAGCTGACTAATGAGGTAAGCCACTTTGTGAGCTACCGTCGCAGAAGAGTTTGGAAAGGAATTGCCTCTTCCCAGCCACTGCAATTCTTTAAAAATCTAACATTACTTTTTGAAAACACATAGGCTAAAATAAGTCATATGACATTATACAGAAAACTCATCAACCAGTCCAAGACTTCAATATCTGCCAAAGTACCTTGCAAACGTACTTCTGCACAGAGAAAAATGTCGGCCTCATTAGGAGGTTAGAGGGAAGTGGTAAAGTTTACCATTAAGCCAAATTATGATTTTGAGCCTGGAGTGGAAGATTTGCCTCCAGGAAAATCCTGTAGGTAAATCCTCCAACTGAACGCCAAAATCATCGGAATTTATGCTGCGGTAATTCCACCAAAAAGCCACATTGAGTCCAATGGACCCAATATGGACTCAGTATGAATGGGGAATTACACCACCACCACCAGTTGTAATCCTGCGGAAATTCCTACGGACCAAGTGGTGGCAGAAACAGTAATTTGCTTGGGTAGTATTCTGGCAGATTTATGCCGTGATACCGCCCCAAGTATTAACAAGGCCCTGTATGTTTTATGCTACTGGAAAATCACATTTGTATTACAAAACACAAATATCTCTTAGTTGTGTTCCCAGATATCTTGTGCAAACAATATTTATTCTTAAAGAAATGTTTCTTTGTATTCTGATTTTTCAAAAAAGGGAATTTTATTCTTGATACAATAATCTCATGGTCAGCCGACACGTGTTTCGACCCAAGGGGTCTTTATCAAGGCTGGTGCGTTATTGTTCATTGACCGTTAGGTCGGTTGGCTCTTGGTGGTGGGTTGGGGTAGGTGGGTTCCACTCCTTGAATAGGCTGGCTTGTCAACCTGTTACTTCTGTGAACAACGTCTCTGGCATTTTTGGCCCTCAAATATCTCTTGTCATAACTGATGTGGTTGTCAAGAAACTCAGATAGAATACATTTGCCGATGGATTAATGGAAATTAAAAGCAATGTGTCAAAAACATGCTGAAAGGAGTTCAAGTGCCACTTTAATGAAGTAATTCAAGGGCCAGGGGAACATGTTCCAATAATTTGTGTAAGGATGATAATTGCATCAGAATAACTGCTCTTTAGAATATGATGATCCAAAATTCCTGTGCCTCTGCTTACTATCCATATTACATTCGCCTGCGGGTAGTGATAACACAAACCTTAGAGCTAAGAGACATATGCATCATGCATTTTTACTCCCTAAAAAAGTAAAATGTGCCTAACAAAAATGAGAAACAATTAGCATATCATTGCTTTAACCCACAAAGCTCCACTGATATTTTTTCGAATTAGTGACCAGTAGAGCAGTGGCATAGGAAGGAAGGAACTCTAATAATATTAATGCCTGATCTCAAAAGAAATTTTATGGGGAAAGAACATCTTTTAATAAGCAGAAAGTATCCCATAGGCAAAGCAATTGCATTTTTACTCCCTGAAAAATCATTTGACTCCAAGTAGGGAGCAAAATCTGATTAGAGCCCTGCTTGTACCCCTGACATAGGGAGCGAAATGACAGGGCACATAATAAAGTGTATAGTTCTGCCCACCCTTGCGCACCACAGCCTAGATAAAATTAAACAAGAGCCTTACTGAGGTTTATTATGGAGCCATGTTGAAGAAAATCACACATATATGCCTTTTAAGTTAATTGCATCAATTCATCAGAGATACAGCTGATTTAGTGCCTTCTTCTGTAACTATGGATCCCTCATCTGTAAGATGGAGGGAGTTGCTAGAGACTGCAGACACAGAACACATGGTTTTATTGAAAAGCCCTCAGCAGTTGGAGCATAGAAAGTAAATGAAGGTGCTGTTCTCTAGATTGGTACTAGAGTTTCCGATCCTTTAGCAAACACGCTACACATTTCCTTCGGTGTCCAGCCAAAATGTGTGACTTGGTCTTTGAAGTTTGCTGCTTCGTTCATCACCCGCAAAGAGTGATGCTACCACACATATCCTTCCCCGGCCCCTGTGCTTGCCTCCAATACTAGTTGATTGAGCACTGTAAAAAGTGAGGGATTGTAGCAGTAAACACTCACTGGGATATTTGCAGACCCACAATACTTTGCAAGAAAGGCATATTTAAATGCCTCAACATATGATGTGCATTTTAAGAATGTCATGACTCTGCATGTACACAATTCTTTTGCAGTGCATACAAGATTGTTTGCAATATACCCCACCCTTATATCATTGTGTAGGATTACACATGTGCTCAGTGAAACTGATTGTATAGAAGCGAGTTACCATACAATGTGTGAAGGTCTATGCCCAAAGGAACTCTGAACACTTGGAAACGATTCAGATCATGTGAAAAGCATTCTCCTGTCTGAATATCCGGTGCCCTGATACTATGGACGAGTAATCCAAGGCATAGTCCATACCCATTATCCCTTGTAGGTTAAGTAAATGATATTGCAATGTTGCTCTCCACTTATATGGTAATGTTAGTAATGATAAAGTAGGAGATGCTGAGCATACATTTGTCTTTTCAAAATCTTTAAAGGGCAAATTAATATTTGTGATTTATAATGCATTAACTGAAAAGAGGGCTGCTTCAAAGCACTTGCGTGACTTATGTGCAAAGAAGAGGAAGTGTGGGATTTGGTTACACATCCCAGTAGCCAGCTTACCTACAGTCAGTATCCGATATTTGAGCTTGTAGTTAGATTATATAGTGTGGGTGACGCTTTTGGTAAGGCACAATGAGCAACAGAAATTCTGGCACGTGAACGTTATTCATGTTAAAACAAACATAAAACAAGAGGGGTAGGTACATGTTTGCTAACCTTTCACAGAGCCAAGGGAGGAAGAGTCAAGGTTGTCCGGTAACATCTTCGTGTACTCATAAGGTAAAAGTGATAGAGTCAGGTTTAGGAGTCATGGGTGGAAAGGGAACATTTTTGATTAATGTGTGCAGGCATATCTTGGTTAGATTCTTCTGTTCATGGAGGCAGTTTTTAGTATTGGTTTTTACCTTCTTGTGTTGTATTTTGCTGTTAGGGATTTTAGGTGCATAGTAGTGTAATGCAAATTAGCAGAACATCAAGACTAGGTGCTTATTTTAAGAGAAAGTAAATATCTGGTAATTGCTGGGGTTGTGCCTTATTAAATCATTTTGAATAAGTGAGTATTGTCTGTGTGTGCTGCTAAAAATCTTCGGAGCGGCACCCAGAAGGAAGCTGGGCAAGCGCACATGCGCACAGCTTAGAGAGAACATTGCTCACAAAGGTCTCCCTCTGCCGGGCTCAAATCCTCTTTTCACTTTGTAAGGTTCCTACCCCAAGTTTCGTCCCATACAACTTTTATCTTGGTTTACCTTTACTGTTGAAGATTTTCAAAACTGCAACGATTTTATGTAGACCTCTGCATGACCAGTTCAACCTCTCTTTAAACAATTTGACAATCTTCATCAAATCTCAACACCAATGTTTCTTGGTACTTGTAGTTCCTTGGAATTATCATTTCTTTACTTTGCCCTCTTGGTGTGCTTAAAGTTCATAATTTGCCCCCTTGGCATATTTAAAGCTCATATACTTCGGTTTTCCACTCAATCAACTCTCATTCAGGATTGCGGTTACTTTCTCGCCTTCATTTCCCGCTTTGTCACAACTTCAAACATTTTACAGAGACTTTCGAATGTGCGAGTCCATCTCGCAGGACCACTCTGCTACTTTGTATACTCTCATCACAGTTCAACAATTGTCTTCACCATTACGCGTTTATTGGTACATGTGCAACCTTCAACTCTTGTTACAGTTTAATTTGCCTTCCACAGAAACCGGGCCTTTATTGCCTTCGATAACTCACTGGTCCCATTAATTGGGTTTCTTTCTTCAACGACTTTCACGTAGCAGTCAAGGCCATTACCAATGCCTCCTCTGCTCCTCCCTGACTTCTTCATTCACCCGGAAGGGTAGCAGGCTGCCTTGAAGCACTTTGAAGGTATATCCTTTCTTCTCAATCGGTTTCAGTCTTGGAACGCTTACGGCTTTCCAAAAGTATGGAATTCTATCCTGGCTCTCTCATTCTCCGCAAGTACCGACCAGCCTCTTGGCCTTCCAACTCTGATAGAACTGGTTCGCATCAACCCCAGAAAAGCTACTTCTTCTCGTACCCCGCCTCGCTCAGAGTGTGCCTGTGCATGCCACCTTTTATCCTGGCAGGGAGTGTTAACAAGTGGCAGATGTGTGTAGTTAGGATTACATGACATGCCTGACTCTGCCTGATCTCATTAAAGGGACAGAGAAATTGCAAGTCATTAGAGGCAATCTTCCTGGCCTCATTCCTCATCTTGCTTGGCTCAGTAGTGTTGTCAGCGTGAAGTGGGGAGGAACTATGGGAGCTGTAGTTTCCCATAAAATAGGTAAAGACAGGGGTTAGATGGGCTGTGGGAAAAGGGGATACCATGTCTTTCCACCAGGTGCTTCTCCCCGAGGACCCACTACCCAGGGGATCCTCTCTCGCTTGTCCACCCCAGGTTCATGATCCAAAGGCGATGACATTTGTCTGGCCACCTTTGTATGGGATCCCCGGGGACTAGGTTGTGAAACACCCTCTGGTTTTTCACACTGCAGATCACGAGATGGGAGATACTTCATTTGGCATACCAAACTAAGCAGGGTCTTAATTCCATATAGACTGAATTACAGGCATTCAGACTCATGACCCTCCAGAACAGACACGTTCTGGCTTTGCTCACGGCTATGGAAGGGAGCGTGTGCAAGAACATTGTTTTGTCTTATTGCAAGTACCTCCCCCATAATGATGCAGACAACGGGTCCTTGACCCATGCGATAGGTGCATTGAGGATTGCTATGGAGAAAGAAGCAGGAGTAAATGCTGATGACTGGTTTGATTCAATGTCGTTCTGGCCCTGTCGTGGTTGGAAATAGGCATAAAGTTATTGTCGTTTATGGCGTTTCTCAGTCGTGGGTGACCTTCGTGTGGGAGTTTGTAGTCTGGGAAGGATTAGTGGATTGCTGACCTGGGCCGCCACCTCAATTACGTCGGCACTCTGAAGCAGAAAGTTCAGTGTTCTATGTCCGGGGATGCATTCATCCTCCTAAACTTCCTAGAGCCTGGTATCTTTCTTCGCCTCAATCCTTTGGTCCACCACTCTCCAACTTCATTCCTTCTTCCATCAGGGACTGCTCCTTCTTCCAGGTCTCCCACTAGGTCTGCTGTGCAACTGCGAATGTCCTTCTCAGATTTTAGCTTTATCGTGGTCCCCTCCCATTCAAATGTAAACGAGAAGCGGTATCCCCAATGATATCGCACACCCTTTTCTTTCAGCTATTTGGTGAGCGGTAGGCATTTCCTTCTCATGGCGAATGTGAGAGAGGACAGGTATTGGTAGATAGAAACACTTGCTGCGTCCAGTGGGATCTGTGTGCTATGTCTGGCCTTCTCAAGGACACAAGCTTTCTCTGCATATTTATGCAACCAAGCCAATACTGTTCTTGGGCCACCTGCCTTGCCGCCGGCAGGTGAATGCAGTAAATTTTCGGTTCATCTATGGAATCGTCCTAAAACAGCAATTTCATCAGTGTATGCAGAGTTCTTTTCAGGTCTAGCTTTCTGGAACGCCGAAGACGGGTATATCATTATGACGTTCACGGTTCTCCAAATCATTGACTTTCAGGCAAAATTCCTCCTCTCTAGCTTCAATGTCTCCAATCCTCGCATCCATCTGGGATTCCAATGTGGTCAGGGAGTTCTGGTTGTGCTCGACTTCGTCGAGTCTCACTTCCATTTTGTCGATTCTGTGAGTTATTTTATCTATTTTTCCACTTATGTCAGCTCTTATACTCTTCATTTCAGTCAGCAGGTCAGCTACGCCTGCCTTGGTTGCGGCTGCTTCAGGTCCTGAGGACGCCATCGTGGTGACCAGGGGAGGAATGTTATGAGTGCAATGGGGAGAGAACTTGTAATATGCAAGCTTCTCCCTAAAGTCCATGTGCTCCGGGCTCAAGACGCTTCGAAGGGTAGTGTTTGAGAAGATGTGCGAAGGCACTGTGTGACCTTTTCTGTCACCTAGTTTCCACGTGGGGAGAAGAGGGCACACACCTGTAAAGACTGGAGGGGGGTGTCTGTACTTCTGCTCTCTATATGGTAGAGGAGAGGCACAGAAGACCCCAGCCAAGATTCTCTATTACGGTTGCAATGGACGAGCAATCAAGACCTAGCTCCTCGGGAGGTGATGCAGGCTGGTTCTTAAGTATAGTGTAGTCCCCAAGCCCCCACAAAGGAATGTACACACACTGTATTACTGAAAATACAGTCTTTATATAATCAATATTCAAAGGTTATGTACACTATCACAATAACTTACTTTGTGCTCAGGAAAATCAAAGATGGTAAATATCTACAATTCTAAGGTGGTACCACCAATATTAGATCTCATTAAAGTGCTTCACTTATCATGTAAAAATGTCACACAGATCAATAAAGAGGAAACCATCCAATAGAGAGAGGAGGGAAAGCAAGATGGTTGACACAATTGGCAGAATACTGGCCCCGTTATCTGGACACAGTTCTGTGTGGGGATCCCCCCTTCTGGGCAACCTGTAAAATAAGATATATAGCACAAGCCCAGTCCATATATTGTTCAATAGTCTTATTCGCTCCTATAATGTTTTTACCCCCCCAATGTACCTGGTGGAGTAGAGTTCTTCGAAGAGGCATCGACAGATCCTTCTTGAGTGACCTCCTTTAAAGCGGGAGTCACAGATCGTCGAGAGGCGTCGAGGAAGGTGAACTTGGCGTTCGGCGTCGGGGAATCAATGACCATTCTTGAGTGCCCTCCCTTTAAAGCAGGAGTCACGGGTCGTCGAACGTCCGACGGTGAACAGGGTAGAACGGCATCGATGAGGCGGCAGCTTCGATCCGAGCGATGCTCGTCGACGACGGAGCGATGGCGTCCTGCAAGGAAGAGGCATGCGGGGCACCTCGGTGATGATAGTTCTGGACCGCAAAGAGTGTAAAGAACTGTGGCCCAGCAAGGGCGTTGAGTCGTCGAAGTCTTTGTGGTCGTGAGGTGGCGGGAAACCCACCGGCGGATTCTCCTCGGCACGTTGGTCTTCCTCGACTTTCTCTGGTGGGATAAAGTGGTCGACGGCGCGAACAAGGGAGTCCTTCGATTCGAATGTTCTTAGGCAAAGGAGCGGGTGGCTCCGGTCATCGGCGGCATGGCATCAAGCGGTCCCCGCGTCTGGGCAACACAACTTCGACAGGCCTCCACCGGTTACACAAACCTGCGAACCCTGGTCGACGGCAATAGACTTCGACAGGGGTGAAGTCTGGGTGCTTTGCTTCGTTCTCCTCAGCGGTCCCGTCTCGGGTCAGCAGCCTTTCGAGGGTTTGACTTCCAGGGAGCTTCGGCGAAGGTTAGCGGTGCTAGATGGTCCCTCGGAGCACAGGAAGAGGGTGCCTTACCAGGTCCTCTCTCGGATCAGTCTTCGACGGATTCGGCAGCTTTCAGATCGGTCAAAGCAAATAAAACAGCAAGTCTTCTTCTTCCAGCTGGGCGTCGAGGATCAGCAGTTCCAGTTACTCTTCAAGTGTAGACACAGCTTCTGAACGCTTCTGAACAATTTTCAGTGGTGAGAGTCCCCAGATATACTATTCTGTCTATCCTCCACACTGCTGGGTCACTCTCAGCAGCCAATCATACAGAAGGGCATTCATGCAGTCAGTCAGCCAATCAGGCACACAGTGCATTCAGGCCATCCTCCTCCCTCTCAGACACTCACAACAAGGAATGTGGATTGGGACAAGTACCCAGCCATTCAACACTACACACTGCATTCAGGCCAGTTTCGGGCAGGGCTGTCTCAGTCTTTGTCTCTCATGCCAGAAACCAGACAACCACAACAAGAAGTGCATATTGGTCACACACTCCATTCGCCCAGGTCCCATCCACAGGAGGTACCCACAACATACAGTCACTGGGAAGGCTCCAGATATTCTGGCCGTGGCCTTCACAACAACACCATATATGGCACTTCCTCCCAACAGCCAGTCAGGGGGAAGGGACAGAGTCAGGGCTTCCCAGGACTTTGGGAAAACAAGGTAACAGGCAATAGAAAGCAAGAGGCCACAGGGGCCATCTTGTTTCCTATCAGGAATCAACTGATTCCAATGGCAGGGCCTGGGTATCCCAAAATGGAGGACACACCAGAGCACCTGTCAAATTCAGCATGGAGCTGCCACCAGCCCATACCCTGCTCTGTGGGCCAGCCACAGGTGCCCCAAAACATACACTAGGGACACAGGGTTGTACCCCCACCCATGGGTGCCATAAGGGTATCCCATGGGTCTGTTCACCAAACCAAAAGAGAGAGAGCTGCACCGTCAGGAGTCCCACATGAACTCCTGTCTGGAAAATATGACAAAACACACAATAAAAAGGCAGTAAAGGACAAGGATATGGAGGCCCTGTCCCTCCGATGCATTTCCAGCATCACAACACCCCAAAAAGAAGTGTGCCCAACATTCTCAGTGGAGTATGGAGCTCAAGTCCAGTAGTGTGGATTATTCTTTACCAATGTACTGCATCCGGTGAGAAAACCAATAGCCCTTTACACCCAATCGTCTTGCCACAATGATTGTTCGTCAGTTGTAGGTAGGGTGTTGGATCTGATGGTATTGCAGGGGATGTATGGGAGTGGAGAGAGATGTGGTTGGTGATCCGTGCTGATTTTGAGGAGGGCACACGCCCTGTTGAGCAGAGGCCCAATCCCCTGATGGGCGGCTCCAAGGGAGACTAGTTAGGATTATCGTAGACACCGGGTTGTATCTTCTTGTCATGGAGTGCGCAGTCGATATTGTTCAGCAGCGACGCGTCTTTCACTGGACTCCTGTGGTGGTGTGGGGCTGCCCGTATGTCCCAGGGGGGATACTCACCCCTAAGGCTTTTCCTTTTTGTCCGCTACTGTAGTAGGATATGAAACAGATCTGAAGGGTATGGGGGTTATTCCCAAAGATCAGCGTTGTTGCTACCAAGTGTTCAGTGGTGTTTTCCAATATCCAATGTCTTTGCAGGTTCTCTCACCCTGGTGCACAACTTCGGGTGAGACTCTGGGCCACTTGATCACGTCAGCAATGCTCTACAATGGGAAAAGATGTGTTCATAATGATTCCAGGATTGCAGGCTCTGCAGAGTTCTCTAGGTGGATGTGCGGTGATACCTAGGTAGGGTAGGGTGGGGGAGTCTCCGTGCTGTTTCATGATCCAACAGCGCCATGTGTTTGTGATGCAATGCCACAGTACCTTTCGTTCTCTTTTGCGTTCTCAGAGGATCTTATGTCTGCCCACACGCCCTGGCTGCCCATTGTAGAGCAGGTGTTGAAGTATATGAATTGAGTGGGCTGGGGGTCTCTGTCTGCCCACGGAGCTGGAACAACGTGCAGGCTCAACAGGTTACTGGTGCAGTGTTAACTTCTTATGAGGACTGGGAAATATCTGCATTTTTATCATGTACCCCAAATTACCCTCCTGGTGTTGCACACCGGGGATCAGTGTGGGTGAGAGAGTGCATCGTTGGGCCATAGGATAGAGGTCCGCCACTCAGATCCGGCCGTATGAAGGAGGCCACGTTACTGAAGCATAGCAACAGGCAGCAAGGTCCAATTCCCGTGGTTAGGAGAGTCTCCAGAGAGGAAAAGTAGCCGGAGGGTGCTCGTTTCTCTCATTGGACGAGGGTACAATACGGTCATTTGTCCATTGCCCTTTTAAGAGTTTCATGCAGCGGGGGTACCTTGTATCCGGAGGTTTTCTCAGGGGAGAACCGTGTCGTCTTAGCACTGCTGAAGGGGATAGACATAAAGTCCCCTCTATGTTGCGTGTTGAAGGGCAGCATTCGTTAGGGCTGTCTCGTTAATGGTCGCTCGTCTCCATGTTCCAGCCTGGGCCCTGCTCAGAATGTTCAATCGGATGGCTGGTGGGCACAAGTCCATGTACACTCCGGCAATGGGGGCGGTCGCCGTGGGGGGTGCCACTCCTGACGAACCCGTCCTCAAAGAGGAAGTTTCACCAGTCCGGGTCACAGAATGATCGGGTTGTGACGGAGTGTAAAGTCTCCACACTGCAGGCCAGTTGTGCAGATTGTCGGCAAACTTTCAGCCGCACTTATCTCTGTGAAGGCAGATCTGATTTGTGTCAGATTTCCCCCCAAAATGTCGAGGGCACCTTGAGTCATCAGATTTACGAAGTTTCCTTTTCGGGGGGCGTCCCGTGGCTGGGGCTCAATTCACTTCCTAGGACCTCTGCAAGGAGCTCATACTGAGGAGCTAGTTATCCATGTGCCCCCTGGTGGCCAATTTATACTCTTCACTGGGATGAGTTGCTGATATGGCATAACGATTCCCTGGGTGCCTCCCATACTTCCTGTCCATCCTGTTACTTTCATTCCTGACGGGAGACGTGCTCAGGAGCTTCCTTGGTCGGGCACATCTTCTCGATTCCCAGGCTCCTGCTTGCTTCATTTTGCTTTCGTTTCTCTCTATGCCTTCCTTGACTTCTTTCTAGCATCCCGGTCTCTCACGGCATGACCGGACATCTACGGTCTCTCTTCTGCTGGTGGTCTCGTTGATCATTTGTGGATGAGCTATACACCATGCTTTCCTGTTCGTGGTTTTGCCACCACCTCTCTGTTCGGCTTCTCAGTGTCAGGGGTAACCCGCATTGCTTTCTCTGGTGAGTTCGAAACTCGTGGGCATCCGGGTTTCCATCTTCCCCATGTATGACATAGCAGGGGAGTTCCACAATTCTATGTACATGCTTGTCTCTCTCTGCTTCTCTGTAACTTCTCACGGAGGACTCCTTAATCAACCTCCTCATCTCAGTAGATTGGTCACTTTGATTTAAAGGGGTATGCTCTTCTCCCATAAGATAATGTCATTGGCTAGGTGCTACTTAGTCCCAGTCTGGACACTTTATATCTTCTGGTTCTTTTGAGCATCCCATGCAGGCTACAATATGTCCAACCTGAGGGAGTTCCTTATGGAAATGGGAGTCCTTGTCCCCAAAGGGGGAGTCTCTGCCAGTGAGGTCCCACTAGCTTCTACCCCTAGGGAGGGTATTGCGAATTGGGCTCACCTCCCTAGCCTCACAGGAAAGGGCTCCTCTTTGGGGAGAAGGGACGAGTTCCATCAAATTGTTAGAGTAGTCACATAGACATTTTCGGTAACAATCCAGTTCAATGTCTCCACAACAAATTATAGACAGCCTATGAAGGCAATGTTGTCGCTTGCAGTGTCAAAGATGGATGATAAATCAAAAGGACCAGATCTTTTGATAGCTGCAGAGTCAGGTCATATTAGAGCAGTCACAATAGACCACAATAGATTGCATCTCATGCAAATTTCTGAATCCTGCCAGTTGTTAGTCCATTATATTATTTGCCTTAACAAATGCCTAAAATTGACAAGATATTGTTTCTCAACCAAATTAGCAATATATTGTAGATATGAAATTGGCCATGTCGGAAAGCTAGAGAATAGTTTTTTTCAAAAGTCGGGCAACCGATAGCCGGCTTAAATCCAAACTGAAAATATCCTGTTAATGAAAAATTCAGATTTCAAGCAGAACACTAAAGATCTCGGATTATACTGCTAATCTTTAAACCATTTTGAGGGATAGGGATCTCTATGTGAACGAGAGACTTTGCCACCCTCTGAAAGAATAACAAAATCAGGGACTTGTTGGTTCAAATATAAAAAAATATACTGAAGGTAGCTTGGACACTTCTGAAGAATGGGGTCCCTTATTATGTGGGACATCCTTAATATCCAGGCCAATTTTCCTAACTTGTTATTTATCACAGCAATCTGGTCTCTGCATGTTTGTATTATGAGAACAAGTTTTTTTCTGGAACTGGCAGGAAGAAAACAGCCCTTCATAGTAGAATAATTTCTTTTTCGTTTAGCATCTGATGTTTATAGAACCTGGTATGTATTATACATTTTAGGTTATCTTGGGAGCTAAACATAGAATATGTCATAGCAAGTCTTTGTTTTTTCCCTTTTTAATAGCAATACGTCTGGGATAAACACGTTCATACCTTCTATTGTTGAGGATGAAAAGTCATTCATAGCCATACGTTTATCCAGACTGGAAATCGAAACACTCAAAGAAAACATCATATTCAAGTTTTTTTCGAACTCCGACTGGACCTATAGAAAGAAATCTAATCAGCTGCTACTGATTGCAACACCAAGTCCTTCCAGCAGAGATAAAGATGTTTCTAAATGCTGTAACCACCAACACTTACATCATACCAGTGTAATATGGAAAACATATTCTCCTGCAGCAACCGCAAAGCAGGGGACTATGCAATTTTTCTGAGAGGTCTTCAGCAGCATAAAGAGGTAACAAAGGTGACAACAGAGGACCAGAATACTTTTTGGCCGGGTACCCCTTATATCTCCTTTTTCCATCCCCTTTACGACTGGTACATGGGGACAGCATGGGGAATGGGAAGGAACCCTTAGTGGCGCATACACCATATACAATTTAAACACCTATCAAATAACGGGTTTCATTTAACGATAAGGCTCCAAATGACAGCAGAACAACTAGAGCCTCCCTCTTGTTATCTATCGGCATTACCCCTGACCCCCCCCCCCCCCCCCCGTGAAAATAGTCCTGCTATTGCTAGTTACCCATCATCAATTCTAAACATAGCTATATTTTTCCAATTATCTCAAGTATTTTGGTAAATGGTAATTTATGATGCACTGTCATTTTAGATCACACTCTAAGTTCACATTGTCAGGTTTTAGGCGAGGACTGTCAAACTGTTGCATTATTTACATTTAATAGAGTAATAAAATAAACTGCAGTAATGTTTTCAAATTCACTACTGGTATTATATTTTTTGTTTCGAAAAAAAAACACCCATTTACATTGTTTATTTCCATTGTAGTATAGTGAGTGTTGTGAATTTTACATACTACTCTTTCATTACTTGCTTTAAAGAATCGCTGTACCACTTAGTTCTATTCTGCCCAGTCTTAAGAGATACCAGAACACGGTTGATGGGAACCATTTTCAATGAAGTGAGGACTGTGTGTGTGGAAGACTGGTGGGTTTTAATGACACAGGGGAACAAGATTTCCATAATTCTTGCTTTGTTAGCACTTTTGAAAGAAATATTTGTGATAATCAAAGAAAGCAACACAGTTAGTGGTACCCCTATTGAACCTGTGTTCGATCTGTTGGCTAAAATGGACTAGATTAGGATTAATGAAAGTGCTGGGTAAAGGTTAGCTAAACCGGTAGTGGTTCTTGGTTTATTTATTGTTCTCCTGTGTTGTTTGACTATCTTTCTTATTTTATGTTCTTTTTTTTTCAAAATTATTAATCTTAAATCTGTGATGATGGTTGTAAATAATGAGTTGTTATCTTTTGAATTTCTATGACAAAAAGGTTTAATTTTGTAAACTGTATAGTAAAGAAATACATTTTTTTTAAAACTTTACATTTTTTTTTACTTTTTCGCCATTTTGACATTCTTCTATTTTGTGAATAATGAATTACTGCACTGCTGCTCTGAACTCTTGGACATATTGGGGGACTTGTGCTTTTTTAATGAATGTGTATTTGCATAGGTTGCAATAAGCATGGGTAATCATCTATGATAGAAGATTAGGCTGAGCACCAAGAACTTTCTCTGTTGCCCCAAGAACTTTCTCCATTGCCCCCAGAACGTTCTCTGTTGCCCCAAGTACTTTCTCCGTTGCCCCAATAACCTTCTCTGTTTTTCTGGCACAACAAATCTATCACTATCAATGAAAGAGCATTTTATCGCAAGACTTGGTTAAGTAAAGACATCAAATTCATCCATTAGATTGTTCATGGTAGCTCCCTTCTCTCATTCCAACAGCTCAGATGCCTTTTCCTCATTCCTATTTCAGATTTTAACTTTTATAACAATTTGGTCAATGCATGTTTTGATGCACTTCAACGTTTTTCTAATACTATTCTTATCCCTGATGCCTCTAGACTTTTTCTCTTAACCATGGCTTCCGATATCAGAGCAGCCAAATTGAACAATGTAGTGATGAATATGGAACATCTTAGAACAAAATAGCTTATTCAATCAAAATGAGAGTCTGACTTTGGTCTTGTGTTAGAGGATCATACTTGGACTCAATTGTATACTAGAATCAGCAGCATCTCCACCTCTGCCAACATCACACAAAACCTGTACTTCTTTATACATAGAGACTTTATTACACTGCTGAAATGGTCTGAATCTATGATTGGTACAGATAGTAAGTGTTATTACAAACATATGTTTTATGGCTGTCCCTTTGTATTCAAGTTCTGGCAAGAAGTATGGAGATTTCCTAAATTGATCTTTAATGTTAATACACCACTATCGTTTGTGAATGTTTTCCTGGGCAGCCTTGCCACAAAATACAAGATTCTACATGCTTCAGCCATGCTTTATGATCTTTCCATTGCACTAGCCCTTAAGCTTATTATAAGTTAGGTGAGAAACCCGTAACACTTCACGCTTCGACAATACAGTTTATACAGTGTCTTTAAGAAAGTTTGTCCATGAAGTTGCGTCCCAGACTCTTGGGTCAAATATTGGTTCGGCTTATTTTTCTGGTAGTAACTTGTGCAAGGAACAGCCAACACATGTTTCGACTAGATGGCTTTCTCAAGGCTATGCGTACATATTAAACAAACAGATTGAATAATAATAGATGCCATAGTGATATTCATTACACATTGAATAATCGGCATGGTCAAAGACAAGGTATAAATGAACACAAAATGAAATAACACATGTAGCAGGACATAGCAAAATTTGAGGGTACATATCCACAGGAAGCAGGATTCCATATAGAGGAAAGAAAAATATGCACATGGAAACAGTTATTGGTCATATTTATAATAAGCCAAATTATGTGTGTTCAATGTATAGATAATGGAGTGAGAAATATGGCAACACTCACACCATCCAAACCCTATGAAATGTGAATGGTTGTTACCGTTTACCTCCGATACTAACCATTATTGTTACCTAGCAAGTGTGTTAACACTATTATGGCAAAAGTGAGTTGTGCTGATACCACTTCCTTAGAGATATCACTTCGATACTGAATAGAATTAGAGTCACCCAAAATTGAATAGGCTGGAGTTCAATGAAGTAAAAGGTTCTACCCAAAAAGGGACTCACCTAAAAGATTCTTTCAAAATTGTCCTGTAGACCAAAAGGATAAGAGGTTGTCTGAGTATCCTTATAACCAATGTTGGTAGAGCATTCCAAGCTCGAAAATATCATTTCCTATATTAAACATACTGTCTACTCACAGAGCAATGGGTTGAAACTTCCTGTAGAGAAACAGTTCCAGTGTTGCTAGTGCAGATGAATCTATCTTTCTCGCATGTGGCAAACTGCGAAAATGAATACGAATTTACTACACACTCATCGATTCTCCTATTCGTAATCTGTAATAAGCTAAGTCAATATACTTACTGGTGGTCCTAGTTAGAGCATTCTCCAGCAAATCAGCTGCAATAATGCAAGTCCATCCCTCTCGTTGGAAGCTGAACATATGTTTACCATTACTTTAAACCCATTAAGTACTAAGGTTAAAGTTTACCAGAAGTGTAGAGCAAAATCACTATACTCAAATTCAGAAAAACTTTAAAAATTTCAAATACACTTGTTTTCATGCCATGTCTTGCAACATGTGTTATTTCATTTTGTGTTCATTTATACCTTGTACTTGACCATGCCGATTATTCAATGTGTAATGAATATCAATGTGGCATCTATTATTAATTAATCTGTTTATTTGATATGTACGCACAGCCTTGAGAAAGCCATCTAGTCGAAACACGTGTTGGCTTTTTCTTGCACAAGTTACTACCAGAAAAATAAACTGGACCAATATTTGACCCAAGAGTCTGGGACGCAACTTCTTGGAAAATCTTTCCAAGTGCGAAGTGTGAGGGGTTTCCCACCTAACTTGTATGTTTAGTGGCATAAGGGTTTACTACATACCTCTCACCACGCAGCTGGTACAACACACTACATCACCCCAGCGCAATAGGACACAGGTTACCCTTGCCTGGACTTTTACATTAAGCTAATTACAGTGGAAACACTTGCAAAATATCTCCATTAAGGGATGGTGGCACAACACATGGCATGTTCAGAGACGTGAACATTGTATGGCCACCTACCTTGATGCTATATCCAGGTACAATGACAAGTGGGCTCATTTCATTCGTTACTTGGAGCACTTCAACATGTCTAGTCACGGTTCTCGAGCCTTTCGTTAATTTGTTTAGTTATTATTGTACCAAATGTTCATTTACAACCGGAAATCTGGTTCCTTAGTCTGTAAATTAGTGATCATAGGATTCATATTAGTGAGCGTCCACTTTCCATTCCTCCTTGTCTCTGTGCCCATTCCCCTGTGTGTCTTTTAGTCAAGAATACATTTATACATGCAGATAATGTAACTCTTGGTTTGCTACTCGTTTGCGGCAAACATCCTTGTTCTTCGAACCATTGACTGTTGGGTTCTGTTGTCTCCATCCTTATTATGATCGTTTCGGTTTTTATTGTCATCTGCTCTGTTATTATCATACTGTTCTCAATATATTATAATCTCAAAAAGGATTATCAAATAAAAAAAAGAATATTAGGCTTTCCACTGCGTCCCGTGTTTACAATCCTACCTGCTCACTAGATATCTTGTATGGAGTGAAGAGTGACCTTTTATTAGGCTGCTTAAGCATCCACCCAAGGACTAAGGCGTGATCGATGCAATCGTCGCTCCTTGTAGGTAGTACTCCATTTTACAGTTGAAAGGTTGACGCAACAGCATAGTGTTCCATTGTGATCGCTTGTGTCGTTCAGTTAAATAATTTGATTGGATGAACGTGAGATGCTCCAAGTGAAAGATGGACTCTTGTGTGTTGTGGCGAGCGTTATGTGGAAAATGTGCTTAGGTTTTTAAATATGTGGGTTTTTATTGAATACAAATTGGATATTAGAAGGGCAGTCGCTGCAGAATACTGTTGGTTCAGCAAGCCGAAATGCAAAGCGTTTCATGGCATGTATACTCATTTAATGGGCATAGATTCATGTGTGCCTGGTCTACAGTCAACTGCAGAGATGAGACAGCTCTGGGGGGAAGGTATGTGGAGAGCAATGGCAAATACAAAGCTCGGGACTATGTATTGTAATTGGTTATTCATAATGCAGCCACTACCCATATGTTTCTAAGCTGGGACCAGAGATCGAACCTGTGTTGCTTCCAAGGCGAGCGCGTTGCCCCTGAGCTATCTGTCTGCCAGTCCAGGGTAGCCTCGTGTGCAAGCCAAACATTTTACGATCTTTCATAGACGTACACGCGTTATTTGCTAATAAGAATCTTTCTACTTGTTGGTGACCCCGACCTCCCAAGCGAGCGAGTGGTAGCAATTGGGCAGCTATTAAGCAATGTCATGTTCTCATCCAGAAGTTGCTAGCATTATGCAGTTGTGATTTTTTACGAAATGTCTAATGCAAGTTACAGGTGGCATGCTTGTTTTAAAGTACAGGTTTGTCGTTTTTGTACATTACGGGCAGCAATTAAAGTGAATTAATATCAGCAGTGCAGTGCCGCGGCACTTCTTTTTGTATCCTTGCAAAGAAAATCATTGTGGCATTATGTAAATATACTGGCCTTGGTAAAATATGTTTAGTTTGAAGCTACCCAAGGAACTTTGGAACCTTCCGCTCATTCTGACTCCAACTCTCAGCAATCACAGTTCTGTCGATACTGTGGCATTAGAGGCCCGGGTTGGAGGGCTGTAACGTGTTTTTGCCCCACGCTCAAATACGGACCAAAGTGAAGCCAGAGAACGGATAACGTGTATGGGATGTTAAGGCTAGTTACGTCCACCTACAGCGCAAGGCTGTAATAAGGCAAAGCACAAAATACAAAAAAAACAAAGGCAGACTAAAAAAGAAAACAGTTTGAAAAATATGCTTTAAAACCTGGAGTGAGCATTGTCCAGGTGGAATGCTGGACAAGGGAGACACAGCATCGATGTGGAATGTTGGCAGGGAAGCGCAAGCTCTGCAACAATGATCCATTGCTTTAAATGAAATGGCAACATTCCAGTTATTACAGTTAAGACATCGACTGGAATAGGGCTCGTTATCACCGAATAATGACCCATCCCAAGATATTGCCAGAGGTGAACCCAAGGGCTAGATGTTGGGGAAGTGTCATTATTGCAAGCAATAAGGGCCCCTTTTGAAGTCTGCACGGCTATTAGAATATCAAGTTTTGAAACTAAAAAGATAAGTCTTTTTATTGTTGAGGAAAAAAAGGAGTGCACACAAGTAATTCGTAATGTTGATTAAATGAATGTTGACTAGAAATAAAATGTGCACATTTCTTGTTACACTCCTTTCAGTTTGGGAATTGCACTGTATACTCTCTTCTCTGCCTTTATGCAGCTGAAGACATTCTGTGCTGCATGCGAGGCGTCTGCACACATCATAATGGCTGGCATGAGGTCTATGTCAGTGAATATGGACTGCATGCCGAGCATTTTGATTGGCAGACAGGGGGTCTTTAATGGGATCAATATGCTAACTAAGCTTTACAGATTGGGTCCGACCACTGCACCAGGCGTTATGGGCCACCATGACCGAGTTAAATCTCTGAGCGCAGCAAGGGTGTGTAGCAAGGTCACAGGGCCCATAATGACTGGCACAGCCCAAAGTCCTGGTCTATAAAGCTATTATAACTTGCCGCTGCCAATGAACATTTCGCATTCACAGAGACATTTGGTTTATTTCACTTGTGTGGCCTATCTAAGTTGTTTTCTGCGCGCGCGTTGCTTTTCCACAAATTTGAATGGGGTGAGCTTATTTTGGGATACTTTTGAAGTGGGATTTCGATTTGTTGTCTTTCGTTCTAAGAACGCTAGTCATGGGTGAAGGGCAGAACTTCATGTATTTGCAAAGCCAGACAGATATGCCCCACAGGGGGACTGGACTGCAGGGATACCGGGCCCAAGGCTGGGAACACTAGCAGCACGGAAGGCAGATAAGCAGGCGACGTTTTTGTCCTTCTCACTGTGCACCACTCGGGAAGGCACATGGTTTGCAGGGCAGAGAGGGGACAAAGAACTGTGACAAATGGTTTCAAGGATCATGGTGTTCTGCGATGTGCCTTACAAATGCAAGCAGTGGAAGTTTGTGTAGCCCGAAGATTGTTCATTCCCCTCAGAGAACACAGCGTTCCAGGGTTAATATTTGTAGCTTTTATAAACCCTTATTTTCCCAGTGGACATTTAATATTATTCTTTATTGTATGTTGGTTAAAAACAAATATCTTCAACCTTAACAATTCATCCAACATTCATAATACATAAAAAAAATTGATTGTAAAAGGATCCAAAAAGAAAAAAAACAAGATAATATGTTATGTTACGTTATGTTAAATGTTCTTATACCGCGCACTGTTGCCACCTGTGTGGTCTCTTGACACTGGTGGGTCTGTAATGCATGGAGGGCGGGGGAGTGGATTAGTAGGATTGAGCAGGAAAAGAGCAAGTGAGCAGTGATGTTCTGTTGGCAGCTTCAGTTTGGTTACACCTTTCACTGAGCGTAGGTGTGATTTTCGTTTGGAAGCCGCAATGTGGTTTTGGCGAGATTAGTTGTGGTTTGTTTCATTGTTGCAGAGTTGTGAAGTAAGTTTGGTTTGTGGAGCTGTAGATATATGATTGTGTTTAGTTCAGAGTTTTAGAGGTGTATGCAGAAGGGTGAATGTTTGGAATGGTTATGTTAGTGGCAGCACATTACCTACCCCCGCTGTTCTGACTAAGTGCGATTCCTATCCCTTTCCCTGTCGATCATTCTAGAGTATGTCATCCGCACCCACTATTTTCTTCTCAAGTGTTTTGAAGGTGATTCGTTTTTTAATTGGAAGACAATGTAGCATCCTTAGCGCTGGTGTGATGTGGTCCCTTTGTGAGAGTTTGAGGAGAAGTCTGGCAGCTGCATTCTGTATTCGTTGTAGTTTCCTCAGTAAGTATTCTGGAATTCTGACGTATACGCTGTTGGCATAGTCTATCCTGTACATGATGAGGGAGATGATGGCCAGTGTTTTGTGTGTGAAGGAGAGGAATGATAGAAGGGTAGAATATTTTTGATTGTGTGTAGATGGAAGTAGCATTTCTTAACAATAGCGGTTACTTGCAGTTCTAGAGTTGTCCATTTGGATTCCAAGGGGTTTGACAATTTTGGATGGTGTGGATGGTGTTCCCAGTTCTGTGGGCCATGGGATGTACGGTTGTCCCCTTGGTTGTCTGATGTAATCATGTTTTCCGTCTTTTCTGGGTTGATTATGAGGTTATTAGTGTTCATCCAGTGGTAGAGCTTTTTCATACAGTCTATTAGCATTGTGTTCTCATCTTGTTTATCACTGATTTTGTAGATGATTTGGGTATCATCTGTGTAGTTGTAGCAAGTGAATCCGGTTCTTCTGATGAGGTTGATTAGAGGCGTCATATAGATGATGAAGAGTAGCAGGGATAACAAGGTGCCTTGTGGGACTCTGCAGGTGGTGTCCCGAGGTGCAGATTGGAATAGCTTTATCCAAACTGTTTCTGTTCTTTCAGAAAATAACTATTAAATCCAGAGCACCACCGTGTCAGTATTTCTCCCAATCACTTGATGAGGATGTTATGGTTGACTGTATCAAATGCTGCAGAGAGGTCGAGTAGTATCAGTGCTGAGTTTGTGTTGGAGTCTGCATTGGTCTTTAGGTCGTCCCATATGAGAGTAGTGCTGTCTCCGTCTCTCTGATAGGTCTAAAGCCTACTTGTGCCTGGTCCAATAGTTGGTTATTTTCTACGTGTTGCAGTATTTTTTCGTAGACATAGGTCTCTAATCGTTTTGCTGGGTAAGGAATGTTTGAGATCAGTCTGTAGTTTGAGATGTCCTCCACATCAACAGTTGTATCCTTGAGGAGTGGTTTGATGTATGCAAATTTGAACACTCAAAGTACTCTCCCCATTAGGAGTGATACATTAAAGTGGTTTAGGTACCATTCTGATGCTCTACCCTGATTAAGGATTACTTTGCAGATGTCTGATGGACAGGGGTCCATCGAGGAGCCTGACTTGCTGCTTTTTTTCACCAAGCTGAGGAGTTTTTCCCTCGACATTTGGGCGAAGCTGTTCAGTCTGTTCTGTGGTCCCAGGGTTGGTAGGAGGTGGTGCACCGTCTGGTTGATTTGCCTACTTTGTATGATCGGGTGTATGACAGTGATTTTATTCTTAGAATGATCTGCACGGTCATTGCATCATTCTTGCGAAGGCTGCTGTGTGTTATTGCATCTGGGGGATTTCGCATCTCGTTTACTATGTTGAATAGTTCATTCTGAGTGTTTATGGCTTTTGTGATCTGGTCATCGTAGTATTGCTTTATTGCTTTAAGAAATTCCTTTTTGTATCCTCGGATTTGTTTTTAATAAGTTATTCCTCTGGCCTGGTTGTAGTTTTTTCTCCATTCTTGTTCTAGTTTCCAGTTTCTTTTTTTCATTGTATTGAAGTGGGGCATGAACCATCTTGCCACTGCTTTCTCTCGTGATGGGATGAGGGGTTTTTCTGGGGAGATAGCATCAATTGTTTCCACAATCCATTCCTTGATTGGGTCTGCATTTTCGTCTAATTCAGTTGCGTTCAAGGTTGTGATTGATGGCTTCAAGGATGCTTGTTGTTCTTCTATGGTACTGATTTTGACAGTTTTCCAGATTTGGGGGTTCTATTTGGGCTTTTGATGTTATTTGGATTACAAACGGTATAATGCGGTGGTCGCTCCATAGTATTTGTAATGGTGGTGCAGCGCAGTTTGGCAAATATTGCATCAAGAGACTGTCCTGCTGTGTTTGTCACTCCTTTCACCATATGTCATAGTCTCATTGCCTCAAGCTTCTTAGGTGGTGGTTCACATTCTCTTCTTCAAACCATATGTTCAAGTCCCAGAGGATGAACAAGTGACCATGTTTGATGGCCAGGTTCGTGGTGGCTTCTACGAAGGTGTCTATGAAGGTTGCGTCATAGGTCGGTGGTCTGTAGATGTGTATAAATGTGAGGTTTGTTTTTATCACATCATACAACACATTAAAATACCAATGATCATAAACAACCCAACCCAAATTATAAAGAAATACACTCAAAGCTGATAATTACCACAAAGTTAAAAAGTTAAAACGTATTCATCAAACATACCTCATCTATTTAAACATGTCAGATATTAAGATTGTTCGCAGATAAATTAAGATCCCTAATAAATCAAATAACAGCCAAAGCCATTGAAATTGGATATCCATTCAAGCACCTTACCCACAGTTTTTCAATTTCCACAAACCCCAAGATGTAAACATGCAGACTTAAGTGAAAGATGCGTTTTGACAACAGTTTTGGGCAATAAATAAGCAGATGCTTCATTGTTTCAGGGTCAGTGGGGTCATTACAATATCTACATTTGATGTCCATGTTCATCTTAATGTGGTCCCCACCAATGCGTCTAGACAGGATTTCTCTGGTGGGTAACGAGTTCCATCCAAAAATGTATGAATTCTGTCTGGGCTCAACAGCAAGGAAACATCTTCGAATACAGTGCCATTTTGCCCAAACTCTTTTGTTGATGTCTTAGTTGATTTTAGCATTCATACCCATGATACCTGTCAACGATTTCACACCAGTCCTGCAAATACAATGACTTTTTGAACTTCCTTGTGTAGTCCCTCAAATCCAACAATGTCTTACCTTGATTTACTAATATTGTGTCACAGACCTCACAAAAGGAATTGATGACCCTCTCCCTTCTCGTATGAACTAACACACCTAGCTCTTCAAACACAGAATTCGGAAATGGGTTTATAAACTTGCCATATAATTGTAAGCATTACCACCGTGCTCTGACTCTCATAGAATTTGATCCATGTTTGAATCATATCCCAACTGAGGGAAACCGCATTGGGAATATCCAGAATCCTCTGCCTAATAATACTCTCCAATTTATACAATGATTCCAACACCCAGGCCTGAAGTATTTCGATAACATAAAGGATTCTTGGAATTAAGTAGTAAAGGTGCGAGTGAAAATGTACAATGTTCGCATCTGATTTATTTTACCTGTGTCACAAGAGCATCTGCTTTGTGCCTTAAGTAAGAGATGATTTGGCACTTCCCCAGTCTACAGGTTATAGGAAAGCCTAAATAGACAAGATTATGTACAACTTCCAATGTTTCTTGATTCAGTTTCCAGTTCCTTGTCTTATTCGGATTGATTTTTAAAAAAAGTTTTCTATTTAATATAGTGTATTTCTCTGCCATCAAAGGTGTTATTTATCTGTTGTCCATTTTCTTTTTCAAGCTATATCTGTGAGCCTCATGTGTTGTTTTTACCAAATGCTAAATAATGCAATGTGTGCCCCTTATCAGTGTGCAACATATGCAAGGTGGAGGATGTCCCTGTGCCTTTTACCCCAACACCAGGCATGCCAATACAGAATGTTTGCCATATGGCAAGCCTGTCTTTAAGGTGACACTCCAGTCCCACACCAGGATGAGTGCAACCAATTTCTGCACCACTCAGGAGGTCCCCACAATGGCCCCACATTAAGGGAAGCATCAAGAATATAGCAGTCTGAGTAATACAACTGAAATATCACTGTTGAACTTTATTCAGTTGTTCACTCCTTAGTGTTGTAGGAGATTCTGTCTTATTGGGGTAAATTTGTAATTTGGCTGTATTTTCTTAAAGTAAAAATATTGGCGGTAATTTGGCAGTAAATTAGTCTTACATTTAGAGTGGATCTGGTATCACACTATTTTAGTGACCATACCTTGTTAGCTTGTATTGGTGGTAATTTTAGTGGTATTTTGTTTTGCGGTATTTTATTCCTGTGGTATTTTATTCCTGTGGTATAGTGGTGAGCATGGTGTCTTTTTTATACTATAACCCCATCATAAAACAAACCTTTCCTTTCGATTAGAATACCTTCTAGTTGACTGTAGAGAGCACCAGACCTATGCACTTCAGTGAACCCAATGAGTTTATTCAATGTGTCACTTATAGTTTGTGGCTGGCATTACTGGCCTATGTACATCCAGTAATCTATGTGTCAGATTAGACACCTTCCCAACAGCATGCAAGGAAGGGCTCACTCATGACATAGCACACACATCCTTCACCTTTTAGATATTTAGTACTGACTTTCTATTTTTTGCTATTTCAATTACAGTGGTAAATTAGTAAATGCACTGCTGCACTGATATAAACCTCTCCTTTGTACTTCACTTATGTAATTAATTCATAGATGCATGAATGACACAAAAAGCCCAATTGTTTTAAATATGCTTTTTGTATTGCATCTCATTTATAAGTCACCAAATCTTACCATGTTATTTACAGCATCATCTGCAATATAAAAGAACAAAACAGAACAAGCAGGTATTTTTGAAAACATAAATCAATGTTCCTACATTTTGACTGCATAGAGAGAAAAATAAACATGTAATTTTCCTAACTTCCCTGTACTGCAATAAATCTTAGTCACCCATACGCATTTTATCTGGTCTTCACTTAGCACTTATTTTACCCAGGTCCGTAATTCTTTGAAGTCCCCACACAAACTCGCTGTGTTTGCAGATTCAGACGCAGCGCAAAACTCCTCTGTAAATTTCTGTGGGGGGACTCCAACTGATTAGATCCCAAAGTCAGTGCTCTACCCCCTGGAAACTCTGTCTGTCTGTCTCCTCAGCCCAGCATGAACTAACTGCTCTCTTTCTTTCTATTTCTCAAGAAAACTTTTACCTGTCCTTTTATTGACGTGGCTTGTCTGCCTACATTTTCTACCAATCAGGGTAAAAAATATGTGCCCTGTGCCAGCCTTTGTTTTCAAAACAATGAAAGCTTCATGATCATAGTAACTGTTTCGTTTTGCTTCCTGCATCTGCTCTCGACAAGCTGAAGAAAACGCCAGTGTGCATTTAAAAATGATTCTCAGCAGTGCCACCAAAACATGGATTTCACCTCATTTTGCATAGAAGACTACATTCTCATGTTAAAAGTTAGCATTTAGTAGTTTCGTTAATAATGTTAGTCATTTATGTATTCTAATGTAGTCTTCATACATGAAGCATCCAAAATATATGGTGCATCTCATTATTTGAACCTGGCAGCACACTAAGATTATCTATGTGTGCTCTTAATATCTGCAGTTTCAAATTGTGCCTAGCTGTGTTACAAATCCTGTACTTTGCATGCTACCAATAATGCTATATATTATACTGGCAAAACAAATGCTATATTACATACTGGCAAAATGCTATTATATGCTGGCAAACATGCTATACATGTCCTTACATACCCTCCTTTTTCTGACAATTCTGGCTAATCAAAGCCACAATTGGAGGAAACCCAAATTGTTCTTCTTTCTTTTTCCATCATATATATCACAATTGAAATAATAGCCACTCAATAAAATGAACATTGAAATATTTCATAATAAACTACTGCTTAATCATAACAGAAGTAAAACAAATCCCAAACGGGTTCATAAATCCTCATCTAAATATTGTACACGTTTCTTTCCAACCTAAGTGTCCATGTATATTCAAATGTATTTATAGTTATATTCTTTATATAGTTGTGAAATCAACATTTAGGTTATGACAACAAAATAATAAAATAAAACAAATAAATAAAACAAATAACTAACATAACTAATCAAAATAATAAAATAAAATAATATAATTGTGAGACTCCATCGCCCTCACTTCCAGTCACATAGGATATTATGCTCCACCCGCAACATTGCAGAATTAAGTTAAATTCACTACTGTTCCATTAATGACGTTCACCATCTTTATGACCGCACCTCTAAGATGTCCTGATCATCAATTTTTCATCATCTGGTTCATTCAGTGAAACTCTTTCATCCTGGTGCTTTTCCATAGAAATCATCTCTTTATGCATCCCTGTCGCTCTGTCTTCACATCCATACTTCGGTCCGGATGTTTTACTTGGGCTTAATCCTGTTGACTACATGACTCCATCATCTCTCACATCCTCCAATCCTGCGACCTCTGACCCCAATCAATGTTTGTTAGTATTCTAAATGAAATAGAAAAGGAACAGATTAAGTACATAGCACAATACCAATTTTACCCTTTCTACCACACAAAAACAAAATGTAGTCCAAAACATTCCTATTGACTGTTCCGATATCTGCAACTAAGCACATGTTAGAGAGAAACAATAACATACATATGACATCATCATACATCAAAACTGTTTTTATGTAGAACATCTCATTTGTACCATAGTAAGTTAACCTGATCCAGCACCTTCTTTCAATTTTTATTACCATACCTTTCTCAAATGTGGTATTTTCATCTGCATTTATCTCTACAATAAATATTATATCTTTTTTTTTATGGCGTGGGACACTATGAAAATAGTCACTGCGTCTTTCCCTCCATGTATTCATGGCACTTACGCTGTCCCTACTTGCTCAAACCTCCTGATTTCATGTTTGGGGTGACAGGGTTTAATTTGGTTAACATGAACAAATTGTTCTGTTACCATTTCACCCTCTGTCTTTAATATGTTGTAAACTACTGGGGACACCTTATCCACTATTTGAAATGGCCCTTGCCAGGCCACAAGAAATTTAGAATGTTTATGTTTACCTTTTCCAAAATGAAATTTACATACCTGATCCCCTATATTATACTCTTTCACAGACGTCTTTTTATCATAATATGACTTTGCACTGTCAGCAGCTCTCTCCAAATTTCGCTGCACAAATGCAATTGAATGTTGTAAATGCTTCTTCAGTTCTTCCAGTTATTCGTGAACTGTAGATGCACTCACAAGTGTCTGCTCATGTGTCCTGTATAATAAATGTTGTGGCAGTACCATCTTTTTCCTGTTAACACCTCATGAGGACTGATACCTGTCACTTTGGCAGGAGTCTATCTGATTGCCATCAATACCAGAGGTAATCGTAAATCCCAACTGGAACCTGCCTCCGCTACAAACTTCTTTAATATCTCCACAACAGACCTGTTGCAACATTCAACAGTTCTAGAAGAGCCGGGCCGGTACACAATATGCAGTTTCCTTTTCACCCCCAATATCTGCCACACCTTACTCATTAAGGGGCTTGTGAAATGACTTCCTCTGTCTGACTCTATTCTTTGTGGTAATCAAAATCTTGAAAATATATCATTTACCAGTAATGTAGCTGCTGTTTGCGCACTACAATCTGGTGCAGGGATACACTCTACCCATTTTGACATTAAACAAACCACGGTCAAAAGATAACGGGTTCCCCTATTCAACGTTTTTACAGGCCCTAAATAGTCAATTTGCAAATCTGACCATGGAAGGTTTAAGCCTCTTTTCATCTTGGGATATAAGTGGCCAATAAGCATAATCTTTCAGTATCTCTAAAGTCTTTTGTGAACCTCTGTGTCTTGCATTTATTACATCATGTGCCTGGTGTAATATTAGCCCTCTGAATGAAAGGGGTACGACCCACTTTATCTGTTCTGTTATGGATTCCCTGATCATAAGTCCATCCTGTAGTCTAATCCGTTTTTTATTCTTTAATAACACCCTCAATTCTTCTTTTCCTGTACAATCATTTTCAGTTAAAGGATTTTGTTCTGGATCCATCAAATGATTATAATAGATCCCCAATTTTGCATCATCTTTTTGTGCCTTAAGCAGATCTTGATCTGGTGTATCATAACTCCATTGCACTACTGGTTGTTCTACCTCTTTTGGAGCCTTAGAACGTGTAACTGCATCTATTTGTATTTCACCAATTAAGTGTTCAATGGGTAACAACACTCCCATAACAGCTCCAACCTTAGCCAATTGATCTGCTTTATCATTTCCTCCTTATCTTCTCCTGGAGTTTTCACATGTCCACGAATTTTCCTCCAGTATACTGTTAAATCATTCTCTGACACTAATTTGTTTATAGCTTGTATCATTTCATGGTTGAGGGGCTTTTTATTATATGTGATCATGCCTCTTGCTTTCCAGCCAGGCAAATATTCTGCAAAGCTATTTCGTGCATAATCAGAATCAGTCACCAGGACAATTTCACTGAATTTGCTATCAACTGCAGTAGTAATTGCTTTATAAATGGCTTCTAACTCTGCTGCCTGGCTACTCCTGGCCCCAATTCTCATCCCTATACTAGGAATGTCCTCACATTCAACCAGACATTTCCTATCCCTGATAGCAACTGTTTACTGCTGTCATTTTCAATGTCAAAAGCACATCCATCAACATATACAGTTCGTACATTCTTGCATGTCTTTTCATCATAAGCTTTATGTGGTGATTGTTCAAACTCCTGCAAACTAGATTCCACCTCTACTTCATCTGATACACATTCAGCTGCACAGTCATGTAAATCTGCTAATCCTTGAGCAACTGGGCTCTTTTTATTCTGGCCATACGACACTTCTAAAGGAAAGCCTTGCAATGCCAATGTCCATGAAGTAATTCTGGACTGTGCTAGATTGCCTGGCCTAATCGTTTTACTCTGCAAAAACTGCAATGGTTGATGATTTGTCTCAATGATTACCTTTTCCCCTTGAACAATGGGGCGAAAATGCTGCAACGCCCACACAGTGGTCAGAAGAGCCTTTTCGCATTCACTGAATTTAATCGAAACCTGGGAAAATGCCTTACTTGCATAAGCAATAGTTTTGTGGTTCAAATCATGTTTTTTAGATAACACTGCTGACATACAATGTTCAGTGAAACCTATTTCTATAAAGAAATCTCTGTTTTTATGGGATACGCTAAGCATGGTGCCTTTATGAGACATTCCTTCAATTTAGCAACTGCCCAGATTGCTCCTTTTCCCATTTCCAGGGCATATTCAGCTTCAATAGTTTTGTCAATGGTTGAGTAATTTCAGCATCATTTTCAATACATTTCCTGTTGTCAGGGCTTAAGCCAAAACCAAACCAAGACAAGGGACACAGAGAGGTGTGGTAGGTATTGTGATGCCTAGACAGGGTGTAAGGAATGTGCCTAGGAAGTTGCAGCCATATAAGAGACTGCTTTGCCCCTTATGTAGGAAAGCAGCTCTTAAAAACTACATTTCCCAGCTGAAGCTGCCTCCCAACTACAATTTCCAGCATGCCCGGGGTCGCTATGGACCAATCAGGAGCCGAGCCTGGTGTGGCGCACCTACGCGCATGCGCAAGCCCCGAGGCACGGGGCTTGCGCTGGAGACTTAAGCAGCCCGCATCTCAAGCCAAATCACTCGCGAGGGGCGCAGTTCCACCGGAGAAGCAGCCCGGCCCCTCGCTCTCACAAGATAAGTCCATTTTACCTTCTTAGGAATCAGAGGGATCGGGGTAAAAGCACAGGGGGCCATCGCTCACCCATCCCAAAGCCCCTGCGCCTTACAAAAAGATAAGTGGGCGTGTTTATCGCACGCCGCCACATCGTGCATGCATTATTGTGGGGAGTAAAAAGTGTTTGGAAGTACCCGCATCAAACATCTGTGTGTTCCCGCCTCCTGGGACCTGAAAAGCAAGGCGTACATGAGACGAAAACACACGTGGCGACTGCCCGCGGCGGTCTGAAGAGGGCCACTGTGGGAGACTAGCGCTGGCAGTCACATTATCAGGAATAAGAGGAAACACCCTGAAAAGAGTGGCGCAACCTTGACATAACAATCCACGCATGATAGTGCGCACGGATGGGCGCAAATGAACATTGTATAGTATGAATGTGAATGGGGCATGAGTGTGAATGCTACCAGAACTCAGAGGACAAATGCTAACATGTGTCATTTCTTTTAGCTTGGACCGGCTGTGAAACTCTACGGACCTGCCACAGGACTTGACGGCTCTACCACGAACTGGACACTGAAAGCCAGAGCTAAGTTTGCATGCTGGAAAATAATGCTGTTTAGTTGTGGACTGATCTATGTGCATGGGTTAGACATTTAAGGTTAACCAGTGAGGGGGCTAATTCCTAGCAATGTGGTATTGATGTGCAAACAGCTACTTGGTACCAAGTACATCAAAAGTTTGCAATAGTCAGCCCTTTCTCTAAAATCCCCCTTCCTACCCACAACCTCTATCTCATCCTCAATCCGGTTTTCCAAAACTACCCCAACCTATCCAACCATCGAGAACCTAACCCTTCTTCCCTGCTCTGGTCTAGGTCACCTGTGTAAGCTTTGACTTGCAGCCTCCACGACAATAGTGGGGCTAGTTGGTATTCATCGCTCCTGTGCCTTGGACCAGAGTGCCTTGACAGAAGCGCAAGCCCACGTATCATCCAGGCACCTGAGTGGCGCAACCAACCCCCGTTGCAGTCATGGAAGAGATTGCAAAAGCCTTGCAGGATTTGCAAGGGGAGTTGGCCGCATCCAGTCAGGATTATGCTACCTTGTCTGCGCAAGTGCGGAGTCTAGCAGCCCAAGCATCACCATTACCCAGTCAACCATCTACCTCGGTACAGGTCATGTAAACCTGGAAGCCATTGTCCCCCTCGCACCACCCGAACGATATGCAGAGGACCCGCAAACATTCTCCACATTCCTAACCCAATGTCGTCTCCATTTCCTCACAAAGGGGTCCACCTTTCGGTCTGCTCAAGCACAGACTGCCTTCGTGATATCGTACCTTACAGGGGATGCTGCCGCTTGGGCAAACCCTTTGGTTCAAAAGGACGATGCCGTCCTATATAACTGGGATGAGTTCCTAGAAGAATTTGAAAAAATATTTAATCGGCGAGCAGCTACCCTTTGTAATGATCGGGAATTGTTGAGTTTAAAACAATGCAAAAAGGAGCTGGTGACTTATGTCACGCAGTTCAATCGGCTAGTGGCAGAAGCCAAAAGAAGAGAGAAAAGAATGTCCCTATTTTATCAGGGACTGAAAGACAAGATAAAAGATCTTATAGCCCAGGTTGATCCGCAACCAAGCGAGTGCTCTGATATGATTAACCTGGCCATGTGTCTTGATCACCGCATGGCGGAAAGGCGGGGCGATAAGAGAAGAGGAGAATCACGTCCTGTACCACGGTTAGATCATTTTAAGGGATCTCAAGGGACTGTAGACAAATCTGAGGGGGACGAACCCATGCAAATCGGTTCTATCCGGGTCCCCTTAACAAAAGAAGAGAAGGAGCAGAGAAGAAAAGACGGGGTCTGTATGTATTGTGGTAAGGCTGGGCATTTCGTTCGCGAATGTCTCACCAAACCAAAAACCGAGGAAAACGCCTCGGCTCATCGGTAGTGGGGGACACACGGTCGAGCCTGGCAGATGGCAGGGCCCCAAGTGCAGGCTATTCTAACTATGCCCTACACGTCACTCTGGGGGAGGTTGCCTAGAGTTCTTGAAGCATAGGAAACAGGTTACCTTGTTAGTGGACTCAGGTGCAACCGGAAATTTCATCGATGCTCAGTTTGTAGGTACGTTAGGAATTCTGGTGCTGGGTAAAACTAAGTCAGAACCGGTGCAAGCAGTGGATGGCACCCCCCTCCGTTCGGGTCCCATCCCTCATAGTACCTGTTTAATAACCCTTCAGTGTGGAGATGGGCATAAAGAGGAGATTGCCTTTGACATTATTGCTGTCCCGCAATTTGGGCTTATCCTGGGATTGCTATGGTTAAAGAAGCATGATCCCCACATTCAATGCATTGCAAGGAGCACTGTCAAGAAAAGGTTCCACCTGAAATACGTAGGTATTGTGATGCCTAGACAGGGTGTAAGGATTGTGCCTAGGAAGTTGCAGCCATATAAGAGACTGCTTTGCCCCTTATGTAGGAAAGCAGCTCTTAAAAACTACATTTCTCAGCTGAAGCTGCCTACCAACTACAATTCCCAGCATGCCGGGGTCGCTATGGACCAATCAGGAGTCAAGCCGGGTGTGGCGCACCTACGCGCATGCGCAAGCCCCGAGGCACGGGGCTTGCGCTTGAGACTTCAGGGGGAGAGGACGTGCAGACGGCAGCTCCAGCCAAATCACTCGCGAGGGGCCCAGCCCCACCCGAGAAGCAGCCCGGCCCCTCATTCTCACAAGATAAGTCCATTTTACCCTCTTGGGAATCAGAGGGATCGGGGGAGAAGCACAGGGGGCCATCGCTCGCCCATCCCAAAGCCCCTGCTTTAGTACCTCTATAGTTCCACTTTCCGCTGCATCTGGCATCGCCTTTCTCAAAAATATGCCGAATTCGCTCCCACTATTGACATACCCAAATGGTGTTCTAGCCCACTCGTATTGCGTTTTATCAAATGAAAATGAAAATAAATTCTGAATGTCCTCTGCCAGTGGCACACAACAATATCGAGATGTAAGATCTAATGTGGTAAACACCTTTGACCCATGCACTTGAGCAAGGCCTTGATCAATGAATGGCAGCGGCCATCTAGACACTGGCACTCTTTTATTTAATTCCCACAGGTCTGCATCAGACGCCATTGACCATTTGGCTTTAACACACCCAAAATAGGAGTGTTGGAGGTACTATGAATGGGTCTGACACTTCCCCTAGATTCCAAGTTCTTAATTATCTCTGCCAATGACTGTAAGCATTACAGTGGCAATCGATATTGGCATACAAATACTGGATTTCTACCACACCCCTCTGATAATGTGGCAACATGTAAATTAGTTAGGCCGCAATCATATGCATCTTTGGCAAATACTTCTTTAAATTCCATAAATATTTTTCTCAACTTATTTTTATCCTCTTCGCTATCACATGCATCTGCTAACAAAATTTGCTCCTCTACCATTTTTGAAAATTCTGGGAAATCCTCCAGTGGAGGAACCTATGTGCTTTCTTCCAACTGTGTGGCTGTATCTCTCTGTAAAGCTGCAACTTTTAAATATTTTGGCATATCAGCTTCCATTTCATTGCGCTGATTTTCTGTTTAATTTTCATTTAAGTCAAATACTATACAATTCTCTTGGTGACAGCACACTGTCTCATTAGAATCATAACGGTACACAGATTGAATGTTAAAGATCCCTTTGGGTTGAGAATCCAGATATTCTGGCAGCACACCCTGTGCATCCAAATATCGCTCAGGGATATTTCCAATCACTATGTTATTGAAATCTGCAGTAAAATTAGATTTTTGTATGGCCATTACTAATAAGAAATTCTCTTCTAACTGAACATCCTGACATCGTTTATCATCCACCATGATCTTAACAGATCCCTCCCCAATATCTATCAATGGGGTATATTCATAATCCATGCCTTGCTATTTCATGGATTCATTCTAGCACACAAATGCATCAGCATCCTTCATTTGCTGTCCATTTTTGCACTTTAGTGTTATAGCAACCTGCTTGGTGAATGCAGGAATAGTAATGTCCTTCTTCACCTGTAATTCAATTGCATAGGGGACCAATTGTGCAAAATGATAAGCCTTTCTCTTGTCTTCAAATTCGGGCGCAGGCCCACCTAGTCGGGACCATATTTTTTGGTTAAGAAAATCTAACACCATGCACATTCTGTGCATGATATCATTGCCCAGATAAAAATCATTTTGTGTTACACTCACTATCCACACATTGTGGTAAATGTTTTTTGTCCAATGTTAATCTTTAGCATGCACCTTCCTGCAATTCGATTTTCAAAATCTGGATTGTCCAAACCAGAGACATATTGGTTTTTAATTCTAAATGTTGGGATCTCCTCCCTTTCCATTATTCTCTGCAGTAGTTTCTCATTACTAAAACCCCTTTCCTGTTCAAGCGCCAAAGTGGCTTTTATCATTTTAGAATGGCCATTTGTACCAATGTGAATCCATGGATGCTCATCTTCTATGTGTATTTCAGAAAGGGTGGTGATGTGTTTTTCTGTGTCTGCTTTAGGAATAGTGTTCAGTTTGCATTTCTTCTCTTTTAAATAGAAGCGCAATCTGTGTTCATCTATTTCAGTTTGCAATTTCTTCCTAGGATCCAAATAAATCTGCACAGATTGTTTTTCTTTTTTACTTTGCATTTTGTCCTGACACATCAAAATGACAGTGACACTAGGCACACATCTATTCTGCAGGTACACCTTCACTGCATCATTTGATTTGGCAACAGTATGGCATTCATTTATACTACTGTTTTGTGACTTTAGTTTCTTAGGTCTTAATGGTTTTTTGGTTAAAGTCCACAGTACCCCATTTACCCCATGTATGAGAGGAGACAATCTTTTCAGGAAATCTGTTCCCATCAAAAATGGAATTTCACAAATAGATGTTTTCAATACTTCCTGTTTCATTCTGTGTTTTCCTATCTTTATGTCAACCTCGGTAACACCCACGATAGGCACCTCCTCACCGTTAAAGTTATGTACTGGACTCTCCTTCACTATGATCTGATTCTGTGGAGATCCCCCTTCATTGATACTTTTTACCAATTCTTTGGACATAATTGTGGCCTGTGCGCCTGTGTCAATCATTGCAAATGTATTGCATTTTGTCTTCCACAGTAATGGGAGCATAATATCTGTCTTTAACTTCTCCAACACACACAAAAAGTGTGAATTCTTACTGATTTCAGGAGTCACTTTTCTCAGACCCTTCTCACTTTTGGCTAAGCACATTGGTAAATGAAAGGATATTTTTCCCTCCTTTCTGTCCATTTCCATTTGAGAAACCTTACTCATTTCCCCATATTCAGAGGTCCTTTGGAGTGTGGCCACTGTTCGCCCTTCTGTCTGGGGATCATCAGAGTTCACACTACAATCCTCCAACTGAATATGCATATAAACATCACCTCATAACTTGTCATTTTCTAATTTTGGACTTTTGTAGGTATTTGGCACGGTACCAATCTTTTTAACTCCCTCAAAAATCTGTGGCTCAAAGAACTCTTCAGGTGACTGATCTGTACCCTCCTTTTGAGTACTTATTCTTCCTGCCTGTATTTTATTAGCATCTTGATTGTCTACGGAGGGTGTTTTAACATCCACACTTAATCCCATATCAATTATTTTACCTGTGCATGAGTTGTCTTTCTTAAATCTGTCTCTTTGTTCTTTTGGAATTTCATGTTTTTCTCGGTTTCCTTTTACATTTGTGCACATTTCCAATGTTTGATTAAACTCCAGGTTAAACCAAACCTCTTTGTTCGATGTATTTGCAATTTCTGTCTCATGTTCATTTGCAGGTATGTTTGTTTTTAAATCATTAAACAGCTCAGAGTCATTATTCAAAACCGGATCAGGGGAATCTGTTTATTTATCATTGCAGGTGTCATGAATATTTAGTCACTTATTATCAGAAGCCACCGGGTCACCACTATGGCCTTCAGCCCCCTCCGTTGATGATTTTTTGGGGCCGTACAGAGTTTTCCTATTTGTTCAGCCAACATTTTCACTTGGGCCTCGAGACACTGGAATCTTTCCATCTTTCTAGAATCTTCTCTGCCAATATTGGTTATTCTCCCCCTGGTTAAATCTATTCTGATATCTTTCGGAAGAGTGATTCCTATTGGAGTTGTTTCTGAACTCTTGATTTATGTGGGGCGGTGAGCGGGGTGTACCTATCCTTTGGTTGTAATCCCCTGGAGGCGGTGATTGATTGTATTGACGTGGGGCATAATTCATACTCTGCCTCATGTCCTGTCTCTCATTTTGTGAGTATTGTCCCCTATGCTGATTCCCATTTTCAGTAAATCGATCCACATACTGGGGTCTATCCTGGTTGCCATATAGAATGATGCTGAGGTCAAATCTGCTCTGTGTCCCCAATGTCTGATAGTGACCATTACTTCTTTGATCCTGGCTTTGTCTCTGATTATTGTTTATACCTGGCATAACAGGCCGAGATCCTTCCCGGGGTCTGTCACCTAATTATCTAGGGCTAATGTAGCTCTCCCTATTACTAGGTTCATGTGACTGAAACATCGGTGCTGAGAGCGGCAACCTCTGTTGATTACCCCACTGTTCGGATGTCACATTATTTTTGCCTGGATTTTGAGCGGACTCAAGTGTCATTTTAGCTGACCTGATCTCCGTTACTGTTGCCAAGGATTCTTTAGATTTTGGTCTAGTATCTTTCATTTTATCACTCTCTCTACCCTGACAGTATAGCACTTCATATAGTTTTGTACTTTGGTGCACAATCCACTCAAGGGACTTCTCCCGATCAAATTTGCAGACTAACTGTGATATAATGGGCCTCATTACGACCCAGGCGGTAAGGGGTTTACGGCGCCGTAAACAGCGCCGACCCTTACCGCCTGAGTACGAGGTCCCTTAGCGCCATGGCGAATTTAACACCTGCTTTTAGCAGGTGTTAAAATCCATGGCGCTAAGGGACCATGGAGTTAATTACGCCACCGTAATTTACGGTGGCGTAATTAACGCCTTCCCCACTCCCATTATGCCCTATGGGGCAAAAATGGGAATGGGGAAGGGTAAATGGGGATTGGGGACTTACCGCCCCGCCAAGGTCGGAATGGGGCGGTAAGTCCGCCAACCACCATGGCGTAAACGTAGTTTACGCCATGGTGGTAAAGTCACGGCCCAGGCGGTAACTCACCGCCTGGGTCGTGATGAGGCCCAATGTCTTTCTGTAACCCATAGAAATAGGCAGTCTTAAACTCATTGGAATTGGGGTCAAAAGATACATGAAAAACGAGAAAAAGGTCTCTTTAAGTCTTGCAAAAATTGGCGAGGGGACATATTTGGCCCAGCTGTAATCATGTGTGCAACTTTCTTTGCCTCCTGTAATGACTGGAATGGAGAAAAATTATGTCTAATCTCTTTTTCAAACTCTGCCCATGTCATATTTTGCTGTTCATTTAATCCTCTGATGATACTGGCTGTGGCAGCATCCAGTGTTAAGTGGAAATATTTTCTGTATTGTTCCTTAGGTATCTGGAGAGCTTTAAATATATCGTGCACCGCTTCTAAGTGGTCCTCTATACAGAACTGTCCTCCTTTTTTGAATGGTTTGATCAGAGCCTTGATTGATATCATTATCTTGATAGGACTACTTGACGCCATGTTTGGGATTGCACTACTTTGTGATTCTACCCTTCTTTCAGGCGTATGGGATTGGTGGCGGCCCCCAATGGGTGTGTCAAACCCCCCAAGGGTGCTACAACCAAGTTCAGACACCAGCACAGCCTCTGGGGCACTATCTCTCCATGCAGAAATAGAATTCACCTCAATTCCATAGAATGTGGTGCCCTGTCGTTTGTCCTGGGACCTGGAAGTGCATATTTGCTTTTCCAAATCCTTGCACTTTTTAAGGAGCCGATCTGCCTCCTTACGCAAGTAATTGTTTACATCACACATCTTATTAATCACATTTTGCATATAGCTCATTTGCATTTGGCATTCATTAAACGCTTTGTCTCGTTTGTCTCTTTCTTGAAACATTTTATCTATCTCTTGTTCAGCATTTTGAAGATCACTTTCTTTCTCGAAATTTTCTTTTTGTAAAATTTGCATTTCCAAAATAACCTTGTCTTTATTTTGTCTAATATGATCTACCAATCCTTTCAAGTGTTTTAATTCTTGCTCACTATCCTCAAACTGTTTCTTCCTTTGGGACAATTGATTGTCAAATTCTTTACACTTTGACTGCATGTCCTTTTGACATACCTCCAGTTCTGCTCTCAACTTTTCCTGCTGTTCACTAGCTCCATCTAGTTCAACTTTTAATTTGCTAATCAGCTTGGCATCATTTTCTTGCATTCTCAGAGACCTATTTAAAATGAACCATGTCTTGGCACATAGCCGTATCAGACAATCTTTCTCTGCATGTTTATAAGCATCATTTAATAATCTCAAAAGACAGACCTGAATTATGCTACCTTCTGCAAAAATGTTGTTCACTGGTTCTTTCTGCACTTCCTCATAGATGTGGTCTTGCCACTCTGTGGCCTTATTTGATGACCATGTTCCATATGCATATAATTTTGCCTCCAGATATTGCACCAACTCTGGGAATGTGGCCTCCATTTGAGCCATTCTGAGATTCACTTCCAGTGTCACATTGCTCTCATAAAATGGGTTCCCTTTAATACACGTATGGTAGTGTGGAACACACTTGCCACGCCCAGTAGATGCTCTACAGTCACTTTCCTGGCCAATGCACCATTATTTGTAGGAGATTCTGTCTTATTGGGGTAAATTCGGGATTTGGCGGTATTTTCTTACTGTAAAAATACTGGCAGTAATTTAGCTGTAAATTAGTCTTACATTTAGAGTGGGTGTGGTATCACACTATTTTAGTGACCATAACTTGTTAGCTTTTATTGGTGGTAATTTTGGTGTTATCTTGTTTTGCGGTATTTTATTCCGGTGGTATTTTATTCCTGTGGTATTTTATTCCTGTGGTATAGGGGTGAGCATGGTTTCTTTTTTATACTATAACCCCATCATAAAACAAACCTTTCCTTTGTATTAGAATACCTTCTAGTTGTCTGTAGAGAGCCCCAGACGTATGCACTTCAGTGAACCCAATTACATTATTCAATGTGCCACCTATAGTTTGTGACTGGCATTACTGGCTTATGTACATCCAGTAATCTATGTGTCATTAGGGATTACTGGTTTATGTACATCCAGTAATCTATGTATCAGATTAAATACCTTCCCGTCAGCATGCAAGGAAGGGCTCACTTATGACATAGCACACACCCGTTCCCTTGTAGATATTTAGTAGATTTTCTCTTTTCTGCTATTTCAATTACAGAGGTAAATTAGTAAATGCACTACTGCACTGATATAAACCTCCCCTTTGCACTTAACTTACGTAAATAATTCACAGATGCATGAATGACACAAAAATCCAATTGTTTTTATATATGCTTTTTGTGGTGCATCTCATTTACAAGTCACCAAATTTTACCATGTTATTTACAACATCATCTGCAATATAAAAGAACAAAACAGAACAAGCAGGTATTTTTGAAAACATGAATCAATGTTCCCACATTTGGAATGTATAGAGAGAAAAAGAAACATGTAATTTTCTTAACTTCCCTGCACTGCAATAAATCTTAGTCAAACATATGGCATTTTATCTGGTCCTCACTTAGCACTTATCTTACCAAGGCCGGTAGTTCTTTGAAGTCCCCACACAACCTCGCTGTGTTCGCAGATGCAGACGCAGCGCAAAACTTCTCTGTACATTTGTGTGGGGGAGCACCAACTGATTAGATCCCAAAGTCAGCGCTCTACTCCCTGGAAACTCCGTCTGTCTGCCTCCTGAGCCCAGAATGAACTAACTGCTCTTTCCTTTCTATTTCTCAAGAAAACTTTAACCCGTCCCTTTATTGACGTGGCTTGTCTGACTACATTTTCTACCAATGTTCCCTGTTCCAGCCTTCATTTTCAAAACAATGAAAGCTTCATGATTCTATTAACTGTTTCGTTTTGCTTCCTGCATCTGCTCTGGACAAGCTGAAGAAAACGCCAGTGTGCATTTAAAAATGAATCTCAGCAGTGCCACCAAAACATGGATTTAACCTCATTTTGCATCGAAGACTGCATTCTCATGTTAAAAGTTAGCATTTAGTAGTTATGTTAATAATGTTAGTCAGTTATGTATTCTAATGTAGTCTTCATACATGAAGCATCCAAAATATACGGTGCATCTCATTATTTGAACCTGGCAGCACATTAAGTTTTTCTATGTGTGCTCTGAATATCTGCAGTTTCAAATTGGGCCTCGCTGTGTTCTAAAGGTTGTATACGAATTGTTTGTTTCACAACTGTTCGAATTACAATTTACCTTTTCACAATTGACCGAATTGTGAAGGTCAATTGTAACATATATGTGGGGGGAAACCCCCTACAACCCCCCACCCAACGCCAAACCCCCCAAAACCCCTATATATATATTTATATTACCAAACCGATATATATATATATATATGGTCAGGTCAATTGTGAAAAGGTCAATTGTGACCCTTTAAATTCGGGCAATTGTTCATTCGAACAATTGTAAACGAACAATTTGGGTAATACCTTTATAAATCCTTTACTTTGCATGCTACCAATAATGCTATATATTATACTGGCAAAAAAAATGCTGTATTACATACTGGCAAAATGCTATTATATGCTGGCAAAAATGCTATACATGTCCTTACAGTGTCAACTGTCAATAGAAACGGGCCAGTGTAATCCATACCCATTCATAACTTCATGTATTTATTTATATATACACTGGAGGAGCAATGTTCTTTTGACAGCTAACGACTGTACAAAAGATAAGAAATCAGATGTGATGGGAAGCATTGAGCTTCTTTCAATGGGGTGCGTTCGAGTGACATTCTGACCAGGTTGAGGAGGGGAGTAAATGGAACAGTCCCCAGCGACAATACATGGGTGAACACACTTAAATTAAGGACAACCAATATTAGACATTTTTAATTGTAGATAGGCGGAACATCCATCTGTGTTATGGATATGACCACGATGGATGAAGTGCTAGAGTGGAGATGAGAAAGTGAGGGACAGAGGCAGATTAGAGGCAAAGGAAAATGTTACCTAGAAGGCAGATGAGAGGTATGTTAAGACTGTAACTTAGAGGTGAGGAGGTAGACTTTTAGTTTGGTTTTGAAATGACCGGTGCGTGGACTGTTTCTTGGATATTCGGCCTGGGGAGGAGAATTCCATGCAAGTGGAGCAGGAAGAGAGAAAGAGCAGAAGCAAGACGAAGCACAGGGAGGGTGAGGTACCACAAGGGCAGTCGAGGAGGCAGAGCAGAAATTATGCGAAGGCTTGTAGATTTGATTTAAGGAGGAGGATAGATACAGTGGTGCATTATCGTGGAATAATTTGTTAACCATGAGAAGAAATTTAAATCTGTCCCTGTTTTGCATCCTGAGTCATACAGCATGGCAGTGGTACAAGGAAGTATGTGTAAAGTGAGGGAGTTCAAAGAGACTCCTGGTAGAAATGCTCTTGTCCAGAGGATAGAATTAATATTTGGGGAGACCAAAGAGGATGCTGGCACAGTAGTCCAGTTTAGACAAGACAAAAGTGGTGAAGAGATGCTTGGCGATTTTGACAGGGGTGAGGCGCCCAATTTTCCTAATATTTAGGAGGTTGCACTTTTGGAAATGAAGTTAGAGAAGGTGTGAGAAGGGTTATAGGGGAAGCTAAGGTTTCTAGCTGAAGAAGTGTACTGGAGAGCATCAGGTGGGAACTGTATAGGCAGATGAGAGAATGTACTTGGCATGGAAAAGAACAACCTCTGCCCTGTTAGAGAGATCAGTGGAGAGTTCAGGAAAAGAGAATAAGATTTGGGTGTCATCCGTGAAGAGTTGGTACGAGAACCCAAAGGAGCTAGATTAGTGCCCCAAGAGCAGTGGTGCAGAGAGTAAAGAGAAGAATACCCAAGAAGGAGCCTTGTGAAATTCCAATAGTTAGATGAGTGAATTTAGAGGTGTTGTTCCAGGAGATAAAGAATTGGCGAGTTTCAGGGGTGGACTGGTAACCAAAAAGAGGCCCTGGAAATAGTTTTCAAAGTGTCCTCGCATGACACATTTTGAGCAAGCCCAACCCCTTTCCTATGAGAAAATATGAAAATAACATAGATAACCACACAAGAGCCCCAGGGTGCAGAGGCCTACTGGGAACTCTCCAGAGTTCCCTTCAGAGGAGTTCACCCCTGGCGAGTTGCCAGGTAGCATTCAAACTAGGCAAGAACTTGATAATGAATGCCGAGAAAAGAGAGTATTAAGAAGATCAGAGTGATTGACATGACAAAGGCAGTAGACAGGTCAAGGAGAAATAGGACTGAGGATAGGGCAGAGTGCTTAGCAGAGATGATAAGATTGGAGTCATTCATGAGAGCTGTTTCCATGGAGTGACAGGAGCGGAAATCTGCTTGTAGGGGGTCTCGAAAGTTCCTGAAGTCTAAGAAATGTGTAAAACGGTTAAATACAAACCTTTCAAGTACTTTAGTGCAGAAGGAAAGACACAGAGTGAAAGTTCACTAGTAGCTTTGCGTCAGTCCCTAGCTTTTTTGAGTTGGTTTATTTACCATTTTGACAATCAGTTTGTTAAAAAAAATACATAAAACCAGTATCATCAAAATGTATACATATTCTTCTTTAATCCAATGGATCACAATTGTTAAGACAAAAAGCTAAAAACGTTCAGGTCAGGTGATAAAATACTACAATAATATGTTTACTAGGGGTTCACTACTATAGATAGATCGATGATAGTTGAGCCACACATTCCAAAATCATTATTCATTATTGTCTATATAACGGGTTGCTGAGGTATTAATTTCCTATTTCTGTCAAAATCTGTTCCATGCTCTGACGTGATACACTTCAATACGCAACTCAGCATGGTTGTTAACACCAAGCACAAAACAATATCAAGTATAATTTTGTATTGCCAGTTTTAAATCCTGCTGCCCTCTCAGCCATGTTCTATGCAATAATGTTGCAACCAGTTGTACCTGGTTCTCTATGTCAGTGTGGTTGCATAGGGCTATTGCCTCAGGGTGGACCTCACCGCTGGGGCAATGAAGAGCGGTCTCAAATACATTCTTTTAAATTTATATAGGCAGAACAGATTAACATGAAGTGCATTTCATCATCCATAGTGTTACAACAGTAATGACATTTGCTGGTGGCTGCAGGATTCCATCTGTATTGTTTCTGGCCCAGCAGTAGTACCCCGATCCTAAAATGAATATATAGAGACCTCACCAATCTGCGATAATTTTCATAACCTGCTTCAGTTTTTCCCTACCGGTATGTGCTCAGTAGCCTGGACGCTTATATCCTAGTTGGAACCTTTGCATCTTCCATGTCAAATATTGCTTTTTTAACTATATTTCTGGATGTGGTATTCAGCAAGTCAGCTGTGTCCCAGAACTCGCTGTGACTGATCTCAAGGCATAACCTTTTCACATGTTGGAACCATGTTAGATATTTTTCCCCTTTGTGGGCCACTGTTGCTGCAAGGGCAAGTCTATAATTCATTAGCTCTGGGAAGCACCAGATTCACGCCCAATATATCAGGGGTCTCATGTAGGCAATGATATTAATACTGTACATATTAAGCTCCCTAAACAGGGAGCTCGAAGGGGTACTTGAAAGAAGCCCAAGAATGCCTTTCAAAAAAGCGTTTCTGATTGTTGATAGTGCTTTCATTTTCATAGGACCCCAGAGTTCAGCTCCATATTGTGCGACCTGACAGGCCTGTAACTTGTAATCTTCCAAGGATAACAGCCCCATTACCTTTAGCCCTGGCAAATCTTGCAATTGTCCCACTGTGTTTGTTAAGAACCATCCCAGGCTTTTCTATCTTTTTAGCCCCAATCCCCCTGGCTGTGACCTGCAAACCAGAGAATCATAGGCTTGCCCTCAATGTTAATGGGTTTGCTTCTCTTTTTTAATAGGAACCAGTATCTTTGACTTAGAATAGTTAAACGGCAGTCCATTATCATCTACACTTTGTTTAAAGAGGGTAAATTGTTTGCGAAGGCAAGCTGGAGTGAGCAAAATCAGCACTAATTTCATCATCTCCAACCATGAGGACCCAAAATGTTGTAGTACTTACAGAAGGTGCATCTCTGTTGTTAGCAATGAGTTTCTTGATTACCTCGTTAATGAATGGGCAGAAAGTTTTAGGTGCTAATACACAGCTCTGTCAAACGTCTGCTGGATCTCAAATGATCTTGTTATGTCTCCCAAGATCCTCCACCTAATTGCAGCCATATTACCGCTAGATAGGACCAATATTTTATTTGTATTTTTTTTATATACATTTTTTATTGTTATATAGGTACAAACAAACATAACATCGACTAATTAACACTTAGTCAATACATTAAACACACAGGTATACACTTCTTCACAAAGCTTGAATTCTTTCTCCTTTCCTTTTATACTGTCGATCTGTTACGCTCGATGGTTTTTAGGATCGTCTCGATCGCATGCATGAGTTCTATTCTGGCAGTTCATCAGATTCTAGGCTCCTTTTTTCATGCCTTCAAGTGTCTTCCCATCTTTGCCATATCTTGGCTGCTTTCTCTGGGCATCCTCTTGTGGTATACTCTCTCGTTTCCATCGGTACACACATGTCCACATCCGTTACCCATTTCTCGTATTGTGGGGGTGAGGCTGAGCCCCATAATTGGGCTAGGTTCCTCTTTGCAAGTCCAGTGGATGTTGCAAACCTGAGTTTTTCGTTTCGAGATAGCTCTATCTCTGCATCAATCCCTAGTATCAGGAGTTTGGGGTCCATCGGTATCTCGCGGCCAACCACCATTGATAGCCTGTCGCAGCATTTTTGCCAGTAGTCTTGTATTTGTGGACATTCCCACTGGATATGGAAGAAGGTCCCTCTCGTTCCATGGCATCGTAGACAGTTGGGATCAGTCGCCCTTCCCCATTGCTGCAAAGCCTCTCTGGGATAATATATTCTGTGCAAGATTTTTAGTTGGATCAACCTGATTCTGGCAGAGATTGCTGTCTCTTTGGGGTACATGAGGGCAGTCGTCCAGTCCTCTGATTGAATTGGGCCCACATCTCTCTCCCATTTCTCTTTAAGTTCTGTGAGTTCCATTGTAGCGAATTAGTTGATTGCATTGTACATTGTAGATGTTATTTTATGATCAATTCGCTCCATCACTATGTTCCTCTCGAACAGGGTACACTCTGGTACATTAGGGAGGTCTATCTCACTTGTGATAAGGGCGTGTCTCATTTGCCTGTAGTGGAAGTATTCTAAAGCAGGGAGATTGAATTTGTCTTTTAGAGCTTGGAATGATTTTATTTCTCCTTCCATTACCATGCTTCTAGTCTTTTGATCCCAGCTTCACCCCAGGCCGAACACTTGGGGATAACTCTTAGCTCTGGAAGATGCTTATTATGCCACAGGGGCTGTTTCAGTGTGACCTTCCATTCCCATCCCAAGTGTTTGTGTGCATCCGTCCAGATCTGTGTTCTCTGAGCGGCCATTGTGGATGTGTTCTGCCGTGTTCTTTTTTGATAGAGGTTTTCCATCGGGGTGATCCCTTGCTCCGCCTGAGTACCTGCTCTGTTGTGCGGCAGGCTTGTGTCGCTGTGTAGGATGTCATTCACTACTGGCACCTGGGCTGCCCAATAATAAGTTTGTAGGTGCGGGAGTCCAATTCCTCCTTCCCATACTGAGCGATGTAGGGTTTTCAGTGCGATACGAGGATGCCCTCCTCCCCACAACAGTTTCCTAAGCGTCTCATCTATTTTGCGAAATTCTATTTCCGGTATGTATATCAGAGCGTTCTGCAGGATGTATATGAACCGGGGGAGGACGAGCATCTTGAATAGGGCAGCTCTTCCCAGCAGTGTGAGCGGAAGAGTCATCCAGTGCCTCACATCATTCACAAATCTATCTCTTATTGGGTGTAGGTTTTTTTCTGTATATAGTGTTAGATCTGTCGTGATCTTTATCCCGAGGTATCGGAACTGCTCTCTTTCTGTTTTGTATGGATAGTTATTTAGAGTTGTCGGATCAAGTCCCTTGATCGGGAATATCAGGGATTTATCATTGTTTACCCTTAGCCCACTAAAGATCCCATAGGTGTTTAGCATATTCGTGACAATGGGGCAAGAGAGAGCTGGGTCACTCAGGTAGATTAGAAGATCGTCGGCGTATAGGGAGACCTTGTCTTCCCAGTCCTGTGCCCACTGGAAACCTGTCCATTCCTGGGATTCTCTGAGCATTATTGAAAGTGGTTCAATCGCCAGTGCGAATAACATCGCCGATAGGGGGCATCCCTGTCTGGTGCCTTTTCCAAGTTTTATGCTTCGCGAGGACCACCCATTTACTCTGATTTCTGCTGTTGGGGCTTTGTATAGGAGTTTAACCCAGTTTGTGAATTGAGCTCCGAATCCCATTTTAGCCATTATGATCCACAGGGCCTCCCAGTGAACGGAATCAAAGGCTTTCTCAAAGTCAATAGTGAGGAGCGCCAGTGTGTCTTGTAGAGCCGGTGATCTTTCGATGGCCGTTTGTAGTCTATGAATATTCATTCGTGTGGACCTCTGTGGCATGAAGCCGCATTGGTCCGGATGGACCAAGCATGTTATCACTGTCTGTAGCCTGTTGGCTAATATTTTTGCCAGTACTTTGGCTTCAGTGTTTATGAGTGAGATTGGTCGGTAGGAGCTACATGCATCCGGAGGTTTGCCTTCTTTATGTATCACCACTATACTGGCCTTTCTTAAATCCGGTGGGAGGATACCCTTTTCCTTTGCATGCAAGAACATTTTAAGCATGTGTGGTGCCACTTCTGCGGTGCCAATTTTCTTCCATATTTCCACAGGGAAGCCGTTGGGTCCCGGGGTTTTCCCATTTTGGAGCTGGGAGATGGCAGTCGTCAGTTCTTCCTCTGTTATTTCAGCTTCGAGTGCCAACCTCTGTGCTTCATTTAATGCCGGAATGGTCAGCGTATCCAGTATGCTGGGATCCGTAGGGGTCATCGGCGGGGAATATAGGTTTTCGTAATAGGTTACAAAGGCTTCCGCAATATCTGGGACCGTTGTGGCCCATTCGGTGTTTGTGGCGTTTATCCGGCGTACTTGTAGGTGGCCCTCTTCTCTCCTTTCCAGCCATGGAAGCATCTTGCTGGCTTTATCTCCCATTTCGTATATTTTCGCACATATGGTTCTGTGTGCATGTTTTGTGCACGTTAGCGCCACATTATGTAGCTTCTTTTGCGCCACTTGTAAAGCTGTGTTGTCTCCCACCGCTCCCGTGCTTATGAAATTTTCCTCAGCCCGTTTCACCTCTGCTTCTGCAGCTTCCACTTCGTGCTGGTGCGCTTTTTTGTGTGCTGCTGTCCAGCTCAGGATTTCACCTCTCAGGGTTGCCTTGTATGCTTTCCATATTATCCCCGCGTCCTCCACTGAGTGCTGGTTCAGCTCAAAGTATGCTGCAGTTGCTTCCTGAATTTTTTCTGTTAGTTCCGGGAATCCCAGGTAGTATGCATTCATTCGCCATCTCGGTGGCGGCTGAGGTCTCTCTGTCTCAAGCAGCATCGTGAGTGGGGAGTGATCTGAGATCCCTCGGGGTTGTAGTGTCGCCTCTATTACTTTATGTATGCTTTCGCCGGGGAGGAAAAAGTAGTCCAGTCTGGACATTGACACATGTGCGCCCGAGTGAAAAGAGAATTGCCTCTCCTCTGGGTGAAGGTCTCTCCATGCATCCCTCAGGCCCAGTGCCGCCGTGAAGGTAGCAAGCTTGGTTGGTAGTGCCGGGTTTCTACCCCTTGTATGCGTGCGGTCCTCACTGATGTTCATTACCTCATTGAAGTCTCCGCCCATTACCAAAGTATTCGTTGGACTGTTTACTATTATCGGTGTAATCTCCTCGATTAAAGCTGCCATGAGTGTCGGGGGTGAATAGACTACCAGTATGGCTATGGTTTGGTTCCATAGTGTGCCTTGTATGAAAACAAATCTGCCTCCAGGGTCTTGGATTACTTTAGTTATGTCGATCGGGGTCCTTTTGTTTATCAGTATTAGCACACCCCTCGAGCCCATGGAGAACCCTGCGTGAATTGCTGTACTATACATGGTTCTCTTGAAGAATCGGCAGTTTGTGCCCGCCAGATGTGTTTCAGTGAGCATTACTATATCTGGGTCTTGCCGCTTTATGTATTGCATCACTAGCCTTCGTTTTATGCTGTTTCCCAGGCCGTTCACATTCCATGTCATAAAGGCTAACTTTTTTATATTATTTCTTGATGTGGCCATTACTCCTTGGGTTTGGTGTTATGTGCGAATGTCCTTCCCTTGCGATCTTCATGCATGCTGTGATTGTTGCAGCCTTGCTGAGCCTTGTGATTAGCCGAATACCTGTGTAACACCCAACGCCCCCTCCCCATACTCCACCCCCAACTGAAGCTTCTGTCGCCCATTGAACAAAACAATTAACCAATCAAACTAATCGCAAGTGCACAGCTCTCTTTGGTATTGGAAATACCTCGGTGTGCACTTGCTTCTGTGGGGGGGGTGTGTCGTGCCGGTCTGTGGGCCGCCAGCATTCATTTTCCGGTTGCAATATGTGTCAAACAAAGTTTGTTTGATTTCATGCCGTATCTGCTTTCATTTTTCATCCGCCTTCACAGTCATTCGTCTTCTCTCTGTGGTATTGCATCCATTTCTTGATGGGGTGGCCTTTCTGGTGGTTCGTTTAGCCGTGACCTGTTTCTTCTCCACTCTTGGCGTTTGCGTGGATTCCCGTCTCCTTTCAGATTTCTCTCTGCCCAGGTCCATGCCTCTTTAGGGTCAGTGAAGTGTATTGTCGTGCCATTGTGGTATATCTTCAGCTGAGCTGGGAACAGGAGACCATATTTCACATTCAGTGTTTGAAGGCGCTTTTTGAGGGGGTCAAAGGATTGCCTCATTTTCTGCACTTCCCTAGTGAAGTCTGGGAAGAAGCCAATCTTGGAGCCGTTATATGTTATGTCTCCCTTTGCCCTGGCCATTTGCAGCACTGCCTCGTGGTCTCTGTAGTTAAGGATCTTCGCTACTACTGTTCGCGGTTGCCCACCAGGTAGCGGCCTGCCCGTCGGAACACGATGTGCCCTTTCTATCGAGAACAGTTTCGACAAAGTCTTGGGTTCAAATAGATCAGCAATCCATTGTTCTAGGAAGAGTTCCATGCTCTCCCCCTCAGCCTTTTCGGGCAGGCTAAGTATGCAGATGTTTTTCCGCCTTGACCTGCCTTCACCTTCTTTCACCCTGCTCTCTAGTACCTTTATGTGTTCCAGTGCTCTATTCATTTGCTAACCCATGCCTCTCAGTTCGTCTTCTGCAACCGATATACGGGTCTCCGCCTCTCCAGTGCGGGAAGAGAGCTTTTGAAGATCCTGGCATAATAGGGAGACTTCTGTGGAAATGCCGTCCATTTTGACCTCCATAGAGGTACGTGAGTTGGAGATGGCGTTCATCACATCCCTTAGGGACAGATTTTCTTCAGGATTTTGTGCATCCTCAGATCTGCCCGCTTCCGTTGGTGGAAGCATGATGGTGGTTGTGAATTGCTCCATCGTGCTCTGATTGGTCCCTTTTTTCGTTGTCGTTCTATCTTTGCCCATTGAAGTTGTCGACTGTTGGCTTGCTCTTGCTGTGTAAGGTGCAGGCTTTAGTGTTCCGAGTCAGCTTGCGGGGTATCCTGCGCAGTGGCACTCGTGTTTGTGGGAGAGTTAGTGACCAAAGGGTGTTGCGCTCCTGTGGGGCTCTTTGTTATCTATGTGGGGACTCTCCTTATTGTGTGCCGCCGGCTGCTTGCTGGCTCGGGCTCGTGGGTCTTGCCTTCCTTCTTCCCCCCCTGGTTATAGGGGTTGTCGCAGTTCGAGTTCCGCTTGGAGGCTGAGCCCGGGGAAGTCCTGTTAAGTTGGATTGGTTGGGGGAGTTTCCTCCATAATTTTCCCTTCTACGGCTTGTATGGGCTTGTATGGCCTCCCCTGCCCTCTTAGCTTTTGTTGGGGCCCTTACCCCCGCGTTGCTTCTTGCTGTGCTGGCGGCGAGTAGTGGGGTTTGCTTTCTTATAGTTTTTATCCTTTAATTCAGGATCTGCCTTCTGCACCCCTCCCTGTCCCAGTTCTTGTATGGCCAGTGTTGTAGTTCGTGTATGGGAGGGAGGGGTGCCCTGCCCTTATCATCCACCCGCCCCCACTCCTTACCGGCTTGATTATGCAGGATGTCAGCGGGTGCTCAACGTTGTACGGAGCGCCCGCAAGCCGCGGTTTGGAGTGGGAAGATGTGTTCCGGGTGCCGTCGTTCTCTCCAGGCGTCAGTCGCTGAGCAGGGGATCAGGTTGCAGCTGTTCGCCTCCACCGCAGGGCCGCCGAGCCCCGGATCGGGCTCCCTTGTCCGCCCCGGCTGCTTCTGTTTACGAGGGACACTCGTTTCGGGCGTCTGTCGGTTGCTTCAGGAGTGGTGATGCGGGGTGCCTCCAACTTCTCCAGGACTCCCAGCGCTCCGGCGTTGTTCTTCTCCGAGAGTGCTAGTCCGTTACAACCGCTCCTCTGACTTGGCGTGTAGGGGCCATCTTGGATTCACTTCAGTGCCGGTCGCGAAATTCTTTCCCCACGGATTTCTCGATATCTGTTCAGCGGAATGCTTCCCAGTTTCAGTCTGTTGTAGCGACGAATGTCTGCTTTTATTTGCTGTGACTGTTCGCCTCCGTTTCAACAGTTTTCTTCAGGATTTTGGAGGATTCTGCTGGCGGCCCGGGAGCTCACACTGATCACGTCTCCATGCTGAGCCCGCTGGCCACGCCCATATATAAGACCAATATTGCTGTCAGAAGGCTAGGGGATTCCCAAGTCTTCTAAATGGGACCATATATTTTGGCAGAGAATGTGATCAAATGCCATACTTTGGTCTATGAACATTAAAAACATTTCCCTTTTCGTAGGAGAAAGGTTTTGATTAGAAGATTCAGTCTCAAACATTGCTTTTAGGTTTTTTAGGAGAGGGATGACCATGTCTGTTTTGAAAACAGAGGGAAAGAAAGCCGAGTCAAAGAACAGGTTGAAGAGTTCAGCGAGGTCAGAGGCCACTAAAGGGACAATAGTCTTGACTAGTTGAGGAGCAAGAGGGTCTGATGGGGCACAAGAGGGGTTAGCCTTCATCAGAAGAGATAGGACCACTGATATGATCAGGGATATTTCGACATTGTAAGAGCAATTCACAAATTCCTTATCCATGCCTTATCCATTAGTCAGCAGAGGAGCTGGAGCAAATACAAAATGTGTGCTGTATCACGGTCAGTAGCATGGCCCTGCCAAGAGTCTATAGGAGGCCTACACGGTAGAAACCAGTCCTACGCCAGAGGAGAAAAGTGTCATTTCAATGGCCCCCGTCCCCCTCCCTTCACTTTGTGCCTGCTTGAATGTGCAGAGTACTGTTTTTGCCTGCCCAATACCTATCTTCTAGGCTGTTGGCCAGTTTATTTCTCTATTTCACAGGGAGCTTCCAGAACCATAAGGCAGAGTGGCAACAGATCCAAACACCACTGCAGCAAGCAAGAAGTGTGAGAGCCGGAGAGAAGCATCTACAGCGGCCATATGTCTTGAATGCCCTATGTCCAACAGACCTGTAAAAGATACTAATCGGGAGCTAGCATATTGAGCAGTCCACCCAGTGAACTGGCTGCATGAACAGTTTGACCAGCAGCAAGCCTCTAAAGCCGTTTGGTCTACTAGCAGGCAACATACTCCTGAGGTCTAAAACAAACTGGGACACTTACCATCAGTATGGTGCTCCTCCACTGACAAGAACTGGCAGGCCCATGTATGAGGAGTGGGAGGGACACAAACCCGCTTTTATCAAGTCTGATATTTGTAACCTTGACTCTGGGAAGCGAAAGACAGCAGTAGGCCTGGGAAACAAGAGATAGGGGAGAACTAAAGTGAAGAGAAAGCAAAGGATAAATGGGAAAGCAGGAAACAGGAAGGTGTGGCTTGTTCGGGTGAGGTCAGAAGAGGCAGAAGCAGACCAAGAGGTCAGGCAGAAGAGAGATAGTGCAGAGGAGTTTGGAGGTGGATTATTCATGCAGTGGTGCATTGTTATATTGGTTGATTAGCGAAAGTGATGCTTAGGTTTGAATGAGCACTGGTATGAGTAGAGTATTAGGAGAGAGTAAGGATTGAATGAGAGGGCAACTGTGCAAAGTGAAAGGAGGGTGAGTGAGGGAGAAGGTATGGGTGGAACAGTGGTAATGTGGAGGAGGGAGTAGTAGAAGTTTGGAGAGGAGAGTGGAAGTAGGGAGACTGATGAGAGAGAGAGAGTAGAAAGGAGTAAAATCAGAAGGTGGATGTACTCCACACAGAGATGAACATCGATGGGACTAAGGAGCAAGTGTCAGGGAGAAAGAGCAAAAATAGTGGGTTGTGTAGAAGGGAGGAGAGTAGGAGGAGACAAGGGAGTGTGACAGGGTTTTCTACAGCTAGATCTAGGGAGAGGAATAGCTGGGGGTAAGGGTGAGACCAAGTGGGCCCGAGTGTCTGAAAGGGACCCAATCATCAAGCTAAGTCATTTTGGGGACTTTAGAAAAGGGACCCCCTAGAAGTGCTGCAACAAGTGCAGTTGTTAGCAGAAAGGAGTAAGTATAAGTAAACAGGTTTATTCTGCAAAGATTTCCATAAAAGTAGCACAGCAAATGAAATAAAAGAAAAATAAAAGCAAAAATAGAAACAAAAAAATACAATCAGCATAATAATACATCGAAATCGTACAGAGCAATACAACATTTAAATTGATTCAGACATTATAAGACAGTCTAAAAAGTCATTATAAAAAGAAAATGTAGCTAACTCATAATTTGACAACATTCTTTAAAGAGGTAATTTCTTGACATATTTATGAATGCAGAACCATGCTAAAAATAAAAAGTCAGCAGCAGCCATCACCCTATGCAGGGTATCAAATTTAGTAAAAATGTCGGATCATCAAAGGTTGTTCTTATGCCTGAACTGCTTAAGAGTGGTAGCATCCTCTTCGACCGGGCTCGAGCCTAAGCTGAACAAAATAATATAAAATGTGCTTCAGATACATCTGCGATCGAACACAACACACAGTAAATGGTATGGCCTGATTTCCATCTGCACTTATACAAGGCCAAGGGTAACAAGTTGAATCTGAATTTTATAAACAGTGAGTGCTTAGATGAGTGACTGATCCAGTTTAGATACTATTCGAAATTACTATGTTCCAACAGGTTAAGATAATCTACCAAGCCATGAGTAAAAGGTACTTTTGACATAAAATGGCCCACTGACCATACTTTATATGTGTTTTTTATTTTACGAATATTGCATTGGGATGGCTGTGCATCAATATGCCAAAGGTGTTCATACCCCAGTATAATGAGGATAGATATTATATGGCGCAGCCAATCCCACATATGTCCTTCATTATTTAGTATCATATCCCAAATGATGTTCCGAAATACCGTTAATTCATTCACACTGCGTATGCCCAGCCAGAACATAATTGGTCTCAACTGTGCTGCATAATGTAACGGGTACAGCCCTACTTCTAAATAAACTGGGGGTGCTGCTGCGTCTTTTGGGTAAGAACATCAATCTTTTGAGAACGCTTCTTTGCAAAAGATCCCGAGGCTCACTTCCGCGATGTCCCCAGGGCTTGGCTCCATATAGGGCTGTGGCTCGCGCCTGAGCCTTCTAAATATCTAATGCAGGCAAATCCGCTCTATTTTCAAATCTTGTTGAGAATGCAGTTGATGCACAATTCTTTTCGTAAATGATAGTTTACATCTCTCCATGTGCTGATGCCGGGAGCCACTCTGGAGTATTTTGATTCCCAAATATTCAAAAAAATGGTACTTGATGGATTTTGTCCTTATTAAGATTAAAATTAAATGTTCAAGTTTTGGACGGTGATGAAAACTAATCTATTGGAAGCAGCCATTGCATCTCATTAATTTATTGAGACTTACACACTGAAACAAAGGTTCAAGTGCACCTAACTGCAGAAGGTGACTTATCTGAATACATTCCAACTTACAGAGGCCAACGCCAGGGCTGTGTTTTAGCACCTACACTATTCAACATATACACTGCAGATCTGGCTCTTGAACTGGCTAATACTAATAACTCTACACCACATCTATCCGATTTGGACACCCACTGCTTAGCATATGCAGGCGATTTTGTCTTATTCTATTGTACACCGGTCGGCCTACAATGCAGTCTATTGGTGTTGGATTCATACATGAACGAGAGCAATTTATATATTAACAGCCATAAGACTAAGGGTATGATTTTTCAAAGACATAAGTAATGACACTTATTCTATTAGAGTTTAGATGAGATTAAGCTTGAGTTAGTGGAGCAATGGAAGCATCAAGGTTTGACACTAAATGCGAGAATTAATTCTAAGGATCATCAAGAAATAATGTATTTACGAGCTACTTCTTTAGCGTCTCAAATGAAAAGGATGAACATGAAATATGGTCTCTTTTCTCAGCTACTGACAATTACGTTTTACAACATGCAGGTAATCCCAGAAAGTACTTATGGTGCAGATATGCTTCCTGAAAATGTGTTCATAGACTGGATTAAAGCAGAAGCACTGTTTTGGAGGAATGTTCTAAACCTTCCTCATTGTGTCGCAATTGTATCTATCAGATACAAACTTGTTTTATTATCAATAGAAGCCACAATAAATTGGAAAATATTATTATTATTCAGGAACATTTTAGATCCTGCATCCAATTGAATCTATGTTGAACTCCACCATGTTATGGAGACTAAACAATATGCAACCATTACCGCATATATTCATGTATGCAGGAGTTTAATGGTGAATCTTAACATCACTAGATCCCTTTCTTCTTTTGGGCAATCCAGACAAAGCAATAGAAAACCTGCATATTTGGGACTGGATAAACACTAGACAGCATGCTGGGAATTATAAACTCTTTTCTCATAACATTCTCCATGAAAAAGGTTTCAAAGTTATACCAAAAGCCCCCTAACAGGACATGGATGGTGGCCTGTTTGTGCGTAAGGCTGTAGCCTGTGCATGCGTCTGTTAAAACAGAATCCATCTGATGGGATTGGTAACGTGTATAGACACAAGTGTCTGAAGGCGCGTCGAGACAGGGAGGGCTCAACAAGGCCAGATAGACGATGGTCCCACTATGGCAGCCCTGCATCACATAGCGCAGGGGAGGCGGATAGATTCCAAGAATCCCTGTACATGGCAAACTCTGTATCAAATCATCTGTCCATGCATCCATACATCATTCCCTCATCCCGGAATGAAAACGCCTGTTTCCATACTCACATGACATGTGAAATTTCCATTGAGTCTGTGCGTCATGCAGCCTGCAAAATCAACTGTGCCCCAGCCCGTAATTCCAGTGTTGTGAGGTAACATGTATCTGGGAACGTCCGGCCTCATCGCCCACGTCGCTATTGCGCATCCCAAACTATTCATATCAATCATTGCATCCTCGCCATGGGCCCTGTCCCAAGGACATTGAACAATAGAACGTTATATTTGCAGTCAGACCTGTGGGCATCTCCTCGCCGCTAGCTGAAAACCGAAAGCGCCGCCCTTCGAATTCCTCATTTGCAACATCACGTCGAAAAGGCATCTGTGGCCGCTTGTAATCACAAATTAATCCATCTAGTGCGGCTGTGCGTGAAAATGGCAACTGCCTTCACTCACAAATGGGACGCCCCGCCCGTCGGTGAACCCCGGTGCAGTGATGCATGAGGGTCCACCGTTACTCGAGTACTACGTTCCACTGACCCTTCACAAGTCTGTTCGCGACTGCAAAGAATGTATGTGAAACAATGGGACCATAGCCGAATGTACATATCAACCAATGTTACACGGCCATCGGGTACTAATACATGATTGTAATAGCAAGATGCCATTCCTCGAATTGCAGCGTTGTGTGCGGGACGTGCTCGCCCAAAGGGGAGAGCAGCTTGCACAGGTGGAATGAATCACCACAGGTGGAGGCCATACAGCCTGAAAACACATAAATTGCACGCCCAGTCTCCTCCCACAACCACTCCGAAATGCTACCGGCAGGACTCGCGATGTTGGCCCTGGGGGACCTGATAGCACTGCAAGTACTCCAACTCCAAGAAGAAGACGAACACCAACTACAACCGGCCGCACGGAGGAGACGCAGGAGGAGGAGGAGGGCAAGGCAGGGCCAGCAAGGGCCGCCAGCACAGCCACTACCACCACGCAGGCAGCCCGCAATCCCACGCCTCCGAGCACATCCGTTCAACCTCACTGATGAGCAGATCCACACCCTCTACCGTTTGGACCGGGACACCATAGCCGCCATTGTGGACATGACACAGGCTGACCTTGTCAGCATGATAGATAGCCCAACCGCCATCCCACCCCTACTGAAGGTGGTGTCTGTACTACACTTCCTGGCCACAGGCACCTACCAGCACACAGTCGGACAGTTGCATGGCATTTCTCAGCCACTGTTCTCACGGACACTATTGCAAGTGCTCGATGCCCTCCTGCAGCACGCAGACGACTACATCTCTCTACCACGCTCGGAGCAGGAAATTACCAACACAAAAGTGGGATTCCATGCACTTGGCGGCATACCGGGTTGCCTTGGTGCCATCGACTGCACCCATGTGGAATTGGTCGTCCCACATGCCATGGAGGCCCAGTACCGCAACCGAAAACAATTTCATTCTCTGAATGTACAAATGGTGTGTGACTCCAACAGGATCATTACACATTGTTGTGCCCGATTCCCTGGATCAACCCATGATTCTATGATCTTGAGGAACTCTACAATACCACGCTACATGGAGCGACACGCAGGGAACAGATCCGGTATGTGATGCGGCAATGACCTGGCAGGAAGGGGGGGGGGTGCGTACGTAGCAATGGCATTCCACATAATTCGTTTATCGTCCACATACAGGTGATGCCGGATATCCACTGAAGAGATGGCTCCTCACACCAGTCCGGAACCCACGGGACCAGCATGAGGAGGACTACAACCATGCCCACTCACGTACCCATGTAGTCATTGAACAGGCATTCGGCCTACTGAAGACCCGTTTCCGGTGCCTCAGCAGGTCTGGCGGGGCACTCCTGTACCGCCATGAGAAGGTTGCAAAGATGGTGATGGCATGTGTCATGCTACACAACATGTGCGTACGTAGAAATGTGCCCATGCCCCCTGACGCAGAACTGCAAGCACCTGAAGATGGTCATGATGAGGGTGGGGATGTGGCAGCACCTCAAGGAGTCTGCGAGGCACAGGAGGGCCGTGAAATTCGTCAGCATCTCATAGATGCATGCTTCTAGCACTCACGCCTGGTGGCTGATACATGGACACGGGACTCGTGGCACTGTGTGTGTCTGGTACATGCACAATATGGACTGTACGCCTATGATGGCCTAGTACACAAAGATCATTGTCCACACATCTCATTGGTTGATCGTGCATTGTTTATGGCATATGTGATATCATGTTGAACACCCTATCGACCCGCCACCCAAGTGAGCCCAACACACCCCCTCCACCCTCCTACCCCCCCCCCCGAACACCAGTGTCCAAAGATGCTCATTGTCAGTGGGCAGTCGCTATTGCAAGCCCCCTCTGCGGGTATCAGGGGCACCCCTGCCTGTGGAGCGCAGGTTCCTCCCAGATCTACGTTGGGGGCTGCCCTGGACGGAACTTGCAACGGATGATGTCTCTGCCTGCTCACGTCCATGCATGTCCCTAAGGGTTTGTGAGAGCTCAGTGAGCACACGGCGCACTGCGGCAAGTTCGGCACATACGTCTTTGGACGTCGCATGCAGTTCCCCCCTGAGGCTCTCGGTGCTTCTCTCCATTTGGACTCTCAGGCTCTCGGTGCTACTCTCCATTTGGACTCTCAGGCTCTCGGTGCTACTCTCCATTTGGACTCTCAGGCTCTCGGTGCTACTCTCCATTTGTGCCCTAAGTGTCTCAGTTGATGTTTCTATGTCTGCCTTAGTGCCCCCACATCCATCGGCATGGTCCTTGAGGAGCGTGGCCAGTTGCTGCTGTTGCACGATTAACTGGTCGAGGGACTGTTGCCTGTGCTGTGCCATGGCCATTTGCGGTGGTGTCACAGAGGGGCTGTTCGCCTCATGTTGCCCTGCCACAGGGCTTGTGGGGGATGGCCAGTCATCGTCTTGTGGGTGCCCCTGCGTGGTATCCTCATGGTGTACGGGATGGAACAGACAGGGGGATTGGGACAGGTCATGGATGGATCTGACTTCGACATCCCCGTCTTCTGTGTCGGAGCATGCTGCCATTAATGGGGTGTCACCTATGGTGCTGCTGCCACCAGAGGCAGTACCTTCTGTGGCATCCATTGGGGGGACCTGTGGTGGTGCTGTTGTGGGCATGCTGGCTGCTGGGGTGCCTGTTGATGTTCCCTCCTGTGTGCTGCCACTTGATATGTGCTGCTGCCGTGTCTTGATGCGTGCAGCTGAGGTGGAGGGTCTTTGGCCGTCGGTCTTGGCCCTCTTTGCAGGTGTGCTGGTAGGGGTGTCCTGGAGCTCGTCGTTTGGATCGGACCCTGTGGTGGAGTAAAGGAGGGCGAGCGTTATTGATGGGTCTGTGGGAATTGGAATGGCAATGTATCACATGCATTGGGGTGGTACCTGTGGGTGATTTGGGTCGGGGCCTTGGAGGTGCTTTCATTTGTGTGTGGAGTGAGGGTGCAGTTGTTTGGCAGCCTGCAGTTAGGGTGTGCCTGCTGCACGTGTAGTGGGTGTTATTGGGGTTTTTACTTATTTATGTATTTATTGTGGTTTTAAAGTGCGCTATCAGGCAAATGTGTGTGGACGTTCTCCTGGCCATGTGTTGCTGTTGCGCTATGTGGACACATGTGGATCACATGATTGGACATTGTGGATTTGGCATGGTTTTCTTTGGGCCACCTACCTGATTCTCCGGATGTCTGCACTCCTTTCTCCATCCCTCCGACTCCCTCTATGCTCTCCATTCCAATGGTGGAGGCACAAATTTCTTCCCAGGGGGTCAACTTGATGGGTGATTCCGACCCTCCCCCGGTGGCTGTGGCAATGTTGCGGTTGGCAGAAAGTATGCTACGGACGCGTATCCGCAGGTCGTCCCACCGCTTCCTGCATTGCTGTGGGTTGCGGGGTGCGGTCCCCACCGCACTTACCCGCTGTGCCACCAGGGCCCATATGGCCTTCTTGTTCGCAAGTGCCGTCCTGGTCATTTGCGTGGAGAAGACGGCGGGGGCATTCTCCTGGAGGGTCTCTGTTAGCACGGTGAGTTCCTCACGGGAGAAGTGGACCTGCCGCTTGCGGTCGCACGCTTTCTTCGCTACTTTTCCCATTTTTCTTGGTTTCACTGGGGTGGATGACGGGTTGGGATGTGTCTCAGGGTGGTGTTTTTAGTGGTTGTGTGTATTTAGTGGTTTTATAGGTGTACGGCGTGTTGTTTCCCGTTCCGGGCCCATGTTTTTACTTCTGTTTCCGTATATTTACGGTCACCGTACTTTCCGGTTGGCGCTCACTGCGGTGTCCGCTATGATGGGTGGCGGTATTGCACCTAGGGCGCCGTACGGCGGCGGTGTGGGCCGTTTTGGGGTCATTTCCGCCATCGCGGACTTTGCACTTCCGCCATGCCGTGGTGCTCGTGCCCGATGGGTCGGAATGGGTCGCACTTTGCTCCATCGTGCAATGGCGGAAACGCTATTTACGCTGTGGCGGTCCGGTCAGTCACTTTCCGCCAGGGTCGTAATGAGGGCCAGTGTATATATAGATGTATCCTACTCTCGAAATTCTAGGAGCTCGACAACAAATACCAAGAGAATTGAGACGTCAACTACAGAAACATTAGACCATTTTTTCATAGATTGTCCTGCTTTGTATTTGACCAGAACGTGTTACTTTAATCGCTTCATTGACAATGAATCTGGTCTTGTGTCCAGTGAATTTTGGTTGAGAATTCTGAATGGAAAGGAAACCCGTTTGTAACTTCTGTATTGTCAGCGGCCTACAGCTCTCTAAATCTCCCTCTGGTAAAGTCTATTTAAGCCTATCCCAAAGGGTATTATCATCCTAGCTGGCACTGGTTTGCTGCTGTCTAGAAAAGAGGATAAATAGGAGGCTGACCCTAATCTAGCTTGCTACTTACCCACTGGTGTGCTAAAAAATACAAAACTGGGGGGAGTATTCTTAAATTGTATTTCTCCCTCTTAAGTGTGTCTAAAAAGCAGAGTTCTCTGCATACATTTGTAAAAGATATTTTTCTTTCCCTAACATTCAATAGTCTAAATCAGCCTGAATACTTAAAGTCTACCAGTTTCAGCGGATTATGCAAAGGTCTGACCTCTTTCTTCAGGACCTAAACAGCCTAAAGCTGTTTATCTAAAAGATAGAGGGTTAAACAATCTTCCTGTGTTTGTGGGCCAGAAGTTGTTTCCTTTCTTCTGTTATCAACCTGTAGTTAGAGACATAACATATATTGGATATCACTATATCTATCCTATGCTTGGTTCTCACGAGGAACATTATACTATTTCCCAGTTTCTTTACCCACCATCATAATTCCGGACGTGTTTCAGGGGACCTGTGTTTCAATTCAACCAGTCTCTCCCTTTAATGAGAGAGCCACAGGGGAAGATATCCTCAGGAATTCAGTCTATTCTAGAACCTTTATCCCAATTTGTTGAATTTTTGTTAAAAAATGAAGTCTCAAAAATGAAATTGTACACCAAAGACACATCAGCGGTATTAAGGCTGCTGGAAGAAATCACACTTCCTAATGGTGACTTCTTTATAGTCACAATGCACATTGAATGCTTATATTCAAAAATCCCTCAGGAGGAAACCCTAAGAGTGATTGAGAGAGTGATTTTACAAAAAACACCAGCTGAAAGTATACCTGTCATATTTCTTATAAAACTGTCTGAAATTGCCTCAACAAAAACAATTTAATCCCAGTATAGCAAATCTATATGTTGCTGATTTTGAGGAAATTACCATCTACAATGCAAAGAATCAATTTGTAGACAGGCACAAATGCTATCAGAGAAACTTGAGGAGAGAAGCTACCCAAAAAGAATCATACGACATTCCGGAAATGGGCTCCTAATATTCTTAAGGAAGTAACTTTCACACAAAATAAAGAAAAAACACAAGCGAATGACCAAATCACAGCTGCCTTGAGCCAGTCACCTTTGGTTAGTAAAATCAATCAAGAAATGTAAAAGCTCTGGCCTATTCTAAATGTAGATACCACCAATGTAGCTATTGCATGCTTTGCGATAAAAAGGTGACAGAACATCAGAGACTCCTTAGTGAACACCTACCAAGAAAACAAAAATGAAAAAAGCATTCAGACTGGGCCTTGGACAATGAATAGACCAATAAGCCTTGTGGCCAATGCTCTGTTTTCCCACTCACCAAATGTACCACCTCGATAGATATCGGGTGGAGAACACCATGGGAACACAGGGTTCTCACAAACTGTAATACCACTTATGTTGTGTATTTAATCACATGTCCATGTACCTACGATACGTATGTATAACTGCAAGAGCTATAAAAACAGGAATTTGTGAACATCGCTCATGTATAAGAACGAAAAGACTCACAGCACCATTAGTTGAAAATTATATTACAGCAAAACACTACGAGAAAAATTTAGAATTACAGTTCTCGAGAAGATCCACACACCAAGAAGAGGGGGAGACATAGGAGCAATGCTGTTAAAACAACAACGATGGATATTCTGTTTGAATACTCACAAAGAGGGCCTAAATGAGGAAATCTGTTGGCAAACCCTAACTACTCTAGGATAAAATGCCCAGTTAGAGAATATGAAAGTCTAACGAATATGTGTGACTGATGTCACTGCGAGTGTTACACTCTTGAAAGGTTTCTTGCAATCGGCAATCCTGGTAAACTCAATTTACTGTGGGGACAGACGAGGTCACAGAAAAAAAGAAAGAACAATAGATACATGTGAATAAATGATTGCTGTGAGAATGAATGAATGGCTGCTGATAGAATATAAGTATTAATTTGTGGGACCAATAGCAACCGGAAACTGCATATGTGCACCATATGTTATCTGAAATGTCTGAAAATTACTCCAAGTTGTGGGGCTATTATCAACTTGAAGTACATGCACAGCATAATTTATCCCAAATGTCTGAAAATGACTGCAGCATGTAGAGATAGACACATGTATGTCATAAGAATAACCTCATAAAAAATACACCCGTCTGAAGTACACTTTGGAAACTGTGAACCATACTTTGTATAGAACAAGTAAGAGCAAAGAGAATACATTGCAGACGCTAGAAGGTAGTGGACCCTTTTAAATATCTGAAATTGGGGACTGGCGAATAGTAATGTGACTATAAGAAAAGAAAAGAGTGCGACAGTGACAAAATTGGATACTAAAGCATTCAAGCAGTAACACAGACTTAGGTTCTCGGCTTGAACGTTCAATAAGAAGCTCTATCATATTATTAGAGCTTATATATAGGTTCTCCGGCCACTGCTATGATATGATATGACATTTATAGTGCACCTATACACACGTGTTTCAACGTGCTCATCTAGATAAGCATCATCAAGGTTGGCGAAATCCAGAAAAATATAAATTCTAGGACATCTCGGTATCTTGTTCTGCTCAAGGTAATTCTTCATGGTATTCCTACCCCAGAATTTTTTTTAATCTCCCTTTTTGATAGTCTTTCTAGCCTAACACATTTCTGTATTTCTGTCTTAACATCTGTAGTGTTTTATATTGGGTCTGATTTACAAAGCGTTTTCAATGCGATTGTACCATTGTAAAAAGGTTTTCTAAATCAGGCCCATTGTATTTTAAGATATAACAACTATCACTTTAGCCTTGAGAAAGCCGAGAACGGCAAACACGCTTTGGCTTAATGAATGAGTGATATGGCACTGTGATGAAAAACAATGTAAATCATCAACCAATGTGGATACCCAATGTGGAATTGAAACTGATTTATTGTTATTATTGTGCATAACTACTTATGCGAATGGATACACGTTTACATTCTTGTTCAGTATTAAGTGAATACAGTATAATTTCAAGCTAGAATAACCATTTAATTATATTACAGGATTAGGAGTAGAGCACGAGAGTCTTGGAAAAATGTTGTAATTATTTTATTTAATAGCACATGGAAATCCTCATTGACGTCTCAACCAATCAGAATGCCTGGAGTGCATGAAATGCATACAGATATTGACTGCCTTCTAAACATTCCGACTTCAGAAGCAGCCAAGCAAAAGTGATATCATTACTATGCATGCAAGAAACAATTACCTTTCACAGCAACCTCAACATGATCGGCAACTTCAAATTTCACACACTCGAATGAAAGCAACATGTTAAAATGAGTTCATTTTATTTATTTATTTATTTTATTTATTTGCATTTGTTAAGCGCACTTGCAGCCCATAAAGCATCAAGGCGCTGTTACAGAGAATATACAGGTTTAAGATTACAGACACGTGCCAGGAGGGCTCTTAGTTACAGATTGTCAGGCATATATTCGATGGATGATGCAGAATCAGGTTTAGACAAAGAGTCTGGTTTTGATAGCTTTACGAAAGGCTAAGTGAGACTCAATGAGTCTTATGTGAGGTGGCAGGGCGTTCCAATGCGTGGCTGCTTGGGTGGGGAAGTTGGAGCCCCCAGAGCGCACTTTGCGTGTGGTAGGCGTAACAATTAAGTTGGCGTAGAGGGATCTGAGAGGTCTTGTGGCGGTGTGCCTGGTGATTCTGTTAGTCAGGTGGGGGGGCAAGTTCGTGAAGGCATTTGTGGGTGAGAGACAGAGTTTTAAAGACAATTCTCTCTTTGACAGGGAGCCAGTGTGCTTGCCTTCTGATTTCAGTGATGTGGTTTCTTCTTGCGGTGCCGGTGGCTGCCCTAAGTGCATTGTTTTGGGCTATCTGGAGTTTGGCCAGGTTCTTGTTAGATGTCCCCACAAGAAGGGCATTACAATAGTCTAGTCTTGACCCGATGATTGCCCTGGCAATCATAAGGCAGCTTTGGGGGGCCTAGAAGAGCCTGGCTGCGTTGGTGACTTTGGAATAGTAGGCTGAGGATTCAGCGATAGCATTGACCTGTCTATCCATCGACAGGTCAGAGTCAAGGTAGACTCCAAGTGTCTTAACATGGTTCGAGACCTTGATTGTAATGTTATCAATAGTGAAGGAGGCGTATTGCTCCCCGAGGTTACCGAGAGTGGAGGGTGACCCAATGAGGAGGAGTTCGGTCTTTTCGCTATTGAGGCAAAGCCAATTCTCCGCCATCCAGGATTGGATGGTAGAGTAGATAGAGGTGAGGGTGCTGGTGTCTGCTAGGTAGCCGCCCGTGAATGGGATGAGTACCTGCGTATCGTCCGCATAGTTGGTATATGAGATACCAAGGAAGTCCAGGATGCTAAACAGGGGCCTAGTAAAAAGGTTGTAGAGTGTGGGTGCGATGCAGGATCCATGAGGGACACCGCAGGTGAGGAGGCTAGGGGTGGCAGCGGCAACTTCAGAAAAGACTTTCATGGCCCTTTCTTGGAGAAAGGAGGTGATCCACTGGCAGGCTTTAGGGGAGAAGTTGGCTTGGGTGGCTAAGTGGTGGCACAGGGTCTTGTGGTCAACCAAGTCGAACGCTGCGGAGAGGTCAAAGAGCAGTGGGAGGGCCGGTTTGTCTGCATCTCTGAGATCGTCCATTTGGTTCTTCAGGTCTAGGAGGGCCGTTTCAGTGCCATGTCGGGGGCGGAACCCGGATTGCCGCAGGCCGAGGAGACGGTTGTACTCTAGGAACTTTTGGACTTGCAGGTAAGCTGCTTTATCCAGAATTTTGAACAGGAATGGTACAGTCGTGATGGGACTGTACTTTCCCGGAACAGTTGGGTCGAGTGAAGGTTTCTTGAGGAGTAGGCGTACCCATGCTTCCTTAAGTCCTGAGGGGACATGGCCTGATTGGAAGGAGGAGTTGATAAAGGCTGTGAGGAAGGGGGCTAGGGTAGGTGCAGAGTCTTTGATGAGGCTGGCTGGGCAGGCATCCCCTTTGCAGTTGGAAGGTTTAATAGAGTTGAGCAGGGTGATGAACTCTAGTTCAGTGATGTCTTTCAATTCGAACTGCGGGGATGGCGTGGTCTTGGTGGGTGGCTTAGCGTGCATGTTAGCTATAATGTGGCAGAGGGCTTTTTGGTGGCCACAAATTTTTGTTTGGAGGGTGTTGAGCTTCTCTAGCATGGCAGATTGAATGCTGTTACACCACTTGTCATCTTTGATGACAGAGGAGAGGGGGGCAGAAGGTTTTTCGAGTTCCCTAAAGATGGTGACTAGTTCCTTAGATCGTGACTTGGCGTCAGCGATCCTGGCGTTAAAGGAAGCAGCCTTTGCCAGGGTGATGTTGGTCTTGTATGATTTGGAGATGGCTTTGAACTTCTGTTTAGTGGCTTCGGAGGGGTTTGCTTTCCAGGTGGATAGTGCAGTCCTCTTTTGCGCACGTTGTTCAAGGAGTTCTTTGGAGAACCATGAATTGGCATGTTTGGCTTTCTTAGCTTTTTTGAGTGTCAGGGGAGCAATGGCATCCACGGCTGACGTGATGACATCCTTGAAGGTGTCAGCTAAGGTGTTAGGGTTATTCGATGAGGGGGCCTGAATGACTGGGTTAAGGAGGTAAGGTGCTAGGTTCTCGACTGTTAGAAGGCGTGAGCTTCTGGCGTAGGTAACGAGGCACGGTGATGGCGGAGAGAGAGCCACTTTTTTGGTTCCGAGGTTGAATTGGATGTAGTGATGGTCGGACCAGGGGATAGGGGTGTTGGCCATCATGAAAAGGGAGCAGTTGTGATGGCTGATCCAGTCAAGGGTGTGTCCTTTGATGTGGGTGGGGTGGGAGATGGAGTGCGCAAAGCCGAGGTTAGACAGTGCCTTCTTGAGGTGTTTTGCGTGGGAGTCTTTGGGGTCGTTAAGCCCTAGGTTGAGGTCACCGAGGAGTAAGACCTGTGAAGTCTTTTTGATGTTGTAAGACAGTGTTGGGATAAGGGTGTCATGGAAGTCATTGCACGGGCCTGGGGGTCTGTAGACAATGTGCATGGATATGGTGCAGTTGGGTGAGACTGTGATTTTTAGAGGGAGGTAGTCGCTGTTGCTGTCTTCAACTTCTCTGATGTTAAGGGTGTCTCTGGCGATGAGGGCAATGCCTCCCCCTCTCTGAGAGGTGCGGTCTTTCCTGAAGATGGAATATCCAGGTGGGATGGGCAGAGATAAGGCTGGCCCTGAGCTTTCATTAAGCCAGGTTTCAGTGAGGATGAGGAGGTCGGACTTGTCGTTTATGAGCAAGTCGTTGATGTCGAGGGCGTGAGCTGGTACAGAGCGGGCATTGAGCAGGGCGCAGCTAAGCGTGTAGGTGGAAGGAGGCATGGGGAGGGGGGCTAGTGGGTGATGGAGGGTCAGAAGTACTGGGTGGTGTGTTCAAAGGTGCGGCAACAATAGGATAAAAAGGCATAGAAACATTGGTGTGCTGCACACAATCAATGGGGGTACCAGCAGTAGAATCAATAGGTATAGAAACATCAGTGGGCTGCACACAATCAATGGGGGCACCAGCAGTAGAATCAATAGGTATAGAAACATCGGTGGGCTGCACACAATCAATGGGGGCATCAGCAGTAGAATCAATAGGTATAGAATCATCGGTGGGCTGCACACAATCAATGGGGGCACCAGCAGTAGAATCAATAGGTATAGAAACATCGGTGGGCTGCACACAATCAATGGGGGCACCAGCAATAGAGTCAATGCAGTCAATAGGCATAGAACCATCAGTGATCTGTACAATACCAGGTGTGGCAGAGGGAGCGCCAGCGGTGTGCGCTCCGTGTATGGGTGCAGTGGGACAGTGGGGCGAGGATTGAGGAGCAGAGTTAATGTTATTGGTGGGGTTGTTGATCATGAGGTAGTATTTGTTGGTATGACCCTTGAGGGCCTGTCGTGTCATGGCATGGGAGTGCGAGGCAGCCATGGGGCTCAAGGCGCATCTGGTGGCAGCGTACATATGTGCTGGCGGCTGTCTTCTTGTGCCAAGCCTAGCATTTCGGTAATCCAAGGTGGGGGTGAGGCTGAAAGGGTTGGGCGGCTGGGTGCGAGACCGTAGTCGCGCATTCCTGCTGTTATACAGCGGGGGGCGTGCAAGTACTCGTAGGGTAGGCGCACATGCAAGGTAAATCAGTGCAGGTTTTGCAAAACGTAGGGGCGCCCTCTGCGCCCTCGAGCAGCGGAGAGCTGCAGAGAGCGGCGTTGGCCTTGTCCTCTGGCCTTTGCCTCGATGCGGCTTTGCCTGTTAATTTTTACATTACACTGAATGCATGATTATGTAAAGCCTTGCAGGTTCAGCTGAGCTTACTGTTAAAATGCTTACCCTATAAGCACAAACCTGACATTATAAATACTATAAAATAGAACCACTTTTAATGCACTGACATGCTTGATATCTATTTTAGTCACTGTTAAACTACCTATATTGCCGTTTCCTCTTCATGCAAATAGCCTTGTCAACCTTGGAAGGGGTCAGCATCACTTGCTTGACTTATGGCCCTTGGATTTACCTAAGGCCATAACTTGGGGATGTAATCATGTGATGATGACCCCTCCATCAGTCTATACAGCTTAATTATAGATCTGCTCTCATGGAAAACAGTTACTGCAGCAAGCATCTGAGCAGCTTAAGTAAATGGCGTACAAAGCTTACATCACTTGAAGAGCAGAACTCCCAGGTTTGCTATGCTGTGAAAATACATCATATGTGTATTCAATTTAAATTCTGTGGGAGCCCATACCCAAACACAATCTTTGGGCATGTATAAAGTGTCTAATGCCGTCTTTACAATGCTAAAAGTGGCACAATGATAACATGACTAGTTATTAATCCAAATGCAATAGTAATGAACTGTGTATAGGTAATAAACGTCTCGAAAACCAGTAACATAAGAGTGCCAGAGCAACAATGAAGTAACCAATGGGAAATAGAAATTAGAAATAATTGCTTCCTGCAAATCGTTTGAATTCATGATTGCATTGGATTTCATGTGCTCTTTCAGCAGAATCACATCAGCTTGTATTACGTCAGGTATTTGGAATAAGTAGTAGAATAATTGAACCCTCTCCTACTGTTCCCCTTCCCTTGTTCACAATTTACCACTGTCCATCTGACCATGCCATCATTCAGATTACCATACCCATTCCCGTACCACTCTCCCATCTCTGTCCTTCATTTACCACCAAACTTAAATTAAAACCAACCAAAACTAACTCAACCATTCAACATCCTCTTCTAAGCTCTCTCTCCTCCTATTGCTCAGTCAATTGAACTCAACTTTGCCAAACGTAACTCTGCACTATCTCCTTCATTTAGCAAAACCTTGCCTGTTACTTCATGCCCTCTCACTGGCTCCCTTAACCATGGATCTGCCCAAGTATCCATCTGGTGAGGACAACGATGCATTGCTGCTTACACCACTGACACAATGACTCAGCAACCACTATTTTCACTACCTATACAGACTTTCTACTTGAGAAGGTTTATTCAACAGGTTATTGAACTATTTGGAGGTACAATCACTTGCTGACCCTACAGTCTGCATTCCTGTCCAAACACTCTGATGAAAATGCACACATTCACGTGATCAATTCCCTTATCACATCTGCCCTAGACTCTCACCTTGCTGCCATTCGAACCCTTCTACCTTTAATATTGTGGTTCATACCCCCCTCCTTTAATCTCTTCTCATTCTTGACTTCAGGAAACCATAATCAATTCGTTTTCCTCCAATTTCCCTGACTGCTCCTTATCCATCTCATGAGACTCCAATACCTACTGCCCAACACTCATTCCCATGGATGTTTCTCCAGGATCAGTCCTAGACTCACTCCTCTCAACCCTATACACACCTTCACTTGGCAAGTTAGTTTGCACCTTTAAATTTAACTGGACTGAACTCATAAAGAAATGCCTTACCACTACCCTCTACTGGATGACCGTATGCTGCCTCATGCTAATCTCCTCAAAGACCGAATTCATATTCGATCCGCCACCGCACACTCTCTGCTCCCATCTCATTCCCACCGGCCTCCTTACTCCGTCAACCATGAGTCTCAAACTTGGGCTTCTCTTTGAAAGCAACCTGAAACTCCATCAGTTCATCACGGCAACTGTCACCGCAGCCAGACTGAATCTCCCTGACATTAAAATAAATCTGCCCACAACTCACGCACACCTCAAATAAAACCTGTATATCTACTCTTGTGCTCAGCAAACTGAGCTACTAGGCAAGCCTACTTCATGGTCTATCATTCTTCTCTTTTCACTTCTCATCTTTCTTTATTCAGAAAACAGTCATTTCCACCAAAGAATAAACAATATAAAACACAACGGTACATAGGTAAAAATAAAATTGAATAAAAATGGCGTATGAATGTAAAGCATTACAGTAAGACGCACGTGAAAAATTCAGTTCACAGCAATTGGATACGTAATGAGAAAGCGAATTTCAATGTAAGAGTAAGCACACTGTTCTGTGAACAGGTCTGAAACTTATAAAAGAAGCCTAAGGGCTGATTGAACCTGCCTCATTCCCCACATCCGCAATATTGGGAGGAGGCCTGTCTCAGGGCTTACTACTGGGCAGTACAGCTGGGGTTCTTGAATGACTGGCTTCATGGAGATCTGGCACTGCCACATATTGGGAATGAGATAAGATGCATCGGCGAGAGGTCTCCCCTCCGGGCCCTGTACGGAGCCGACACTGTAGCCGCCGACTTGCCAGGGATGATACGCCAAATACGCACGGTGTGGGTGGAGGCACTCCAACACATTGGGTGGAGTGGGTGACCGACTCTGGGCCAACCTCTATGGGATAACAGGTACATCCTGGAGGTCCTGACAATGGGCCGTTTTTCCAGTTGGGAGGACTGGGGGATACTGACCTTAGAGGATGTCGTACAGGATGGGCATCTAAAAATGTTTGAGGTGATAAGAGAGGGGTTTGGTCTCCCCCTGGAGATGTATACCCATACATACAGCTGACACACAACCTCCGTGTCCAATTCCTGAAGCTTGCAGACATTCCTAAATGCTCCCCACTCGAGGTGATTGTCCTTCAAACTAGGATCCTGTTGAAACCTACATCAACACTGTACCAAGTAATCACCACATTCGGGGCCCAGGACTTAGCCCGCTTGTGGTAGAGGTGGGAGAGGGTGGTGGGCCCTTTGGAATCTGACGAATGGGTGGAGGCACTGATGTTTCCATGTGAAATTGGCATAGACAGCAAACTCAGGCTTATACAATATAAAATACTGCACCAGGCCTACCACTGCCGGGGCTCGATGGAGAAATGGGGAGTGGTGGAGGATGCTGAATGTTTGAGATGCCGCAGGGTGGTGGGCACCTTATTCCATATGTTGTGGGAATGTGAGGTCATACAACAATTGGGGCGTAAGTGTATCGATTAACTCAATGGGGTCCTAGGCACTCTGATCCAACTGGAACACAAGGTAGCACTGCTGGGGATCAAGGGGGGACTATACACGATGTAAAAAAACTCCCTTGCTGTCGCAATGTGTCAAGTTAAAAGAGTTATTGCCGCCATGTGGGGGTCACCAGAGGGACCAACCCTAAGCAGATGGACTAATGAAATGGACCAATGTGCATCCCTGGAGAAGCTCATATACATTGCCAAGGTCTGCCCGGGGAAATTGTTGAATGTATGGGGTAAACAGAGCAGAACCGCAGAACTGTGAGTCAATCATTGGTCCCTGATTTAGGGAGACATGTGTTAGTGCAGTGAACTCTAACCCTTCCAGTCAGTGCTCGCCACTTCTTCCTACCATGTACTGGAATCCTCCACATGTACTGCATTGCAACCTGGTCTTGTTTTGTCTTGTTTATTTTTGTTTTGTTGTGTTTCTTCTTTGTCTTGCTTAGCATTACTATGCGTTGTTTTGCAATGTTATGGAGTAATGGGTATGCCTATCCCTACTTGTTGTCAACCAATAAAAAGAATGTATTAAAAAAAAAATATTGGGAGGAGGAATCTCTTCCTCGCAATTGCAAACATAGGGCAGAAAAATAAAGTGTTGCAAATCATGCACGTGGTGACAAGAACATGCACATTTCTGCCGAGTGGTGTTGCTGTTCTGTGGAAAGGGTGCTTTTTCATTTGTAAAGAGTAGATTTGTTCTGAGGCGGAGAATAATTTCCCTTTTCCTTTGGTTTTTTTAACCATTTGGTGTAGCCTATCTTAGCAGCTATGGCAATACTGTTTTTGTGATGAAATTTCACACTTTGTTTTTGCGGCTTGGTTCTCCTCCTAGCATTTGCTTGATAAAAAATAAAACTGTCCACAAGCTCCCTTTCTCCAATATTGCCAACCAATGTTTTCTCATTTGAAAAGTGCATGCAGCCAAGCTTGCGAAGAGATGACTTAATGTGATTTAGCCAGGCAGAGGAGCCACTGGCATTTGAGGTCATTATATCTCTCACCAAAGTTCTAGCTAATGACATGTGAGAGTTTCCCCATACGCATAGTGTGAAGGCATCATGAAGCAAGGCACAGACAACAGACTTAAAGTTCAAATAAAATGTCTTTATTAACTCAAATGTCCGGATGGTGTAAGGCCTAACTTGCCCTATAATGAGGTGGGATTTACATACCCAAATAAACTAAGGATAGTGTGAGTCAGTAAGTTCAATTTAAAAGTGTGTCTGTGTCCAAAACCTATACTTGCCCTCACAACTAAAGCTAAACAATGTGTAGGGATGTCAGCAACCAAACAAACAGTGTTCAAACTAAAGTTCTGAGTTTCTAACAGCTCCAGGTTAGCTAGGGGTTCCCTTCCCCAAGTTCAACACAGTTCCACAAAATGGTCTTGGGGTTCCTCTCCCCAATTTCAACACAGTTCCACAACATGGTCTAGGAGTTCCCTTGCCCAAATTGGCAGCTCTTCTGGCTTCAAATTCACAATCAAATCAACGTATGCAGTTTTCCTTTTCTTTCTATCACTTCAAAAACTTTAGGCCGACCAGCCTCAGCCTCTTGACTTCTCTTGGTTTACTCCAAGGAAGGGTTCCTTGGTCCAAGCACAGTTGTCGGACCACACGGTCCACCCATCACAGGTCATGCAACCGATAACCCTTGGCACTTTACAACAGTTAATTCTTTCTCATAGGACTTCATGGACAACAAAGGCTACCTTTCTGAATCTGTGTTCTAAGTCCACTTATTCTTTTGATTCACTTTGATGGCTTCTTGCTGTTATCAAAATGTGACTTTCACATGCTTTCCTTCATGTTATTTATCCTGGTTACCACCTAGCTTTCACACTATCCAATAGTGCTGTGTTTCTCACTCTTTTTAATTGGCTTGCAAATGCTGCATCTTTAAATTCATTTTGTTCACAAAGGTTCATCACTTTTTGCTTCAATCATGCAATTTTCTCATATCTCTTCCTTTAGTGCCACATTCAAAACATATTAAGTGCTTTTCAACTTGTTTGGTATTCAATTGTTCATATTCTTGTCTCCCGACCCCTTTATCAGTATTCAAAACCTGGTATGTGCTTGGTAATATGTTTGGTATTCAATAGTTCACTCTTTGGTCTCCAGACACTTTTATCATGAGTTCTTGCTTAACTGGCATTGGCCATTACCCATACAATATCCCTGGAGAGCTTCGGTCTGAGTGAAACTTCCCTGTCACTCACCGATGTGCGGCCACTCCTCTCACACTCCTGAAGAGATCAGGCAAGCAGCGCTCATTCTCTCCAGCTCTTTCTGCAATGGTCTGTGGCGTCTCTGTGTTCCCCACTTCCGACGGGCAACACAAGGCAATGGCCATTGCACAGCTCCAGGGCCTCTCGCGGCCCACGATGGCCCCAGCGTCTTCCTGGCTTCTCTACTATCAACGTCCTTTTCACTGGCCTATATGCTGAATGGTTCACCTTGGATGGCCACGCTATCTGATCCCACTGGTCCCCTTTGCTACTGCTTCTCACTCCTTTTATACATCTGCAGCAATCCAACAGGTTGCAGGTGTGTACCCTTAGTTTCAATTGTCTAACAATAATAAATGGGATATGCCTGATGCTTACAACACTTCTCAGGCCTCTTCCTCGTCTCAGTGCCAAAGTGTTGAAATTATCTGTTAGTGTGCACTACTCTTAGTCTTCCTCATTCCAGTACTATAATGGTCTGAATGAGGGAAAATAAGGGGAGATGGTTTAAAACAGCCTATAAAGACAGGGGGAGGGTAAGTTTGGTTCTCACCTGGAAAAGGCCATGTCTCACCTGTGGATATCCTCTCCTCAAACCCCAAGGACCCTCCAACCAGGTGATCCCCCCTTTCATCTCAAACCCCAGGGTCAGGATCCAAAGTGATGAACCTTTCCCGGCCACCTGAGAAGAGGATCCGAGGGGAGTAGGTGTGAGGATAACCTCAGGTTTCTCACAGTAGCCAGTAGGTTAATGGTTTTAATAGTGTGAGGTCGTCTATGTGGACCAAGTCTAGTTCTTCGTGTTGCAGGTACTCCAGAAAACCTTGAGGCACGCCCATAATTTTTCTCAAGAATTGATTTTCACTGACCTGGGCTGCCTTCGCTAAGTAGTAACTGGCCACAGCAGCACCATATAAATCAACAAAGGTACAGATTTTGCCAAGTAAATATGAATGATATGCTCTAATAGAAGCCGGCCCAGTCTTGAGCCATATCTCAGAATTGAGCCATTGGTTTGAGAGACCTTTATTGTTTGTTCCTTGATGAGTGGGGAACATCTCAGGTCACTAGAAATCATAACAGCTAAATAGCAAAAAGTAGTGACACATTCTAGTTTCTTATCTTCTATGGATGCTGTGTTTACCCAATGGTTTGCCATTACCCATGTACTTGACCTTTGATTTCTCCACATTTATTTTCAAGTATTTCTGTCCCATATAATTATTAAACCTATTGGCCAATGTTTGCAGAGCTTGCTTTGTTCTAGCATTCAAGACTGCATCGTCAGCGTAAAGAAGTATGCAATTCTTTTGGCCGGCCATCCTGGGGACGTCGCTCGTCAAGTTTTGCAGTGCATTCAGCAGTGAGTTCATAGAGAGGTTGAAAAGGTGCTGTGCTATTACACACCCTTGCCTCACTCCTCAAGATGCTCGAATGCCTGGGTTGTTTTCCCTTGGATCCCCATTTTCACTCTTGCTGATAAATTTGAATGCATTTGGACTAGGACTTCCAAGATGTCCTCTGGCATGCCTAGTTCACGCCGTACTTCCCAAAACTTGCTATGGTTAATGAAATCAAATGCAGTTAAAAGATCCATGAAGCTCAGGTAAATCGTTCCTTTATAATCACAGACATACATGACCATGACCAGGCTCCGGTTCAATATCTGATCAACTGTGCCGATTCCCTCCCGAAAGCTGTGCTGGTACTAGGAGAGGCTATGATTTTTTGTGACCCAGTCCATGATCCTTCATTGAAGCACCCGTCCAAACCATTTTGTGAAGGTGTCAATTAGGGAGATTGCACAGTGGCATGCTGGATCACGTCTATCAACCTTCTTGAAGATCGGTAATATGATCGCCTCCCTCCATGAGTCCGCTATGGCCTTCAGATGTACTGTTGCATTAAAGAACAGAGTAGCTACTGGGACCCACACCACCAACTCATTTTTGAAAAACTCAATCAGAATTGAGATTGGTCCAGCTGATTTGCCATTGCCCATCCCTGCAAGGTCTGGAAACTTCATTTGTCGATGCCACCATGGTGGGAGCGACAGTCTGGCAGGTATTGCAAACAACAGGGTCTCAATCACCTATGCCTAAGGTGCTCTCACCACTCTCATTGCTTGAGTTATCATGTAATGTTGAGAAGTGTTTAACCCATTTGACCACCCACCCAAATCTTTGTGATTGGTCAGAGGCTTTTTGTTAGAACATAGCCCATTGGAGATAGATCTCCAATACTCCCTTAGGTCCCCTGACCTTGCAGCCCTCTCTAGTTTTAATCAGGCTTGCTAAGCCAGTTACTGTTTCCTGTTCTTCAAGGTCTTCTTATAAAGTGCCCTGGCTTTAGCTATTTCCTCATGGTCTCTAGTTTGCTGCCTAAGTGCAGATAGAGGGTTTGTTTTGTCAATCTACATTTTGCATTAAACCACTGAGTGCTGCCTAATACCGTTTTTGAAGTGGTTGGGATTTTCCTTAATGCCTGACTGATGGTTGTTATTAAGTCAATCCAGACCAGCCATTTGACCAGGTCAGTTATACCAGGGTTTAGGAATTTCTCCAAGTTTTCTAAAAAGGCATGTGTTACCCTAATGACCAACCAGTCTGAGCCCACATTAAACCACTGAGTGCTGCCTAATACCGTTTTTGAAGTGGTTGGGATTTTCCTTAATGCCTGACTGATGGTTGTTATTAAGTCAATCCAGACCAGCCATTTGACCAGGTCAGTTATACCAGGGTTTAGGAATTTCTCCAAGTTTTCTAAAAAGGCATGTGTTACCCTAATGACCAACCAGTCTGAGCCCACATTCCCGCAGTGCAGGGTTTTGTACACGCAAGCTTCAACCTCTTTGTTCCACAATAAGGACAAGTCATCCCCAGACCGTACCGTCAAGACGAGCAGGTCGTGCTCACTTTCAACCCGACAAACCACCTTGCAATGTTTAATCCAGGGTCAATTTTCAACACCCAGTATCAAGTAGTCGATAGATGAACAGTATCTTGTGCTTGCAAGGGCATACTTACCTGGGACGTTGGATGGGAATCTTCCATTTACTGCCCTGAGCCCCAGTTCAATAAGAGTGTCCATGAATTTCTTACCCCTACTATCCGCACAAGGCTCTGTCAGGGCTGGTGGATGGATGCCAAATGCTATGTCCTCTTCTACTGCACCTTCAATAGTGCCGCCATAATTCCCAATTTTTAAATTGAAATCAATGCCCGGTAAAAATGTAGTATCCAGCGGTAAGCCTTGCAGATTCCTGTGGTGTGCATTACATACAGCAACTCCGCCAGAGGCCAACTGCTATCATTATCACATGGTGCGTTATAGAAATTGGCTATATGCCACAAAGTGCCATTGACCAGTTCTACATCTGTGATCAACAGTGTCGGCAAGGTCAAGAAGAGACCACTCTCTTCTTGACCTTCTGGGAACTCAGCACATATGTGGCAAGGCCTCCATGATTCCTGCCCCTTGAGCATGGAGACGCTTTCACGCTGAAAGGCTCAAAATAGTCCATATGGACCGTGTCCTGTAATAATAGAATGTCTACTTTTTCCAGAAATGCCCCAAAATCGGGATCTTTGAGTCTCGTGCTCAACCAGCAACAGTCCATGAGACAATATTTATGGAACACAAAGTATTTTCATTGTGCCTCCTCCCACTTTCGCTCCTTTTCCCTACTTGTCACACACCATTGGAATGCTTTTCCCCTATCCATCAAAGCCATTTCTTTGGTGGAACTCTACACAATTAGGCTCAAACTCCACCTTATAGCAAAGGAAAGAGACCCACAAAACCCCCATTGTCCTATCTAAACTAACGGACAACCCACTTTGTTGTATTTTGACATCAGGGATACTCTATGTAATTTGTAAACATGTATATGCTGGCCCCAGTCACTCAATGATAACATGTCCTCCGGTCCCTGTCCCTGGTCAATATTCCAACACTCTCATTTTCATATTTTCTTTTTTTTGTAATATGTTCTGTTTAATAAGAATTGTGTTTAGTATACGTTCTTGATATTATTCAGTGAAAGGTTTAATTTTAACAAATTACACTATAAATAAATAAAACTAAACATTTGTCCTTATCGTACCCTTTTACCTCCAGGGTTATGCCATTCCACCTAAAAATGCTTTTAAGTAGAATCACCTTAACCTACTCTTTTTATTGCCCTATTGGTAAGTTATTTCTGATCAAAATGGCATCCTGTTCTTTAATAAACACATATGCAAATAGTTGCGTCTGATCTGGGAAGATCAAGGTGACTTCAGAAGGGTAAACCAGGAAAAAACAATATTAACTCTGACATCCTCATTCCCCTGAAACATACATGCACATCCCTCAATTGCCGCTTCCTGGCCAAAGCTACAATGACAGATTGTACTGATTGCGGAACGGGGTTTTCCAAAAACCTCTGACCGTGGGCATACTTGTTGAAGCTACCATATCTGGTAATTGTGTAGGTCTTCAAGGGTTAAATGATGAGACGGTGTATCTTTGAAAGGTTCAGGGCTGTCTGACTTAAAACAGGTTTTGTGCTACACAACTATTTGTATTTAACAATAGTATTTGTGATGCAGTCGTTTGCAGTTCCGGACGCTATATACATGACAAAGACACAGAGATGCACGACAATGTCTCTTTGAAGTACTTAAGTTGAAGCACCTTTGAGTTTTATAGATGCTGTTGTATGCTTGTAATTGCAATAAAAATACCTTAGTCGTGTATCGCAAAAGAAAACATTTTTGACTTTTGATTTACAGATTCACTGCATGGACAATTGCAAAAGCAATCCGATTGTTTATTTACAATTGTGATAATAGCTTCTAAAGAAGTCATGTTCGGCCAAACTATGATATAATGGAGAACAAAACTAGTCAGTGGCCGTCCTGTGAGTGGGTCCAGGCATTAGCTGGTTGGAGCCACACTCTTCAAGATTAGATTGATTTCTAGGTGAAGTCGGGGAGGAGGACGCCTACAATCCAACCCCAAAGCCACTTGCCAGAAGCAGTGATTGTAAATCTAGTGCTAGATGTTGAACAATGCTGAAAAGTTGTCTCAAACTTGCCATCTGGGAAGAGTAATGAAAGATTATAATGATGCAGCAAATGTGGAATTAATACAGGATTTGGTTGCAATGAATTCCAGGTTACAATGGAGGTATTAAGAAAAGTGTGAGGGATAAAATGTAGATTTGAAAATTACCGCTATTTTGCTCTGAATAAGGATGGTCAACTCACACGCTTTTATTTGTATCTAGGATTACATGATCAAAAATGGATAGCAACATTGGAGACAGCCAGTCCTCGGTGACTACTAGGTGATCAAGCTCCAAGTCCGATAGTAGCTCATTAATGGGAAATAGGTGTTTTATATATGCATATCAGTTGAAAAGATTATAATAAAGAATTTGATAATGGACACAAGAAGGGCTGGGCCAGAGAGAGTGATGGAGAGAACAAGGTGCTCTAAATGCAGTCCCAAATGAAGTAAGGCATAATAGTACTAAGGCCACCTGTATAAACATAAGTGCTTATCATAACAAGGAGGCTTTAGGGGGGAGAACACATGCATATGATGGACGCTACAGGTGGTCGAGTCATATCTTGGACACAGAGTAGCTGTGGCGTGTCATCCAGGTGCAAATGTTAAGTTTGGTACACCTTGCCCCTGCTTGGCTGATAGGGCCAGCTTACTAAAGTAGCAACAATGCATGACACCAATGCCTGTGTCCAGAGTGCTGAGTGAAAGTAAGCGTCCCCCAAAAAGGCAGTAACCCCCTTTAATGAGAGGCAATAAAGGACCCACCCCAGGAGGGAATGAGACCACGACCAAGTGCAGGTGATGTTAAAAGGGTTTAATATAAATCAATATAGGGCATGCAAAGGACTCTGCAAACTCCAAGAGTGCTCTGTCTGACAATAGCAAAAAAAATACGTCATGCACGATGTTAGCTATAGGAGGCACATAGTCTTTTGGATTGCGTGTCACAGGCTAGGCTATATACAATGTTGGCGGTGCTGCTCCAGGATTGGTGCATGTCTGCGTGTTGCCAACGTGGGGTTGATGGGCCAGCTGGGCTCTTCGGGGTGGATCTGCCAGGCCGGAAGCGGTTTGTATTGATGATTGGTGGCTGTACTAACACTGTGCCCTTGTGGCCACACACTCATATCCATTCATTATACTGCACAGTTTCAGTTGTCTTGTAAATCCGACAATACATTAATCTAAGATCAAGAGGGAGACAGAAAACAGTATGCAACGTGAAGTTTCAACAATACATCATTTTAAAGATGCCTCTACTGAAAGGGCTTAGTCTCATGAGTCCAGGTATCTTGTCAGGGGGCACAGGGTAAGCTACTTTGTCATTCCATTCTGTTAGATGTAATGAGGGATGGTTTTACAATATGTTGGTACAGAGGTGAATAACTAGCTTCATGGCCCATTAAATTTTGAGTGAACTGGGATACCATCGGGTCAGTAAGGGCACATAACTGGTACCTCAAAGGCGGTGGGATTTAGGACCAGGTAGCTCATAATTCACATGGCCAGGCCATGGCGGCCTCTGACATGGGGGAGGTAAATACTTGTAGCGGGTCCAGCAGGAATGTGGGGATGTGAGGCTGTGCTGCTCGAACACCAGCGAGCCCCGGCGGGCCTTGACGGGAGGAGGGGGAGATGGCCTTGTAACTCTGAGTGATTTTCTGTTCTTGGGACTCCACACTATACCAGTGGAGGGGAGGAATGTTAAAGCTGGGAGCAATAGTGGGATTACACGCTTCTCCTGTTTACATATGCTTACATTATTAAGTCACAGCAATAGAGATTTAACAACAACATAAACAGTAGATATACTTGCAGTCCATAAGAACGTTGACCGCCTAACAAAACATGAGGTAGCATCAGGTTAGGGTATGTGTTTGAGAACAGAAAACAAATGCGTTTAATATAGCATTTCGATTACAATAAAAACTAGCTCAGTACCCTAGACGACCTGCATACAACACGATCATGGGTTATCTCATCATATACACACATTCTACGTATTGTTTCTTGGTTACCCTTTTTTACATTAGCAGCAAACGTTAGTTAGCACAAGGTGTATTTTCACCATTAGGTATCAGAGCACACAGTGTCTTGAGGCAGACGGGGGTCATCTTGCCTTAAAAGCATTATACATTTTAGCCCTTTCCAACACAATTCTAGCAGCATAAATGAGACTATGAAACTCGAAGGTTTAGCATGAATTGTCGATGCTCCATCTGAGGGGACTGGGCAGGGTGTCGTGGACACCATATATCACAAATACTCGGGGTTAGGTGCAGGGTCAGGGCATACTTGATTGGGATGGTTCTTGTTATTTTCCAGACTCGAGCTACAAGTCCGGTCACTTCTGGGGCAATGATGTACTGCGGAAGGTAAGTGATACAGTGTTTGTTCTGTTACTTGTTTGCGTCTAGTTTCTCGTGGGAACGGGCCTTCAGCGGATCTGCCATGAGGTGGAGGCTGGGGGAAGCGCCGGCCTGTCCACATGCGGTCAAGTGGGGGCCAAGCTGCAGCTCTGTATGCAGACTATAAAAGGTTGTCTGGCTTCTTACAAAATGGTGTCTATATTATACCAGGTTACTGGCCGTGCAGCTTCACGTGTCGATCCGCAGCCGCCCTGCCTCCCGGGCCCAGGTGCATGGGGGGCTGCCGACGAGTCATGAGCTTCACGTAGGTGGACAATGTAGGGGAGAGGGGTCCTATAGACCTGTTCTCCCATACATGAGTCAGGTGTGGGAATCTGCAGAGGATGACGCAGAAGTGGTGAAAAATGACTTTAGAGCAGAGATAGATAAATGACACAATACACACTAAGAATGAAAAGCGAGCAAGGCCAATCATCCTTCTGCGGAAGATTGCTGTTGCAGTATGGCTCTGATCATCCACAACCCTGTGATTGTAGCTACGATTTATGAATTCTCTCCTGAAGACATTAGTTGGTTGCTCCCTGTCAGCTTGTTCAGAGTTGACCTGGTTTTGTTTGCTTTGTGCGGAAGAGTTCAGTCGGCAGGATGCCCAGGGTTGTCTGAGGGTTCACAATATATTGATCTCCCAATTTTTCTGTCCATTAAGCTAATGCTAGGCCCTAAAAAGTAAAATGAGTGGATTCATGCATAATTTCTTTCAAATAAAATATATTGTAGTAATCATCAGAAGCACAGTGCAACATTTCATGATACAATACCTGAATATTTAAGTTATCCCCCAATATGAGCACTTTAATTTGTGTGCCTCAAGGCATCTGTATTTTGAATTACTGGTTGCTGCTCTGCGGCAAATTTTACAAATGAATAAGACTAAATTGTCTAAACTGCTTCAGAATCGTACTTCTGATAAGCCAAAAGGTTAAACTCACCTAATATTAGTGTGTGTGTAGAGGTCTAAGTAAATTCTCCTATTAAAAAAAGGAGTTATTCTTAAAATGGTGGTGTGGTCGTTGGTGGTCTATAAAGTATAATAATACGAATGGTAGTATTGTGAGCAATGCTTAATTTTATAAAGCTGTATTTAATATTGTCTAGTGTAGGTAAAGTGCGCATACAATGTAACTGAAACTGATGTTTCTATGTGGGTCTAGGTTGCTTTTTTGCAGTGTGTGTGTGTGTTTGTGTGTGAGTGTGCATGCAAGTGTTTGAGAATTAGCAGAGATGCGTGAGCATGCACATAGATGTGTGTGGTTGTCTGTTTGCATGGACAAACCTGTCTGCAGATGTGTTCATGGGCCCAAGCATGTGTGTGTGAGGCAGATGGATGCATGTTATAAATGTGCCCATATGCATGCACATTGCGTGACCTAGGAGCATGTGTGTCTCATGGATGCACACACTGCATGCTCACATAGGGGCATGCATCAGGTGTACAGGCCCTTTTTCACACATTAGGTGTGTATGGCCACATGCCTGCAGGTGGTGCGCTGGCCTGTGTCAGCACATGAGGTGGGCCTGCCCATGTAAATGGTGGAAATTTGCAGGTATGCAGACATGCAGACTGTGCATGGGCCTATATGACAGCAGAAACTGCTTCTCACCTGGGTGCTACATGGGCTCTTGCACTTTGTAAAAGCAGTGCAGGTTCAGACAAATCATGCATGCTTGTAGGGCCATGCACATACGCATATGCAACACATGCATTTGTGCTAACTCGCTGCATATATGGGTCCACGGATCTCATATACGAAGATGAGCAAATGGATGGTCATCTGTGACATGGGCTCAAAACCAAAAGAGTGGGGATCCCCTTCTTCATGGACATCTGGGGATAAACAAATTAGCCAAAAACAGAAGGGATGCCTCACGGAACCTCTTTAGAGTTTAGATTATCCTAAGAGAAAGGACCATAGGCCACACAGGGAAGAGCTAAGAGCGAAACAAGTCAATGTGGGCTATTCATATATCCACATTGTTTGTTATCAAATTCTTTATTTAATTGATATTAATTTTCTTTAAAATCAGACATAGAAACGTATTACAAATGTAAATATTACAACATTAGACATCACTTTCTATTAAAAATGGTACATATATAAAAGAAAAGGATCATCAAATACTTTGATCTGCATGAGATAAACCCTTTGTCAGTGCAAATAAATTGCATGTGCATAAGTGGAATCTGTGAAAATGACCCCATAGATATATTAGCTCATAAGTTACATTTCTAGAAGCAGCTTATTTTCACAAATGTTATAACATTCCACCAGAAGAAACACCATACAAGTAATGTGATAGGGGACATGAATGCTAGCCTATGCATCCGAGCACAGGGTCAAATGTACACATATATTTGGGACCATACGACTCATGTTACATCAGGGCTAGTTGATCCATGCCTCTTAAGTGTGTAGGACAACAAATGAAAGCCTGAATGCATATATGGACACCACACCTCCCATGCATGCATGGGCCCACAGAAATTGCATGTGCACCTGAGTATTCATTCACATCACGTTTGTGCCTGGGCCAGTGACTTCATGCATCTCATTTGTGCTGGTCAACACACATTAGGCATGCAAGCCCATACACATATGTGAGGCGTGGTGATTTCACAGGGCTACTGAACCAAAGGGGGCACGTGGCCAGCTGGAATACTCTTTTCCATGCATGTATGCCACTCCTTCCGCAATCCTACAGGAAGAGCTAATGGGGTACATCCCCCCAGGGAATTCAGAATGGACATTCTTGTGGGAGTTGTGGTCCAGATCTGGAAGATGTCTGGACATTCTTTATTGGATGAGCCAGTGGCCACAGTACAGAGGGCAAAGCACGTTGCTTCTGGTGATTCACAGCAAATAAATGTGAGGGGGTTGGGAGAGAATGCAATAGGAAGAATGATGGACAGAACCAGAAACAAGAGGTAAATTCCCAATCAAGGGAAGTCGAATGAAAGTGCCACTGTGGAGAGAAGACTTGGGAAAGTGATGTACATTGAGGAAAGGATGGCAGAAGAAGAGTGTGCCAAACCAACCAGAAGGACAGAAAGTAAGGAAACAGAGACCAGAGAAGTGAAAGATAAGGAGGGTAAGGCCAGAAAGGGAAAGATAACCATTATACTTTGCTATGCCAGCTCAAAGAGGGGAGAGGTGAAAACTCTAACAGAGAAAGTGGAAGAAAAGACAAAGGAACGAGAAGAGGCTACCGCGGGGGGATGGGAAGGCTCAACGAAAAAGAGATAGAAATAGACAAATATAAGTAGGAGACATGGAAAAGGTCACTAGAAATTAAAGGGACATCATTCTCTGTATGGTTATGTCCTCGGAAATACTAAAAATTATCCAAATTTGGCAAAATAAAATTGCAATATGTGTTCTAAACCTCAGCCTTACAAACATATCACTCAAGCACTGAAAACAGTGAACTGGTTACTTAGCAAAAATAAAACAGAACTCAAAATCCTAATCATTACCCACAAGATTATTCACTAAGATATCCCTTCTTTTCTCCAATAATTCCTTAAACTTGCCATCCTATGCAGATACCTACTGTCATCAAATAAGACTAAAATAGCACCTCTCAAATGTCGGCACAAACAACAAAGAAGCACATCTTTCTCTTCCATTGCCCCCAGCCTATGGAACTAACTCTGATACTAAATAAAACAAGAACCCAAATTCAAAACCTTCAAAATACTATCCAAAGTCTTGTGCTATGCCAAACTTCAATCCCAAACCTAACAAACCACCTGCTTTAATTTTCATACACATAACATGTCACCTGCATGTCGCCACTCCCCCTTCATCTGGCCACCCCCTTTTTCAACTATATCAGCACTTAGACACAACATAAGCCCCACTCCCCCTCCTTTTGTCTTGTAAACATTTTCCCCACCACCCCTTCTCTCCCTTCTTCTGACTGCCTTTTACCACAATAGCACTTTCCTGATAGGCACTTTCAGACCCTATAGTACTTACTTTCATTCTAATCCTCCCCTCCCTTAATCACTCCTCTCCTTCTGCACCTAGTCCCTCTTCCCCTGCCTATATCTGCTTAGTTATTCTGGAAAGTACTTGCTTGTGCCTTGACATTTTGTGCTTACTAACCCTAATTAAATGTCAATGGTCTGTAACATGCTTTACATCCATCGCTGCAACCAGATGACTTTGGAGACTTGAAACACTTGTGCGATCCGGCTTCTGTATATAAGATATTTATACAATCAAGATATAGATCAAAGTAAAATGTCAGAGTAAGAAAGAGCTTTAGCAAGGGGAGAACGGGAACAACACCAAAATGTAGCAATAACCAAAAGGAAAGACCCCCAATGAGAGCAGATTAAGTAAAACCCAGAGAAGCGAGAACAAGAACAGACTTCAGAGAGGGGAGAGCAAAGGAAAACCCTAGAATGGAGGGAACCACAGAGGGCCAGCCAGGAATGTTGAAATAAGACCCCAGAGAACTCAGCACAAAAGTAAACCCCAGAGTGGCCTGAACAAGGGAGCACCCCACAGATGGGAGAATGAAAGAAAAGCTGAAAGAGGGGTGAACCATGGAGGGCACCAGAGAGGAGGGAATGTGAAAGTGCACGGAAGAGGAGAGAATAAGAGAAAACCCTTGTGATGGTCGAGCAGGAGATAACCCCAGATAGAAGAGAGCAGAAATGCCCATCAAAAAGATGGCATAACATTAAGGGACAACCAAGCTAAGGAGCATGGAGGCCCAGACATGGAGAACTCTCAACTGTGTTTTTCCAGATGAAGAGGCTACTGACAAGAGGCCAGAAAAGATCAAAGAGGGGAGAACAAGAGAGGGCACCAGAGAGGGGAGAACCAGAGAGGGGAGAATGTGAAAGCACATCAAAGAGAAGAGAACAAGAGAGAACCCTTCTGATGGTAGATCAGGAGATAACCAAAAACAAATGAAGGTGGACACCACTATATCATTCTGTTATATTCTATAGTTATTTCACAATCTTATTATTGTTGTCATTCTAGCTTTGTTGATCTAAGTCGTTGTAGCTAAATGGTAACTAAGTCCTTGGCACAACCTGTAAAATACACATGCAAAATTCCAGGGTAGCCCTTGAAAACACCATGTGCTCCGCTCTAAACTGAGCTGCGTGGAATTTACAAAGTCTATAAATCATTTGTAATACTGTTTAGCTATAGTCATTCAAAAGAACATCACTCCAATTAAATAACGCAGTTTTATTTAATTGTGAGATGAGGCAGTGTTGAGGCATAACACGGTACCTGCATAATAACACTCCTTGTGTGAACTAAACATGGGAAATAAAATAATAGAAGAGAAGATTGCTAATTAGATTATAATTCAGAAGTGTAAAACAGGAGCTCATACACTGATTGCTTATATTTACATAAGATGTCACCTGCGTCGTCACCAATCCTGCTAAATAGCCAAGCTAAATTCAATTGTCCCCTAAAAAGAAGAAATTAATGAGGCATAAATGAGACTCTATCTAGCCAATAGTGGTTAACTAACATCCTATAAAGTTAAACATAAAATTGATCGGTACTGGCGAGTTGCGCTATGCCTCCTAAATGTTAGTTATACATAGTTATTGAAAAGACAAATACATTTTGCAAAATCCTCATCTGTTAGTGATTTTATTCTCATAGAGTCAGCCGACACGTGTTTCGACCTAAGTCGTCCTCAAGGCCTTAATTTTCAATGCTAATTGTATAAAACCAGTATCAGGCGTGTAGGTTGTATGGAATATTTCCTCAAAAAGGTCTCTATCAGTTCCTAATAATAGAGGATTAATCCCCCAGATAGATTCTCTTTGTCTGGCACGCCGTGGGGTAAATAACTTCCTTAAATTGGTCTCTGTCAAATGCTTGAAGCACTGGGTTAAATCCCACTAAGCGAAATCTGTATCATCATTGTTGCCTTAATGGCTGTCCAGTTTCCTTGTGTAGAGGACCCAAAGTTCTCATACCTTGTATGATGGTTAAACACAAGTCACTTACATATGTTGACAGGTAACCTATCTTGAATGGAACTTAGTTGTATATTCACAAATGGCTGCAATAATAACACAAGTCACCAAATCGATTTGAAACAAAGGTAAATAATCTCTTCATTAATGCCATTTGGAGCCATTGGGCCTCATTATGATTGTGCCAGTCCGGAAACAACGGTGCCGGTAAGCATACCAGCACCGTTGTTTCCGGACCGGCACACTACGACTCTGTGGGTGGGTGCCGTCCCACCCATCAGGGTCAGACCTGACAGGCGGAACGGCACCCTGCCACAGAGTTTCATGGAAGCACTGGCACCATTATAAACGGTGCTGGTGCTTCCGTGGTCCCCATTCCCACAGAGTCATTTAGGACTTCACAGGAATGGGGATTTAGAGAATTACTGGTGCCCAACTTTCCGGCCGCCGGGGTCGGGATACCCTGGTGTTACCGGGAAGTCAGGCGCTGGTAATTTTGGCAATTACACCTTACCGCCAGACTAGAAATGAGGCCCATTGAGTCCAATATTTCAGTCCAGATTGTTTCCCTTTGGTCAAGTATTTTGCTAGATCTTCATTGTGACCTCTTTCTGTCACCACTTCCTCACTTGAAATCGTGTCTGTGAGATGTCATGTCTCTTCTCCATTCAGTGGAGTGCCACTGCTGAGTTTATATTCTTTGCTCGGATTCATGAACAATGCTCTTTGCACTGTCTCTTTGATTGCTCCATGTATTAAATTCTGCAGGGACACCTTATTGTATAAATCACATTGTTTGTATCATAAGTCACAAAACTGTGGATTATGATCTTCGCTCCTGAACTCGGGTGGTGTACAACACTACCTTTGGTTACAAAGCCGCAGTTAGTACAATGCAAACATGGGAACGTGTCTGTTCTTTTGGTTTGGGGCTGTTTCTTGACCGTTCCGGTTTTAACCAGGCGATCTTTTAAATTTGTGCTTCTTTTATAAACCAATGCTAGTGGCTCGTGAAAGAGATGTTCATCCTGTATGCCACATGTTAGTGTCCTTCAGCTCTTCTGAATAATGGATTTCATCTGTCTACTCTGGATTGAGTATTTGGAGCCATATACTTAGGGCATAAAATGAAGGGACAACCAAGAGAAGGTGCGTGGCGGTCCGGACATGGAGACTCTCAACTGTGTTTTTCCAGATGAAGAGGTTACTGATAAGAGGCCAGAAAAGATCAAGATTGGAGAACCAGGGAGGGAACCAGAGAGGGGAGAATGTGAAAGGACACCAAAGAGGAGTGAATTAGAGAGAACCCTTATGATGATAGAGCAGGAGATAACCCCATATGTAAGAGAGAAGAAAAGTCCATCAAAAAGGAGGCATATGAGAAAGGGACAACCAAGCTAATGAGCATGGAGGCCCAGACATGGAGAGCTCTCAACTCTGCTTTTCCAGATTAAGACTTGACTGACAAGAGGCCAACCAAGTGAAACCAAAAAAGTGATGGGTGGAAGGTTTTGAATGAATCTAAACCACTGGCATTACTCTGGGCAACCTTCCACACCACCGTTTTTTAGCCTTGCAAAAGGGGTCCAGCCATATGCAAATCAGTCATGTACTGCCACCAATGGGAGTAGTCCTACCCGAACTGCCAAGGCAGGTCACCTATGCACGGAAACACAAGCAACCCCAGACATGTTTCGGCCTTGTTGGGCCTCTTCAGTGAGGTGCAGCTTGGTTTCCTATGGCGCAGCGAGCAAGGGACCCACGTCTGGGCATACCCTCTCTCACATAGGAAGACAAACTGAAACCAAAAAAGTGATGGGTTGAAGGTTTTGAATGAATCTAAACCACTGGCATTGCTCTGGGCAACCTTCCACACCACCGTTTTTTAGCCCGTCTGTGCCATTGCAAAGGGGTCCAGCCATATGCAAATCAGTCAGGTACTGCCACCAATGGGAGCAGTCCTACCCGAACTGCCAGGCCAGGTCCCCTCTGCACGGAAACACAAGCAACCCCAGACATGTTTCGGCCTTGTTGGGTCTCCTCAGTGAGGTGCAGTTTGGTTTCCTATGGCGCAGTGGGACAGGTATACCCAGACGTGGGTCCCTGGTCTGCTGGGCCTAGAGACCCAAGCTACTCCTCACTGATGACACCCAACAAGGCTGAAACATGTCTGGGAATGCATGTGGTCTCGTGCAAAAGGGATGTGACCTAGCAGTTCGAGCTGGACTGGCCCTTTTGGGGTAGGACCAAGCCTGATTTGCATATGGTTTTTCCCCTTCTGTAATGGCTCGGCAGACTGAAAAACGCTGGTCTAGAGGGTTGCCCAGAGCTTTGCCCGCGATTATGATTTATTCAAAACCTTCCAGCCATCACCTTTTCGTTTTGCTAAAGTCACCCCGAGTGGGACGGGTATACCCAGACGTGGGTCCCGAGTCTGCCGGGCCTAGAGACCCAAGCTACTCCTCACTGATGATGCCCAACAAGGCTGAAACATGTCTGGGGATGCTTGTGGTCTCGTGCAGAAGGGATGTGACCTAGCAATTCGGGCTGGACAGCCCCTTTTGGGGTAGGACCAAGCCTGATTTGCATATGGTTTTTCCCCTTCTGTAATGGCTTGGCAGACTGAAAAACGATGGTCTGGAGGATTGCCCAGAGCTTTGCCCGTGGTTATGATTTATTCAAAACCTTCCAGCCATCACCTTTTCGTTTTGCTAAAGAGGCCAACCAAGAACAGGAAGATAAGTGGTGATGAAAGCTAAAATACTCTTTATTTTACAACCTGTGGGAGATAGTTAGAATGTCAGCAAAGGAAAGTAGCTCTTGGACCTGAAAATAGATGCAACTCTAAAGTTGCCTGGCTAAAATAAAGGGAAAAAGCGGGAAGATTGTCCCTAATCCCAATCACAAGAAAAAGCTTGATTTCTCCAACTCTTACTCATTGATGTGAACACAAGTTCCCATTGATTTTTACAATTTATCAAACATCCTGACAAACAAAATAAAACAATCTTAAATTAAACCTTTGTGTGCACACCAAATGTGACCTTTTGTTACAGAGCCTACACACCTTTCATGTGCGTATGCCGTTAGGGCATGTGCACTTCGGCCCTTGCACCTCTCTGCTCGTGCATGTTCGCAGCCCAAACCGAAAGCAAGAGAGAGAGAGAGAAGAGAAAGCATGAGAGATAGAGATGGAGATATAAAGTCCTAAATCGAAATATCATTCCAAGTAATTTTGTCAATTTTGTGGTGCAGTGATACATTGTTGGCCATTGTTTACTTTCAAGCAGGAAGTAGTCTGAGCTCGATGATGTTGAGCTTTCAGTTATCACTGTATTCTTGCTACTCAATCAACAATCTATTCTTGTTGCTTGGTAACATTTGCTACAGAGTGACAGAGATTCATTCTACAATAATTACCCACAGGAGTACATGTTCATCCTCATTTTGTGGGTTAAATTACATATTTATATTTATATGTGGTCTATTGGTGTTGTTCATGGTGCAACTGTTTACTACTTCAATGGGCCTCATGACAAGTTTGCCGGTCCAGAAATAAGGGTGCTGGTAAACTCACTGGGATCCGTTTTTCTGGACCAGCAAACTACGTGTTTGCCTGCTGGAGCCGCTGTGCCCAACAGGTCAGATCCTGCTGGGTGCAGCGGTCATGGTAAGCAAACCCATCTCGGAAGTACCGCACCATTAGCAACGGTGCCAGTGCTTCCGTGTCCCCACTCTATACTCTATGGGAACGGGTATTAACACATTTACCACCGACTGACATTCCAGCCATCTGACTCATAATGAGCTGGTGGCACTGGGAAGTCAGTCACCGGTGCATTTTTACAGGTCCGAAGGCAATCCTCCGGTGGCACTGGCAGGGTTACCGCCGGACCCTTCATGAGGCTCAATTTCTAAAAAAAGACAATGGGCCTCATTACAACTTTATCCGGTCCGGACCGCAGTGATTCCGCGGCGGCAGTAACAAAGTTTCCGCGTCCGCAAGGTTGCAGAAAGACCGTCTGATTACGTGCTGTCGGTGACGCGCACCACATGGACGCGGAAACATTGTAACCGCCGTCATGGAAACACCCATGGAAATGGACATAGTGGTGCCACAAGTTGCGCAAAACCCGTCTCCACCACCTTCGCCACAGACACGGAACCGGAATAACCATGATCGCCGAAACCAGAAACAGAGAGGCGGCCATCATATAAAGCACAATCCATTGCCCTCAAGAGTCACAAGCAGAATCTACACTGTGAGAAGCCAAAAGAGACCACCAGCATGTCTGCCAGGATTCCAGCCCAGAGGCAGCGCAAACAGCGCTTTAGTGAGGCGGAGGTAACTGTTCTGGTCGAGCACATAGTGGAGCATGCTGAGATGCTGTTCAGTGCCGATCAACGGCGTGCCATACAGCAGCGGAGGAAGGAAGTGTGGGCGGAAGCAGCACGCAAGTGCACCGCTGTGGCCGTGACTGTGAGGAGTGTAAAGGACTGCCACAAGCGGTGGGATGACCTCAGGCTGAGGGTGCGGAACCTGATCTCCACACACCGCCAACGCAGCAGTGGGACAGGTGGAGGACCCCCTTCCCACTGAGGCTGCAAGCATGGGAGGAGCGTTGCAGCAGTGTCCTCCACCTTGAGGGCATCCATGGGATTGGGGAGGCTGAGGCAGGAGTGAGCCCACCTCCAGATGCTGGTAAGTGTGCAAACATGAATGACATATGAGTATATGTTGAGAGCATGACTGGGCCAAAGAACCCATTAACAACCCCCCAACCCTCCCAGGCAGTGCATGACTGGGCCAAAGAACCCATTAACAACCCCCCCCCCAGGCAGTGCATGACTGGGCCAAAGGACCCATTAACAGGCCCCCCCCTCAGGCAGAGCATGACTGGGCCAAAGGACCCATTAACAACCCCCCCAGGCAGTGCATGACTGGGCCAAAGGACCCATTAACAACTCTCCGCCCCCCCCAGGCATAGCACGACTGGGCCAAAGGACCCATCATGATCCATATGGTGACCAATATCACTACAATGCATTTCTGCTAACAAGCAGATGCATGTAAATGCCACTATTAAATGATCAACCTGTATGATTCATGTGATGCACCCATCAGGCACAACCACATAACTAATTGCATGCCCTCTGTGTCCCCACAGCTGTATCAAGTAACAGTGATACTGCACAACAGCCCAGGCAATCTGCTCCGGCACGTTTCCAAGCCAGCAACCCTGCACAGGAGGATGCTGCCAGCAGTTCGGCATCTCTGCCCCCAGTAGCAACTGCAACACATGTGCTGGCCACCATAACCAACCTCCCCACCGTCTCCACGCTGCCTGATGCAACACAGGTGACACGGGCACCCATCATGCCCACCCAACCCACCACAGAAAGCAGCTATACTGCAGAGGAGGCAGCATTTAGTGACAGCAGTGCCCTGGCAGTGAAGTCTGATACAGGGCCACAGGTGGAGATGCCCACATTGGATGACTTGCAATCCTTCCATCAGCTGGAGTTCAGCCCCACATCACTCCGAAGTCCCATGAGGTCACCTACCCCCTCAATGGCAGAGCTAAATTCCCACGTGCAGCAGATGGAAGAGCAGCAGGCTACCCTCACCCAGCTGGTGGAGAGGCAGCTCAAGGAATCTAGGCTGCAGAGGGAGTGCTACAGCACATCAGTACGTCGCCTCTCAAGGTCCATTGGATGCTTTGCCAGCACTATAGTCACCCTGGCACGCCATGTGCGGGAGGGCAATGGCAACACCTCCAGGCTCATTGAGTCCATGTTGATTGGCCAACAGGCATATCTTGCACATATGCCACCTATTCCTGATTCTGTGCCATCCAAGACCACCACCCCATCCAGCTCCACCACTGCCAGTCCACGGAGGCGCTCGAGTCGGCTAACAGGGCTCTCGGTCAAGGATGCACAAGCACAGAAGCGCACACGGAAGTGATGGCATGTGTGTCGGGCACTGCAGGACATATGTGGACTTGAAGGGTGTTAGGGGTGGGTACGTTTGGGTGGTGGGGGAGGTCCATTGGGGGGTTTGAATATTGGGGCCTGGTTGGGGGTGGGTACGTTTGGGTGGTGGGGAGGTCCATTAGGGGGTTTGAATATTGGGGCCTGGTTGGGGGTGGGTACGTTTGGGTGGTGGGGGAGGTCCATTAGGGGGTTTGAATGTTGGGGCCTGGTTGGGGGTGGGTACGTTTGGGTGGTGGGTGGGCACGGGTGTACAGCTTCCCTAACCATTGCACCTCCTTCCCTGTTGTTAATTCAGCAATATATCATCATTTCAAAAAAACATACATGAGTGGACATCCATCATTTCTTTTGCAGTACAACAATTAATTTATTGGCATCACCATATCCATGTAATGCTGTGAATGGGCTGTCTCTCAAAAGTAAATGCGAATCAGTTCATCCTGTGCTCGTTGTCCATCTAGTGGACCCCCAGGAGGAGGTTGTGCCATCCCATCCCCATCCCCATCTCCATCCCCATCTTCATCATCTGCGTCTCGGGGCATTGGAATGTTCCTGCGCAGGCACAAATTGTGCAGCATGGCACAAACAAGCGTGGCTTTACCCGTCTTCACTGGGCTGTACAGCAGTGATCCACCAGATCTGCTCAAATAGCGGACCCGGGCCTTCAGCAGTGCGAATGTCCTCTCAATCATGCCATGTGTGCGGACATGTGCCCTTTTGTACGCCTCTTCATGCCTGTTCCTTGGCCTCCGTACAGGCGTCATCATCCATGGCGTGAGTGCATATCCAGCATCACCTACATGGGATGTAGATGGGGGGGACATGTCAGTGTTTGTGGTATCATGTCTTCATCAGATTCAGTGCAATATTGTGTCATTGTTCATTCATGCATATGTGGCATGCAGTGGTTGGATCGGTGGGTGGTTCTGTTCTTTGGCCATCGTAGAGGACGTTGGCAACTGGACATTGACCAAAGCATTGGTGTACATGTGTACTCTGCCCTGCAGGTGACATTGGCTTGTGAGTATGGCATTGTGCAGTGATGTGCACACATGGCAGAGTCACTCCACCGTGATGAAGTAGTTGATGCAGGACGTCTCATGTACAGGCATCATGTGCATTGGGAGGGCAGTGTTGCATATTGTGGGTGGGTGTTTGCAGTGGCTCCAGGTGTATGGGACAGTGATAGTATCGGCTGTGTGTGTCATGTGGCAGGGTGTGTAAGGGCACACTGTGGTAACCTGTCATGTGTTGCTTTGTGATGTTTAGGTTCCACTGTTTATTCAGTTGATGGCCGGGGGGGTGATGCATGTGCAGTCACAGCAGAACACTCACATTGCTCATTGCCCTGGACACACACACACCACTTCCACAGGGTCGGTGCATTGGCAGCTGTACTCACCCAACAGCCATGTGCTTTTTCCGGCATAGCGTTCCATGTACCGTGGCAATGTGGAATTCCGCAGTACCATTGAGTCATGGGTTGAGCCCGGGAAACCTGCGCAGCAATGTGTTATCAGTTGCGTGGCATCACATATCATCTGTACATTCAGTGAGTGGTACTGTTTCCTATTGCGGAACACCATCTCAATTGCACGTGGTACTGTCAGCTCAATCTGGGTGCAGTCGACTGCACCTGTGCAATTTGGCATGCCTGCTATGGCATGGAAGACCAACTTGGTGGCAATAACCTCGGGGAGGGTACGGGGTAGGGCTATCTGATCCGACACATGGCGCAACAGGGCATCCAGTACCTGTACCAGGATTTTGGAGAAATGGGGTTGTGATAGGCCGTGCAGCTCACCAACTGTGTGTTGATAGTGCCGGTGCCAAGGAAATGCGGAACAGACACAACCTTCAGGGGGGGTGGCCGTGGGGGTGTCTATGTGGCTGCTGATGTCGTCCTCTATCATGGCGGTGATGTACAGGATTGTTGGACGGTCCAGCCAGTGTAGTGTGTGGATCTGTCCTGGGGTAAGGTCCCAGGGTGAGGCCCTGATGCGTGGTATTGCAGGCTGCCTGCGGGGTGGTGCCGGCTGGACAATGGGGTTTGCCATAGGTACAGGGTTAGCTGGTTGCCGCCTGTGCCTCCTACGCCTCCGCCTCCTCCTCTGCACCATTACTGCCATCATGTGCAGTGCTGCCTGTTGGTTGAGTAGGCCCAGTCCCAATGCTACTAGAGCTGCTGCCTGCATGGTTCTGTTTTGTGTTGGGCTGGGTGTGGCCCTTTTGTAGGCTCCCAGTGGCCTGCTGGGTCCAGCTGGGCTGATTTGGTGCACCTGTGCCCTGATTCAGGTCAGCAGGCACTGTTTAACGTCATGTTCATGGTGGCGGCGGTACCGCCACCCTGATCACGGTTTTAACGCCATTTTTCAGGCTGTGTTTCCATGTCCGTGCTAGTTGTGATGCTCGTGGTGTTTAGTATAGCCGGTAACAAAGGGGTTTCCGTGCAGGCGGAGTTTACGGGAGCCTAAACTCCGCGGTGGCAGTTGGAGGTGGTGCTATTTCCGGGTCCGCAGGTATGGTTATACCGGCGGCGTTAAGTCCAGACCGATGTACTTGTAATGAGGTCCAATGATGCTTGATACCATGCAGCCTGTGATGGGTGGAACTCATTAAAACTTTCTAAATGTATAGGGTCATTTTCAAGTCCATTCCAAACTAGAAGAATGCCATACATGTATTGGGGGTACATTAAAGGTTTTATGCAGCGGTTGGTGAATGATTCAGGTTCCAGTTGTACCATAAAAAGGTTGTCAAACTGTGCTGTGATTCTAGTCACAATAGTCCATCTTCTTTTCTGAAGGTTGATGTCCCTGCCAAATAGCAAATAGTTGCAGGAAAATATACATTACGTAAGTTTAGTTACTGTACCTGTGAGCGCATCTTGCTGTTCCGGAAATTTGCTTCAGCCTGCCAATCAATCCGGGTGTGCAATGCATTTCAAGTTCCAAAGGTAAATCCTGCTAGAAGGGGTCCCGAAGGGGTCCAGTGGTCTGTTGTTTGTTTAGCAAGTCTGGGATTTTCTGTATGTAACTGGAAACTTTCTTACACAGGTGGCTTCAAACCTTTTCCAAGCAGCTGGATACGTTTTTTTGTGTGCCAGGATATCAGCTCATAAGGTATTCCAGGTGTTCAAGTTTGTAAGTTTGTACAAACATGTCAACGTGGTAAGTCTGTATGCCACTTTGAATCTTGTTGTTGTGCTTTTGTAATATGGGGAAGTCGTTGAATGATCCCCTTCCGTTTTTTGTGTACTTGCTGGTTGAAGCCTCAAGTACCTTAGCGCATCTACAAGTTGGGTGCTTCTTGTAGGTTGACAGTGATGTTCATTGTGACTACTGCACCTGCCTTGCTAGAATGTTTTATGGGTATGGAAAGATTTTTTTATTTTTAAAAGGCCTTATGGACCTCCTTTGAAGTGCTGATAACTTGTGTAACTCTTGGTGGGGTACAGTGTTTTATTTCTTTTGGATTGTACCCCATTACAGTACATTGATATATGTGTTTTCATTGCGAGGACTGTTATCATTACGAGTTGGATGATAAAAATAGCAAATTAGCGGCATGCCGGTGCAACTGTGTTCGTGTAGCACTGCTGTCGGAATCAATGGTTGATTCCAAGTCAGCGTGCACGTGCATACCGGCATGCCAGTAACGGCTGCACCGGCATGCCGGTAAAGCCCTCCAAACCGCCAATAGCGGCTTCATCAATGCCGCACATACCAACACCAGCATCCTAAATTCCATAAGGAACGATACCGTTGATACCGGTATCGTAAATACCGGTACCAGAAGCAAGGTCATCGCTCCGGAATGGGAAATGCACCGGCGGCCATCTTTTTTTTTTTTTTTTCTTAAACTTTATTTAACGGTTGTGGTACTTGACATTGCAACAACAACACATAATGCATTTGTTTGAACACATCAACTTTCGGAATTAGGCACCTTACAGCATAAGCAATGTTTACTGAATTGATGAAGCCGTTGGCTCTGTCAGGCTGTCACTGTCCGAGTTCATTTCACTCAGATATATTCTAAACCGGGCCCATATGTCTTTTGGTTTACTTGGATTCGGGATAGTCAATATGTAATATTCTTCACATTCATTTACATACATTAATTCCTTAAGAAAATGATTCACTTTCGGTGCCTGTGCGCTCTTCCATTTTTGCAGTATACACCGTTTCGCTACTGCGCATGTGACGTTAAAAAGTCTCCTTGTCACCTCTGAATGTTTACCAATGTCCCCAAACAGGTATTTCCGCGGTGTGAGGTCCGCCGGTATCTGTGTCACCTCCTCCAGGATATTCGCCACCTCCCCCCAAAAAGCAAGCACATGAGGGCAATTCCAATACATATGCATCGAGTCAGCTCGGTCTGTTCCGCACTTTGGACACATGCCAGTCCCATTGTTTGTAAACCTAGCCACCTTCAATGGAGTATAGTGTAGTTTATTCAACATTTTAAACTGAATTAACCGAAGGCCGGCATTCATGGACACTTTCTTGGTCATTTCGCAGTATCTTTCCCATTGTCTGTCCGATATATCCTCACCCAGATCTGTTTCCCAGGAAGCCTTCATTACATTCAGTGTTGGGGAACCAGTCTGCACCGCAACATATAGTCCCGAGATGCTAGTGCCCGCCCGGGTTGAAAGTGTCAGTAGACATGGGTGCGGTGGGGGTTCGTCTGGGAATGTTGGCCAACGGGCCTTAAAGGCCAGTCTCATTCTATAAAATTGGAGAATCATCAGCTGATCCCTCCCCATCCCCGTTTTGAAGTCCTCAAGTGTTATAAACCTCCCATTGGGAAATATGTCCTTGATTTTAAATTCTTCATCTGGGTCCCATTTATTCTGTATGCCTGGGTCGTATGTGGGTGTTATGCCTGGGAAGTTCCAAAAGGGGGCCTCAGCATAGTAAGGCGTCTTTACCCCAAGCCTTCGGAAGATTTTAAACCATGCCTGGGCCGTCGTACTAACCGGGTCAAATGGGCATTCATCCCTGTGTTTAGTTTTAAAAATAACTGACCTAATGTCGGTCGGGCGTGCTGCGTGTTTTTCAAGACGAATGTGGGGTGAAGTGTCGTTTTCATCGTACCAATGTTTGACAAACTGTGCTTGTGCAACCAGATAATATAATTCAAAATCAGGAGCAGCTATGCCCCCTTTATTGTATGGTTCCACCATTTTTTCCCACTTCATTCTAGGTGCCCCCTCACTCCAAACAAATTCCACTGCCAGGGACATGAGAGTGTCAAAGAATCTCCTACCAGGCCAGATCGGGATGTTGGTAAATATATACAGCAGTTTAGGGAGGATGACCATTTTTAATATGGCTACCCGACCTATTAATGATATGGGGAGTTTGGCCCAGAAGCGGAGTTTAGTGGCAATAGTGGACAGCAGGGAATCATGGTTGTTCAAGAGTAGAGATGTCCTGTCTCCAGAAACTATAACCCCTAGGTATCTAATTTTGTCCGGGGACCACCTTAGGCCAAGTGTGTCGTTTGGGCAGTTGGTGGCGGGGGTGAGGGGGAAAATTTCAGACTTAGATCGATTGTTCTTGTATCCTGAGTATGATGCAAATTTGTGCATTTCGTCCATTAGCGGGCCCAAGTGTGTGTTCGGCTCCCTAATGTACAATAGGGTATCATCGGCATATAGTGATATCGATTGAGTGAGGCCCGCCATCCGTATACCTCTCTGTTCCTGATGTTCTCTTATCGCCGCTGCCGCTGGTTCCATAGTGAGAGCGAACAGTATGGGGGAGAATGGGCAACCCTGTCTAGTGCCCCTCTTCAACTCAAACCAATCAGACATAGGCCCTCATTACGACCCTGGCGGAAATCGAAAAACGATGGCGGAAATGCAATACCGCCATCGAATAGCGCTCGGTGCGACTATGACCCGTCACCGCAAAGTACGAAGCCATTAGCGACACCGTAGTGAACGCCAACGCTAACTGCACCAAGCACGCGCGCGCGCGCCATGCCAAACCGCAAACACCACCATGGTGCAACGGTACGCCAATTCCGACCCTAGCGGACATGTACCTAACGCCATCAGGCATGGCGGAATGTACCATTCCGCCATGGCGAGAAGTACGGCATCGCGAATCAACCGTAAACGGCCCCACTGAGTGCCTGTACACCGCTCCCTGCCCATAAAGTACAACTCCCCGTAGGTGCAATGAAGCCACAATGCAACCATTGAAATGTACAAGTCACCCATGCATGCCAACGAACAAAAGAAACACAACAGGGGCCAATGGGAGCTGCAGGGCACAGATGGCACGAATACAGAAGCCATCCCAATGGACATGACCACAGTCCCCCACCAAGAAACGCACGCAAACACAGGCACCTGTGACCAGCAATATACCGAAAACCACATCATTCAACCAGTCCACCTGGCTGACCGACATCTGTTACACAAAACCCAATCCCCCGCCCCTGAGCATGACAACATTCAAACTGGCATATTGGCAGCCCCCATCCCTGACCTCACTGGGCTTCGTAGGCAAACGCGCACAGCACAGTACCACGCAACTAAACCCCGAAGCTGGAACCCAATGCAGATCTCCTCACAATACATCGGCCCCCAAATAGGCATATGCCACATCACTTGCAAAGAAAAACGCTACACGGGCCAAATCAGAATAGATATTTATGCACATCAAAATCACCAAGCACATACAGCCATCAGGCCATGAAATCCAAAACACCAATCACCATTGTGGGCTGCTTCCGCAAGAAATGACCAGCCACTACCTGTGTGTCGCCCTGTTCCCCCATGGTACACAGAGCCACATTCACGTCCGAAAAGGCAACATGGAAGCGCACAGAACCGCAGGGCCGTCCCAATGGGGAGGCACTAGTCCAGCTGAAAGGCCGAAATGTTGCTCCGAGCCACCAGTACTGCGTAAGGGCATGTGGCCCATTGGCGATCGTCCCATAAGATCGTAATGCTGCTCCACTGATTAACACGAAGCAGCAGGTGTCGGGAGTAAAATCCATCTGCAGGAGTGGCATACAGATGGCAGTGGCAAAAGGGGAGGAGATACCTGTCAACCAAAAGAAAAGAAAAAGAACAGAATGGCCATCAGAACTACATACCAACAACTCACTTCAATGATCACACGAAATCCACAGCCATATGCATGCTAGCCCACTCCAAAGGAACATCACCACCCCAAAACCACTTGCGACTCATAACCATCTATATCGAGGTGCAAACACCATCGCAAACGAGTGTCTGAGGGCGCCTCGAGACAGGGAGGGCTCAACAAGGCCAGATGGACGATGGTCCCACTATGGCAGCCCTGCATCACATAGCGTAGGGGAGGCGGATAGATCCCAAGAAGCCCTGAACATGGCAAACTCTGTATCAAATCACCTGCCCATGCATCCATCCATCATTCCCTCATCCCGGGATCAAAATGCCTGAATAATTACTCACATGACATTAGAAACATCCATTGAGTCTGTGCGTTATGCAGCCTGCTAAATCCACAGTGCCCCAGCCCGTAATTCCAGTGTTGTGAAGTAACATGTATTTGGGAACGGACGGCCTCATCGCCCACGTAGCTATTGCGCATCCCAAACTATTCATATCAATCATTGCTCCCTCGCCATGGGCCCTGTCTCAAGGACATAGAACAATAGAACGTTACATTTGCAGTCAGACCTGTGGGCATCTCCTCGCCGCTAGCTGGAAACCGAAAGCGCCGCCCTTCGAATTCCTCATTTGCAACATCACGTCGAAAAGGCATCTGTGGCCGTTTGAAATCACTAATTATCCCATCGAGTGCGGCTGTGTGTGAAAATGGCAACTGCCTTCACCCACGAATGGGACGCCCCGCCCGTCGTTGCAACTCGGTACAGTGATGCATGAGGGCCCACCGTTACTCGAGTACTACGTCCCACTGACCCCTCACAAGTCTGTTCGCGACTGCACAGATAGTATGTGAAACAATGGGACCACAGCAGAATGAACATATCAACCAATCTTACACGGCCATCGGGTACTAATACATGATTGCAATAGCAAGATACAATTCCCCGAATTGCAGCGTTGTGCGCGGGACGTGCTCGGCCAAAGGGGAGAGCAGTTTGCACAGGTGGAATCAATCACCACAGGTGGAGGCCATACAGCCTGAAAACACATAAATTGCACAGCCAGTCTCCTCCCACAACCACACCGAAATGCTACCGGCAGGACTCGCGATGTTGGCCCTGGGGGACCTGATAGCACTGCAAGTGCTCCGACTCCAAGAAGTAGACGAACACCAACTACAACCAGCCGCACGGAGGAGACGCAGGAGGAGGAGGAGGCCAAGGCAGGGCCAGCAAGGCCCACCAGCACAGCCACTACCACCACGCAGGCAGCCCGCAATTCAACGCCTCCGAGCACATCCGTTCAACCTCACTGATGAGCAGATCCACACCCTCTACCGTCTGGACCGGGACACCATAGCCGCCATTGTGGACATGACACAGGCTGACCTTGTCAGCATGATAGATAGCCCAACCGCCATCCCACCCCTACTGAAGGTGGTGTCTGTACTCCACTTCCTGGCCACAGGCACCTACCAGCACACAGTCGGACAGTTGCATGGCATTTCTCAGCCACTGTTCTCACGGACACTATTGCAAGTGCTCGATGCCCTCCTGAAGCACGCAGACGACTACATCTCTCTACCACGCTCGGAGCAGGAAATTACCAACACAAAAGTGGGATTCCATGCACTTGCCGGCATACCGGGTTGCATTGGTGCCATCGACTGCACCCATGTTGAATTGCTCGTCCCACATGCCATGGAGGCCCAGTACCGCAACCGAAAACAATTTCATTCTCTGAATGTACAGATGGTGTGTGACTCCAACAGGATCATTACACATTGTTGTGCCCGATTCCCTGGATCAACCCATGATTCTATGGTCTTGAGGAACTCTACAATACCACGCTACATGGAACGACACACAGGGAACAGATCCTGGCTACTCGGTGAGTCTCATTACATGCATGATGATGTGGGGTATGTGAATTGTCAATGACCTGCCAGGAAGGGGGGGGGGGGTGTGCGTACGTATCAATGGCATTCCACATCATACGTTTCTCGTCCACATACAGGTGATGCTGGATATCCACTGAAGAGATGGCTCCTCACACCAGTCCGGAACCCACGGGACCAGCATGAGGAGGACTACAACCATGCCCACTCACGTACCCGTGTAGTCATAGAACAGGCATTCGGCCTACTGAAGACCCGTTTCCGCTGCCTCAGCAGGTCTGGCGGGGCACTCCTGTACCGCCATGAGAAGGTTGCAAAGATGGTCATGGCATGTGTCATGCTCCACAACATGTGCGTACGTAGAAATGTGCCCATGCCCCCTGACGCAGAACTGCAAGCAACTGATGATGGTCATGATGAGGGTGGGGATGTGGCAGCACCTCATGGAGTCTGCGAGGCACCGGAGGGCCGTGACATTCGTCAGCATCTCATTGATGTATGCTTCTAGCACTCACGCCTGGTGGCTGATGCATGGACACGGGACTCGTGGCACTGCGTGTGTCTGGGACATGCACAATATGGACTGTACGCCTATGATGGCCTAGTACACAAAGATCAATGTCCACACTTCTCATTGGTTGATCGTGCACTTTTTATGGCATATGTGATATCATGTTGAACACCCTATCGACCCGCCACCCAAGTGAGCCCAACACACCCCCTCCACCCTCCTACCTCCCACCCGAACACCAGTGTCCAAAGATGCTCATTGTCAGTGGGCTGTCGCTATTGCATGCCCCCTCTGCGGGTATCAGGGGCACCCCTGCCTGTGGAGCGCAGGTTCCTTCCAGATCTACGTTGGGGGCTGCCCTGGACGGAACTTGCAACGGATGATGTGTCTGCCTGCTCACGTCCATGCATGTCCCTAAGGGTTTGCGAGAGCTCAGTGAGCACACGGCGCACTGCGGCAAGTTCGGCACATACGTCTTTGGACGTCGCATGCAGTTCCCCCCTCAGGCTATCGGTGCTACTCTCCATTTGGACTCTCAGGCTCTCGGTGCTACTCTCAATTTGTGCCCTTAGCGTCTCTGTACCTCTCTCCATTTCTGCCCTAAGTGTCTCTGTTGATGTTTCTATGTCTGCCTTGGTGCCCCCACATTCATCGGCATGGCCCTTGAGGAGTGTGGCCATTTGCTGCTGTTGGACGATTAACTTGTCGAGGGACTGTTGCCTCTGTTGGGCCATGGCCATTTGCGGTGGTGTCACAGAGGGGCTGTTGTCCTCATGTTGCCTTGCCACAGGGCTTGTGGGGGATGGCCAGTCGTCGTCTTGTGGCTGCACCTGCGTGGTATCCTCATGTTGTACGGGAGGGGACAGACAGGGGGATTGGGACAGGTCATGGATGGATCTGACCTCGACATCCCCGTCTTCTGTGTCCGAGCATGCTGCCATCAATGGGGTGTCACCTATGGTGCTGCTGCCACCAGAGGCAGTGCCTTCTGTGGCATCCATTGGGGGGACCTGTGGTGGTGGTGTTGTGGCCATGCTGGCTGCTGGGGTGCCTGTTGATGTTCCCTCCTCTGTGCTGCCACCTGATTTGTGCTGCTGCCGTGTCTTGATGCGTGCAGCTGAGGTGGAGGGTCTCTGGCCGTTGGTCTTGGCCCTCTTTGCAGGTGTGCTGGTAGGGGTGTCCTGTAGCTCGTCGTTTGGATCGGACCCTGTGGTGGAGTAAAGGAGGGCGAGGGTTATTGATGGGTCAGTGGGAATTGGAATGGCATTGTATCACATGCATTGGGGTGGTACCTGAGGGTGATTTGGGTCGGGGTCTTGGAGGTGCTTTGATTTGTGTGTGGAGTGAGGGTGCAGTTGTTTGGCAGCCTGCAGTTAGGGTGTGCCTGCTGCACGTGTAGTGCGTGTATTAGGGATTTTTAATTATTTATGTATTTATTGTGGGTTTTGACGTGCGCTTTCAGGCCGATGTGTGTGGACGTTCTCCTGGACATGTGTTTCTGTTGCACTATGTGGACGCATGGTACTTCACATGGTTGGACTTTGTGGATTTGGCATTGTTTTATCTGGCCCACCTACCTGAATCTTCGGATGTCTGCACTCCTTTCTCCATCCCTCCGACTCCCTCTATGCTCTCCATTCCGATGGTGGAGGCACAGATTTCTTCCCAGGGGGTCAACTTGATGGGTGATTCAGGACCTCCCCCGGTGGCTGTGGCAATGTTGCGGTTGGCAGAGAGTATGCTGCGGACGCGTATCCGCAGGTCGTCCCATCGCTTGCGGCATTGCTGTGGGGTGCGGGGTGCGGTCCCCACCGCACTTACCCGCTGTGCCACCAGAGCCCATATGGCCTTCTTGTTTGCAAGTGCCGTCCTGGTCATTTGCGTGGAGAAGACGACGGCTGCATTCTCCTGGAGGGTCTCTGTTAGCACGGTGAGTTCCTCACGGGAGAAGTGGACCTGCCGCTTGCGGTCGCACGCTTTCTTCGCTACTTTTCCCATTTTTCGTGGTTTCGCTAGGGTGGTTGACGGGTTGGGGTGTGTTTCAGGGTAGTGATTTTAGTGGTTGTGTGGTTTTGGTGTTTTTATAGGTGTACGCCGGGATGTTTCCCGTTCCGGGCCCATGTTTTAACTTCCGTTTCCGTATATTTCCGGGCACCGTACTTTCCGGTAGGCGCACACTGCGGTGACCGCTAAGTGGGGTGGCGGTATTGCACCTAGGGCGCCGTACGGCGGCGGTGTGGGCCGTTTTGGGGTCATTTCCGCCATCGCGGACTTTGCACTTCCGCCGTGGCGTGGTGCTCGTGCCCGATGGGTCGGAATGGGCCGCACTTTGCTCCTTCGTACAATGGCGGAAACGCTATTTACGCTGTGGCGCTCCGGTCAGTCGCTTTCCGCAAGGGTCGTAATGAGGGCCATAGTGTGGTTAGTCAATACCCTGGCCCCCGGGTTAGTGTACAGCACTTTGACATAGTTCAAGAATCTGGGGCCGAGCCCGAATTTACCAAGCACCATGAACAGGTAAGCCCATGATACAGAGTCAAACGCTTTTTCGGCATCTAGGGATACCGCTACCGCCTGGGCCTCCGGTTTGATTTGGGCCATTACGCCAATCAGCCTACGTAGATTGAGCGCTGTAGATCTAGTGGGAATAAACCCGCACTGATCCGGGTGCACTAGTACTGGCATGTGCGGCAGGAGTCTGTTAGCCAGGATCTTCGCAAATATCTTAGCGTCACAGTTAATAAGAGATAAGGGTGTATATGAGGACATCTCATTGGGGGGACGTCTGGGCTTAGGGAGCACTGTAAATATAGCCTCTCTCATGGATGGTGGCAGTGTTCCTACCTCTGTGGCCTCCTCCCACATGGACAACAATATCGGGGCCAATACTTCGCTTAGCTCTTTGTACAATTCGATTCCCAGACTGTCTGAGCCAGGTGCTTTTCCGTTGGCCAATGATTTAATTGCTTCCTTAATTTCCTCAATCGTAATGGGTTGGTCTAACTGTAGTTTATTCTCATCACCCAATTTTGGAAGCGTTATGCTGTCTAAGTAAAGTTCAGTATCCCTGGGGTTTTTTAAGTCATGATTAGCGTAGAGCTCTTTATAGAAGAGGGCAAATTCCCCATTGATGTTTTCCTCGTTTGTCTGTACTATGCCGTTGCTCCCTATTATGCTGGAGATCAGGGTGCGGCCCCTGTCAACTTTCAACAGGTTAGCCAGTGTGCGCCCCGCCTTGTTACCTTCGCCATATCGGCGTGCTCTGACCGGAGTGGCCATGTACATCAACTCCCTATTTGGTAGTTTATTAAATTCTTGTAGATTTTTATTAATTTCTGCCAGGGCATTATCCTCATGTGAGGATGTGTATTGTTGCTCTAGGTGCCCCAGTCGCTTCTCAACCACCTCCAGCTCTTTCCTGACCGCTTTCAATAGCCCCGTAGACTTGGAGATCAGGATACCCCTCACCCACACTTTGAATGTTTCCCATAGCACCGAGGGGCTATCCACCGAACCCTTATTGGTCTCAAAAAAGAGTTCAACTTCGGCCTGTAGTTCCCCCACCACCCCAGGGTCCTTAAAAATGTCAGAAGGCATTCTCCATCTCCTGACCGGAGGTTTAAGACTTTGCAATGTCATGTCTAATTCTATGGGAGAATGGTCGGACAGGGTGCGGGGAAATATTTCACTTCCATTATTTTGGTGTACTAGGGACGCTGACACCAGCCAATAGTCAATGCGGGACTCAGTGTCATGTACCGAGGAGTAAAAGGTGTACTGTCGTTTTAAGGGATGGAGTGTTCTCCAGGCGTCTACCAGCTGTAGCTGTAAAATGATTTGATGCAGCGTGTTGGCTGCTTTCGAGGGATTCCTATGTGCTGAGGTAGAACGATCCAGTACTGTATCTAAAATAGTGTTAAAATCTCCTCCCCACACTATTTGCTCTCCCCCATAGGCGCCAATCTCATGTAGTACATTTATGTAGAATTCAGGGTCATCTATGTTTGGACCATATGTATTAATGAAAATCATTGCTTCCTCCTTGATGGTGCCCCAAAGTTAAACATAGCGACCCATTGGGTCTATTTTGCTCCTCTCGAACTGGAACCCGACGGATGGATGTATCAGGGTTAATACCCCTCTTGCCTGTGAGGAGTATTCCGTACAATACCTGTGAGACTCCCACCCTCTCAAGAACTCAGCATTGACCTTTTGAAGCGCATGAGTTTCCTGTAACATGACAATGTGGGGTTGGTGCCGAGTAATATAGGCTCCCACTTTCCTCAGTTTGTTACGGTTGTTCAGACCCCGGACATTCCAAGTAAACAGTTTCAATCGGAGCCCTCGTGTTACCCTAACAGAGTTAGCCATATCTGTGTTTCCAGTTTATATATTTGGCCTTTCTGTTGTTAAGGAGATTTCCGTGCGTTGCAATGTCACCACATTTTTTAACTTGTGAGACTTCTCGAACTGAGTCCCATTCCCCAACTTTTCCCCCCTTGCCCCCTTCCCGTACAGTCATATGATACTTTAAACCCCCACCCTCATCATCAACCCCAACATGACAATGCTGCCCCGCAATAAACAATCCCTTAAACATGTGGAACTTTCCTGAGGGTCACTAATAGCAGCCATCTGGCGCGCTTTAGGCTGAGGCTCACAGCCCAGATAAAACAACATTTTAGTTCAGTTTGTCACCTTTACATGTCTTCCAATGTCAATAATTTCTCACCATATGTTAGGCGATCCTAGCCTGGTCCAGTCTTACTGCTCACCTCTTGGTTATGTATTCGCGTTTTGGTTTGCCACTCGATCTCCGGTGGGTATTGGTATGGAAGACTCAACATATGACATGGCGTCTGTGGGATTTTCAAAGAAATGAGCACGTCCCCCATGCTGTATCCTCATTTTTGCCGGAAAGATGAGGGCATAAGGTACATTTCGCAGTCATAGCTGTTTTTTCACTCCTTCATATGATCTTCTTTGCATTTGCACGTTGGTCGAGAAATCTGGATATATGTGAATCGTGTTTTCTTCATGGCGTAGGGTACCTTTTTCTCTCGACAGTCGGAGTATAGTGTCCCTGTCTCGGAAGTTTAGGAGGCGCGCAATTATGGTTCGAGGGGGGGGCCCTGGCTTCGGGAGCGGTGCTAGGGTACGATGGGCCCTTTCAATCAGGAAGTGATTCGAGAAGGAGTCAGCGCCTAGGATGTCTTTCAGTAAGGCCTCAACTTGCCTCTCCATGGGGCCTTTTCCGAATTTTTCCGATACTCCAACAATCCGGATGTTGTTCCTCCGGGATCTCGATTCGAGGTCCTCGCACTTAGTTTGAGTCTTGTGTAGTTCTGTTTGGAGGTGGGCTATATCTCGACTGTGTTTTTGTATTGTGTCCTCGTTCACACTTATCCTGCTTTCAGTTTCCGTAAAACGTGCGCTCTCCTTTTCCACACAAGCTTTTAGGGATCCTATCGTCGCCACGATATCGTCTAGTTTAACATTCACTGCCATGAAACCATTCTGTACCAGCGTTGCCAGGCGGTCTATCAGGTCGTTTTCCTGCCCATCAGATGTAGATGGTTCCCCCCCAGTCGCCCCTTGTGGCTGCGAACTGGTGAAGGTATCCATCGGGCCAATCTTTTTCCCTCCTGTCCCCTTTCTCTCGTTGCGGCCCATAAGTTGCGATTGTCCGTTGGGAGTGGACTGTGTTCTCCCACGTGTTGTCACCCAATGTACCTCCGTGCAGTTCAGGATGTGGAGGAAATGTTATTTATATTCCTTTCCTTAACACCAGATAGGTCGCTTGTATGGAGGGATGAATCCAGAAGGTCCGCAGGTGGCCACTCCGGATTGTATTCAATGGGGGGGTGTTCAGTGGGGCCTCAACGGCAGTGCGCCCAGAGCAGTGAGGGCGGTTTGCAATGTTTTCCCGCTGTGCCTGTACGTGGAGGCGGCCCAGCGGGTAGATGGTTGATCCCCCAGCTGCGTGGGGTTGCTTATGGCTGCACAGGCCAGGCGCCGCGGGGCACGATGTCGGGCCTTCCACCCGCCGCGGCTGCGTATTGTAATGGCCTGCCTCGTGGGCATCGGTAATAGGGCCTCCGTCCCTGCCCAGTCCCACTTACTTGGCGTGTGCGTGTGGGGGGGCACCTCCAGGTGAGACCCGTTCACCCCGTTTACCCAGGCGGCCGCGGGTAGCGCCGCGAGGAGCCGCGGCCGCGTCGCCAGCAGCCGCGGGCCGAGGCCATGCCTGTCATGATCTCTGCTTCCAAAAGGCCAGGACTTACCCAACTCCCTTGGAAGCAGACTCATAACCCAGGTTCCGAGTGCCAGCCAGTCCCAATTGGGACCTTTTGGACCCTGTCCTGGCGCCAGTGGCGCCAGGCTCATAAATATGCCCAGTCCCAGCGCTGCAAGCGCCGGGCTCATAATGCTTGGGTGGACTTACCTGCAGCAGACCATGCTGCTTACTTACCTGCCAGTTGAACCCCTGATCCTCTTCTGTTTGGGACTACTTTTCCTGTTGGGTGGGGCAGGAGCCACTCCCTAGGTTCAGAACACTGGAACTCTTCTGGAAAGCAGGAACTCTTTTCTTACCTAGGCGTGGCTGTGGAAGGAGACACCTAAGCACTACAGGAGGCTATTTAAACCACACCCGATGGATGAATCTTGCTTTGCGTTATTCTGCATCCTCTGCAGCAGAACGCTCATCGTGTCTTCTGCATCTGATCCTGGGCCTAAAGGAAAAAGGCTTACCATCCTGAATCCAGTCTTCAGCAACATCTATAAAGACAAGAAAGAACAGGTTAGCACTACGGTCTTCAGTGACAGCGCATCTCTTACCTGGTCCATCGGCTGTCATCAACGCCTCGCGCAGCATTCCTGCATCTGAAAGACAAAGGCTTACCTACTCTTCGCACGCTCCGGAGGCCTTCGGCGCTGCATCCCGCATCTGTAAGACAAAAGAAGGTGCGTTTAAAGACATTGGGTAACGTTAAATACTCACGTGCCATTACTCCATCCACGCCGAACTCAGTGGGCATTCCGGCATCCTTCAGCAGCTCCGAACTGGTACCTGCAAAATAAAAGGACAGTTAGTGCGCATCGTGAAGCAAGCAACAAGCGCTTACTTACGCGCTTCCAGGCGCTTCTATTCCGCATACGGGTCCATCCTCAACTCACTTCAGCCAGTCAACCGCCATCGCCGGAACCCTGCAAAATAGGAGACAGCATTACAAAAGACTTTTAAAGACATTTGAAATATTCGGAACTCACCGTTCGTGAAGTAAACGACAGACAGCAGTCCTCTGAAGTCAAGAGGCCTGCGCTACCGATCCAGTGAAGAAACTGGTTACAGCACCCTGCCCCGAGGCAGATGGAGAGCTTGGCGTTCACTTACCTAAGGTGAGAGCGTTAACCTTTGGGGTTCTACAGGAGAGGAGAAAAGGAAAGAGATAGGGACACCCCAATAACCCCAGTTCATTAATCCCATATTTTCTATCTGCAGACATCTTACTCTTCGAGTCAGGCATACAGTGCACAGAGGTCCAGCCCAAAGAGCCAACCGGGTGCTACACATCACTTTTGAAGATATGGTAGTCGCCCAGTCAAGACCGGCGCCTCTGCGAGAATCAGGTGAGCGTTACAGAACGCAAAGCCTACCGCAAAACTCTCGCCCAGGCGCTATGGAAACCTCGGATACCGACCACCTAGCCCGGTTACTTGGGGAACTAAGGGCAGAAGTGCATGCAGCTCGTCAGGAAACGAATGCTCTAAGAAGGGAACTAATTATTTCCAAGGAGCGAACAGACGATCTTGCTAGACAATTGCTACAGTCACAAGCCGGACAGACCCCGTTACCCGCATCAGGGGCAAATCTTCCTTCAACATCCCCTATGAATCCAGTGCAGATCAACCTACCTGGGAATGTACCTCTGGCTCCGCCCGAACGATTTTCTGGTGACCCAAAGAGGTTTGCAGTATTTATCAATCAGTGCCGGTTGCATTTTTTATGCCGGCCAGCAGCCTTTCCAACTGATCAAGCTAAAGTAGCTTTTGTGCTTTCGTACCTTATTGGCAATGCGGCAGACTGGTCAATCCCTCTAGTTAATCAAGATGATCCGGTTCTCCATGATTTTCAAGCCTTTCAGCTTAGTATGGAAAAACTGTTCGCAAGACATTCACAGGGGCAGGCCTTGGACAATGAGCTTCTTTCGTTGCGACAGGGTAATCAAGACCTTTTGGCTTATATTGCATCTTTCAACAGACTAATAGTGGAAACTCAATGGCCTGAGGACAAAAGGATTACGCTGTTTTATAGAGGTCTACGTGGAGAGCTCAAAGACGTTTTAGTCCAAGTAGTGAATCCCCCACAAGACTGTTCGGATTATATAGACTTAGTCGTTCAAATAGATCACAGACTGCAGAACAGGAAGGCCGATCGTTCCAAGTTTGATGCTCGAGTATTTTCCAAACCACCAACTCCTTCCAAAGGAGTAGACTCCGGGGAACCCATGCAAATAGGGGGCCTGAAAGGACCACTAACACAAAAGGAGCGGGAAAGGAGAAAACAGTTGCAATTATGCCTCTATTGCGGAAACTCAGGGCACTTTCTTTGAGACTGTCCGGTGAAACCAGCCAAGAAGGCGGTAGGAGCTGCAGTTACCAAGGTCACAAACTCTGAGCAGGGAAACGACCTCGCCCGACAAGAATAGAGGTCCTCTTGCCGAGCGTTAAAACCAGTTCCGTGACCTCGCATTTCGTGATACCTATGGTCCTCATTATCCCTGATCATCCGGATCGATTACATGCGATTGAAGCTTACGTCGACAGCGGTGCCATCGGCAATTATGTGGATCAGGAAATGGTTTTGAGGATGAATCTAACTCTTTGTCCCAAGGCTGTAAAGGACGTCATTACTACAGTGGATGGTACGGAGATAGCCTCCGGACCAGTAACGCATACCACTCAAGAAGTGACGCTAGTAAGTCAAGATGGACACCACGAGAAGATCGTGTTCGATGTGATCAAGGCCCCTCAGTTCCAGATTATTCTAGGGATACCTTGGTTAGAGAAACACAATCCTCAGATCGATTGGCGAGCAAGAACGGTTCAGTTCCCAGAATGTTTCTCTACTTGTCACCCTCCACCTGGTGTTGCTCTAGCAGCAATTTCTTCGGAGACTCCCCAGTTACCTCCCGAATACCTAGAATTCCAAGATGTTTTCCGGAAGGATCAGGCTAACTCTCTACCTCCTCATAGGTCCTATGACTGCCAGATAGACCTGATACCTGGATCTACTCCTCCGTGTAGCAGAATTTATGCCCTCACCGAGCCTGAGAACCTTCACCTCCGACAATACCTGGATCAATACCTAGCGAATGAGTTTATTCGTCCTTCTAAGTCCCCTGCTTCTTCAGCTTTGTTCTTCGTTCCAAAAAAAGAAGGGGACCTTAGAACTTGTATAGATTACCGCGCCCTGAACCAGATCACCGTTAAGAATAGATATCCGTTACCTTTAATCCCTGAACTCCTGGACCAAGTCAGAAGAGCATGCATATATACAAAGCTGGATCTTAGAGGAGCCTACCACTTGGTACGAGTAAAAGAGGGCGATAAATGGAAGACGGCCTTCCGCACCAAGTATGGGCTATTTGAATATCAGGTCATGCCCTTCGGACTTTGCAATGCCCCGGCCGCCTTTCAATATTTTATGAACGATGTCCTCAGAGAACTCATAGATGTATGTGTTGTCGTTTACATTGACGACATCCTCGTTTATTCTTCATCGGAATCTGAACATCGGAAACACGTGAAAATGGTCCTCGAGAGGTTCCGTCAACACAGACTTTTCGCTAAGTTGGAAAAATGTGTTTTCAACGTGACTGAAGTTGAATTCTTGGGATTCATATTATCACCTAGCGGAGTGCGTATGGATTCAAGGAAGGTCGATGCAATTCTCAAATGGCCATCACCATCCTCCGTAAAAGGGGTTCAAAGCATGTTAGGCTTCGCCAACTTTTACCGCAGGTTTATCCCCGAATTCTCTCGAATAGTCCAGCCCATCACTGCCTTGTTAAAGAAAAACAAACTTTTTGAATGGTCTACCGAGGCGGAACAAGCTTTCCAGAATTTGAAGACAAAATTTATCTCTGCACCAATTCTAAAACATCCTCGCCCCGAACTCCCCTACATCGTTGAAACTGATACTTCGAGCCTTGCCATGGGGGGGGGTTCTATCACAGAAGGACCCAGTAACCAATCAGTTACATCCCGTGGCATTCTGGTCTCGCAAATTCTCGCCTCCTGAGATCAATTACACTATTACTGATAAGGAACTTCTGGCTATCAAGTCTGCCTTTAAGGCTTGGCGGCATTATCTTCTGGGGGCCCGACACACCGTTACTGTGATTACGGATCACCGAAACCTGCAATATTTGAAAACCGCAAAAGCCCAATCCTCTAGACAACTCCGTTGGGCACTATTCTTTGCCGAGTTTGACTTCATAATTACCTATCGACCTGGTACAAAAAACGGTAAAGCTGATGCCCTTTCTCGGATGGGAGTGGAGGAACACTTGACCAACCCTAAGCCTGTACCTATCATTCCCGAACAAAGAATTCTGGGTGTAATAACCACACAATCCATAGAGGAAATGAAGGATAAAACCAGGCAACTTATAACTCCAGCAGAAATACAGAATTGGCATCTGCAGGGAAAGGACTTTGCAGTAAAGGACAACTTATTGTATTTCCAAGAACTATTATACCTGCCCAGCACAGATTTACAGAAAAAGGTGATCTCTTGTTATCACGAGTCTCTAATGGAAGGACATCCCGGTATGGCCAAAACCTCAGAAAAGATCAAGCGCTACTTCTGGTGGCCGTCTTGGAAAAAAGATATCAGAGACTTTATAATGTCCTGTGGAGTATGCGCCCAAAACAAGAGTCAAAAGGAAAAACCAGCCGGCCTCTTACGCCCTATTGACATCCCACCTCGCCCTTGGCATACGCTTTCTATGGACTTCATCACCGACCTACCTCCATGCTCCGGATACAATACGATCCTGGTAATCGTGGACTTATTCTCCAAGATGGCGCATTTCATTCCACTCAAAGGCTTGCCAAGAGCAACAACTCTGGCCCGAGAATTTCTCGAAAACATCGTCCGACTGCACGGTTTTCCTTCAGTGCTAATTTCAGATCGAGGTAGTCAATTTATTTCTCATTTTTGGCGAAGTTGTTGTCGGTCGGCTCAAATTGATGTGAGATTATCGACCAGTCACCACCCTCAAACCGACGGACAAACCGAGAGGACCAATCAAACTCTGGAACAGTATTTACGCTGCATGCTGCAACAAACTGAAAAAACTTGGAAAGATATCCTTTGGATAGCCGAATATGCCTACAACAACTCTGTCCACTCAGGAACTGGGAAAACCCCGTTTTTTCTTTTATACGGCTGTCACCCTCGAACCTCAGAGTTGGATCCACCCCAACATCTTGGAACACCAGCAGTAGACTACCTGCACTCTACTATCACCCAAGCTTTTAAGGAAGCCGTTTCTCACCTTCAAAGGGCTAAAGAACAATACAAGAAAGGAGCAGATCAACATCGGAAGGAAGCCCCCCAATATCAAGTAGGAGATCAAGTCTGGTTATCCACCAAATATCTACCTCTAAAAGGACCACGCACATTCAACCCAAGATACCTTGGTCCCTATTCCATCACTACCATAGTAAACCCAGTAGCGGTCAAGTTGGACTTGCCCCCTCACATGAAGATACATCCGGTCTTCCACGTCTCTCTTTTAAAACCCGTGCAACCTCAAACCCGACTAACTAAATCCCCAAAACCTATCCTAGTTGATGGAGAACTCGAGTTTGAAGTCAAAAGCATCCTGGACTCCAAGATCTCCAAATCTAAGCTATTTTACCTAATTGACTGGAAAGGCTACGGCCCTCAAGAAAGATCCTGGGAACCTGCAGAATATGTCCACGCTCCTCGTCTAATCAAAAGATTTCATCAAACATTTCCTGACAAGCCAAAACCCCCGGGGAAGCCCGGTTTGGGGGGGGCCTTGAGGGGGGGTACTGTCATGATCTCTGCTTCCAAAAGGCCAGGACTTACCCAACTCCCTTGGAAGCAGACTCATAACCCAGGTTCCGAGTGCCAGCCAGTCCCAATTGGGACCTTTTGGACCCTGTCCTGGCGCCAGTGGCGCCAGGCTCATAAATATGCCCAGTCCCAGCGCTGCAAGCGCCGGGCTCATAATGCTTGGGTGGACTTACCTGCAGCAGACCATGCTGCTTACTTACCTGCCAGTTGAACCCCTGATCCTCTTCTGTTTGGGACTACTTTTCCTGTTGGGTGGGGCAGGAGCCACTCCCTAGGTTCAGAACACTGGAACTCTTCTGGAAAGCAGGAACTCTTTTCTTACCTAGGCGTGGCTGTGGAAGGAGACAACTAAGCACTACAGGAGGCTATTTAAACCACACCCGATGGATGAATCTTGCTTTGCGTTATTCTGCATCCTCTGCAGCAGAACGCTCATCGTGTCTTCTGCATCTGATCCTGGGCCTAAAGGAAAAAGGCTTACCATCCTGAATCCAGTCTTCAGCAACATCTATTAGGACAAGAAAGAACAGGTTAGCACTACGGTCTTCAGTGACAGCGCATCTCTTACCTGGTCCATCGGCTGTCATCAACGCCTCGCGCAGCATTCCTGCATCTGAAAGACAAAGGCTTACCTACTCTTCGCACGCTCCGGAGGCCTTCGGCGCTGCATCCCGCATCTGTAAGACAAAAGAAGTTGCGTTTAAAGACATTGGGTAACGTTAAATACTCACGTGCCATTACTCCATCCACGCCGAACTCAGTGGGCATTCCGGCATCCTTCAGCAGCTCCGAACTGGTACCTGCAAAATAAAAGGACAGTTAGTGCGCATCGTGAAGCAAGCAACAAGCGCTTACTTACGCGCTTCCAGGCGCTTCTATTCCGCATACGGGTCCATCCTCAACTCACTTCAGCCAGTCAACCGCCATCGCCGGAACCCTGCAAAATAGGAAACAGCATTACAGAAGACTTTTAAAGACATTTGAAATATTCGGAACTCACCGTTCGTGAAGTAAACGACGGACAGCAGTCCTCTGAAGTCAAGAGGCCTGCGCTACCGATCCAGTGAAGAAACTGGTTACAGCACCCTGCCCCGAGGCAGATGGAGAGCTTGGCGTTCACTTACCTAAGGTGAGAGCGTTAACCTTTGGGGTTCTACAGGAGAGGAGAAAAGGAAAGAGATAGGGACACCCCAATAACCCCAGTTATTAATCCCATATTTTCTATCTGCAGACATCTTACTCTTCGAGTCAGGCATACAGTGCACAGAGTTCCAGCCCAAAGAGCCAACCGGGTGCTACACATCACTTTTGAAGATATGGTAGTCGCCCAGTCAAGACCGGCGCCTCTGCGAGAATCAGGTGAGCGTTACAGTGCCGCTCAATGCGTTCTGTGCGTCTTGTCTGGTTGGGAGCAGTCCCGTCCCCCGGGCCGCCCTCGTTCCTCCTTCCTGTCGCCCGCCTCAGCGGGCAGAGTGATCGCCGGAGTCCCCGCGTTCGGTCGGGGGGGTGGCAACTCCGCTTCCCCCGTATCGCAGGATGGTGCTGGCCGCACGGCGCCCTTCCCCCACCGCGGCCCGCAGTCTAGGTGTTCGCAGAGCCTCCAGGCGGCCACTCGGGTCTCTCTCCGCCGCCGGGACTGCCAGCTGCAATATCTCGGCAGCGCGATCGCGGTTTTCCACCGCTCTTCACCAGGATGTGCCTTGCGTTTCTCGGCCCACGAATGCCTGCTTTTTAAGGGTGTAGGACGAAGCTGAGAGGATTTATTTTAAGGTAGGATTCTGCCAGAGCTCTCGCACTAAGCGGCCATGTTCGATGTGCGCAACAGCACCCCCCCACCGGCGGCCATCTTTAAAAACACAATCCATTGCAATCCTCTGCCTACAGCACCTGGATTGGCGAACTGTGGACTGTGTCAGCAAGGTGATAGCCAAGGCAACCAGAAAAGGCACAGCGTGGCTGCGAAAGTCTTGTTATAGTGAGGAGGATCTCAACATGCTCGCCGACACACTGGTTGAGTACGCAGATGTTGTGTTCTGCGCAGAACTGCGCCGTGCGGCACAAATCCGCCAAAAATAATCTGGGAGGAGGTGGCAAAAAGTCTCTGCGTTGGGGACAACCCCACGCACCATAAAAGACTGCAGGAAATGCTGGGACGATCTGCGGCTGCGTGTCCACAACATCCTCTCAGCAAATCGCAGCCAGGGCCAGGCCACAGGTGGCAGAGCATCATCCCCTATAAAGCTGGCTCGTTGGGAGGAAACATGCAGCTCCATCATAGACATGGAGGCCATCGAAGGGTTGGCCATTCCGAGATGAAAGTCCCTTCATCGGCCGATGACAGTGAGTGGCCCTTAGCGTAATACAAAAGACGCCACACACACCTAATACCCCAAGTAGAATGGTGGAGTCCAAATGGCAAGTAGATGAGAGCAAATACATGGCCCATCACCTCCAACCTAAAGTCAGGCCCTACAAAACCGCATAATCCCTGCCATCAAAACACATAACAAACCCACTGACACAAACCACATGAGTCCCCAGTAGCAGACACATGCACCATCTGCATGCGCACACACACATATACATCACCGTACAGATGGAGGCCTGACCACTGTGCCATCCGGTAGCATGGTGCACACATCACCACTACCGATTGCACACTTGACACACCCACCATGACCATGTACAAAGTGTAAACAGCAATGCAACAACGCACATTGTGCAAGCACATCTGACCCACATCTAGACAAAACATGGCACACAGCCCCTGAGGCATGACCACAACACGCAATCCACAATACACCTGTATGCCACACAACAGCACCATGCCACACTGCAACTCCCTAACTCCTGTAAGCACCATGGCCGCCCCTCCAACATGTACACGAGAATGCACAGGACTCAATATGAACTAGCATCAATGTATGTAGGATGTACGTTGACCCATGACTGATGCCCTGCCTCTCTCCCCCCGCAGAGGCATGGGATTAGACAGCGAGGTCGGAACACATTGCAACAGCAACGAAGACAACTGCACGCCTGAGCCGAGACTATGACAATGTCTCCAGGCCCTCCACATCAAGGGCTGGCCACAAGCAAACCACCTCTTCTAAGCCACAGCCCCCCAGCCAACAGGGTGCATAGGCTGGAGAACATGGTGAGCCGCTACCACCAACACCCCGGAAGGAGCCCCAGCAAGGACACACTGCTGTCATGAAGGCACCCATGCCAAAAGGCACACCTGCCACAAATCTCCCCACAAAAAAACATCAGCCCCACAGGAAACACCTCAGGTGGAAGAGGAGGGATCACCTGCAGCCAGTGACGTGGAGGGGCCACAGTCGACGGCCACCAGTGATCTTGGAGAGGCGGCACAATCAGCACAACATAGCACAGAGGAGGTGGAGGAAGAAGACACTGCAGTCTATAGCTTGCCTGAGGACAAGCCGGACACCTGAACCATGCTGGACAACCCACAGTTCTCACCCAAGCCTGGCTCCGGTGGACACTCCTCTGCGGATGACATGCCCATAGTAGCACGCAGCTCCAGAACCACGTACACACCACCACCTCCCGTGCAACCATCAGCGACTTGGAGGGGCAGTTGACCCGCATGGAGGAGCGCCAGCAGGACATGCATGACATGGTCAAGCACTATGTTGCGGAAGGTGAAGCCACACTCCTGGCCATGCAAGAGAACACCAGGACAATAAGCCGTGCTGTCTACCGTGTGGCCCGGCACATGCATGAGGTCATGGCAGCAATGACACAGGCTGTCACCCAGTTGGTTGCCACCGTGGCCCAACATCGTGATGCAGAGGCCGACCCACAACCCCCACCATCGACCAGCTCAACCCCGGCGAGTTCTACCCAGACAAGCCCGGTGCGGAGGTCACTGCGCAGTATGCGCCACCCAGAGCAACAACCCCTACCACCCAAAAGGGGCGTCAGTAGCCTGACACACGTTGACATGTCAGTAGGGGGTCCAGATGAACTTGAAGTGGGTGCAGGGGGGTGTGTGTGTGGGGATGTTGGGGGGTGGAGGGTGGGGGCGTGTGGGGATGTTGGGGTGTGTGGGGGAGTTTGTTGTTTATTGAGGGGTAGAGGTCCACGTTGGTTCCTGGTCACTGTACAAAGTTTTATTTCATTTAATACACCTGGTTTGCATAAGAAAAACACATGACTGGACATTGCTTTTTGAGTGTGTGTCAATTTATTTCTTAACAGTGCCCATTGCTCAGTGTCCCCCATTCCGAGTGCCATGTGTTACCCAGTCCATCAAAAGTATTGTGCAATCAGAGTTTGGCGTACAACACGTCCTTCATTCACATTGTGCCGCGGTCGATATGTATCTTCTTCACCATCATCCTCCTCATCTTCAGGTGGAATCTGGTCGGTGTCATTGGGCAGGGGTATGTTGCGCCGGATGCACATGTTGTGCAGCATGGCAAATGCCAACGCTATCTTGCCCACCTTCTCAGGCCTGTATATGAGGGCCCCACCCAACCTGCTGAGGCAGCGAAAACTGGCCTTCAACAGGCCAAAGGTCTGCTCAATCGTGACACGAGTGCGTGCATGTGCACGGTTGTAGTCCTCTTCGTGCCTGTTGACTGGTCGCCTGATGGGGATCAGGAGCCACGGCTTCAGGGGATACCCAGCATCACCTGCACAGGAGCAATGGGAAGTGTATTTGTGAACATTGTTGTCATTCCTTATGTGCAACGCCTGTACAATGTTCATGGTCATATGCCACAGATTCATCATGACTGGACTTGACATTTCCTTATAGTGAGACCCAGGTAAGTGTACTTAGGGATGATCCATGCTTGGGGGGTATGCGTGCCGTTCACATCTTAGGGATTTTTCCATCAGGTACAGCACTCACACAAATGAGCTCATAATGACCATGATCTGCTGACATCTGATGGTTGTGTTGCATTTGAGATTTGTACTATATGGAGTGCATCATGACATATTTGCCTGATGTGCTTCACGATACACAGTGGTTTGCTAACCATGTTTACGACTACTTGATGTCACCATGTACTTGTCCATCACTGCCTTCCCCCATATGATCAAGGCCCAATGGCAATGGTGGTATGGTTCGCCAGTGACAGCAAACATTTCTGTGACGGGGCTGGGTGTGTACTGGCATGGTGGAGCAGAGGTACTTTGGATGGGTCTTGCACCACTCGCTCATCTGTTAGTGGTGGTAATTGATCAGTGATAACATTAGTTTCCTTGCTTGCACCATTGCAATTTTAAGTGTCCCTTGAGGTGCCTGGGCCGGTATACTAGTCTGCAGTGTACCTATGGGGTGAGTGCAGTGACAGAGATGTCCATGTGTGGCAGTTGGATTTGTCCCACCCAGGCATGGCTGCATATCCCGTGATGGACTTTGCTCCGCTCATGTATTTCAGGCATTGTGCCTGCAGTGTGGTGCATCGTGGTACCCGTGGTTCATGTCTGATGGTGTTCAAAGTGCATTTGCTGGAGTAGGTGCTGTGTATGTTGCTTACATTAACGCAGAGCTGTGTGTATTTTGCCCCTTTCAACTGTATAGCTTTTAACCAAAATGGTCATACCACTTCTTAAATTCTTAATTGAAATCGCCATTCAGTAGCACACAATTGACAGGCCGGTGGCCTTCTCGGAATATGGGTTATCTGTGATGTCATCATTGTGGTCATACGCTGCGCAACAGGGGGACCATAGTAAAGGACTACTTACTCAAAATACAATTGCTGAATTTCAGGGGTTTTGTTGCGTTAAATGTGATCAGCTTAACTCTCTCTTAAGCAAGATTTTTTTCACTGAATTTCAAATGTTTTGTAGCTATGTACTTTTCACAATAAATCTGATCACCTCTCCTAACCAATTTTTTTTTTTACTGAATTTCAAGGGTTTTGTTATTATTTCTTTCAGGCCCACTAACCAAAGCCTCAAGCTGTGGCCACTGTAAATGCTGACCTGATATGTCTCTTTATGGGCCACTAGCCATGGCCTTTGGCCACGACTAGAGGCCTCGGCTTTCAGCCATGGCCACTGTACATGTTGCATCAAAAGGTTTCTTTCGGGCTTACTAACCATTGCCTTCAGCCATGGCCAGTGGCCAAAGCCTTTGGACATGGACACTGTACATGTTACACCAATTGGTTTCTTCTGAACCCACTAGGCAGGGCTTTCAGCCGTGGACACTGTACATGTTGCAAAAATAGGCTTCTTTGTGTCCCACTAGCCATAGCCCTTGGTCATAGCCAGTGGCCATGTTGCAACAATAGGTTTTATTTGGGCCACTAGCCATGGCCTTTGGCCGTGGCCTCCTTACATGTTGCACCAATAGGTTTCTTTGGGGCCCACTAGCTATGACCTTCAGCACAGCGACCCATTGCCCCCTTCCTAGGAGTTGTGATCAGTACAGGTGAAAAATGTCTTTTCAAATTTAATTCTCTCCCCATTCCAGCGCGATTTCCCCAGTATTCTCTGGATAATGCTTGAAAATCCCAAACTCTTCCCTGTCCTCACAGGCACTCACCAAGTGCCACCCTCCTCTTTCCATGTCCCTCCCCCGGCCCCTGTCAATTGCCTTTTTCCTCCCTAGCCCTCTCCTGACTATTACCCCCTTTCATTGTTTGGTTAATCTGACACATTTTCTTCTCTGAGATGGACTTCATTGAAAAGCGAGTGCTGAATTTCAGTAGTTTTGTTGTGTTAAATTTGATCACTTTAACTCTTTCTTAACAAATGGGTTTTCACTGAATTTCAAGGGTTTTGCTATACCTTAGTTTTATCAGGGCCCACTAGCCATGGCTTTCTGCTGTGGCCACTGTACTTGTTGTATCAATAGTTTTGTTTGGGCCCACTAGCCATGGCCGAACATGTTGCTTAGTTTCTTGAGGACTCACTAGTTAAGGACTTTGGCCATGCCCTCTGTATGTGTTGCACCAATATCTTTCTTTTGGGTAAACTAGCCATGGCCACTGGCCATGTCACTCCATTAATTTGTTACAAAACACCCATTGTCCCCTGCCCAGTACAGATAGGCAGTGTAGATGTTAAACCTTTTCTTTCTAACTCATTATTGTTGTGATAATTGCACAGTAACCATGTGGCTCAAATAGGACTTTTAGCCCTATTTAGATAGTGTGACCACTGGGTATGCATGTGCATTGTTCCTCCAACTTCGTACAAATACTCTTAAGGTGGTCAACTTCACTGTCAAATGGACCAGTTCCCTAGATACACAATGTAAAGTTTGTGGTAATCCTGAGGAAATGTTAAAACATTTCTTACTTATGTGTCTGGGTTACCAGGGTCTTAGGAGGCGTTATCTGATTCCAGTCTTTAGACTAAAGAGTATTTTGCATATGGAAGAGGCTTTGGTATACTGTACTCCAATAACAGAAATGCCGGCGGTGGAGTGGCGGTTCGCCTATTCCTGTGATAACGGGAAAAATAGCTCAGAATGAAAAAGTCTTACACATCCTCACAGGCACTCAACATGCATCCACATTCTTTTTTCCAGGTCCCCCCACTCCAAGCAACTGCTTTTTCCCTCCCTAACCCTCTCCCATTAACCCCTATCACTCATTACTTCATATGACGCACATTTTCTTCTTAGCGCAACTTGCAGAATTGTGAATGTAATCTCCTGAGATTCACGCGGTCTTCCTCTGATAAACTGAACGTTTTCTAACCGTAACTGGCTCCCCAACCCACCCCCAACACCCCAACTTCACATGGTGTCTTCTTTCTCACTCCCAACCTCTTGCCTGGTGTGATTGCTATTGCTATTGGAATTTATATAGCGCCTACGGGCAGGAAATCTAAGTGCTGTCGTTCAAAATAATCAGTGTTCCCCTAGGAGTGATTACAAAAACAGAAGAGTTTTGAGACTATTTCTGATGTTGAGAACTTTACTAGACTCTGTAAAGTGATAGGGGAGTTCATTCCAAAGATTGGTCCAAATCTGCTCGGCAGTTTTTCAAAACTGCACTTTTACTCTATGCGAAAACAAATGGGTGTTGGCTGGAAACTGCATTTTTTATTTTTTGATGAATTGTTCCCGTAATTTCTAGTTTGGAGGCGCCCTTGACAATCCTTTGGTTAGAAAATGGCATCCAAATCCATCCAGCATGTCTAAAGGTATAAGTCTCTCTTAACCTCTCTGCTGCAAAGCGCCAAGACCGAAATAAAGGTTTTAAGGTGCAGGGGCCACTGTGTTCTCTTTCAAATATTTTAAAGACTACTGGATTGTTTTAACCCACACCAGTCACATAATTTAAATCAGAGCTTTATGTTCTAATTGTTTCTTATTTAGTCCAAATCTGCCGAGTGGTTTGAACGCTACGGCTGTTCGAAAACTGCACCTTTTCTCTAAGAGAAAATGAATGCAAGTAGGCTGAAAACAGCGTTTTTATGTTTTCTTAATAACGTTTTCATTTTCTAATGAATTGTTCCCAAAATGTCCAGTTTAGTGGAGCTCTTGACAAACTGTTTTGAAAATGTAATCCAAATCCATCCAGCAAGTCAAAAGTTATTAGCCTCGCCTAGCCTCGCCGAGCCTCTCTTCTGTAAAAAGCATCAATGCTGATATAAATGTTTTAAGGAGCAGGGGGCACCCTCTTCTCCTTCAAATATGTTTTTGAACTACTGGATGGATGCTTCCCTTCAAGTCTTCAGGTTTTCTTGGCTCCCGTAACCCTTGTTCACCGTTCTCAGTGGTGTTGTCTCTTAGGGAGCAGACGCTTCCCTTATGCTGCCTGGCTCAGCGGTTAATACCTTTCTCGTGTGGTGATCAGGGATCTGACATCCCCACCGCAGTCTGGTCTCGGCATTACTCAACGTGCCCCATGCCCATGACGGCTTACTTGTGGTCACCCATCAGAGGAGACCCACTCCAACGTCTCTGCTTCTCTCCCAACCTGGTTTCGCGGTTAGCTAGGACACCAACCGTCTGGCATCTGGCTAGAGATTTGTTTGCCTTCTACGCCACCACCGGTACCACAGTCTAGCATAGCTCCACCCCTCGAGGACGTCTCCCCATCATAGGCTCAGGTCGTTATAGGATTCTTGCTCACTGATTCAAAGTTTCTCTTGGTTTTATGTATGTCATCAGAAACATACCGGGTTTGTCGCCGCTCTGTGAATGTGTAATTCAGGTGAGATTAAACAATGTCTGAAGCCAAAGAGTTTAAGGAAATGTCACAGTCTTTAAAAATCCCAAATAGGCAGTTAATGTACGCTGGACAGATAGTTCCTTACCTGAATGCAAGTCCTTGTCCCCAAGAGGGGAGTCACTCCCAGTGAGGTCCCTCTTGCCCAGGCCTCAAAGGAGGGTATTGCTGAGCGGGCTGACCTCCCTAGCCTCAAAGGGGCTGGCTCCCCTCTGGGGAGAAGGGACAAATAGTCCAGATGTGTCACAATCCCCTTTAGAAGCCTGCATGTGCCACACATTTGTATGGTGCCCTCACTAAAAGGATGCATGAGTCCCCCATGAGATGTGTCTGCTGGAGCATAAGTAGATCTGGTTTACATTGCTTTAAATACATTAACGTCGTACTCAGCCTAATTGTATTGTTTAACCCATTGACATTAAACTATAGGCATTTCATTGTATTTTCAGCCATTCTCATCTGGATGCGGGTCACTCGGGTAAATATCCTTCCTCAGCGGGATGTGTCCCTCTCTGTCCAGTATTGTCCTGCTTGAATTGTGAAACTTTAAGAACCCAAAAAATCATTCTAAATGTTTGGGAGGCGCTAGGGGGCGTGGCACAAGTTGGCCTCAGACTGACGGAGCTCCAGCGCTGCGGGGATGAAAAACATGAACATTTAGTGTAAATAGCTGTCCGTAGTCAATGCAAACACCAACGAAATACTGCTAAAGTAGCCTGGATCCAGAAGGTATCTACCGCAGCTAAACCAGACGGCAGAAGCAAGGAAACGCTGGGAGCAAACTCTCCAGGGCCGCGATCTCGCCAACAGCCCACCAAAACTCCAGCACAACAGAGGAAGGGGGGTCTAAATGCAATAGAACAGCGGAAGAGGGGCTCATTCACGCCGGGCGAGAGTCACAACCGGACTGCTCACCATACCTCCACCACACCCCTGTAGTGAGCCGGACACTGCGACTCACCCCCACCACAGCACACCGTTGGGTGTGAGACAGAGACAGCATTGGGGGAACCGCGAGCCACTGCGATCCCCCGCTGGAGGGAGGAGGGGGATACAGGGAAAGACATAGCTGCCGCGCCGCACCATGAGGCGCATCTGGAGGGCCCGCATCCGAGCAGGAGATATCGCGGACCCACCAGCCACACGGCGACCCACACCAGAGAGCACGTTGCCCCCCCAGACAGCAGTGGCCAACGGCCCAGCAGACACCAACCAGGTGTGATCCCCAGCAGCGGACCAAGACACCACATGTAAGAGGCAGCGCATGGGGGGAATTAGGCACTGAAGTGAAGCAGCACATCTATGCCTGCTTTATAGACTCACTAGAGTACTACGGAGGCAAACCAGACCAACAATCCTGCATCAGCCCCCCCAGGGCAGCAAGCCAGTACCATACTCCCAGCGCCTCAAGGCCCACTAGCCCCCCCTCACTGTAAGGCAAACAATATGTCTGGAGGTAACACTCCCAGCTTCAGCACGGCCTTCAGTTAGCGACTCCCATGCCATCACCACCCCCCTGGGGGGGCTGAGCTGAAAGCAGAGGCCACAACGCCCGGTGGGCAGCAGAAAACTGGTTGCACAAGAAGATCCCCCTGCAACACCTGACGGGGGACACCGGCAATCCGCCAACACGCGCTACCCCCAAGTCGCATTGGAGGATCCGGACTGCATGCGGGCCAGCAGATAACAGCGAGAGAACCGGACCATTGCCTGAAACTGTATTAGGTCCACCACCTGCACCACAGTGACAGCCTAGCACCTCAACCCACTTTCCCCCACACAAATAGGGGAGAATCTCCCTCAACAGGGACAAACTCGACCCCTCCAAGCAGGGGGGTATTGAACTAAAGGCCCAGTCAGTCAGGGGCCCAACCAGGACAGACAGGCCGCTGCACCAACCCAGGAGGCCCCACCTACAGCGCAGGAGGACGGATGGTAACAGACCGTTGGCAGCACAATGCAGAACCAACCCCCACGAATAGCAGGCCTCAGGCTACACCGAGGCGAACAGCAGAACCGGCCACTCACCACAACGAAGCTCTCCGCCCAATAGCGAATGGGGCAAGCGGAAACAGAGTGAGAAGGGCACCTCAGCCCCCCACTCTAAACACCCCCAACCGGGGTCTTGGCACCGGAGCCCATAAGAGCATGCAAAGAGAGGCTCGTCCCCCCAGATAGCGGAGCCAATGCTCCCCACCTCGCCAAGCCTACCACGAAGATCCAATAGAAATAAGGCAGAAATGGATGTGCAAACGCAACTACAAGCCATCCTGGCAGAAGTGAGAATTATAGGCCAGAGAACCCAGGAAACCAACACCACAGTACAGGACATCAAACGCGATTTACAAGACGTTCAAGCTCGCATCACCACCCAAGCAGAACGAATCACTGATAATGAACAACGGATTAGCGCAGTGGAGGACAATCAGGCTACGACAGGCAATTAGCTAGACGGAGTAATTAGAGAGGTTCAAAGGCCGGGGACGAAAAGCTTGTCCACCAAGAAAACCATTGCAGGAGGAACAACCTACGAGTAGTCGGAATATCTGAGAACGCGGAGGGGGTGAACCTCGAGCACTGCATATACTATCACCTCAGGGATGCTTTCAAAATTGAGAACCCGAGAGAACTCACCATTGAGCGGGTGCACAGGGCCCCAATCCCAAAACTAGCACCAGACCAACGCCCCCGAATTATAACCATGCGCCTGCTGAATTTCCAACATAAGATGATGATCCTCAAAGTGTACAGAGCGGTATCTCAGATCAAAGTCGGAACGGCAGACATTTGAATTTTCAACAACTATGTGCTAGAGGTTTCCAGGAGACGCATAGAATTCAGCCCTCTATTCGAAGCACTGAAAGCCACTGACTTCCGCCACTATCTGAAATTTCCAGCAACATGGTTCGTACAATTCGATAAACAGTGGCACTCCTTCAAGGAAAGAGCAGCTATAGACCAAAAGGATGGCGGCCAAAGAGCGGGCCGAGATGCATCAAACCATGATATCTTTTGCCTTTGACCTAGCCGGGTCCAACCCGACCCGGCTCGCAAACAACCTCTGGATCCATGCACCCGCCACAACAGACGTAGCAACATCAGAAAGCCAACCAGACAAGCTTTGACTATGTAGCAGCCGTCCCCGGATGACAGAGGTGTGCCACAACCTCGAGAGACACTAATAGCAGCAAGAAGCACACAGAGTTGGGTGTAGCATGAAAATAGGGGTCCCACCTCCAAAATGGGGCCCCCTATGTTCCGAGCGAGGGCTCCATTGCACACTGTTGGGGCAGGGAGGAAGGTTGGGCCCACCCAACGTTGGATCAAAAGGTTTATGCTAAAGTTGATACAGGCTCGGTTCGGAGCCCTTATGAGTTGCACGCTCTTGCCACAAATCCATGCTGGCCTTCCCACAAGTTCAGAAAAGCCCCACGCACAGCTATGACGACACGCTTGCCCAGCAATGCACGATCAGTATACAACACACATAGATAATGGCCTCACAGATTACCCTGATCACTCTTTATATCCAAGGCCTAGGCCATCCAATCAAGCACCAGAGAATGCTCAACCACATGCGGGATTAGCAAGGGGACATCATTTTCTTCCAGGAAACATACCTTAATGCTACAAAATTGGGAAAGCTGCAGAAGGGGTGGGTGGGCTCTGCCTTTAATTCACCACACCATGTGAAGAAGGGTGTCTCCATCCTCATACATAAAAGGATCCCTTTCAAGGCACTAAACACAATTGCAGACAAAGAGGGCAGATACATCCTTGCCCAGGGCCTCCTGTACCACCACCCTATCACACTCCACAACGTATAGGCACCAACGTCAGATACGCCAACATTCTTTACTAGGATGTTCGCAGATTGCGCAAAATTCATGGGTAACATCCCACTCATCGGAGGGGATCTTAATGTCACCCTAGACCCCATTTTAGCTAGCCAGGGAGTGACATTAGGCTGCCACACCACTTTAAAGAAACAAGCAGCCCTCCAAACCATCATGCAAGATCTTCGCTTAGTCGATATATGGAGGGACACACACAACCTGACTCGCGACTACACCTTCTTTTCTCACCCGCATGACAGCCTCTCTCGCCTAGACTACTGGATTGCCCCAGCCTCCTCAAAATACTTAGTATGCGACTGCAAGATCCTACCGACCACCCTCTCAGACCATGCCCCAGTCCTCCTACGTATAGCCCTTCCAGACACTGCATGCAAGCCCCCCTCTTGGAAGTTAAATCTCAGCATGCTCTGATACCCGGACCTCCTGGACCTAATCACAGCGACGCCGATCAATTCTGGGAGAGCAATTTGGTGCAAGAATACACTGTCCATGGATGTTGGGATGCCTTTAAGGCCTACATGATGGGGCAGTGCATAACGCGCTGGGCGCGCAAATGCAAGGCCTGGGGAGAGGAGATTGCCTGCCTCACTGTATAATTGGAAAAAACAGAGAGGGCCCACAAGCAAACTAGGGACAAACTCCTCAAACCACAACTGAGCAAACTGCGCACAGAAATAGGGTGCATAACAGCCGACAGAGCCCAAAGGTCTTACAACAGCTGGTCCCAATCATACTATGCTGACAGCGATAAACCCCTGCGGTCAATGGCCCTCGCCCTAAAGCAATGACAAGCAGCGCAAACTATAGGGACAATCTGGGATAAAGAGGGAAAACCAATTATGGGGGACATCCCAATTAACGCAACGTTTGCAGAATTCTACAAACACCTATAAACAGCCCCAACAACACCCGCTACACAAGAAATTGACCGCTTTCTAGACTCGATACTGATCCCCATAATCCCCCAGACCACATACCAGCTCTCGAAGCACGCATAACAGCTGCAGAAATATCTAACGCTATAGCAGCACTCACAGGGTGGAAAGCAGCAGGACCAGATGGGATCCCCATAGACCTCTATAAGGAACTCAGCAATGATATCACACCCAGGTTAGAGGCAGTTTTCAACAAAGCAGTTTCCCTAGGACGCCTCCCCCAAACCATGCTTGCGGCTAACATAGTAGTCATCCACAAGAAAGATTGGGACCCTGAATTATGTGGCTCCTAAAGACCCATTTCCCTCATAAACACTGATGCCAAGATCCTGGCGAAGTGCCTAGCTAAACTCACAGAACAGAGCCTTCTACACATCATCCACAAAGTTCAAACAGGATTCATACGCAACAGTCATTCAAGCGATAACGTCCGAAGGCTCCTGCACCTAGTAGCGGGAAATAGGGACCCCGACGACTTGATCCTTACCGTAGACACAGAAAAAGCCTTTGACAAAGTGCAGTGGGAGTTCATCTTTAATGTCCTACCGAGATATGGCTTCCCCCCACACCTGATCCAACTAATCAGGCTATTGTACACAGGCCCCCTGGCAGCGGTTGTGACCAATGGCATCACATCCCCGGCCTTCAAGCTTCAATCAGGTATACGCCAAGGTTGCCCGCTGTCATACTGCTGTACGCACTCTCAATAGAACCTATAGCAATCAAGTCTGGACAGACACAGGGTGGGAAGGCATCACACAAGGAGGGGAGGAGCACCGGGTTTCCCTCTACACGGACGATATGCTGCTCTACATCAGTAAAGGCCCCTCTACCCTCACCTATATATGCACCCTATTGCACACAGTGGGACCAATGGCAGGGTTCATAATCAATTGGAGCAAATCAGAAGTCATGCTGCTGCGCCCAGACATACCATGGGACCCTGGCGGCGTAGCCCCTTTTAATCTGCAAATGCAACACATCAAATATCTAGGAATTAATATCAGTGCTTCAATCGATTCCATAAGAGATCTCAATTACCCCAAGAAAATAACGGCCATCTGCCAAGACCTCAAAAGATGGGATACGCTAACCCTCTCCCTGACCGGCCGAATAAACGCCCTGAAAATGAACTTGTTCCCCAAGCTTCCATACATCGCTATGATGACCCCAGTCAGCCCTTCAACTGACTCCTTAAGGCACCTAGACAGGGCAATTGGCAAGTTCATCTGGAGGGGGAAAAAAGGCAAAAATCCGCCCTCAAGTCCTTCAAGCCACGAAAGCAAACGGCGGGCTCGCTGCCCCCTCCCCAAAGTCCTACTACCAAGCGGCTCAAAACTGCTGGATTAACCGATGGCTGGTTACAGCTGACGAATCCAGCTGGAGAAGCATGGAGGTAGAGACGATGAAACCACTCAACCCAATAGAAATTATGGCCATACCCCCAAGTGAGCTTGCGGCGCACATAAGGAAACACCCTATAATTGGACCCACCCTAGCCCAGTGGCATAAACTCAGGGCTGCACATGGAAGGCAAGTCAGGCACGCACTGCCTTGGTCCAGCATCAGGGCAATACTATCTTATGGGATCTGACAAAAAATACATCACAAGCAAGACACTGAGTGGGCCAACATTCGACTAATGGACATAAGTGATGAGGGCAGGCTACAGCCGTTCCAAGATGCATACACTAAACGGGGGTCAACCATGGTGAATGGCTTACATACCACACCATCTTCACCGCTGTCTGTCAACACAGGGCACACAGCACCCAACCGCCGAACCCGGTCCCTTGCAAGACTGAGATGGAACGTCGCCTGGAAAGGCCCCCATGCCTGTGCTCCTTCTATCAAATGGCAATACCGGGCAATCTGGGGCGGAGCCAATCGCTACCACATTCCTGGTACGAAGACCTGGCCTCCCAAATCGGGGTAATGGAGACCCTGAAGTACTTTGCAACCATCCCCCAATTAACCACCAACAGCAAAAACAGGGAGATCCAATATAAGATCATACAACGGTTGTATTTCACCCCCACAACACTCCACCAGCTGGGGATCGCACACTCAAACGGTTGCTGGAGAGAGTGCAGCTCTATGGGCACGATGGGACACGTACTCTGGCACTGCCCCAAGCTAGACCATGACTGGAGGGAGGTCCAGGGGCAGATTGGAAAAATAAGGGGGGCCAAGTTAGCAATCACACCTGAGACAATGCTTCTAGGGGCAGGAGTCGATGACTAGCACAAGGACCCCCCAACCCGAAAACTCATTGGCCTTATGCTTTCCACGGCCAGAAAACTACTGATCATTCATTGGAAGGCTAAGACCCCCCCTCATGGCAACTGAGAGAAGGGTACTGCTGGCGTAAATATGCAGAATGAAGCTGGCTGCGATGGCAAGGAAGCAAGCACACAAGCCATGCGGGTAATAAAATTCTGTGAGCTAGTAGACAAACATATCTGAAAGGCGAAGTAATAAACAAAGAGGCCTGCAACACAACCTTGCAGGGCCTCTACACACACACACGGGCTTACAGGGCTCAGCGCTAAGGACTATAGACCACCAGTCCTGAAGAAGCAAGAGCAACAGTAACGGGATGCAACTCACAGTTGGGGGGATAGGGGGAGCAAAGGGAGTTTTGAGGATTGTTTGTTTAACTGTTTATCTGCTATTGGTGACCTATAGACGAGGGCTAATTTTGGAGGGAGGGATGCATGATTGAGCCAGACGGACGAGAGGCGGACCTATAGCCTCACTAAAGGTGATAACCAACTCCCGGCGCAGCAGATATGAGCTACCCACAGGGCCTATTAGTATTGTCCTTTTCAATATGTCGATGTATGTTTAAAGAAATGCCAATAAAAAGATGTTTTAAAAAAACAACATTATAAACGTTTAATTCCCTCCCCCACCACGCGTTCTGCCCTTTACCCATCCCCCACCCCATACTTCCCCCCAACAGTGAAGTATCAGTTGCCCAAGTAACACATGTTAACCAATTTCAAATGGCCCCTTTCCCCTGTTTCCAGCACCGGCTGTCCTAACGGTGCAACTGGTCCATCCCTACTCCATTGTAGAATTGCATAAGTTTCAATAATTTTGAGTCACATCCTGCCCCAACCATGACAACTTCCCAGGTGTGTTGTCCCCCTCCAAAGCCCCTCCCCTCATTGGAAGTTCATCTTTCTCCTGCTTCACCTCACTTCGTCCCTATCACCATATGGTTACTGATGCTGCACCTACACCCTGTTGTGAGGCCAGGTCCTGCATGTCTGCAACCACGACCTGGGGTGTTCAGTCCTGTTGTTCATCCCCTCCGAATTTACAGTAAATCTGTAGTCTTCTTGAGGATTTCCAGTAGGTTCATGGTTCTTCCAGACTTTCCTATTCCTACTTCACTTCACCCGCCGCTTCCCCCTCTGCCCGCACATTTTTATCCTGGGATTCACCCCTTACACTTCTTGAATACCTGTGCACTCCATTCGGTCCCAGACTTGCCTTGTGTCCTGAAAAATCCACCTTCGATCCACCTGGATCATTCTCAGTTTGGTGTGAAAAATCAGCATGTATTTTATGTTGTTAGCACGGAGATGACCCTTCACCTCCTTGAACAACCTTCTTGCTCTATGTACCTGCAGGTTATAGCCTGGAAATTTTGTGATCATGGGTTGGTGAACTTGAATCGGTCCTGGCGGCTTGTAGAATAATGTCTCTATCCCTTTAATTGAAGAGCTTGTCTATTACCAGTCTTGGTGGCGGTATTGGGCACTCTGTAAAAGTCAGTCCTTTCGGATGCAGGGATTCCCGGATCCATATCTCTAAGAAGAAGTCCATCGCTTGTCCCTCTAACCTTTCAGGCAGGCCGATAATTCTGATATTCGCCCTCCACATCTTTGGCTCTATCCTCCAGCATGTGAGTTTTCTTTGAGGTCCTCTACTCTCGTGTGAAGTGCATACACTGTGTCGTCCAGTTGGCTCATCCTCTCCTCCATCTCTTTCAACTCTCGAGGATATGACTCACATATCTTCCCGCAGCAGGGAAACGTCAGATTCTAAATGCCCTATCTTGTCATCTAAGATGGTTTTTGACTCTTGCACCGCCATCAGGACCATAGCAATGGATGGCTCTCTATCACGATTATTTCCCGTTTGTGCCTCATCTTGGGTAGATTGCTACTGTTCTCGAGACATTTTCATTTCCATGCGGCAGTGGTCGAAGCGGGATGGAGCGGTTGGGAGCGGTGTTCATTTACGATTTTTTAATAAGTTTAGTCATTCCTATACTTTTAATTTAAAACAAAATTGTCCTAGAATGTTTTCCTTTTAGAATAAAAGTGTAGGAATTAATTGAAACTTACACTACTCCCCTTTAGTGTGGATTAGAATGTGGGACCTGCTGGATCAGCTCCAAGCTCACATCATAGTGACCTATAGTAGAATTGCTGGGGTGATGAGTTAGGCAGAATTGCATGCAGTACTGCTGGGACCACCACACACAATTAGGACTACAGGTGCAAGCAAGACCAACCTTTGCTATAAGTGTGTACCACACAGTTTGTTGGTAGCGAGCTGAGCAGCCAGGATTATCTCAAGAGTGAATGTGAGCAGTACAAGTAGTTACAGAGAGGACTTTCAATCACAGTGGTTCAAGTAGACACTTATACTCAAGGTTTCCTGGTAAAACACTTATTAATTTATTAAACAATCATTTATAAAACATTTCACTAGAAGCAAACAACTTAATATTATATACCAATACACTTCAATACAAAACTCTAACCTTTTGAGACATTTTGAGCTCCCCTGAAAACACAGCCAAATGGCAGTTCAGTTAATTAGCAGTGAGCAAAAAGGACAAAAGTAAGTAGAATAAATTACATATACTTTCTAGGCAGTGCAAATAGTTTAAGTTCACCAGGATAGTTCAATTCAAGTCAATAGGCCTGGCCAAAGTCAATGGGCTAGTGTTCTGGATAGGAAAGAGCAGTTCTGGTATCAAACGGTAATGTCTTTGCAAAAGTTCTCAGAAGTAGTTTAGACGAAAAATTATAATTTGTGGGGTCACCAGCTGATTAGGCCTGCGAGTTGGGAAAGTTTACGAACGTTCACCGCAAGAGTGGCGTTCTCTCAGTCGGGTTGGTACAGTACCTTTGTATGAAGAAAACAAATGTTGCTGAAGTCGTGGTTCCTGGCAGTTCCTGGCAGTTCCTGCAAATCTTGCTGTTCCTGAGCCTCAGTCTTGGGGACATGAGGGAGGATGTTGGGGGACTCCTGCACTGCACAGGATCCTTGGAGAAAGCAAACAAAATGGAGTCACTTCAGTTCCAGTAGCTGTAGATTCAAGAACACAAACTGGTGTCCCTCTCCCTGGTTAAACCTATCCAGCCTTGAGAATGGTATCCAGGTGTCTTATGAGTTGATTGGTCCCACCAACTCAAAGGAAGAAGCTGTCCTTGAAAGAGCTTCTCTGTCGAATGGAGTTTGGCAATTCGGACCTGCAGCAGGGCTTCACCGGGCAAACCAAGGGTCCACTGGTTGCAGCAGCCGTCCTCTTCCAGCTCGTCTTTGGTTCTTTCGTTAAAGCGTGGACTCTGCCTTCCAGTCTACGAGACTCACCTTTTAAACAGTTTTCTCCCTTTCATTCCAGCCTATCTGTCACTCACCCAGCAGGGTGGTTGTCCTTGCCGGACAGTCAGCCAGCCAATCACGCCAGAGTGCATTTGGGTCTCCTAGGGGACTAAGCACAGGGTGTTTCGGGCAACTCCTTCAATTCCTGCCCACCCCAGACACTCAGACGCCAAGGGCGGACTTCAGTCCTGAAGCCCACCAAAAGCACACAAACAAAGGGACGAAACCTGGTTTAGCGGGGTTTTAACTAGAAGGACCTTTCCAAAAAGAAATGGTGAAAAAAGAAGACCGGGACCCGTTTAAACAAAAGGGGCTTAAGGCACCATCTTGAAAAACATGGCTCCTGTGATTTTTAGCTACCGCTGTTCGCGGTTGGGAAAAATCATGGTAGTTCATTGTAAAACCACTGCCACCAGCCTTTTCAATAGGAAAGAGTAGCATTTGACTGCTACCTGAGTGTTTAGACACAGGGTATACAAAGTAACCCCTCCAGCACTCCATTGTAAGATGGGGTGTGCTGGTCTAGGAATTTGGAAAAGACTAGTAAAGTCAATTTCACTCTACATTTTCTGGGAAACAGCAGTTTATCCCAGAGAAGGTACTTAAACTTTTGGGAAATCTAAAATACATCCCTGTGTCACTGTACTGAGGGTGCTGTGTAACACACATGGAAAGATGATGCCTATGGAGTTACCTAAAATGCCATAATCAAAGAACACAAATGTAAAACACACATCAAAACACATGAAAGAGTGGGAAAAAAGGCTCACACTCTTTCCAGGTAAAAAAATCAAGTCCTCAAAATCCTGCAAAGTTGCTTGGGGTCTCTAAGGTGAAGGGAGTTAGCACATTTATGAGAATTCTCCCTAACACTCGCCCCCCCAGACTAAGGGACACGAGGATTTAATCCACACATGGATGAATCTCCTTACTCCAGTCAGTCCAACATTCTGGAGAGACCATCAGCATTTTGGTCATTACACCGTGATCTGTGTTCAATGGTAAAATCAAACCCCTGTAGGCTGATTGACCATCTTAACAATTAGTCTCCCCCTTCATCTACATTAACCATCTCAAGGGTTGGTGGTCAGTCTGAATCACAAAAGTAGATCCATACAATTATGCTCTAAACTTCTTCAGTGACCACACAATAGCAAAACATTATCTTTCAATGATTGCCCACCTTGTTTCTGGTTCCTTCAGCTTTCTGCTGATGAAGCAGATCGGGTGCTCCCTACCTTTCTCATCCAGCTGACTCAGAAATGCACCTATACCTGTATTGGAAGCATCTGTTTCCACAGTGAAGGTTTGGCTGTAGTCAGGAGCTCTTAAGGACTTGACAAGGGCTGTCTTAATTGCTCCAAATGCCTTAGTGCACACCTCATTCCACCTGAACTTTTTAGGAAATGTGGGTGAGGAGATCACATTTAAGGGAGAAGCTATGGACCCATAGTTCTCAGTGAAGTTCCTATAATACCCAGTGAGACCCAAGAAGGCTCTCACCTGGGTTTGAGTAGTAGGGATGGCCCATTCTTGTACAGCTTGTACTTTGCTAGGCAATGGCCATTTTTCACCTCCTCCTACCTCATGTCCAAGGTAGATCACTTTGCTCTGACCAATTTGACATTTGCTTGCCTTTATGGTCAGTTGGGCCTGCTCAAGAGCCTGCAAAGCATATCCTAAGTGGTCAACATGTTCTTTCCAAGTAGAGCTGCACACTGCTATGTCATCCGAGTATGCCATGCCGAAGTCCTCCATCCCATTCAGAACTTGATTAACCATCCTTTGGAATGTTGCAGGTGCATTCTTTAGTCCAAAAGGCATTACCTTAAACTGGTAGAGGCCTGCTGGGGTTGAAAATGCAGTTTTCTCTTTGGCATGGTCTGTCAGGGCTATTTGTCAATATCCTGCCCTTAGGTCAAATGTACTGAGGTACTTGGCTGAACCACGTTTGTCCACCAGATGGCTACAGGACAAACCCTTGGGGTTTAGGAAATGTGGGGGATGCTCAATGTGCATCTACGCTCACAAACCAACAACATTCTTCGAGGACAAAAGAGGAACACGAATGAGGATAAAGGACAACATTAACTGTCGCTCAAAATGTTGTGTTTACGCAATAATATGTGTATGCAATTTAATATATATTGGAAGCACGATTAGGGAAGTAAGGACACGAATTCGGGAGCATTTTGGATCAGTTGGTAGACAGGATCTGACTTTGCCACTGGCCCAACACTGGCAAACCAAGCATCAACTAGAAGATAAAAATAATCTGAGATTTATTGGACTACAAAAAGTGAAGATGGGCAGAAGAGGAGGAAATTGGGAACAAAAATTGAGAAAGACTGAAGCAAGAATTATTTGCAAATTTAGAGCGATTGATTTTGGATTAAACAAGGACAATGAGATGGTGCATTTTTTGTAATGTAAATTTCAGTTTAAATTTGCCTAGGATTCTGTGTGGGGGGAAATGCATCATGTTAAAAAGTAAAAAGAAAAAAGAAAAAAGGTTTAAAGGGGAGAGTTTTTTCAACTATGATGAAATCAATTCCATTATGTTTCAATGCAATGCTTGCATGTGAGTCTAGAGTATATGATGTTTGATACAGGTGGAATTTCGAAAGTCTGATGACTGAAGAAAGGAATCATGCAGCATGAACAGTAAGTCATGTACACTCTAGTGAGAACCAACATAAAGATTTAACAATTTTTCTTTTTGAACTACAGATTCTTAGTTTAAATCGCTTTGCCGTAGCGGCGCACACGAATTAGGGTGAGGAGTAAATAAGAAAAAAAACTTTTTTTTTTTTTTTACATTATTGTCCCGAATTTTATGCCTAACACTAGCAGACCAGGGAACACTGATAACTAGACTTAATGCTTAACCTCTTGACAAACGCATTAGAATACTTGCTATTTTGGCATTTGTAATTTTAGATATGCTTATAGATTTTTCGTTGCATATTAACATTGTTCTTTATTGAGCTATTAAGACACAATCATCCAGCATTCAGGCATAATAGTATACAAACATAGATGAATCAAAACATGTGAAGGTTTAAACAACCGGGGATGCAATCTACATTATATGGGATCACCGCTATTGGGTCCACTACAAGATGGCCGCCATAAAATACAACGCGAGTAACAGTAACAAGGGACTAAGTAGTGAGGTTGCCTTGGTAACCTACAAACATCTATGTACGCGTTAGGCACTGTCTCGGAACAGTTTGCCCGCCGACGCGAGGAATAGCAGCTGGGAGATAACGGTAAGCGAGGACAGGGGATGAGGAGATACATTCAATGTGCGCGGCCTGTAGGGGGTCTCAAGATTAAGAATATGGCATGAAATAGAGATTAGATACACGATATATTTTGCTCGAGCGAGGATTAAGTTAAGAAAAGGCGGGGAAATGGTTTTTAGCGCCAACTATGATGCTTTGTTAAGAAGTTGAACACACTCGCCTTTGTTTTTGCTCCACAGGGATTAACCCATGACTTTTTGTGAAAGTGACTTTTCGGGTAAGCCTCTATTTATTCATACATGAATTGAATATTTACTTTGTATACAGCAGTGGACTACATCCATCACAGAAAGGGAGTGGAATAGAGGTTACGCAATTAGGTTAATTTATATATATTTTCCCCAGATGCACAAACGCGGTAAATTATAACAGTGGTGTGTGAATTATGCTACAATACTGCAGGTTAAGGATAATATTATGCAGGTGCACTCTGGTTGATATGATTGCTATTTTCAACAACAACATTTTTGAAATGATGTTAAAAAAGATTGGTTTAAGTTGGATTGCAATTGAATTATGAGGTTTAAACATGTGGAAATGTTTTGAAAGCGCATTTCATAGCACAATCTCTAATTTTCTTTTTTCTGTTATTTTCTCTTTTCTCTCTCCATCCTTCTCCATTTTTTCCTTCTACTCTTTTACAAATCGTTTTTTGTGAATAACTCATTATATGTGACTATGTTTATTTGTGTGTGGTCATTTTTTTCATGATACGTACATTTGGTGTTATTTTTGTTAATTAGAGAAAAGGAAAACATTCTTTTGGTACAATAACCTTGCCCTTGAGATTAATCTTTTGTTTTGAAAAAGGCCCTTGAGAGGCTGAAACACGTGTCAAAAATGGTCAAATGGGCAGTAAGAGCTATCAATTAATAAATTGGCTCAAACTTTACTACAGTGTGGGAAAATTATTTTTCAAAACGACAACAGGAGGTGGCGCAGTCTCAAAGTGTGTTTAAACCCCTTCACTTTGCAACCAAGGGAAGGAGGGGACTGGTCCTTCCATACCAATTAACACACCAGCGCGACACCATAGAAACTTGAAATACACAGGTCGATGGTTTAAAATAAGCCTCTACCACCCAAAACCCCAGTTAAATTTAGAACGTTTGTCCACCAGATCATCTGTCCTAGGTAAAGGATGGGCATCAGTTTTGGTGACTGCATTTAGAGCTCTGTAGTCCGCACATAATCTCAACTCCTTGGATCCAGCCTTTGGCACTAGTACAACTTGATTAGACCATGGGCTGGTAGAGGGTTCTATTACCCTGAGATCAAGCATCTTGTTGACCTCTTCCTTTATGTGAGTTCTGACGTTATCTGACATTATCTGACATCCTGTAACCTCTGCTTTTAACAGGTAGCCAGTCATCAGTGCACATATCATGCTGCCCCCCCACCAGGGGGTCAAGCCTGGTGATAGTGAAAACAGGGAGGCAAACCGATTTAACAGAAACTTGCACTCCTCCTGTTGCTCCAGTGTCAGATTAGAAGAGAGATTTACTCTTTCTATTTTCCCATCTAAAGATTGTCCCCTGAGGAGATCAGGTGGCGGTTCACTCTTTTCCTCCTCTTGAGCTGAAGATAGAAGCAAATCTCCCACTTCTGGTCTGGTGACATAAGCTTTTAGACGGTTGGTGTGAAAGACCCTTGGGGCCTCCTTAGGATTGCCTAAGTCCACCAGATAGTTGACTTCTCCAAGTTTTCCCACAACCTTGAAGTGTCCTATCCATTTGTCCGTTAAGGCCCTCTGCCTTGTAGATACCATAACTACAACTTGCTGGTCTTGAGTAAACTCAACCATGTTGGCCTTCTAGTCATGCCAATGCTTCACCAGAGCCTGACCTGCTTTTAAGCTATCAGATGCCTCTCTCATCATGTGTGTCATTCTCCTCTTAGACCTAACACATAGTCAGTGACTCTCACTGGCTTGAGAGAAGGAACAATCTCCAACCCCTCCTTAATTAGGGCAAATGGACCTCTAACTGGATGACCATAGAAAAACTCAAAGGGACTAAATCCAACTCCCTCCTGGGGAGTTCTCTATAGGCAAATAGAAGGCATGGCTGTAGAAGGTCCCACTTTCTTCTAATGGGTTCTTCATAGTATGGTTAAACCTCTCTACCAATCCATGTGTCTGTGGATGATAGGCAGTTGAGAACTTGTAAGTCACTCTACAGTTCTTCCACATGGCCTGCATGTAGTGGGGCATAACGTTTGATCCCCTGTCAGAGATGACTTCCTTAGGAAAACCTACCCTAGTAAATATACCAAGTAGGGGCTTAACAACAGCCTGAGCTGTAACAGTCCTCATAGGTATGGCTTCAGGATACCTAGTAGCATAGTCTACTACAACCAATATAAATCGATTGCCTGAAGAGGTTGGAGGGTCTGAGGGACCAACAATGTCAATCCCTACCCTCTCAAAAGGGACTCCCACCACTGGGAGAGGCACCAAAGGTGCCACATTCTTGGCTCCCCTCTTGCCATATGTCTGACAAGTGTGGCGGCTCCTACAGAATTTATCTACATCAGAGCCCACAGAACCCAATTTAGGCCAGTAGAAATATAGAGAGAGCATATCCTTGATTTTCTTGACACTCAAGTGAGCAGCCAAAGGAATTTCATGGGCTAACTGTAGGAACGGTTGTCTTGTCTCTAGAGGCACTACAAGGCTTCTGTAGTCCACTGGGATAGACTCAGTTGGTTCACTGTAGAAGAGGCCATCTTCCCAGTACAACCTATGCTTCCTGGCTCTTGTTCATCCAGCTGTGAAGCTGCCTGTTAATGAAGACCTTCAAGAGTAGGACACACTCTCTGGCCTCTGCTGAAGTCTGCCCTACAGGGGCCACCTTCTGCCAGTAAAGACTGCAGCTCAGGATGGGCTTTAGGATCCAGATCTCCAACAGGGGTCAGGTCTTCATCCAGCTCTGAATCCTCAACAGCTGATTCAACCTTTCCTGGTTGTTCCTCACACTCAGCCTCAGCTGGTGGAGTAGTCACAGATGTGACTTTGGACAGTCGTCTCGAGGATGTCCTTCTTGGTAGCACAGGAGTGTTTTCTGGCTTTTGCTTTGAGACCTTGGGTTTCCCCTTTGTCTCATTCTTCCTTGAAATGGCAGTCAGTAGCTCCTGTGGGCTAGGTGTTATAGATTCTTATGTAACATCCTCTGGAGAGCCATCTAAGGAACTCTCCCTGGCCCTCCTTGTCTGTTCCTGTTTCCTTTTACTGGGAGGTCTGGGGGTTCTTGATACAACTCCAAGAGTTTTTAAGTAATTCCCCAACAGGACTCTCCCAGGCACACTAACAGGTATTTTTACAGTCATGTTGTTGTACTGGATGAGAGCTGGTAGTCTTGGAAACATTTCGTCAGGGTCTCCAACAAGCTTAGTGATGCTTTTGGGTGCCTTAGCAACGTCCTCAGCCTTGAAAAAAGATTAATCCGCTACAGTAATGCTGGCGCCAGTGTCTCCAATGGCAGGGGTCTCCTGACCATTTACAAGTACCCTGTCCTTGTAATATTATTTTGTGTTATCTGGGATTGAATTATAGACATCTAAATTCTGCTGTTCCAACAGGCCCAGGGACACTAAAGAAACACTGGCAGAGAGTCCAATGGGGTCTTCAGCCAGTACTTGAAAGTTACCACTTGTCACATGTACTTCTTCCTCTGGGGAGAAGGCTAAGGAGACAGTGTGGATCCCTGAAGGTTTACCCTTGCATCTGGGATCCCCTTTCACATGGTCAGTAGACCCACAAGCATAAGATTTTCCAAATGTTTTGACAAATGAGGGTTTCTGCTGACCTCCCTCTGGTTTGGCACCAGAGGTTTCACTACCCTGATTCGGTTTCCCATGTGGCTTACCCTTTTTCCGTTTGGGGTCCTCTTTTGGATTGGAGGTATTAGAATTCTCTTTGTCATCATTCTTTTGCTGGTTCCCATCATTCTTCTTCTGAGTTGCCCCAGAATCCTTGTGAGTAGCCCTGTTGGCAACCCACATGTCAGCAGCCTTTGCTGACTTCTTTGGATCAATTTCCTTAGAGTCAGCCAAGTGCTGTCTCAGCTCAGGAGAGCATACATCAAAAATAGATTCCAACAAAAATAGATTTCTCATTCCTTCAAAAGTGTTAGCTCTGTAACCCTTTATCCAACCATCTAAGTTTTTCAAACATTCACACAACCATGTAGCTGTAACGCTCACCTGGTTCCCTCGGAGGCGCTGGTCTTGGGCTGGGCGCTGCAAACGTCTTCAACGTTAGGCGTAGGGTTCGTTTGGCTCCCGGATTTGGCCCCTTCCTCACCGAAAGCTTGACCTGCAGAGTGAGGTGTCTGCAAGTGGAAAATCAAGGTATTAGTGGCTGGAAGGATGGGAGAAGTTCCTAGCCCCTCTCTCCCTTTCTCCCCGTAGTACTCAGATGATTGTTGTGCTCACTTTGTGCTCACCTTAAGTAAGTGAATGCTGAGCTCTCCATCCTGCGTCTTGTGCAGGGGCGCTGGGTCCAGTTACTTCACTGGATGTGAGTTCCGCCTCTTGATTGCAGAGGGTAGGTGAGAGCGATGCCGCCGTTTGCTGCACGAGCGTGACTTGTAAGTATTAAAGTTCTCTTTAGATTGCTCTCTTTAAATGTCTTTTTCCTTATGTATATGTTTTTTGCCTTTAGGATGCTGTCGATGCCAAAGATGATGCTCTCCCGGATTCGTGGCAGAGAGCGTAACAAGAAGATGGTGAATTCGAAGGCACTTAAGTAGGAAGACTGCTTTAGGGCCATAGAATGCACCTTAGTGTCCCCTTTTGTTTTTACAGGTGCCGGAATGCAGCGCGAACAAGGTTGGAGCAAGCGCTACACAGGTAAGCAGTATTGTAACTGAGCGTTACTAACCAATGTTCTTTGTCTTAGCAGGCCCGATGCCGGATGCAGAATGCAGAAAAGAAAACGACTTGGATGCTGCCGATGGATCGGGTGAGTTGAAGCGCTAACTTTGCCTTTGTCTAACCTGTGCCTTTTGTTTTGCAGGAGCTGCTGAAGATTGAAGATTGGTTCCCAGCAGGTAATTTTCGTGACTACAGGATCCGGAGCTGAAGATTCGCTGGAGCTGACACGGTGAGCGTCCTGCTGCAGATGCAGAATAACGCGAAGCATGTGGTACCAATCGGGTGTGGTTTAAATAGCCCATAGGAGTACTTAGGTGTCTTCTTCCACAGCAGCCGCGCCCAGGTAAAAGAGTTCCTGCTTCCAGAAGAGTTCCAGCCTCAGTGATCCAGGGAGTGGTGCCTGCCCCACCCAGAAAGAAAAGTAGTTCCTGTTAGAAGAGAGTAAAGCGTCATCTGGCTGGTAAGTAAGCAGCATGGTCTGCTTCAGGTAGGTTCACCCAAGCACGTTTACACTTGATATGAGCCCGGCGCTTCCTGTGCCGGGACGGGTCCTTACTATGAGCCTGGCACCACCGGTGCCAGGACAAGGTCCAAAAGGTCCCTATTGGGACTTGCTGGTGCCGATAAGGCATGTTATGAGCCTGTTTCCAAGGATGTTGGGTAGGTCCTGACTCCTTGAAAGCAGTGGTCATGACAGCACCCCCCCTCAAGGCCCCTCCCAAATTTGTTCTCTCCGGGGGTTTTGGTTTATCAGGAAAAGTTCGATGAAACTTCTTAACCAGACGGGGTGCATGAACATGTTCCGACGGTTCCCAAGATCGTTCCTGGGGGCCATAACCTTTCCAGTCAATCAGATAGTATAATTTAGATTTGGAAATCTTGGAGTCTAATATGTCTTGTATTTCGAATTCTAGTTCTCCGTCCACAAGAATAGGGTCTGGAGATTTTGTCAAACGGGTTCCAGGTTGCATGGGTTTCAGTAGTGAAACGTGGAAAACTGGATGTATTTTCATATGAGCAGGTAGGCCCAATTTAACCGCCACTGGATTGATTATGGCAGTGATTGGGTAAGGCCCCAGATATCGTGGATTGAAAGTACGCGGTCCTTTTAGGGGTAAATGTTTGGTGGATAGCCAGACCTGATCTCCCACAAGATATTGAGGAGCTTCCTTTCGATGTAGATCCGCACACTTTTTATATTGCTCCTTGGCCTGCTTAAGGTGAGATGTGGCCTCTTTAAAGGCTTGAGTGATTGTCGAATGCAGATGATCTACAGCGGGTGTTCCAAGAGTCTAAGGTGGGTCAAGATTTGAGGTGCGAGGGTGTATTCCATATGAAAGAAAAAACGGAGTCTTTCCTGTTCCGGCGTGGACTGAATTATTATAAGCGTACTCCGCAATCCAGAGAATGTCTTTCCAAGTGCCCTCTGATTGTTGTAACATGCAGCGTAGATACTGTTCCAAGGTTTGATTGGTCCTCTCGGTCTGCCCGTCAGTCTGGGGATGGTGGCTGGTCGAAAGCCTTATGTCAATTTGGGCTAGACGACAACAACTCCGCCAGAAGTGGGAAATAAATTGACTCCCTCTATCTGAGATTAAAATTGAAGGAAAGCCGTGCAACCGAACGATGTTTTCGAGGAATTCTCGGGCCAAAATTGGAGCTGTAGGTAACCCTTTCAATGGGATGAAATGAGCCATTTTCGAGAATAGGTCCACAATCACTAAGATTGTATTAAATCCGGAGCATGGTGGTAAATCCGTGATGAAGTCCATGGAGAGAGTATGCCATGGATATGGAGGAACGTCTATTGGATGTAGGAGGCCTGCTGGTTTCTCCTTCTGGCTTTTGCTTTGAGCGCATACGCCACAAGAATTAATGAAGTCCTTAATGTCCTTTCTCCAAGATGGCCATCAAAAATGTCTCTTTATCTTTTCCAACGTTTTGGTAATGCCGGGATGTCCTTCCATTAAGGAGTCATGGTAACAAGAGATCACCTGTCTTTGTAAATCGGTACATGGTAGATATAATCTTCCTCGAAAGTATAATAGGTTCTTATCCATTGTGAAATCATTTCCCTTGAGTTGCCAGTCTTGCACTTCTGCTGGAGTCAGAAGATCTTTAACTTTAGTTTCAATGTCTTCAATGGATTGTGCATCTATTAAACCCAGGATTCTCTGTTCCGGAATTATAGGTACGGGTTCAGGATTGGTCGTGAGTTCATCTACTCCAATTCGGGAGAGAGCGTCTGCTTTACCATTCTTGTTGCCTGGTCGGTAAGTTATCACAAAGTCGAATTCGGCGAAAAACAATGCCCAGCGAAGTTGTCTAGAGGATTGAGCTTTGGCTGATTTAAGGTACTGTAAATTACGATGATCCGTGATGACGGTGACTGTGTGTCGGGCTCCCAAGAGATAATGCCGCCAAGCTTTAAAGGCGGACTTAATCGCCAAAAGTTCCTTATCTGTAATGGTATAGTTGATTTCAGGAGCTGAAAATTTGCGGGACCAAAATGCCACTGGGTGTAACTGATTTGTTTCCGGGTCTCTTTGCGAAAGCACTGCTCCCATTGCGAGACTGGAAGCATCAGTCTCTACGATATAGGGAAGTTCCGGGCGAGGATGTTTTAGAACTGGAGCCGAGGTGAATTTTGTTTTTAGTTCCTGAAAAGCTTGTTCAGCCTCTGTAGACCACTCGAAACGTTTATTCTTTCTGAGGAGGGCTGTAATGGGTTGGACAACTCGAGAAAAATCTGGGATAAATCTTCGATAAAAGTTAGCGAAGCCCAACATGCTTTGAACTCCTTTCACTGACGTTGGTGAGGGCCACTTAATGATAGCGTCCACTTTTCTTGAGTCCATGTGGACTCCATTTGGTGACAAAATGAATCCCAAAAATTCGACCTCCGTGACGTGAAAAACGCATTTTTCCAATTTCGCAAAGAGTTTGTGTTTTCGGAGCCGCTCCAGTACTGCGGTGACATGTTTTCGATGTTCCGCCTCAGAGGACGAGTAGACCAGAATGTCATCAATATAGACAACTACACATACATCAATGAGCTCTCTGAGGACGTCATTCATAAAATACTGAAAGGCTGCCGGAGCGTTGCAAAGCCCAAAGGGCATTACTTGATACCCGAACAGTCCATATTTAGTACGAAAGGCCGTCTTCCATTCATCGCCCTCTTTTATTCGTACTAAATGGTAAGCTCCTCTGAGGTCCAGCTTTGTGTAGATACAGGCACTTTTAACCTGGTCAAGAAGTTCAGGGATCAATGGTAACGGATATCTGTTCTTAATCGTAATCTGGTTCAGGGCACGGTAATCTATGCATGTTCTTAGGTCTCCCTCTTTTTTTGGCACGAAGAACAAAGCTGAAGAGGCTGGGGACTTCGAGGGACGGATAAATCCATTAGCCAGGTACTGATCCAAATACTGCCTTAGGTGAAGATTTTCAGGTTCTGTGAGGGCATAAATTCGACTGCATGGAGGAGTGGATCCTGGAACCAAGTCTATCTGGCAGTCGTATGATCTGTGAGGAGGCAGTGAATTAGCTTGATCTTTCCGAAAGACATCCTGAAATTCCCGGTATTCAGGAGGCAGGTGAGGACTCTCAGAAGCAGTTGCAGCTAGCTTCGTGGGGGGCTGTGGGAAGCAGGTAGGTGCGCATTCTGGAAACCGGATTGTCTTTGCTCGCCAATTAATTTGAGGATTGTGTTTTTCCAGCCAAGGGATTCCCAGGATAACTTGAAACTGTGGAGCCTTGATCACGTCAAACACGATTTTCTCTTGATGTCCGTCTTGGCTTACCAACGTCACTTCCATGGTGGTGTGAGTAACTGGTCCGGAAGCTATTTCCGTACCATCCACGGTGGTGATGACGTCTTTCACCGACTTAGGACAAAGAGACAGATTCATCCTGGCGGCCAATTCACAGTCCACGTAATTGCCGATTGCGCCACTATCAATGTATGCTTTAATGGCATGCATACGATTGGGTTGTTCCGGACTCACGAGGACCATGGGCATGGTAAAATGCGAGGTCAAAGAACTGGTTTTTACGCTCGGCAAGCGGACCTCTACACTTGTCGGGCGAGGTCGTTTTCCGACTCAGAACCTTTGGCACCCTTATCGGAAGCTCCTACTGTCTTCTTCTTTGGTTTCACTGGGCAATCTTGGAGGAAATGCCCTGAGTTCCCGCAATAGAGGCACAATTGTAGTTGTCTTCTCCTTTCTCTTTCCTTTTGGGTTAGAGGTCCTTTCACCACCCCAATCTGCATGGGTTCCACGGTATCATTTCCTTTAACGGAGCTCTGTGGTCTTGAAAAAACTCGATTTTCAAACCTGGAACGATCGGCTTTTCGATTTTGTATTCTATGATCTAATCGCACCACCAGATCAATGTATTCGGAACAGTCTTGTGGTGGATTCACCACCTGGGCCAGAACGTCTTTAAGTTCTCCACGAAGGCCTCTATAGAAAAGGGTGATTCTCTTATCCTCAGGCCATCCGGTTTCAACCACTAGTCTGTTAAATGATGCAATGTAGGCCAGAAGATCTTGATTGCCCTGTCGTAGTGAAAGAAGTTCATTGTCCAGAGCCTGTCCCTGAGAATGCCTTGCGAACAATCTTTCCATACTAGCTTGGAAGTCCTGGAAATTATAAAGGATAGGGTTATCCTGAGTCACTAAAGGAATAGACCAATCTGCGGCGCTGCCACTAAGATATGAGAGCACAAAGGCTACCTTAGCCTGGTCTGTTGGAAAAGCGGCAGGTCTACACAGAAAGTGCAAACGACACTGATTGATGAACACAGCAAACCTTTTCGGATCACCTGAAAAGCGTTCGGGCGGAGCCAAAGGTACATTTCCTGGTAGATTAATTTGCACCGGATTAGAGGAAGCCGTTGGGGCATGGCTTCCACCAGGGGTAGGCAGAGGAGTCTGTCCCGCTTGGGCTTGTAACAATTGTCTAGCCAAGTCGTCTGTTCGCTCCTTAGAAACCACTAGCTCTCTCCTTAGGGCATTTGTTTCCTGGCGTGCTGCGTGTACTTCTGCTCTCAACTCCCCGAGCAACTGGGCCAATTGGTCTATGTCTGAAGTCTCCATGGCGCCTGGGCGGGAAGTGTTTGGGTGGCTTCGCGTTCTGTAACGCTCACCTGGTTCCCTCGGAGGCGCTGGTCTTGGGCTGGGCGCTGCAAACGTCTTCAACGTTAGGCGTAGGGTTCGTTTGGCTCCCGGATTTGGCCCCTTCCTCACCGAAAGCTTGACCTGCAGAGTGAGGTGTCTGCAAGTGGAAAATCAAGGTATTAGTGGCTGGAAGGATGGGAGAAGTTCCTAGCCCCTCTCTCCCTTTCTCCCCGTAGTACTCAGATGATTGTTGTGCTCACTTTGTGCTCACCTTAAGTAAGTGAATGCTGAGCTCTCCATCCTGCGTCTTGTGCAGGGGCGCTGGGTCCAGTTACTTCACTGGATGTGAGTTCCGCCTCTTGATTGCAGAGGGTAGGTGAGAGCGATGCCGCCGTTTGCTGCACGAGCGTGACTTGTAAGTATTAAAGTTCTCTTTAGATTGCTCTCTTTAAATGTCTTTTTCCTTATGTATATGTTTTTTGCCTTTAGGATGCTGTCGATGCCAAAGATGATGCTCTCCCGGATTCGTGGCAGAGAGCGTAACAAGAAGATGGTGAATTCGAAGGCACGTAAGTAGGAAGACTGCTTTAGGGCCGTAGAATGCACCTTAGTGTCCCCTTTTGTTTTTACAGGTGCCGGAATGCAGCGCGAACAAGGTTGGAGCAAGCGCTACACAGGTAAGCAGTATTGTAACTGAGCGTTACTAACCAATGTTCTTTGTCTTAGCAGGCCCGATGCCGGATGCAGAATGCAGAAAAAAAAACGACTTGGATGCTGCCGATGGATCGGGTGAGTTGAAGCGCTAACTTTGCCTTTGTCTAACCTGTGCCTTTTGTTTTGCAGGAGCTGCTGAAGATTGAAGATTGGTTCCCAGCAGGTAATTTTCGTGACTACAGGATCCGGAGCTGAAGATTCGCTGGAGCTGACACGGTGAGCGTCCTGCTGCAGATGCAGAATAACGCGAAGCATGTGGTACCAATCGGGTGTGGTTTAAATAGCCCATAGGAGTACTTAGGTGTCTTCTTCCACAGCAGCCGCGCCCAGGTAAAAGAGTTCCTGCTTCCAGAAGAGTTCCAGCCTCAGTGATCCAGGGAGTGGTGCCTGCCCCACCCAGAAAGAAAAGTAGTTCCTGTTAGAAGAGAGTAAAGCGTCATCTGGCTGGTAAGTAAGCAGCATGGTCTGCTTCAGGTAGGTTCACCCAAGCACGTTTACACTTGATATGAGCCCGGCGCTTCCTGTGCCGGGACGGGTCCTTACTATGAGCCTGGCACCACCGGTGCCAGGACAAGGTCCAAAAGGTCCCTATTGGGACTTGCTGGTGCCGATAAGGCATGTTATGAGCCTGTTTCCAAGGATGTTGGGTAGGTCCTGACTCCTTGAAAGCAGTGGTCATGACAGTAGCCCAAGGGGTGCCATCATGCTTTTTGAGGGTCGTAAACCTCTTAAGGTACTGGGAAGGAGTTTTCCCAAATCTAGCTATCAAAGCTAGCTTCGCATTTTCATACTCCAATCTTTCAAGTTCCCCCATCTCCATTGCAGCATCAGTTGCAACTTGGGGGAGCCTAGACAAAAGCCAAGGAATCAACTTATTGCCTGTGAAACCCTGAATCCCATAGTTATATTCAAAAGCAGCCAACCAATCTAAAATATCAAGTCTCAACTCATACATACTCACAGCTTCTTTAGGCATGCAAGGCCTCTTTGGACTGGAAGACCTAGAGGTCTTCATTTCAAGTTCATGATTCAATTCCATTTCTCTAAGATCTTGGTTTTTGCTTTCAGTTTGCATTTGAAGCCTTTTAAATTCCAACTCATGTCTCAACTTTTCAAGAGAAACAAATTCTGGACTCAGTACTGGACCTGGTAGGGTCCCTGTGGCTATAGGTTGAAGACCTAGAGCTGTTTGAGGTAAAGGTGGCCTCTCTTCCTGAGACTCCTCTGACTCTTCTAACTCATCAATAACATTAGAGTTGGAATCTACATCTTCATCATACTCATCAACACTATCCACATTTGCTGGAAGGCTAGGGGTTATAGCTCTACCTCCCAGTCTTTGATGATTCAACAATTTCTCCCATCAATTCATTTTTCTTGCCTTTAACAGAGAGAGACCTGACTTTACACATATCTTTCAGTTGATCTACTGTTAGAATGATCAGGGCTTCCTGTTTGAAGTCATCCATATTTGGAATTTATAAGACAATTGCTTTTCTAGTGATGCTTAGCATTGTGAAGGTTATTTTAACAAAAGTAAGAGCAGCACTCTCAATGTAATAACTATACTTTATCCTCAGCGCTATACACCAGTGTTAGGCAGAATTGCATGCAGTACCCTCTGGGACCACCATGCACAATTAGGACTACAGGTGTAAGCAAGACCAACCTTTGGTATAAGTCTGTACCACACAGTTTGTTTGTTGGTAGCAAGCTGAGCAGCCAGGCTTATCTGAAGAGTGAATGTAAGCAGTACAAGTAGTTACACAGACGACTTTCAATCACAGTGGTTCAAGTAGACACTAGCAAGCCGATTCATGGAATAAATGTGCGCCGAAAATCCCGGCGCAGAGGGGCCAATGCGTGCGCTGCGCCGAAAATCAGCGCAAAGCGCAGGGAAACCAGCGCACGTCGATTCATGGAAGTCCCTGCGCAAGAAAAGCAGAGGACGTGCGCGGAAAAAACGCGCGGCGCAGGCCGGCGCACAGGTCAACCAACGTCGTGCGCCACGGCCACTGCGCCATCACTCCGAGCGCAGCGCACAGCTCTAAAGTAGGCGGAACACAGGGCGGGACACTCGGAATGGGGAATAAAATGGGGCACAACACTCGGAATGGGGAAGAATGTGGGCGGCACGGGGAAAGTTCAGGAGGCAAGTGCGCGGAACGCCCACACGCTCGCATACAACACGTATTCATGGAATAGAATAGGGCAAAAAAGCGCACGCTCAAAGCAGCGCACAGGCACAAACAGGCACAAACACGACCGCCACAAGAAAGCAGGCGGTAGCGTGTCTGCGCCTGCAAGAAATGTGCGCTAAAAGGCGCGCCAACAAATAGCACCTATATACAGACATGACCAATGTACAATACTGTTGCCCTCCTGGACAAATGACGTACAAAGGGGTACCCACAAACACAGACACGCGCAGAGAGAAAAAATAAACGTGTGCGTGCATACCGGGGTGCGCGTTAAGTTCCACACGCGATATGGGCTGGGCGGGTACGTGGATTGCAGGGGTGCGCGGGAAGTTCCACACGCGATATGGCAGGGAACGTGGATTCGAGGGGTGCGCGGGAAGTTGCACACGCGAAATGGCCGGGTACGTGGATTGCAGGAGTGCGCGGGAAGTTGCACACGCGAAATGGCCGGGTACGTGGATTGCAGGAGTGCGCGGGAAGTTGCACACGCGAAATGGCCGGGTACGTGGTTTTCAGGGGCGCGCGGGAAGTTCCACACGCGATATGGCCGGGTACGTGGATTTCTGGGGCGCGCGGGAAGTTGCACACGCGATATGGCAGGGAACGTGGATTCGAGGGGTGCGCGGGAAGTTGCACACGCGAAATGGCCGGGTACGTGGTTTTCAGGGGCGCGCGGGAAGTTCCACACGCGATATGGCCGGGTACGTGGATTTCTGGGGCGCGCGGGAAGTTCCACACGCGATATGGCAGGGAACGTGGATTCGAGGGGTGCGCGGGAAGTTGCACACGCGAAATGGCCGGGTACGTGGTTTTCAGGGGCGCGCGGGAAGTTCCACACGCGATATGGCCGGGTACGTGGATTTCTGGGGCGCGCGGGAAGTTCCACACGCGATATGGCAGGGAACGTGGATTCGAGGGGTGCGCGGGAAGTTGCACACGCGAAATGGCCGGGTACGTGGTTTTCAGGGGCGCGCGGGAAGTTCCACACGCGATATGGCCGGGTACGTGGATTGCAGGAGTGCGCTGGAAGTTGCACACGCGAAATGGCCGGGTACGTGGATTTCTGGGGCGCGCGGGAAGTTCCACACGCGATATGGCAGGGAACGTGGATTTGAGGGGTGAGCGGGAAGTTGCACACGCGAAATGGCCGGGTACGTGGTTTTCAGGGGCGCGCGGGAAGTTCCACACGCGATATGGCCGGGTACGTGGATTTCTGGGGCGCGCGGGAAGTTCCACACGCGATATGGCAGGGAACGTGGATTCGAGGGGTGCGCGGGAAGTTGCACACGCGAAATGGCCGGGTACGTGGTTTTCAGGGGCGCGCGGGAAGTTCCACACGCGATATGGCCGGGTACGTGGATTGCAGGAGTGCGCTGGAAGTTGCACACGCGAAATGGCCGGGTACGTGGATTTCTGGGGCGCGCGGGAAGTTCCACATGCGATATGGCAGGGAACGTGGATTTGAGGGGTGAGCGGGAAGTTGCACACGCGATTTGGCTGTGAGCTCCCAGGCATTACCTGTACACCCTCCACGGCCCCTGCAGGCAGCACACACCACAGGGAACTACCCTGCACACCTGCTCATGTCTCCCACCACCCCCACCCCCAGCACTGTGGGCAACCTGCCAGCAGGCCCCCACCCATGGCCAACCCATGTCTCCCACCACCCCCACCCCCAGCACTGTGGGGAACCTGCCAGCAGGCCCCCACCCATGGCCAACCCATGTCTCCCACCACCCCCACCCCCAGCACTGTGGGCAACCAGCCAGCAGGCCCCCACCCATGGCCAACCCATGTCTCCCACCACCCCCACCCCCAGCACTGTGGGGAACCTGCCAGCAGGCCCCCACCCATGGCCAACCCATGTCTCCCACCACCCCCACCCCCAGCACTGTGGGGAACCTGCCAGCAGGCCCCCACCCATGGCCAACCCATGTCTCCCACCACCCCCACCCCCAGCACTGTGGGCAACCTGCCAGCAGGCCCCCACCCATGGCCAACCCATGTCTCCCACCACCCCCACCCCCAGCACTGTGGGGAACCTGCCAGCAGGCCCCCACCCATGGCCAACCCATGTCTCCCACCACCCCCACCCCCAGCACTGTGGGGAACCTGCCAGCAGGCCCCCACCCATGGCCAACCCATGTCTCCCACCACCCCCACCCCCAGCACTGTGGGGAACCTGCCAGCAGGCCCCCACCCATGGCCAACCCATGTCTCCCACCACCCCCACCCCCAGCACTGTGGGGAACCTGCCAGCAGGCCCCCACCCATGGCCAACCCATGTCTACCACCACCCCCACCCCCAGCACTGTGGGCAACCTGCCAGCAGGCCCCCACCCATGGCCAACCCATGTCTCCCACCACCCCCACCCCCAGCACTGTGGGCAACCAGCCAGCAGGCCCCCACCCATGGCCAACCCATGTCTCCCACCACCCCCACCCCCAGCACTGTGGGGAACCTGCCAGCAGGCCCCCACCCATGGCCAACCCATGTCTCCCACCACCCCCACCCCCAGCACTGTGGGGAACCTGCCAGCAGGCCCCCACCCATGGCCAACCCATGTCTCCCACCACCCCCACCCCCAGCACTGTGGGCAACCTGCCAGCAGGCCCCCACCCATGGCCAACCCATGTCTCCCACCACCCCCACCCCCAGCACTGTGGGGAACCTGCCAGCAGGCCCCCACCCATGGCCAACCCATGTCTCCCACCACCCCCACCCCCAGCACTGTGGGGAACCTGCCAGCAGGCCCCCACCCATGGCCAACCCATGTCTCCCACCACCCCCACCCCCAGCACTGTGGGGAACCTGCCAGCAGGCCCCCACCCATGGCCAACCCATGTCTCCCACCACCCCCACCCCCAGCACTGTGGGGAACCTGCCAGCAGGCCCCCACCCATGGCCAACCCATGTCTCCCACCACCCCCACCCCCAGCACTGTGGGGAACCTGCCAGCAGGCCCCCACCCATGGCCAACCCATGTCTACCACCACCCCCACCCCCAGCACTGTGGGCAACCTGCCAGCAGGCCCCCACCCATGGCCAACCCATGTCTCCCACCACCCCCACCCCCAGCACTGTGGGCAACCTGCCAGCAGGCCCCCACCCATGGCCAACCCATGTCTACCACCACCCCCACCCCCAGCACTGTGGGCAACCTGCCAGCAGGCCCCCACCCATGGCCAACCCATGTCTCCCACCACCCCCACCCCCAGCACTGTGGGGAACCTGCCAGCAGGCCCCCACCCATGGCCAACCCATGTCTCCCACCACCCCCAACCCCCCATCCACCTGGGGCACCCTCCACCAGGCCCCCACCCATGTCCCCCTGGCCCCTGGTCCTGACGATACACAATAATGGCAGTAATGACCAGCATACCCAGCACAAACACCCAGGCAAGGATTGCATGCACCCACATAGTGAATGCAATCACATGACACAACCCCAAAGGCAAGTAAGCAAAAGAACACATGTCCGCCACACACACATACACAATGGGTGCAAGTCAATGTCAAAACCCATATCATGGCATGTAAGAAACCAAAGAAAAAATGACACAAGTGTAAGATAATATCAAAATGTATTAAAAAATAAAAATAAAGTAAACTCTGACAACTATCTGGTAAAGCAAATAAAAGGTCCATGTCCGGGAACAAAAATGAGAAACCAAAAAACAAAGGATAGAAAAATGAATAGATTTTGTCCAAAGTAAACACATGTAGAATGAAATGAAAGATAAACCATTACGACATGGTGTGACCAATATGAAAGTTAAAAAATGTATCTCACAAAAAATAACTATATTTACAGGATTGTTCAAGGGTCCATGAGCCCAACACCACAAATTAAACCTAATACTAACTATTTAAAAAAATATGTACAAAGAAGTGGCCATTGTCCAAGCGGTCCAAAAAAAAAAAATTAAATAAAGGAAACCTAGCACTAACTAACTAAAAAACTATATACAAAGGCAGCGGGCTAGTCCTGCGGCTCACTTGGTGATGCTGGCCAGGGCATCCTCGAACTCCACGTCAATGTCCTGGAGGCGGGACTCAGTCCTGGCCCCGAGGTCTCGCAGGGACAACCCCATGTGCTCTCCAAATTCCCTGCGAGCCTCCTCGAGGCACTCAGCCCGCCTCAATGCCTGATGCATGGAGATCTCCGCCCTGGCCATGGCGAGCCGCTCCTCTTCCGCCCGCTGCCGCTCCGCACCTATCCGCTGGCCAAACTCCTCCCACACGGAACACACCGCCATGCCAGGGTTGCCCTGCCCTCCGGCCGATGCCTGCCCCTCCGATCTTGATGGCCCTGAGCCATGATGCCTCCCACGTCGAGCCCGCTGCTGCCTGCGACGCCACTGCCTCTGCCAGCACGACGGCATCCAGGCTGATGGTAACCACCGACGCCGTCGTGCACGTGCCCTGCCCGATGATGCCGGCACATCTTCCATCTGCTGGGGTCCACTTGCTGTGTCGTCCACCCCTGCTGGACCTCCGACTCCCAACTGTGGCAGGGATGGGATCCCCACCGAGCTGGCTGCATTGGTCGGGGCAGGTCCACAGGGGGCCATGGTGGCATCTGGGCCGGAAGACGGCAAGGAGAACGACTGGTGGATAGCCTGCACAGAGGAGGAGAGGGCCGTCAGATTGGCCAACACATGCAGGAACCCCCCGAACATGGCCGATCCCAATTGGGCCACGTCGGCACGGTGCACTTCGTGATGACGTGCGTGCTCCTCCCGGGAAGCACGCACGGCATCACGAATCACAGCCGTGCGCATCGCGACCCCAATCAGGACCTGCTCCACGCGGCCAGGGGTTCCCACGGCCGCAGGTGGAGGGGAGTCAGTTGACATGGACATCCCCTCTACCTGCGGACGGGCCTGGGACGGGGCATCCCTGCTGGTGCATGGTGGTGCACTCACAGGGTCAGGGACAGCGACATGCACAGGCCCCTCCACGGTGACCTGTGCTGCCTCCTGCCCCTGGCCCTGGACTGCACCACTTGCACCAGCAGGGATGCTCCCACCAGGGCCCATGTGTGCACCAGTGTCGGCCTCCTCCTCCTCTGTGCAAACCACCAACCTGGATGGCTCCTCACCGTCTCCCGCCGTAGCAGGCCCCTGTGGGGGCTCACCCACCCCTTCCGCTGCAGCCGTGGGGGCATCCCCGCCGCCTTGCTCCACAGCGCCGTCTCCGCCCTCTTCTTCACTAGCCGCTGCGTAGAGGGAGACAAAGAACACAAGCATCAGGCTACTGTACAATGGTCCCCTAGACAGGAAGCAATAGCAGATGAGCACCCCTGTCAAAGTACACTTCCATCATGTCCCTCCACAACACATGGGTCAGTCCAGGCAAAACACACACAGTAACAGGCATGGTGCATGCCATGCACATTTCCATGCATGTCCAATTGACTCTTGAAACATTCAATGAAATGTAACTCACATGCATCATGGCTCATGCATATCACATGCACACACTACACCTCAGTCACATCCATCTGGCCACAATCACACCAAACACAGGCAAAACAAGGGTAAGGTGGGTGCGTCACTGAATCTGTGCATTGTCACACACATGAGTCATGCATCCATGGCATGCACAAGTCACAGACATGCAGGTCAGGCACACAGACATGGCTACCATATATGTACCTGGCATCAGCACCCATCCTCACCCCCATCCATGTCCAGGTACAGAGACTGGCATGCTCTCATGTCCCAAATCTGCATAGTGCTCCCCATGCCGCATTTCTACACATGCAACAACCATGTGGGTCACACATCACTGGTCGCACATGCATTACCATGATGTCCCAGCACACATACATGCATACATGGCACATGGCACACATACAGGCAAGTATCATAGAACCAGCACACCGCAACATGCCCTGTCTCACACAGTGATGCTTGGACACTTACCGCTCAACTCCAGACGGGTCTCCCTCTCAAGGATCTGGGCGTGGAGCGCTGGGCGTACGCGTTCCAGGACCCTCTTCTGGATGGAACTCATGTGGCCCCGGCCCCCCTCCACGAGGCGCCGGGCCTTCACAAGGGTCCTGGACCTCAAGTCCTCCCAGCGCTTCTTGATCTTCAAGACGTTGCGGGTTGCCACCCCCTCCGCGTTGATGGCAACCACACAGTCGGCCCAGATCCTCTCCCGTCCTTCCTTGCTGGCGCGGGACGATCCAAAGAGGGCATCATACTGCCCCAGGACATGCTCCACCAGGACACCAACTTCGGTGGCAGTGAAGCTGGTGCCCCTCTGCCCCTCTGGCCTGGGGTTGCCACTGGTGCCAGATGTAGAAGTGCCCGACATGGCAACCCCAGAGGCAGGTGTGGGTGGGCAACTGGGTCCTGGGGCTGGGCTGTGGAGCGATGTAATCCCAGTTGGGAGTCTTCAGTTCCAGCAGGGGTGGACACAGCAACTGGACCCCTGCAGATGGCTGATGTGCAGGCACCAAATGGCAGGGCACGGTGGCAGCAGGCAGGCAGGCAGGCAGGCAGCAGCAGATAGCACGTGGGAGGCTGCTCAGGGCACTTGGGGGGCAGTAACTCGGCCTTCGGGGCAGGAGCGTGGTGTTCCGTGTGTTTTCGGGTGGCCAGCTTGATACGGAGTGATTTGGCACGTGAAATTCCTGCACGTCAGCGTGAAATCCGAGGAAAGGCCCTTAGCGCGTAAGTGCGTCAGCACGCATACGCGATTCTATTGGACCAGAGTCCCTCATCGCGTAAGCGCGTCTGACGTGATCCGCACGGGCGTTCCCCACTCAGCACGTGAAGACGGAGCACACGTGGAAATCCTGCACGTCAGAGTGTCATCGCGTGTAATTGGCCAAAAGTGCGCGTACACGCCATTGGCCTATGTACGTGTATTTCATCGCGTGTAATTGCCCAAAAGTGCGCGTACACGCCATTGGCCTATGTACGTGTATTTCATCGCGTGTAATTGCCCAAAAGTGCGCTTACACGCCATTGGCCTATGTACGTGTATTTCAGGGGCGCGCGGCCACTTACACAGGCAAGTACGTCAGCGCACCTGTATGCCTGCAGCGTGGGAATTTCCACACGCGATTGGAGTGGGAACCCGATTCCAGGGGTGCGAGGCTCACACGCTGCCTACTACACGCGCAAGGCATTAATTTGCGCACTTTTCAATAAACAAGCCAGATGCCAGGATGAACATACCGTTCCTAGCAGCAGTGGCAGTGGGCTACCAAAGGAGGATGAGGAGGAGAGTCAGGGCCAGAATATTCACACCCAGAACCAGCCTATTCGGGATGCCTGATGACCAGGTGTATGGGAGGTACAGGTTTCCAGCACACATCATACTGGACCTGGTCAGTGAGTGGGAGGATGACCTCACATCACCCACCCTGTGCTCCCAAGCACTCAGCCCCCTGCAGAAGGTCCTGAATGTACTGCACTTCTTGGCCACTGGATCCTTTCAGCGGACAAGTGCCATAGTGGGTGGTGTGTCACAGGCCACGCAGTCACGCTGCCTACACCAGGTCTTGAACATCATCACTGCACGGCCTTCAGTCCGCAGGCACATATATCTCCCCAGGACTCATGCAGAAAGGCGGACGTGCATCCAGGAATTCTATGGTGTGGCTCAATTCCCCAAAGTGCTTGGTGCAATTGACTGCACACATGTGGCTCTACGTCCACCCAGGGCAACAGAGCACATCTATAGAAACCGCAAGCACTGGCATTCCATCAACGTCCAAGTTGTATGCAATGCCAAGGGAATCATCACATCAGTATATGCCAACTATCCAGGGTCCACCCACGACAGCTTCATCTACAGAATGTCTACCCTATGCCGGGACCTAGAGGCTGGCCAGCATGGAGATACATGGCTGCTTGGTGAGCATGAATGCCACTCCACATGCATGCATGTCAGATACTGGGTCATGACACAACACCACTAATGATACCCATCACCACCTCCGCAGGGGACAGTGCCTACCCTATCAGCCCCCACATGATGACCCCAATCCGGAACCCCACCACGCCACCCCAGGTAAGGTACAACACAGCCCACATTGCTACACGGGGCATAGTGGAGCGCACATTCGGAGTGCTCAAGTCACGCTTTCGCTCCCTTGACCGTTCTGGCGGGCAGCTGTTATATGCTCCCCGAATAGTGTGCAGGATCATAGTGGCAGCATGTGTCCTGCACAACGTTGCAACACGCCGGGGCCTGCCCGTGGACATGGTGGTGCCCCCACATCCACAACCACATGCACGCCCGCTGCGCATGGGAGGGGAAAGGGCACGGGGGGAGGCAGCCCGTACGCAACTGGTGGCCAACTTCTTCACCTAGGAATCACAGTGCTGGCTAGTGCACACTGCTCTGGCACATACCATCTGACAATCAATGATGACTCTACCTGACAATGTCTGAAAATTACTTGACAATGAACTGTCAGATACACATCAGCCTGAGATTGTTAACATGGAAGTGTCAATATGTGTGCACCCCTAGCTACACATACACCAGCTATGCATCACAACGCAAAGACACAACTCCATCAATCTAAAATGCATTGCCACAGGCGATTCACTACATGACAACATTGCCATGTCACCCACTCCCTTCACAGTCCCGCCACTGAGGACACCATGTCATGGTATGTGACAGCAAACAAACTGGCCATCACAACATGACACCAGTGTCACAAATAGCAGTGCCCCAAATGGAACATAGCCGCACTTGAGCAGCTAACCGCCCTGGAGCCACTACTACACACCTGTGTAAGAGTAATTTCTATCAAATTACACACCAACCCACCCTGAAGCCCACCCAAACAAGACACATTGCATGTAATCAATGGTAGTCTCATTACCTGATTCAGCTGGTATGTCCTCACCGTCCAGATGTACAGTGATGGCGCCATGCAAAAGTGTCAGTGCACATCTACCGACATGTAGTGTGACTCCAGAGAGTATGCCCTTGTGAAGATCTGTGTGAAATACCTGCAAAACATGAGCAACATATGTAAGTAGAGGCACATATCATACCATCATGCATAGTTAGGTGCAACAACAATGAACACTATGAATGTCTACACAGTATTGACTATGGACTGGCCAACAGCTCATGGGAGTCCAATGTCACCGTGTAATTTGCTGTCACTTGGGCACACCCTTTGCAAGCCCATGGAAACGGAAGCAGGAGGGGTGTGGATGTCTGCTACCCAAGCATCGAAACCAAACTCAGGACAAGCCTGCATGTGCCCAGCCACAATACAGTGTATGCCCAGGTACCCACACAAGGCAACACTCTTGCAAAATAAAAATGAAAAAGAGAAAAAATGGCCATGAAAGGGCCGGCGGGGGGGGGGGGGGCCACCTATGAGGTCCGAGGACAGGATGCACGCCACAATCCACCTGTGTGGATCATGGGAAAGGAAAACACCCCATAGGCTCGTGGCCCACACGGCTACTCTGTTGTGGGAGATGAGTCGCTATGGCTCTGCCCAGACCCTGCAGCTGACTCTGGAGGTGGGGGAGCTGCCTCAGAAGATGGTGTGACAATGGGAGGCAGCCCACGCAAAGCACGAGTTTGCTCCTCCATGGCTGCAAGCAGGCGGGTCTGGTAGTTCTGGTTCTGGGTTATAATCATGCGGAGGTCCCCATGCAGTAACTCCCGGGATGACCTGACCTCCGCACGAGTTGCCTGCATCTCGGCCGAGAGCGTCCGTGTCAGACGCTCCAGCTGCTCCTCTGTCCTTCTATGGGATGAAGCCTCAAGCTCTAACAGGGTCGACCTGAGGTGACGGAGTTCTTCCCTCAGGGCTTCCCTGTGGCGCTGGGACTCCATGGAAAGTGATTCCCCCAGAGTCGCCAGTGCCGCCCGCCTGTCCATGTTGGACGCCAACATATCCTCCCTGTGTGCCTGGCAGATGGACTCTGTAGCCTGCTCCAGTCGCTCCATCAGCCTTTCTGGGGGGACAATGGAAGTGGCCACCCTATCCATGGCCTGTGCAATCATCTCGGATGATGCTGCCTGTTGGGTGGCCATACCGTAGATGGATTGCTCCCATACGGTATTGCCAGGTGGCATACGGCCACCACGTTGACGGGCACCACACCTGCCTGGGGCAAGGCGGACTGCGCCTTGCTGTGCCGGCAAGGCCTCAGGCTGCAGGACTGCATTCCCTCTCTGATCTGCAGCCCCAGGAACAGGATCAGAGATTGGGTGGTGTGGCCCTGCATCCGTAACCACCGGAGGCTGATCTGCCGACACTGACATCCCCATTGAGGCCAATGGCCTGGCTGCAGGTGGGTCGGACAGAGGAGATTCTCTCCCAAGAACACTCACCTGCGACTGCACATAGGTGTCATCCTCCGAGTCTACACCTGAATACTGCTCGGGGGAGGAACCCCCAGAGACACCCCTCGACAGCACGGCCTGCAGCACTTGTGGGTTTTCACCCACAAACACACCACGTCCCTCACTTGTGGTAGGTCGGCCCGGGTTGCCCTCCTGGGACGGCTCCACCACCACATCCCCAGCATCAACAAGTGCTTCGTCCCCTGCAAAGACATGAAAGAGAAAAATGGAAACAGGCATTAGCACCATGGCATGCAACAAGGGCTGATGAACAACATAGGCAGTAGTCCTACGACACATGTCCTACATGACTGGGAGTCCTCCTATGCATTCACCATCACTGGGTCTGTAGGGGAGGCTCAGGGCATACTATGTACTGATTGGAGAGCAACGCCTGCTCACCTTGATGCCTAGCACTGCCATCACACATTGGGCGGTGATTGCCATGTCAAAGGCACATGCCATCACACACATGGCATGTGACATAGCCACCAAGTGAAGAGGGAGAGGAGGGCTACTTTTTTGGATTTCAACCACTCTGGTCCTGACATTGCATCGTCACATCAATTAGTATACATGTTGTACATGGATCTGCTAGTCCAAATTGGCAACGATGCACAGTGCCTTGTCTACATCAACATAATGCAGTAAACATTGTGATTCCACCTCCCCAACACCTGTAACGGAATAATTTTGCATTCGTGAAGCACCGGTCAAGTAATGTTTGTAGGTGCAGCGGAGCACTGAGGGGTGGTGGGGCAGAAGGGGATGCCAGTCAACAATACTACTGGTGCTGGTGTCATTCATGTCACGCAAGTGCAGGGGTGGGTGGCACAATGAAGTGCAAGGGGTAGTGGCGGCTGGAAGTGCTGTACAAGGTAAGTAGGACTTGACGTCAAGGGCAGATGGTGTTAGGCGCAGACAAGTGCTGGGGGGGTGGCCTATAGGGGTACAGAGACAATCATGCTGTGCTGTGGGCTCGGAGGGGACAGGGGAGGTACACACTGCCTCTGGCTCGGCAAGGTCCTTTCAGATTTCTATGTGTCCTGCAGAGTTGTCACATGCCGCAGATATGTGCCCTTGGATTGGGGATCTCATCTTGGTGAGAAGGGTGAGGCGCTATTGCCTTTGGAGCATGTGGCAGGCCAGTTTGCCAGAGGATGGCCATGATGCAGGACATTCCCTCTCTGCCACCCGGCACCTGTGGTTTGGGTTCCCAAGATCCGAGTCATGCCAGGACTCTGCATTGGCATGGGGCTTCAGACAGGTGGTCATGACCGTGGCTAAGACATCCAGTGTACCTGACATGGAGTGGAGCATGGAGTGGGCCCTGTCAGGATGGGAGTGAGCCTAAGGGGGAGCTGGATGGGGGGGACATTTTGGCAGCATGAGCCTCGACTGACACACACTTCATGGGTCGGAATACCAAGAAGGTGTGTGACAGTGGTGAGGGTGGCTTTGCCTGTGGGGTGTTGAGGGTGAGCTGGGAGGAGAGGAGAATGTGATCACTCCAGGAGAGAGGAGTGCAGAGATGGACGGAGAGGGGAAAGTCAGATGAGATCAGAGCATCAAGAGTGTGCCCTGCAGAATGAGTAGGGACAGACGGGAGTCTAGAGGGTGAGAGGGAGTTGCTGAGGTCACAGAAAGGTCACGTGGGGGCGTCAACAGGCATGCAGGTGGATGCGTACCGCACCAAGGATGAGGAATTCTGTGTCTGGGGACATGAGTGAGGAGGAGAGGTGAGGACACTCAGAAAGGAAGTAGTACATTTGACCAGTTTTCCCAGACACAGTACGCACTGTTTGAGAATGTCAAGGTGTGGTGGACAGAAACCTCACACAAGCCATTCCAGAGTGGAGTAGGTCTAAGTAGGTGTGACAGTGGCAGGAATACCCTCAGGGAAGCCAAGGGCACACCCCCCCTGCACAGTAGTGGCGGGCCAAGGAGAGGGTCAAGGATGCAGACAGAGCTGGCCGTCAGACATGTTTCCATGAGACCAAGGATGTCAAGGTGCATAACCTCATGTAAGTGACAGTTATCGGAGGAATGCCTGATGCAGCCGCAGTGAAAGGAGTGTAATTGTGGAGGAGGTTGACAGCCTTGTAGGACTTACGGGGAGTGCTAGAGATCAGAGGTGCCGCATGTGTAGGAGTTGGAGTGGGAGGCGGAGAAGGTTCATGGGAGGGTGCAGGGAGGCAGTGCAGGATTGATGAGGAGAGAGGAGGGGGGACAGCAGGAGAGGTAAGGAAGTTGATGAGATGTGGGTAGCATTTCTCAAGGAGATTGAGGTTGGCCTAAGGGCCTTGGACTGAGACGCTCCCATTACCATGCACATCAATAGTGGTATCTGAGGATTGGAAGGAGGCCAGGAGTACACCCCAACGGGTCCCACCTATGATGGTGGAAGAGGAGCAAGGAGAGAGGACAGGGACCATGTGAAGGGTCTATGGGACAGGCAAAGGCATGTATGAGCAGATGTCAGTGAGAGTTAGCTTAGAGTAGGCTCAGATGCTCTGGTCAGCAATAGGGTGGGTCGCATTGGAGGGCAGGCTGCCCTCATTTGACTTTTGGCAAGCAGGTGTCGTGCGTAGGGCACGATGGTCTGAACTGTAGAAGTCATGGAAGATAGACCATGAAGAGCAGCATGGAGTGTGAGGGAATGGGGCTCGAAACCAGACGGTACCAAAGGACCCAGGAAGGAGGTGGATGTCAAGGCTACATCCACAGTATGACTGCATGTTGGTAGGCATTTATATACAGAGGACGCATTAGCATGTGGTATCATTGCATGTCAGGCATGTGAAGATGAAACTTGAATGGCTGGGGGAAAGGAGAGGAATGGTATGTAAGACATCAGATGAATAGACAGGGGAGTATGAGCAACAATGTAGTGACAAAATTACTAATCAAGGGCAACTTCCATGGTGTTGGCCCATATGTGCACTGTTGCCAGTAGGGATAGTGCTGTGGCCAGATGGTGTTGCACTGAACATACTGGATGAGGCACATGGGTGCCACTATCAACTCTGCCACACACCCCCTTGACAGGCACCCAACATGAATGCTTCACACACACACCATGCACATGGATAATACACACATGCATGTGCACTCACCGGATGATGCCTCGTAATCAGGGAGGTCTCCCACACCTTGGAGTTGTCCCTCGGTGACGTAGGATCCAGCTACGGACTCGTGTGGTGTGAGTTCTATTTCCTGTGCTGGGGACCCACCTCCAGTCACCAAGGTTGCGGCATGACTTGAGGCCAGCTTATCCTTTGCCCTGCGCTTAAGGTCATTCCAGCGCTTCTGGCAATCACTAGCTGTGCGCCTCACTACTCCAAGGGCACTTATTCTGTCAGCAATGGTCTGCCAGTGTGCCTGGCGTCTGGCATGTGTGGTCTTGGACCCTGCAACGATGACCATTTCCCTATCATGATCTGACACATACTGAACAAGTGCATTAAGTTCGGCGTCTGTGAAGCTTGGCTTCCTTGATGGGCCGGACTGTGCAGCCGTGTCTGGGGCATCAGCCTGTGCCGGACGTGCACTCTTCCTCTTGCGCTTGGAAGGGGGTGGGGATCCAGAGTGTCCTACGCCGCTGTGGACACTAGGGGCAGGAGCCGTGGTGGACTCTGTACTGGGTGTGTGTGATTGCCCACTCAGCATGGGAGTAGGTGCAGGCATTGGGGGTAGTGGGATGGGGTCAGGCCTGATCTGAGGTGCATGAACTAGGACCGACACAGTCTTGGCAGGGTGTATGAGAGGTGGGGTGGATTGAGCCACACCCTGGCTACGGGGGCCAGCAGATGACCTAACTGGCATAGATGCGCGTGCCCTGATGACACCAATGTGCACCGGTGCACGTGCAGTGGACCTGCTGACCTGGATGTCAGCGATGGAATCACCCTCGGACAGGTCTGGTGCCACAATGGCCTGGTCCGACATGGGCTGATCAGGGTTGGTATCAGCCACATGACTCTCAACTGGGGGGGGGGGGGGGCATGGGTGTCCCTGACTGTTCCTCCAGACTGGGGGGAACAGGGGCGCCCTGCAAGTCACAACCACGTCCCCTGTTGGATCCTCCACGGCCACCACGTGTGGCTCGGCCACCTTTGCCACCCTTACGGCTTGCACGCCTCCCAACCATGGCACTGATGGTATTGTGCGTATGGGAGTGGGTGTGCACAATTGTCCTGGGCAATTGGGTGTCAAAGGGGTTGGGTACCAGATGGTATTCGTACCCTAGTGCAGTGGCAAGGCTATATGACACCCCTGGGGAAAGATGACGGGTCACGCAACGCACAGGCACCCCAAAAAAGTTAAGGAACGTGCACAATACCCCTCCTAGACCACGTGTGCTGATGGAAAACCCTGCACTACGCTGTGGCATCCAGTAACACAATGAACGTATGCGTGTCACACGCGGCCTAGATTGACCTCTGAAGGGGTAGGCTACACACGGGGCAAGCACAGATGTTAGATACGTGCGTGACTCACCGTCTGCCAGGTAAAAGAGCGTGAAAAAATAGCACTTTTGGTTGGCAACACCCCCGCCAAAAGAAGAGGTGTACGCTGTCTGAGGAGACAGGACAACTGTAGAAGGGGACACTGTTTGAGGGAACAGGCCCAGGAAAACCAGTACAAGAGGAAAAAGAGAAAAGAGCTGTCAGAGGTAACAGGGAGTACGAACTGGAAACGCCGTGAAGTAAATCGCGTGTGAAACGACAAGAAGTACCGAATTCACCCACTCGCTCTCCACGAAAAGCACGTACAAGGAAATTGTGTTCAACACTACCTTTTATACAGGCCCACACGTACATCGTCACTTACGGCGTGTACGTGCTTGGCCCATTTTCACCAATCACACGCTTTGGCACTCCTGCGTGTAGGTATCTTTTCACCAATCACACGCTTTGTCACTCCTGCATGTGGATCCTTTTTCACCAATCACGCGCTTCGACACTCCTGCGTGTAGCTCACTTTTCACCAATCACACGCTTTGTCACTCCTGCATGTGGATCCTTTTTCACCAATCACGCGCTTCGACACTCCTGCGTGTCGCTCACTTTTCACCAATCACACGCTTTGACACTGCACGTGCAGGTAACTATTGACGCACATATGCTGGTGACGGGTTTTCGCGCGATGAGTGTGGGGTTTTCAGGTGCAAAATCACTCCCTATCAGGCTGTCCACGCGTTCTAACACGAAAGACCACGCTCCTGGCCAGGAGGCCGAATTTAAGTCCCCAAGAACCCTGAGCACGCTCCCACCTGCCATCGGCTGCTGCCTGACTGCCTGCTGGCCACGTGCCCCACAGTGCTGGTGGGTGGGGGTGGTGGGAGACATGGGTGGGGGCCTGGTGGAGGGTGCCCCTGGTGGATGGGGGTTGGGGGTGGTGGGAGACATGGATGGGGGCCTGATGGCAGGTGCCCCTGCACTGCTGGGGGGTGGGGGTGGTGGGAGACATGGGTGGGGGCCTGGTGGAGGGTGCCCCTGGTGGATGGGGGTGCAGGGGGACATGATCAGGTGTGCAGGGTAGTCCACTGTTTTGTGGGCTGCCTGCAGGGGCCGGGGAGGGTGTACAGGGTACACCTGTGGGGGCCCACCCAGCCTATTCGCATGTGATAATTCCCACGCACCCCTGTGATACACGTACCCTGGCCAATCGCGTGTTGAACTTCCCGCTACCCCTGTAATACACGCACCCTGCCTGTTCGCGTGTGATGATTCCCGCGTACCCCTGTAATACACGTTCCCTGGCCTATCGCGTGTTCTACTTCACGCGTCCCCCTGTAATACACGTTCCCTGGCCCATCGCGTGTTGAACTTCCCGCTACCCCTGTAATACACGCACCCTGGCTGTTCGCGTGTGATGATTCCCGCGTACCCCTGTAATACACGTTCCCTGGCCTATCGCGTGTTCTACTTCACGCGTCCCCCTGTAATACACGTTCCCTGGCCCATCGCGTGTTGAACTTCCCGCTACCCCTGTAATACACGCACCCTGGCTGTTCGCGTGTGATGATTCCCGCGTACCCCTGTGATGCACGTTCCCTGGCCTATCGCGTGTTCTACTTCACGCGTCCCCCTGTAATACACGTTCCCTGGCCCATCGCGTGTTGAACTTCCCGCTACCCCTGTAATACACGCACCCTGGCTGTTCGCGTGTGATGATTCCCGCGTACCCCTGTGATTCACGTTCCCTGCCTAGTCGCGTGTAGTACTTCCCGCGTACTCCTGATTTGGAGATTGCCCGCTTTGCTTTCCTTGTTTGCCTGCCCTGTGAAGTGGTCCGGGGTTAGCGCAGCCCTTAGCGATGATTTAGCGCTTTTGATGGCTTTTCCGTGCGCGAGGGCGTTCTTGGGGGCGTTACTGGCGCTGCTGCAGGCTCGCTGCGATTCTCTGCGCCACGGCTGTTTTGGGAGCTTGAAATCCATGAATACGCTGTGCGCGGAAATCTGTTTTAGCGCACGTGCCTGGCGCAGACTATCGCAGGCGCACGCTGTGCGCCAGCCGTGTGCGCTACTTGTGCGCTGGATTCTATGAATTACCCTGTTATACTCAAGGTTTCTTGGTAAAACACTTATTGATTTATTACACAATCATTTATAAAACATTTCACTAGAAGCAGACAACTTAATATTATATACCAATACACTTCAATACAAAACTCTAAGCTTTTGAGACAGTTTGCGCTCCCCTGAAAACAGAGCCAAATGGCAGTTCAGTTACTTAGCAGTGAGCAAAAAGGACAAAAGTAAGTAGAATAGATTCCATATACTTTCTAGGCAGTGCAAATAGTTTCAGTTCACCGGAATAGTTCAATTCAAGTCAATAGGCCAAGCCAAAGTCAATGGGCTAGTGTTCTGGATGGGAAAGAGCAGCTCTGGTATCAAACAGTAAAGTCTTTGCAAAAGTTCTCAAAAGTAGTTTAGACGAAAAAGAATCATTTGTGGGCTCACAAGCTGATTAGGCCTGCAAGTTGGGAAAGTTTCATGAACTTTCACCGCAAGAGTGGCGTTCTCTCAATCGGGTTGGCACAGTACCATTGTATGAAGAAAACAAATGTTGCTGAAGTCGTGGTTCCTGGCAGTTCCTGCAGATCTCGCTGTTCCTGAGCCTCCAATTCAAAAATGCAGCAGCCACCACTAATTGTATTATTCTGTGATAAAAGCGTGGACTCATCTTCTACATGGCCCAAAAATAAAAAGGCCTCAGCTTTCTTTACTGAGTTTCAAAAAGAAAATACACCTGGATATCTTCACCCAAATACATATCTTGATCAGTAGCTCAATCTGGTACCAGTAATGTAACTTGTTTTATACCTGATTCTTCTCAGTGCAATCATTTATTCCATTACCATCCATAAGGGTGAATGGCTGTTTTGGCCATACCTGTATTTGTACATGTGTCTTGCAGAATAATCATGGATTGCTGAATTTGCTGAGATATCTTTGTTAACATTTGAATGATATGATATGATAATTTATTTATATCGCGCTCGTAGACAAGTGTTTCCGATCACGGTAAAACTAAGACTTTGCAATGTTGCTCCAGATGCTTCCTTTCCTGCACTGGCCTGACCTGTCATAATCTCTAATGATAGGGTAGCAGAGGCATGGTAACCCCTAATCAATGTCCTTGCATTGATAACAATGATTTCAAAATTGTTATTTGGCTATATTGTAATAGTGCTATTTTGTATTTTTATATTTAACTGCTATTAAATATTTTTATATTTTATATAATGAATTGTAGTTTCGTGCTTGTATTGGCATTGTTTTTCTGACAGGACATTGAAATTGATTTGGATTGGCACTGATGAAGCTATAGAAAAATACATTTTTTCCTTGACTTTTTCATTATGATTTTCCACAGTGGAGGTCATTTTTTATAGTGGCGTAACGTGAATGTATGTCAATTATTTGTATGGTGGAGAGGAGGGGCCCAACACAAATTGCATTTCGGACACCTCCTTCCTCCCAACCATAAGAATGCTCCAACATTTGTGCCGGCATGCATAAAGCAGGCAGACCTCATAGGGAGCATGTCTGGCAGGGTTTCATTGTAATTGTGAGAGCTGCTTGCCATGCGAGCATGGCAAGCGGTGCTCACAATTAAACGTAAATGATCCCAGGCAGTGTTTACTCATTTTGCATGGTGGGTGCAAGTGACAAATATTGGGCGACTGGAAGTCTTTTATGTTGCAGTGCAAATGTAACGGCTCCACAGCGTCAAATTATGCTTAGGAGCAAAATGAGCTCGGTTTTGAGTCTCAATTAACTTCATGAAATAGGTGGCAGTTTGATTCCTGTGGGGTGGAAGATAAGGAGGGGTTGCGGAATGGCAATGCATGACTTTTTGGCTTTTGCTATATCTTAAGATGACGATAAAGCCTTTTAAGTGTTGGGAGCGCAGTTTGGGGGATCAGGTAATATGATATGATGTCAAGTAAGTGGAGGATGCAGTACCACTCAGGTACTTAAACATAAATGAAAAGACCTGGGCTGGAACTGCCAACTAGTGGATTTCCTTAGGCGAGTTGCATTTTCTGGGGCTGAGCAAAGAGCTTCCCTGCAGAGTTGAGTAATTGATTTGTTTTTGAACCTTATACACCACAGTGGCATACAAGAAATTGGCAACCTTAAATGTACACCTACTACCATGTACTGAATTTCTGGGCGGCTGCACATAATGACATAATGAGGCACTTCAGTAGTTTGTGGTGGTAGTGAAGGGATGCAATGTCTACGATGACCCAAACGTTGCAATTGAGGTCAGCATCCATCATAACTGCCAGATGTTATACTTCGGATTGTATAGAGTTAATATATTTCTATTCATCCCGACAACAAAAATTAATTCTAGCTGGACACATAATCAGTCTCCTGGACTTGCATACTACTGCTATACCCTCACAGCGCCCATCCACAATGCCAGCCTGAGGGCGTTCACATATAGCGCTTTGAGGCCATTCCAATGGGAATAGGTGCTATAAAAATGCTGTATTATATTACATTGCATTGCATATCAGGCCAGAGGGTCGTAAGACTTGTTAACAATGCCAGCATGTTAAGACTGATCTTCACTTTCCTGTCAATGAACGCATTAACTGGGCTTATTGTTTGCAATGTGTTAAGAGTACGCCCCAACATTAACCTGAAAGCAAGCTACTCTTTTGTTGTCTTTGTTCAACATGAAGTTCCTTGCTGGGAGCTGATTTTAAGGGTTATCTGCCTCTGATTAAGCGAATCGTCTTTCAGGCCCTTTTACTATTTTTATTTTTTAAGGCTTACGTTTTTTGTATATGGTGGCCGCACTAACTCTATAGTAATCTACTTAGAAGCAATATAAATCACTATTAAGTATAGTTGTTTTCTTCTCCAAATAATGTACAGTTTCTGAAATGTAACTCTCATGCTCATTGAATGATACCTGCCTTAATCCTTGTCATTTCTAATTAGGATATGGGAGAGCAGAGTGACAGAACACAGCAGTCACAGAAGTCAAGGTGGATGCTTCTTTTTTTTATTGTTGGTTTAGTCATGAAATTAATCAGACCTTTCAACAAAATGTATACAAAAATGCAAATATTCTCATAAAAATTAAATTACATACAGTAAAAATGATTTTTACATTCAGTTACATTCACATTCAGTCATTTAAAGAATATAACCAGGAATAGTTACCATCAAATTGCCATTGTCTAGTTCTTGTTTATTACCATAGAATTTGATCTTCAACTGATTTAAATATTTCACAACAGCATATCTCATGCACTTCAAATTCCGGTTACACATCTTTAACCATAATTCATCAGTACATAGTATTTAATCAGCTTCAGATAATTGCTTGAAATGAAAAATGTGCAGGTGCAACAGAGTTTTGCACTCCATCATAAGAGGTTTCATGGTCTCCAACATTAAATTGCAGAATCGACATTTAATATTATCTTCCGAGATTTTCCCCCATTTATACATTATTTCCTTTGTTGGCCATATATTCAGCCTAAACCTCATAAAATCAGATCGATGGTTCGGATTGGGAGATTGTTGCAAATATTTTTCAACTTGACCATAAGATTTATGTGCAAACGGGTTCCCATTGAATTTTTGTATATTCATACATGCGGTTCTTGTCTTAATCCAATCGGATTGCCATAGTTTGGTTTTGGCTTTATTTGGATTTTGTAATAATAATGATTCAGATATGCTTGCACCTGTCAAGATTTTCCTTGCAAAGGCACACCAGGTCTTTGCAAATAATTCTTCAGTTGTTAATAGACAATTAGATAGGATTAAGAGAAAACCATTATTGTTTTCTCTCATTATGCATTTTCTATACATTAGGCATATTTCCGATGTATAAATTGCAAAGACTGATATGAGACCCAACTCATGCCTGATAACCGGCATGGACTCAGACATTGGTAATAATAGTGATTTCTTCGGGTATTGTTTTTCATACTTAGACCAATAGCTATAATTTTGACACTTTTTTGATTCAGAGCCATATAGTATGGATGGGATATATTTCTGCTTGTAATATAGAATCAGAGGATCAATAGAAAATTTACAATATTTAGCTCGGATAGGTCTCATTTGGGAGAGAGCTGTAGTCTGTTTCAGATGAAGATAATTTTCATACGGACTGTCAGACTTGTGATCATTCACACAAATTCCAAGGTAGATATATGTATGCACTACTTGCAGATTAGTATTTTGCAACCTCCACTGATAACTTTTTTGTATACTTTTTACTTCAAATTGCATTACTTGTGTTTTTTTAAGATTAATGCTAATGCAGTTTTTAGAAGCATAAACATCCAAAGCATTCAGCATATTACGCAAACCGTTTGGGGTTTTTGATATAAGTACCATACCGTAAAGTGTAAGTAAAGTATAGTGTAAAGAAGCCAGTTAATAGCTGAACCTTTTAATTTGATTGGATCTGTTATCAGGCTACCAAACCCAAGACCAATATCAAGAATGAAAAAGTTAAACAGAGCGGAGGCCAACAAGCATCCTTGTTTAAGACCACGGGTAGTTTCTATTGGGTCTGACAATAGTCCATCGTTGCTCAAACGAATTTGAATAGAGGTGTTAGAGTGAAATTCCAGGATCCATTTTAGAATATACCAGGGACATGCCAAGTCTGCTAATTTCTTGAATAATAATTCCCTAGGGACAAGATCAAAAGCCGACCTAAAGTCGACAAAAGCAGTATATATCGGTTGTCTGCTCTGTCTACCTTGAGAAATGATGGCATTCAGAGTCATTAAATTAATGGTCGTGCCCACACCTGGAATGAATCCCATTTGAAATGGATCACGATGGTTCAATTTATTTAGCCAATGATTGAATTCACCTAGAATCATACGAGCAAAGATTTTACCCGGACAATCCAGGAGAGCTATGGGTCTATAAGAAATAGGCTTTGCACCGTCTCCTTTCTTAAATATGGGGAGAATCACAGATGTTTTCCAGGATGGAGGGAGATTCCCAGTTCTCATAATCTCAGAAAAAATAAGATGTAATATTTCAGCCCATAATAACTTATTCTGCTTGAGAAGTGAATTATGAAGCCCATCTGGACCGGCAGCTCGGGAGGTGCTCAATTTGGACATAAAATTAATAATATCTTCTAGATCAAAATTGACTGTGTGATCGGCAACTACATCATCCCAAGCAAGACTGATCTCCGGGAAAGGAGTGCGATAGATATTATCAAAATAGGTTTTCCAGTCACGTTCCGGAATGGCATTAATCTGTACAGATAGCTGGTGTTTGCAACAGGCAGTGTTTAATAACGCCCAGATGCCCCCAGATGATTTAATAATGATCTGTTTCAGCCTGGCTTCACCATCACGCTGGTATTGTAATGTACGCTGACCCAAGAGCTATCTTTTGTAAGTTTTTTTTAGCTGTTTTATCTGTTCATGCTTATAACTTAAATCCTCAGGAAGCCTCGACAACATCCTTATTTGTTTTCTTAGCTCCCTCTTTTTAGATTGTATCTCTTGATCAAAACTGTGGAGGTGATTAGAGTGGCTCCCAAGAGCAGTCACTCCTCTAGATGAGAAAATCTGCATTGCATGAATATAACAAGGGCTGTCAGAAACATTGGATCCACCATACCCAACACTCAGATTTTGTTTAAATCGAAGTAATTTGGATCTAGACCATTTTATGTGGTTACCCCAATTATTAACGACCATATCTGTTATATTATGATTTGGAACTCTAAGTAGTAATAAAGGCCAATCACAGATCATACTTAGCTGACTATGGTCACTCATTATTGTGGATTTTATATTGAATGATAGAATCTTTGTGAAGTACTGGCTATTAACGTAAATGTAATCCAGCGTGGAATGACAGCCAATGCTATGCCATGTAGGATTAGGAGGAACATCTCCCTGAACAGCACCATTCAGCATCACAACATTTCTGTTAGACATTAACATTGTCCAACGGTGTTCAGCAGTTGTTCTAGATGACATAGGGTTGGACATTAAATGTAAATTCAAATCACCCATAACAAAGGAGACCATTATAGTACTGTCCAATAATAGCTGATCCAATATGCCATTGAATTGATCAAAACATTCATCCGATGTAAGATCTTTCCTTCCCCAATAAACGTTTAGAATGGCACAATAAATGACACCTCTTTGTATTTTTGTGATTTGAAAACAGGGAGATGGAGATTTATGCCAAATAACATCAAAATGTTTGTCCTTACAGAAAGCCATCATTAGACCTACCATTGGTCTACCTGCAAGAGCTACGATGACGGGTACCAAAAATATATCATAAGAATCCCACAGTGGGGCAGTTTGAAGCCACGTCTCCTGAAGGACTATAATATCATACTGTAGGAGATCTCTACTTTTACTGTTAATGAGATGTTTAAAACCCCTCGTATTCCAGGAGACAAGGCTAACAGAAATAACTACCTGAATTGTTATGATATTCCACCATGATTACGGTTTATCCAAGCATCGTTAGAGGTTGCACCAACATTCGGGTGTATGATACTTTTATCCCCATAAATTCTGGTTTGTGGTATGTTTGGTTTTACCATCATTTGTTCTTGCTCATACACGTCTTGACTTAGAGTAAAGCCCAAGTTGTAAAAAGCTGTCCGAGCCAACCACAGGGTATTAAGTATGACTCCCGATTGAATATACAGTCGCGCCTCAGACAGCTCAGGGGGATTTACAAATTCAACTAAGTCAATATCTGTGGAGGTAAGATCTTCTAAAGCCGTTATTTCAGCACAAATATTAAGCACACTAGCACGATTCATGTCATATTTGGTAAAAGGATAGCCTCAACATTTAATCAACAAACGGTGGTGTTTTTTTATATTGGGCAGGACCCTTAATGGTGGAAAAAAAGGTAGTAGGTTCCACATTATGTACTGAAGTTGGCCTACCGTCCACTGCATGGGAAGGAACCTTATTGGAGGTCATGGACACAGGAGTATCATGGTCTCTACTTGTCGACCCCGGGCCCTTCAAAAGCGATTTAACATTTGGATAGGTCATTTGTAACATATGACTAACTTCATTGGATATCTCTTGCTTAGAATTCAACATCATCTGTTTGATTTTTTCATTCTCCTTGTTATAATTTACAAAGGAGGCTTGTATTTCATCACGTAAATCTTGTAGTGCACAATCTTTGTTTAAGATTGGACCTTCTTGTACATGATGAATCACAGGACGCAGATTGGATTGCAATATTTTAGGAGAATCAGTAACCACTACAATTGCTTGAGTGACGTTTGTATTGGTGGATTCTTCACTAAGTCTGCAGATGTAATATCAACTATAGAATTTGAATTAAGGTTGGATTTAGAAGCTTTTAAAAAGGATGATGATGCCGAAACTGCTAATAAATCATCCAAAGGTTGGTATACTAAAGATGCCTTATTTTGCATTTAGAATCTTCTTTAAGGGTCAAACGGCTTTTTTTTGCTGCTGTAGGTAATCTAGTGGCTTTTTTGATTTTTGTCCTGGTACTCGGTTCACTAGTAAATTGAATCGAACCAGAGAGATCAATATGATTTGGTGCACTGGAGGAGAAGATTTTGGTATTGATAAACATTGGTGCAAATGTTGTTGTCAAAACTTTCTTAGGTAGTTCATTTGTTGAAGAAGAAACCTCATTCAAGTTTGGTAATGTGACTACAGGCAATCCATTAAACACAGCAATCTCAGGGCACGTAGTAGATGATGTACACATTTTTGTAACAGGATAGATGGGTACAACCTTATCTGCTATGATTGTCTGAGTCCCCTGACTAATGAGGTTGGCTGAGGATTCGGTAACCAGATGAGATTTTATGCTTATCTCATGAAGAATATTCGCATGAAATTGCTGAGTAAGTTCCGTCTGATTTTTGATTTTCTCATCCAACGTCTCATATAGCTTAGCCAAAGAGAGGAGCGCCGTGTTCATTGATGTTAGAGTGTTATTAAGAGCAGGCGCTTCAGGAAAGGAAATCCTATTATTATTGAAGTTGGCTTGGGGATCACGTATAAAGTATGGATGGTTATCAATGGGTTCCTGAAATTGTGTTCGCCTAGGTGTGGATGCAACAAAGGAGAGCGACCGGTTAGACATACTAGATGGTGATTTGTCAAACAATACAGGCGATTTGTACAACTCTTGTTTGTCCTTATCTTCATGTTTATCTTGGAGGGCATAGATGCCTTCTCTAACTGGCAGACTCTGCCCAACAGATCCATCATGAAGATGTATCAAGTCACCTGAATTGGAGCAAATATATTGTACATCAGAGGCAACATGGTCATGATCACTTGATGAATTCATGAAGTCAATTGCCTCATCATCGATTTCACCCATTATTGGCAATTTCTCATGGGCTTCTCTTAACAAGTGCTGTGCCTGTACTGAGTATAAAGGAGGATTTATAAGAGATGTACCAATTGGACCCGCTGATGGTTCAATCGTAGCCTCAGGAATTTGAGTAATACATATATCACCTGATTTGCATGCCAGTGCAATGGAAGCGTCAGCTATTTCTTTACAGGGTATTTTCACCATGATGTCGTTCAGCTCAGGTAATTTTCCCTTGTCTAAAGCTTCCTGGGTATGTGTAGCATCTGACAGGGAGCACGTGGAATTTAAATAAGAATCACTACTTGTTTCCTTAGAAGAAGTTTTTTGCGCCTTTGTAGCATCTAGTTTGCAAAAATTACGAATATCAACATTTAGAGAAATAGAATGCTTTTTCTTTTCTTGGTTTTCTTTAAGTCTCTTTGAAAAGAATATCTTACGAGATTCCAATGGTGATATGTTGTACAAATTTGCATAAATTTTGGGCATGCCAGTTTTTAAAGTCATGGTAGATGTGGACATGGTGCAGAGTATTACCTTGAGACTGGAAGTCAACAAAGTGAATTGAAAACCAACAGCGTAACTGATACCGTACCACTGAAGCGTAAGTGAACTAGAAAACAATTCTTAAACAAACCTTACCCGTTTACACCCACGGCACATTAGAAAACACAAATACTATATTTGGGGAGCCCTCTCCACTCTCCGTTCACCGTTAACAGTGAACAGTGTGCTTGCAGGTACTTCGAGGTGCGCGCGCAGGTGCACTGCACCCTGGGTAAAAGTACCTGTTTGGAGGCTGCTAGGAGGCGGGGTTAAACCAAACACACCCATCACTGACTCTCTGGGGATCGGAAAAGAGAAGAGAGAGAGCAAGTCAGCTTTGAATTGCACGTAGGATGATTATTTAAATTCAAATTATTGGGCTAAGGTAAAAGTTAATTACAAAAACTGGACACTCGTGGCAAAGACTGGGCACTCGTAGCTGCAAACAAGGAGTGTCAGTATCAAGGTTACCTAGGTCAGGCAAACTCTTCCTTGCGCGAAGGTCCGCTGGTTAAATGAGAGTTCAAAGTGAAATCACGCCAAAAGAATCCACACATCTGAGAGAGCGGCTCCAGAAATGCTGCATCCAGTGAACAGTGTACTTTCAGGTACTTCGAGGTGCGCGCAGAGGTGCGCTGCACCCTTGGTAAAAGTACCTGTTTGGAGGCTGCTAGGAGGCAGGATTAAACCAAACACACCAATCACTGACTCTCTAGGTCAGGCAAACTCCTGTGTAACACAGAAAGACGTCCTCTCCTTGTGCGAAAGTCCGCTGGTTAAATGAGAGTTCAAAGTGAAATCACGCCAAAAGAATCCACACACGGCGAGAGCAGCTCCAGAAATGCTGCATTCAGTGAACAGTGTACTTGCAGGTACTTCGAGGTGCGCTTGTTTATGGTGCTACCCAACACAGCCATCACATATTCTCCTAATGGGAGGGATGCACAGCAATTGAGCCAAATTCATCAGCTGACAAGCACTATGCAATGGCTTAATGACTGACCGGAACCTGGCCTGTAGTGTCCATCATGCTGTACCAGCAGGGAGTATCAAAGGCAAATCAGCAATTTTGGGTCTGGAATCATGCAGATCACCAGTAGGGTCTGAAACCTTGGCTCAGCATGTGGTTGGGAAGAGCTTATAATTGCTATTGTCCTTGTGAACCCAGCCATGCTTGGCAATAGGGCACTGGGGCCCTGCCACATGCAGAGGTAAAGCACACTGTTCCAGAGCTGATCATTGCATCAGCCATTGCTTTCAAATGATGGTTCCCCTACATGTCCAGTAAGGCATTACATGTTTTGGTCACACAGGTTTCAGGAATGGGAATGTACACGGGGTGAGCAGTCTGGCTGGTGGAGATGGGCTGGGTGAAAGCATCATGAAGCAAGACACAGACAACAGACTTAGGGCCTCATTACACGGTAGGCGGTAACCATGGCGCTATTAGCACCATGGTTGCCGCCAGTATTTTACCGTGTCCGCCTTGGTGGATGGCGGAATTACCACCTTACTCAAAGGTGAGCGGGGGCGGTAATTCCCCATTCAACAAGGCACTTCCCCATTCCCATTTTTGCCCCCATAGGGCATAATGGGAATGGGGAAGGCGCTAATTACGGTACTGCAAATTGCGGTACCGTAATTAGCACCAAGGTCCCTTTGCGGCACCTTACTTTAACGGCTGGTAAAACCAGCCGTTAAGGTCGGGTCCCGCAAAGGGAACTCGTAGTAAGGCGGAAAGGGTTTACCGGTACCGGTGCCCTTACCGGTACCGGTAAACCCTTACCGCCTAACGTGTAATGAGGCCCTTAAAGTTCAAAATAACAAATGTCAGGATGGTGAAGGCCTAAGTTGCCCTAAGGTGGGATTTCCCTACCTGAACGAAACTAAGGAAAGTTTGTGACAGAAAGTTCAATTTAAAAGTCTGTCTGTGTCCAAAACCTATCTGGGCCCTCACAAATGAAGTTAAACCAGATGTAGGGATATCAATATTAAAAGAAATGGTGATTAACACAAAGTTTTGAGCTTCCTCCAGCTCCTAGCTTGTTCTTCAGCTCTGCTTCAAAGAAAGTTCAAAGAAAGTTCAACAAACCCTTGAGATTCTCTTCCCTAAGTTAAAGGCAATAGAGTTCCACAAAGCATCTGGGTTCCCTTTCACAAGCTAAAGGCAACACAGCTAAAAAGAAAAGGGGCTTGAGGCTCCATCCTCAAGACAGTATTGCAGTTCATCAACTCTCAGGGTCCCCTTCCCCAAAACTTCAATGTAGCAACTTATACTGTTCTCTTTCTTTCAAAGTGCTCCTTCTTGGTTTGTTTCACAATGTCTTTGGGGCTCACAATGAAGGGTTCCCTGGTCTAGGCGCAGGTGTCAGACCACATGGTCCACCTATCACAGGTCACACAACCAGGAACCTTGGGCTCTTCAGCCCACACAGATTCTTCTGTATCTGACCTGTGTACAGATTCACATTCACTTAGCTTCTTATTATCAGCCTCTTGGCTTTATGTAGTTTCACACTCTCCTGGCATCTCCTGATTAGCCTTTTGGGTTTTCCACAATGTGTCCCACATACTATGCCAGTTTTGGACCTTGCTGCACTGTATTTATTCACAAAGTTCACTTTGCGGTGGTCTTATTTCATTCCGCACCTTTCTGTCATGCTTTTTCACCCTTGTGTTCACATTTCATCTGTTGCTTTGAAATGGCCGCTTTCCCATTGAACTTTCATTAACTCGCAGCTTTGCTCTCAAAGTTTTCATTCTTGTTCGGTATTCAATATTTATGCTTTTTCCACCATTATTAACTTTTCCACTTAATTTCCATGCCATAACTTTGGGTTTGTTCCCACTGTGTGCATGTTTTTTGGCTCACTCAGCATTCATTCGGCTTACATCCAGCCCCCTTGAAATGCCCCGCTCTCAAGTGATGCTCCCTTTTTCACTGCCTGGTCTCCGGCGGTCCTGTTGGGTAGCTGCACTGGACTCTTTCTGCTCTCCTTGCGGCTTGCCTTTGATTGCTATGCCTCTCTGTGATTGCCGGCAGCTCTGCACTGCTTCCACAGATGCTGTCAGCGGTTTTCATTCTTTCCCCTTGCTCACAGCTCTAGCTGCATTTCCCGAACCATGTAGGCCCCACACCTGAGGACTTCCAACTGCCCAACTTCTCCTGGGCTCCACAGGTCTCTGGGGTAGTCTACAGGCATCCTGGCATCTCTGCAGCACCCCCCACGGCCCATGAGCAGGGTCCCCTGCTGGACTCTCCCACACAGGCCTCCCTGTTGGTGCTCTTACTGCTCTCTTGGTCTCTACTTATACACCTGCAACTCCTTAACACATTGCAGGTGGGAGCTTCTAATTAGACTTGTCTGACTATAGTTAGAGGGATATGCCTGACCTTCAGAGTACTCTGAAAGCATCTTCTTCGTCCCAGTACTAGGGTTGTGAAGTAGTTACTGGTGTTCACTACTCCTAGTTGCATCTTCCTCGTCTCAGTGCTGTCATAGGAAATATGTGTTGAAATGAGGAGAGATGTTCGACAATAGCCCATAGAGGTTGAAGAAGGGTTAGGTTGGTTTTCAATAGGGAAGGGGGATACCATGTCTCATCTGTGGGTACCCAGCTCTCAATACCTAAGGGCTCTGCACCGAGTTGATCCTCTCTTGCTTCTCCACCCCAAGGTCGGGATCCAAAAGTGATGACTTTCCCTGGCCACCTGAGAAGAGGATCCGGGGCAGAGTAGGAGTGAGGGTACCCTCAGGTTTCTCACAGCTGTCAGCAGTTGGACTGGTGATTGGTTCCAACCCAGCATGGTGGGTGCACGGGCTGCTATGTGTTGGTGCCACCTCCATCTTTTTGTTCCTGGTGGTATGGAGGTGCCAGAGGCATTCATAGATCCCTTATACTCCTCATTCTTGGAGATGGTGCCTGGAGCCCCCTTTTGTGAGTATGTGGTGCATATACCCCGAACTCGATGAAAAGCACAGCTTTGAAGCAAAACTACATGTATCGTCTGGTGGCTTCTTGATGAAGTGAAGGCTGATGATCCTTTCCATAGTCAGGGTGAGCTCCCTTATGTAGTATGTAGTTCCAAATGAGTCAGTAACCCTGAATTTGGCCTGCTGGTGTGAGTTCACCTGTTGTGTCTATCCCCATGATTGACCATTCTTGACATTAGAATGCAGAGTGGAAGATGACATCTGCCCAGCCCTTTACCTCAAGGCAACCAGTAATGGGTGTGTGGCACTAATGTTAGTAAACCTGTCACTTGTATGATCTGACTGGCTATGGTGGGCCCATCAATACATATTAGGAACTGTATGCTATTATGTACAACCTTGTTCATCAAGATGGACCTTACGAAGTTGTAACGCTCACCTGATTCCCACAGAGACGCTGACCCGAACTGGACTGCTACCGTTTCTTCTATCGTGAGGCGCAGGGCCCGGAAGATGCTCTGGACGGGGCCTCCGAATTTGGATTGCCTGGCTTGTAGAGTACGTTTTCTGCAGGTGGAAGAAAAGGGATTGATTACCAGCTGGGGTGGATATGTGTTCCCACCAATCTCCCGTTTCTCACTCTTCTTGACCCCCAACTTGGTTTCTGCGAGCTCTCACCTTAGGTATTGTAAAGATGAGCTCTCCATCCTGCTTCAGGTGCAGGGGTGCGTAGAATCCATTTACGTCACTGGATGGGAAATAGTTGCGGACACTGTGTCCTTTCGTCTCTCCTGCGGTAGCCGTAAGTATGAGTGTCTTTTCTCCACAGGAACCGGGGCCCAGAAACCTAAAGCAGGTAAGTCTCTTGGTGAGTATTTGTTCTCCGTGCTTAGTTAGTGCTCACCATGTATTCCTCTTATGCAGGTGCTGGGATGTAGCTGGCGTCGTAGCCGCGGTGGAGGAAGGTAAGTGAAAGAAAAGCGACTGCTTACTTCTAATGATTGTCTTTTTCTGCTTACAGGTGCCAAGATGCTGCCGGCGTCGTGGCCGCGGTGGAGTTCGGCGAGGCCACGGATGGGAAAGGCAAGGCGTTTGAGAGCGCTGCTAATCTTGTACCTTTCCTTTGCAGGATCGTCGGAGGTAGGATGCTGAGGCTGGATTCCGGTAAGTATAATTTCTAATGCTCGCCTTCTCTTTTCTTGTCTGTTTGCAGGTGTTCCGGGTGCTGGCGGGCGTGTCAGAAGCCAGGAAGTAGGAGCCGACTCGGTGAGCGTCCTGCTGCTGATGCAGAATAACGCGAAGCACGTGTATTCCATGGGGCGTGCTTTAAATAGCAGAGAAGTGCTTCAGGTGTGTGTTCTTCCACCGGCCCCACCCAGGTAAGAAAAGAGTTCCTGAATAGGGGAAATAGTTCCTCCCAGCCCTGATGGCTGGGGACTTCAGCCAGACTGGATTGTTCTGGGTAAGTATGCGGCATGGTCTGCCTCAGGTAAGTCCACCCAAGCATTATTACACAGTTTATCAATATGAGCCCGGCGCCTATGGCGCCGGGACTGAAGTCCTTTATGAGCCTGGTGCCAAAGGCGCCAGGACACAGTCCAAAGGGCCCCTGTAGGGGTCTGCTGGGTCCGGAGATGTGGAAGAAGGGTCTGCTTCCGGGGGCGCTGGGCCAGTCCTTGCTCCTCGGGAGTAGTGCTCATGACAGCACCCCCCCTCAAGGCCCCTCCCAAAATTGTCTTCCCCGGGGGTTTTGGTTTATCCGGAAAGGTTCGGTGAAATTTCTTGATTAGACGAGGAGCATGGACGTGGTCATAGGGTTCCCATGACCTCTCTGGAGGCCCGTAACCCTTCCAGTCAATCAGGTAGAACAGATTTGATCTGATGATCTTAGAGTCCAAAATGTTTTTAATCTCGAATTCAGGTTCTCCATTCACTTGAATTGGTTCTGGAGGTTTGGTTAGTCTGGTTCCAGATTGCATGGGTTTCAAAAGCGATACGTGAAAAACAGGATGTATTCGCATATGAGCTGGCAATCCTAGTTTAACAGCCACTGGGTTTATTATGGCCGTAACTGGATATGGCCCCAGATATTTGGGATTAAAAGTGCGAGGTCCTTTGAGTGATAAGTGTTTGGTGGACAAACAGACCTGGTCCCCAATCTGGTATTGAGGGGCCTCGCTTCGGTGTTGATCTGCTCTTCTCTTGTACCTTTCTTTAGCTTGTTGTAAATGTGCAGCAGCTTCTTTGAAGGCTTTGGTAATAGCAGTGTGTAACTGATCCACGGCGGGTGTTCCAAGATCTTGAGGTGGATCGCGGTTGGAAGGTCAAGGATGAATTCCATACAAAGTGTAGAAGGGGCTTTGCCCGGATCCAGAGTGAACAGAATTATTGTATGCATACTCAGCTATCCAAAGGATGTCCTTCCAGTTGCTCTCTGACTGTTGTAGCATGCATCGTAAATATTGTTCGAGAGTCTGGTTAGTTCTTTCAGTTTGACCATCGGTCTGGGGGTGATGGCTGGTTGAGAGTCTTACATCGATTTGAGCCAATTGACAGCAACTTCGCCAAAAATGGGAAATAAACTGGCTTCCTCTATCTGAGATTAGTACCGATGGGAATCCGTGTAACCGGACAATGTTTTCAAGGAATTCTCTGGCTAGTACCGAAGCTGAGGGTAAGCCTTTTAACGGAATGAAGTGGGCCATCTTGGAAAACAAATCCACAATAACGAGAATAGTGTTGTACCCGGAGCAGGAGGGTAAGTCTGTGATAAAATCCATGGAAAGGGTGTGCCAGGGAGACGGTGGAATGTCTAATGGTTGGAGAAGACCAGCCGGTCTTTTCTTTTGACCCTTGTTTTGAGCGCACACACCACAGGACATCACAAATTCTTTTATGTCTTTTCTCCACGAAGGTCACCAGAATTGTCTTCTCACTTTCTCTTCTGTTTTGGCAATGCCAGGGTGGCCCTCTATCAATGAATTGTGATAGCAGGAGATTACTTGCCTTTGCAAATCGCCGTGTGGTAGGAATAATCGTCCTCGGAAATAAGGCAAGTCATTGTTTAAAGTGAAATCCATTCCTTTTTGTAGCCAGTTCTGCAAGTCTGTTGGGTTCAGAAATTGTTTAACTTTTGCCTCAATGTCCTCGATGGATTGTGAAGAAATCAGGCCCAAGATCCTCTGTTCAGGAATTATTGGTACAGGCTCTGGGTTGACAATGGTGTCTCCCATTCCAATCCGGGAAAGAGCATCTGCTTTGCCATTTTTGCTGCCGGGGAGGTAAGTGATCACAAAGTCAAATTCGGCAAAGAACAGGGCCCAGCGGAGCTGTCGAGAGGATTGAGCCTTGAGGGTTTTCAGATACTGTAAATTCCGATGATCGGTGATCACCGTGATGGTGTGTCTGGCCCCAAGGAGATAATGACGCCAGGCCTTAAAGGCGGATTTAATAGCTAACAGTTCCTTGTCTGTGATGGCATAGTTAACCTCAGGCGCCGAGAATTTTCGAGACCAGAACGCCACGGGATGTAATTGGTTAGTCTCTGGGTCTCTTTGTGAAAGGATCGCTCCCATTGCTAAGCTGGATGCGTCGGATTCGACGATATAAGGGAGATCTGGGCGTGGGTGCTTCAGTATTGGCGCAGAAGTAAACTTGGCTTTTAGCTCTTGGAAGGCTTGTTCAGCTTCTTCAGACCACTCAAAACGTTTATTCTTTCTTAAGAGAGCCGTGATGGGTTGTAACACTCGTGAAAACTCCGGAATTAATCTGCGATAAAAATTGGCAAAGCCTAACATGCTCTGAATGCCTTTTACAGAAGTAGGTGATGGCCATTTGAGAATAGCGTCCACCTTTCGCGAGTCCATGTGGATGCCTTTGGGTGTCAGGATAAAACCCAGAAATTCGACTTCACTGGCATGGAAAACACATTTTTCAAGTTTGGCAAATAGTTTGTGTTGGCGAAGTTTTTCAAGTACTGTTCTAACATGATTTCGGTGATCTGCTTCCGAAGAGGAGTAAACAAGAATGTCATCTATGTAGACGACAACACAGACGTCAATGAGCTCCCTGAGGACATCATTCATAAAATATTGGAAGGCGGCCGGTGCATTACATAGTCCGAAAGGCATCACTTGGTACTCAAATAACCCATATTTAGTGCGAAACGCCGTCTTCCATTCATCGCCTTCCTTGATCCGTACCAAGTGATAAGCCCCGCGTAGGTCCAGTTTTGTATATATGCAAGCATCCTTCACCTGGTCAAGGAGTTCCGGGATCAGAGGTAAAGGGTATCTGTTTTTTACCGTTATCTGATTCAGAGCGTGGTAGTCTATACAGGTTCTGAGGTCACCTTCTTTTTTTGGCACGAAGAACAGAGCCGAGGATGCAGGGGACTGTGATGGACGAATAAAACCATTGGCCAAGTACTGGTCCAGATACTGTCGCAGGTGAAGGTTCTCGGGCTCGGTAAGGGCGTAGATCCTGCTGCAAGGAGGAGTTGCACCGGGTAGTAGATCTATCTGGCAATCGTATGACCTGTGGGGCGGTAAGGTGTTAGCCTGTTCCTTTTGGAAAACATCTTGAAACTCTCGATACTCTAGCGGTAATTGCAAACTGTCGGCCGTTACTGACGCTAGGCCAATGTCTGATCGTAGATAGCAGGTTTGTGCACACTCTGGGAACGTTATCGTCTTTGCTCGCCAATCAATCTGAGGATTTACGACCTGGGCCAGGACGTCTTTGAGTTCGACGCGTGGACCTCGGTGAAATAGCGTGATTCTTTTCTCCTCGGGCCATCCAGTTTCCACAACTAACCTATTGAAGGATGCAATGTAGGCTAAGAGATCCTGGTTGCCCTGTCGTAGGGAAAGGAGTTCATTGTCCAGGGCCTGCCCCTGGGAATGCCTTGCAAAAAGTCTTTCCATACTCGTCTGGAAGGCTTGGAAATTCCGAAGGATTGGATCATCTTGTGTAACCAGTGGAATTGACCAATCGGCAGCACTGCCGCTAAGATACGAAAGTACAAATGCTACCTTGGTCTGGTCATTCGGGAAGGCCGCGGGCCTGCAGAGAAAGTGCAATTGGCATTGATTTATGAACACTGCAAATCTTTTAGGGTCTCCAGCAAAACGTTCAGGTGGTGCCAGTGGCACATTTCCAGGTAGGTTGATTTGAACGGGATTGGTTGAAGTAACTGGGGTAAAATTCCCCCCTGGATTGGGCAGAGGGGTTTGCCCCGCTTGGCTCTGTAATAACTGTCTGGCAAGGTCGTCAGTTCGTTCCTTTGACACTATTAACTCTCTCCTGAGGGCGTTCGTCTCCTGGCGAGCAGCATGAACTTCAGCCCTTAATTCCCCCAGTAGCTGGGCCAGTTGATCTGTATCAGAAGTTTCCATAGCGCCTGGGTAGGAGATTGTTGGTAGGCTTCGCGTTCTGTAACGCTCACCTGATTCCCACAGAGACGCTGACCCGAACTAGACTGCTACCGTTTCTTCTATCGTGAGGCGCAGGGCCCGGAAGATGCTCTGGACGGGGCCTCCGAATTTGGATTGCCTGGCTTGTAGAGTAAGTTTTCTGCAGGTGGAAGAAAAGGGATTGATTATCAGCTGGGGTGGATATGTGTTCCCACCAATCTCCCGTTTCCCACTCTTCTTGACCCCCAACTTGGTTTCTGCGAGCTCTCACCTTAGGTATTGTAAAGATGAGCTCTCCATCCTGCTTCAGGTGCAGGGGTGCGTAGAATCCAGTTACGTCACTGGATGGGAAATAGTTGTGGACACTGTGTCCTTTCGTCTCTCCTGCGGTAGCCGTAAGTATGAGTGTCTTTTCTCCACAGGAGCCCGGGCCCAGAAACCTAAAGCAGGTAAGTCTCTTGGTGAGTATTTGTTCTCCGTGCTTAGTTAGTGCTCACCATGTTCCTCTTATGCAGGTGCTGGGATGTAGCTGGCGTCGTAGCCGCGATGGAGGAAGGTAAGCGAGAGAAAAGCGACTGCTTACTTCTAATGATTGTCTTTTTCTGCTTACAGGTGCCGAGATGCTGCCGGCGTCGTGGCCGCGGTGGAGTTCGGCGAGGCCACGGATGGGTAAGGCAAGGCGGCGCTGCTGCGAGCGTTTGAGAGCGCTGCTAATCTTGTACCTTTCCTTTGCAGGATCGTCGGAGGTAGGATTGCTGAGGCCGGATTCCGGTAAATATAATTTCTAATGCTCGCCTTCTCTTTTCTTGTCTGTTTGCCGGTGTTCCTGGTGCTGGTGGGCGTGTCAGGAGCCAGGATGCAGGAGCCGACTCGGTGAGCGTCCTGCTGCTGATGCAGAATAACGCGAAGCACGTGTATTCCATCGGGCGTGGTTTAAATAGCAGAGAAGTGCTTCTGGTGTGTGTTCTTCCACCGGCCCCACCCAGGTAAGAAAAGAGTTCCTGAATAGAGGAAATAGTTACTCCCAGCCCTGATGGCTCGGGACTTCAGCCAGACTGGATTGTTCTGGGTAAGTATGCAGCATGGTCTGCCTCAGGTAAGTCCACCCAAGCATTATTACACAGTTTATCAATATGAGCCCGGCGCCTATGGCGCCGGGACTGAAGTCCTTTATGAGCCTGGCGCCAAAGGCGCCAGGACACGGTCCAAAGGGCCCCTGTAAGCGTCGGCTGGGTCCGGAGATGTGGAAGAAGGGTCTGCTTCCGGGGGCGCTGGGCCAGTCCTGGCTCCTCGGGAGTAGTGCTCCTGACACAAGTCATGTTAACTGAGATGCATACACTAGTACTGGTATTGAACTAGTTCTGAAGCCACTATACCTTGATCCTAGACGAAACAAATTCAACATAATGAATGGACAGCCACAGAGAGTTAGAGAAGGTGAAAAGACTTTGGTGAAGAGAAATACGCACCTTTTTACCATGATGTGTGAGGGGTCAGAAATGAGGGACGGACACAAGGTTTTTGAGTTCTTAAGTAAAGACATTTATTAAACAAAATGGGTTGGAAAAACACCTCTCTAGCCCTATTTCTAAAGAGGAACACAAAAGGTGTAAGGTAATGTCTTTAACTTGATGTTAGAAAAACTGTTAAAAATCAAAGGTATCAGAATTACTTAAATGAAAATGTTATCCAAGGTAAATAACCTTGGATGCAGAAGGAGGTTCCTATCCCCTGGATTCTTAAACAGGATGGCAAAATGCCTCTTCATCTAACAGTTCCGTGGTGTCTTTGATGGAGTCACAAAGTTCTTGTTTAATTAAAAAGTTCTGTTCAAGCAAGAAGTTCTGTAATAGTCTTTTTGTAAAAGTGTTTGTATCTTGACAGATTACCTGGTATACCCATCAGTCAGGAATTTTTGTACACATTTCAGCTGCCTTTTGTACTCACCTGTCGGGACTTTTATTTAGGATTGTCATATTTCCTAGTCAACTCATCTGGCAGGAATCTTTATACAAAATCAATTGCCTGGACTTCTTCTCTGTTTCGCAGTTCCTTAATATGCGACAATAGCATTTACCATGTAGTGTTTGGTATATCTATCTGTGGTGATACTTTATTCAAATATACTTGCCCAATCTTTTTGCCCAAATTGGCATTTCCTACATTTGTACTTGAATGGGATTTGCTTTCAAACTTCGCCTTGTCTCCATTCAAACATTCTTATCAGTGAATCTTGCCTTTAAACTTTGCCTTGGCTGCATTTAAACAAACTTAACCTTTGTATATGTTCTGCTTTCTTGCACCATTCAATCACTATTTGGTTCTGTTGTCGGAATGCCACAGGGTCCCCAGCTGCTTTAGGTGGACTCATCAGCCTTTTTCAGCATCTCTAATGTTGCTCGCATCTTTGCATTATTACCTCTTCCTCTGCCTCTAGTTCGGGGTCTGCGGACCCCTCTCCGGTATCCAGTGCAGCTGTGCGGTCACCTGCCAACTTTCCCTCATGGCTCGGAGTGAAGACTGCTGTTCAATCAAGCATCCCGGCCTCCAAGATCTTCTGCACTGGTCTCGGTTTCTCCACAGACTTCCTTGCTTGCACGCAGCATATGTCTCCCTTCCCCGGAAGCCTTCTATCCTTCACCAGCTCTCTCAGTGAGTCCCGCTCTCAAAAGCCTTTGTGTGAATAACAGCGTCTCTTTCTTCATGGCTTGTTTTGTTGCACTTCCCCTTTCCTTCTCATTGCAGCTGGCACTTTTAAATGTCCCGCTCATTACAGGTGTAGAAAAGCAACTAGTGCCCATGTTGTAGTTTGAGCTCCTGTCATCTTGCATAAACTCTCATGTCCTCATCCTCGTCCCAGTATCTCAGTGGATATGGGAGATAAAATCCATAACTTTCTTTGGGCTTTTAACTCCTGATAGTTTCTTTCTCGTGGATTTCTCAAAAAGGTGTATTAGGATTAGAGATCATAATTTCCTTTGGACTATTAACTCTTAAATGTTTTTTTTCCCCTGGAGTATACATAAAAGCACATCAAGAACCAAAGGTGTTATATGTGAGTTGTGGGTGTTTGGGTGGTGTCAGGAAGGCATGTTATCAACAGTAAGACAGACAGAAGTGACCACAGTTCAAGGGTGTTTATTGAACTTGCACAGACGTAAATCTACAGATGGGAGCAAGCCAGGGCCACCAAATAATTATAATGCAGTCCTAGTGGAGTCTTGTGAACATAAAAGGGCATATACTAAAAAAAGCTATTGCCATACTGTACCACTAATTTACAAATAATGTGGGCTAATGTTAATGAAAAAGAAAGAAGTGTTCACTCAATAATATGTCAGGATGTTCCGGCCATTCTCCTTCCTTCCCAATGTTTTCAGCATGCGGCAGGGCGGGTCACTCGAGCAAAGTACACAGTCTGGCTTCTGCGACATGAAGATACAGTTACATGGACAGTTCAGGACCTTCTGTGTCCAAGTATCTTTACTTCTTGCAAGTCTCTTGATGCAGAGGGCCTGCTGTACCAAAAACAACACACAAATGTTGTTTTCCTTGTTCCCGTATCCACTTTGGGTATTCACCCTGGATCCCCCTCAGCCGGGCTCAGATCCTTTTCAAAACAAAAATTCAGCCTTGGTTCCCCTTCTTCCGGGCTCAGATCCCTTTCAAAACAATGTTCAGAGAATTCTTTTTTGGGTGCCTCTTGGTTCATCCTGGATCCCCCTCTGCTGGGCTCCGATCCCTTCCTTTTGTTCAATTAGTCTTCCTCAGCCGGCCTCGGACGAATTGCGACATACATCAAACTATCAAAGACTTTAGAATGTGCACAGGGTTTAGCTTGACCCTTTGCATTGACCACTTCAATCTCAATATTTCTTTTTCTCATACTCAGCATCAGTTGGATACCTAACAGAGACTATCAAATGATGTCACGATCCAACTCACCTGCCACCCAGCACCGCTACATGCGCACATTCAGAGACTCTGCTTATGGTATACTTGCAAAGTTAAAACCTGCAAATTGCCTCTGCATTTATTTACTTGTTTTACCGCTGCAGTTTTGGACCAATCTAGTTTCATGTTCCATTCCGGCTTTTGGGTTAAACCAGTAGATGGATTGTGGTACATGTATACTGTCCAAAAGGCAGAGGGCTGGAGAAGGCGTACTTAATACAGTTGGTTGCAGTTGTTTGCAGCAAGCTAATTAGAGCTGCAGAGGACCTGATTTAATTCACCTGTTCCAAGCTACTGCAGGCTAGGCTGCAGAGAGCTGGAGAGCCCTTCGAAACCACTGCTGCAGGCTACTGAAGCCAGGGCTGGGCTTAATTGAACACAGCTGCCTGAGACTGCAATCAGCTCCATCCTGTTAGCCTGCTGGCTGAGAGGGCCTTTATAAACTCACTTTGAACGGAAGCAGTTGTCACTCAACTACTCCCACTGGGAGTTTGTGCTTGTGCTCCTGTTACCCGTTTTTTACCTTTCCTGAAAATCCTCATTTTGGCTTTTGAATCCTGTTGTTGGTGCTGCTTGCAGCACCCTTTCTAGTCTGCTTTATCCTTCTGCCCTGCACCTCTGAACTCCCTGCCTAGCAGCCCTGCCACTCTCCTCTGCCTTCTGCCCTGCTCCTCTGGGCTCCCTGCCTGGTAGTAATGTAGAAAGCTAGGTAGGAATACGCAGCTAGTCAGTCACTCACTATTTGTCCCCCTCGGGTTACATTGTATTCTACTATACATCTTTGATCCAATCTCTATCATACTGTATTATGAGGAGTTCAAGGGATTTAGAGATGTACTTGGGTTCATATATAATGGACAAATCAGAGTCATCCAAGTGGTCAGAATAATGTATTTGTTCAATAATAGCTTCTTGTTCGAACAGAGGTCAGCACATCGTGCTTAAATCAATTATGGGTTCATATGCCAATGCATTTATTTTGGAGACAATTCTCCTTCATCAGGGCGAACCTAGGTGCTTACAATAGTTTCACATATATATAACCAGTGAAAATGTTTCAAAGGTGAATCATAAAATACAAAATGAAGGAATAAAAGTATTAAATACATACCGTCAGTCCCATATGTCACAATGTGGGAGACAAAATAACCAATAGATATTCAGTCAGTAGCTAGATCATATGTTTCCTTCATTTGCATCGGTATGAACAAAAGTAATAGCGTTCCTATTACCTTCATGGAGTCTTCAATGTAATACACAAACCACACTATCTCTAATAGCACTGTAAAATTAGAAATACGTGTTTTCAGAATCATCCTATTGTTGCACAAAGATTGTGTATTGTTTTCAGATCAAACGCCATTCTTACTTGAATGCCGTGTGTGTGTCACGTAATGCGTGCTGTAGGATCAGCGCTATGTCTTTAAATCATTTGCTGTCCACCAACAGATAAGTTCAGAAACTAGTGTGAAACACATAAATCTCATGAGTATTATTTTTATAACTCGACCTGGGCCACTTCATATAGTTTACTGCCTAAAATCTCACCTCTAGCAACCACTCGTTTGCTTGCTGTGTGTGCGCATGTATTCGAGTTCCTGTTTGGAACGTTGCTATAGTTATGGAACTATTTTATGGAGTGCTAACGCAAACCGAGCTGGTAAACTAACGTTATCATGGAGTAGTGAATGTCTCAACTCCTGGTGTGAGAGGTTGGAAACAAAAAAGTATTATAAATGTGTTCCCAAAATTGTGTACAAGCTGCTTGCATTTTTATATGTATTACGTGTCTGAGGATTACGATTTTCGTTACTAAGGTAATCTGACGCTAAGACGAAGCTCACGCACGCGCAACCGCCATGCAGGAAGTTAAACTGACGGATAGTGTGAGCAGTAATTACAATGTAATCAAATGCATATCTATAGTCACACTTGTGTGTTTTACATATCGGCCCATGATGTCTACCTGTGAATGTGGCGTAATACATGGTACTCAGATTGTAAAAATCACGTCAACGTGGATAAGGTGTCATCAGCAAGGTGTACCTCCCTGCGAGACCTTACGTCCCGGCAGCCCCCTAAGGGAGGCGGTCAGGACAGTCCATTAGTTCATGTATATGGTAAAGGGGTAATAAAAAACGAGCGTTTGCCTCCCCGGTGTTGATTCACAATGTGGTAAAACAAACGTTTTTTCCAGTTCTAGTGCTGATACACAGCATTATAAGACAGAGATGTTTAATCCTGGCCACTTTGTAATGCTTGTGTGCAGCATAGGGGTACATTACGGAGAGTAAACTGAGTATTTGCCTCCCTGCTATTGATCCCTAATGGTGTAAAACATACATACTTCTGATGTCACTACTAATACACAGTATTACGAGACAAAAATATTTAAATTCATCCTGGTCACTTTGTAATGCCCATGTGTGGAATCAGGGTACATAGTATTTTCCCTTTATTGAACTTGCTCTCCCAAGTCTATTGGCCTAATTGAAACCCAGGCGTTAAGGGGTTAACGGCACCATAAAAGGTGTCAGCGCTGTTAAACGCTTAACGTCTGATTACGAGGTCCCTTTGCGGGTTGCACTTTAATGCCTGCTTTTAGCAGGCGTTAAAAAACCAACCCGCAAAGGGACCTAGGAGCTAATTACGACACCATAATTTATGGTGCCGTAATTAGCGCCTTCCCCATTCCCATTGAGCCCTATGGGCCAAAAATGGGAATGAGGAAGGGGCCATGGTGAATGGGGAATTACCGCCCCGCCAACCTTGGAATGGGGCGGTAATTCCGCCATTCACCATGACGGACCCCGGCATGGACCATGGTGCTAATAGCACCATGGTTTAGCGCCGGGGTCGTAATGAGGCCCTATACCTAGATGCATCAACCATACTTGATCTAAGTTCACAATAAACTTGGTAATTCAACTTGGTGTATCAGATCCATATTATTTAGATCAACCATTGCTGTTCTAGGTAGGACTTTATTCATTCTGCTCCTTTGAAGAATTCTAAACAAATAAGAATTAGATTTTACAGAGCAAAAGCATTTCACAGAAAACTCAGTGCCCACCAACGTGCGCATTTATCTTCTCCCTGCCTGGCAGTCCTGCCATTCTCCTCTGCCTTCTGCCCTGCTCCTCTGGGCTCCCTGCCTTGTGGCCTGCCTGTTCAATCTTTCTTTGATTTCCAGCTTTTGACTTCTGATACCTTTTGTGACATTCAATTCTTAACTGATATCTTTTCTGCCTTTCTGACTTTCTGTAAACACCATGTTTTCTGTAAGAATTTCTACTTCACAGACTTGTCCTGTTTCTGCCTTGCTTTCCTCTCTTTCTTTCTGCAAACTCAGCCTTTTTTAGTTTTCCTGTCTGTTCCTTGCCCGCGATATTTCCTGACTTCAGTCCATAGTTCTAGTGCCTGTTCTTAAGTACTCTGAGTTACCTGAATCACTCATATTCGCTGTGTTGGCAGCGACCCATCTTGCCTTAGTCCTTTGTCTTGTGTATATTGATATTCCAGTCTATGCTTTGTATTGTGTTTCTCTATCCTGTCCTGTACCTGGTTATTTCTTTCAATGCTGCTTTCTACCCATATTACATCTTGGTCTACAGTTGTGCCTCAGCTTTGAATCCGTTTACAGTGTGACCCCTGGGTTGATCTCCGTTCAGATCATATAAGGGAATGACTTCTGTTGCCTTCGCCTATTCTGTTGAAGTCTTACCTGCCTCAGTATATGGTCTCCAGTTTTACCCTTGCACTGAGTACAACAGTTTCTTCCACACGCCTAACTCATGATGCTGCTGTATGACCGTTTTAAGAGTAATCTGCTGGTACCGATCCCAAGAGCTTACCTTAATCCCTGGAGACCCCTTATCATATTCCAGTACACCCTTTATTCTGATCAATCTATGTTACCCAGTATATCTGCTTGTCTTTGCTTTCTCTCTGACTCTTTGTTTACAGCCAGCTTCTGCCCCTGCCATCCCTGTGAATACCTGTTTCAACTCAGATCAGCTTGGTATGTACCCTGTTTCTGTTATATGCTAGCATTGCCTCTGGAATCTCCCTTACTCTACAGTTCATAGCCTTTGTCCAGTGCTCCCCGGCCAGACTTGTGACAAATGAGCACCCATGTGGTGCCGGACCACTATGTGTATGCTATCTTTTCTTGGCCTCCCAAAGTTCAATTATAAAGTTCAACTATTTCCTGTGGCTTCCAAATGTATTTGTGTCGCTCATCCCAAACACCTCACACACTGTTCTCTTTATACAATGTTGCTTCTTGCAACCTTGGTTCAAAACACAAGCTGGTTTAGTATCAGTCTCTCTGACTCACCGGCTGTGCTGTCTTTTCTGATGCTGCTTTATTGAAGGAGCCAAGGACAGTACACGGCTCCCATAGTCCCCGACATCGCGTAATCATGGAACTCTGCCTAGGCGTAGCCCGCCTACACAGGCTCTGCCCCAGATTGCAGAGCCCCCTCCTCCACACATAAACCAAACTTCTGAGTACCTCCTCCCCCAGAGCAGTACTTGGCACATACCTAGGTAAAGCCCGCCTACACAGGCTGAATTCCAGACTGTAGAGCCCCCTACACTGTCATGAAACAACATATAACTGCCCTGATGTCCCAGACAATACTCCCCTACCTCCACCCTCTCCTCCCTCTGCAGCGACTATCACACCCACCACCCACTCGCCCCTACCTCCCCCTTCCAAACCCACCTCCAACATCCCTTCACCCCCTCTCCAACCTCCTCCAATACCCTTGCTTGCTCACTGATTAATGCCATTTCTATCTGTGCTCACACCACAGATATCCATGAGCTACTAGTAGCTAACAACCTAGATACGTTAGCCACATCAGAAACCTGCCTGCTCGAGGCAGCGGGACCCGACCTACAACTCCCCCTACCCACTGGTTACTCCATCCTACAAGCTGATAAACAAGACGGCCAAGGAGGTGGAGTTGGCATCATCTCCAAATCCACACTCCGGAATCGTACAAAAATGTCGACCTGGGAATTGCGACGGCTGAAAATGCAGACTTTTTTTTAACCCCCCCTTACACCACATATATATGTGGCCGGGTTAGGAGTATAATATTAATATGGGGAGGGTGCCGGGGGGAATTTTCAGCTGTCGCAATATTCACATAGATCCTACACCACCCATTAGAAAATCTCCCCTCCAGAGCCTCCAAAGCTACGAACTCTTTCTAGCTAAGATTGAATCTTCCTCCCAAACCATCATCAAGATAATACTCCTATACTGCCAGCCCTCCCATATTGGCACACCTGACACTGACATCTCTCTACTCACCGCCCCCCTCCTCTGCCCTAACACCAAAATTATACTCCTAGGAGATTTTAATCTAGGCTTCAAAGACCCTGCTGATCAGAAGGCAGCCACCCTCACTGCAACCCTCAAAGAGATGAGCCTTACCCAAAAGATTGTCTCCCTGACAAACAACAAAGGAAGGATCCTTGATTGGATACTCTCCTGCAACACACCTCTCAACGTTACCCCCCTACATCAGCGCCAGACACACACACACAAACCCACTGCTGAACAACTAGGCCCCTCTATCCTGGCCTCACTTGAATCAGCATCTGATGATGCTAACCCTGAAGTCATACTAGCAGCCTACACAACTGCACTACTTACTGCTTTAGACAAACAAGCTTCCCTCAAAATGACCTCCCGCAAAAAAAAGCAACCCCTAGAACTGGTACACAAATTAACTAGCCTCCCTTCGCAAACAAAAATGCACCCTTTAACTTCTTTGGAAAAAATAAAAACACCACTCCTAATAAAGTAGGCTTCCATCGTTCTGCCTGCACCTACAAAACAGCCATAACCGCGACCAAAGCTACCATTTTCAATACCAGAATGTCTGAAGCAAGCGTTAACGTTAAAGAGCTCTTAACGATCCTGAGAGAGCTGGAAAACCCTTCACTGCCGACCAATAGCTTTCCCAAAAATAAAGCATGGTGCTCGATTATCCAATCAGCCCTTGTCCCAAAGCTAACTACCTAAGGGATAAAGCCATAGTCAAAAAGTCCCACTTACCTCCCACACCACTCGTCCCTGAGGATATCTCCTCGCCTACCCTCAAAAACTCTCCACAATTTCAGTTCTCCATCGTCTTTTCATCTGAAATGCTCACCACCATTCAGCACTTGATAGCCTCTAACTGCTATGGAGACATATGCCCAGCTCACATTGTCAAAATGTGCGAAGATACCCTCTCTCCCACTATGTCTAAGTTCAATAATGCCTCCTTCAAATCTAATTCTATTGCCAATTACATCAAAGAAGCTTAGTCATGCCGCTCCTGAAGAATACCACCCTAGACCCCACCACCCTTACTAATCGCTGCCCGATTACTACAATACCTTACCTCTGCCAAACTCTGGATAGCACCACCTACTTGCATCTCCAAAACCACCTCAAAAACAATAACCTGCTAGGTACCCGCCAAGTAGGCTACAGACCCAGAAATAGCACCAAATCGTCACTCCTAGATCTAAAGAACCAGCTTGACCACATCAGAGACAAGGGTGAGCTTGCCATTCTCCTACTACTAGATCTCTCAGCTGAATTTGATTTAGTGCACCACGCAATTCTATGCCAACACCTGAACTCCACATTCAATCTCTCCCCTGAAGCTACCCTTTGGATCAAATCCTTCCTAGATAGTATTTGTGGGCACTGAAGCAGCTGATCCCATCCCTGTCACTCATGGTGTCCCACAAGGCTTCTGCCTCACCCCCACCTTGCTGATGACACGCAGGTACTCCTCAAAAGCACTGGAAACTACGATCTGGACTCCACCAACATAAACCATATTTACAGCATCATTCAGGCATGGATGGCCACCCACCATCTCTGCCTGAATGATAATAAGACTGAGCTCCTTATCGTAGGCTCTCCTCACTGCCTAAAACTCCTTAGTCCTGATTTTACCTCATTTTCCATTGATGGGAACATCATCTCAGTCTATGCCCATGTCAAAACGCTGGGTGTCTACCTTGACGCAGAACTCAACTTGCAGAAACACATCAAACCAATCGCCTCGTCCGCTGCCTACTCAACAAAACATATTAATCTTTCCAGAAAATTCCTTACCCCCAGTAACTGCCTCACCTTAGCCAGGGCTATCATAGGCGGTGAACTGGACTACTGTAACACCCTCATAGCAGGGACCTCAGACAAAAATTTCACCAAACTCCATCTAATACAAAACAATGCACTCAGAGCAGTGTGGGGACTGAAAAGCTTCTTATCAGACATGAAGTGCACTGGATTCCCAGCAAAGCAAACATTGAGTTCAATCTTCTTAGTATCACACATTGTTGCCTACACAATACCGCCCCCCCCCAACTCACCAACTACATCTCTAAAAAAGACACCACTCAGAATCTGCGGTCCTCCTCATCTGCCCTGATCACCCCGAAATTCTCTAGAAAGAGAGCTGGGTGCTCCTGCTTCACCACCATCACCCAGCCCTCTGGAACGCCCTCCCTCTGCATATCCAAGAAGAACCCTCCTACTATCTCTTCCAAAAGAAAGTCAAAACACTTTTGTTCAACAAATACCGGTAACCAATGCCAGACCTGTAACAAGCCTGTCCATATTATGATTTCCTATCTATGCTGTACTGCTTTCTAAGTGCTGTGATACCTCTGGGTCTGGGTGCTTACTATAAAGGTAATACATGAATAAATAAAATAACATCGCTCTTCCCCACCTTGGTTTTCGACGTGGGAGAGCCCTGGGTACCTCCGACACACTGCGCAGGTTGGATCAGCCTTAGTTCCTGGTCTTTGGTTTCTTACTTTCCAAGGCTCACAAAAGTAACAGGTCAAGGGTACTTCGTTCCTTGCAACCCTCCCTGATCTTGCCGTTTTTCTCCGTGTATTAAACTGCTATCTTGGAACTGCTGTTTCCACCTCTGTTGTGCCTTGCTCAGAGTGTGCTTTCCTGCTCTCCCTTTAATAGACAGCGGAAGTGTGATGGAAGTCAGGTGTGTGTGTAATGATCGGTAATTGCCTGACTTTGCCTGGCCATAGTGCTGGGACATGTCAGGTATGCGGCTCTGGTGTTAGTCCATGGTCGCTCACGTGAACTCTCCATGACAAAATTTTTGTGTCGGGAAAGGGGAGGGGTTGTGTTCCTAGGTATCCTACCTGGTAGGATGGGGAAAAGGTCTTACAAGGAAGGGGATACCGCATCTCACCCTCCGGTGTCCCACTTCCACTCCCCAAAGACCCCTCATCCAGGTGATCCTCCTGCACTGGTCCAACCCCAGGAACTGGATCCAAAAGCAATAGCTGCATCCTGGCCACCTGGATGACAGATCCCCGGGGACTAGAGAGTGAGACACCTTCAGGTTTCTTACAGTGGAAAGTGGGTGCCTGACTAGAATGATGTAGAGAAAAGGTGTCTTTACTTCCTCTAAGGGGGGAGTCGTCATTTAACAATAGGCCATTAAGATCTTTGGGTACAGAGGGTTTTTCTCATGGGAGAGGGGGGAACAATGTGACTCCTCCATAACACCTCCCTGGTAATGGTCTCCTCCCATGTGATCCTCCCTCATATAAAAGCCCCCAGGGTCAGGATCATGTAGCAGCTGCTGTCCTCTGCCATATGGCAGGAGGTTCTCACCAGGGAATCCGTGATGACCCCATTGGATTCATCACAGAAACTAGAAATAAAGTCAAGTTTGACTGAGATTGATCAGAAATTGGACACTTCAATTGTTAAAATTGAAATGTCCAATTTCAAGATTTTGCCACTGTTTTTTCGAATTTTCTTGGAGGGTTGGAGCATAAAATGGAGAAACACAAAAGCAATCACACCACCTTCAACTATGAATGACGATAGTGATAATTTAAATGAATAACCTTAGGATCAGCTGATTGTGAGATACCTTCTCAACTGGAGATTTCCCTTTATGAAAATTCTGAGCCAGGTTTTTGGGGAAACATATGTTCTTGCAATACTTTTAACAACAAAATGTGCATCAATTGCTAGCAGCCCATCTGGTCCTGGAGTTCCAGCGTAACATTCCCAACACTTTCAACTACGTGGACTGGTGCATGATCATTCAGACAGTCCAGGAAACGGGGTCCTTTTGCAAAATTAATTTCATATCTTCCAATTGTATAAGAATAACCTGTTTGCGCAATTGTCTAGTAAAGATTTTCAAAAGGTTTTATGTAAAAAAGTTGCTCTTTCCAGGTGTCAAGGAAAAATGTTAATTTATATGATGAAGTTTTAAAAGAATGTGGATCAATTTGCAATTGGAAGTTAGTTCAAATGAAATAATAGAAAAACATTCTGATTTTAAAGTACTAGCCATTGTATTCTCTTTTCTCTTTGTAATCTTTATTTCGACAAGCAAGTCATAAAAGTCCACATCCTTCACACATCATAAACTACATAAAGCACATAGTTTATCATAATAAGGATAAAATACAAACATAGGTTTCAGAGTTGGGTGCTAATGCAATCCATACTGTGTTCTCATGCATATTCTCCAGGCCCTCTTCAGATATTGACTAATCGCAAACACTGCCGGAGTGTCAGCTGAATTTAAGCAGATTGCCATCACCCCTTCCTTGGAGCTGCACCCACGACCCCGAAATAATTGTTTTAAAAAGCACCTCCTCAGGGGCAATGACACTCGACAGAACATTATCAAATGCTTCAGGCCTCTAATCCATTCATACATAACATATATATATAGGGAAGCATTGCTGTCTCAGCTGTGCATCAACTATGCTGTAGGCAAAATCCCAATTCAGAATTTCACATACAGAGAACTTTCAAACTTGGTGCTAATATAATCCAGGTAAGGCTCATAACTCGAAGTGGTCTTAATAGCTAGGTAACGTGCTAAGGACTAGGATGATGAGGCTTTGACCAATAGGTCCTGCTGCATCTCAGCTGAAGCAGCAGTTTTAACCTTGGTTTTACAGTCAGTAGTAATAGCATGCAGGTCACGCCAATAGCCACCAAGACCCAAGTCCCCCAAGCACCTACATGGGATGCCCACTTCAAGTTCATGTCCCCTTGTTGAGACACTATGTCCTGCAATGCTTCTCTGTTTTTAAGGAGGTTTGTTTGGGTCCACACCCAGACCGAATAGAGGAAGGAGCGCAGGTGGCACATGGATTCTATTCCCTGCATGCCAGTCTCTAAATATACTGATGTGCTTGGGGAGTAGATTGGCAATCCCAATAGGTTTTTCAGATACTTATTTTCAACAACTGCCAGGGTATGTGTATCCATCTGCCACCACAGCTATGCTCCACACAGGGACGTCATTTCACCAAAATGCCAGGGGTAGCAGAAGTGACATCACACGACCCTTGACCCCTGGTGACATCACAGGAAGTGATGTCATTTGACCCCACCCCAAAGTGATATTGTGGGATGCGATGGAACGCGACCTTTCCCCCGTTGACAAAACAGGAAGTGCTATCACATAGCATTGTACACTACAAAAAATGTGGTTCCGATATCGCTATAATGTGATGTACATTTCATACAAGAATGGATCGCCATATGTATCGTTAAGGTCAGTGTATATAGGCCCATATTACCAAATTACTGTGAATGCAAGCAGACGTCCACGACCAAATGATAAGTTATTATATAGCACTTACGCTTAAGTGCTTTATATAGAAAAAATATACACCCAATATCACCCAACCTGTGTTGGTACTCATTTATCGACCTCAGAAGGATTAAAGGCTGAGTTGAGGTGTTTAAGAACAGACTAAATCAGTGACTCACCCCCTGAAGTGTGCCGGAGATAAACCTTTAATGAGTCTAGCAATTATTGTATAGAATTCCAGAAAGACACATTATTTGGTAATCCTAACTTTTCTTATTTAGGGTCAGTGCTGAAAGTGTTAGACTTGTGTCACTCCTTTTCTTCTTTTTCTTTTTTTTAAACGGGCTTTAACAAGAAAGCCAGCCACTCCAGAAGTAAAGTGCCACATGGTGCTGGCCACAGCCCGTGAGCTTACATTACAAAAAAAAAAAATATAAAAAACTTTTTTTTTAATTTTTTTTCTAGAGGTCGCCAGGGTGACCCCAGAGGTCGCAAGGGAGACCCCAGAGGTCGCAGTTGCGACCTCTGGCGACCCCCAAATGACGTCCCTGGCTCCACACATTGCAGCTTGCCGTGCATGAGCTTTGTATGCTTCAAGTGAAACACGCACACCCCCATTTCCATGTACTGGAGTGAATCTGGCAAGAGCTCCACTAGACCTCGCCAGCGTTAACCAGGCCTTTTTTAGCTGCATCGACCAGCCCTGGGTTGCCATTACTCTCACTCAAAGTTAATCCTATGATGTCACTTGTTCAATCACGCTTTCATCCAAGCCCAGTCTAAATCCCTTACGTTCTTTCTGGCATTGGTTTTAAAGATCATAGTTTTTGTCTTCTCGACGTTCATTTCCAGGCCATTTATTTTGCAGAATGCAATAGATATGTCCAGCTGCCTGCGGGCGCCCGCGGGTGTCAGTGATTTTTGTGACCGAGTCATCCTCAAACAGCAAGGCCGGTATTCTATCTCCTTTAAGTGTCAGTGCATCTGTCTGTGCAGCCAGTTACTCTTCGATCACGCTGTTGATAAACATAAAGAAGAGCTTGGGGGCCAAGCCACATCCCTGACGGATACCCTTATCTATTCTGATGCTACCAGAGGTTCTCACATCGGTACCCCATCTAACCACTGCTGTATTGCCTGTCTATAAACTGCGAATTGCAGTCAATAATGGACCCTGAATGCCCTGCTTGCTCAACACGTCACAGAGATGCTGCCTGGGAACAGTGTCGCAATCAGTATGCAAGTCCACAAAGACTGCATACACACTGACCTTTCTCAGGACTACGTACATATTGCACACCAACCGTAGTCGAAGACTTTGGTCGTCTGGGCTCATTCGTTCAGAGAACCCGACTTGACGGTGTTGATAATCATCCCACTACAAGCCAAGGAGTCAAAGTGTGTCAAAAGGGCCCTTGCAAAAATGTTTCCCTCTGCATCCAGCAGTGAAATAGGCTGTCATTTGAGGGCTCATCTCTGGGGCCTTTTTTGTGAACTGGGATCAGCTCTGTTCTTGTCCATGCCCCTGTCACCACATTTCTACTCAAAATAACATTAAATAACCTTGTTAGATATGGGACCCAAACAGTGATCTTGTTCCTGTAAAAATCTATGGGTACCCTACCTGGACCAAGTGCTTTACCCAGCTTCTGGGTCAGTAGCGCTTTACCAACCTCTTCACATGTTAGTATTAGTGGGGGCTAATTTAGGTCATCTGTGCCCTATGAGTGTGTCCCTCCAAGTCTAAACATACTACTCACCACCCATTATCTCCACAGTGGCTACTGTAATGATCGACCCAGACTTGCTCTGTGATGCAGGCTTCCAGCATTTTGGATCCTTTGCGCTATCGCGCACCAATAAGATTCTAAAATGTCTTCGAATCAGCTTTGTCTATGGCATGCAGCAACTTCCTCCAGAAGTCCTCATACCAACCCCTCTTTTTATTCTTGATTAGTCTGCAATATTCTCCTCTTGCCATCCTTAGCCCATTGCCAGGTATTCAATCTCTTGCTTCTTTAGTCAACCTCCCCTTGGCCAACCTGCACTCTTTGTCATACCAATGAGTTTGAGGCCACAGAGGATTTATGTACTGCTTTGAAGGTTTTGGAGAAGCAAAACCCCACCTTTGCCATCATGTTTTGTGAATTGCCACTATAGTATCCCCATCTAGGGGGTCTGTGTTAGCAAACTCATCCAAGAACCAAACAATATCTTGGTAGACCAGTGGCACTGTCACATCAAGATCTAGCTTACACCACCTAATGTTTTGTCTACCATGACCCAAAGCCTCCACTGGTCCAGCACCCACCTTAGCTCTGGCCTCTCTCTCCCATCTACTGTTGCCCAAAGGTCCTCACTTGTCTCCAAAAGCAAGGGGTGATGAATGTTCTCAGCACTATTGCATATGCATAAAGTTTTCACAGAACCCCAGGAATCAGTATTCACCTACATATGGTCAATATAACTATTGGTCAAGTTGTTGTCAAACATTGGGGCTGCTGTTGTGTCCCCCAGGAATCGGCCATTACACGCCCTTAGGTTGGTCGAAAGGAAATTAAATAGCAATCTCTAGTGCCGGACTATGTTGCCTCCCTGTGTAACTTGCATTTAGGGTCTCCAACCCCCAGTGATTATCCTCCTCCTCCAGAATTTCAACCATACCCCACAGGAGTTCATATTGGAGGTTGAGATCCCCCACCACCAGGATCTTCAAAGGCCCCCGGGCACATAGTCTCCACGTCAAAACGTTATTCACGATCTTCCCCATGAGCTCTGCACCCCTTCCTGGGATGATCCTATTATAAAGGTTCATCAACAGGATTACTGAGTCATCCCTGAGCTCAATGTGTAGTTAACGAAGGTCTGTGGTACCAGCTTCTAGGCCTCATTATGAGTTGGGCGATATCCCGACTGGGATACCACCCAACTTTATTTGCATTTGCACCCACTCATCTGGCGGTATTACTGCGGGATCACGGGTTGGGTGCTAAAAGTTACTCCCCTCTCCCCATTGGGTCCATTGGACCCAATGGGAAATTTCCTGTACAATTACTGCGTGGTAATACCACCAGCGGTAATTATACCAAAAATTGACAATTGTCTGACTTGTTTACCCACAGCTCTGTGTTAGGGGTAAACACGCCAGCCACAGGATTGGGTGGAGCTGTAAATGCGGCAGTAACAGAGTTACTGTTGCAATTTAAGGGCTACTGCCCAACTCGTGATGAGGCCCTCTGTCTGCTCAACATTATATTCAATGCACCGAATCATATGTGTTTGCTGACAGAATGCAGAATCAAAATCTGGCTCACTGCAGAGGTTTTTTACTTGCACACTAATTTCACAAAGATTCAACATGCAACCATGCTTACCTTGCCAGAAAGATGTTTTCGTATTGAGTGAAACCTTTTCAAATGACTACTGATAAAAGAATGTGTACTTTCATTAACAATGAACTCACCTCTGTGCTAGTAGCTCTTTATGGCGGCAGGAGTAACGATGGAAGGTCAATGATTGCCTGTCAGCTCATAGAGGTCCTTTGTACTAATTGAAAGCAGTGAAATCTTCCATAGTGCAGTCACAACATTCTCTGCTGGTTGCATTAGAATCAGCATGTTTGAAAACCTACATAAGTTGTTGTACAGGAGCGGGGGTAACACAGCATTGGAAGTATTTAAATATCGTCGCCTGTCCGTTTCTGTATTCATCCTACAGTGCTGCTATTACATCTTAAAAAAATCATGTTCACCCAAGATTTGAGCCGAGAGTTTGATTTCGTCTCCAAAACTCAGTGTCTTTAACGTTGGGTGCACTGGCTGAATGTGCACCCCAGAAGAGCCACAGGCAATCTCTTTCAGCGATGCCTGGGGCCCACTGATGTTGGCAAGATGCTTGTCTTAAGGGAGATCTCGCTGAAGGAAGTGCCTGTGGGGAGCAGAGCCTTTTTGTCGATTGGAGAAATAGCTGCGTTTATTCGGAGGAATGTATCGTAAATATTTAATTGTTATTTGTTTATTCTGTTTATTCTTTCTGTATTTGGTAACTGTTATTGAGTATCTGTTAGACGAGTTCTCCTAAGATGGTTGTCAACTTTAGAACCACTTGCACTCATATATGGCATTTAATGGATACATTATCAGTGTAGGGAGACCGTATTCTTAAATGAATGACTCAGGAATTAATGAAAAGAAATATAAAATGGTCTGTGCACAATTGAAACTCGTCAGACAGCCTTGCGCCCTTCCTGCAGATCTCACAAAATGTTGTAGCCAATGAAAGAGAATAATGTATGGGTGCCGAGAATTGACTGTGCAAGTGTTTGTTGTCAGTCTGTCTGCCTGTCCCCAACCTGTGACGAATCTGACAATGTCATCACTGACTCTCTGGAGGGAAGCTTCACCTATGCGGCCAGGGAAAGGCAAAAGCGTCCTGACTCTGACCCTGGGGGTGGCTATCTGCGGGAGGAAAACTTAGGGAAAGGCCAACTCCATAGAGGTAGGGAACCCATAGTGTGAAATAACCTGAAAACCTTAACACATCATGACACCCATACACCTGTGCAACATACCTGTATGGTCTATTGCAGTTAAGTGGAAGAGATCCCAGGGTTGTTCAGCCACACATCAAACCCTTTCCCTCCCCATTTAAGTAATGAGACGAGGATGAAAGATTATTATTTATTATTATTATTATTATTATTATTATTATTATTATTATTATTATTATTATTATTATTATTAAAGTTTGTCTTCACCAACAAACAAACAAAAAGGATCCATGAAGATAACTAGAGGCGGGAAGTCAACGTCATGCTCTAGACTTTGGAAATGTTCAACTTCTACCAGGAAGTTTAAAACAAACACAGGTAACAGACCAGAGAGTTGTGTGCAGAGGCAGAGTGGTGTTGTGAACTGTCCAGACAATAGTGAGTACACCGAAGGAGAGCAAGTCTTGGAGAATGGTGCAAAGGCTTTCCCAAACGTCGTATCAAGAAACTGGGATGAGAGAGACAGCCAAGAACGAGACGGCTGAGAGTGTGGCAGAGAGGAAGGCTGTCAGTAATCTGAGTTGAGGGATTCGGTTCCCATTAGGGATAGTGCATTTCTAATATGTAAAGTATGGAAGGATTTTCCTATACAGAACAACAAATTGCAGATGCAGTAGGTGGACCCTCGTTCTTCAAGGGACTACAGATAGAAGGCAACTTTCAAAGTGAAATAGGCAGTGATAGCCTTTTAAAATAAAAAAGAAACAGTTCAGGACTGAGATGCATGGACATCTGCTGAGAGAGTACATCAAAGGAAATATAGTACCAGTAGGGTTACAGGTAAAAAACAAACCATGTTTATTTCTGGACAATCCAGAATATTAAAAAAAAGCCTTTAGTCTTCCCTGGGATTCCCCATAGTGTCAGCATGAAGGACAGTAGTGGAACCCGTGATGAAGTATGTAGATCACTTTATAACATCTCTAGGTATGATAGGAGAGGTTTATCTCAAGAACACAAGAGAAATGATAGTACTTATAGAAGGACAAGAATTTGATTTCAACAATTATTGGCTGGTGGCTCTAGATATAGCGTCATTATATACCAATATAGCGTAAAAACAAGACTTGGCAGTGTTCAAACAAGCTCTTAACACCAGAGGCGTTCCTCATAATGTGCCACAGACTTTATAATAGGTTTAGTGGAGATCTGCCTCAAATGTTACTACTTTATTTTCAAAAATATTTTTTTTAATTAAATAAGAGGAACATCTATGGGGCAGATTTTGCTCCTAGTTTAGCCAACATCTTTGTTAATGAATTTGAAGACACACATATCTGGAATTCCCACAATCTGTTTCGACCTTTTATTAAAGTCTATAAAAGGTATATTGATTAGATTCTAATAGTATGGACAAGCAATAGCATCCAACTCAAGGCTTTTTATGAGTGGATTAACACCTTGGATGCCAACCTAAAGTTTACGCAGAGAGCCAAACCAATATATCCTATTTAGACCTCCTTATTAAAGTACAAAACGGGAAACTAGCGGTAACCCTGCATGGGAAACCCACTGACAGAAACACCATCCTCCATAAACATAGTCAACATCCCAAGAGTTTAAAGACAAACATTCTCTTTTGCCAGTATTTACACGCAAAACACAACTGTTCGAGCCTGACAGATTTCCAACATGAAGTTGCAGTCATGACAGAACAATTGAAAAAACAGGGATGCTAAAAATCAATACTAAAACAAGCCTACAAAAGGGTCTGGTATTATAACTGTGAAACATTATTTTTTATTTTTATTTATTTGCATTTATCAAGCGCGCTTGCAGCCCATAAGGCATCGAGGCGCTGTTACAGATGACAAGCAGACTAGATTTACAGGCGAGTGCCCAATTTTACAAACTAAAGACAAAATACACAATTAAAGGATCACTTGTGCGATCACCTATGGCCCAAACAGAAACACAATCTGAATCTTAACAACTGGAGGACCCTCCAAGTGTACAAACCAGATTTACCAAAACCCTGGCCTTGTTTGCATTTAAGAAGGGTAAAAACAATAGGCAGTCATTGGTATATGCTGTCAGACAAGGCAAGACTAACCTGAGGGATTTGAGGAGCCACTTGAAATTGCCATCACTTACAGGACATTATCCATGCAGGCATTGTACAGCCTGTCAATACACCACAACAATCCAATAACTGTTGCACCTGGAAAAAATATGGATTTTTTAAAAACCATACAAATTGTAATAGCAGCAACATTGTAGACATTATACGTTGCCCATGCGACTTACTCTATGTAGGAAAAACAGAGCGGCCAGTTCACTACAGGATAAACGAGCACCACTCTAGTATCCGCAACAAAAATGAACAAACACCATTAGTCGCACATTTTTTTGAAAAAACAACATGAGCGGAAGACACACGCTGGTTTGTGACAAAACAGATCAGACAAACCAATGAGCATACCAATGTTCGAGTGCTACTAGCTAAAAACAAACAATTTTGGATATCAACTTTAAGGTCCTACCTGAATCGGCTCAATGAATGTGAAGACTGGACAGTAACGCTTTGAAGAATAACACTTTAGACAGTTATAAGTAAAGCAAGCTTGTTTAATTCTCACTTTCACTTATGCAGGAGGAACAAGTCTGCCAGTATCTTGACCAGCATTGGGGTATGTGAGAGGAACTACAACAGTCCTCCCGTATGATCAACATAGATGACTGTGTGACATGTAAATTCAGCCAACTCTTCAACCAGCACTGGGCTCAAATTTGAAGAGCGACAACAGCCTTCTGATCATCTACGTAAATTAGCCGGACCACATGAAAATCAGCTAAGTAGGGAGCTACAGCCCACCACAGTTTTAAGTTGAGGATAGTTCACAGAACTGCCTTACATCTAGAACATCAATTGAGATATTGCAGTCGTGTAGGCAAATTAACCAAGTTTCCAGGATCACAGTAAATGAAACAGCAAATAAAGCACAGACAGGCATGGGCTCTATATAATAGTGTTTACATTAATTTATCAGTCACTGAGCATACCATCATCAGTTAGTTAAACTAGGTTCTGTGGGCGCAAACTGTAGCAAGCAAATAGGAGTTAGCAACAGTATGGCCATAGTAAAATGGCAGCCACGTTTACAGACCTAATCATAGGACGTGCAAACACGTTATTAAGAGCGTATGCTAAAGACTGGTACCAATTGAGTATGGGCGCGGCATGCACTGTTTCATTTCAGCTGCTACGAGAGGTAAGAACACTATATATTAGAGTAACAACAATCTATGGGGGGACGTACCAGGAAAATAATACTACAACAGGCACACGATCCTTACTTAGGGGAATAATAAGGCCGCTTATTTCTTTAGGAAGCAACATTCTGCGCATTGACACATCCTCTGTTGGAAAATAGAACAAACCAGATGCATAATCCTTCACTGCCGACACCTTACAGGAACCACGAGGTGGCAGGTAAATAACAAGTATGCACAACAGCTGCACATGAATGTGAACAAGAGGCAGAGGCCTGGGTGCAAGTACACTTTAAACTGTATTACAATCATTCTTGTACAAATCCAGCACAGCGGGCGTGTATCACCTATTAAGAAATGGGTACAGGCAAGTGCCTAACCGTATTAATTGCACACTATGCAGCACCAGATAGTTTATAAAAAAGAATTTAAACTCGGCCCTCTCAAGAGTGAAACACACAGAAGTTGTCTCTCTACCGAAGGGCAGGCACAGGCAAGGTTTGCAGCCTTTGTTTCATTGTGCCCCCAGAAGAGCACCAAAATGATCAGGTGCTCATTCCTAAGGGTCGCTTTTAACTTTATCGATTAGTCCACTGTTGATGTGTGTATCAGTCAGATTCAGATTATAGACATTGATTAGCTTCATGTTTTTGTATTGCAGCACTTAAGAATATCACGCCCGGAAGAAGACGTAGTCCTCGTCAAAACTAGCGCAAGCTTAAATTCAGAGACGTGTTCCATCTAAACGTAGCCAGTGAATACTGTAACAGACTTTACTAGTAGAATGTATTCTATATGTATATATATTACATGGCCATGGTAGTGGCCATGTAGTTATGGTTAAGTTGCTGTTTCCATAGGAAGAGCACTTTTTGGGTGGCTTATAACTTCGCTCTCCCTGGACGGATCCTCACCAAACTTTGCAAAAAAAGTAGTTGGGTCACTCTGATTTTTTTTTGCAAAGTTTGGTGAGGATTCGTCCAGGGGGGGCAAAGTTATAGAGGGGGTCCCAAAACTTTTTTTTTTCCCATAGACATAATGGGAAAAAACTTTGCTCACGCCTACAGCCCAAACCGCTGGACGGATTTACACCAAATTAGCGGCAGGAGTGGCGGCTTGGTCCCGAAAGCGTGCTTTGCTTTATTTGGGTAAATCCGTCCAGTAGTTTTAAAAAAAATGACAAAAATGTAAGTGAAAAAAATTAGTGATATCTGTGTTCGCTTCGCGGACACACTTCCCTGTTCGCTCCGCGGACAGGACGGTGATTGGGCCAGCAGGTTGCGTGATGTCCGCGGACATCTGGCGTGCTCTCTCATTGGATGCGTGGAAGCGTGCAGTGCGTCTGGCTTCAGAGACGCCCGCCATCTTTGTTCCTCGCATGAGAGGCTTTGTATCCCGCCTGCACAGTAAGTCCCCCACCCCCGCTCATGCCCATGTCTGTCTCCTGTTCCTCCCACCCCCCACTCATGTCCATGTGTCTTTCTCCCTTACACCCACCCCCCCGCTCATGCCCCGCTCGTCTCTCCCAACCGCCCACCCCCCCACTCTTGCCCCGTGTGTCTCTCCCCACCCGCCGCCCGCTCATGTCCGTGTGTCTCTCCCCACCCGCCGCCCGATCATGTCCGTATGTCTCTCCCCACCCGCCGCCCACCCCCCGCTCATGTCCGTATGTCTCTTCCCACCCGCCGCCCACCCCCCCGCTCATGTCCGTGTGTCTCTCCCCACCCGCCGCCCGCTCATGTCCGTATGTCTCTCCCCACCCGCCGCCCACCCCCCGCTCATGTCCGTATGTCTCTCCCCACCCGCCGCCCACCCCCCGCTCATGTCCGTGTGTCTCTCCCCACCCGCCGCCCACCCCCCCTCATGTCCGTGTGTCTCTCCCCCTCCCGCCCACCCCCCGCTCATGCCCCGTGTGTCTCTCTCCCTCCCACCCCCCGCTCACCCCCCACCCATGCCCCGTGTGTCTCTCCCCCTCCCGCCCACCCCCCGCTCATGCCCCGCGTGTCTCTCCCCTTCTCCCACCCCCTGCTCATGCCTCCTGTGTCTGTCTCCCTACCCCCTACCCCCGCTCTTGCCCCGTGTGTCTGTCTCCCTCCCCCCCACCCCCGCTCTTGCCCCGGGTGTCTGTCCCCCTCCCCCCCACCCCTGCTCTTGCCCCGTGTGTCTTTCCCCCTCCCGCCCACCCCCGCTCTTGCCCCGTGTGTCTTTCCCCCACCCGCCCACCCCCGCTCTTGCCCCATGTGTCTTTCCCCCTCCCGCCCACCCCCGCTCTTGCCCTTTGTGTCTTTCCCCCTCCCGCCCACCCCCGCTCTTGCCCCGTGTGTCTTTCCCCCTCCCACCCACCCCCGCTCTTGCCCCGTGTGTCTTTCCCCCTCCCGCCCACCCCGGCTCTTGCCCCGTGTGTCTTTCCCTCTCCCGCCCACCCCCGCTCTTGCCCCGTGTGTCTTTCCCCCTCCCGCCCACCCCCACTCTTGCCCCGTGTGTCTTTCCCCCTCCTGCCCACCCCCGCTCTTGCCCCGTGTGTCTTTCCCCCTCCCGCCCACCCCCGCTCTTGCCCCGTGTGTCTTTCCCCCTCCCGCCCACCCCCGCTCTTGCCCCGTGTGTCTTTCCCCCACCTGCCCATCCCCGCTCTTGCCCCGTGTGTCTGTCTCCCTCCCGCCCACCCCCGCGTGTCTGTGTCCCTCCCGCCCACCCCCGCTCTTGCCCCTTGTGAATGTCCCGTGTGTCTGTCTCCCTCCCGCCCACCCCCGCTCTTGCCCCGTGTGTCTGTCTCCCTCCCGCCCACCCCCGCTCTTGCCCCGTGTGTCTGTCTCCCTCCCGCCCACCCCCGCTCTTGCCTCGTGTGTCTGTCGACCTCCCGGCCACCCCCGCTCTTGCCCCGTGTGTCTTTCCCCCTCCCGCCCACCCCCGCTCTTGCCCCGTGTGTCTTTCCCCCTCCCGCCCACCCCCGCTCTTGCCCTGTGTGTCTTTCCCCCTCCCGCCCACCCCTGCTCTTGCCCCGTGTGTCTTTCCCCCTCCCGCCCATCCCTGCTCTTGCCCCGTGTGTCTGTCTCCCTCCCGCCCACCCCTGCGTGTCTGTCTCCCTCCCGCCCACCCCCGCTCTTGCCCCTTGTGAATTTCCCGTGTGTCTGTCTCCCTCCTGCCCACCCCCGCTCTTGCCCCGTGTGTCTGTCTCCCTCCCACCCACCCCCGCTCTTGCCCCGTGTGTCTGTCTCCCTCCCGCCCACCCCCGCTCTTGCCTCGTGTGTCTGTCGACCTCCCGCCCACCCCTGCGCTTGCCCCGTGTGTCTTTCCCCCTCCCGCCCACCCCCGCTCTTGCCCCGTGTGTCTTTCCCCCTCCCGCCCACCCCCGCTCTTGCCCCGTGTGTCTTTCCCCCTCCCGCCCACCCCCGCTCTTGCCCCGTGTGTCTTTCCCCATCCCGCCCACCCCCGCTCTTGCCCCGTGTGTCTTTCCCCCTCCTGCCCACCCCCGCTCTTGCCCCGTGTGACTTTCCCCCTCCCACCCACCCCCCGCTCTTGCCCCATGTCTTTCCCCCTCCCGCCCACCCCCCGCTCTTGCCCTGTGTCTCTTTCCCCCTCCCGCCCACCCCCGCTCTTGCCCCGTGTGTCTCTCCCTCCCGCCCACCCCCCGCTCATTCCCGGTGTGTCTCTCCCTCCCGCCCACACCCTGCTCATGCCCCGTGTGTCTCTCCCTCCCGCCCACCCCCCGCTCATGCCCAGTGTGTCTCTCCCTCCCGCCCACCCCCCGCTCATGCCGGTGTGTCTCTCCCTCCCGCCCACCCCCCGCTCATGCCCCGTGTGTCTCTCCCTCCCGCCCACCCCCCGCTCATGCCCGTGTGTCTCTCCCTCCCGCCCACCCCCCGCTCATGCCCCGTGTGTCTCTCTCCCTCCCGCTCATGCCCCGTGTGTCTCTCTCCCTCCCCCACCCCCGCTCATGCCCCGTGTCTCTCTCTTGTTGCCCCCCACCCCCCTGCTCATGCCCCGTGTTTGTCTCTTGTTCTCCCCACCCCCTGCTCATGCCCCGTATCTTTTTCCTGTTCCTCCCACCCCCCGCTCATGCCCCGTGTCTGTCTCCTGTTGCCCCCCACCGCCCCGCTCATGCCCGTGTGTTGTTCCCCCCACCCCCTGCTCATGCCCCGTGTCTGTCTCCGGTTCCCCCCACCCCTCGCTCATGCCCCGTGTCTGTCTCCTGTTGCCCCCCACCCCCCGCTCATGCCCCCTGTCTGTCTCCTGTTGCCCCTCACCCCCGCTCATGCCCCGTGTCTCTCCTGTTGCCCCCCACCCCCTGCTCATGCCCCGTGTCTGTCTCCTGTTGCCCCTCACCCCCCGCTCATGCCCCGTGTCTGTCTCCTGTTGCCCTCCACGCCCCGCTCCTGCCCCGTGTCTGTCTCCTGTTGCCTCCCACCCCCGCTCATGCCCCCTGTCTGTCTCCTGTTGCCCCTCACCCCCGCTCATGCCCCGTGTCTCTCCTGTTGCCCCCCACCCCCCGCTCATGCCCCGTGTCTGTCTCCTGTTGCCCCCCACCCCCCGCTCATGCCCCGTGTCTGTCTCCTGTTCCCCCCACCCCCTGCTCATGCCCGCGTGTCTCTCCACCCCCCACTCATGCCCCGTGTCTGTCTCCTGTTGCCCCCCAACCCCCCCGCTCATGCTCCGTGTCAGTCTCCTGTTCCCCCCCACCCCCGCTCATGCTCCGTGTCTGTCTCCTGTTCCCCCCGACCCCCTGCTCATGCCCCGTGTCTGTCTCCTGTTGCCCTCACCCCCCGCTCATGCCCCGTGCCTGTCTCCTGTTGCCCCCCATCCCCCGCTCCTGCCCTGTGTCTCTCTCCTGTTGCTCCCCACCCCCGCTCATGCCCCGTGTCTGTCTCCTGTTGCCCCCCACCCCCCGCTCATGCCCCGTGTCTGTCTCTTTTGTTCCCCCCACCCCCTGCTCATGCCCCGTGTCTCTCTCCTGTTGCCCCCCACCCCCTGCTCATGCCCCGTGTCTGTCTCCTGTACCCCCCGCTCATGCCCCGTGTCTGTCTCCTGTACCCCACCACCCCCCGCTCATGCCCCATGTCTGTCTCCTGTTGCCCCCCCTGCTCATGCCCCGTGTTTGTCTCCTGTTCCCCCCACCCGTTCATGTCCCGTGTCTCTCTCCTGTTGCCCCCCACCCCCCCGCTCATGCCCCGTGTCTGTCTCCTGTACCCCCCACCCCCCCGCTCATGCCCTATCTCTCTTCTGTTGCCCCCCCACCCCCTGCTCATGCCCCGTGCCTGTCTCCTGTACCCCTTCCCACCCCCGCTCATGCCCCATGTCTCTCTCCTGTTGCCCCCCACTACCCCGCTCATGCCCCGTGTCTGTCTTCTGTACCCCCCACCCCCCGCTCATGCCCCGTATCTGTCTCCTGTTCCTCCCACCCCCGCTCATGCCCTGTGTCTGTCTCTTGTCGCCCCCATCCCCCGCTCATGCCCTGTCTGTCTCCTGTTGCCCCCCACCTCCCGCTCATGCCCTGTGTCTGTCTCCTGTTGCCCCCAACCCCCTGCTCATGCCCCGTGTCTGTCTCTATTGTTCCCCCACCCCCGCTCATGCCCCGTGTCTCTCTCCAGTTGCCCCCCACCCCCGCTCTTGCCCCGTGTGTCTGTCTCCCTCCCGCCCCCCACCCCCGTTCTTGCCCCGTGTGTCTGTCTCCCTCCCGCCCACCCCCGCTCTTGCCCGTGTGTCTGTCTACCTCCCGCCCACCCCCGCTCTTGCCCCGTGTGTCTGTCTCCCTCCTGCCCACCCCCGCTCTTGCCCCGTGTGTCTGTCTCCCTCCCGCCCGCCCCCGCTCTTGCCCCGTGTGTCTGTCTCCCTCCCGCCCACCCACCGCTCTTGCCCCGTGTGTCTTTCCCCCTCCCGCCCACCCCCGCTCTTGCCCCGTGTGTCTTTCCCCCTCCCGCCCACCCCCACTCTTGCCCCGTGTGTCTTTCCCCCTCCCGCCCACCCCCGCTCTTGCCCCGTGTGTCTTACCCCCTCCCGCCCACCCCCGCTCTTGCCCCGTGTGTCTTTCCCCCTCCCGCCCCGTGTCTCTTTCCCCCTCCCGCCCACCCCCGCTCTTGGCCCGTGTCTCTTTTCCCCTCCCGCCCACCCCCGCTCTTGCCCCGTGTCTCTTGCCCACCCCGCTCTTGCCCCGTGTCTCTTGCCCACCCCCGCTCTTGCCCTGTGTCTCTTGCCCCCTCCCGCCCACCCCGTGTCTCTTGCCCCCTCCCGCCCACCCCCACTCTTGGCCCCTCCTGCCCACCCCCACCCCCGCTCTTGGGCCCTCCCGCCCAACCCCACCCCCGCTCTTGCCCCGTGTCTCTTTCCCCCTCCCGCCCACCCCTGCTCTTGCCCCGTGTCTCTTCCCCCTTCCGCCCACCCCCGCTCTTGCCCGTGTCTCTTTCCCCCTCCCGCCCACCCCCGCTCTTGCCCCGGGTCTTCCCCCCTCCCGCCCACCCCTGCTCTTGCCCCTTGTGTCTTTCCCCCTCCCGCCCACCCCTCATGCCCCGTGTGTCTCTCTCCCTGCCACCCACCCCCCCGTGTGTCTCTCTCCCTCCCCCCACCCCCGCTCATGCCCCGTGTGTCTCCCCTTCCCCCACCCCCCGCTCATGCCCCATGTCTGTCTTCTGTTCCCCCCGCTCATGCCCCGTGTCTGTCTCCTGTTCTCTCCACACCCCGCTCATGCCCCATGTCTGTGTCTTGTTCCCCCCAACCCCCCGCTCATGCCCCGTGTCTATCTCCTGTTGCCCCCCACCCTCCCGCTCATGCCCCGTGTCTGTCTCCTGTTCCCCCCACACGCTCATGCCCCGTGTCTCTCTCTTGTTGCCCCCACCCCCCTGATCATGCCCCGTGTCTTTTTCCTGTTCCTCCCACCCCCACTCATGCCCTGTGTCTGTCTCCTGTTGCCCCCCACCGCCCCACTCATGCCCCGTGTCTGTTCTCCCCACCCCCCGCTCATGCCCCGTGTCTGTCTCCTGTTCCCCCACCCCTCGCTCATGCCCCGTGTCTGTCTCCTGTTCCCCTACCCCCTGCTCATGCCCCATGTCTGTCTCCTGTTGCCCCTCACCCCCCGCTCATGCCCCGTGTCTCTCCTGTTGCCCCCACTCCCCGCTCATGCCCCGTGTCTGTCTCCTGTTGCCCCCCGCTCATGCCCCGTGTCTGTCTCCTGTTGCCCCCCACCCCCGCTCATGCCCTGTGTCTGTCTCCTGTTGCCCCTCACCCCCGCTCATGCCCCGTGTCTGTCTCCTGTTGCCCCCACCCCCTGCTCATGCCCCGTGTCTGTTTCCGGTTGCACTCCACCCCCCGCTCCTGTCCCGTGTCTGTCTCTGTTGTTCCCCCCACTCCCTGCTCATGCCCCGTGTCTGTCTCCTGTTCCCCCCATCCCCCGCTCATGCCCCGTGTCTCTCTCCTGTTGCCCCCCACCCCCCGCTCCTGTCCCGTGTCTGTCTCTGTTGTTCCCCCCACTCCCTGCTCATGCCCCGTGTCTGTCTCCTGTTCCCCCCATCCCCCGCTCATGCCCCGTGTCTCTCTCCTGTTGCCCCCCACCCCCCGCTCATGCCCCGTGTCTGTCTCCTGTTGCCCCCCCGCTCATGCCCCGTGTCTGTCTCCGGTTCCCCCGCCCGCTCATGTCCCGTGTCTCTCTCCTGTTGCCCCCCACCCCCCGCTCATGCCCCGTGTCTGTCTCCTGTTGCCCCCCACCCCCCTCTCATGCCCCGTGTCTGTCTCCTGTTCTCCCCACCCCCCACTCATGCTCCGTGTCTGTCTCCTGTTCCCCCCCACCCCCTGCTCATGCCCCGTGTGTAACGCTCACCTGATTCCCGTAGAGGCGCCGGTCTTGACTGGGCGTACACCGTATCTTCAAAGGTGATGTGTAACACACGGCTGGCTCTTTGGGCTGGACCTCTGTGCACTGTATGTCTGACTCGAAGGGTAAGATGTCTGCAGATAGAAAATATGGGATTAAGGAACTGGGTTATTGAATGTCTCTCTCTTCTTCCCTTTCTCTTCTCCTGTAGAACCCCAAAGGTTAACGCTCTCACCTTAGGTAAGTGAACGCCGTGCTCTCCATCTGCCTCGGGGCAGGGTGCTGTAACCAGTTTCTTCACTGGATAAGGGGAGCAGGCCTCTTGACTTCAGAGGACTGCTGTCCGTCGTTTACTGCACGAACGGTAAGTTTCGAGTAATTCTAATGTCTTTAAAGTCTTTAGTAATGATGTTTCTTGTTTTGCAGGGTTCCGGCGATGGCGGATGACGGGCTGAAGTGAGTTGAAGATGGAGCCCGTGTGATGAATAGAAGCACCTGGAAGCACGTAAGTAAGCGCTTGTTGCCTGCTTCACGATGCGCTCTAACTGTCTTTTTATTTTGCAGGTACAAGTTCGGAGCGGCTGCAGGGTGCCGGAATACCCACTGGGTTAGATGTGGAAAGGAGTAATGGCACGTGAGTATTAAAGTTCCCCAATGTCTTTAAACGCACCTTGTTTTGTCTTTCAGATGCGGGATGTAGCGCCGAAGGCCTCCGGAGCGTGCGAAGAGTTGGTAGGCTTTTGTCTTTCAGATGCCGGAATGCAATGTGAAGACCTCCGGAGCGCACGAAGAGTAGGTAAGCCTTTGTCTTTCAGATGCCGGAATGCAGCGCGAGGCGTTGGTGACAGCCGATGGACCAGGTAAGTGAAGAGCTGTCACTGAAGACCGTAATGCTAACCTGTTCTTTCTTGTCTTTATAGGTGTTGCTGAAGACTGGATTCAGGATGGTAAGCCTTTTTCCTTAGGCCCAGGATCAGATGCAGAAGACACGATGAGCGTTCTGCTGCAGAGGATGCAGAATAACGCAAAGCAAGATTCATCCATCGGGTGTGGTTTAAATAGCCTCCTGTAGTGCTTAGGTGTCTCCTTCCACAGCCACGCCTAAGTAAGAAAAGAGTTCCTGCTTTCCAGAAGAGTTCCAGTGTTCTGAATCTAGGGAGTGGCTCCTGCCCCACCCAACAGGAAAAGTAGTTCCAAACAGAAGAGGATCAGAGGCTCAACTGGCAGGCAAGTAAGCAGCATGGTCTGCTGCAGGTAAGTCCACCCAAGCATTATGAGCCCGGCGCTTCCAGCGCTGGGACTGGGCATATTTATGAGCCTGGTCCAAAAGGTCCCAATTGGGACTGGTTGGCACTCGGAACCTGGGTTATGGATCTGCTTCCAAGGGAGTTGGGAAAAACCCTGACCTTTTGGAAGCAGAGATCATGACACCGTGTCTGTCTCCTGTTGCCCTCACCCCCCGCTCATGCCCCATGTCTGTCTCCTGTTGCCCCCCACCCCCCGCTCCTGCCCTGTGTCTCTCTCCTGTTGCCCCCACCCCCGCTCATGCCCCGTGTCTGTCTCTTTTGTTCCCCCATCCCCCGCTCATGCCCTATGTCTGTCTCCTGTTCCCCCCACCCCCCGCTCATGCCCAGTGTCTCTCTCCTATTGCCCCCCATCCCCTGCTCATGCCCCGTGTCTGTCTCCTGTACCCCCCCACCCCCCGCTCATGCTCGTGTGTGTCTCCTGTACCCCCCCCACCCCCCGCTCATGCCCCGTGTCTGTCTCCTGTTGCCCCCCTGCTCATGCCCCGTGTCTGTCTCCTGTTCCCCCCACCCGCTCATGTCCCGTGTCTCTCTCCTGTTGCCCCCCACCCCCCGCTCATGCCCCGTGTCTGTCTCCTGTACCCCCCACCCCCCCGCTCATGCCCTGTGTCTCTCTTCTGTTGCCCCCCACCCCCTGCTCATGCCCCGTGTCTCTCTCCTGTTGCCCCCCACTACCCCGCTCATGCCCCGTGTTGTCTTCTGTACCCCACACCCCCCGCTCATGCCCCGTGTCTGTCTCCTGTTCCCCCCACCCACCGCTCATGCCCCGTGTCTGTCTCCTGTTGCCCCCCAACAGGGACGCTATGGTTAAGTTGCACTAATAAAAACCTATGAAATTCAATGAAAAAACTTTGTTAAAGGGACGTTATGGTTAAGTTGCGCTACTAAAAACCTATGAAATTCAGTGAAAAAACTTTGTCAAAGGAACGTTATGGTTCCAAGTAAAACCGAAAAACCCTTGAAATTCGCCAGTTATGGTAAGCTAAGCAACCATAACTCGCGCCACCACCGTGCACTGCTAAGACTAACACCCAGGACATCAAAGATGACATCACAAATGTCATTGATGACGTCACTGATGACATCACATGTCTGGCTCACTCTTTTTTCTTTTGCTGACATATCTAGGCCACATGGTTTTCTTCAGTAACAGTCAGAAACTAAACATTTTATTTTATTTGTAGATGTATCCTTCAAGTAGGTTCTTACAGTAATTCTGTTAGAGTCCAGTCACATCATATGAAACATATACATACGGGAAGACACAAGCTTGAAAGACAGCAATCCTTTTTGTGCATAAAGATAATCAATAGACTTATGAGCACTTTCTGATAGTTCTGTTGTTTTTTTTTATGGCTGTACTTTCCCTGTGGGTCCAATCACATCAAGTGATACATATACATAGGGTGAATAGCAGCTTTGAAACAGAGCAATCATTTATTTGCATGAAAATAATCAGTTAAGTTATGAATTGTTTCGGCTACTACTTGTGCTTTTTTGCTAACTTCACTTTCCCTGTGTATACCCATATTGGTATGTGTTCTTGTGTCTTTGTGTTTTGTCTATAGTAATGTTTTATTAGCTACGTATTACATATTTCACAGTACACAAAAATCTATTAAGAAAACAATTATCATTTCATTATTCAACATATTAACATTACGAATATTATACCTTTATCTTGTACACTGCACACCATGTTATGTTTCTGTATCAGTAGCTTTGTATAATGGATAGAACCCCATAATAGAATGCTATTTATATCAATGCATCGTTCAATGCACTAATTAGGGTATGATATTTATTGCAATGATCCTTGACACTTGTTTCGCAACATTATAATAAGAATCCCTTGTACACATATTTCAGGAAAAGTACATACACTTTTGATGTCATCAGTGATGTCATCAATGACATTTGTGATGTCATCTTTGATGTCCTGGGTGTTAGTCTTAGCAGTGCACGGTGGTGGTGCGAGTTATGGTTGCTTAGCTTACCATAACTGGCGAATTTCAAGGGTTTTTCGGTTTTACTTGGAACCATAACGTTCCTTTGACAAAGTTTTTTCACTGAATTTCATAGGTTTTTAGTAGCGCAACTTTACCATAACGTCCCTTTAACAAAGTTTTTCCCCTGAATATATATATATATATATATATATATATATATATATATATATATATATATATATATATATATCATAGAGACATTGAGCACTTTTGTATAACATGCATAATTAGAAATTTCAGACCAGCCAAATAATGTGATAAACTATACAGCAATTTTAGAGGCAGGCCGTCCATAGATACAGAATAATCATTATGGAGTGCTCTTATAAGGAAAGAGTGCTAGATGTTTAATTAATAAAAGAACATTGAATGGGGAATATTGGTTGAAATGAATGTCTACTAGTCCCATCCTTTCCCTTTGCACTTTAGCACTTTATAACTTTAATATCAACACCTTTGTACAGTTTTACAAACTATGTTGTTATATGAGGTATGAGTATGTAAGAAGGATAAGTATGAATGGACAGCTCACTGTGAGAGAAAATGGACTAACACCTGAGCCGTATACCTGACATATCCCAACACCATGGTCAAGCAGAGTCAGGCAATTACTGATCATTACACACACACCTGGCTTCCATCACACTTCCCCACATGGATAAAACCGGAGCACAAAGGCACACCTTGAGCAAGGCAAAACACACAAGGAAGCAGCAGTTCCAAGATGGCAGTTTAATGCGAGGCGAAAGATGGCAAGACCGGAGAGGGTTACAAGGAGGGAAGTGCCTTTGACCTTTTCAGAGAAAGACAGTTACTTTCATGAGCATTCAAGAATAAGAAACATAAGACCTGGAATTAAAGCTAAAGAAACCTGCATTGTGTGTCAGAGGTACACAGGCCTCTACCGCGTCTATAGACAAGGTGGTGAGGAGCGTTTGCCATCGTGGTACTGTCCTTGGCTCCTACAACAAAACAGCGCCAGTAAAGTAAGCACAGCCGGTGAGTCGGGGAGACTGATACCCAACTGGTTTGTGTTAGAGGCAAGGTTGCAAGCGGCAATATTGTATGGAGAAATCTGAAGAGAACAGTGTATGACGTATGTGTGTGTGACGAGCAACGCAAATATAATTGAACAGCATATGAGTGACTGAACTTTTGAAGCCAAGACAGATACCGTAAACAGAGTGGTCCAGCACCACTTGGGTACTCATTCGAAGGTCTATGTTAGGTATCCACCTGAGAGGTTCCAAATGTAAAAAGGAATTGTGAAATCGAAGAGGTCCTGCAACGTGTCAAGCTATACCCTGGGCACATTCAAACGTCTTCGATAGTTAATACTAACTGAAATTGGTCAGAACCCAGCGGAGGAAGACTAATTTTGTAAGCGGAAGGTTCTGAGACCGGTTTAGGGGTATCCGGGATGAACCATGAGTCATCCGAGAAAGAATATTCTCTGAACTTTGTAAAAGGGGATCTGAGCCCAGAAGAGGAGGATCCAAAGTAAAGACCATTGTATAAAAGGGATCTGAGCCCAGCTGAGGGGGATCCAGGGTGAAGAGTGAATCACCTGAATGGAGTACTTGTAAAAAGAAAATAACTTTTTGTTTGTTTTAGTATATCAGGCCCTCTGAATCAAGAGACTTTGATAAGTAAAGAGACTTGGGTACAGAAGGGCCTGATGCTAGTAATTGAACTGTATCCTCGTGCCGAAGAAGCCAGAGATTATGCTATGCTCGAGTGAACTACCTTGTCCCGTGCTGAAAACATGGGGAAGGGAGGCCAACAGCCTGAAAATCCTGACATATAATTTTTGTGAACACTTCTTACTTTTTCATAAACACTACCCCCACACTGTTTGTATTTAGAGGTAAGGATTGGCAATAGTATTCTTTAGTATCGGCCCTTTTATTTTGACGCAACACCACTAGGACCGCATTATTATTATTTGATGGTTGTAGCTTGCTCCCATCTGTAGATTTAGGATTAGAGAGGCATTTATCATGCCCATGTTGAAGTTCAATAAACACCCTTGAACTGTGGTCTCTTGTGTCTGTCTAACTGTTGATACCATGCCTTCCTTACATATGTCAATTGTTGAATGTATATATATATGTATTGTTTCTAACATAATAGTGTAATCAATCAATTCTTTAATCATGAATAGTACTGCGGTTCATCATTAGATAACACACACTCCGCCACAGTGGACTAGCCACACAGTTTTTTTCTACATAGGCAAGCTTGCCCTCATAGGAACCCAGAAGAGAGGAAAGCAATAGTATACATTTAAGAAGTTCACCATACACTATATTAGTGTGGGTTTTTTGTAGTAATCCATGGGAGTGCAAAGAAAGTGCTGATACAGCACTGCCCGGGTGGTGGGGCACATCTACCAATCGCAGGAATATTGGGAAAGGCAGGGGGCAACTCTTGCTTGGGATAGGGCACCATTGATGGCTGCATGCTAAGTGCCTTGAGCATGCATGCAGACTTTGGTGCTAGGTGGTAAAGGAGGGTGGAGGTGTTTGAGGGGAGATCTGGGGGTGTGCAATGTGTATGATTGGATTATTGTATGTATAGGGTGCCGCTGCACAGTTCAAATCAGGTAAAAACGAGAAATGATCAGTCTGCATGGGAGGGCTCCGACAGACCCAGCATGGTAGGTCATCTAGAAAAATTGTGTGTACCTCTCACAGCAGTGGAGTGTAGGAAGAGTCACACAAACAGACTGTTCCAAGGAAACAGCAGCCGCTGGTAACAGAACCATCTGATACATACAACATCTGTGGGACAAGCCCACAGACGTTTGCCGGGCAGGGGGAGTAATTAAGCTCACAGAATTAGGTCTGGGTAGGTACAGACAAAGTATGATCAGCAGTTTCAAATTTCCCCTTGGCAGGTGGGCCTGGGAAGCAGGATAAGGAGCGAGGGGCGATACGCAAAAGAGCCAAAAAGAAGGTGAGTTTTGTTGTCCCTGAAATGCAACAAGCTCTCACCAATATCTGCGGGGCACCTCATTGGTTGGATGGCATGTGAATGTCCCCTTCCCACAAGCTCAGGATGTGTCGTGTTTTTCCAATGTATGCTGACCAATGGCAGGTTAATAAAGTCCTGGAGGTCAGCACGATTATGCAGCATGTAGTAATAACTTAAAGTTGGAGTGGAGAAGGAAGGAATGCGGTGCACATGTCGGGGATCCATTCAATAACTTCCAGGCTCACATGTGGAAGATGTTGAGGAACATGTGTCCGGACAGCTCAGACTTAGGAGCTGTCATGTCCTGAAAGATGAAGCTAGATGAAGACCCAGCAGAATACATAAAACAGGTCCAGAAGCTCTGGACACAGGAAACAATGAAACCATGGGACAAATTCATACTGTTATTCTACCACACATTGGCCAAAGGACTGCCATAAGATGTCCAGGCGTTGTTAGATAAAATAGTTGGAATAGAGGCAAAGGGATAGCCAGAGATGCAGGCCACCATAGTGCACTAGTGTAAGAGAAAGCAAGAGAGTGAGAGAAGAACTGCAGAAACCACTGCTAAAGCAGAGAACAAGCGGGTTTTCAGCAGAAGCTCGCACAGTATACAATGGAGGGGGCTACGCTCATACCCGATGCTGCTGCAGTGGCTCCCACCCAACAGGGGGGGTTCCCAGTAGGGAATGTGCCCCGACACGTGGGACATGCGCCACCACTCTATGCCCCTTGTGTGGGGGGGCACAGCAACAGGGGGTTATCCTCAAGGAGGAATGCACCAACTAGGGGGTATTTCCAAATGGAAAGGGAATGCATGCAAAGAGTGAGAGGAGAATATAGGGGAGTAGGATACAGTTTTATGGGCCTATGTCTCATATGCGGTAACATGGGGCACTTTGCGCACACATGCCCCTTTGGGCAGCAAGCGCTGTCACAGGCATACCAAGCGGGGCACCAACAAGGTCCCTATGTACAGCAGTTCCAGCCCCAGCAGGCATTGCCCTTACAAGCAGAAATGTAACAGGGGAAGCTACTTCTCCTGCAGATGCAGCCACAAGCATCAGCGGGGCAGGTGGATAGCAGAGATATATCCCACGGGTTGCCCTCAGCACCAACACAGACACAAGGAAGTGTGATAGTACTGAGGCAGAATGTGGTACCACATTCCACCGGGAACAGCATTCTGGGGGAAATCCTTTCCCGTTTCTGAAGAACATAAACCCCCAATAGGAAAGCCCACAGGGAGTGCATGTGTATCCAGTCCTAGCAGTAACCGAAGACCCCGAAGAGGAAACTGAGAAAGCAGTGAAAATCGGAACAAGAGAATATTCATATCTAATAGACCCGGGAGCCACCAAGTCATGCATAAAGGAGGGTGGATTTGCATCGTCAAGCAGAGTTATGGACATACAGGGCTTCTCTAGGGCTATTGTCATGGTTCCAATGATGAAATATTTCCCACTAACAATAGGGGCACAGCATATGGTGGTGCCTCAAAGAACACCCTATAAACATATTGGGGGGAACCATTGGGTAAACTGAATGCAACAATACCATTTAGGGAAAAAGAGATGATGTGCTTGACAATGGGCATGACAGCACTCCTTCTGGCAGCATACACACACAACGCACAGCAAGGACAGTGCTTGAACCCTGAGTTGTTCATGGATGGGGTTAAGATACTGTTGGGCTGGGTACCGGGGATACAGGGAAGGGTGTTAATATTGGCATCAGACTTCTTCTTTTGACCGCAGTGTCAGAAGAAGGGAGCAAGTGGCACCACCATAGTGTTACAACTTGAGCAAGTAGTGATCCGCAAAGACATGGAGATCTAAAGCAGGACAGATGATGGTGACACAGTATGGCGTGCTATGCTGTGCATTGATCCAACACTGACCATAACAGGGGTGACAGATGAACAGCTCTTCTTGGAGGCGGAAGAAGAAGGAGAGATGATTTACCAGCTACAGATCCCCTGTCCAATGAGGGTTCTAGAAAAGCTGGTACTGCAGCGGACACAACTAGTGAAAAAGCAGAGTAGGCACACCTAAGAAGATTTAAAGAGGGTACTACAGAAATTGTGGACCTCAGGACCCCATGATGTAGGGTACTAAAAGGAGCAGGAGCAGTGATAATAAAATAGAAAGAGGGAGCTCTACTGTCCTCAGCGAAACAACATCCACTATCCTGTGAGGCAGATGTAGGAATTTACTCAACCATTCACACATTATCGCAGCAGGACATAATACACACATCAAATTTGCCATACAGCACTGCCATATACCTGATAAAAAAGTCAAAAGCGGAGTCTTGGAGATGCATACATGATTTACACCCCTTAAACAATATCTTGGAAGCAGAGATCCCACTTGTGCAGAACACTGCCACAATATTATCTAACATCCTGGCCAAAGAGAAAATCTTCATGGTCATTGATTTGAAGAATGCCTTCTTCTCCATCCCACTATATCCTGAATCCAGATACCTCACAGCGTTCTCGTACATGGGGGAACAGGTTCGAACATACTAGGCTCCCACAGGGTACTGTGAATCACCCAATATTTTCAACAGAGTGATTCAAATGGATCTAAGTAACCTACAGATGCCCAGTACAGTAATCCAATATGTTGATGAGTTAGTAGTGTGCAGAGTAGACTCAGTACACCTTTTAACATTGCTAGCAGAAAACGGGTACAGGGTAGACAAAGACAGATTGTGATAGTGTTCTGAGGAGGTAGTGTATTTGAGGCATATTATATCTACAGAAGGCTGAAAGATAATGCGAGAGTGAGTAGAGGCAATACAGAAGACTCAACACCCCTGTACATTGAGAGAAATACAACAAGTTCTACGATTATGCAATTAATGCAGGATCTGGGTATTCCAGCATTCCATCTACACAGAACTCTTCCAACAGTGCAAAAGGAGAAAAGGGCAACACAGTGGTCGTCAGAGATAAATGACAATTTTGACACACTCAAAAAGGCATTGGCCCACGCACTAATGTTTGCAACTGTGAAACCCCACAGGTCTTTTTCCTCTTTCTTCCAAGCAGAGTGGAAAGCTCAGGGAACAATACCAAAAGAGGAGAACACTATTAGGTGAGAAAGGGTGTTCCCCTCCTGTATTTTAATGCCTTTCCAGCTTGTCCCCTCAGCTTTTGTAGGATGCTGTCATTCTACCTCATCCCAAACATGTTCTTCTCTGAAATGCAGAACCATCCCTACCAGACCTCTTAACAATAATCTACCCAACCTCTGCCCTTTGAAATTGACATCCACTGGAAGGCAAGGGAGAAAAACACAAAATCCCTCTATTTTGCAATATATCTTCCTTTGTCTCTCTGATGCAAATACAGTTCTGCCTACTCTTGAATACTATAAAACCCACCATCCCAGTCCTTGTTCTCCCCATCCCTCTGACTATTATTTCTGAATTCCCAGTCTGCTTTTATAAAACACTACAGTTCCGACAATCCCCCCTATTCATTCCACGACCATGATAAAAACACCTGAGGCAAAGGTAAAATAAATACCTGTGGCTTTTTTCTGCAAGCCTGTCCCAGTAATGCGATGCGGCAGATTCAGTCACTACACCTTGACAACACACACCTGACCTCCATTTCTCTTCCCCATAGGGATAACAGGCAGAACACGAAAGCACACTGGAAGCAAGGTGAGCCAGGTGAGAAAGGCGAACAGAACCGTATGCAGAGTGGCAGGAGACCTCATCTCCTGGAACTGAAGTAACCCTGGAAGCAAAACAGGAGGGGCCAAGAGGTGAGGGAAAGGCCTTGGTCCTACCAGCTGCAGAGTGAAGGTTGCTGCAGACCTTGAAAGGGAAACCTCCTGGTTAATGCACAAGGTTAAGGCGGCACCTCTTTTTGTGAAACAACAGAGTTGGAAGCAGGCAAGCCGTGCCATGCCAATAGCCTTGACTTCAAAGGAACTCTTGATAAACTGTATCAAATGCTATCAGTGAGTGAATTAAGAAACCAGATTGTGCTAACGAGTGAAAGAAACAATAGTGTTTGAAAGGCTTGCTGGGTTTCTTGAAGCCGTGAGCAAAAATACATTGTAACCAGAGTGAGAAATGCAGAGGCTGCACGTGTGATGAGAAGCTGCTTGAGAAGCCTGAAACATTGTGATTGTAATAACAGAGTGGTCCCGTAATTGAGGATTATCTTATCGAAAGGGTCTGCACCGCAAGTCAGATTGATAAAATCAGAAATAAGATAAGTGAGAAAACTACAAATCCCAGAAGGGCTTAGAAGGGGCCATTGAAAGTGAGAGAAAGTCAAAGTGGTTATACAAAGGTGTAAGTAAAGTCCTAATACAATCGAAAGTCTTTTACAAATAATAAATCCAGTGAACAGCCAAGAGGACAGGCAAATGTGAACCCGACGAAGGTATACCAAAAGAAAATGGGAATTAATCCTGTATTGTGATAAAGCTCATAGGCAAGTGTGAACCCGACAGAGGTATGCTAAGTTGACAGGCAAATGTGAACCTGATGCAGGGATGCCAAAATAAAATGAAGGGGAATGAATCCTGTATTGTGATTAAGCTGATAGGAAAGTGTGAACCCGACAGAGGGATGCCAATAGAAAGCTAAGGGGAGTGAACCCCCACATTATGATAAAACTAATGAAAATCTTATGCTGGGAAAGCTGCTGAGAGTCTTAACAAGAGAGAGTGATAGACACTGATCTGAAAGGCCCTAGCATGTGGAAAGAGACTGTTTTCTGGTGCCTAGAGAATCAAGTGTGCTCCAAGCCTTACCTGTGTTCTGCCTTGTCCCGTGCTGAAAACGTGGGATGGGAGTCCAACAGCCTGACAATCCTGACATATTTTTGTGAACACTTCTTTCTTTTTCATAAACACTACCCCACAGTATTTGTTACTTAGAAGTAGGGATTAGCAATAGGTTTATTAGTATAGGCCATCTTTGTTTTGACATGACACAACTAGGACAGCGTTTTCTTTATGTTGATGGTTGTAGCTTGCTCGCATCATTAGAAGGTAGATTAGAAAGGCATTTTTCCAACCCTTTTAAAGCCAATAAGCACCCTTGAACTGTAATCACTTGTGTCTGTCGTCTTACTGTTGATACCATGCCTCCCTTTCACAACCCCCAATTACAAAGAGAAGCTCTATCTGTTTTTCACTCCAACGGCTCCGTGACGGCAGCGGTCCTCACGCAAAAGAAACCGCAGGGGAATAAGCCTTTGGCCTATTACAGTGGTCTTTTGGATCCAGTGATGCAGGGAAACGTCCCCTGTGACCAGGCACTTGTGGTTGCTGCTTTTTCCAAGAGAAAAGGCATCAACTATTACCATGGGTTGCCCCGTAGTTCTATAAAAATCCTGTTACTTTTATATATATTATTTACAACAGAGTCACTCCCCCTATTTTAGCCGCCTTCAATGTTCTTCTCACATCCGTGGCTCAGCTTGAGTCCCTCGGCATCGACTCTCCCTCAAATGACCAGTTCGCCTTACATCCATGGGACACCTGCAGGGACCGGACAGGAATTTCGTCAAAGAGGGAGCTGCCAATCGTATCTTTGTACACATGTTGTGTTACGCGTCGTTCTCCACTGGAAGCTCTGCGGTCTTCTGGCTATAGGTGGGAACAGTCGAGCGTCCCAATATCTGGATCTGTGCTTAGGTTGATTACACATGAACCACCCGCACCGCTACCAAAATGTGCTCTAGCACCTTGAAGCCTCTCCTGTGCCAGATGGGATTACCAATAAAGATCTCAGACCAAATAACTGGACAGACTCAAAGAATATGGCAAAGTACTACTTTACTCTCAATTTAATAAAGTAGGGTCAACTGGCAGACATCGGTCTGATGCATGCACACTCACACACAAACTTGATTACACTGAGGTTTAATACCCCAATATGTGTCATCTATGATGTCATCCTACATGGCAAACTGTAAAACCTATTGACGGGAGGGATTGGTTAGGGTAACATATCTACTTACAGAATACATATGGGTTAGTACATCATTGGCTGTCTCTTTTCTGTGAGGCACACCTCAACTTCCTCGAAATATATACAGAATGGCAGAAAATTGAACTCTGCAACATTGTATAGCAGGTTGCTCCATAGACCCACTGATTAGTTGGCATTCCCACCCAACCTTTGACTTTCGGCTCAGCTAGCAGCACCCAGGTGCTTGAGTCACATCAGATTACTCTCCACTTTCCCAATTAGTCCATCATCTCTCATCAGTCCGACCATGAGCCATAGTTTCCTGTTTTTAGTTGACCTTGTAGCATTCTCTCTGTTCTGGGACATTCACGGGAGTGTAAACTCATCACTATCTTCATCCACAGATTAATGAATAGCCCTTGTTTTTGACTTTTGGCTCCCGTGTGAGAGGACGGCAAATTTGTCTATTTTGTCCTCCTATTTACTGATATTTGATTTAATTATGCTGGGTGTCATTGCCGCTCTTGGTCTCTAGAGAGAGACCTGATCACTCCATTGTGTAGGGGCCTTATCCATTGTTAATGGTCCAATAATTTGGCTCTTTCAAATGTTTTTTTCTTCTTTAAACTAAGAGAAATATGTCTCACGTTCATGACTTATCTGTTTGCTTCCTTTGTACTTTGCAGTTATTCCTTGAAATAGCATCCTTGATCCCAAGCCAAAATAGACTCCTCTTTGTTTGCACACAAAGCTGTTTTCCAGCGTCTCTTGAATCTGCAGCCCTGGTCTGTTTCTGAGGTAGCTGAATCGAATCTTTGCATGAGGCTGCATTTATTTTCCTATCATGGCCGTCCTTGCACATTATATTTTCCTATATAGCACGGTTCTATGTGTCTCATCTACCTTGCATCCCTGGGTATTTACACTTATTGGTCAGCAAATTACTTTATTATTCTTTGTATATATGATTACTTTATGGTTTTGTACATGTTTCCCTTATCACCAGTTTATCAAAAAGGGCACCTGGTTGATGCCTTGCTCTACCAAGGTGGGTAGTCACGTATTAAAGAGCAAAAATGAGCAAGGTCATGGGATACCTGGCTGATGAACGAAGGGTGAACACACACCTATGGGGGTTACACCTTGGTAAGTGTGTACGCGTTACTGTTAATGACTTCTGACAGAAATGTATCAGGACAATTCTGAGTACTGCAGTCAGATTTTTAATACAACTGCAGTCTACGTGTTTGTAGATACACTTAACTGAGAGTTACACAAGATACAACAGTATTTACACATTTTTCCGGTATTGTAACCAGTTTGTAAGTGACAAATTTCAAATATTTGTGACGTCTTTCCAATGCTTACACATCCACTGAGTGGTCCTTGGGAAGGAGACCAGTGGATTTGGTGAGGTGATAGCATGTAATAATCAGCACATATACATCAAAACAATGTGGGGTTTTACAAGGACAACGCAGACAATATAACAGTCAACACAACAGTGTTTCGGCCAGAAGGTGTGCTGGGATGAGCTCTGCTGGTGTGGCTTTCATCAGGGTGAGATATTCCAAAGCGGGAAGTATCTTGTGAAGTCTGTTGAGATAAACAGACGAGGTGTTATAGGAGTGGGCACATTCGTGGGTATCTAGCACAGGTAGAAGTATCAATACATGAAGGACCGGTGCTTACCGGAACTTGGGAGCGCAGTGGCTCAGGGAGTAGCGCTGTAAAGAGTACACTGGAGGATTTTCGAGGTCCTAGAAGTGGCCGTTCCTGTGGAAGTAGGAAGGACATGGAGGCTGTGTTAAGCCATAAAGAGTGGGGGAGCAACTAAGGGTACAAAGGGGTAAGGGCAAGCTTACCTTGAGGAGGCCTGTTACCGCGCAAATTGTGGGTGGTATAGGCGGCGTGATGGATACGCAAAGTCAACCGCAAGCGTGAGGGGCTGCGGGAAAAAGGACACACGGGCTAAGATTGCAGGCCTCGGAGTATATTAGGTGTCATGGTGCACGTGAGGGCTGGTGAGGCGTGCAGGTCACAAATGGCCACGGATGAGGTGTGGCGGATAAAATCACATGGGGATACCATTACATGTGTGTCAATTGAGGAAGTCGGTCTGAGCATGACTTATAAAGGGACAGAAAGGTCTGTGATGTTAAAAAGGGGAGTAATTATAACCTTAAAACCCAGGCGGCGGATTAGCGGGATTGCCAGTACAGGATGTCATGCTGGGGTGAGGAAGGTCTAAAATGGAGGCTAGGCTCCCGTTCTTGAGTGAGACATGCAGCCGAGAAATAGGTGCAAGAGATCACATAGCTGCAGTAGTTGCATGCGCATGTGCTCACCTAGGGTTGAAGGAAGGAGGAGCGCTGCAGAGCAAGCTGTCAGCGGTCGCAGTCCCTGGCTGCGCACGGAGTGAGCTGGGGAGCGGACTGTGATTAAATGGGGTGAGCGGCCATGACGAGGTGCGGGAGGCCGGGGTGCCCGTAAGGGTACCTGACCAAAAATGGCGCTAGGTACCAAAGGCCAAGTAAAAAACACACTCAGCCATGGGGGAGCATACTAGTGTGTACGCATATGCATGAAAAGATGCGTGGCTCAGGTGGGTAGTCCAAGTCTAGGAAGGCGGGCAGAGGACGCTTCACTGCCAGGCTAGGATGCTGATTGGTCGGCGTCAAGGGTGTGGTGTTAATGGTGCCCAGAGCTGGTAAAGAGGGGTAAAGAAATGGAATGGATGATGTGAGCATACCAACATGTTTGGGTGACACATATCAAGATACATATTTACAGGAAATGCCCCATTGAAAGTGGTTATGTTTAGCAGTGACACAAATAAGCACATATTAACCAAATGGGGTGGCTTTTCCAAAGTCCAGCGGTGCCACATGAGGTCAATTAGGAGTGGAAGCATTGTCTCAATTACAGGAAGTGTTTCCACTATACACAGATGTTTAAACCTGACCTGACAGAATTTAATTTGTGCACCCATTTCTGTTCTAAACGGGTTAAGATTCTGTCGACGTCTCCTCCTCTGATGGTGGCAGTAACTTTCTGTATTACCACCCATTTGAGTTCCATATTGGTGTGATTTTTCTTGACAAAATGATCTACAAGGGGTTTATCAGGTACATTGTTTTTTATGCACAAGCGGTGCTCGCATATCCTGGTCTTGATTGGTCTCATGGTTTTGCCCACATAAATGAGTCCACAAGGGAAAGTTATAGCATATATGACCTGTTTCGTATTGCAATTGGTATGGTCCTGCAGAGTCCAATTAATGTCATTATGTTGGAATATTTTGGTGGTCTCTGTGAATTGGCAGACAGCACATTTGCCACACCGGTAGTGGCCTTGTACAGGTGGAAGATTCCATAGAGTGTTGGTAGACTTGGTGGGCTCGATGAAGGTGTGTACCAAGGATTCTCTGATGTTCCGGTTTTTCTTGAAGGCAAACAGTGGGACTTTTTGTAGTGATCCCACATTTCTGATGATGGGCCATTGTTGTTTGACGGCCTTTTTAATGAGGTCACTGAGTGGGCTGAACGTGGTGGTGCATACCAGTCTGTCAAGTTGCTTTTTGGTTGTTTTGGTGAGACATATAGCACGCTCGGTATTGGCGGCCCACTTCTTGGCATTCTTGATGGCTTTTCTGTCGGCGAGCCTAGTTTGCAGGTAAGTGGCATGTTTGCCAAACGAGGTACGTTCGGTGAAGTTTCTTCTGATGCGAAGGAATTGTGGGTACAGTAAATTGTACTTCATGCTTGCCGGGTGGTAGCTGTTGAAATGCAGCAAGGTGTTCCTATCGGTGGTTTTGCGAAACAGTTCTGAGTCGAGATGGTCACCAGATCTATAGATGTGTAGATCTAGAAAATCGATCCCATGGAAATCCCAATGTATGGTGAATCTGATGTGCTGGTTGCGCTGGTTGGGCCATCCATGGAAAGCCATCAGATCTTCAGAGTTGCCTTTCCAGATGAGAAGAACCTTGTCGATATATCTCTTCCATAAAATGATGTTCTGTTGGTAGGGATTGTGCGCTGACAAGATGTGTTCTGTTTCATAATGGGCCATGTATAGGTTCTCTATGTCAGGAGCGAACGTAGCACCCATGCTGACCCCTTTGATCTGTATATACAATTGGTCTCGGAACAGGAAAAAGTTTTTGGTCATGGCCAATCTGACACATTCCAAGATGAACTCATTGGGGACTGCCGTGATGTTGCTTCTGGTGTCGAGAAAAAGTTTCAGTACTTCCAAGCTTTCTAGCTGGGGTATCGATGTATATAAAGCTTCCACATCCAAGGTGGCCAGGATGTATTCAGGTTTCATGTCAATCTCATTCAACATATGAATGGTATCTGTGCTGCCCTTCAGATAGGAGTCCATTCTGTTGACGAAGGGTTTGAGAAAAAAGTCGGTATAGACCGAAAGGGGTTCGAGTATAGAATCACAAGCGGAGACAATGGGTCTACCGGGTGGATTGGTGAGGTTTTTGTGAACCTTGGGTAGTATATAAAATGCTGGGATGCGCGGGTGGTTTTTGTTCAAAAATCGATGTTCCTCGTCGCATATCCAGGATTCTTGTAGAGCGTGGTTGGTCAGGCTCAAAATGTCTTCCTGCAGTTCTTTGGTGGGATCTCTGTGTAGAGGTGAGTATGCATTGACGTCGCTCAACAGACGTAAGCATTCCGTGTCGTAGTCTGTGGTATTGGAGATGACAATACCCCCGCCTTTGTCGGCAGGTTTGATTGTGATGGCGTGATTGGCTTTAAGTGAGGAAATAGCTTTTCTTTCTTCTGTGGAGAGGTTATCCGGATAGAAATTCCTTTGAGAGAGACCTTTCCGGATCACGTTGGTTACCATTTTCTCGTAAGTATCAAATTCACAGGGGATAGTGTGCGGTGGTGGCATGAATGTGGATTTAATTTTTAATCCTGTGGTGTTTTCTTTATCCTTTTCCGGGGGGTTGGATCCGGATGGTGAATGTTCGGGTAAATATACCTCGAAGAAATATTTGAGACGAATGTTGCGGAAAAAGCGTTTGAGTTCGACCTCTGTGTCGAATGCTTGGACCTTGGCCGCCGGAACAAATGATAGTCCCTTTTCCAGGAGGTTTATTTCTGCGGTCGTCATTGTGTGGTTGGATAAGTTGAAGATTGGAATCCTCTCTGCTGTTGTCCTTGGTTGTTGTACCACTTTCGGGTGCGCATTTGTTGTCCCTGTTGGGCCGGTCTCCTCTTCGGGCGTCCTCGTTGCATGTCTCTGGGAAAAAAAGGTTGCTGTGGGTGCTGTTGATTACCTTGGCCTCCACTGGCACTTCCGCTGCTGTTAGACGAACTGCCTGAAAAAGTGACGCCGCGATTTCTTGTGTTATAGGTACCTTGTTGTTGGATTTCTATGTAATAGTTCTCTCGGAGGTAAGGGTACGTTCTGTCCTCGGCGTAGTTTTGTAAGTCCTTCTTGAACTTTTGTGCCTTTCTTTCGACGGTGATGGCTTTGAATTTGTCGATTTCGGTCTCTAGCTTCTCAAGTTTCAGTTTGGCGTCTTTAATGGTGGCGTCCTCTTGAAAATTCTTTTCCATTTGCATGAGTTTGGTTCCTTGATTTTTGCATTCCTCATCAGCTGTGTCGATGACAAGGATCAGCCAATTGCGGCTGCATTTATTACCGGCCCTGCTGAAGTTTTTGTTGAATTTGGGGTTATCGGTAAAAACACGTGGTGTATTTTTCACTTGTAAACCCTCTGGTATTATGCCTGCATTGAGGTATTCTAGCATGAATTTACCATGCATTTCGGTACGGATTAGTTTGTTCTTCTTTTGATTAATATTTTCTAATTCATCTTTAGCGAGGGTGAGTATGCCTTCTGGGTTGCTGAGAGTGGAAGTGGTACCCAGAAGTTTTTTAAAATAATCATCTGAGTATGAAAAGATGTTGACATTCTCCATGATGTGGGTTGATGATGGAGATGGTGTTGTATTGTCTGGATTCTTCCTTTCTTTGTTTTAGGAAGTTGCAAGGATTTCCTGGAGAGTAGGGAATGGTTGTAAAAGCCCACAGCCCCGGGCTGTACTCTGAAATGTTTATCAAAAAGGGCACCTGGTTGATGCCTTGCTCTACCCAGGTGGGTAGTCACGTATTAAAGAGCAAAAATGAGCAAGGTCATGGGATACCTGGCTGATGAACTAAGGGTGAACACACACCTATAGGGGTTACACCTTGGTAAGTGTGTACATGTTACTGTTAATGACTTCTGACAGAAATGTATCAGGACAATTCTGAGTACTGCAGTCAGATTTTTAATAAAACTGCAGTTTACGTGTTTGTAGACACACTTAACTGAGGGTTACACAAGATACAACAGTATTTACACATTTTTCCGGCATTGTAACCAGTTTGTAAGTGACAAATTTAAAATATTTGTGACGTCTTTCCAATGTTTACACATCCACTGAGCGGTCCTTGGGAAGGAGACCAGTGGATTTGGTGAGGTGATAGCATGTAATAATCAGCACATATACATCAAAACAATGTGGGGTTTAACAAGGACAACGCAGACAATATAACAGTCAACACAACAGTGTTTCGGCCAGAAGGTGAGCTGAGATGAGCTCTGATGGTGTGGCCTTCATCAGGATGAGATATTCCAAAGCGGGAAGTATCTTGTGATGTCTGTTGAGATAAACAGACAAGGTGTTATAGGAGTGGGCACATTCGTGGGTATCTAGCACAGGTAGAAGTATCAATACATGAAGGACTGGTGCTTACCAGAACTTGGGAGCGCAGTGGTTCAGGGAGTAGCGGTGTCAAGATTACACTGGAGGATTTTCGAGGTCCTATAAGTGGCCGTTCCTGTGGAAGTAGGAAGGACATGGAGGCTGTGTTAAGCCATAAAGAGTGGGGGAGCAACTAAGGGTACAAAGGGGTAAGGGCAAGCTTACCTTGAGGAGGCCTGTTACCGCTTGAGATAGGAGTCCATTCTGTTGACAAAGGGTTTGAGAAAAAAGTCAGTATAGACCGAAAGCGGTTCGAGTATAGAATCAAAAGTTCCTGTGAAGGTACATGTTCCTCAAACGTCGCACTACTCTTTGGGGTTACCCAGGGCACGGTTCTTGGTCCGCTACTCTTCTCAATTTACACCTCTCTGTCTTCTTTTGGTCTTTCTTCTCACTGCTATACTGATAATTTGCATATCTATGTTTCTTTTTCTTCCTTCTCTGATGTGCACCATTCCAATTTTTTCATCTTGTATATCCACAATTCAATCTTGGATGCAGCCTTATTTCTTACACCTCAACTCCTCCAAGATTAAAATCATTTTTTCACAGTTTCTCGCATTCCTTCTCTCCTCCCTCGCCCTCCATTTTCTTTCCACCTTCCAACCTTGCCCTCTCTACCACAGCCCGTACTTTTGGCATCTATTTTGACTCTTCTCTTTCCATCTCTTTGCTATCAACTCCATTATATTCGCAAAACCCTTCCCTTTCTATCCTTCCACACCACCAAACTCACATTTTCAACCTTGGCCCTTTCCTGTCTTGAACATTGGTCTGCTCTACGTATTGGTTTACCTACTTGTTGTTTTGCTCTTCTCCGCTCAATCTTTAACGCCTCTGTCCATAAACTATGTTGCATCTCCCCATACATGTTCCCCCCATTTATGCACCTTGTCCTGGCTACCTTTTGAATCTCGCTTACTGTTTCACTTTCTTATTTTGTTTTTAAATGTATACACAGAGTAGCTCCCCTACCGCTCCTCCTAGGTTTCATTATATTTTACATCCCACTCTCTTCATTCCTAAATCCAATTCCTACTTACTGTACCCAAACCCCCCATGCATATGATCTTGATGTTAGTTATCTGAATTATTGGCTATTGGCTTCCAAGCATTGGCACTCCCTTCCCTTTGAAATCTGAGCTTCCTCTTGTCTCTCCACTTTCCACTTCAATCGAAAAAACGTCCTTTTGTCATCTGCTTACTAGTCATGCACTGTTAATGATTATTCTTCACCTTATTTTATCATATTTGTTATGTGCAATTGTTTTGGAGAAAGTGCTGTACAAATCAATAAAAGCACAAGTACAAAATTCTAAGCGTTTTTATGCTTTTTCGTATTATCTGTAAGGGTGCAGTGGCCCTTAAATTTCATAGCAACTTGATTTGTTGCTTTACCTGCTGAGCACTTCTCTCCATGTAAGGAGGAGAGAACTGTTTCCTGTGTGTTTTAGGAGAGGTTCTTGTCATTGGATTGTTACAAACGCAGGGGAGATAGGCATCTTTTGTCTTTTAGATGCGTCAGTGGGGCTCCCCTCCATTTTAGAAGCCAGTTTCTGTGTTGTTTACTCGTGGTAGGCTCTTAAAGTTGATGTGATGTATGGCATAGCCATCATTTCGCCTGACTCTTATCTCCAGAGTCTCTACCTTTTGTAGCTTTGGTAGGGGATCAATCTGCCTATCAATGTCCCTATCATATTTTGACTCACGATTTTAAAGGACAGACCCCCAAAACTGAACAACACGATACCAGTTTTTAATATGTAATGTCTGCCCATATAACCCTTCTCCCATATCAGTAAGGCTCGTCAGGGCCAATGTTGATCTGTGTCTCTAACTCCAAAAGGATCAGATACAAGCTCTGGACCATCGTTTATCAACAAAAAAAAACTCACGGATTCTGCTAAAGGTATAGAGGGCACTGCCGTTGTGAACTTCAAATCAGTTTTTCTAAGAAAATGAGAGGTGAAAGTGGGTAACAGATCCTGTATGTATTGTTGGAGGATTGTGAAAGGTCACATAAAGAGGGACATGTGAGAATTGATGATGATGTACATGGATGGAGTGATGTAAGGAGTGACTGATAGCAGAGGAAAACATACTGCCACAGACAAATCAATTACATTAACACAATTGTTAATGGCAGAAAAGTTAGTGGTTTTGTGTAAAATGTAGTTGTAACTGCATGCCTTTTCATTCAACACTGGCCATAACATCCACAGCATGACTACTTTGTTCAGGGACAAGATGTTAGTCAGAATTAAAATGTGCTGCATCATGGAAAATAATATTGCTTATTTGTAAAACATTTGTACTAATATTATTGTATTCAAATATAGCTACTGTATTTAGTGTTCAGTTTCTCTAAAACGTCTCCTTGCACTGAGCATAGGGCTTCCTTCCTCCTTTCATAACATGGGAATAGATTAAAGGCTCTCACTTGCCCAGCCCGACACATTGGCATCAGCTTTGGAGGAGCTTAGGAGGAGGGTCATAAATCTGAGATCAGGTGCACCCAATAAATAACAGTCTAGATATGATGATGGAGAGCATGGGGCAATATAGCCATGATACAGTTGAATGTAATTGAGGAGTATCATGTGGGTGCTGTTGCCTGTAGGCCAGACCCCACCTCTGAGGCCTCCCTTTCCCCCCACTTCCCAACAGAACACTGCTCACCATTGCCCACCAGGGTACAACGTAGTTGTTCCACACTGATCCCCACATCATGGTCCCATCAATATTCCTCCGTTGGGACCCTTGTCTTCAAATCCATGTCATGTTCACTCCTGAAAGACCCACCCCCCCACCAGCCCTGATGCGTGAATCAACAGAAGAGTGTTGGCACAACGTCTCGCTAAAAAACGAGTAAGCAATTATTTATAAGTGCAACCGCTTTCTGAGATAATAGGGTGCAGATACTGATGAAACATTTCTGAATTTTGAGCAGTATCAGCAGTGATGCAAGTGGGTCAACTTTGGTTGCACTGATAACGTGTCTGTGTTGCCTGTTCTTCTGAAGGCAACTATCCTCACCTTTGTACATCGAAAATCTGAAGGTGATCATTTGTAGCCGTGTTAGAATCGAATCAACAAATTCATGCATGGAGTGGCAAAATACCTGGCCATGACTCCACTGAGAGACCCGCCACCAGCGCTCCCCCTTGACACCCGTTGGCTCCTCACCACCACAGCACCCATGCTTTATCCCATTTGAACCTAACACTGTTATTTAACACTCTCCCTGTCTTCCCTGCCTCAAGAACTATTCCCTCACCAACACATTTCCCTCCATCATTAGCTCCCTCAGCACCAGTATCAGCCTTGCACCCCCCACCTGCACATAGCATACGGCACCCTCATTATAATGAGGCATGCACCACTCCCTGGTGAACAGCCATGCCCAATGCTGCCTAGGTCGCACCCCTAAATAAATAATTTTTCATGACTCATTAGGGCTCCTCCCTGATTTCTGACATTCCACTTAAAGCACTGTGTATAATGAGCATCACTGATATACAGTATCTTCAGTGCTGCATGTTTGCTGATGAAATGTAATTTAGAAAATAAAGTGACAGTGTATATTACTCGTTTCATTGCGCAAAGCATGGTGTTATCAAAGTCTTCAATGGTTTATATCAAAGTCTTAATGTGGGCAACATGCTTTTGTTTGTTAGAATTGTAAATCCATGAGCAAATATTGTGGATGGAGACCACCTCATGTTAGGTTTTGTTAAATGGCCACGTTGCTCTCTGGAGGATAGCTCAGGGGCAACATGCTCGCCTTGGAAGCAAGATGACATGCAGCAACACAGGTTTGATCCCCAGGTCTGCGCTAAGAAACCTCTGGGTAGCAAGCATGTTATAAATAACCAATCATATCATATCAATCATATCAAATGTTACTGTATGAACAGAATCCACCATTAATGTTGTAATAGACCAGGAAAAAAACAGAAATTAAACAAAAAGATAAATGAAACAGGGGACTTAGAAAGGTCCTTGGGGGGGAATGAGGCAATTCAAACAATTATATAAATGCACACAACTCACTGTGGGAGAATATCTGGCAGTGCCTACACGTCCGAGCATGCACTGCATTAATAGCACAATGCTTGCTGTACAAGTATTCAAAATTACACATGCACCACATTGAGAGGTCACAACTCACTCTGGGTGCATATATACAAGCAACTACATGTCCCAGCATACACTGTGTTAAGAACACAAACCCCACTGTGGTTGTGTATATGGCAGTGGCTACACATCGTAACATGCATTGTGTTAATAGCACTAAACTTGTACAAATATACAAAATCACAACGGACTGAATTAAGAGCACAGAACTCAATGTGGATGACTACATGCCCCAGCATGCACTGCATTTATAGCGCAAACCACACTGTGGGCTCATATATTGCAGTGGCAACACATCGTAGCATGCACTGCATACAAACACAAACCTAATGTGGGCATATATGTGGTAGAGACTATGCATCCGAACACGTATTGCAATAAGAGCACCTAACTCACTGTTAGCGCATATATGACAGTGCATCTCAGCATTCATTACATTAAGAGCATACAAATCATTGCCAGGGTATATTATGCAGAGACTACACGTACGAGTATGCCCTGTATAAAGAGCACACACTTCACTGTAGGCACAAATCTGGCAGTGGATACACAGCCCGGCCTGCTCTGTGTGTAGAGCACAATACTCATTCTGCGTGCATATCGGCAGTGACTACATGTCTCAGCATGGACTGCATTAATAGGACAAAATACACTGCAGACACATATCTTGCAAAGACTACACATCCGAGCACAAAACCTGGTGCACCAATATACAAAATTACAAATGCACTGCGTTAAGAGCACAATACTCAATGTGGGAGCATATCTGACAAGTGCTGCATGTACCAGCATTCACTGCATTAAGAACACAAAACTCAATGTCGGGGCATATCTGGCTGAGACTTCACAATTGAGTGTGCACAACATTAAGAGCACAAAACTCACTGTCGGTGGATACATGGCAATTGCTACCTCTCCCTGTGCCAGGAACCAATGATGGCTCACTCATGCTTATGGTAATCTATAGAAACATGAAGCTTCATCTTGTTTTTTCATTTTCTCCCAAATGCCTGACACACGCGGTAGATTACCTCTGTGGCTACTTCCATCCAGTGCTCCCACAATAAGATTGCTTCAAGCGTCTGTCCTCTCACCATCTTGTGGCTGGAGCCGATCTATAGGGGTGCATAAACACCTTGAGGGAAGGAGAGAAAAAAGCTCTCTCCATTCCACCATAATATTTATACAACCAAATGCTTGATAATGCCTGTGTGGTAGTAGATTATGAGCAGTGCTATAGACATCCTGAGAGTTAGAAGGCATTGGTTGATCTACCTAATGCTGTCCCTATCGCCTTAAAGCTCGTTCGGCTTCACACTCATCACTGAGTGATGGGTGGCCATTGCAGGGAGAGTAGTAAGAGCAGTGTTGGAGTAATTAGTGCACACATTTCAACTGTGCACTCATTTCAGCGGCACCACTGACTTCAATAGAGGTAGTGTGCACCATTTTTAAAATGATGCTAATATTGCAGCATGTGTTAGATGTGACTTACTACACTGATATGAGGTACTGAGGGTAAACTAAAGAGGGGGTGATTTGAGAATTAGCACAGCATAATGTAGTGTAGGGTGTTAACAATCTTAACATGATTAGATACTAACACTAATAATCTTAACAATATGGACATTAGTAATTAGTCTGGGTTGAGAGTGGTTTTCTTAGGCCATAGACCGGCTGCATTTTAGATTCAGGGCACAATGATGCAGCAGAATGGGGTCTGCAAAAACCGTTCCTTTGTTCAAACAGGAAAGCCAGAAAGGATGTCCGGATGCCATGTTGCACATTTCCTCCAGGCTGGAGAAAAGTGCTTTAAAAAGGTCACTGTGGAACACCATAAAGGGTGTGAAAGGTTACTGGGGGTGTTAGCTAAAGGGGAGGTGATGATTAACTGGTGACATCACAGTGGTATCTGAGAATAGGAGGAGAAAGAGGTAAGGGCCATCCCTTGAAAATTATCTCCTAAAACGTTTTTCATTTTCAGCACCGCTTTACTTTGATCCATTGACACGGGGCCCCTAATGGAGTGGTGCCCAGAGGCTGTTGCCTACTTGGTCAAATGGATAATCCGGCACTGGGCCAGAGCAACATTAACACTGTACCATAGCCCAAGGAAATGTGCATGTCACCTTTGTGGGTAAGGTGATCTGCACATTTCTAAAACTAACACAAATGTAAAAAGTGCATCCTCTGTGTTTTTTTCATTTGCACTTATTTTTATGCCACTATTGCATCATTTCCTTAGTCACCGGTAACAAAGAATTCTGGTATATTGATCCAGTATATTACAAAGTTCTGAACCTTATCTAGCTTCAGCTCCAAATGTTTAAAATGATTAGAGCCGCATCAAACCCCTATTATTTAGATAGACTTGAATCTTTTTCAAGACTATATGCCCATTCCAACACTGAATGCACTCTAATACGATTCACTGAAAAGTCAGGAGTTCCAGTTTATGGTTAAATGAGGTCACCCAAGTGCAGATGGTATCCCAACTTTACTTCTCCACACACACTTACAGGGTAATTCATGGAATTTCGCACAAAAGTGTCACACGCGGCTGGCGCACAGCGTGCCCGTGCGAATGTCTGCGCCAGCCGCGTGCGATAAAATCGATTTCCGTGCACAGCGTATTCATGGATTCGAGCATCCAAAACCATCCGCGGCGCAGCGTGGTGCAGCGAGCCTGCAGCAGCGCCAGTTACGCCTCCAAGAACGCCCTCGCGCAAGGAAAAGCCATCAAAATCCCAAAACCAGCGCAAAGGGCTGCGCCAACCCTGGACCGGTTTACCGGACTGCCAAACAGCAAACTCCAAGCAGGGAACGTGTATTACGGGTTTCGCGGTAACACGCGATTGGGCTGGGTACGTGTATTCCAGGGGTGCGCGTGTGTTTACGCACGCGATCGGGCCTGGGAGAGCGGGTACGTGTATTTCAGGGGTGCGTGGGAAGTTTTACACGCGATTGGGCTGGGTATGTGTATTTCATGGGTGCGCGGGAAGTTTTACACGCGATTGGCCTGGGTGCGTGTATTTCAGGGGTGCGCGGGAAGTTCTACACGCGATCGGGCCTGGGGGAGCGTGTGCGTGTATTTCAGGGGTGAGCGAGAAGTTTTACACGCGATTGGCCTGGGTGCGTGTATTTCAGGGGTGCGCGAGAAGTTTCACATACGATTGGGCTGGGTACGTGTATTTCAGGGGTGCGTGAGAAGTTTCACACGCGATCGGGCCTGGGGGAGCGTGTGCGTGTATTTCAGTGGTGCGTGAGAAGTTTTACACGCAATTGGCCTGGGTGCGTGTATTTCAGGGGTGCGCGAGAAGTTTCACACGCGATTGGGCAGGGTATGTGTATTTCAGGGGTGCGCGAGAAGTTTCACATGCGATCGGGCCTGGGAGAGCGGGTACGTGTATTTCAGGGGTGCGTGGGAAGTTTTACACGCGATTGGGCTGGGTATGTGTATTTCATGGGTGCGCGGGAAGTTTTACACGCGATTGGCCTGGGTGCGTGTATTTCAGGGGTGCGCGGGAAGTTCTACACGCGATCGGGCCTGGGGGAGCGTGTGCGTGTATTTCAGGGGTGAGCGAGAAGTTTTACACGCGATTGGCCTGGGTGCGTGTATTTCAGGGGTGCGCGAGAAGTTTCACATGCGATTGGGCTGGGTACGTGTATTTCAGGGGTGCGTGAGAAGTTTCACACGCGATCGGGCCTGGGGGAGCGTGTGCGTGTATTTCAGTGGTGCGTGAGAAGTTTTACACGCAATTGGCCTGGGTGCGTGTATTTCAGGGGTGCGCGAGAAGTTTCACACGCGATTGGGCAGGGTATGTGTATTTCAGGGGTGCGCGAGAAGTTTCACACGCGATCGGGCCTGGGGGAGCGTGTGCGTGTATTTCAGGGGTGCGCGAGAAGTTTTACACGCGGTTGGCTTGGGTATGTGTATTTCAGGGGTGCGCGAGAAGTTTAACACGCGATCGGGCCTGGGGGAGCGTGTGCGTGTATTTCAGGGGTGCGCGAGAAGTTTCACACGCGATTGGACTGGGTACGTGTATTTCAGGGGTGCGCGAGAAGTTTCACACACGATCGGCCCGGGGGAGCGTGTGCGTGTATTTCAGGGGTGCGCGAGAAGTTTTACATGTGATTGGCCTGGGTGCGTGTATTTCAGGGGTGCGCGAGAAGTTTCACACGCGATTGGGCTGGGTACCTGTATTTCAGGGGTGTGCAGGAAGTTTCACACACGATGGGGCCTGGGGAAGCGTGTGCGTGTATTTCAGGGGTGCTAGAGAAGTTTTACACGCGATTGGCCTGGGTACGTGTATTTCAGGGGTGCGCGAGAAGTTTAACACGCGATCGGGCCTGGGGGAGCGTGTGCGTGTATTTCAGCGGTGCGCAAGAAGTTTCACGCGCGATTGGGCTGGGTACGTGTATTTCAGGGGTGCGCGAGAAGTTTCACACGCGATCGGGCCTGGGGGAGCGTGTGCGTGTATTTCAGGGGTGCGCGAGAAGTTTTACACACGATTGTCCTGGGTACGTGTATTTCAGGGGTGCACGAGAAGTTTAACACGCGATCGGGCCTGGGGGAGCATGTGCGTGTATTTCAGGGGTGCGCGAGAAGTTTCACACGCGATCGGGCCTGGGGGAGCGTGTGCGTGTATTTCAGGGGTGCGCGAGAAGTTTTACACGCGATTGGGCTGGGTACGTGTATTTCATGGGTGCGCGGGTGTTTTCACACGCGATTGGCCTGGGTACATGTATTTCAGGGGTGCGCGGGAAGTTTTACATGCGATTGGGCTGGGTACGTGTATTTCATGGGTGCGCGGGAAGTTTTTTTTAGCGATCGAGCCTGGGGGAGCGGGTACGTGTATTTCAGGGGTGCGCGTGTGTTTACACATGCGATCGGGCCTGGGGGAGCGGGTACGTGTATTTCAGGGGTGCGCGGGAGGTTTTACACGCGATTGGGCTGGGTACGTGTATTTCAGGGGTGCGCGGGAAGTATTACACGCTCGCCTCCAACACGTATTCATGGAAGCGAACTTGGCCAATCCGGACACACGTACGCCAGCAGGAAGCAGGCGTACGTCGACCAGCACAGCATAAAAGTGCGCGCAAACAACAAACAAGCTCAGACGCCAGGATGAATATACCGTTTCTAGCAGCAGTGGCCGTGGGATACCGCAGGAGGAGGAGGAGGATAGTCAGGGCCAGAATTTTTACACCCAGAACAAGCCTTTTTGGGATGCCTGATGACCATGTGTATGGGAGGTACAGGTTTCCACCTCACATAATACTTGACCTGGTCAGTGAGTGGGAGGATGACCTCACATCAACCACCCTGTGCTCCCAAGCACTCAGCCCCCTGGAGAAGGTACTGCACTTCTTGGCCACTGGATCATTTCAGCTGACAAGTGCCATAGTGGGGGGGTGTCATGGGCCACGCAGTCACGCTGCCTACACCAGGTCTTGGCCATCATCACTGCACGCCCATCAGTCCGCAGGCACATATACCTGCCCAGAACACCTGCAGAAAGGCAGGCTGCCGCCCAGGATTTCTACGGGCTGGCACAATTCCCCAAAGTCCTAGGTGCCATTGATTGCACCCATGTGGCTCTACGTCCCCCCAGGGCAACTGAGCACATCTATAGAAACCGCAAGCACTGGCATTCCATCAACGTCCAGGTAGTATGTGATGCCAAGGGAATCATCACCTCAGTATACGCCAACTATACAGGCTCCACCCACGACAGTTTCATTTACAGAATGTCTACACTAAACCGGGACATAGAAGCTGGGCGGCATGGCGATACATGGCTGCTCGGTGAGTATAAATGCCACTGCGCATGCATCCATGTCAGATACTGAGTAATGTCACAACCCCACTAATGATACCCATCACCACCTCCCCAGGGGACAGTGCCTACCCTCTCAGCACCCACATGATGACGCCAATTCGGAACCCCACCACGCCACCCCAGGTAAGATACAACACAGCCCACATTGCAACCCGGGGCATCGTGGAGCGCACATTCGGAGTGCTCAAGTCACGCTTTCGCTCCCTTGACAGTTCTGGCGGGCAGCTGTTATACGCTCCCCCAGTAGTGTGCAGGATCATAGTGGCAGCATGTGTCCTGCACAACGTTGCAACACGCCAGGGCTGGCTGTGGACATGGTGGTGCCCCCACATCCCCAAACACATGCATGCCCGCTGCGCATGGGAGGGCAAAGGGCACGGGGTGAGGCAGCCCATACGCAGCTTGTGGCTAATTACTTCACATCAAATCACACCCCTGTGGAGTGCACACAGCCCTGGCACATACCAGCTGACAATCAATGATGAATCAATCTGACAATGATGATGCCTCAATGGACAGTCAACTGTTACAACCATACCAGCCTGAGATTGTACATCTGGAAGTGTTCCATTGTGTGCTTCCCTACCTACACAAACACCACCAATGCTGTGTCATCAAAAGACACACTTATATGCTGCTAAATTCATTACCCCCTTGCAAGATACAACATGACAACAGTGCCATGTCACCCAACCCCTCCCCAGCACCGCCACCCAACACACCATGTCATGACATGCCTTGTGAGAGCAAACAAAGTCATCCCCCAAACATGACACAAGTGTCACAAAGTACAGTGTCCCTAATGGAAACTGGCCACACACAATATGCCCACATAAATGTAGAAATAACAACACACATGACCAAATACTTACCACAATACAATCCACATAGCATAAACATGACAGTACTAAGGTAAAGGATACGTAGTCTTACAACATGAGAATGCCAGCACATCCACCACCTCCAACTGTACAGTGTTGTTGCCACGCACATCTGGAAGTCTACTGCTCACAACATGAACTCCATCTCCAAAGTGGACGGCCTTGTGAAGACATGAGGAATGAACCTGCAAATTAGGAGGGAGACATGGATGCACAAGCACACATGTCGTGGGAGTCCAACGTCACTATGTAAGTCACTGTCACTTGGGCACACCCTTTGCAAGCCCATGGAAACGGGAAGCAGGAGGGGTGTGTGTCTCACAAACCCAAGCATCTAACCCAAACTCAGGACAAGCCTGCATGTGCCCAGCCGGAATACAGTGGATGCCCATGGGAGCCACACAAGGCAACACACTGCAACAAAAAATCAAAAATCAAAAATCAAAAATCAAATATCAAAAATGGCCATGTGTGGGCCAGGGGGCGTGGATGAGGCCACCCAGGAGGTCCGAGGACAGGGTGCTCACCAACAGCCACCTGTGTGGATGTTATGAAAATAAAACACCTCCATGGGCTCATGGCCTGCACGGCTACGACATCGTGGGAGATTCATCGCTGGATTTGCTCTCCTCAACCTCTGCTGCTGCCACAGGAGGTGGTGGTACTATGGGAGGCAGCCCACGCAAAGCCCTAGTTTGGTCCTCCATGGCAGCAAGCATGCGGGTGTGGAAGGTCTCGTTCTGGAGGTATATGGTGCAGAGATCCCCATGCACCACCCGACATGATGCCCGGACCTCCGTCCGAGTTGCCTGCATCTCTGCTGAGAGCGTACGGGTGACGCGCTCCAGCAGCTGTTCCGTCCTCCTGACAGTGGAAGCCTCAAGGTCCACAAGAGTCTGCCTGAGGTGCCGGACTTCTCCCCTCAGGGCTTCCCTCTGGCCCTGGGCCTCTAAAGAAATGGATTCCCTCAGATTGTCCAGGGCCGCCCGTCTGTCCGTGTTGGACGCCAACATGTCCTCCCTGAGTGATTGGCAAATGGAGTCTGTTGCCTGCTGTAGTTGCTCCATCTGCCTTTCTGGGGGGACAATGGAAGTGGCCACCCTCTCCATGGCTTGATGATGCTGCCTGTTGGTTTGCCATACTGTATATGGATTGCTCCCATGCGGTATTGCCTAGTGGCTTATGGCCACCGCGTTGGGGGGCACCACACCTGTCTGGGGCAAGGCGAACTGCGCCTTGCTGTGTCGGCAATGCCTGAGGCTGCAGTACTGCATTCCCCCTCTGATCTGCTGGCCTAGGAACAGGATCAGATGTTGCGGAGTGTGGCCCTGCATCCGTAACCACCAAAGGCGCACCTACCAACACTGACATTCCCATAGTGGGCTCTACCCCTGGTGCAGGTGGGTCGGACAGAACAGTATCCCTTCCATGAACACATAGCTGCGAATCCACATAGGTCTCAACCGAATCAACATCTGAAAAGCGGTCTGGGGAGGTGCAGCCAGAGACACCCCTGGACACTATGGCCTGCAGCAAGAGAGGGTTCTCCCCCACCACCAAACCACGTCCCCCACTGGTGCCCGGTCGTGCTTGAGATCCCTCCTGGGTCTGCACCATCTCCTCACCCTCAACAGCATCAAGTGCGTCATCCTCTGGAAAAACATGAAAGACAAAAATGGAAACAGGCATTAGCACCATGGCACACAATTAGGCCACACAATCTACAGAACCAGTACTTGATTGACACATGTCCCACATGACTATAACCGTCCCATGCATGCACTGTCACTGAGTTGGAAGGGGAGGAAAATGTCAGACACTAATGACACAAAGATGGAAGAGCAACACATTAGCTGCATGCTGGCTAGCATGCCATCACACATTGGCCTGTGAGTGGCATGTCCAATCCACATACATGACACATGCCATCACACAGATGGCATGTACCATAGGCATGTCATATATGTGACAATAGGGCAGAGAAATGCGTAGTAAAAGTGGGGGAATTCAAACAATCAGCCTGAATGAACACAGCAAAATACGAAACAATGTTGTTGCAGGATGCCACTTCAAGGGCAACTGGCGTGATGTAGTGCAAAATGTCTACTGTGGGCAGAAGGGATATTGTAATACCCAAATCCAGGGTCGCAGAATGTATTGGATGAAGCACATGGGTGACCCGAACCACTCAGGCACACACACCCTCACCTGGCACTCAACCAGAACCCCTCCCACAAACAACATACACATGGATCACACACACATGCATGTGCACTCACCGGACAATGCCTCGTAATCTGGCAGTTCTCCCACACCTTGTATCTGCTCCTCTGTGATGTAGGTCCAAGCAACATGCTCATGTAAAGTGAGTTCAATGTCCTCTTGTGGAGACCCACCTCCAGTCACCAGAGTTGCGGCATGACTTGAGGCCAGCTTTTTCTTTGCCCTGCGCTTAAGGTTGTTCCAGCGCTTGTAGCACTCACCAGCTGTGCGCCTCACAAACCCAAGGGCACTTATGCTGTCCGCGATGGACTGCCAGTGTGCCTGACGTCGAGCAGGTGTGATCTTACACCATGAAGTGATCAACATTTCGCTGTCATGTGCGGACACATACTGCACAAGTGCATCCAGTTCGGCATCATTGAAGCTAGGCTTCCTTGGCGTGCCGGACTGTGTAGCCGTGTCTGGGGCATCAGCCTGTACTGGACGAGCACTCTTCCTCTTTCTTTTTGAAGGTGGTGGGGATCCTGAGTGGCCTACGCCACTCTGGCCACTAGGGGCAGGAGCACTGGTGGACTGTGTAGTAGTAGTGTGCGATGGCACACTGACCAAATGACTTTCGGCAGGCATTAGCTGAAGTGTGATGTTGGCAGGGGGAACCTCAGTCTGATGGACCGGGACCAATACTGTCCTGGCTGGGAGAGTCAGAGCTGGGGTGGACGGAGCTGCAGCTGCCCCTGCAGCCTCCCCACCCCGCCTACTCGGGTCAGCAGATGACATGGCTGCCCCTGATCCACGTGACCTGGTGACACTGACTTGCATCGCCACCCGTGGCCTAGACTTGGCGACCTGGAAGTCAGCCTGGGAGTCACCCTGTGCCAGGTCAGGTGCCACAATGGGCCGGTCCGACAAGGGCTGAGCAGAGATGGTGTCAGCCACGTTTCCCTCAACCATGGGGGGGGCATGGGTGTCCCTGACTGGTCCTCCACACGTGGGGGGCTAGGGGTAGCCTGCAAATCCCGGCCACATCCCCTACCGCGCCCACCACACCCACCTCTTGGGGCTCGGCCACCTTTGCCACCCTTACCGCTTGCTCGCCTCCCAGCCATGGCACTGATGTTGTTGTGCGTATGGGAGTTGCAGTAAACTATTGTCCTGGGCAATTGGGAGTCAAAGTGGTAGGGTACTAGATGGAATTCGTACCCTAGTGCTCTAGCAAGGCTGTATGGAACCCCTGGGGAAAGATGACGGGTCACGCAATGCACAGGCACCCCAAAAACAGAAAATGACGTGCAGGCGACCCCTCGTAGACCACGTGCGTGGAAAAATGAACCCGCACTACGCTGTGGCACCCAGAAACACAATAATGAATGTACGCGTGTCACACGCAGCCTACAATGACCTCTGAAGGGGTACGTGACACACGGGGCAAGCACAGTTGGTAAATACGTGCGCGACTCACCGTCTGCCTGGGAAAAGAGCGTGAAAAATACGCGCGTGTGCGCGTTGGCAACACCCCCGCCAAAAGAAGAATTGTACGCTGTCTGAGGAGACAGGACAAAAGAAGAAGTGAATGCTGTTTGAGGAAACAGGTCCAAGAGAAAATCAGAAAAAAACTGACAGAGGTAACAGGGAGTACGAACTAGAAACGCTGTGAAGTAAATCGCATGTGAACCGACAAGAAGTACAGTATTCACCCACTCGCTCTCCACGAAAAGCACGTACAAGGAAATGACATCCTACACATACCTTTTAAACCGGACCAAACGTCCAACGTCACTTCCCTTATACGCACTGAGGCCCTATCCTCCAATTTCACGAGATGACACTGGGACGTGCAGTTCTCGGACGTGTAACATGCACCCGGGTTCAGGGAAACGCCTGCGTGTGTCACGTCACAGACGCGCCTGCGCTGTAAGGGCCTTTGGTCCAATGAAATCACGTACCCAGACCAATCACGCGTGTAAAACTTTGCGTGCACCCCTGGAATACACGTACCCGCTCCCCCAGGCCTGATCGCATGTGAAAACACCCGCGCACCCCTGAAATACACGTACCCAGGCCAATCCCGTGTAAAACTTCCCGCGCACCCCTGAAATACACATACCCGTTCCCCCAGGCCCGATTGCGTGTGAAAACACCCGCGCACCCCTGAAATACACGTTCTCAGCCAATCGCGTGTAAAACTTCTCGCGCACCCCTAAAATACACGTACCCGCTCCCCCAGCCCCGATCGCGTGTGAAAACACCCGCGCACCCCTCAAATACACGTACAGAGGCCAATCGCGTGTAAAACTTCTCGCGCACCCCTGAAATACACGTACCCGCTCTCCCAGGCCCGATCGCGTGTGAAAACACCCGCACACCCCTGAAATACACGTACCCAGGCCAATCGCGTGTAAAACTTCTTGCGCACCCCTGAAATACACGTACCCGCTCCCCCAGGCCCGATCGCATGTGAAAACTCCAGCGCACCCCTGAAATACACGTACCCAGGCCAATCACGTGTAAAACTTCTCGCGCACCCCTGAAATACACATACCTGCTTCCCCAGGCCCGATCGCGTGTGAAAACACCCGCGCTCCCCTGAAATACACGTACCCAGGCCAATCGCGTGTAAAACTTCTCGCGCACCCCTGAAATACACGTACCCGCTCCCCCAGGCCCTATCGCGTGTGAAAACACCCGCGCACCCCTGAAATACACGTACCCAGGCCAATCGCATGTAAAACTTCTCGCACACCCCTGAAATACACGTACCCGCTCTCCCAGGCCCGATCGTGTGTGAAAACACCCGCGCACCCCTGAAATACACGTACCCAGGCCAATCGCGTGTAAAACTTCTCGCGCACCCCTGAAATACACGTACCCGCTCCCCCAGGCCCGATCGCGTGTGAAAACACCCGCGCACCCCTGAAATACACATACCCAGGCCAATCGCGTGTAAAACATCTCGCGCACCCCTGAAATACACGTACCCGCTCCCCCAGGCCCGATCGCGTGTAATACTTCCCGCGCACGCCAGGAATACACGCACATGCTATTTTTGACACAGCGGGTGTCCGTGTTTGTCACGTACCCCTTTGCACGTCATTTGTCCTAGAGGGCCACAGTATGGGACATTCATCATAGCTGTATATACGTGCTTTTTGTTAGCGCACATTTTGGCGCACATTTTTTTTCCTGTGGAGGGACGCTACCGCCTGCTTTCGTGTGGCGGACGTGTATGGCCCTGTGCGCGTCTTTGCCCGTGCGCTGGTTTGCCCTATTCGATTCCATGAATACGTGTTGTAGGCGAGTGTGTGGGCGTTCCGCGCACTTGCCTCCTGTACTTCCCCCGTGACGCCCACATTTTCACGAGTTGTTCCCCATTCTGCGTGTAACGCCCCGTGTTCCGCATACTTTTGTTATGTGCGCCGCGCTATGTGCGATTTCGCTGTGGCCTTAGCGCACGCCGTTAGATGACCTGTGCGCCGGCGTGCGCCGCGCACTTTTTCAGCGCACATCCCACATTTTACTCACGCACGGACTTCCATGAATAGATGTGCGCTGGTTTCCCTGCGATATTCGCACTTGCACTGCGATTTTTCAAGTAACACTGCGAATCGCACGTTTTCGCACGCGTGCGCCGATTTTTTCAGCGCACATTAATTCCATGAATCGGCCTGTTGCTGTCATACATTTACTTCACCAGACATTTACATTGTCATGCCTTTCATTTGTCTGCCTTTACTTTGTCTGCCTGTTCACATTGTGAAGAGGGTCATGGATGTGGATAGGGATAATGTAAGGTTATGTTTGGGGTCAAGCAGTAGCAGGGTGGTACGAATGTGGGATAGAAAAGAAGTGGGTGCAGAGGTCTCCCCCTGAAATGCATAAGTAAATATCTGGAGAATTGAATGTAGACAAAGTAAATGTCCAGCAAAGTAAATGTGGCAAAGTAAGTGCTGGCGAAGTGAATGCTGGCAAAGTAAAGACGTGCACCCGTGTAGACGTTAGACAGAGGAATAAGGGCCTTGCATGTGTTCCAGAAAAGCTTTGATTTACTTATAACATCCTTTATGGAAGCAGCTGAAATCTTGTTGCAAAATAGATGAAGAAAACTGTCTTTCTTGTACTTGTGTGCTAAGAATCAAGAAAGGGTCGCATTACGAACACAGAGATGTGTTAAGAATACATACACATTTTCAAAGAGCCTCAGAACTGCTAAAATGTGACTGACTGATTGATGCTACATTTTTCAGATTTCTTTGTTTTGGCTTTCTTTCAGGTAAGCATTCAATATTCAACCCTATTATTTTTTCAATAAGTCATGTTTTCCCTTTTCTTCAAACAGAGTTGTTTTCTATTTACCAGTCTATTCCAAAGTGCCATATCGCAGTCAAGCGCAGTTTATATATTTATTTATGTATTGTTTTGTGGGCTTTTTCTCTTACAAAATGCATGTAATACAGTAGTTGTTGAAGCAAACAGCATTGAATATTATTAATGGGAGCGTGCAATTTGACTGTGACACAACTCTGCTATGCACTGAATCGCCCTCGTCCAATCAGCATGGCGGCTGCATCAGCATTTCCAGCCACAGTATTCGGATGAATTGTATTTACTCTGCTTGGCTGAAGATTTCCGCATATTTTGTATTGCACTCATAAGAAGTATGATCAAAAGAGCTTTGGGATGAGATTGTGTTTCGCTGCTCATTCCCCAGTGCAACTTTGGCCATATTGAAACGGCAGAGCTATGCATTTTGATGTATTAGCAGGCCAATCATTGCTTTGGTACACCCTGTGGTTTGTTTATTGTTTGCAGGGCAAATAAAGGCGCCAGTGTCTCACTGGGTGTCCTGTAAATGCAATTCTATTGATCATATAAGAGGATATTATGGAGAGAATTGTTCGGACCCTTTATAATTAACAAAACATCAGAGGGAGTTATTGACATGCCACAGATGAAAACCAGCAGTGCGTTAAGCCGGGTTATTGTATTTATTTATTTAAATTTTTGTTACGCCCACATGCCCGCGGGCCTCAGGCCTCAGGTTGTGTTGTTTTTTTCATAGTTTGGATGTAACATAATGTCCATACTTTCCTACACCCATACCTCAATCATTGCTCAACCCGCTATGTACAGCGTGCTCCTCATGTATGGATCTGTTTAGGCAGTTTGTGTGCTTATGTTTGTGTGCACGTGGCGTGAGGACGGGGTCCTGCACCTTTAAGAAGCGCCCCTGCCGAGTAAAATCATAGGAAGATATGTAACTGCTCAAATGGGCCATGAACATATCCAAGGATTTAAGAGGTCGGCTATGTACATTTGAGAACATTGTAATATTGTGGATGAAGAGGGCCAGGAGGATATAGCCCGGGAGGATAACTCAGTGGCAACGTGCTTGCCTTGGAAGCAAGATGACACGAAACAACACAGGTTCGATCCCTGGGACTGCTCTTAGAAACATCTGGGTATTTAAACGCATTATAAATATGCAACTAAGACAACCGCGGGCTGTGTGAGCGCTATAAAAATGTAAATACATTAAAAAAATAAACACGTAGCAGTGGTAATGTCCCTTGTGTGTGTGCAAATTCAAATCCTATCCCACACAAAGGAAGGTTTTGTTTGGTTTCAACGTGACTAGTTGGATGTGCTCTCATTTATCCCATGCAAAGGCAATCTCCTCTGAGGACCTGCATTTATCCTGGCTCAATGTCCCCCACACATCTGCCAGTGAGGGTGCCATTAAACTCTAGAAATCTTGTGGTCAGAAGCAGTCCCACTGAAAGGACATTATTTGCTTTTCACCTTTTGCTCCATTGAGGTTTGCAATTCCTGGATCTCTTCGCAATAACAAATGTCACCACTCCACAAATTACATTTGTAACTTGCCAATGAACATGTCAGTGTTTTCGCAAGTTCTTTAAATTCGTTCCTAATACCTTCCACAATGTGTCTTCTAGCCTTGATTTTAGGCAAGACACTGTTAACGTCGCACGTGAGATATTTCGTGAACGGGCGGGCACCGGAAGGCACGTGGAGCAGGGTGGGGAAACAGGTGTGGAGTTGAGCAATAAAGATGCACGTGCATTAAGATCTCGTGTCCGTGCCTCATTGTAAACCATTTGGGGGGCGCCGTGAGGGAGAGCTGTTCTGACTCAGTCAGGAGTTAACATTGGCGACGAGCTGTGTGCCCATGAGGGCTGCGCACGTGGTGTGAGGAGTGCCTTGTTCACCCAAGCGGGAACGTCAGAGGGCTCTGGCTCCTCTGCTGCAACTGCAACGCAGTGGAGCGGTAATGCTGTGGCACCAGTCAAGTTAAAGAAGTATTTGCAAACGAGATTTCGGAGGCTGGGAAGGGGCCTGACACTCATAATACGGGCCAAATGAACCGTGGAGCAGGCAATAGTGCGTGGTGACAGGATATGTCCATGTCCATCCCCCATCACAAGCTACAGTGAGGCCAGGGAGGTGATGAGGGCTACTGAATAGAGACACCACAGGTGGGCATGTGCAGCAGCACCACTACCTGGTTATAATATGATATGATATGGCATTTATAACTGGCCTATTCACAAGTGTTTCAAGGCGCGCAAAGGTTGATCCCACATTAATAGTGCATGCCATAGTGAGGACAGGTCAACAAGCAGCAGTTAGTGGAGCTGTAAGTGGCAGACTGATCAACAGAGATCTGGAATTTTCGACCATGTCCGAGCAGGATCAAATGGCGGCAACTGCTACTCTGCCATCTGGCAATTGGGCTGAACGTAAAAGACATTGTAGATGAAATCCCGACCAACAACACAGACTCAGGGATGCCCTCACCGAGTATTTCATGCCACACATCAATGTCGACTAAGAACGTAATGTGTTCCAAAACACCAAACAGTGCAAAGGGAAGCCCATGCACGCCTTTGTGATGCATCTACGTGTGAGGATGAAACATTGTGATTTCAACAAATACTCAAATGGGGAGGTGTTGAGGTCACAAATCATTGCTGGCTGTGAGTCTCCCACATTCCGCAAACACCTTCTACAAAAACAACGATCCCTGGATGAAATTCTGAAGCTTACCAGGTCTGACACAGCACTGGAGCAAGAAGTGGAAGCCATGGGGAACATTAAAGTGTCAATACCGTCATCATAGGCTCTCCGCAAGATGACTGCACTGTCCATCCCATAAGGTAACGCTGAACCTTTCTGCTACCGCTGTGGCTATGAATATCCGCATGAAGGCACGCGCCTGGCCCGTTGGCAGCAGGGCACCACATGCAGTGGGGAAGGCCATTTTACAGCAGTCTGCCACATGTCACGTGTTCAGCCCAGAATCAAGGACGCCCAAGCTGAGTCGACCAGAGAGCGAGAGAAGACGACCAGTTCACCTATGAAGCCACAGGCACCGTATGAATCCCCTCACAGATGATACAAGGAGAGGGGAGAGTAGAATCGTAGAGTGGCGCACCCAGCGACTGTCGAGATCAAGGTCACAATGGAAGCCCAGGAGATATGTGAGATACTGTCATACACACACAACCATGTACACAACCCAGTTCCTCTCTAAACCACAGACCTCAATTAGGTACAAAAAGTCTGTTACCTAGCAACAGCATCTGAAACCTGGTACACTGGGACACTGGAGAGGACAACATCGAGTGTATTCCAAATGGAAATGGCAACTCCCATGGCATGTTTGCACATGAGCAAGTATAACAAACAAACACACTTCCTTGGCAACGCTACGCGAAAGAAGGAAACGCTTGTTCTCACAAACACGGGACATGACGTTTTGGACCAAGCCACGCCCGTCGACCATTTACGGGACTCGACACGTGACACACAGGTCTAGATCACGTGACTCGAGTATCATGGCAATGGTGCTGCAGTAACGCCTTAAAACAACGGATGTTTCTGTTGTTCAGCGCTTGTCAGCTGTTTTGAATCAGCGTTTGGCGTTTGTGTTACTTGGATCCTGCTTTCTCGAATTTCTGACCTCGGACAACGTTTCTTGGATTCCTTCTGCCAGTTCCTTATGTGCTACACTTCATGCTTCTGCTAAACTCCCTCATTTTGACCTCGGATTTCTACCACGGATTGATTTGGCTCTTCCTACGGATTTCTTGTATACCTGGACACCGGACCTTGCTTCAATGTTCCCACAGACTGAGTTGGATCCTCCTTTGGCATTTGTTGTTTTGGACATTTTTCTTTGCTCCTGCTTCTGTGAGTCACGAACAGTTCTGAACACTCCATTCAGCAACCTTGTACTTCTTCAGGTGCTCCCAGTGTGTTAATTCAGCATTACCCATACCTCCTGATATATTGCTCTGCTCTTTGCTGCCTTAAGCTCAATGAGGGAAAAGGCTGGTTATCCTTGAACATCCTTCCACACTCCAGATTCCTCCCGCTCCATCAATCTGTATTTCCATCTCACTGCGAAGCATCAGCAAAGCAATGTTTGCTGTCTACTGTCTACGCCCTGTAGCCTCGCTGGAAAAGCCCCAGTGCTCCTCTGTGGATTTTGCTCGAGGAGGACGTCTTCGTCCAGGACACTACTTTGCCTGACGTTGCTGTGGTGTTTCCTGTCTATGGTAACTCCGCCCCCCCTCACAGAGTGCCGCTCTGTGACTTCCTTCAAGTAGCTTCCCCAGGCGCAACCGCGCCATGCAACGTGAAGCACTAGCGAAGCACTGTTTGCTGTCTACTGTCTACGCCCTGTAGCCTCGTTGCTAAAGCCGCAGTGCTCCTCTGTGGATTTTGCTCGAGGAGGACGTCTTTGTCCGGGACACTACTTTGCCTGACTTTGCTGAGGTGTTTCCTGTCTATGGTAACTCCGCCCCCCTCACAGAGTGCCGCCCTCTGACATCCTTCAAGTAGCTTCTCCCAGGCGCACCTGCGCCACGCACTGCGAAGCACCAGCAAAGCACTGTTTGCTGTCTACTGTCTACGCCCTGTAGCCTCGCTGGAAAAGCCCCAGTGCTCCTCTGTGGATATTGCTCAAGGAGGACGTCTTTGTCCGGGACACTACTTTGCCTGACTTTCCTGAGGTGTTTCCTGTCTATGGTAACTCCGCCCCCCCCTAACAGAGTGCCGCCCTCTGACTTCCTTCAAGTAGCTTCTCCCAGGCGCACCCGCGACGCGCACCGCGAAGCACCAGCAAAGCACTGTTTGCTGTTTGCGGTGCGCGGCGCTCAGGAGTTCAGTACTTAGTAATTGTTTGGTTGGGCACAGGCTTTGTCTTCCTGTTGCCCCTGGTCAAGTATTGTCACTTCTTGAATGCCTATTTCACTGGTGTGTTTTCTTAGCAAATTCTGCATACATTTTTATGTCTTTCACCAGCTATAACACGCGTATTCTGCTTCATGGAATCCACTTTAACAACTCTTAGGAATGGTAAGCGTTTGCACGAGTCTGTAAAAGTTCCATCAATTAGGAAATTGCCCAAACAGAACACGGAAGTAATGCATTCTATAGCCTCTGGTCAGAAATCATTCCTTTCTGTATACCCACAGGCAGACCCGCTCCCTAGTTCTGAAGTGCTTCCCCTGCCTCTTTCCCCTTTTGCACAACAAATGGATACAAAATTGTCTCACGCTTATGCGCCAATAGATGTGGACACTCCCTTCATCTTAAAAACTGCAAATGACTTGGACTTCAACGCTGACATTCTTCTAAAGGAGTTGGACATCCCTTTTATGCCTCAATCTGACACTTCGATCCTGGCACCTGGCATAATTTCGGCCCTAGAGAGGGGAATAAGCCTCTCCTTGGGACCTTCCACACCTGTTACTGCGTCATGCGGGCTTCGGGAAAAGGTGCATTTTCATCCAACTCTTTTCCCTTCCCTGCCCCCTTTACAAAGCCAATCTCTCCCACTAAGACTGCTAATACCTTCTTCGCACTAAGCAAAATGGGAAGTTCACCGTCCAATGAATTTCTTTCAGACAAGAAATTACAACTTGATGATCCGTTCTTTCATGAATCTCCTACAAAACAGCTCTTACAGGAAGTTGCTTCTGTTCCAACTTCTCCCCACTCACAGTTGTCCTCGATCCCACATGACGAGAATTCGTCTCAAGTATTAGAACGCGAACTACACTCTTTTCCAGTTCTTACACAGATTCTAAATCTGTTGGATAAAGGACATGAATTTACTCATTTACTTCTGAAAGACATGAAAGAGTGCATCCTAGCCAATTCTACCAAACCTTCTAAAATTGAAGGGTTTATGTTAGCCCAGGAAGCTTGTCATAATTCTCATGCAACCTGTCCTGAGCATACGGCTGAGCTTGTAAAAAGGAGCCTGCCCTCTTTCCTGCCCTTGCATGAGATGACCTCTCAAAGTACCCAAACCACGGATGCATCTCTCTTGTTAAATGGTACTCCTACTTCCTTTGCAATGGCAGTTGCTAAGCCCATTACATCAGTGCTTGTTATTCCTTTGCTTCCTAACATAGATGCCATAGAAGTAGCAAAACTACAACATGAAAGAATCTTGCAAATCAAACAAATTATCTTTAAATCGAATCTGCTTTCTGCAGAGTTGTTCTCAAATGATAGTGTTCCTCAAGCTCTGGACACTGCTCGCACTTCTCCAGATAGTCCTTCAGCTCTCACGAACATATTGGATGTGGTTGAATCCACCGAGATGTCTGAATGTTTGGACTTATCTACAAAACTCTACCATCCCTCGCGCAAAATTGAAAAAAGCTCATCAGTGAGCAATAAAACGCAGAAACAAATTAAATAACAAATGTTCTACTAACAACACGTCCAAAGGCTCCTTATTGCAAAGTTCAACCTCAAATGCTGTCACAGGAAATGCCTTACTGAATGCCTCTCAAGGAGGGAATGAAGATTTACATCTTAATTTTAGTCAACTAAATGAAGAAAGTCAACTGGCATTGCAATTAAAATCCTCAACCAGTGCATTTAAAGGAGGGAATAAAGGGGCATCTACCCCCTCCTCAAATCGATTATTGAGAGTGTAATGGAAGAGAAAAGTACATCTGTGAGCTCTTCCCGTACTGCAGAGATTGTCTCTTCTAGCTCTTTGATACAAGCAAACCTGAATACTTTTTTTCCTCTCTTAGAAAACAAAAAAACTTCAGATATTAATGCTAAAAGTAATTCTACCAACGGTATATCTGAAGCTATTGAGCCGGTGCCCTTGGTGTTTCAGGCAATGATTCATCAAACTTGTTTAGAGCCACCATTGATGAAACCCCCCACGTCAGAGGTGCCGAATATGTTACCTCAAACTCTGCTGCCATGTGCAAGTTCACAATTAGCGCATCTTTCAAGTGCGGAGTTTGAAGGACAGCCTGATCAACTTTGACATGATACTTGCTTATCTACCTCTGTTAATACGCATGATCCTTTGCCTCATGATAAACTAAACCCTGCCCATGCAAAGACTGTTCCAATGAGTTCATCTTCTTGTCCCCTGGTGATACATAATCAAAAGCTAGTTGCTTTTGATGACATCTCGGAGGAAACGAAAACTCTTATTGGATGGTCCAGCAATTCTTAAATCAACGGTGGAGTACCTATTAACCTCACATTCTTGATGAACACTCTTTATAAAATTCCCTCCCTGCGCAATTTGAATTCCCAAGATGTGGACTGGATAAAGTTACTGTTGATTAATAATAATCGCATGCTCTGCAAGGTTCTGTCCCCGATTATAGCGAAACTAATTTGGGAGCACAAATTTGATTTGTGTTCGCTTGGGTTGGAATTGCAGGCCTTTTCATCATTTGAAAAAGCGTTGACCTTTCTTGAATTTAAACCTCCCATTTTGCACAAGGATCTTAATGGCATTCCGGGTGGTCTCTCTGACCAATCAGAAAATGCAAAAATTCAAACGCAACTAGCCTCCCTGACGTCTGCATTGAATGGGCTACTGGGAATTCTGCCCATCTCAAAAGCCTCTTCCCAACAAATGTCTGTAAACCCTATCTATGTAAAAAGTTGATTATTCAATCTTGGACCTGTTGCGGATTTAATAATCTTGCAACTTGGTTTGCACACACGAATGTGGAAAGGCTGCATCTGCCTTCTATTCTGTTCCTGCAAGAAACCATGTGCTGCAATGAATTTCAATTTGACGGCTTTACAGCCTTTCATAATGTTGCCTCTCAACCACTATCTGGGCGGCCTGTTGGTGGTATTACAACACTACTCAACATTCATCTTTGCTTTGCTATAAATCGCAGCTTGTCTACCTCATTGTTCCTTTTAATTGATATTAATATCAACATTCATGGGCTTAAAAACTTGGTGTTGATTTCAATATATTGGAATCCGACTAGCCCTTCAATTGACAAAGCAATTAACATCTTAAATGACACCATCATGGACATAACCTGTAAACAACCGGAAGCAGAGCTAATAATTGGTGGCTACTTCAATGCTTATCTATATGCATCCATGAATGTCGCTCCGCCGCAGAAATCTTCCAATTATTTGAAAAATGCTTATGCGAACGGAGTGAGATGGATTAACTTTTTTTCTGGTTGGGATCTTTATGTAACTAAATCTCATTGTTTAAAGTCCTTTTCTACATGGAAAAGGGGAAATATCGGTTTGATCATTGATTACATAGTTACCTCTAAATATCTTTCGGGCATACTATCCCCAATTACATCCTCTTTTCCATCCTATGGTGATCATGCCATCCTGTCTAGCATTATGACTGTAGAAACAACTTCCTTTGCTAAAATGCAAAAATGCATGCCCTTTCCATTGCTCGGATAGATAGACCACTTCTCTCCATTCGATGGAACACCTCAACTTATCGTCGTTTAACATTTCTAGTCAATTGTGACTGGTGGCCTGATTCTAATGCTGATGACACTTCCTCTCAGTGTATTCTCTCGTGGAATCTACAAATGATTCAGTCTCACCTCAAATTTATTGCAGAATCTAATTTAAAACAGAAGAACCCTACACACTCCTCTCTGCTTCTACCGAACACACTTGCAAAGCTAAAAACTAAAAGAAACCGCAAATTTAGAGAATTGAGGACTAAGTTCCATTATATGGATACTTTAACCTATTATGCAGCTAAAAAAACTCTTCAAAGTAAACATAAGAATGGTATAAAATCTGCCCGTGCTGCATTTTATTTAATAGGTAATCAGAACATGGTAAAACTAATCTGCAATCATATATTCGCGATATTTGGAAAATACTTAGGACAGCTAATAAATGTCCCACGACCCAGTTAGAATCAGCAATCGATGGTAAATCCTGGTTCGCTTTCTTCGAACAAAAATACTTACTTCCTCCTAGATTTAAACAATCAGATATCTCTGAACTAGTTACACATATTCCATCGATTTGTCCATGGTCTGTGGAAGACATCCTCATCACAATCACAAAATTAAAATCGTCAAAGTGCGCCGGGCCAGATGGTCTTCCACCATGTGTCATTAAGGATGACCCTCTTTTTTGGGCTACTGTGTTTCTGAGGATTTTTCATTCAGTTTTTACCAACAAATGCCTCCCTCCATCGTGGGTCAGCTCGATTATTATCCCGCTGCACAAAAAAGGGCCTCTGAATAACCCCTTAAATTTTAGGCCTATTGCTCTCATTGATGTAGCAGCAAAAATATTTGCCCTACTACTTTTAAAGGAAGTTGAAACCCATATTGTGGAAAATCAAATCCTTAATAAAGCTCAGACAGGCTTTAGAAAAAACATGGGGACCCAACTTAATGCAACTATTCTTGCCCATTTAATAGCGGCTTCACACTGTCCTGATCACGGCCCCATTTTCATAGCCTCTTTAGATCTTTCTTCCGCATTTGATTGCATCATTCGCAGTAGGCTCTGGGACAAAATGTTAAAATATAACTTTCCTCCATCTTTTGTGGCGCTTATGGCACTACTACATCACAACACTTCATTCAGAATTCGTATTTCAAACAATGGGCTATTGACCGATTTAATTCCAACAGCAATTGGCGTAAAACAAGGTTGTAACTTGGCTGCAGTTCTCTTTAATTTATATCTAGCTGACATTGAAGGTATTTGGGACTCCGCGAAATGCAATATGGTCCGTCTTGGCAAGCTAAAACTTTCATGGCTGGCCTACGCCGATGATGTGCTTCTATTTGACAGTGCGTATTCTGGACTTCAGAACAAATTAGAATCCTTCCATCGCTTTTGTTTAGAAAATAATCTGGCTATTAACGCAGCCAAATCAACCATTCTGGTGCTATCTTCAAAAACAAGATACGTAAATTTCGCTGGCATATTGATTCCCAATATCTTCAGCTCCTCAAACAAACCATTTATTTAGGCTATAATCTGGCAAACAATTCTTCCGCCTCTTTTTGGCAAAAGGCACTAATTGAAAAAATATCACCCCTTCAAAGCCAAATGAAAATAATATATCAGAAATATTGTAAGTTCTCACTATTGCCTCTATTTGAATATTATTCTAAAAAGGTTGAAGCAATCATCCTATATGGACTAGATGTATGTCTTCTCGATTTATCCATTTTTCTTAACAAAGTACAAGCTAAGCTTTGGAAAGCCATTCTCGGTTTGCCCGTATATTTGCCCAATGCCATTCTTCGCCATGAACTTGGCTTAAACTCTTTGTCTTCGCGACACAATTGGCGCATTTTAAATACTTATGTAAAGATGCGCTTCCCGATAACAAATTCTTTGTATGAAGATTTCTTCACCATGTTGAGAGACTCATATCCGAAATCTATTGCAAATTCAAACAAGCGTATATTTACTCTACTCTTGGGTATCAATATTCTTCCAGATGATCTTCAAATTAAATTGCGCTTGGCACATAAACGGCTTTTTTGGAACGATTGGGCTACAACATATGCACAAATTGCTTCTTACTCCTCTTTTACCGAATATGCATTATTTAGTCATAAGCAAATTCCATGCCTTCAATATGTCACGCTCTGTCCGAGTAAAGAAATTCGGACACTATACATGCGATTTCGGCTAGATCTTCTACATACGAAAGTGAGAACAAAGTATTGGTCTAGTAACTTCCAAGAGTCCAATGATATCACCTGCAGATTCTGCAAGAATGCTGATTGCAAAGAAACTTTAAAACATCTTTTTCTGATATGTCCTGTGTTTGAAGCAGAAAGACTAAAAGCCATTAGCTCCTTTACAATGACACACACTGCATATGGGAGGAAATAAATTTGGGCAAGATGCATGTGGGGTTCATGCAACTCCATAATTATTGCAGTTTGCCTAGTGAAAATCATTGAGACAGCTTTATCTATGTAATTAGAGCTGTTGCTATTAGAATAACTCTTTTTGATATGTGTTGTTATCATTCTTATTATTTCTTTTATAGAATTGTATGTAATGACGCATTTTCTCTTTTCTTCGGATGGAAGGAAAGTGTTTGCAATGATTGTGATGCTTATTTTAATTGTATGTATGTCAGATGGATATATTTGAATTTTAAAATTTTTGTAAATTTGATTTCAGGATTGAATGTTGATGTTTCATAATTTTGTAAAGATGTGTAAGCATCAAAAACAAAATCAATCAATAAAACATTTTAAATACATTTCCATCTCATGGTAGGTGCCATTATCTGTACTCTCTGACTATATCCACTGCATACAGTCTGTTCATACTCACCTAACCTGCCCATTTCTTTACAGCAGCCACTCTGAGGATCTGGGGTTCCTGTTCCTGCCACCTGTGGCCCTAATCCTCGAACAGTGAGTGTTTTGTATCTCACTGTTGGTTGCTTAGGGACAGAGGTATTCATACTTCACGTGAACCTCGAGTCTTGACAGATACCTAGTTGAGCAGACGACCTCAGATAGCGGATCCACTGGCACATCAGACGAAGAGGTCTGGAGGAAGCAGAAGCCCAGGCAACCCTGCTCTGGGAAATCCTGCGGCCAAAGAACACAGCCCCATACTTCTGTTACAGATACAAGGTCATGGATTCCAGATATACCTTGCCCTCTGATTCTATGATATGTCGTAATCACCCTCCAGTTCTTATCTTAATTAGTTGAACCTTAATTAGTTGAACCTGTATATTATTGATTCTTAAGGTGCAGAGGAGAAACTACATCCCTGGCACATGGGATGTTTACAAGAATATTAGGAAAAGGAGAGTTCCCTAGTTGGGGAACTTGCACCCCCTGCACACTGTAATTGGCTCATTGAATAAGCCCAACTTTTTAGAATGTTTAGTCTCTCTGTTATGAAGTTATTTCTCAATAGTAATTATGTCCATATTTCACCTGAAAGAATGTTCAATATTCAAATTCTCCTAGTTTCAAAATAAAACACTTTCAATTTGCTTGTTTCTTCAAGTGTAGTTCTTTAATGCCCAAAGCTTTTTGAGATTTATTATCTGTTCTTCCGGGGCTATCCTTTCTATGGATAATATGTTCAAAAAATAATAATCAGTACAATTGCTTATCTGAATAGTGTTCACAATAATTTGTCCAGTTATTAAAGGATCAGTGATATTTGTCAAAGATTCAAAAGTTCAAATTAAACCCAAATATCTGGTCATGCATTGTGTAATCGGAGAGAGATAAATAAACCATTATACTTATCATATTTAGTCATAATTCAGAGTGACCGTAAAAATACTCAGCTCAAATTCCTTAGTCGATATCTGTTCTTATCTTGCAAATTTATGCACTCTGCACAAAGATTTATTCCCCAAGATATGTAAAATGCTAACCTGGATAATTTTCTTTTTCTCTAGATCTTGGCCCATATATGCATCCTGTTAAGATCCTTCCTTGTCATTTTCAATGTCCATCCACATGCAGGGCAGAACAACCTTTATGGACACAGTACAAACTATTGTGACTAATTCTTATAAACTATCAATGACTAGAGGATTTTTTTTCAGCATGAACAAAGTATTAAGAGAATCTTTTTGTAACGAATGTGCATAGCCAAGGATCCAACATGAGAATTAATGTTGATTGTGACCTCTTTACATAGGGCCTCATTACGACCCTGGCGGAAATCGGAAAACGATGGCGGAAATGCAATACCGCCATCGAATAGCGCTCGGTGCGACTATGACCCGTCACCGCAAAGTACGAAGCCATTATCGACACCGTAGTGAACGCCAACGCTAACTGCACCAAGTACGCGCGCGCGCGCCATGGCAAACCGTAAATACCACCATGGCGCAAGGGTACGCGAATTCCGACCCTAGCGGACATGTACCTAACGCCATCAAGCATGGCGGAAAGCACCATTCCGCCATGGTGAGAAGTACGGCATCGCGAATCAACCGTAAACGGCCCCACTGAGTGCCTGTACACCGCTCCCTGCCCACAAAGTAAAAGTCCCCGTAGGTGCAATGAAGTCACAATGCAACCAGTGAAATGTACAAGTCACCCATGCATGCCAACGAACAAAAGATTCACAAGAGGGGCCAATGGGAGCTGCAGGGCACAGATGGCACGAATACAGAAGCCATTCCAATGGACATGACCACAGTCCCCCCCCCCGAAACGCACGCAAACACAGGCACCTGTGACCAGCAATATTCCGAAAATCACAACATTCCACCAGTCCACCTGGCTGACCGGCGTCTGTTACACAAAACCCAATCCCCCGCCCCTGAGCATGACAACATTCAAACAGTCATATTGCCAGCCCCCATCCCTGACCTCACTGGGCTCCGTAGGCAAACGCGCCCAGCACAGTACCACGCGACTATACTCCGAAGCCGGAGCCCAATGCAGATCTCCTCACAATACATCGCTCCCCAAATAGGAATATGCCACATCACTCGCAAAGAAGAACGCCACACGGCCCATATCAGAATAGAAATTTAATGCACAACTAAATCACCAAGCTCATACAGCCATTAGTCCATGAACTCCAAAACACATATCACCATCGTGGGCTGCATCCGCAAGGAATGACCAGCTACTACTTGTGTGACGCCCTGTTCCATCATGGTACACAGAGCCACATTCACGTACGAAAAGGCAACATGGAAGCGCACAGAACCGCAGGCCCGTCCCAATGGGGAGGCACTAGTCCAGCTGAAAGGCCGAAATGTTGCTCCGAGCCACTAGTACTGCGTAAGGGCATGTGGCCCATTGGCGATCGTCCCATAAGATCGTAATGCTGCTCCACTGATTAACACGAAGCAGCAGGTGTCGGGAGTAAACGCCATCTGCAGGAGTGGCATACAGATGGCAGTGGCAAAAGGGGAGGAGATACCTGTCAACCAAAAGAAAAGAAAAAGAACAGAATGGCCATCAGAACTACATTCGAACAACTCACTTCAATGATCACACTAAATCCACAGCCATATGCATGCTAGCCCACTCCAAAGGATCATCACCACCCCAAAACCACTTGCGACTCATAACTATCCATATCGAGGTGTAAACACCATCACAAACGAGTGTACCTGTGCATGCGTCTGTCAAAACAGATTTCATCAGATGGGAATGTTAACGTGCATGGACACAAGTGTCTGAAGGCGCGTCGAGACAGGGAGGGCTCAACAAGGCCAGATAGACGATGGTCCCACTATGGCAGCCCTGCATCACATAGCGCAGGGGAGGCGGATAGATTCCAAGAAGCCCTGTACATGGCAAACCCTGTATCAAATCACCTGCCCATGCATCCATTCATCATTCCCTCATCCTGTCATGAAAACGCCTGAATATATACTCACAAAACATTCGAAATTTCCATTGAGTCTGTGCGTTATGCAGCCTGCAAAATCCACAGTGCCCCAGCCCGTAATTCCAGTGTTGTGGAGTTACATGTATTTGGGAACGTCCGGCCTCATCGGCCACGTCACTATTGCGCATCCCAAACTATTCATATCAATCATTGCTTCCTCGCCATGGCCCCTGTCTCAAGGACATTTAACAATAGAACGTTATGTTTGCAGTCAGACCTGTGGGCATCTCCTCTCCGCTAGCTGAATACCGAAAGCGCCGGCCTTCGAATTCCTCATTTGCAACATCACGTCGAAAAGGCATCTGTGGCCGTTTGAAATCACAAATTATTCCAGCTAGTGCGGCTGTGTGTGAAAATGTCAACTGCCATCACCCACTAATGGGACGCCCCGCCCGTCGTTGCAACTCGGTACAGTGATGCATGAGGGCCCACCGTTACTCGAGTACTACGTTCCACTGACCCATCACAAGTCTGTTCGCGACTGCAAAGATTGTATGTGAAACAATGGGACCATAGCCGAATGTACATATCAACAAATGTTACACGGCCATCGGGTACAAATACATGATTGCAATAGCAAGATGCCATTCCTCGATTCGCAGCGTTGTGTGCGGGACGTGCTCGCCCAAATGGGAGAGCAGCTTGCACAGGTGGAATGATTCACCACAGGTGGAGGCCATACAGCCCGAAAACACATAAAATGCACACCCAGTCTCCTCCCACAACCACACCCACTCCGAAATGCTACCGGCAGGACTCACGATGTTGGCCCTGGGGGACTTGATAGCACTGCAAGTACTGCAACTGCAAGAAGAAGACGAACACCAACTACAACCGGCCGCACGGAGGAGACGCAGGAGGAGGAGGAGGCCAAGGCAGGGCCAGCAAGGGCCGCCAGCACAGCCACTACCACCACGCAGGCAGCCCGCAATCCCACGCCTCCTAGCACATCCGTTCAACCTCACTGATGAGCAGATCCACACCCTCTACCGTTTGGACCGGGACACCATAGCCGCCATTGTGGACATGACACAGGCTGACCTTGTCAGCATGATAGATAGCCCAACCGCCATCCCACCCCTACTGAAGGTGGTGTCTGTACTCCACTTCCTGGCCACAGGCACCTACCAGCACACAGTCGGACAGTTGCATGGCATTTCTCAGCCAATGTTCTCACGGACACTATCGCAAGTGCTCGATGCCCTCCTGCAGCACGCAGACGACTACATCTCTCTACCACGCTCGGAGCAGGAAATTACCAACACAAAAGTGGGATTCCATGCACTTGCCGGCATACCGGGTTGCATTGGTGCCATCGACTGCACCCATGTGGAATTGGTCGTCCCACATGCCATGGAGGCCCAGTACCGCAACCGAAAACAATTTCATTCCCTGAATGTTCAGATGGTGTGTGACTCCAACAGGATCATTACACATTGTTGTGCCAGATTCCCAGGATCAACCCATGATTCTATGGTCTTGAGGAACTCTACTATACCACGCTACATGGAGCGACACGCAGGGAACAGATCCTGGCTACTCGGTGAGTCTCTTTTCATGCATGATGATGTGGTGTATGTGATGCGGCAATGACCTGGCAGGAAGGGGGGGGGGGTGTGCGTACGTAGCAATGGCATTCCACATCATACGTTTATCGTCCACATACAGGTGATGCTGGGTATCCACTGAAGAGATGGCTCCTCACACCAGTCCGGAACCCACGGGACCAGCAAGAGGAGGACTACAACCATGCCCACTCACGTACCCGTGTAGTCATTGAACAGGCATTCGGCCTACTGAAGACTCGTTTCCGCTGCCTCAGCAGGTCTGGCGGGGCACTCCTGTACCGCCATGAGAAGGTTGCTAAGATGGTCATGGCATGTGTCATGCTCCACAACATGTGCGTACGTAGAAATGTGCCCATGCCCCCTGACGCAGAACTGCAAGCACCTGATGATGGTCATGATGAGGGTGGGGATGTGGCAGCACCTCAAGGAGTCTGCGAGGCACCGGAGGGCCGTGACATTCGTCAGCATCTCATTGATGCATGCTTCTAGCACTCACGCCTGGTGGCTGATACATGGACACGGGACTCGTGGCACTGTGTGTGTCTGGTACATGCACAATATGGACTGTACGCCTATGATGGCCTAGTACACTAAAATCATTGTCCACACATCTCATTGGTTGATCGTGCACTGTTTATGTCATATGTGATATCATGTTGAACACCCTATCGACCCGCCACCCTAGTGAGCCCAACACACCCCCTCCTACCTCCCCCCCGAACACCAGTGTCCAAAGATGCTCATTGTCAGCGGGCTGTCGCTATTGCAAGCCCCCTCTGCGGGTGTCAGGGGCACCCCTGCCTGTGGAGCGCAGGTTCCTCCCAGATCTACGTTGGGGGCTGCCCTGGACGGAACTTGCAAAGGATGATGTCTCTGCCTGCTCACGTCCATGCATGTCCCTAAGGGTTTGTGAGAGCTCAGTGAGCACACGGCGCACTGCGGCAAGTTCGGCGCATACGTCTTTGGACGTCGCATGCAGTTCCCCCCTCAGGCTCTCGGTGCTACTCTCCATCTGTGCCCTTAGTGTCTCTGTGCTTCTCTCCATTTCTGCCCTGAGTGTCTCAGTTGATGTTTCTATGTCTGCCTTAGTGCGCCCACATTCATCGACATGGTCCTTGAGGAGCGTGGCCAGTTGCTGCTGTTGCACGATTAACTGGTCGAGGGACTGTTGCCTCTGCTGGGCCATGGCCATTTGCGGGGGTGTCACAGAGGGGCTGTTGACCTCATGTTGCCTTGCCACAGGGCTTGTGGGGGATGGCCAGTCGTCGTCTTGTGGGTGCCCCTGCGTGGTATCCTCATGTTGTACGGGATGGGACAGACAGGGGGATTGGGACAGGTCATGGATGGATCTGACTTCGACATCCCCGTCTTCTGTGTCGGAGCATGCTGCCATCATTGGGGTGTCACCTATGGTGCTGCTGCCACCAGAGGCAGTGCCTTCTGTGGCATCCGTTGGGGGCACCTGTGGTGGTGGTGTTGTGGGCGTGCTGGCTGCTGGGGTGCCTGTTGATGTTCCCTCCTGTGTGCTGCCACCTGATTTGTGCTGCTGCCGTGTCTTGATGCTTGCAGCTGAGGTGGAGGGTCTTTGGCCGTTGGTCTTGGCCCTCTTTGCAGGTGTGCTGGTAGGGGTGTCCTGAAGCTCGTCGTTTGGATCGGACCCTGTGGTGGAGTAAAGGAGGGCGAGGGTTATTAATGGGTCTGTGGGAATTGGAATGGCATTGTATCACATGCATTGGGGTGGTACCTGAGGGTGATTTGGGTCAGGGCCTTTGAGGTGCTTTCATTTGTGTGTGGAGTGAGGGTGCAGTTGTTTGGCAGCCTGCAGTTAGGGTGTGCCTGCTGCACGTGTAGTGGGTGTTTTAGGGGTTTTTAATTATTTATGTATTTATTGTGATTTTTAAAGTGCGCTATCAGGGCGATGTGTGTGGACGTTCTCCTGGACATGTGTTTGTGTTGCACTATGTGGACACATGGTAGTTCACATGATTGGACATTGTGGATTTAGCATTGTTTTATCTGGCCCACCTACCTGAATCTTCGGATGTCTGCACTCCTTTCTCCATCCCTCCGACTCCCTCTATGCTCTCCATTCCGATGGTGGAGGCACAGATTTCTTCCCAGGGGGTCAACTTGATGGGTGATTCTGGGCCTCCCCCGGTGGCTGTGGCAATGTTGCGGTTGGCAGAGAGTATGCTGCGGACGCGTATCCGCAGGTCGTCCCATCGCTTTCGGCATTGCTGTGGGGTGCGGGGTGCGGTCCCCACCGCACTTACCCGCTGTGCCACCAGAGCCCATATGGCCTTCTTGTTCGCAAGTGCCGTCCTGGTCATTTGCGTGGAGAAGACGACGGCAGCATTCTCCTGGAGGGTCTCTGTTAGCACGGTGAGTTCCTCACGGGAGAAGTGGACCTGCCGCTTGCGGTCGCACGCTTTCTTCGCTACTTTTCCCATTTTTCTTGGTTTCGCTAGGGTGGATGACGGGTTGGGGTGTGTCTTGGGGTAGTGTTTTTAGTGGTTGTGTGGTTTTTGTGGTTTTATAGGTGTACGGCGGGATGTTTCCCGTTCCGGGCCCATGTTTTTACTTCCGTTTCCGTATGTTTCCGGTCACCGTACTTTCCGGTAGGCGCACTCTGCGGTGTCCGCTGTGATGGGTGGCGGTATTGCACCTAGGGCGACGTACGGCGGCGGTGTGGGCCGTTTTGGGGTCATTTCCGCCATCGCGGACTTTGCACTTCCGCCATGCCGTGGTGCTCGTGCCCGATGGGTCGGAATGGGCCGCACTTTGCTCCTTCGTGCAATGGCGGAAACGCTATTTACGCTGTTGCGGTCCGGTCAGTCACTTTCCACCAGGGTCGTAATGAGGGCCATAGTCTTGAAGTTTTTTGAATGTTAAGAACATGAATTAGAATGGAACATATATAGGATAATCTAATAACCATAGATTTTACTTATTTCTGTGAATCACATGTGTTTAGACGAGGATAATCATAAAAGAAGCGCTAGCTTTTTGACAATAATATCGAATTTAACAACTTACGTTAATCAGTATTTATAAACATTACGATTAAGAAATACTGCACTACAGGAGACTAGATTCAACCTTTTAGCACAACAAGAACCGGAACAGTCCAGGTACCTTACCAAGGTAGGATAACATGACACAACGAGATGAGAGTGATTTGGATAGCCAATCTATAAGAAACTACCTGATATACAGATATAGTCACACACGCCAATAATACCATTAAAACTCTCATATTTTATTTATCCATATAAAATAAGATAATGTAGCTAGCATTGATTAAACATCTATAACTTACAGATAATGTGTTTCAATGGTACCTCTAGCTACTCACAGGATATATAATGATGATAACTCTCTTTACACACCATAATGATGACAACATTCTCTACATAACATTCTGCCTCAGCTCTTCTACACACTAGTATACTCATATCATTTGATTCTGCACTTTGTTGCCATTATGAGTACACATACCACAAGAGTGCTGTAACGCTCACCTGATTCCCACGGAGGCGCGGGTCTTGGCAGGAAGGTGTCTGTGACTCGAAAAGTGATGTGCAGGACTCAATTGGCTTCTGGGGTCGAACCTCTTCGCACTGTGTGTCGAACTCGAAGGGTGAGGTTTCTGCAGGTGAAAGAATATGGGGGTTAATGGTCTGGGTTGTTGAATGTCCCTCTCTCTCTCTCTCTCTCTTCCCAGCTTTTCTGTAGAGTCCCCCCCCAGGTCACGTGCTCACCTTAGATAGGTGAATGCTGGGCTCTCCATCTGCGTCTGGTGCAGGGTGCCGTTGCCAGTTCCTTCACTGGTGAAACATTGGCCTCTTGACTTCAGAGGATGGTTACCGTCGTTATCTGCACGAGCGGTAAGTTTCTGGACACCTTTTGTCTTTATAGTCTTTTAAATGCGTGGCACGTTAATATTGAAGACTCTGTATAATGCTTTTCCCTTATGTATTGCAGGACTCGTGAGATGGAAGATGGAGTGAAGCGCCTGGAAATTCGTAAGTATGGCAAGCGCTCTAACTGTCTCTTTCCTTGCAGCTTAGTTTGTGTTAAAGAGACGCCGGAGTATTCGCAGGCGTTTTATTGCGACGAGCGTGATGGGCGTGAGTAAATACCTGCTTAATGTCTTTCTCTTTATCTTTACAGGCGACGATGCAGAATGAAGAAATCCGGAATTCACAGCGTGCCGGTAAGTATAACAATGCTTTTGTCTTTGCAGGCGAAGATGCGGAATGAAGAAATCCGGAATGCACAGCGTGCCGGTAAGTATAACAATGCTGTTGTCTTTGCAGGCGAAGGTGCAGCGTGAGACACGGCCGCTGCCGATGGATCAGGTGAGTAAGCACTGCGTGTAAAATTCGTCTTGCTAACCTGTTGTTTCTTGTCTTTTGCAGGTGCTGATGTTGACTGGATACAGGAATGGTAAGTATAATTCTTGCAGGTTCAGGATCAAAAGAAGAAAGGCTGCAACAGACTCGGTGAGCGTTCTGCTGCAGATGCAGAATAACGCGAAGCACGTTTCAACTATCGGGTGTGGTTTAAATAGCCTTGGAGTGATGAGGCGTCTTCTTCCACGGCCCCGCCTAGGTAAGAAAAGAGTTCCAGTTTCCAGAAGAGTTCCAGTGCTGTATCCAGGGAGTGGAGCTGCCCCACCCAGGTAAGAAAGTAGTTCCTGTTCACAGAGGGCTTCTAAGTGGCTGGTAAGTAAGCAGCATGGTCTGCTGCAGGTAAGTCCACCCAAGCACTTTCACACCAATTATGAGCCCGGCGCTTCCAGTGCCGGGACTGATGGTTTTGATGAGCCTGGTGCCACCGGCGCCAGGACAGGGTCCAAAAGGTCCCAGTAGGGACCGGCTGGTGCCTAGGATTAGGGTTAGGGGCCTGCTTCCAAGGACGTTGGGCTGGTCCTGGCTCCTTGGAAGCAGTGATCATGACAGCACCCCCCCTCAAGGCCCCTCCTAAGCATGTATTCTCTGGGGGTTTTGGCTTGTTGGGGTGATTCAGATGGAATTTCTTGACCAGACGAGGTGAGTGGACATATTCTGAGGGTTCCCAAGACCTCTCCTGGGGGCCGTATCCTTTCCAATCAACCAGATAATATAACTTAGATTTGGAGATTTTGGAGTCTAGGATGTTCTTCACTTCGAATTCAATTTCTCCATCGACTAAAACCGGTCCTGGAAGTTCAGTCAATCGGGTTTCTGGTTGTACTGGTTTTAATAAGGAGACATTGAATACTGGATGTATTTTCATATGCGTAGGTAATTCCAATTTGACAGCCACCGGATTAATTATGGCCGATATGAGATAGGGTCCAAGGTATCTCGGGATGAAGGTGCGGGGTCCTTTTAAAGGCAGGTGCTTAGTGGATAACCAGACCTGATCTCCTACAGCGTAGTGAGAGGCCTCTTTACGGTGCCGATCTGCTCCTTTTTTGAATTGAGCTTTAGCTCTTTGCAGATGGGCAGTGGCTTCCTTAAAAGCACGGGTGATCTCCGAGTGCAAGTGATCCACAGCAGGTGCTTCAAATTCTTGGGGAGGATCCAGGTTGGAGGTTCTAGGATGGTGTCCGTATAATAGGAAAAAAGGAGTCTTCCCGGTTCCAGAATGAGTCGGATTGTTGTAGGCGTATTCAGCGATCCAAAGAATATCCTTCCAGGGGTTTTCTGTTTGTTGGAGCATACAACGTAGATATTGTTCTAGTGTCTGATTTGTCCTTTCGGTTTGTCCGTCAGTTTGGGGATGGTGACTGGTCGAAAGTCTTACATCAATTTGGGCTAGACGACAGCAACTGCGCCAGAAGTGGGAGATGAATTGACTTCCCCTATCGGAGACTAAAACCGAGGGAAAACCGTGTAAGCGAACGATGTTTTCCAAGAATTCTCGGGCCAATACTGAGGCTGAAGGTAGACCCTTCAGGGGAATGAAGTGAGCCATCTTGGAGAATAGATCCACGACTACTAAAATGGTAGTATACCCCAAGCATGGAGGTAAGTCCGTGATAAAATCCATGGACAGGGTATGCCATGGACAGGGAGGGATGTCTAGTGGCTGTAAAAGGCCGGCTGGTTTCTGCTTCTGACTTTTATTCTGGGCACACACACCGCAGGAGATTACAAAGTCTCTAATATCCCTTTTCCACGATAGCCACCAGAAATGTCTTTTAATCTTCTCCATGGTTTTGGTAATGCCTGGGTGCCCCTCCATTAGAGAGTCGTGATAACAGGAGATTACTTGTTTTTGTATTTTCTCACAGGGCAAGTGCAATCGTCCTCGGAAATATGCTAGGTCTTGATCCACTGAGAATTCTTTTCCCTTTAATTGCCAGTCCTGCAAATCGGCCGGAGTTAGGACTGATTTAACCGTGGTCTTGATGTCTTCAAAAGATTGAGTGCTGACCAAACCCAAAATCCTTTGTTCTGGGATTATGGATATTGGTTCTGGATTGGTCAAATGTTCATCTACTCCCATCCGGGAGAGGGCATCTGCTTTTCCGTTCTTACTGCCTGGACGATAAGTAATTATAAAGTCATATTCAGCCAGAAATAGAGCCCAGCGAAGCTGTCTGGAAGACTGAGCTTTGGCTGTCTTTAGATATTGTAAATTGCGGTGGTCAGTCATTACGGTGACTGTGTGTCTGGCTCCTAAAAGATAATGCCGCCATGCTTTAAAGGCCGACCTGATAGCTAAAAGTTCCTTGTCGGTAATTGAATAGTTGATCTCGGGAGCCGAAAACTTGCGGGACCAAAAGGCTACAGGGTGTAACTGGTGTGTGACCGGATCTCTTTGTGATAAAACTGCCCCCATAGCAAGACTAGTAGCATCCGTTTCCATGATGTAGGGGAGTTCTGGGCGAGGATGTTTTAGAATAGGTGCAGAAATGAATTTAGCTTTTAAGTCCTGAAAAGCTTGTTCTGCTTCAGAAGACCACTCAAAACGTTTGTTCTTTTTTAACAGAGCGGTGATGGGCTGGACTATCCGAGAAAATTCAGGAATAAATCTGCGGTAAAAGTTAGCGAAGCCTAACATGCTTTGAACTCCTTTTACTGAGGTTGGTGATGGCCACTTGATGATTGCATCAACTTTCTTTGAATCCATATGGACTCCGTTAGGTGACAATATGAATCCCAGGAACTCGACTTCCGTTACGTTGAAAACGCATTTTTCAAGCTTAGCAAAAAGATTATGTTGACGCAATCTCTCGAGAACTTCTTTAACGTGTCTCTGGTGTTCCTCTTCGGATGATGAATAGACGAGGATGTCATCAATATAGACAACAACACACACGTCTATGAGTTCTCTAAGGACATCGTTCATAAAATATTGGAACGCGGCAGGAGCGTTACAAAGTCCAAAGGGCATCACTTGATATTCGAATAGCCCGTACTTGGTGCGGAAGGCCGTTTTCCATTCATCGCCCTCTTTTATCCGTACCAAGTGATAGGCTCCTCTGTGGTCCAATTTTGTATATAAACATGCGTCTTTGACTTGGTCCAGGAGTTCAGGGATCAAAGGTAACGGGTATCTGTTTTTAACGGTGATTTGATTCAGGGCGCGATAATCTATGCAAGTCCTAAGGTCTCCTTCCTTTTTCGGAACGAAGAACAAAGCCGATGAAGCTGGAGATTTTGAAGGACGGATAAACCCGTTAGCTAGGTATTGGTCCAAATATTGTCTGAGGTGAAGATTCTCTGGCTCGGTGAGGGCATAAATCCTGCTGCAAGGAGGAGTTGTTCCGGGTATCAAATCTATTTGACAGTCGTAAGACCTATGTGGAGGCAGGGTGTTAGCTTGATCCTTCCGGAAGACGTCTTGGAATTCCTGGTATTCGGGAGGTAATTTAGGAACCTCCTCAGAAGAGATTGCCGCCAGTGAAACATCAGGCCTAGGATAACAAGTGGTAAAACATTCTGGAAACTGAACCGTCTTTGCTCGCCAATCGATCTGAGGATTGTGTTTCTCTAACCAAGGGATTCCCAGAATGATCTGGAACTGAGGAGCCTTGATCACATCAAACACGATTCTCTCCCGGTGTCCATCTTGACTCACTAGCGTCACTTCTTGGGTGCCATGCGTTACTGGTCCGGAGGCTATCTCCGTGCCATCCACAGTAGTAATGACGTCTTTTACAGCCTTAGGGACAAGGGGTAGATTCATCCTTGATACCATTTCACGGTCCACATAATTACCGATTGCTCCACTGTCGATGTAAGCTTCAATTGCATGCAAACGATCCGGACGGTCAGGACTAATGAAGACCATGGGTACCACGAAATGCGAGGTCACGGGACAGATCTTAACGCTCGGCAAGAGGACCTCTACTCTTGTCGGGCTAGGTCGTTTCCCTGCTCAGAATTAGTGGTACAGGTATCCGCGGCTCCTACAGCCTTCTTAGCTGGTTTCACTGGACAGTCCCGAAGAAAGTGTCCTGGGTTTCTGCAAAAGAGGCATAATTGCAGCTGCCTTCTTCTTTTCCGCTCTTTCTGGGTTAAAGGTCCTTTCATGCCCACTATTTGCATGGTTCCACCGTGTCAGCTCCCCTAGTAGAGGTTGGTGCTTTAGAAAACACTCGGGTATCAAATTTGGAACGATCTGCCTTCCTGTTCTGTAGTCTGTGGTCCAATTGGACAACTAAGTCAATATAGTCTGAGCATTCTTGTGGAGGATTCACAACTTGAGCTAACACATCCTTGAGCTCTCCACGCAGGCCTCTGTAGAAAAGCGTTATTCTCTTATCCTCGGGCCATTGAGTTTCCACTATAAGTCTGTTGAATGAGGCTATATAAGTCAAGAGGTCTTGATTACCCTGTCGTATTGAAAGAAGTTCATTGTCCAAGGCCTGCCCTTGTGCATGTCTTGCGAACAGTTTCTCCATGCTGGACTGGAAGGCCTGGAAATCATGTAAAACCGGATCATCCTGGGTGACTAAAGGGATCGACCAATCTGCGGCGCTGCCACTGAGATAAGAAAGCACGAAAGCCTCCTTGGTCTGGTCTGTTGGGAAAGCAGCTGGTCGACATAAGAAGTGTAAGCGGCACTGGTTGATGAACACCGCGAATTTCTTTGGATCACCAGAAAAGCGTTCGGGCGGAGCCAAGGGCACATTACCGGGCAGATTGATTTGCACTGGATTTAAAGATGATGCAGAAGGATAACTTCCTCCTGGAGCGGGCAAGGGTGTCTGTCCTGCCTGCGTTTGTAGCAACTGCCTAGCGAGGTCCTCAGTTCGCTCTTTGGAAATTATCAGTTCTCTTCTTAAAGAGTTTGTTTCCTGACGAGCTGCATGTACTTCTGCTCTTAATTCCCCGAGCAACCGGGCTAGTTGATCAGTGTCTGAGGTTTCCATTGCGCCTGGGTAGGAGTTTTGTGGTGGGCTTCGTGTTCTGTAACGCTCACCTGATTCCCACGGAGGCGCGGGTCTTGGCAGGAAGGTGTCTGTGACTCGAAAAGTGATGTGCAGGACTCGATTGGCTTCTGGGGTCGAACCTCTTCGCACTGTGTGTCGAACTCGAAGGGTGAGGTTTCTGCAGGTGAAAGAATATGGGGGTTAATGGTTTGGGTTGTTGAATGTCCCTCTCTCTCTCTCTCTCTCTCTTCCCAGCTTTTCTGTAGAGTCCCCCCCCAGGTCACGTGCTCACCTTAGATAGGTGAATGCTGGGCTCTCCATCTGCGTCTGGTGCAGGGTGCCGTTGCCAGTTCCTTCACTGGTGAAACATTGGCCTCTTGACTTCAGAGGATGGTTACCGTCGTTATCTGCACGAGCGGTAAGTTTCTGGACACCTTTTGTCTTTATAGTCTTTTAAATGCGTGGCACGTTAATATTGAAGACTCTGTATAATGCTTTTCCCTTATGCATTGCAGGACTCGTGAGATGGAAGATGGAGTGAAGCGCCTGGAAATTCGTAAGTATGGCAAGCGCTCTAACTGTCTCTTTCCTTGCAGCTTAGTTCGTGTTAAAAAGACGCCGGAGTATTCGCAGGCGTTTTATTGCGACGAGCGTGATGGGCGTGAGTAAATACCTGCTTAATGTCTTTCTCTTTATCTTTACAGGCGACGATGCAGAATGAAGAAATCCGGAATTCACAGCGTGCCGGTAAGTATAACAATGCTTTTGTCTTTGCAGGCGAAGATGCGGAATGAAGAAATCCGGAATGCACAGCGTGCCGGTAAGTATAACAATGCTGTTGTCTTTGCAGGCGAAGGTGCAGCGTGAGACACGGCCGCTGCCGATGGATCAGGTGAGTAAGCACTGTGTGTAAAGTTCGTCTTGCTAACCTGTTGTTTCTTGTCTTTTGCAGGTGCTGATGTTGACTGGATACAGGAATGGTAAGTATAATTCTTGCAGGTTCAGGATCAAAAGAAGAAAGGCTGGAACAGACTCGGTGAGCGTTCTGCTGCAGATGCAGAATAACGCGAAGCACGTTTCATCTATCGGGTGTGGTTTAAATAGCCTTGGAGTGATGAGGCGTCTTCTTCCACGGCCCCGCCTAGGTAAGAAAAGAGTTCCAGTTTCCAGAAGAGTTCCAGTGCTGTATCCAGGGAGTGGAGCTGCCCCACCCAGGTAAGAAAGTAGTTCCTGTTCACAGAGGGCTTCTAAGTGGCTGGTAAGTAAGCAGCATGGTCTGCTGCAGGTAAGTCCACCCAAGCACTTTCACACCAATTATGAGCCCGGCGCTTCCAGTGCCGGGACCGATGGTTTTGATGAGCCTGGTGCCACCGGCGCCAGGACAGGGTCCAAAAGGTCCCAGTAGGGACCGGCTGGTGCCTAGGATTAGGGTTAGGGGCCTGCTTCCAAGGACGTTGGGCTGGTCCTGGCTCCTTGGAAGCAGTGATCATGACAAGTGCTTGTATACTTTATTACCCTTATTGCCCTTTGATTATTACGTGTTATAAGCCCCCAGGACAGGATTTCAGGCACTAATTTTGCTTCAATTGATAATACAAACTGAAAAGAGGTTAATCGCGTCAATCTATTTGCACAGCGTATTGTTTACATTGATGATGTCATACACGTCACACATAACGCAATGATGTCAGTACCACGTTATGACGCAGATATATATAGCAGCCATTTGGTGAGCATTTGCACAAGTGGCAGCCCATATTATGTTGCTAAGCTACATCACGGTCCAAGGTAAGATATTTTCAAAAACTCTGTAGATCCTTAGGTCTCAGGGATCTTACCCCTTGTACCCTACTTTGTTGCATCACATAGGAACTTTTTAAATTATAAACCATTGTGCTTGGTTGCAGAGTACAGCGAGGACATCTTCAACATGTGACACAGGCTCCAACCCTTTAATGGATTCACTCCAGCATGCACCTTAACTTATTGCACCAATGACTAAAGTAATCACAAAATATCACCTAAATGAGACATCTTCTCATTTTTCTGTATATATGTTTCAATTGATTTCGTTTTATTATCACATATATTCTTGACAGATCCTAGAGACAATGTTCAACTTTCCATAAATAAATCCACAAGAGGATTCTGGAGTTTATCAGCGACCATAACTATCAACCTAGAATTGGAACATGTATGACTATGTAACTATGTAGGTAGCTTACCAACTAGATAAGGACTATTATATCCTTGTTTTCCTATGAAGTACCAACATCTCATAAAATCCTTGCAGGGAATATGATGAACATTTAAAATTACAAGAAGGGAGCTTAACCGGCTGCATATATGAGCCAAGAACTAGAGGAAAGGAAAAGATTAAGATTCTTCGTTATACATATAGACAGAAAAGAAAATTATCCAGGTTAGCATTTTACATATCTTGGGGAATAAATCTTTGTGCAGAGTGCATAAATGTGCAAGATAAGAACATATATCGACTAAGGAATTTGAGCGGAGTATTTTTATGGTCACTCTGAATTAGGGCTAAATATGATAAGTATAATGGTTTATTTATCTCTCTCCGATTACACAATGCATGACCAGATATTTGGGTTTAATTTGAACTTTTGAATCTTTGACAAATATCACTGATCCTTTAATAACTGGACAAATTATTGTGAACACTATTCAGATAAGCAATTGTACTGATTATTATTTTTTGAACATATTATCCATAGAAAGGATAGCCCCGGAAGAACAGATAATAAATCTCAAAAAGCTTTGGGCATTAAAGAACTACTTTTGAAGAAACAAGCTAATTGAAAGTGTTTTATTTTGAAACTAGGAACATTTGAATACTGAACATTCTTTCAGGTGAAATATGGACATAATTACTATTGAGAAAAAACCTGATAACAGAGAGAATAAACATTCTAAAAAGTTGGGCTCATTCAATGAGCCAATTACAGTGTGAGGGGATGCAAGTTCCCCAACTAGGGAACTCTCCTTTTCCTAACAGATACAAGGTCAGTCAGAGGAGTTCTTAAAAGACAGAGGAGCTACTGTGAACGTGTTCAGTAAAGAAGTGTACTGGAAAATACAAAAAGCCCCAAGGTTCCAACCAGCAGAAGTAAACATCTACCCATATGGGTTCAAAACACCAATACCATGTAAGGGGTACTTAAGACACTACCCATACACTTGTTGGTAGTGGCAGCCAAAAGCGGGTTCATCCTCAGTTTCAGGGCTGCCCTCGATATGGGTCTAATCCACATCCTGTATCGGCTCAAGGCCCATAAATACATAAATACACCAGACAAGATGGAACAACTCTTCCCCAAGTTATTCAAAGCACTTGGAAAGCCAAATGACAGACAGATACCCCTGCATATCAAACCCGAAGTGCGCCCATGGCACAACATTACAGGGGCATCCCAATAAACATTCAGAAACAGGTAGAGGAGGCACTGCATCACTTATTGGAGCAAGACATTATGGAACCCACTGATGGTCCCACCCCCTGGGTCTTGCCTATAGTCCCAGTCCCTAAGAAAGGATCAGACAATATCAAATACTGTGGTGATATGCGCAGACTCAATGAAGCAATCCTAAGAGAGAGACATCAGGCCCCAAGAATAACACATTTATTAAACAGGGCTCAAATCTTCTCCAAGCTAGACCTCAACAAGGGGTATCATCAGCTGGAGTTAAGCAAAGAATCAAGGTACATCACCACTTTTATCATCAGACCATGAAAAAGTAGCTGTGCTCACAAACACTAAGACCCCTACAAATGTGTCCAACCTGCGCTCTTTTCTAGGTCTCACCAGTTATTGTACAAGATATATACAGAACTTTGCCTAAGTAAGTGAACCTTTTTCAAATGCTTGCCACAAAGGAAGTGCTTTTCGAGTGGTCGGAGGAGTGTCAGAAAACTTTTGAAGCCATCCGCCGGTGAATCTCATCTGCAGACAACATGGCATACTTCAACCTGGCTAGAGAGACGGAGCTCACAGTAGATGCCAGTCCTGTGGAACTAGGAGCTATGTTAGCTCAAGTTGACCCAGAGGTACCTGACAAATGGCACATTGTGTCCTACTCCACTAGCAGTCTTTCACCTACAGAGCAGGCTTAATCACATGCTGAGAAAGAGGGACTGGCAGTTGTGTGGGCTTGTGAACATTTCCACTTGTTCCGATACGGGAAGCCGTTTACAGTGGTGACCGATCACCAAGCACTCTTATTCATATTTAAAAACCCGCAAGAAAAAATGGCTCCTCGAATTGTTAGGTGAGGGCTCCGCCTTCAGGATGATCTATTCCGCATAATACACCTACCAGGGAAGGAAGAGAATCCAGCAGACTTCCTGTCTCAACATTCTGTCCCAACGTCAGAAACAAATACATCAATTGCGGATAAATACATTCTTTATGTTGTCAAAGAGGCCATGCCAAAAGGGATTGACATCAGGCAAATAGCTCAGAAATAGGAAAGTGACCCGGCCACACAAGTCATCATGCACTGCATGCAGTCTGGAAGGTGGAAGCAAGCGAAAAGGATAGGGGAGGACTAGTGTCTGGAAGAAAACAGAGAGATTCAAAGGTTACTACCGGAAAGGGAGGAACTCTCAAGTGCAGAGGAAGGACTGCTACTGAAATAACCCGTATTGTGATTCCTCAGAGTCTAAGGAGGAGAATGTTGGAGTTGGCACATGAGGGTCACAGAGGCATTGTTTCCATAAAAAGGCTCCTGCACCAGAAGATCTGGTTTCTGCACACGGACTGCCAAGCGGAAGCATTGCTAAAAGACTGTCCCACCTGTGCTTTCCTAAACCGCCACACTCACCCATGGGACATGGTGGCCATTGATTTTTTTGCACCAATGGCGGGAGCTGACCACGTACTGGTGGCAGTGGATGACCACTCCAAGTACCCAGATATACAGTTAGTGTCATCCACATTGGCCCATCACACCATCATAGCATTAGATGTAATGTTTATGGCCTACAGAGTACCACAGGTGGTGAAATCAGACAGTTGCCCCCCATTCATGGGACAAGACTTTAAAATGTTTGCTGAGTATATGGGATTCACCGATTCAGACAGAGGAAGGTCATGCCATTGTGGCCTCTGGCCAATGGAACTGTTGAAAGGTTGATGAGCAATGTCAAGAGGTCCACCCAGATTGCTCATCTGACCAGGGAGCTGATGGCAAAAATATTATACCAGCTCCTGGGAAACTATTACAACACCCCCACAGCACCACAGGAAAAACACTGTCTGAGGTCATGTTTGGACGCAACGTCAGAACGCACCTGCCCCACATCACGCTGCCTGAAGAAAGGTATGCAAATGACGATGCGATGAGAGAACGAGACACTCAGGCAAAAGCAAAAATCAAGCACTATGCAGATTCCTGACGAAGGGCTCGGGTGGGTGACATTCAGAGGTGACATGGTGGTTGTGCAACAACCTCGTACCCATACGGACACTGCAGCCTTAACATTGATTATCACACTTTAGAAGGGTCCATGGTGACAGCCGAAGACGGACAGAGGGAGATGACAAGAAACTCCTCACATTTCCACAAGTTCCCAGAAAGACTTGATGTAGAGAGGTTGTGCAAAAGGATGTCAGCACAAGGTATGGAGGAACTGTATGATGGGGATGGAGAGGGATCAGAAGGTGAAGGTTGGAACCCTCCAGCCCGGTGCACGAGGTGGAAGTCACCGTGGGGTGACCTCAAAGGGCTAAGACTAGGACACAGAGACTCATTGATGAAATGGCGTCAAGATGAGTCTATTGGTTAAAAAGGGTGGAGATTGTAACGTCTCATGTGAGTGGGGGTGCGCCGGAAGGCACAGGGAGCGGGGTGGGGAAAAGGGCAGGGGCCAAGTTCCAGGGAGTTTCAGTTACGATTTGAAGTTGAGGAACATAAAAGCACGTTGATTAACAGCTCGGGTCCGCGCCTCATTTTGATCCATTGGGTGGTGCCTTGAGGGAGAGCTGTTCCGACTCAGTCAGGAGTCAACACACACCGGGAAAGAAAGTGTAATCCGGCCTTCAATCCGCTCATGAGTTCATCTTTCAAGGATACCAAAAATGTTTGGACTTGCCTTGTTCCTACTGAGGGGGCTGAAACATGAAGCAATTTTATACTCCCGGTGGGCTGGTTCTATGAGCAAGTTTAGGACTTTTGGGATCTTGTGTGAGAAATATATTTATCCTTCACTGACATCCTGTCAGCAGCCTAAGGATGCATAAGAGTTCCGCTCTCAGTTTCTTTTCTATCCATTACAATGTCAGAGGTGCTGGTGCTTTTGTTCTTCTGGTGCCATCTTTGGCCTGTGGTGAACACTAACATGGGGAGATTAACCTCTATGCTGCTTTAGTCTTTGGTGCTGCTTACAAGGTGGGAAACCGAGCTACATTTTGCAGCAAGCTCATCATCCCACTACTTCTCTCTCTCTCTCTCTCTCTCTCTCTCTCTCTCTCTCTCTCTCTCTCTCTCTCTGTATCCAACCCATTTTCTCCTCTTCTGTAAATTCGCCAACTCTGTGGAGCACCATCCTAACTCCATCACTGGTGGCTTCATGTGAGTACTTTTGTACTGCTTCCAATGGCTAAGGTATCTTAATAAAATGTGTGATTTGTTATCTGGTGTTCACCTTATCCCTTGGTTATTCCATTCCTCTCTCCTGTTAATCATTTCCATGTGCTGTGCTCTTCTTGGCTTTTTGTATTCACTAATAGGTTTACTGCTTTATGGTGTATAGGCTGAGGGTAGAGGATGGGCTACTACCAGCTTAGAATCAGACCTATCCAACATGCTGGCCATGCTGAGGGATACTTTCCCTCATTATGCTGTCTTGTGTTCTGTGTTCTCCATCATGTGGTTTCCACAAAAGACACAAACCAGAATGGAATTCGAAATCATTAAATTTTAGGGATATTTTACAAAAGTGGGAAGAACAAAATAATTGTGTCAGAATGGCAGTTCTTGTTGGCTACTCTGATTGTTTCAGGTCAAATGTAAATGTCTCCCAAAAATCCTCTATGTATCTCCCTGTTGTCAGTCACTGTGCCTTATGAAATGAAAAGTCCACTCCCTGGTTCTATGTCATCTTGCAGATTACTTGCACTTCAGTTTGGACCAACTCAATCCATGTGTGATTTAACTTCTCATATCTCTTGTCCCTGCAGAGCCATGTATTCTAGATGGTCCACAATCATTACCAAAAGTGAGTCCTGCATGAAGGCTACATAATCTTGGCTTGAGGTTTCTGAACACATCTAGATGGAGGTCTTGGTCCTACAGTCAAACAACCCTGTCTTTGTTTCCTCCCTGATGCCCCTAAACTGGCCTATTCCTTCAGGACCTCTTCCTGGCTTCTGCTTTTCTCTTCAGTATCAGCTAACTCCTTGCAGGCCTCCTCTATGGTTTTCCACATAGTTACCCTTCCTCCTAGCACACACTCACACACCCTGTAGGCATGGGGTATGTGATTCTGGATCTTTTATTTTCTCTCCTCTTGTGTACTTCGCCAGACTTATCTTCCTCTCCAGTCCAACCATCCATGCCTTCTTTGTTGGTTGTAGTGTCTCAACATCCTCCTTTGATTCTCTCATCACCACTCCTCCTCACTTCTTAGTTTATCCACATCCTTTGTTCTCCCATTCGTCATCTCGTCTGTTCCCCTCTTTAGCACTTCCTTCTTTTCATCTGCTCTACACCACCTGTTTCTCACCTCTCCCGTCATCATCCCACTCTCTGATCCTCTCTTTAACAACTCCTCGTCTGCTCCTCTATTCATGACCACCTGGCTTGATCTTACTTTCTCCACCAACTCCTCTACCCCTCACATCACCACACCATCCGTAGAACTTACTGGAACAATAACCTCTTCTGTAGCCTATTGCCACCACCTCCTTCTTAGATATATCTCTCTGAAAATCACCTCCTTGCTCCTCCTGACACCTCCCAAAACTTCCTTTCTTCCACTAGCTGCATTCAAACTCACACTGTCTTCTTTAAATGCCCAAACCCCTGCTTCCAACTTCCCCATTGATATAGGTCATAGTCCCCTACATTGGGGACAGGCCTTCACTGAGAGACTGGACATGAGGGTTATTTTCCATCAGTGCTTTGGATTGGCTGAGAAAGCCTTGTGGACAATGCAAGGGATCTTGAACTTGATCCTTGCAGCCACCAGGGAGCCAGTGGGGAGATTTCAGGGCTGGAGAGATACGATCCCTGGCCTTGAGGCCAAGGATAAGTCTTGCAGTCCTGTTCTGGATTAGTTGCAGATGGTGGAGAGTAGAGGAAGGCAGATTGAGAAAGAGCCTGTTGCAGTAGTCCAGCCTAGAGAGAACCAGGGCTCTGGAGACAGTGAGCCTCTGATGGAAAGTGAGAAAGGGAAGAGTCCCTTTGAGGAGGAGCAGCTGGTGTGGGACTTCTTTGCGACATCCGAGATGTGAGGAGAGAAAGAGAGAGTGGAGTTGAAGGAAGAGGGCCCAAGGCAGGTGGTCAGAGAGAGAGGGAAAGCAGGGGCAGAGGTCCCAATGCGAAGGAACTCTGTCTTACTGGCATTAAGGCAGAGATTGTTGAAGGTGCACCAATCCTGAATCATGGATAGACAGTCAGGAATGAGCGAGAGAGGAAGGGAGGCTGAGGGGAGCCTGAAGGAAAGCAGAGTCATCTGCATAACACTGAATTAGAGGAGAAGGTAGAGATCAGGTAGGCTAAAGGGGCCAAGTAGAGATTGAAAAACCATGGTGAGAGTATACAGACCTGCGGAACACCACAGGTAGAGAGAGGTGGCAGAGAGAAAGGGCCCAAGTGTCAGGAACTATATTACCTCCCCGATCCCTCTCCTCACCTGAGTGCTCAAATGTATCGTTGGAATCCTCCGACACCTTCTTCTTCCTAGTCCTCTTAGTCTGTTTAGGCTTCCTTTCTTTTTTAACGTGCAAGTAAGGGCGAACTCCCTCGGAGGCCACCGTGACCTGCAAGGGAACAGGCTCACGGTGAACCCCAAGGAGCAAGCTCCCAAAAATGTCTCAGGGAAAAAAACAAGTTGTGGCAGAAAAAAACCCTGTTTGACTAGGATGATCCTGATGTAGACTGAGTTGTGATGATCTTGAATAAGCGTGTAGAAATAATTCTTCCTTGCAGCAAGTATGGACGTAATCTTGTCAGGTACAATTGAAATTCCGTGGAGTTGGTATCCTGTGATCCAGAAGAATATACCACAGAAGGCAGCCAAATAGATTTGTCCATACGCTGCCTGAAAAGAATCTCCTATGACGGGAGACACCAGCAGATGTGGAACAGTAGAAACAGAAAGCAGCGAAGAGGACAGTCAACTAGTGGAGGAAGAGCGAAGGACAGGACGTCAGACTACAGGTAAGGATAGCGCAACCTAAACTGAAGTAAGAGTACTTAGACAGAACAATAAACCAAGAGTGTGCCTCCTCTGTATGAAAGCAGATAGACCGAAAAGAGGAATACCCGAGCACAGAGTGAAATAGTAGTAGAGCAACTAATTCCCGGAAGGAAACGAGATAGAGAGAGAGAGGTTAGGATCGAAAGCCCAATAGAATAGCAAAAGAAACAAACGAAAGCAACCCAGAACCCGTAGGAAGGCGCGCACAAAAGGACGCAGGAAAAATAAAACAGAACAGAACAGAATCCCTACTGGAAGAGGAAAAAGAGAAACGGAACAAAAAAATAGGGAAAAGTTTCTTAGTCAAACGACTGACGGAGATAAGCGCTAGCACTAGAGAGACCAGTACGAGCAGTGCAGAACCAAAAACAGATACAACGCATCGACTGTTGAATGCGGTTCAAGCACACCTTATCTCCCAACCTCCACAGAGACCGGCATTTCCAAGGACACCAAGTTGGACCTGGGAGGGGAGGGGTGGTCCAACAGGAAGGAGGTCAGTCACTCCAGGGCCTGACCCGTGATGCCCAGCTTCTCATGGAGTAGATTGATCAGGATGGCATGGTTGACTGTGTCGAAAGCAGAGGAAAGAAGGAGGATGAGGACAGAAGGAAGGCTGGAATCAAGGTTAGAGAGCAGATCTTCAAAGGTGTTCAGGAGATCAATTTCTGAGCCTCTGGCATCTCTGAAGCAAGACTGATGGTCATGGAGGCAACCAACAGATTCAGTGTGGAAAGTAAGCTGGGGGATGGCAAGCTTTTCCAAGAGTTTGCCCAGGAAAGGAGTGATGGAGATTGGGCGATAGTTTGCCGGGCAGGTAGTATCGGCAGACGGCTTCTTGAGGAGTGGGTGCACAAGGGAGTGCTTAAGTGGAGAGGCTAACGTTCAAGTGGCGAAAGAGTGATTACAGAAATCCGCCAAGGCTGGAGCGAGGGTGTCAATATGGTCCTTGATGTTTCTGGAGGAGCACCTGTTTGGACAACACTTTCGTAGATAGGTCTGGTCTAGACACCTCGTAAGGTGTTGTCAGAGAGAAAGAGGAAAAAGGAGGAGGAAACGTAGAGATGGCCAAAGGGGACCAAGAGAGGAAGAGGTAAAGGAAGAGGAGCTAGAGGACAGGATGTCCTGAGATTTAGCAGAGAAGTGAGAGGCCAGAGCCATACAGAGGGGCTGGGTTGGAACAGGAGAGGTCGAGACTGTAACAGGATTGACCAGTTCCTTGCAGATTTTAAGGAGTTTGGCTGTGTTGTTAGAGTCCACAGAGATGCAGGCTTTAATGTGTGCTCTCTACTTGTTGAGTGTTATTGCTTCGACTGGCATTTTGGTGCAACCAGACTAGGTATGTCTAAATGTTTTAACTGTAATGTTATTACATGTCTACACTGGTCTATATTATGCAGTCAGTTGGACATGTTTTCATTGTGGCATGGCATTTTTAATAGCAAAGCATGAATGTTCCTGTGCACTGTTAGTGACTTGCATGTATTCGATTGGTGTTACCCTCCAAAATAATTGCAAACACTGTGGCTTTATAGCCAGTTTTTCTCAGAAAGTGTGCTGTGTATTGCATTAAAACACATATTTATATCTTTCTCCTAGTTCAGTGTGCGGCATACCCTTTCAGCATAATGTCAGCACGTTTGTGCGTATTGCACAAACGTGATAATCTAGGCCATCCCAGAGAGTGGCGCGACCCGTGATTTGTTGCCGAGTTGGGAGGGGCCCTCAGCATGGCTCGGAGGGGGGGCCCCACATTTTGTGTTGATTGATAGATTGATTGATAATGATATTTTATTTCAATCGCGCTCGTACACAAGTGTTTCAGAGCGCAACAAGGCAAGGGAGGGGAACAGGAGAGAACAAAAACAGCGATCTTAGTAGGCCCAGTGACATTGAGAACGCGCAAGTGCATGGGAGAGGGGGAGGGGAAAAGTGCATGGAAGGAGGGAGAAGTGGAAAGTGCGAAGCAGAGGAGAAACAGATAAATAACAATACATAAATAATAAAGGCAACAAACAGTGGTAATGGAGCCAGCAATTTGCAAGTGCTAGGTTTAAGGCAGCAGACAGGGTAGGTCTGATGAGTGCAGGAAGAAAAAGGGGGGGCTGTATGGGTACAGATACAGACCCCAGTGCAAGGGGTGGCCCGGAGGCAGTGCGGGAGGGTGGCAGGGTGAGCAGGTACCTGGGCCCGAAGGACAGAGGGTGGCGAGGTGCACAGTGCCAAGAGAGAACAGATCAGCAGGGGAGAGGGGGTGCGAAGGCAGAAGAAAAGAGGAAGGTCTTGAGGTGCTTCCGGAACCGGAAGATGGTTCCCCTCAAGTTTTAGAGTGGCAGGGAGGCTATTCCAGAGGGAGGCCCCACCTGAAGACAGAGATCTATCCCCAGCTTGTTTCTTTGAAAAACGGCTGACCCTGAGGGAGTTGGAGGTAGAGAAGCGAAGAGCTCGAGAGGGGAGGTATTTGCGGAGGGATAGCTGAAGGTATTTTGGACCCAGGCCCCAGAAAGCCTTGTGGACAATGCAGAGGGTTTTGAATTTAATCCTTGCATCCACTGGGAGCCAGTGGAGAGATTTCAGAGCTGGAGAGATACGATCCCAGGGCTTGAGGCCAAGGACAAGTCCCGCAGTCCTGTAATGGATTAGTTGCAGAGGGCGGAGAGTAGAGGCAGGTAGATTTAGAAAGAGGCTCTTACAATAGTCCAAGCTAGAGAGAACCAGAGCTTGGGATACCATGAGCTTCTTGGGGAAGGAGAGGAAAGGCAGAGTACCTCTGAGGAGGTGCAGTCGGAAATTTGACTTTTTAGAGACCTTAGAGATGTGGGCGGAGAAGGAAAGGGTGGAGTCAAAGATGACCCCGAGGTTCTTAGCCTTGCAGGTGGGGGTAGGAGGAGGGCCAAGGGAGGCTGGCCAGAGAGTGAGGGGAAAGTGTTACGCCACTGGTTGTCGCCCCTTCTAAAAAAATCGAATTTGGCTGTTCTAGCATTGCTTGTGTTCCATCTGCCTTGCACAGTTTTCTGCCCCCTCTAAAGAAAAATCGAATTTGACTGTTCTAGCATTTCTGATGTCCCATTTGCCTTGCACAGTTTGCTGTATTGGCCAAAGTCAATTTTAGCAGTGTGCACTTCTAACACTGTGTTTCTGCTTTAGCCCAAAATTAAACTTGCTGTGAGCACTTGTCACGCTGTTTTTCTTTCTGCTTTAGCTAAAATCGAACTTGGCTGTGTACTTGCTGCTACTATTTCTTAAAATCGTTTTTGCTGGGTGCACAACTGTTACTTTCCTAGCTTTTCACAAACAGCCTTGCACTTGATGTTCAGTACATCCTTTATTAACGTCCTGTCCTACCATGTCCTCAGTGCCTCCCCCTCGTGCCCTCGTCCCCCACCACCTGTGTTCTCCCACACACCCCCGACTCCCCTCCATTTACCCCAGTACATCAGCCGGGTAAGTGTCCTCCTCACCACTCCAGCGCCTTATGTCACAATCTATCTCTCCTATCTTTTCTAACTGCTTCTCTATTTCCTCACCCTTTCCTATCTCTAAATCTGGCTGGAAGAAACTCAAACACTGGAAGTTCGAGATCAAAGTGGCAAACACAAGTGTCAGGGCAGCCATGTAGATGTTGAAGAAACAGGGGGATAGGTTACAACCCTGGGGAATGTCACAGGTTGAAAGAGTGGTAGTAGAGAGAAAGGACCCAAGTTCCACCTGGAATGGGCGGTTGGAAAGGAAGGACGTTAACCACACCAGAGCCTGACCTGTGATTCCCAGGGTGTCGCGGAGACGTGCAAGCAGGATGTTGTGGTTTACCATGCCAAAGGCAGAGGAGAGGTCAAAGAGAATGAGGACAGAGGGGTGTTAGTGTCAAGATTTGAGAGCAGGTCTTCACAGGGGTTCAGAAGAGCAGTTTCCATGCCTCTGGATACTCTAAAGCCAGACTGATGGTTGTGGAGGACACCAGCAGATTCAGTGTGGAAGGTGAGCTGTGAAATATCTAGCTTCTCTAGGAAAGGGGTGATAGAGATAGAGTGGTCGTTTTCCAGAATGGAGGGGTCGGATGAGGGTTTCTAAAGCAGGGGGTGCACAAAGGAGTGCTTAAGAGAAGTTGGGAAAACTCCAGTGGCAAAAGAGAGATTGCAGAGATCAGCCATTGCTGGAGCAAGAGAGTCAATGTTGTGCTTAATGGTTTTGGAGGGGCAGAGGTCCACCTGTTTGTATGAAGTCTTCATAGACCGGACTTGGCTGGCGACCTCATCAGGTGTGACAGGAGTGAGAGAAGAGAGGAGAAGTGGTGAAGGGGTAAAGGGAGGCTCCAGAGGTGTTGATGAATGATGTGGTGTAGAAGTGAGAGAGGAAAAGATGTCTTAGGTTTTTGCAGTGAAGTGTGCAACAAGGGCTGAGCAATGTTCCTGGGTGGGTGTGACAGAAGAGGACCCTGCTGCAGAATTAGCCAGTTCCTTACAGTCTTTGGAAAGTTTGGCCGTGTTGTTTGATGCCGTGGAGATGCAGGCTTGAATAAAAACTCTATTCCTGGTCTGGATGCAGAGTCAATATTGCCTTTGCTGGAGGCACCAGGCCAGCTTGTCAGAGGGTCGACCTGACAAATTCAATTTCTGCTCATCTGCCCTACACTTGCATTTAAGGGCAGCCAGATCAGAGTCATACCAAAAGTTACACTTTTTGGAAGACTTCAGTCAGACCCTCAAGACAGTGGCAAGAGTATCAAAGGTGTTAGAGATAGAGAGATTGAAGTTCACGAGGGCTTTGTCAGGGTGGGGGTCAGCCATAGGAGTAGGAGGTGGAGAGTAGGTGGAGGAAAAGGTAGCCAGTGTCACTCTTTTCATGGGTCTGGTGACTTTGAAACCGAGTGGCTGCACCGGGTGTGCAGATGCAAGGGGAGGGGAGGGGAGAGCTTCAAGTGTGAAGAGAGAAGAGAGTGGTCCATCCAAGAGAGAGAGGTAGTGAGAGGGATAGAGAGACTGATGTCGGTGGAGATGAAAGCATCAAAAGTGTGGCCCGCTATGTGCAAGGAGCCAGAGGGTAAGATAGAGAGGAAGAGAGAATCGCATAGGTTGCAGTAAGGTTCTGAGGAGTCAGGAGAGTCCAGATGGATGTTCACCTGGCAGGAGGTGAGAGGAGGAGGAGTAGAAAGGAGGCCATGATAGCCCATTCTGAGAGGAAGAGAGTGGACTGTCCTTGTGGCCGATAGAAGGTGGCTATAAGGAGAGAAGATTTAGGAGAGAGAGCCTGCAGACAAGTCACTCAAAGGATAAGTAGGTCAGAGTTGGAATGATGGACACAGGTATCCATTCTGGGAAGATCAATTCCACTCCCCCTCCTGACCCCTTGGACCTGGGCATGGAGAGGATCGTGTATCCTTCAGGGAGGACACTGTCAAAGATTGTGATGGAGCTGTCCTTGAACCATGTCTCTGTGATGGCGAGCACATCAAGATCCATGAGTTCAAGGAGGTTGCAGATGTCAGATGAGTGTTTGAAAGCACAGTGATAGTTAAGCATGGCAATATGGAGCAGCTTGCCATCTGTGAAGGTCTTCCACAGGGGGTGCAGGGGACGGTGGTCCCCCCCAAGGGTGGCAAGAGAGCCAGAGTAGTAGTGGAGGATGGCGGAAGATCCAAGGCTGACAAGGTAGCCAGTACAGTGAGGCCAGGCATGGGTGCCTGTGCAGAGGAGGAGGAAGGCATAGTAGGCAAGGGAGACTGTGTAGAGGGGGAGGAAGGCACAGTGGCAGGGGAGCCTGTGCAGAGGATGAGGAAGGCACAGCAGGCAAGGGAGCCTGTCCAGGAGGAGAGGTAAGGTTTGAGAGGTGAGATAGGAGTCTGTCAAAGAGAAGAAGGTTGAGTTGAGGACCCTGTACCATGATGTTCCATTCTGATATACATTAATGATGACCCTGGAAATGGCAAAGAGGTCAAGGAGGACCGCCCAGCAGGTGCCGCCATTAATGGGAGAAGAGGCGATAGGAGAGGGAAAGGCAACCATGTACCGGGTCCAAAGGTCGAGTGAGCTAATGACAAAGAGGATGTCTGTGAGAGTCTCTCTGGCCGAAGCCGTGACATAGGTGTCTGCAATAGGAAGGCCTAGGTTGGAGATCAGCATGTCTTTCTTAAGATGGTTAATGGTTCTTGAATAAAAAGAGTGGATACTGTGCTGACGCTCATTATTGGCGACCGTTTTGGGATTTATCCCACTAATTGGATATTTGAGGTATTGACACCTCTGTAATAAAGGAAGTTTCGAAACTGACAGACTGGCCACTGTGCCTTAACACATATTTTTACTCAGGCAATCATGCCGTGAATTCAGATGATCTACCATAAGGGTTTCTGTGACTGAGGAACTATCCCTGCAGCACAGTATCCACTCTTTTTATTCAAGAACCATTAACCTACTAGGGAATTTGACAAAGGAAATGGTCAAAAAGGCCACAAAGGTACCCAATGCTAATGCCAAAAGTATCAAGGTTGTAACACAGGCAGCGTTCAACTGTTAAGTTGCGGGTACCTTGACCTGGTTACCCACAGAAACAATTAGGTAAGGAAGTTAAACAGTGAATTGCACCAAGTTACAAAGATTACACCAAAGTGATTTGGTATGGTATTTTGAAATTTAATACAGGACAGCCTGACACGTGTTTCGAGCGAAAGCTCTTCCTCTGAGGCCAGAGTTCCTTGTCCAATTAGGATGAGCAATTCCTTGAAGTAAGAACAATTCAAATTATAATCCCGATTTCTGATAGCCAAATGCAATTGCAACTGCAAATTTAAGTAACAACCTTCCGGCAGACGGATGATTAAAGGGAGAGCTCTCCCTTTAATCATTCGTCTGCCGGAAGGCTGTTACTTAAATTTGCTCGAAACACGCGTCAGGCTGTCCTGTATTAAATTTCAAAATACCATACCAAATCACTTTGGTGTAATCTTTGTAACTTGGCGCAATTCACTGTTTAACTTCCTTACTAGGGAATTTGCCCAACATCATTAGAATGCCTTGATAACGACCCAGTGGTCGAAACACATGTCGGCTGTGCTTGGATTAAAATCTTTTTTCACATATCCAATGGCTTTATCCATGAATATATTTTTTATGTTGTCATGGATTTCGAATTAGATTTTCAAGTATTAATTACTGTAATTTAAGTCTATTTGCACATTTTGAGTACACTCCACATCCTTTATTGCCTATCTGCAATGAAGCCTATCTAAATACTGTCCTTCCCTGAGCACTCCACTCATCTACATCCAGCCTTCTGCTAGTGAGCCAGTTCTCCAAGCAGAGATTTGGAGAGAGATCTTTATCCTCAGCAGGGGCCTCCCTTTGGAATAGCCTCCCTGCCGCGCTCCATCTTGAGACTGATCTCCTTAAGTTCCGGAAACTCCTTAAGCCATTCCTCTTCTCCTCTTCCTTCTCTCTCCCTCTTCCCTGCTAACCTCTCTTTCCGCTCTATCCCACTCTCCCTCCTTTTCTGCACAGCTTGCTGATTGGCGTCCGGGTGTACCTCAGAGACTCACAGGTCCCTGACACCCTTGTCAGTCCTCTCGCAATTACCTCTGGGCCTTGCACTTGAGTCATTGTTAGTGCACTTGGTAATTGACTCATGAGAGTAGCATCTCTCAGCACCTACCCCAACTTCTTACTGACTGGGTGCACTTGACTCCCCCCTCTGCACTTGTCCTCCTCCCCTTCAACTCCTTCCCCTCTCCTGTACCTTTGTGCACTTGCACAATCTGAAAGTACCAAGCCTTGAATAGTCGTCTATGTGTCTTCCCTTGTCCCCCCTCCCTACATGGTGGCACCTCAATGCACTTGGAAAAACTGCAGAATCGTTGTCGGACCTATTTGCTGTTATCTTCACTGTTGATTGTTTTATATGTACTTACTTTGCCTGTGCAAATTTGTATCATTCAGAAATTCAAGGGCTCTGAATGACTGTTGTTCTTCCCCTTGTTCCCTCCCTCCTTGAGCACTTTGAAACATTTGCTTTGTGTATAGGCGCTTTACAAATAAACATTACCATACCGTACCAACTCTCTAAGAGTTAGACGCTTCTCCAGGCAGAGAGTGGAGGATAGATCCCTCTCCTCTGCAGGTGCCTCCCTCTGTAATGGCCTCCTGCCCCTCTCAAACTTGAGCCGGACCACTTGAAGTTCTGGAAGCAGCTCAAAACTTTCCTCTTCTCTGTTTTCTCTCTTTCCCTCCACTGCTGACCTACCTGACCTACCTGTCTGCTGTACTGACTGATTTCTTGGCTACCCTCACAGTCTCACTGGGCACCAGGCTATTTCTTGATCAGTCACCCTTGCACTGCCTCCAGGCCTACCACACACTTAGGCGCTGTAACTGTAACCCTACAGTCCCTTGTTTTCCTTGCACTACTGTGAGGAACTCATGGTGACAACAAGTTAGACAGACACAAGTGATCACAGTTCAAGGGTGTTTATTGGACAATGAAATGATGTATGCAGATTGGAAAAATGCCTAATCTAAACCTAACTCTAAGATGGGAACAAGCATCAACCATCAAATGAAAAATAAGGCAGATCTAGTGGTGTCAGGTCAAATCAAAAAAGGCCTATACTAATAAACCTATTGGCAAACCTGAGAAACTAATACCAAAAAGGTGTGTGGGATAGTTCTCAAGAAAAGAAAGAAGTGGTTTCTAATAATATGTCAGGATGTGGTAGCCTGGGTCTCCCTTCCCCACATTTCGGACACAGGGTTAGATGGGAGCTTGGTGCACAATGCAGTCTCAGGCTTCTCCAGCATGAGATGACAGTTCCAACGGTAGTTCTTAGGACCGCTGATGGCCAAGTCTCATTTCCTGTGAAGGTCTCGTGCCTTCGGCGCCTGATGTGTTCAAATAACAAAAACAAAAGTTCCTTTAACAAATGAAAGTTTGTTTCCAAAGTTCACTGGGTGACAGGGTTACCCCTGGGTCTACCTCTTCTGGGTGCTGAACCTTCTCATTTGTTTATCACAATTTCAAGTAGGGTGACAACTTCACCCCTGGATCCCCTTCTTCTGGGAGCTGACCCTTCTCAGTTCATATTCCAAATTTCACAATATATCACAGTTCCTTTATCAATCAACTTTGGGTGATAGCTTCACCCCTGGATCTCCCTTGGTTGGGCTTGCACACCTCTTCTCCTTTTCTTATTGGGTGATGGCTTCACACCTGGATCTCCCTCAGTCGGGCTCAGACCTTTCTTGACTTTTGCAGGATTTCTCCTCCCTCAATTTCTCAACACGTTTTGCATGGGTGATGGCTTTACCCCTGGATCTCCCTTGGTCTGGCTCAGACCCCTCTTGCCTTTTTATATTCTCTTTTACACAGTTTACTGCTTGTGGGATTCACTTCCCTTACTTTCACAGCGCTTGTAGATCAAAGTCTATCGATTGTACTGGGATTTTGCTTGATGCTCGGTATGACAGGTTTGACCTATTTCCCTGGCCTTCCTACGTCCTTCTGGTACTTGTAGTTTCTCTCATATGGGGCTCGACCAGAGTCTTTTGAGTTAGCACCCATGTGGTGCTGCTTTCCCTCTGTAGCTGGTCTCCCCTTCTCTCTTTCAACAGTTCATTCAAGGTTCATCAACTTTGGTTCAAAATTGCCACTTTGCGATTCTCTTTTCACAGCCCGGTTCTTATCGGCTCTCCATTCGACTCTGCGGTGGTGTTGAACCACTTAGCTTTTGGCTGCTCTGGAGTCAAGGGCGATACCACAGGTGTGGGAACTTTCCTTGCTCCTGCTTATCGGCATAGCCTTGCCCTGTTTACCGTTGACATCTGCTGCAGGACACTTTTACTATTGTTCTCAGTCTTAGGCTCTCTTCCATGAAGGTTCTGCAGGTGTGGGATGAAAAGAGCAAGGTCACTTCCCTCCTCAACGCCCTCTTTTCCTGCCACATTTCTCCTTCTTTTGAACTGCTGTGGGTTAGCCGTCTCATTGTGCTGTCTGCAATGATTGCCTCGCTCGTCCTGAACGCTATGGCTCCACCTTTTATCCCTGTGGGGAAAAGGAAGGGCTGTCAGGTGTTTGTGATTTAAGTCAATTGCCCGACTGTGCCTGACCCTTGTGTCGGGACATGTCAGGTAAACAGGTTTTACATCAGTCCATTGTCTTTGGTGTGAAAAAGTATTTGTGTCGGAAACAGGGAGGAAGGGGGGTGGAGTGTCAGAGTATCCTATGGGCCAGGACAAGGAAGGTTTGTGTAATGGACGAGAATGTCAGGGATGAAGAACCGAACATAGGGGATGGTGGGAACATTAGTGTTCTGTCATAATAGGTTGGAATTTTGGACAATGACAATCAAAGGGACAGGATTGGTAGGTTTTTTAGGGTAAACAGGAATAGCTGGGTTCTGTGGGATGTTTTGACCCACTCTGCTATACTATGCGGCCTCATTCTGCTATCTATGGTGCAAAAAACAGCGAAATGGCGTCAAAATCCTTGTGCGCGCCAAAACCTCCAAAACCGTGTTTTTTTAACACACAAAAAGATGGCTGCACAACCTGCCACCCATGGTGCATGTTTGGTGGAACAGAGCACATGCTGCAGAAAACGTGCCAGTGGGCTCAATGACAAGTAAACATGGAGTACAGAGGGAGAAGCAACGCTTTGCAAGTGAAATTCCAAAATTTGCCTTTAAATGACATTTACTTTGCTGCTGAAACTTCAAAATGCCTGTACATAACACTTTTCAACACTCAAAATCTTGCTTGGTGCTAAAATCCAGTTAATCTAATGAAGCACTGTGAAGTCATGAAATGTTAAGAGCAAAACATTTTCTCAGCAAAACTGGACTGCCTGTGAATGACAATTCCTGTCACAAATCTCTGTGCAGCCACACTGGGCTACCTGTGAGTGACAACCCCTTTCAAATGGGCTCTCCTGATTAAACTTTAAAGTTGTCTAAAACTAAAGATCTGCCAGATTAGCAAATATAAAAGGACTGTTGCTGAAAGGAACACAGATCTCAGTTGTTTCGATCCCACAGGTTTAAACCTAAGAATGTCATTTATCTATGTCATCTGATGCAACAAGTTTGTTTTATGCTGGATTTCAAGTCAGGAAATTAAAAATTAACTTAGGCTGGCTGGGCCTGCAAGAGGTTGAAAAACAAGTTTCCACCCAAGGGGAGGGCATTGATCTTCGCAGATGCTCACTGACACATGATAATTGTGGGCTAGGCCAGACTTTTGTCTGCTACCAAGGACTGAACAATGGCACATTCTCCAGGCTAGGAAATGGACGTGTGAAGAGGTCATAAAGTAGGCTTGCAGAAGGAAATCCCAAAGGTGGGGCCTGCTCCTTGCCTCCAGAGACAGACAAAAGACTGACCATTTGCTGCTTAGAATATGTAATGAACATTTTTTAGAGACTTATAAACTCGCTATCAGAAGTGGTGAAAAATATAAAAAGGGCAGATTTGTTAATCTAATTTTTGGCCCTATATTTCATAACGTGTTGGAGTTTCGTAGCATATTCTGAAAAGGAATGGCAATATATGGGGTTTTATGGGAACTGTATTTATGCTAGAATTGTTAAACTGTGCACACACATTCCTATGGTAAACACACATATTTGTGGCAATTTGGTGAAAGTTTGGAAAATGTGTTCATGGCGAAATGGACGAAATCCTTCAAAAAGGCGAAACAAGGTCTCACAGCTGTGGGACTTTGATGAACAGATACTCCATAAAATATGTAATCCTTGTATGTGATTTTCATAGAGGTTAAACATGTATGAATATGTATTTAGGACAAATTTCGATTTTGATACTAGTGGCTATGGGAGGTTTCTAAGGATTGTAAAAACTAAACCATGAACCTGACATCATCTGTCTTTGATCCAATCACTCGGAGGCAAGACGGAGATGAGGCTCTGATCCAATCCCGGTTCACAGGGGAAAGTTTAGTTAAACCGGCCCATACACCCATTTTTGTGATGTCATTTGAAAGGGTAAATAGAGACACCTGACAACACATACACACTCTCTCTTCTGATTCCAGCGAAGCACTCTGACCCAGCATTCAACATCCAGACTTTAAAATCCTTCCAGATCCAGATGCCAATCACCAGGCCAAGCAGTAGCTGAACCATTTTCAGCTAGGCCTCAATCCTCAATTAATCCTCAACTAATCCTTACAACCCAGTGAAGCGCTGTGGGGTGGGGAAGCATCCTGAAACTATCTGGCTTGCTACCATAATTCTTGCCTGATGAACTCGCCATCCCGCTGATCAGAAATATCCAGAAACAAGAAGGGCAGATCCCGTGCAGTTCCGGTTACCGGCCTAGCTGATCCTAGCTGATGTGCTGTCCTTCCCTGATAGACCCGATCCATTGACCAGAATCTTAACGGGCCAAAAATCTTACATCCCAGTGGACTGTGGGTATTAACAAGACGCTAGAGAACTATTGTATACCTTGCCTTATCTTGTTCCACCCTAATATCTGAACTATCCTTACTTTCATAAACAGTGACAGTGTGAAAATCTTTAGTAATATCTTATTCTGTCTATTTGCAAAAGCGTAATTTTCATAGTCATTTTTATTTGTGTAACTCTGATCCAAAAATCCCACTTCGAGTGTTTGGACTGGTTCCGCTGTGAAAGCCACTGGGGATCTGTTACTGAAGTCATGAATAAGTCTCGGAGCTTACTTCGTCCCAACCTGGTTGTCTAGCCTGCGTGTTCTAGTCTTCAGTAAAAGCATAATCCATAATTTCTGGTTTTAAACTGAAGTTATTGTCCAAATTCGTGTCTTTATTTTCGAAAAACACCTCAAACTAAAACTTCCATAACTCCTTCAGTTTTAAAGATAGAAACGTAATTTCAACTCCCACTGATTCCTATACGTAGCTATATCCACAACCCAATTGCGAAACAGTGTAGTGACCTGTTTTTATCAAAAATCGCACAGTAAAAGTTTGCCGCAAATTTACATTTTGCAAAGGTTTTACACGTGTGACTTGTCTTTAAATTATTTCCCACTTTGCTTTTGAGATTTCAATTGTTTTCTTTTGATAAAATTATTGCTTTTGATTGCTTGCATCTGTTCAAAGTGGCTCCTGTAGAAATGTATAATAATGTAAGCATTTTTGACCACATTTAATGTTTTTGCTCAGCCAGTTTCAAAGCCATTCTGACAGTTGAAAAGTCAAATCCGTTTTTCTCTTGTGTTTAAGGGGGGAAGGTGGGTTTGATATTCTGTTTATTCTGTATTATTTCTGAGTACCTGCTCTCTCCTCACATCTATTTAAATTGCTGTTAGGCGGAAACCTGTGCAGTTCCCTCTGGGACCACTGCAAAAGATTTAGGACTACAGGTGTTTGGCAGTAAACCCACTTGGTAGCAGTCTGTACCACACAGATTCACTTAGTAGCTGTGGCTGAGCAGTCAGACTTCCCTCAAGAAGAGTTAAGCAGTATGTGGAGTATACAATATAGGGCAATTCTTCACAGTAAGACAAGCAAACACGCAACAAAGATATACAGGTATTTATTTATAACGGAACATCTATAGAAAACACTCTGGCACTATCACAGCAAACAATTCAATTACAATTACTCTACAAAGCAAAAGATCAATCCCCCTAACAATAGCTCGGCAAGTCTAGGTTTTACCAGCATCACTTATTTGCAGACAGAGGTGTATGCTGCCACCTAGATGGCACTCTTGTATTCGTTAGGACGGGAGAGAAAAATAAGTAGGTTACGAAATCAACACAGTTCAATACTTCACGGGAAAAATGCAAGGCAAGAAGACAAGAACCACAATAGATCATAAAGTTCAGAGGCCAGGCCCACTCGGAGAGAGGCAAGGCGATATGTCCCAAAAAGTCTCTTTGTGGAAATGCGTTCGAGTCTGTGTAGAAAATTGTTATTGGAAGATTGAACCAGTTCAGAACAATACGCTAGAGAAAGTTAGTAGGCGACCCTATGGAGAGGCGAGGATTAAGACACCTCACTCTATCCGGCAACAAGGTAAGCCAGGCGGACACAGTACCTTGATTGTGGAGGGCAGCTCCGGCGGGAGCAGTTGTTCCTGGTGGTGGATGCACGTCAGGTCTTTGCCAAGAGTAGAGATGATCTCGTCGTCGAAGAAAAGTGAAGTCCGGTGCACCACCAGGGAAGAGACCAGCCGCGGAGTGCTCCGTCACAAGGCACCACCTTTTGGTCACGGTACAGGGGTAGTGGCTATCCGGTTGCCGAGGTGCTCTGCACGGGCAATTCGACCACTGCGTCCTGAGGTGAAGAAAACGCAAAGGGGACTGGTTGTTCCTACCAGTCAGGGGAAGAGACTCTCCGGCAGGGAGATCTCCTCTGTCGTTGGGAAGTGGTGAGTTGGTTCAGCAGGGCTCCACCGGAGGTGTCGTCGTTGCAGGTCGGCTCAGCTTTACCCTCGTCGGATTCTTAGGTCCTGTGGCGACTTCTGAAGATCCAGTCCCAAAAGCCCTGCTTTTATGCAGAAAACCCCCATTCATCCAGCCTAGCTGTCAATCAACACACGCTAAGTGGTGAGCGGGGAGGCTCACCACTTGGGCCAATCACACCAGTGTGCGACCGGAGTTGGCAAGGCAACTCGGTCCAGGGTGCCTAAACCCCCTCCCACACCCCTATTGTAACCCAGACAGAATGGCACCACTTTGGAGGGTCTCTGTACAGAGGCCCGCCAAAAGTGGAACAAAGGGCTCAACCTTTGGTTTAGGAGTCACAGAGACGAACACAGACGCCATTTTAGAAAACCGAGTTCTGGCAGAAAATATCATCCGATAGACTTATTTAAGATAAGTAGACCGGTGGTATGTTAGAGACTAACGAGAAGAAGTGTCAATCTCCAACAATGGGAAGAATCCCATAGAGTTATATTCAGGGTCGAACATAACAAGTAGTTTCCACTGCCACCAGCCAAAACTCGACAAGGGGAGACGGGATAGTGCCCCCTCGAATAACAGATCCAGGAGTAATCAAATTACCCCTACTAGTATGTCCACACTAGGATGGTTTGTACTAGTTCTGTTAGTAAATTTAGGTCTAGTAAAGCCAATGGTGACTTTACATGCTCGGGGAGACAGTAGTCAGTCCCCGGGTATGGAGTCTATGACGGGGGTCGGCTAGGACACCCCAGTGTTACGGCACGTAGGGTGTGGTGTAACACCCATAGAAAAACATATGAGACCCTATGGAGTAAAAGACCCCATAGCCCATAGAACACATTGACAGTCAAAGGAATTACACACATTCATGTCCAAGAGTGGGAGAAAAAGAGTCACACTCTTGGCAGGATGGAAAAAACAAACTCCAGAAATCCAGCAAAGCCGCTGGGGGACTCACTAGGTTGGGACATTCAGCCTAAACAGAGAATTCTCCCTAACAATTGCCTATTGGTGGGTCGAGGGGTGTCGCAGGGGGAACCTCTAACCACAGTGCTATCTGATCCAAACCAATCCAAAAGTATTCTTTTCTTTGCTGCATTCTTTTTGTATTCATTACCTAATTCCCAGTGCATTAAAGATATTATTCATTGTCCTTGTCACCACTTGGTGATTGTTGTTACCTATTAACATATATTGTGTTTTAAATTCTAAATCCATAAATAAATATTTACGGTTACAAACTAGCCTGATTCCTGGTTCAGTGTGACCGGGGGCGTATTTTCAGAAGGGTGTGATATGAGTGGTATATCATTCAGAATATTGAACTTATAGACAAAATAAATAAGGGTTTCCTTTGCGCACTACATGCTGGGCGAGACTTGGGTGTGTGCCTCATTGAAATCCTTTACAGTTTAGGGACTCGTCCAGGATCCGGAATTTGACCTACCACTTGTGAAAGTCTAACACAGCATACTAGCCGGCAGGCTACTTACACCTTGTTGTGTTGACGTACTGTGCTACACTGTACAAGCACCCCTCAAAAGAAATACTCAAAAGAATTGGGCTTGTTTGCAAAAGTAAATGAACCCTGAGATAAATCAGAAGGAAATTGACATTTCTGAGATAGCGACCCCAGTGGAAATTAATATTGCTAGGGAACACCACCTGCACAAACTGTTTGTCAGGGGTGAGTGGCCAGAACAGGATGAACAGGTATGGCTGCAGGAAATAAAACAACAAGTCACTGCAATCGACCTTGATACCTGGCAGGACACGGGTCCATTACATCAAGTGCTTAGCGAACTGTACATGGCCCCAAAAATAAAAGAGGAGCAGTGTAACATTGCCAAAATAGCGGCCTACCTGTACCTCCACATGGGAATCATACAGGAAAAGCATGCAGACAACATAGATTTGGCCAGGAGGCAAGGGAAGCACTGCAGACAATCCTGACCGATCTGGACTCTGCAGAGCAAAGGCTCCAGGATAGCCAAGAATCTGAAACAGAGGCTAGGCAGTATATCACCAAACTCCAAGAAGATCTGGTTCTCTTGCAGAAAAAGAATGCAGAACAAGACCTCAAATTACAGATACTGCAAGAGGAGTATCAGGAAAGAGTTGACTCTCTACAACAGAGTCAACAGAAACTGGAGCATCAATTGAATTATAATCAAGTCTGTACAGGACAGATAGTCACCTTACAAAACCACCTAGAACCCTTGAAAGAGGAAAATAATCAATTAATTATTAAAGACATCCACTCTCAAGAGGAATTTGTTGAGGAGCACCAGAAATCTAGTGCAATTAAAAAACAGAGGGATGACCTGGCTGCACAGAGGGGCACTCTAACTCAGGAGAGGGTCCCCTAGGCCAGGAAGTCAGCCAATTAAATCTAAAAAAGTTAGAGGAAAGAAAGATGGCCCTTCAGGAGCTTAGTGAAATTAAAACTGATCATGGAAAGCTGCTAGAGCACACCAAATGGGTGGATGATGCTCTGGCAAGGTACACTCAGACCAATAAGGACCAAACTCAGGAGGTGAGTCTCCTGCAGCAAAAATTGGCCCAATATTTCCAATACAGTCAGGAAGCACAGAGAGACAATGCGCCTCTCTGTGAAAAGAATGACAGGTTCCACAAACAGATAGCGTGCAGGAGCAAATCATTGAGACCAGTCAAGAGACTAGGCCCCCACATTATGAAAGCCACTCGCAAGCCCACAGAATTAGGGAGAGCCTAGAGGATCAGAAAGCCACCTCCTGTAGCAGTGCCTCTGAGTCAGAGGATGAGTGGGCAAGGGTGACTAAGATGAAAAAAGCCACCAAAATTAAGAGTCCCTACTGAAAGATCCCCTGAAACAAATCAAGGCCATTAGGAGCATCATATCTCCCTATCATAAAAATGCCAAATATTCAGTTTGGGAGCACCTCGAGTTGTATGAGCAAATGATGGATAATTTCCACTTGAAGGATAGCCAAAGTTGCATTCAATATGTCAAGTGGACATTTTCCCCTGAATACTCCAGCTTCTTTGCGCGGTTGGAGGATCACAACCACTCAAGATGGTCCACCTATAGGGCTGCCATCTTAAAGCATTTCTCCATACATAGGAACCCTCAAGAGGCCCGCAAGGGGGCTTACAATCAGCAATGTGGGGAAGACCAGGCCTCACAAGAATTTGTACAAGAGTTAAAATGTGCCTTTGCGCAGACCACCAGAGGGTGCGCACAGACAGTAGGGAGTTCATTAATACTTTCTTTCATGCACTCCCTAAATACATCATGACCCAGCTGGTGAGGGACTTTCATGAGAAGAGATCACTAGACTGGGTCATTGAACAGGCAACTCGCATTTATGAAGTGCAGAAACTGGTAGAGAATAAAAGTACAACTAAAACCCCCAAAACAACCAACACCCCTGCTGGTGCTAAGGTGGCGGAGATGAAGGTTGCCCCCATTTTAGATCTGGAGATGGGGGGGCCTAAAAATATTCCTGTGCAAAATCCTCCTAACCAAAGACCCAGAAGGCCCTCAGGCCAATCACAAACAGGTAGTCATGGAGGTAACCCCACAAATGGGACCCCTAACTCCCCTGACTATATCATCCCCCTTTACAAGGGCAGCAGACCCATCCTGGGCTATGTGCGGACTCCCCCAGCCCAAGGGGGGGGATCCAACCAGGCAGCTGCCAACCCAGGAAACTTCCCTCCTAACTTCCCCAGGAGGGCAATAATCCTCCAAATGCCAGGTTGAGTTTCTTTCCCCGGTACCAACCAAACATCAACCTCCAAAACAACTCTTCTTTCTTTCCCCACTTTCCTGAGCCCAGACAGCCCATTCCGGGAGCGGGGAGGCCAAGGGTGAAGGGGTACCAGAATCATCCGAACCAAGGGTATTATGGGAGAAGGGACAGTTACCCTTCCTGTGATCAACCTAGGATGGACCAGAGACCCCCGTACCAGCCAGAGCGGGTGTCCCAACTGGAGCACCAGGTCCAGAACTTGTCCCAGGATCTGGGTCGCATGTTGAGTGCTCAGCGAACCCTCAGATGAACATGACGGCCCAGAGCCCATCAAATCAAGGACCTGGTACTCCAGAGCAATGACGGGGAGAGAACCCCGACAACCCACCAGTTCCCAGGGAGGAGGAACAGGGGGATGGGGTGTAAAGCCTTAGAGAAAGCTTCCTTCCCCACTTGTGAAAAGCCACTGGAAACTCAGGAACCGGAACCAAATTTCCTGCCCCCAAAAGTCTGCAACCTAAGGAACAGAGGGCAGGTAGGAGAAATAAAGGGCCTAAAAAGACCCATTTTGTGGAGGAGTTTAGAGTCTTCCAATTTGAAGGAGAGGGGTCCTCAGAGGATTCTGGGAAAAGGATCATCTCCTTTAGGGATGGGGGAACTTCTCCCAAAGAAAAGTGGGTCCCAAGAGATCCTAATCCAGACTGGGTAGATGTGGGGACAGAGTTCAAATCGCCCAACATTGAACTCCAGAATGACAAACCAGAAAATCACCTTGCCCAAACCAATTCCGGTAACGCCTCCAAAAAGGGAGGGTGGCAGCCCAGAATCAGAACCAGGGGTGCCCAAAACTCTGCCCATATCCAACTGCCACCTTTTTCTTACAGGGTCCCAAGCCCCCAAACAAAATCCTGCCCAAATTACCCCTCTGTCAGAATCAAGAGTGAAGAAATTAACCCACCAAGTGGCCCAAAATGTGCATTATCTTTGCCCCCTTGAGGAGAAGGAGGAAAGATTTTATGACCCGGTCAAAATACAGGGGCAATGTACATTTTTGGCACTGGTGGACACTGGATCCCAAGCCACCCTTCTGTCAAAAAGGGCCTTTGATCAGCTGAATTTGGGAAGGGGGAGAGATACCAGATCCGTCTCACCCCTCTTCCGGGACAACTTCAGAACTTCGATGGGAATGAAATTCCTGTCGTGGGGATTGCGGATTTAGAAATTAAAATTGGGCGACACAAGGTGAAACACCCGATCATAGTTATGTCTCCAGAGGGCAAACAATGTTTACTAGGGAATGACATCCTTCGTAGATTGTCTCCCCTCATGGATTGTGTAAACAAGGTCCCAGACTAACCGACCTATAAAATTAAAACATAGTGTCAACCATGTTAGTTTAAATGGCACCTGCCACATGGTTGAACAAAAACCTGACCAAATTGAATTCCATGTTGAAAACACCAAACCCCTGACGTGACAGTAATTGCAGTGGGACAACAAACTGGTGATGGGAAGTCCTCTCTATTTCTGAAAATCAACCTTCCTTCCAGTCTCAAGTGGCATTCCACACTGGAAGGGAATACTCTGAAATTCTATACCAATTGACAATCAGAAAATCCCACTGATATAGTCTAAAATGATGATAAATCAGCTCAAAGCTTGGCTGTTCTTCAGAAAATTAGAGAACAGTTGTTCATCCCCATTCAGTTAAATGGGGGGAAGGACTCTGTTCTCGCCCGAGTGTGCTTGAACAACGGTAAGAGCTTCATCAGCGAGGCCATGTTCCGAAAACTCCCAAAAGATCCAGCCATTCCCACATTTAAATTGATAGACAAATGGGAAATGGACCTGGAAACACCCAAATCCAAACATCTCCTGCCTAGCAGGTGTATGCTCAAAATTTAGATAGGCAACAAAAGCATAGTCCATAATTGTTGGGTCGTGCAAGATGTCCCTGCTGCATTTTATTTAGGCAGTGACATTCTCAATAGCTTTGCCATTAGTTTGGACCTAATAAACTTCAAAGCCTGGTCCTGATTAATGAGTAATCCCATGAACTCTGATGACCCAGAGAAAGCATTTCGGTCAGCTCAATTGCTGCCATATGCAGTTGAAATTCAGATTGGAGAGAAAGTCACCATCCCAGAATGGACCCGACAATTCACACTTAAAGTAAAAATTAAAAGGGGACAGAAACTGCAAAATCCTGACGCATATGTTCACCTCAATACCCAATTCCAACAGCAAGGGTTGGGGTTAAACCCAACACTACTAGTCAATATAGAACACAACACCATTCCAATAGTGGAGGATAACAGCGACCTTAGGAGTATCACTCTAGGTGCAGGCACCATTATTGGAATGGCGGTTGATGACCAACATTCTTCCATAGATTTAGGTAATTAACTGGCCGCGCACTGTGAAGTACAGTCAAGTACTGTTGGCTGTTGCCGGAACGACCGCTGCCTGAATCGCCACTCCTGCGCTACCTTGTGGCTGCACACGGACTCATCAGTGAGATAAGATCAGCGTGTGAGCCGCGAAAAATTTTCGCCTGGTGGACGTCTCTAAAGAGGACACTCTATTTGCCTGACCCTTCCTGGAGGAAGTAGGAGGTGTACTACGTGAAGGGTGGCTCCGCCCCTTCCTGCCGCTCGAACGCCCACTCTTTCAACTTTAAATAGCCACACCTTGGCGCATCTGCGCCGCGCACTGTGAAGTACAGTCAAGTACTGTTGGCTGTTGCCGGAACGACCGCTGCCTGAATCGTTACTCCTGCGCTACCTTGTGGCTGCACACGGACTCATCAGTGAGATAAGATCAGCGTGTGAGCTGCGAAAAATTTTCGCCTGGAGGACGTCTCTAAAGAGGACACTCTATTTGCCTGACCCTTCCTGGAGGAAGCAGGAGGTAATTTTCTGTCTGTGTGTTCGTTACTCGATTATAACACACACCCTGTGACTGTGTGCCCTCTATCTGGCCTAAACACACTCCCTGTGACTGCGGGTAGATTATCTCGCCCAAATTCACGCCTTTGATGTTCACATCTGCATGAAAAGCGCGTGTCAATTTCTGAAATACTTTGTCTCTTTCTACTTGCTTAAGGTGTACTACGTGAAGGGTGGCTCCGCCCCTTCCTGCCGCTCGAACGCCCACTCTTTCAACTTTAAAAAGCCACACCTTGGCGCACCTGCGCCGCGCACTGTGAAGTACAGTCAAGTACTGTTGGCTGTTCGTTGTTCGTAGTGCGGGGTCCACTCTACGCATTCAGCTGCATATACATTGCCTTTGTTGGCATATTTAGCCATCGATGCCAAAAGATATTATTGGTTTGAAAACAGAATCTAGGGCGATCCCTCACTAAGTAAGTTCGGCGAAGTACTGCGAAGCACCGCAAAAGATTGCTTGCTGTTCGCAGTGTTCGGTTGCATGGTGGCTGGTTACTCTACAGTGGAATATGCTTAGAATCTTTTGTTTAGGTAAATAATTCCACCTGCAATTTTGTTTCTATCTCTAGGAGTACTATTCTTGTGAGTGAGGTAAACACTTATATGCTGACTTTTGTAATCTGTATTGGTTGATGTGACCTTTCTATGGATACTTCGTCACGTATGTTAAGGAACGGGAAAAGAATGAAAGATTCTATTGCAAAGCGTCTATCCAATAAGCCACAAAAAGTAAAAATGGAAAGCTCTCACTCTTTAGAGGGAGGGCAGTTGTCCCCTCAAGCTAGTCCCCCGACGGTCAATGGGAATATTATTGCTAACGTTTCTAGTGAGCCCCTTTGTTCTATTGTGACCCAGACGATTTCTCAGTCCTATGTGTCCACATCAGATACAAAAAAGGATGCTCCATTTTCATTAAAAGTGGCAAACGACATGGATTCCAACTTTGATACCTCTCCTGGGGCGCTAGATAAAATCTTAATCCCTATTTCTGATACTTCAATGCTTGCCCCAGGAATCATTGCTGCTTTAGAAAGACGGATTAGTCTCTCATTAGGCCCTTCTACACCTGCTGCGGCTTCTTGGGGTATGCGCGAACAGGTTCATTTTCATCCTACCCCAACTATTACTTTGCTTGCGTATGTTAATCCTGACACTTTATCTAAAACAACATCTAGTGTTTCTGTGTCAAAGAGTTTGGGTAGTTCTCCAACTCCTGAGCACGACTCTTTGAAGAAACTGTTGCTTGATGATCCGACCAATTTAGATTCCTCTAGCAAACAATTACCCCAAGAGTCGCCTATTCACTCTTTTGCATCCTCTCCTCAATTGTCTCCCATTCCTCAAATAACAAATTCTTCTCAGCTGTTAGAACAGGAATTACATACATTTCCTGTTCTTACACGTATATTAAATCTGCTAGATAAGGGTCATGAACTTACGCATCTTCAGTTGAAAGATATTAAAGATTCCATTGTGAACAACTCTCTACAATTGGTCAAAATTGAAGGGTATATACTTGCTCAGGAGGCCTGTCACATCTTCCATAACAATTGCGCAGAACGTAGCGCTGATTTAATAAGGAAGAGTTTGCAACCTACCATCTTATCTCAGGCTAGTGTTTCTCAAAGTACACAAACCTCAGACGCATCCTTCTTATTGAAGGGTAGACCGACATCCTTCGCAAATGTTATTACCTCTTGTAACCCTGTTTTGACTGATGCAAACACTTCGCAAATTGATCTAATGGAAGTGGTTCATCTCCAACATGAAAGAATTCGTCAAATAGAACAATTGCTTCATAACTCCAAGCTATTTTCAGTTGAATTACTTCACACTGACTCAGGCAAACAGACAACCCCCGATCCTTTGGAATCTTCCCTACATAGCCCTTCAGCTCTTACCAATTTATTAGACGAAGAAGATGCCCAAGTGAGTGTAGAAACTACCAATAATGCTTCAGATTTCTACCACTTGTTTCGTAGGATGAAAAAATCATACCAACGAGCACTCAAACGCAGAAATAAACGTAAAACGAAGGAAGCTCTTACGACCACAGCGGTCAACACTAATAGTCGGCAGGAAAGTGTTGAAGCTATGCCAACCAGCTCTGTCATTTCTTCCACCTCGTTTTGTTTAGCTAATGACAACCTTCATCTCAATGCTAGTCAACTCAACGAGGAGAGCCTATTTGCTCTTCAATTGAAGTCTAACAAAAAACATCCCAAAAAAATAAAAAAAGCCACTGGTACTTCCCACCTGAATCAAGACATTGAAGTAACAACTGTCACAAAAAAGGAACTCTCTAAAGCCCCTTGCACAGAAGTTTCATCAGTAAGCAGCACTATGCTGCAACCTAATCTGAACTTATTCTTTCCCTCTGTAGAGAACAAAAAAACTTCTTGCAATCTCACTACAAATAAAACTCTAAAAGAAAGTACTTACTTCGTAGTTCCACAAACTACGGTTGTGCAAGCATCGGTGCACCAGGTTCATACCTCTTCGGGATCACATGTCAAGGAAACTCCTATCTCAAACGACCCTATCTCCTCGACCTCAATTCCAATCTGTGCTTCGCAAAAATCGTTTGCCTCTAAGGCTCCGTTGAAGCCAGATTCTGCCTCTGCTTTCGAAACACCGTTTCCATCTAATCATGAAGCAGGGATGTTTTCTCAGAATTTGGGTGAAGTTAAGAATGAGGAACTGCAATCGTGTATTAAAAATTCTTCTTCAATTCCATGCATGTTAGATAGGGAGCTCTGTTCGTTCAATGACATCCCGGAAGAAACCCAAACTTTAATTGGCTGGTCCAGCAATGTACAAATAAATGGAATAGTACCAATCAATCGGTCATTTTTGATGAATTCCTTATGTAAAATTCCGACACTGCGAAATCTAATCTCCCTGGATGTCGAATGGATAAAGCTCCCTTTGGTCAACAATAACAGGATGTTATGCAAGGTTCTGTCTCCTATCATTGCAAAGGTCATTTGGGAACATAAAACAGATCTCTCCTCTTTGGGGCTTAATCTTCAGGCATTTGCAGCGCTAGAAAAAGCGATGCAGTTCTTGGAATAAAAGCCCCCTTTGCCATCTAAAATTAATTCCACAAATGAGAATGTCTCATCTTCTATATCAGAAAATGAAAAAATTCTATCTAACTTAGCCCTTTTAACATCGGCTTTAAATGGTTTACTGGGGATTTTGCCGTCAATAACTTCATCGGACCCAGTATTGTCCTCCTCTCTGGGTTCGCCTTCAAAATCCTAATGTAACCATTTCCACATTAAATCTTGGAATTGTTGTGGTTTTGATAATTTGCTTTCCTGGTTCAAAAACACAAGTGCTGACGATTTACCCTCAATTTTTTTTATCCAAGAAACGATGCACTGTTATGATTTTCAATTGGATGGATTTACTGCTATACACAAAGCTGCATTGCTCCCCTTTGCCGGTCGTCCAAGTGGTGGCCTGACTCTTTTACTCAATAACAAGTTGATATTCCTTATAATTCAAAGGTTTACTAATCAACTGTGTTTGGCTGTAATTGTTGACATTGATTTTTCTGAAAGGAAAAGAGTTTTGCTAATTTGTCTATACTGGAATCCCAACTCTCTGCCTGTAGACGTTGCACTTCAAATACTAAATGATCTGTTGTTTGATGTACTTTCCATTCATCCAAACATTACGACCATCATTTGTGGTGACTTTAATGCCTTCTTATATGATTTAACAGCCCCGTACACGTATAATACATTTTCCAATTATTTTAAGAATGCCTTTTCAAATGGGAAAAAATGGGTGCAATTATTGTCACACTGGGATCTTGCTGTGATCCACCCTAAGGTGCTCACGTCACTCGCTACATGGCAGAGGGGCAACTCTCATTCCTGTATTGACTACATCGTAGTATCAAATGATTTAATAGGGTTGATCTCTCCAACGATTATGATCTTCCCTGGTCTCGGAGACCACGCCATTTTGCTTTCTACGCTGTCTGCTGAAGTAGTGACCTTTGATAGGTCTCAACCATTAGCTTTAATTCACAGCGAGCGTCATCTCCTATCCATCAGATGGAATTCATATACTTGCCGACAAATAACATTTCTTGTAAATCGTGATTGGTGGTCCTTCTCTGTGAACGACGTTAGTAATTATCAAACTCTTCTAACATGGAATTTATGTATGATACACTCACATCTTGTCTACATTGCGAACTCATCAACAACACATTATAACACATCTAATGCAGAAATTATTCTAGCTAAGAGATTAGCTAAACTAAAATCTGATAGAAATAGTGCCTTAAGAACTTTGAAAAAGCAACTTTTTTCTATGGACACTCTTAGCTATGCGAATGCCAAAAAGGCCTTAATAAGGAATCACAAATACAAAATAAAGACATCACGTCATGCTTTCTATTTAACTGGCAATCAAAATATGGTGAAACTTATTTGTAACAAGAATGTCCGAGATATATGGAAATTGCTCAGAGGAATCAATAACAACTCCGTGTCTCTCTGTGAATCTGCCTTAGATGGTAACTCTTGGGTTGCATTTTTCACCCAAAAGTATCTCTTACCCACACGATTTAAAGAGGTTGATATTAAGACCTTAATTCTTCAAATTCCAGATCTTTGTCCCTGGTCAACTGAAGATGTTCTTTATGCGATTTCCAAATTAAAAAGTTCTAAATGTGCAGGCCCTGACGGACTTCCTCCTTGTGTCATCAAAGATGACCCACTCTTTTGGGCATCAATTTCTTTGAAGATCTATCAAACTATTTTTGTCTCTAAGAGGCTTCCTCCGTCATGGACATCCTCTGTTATCATTCTCTTACACAAGAAGGGATCCCTAAAAGAACCATTAAATTTCAGACCTATTGCACTATTGGATGTTGCGGCCAAGGTGTTCGCACTGCTTCTATTAGATGAGGTTGAAAAACACATCACTGTAAATGGCACGCTAAATAAGGCACAGACTGGCTTTAGGAAGAATCTAGGTACACAACTGAATGCCACAATATTAGCTCATCTAACGGCGGGGACACACACCTTCGCTACCGGTCCTGTTTTCATTGCCTCATTAGATCTTTCATCTGCATTTGATTGCGTGATCCGTAGTATCCTCTGGGAAAAGATGCTGAGTCTAAAATTTCCTCCGGGCCTAGTTGCTCTTATTGCATTGTTACACCATCAAACCTCTGTCAGAGTCCGTATTTCCAGTAGTGGACTGCTGACGGACGCTATTCCCACAGCAATCGGAGTGAAACAAGGCTGCAATCGTGCAGCTGTCCTCTTCAATCTTTATCTATCTGATATAGAAGATCTATGGGACTCGCTACAAATTAACCCAGTTCGGTTGGGTAGGCTTAAACTTTCATGGCTAGCATACGCCGACGACGTGCTGTTACTAGACAGCACTCACTCTGGCCTGCAGAAAAAACTCGAAATTTTCAGCCATTTTTGTGTATCAAACAACCTGTCGATAAACTTGGTAAAATCAAACATCCTAGTTTTACCTTCGAGGAAAAAGGTGCGTAAATTTTGTTGGCACATCAACCTAAATCGTCTTCAATTGACAACACACACTATATATTTAGGATACAATCTCGCCAACAATTCCTCTGCAACCTTTTGGCACAAAGCACTTTGTGAAAAAATAATCCCTATACAAAATCAAATGAAAATCATATATAGGAAATACTGTATGTTTTCGATAGTACCATTTCTTGAATTTTACACCAAAAAGGTGGAAGCAATCATTTTATATGGCCTTGACATTTGCCTCTTAGATTTAACGACCTTTTTGAATAAACTGCAAGCTAGACTATGGAAGACCACTTTAGGATTGCCGGCATATCTCCCTAATGCTATACTGAGACATGAACTGGGCTTAAACTCTCTTGGAGCGCAACACAATTGGCGCATTCTTAAAATCTTTGCAAAGAGGCAGTTTCCGATGACAAACTCTCTTTATGAAGATCTCTATCAAATGTTACACTCGCTGCAGCCCAAGTCAATTAAGCTTTTTCAAAAGCGAATATGTACTATCTTATCTGGTATAAATATTACCTCTCAAGAACTCGAGTATAAATTACTTACTGCACATAAACGTCTCTTCTGGAATGACTGGGCAATTACATGTGATCAGATTGCAACTTACTCCTCCTTTTCAGAATATGCGTCCTTTAGACACGCACAAATTCCACGTCAACCATATCTTCTGCTCTGCCCTAGTGCTGAAATTAGGACAGAGTATATGCGTTTTCGTTTAGATCTTGTACATACAAGTACACGCACAAAACACTGGGGAGAAGATGCAAATGCTACTGTAAAGACATCTTGCAGATTCTGTAAAAAAACGGACATCCCTGAAACCTTAAAACACCTGTTTTTGTCTTGTCCGTTATTCGAAACAGAAAGAATACTGAATCTTAAGGCTTTTGCTTCTACTCATTCAGAAATTGGGAGAGAACTTATATGGTCTTGTTGTATGAGGGGCTCTTGCAACTCTATTGTTATCGCAACTGTTCGCCTGGTGAAAACTATTGAATCTGCATTGCGATTGCTTAACACGCTCTGAAAACGTATGATAGCAGCAATTTATACATTAGAGGGCATTTCTATGTAACATTTTGCTATGTCCAATGTATCGTCTTTATCAGCCTTGCCGGTGCAATGTATTGCTTATTATGTTATGTTACTTGTGTTTTTGTTCTCTTATAAGAATTATGTAATTTTGATCTATACTATAAGAATAGCTTTTTATTTCTGTTTAATCTTGGATAGAATGTCATAAGTGAATGAATTACTGGAAGATTTGATCTGTATTTTTGATCTGTATTTTTTTTTTGTAAAGATGCGTTTGCATCAAAAACAAAAATTTTAATAAAAAAATAAATAAATAAATAATTAACTGGAAGGACCAATCCCCAACGACTGTTTTGACAGTGATAGTGACAATGACCCAACACCAGACAGGATCTTCACTCGGCATGGGGAGAATTTACTGGTGTACTCTTTCTGCCCTTATGGTAAGGAAGAGGCGACCTGTGACTTCAGGAGGGATGAGGTGACCTTTCAAGTCCACCAGACTGCCTTCCCCATCTCAAGCCATCAGTCCAAGCCAGTATTTTAACCAGGACTTCTCCACCCAGCTGGAGGAGGCCACTGAGATAGCCAAACCAGAAGTCTTTCCAGGCTTCAGTCAAATGGTTGAAGAGAGAGTCAACCTAGCTGATGCCTGTAGGACTCTGGAGCAAAAGCAAAAGTTGAAACAAATTTTCTTAGATTTTCAAGATCTCTTTGCAGTGGACTCATATGACTGGGGTCACACCGAAATCCATACAACAACAATTCCCATGGACCCTGGCATGACTCCAGTGTTTGTGAAGGAATATCGCTTGTCTATCACATCAATGGAGTCCCTTACAGAAATAATTAACAACCTTGAGTCCCGTGGGATAATTCGTCCAGTCCACAGCACCTTCAATAATCCGATCATTGAAACCAAACGGCCAATGGAGAATCTGTGCTGACCTAAGGGAGCTCAACAAATGGGTCCACACTTCCCGATGGCCTCTTCTGTACATTGACCAAGGGCTGGCCCAGATCCAGGGGTCAAAGGTATACACTGCCATTGACCTGACCAAAGGGTACTGGACTGTAGCTGTCAGTAGGGAGGACCAATACAAGCTGGCTTTTACCTTCAGGGGACAGCAGTACACTTGGACCCGGACTCCCTTTGGATACATCAACTCCAGCAATAAATTTAATATCTTTTTGAATAAGGCCATGCCCGACTTGGGTGAAAGGGGTAACCTAGCCTATGTAGACGATGTTCTAATCAAAAGCTCAACTGTGGACAAAAACATAGCAGAGATCTGTATGTTCTGACACAGTTGAGGGCTGCCGGAGCAAACCTCTCTTTCCAAAAGGCACAGTGGTGCAGGACTCATGTCAACTTCTTGGGGCATGAGATAACTCTTGAGGGTCTCTGTCCCCAGGAAAAGAAAGTTGAACGACTCCAGAAACTAAAAGACCCCACAACTCTGCGTGAGCTAAGGAGCCACCTTGGACTGACTAATTACAGTAGAAAGTGCATTGAGGATTACGCAGAAATCACAAGAGCACTGAATTACTTCATGGATTGTGTCAATGCAAGGCTTTCCTGTGGAGGTCAGATATGGCCAAAACAAAAAGAGTCCCCTCGCGCAAGGTCCGGCTGATTTGCATGATTATGCCAGAGAAAACTGTCTCGAGGACGAAATTCTCAAAATCAAGGACAACATGGAGGCGTACCTTAATTCCCCACACAAAGTCTATGAAGACGACAAGTGTGAGGGAATGCCCACTGTCTATGTGGATGGGTGCTACTACCATGTTGACAGCAACCAGGAAAAGGAACATGTGGCCGGCATGGGGAATGCATGCGTGAATGATGCCCCAGAATTCCTCCGCTGGGTACAAAATTGGTCCCCGTAGCAGTCAAGTGGCAGAGCTGATGGCTGTGCGTCAAGCCATCCTCACTGCTGTCCAACACCAACTCCACGAACTGCTCATAATCACTGATTCAGATTATGTCCAGAACGGGTTCGTGGAGCACCTGGTTCACTGGAAAACCAGAGGCATGCTATATGCTAACAATAAACCACTAAAACATGGAAAATTAATACAGAATATTGAAGATTTGGTCACCTCGAATGAGATGACCATCTACTGGAAAAAGATCAAGGGTCAATCTAAGTAGAGGAACCAGACAAAACTGGAAATGACCTAGCTGATCAGCTGGCCAAAACCAGAGCCATCCAAGGGGATCTACTTGAGATCGAGTACCTGTTGGGGGAAATACAGGTCACTGCTATCACTAGGTCCCAGACAAATGCTCACAATGAACTCTCAACTGCCCAATGGGGTAAGGAGACCCTAGATGCTGATTTGATTATGGCTCAAAAAGGGGATCCAATAATTGGTAAGTTTTATCAACACAATGAGGACCCTGAGAACTTTCCCCTGACGGATACCAATCCATTGGGAAAGACGACCTCAGAGTGTTGATGAAATGTCCAAAAATGTTCTGAATCCAAGACGGTTTGTTGGTGAGGAGATCCATGTCTGGCCATGACCAGTGGGTGGTCCATACCTCATTCCGAAGCATGATGCTATGTCACGCCCATGATGCGGCCACAGCTGGTCATCGGGGGTTTCATACAACATTAGAAATCTTGCGAGAGGTGGCATACTGGGCACACATGGGGCAGCACCTCAACCAATACTTGAAGGGGTGTCTTGTGTGTGCACAATTTCAGGCAACATCACTCACACACCGTGCTCCCCTCCAAAAGAGGGGGATGACACTGCCTTGGTCAGATTTGCAAGTCGATTTTATCGGGTCCGTGATTCGCTCCTCTAGGGGGAACAAGTTCATGTTGACCGTAACATGCTTGTTTACTAAATGGGTGGAATGTCTCCCGGCCCCGAATTGCAAGGCAGAAACAACAGCTGCTCTGATGATCTATCACATCTTGTCGCGTTTTGGACTGCCCCAAAGGATTGAGTCAGACTGAGGTAGCCACTTCACTAGCAAAGTGATGACAAAGATGTGGGAGATACTTGGGGTAAAAAGGAAACTACACATTTCCTACCAGAAGTCCTCTAGTGGTGGAGTTGAGAGCTACAATAAAACTATTGTGAGCATATTAAAAAAGTTTGTGGCAGATTCTGGGCCAAGTTGGGACATTCGATTACCCCTTGTCCTGATGGCTATCAGATCTACCCCTTCATCTGCAACAAAAATGTCTCCATTTGAGCTGATGACTGGACACAGGATGGTGCTACCCCAGCATCTGCTCTACAGAACCCAAGAGCAGACCTTGATAAATGCCCCCACAACTTATGAGTATATTGAGAATCTGAGAAAACACCTTCAACATGCTTTTGTGTATGCTCAGCGGAATCTAGAAAGATCTGCAGACAGTATGAAGACCCAATATGACCTTAAGACAACTAAAAAGGAATATCAAGTAGGAGACGGGGTCTACTTGTACAATTTCCAAAGGAACCAAGCCAAAGAGTGCAAAATCCTCCCATGTTGGCAGGGGCCTTTTGAAATTGTGGACAGAATCTCACTAGTCGCCTACAGAATCCGCATCCACAAGGGCAGTTTGACAGAGGGGGAAGACAAGTGGGTCCACATAAACCAGCTAAAGAGTTGCCACCCCAGGCATACTTTGTGGCAGATGGAAGAGCTCACCAGAAACCCAGAGGGGGAAAATCCAGACAGCTAGATAAATTATTAAATAGTCATTGATTACATCTGAGAAAATTGGCAAATTATCACTGAATAATAGATGGGGAATATTGCCAATTTTTAGGGAATGCAAGTGTTTTTCCCATTGCTGAGATCCCCCGAATATGTGTGGGCACAGCAGTGGGAACATTTTCATAACCGTGTTATGTTCTGTTTTCTAGTATATGCACTAAATCCCAAGAATCACCAAGGAGGACCACTCGGAGACCGGTAGGAAAAACACAAGGAATCCGGAGTATCGTCCCAACCCGAACCGGCATGGAAAGCGTGCCACTTCAATCGCTGACAGGAGAAGCCACTGAATTTCTCCACATGGACAGAAAAGAACATCCCACTCGCCTGGCTTCACCCTCGACTAGAAGTCAAAACGAAGTCAGGAGGGGGAATTTGTGGAATGTTTTGACCCACTCTGCTATACTATGCGGCCTCATTCTGCTATCTATGTTGCGAGAAACATCAAAACGGCGGCAAAATCCTTGTGCACGCCAAAACCTCCAAAACTGCGTTTTTTCAACACACAAAAAGATGGCTGACAACCTGCCACCCATGGTGCATGTGTGGTGGAAGAGAGCACAAGCTGCAGAAAAAGTGCCAGTGGGCTCCATGACAAGTAAACATGGAGTACAGAGGGAAAAGCAGCGCTTTGCAAGTGAAATTCCAAAATTTGCCTGTAAATGACATTTACTTTGCTGCTGAAATTTCAAAATGCCTGTACATAACAATTTCCAACACTCAAAATCTTGCTTGGTCCTAAAATTCAGTTAATCTAATAAAGCACTGTGAATTTACAAAGTCCTGAAATGTTGAGAGCAAAACATTTTCTCAGCAAAACTGGATTGCCTGTGAATGACAAAAATCTCTGTGCAGCCACACTGGGCTACCTGTGAGTGACAGCCCCTGTCAAATGGGCTCTCCTGATTAAACTTTAAAGTTGTCTAAAACTAAAGATCTGCCGGATTAGCAAATAGAAAAGGACTGTTGCTAAAAGGAACAAAGATCTCAGTTGTTTTGATCCCACAGGTTTAAACCTAATAATGTAATTTATCTATGTCATCTGATGCAACAAGTTTGTGTTATGCTGGATTTCAAGTCAAGAAAAAAAAATTAACTTAGGCTGGGTGGGCCTCCAAGAGGTTGAAAAACAGGTTTCCACCCAAGGGGAGGGCATTGATCTCAGCAGATGCTCACTGACACATGATAATTGTGGGGTAGGCCAGACTTTTGTCTACTACCAAGGACTGAACAATGGCAGATTCTCCAGGCCAGGAAATGGACGTGTGAAGAGTTCGTAAACTAGGCTTGCAGAAGGAAATCTCAATGGTGGGGGCTGCTTCTTGCCTCCAGAGACAGACAAAAGGCTGACCATTTGCTGCTAAGAATATGTAATGAATTTTGTTTAGAGACTTATAAACTCGCTATCAGAAGTGGTGAAAAATATAAAAAGGGCGGATTTGTTAATCTAATTTTTGGCCCTATATTTTAAAACGTGGTGGAACTGTGTAGCATATTCTGAACAGGGATGGCAATATATCTGGTTTTATGGGAACTGTATTTATGCTAGAATTGTTAAACTTGGCACACACATTCCTATGGTAAACACGCATATTTGTGGAAATTTGGAGAAAGTTTGGAAAATATGTTCATGTCGAAATGGACAAAATGCTGCAAAAAGGCGAAACAAGGTCTCACAGCTGTGGGATTTTGATGAAGAGATACTCCATAAAATATGTAATCCTTATATGTGATTTTCGTAGAGGTTAAACATGTATGAATATGTATTTAGGGCAAATTTCGATTTTGATACTAGTGGCCAGGGGAGGCTTCTAAGGATTGTAAAAACTAAACCATAAACTTGACATCATCTGTCTTTGATCCAATCACTCGGATGCAAGGCGGAGATGAAGCTCTGATCTAATCCCAGTTCACAGGGGTAGGTTTAGTTAAGCCGGCCCATACACCCATTTTTGTGATGTCATTTGAAAGGATAAATAGAGACATCTGAGAACACATACACACTCTCTATTCTGATTCCAGTGAAGCACTCTGATCCAGCATTCAACATCCAGCCTTTAAAATCCTTCCAGATCAAGATGCCAATCACCAAGCCAAGCAGTAGCTGAACCATTTTCAGCTAGGCCTCAATCCTCAATTAATCCTCAACTAATCCTTACAACCCAGTGAAGTGCTGTGGTGTGGGGAAGCATCCTGAACTATCTGGCTTTCTACCATAACGCTTGCCTGATGAACTCACCATCCCGCTGTTCTGAAATATCCAGAAACAAGAAGGGCAGATCCTGTGCAGTTCCGGTTACTGGCCTAGCTGAACCTACCTGATGTGCTGTCCTTCCCTGATAGACCCGATCCATTGACCAGAATCTTGACCTGCCAAAAATCTTACATCCCAGTGGATTGTGGGTTTTAACAGGACGCTAGAGAACTATCGTATACCTTGCCTTATCTTGTCCCACCCTAATATCTGAACTATCCTTACTTTCATAACCAGTGACAGTGTCAACATCTTTAGTGCTATCTTATTTATTTCTATTTGTATAACTGATCCAAAAATCCCACTTTGAGTGTTTGTACTGGTTCCGCCGGGTAAGGCACTGGGGATCTGTTACTGAAGTCATGAATCAGTCTCAGAGTTTACTTTGTCCCAACCTGGTTGTCTAGCCTGCATGCTCTAGTCTTGAGTGAAAGCATAATCCATAATTTCTGGTTTTAAACTGAAGTTCTTGTCCAAATTCATGTCTTTATTTTTGAAAATCTCCTCCAACTAAAGCCTCCATAACTCCCTCAGTTTTAAAGATAGAAACATAATTTAAACTCCCACTGATACCTAACATCCTTAGCTAAATCCACAACCCAAACCCACATTGAAACAGTGTAGTTGACCTGTTTTGATAAAAAATCGCATAGTAAAAGTTTGCCGTAAATTTACATTTTGCAAAAGTTTTACACGTGTGAATTGTCTTTAAATTATTTCCCACTTTGCCTTTGAGATTCCAATTGTTTTCTTTTGATTAAATCATTGCTTTCGATTGCTTGCATCTGTTCAAAGTGGTTCCCATAGAAATGTATTATAATTTAAGCATTTTTTACATCATTTAGTGTTTTTGTTCAGCCACTTTCAAAGCCATTCTGACAGTTGAAAATTCAAATCCTTTTTTCTCTTGTGTTTAAGGGTGGAATGTGGGGGTGATATTCTGTTTGGTCTGTATTATTCCTGAGTACCTGCTCTCTCCTCACATCTATTTAAATTGCCTATTGGTGGGTCGAGGTGTGTCGCAGGGGGAACCTCTAACCACAGTGCTATCTGTTCCAAACCAATCCAAAAATATTCTTTTCTTTGCTGCATTCTTTTTATGTTCATTACCTAATTCCCAGTGCATTAAAGATATTATTCATTGTCCTTGTCACCCCTTGGTGATTGTTGTTACCTATTAAAATATATTGTGTTTTAAATTCTCAATCCATAAATAAATATTTACTGTTACAAACTAGCCTAATTCCTGGTTCAGTGTCATCGGGGGGGTGCATTTTGAGAAGGGTATGATATGAGTGGTATATCATTCAGAATATTGAATTTATAGACAAAAATAAATAAGGGTTTCCTTTGCGCACTACATGCTGGGCGAGACTTGGCTGTGTGCCTGATTGAAATCCCTTACGGTTCGTGACATGAACAAAGGGGATTCTGGGAATTGTAGGGTTTTGTCTGATAAGGTTGGGAATGTGGAAACTGATAAACAGAGGAACTGAAAAAAGTAGGATAGGGAGTTTTCGAATGAAAACCGGTGAAACAAGGATTCTGGGAGTTATGCTTTTTGGGTGTCACTGGGTTTGGGACCTTAAAGGATTGATTACGTACGAAGGGGTTGTTGGTTCTGGGCCAGAGAGATCTAACTGGAGCAAGGGAGGCAGATGCAATACAGTCCATGAAAGCCTCAGTTATCTCACCCTTCTCTCCTTCTATGGTACAATACTGCATCTCACCCGGTGTATTCCCCCAAGCATAACCCTGGGTTCCCCAACCCAGGTGATCCTTCCCCACTGGCCCACCCTCAGGAAATGGATCCAACAGCGATGGCTCTGGGTTGGCCACCTAAATAAGGGATTCTCAAGGTCTTACTGGGAGAATACCCTTAGGTTTCTCACACTACCATGAGCCGTGCTACCCTGGCTGCACTTACTCAGAGCATTGCTGCCCTGTTGTTCCCTCCCATCTATCTTGCACTTCACCCTCCCTTTCCCCTTCCACTTCTCGTTCTCACACTATCTGAATGACACAAGGCCTGGCAAGATCATGTGTCTTATCCTCCCTATGTCTTCGCTCCCTTGTCTTGTCGCACCTAGAAAAACTTTTGTACAGGCGCATTATAAATAAAGTATATCGTATCATATAATTATCATATCACTATCACAAAGTGCACAAGATTATCAAAAAGCATATCAGAGCACATGCATGAGTGCCGAGTATAGAAGATCCACAGACAACATGTTAATCGGCAAACAAGATACAGCTTTTGTCTGTAACCTCTGGTTGGTTAGTGATGAGTGAATTGGGGCATTCCCCCAGTGACATAAATTATTTCCCGCCTCATTCCATAATGCATTATATAATGTAGAGAGACATCTTGTGAAAATAAAATGAGCCATATGTACAGAAGCTGAAATGTTGACCATCGTGTCATGACTTCTTGCTACAGTTGCAGATTTTTCTGCAACCAACATCTATCCCCATTGGCCCTGCAGGTGACTCTGGCTATTCCCAGCTCTTGTGGCTGACGACACCTGTCTTGAACCCACAGACAGTGCAGGAGGATGCATACAATGAACAAACCCAGAAAGGTGGGAACCTCATCTATCACTGGCACCTTGAGGTAGAACAATATTATAGAACAGAGGTGGTGCCAGGGTGTCAAGAAAAACTGGTGAGAACGAGAATGGGATTGCAAATATTAAATCATTATTTTTATTTTATTCTGATTTAAGTATAAAAAATAGAAATAGCTGAACATTTTTAATTAAATCCATAAAAAACATCCTAACGTCCTGCTTTCATACATTCATTCATACAAATTCTAATCCTAAAAAAATACATGATTTTAAGAACTTGGACGTGTTCAATTAGCTTTGACTGTATCTCTAACAGTTGTTCACTCCAAAAAAATATTTCAGCTATTTCAATTTTTTATACTTAAATCAGAATAAAATAAAAATAATGATTTAATATTCACCTGTTTTTCTTGACACCCTGGCACCACCTCGGATGCATGCCATGAGTCCCATAATCGGTCCATGGTCTGCCTAGAGCATACGCTTTGCTGTTGAAGGGATGGTTCTGGTATCTTCATTTTACAGGAGTCACCCTAATGTACACGCCAGACAAGATCAGCAACATTTGTGTTGTGTGTGTCATGCTGCACAATATGTGCATTACAAGATGTATCCGCTTATTACAGATGTCAACATAGCACCCCCAGAGCAGGATCATGGCACAGATGAGGGGAGCCACTTGCTGCCTCACAGCGACCGTGATGAGGGCAGGGGCAGGCATTGTACACGTTATGGACTTATTGAGAATTTCTTTTAAGAACAATTGATTACACATACCACACACATTTGTATATAGTCACATAGTAAATCTGTAACATCCACTCAAAGATTACTGTGCTTGCATCTGTTCAAGTGTACATGGGAATATGTTTGCATTCCAACCAACACCCTTGGCCTCCCACCCACTTATATACAACATCCATGCCATCCCACCTCCCTCATCCCCAAATCCCTTGCCCTATCACAACCTTTATTCCCAACACCCTTGCCATCCCACCTCCATTTTTCCTAGCATGAGTGTTACCATATCCTGCTGTCTCATTTGCGTGAAAAGCTTCAGCATGCCAGATTGCTCAGACTGTGTGTGTGCCATGGTAATTTGAGACCAAAAGACAGGGGCTGGCAGATAGTAAGCCTGCTATGGGGGTATCGAAGTTAAACAGGTTGACCCCTAGCCCAGGTATGCTGCAAGGTGAGGAGCAATGACTATTGCCTGGTCTGTGCACCTGCTGATATAACCTACATCAGCTCACTGTCCCTCTAGCCTACCACTGTATGTGCTGCTTTTGCTGCAGAGAGGTGGCATCACTGCCTGCCCATTGCACTCCCATATGTTGGAATGTTCCTTGCACATCACCCCACATGGCATGCAGGTTTAGTAGTTACTGCTGTGCAATATTCAGCCTAATCCAGATCCCTTCCATGGTGAACTGGGTCAAGTGGTCAGTGTGTGGACAGGGCCAGGGGTCTTACTCATGTACCTGTCCCCAACACTGCCTACATCCACTGGCCCAATGTCATCATCATCATTCCCCATGTCAGTGTTCTGATGATGGTTGAATTGTATTGATGGAACATGTGAGGACGGACCAGCAGTGTGGTTGGCAGTGTCACCAAATAGTTGGCTGTTGTGGTATTGGAATGGTCACTGGTATTCATAGGGGCCTGCACACTGGTCATGTTGACAGCAGATAGGAATGAGGCATCAGCAGAAGAGTCAGTTAAGGGGGTGGCTGGTGGTAGTGCAGGTTCAGTGTCAGTAGTGGTGATGTCAGGGCCCACAACTGCTGGGTTGGAGCCAGAGTGGCTGGTGGATACAGCTGAAATGCTGAAGCTGTCGGCAGATACTGTCTTGATAGGGGACTTTGCAGGTGCCTTGACTGCAGTTTGCTGGGGTGATGGCTGGGGTGCTAGTGGTTGGTGTCAGCTCCTCAGTGATCCTAGTAGCATGTTGCATTGATCTTGATGTACAGGGCTTGGCGTCGCCAACCCTGGGTGGCTTGTGAACTTGTTGGGTGATAGATGATATGCAGTCACTCATCATGTGGACTGGTACATGGCATAGCAAGAGACTGATGCATTTTGGAGGATGCTGCCCAAGGCTGATGGGGGTAGTGTGGGTTCACCTACATGAGGATGACTACTCCGCCATTTGTATTAAATACCTCTCAGGTGCACGCCCCCTGCAGGATGTAAGAGCTACAGTTTGTGTGACATGGTTTTTGTTGTAATGCCCACCTTATGAATTGCTCTGTCTTGTCAGCATTGTACTTTGCCATCATGGATATAGTGTTTTGTCAGTGCCTGCTCATAGCACTGGTGAGGTTGGACTAGGGCAAGAAGACATTGGGACTTTGCCTACCTGTAGGCTGGTGTTATTGGCATTAGGTAGGGATGTGGCATTAGCAGCAGTGTCCATTAAGGATGTGGCTGGTGGTGGAACAGTATTGGTGTCAGTGCCAGCAAGTGGTGGTGTCAGTGTCCACAACTGCTGTGGTGGGGCCAGACTGGCTGGTGGGTGCAGCAGGCATGCTGGTGCTATGACCAGACACTGTCTTGGCAGGGATGCCATGACTGCAGTGTGCTAGGGTGGTGGCTGGGTGCTAGTGGTTAGTGTTGGTGCTTCGGTGCTCCCAGTGGTATGCTGGATTAACCCTGATGTACTGGGCCCGGCTTCATCACCCTAGGGGGCCTGTGAACCTGTTGCATGATGAATGATAGGCAATCATTCACCATGTGGGCCGGCACATGGCATAGCATGAGACTCATGGATTTTGGAGGATACTTACCAGGCTGGTGGGGGCAGGGTGGGTTCACCTAAAGTAGGATAAGTACTCAGGGATAGGGTATATTGTCAAGCCATGCACATAGTGCTGGTGAGGTTGGACTAGGGCAAGGAGACACAGAGACATGACACACCATTTTTGTGAGCCCTCATTGGCAAATACATTTTCACAGGTGTCTTTACGTGTTGCCTATGATTTTTTTTATTTTGGGTAGGCATGTGGGCAGAAGTGGTTTCAGCTGACCTCATGATCATGGGAAACCCTGGTTGAATGATGTCACATGTCCATAGATGTAATAGTAATATTATATTTTCTAAGTCATGTGGACACGGTGTCCCACCTTGGACGGCACATGCATGTTGTTGCCCTATCATTAATCCCATTGATGTCTGAACAGCACCTTGGCCACACCATTGCAGCTATCTACTTTTGCAGCCTGGCACATCCTAGGCTAGGGAGTCAGATCATGCTTTCAAATTAGAGAGATGCCATTCCTACTCAGTACGCTCAGGTTCACTTGCTGCTCCAACCTCTGCTCCTCCAATTTCCTTCATGCCAGCCATGTTTAGGGCAATGCTGGCCATTTCCACCCAGGGCGTGAGGGAGAGTGGTTTGACTCTGACACCTCCTGTGGGCGCTGTCTCCCTCCAGAGAAAGGAGAGTACTCTCAATACTCTAGCCTTCAGGTATTCCACCTCTTTCAACAATCTTCATTGTCCCAGGGTACGACGCCAGCCGCTACAATCCCATATCAAGTGCAGGTGGCATTCTTCCTCTCGACAGAGGTTTTTCACTGTTGTGCCGCAAATAGGTCTTCGTTATGGATGACTAATGCATCAACAAGGAGCTGGAGTTCTGCCTTCTTGAATTTGGGTTATCCAACCCGCATTTTAGGCACAAATCATGTGTCTTTATTAGCAGGCATGACCGGGAATGTTTCTAGGGTTGCATGGCAAGAGGAAATGGATCATTGAGAATGGATTGAGTTTTAAATATGGCCACCTCAGAGCTTCCCTTTTGCGGCATGACACTATTTCTGCTTGGCGCTAATTCTGATGATAACGTCTCCAGCAGGGAACATAAGTAATGTTTGCTCTCTATAGACAGGTCACTAAAAGACCCATCATTATGGCTTACTCTACCATGCAATGCATGGTCATGACTGAGAGTGAAAGACATGCCACATGAGTGGTAACCATTACAGGAAAACCTTTGAGTCTGGCAACCTGAGCCTTGCTTTCTGTCTTCATGGACCACTATCTGCTCCTCTCAGTTTGCACCAATCAAACATTTGCTTCAGCTGTGCTTCAAACCCCCAAACCCCAGTTTCTAAAAGGCATGGGTGCAGAGTTAATAAATAATCACTAGGCATACAGAATCCTTTTAATCTGTTTATTCTTTTTGGGGTTGGTCTGACTGATGCAAGGATTTGGCATTCTTCATTATGCTAAGTACTGTGTCGAGGAAGCAAGATATGAGAGTAATACCAAGATTACTAAGCAGTAAAACTCATTATTCCTAGTCCTACTTTTCCTTATAGCAGTAGTCATGCCCTGTGCACACACCACGGATCAGAGATCACCCCACTCCTTCAGAATTAAACAGGAGCCTCATGGGTTAGTTGATGCTTTTTATACCCGTATGAGAATGTGGAATACATTGCTGGTTATATGATGGTCAGTTTTAATGGCAGTAAGTACTGTGACAAGGAACAGAAGGACCAGGAGTAATAAAGATGACTGCATGCATTCCTCCTGTTTATTGACAGGGAACTGCTGCAGCTGCTGACAGATGTGTCAGTATTAGGTAATAGAATCGTGGCACAAATGTCACCGGCAAAAAAGATTGCGGCAAAAATGCTGTGGTTTGACCCAGTAAAGGTGTACCCCATTATACCATTTAAGGGAAGCGGGAGATGCAGCGGTGTCCCCCGCTCTCCTTAAATGGTATAATGGGTCTGGGGTTGCAGGGGTGTCCCCCTTTACATGATTGTGGCGGCAAAACCACAGCATTTTTGCAGCAATATTTTGTATTCACTGCCATTTTTGCCGCGATTTTAAGACATGGAACCAATTTGTCATCACTCATTGCACTCTCATGCTCCAAGTCGAGCACACGTTTGCGCTCTCCTGTTGTTGAGCTCTATTATCAATGGCCAATCCCTCTGTTGAAATATGTCTTCAAGGCATAAAGTCTTCTCTCAATTCAGTGAAATAATTCTTCATTGGCATGACTCATAAAGGTTCAAATATTGACAGCGTTTTTAGATTCCTTCAATACATGGGATATTACGTCTCTGATTCGGTTGCAGGCTTCAAGATAGTGCATTGCTCTTTCGGCTGCCTCTGCCGTCACAAACCGGTGAACAGATGGCACAGAAGCACACAATATGCTGTAGAATTCTAAATGTATACATGAAGGCAGATAGTGAAGATTAAGGAATGCAGGCATGGAGGACCCACCAGTACAAGTCTTTCTTGGAGTCCAAGACGTTACACGGAAGGGCACTACTAATTGTACTTATACTAACATATTCAGTCTTTTATGTTCACTCAAAGTATGTTCAATTTCAAGTATCTAGTAATACAGACTTCTGGTGCATATGGGTATAGTCCCCGTGCCTATGGAGACTCAACACTATTATTGTTCAAACCAGCCTGTTGTTGCCAACAGGTAACCTATTTGCACTCTTGTCAAACTAAGTCCCTGGAGTCAAGGCAGAGGTTGTGAGTATTAGTTAACTGTTGGCAAAATCAGAAAGGTAACAGGGTCATGAACGCCATCTGAATCTTCTGAGCACAGCAAGAAGGGAAGGAGAAACACTGGGAGGAAACTGACAGCACGTTGAGGTGATACTGCAGCGACAAGGCTTCGCAGATCTGGTGTGCAATAGTCTAACAAAGCAACTTTGAGAAGGAAGGCTGCACTTTTCTGTAACAAATGGACATCTCCTTTAATAGTCCTGATAGTGGCATCTCCCCTGCGAATGGATTGGATCCACTGCTCTCCAGCACATGTGCTGTTATGATGCTATTGATCTTGAGTCCTGGTAGCTGGCAATACAGTTTTCTGGACAATAAACTGATAAAAGAGCCATAGCAATTGAAATCCCATAATGATCTTAAACAATATGGGTGCAATTATCTTAAATGCTATCTTCTCCTGGTGTTGATCACATTCCATAAAGAGGTCTTCTGTCTACAATATGATAGGACCCGATGACACAGGTGATGCAGGGTGCTGACACCACTTTCATTGTATATCCCAGCATCAGGTGGTGGAGTGGGTGGATATCTGTGAATTGTGTGTTCTCTGGGCAACTCAACTGCTACTTCTCTGAGCCCCTGTCACTGTCTGGATTTGGGTTTGTATAATTCCTTGAGTGGCAGTTGAACTTTTGAGGGTTGGGATTGCACTTATTGCTTTAGTATGAGCTTGTCCATGACTTTATCCGTTGCCTTCTGTCTAGGCCATTTTCCAATAGGTACCGAACACTGTGAGAAATCTTCCAAGGGGCTTCTTGAGGCTGCAGTCGGACTTCCCTTAGGTTCTGCCACTGTTACCGTTCATTTCTCTTGAGCCTCTCTTGGATGCCATTATGAAGATTCCCATCAGTACTCTGGCGATCAGCATTAAGGAACTGGTATGTGGATTGTAATTCTCACTTCAGGAGTGGGGCTATGTAAAAGAGCCATCTACGGCAATTCCATTGGCCAACTTCTGCTATTTATTACATTTGTTGAACACTTCCAGATCATCGACTTCTGTATATTGCCACACCACTGCATTTGGGGGTCACAGCATCTACAACAGACCCCTAAGGGCCAGTTGCCCTTAAACAAGTTTATGCTAGATTGTCTCTAAAGTTGCCATGGCAGAGACTTCATCCATAGGATCCATAGCTTTGATTTCCAAGTTGTGTCTAGGAGGGCTTTGCCGCCACTGACCTGTTCTGTCCACAGGTCTCTGCTGTTCAATCTCACCACTGTGGACATGGAGCCGGATGGGGATATACTCTGTGGGCCTCATTACAAGTGAGGCGGAATGGGTTAACGGGACCCGCTAAAGGAGGTGGACCCGTTAAACCTGTTCCGCCTCATTACAAGCTTCCCATCACGGGATCCTGTGAGTAATGCCTGGTCAAACCAGGCGTGCTTACCGGGTCCCGCGAGGGGAAGAGGGAGCAAACAACGGGCTGCTCGTAATCGGCCCGTTGTTTGCTCCCTCCCCAATTCCCATTCAGCACTATGGGGGGTGAAATGGGAATGGGGAAGGTCCGAGCCCGGGTTCCTGGAGGGAGGAATTACCGGGCCCTCCAAACTCGGAATGGCCCGGTAATTCCCATTCTGGGAACCCGTTCCCGGACCCGATTTTGGCAGCAGCCATGCCGCCAATAGCGGCATGGCTACCGCCAAAATCGTAATGAGGCCCTGTGCCTTTTGGCCAAAGGATGGGAACCTGTTCTAGGTTTCTCTAATTTACTGCCACTCCTTTGCCCCTACCACAGAGTTTTCCCCAGTCCACTCCTCCTTCTGAGTGACCTCTGTCTTGTCGCTGTCACTTCATGGATAGATGAAATACCTTATGGTTCCCTGTCTGCTGGACCCAACTCTTCTTCTGAGAAGCAGTCTTCTGGGTTACCAGTCAATTGGTCGAAAACATTTGGTCGACAGGACAATTGGTCGACACCATTTGGTCGAATTTTTTTTGTTTTTTTTTTTACCCCTTTTTTGGTTTTTCCCCCCCCCCCAACCTCCTTTTTTTTCTTTTTTCCCCACACGAAAACCCACAAAACACATATAAAAAAAAAAAAAAAATTCGACCATTTGGCATTCGACCAAATGGTGTCGACCAAATTGCAGTCGACCAGTTTGTTGTCGACCAATTGACCGGACACCGTCTTCTGTAAGCAGTGTTAAACTCGAGATACCTGGTAGATCCATTTTTTTTTCTTCTGCTGAGCTGGTTGCTGGCTTCCCTTGTGCCAAATACAAAAGTGCCACCGAAGACCTACACCTGGTGCATATAGGGTTGGTTGGCAAGGACATGGCTATCTAGAGTTCTGGGTGACTAATCTATTCCAATCCTATGGATCTAACAATGACACCAACTGTCAGAATGGCCCTTGTATCAATAGACCAAATACTCTATATTCTCTACCACATTTTTATTGCATGTCAGAAGAGTAATTCATTTTTTGAATGGGTCTGTGATGTGACTCAATTTGTTAACTCTATTGGGTTTGTTATTGACATGTCTACCCCGTTCCAGGTAATGGAAAGTAAAATAAAGAAATTGGCAGGTATTTGGGACTGTGACAATGTAGGATCTGTAGAAATGAAATTGAAACTTGTAGACATGTATTGACTTTCTGCACTAAGCTGCTAAACTTGTATGAGAAAGGTTGTCTAAGACTAAGAGACAAAATAGAAAATGATGCTTCTGACCAAACGGAAGGCATTCATCTATTCTGGTAATTTCACCAAGCTACATTTTACGGTATACATCTGGCAAGAAATATGTAAGAAATGATTTAATGATTAAATGTACTTTTTAGAGGTTTTCTCTAATTAGAAATATGTCTTTTAACATGTATGTATTATGTTTTGTGTTTATGAAATATGATTTGTATTATTGTTTTATCTAACGATGGGAAAAGTTAATTCGGCACCATTGTCTATTTATTTATGTACACATGATTTCATGTCTTGATGTTTTATTTTTGCTTACATGTTGTGTTGTGTAAGGTTTAATTAACCAAATAAACAGTAAATAGAAAAATAAATAGACAAAAGACTGTAGGATGTAGGTCATAAGGGGTTTATTTAGTCCTGCCGTTCTGAATCCTTAAAACCACCATCCTGGGATTAGAATCCAGATCAGGTGTCATACATCTTTCCTCGTATAGTTCATAGGTGCATGTTGTCTTGGGGAGATCCTGTATCACCTTTGAAGTACTTTGCTACAGTGTATACACAATAGGTGGTGAGTTTACAAGATAGTCCAACCTTAAGGCGCACTTCCCAGCAGATCCTTGTCTTGAGAATTGTGGTTATGCACATTGGACCGGTTGTGTGAGGTTGCAGGGTTAAAGTGTGTGTGAAGTAAGGTCCCCTATGCCTGAATTAATCCTAACCTCTTCACTGCCCTCCCTGTGCTCATGTCTTTTCCTTTCTGGAATCCTCCCCTTTGCAGCATAGACTGTCCCATAGCCCTGTCCCTCTCTTTCACCATCTCTAATGTTCACGTCCAACCTTCCCCTGAGGTGAAATGCTCCCATCCTTAAATTCACACCTTCTACCTATAGAGGCTTCACCATTTGTGTCTTTCTATAGGTGGGCTGCTGCTTAATCCCTGACCTTTGCTGTTCCTTCTACCAATCCCCAGCTTTCTCCCTTAAACCTCCAATCCACACCGATAGTGTTACCTGTTCTGAGCAACTTTTTATAAATCTCTGCTATCGTTTTGCATGCCTCCAATCCTCATGCCAGCCTCTTTCCTCTTCCCCACACATTCCTTTCATTCTTCCCTAACTTCCTTCCTGATTTCAACTCCTCATTGGTGTGATTCTACCTCCTCTTTCCTCTTAACCACAACCTCCTTCTACTTCTCAATTGCAACCTCCTCTGCCTTCTCCTTCTTTAGCTCAACTCCTTTCCTTGTCCACCACACTCTGCTCTACACGCCTGCCCCTTCAACACTAGTTCTCCTTCCAGAAATCATCCCCCAGCTCTCCACTCTTCCTTTGCTATAACAACTCACATGCTGCCTGTAGTAAGCTCCTTTTATAGTCCCTAGCCCCTCCCCCAGGAGGGCTTCCATTGTAATCAGTTGCAGTTGTGTGGGCAGGAGGAGGGCTGGTATGTCAATGTCTCACCCTCTTGCATTCATGAACTGGTTATGCATGAGGTTTACTGAGACAGAAGCTACATCAGGTTGAGTGGCCATTTTGAATCTCAGTGTACTGACTATTTTTGTCTTTGGTAGTTGGGTCCTCATCATGGAAATCTGCTGTTGTCCTTTTTTTAAACCTCAGTTGTTTATGTTGTATGAGCTTGGTTGTGGGAAATCTCATGCTTGTGTGGCTCAGCAGATTCAGATTGTGTCTACAGATCCGGTTGTGCTCCATGGATCCTGGTCCTCTAATCCCAAGGAATGCAAAAGTGTTTGTTTTCTCATTAGCCCATTTATTTTTGGTTTGGCCACATTCATTTTCTAAAAGAGGGCACATAGCATTTTCTCCTGGGTAGGGCTAGCTTGTTTTATGACTTCCTGTCTCTAGAACAGAGTCTGATCATGGTAACCTGGAGAAATACTTACGGCCTCCGTCATGTGACTCGTCTTTGGCAAGGTTTCTACAAAAATACCAGAGTAGATAGTAGTAGCTTCCAATACCTAGCCCCCAAATGCTGGAACTCTCTACCGCTCACCATCAAAAATGAGGAAACCTTCAAGGGGTTAAAAAAATGGTTAAAAACTTGGCTATTTAACTTAGACCAATAACAACTATTATCAGGTGGTACAGGAGGCAATGATATAGTGCTGAAGCTTTTATTTGTTCATGAAGGTAGACAGTGAAGAATAAGGTCTGCTGGCGTGGAGTGTCTACCAGAATCAGGATACAAGTGCTTGTTGAATTCCAAGATGGAGGTTGCAAGTAATAGGTGCAACTGATCAAAGGGAGCTAACACCGTTGTGAATACAGGCTGGGGCTTATGAGAACAGGGTAGTGCAGAGTCAGGAAGCACCGCTAGAAGGAATCTAACAATGGGTCTGCCAACTGGACACTGTAGGCAATGAGGTTTCACCCTTCAGGCATGCAATTCTGCAGAAAAGCAAGGTTGACTCGGAGGAATGCCTGAAATCAAGTGAATAAAATGCTCTAATGTGCATGGTATTGATTTCCTGAATCGTTTTTGGTTTGAAAGTTTCTTCAGTTCTGCCTTTACTAGTCGGTAATCTAAGTCAAACCAAGTATCCAATTATCAGTTGCTATTCCCTGTAATTTACTGTGATACTGCTAGTGTCGAATCACTGTGCATTTCAGGATTCTAGCAATGTCTTACGGGGCTATTTGTAACCCACAGAGTTTTGATTATATTCTTTTAGAGAAAGAAGTTGTTTCACAATTCCTCTGCCTGACATTGATCATTTGTTTACATTTTGCTCTGTTGACAAATGTCCACCTGTATTTTGATACGTGTTTGCATAGGTTAGTTGATATCTCGACCTATGACTTTTCCTTTGCAGAATTATCCAAGTGTAGAATGATTTGGTTGTGGCTAGATAGGTGGGACTTTGGACTGGCAATGAATGTTTTATTTTATTTCTGCTAGGTGTGCGATCATGAATTCTACAAAGATATTACCTAGATGAGAGCTGTTAGTGAATATTCCAAGTATGTGTATTTTTGTTCTTCTATTTATTATATAGATTTATAGTGCCTTGCCTAGTCTACAAGTCTTTTCTCATGACTATGACCCATGATTGCTTGAGCTTAGATCACAGCTTTCATTGTTGAGGATATGCTCATATTCCTCATTGTGTATTTAGCCTATTTCATTGCCCATTCTTGCATAAAGGTTACGACTGTGATGAAGTCCCCTGTATGGCTTTAGTGACCCCAAAGGAGGTGATTTAGGGCTCAAGTTCCACCCCAAACCAGTGTACATTGTGCCCAGTGTTAGTATGGGGATGATCCCTTAGTCACATTGGTCACAGTCCCATGGCAGGGGACAATCACAGTGCCCCATTACAGGCCAGTCCTGAGTTCCTGGGTCTCCCCACTCCACGAGATTTGACAGGCATTTGTAAAGCACAACGTTCACCCAAGGGCATCTTGGCGCTAACCTAGCAAGAGGATGACAGAGCACTAGCTAAAAAAGCCAAGCCTTCCGAGCTTTGCGAAAAGCAATGTGGTTAGTGGTAGCTCTGAGAGAACGGGGTAGTGAATTCCAAAGGCCGGCCACCTCTAAGGAAAAGGCACAACTACCAATGTAGCAATATTTCACCACAGGAACGGGCAGCAGACAGACATCGGCTGAGCATAAGACGTGGCTAGGAACATAGGGCCTAAATTTAGCCTGTAGATGATCTGCACCACATCCATAGAAGGCACAGTGAACCCAACATAGGGACTTGAAATGGATGTGCTTCATCACTGGGAGCCACTGGAGTTGGGTCAAAATCAGAGAGATACGGCAGCAATGGGGAGTAGCTGTGGCTAACCGTCCAGCAGAATTTTGAAGGACCTGGAGATGCTGCAGTATATAAGCAGGTTCAGCCAGAAAGAGAAAATTGCAATAGTCGATAGAAGAAGAAACAAGAGCAGACACCACAGGCGCTTGTAAATGCACAGGAATGGAAGGCAGAGCCCGATGTAGTTGTTTGAGTTGAAAGTGACCCCTTTAGCTAACAGCGCTAACCTGGGGTTCCATAGACAGGGAGGAAGAGAGTTTCACTCCAAGATCTTTAACAGTAGTGTCAGGTTTTCGAAAAGGGCCAAGAGAGGAAGGGCAGACATCTGGTATCCAGAGAGAGGAAGCCGTGGAAGGGCCTACTACCAGCACCTCAGTGTTATCTCCATTCAACTTGAGCCAGTTGCTTTGCATCCAGTCTCCCACAGCCTCAAGGCATACCCGAAACCTAGCCGCTGATTCAGGAACAGACAAGTCAAGGTGCACTAGGATCTGCGTATCGTCTGTATATGAATAGCAGAGGAAGTTGTGGGAAAGGATTATGAAACAATGCAGGTTCATAGTAATGCACCCCGCCCAAACTGACAGAGGTGGAAGCTGTCTTTGAGCAGATGCACACCGCCATCATATGTAAAGATATATTTTTCTTCAAGGGAAATCACTTCTATTCACTCAACATAAGTAATGTGTGTTTTGATATGGATGCAACCTCACAATAACCATTAAAGAAACCATTTCATACTGTTGACCAGAATTATGGTGAACTCAGAAGTTCCACTGAAGCAATGTGACAAGTACACAGCTTCCCAAATGTGAAGGATACCAGGGAAGAAACAAAGTTGCAAATGCATTGTTCCCCAGTTGAATGTTCATACACAAGGAATACAAAGTGCAACATCTGAATGAACACAGAATACTGAAAGAAAGTTAGAGTGTAAACAGCTTCCCTAGTGGGTTTTCAGCTTAATTTACACACGGGAAGTAGAGGAGACATTGTCTCAGCATAGATTGCACCAGGGAATATCAAGTGAGAATTACTTCCAGCATGGTGGAGAAGCTAATTATGGGCTTGGATATCAAGAAGCCGATACATACACATGACTGAAGTTTGGGATACTAACTTTTATTCAAATGAAAAGAAGGTCAGAAGAGGCCTAACATGCCCCATGCTAAGGTGGGATTTCCCTACCTAACTGAAACTAAGGATAGTCTATGTCAGGAAGCCCCAAGTAAATATCTGTCTGTGCCCAAAACCTGTACGTGCCCTCACATCTAATTGTATACAATGTGTAGGGATGTCAGCATCAACTGAAGAGTATTCAAACAAAAGTTCAGAGCTTCTCCCAGATCTCAAATGGAAAAGGGTTCTCCCTTCCCCAAGATTCAAACTATTCAGGTTCCGAAAGAGGGGTTCCTTTTCCCACACTTCCAAGTCTTTCAAGAGTTCACAAAACACCATTCCTTGTGATCTTCAATGTTCCAAAACATAATATTCAGTTCTTTCACGAGTTCATAAAAATACTATTCCTTGGGATCTTCAATGATCCAAAACAGAATGTTCAGTTCCTCAATTATAGTTAACACAGATTTCCTTCCTTATCATTATTCTGTCACAACAATCACAAAGTGGCTTTTCCTTAGGTGGATGTGTTTGATCTAGGTGCAGTTGTCGCACCACATGGTCCACCCAATTCAGGTCATGCAACCGACACATCTTACTTGCATCTGTTTCATAAGTATCTTGTCACAGTTTCAGCTTCACCATAAGACTTGACTTAATTTCCTTTCAAGTATTCTTGAAGATTGTTTCATGACTTGTTTCCTCATCTGTCACTTGTTCATCAACTTCCACTTGTAAACCAACATAGGCTTCCCAGTACACTCTACTGCTCGGAAACCCAATTATTGTCACAGTTCTTTTACACAATTCCCCATAAGCTTCCCAGTATACTCTCCTGCCAGGAAACGCATTCATTGTGTCTGTTCCTAATTATCACACCTGGCATCATTCTCCCAGGCTTCTTTTGCATTTAGATGTAATACAAATATCTTTACTTTTGCCTAATCATGGCTCTTTGCAAAGCTTGATTATTCAACTCATGACAATGCTTTCATATTCACTTCTTTGGCAATGTATTCTTATTCAATTCTTTGGTAAAACGTGCTTGCTCACTCTTAATTATGCAAGGTTTCAAGGTTTCTTAATGTATTCATTACAATTTCATTTTGGTATTTGCTTATCTTCAATGTACACACATTTTCAAAGTCTTTTCCCCTATGCCACCCAGCCAAAGTGACCATGCTCCCTTTTCACCCAGGTGGCTCTCCAGTCTTATCACGGTTGACTTTCTGGAGACTCTTCTCTGCTCGTGTCCACCTCGCGCTAGTTCACTTGGACGGACAGCTTCTTCCATGGCTTCATCATTTTCCCGCTGCTTCTGTTGGAGCTCCAGCAGTCTGCAGTCAGGGGTCCTGCTCTGTGAGCATTCGGGAGTCCTTCCGACACTCCCGGTACCTTCACTCTGTGTCTTACTGCTTCCTCAGCTCTGCCTCAGACTGCCAACGAGCCCCTCTCGCTCGCTGCACAGGACCACAGTCTCCAAACCTTTCAGCAACTCAGGAATGTGCCTTCTTGCCACCACAACTCGTGCCCTGTAACTCTCCTTTGCACACTTCTTTGGGCTTCTCCCTGTGCCTCTTCCAGGACTTTTCTGCTTTCCTCTCGGCAGAGCCATTTTTAAAGTTCTCAGCTCCATAGTAATGTGGGGAACAAATAGACGGCTCATGGTTCTTTGACCAGTCTCTCTTCTGTGTTAATGGTGGCCTCCTCGTCCCAATAAATAAGTGGTGTTCGTGTGAGTTAGAATATACAAAGAGAGAATGTATATCTCTGGGGTGTCTCTTCCTTATCCCACTACCTGCCTGATATTCACCGGGAGATGATTTATGGATAGAATAGGAAAGGGATTGATAGTAACCTATAAGGTCCTAGGGGATGCTGGGTTTACTACAAAAGGGAAATGGGGGATACCGTATCTCACCCAAGGATGCCTCATCCCAACTCCTCAAGTCTCCTTCACCCAGGTGATCCTCCCTCTCATATCCAGCCCCAGGGTCAGGATCCAAAAGCGACAGCCTTTCCTTGGCCCCCAGGGAGAAGGATATTTTGGGGAAAGAAATGAGGATTCCCTGAAACTCCTCACACTACCCTGAAGCCTAAAGTAGCCTGAGGGGCAACTAGGGATATCTAGCATTTACAGCCCTCACTCAATTACAGGCCCCAGGTCAAAACAAAACTCACTGAGCGTCCTACTGTCATGATGCCTACCCCCGGGCATCCGGATCAAGCCCATCAGCCCGGGAGCAGGCATCCAGATATTTAATAAAACCCCAGCAGCCCCGGCTGGGGGCTGTCTGGGTTCAGTCCTGGTGCCTCAGGCACCAGGCTCATAATAGAAATCAGTCCTGGTGCCATAGGTGCCAGGCTCATAGACTTTACTTACCTCATGCAGACCATGCTGCAAATGAATCCAAGCCAACGTGAGGCCTGGGTGGGACTATTTTACTACAGGGACTATTTTTTTACTCGGGTGTGGTTCTAGGAACTTCTTACCTGGAACTGCTTTGGAGGCTATTTAAACCACGCCCGCACAGCAGCACATGCTTTGCGTTATTCTGCATCCAGCAGCGTAACGCTCACCGTGCCTGCAGTCAGCATCCAGTCTTCAGCCACGCCCATCTCGAATCCAGAGCTCCTAGGAATAGAAGAAAGAAGGAGGAAAGGTTAGAACACAGATATTATTTCAATCCTTACCTGAATTCCGGATCCATCACGTCTTCGAACTTGAAAAGGACATTATTCTACACGCATCGCATCGCCAGCTCAGCGCCGCGCCATACTCACCAGTCCTCACAGCATTTTTCGATCCGGCGCAGCCTCCATCATTTTCTTTGCCGAATTCCACCATCTAGGGGACAAAAGAAACATAAGGTGAGCCAAGAGAGCCAACAAATACAACCTCTCCACCATAGACTTACCTGATTAACAACCGGAGGCATTATTCTGTAACAAACCGCAACTTCTACGCCGCATCTGGAAGGAGAGAGAAACCAGCAATTTAAATACCCGCATCTTTTACCGGACAGTGTTGGGTAATACAGACTCTTACCTGAACACCATCAACTGCCACAAGACAATCTTCCCTTGGATCCAGCTGCAACACAAGAAAGGAGTGTACAAGAGTGAACATCAGACATATTGAACTCTTTGAACTTTATACTTACGGGTTCTCGCCTGGAACCTCAGAGTCAATATTCATCCAGACCTCTTCCAACGCCTTCAAACCAGTGAAGTAACTGGTATCTACGCGCCCCTGCATTCCACGCAGGATGGAGAGCTCATCATTTAAAAACATAAGGTGAGCTTACTGAAAGTGAATATCGGTGGTGATTAGTGGGGAGAACAGTGGGGTGCCATTACTAGAATCCATGGGTGGCTAAATCCCTTTCTCCACTTGCAGGAGAATACTTCTACGGGTCAAGCAGACGAGATTAGGCGGTCCAGTCCAGTCTGTCATCTCTGCACTACGCTTCACGTTGGAGGAGGTCGCAGCTGTCCGGGTCCGATCGACGCCCCTGTGGGAGCCAGGTGAGCGTAACAGAACACAAAGCCAATCTACAAATCCCCACCCGGGCGTTATGGAAACCTCCGAAACAGACCAACTAGCCCAATTATTAGGGGAACTTAGGGCGGAAGTGCACTCTGCGCGCCAAGAGTCTAATGCCCTCAGGAGAGAACTGACTGTGTTAAAGGAACGCACAGATGATCTTGCTAGACAACTGCTGCAAAATCAAGCGGGGCAAACACCCCTACCTGGACTCGGGGGAAACCCAGCTCCTGTTTCATCGAGCAATCCTGTGCAAGTAATCCTACCAGGGGCTATTCCTTTAGCTCCACCCGAACGCTTTGCTGGGGACCCAAAAAGGTTTGCAGTGTTTATGAATCAATGCCGCTTGCACTTATTATGCAGACCTGGAGCTTTTCCAAATGACCAAGCCAAAGTAGCCTTTGTACTATCATATCTTAGTGGCAGCGCAGCTGACTGGTCAATTCCACTAGTCAACTACGTCTACGGGTTAAGCAGACGAGATTAGGCGGTCCAGTCCAGTCTGTCATCTCTGCACTACGCTTCCTGTTGGAGGAGGTCGCAGCTGTCCTGGTCCGATCGACGCCCCTGTGGGAGCAAAGTGAGTGTAACACCTACCAAGGGGTGGAAGAAAAGAGTGTAAACGCACACAGACTTGAATTATCAGAGTAGGACCATGGAGCATAAGGCTCCAATTTGATAGTGGTTTGAGGATGTTGGTTAGGCAAGAGGCTTGAGAGACAGAGGACAGAGGAATGGTGGCTGCCATGGACAGTATATGAGGGTGGTGTAAGGAAGCCATGATATCAACAATAAAACAGACAACAGTGACCACAGTTAAAGGGTGTTTATTTAACTTCCAAAAGGGTTTGAGAAATGCCTATCTAATCCTAAATCTAAAGATAGGGCAAGCTACGACCATCAAATAATAATACCGCAGTCCTTGTGGTGTCTTGGCAAAATAAAAGGGCCTATACTAATAAACATATTGCCAATCCTTACCTCTAAATACAAATAGTGTGGGAAACAATGGCACAATGTTCAATCAGTCTCCCTCCACCGGACTTGGACCAATAAAATTCACTTTAACACAAACTTGCTTTAACCCAAACCTTTCGATTGATCTCACTTGCTCGGGTTCGGAATTACTGTATCTACTTTGTGATCAACTTTCTTTACTGTTTCCATATCGTAGACTTTCGATTGTGCACAGGATTTTGTTTCACCCGTTGCAGGACCACTTCGATTCACAATCCTTTTGCCACTCTTTTGTTTTTGCCACCTCTCTGTTGGATATCTTAGAGACCTTTGAATGAGCATGCACGCAATGCTGGCCCACTCTGTCAAAGGTGTTGTATCTTGGTTTCAAAGTTCAATCACTCATATGTTGTTCAATATTACTCTCATTGATTATCACACACATTTCATACCCTGTTCGCTTCAGCACTCACCTTATAATGTTGCCGCTTGCAACCTTGGCTTCAACACAGGCCGATCTGGTATTGACCTCCCTGACTCACCGGCTGTGTTGATTTCATTGGCACTGCTTTGTTGTGGGAGCCAAAGGCAGTACCACGGCAGCAGGACATACAATGCAGGATTCTTCAGCTTGGTTTCCCTGTCTTACGGTTTCTATTCTTGAGGTTTCGTGAAAGTAACAGATTCTTGTCGAAAAGGTCAACAACACTTCCCTCCTCGTGATCCCCTTCTGTTTCGCTGTCTTTCTCCTTGTGTTAAACTGCCATCTTAGAACTGCTGTTTCCTCATGTGGTTTGTCTCACTCAGTGTGTGGTCTTGTGCTCCGCCTTTTAGCTGTGTGTGGCAAAGTGTAAGGGAAGTCAGGTGTGCGTGATGGTCAGTAATTGCCTGACCCTGCCGGACCATTGTATTAGGACATGTTAGGTATATGGCTCGGGTCTTAGTCTGTTTTCTCTCATAGTGAGCTTTCTGTGAGAAAGTGTTTGTGTTGTGAATGGAGGAAGGTGGTTGAGTTCCTAAGTATCCTACCTGGTAGGATGGGGTAAAGTAGTTTCAGGGAAGGGGTACCGCATCTCACCATGCAGTGCCCCACTCCCACTCCCACTCCCACTGCCCGAAGGTGATCCTCCCGCACTGGTCCACCCCCAGGAACTGGATCAAAAAGCGATGGCCATGTCCTGGCCACCTGGATGACTGAACCCCATGGACTAGCGGGTGAGACACCTTCAGGTTTCTCACAGTGGTAAGATTTCATTTTCATGTATGTACATGTGTTTGAAGTTGCTTGACACCTTTTTGAATTGCACTTTGTCTGCCTGTAGAGTGGTTGCCGCGTTGTGTTCTCGCAATTGTATGCAACTGTATGTATGACATAGGGGCATAGAGATAAAGCATTTCCTGTTTTAAAATCTTGGAGCATAACACTCTGGTTTGAAACTACATTTCCCAGGCACCCCTGGGTCACATATACGGAAATGTCAGGCGCTTCAGCACCAGCACTTCAGTAACAAGCCAGTGTTCTGTGGTCATCGACTTGCTCTGCGCCTCGGTGCCCAAGACCTCTGCACATAAGTAATCAGTGTGGTCTACTAGTTCCTACACCGATTCCCGACAGCACCTCAGTGCCGCTTTTAGGGTAAGATGGGTTTTCTATCTAGGCAATCCCTATCGCTGTCGCTGCCTGTACAAAGAGCCAACCGATTAGTCCTCATCAACAAACTTAAGTTAACAAAACTGGATTCTCTTTCTGAGGTGCCCATATCTTATTTCTACCTCTCTCTTGTTCTTTCTCGCTATACCAATGTGCCTGTTTCTCAGCCCTCGGCCTCTCTCTATCTTTCTCAATCTGTATCTGTCCCTGCCTCAGGCAGATCAACCCGCATGGCTGCAATGTCCTGTACTTCGAGGCTGACAAGTTGCACAGTGGCCAATTGCATGTCCGTGAAACTATCTGAATGTGGGCAGAACCATGGCATTGGGAAGCAAGAGGGGCAAGGGGAAAGCGACATCATTTTCAAACTTAGACTTTCCGACTCTCCTCGGAAGCAGAAAATCATATCCCAGAGAACAAGCCCATGGACGACTCCTTGAGTCATAAAGGAGACCTTTCAAAATGTCTCTGCAAAGTCTAACACCACCAGGAAACCTGACTAATAGAACGGGAAAGTTTGATAAGTGGCTAAACTTGTTTCCTATCCCTCCACCCCCCTTGCTAAGGGAGCATAGGTTCAATCGGCTAGTTAAAACACCTGAAAGATACGTTCCTTATTTGAAGGGCTAGTTTCACCTTTCATCGCTTCCTAAAGAAAATGTTTTCAGAACATGACTATCAAACTAAACAGTGCAATATTTGAAATACGTATGAAGAACTTTGCTGGATTCCATTATAGATAATATAGCAAGAAGGGCCCATTCTGGACTACTGATAAAACATCAAACTGTTTACTATATTGCAAGAAAGGCCTACTCAGGAATGGCTTAACGTTTAAAGAATCCCATCGCTCACGCACTTGGTAAACAGAGCCCTATTTTGCCAGACAAAAGTACGGCATAAACACTGTTTGTTAACCTCTGACTTAACTTCGCCAGAGGTTAATAGGGACGTTTTTTTGGTCGTCCTGATAGACGTTAATACCATTTCCAGCCTTTTCGACATCTCAGCAGAGATGCGTATCATACACAGATATGTAAAAAAAATAACAATAATAATAAATAACTTCCTGCCTCTAAAATAAGGCAATTTATATGTAAATCGGCAATAAAGCAGAACTACTGCAAATGCATAAAACATCCCATTATTGACATTTTCTGTTCTGAAATAGTTAAAAAGCTTGATAATTTTCCCTTTATCTCCTCAAATATTTGCTTACCTGCCTTTTATTTCCAGGTCCTGGCTGCATTAAGCCGTCGCCAGAATAGATGAACATCTCTTAGCAAGCTACTTTAGCATTTGATTATTTAGTCGGGTAATTCCCTTCTAGAAATATTGCAGCGGCCGAGTTTGCTGTACAGCAAGATATTAACTGTAAGCCGAATATCATACATGCTGAAATTTCAGATTAAACTAGAATGCATTATTGATTGTGTGGTAATTTAGTTTCCTGAAAATAAGTGCCATTGGGTTATTCTTTAATATGAATGATAATGCAATATCTCCATGGAGGGGAAATGAGGTTTCTGGGCGCTGATGAGGTGCACTGTTACTTTGTCAAACATTTTCCAATTGCTTCCCTTTGTGCGAGTGGATGAGGGAGGTATACTGGGGTCTTTTCATTAGTTTACAATTGGAGATTTATTAGAATGGAACTCAACCGTAAATTTGCCCGGAGTATTGCTTTATTAGAGTGGAGCGAGCCTTTATTGGGCTTCCTTCGAACTGTATAAAATGCTGACTTTTCTGGGCACAATGAATTGCAGCAATATCACTAGAATGCTGGTACTTTAATAAATTGGCATTAAAATGTCTTATCGAAATGCCCTGAGAGGTATGATAACCCTTTCCATTCCAATCTGCATTTTGCTTATAAAAGCATTTTCTTTTCAAAGGGAAATTGTTTGTATGGTCTTTTCATCTGAAGGGAGGGAGTGTGTAGCCGGAAATAAAAGCACTGTCAATGCCTCCAGGTGCGCGCGCTGCAACACTTGTTCAAAGGCGGCGACAGATGTGGCGACGTAAACAACGCAAGGAGCTGCCAGAGGCGGCGTGCAATAGTCCAAACGTTTGTTCCAACTATGTTAATTGTAAATTACGTTTGAACATTGGGCTGGTGACTGTAACTGGTGAACAAATGAAGACTCCCTGGGGCTCATGTTCCACTAAAACGTAATTTGCCGGCACGGACCTGTTATGTGTACACTGTAACGTAAGCCGGTTGCTGCCACCCCATTTCCGTCATTTGCACTGCGGGGTGCAAATGTAAAGGGTAAACGGGTGCGTAAAAGCGTGTACGCTGTCTTTTGCCCTTCACATTTGCACTCCATAGTGCAAAGTGAGTAAAAACCGACTCACATGCAAGCATGCGAGGCAGCGCTTACCTTTGTTTGTGAGTGCCACTTGCCATGCTGGTGTAAAAAGTGTTCACAAATACAATTAAACCCTGCCCGACATGTGAGCATGTTTGGGAGGGTTTAATTGTACATGCTTCCTGCCATCCACGCATAGAAGGGAGCACATACAATGGATCCATATGGGGTCTGCCTGCTTTATGCTGGTGCATAACGCAGGCGGATCCCATCGGTATCTCCAGCATTGAAAATCCATGCCATTGCAGATGGGGGTGCATTTGTATGGAACATGAGCTCCCCACGTTTGCATGTTTGCACTGGCATGCGGATATGGCATGCAAACCCATAGGGAAAGTCGAGCAAGCCAGGGATCTGGCTTGGTTATAAGTGACAAAAGACAAGTCGAACTATGAATCAAATCACTATGTTAATAATGCAATGCCAAATTGTGTAAACCACTAAAGGGACATGATATATGATGTTGTAGATATTATAATTTAACCAATAATCGCTGAAACCTAAAATGTCTTTCAAAATACTTTTTAGACCAGACTGCTTCACAAGGACTCTGAATCTTAACTGCTGTGTTTTATAGTGAGATCAATGCAGGCACTATAATAGTGTTCTGTGTTTATATTTACTTGTTGCTATTTACAGTTCAGACAGGCAGTTTCATGCTAAACATGCAGACAGTCCAAATCCAGCTTTCCTGTGTGGAATCTTGCAGCTCATCACCGAATAATCCAATAGTAAACCAGGCAGCAGAGGTAGAGAGAAGGTTTATTTCCAATCAATGTTGCAGAAATGAGCCTGTGCGCCCTGAGCCTGTGTGTCCTGAGCAGAGGCGTTGCTAGGGAGGGGCTAAGGGGGCTATAGCCGCTGGTATTTTGGTTGCAGCACCGGATAGAATCTCAGGAGATACAGCCAAAAGGTTAGCTAGCCCCCAGTCCCGACAGTTATGACATCAGCGCAGCCCCGGGTCTTTTCCAGACCTAGCAACACCCCTGGTCCTGAGGCCTGCGGGTGCAGTTCACAAATTAAAATAAGTATATAAATAAATGGGCAGAGGCACTGGCATAGTATCCCATCCCAATATTATGGCCCCTGAGCACAGACTCCTCTTAATAATTTACAGGGTTTCACACAGTGACTCTTATACAGAATAGTCAGTATGATACATTTAGTTGGCTACTTTAACAATATAGCTCCTAACATTTCATTCTGTGGCTTTGGAGCTCATGGATTTACACCGCCATGCAATGTTATATCAGAAAAGTGATATAGCCATTGTTTCTAACAGATCTTTTCCATTAGACATGATCAAGCCTGATCTGACATTTGGGCCCTCATTACAAGTCTGTCGGTGTGGGAAAAAAGTGGAGGAAGTTCCTTTACCATCACTCTTTTTGGTGATTTAGCACAGTTTTAACTACACCCCTAAATTAGGTTTGGCATGTTTACTGCAGGCAGAATTAGCATGCAGTAAATCTACCCATTTTTGGAGGAACATTTGTGGATTCACCTCCACCTTGTTGCTTGAGGTAAATCCTCGAGTTTACCTACAAAAATTGGCAGATTTATAGCACTGTGATTCTGCCAGCGATAACTCCGCCAGAATTCCACATGAAGTCGTACGTACTCCGAAAATGGGGGATTAAACCGCTCTCCCACCATCCTATGGTAACTCCATAGGACCAAGCGGTGGTGATGGTAATCGAGTTTGGCAGTAATTCAGCAGATTTACTGCCAAATTAACACCAAACCTCTAATGAGTTTAGTGCCTAAATCAATCCTCTTTCGGTTCTCCGACCGCATATGTGAGGACAGGACTACTGCTCTGGAGGAGTACAAGGATAAGCAGTGACTAAACTGCCTACTTGATCCCACACTACTAGTAAACCAGCAGTGTTCCCAGCCCTAAAGGTGAAACTGGTACAGATCGAAAGATACACCTCCTCTGCTTAGTTCATAAAACATGGGGTGAGGGCAGGCTATATCTATGGGGCAGGGCGGGCTGAAAACAGTAGCAACCTAAACAAATTATGTGCAACAGTTCTAAAACAAAAAAAGTCAAATCAAGGTAAAATGAAAATATAGACTTCTAACCAAACAATAAAAATGCAAACTAATTAGAAATCACTAGAAAAACCCATCACTGTAAATGAAACCAGAGAATGCAGAATTGTGTGAAAGGGGACTCTGTGTACATAGGCAGAAATGGTTATCAATGGATTGGCAACATCACTGTTGAAGGATATGTCTTTGAAAACAAGGTAGGAAAGGGAGCATTAAAAGTCACTATGGTCCTAATAGTGGACCCGAGGACATGACCTCTTCGTAGTATCTTTATTATTGTCTTTGGTGCTCAACACTGTTGAGCTTGGCTTCTAGGTTCTTTTTCAATGGTCAAGCCTTCATCAAGATGTTTAACCCAATGCGATCCCACTGGCAGACAACAATAGTTTGTTTGAAGATGTAGACTTTTGATTAGATAAGGGCTTGCAATGGTTTGGGACAACTGTCAAGTTGGGGATGAGATGATTGTGCGCTGATGGCACAACCTGGCATTTCAGGTGTGTGAGTTGATGTTTTGAATCCTTGCTCAAAGTCAGTTTCTCCCGCAATGTCAAGCCTATGATCAGGTCGAGACAAGTCGGTACACTTAATTGGCTCAAGCTGCTGTCTGGATGGCTCGAAATTCAGCAAGTGGTTCAAAGGTGTATAGAATTCCAAATGCAGCACTGTAGACCCTGTTGCAGTTCAAAGTACATCGAGCACAGTTGAGCCAGCTTGCAGACATCTTGTGTGATAAACCAGGATACCAGCTGCTCCAGAGCTTCTGTGTTGCTGGGTGTCCTAATACTTGGGCTCCAGTACAGGGTGAGTCCTTCTTGTTTGTTTGTTTGTTTTATTTATTTATATAGCGCTCCAGACCCGGGAGTAAAAGGGCGCTTAAGGATAGGTTACAAGGCACAGTAAAAAATTGCAATGATACAATCCCACTCGAGGGAGTTTGGATAACACCTAGAAGGGACCCTTCTCCTCCAGTGAACAGGGTCTGGATCCAGTGCAGCCAGCAGAAAGGCCTTGGTGCACAGTGGTTCACCCCACTGTTTCCTGGGGATGGTTAGGGGACAGAGCATGCCACAGTGTTGGATAACATTTGTCTTCAACTCACGACAGAAGTCCAGAAAATAAAATCATTTTTTTCCTTGTAAGAGTCTAAACATTAATCAACAAATGATATGGTCCCCTCTCCTTAAAAAAGGCAAATTGTCAAATTCCTGTTGTTGTACCAAGATACCCTTATCTTCTGACATCATACCTAGAGTGCCTTGTCCTGCATGAAGTAGGGGTGGGGGCTTTTAGAGAGCCATATCAGAACCTAGATGGAATCCCTTTCTTAGCCCACTTCTACAAGCTGGTTACTCTAATTCTGCCCATTTTCATGCTTGCTAACATCAAACAGACTCCAGCCATCAGCACCTTCGAGTGAGTTTTGCTTTGTAATGCCAGTGCTGCCTTTGATGTACTGATTCCGAGGGTATCACCTGGTGAAGGATGATGTGCCTGAGAGGAAGGAAATGCCCTTCCTGCAGGAGAATCAAAAAGGCAGCAGCGTGCTCATTGTTCCACAAGGCAGCTCTGGAGAAAGTCAGACTAGACACTAATGTATATCAGTTATGCCATAGCTGGACCCGGCTCACATAGCCAACACTAGTGTGATATCAAATTACTATGGTTGTATAATTGTGTGCTCTAAGAATTGACCATGCCCAAACCAAGAATGTCTTCTCGTAAAAAATGTATGTATCACCAGGCCGAATAAGGCATGCATTTATTAAGTTTGGAAACAGCGGTGCAGATGATTAAAAAGCCATCTCTGCCTACAGGAACTTGATGCTACAGCAGCTGTAAGGAAAGCCCTTGTGACCTTGAAACCTGTCCTGTGCCAATGGAGGACTGGTGCTGAGGCCATCTAAAGCTGTTTCAGCAAAGACATCTGGGTCAACTTGTAATTCTGACATAGAACATTCAAGAAAGGTCCATTGCCTTGAAAAGGTACACTCAGTCTTGTAACCGTCCAGGATCCCAGGGATTTGCCCAATCCAGATTCACCTTTCACATGGGGATATCATTTGTTGCAAGGCCCAATGGTCTCTCTGCAACTCTGCAACATTGTAGATTGATACTAGTAGAGGCGATCCTAGGAGGATCCACTAGATATGGCCATCCAATTGTAGAACTAACCCATATATCTTCTTCATGTAGCTAACCCAAACTGACCAATGTAAATGAGTGATAGGTTTCTGGGATGGAACTTGAACTTGTGACATCACACAGGGATAAAACAGGGTAACACATGCTTAGGACGAGAGCTCCGGAGGATACTTGTTTTTTCTGGTGTGAACTCTGTCATTTTGTATGCTAATAAAAGACAGTAACTTTGCCCCACGGCTGAGTCTCCTGTTCTTGTAGTGGGGAGTCTTTGATGGGCCCAGGTGTTCTCTGCTGATAATTGGGGTGACTGCTAGAGGGCCCCGGCCACACCTATACCAAGTGGTAGCAGATGATGGTTGCTAGGATATTTTGGCAAGAAACCGTCTTGTGCAGCCGCATGCCAGAGGGGCTGTGTGGCGACCTGAAGAAATAGATTCCTGAAATCATGCATGTATGAAGAAACATTGACAGGAGCCGCCTTTGGAGGAAAATTCCTGCCATCTTCCTGTGGGATGCCTATCAGACTAGATGGCAGAGTGGCAGGTTGTGGAAGAGTCAGTGTCCGAGAGACCTCAGTGGATCACTCAGTATAGACTATACTCAGTATAGACTCAGCTATATGACAAATGAGGGGAAAGGTTTGCTTGGTGTTGTTGTTGATGTTTTTTTTTATGTAGGGATACCTGTTTGTTAGGCAGTCAGTTTGGCCGGTTGGCTTAGACAGTCAGCTTAGCTTGTGGATGAAAAAAAACTTTGAAAAACAAAGAAAAAAAATACAAAATGGTTTCCCTGTGAGTTAGGCAATTCAGCTTGGTTCATGGATGATTATTTAATGGTTTACCTGGGTATATATGTTAGCGGAAGAAGCTAACTTATATCGCAGAAGGTGGTTTCCTGATTTACCTCGCAGAGGTGCATTTCTACATGGAAACACTATAGAAGAGGGACCACGAGATTTATTGGATTACCCTGTTAGGATACAGGAAGGCAGCCCTATACATGCTATGTTGTGTTTTTCATTGTGTTTGGGGCAGGTCATAAGCGGACATATCTATTGAAAGATTGAGTATTGAAAATTCTTCCTCTATGGTATGGATGACATCACCTGTCAGGTTGTTTAATAGGACTTGAGGTGTACAGAACGGAGTAGAACATATTGGGCTGTTTGCCAATTGTGATTGAAAACCAGTGTTGTGCCATTTGGGCGGAGCTTGAAAAGCATACAAGTGGAGTTGTGATTCGAGCCTTAAAGAGCAGAGAGCCACAGAGAGATGGTGCGTGGAGCACACCTGTGTTTTTGGTGGTGAGCCTGAGACTCTAGAGAAAAGATTTGTTATATAGTATTGATTAAAATATGATGTATAGAAATCCCGATTTAAGGTCAGTGTTATTTAATGTTAACAAAATGAGGGATACTCCTCTTCAACATTTGTGCAAGTCCCTCCCGCGGTAGCAAGACAAAATATGTAAGTATAGCGTGAAATGGACTCGAAAGAGAGGGCAAGTTGGCAAAGTCATTGCCCAAAGACAGATATTTTTCCAAATGTGTGCAGCAACAAATGACCACTTATTTGCAGACAGTTTATAAGGGGAATAAATTGAGCAAATGATTGGCCATATTAGGGTTATGGAAAATGGTTCAGGATGAGGAAGGGGACTCACTTCGACGGCATTGGATGCGGAGCCAACGGGACACAGGGTTGCACAGCCCTCGCCTCCCCCTCCTCCTCTTCAAACAGCTGAGTTGGACACAGCAACAGAAAGCAAGGGATTTGCCCTATGAAGGAATTAAAAGCAGTAGCAGGTTAGACCAATCCCAGTTTCGCACCTCCAGAGTAAAGCAGCAAAGGCGCACCTGATGGGTCAGGGCCAGTGAGTAGAACAGCGTGAGGCATTAGCAGCGAAGGCACGGAGCGCAGTCAGATGCAAGCAAAGCTATCAGAGGATGACTACGGGAAAACAGGGGTTTGTGAAGGTCAAGAATCTTTAGTATCAAACAAATGGATAGGCGGACAGGTATTGCTTATACTGGACAGGAAAACCTCAGGTCAGGGCACGTGGGGAAGGAATTACTGAGTAGCAAAGATCCAGAGGAGGAAGCTAAAAAATGGGCAGAGAAAATAGAGGTAGTCATAGAAGGGAAAGGGAAGAAAAGGATGAATGTGAAAGACTGTGAAAAGAAAGGGAGCAAACAGAAGCACGAGAAAGAGAGGAAAGTGAGAGAAGAACACAGAGAGAGCTAGAAGAGATAGCAAGGAGGAAAGCAGAAAAAAAGAGTGCGAAAGACAATTGCAAATACAGAAGGACAAAAGAAGGTTAGAAGTCGAGCAGCTTGTTAAAGAACACTGACGCAGGGAGGGAAAGGGAGGAGTGGAGAAATGAAGGAGACAGACAGGAAAGCCCAGAAAGGCGCTTTTCGAAAGCAGGAGGGATTAAGATGGACTTGCCACGTTTAAATAATGACGATGGGGAAGTTATCCAAAGAAGGAAAGGGCAACTCTATAGGAGCAGGAGAAATGGTACGGCTGCCCCATGGGCAGACAGGAGTGCTGAAACCTTGGTGAGCACATCAGTAGATGGTGCTGGAGCCTGAGTGAGCTGTCGTGACGGGAATCAATTACTTACTTACTATATTGATGCAAGTCAATAAACAGACACGTTGAGGTTTTGCAAATAAAGAAAATCCCACAGCATTCATACAACCCCCCCTCTAGCTCCCTTTGTTCTGCTGATCTCTTTTTACTTTCAGTGCCCCTACCCCCTTTTGCCTCTTCTCGTTTCCGTTCCTTTCAGCTCCTTGCCTCCTTACACTGGAACTCCATACCTTTCTCTATCCGTTCCTCCCGTTCCTAGTCTTCCTTCCAACCATTGAAATCTCTTCTTTTTCTTTCCCCTCCCTGATCCCCTTACCTCTCTTACCCTTCTTTCCCTCTTTCTTCGACCCTTCTCTTTGTTCTTTATCTTCCCCTTCTCTTCTAAATCTCCCTTCTTCCTACTATTCATTTTACTCACTACTCTCTCTCCCCCCTTCTTTCTCCTCTCCTCCTCCTCTCCTCTTCTTTCTCTTATGTAAATTGTTCTATATGCTGATTTTCTGAATTGACTCATGTTTACCATTATTGCTTCTACTGTTCCATGTTTAATATATGTTGGGCCTCATTACACGGATGGCGGAGAACCATGGCGCTATTAGCGCCATGGTTCATGCCGGTAAAATACCGGCACCGCCTTGGCGGAAAAGGGGGCGGTAATTCCCCCTTCCACCATTGCCCTTCCCCATTCCCATTTTTGCCCCATAGGGCATAATGGGAATGGGGAAGGCGCTAATTACGGTACCGCAAATTGCGGTACCTTAATTAGCTCCCTGGGTCCCCTTGCGGGTTGGTTTTTAACTCCTGCAAAAAGCAGGCGTTAAATCCCCCAACCTGCAAAGGGACCTCGTAGTAAGGCGGTAAGGATTTACCGGTACCAGTATTTTACCGGTACCGGTAAATCCTTACTGCCATCCGTGTAATGAGGCCCATTGTGTTGTTCACTGTAAAGCGCCTTGGGTTAAAGCGCTATGATAAACAATAAATACAAATAGAATCTAAATCAGAAACAGCATCAAGAAGTTAATGGCTGTGTGAAGTACATTTGTATGGGTTAGCTAAAATTCATAAAAATCTGGCTGCACCACCATTAAGACCTATAGTGGCAGGCAGAAACATCATCTTTAATCCTTCAGCCATTTATGTAGACAAAGCACTACAACCAATAGTACAAGGGACTTCAACTTATCTAAAAGACACTACGGATATCCTGAATCATTTGAATACATTAAGTATGGTGAATGAAGGAGACCTCCTGGTCTCATTTGATGTACAAAGTTTGTATACATCCATTCCACACCAGGATGGATTAGAAGTGTTGGAATGAGCACTACTCCATAACCACTGTGAAGCCAACAAAATCTTATTTTTGGAACTAAGCAAGATTATACTAGTAAATAACTATTTCAGGAACAAGACACAATTCTTTATACAAGCAGCAGGCACATCAATGGGTTCATCCATGGCACCAGCCTATGCAAATCTTTTTATGTTTTATTTAGAAAGCAAATGGATTCTAACAGAACCCAGATGGAAACCACACGTTATTACGTGGAAAAGATTTATAGACGATATTTTTGTGGTATGGAGAGGAACCCGACCAGACCTTGAGGACTTCCTGATATACATTAACTCAGTGCACGGAAGGATTAAGTTTAAATGGAGGTGGGCACACCCAAACTACACTTTCTAGACGTTGAATTGGAATTTGGACCTCAGGACATCACCACCAGCATCTATCACAAACCAACAGATTTTAACAATTCTCTATACTATTTGAGCCATCACCTGGAACACCTAAGGAACAACTTACCTTACAGTCAATTCTTACGGCTGAAAAGAATAATATCATCCAGCGATACATTGGCAAATTAAAACTTGCTCATGATGGAGAAATATAAAACAAGAGGATACCCAGAAGTTATCATCAGGAAAGCTAGAGAGAAAACAGAAAATACCTTCTAATTGCCAAAAATAAAACAGAAGAGATTCTGTTTGTGCATGCATTGAGATACTCGGCACAGAGCCACCACATAACATGGATAATAAAGAAAAATTGGAGAATTATTGACTTGGACCCACAACTGAAAATACTTTTTCCAAAACCCCTAATCATTGCATATAAGAGGGGTCGCAATTTCAAGGACCAACTGGTCCGATCAGAAAGACCACCAATTCACAAACAACAAACACTAAGAAAGAAAAAAACAAGTACATTTGCCTGTCTAAACTGTTGTAACGGTGACAACATCATGAAATGAGGATAAGTAAAACACCCACACAATGGGAATAAAATTGCATTCAAAGATTATGCCACAAGTGACACAAAATCTGTAATATATTGATTGAGTTGCCCTTGCTGTATCTTTTACGTCGGACAAACAATCAGAAAGGTGAAGGAGCGCTGGAATGAACATAAAAGCAACATCAGGACCAAAAATATACGTTCACTGGTAGCAAGACACTTTGAACAAAATAAACACAACATAGCCCAATTGAAGGTAGTGATACTAGAAATGAAAAGATCAGCAATAGGAGGGAATCATATTAAACATATGAACCAGTGAGAGATCCATTGGATAGAAAGACTCAACAGCCTTACACCTAACGGGATGAACAAGAAGTTCAATCTGGGAGCCTTCCTCTGAACAGTTAGATCCTCAAAAAATGTCTTTCTGTGATCCACCAAGAACAGCCAGACTGTCTCATATTGTTCGGGAGCACTACTGAAGAGACATACCAGGTCCACATAACACACACATAAGGCAACATATCAGGTTGATGTAGCACATAAAAACATTACTGTATGCAGTTCAAGATGTAATCTTTGAAATGTAAAAGTTGCAGTTGGGTTAATGTACTAGATTGTGAGCATGAGTAACAACTTATAAACACCTGGATGCACAATCTCTGACATGATTGGATACTACCTTTTGGGATAAATTAGCATGATGAGGATATCTATCCTCGCCTGAATTAAGGTTCCATCAAGGCTAATAATCAAGCCATTAAACACTCTATAGACACCACTCATGGCTATATCTATTTTGTAAGAAATCATCATCACCATTTTATCAGAATATTAACAGATTGGTTGATATAAATATAATGATATACTCAAAATTATATTCACCACATTTTGTAATCTTCTTGAGTATTTGTTAATGTTCCATACGGTCCCTGACAAACCAGATAAACACCAAGTTCTGGGTTATCTACATTAAAGCAAATCTTCCATGAGTTTCGTCCGCGAAATACGGAACAAATGACCATAATGATGTAATCACTCTACGTGACGGCTCACAATAAAAATGTGACATCATCAAGGTATCGCGTGATGACGTCACACTATATATGATGACCATTTGTTTAACATTTCAACACCGACCGTGGCTGTCGTCAGACGCTTTTGGGGAATTATGAAAAGCATCCAGGTTACAAATGGACAGCTAGAGGATAGAGAACACAGGAATTTATCTAATCTCAGAGCACTAGATATAATCTTTAGCAGATCCACACATAAGCGTTCTTTTGCTTTTATACAGATTAATTGACTGATCACAGACCACACTGGAACCTGTACCATCCTGGTACTGTCCTGTACACAAGGCTATACTTGGGTGTCCCTAGATACAAGGAACATATAGGTGGTAAGACATCTATTATCATTTATACCCACTGTAATTGAATTTGGACAATCCAAGAACCATATAGCATAAACTTGATCCAGGCATTAGCCAACGATTTTGCAAAACTGATACATTATTCACCACTACAGGATTGATCCTGAACCAGGACACAGGGATACATATATAATTGGGGATCGTGAAATTTTTTGGTATACCACCATTATTTATTTTGTTCTCCCTAGAAATCCTAACAGGTTGTGATTCTAAATTGGGATCTTAATTGTGATTAGCCTCTTACCCACCCTTAGGGTCTTTTCTAACACCATATTCACACAATGTTCTTGATTTTAGGTCAGCATACATCCCAGCACAGTGGATCAAGCCAATAGAAGTTGATTGAATTTGACTGGACACCGACTTGTAATAAACAGAAATACCTAACAAACACATTGAACATCCAGGTGATTATTTATTGTCTGATGAAACATGACAGTATGATAAGAGTAAAAGTATGTGAAATTAAAATTGTATTATCAACTTTACTCCATAGGTTGACCAAAATTACGCAGAAAGGGTGAATAACTCCTGAAGAAGGGGATTTTTCTCCTCAAAATGTGAAGAGTGCATAGACACACAAGAATCTACTAATGTGCATATGATTTATGAACTTGCTAACATACGTATAAAGGATTGAAGAACTTATGTGTTTATTTGTTCACCTGAACAGATTACTTAAAATGAAGTTGAAAAGTTGATAAACTGAAGTAGTATTGGATATTTGTGAATACTAACATGTGAAATTGAAACATTGTTAGGATTTTGTGTTGAGTCAATTAATTGCAAGACTAAAAATACACTTGAAGTAAAAATTACTATTTTTTTTACAAATATTGAATCATTGTTCTTTTCTTAAAAATTGAGTTAAAGATTACACTTCAAAAATGTATTATACTCTTTGTATTTTTGTTTGTTATATACAGGGGACAGGATAGTTCCACAAAATTGTGGACATCTGTTGTTTTTACTGAAGTTAATGGAGGATACATGTCAAAGTTAGTTGAGGGTCCAGGGACTTCAGAGAAGACAACATAGGAGGATTCCAGCAGGGTCCTGGGTGAACTGGACCAGAGGACTCCCAATCACAGAAAACACCCCAAAGCTACACAAAACCCAACAGAGACTTAAGGTAAGTAATACCCAAGCCAACACAGTACCTCAGCACAGAAGAGGTGTTGCAGCGGTGGAGAGTTCAGGATCCGCAACCCAAAACCTGGTTGCTGAATTCCTTGTCATGAAGACTGAAAACAGGACACTGAAAGGACTTTTGCAGCAAGGATCACAAGGATAGCGCTAGTTCTTTGTGACTTGATGCGATTCTGTGGTTTTCAGAAGAAGCCTATTGCTGGTCGGATTCTTGTTGTTTGCAAGGTCCAGCACTCTGGTGAGGGGACTTTCCAACTTGATTCACGTCTGTGGAAGTACAGCAGGATGCCCACAAATTTTCAGCAAGATTCAGAATTCAGAAGACTGTGCACTGCACAATGGCGTGAGGTCCCAGAGTATTGGTGTATTGCAGCCCCGCAAGGTCAATATGCAGATCCGCTTGAGTCTAGTAGGTAAAACTTGGCTCAGGGTCGAGGTCATTGTTGTCAGAGACACCAGGTCGATTGGAAGGAAGGATTACAGCATGCTCTGGTTACACAGCAGGCTCTCTGGTCGCTGGAAATTGCTACAGCCTTTGTTTCTTCATCTTCCTCTTTGGTTTTGATTCCCGTGTTCGACTACCTCTTCCGCTTTCAGGATCAGACTTTTATGCAGTATCCCAGCCAATCAAACAGCCATCCAACATTCAAACTTCGGGGTAGGGGGGTTGGCAGTCCCTTCAGGACAGCCAGCCTTCCAGTTTAAAGTGTATTCTCTTAGTCAGGCTGGAAGACAAGGTGATGCAGGGATTTGGACTCCTCCCTCGCTTCCTGCCTTCACAGACACTCTGGAGCCTGGGCAGGGAATTCACAGGAATTCCACCGAAGACAAAGTTGACACAAAGGATTTTCCCACCCTGGAGGTCAGGGGAAGGAAAAAGAAAGAACAAGGAACACTGAAATGGTGAAAAAAGAAGACAGTGTCCATTTTGGTAAAATGAGCACCCAAGTGGCTGTGGAAGGGTGCACCAATTTAGTTAAAAGGATCACTGCCACCAATCAATAAAGGTAAGCTTGTCCCTATAACATAAAAGTTATAGTTAAAAGGAGAAAGGGGATACATCCGTAGATCCTTTATACAATTGGGAACAGTAGTTTTCACAAGGTTAACCAGAGAAGTTTAAAGGGGAGCCCCAAGGGCAAGCCCCCAGCAACAATAAGCAGTATGTGCCATAAATTGTCAAAGAGGATAATATTAAAAAGGCACTATGGAGAGTCTTAAACATGCCACCCATGAAAAGAGTAAAATACTCTGTGAGTGTGGAAAATGGTTCACACTCACTGAGGTATAGGGAAGAATAATCCACCAGTAAAGCAAAAAGTTCTGAGGATGACACAGGTCAGGAAAATGTATAATTGCTATGAAAATCTTACCTAACGGTAATCTTGTGTTATCTTTATCACAACAGACAGCTACGCTTCAGGTTATGGCTGTTTGTTTGTTTGTTTGTTTATTTATTTATTTATTTATTTATTTATTTATTTATTTATTTATTTTAATTCTTATAAAGTGCTGCACCCTAAGTCCTCGAAGCGCATTACACAAAAACTCACAAAAACGAACACCAGAAAACTATAAGCTCTTAGTCATTGCCTTTATTAAACAGGAAGGTCTTAAGATCCTATTTAAACTTAGGATGACTGGAGATCTCACGCAAGGCACAAGAGACCTCGTTCCAGGCTTTCGGCACCATATCTCAGGAGCTTGAATCAGGGTTGAAAAAAACAGATACCTTATTGGAATGTACAACTCTCAGCATAGTTTTAATATGTACATTGTCCTTCAAGTATTGTTGGGTGGAACCAGTGATACATTTGCGACTTAGTGAAAGAATGTTATACTGTATGCAGTGTTGTACCGGATGCAAGTGAAGGGACCACATCAATGATGTGACATTATCTCTTCATTTTAAACCGTGAATAGCCATTACTTCACCATTTTGTAGGGTCTGTAACTTTTTTATGTTACCATGCCATGTTCTTTCTGGAGAGGAGCGCCTGCTACCTTTTTTTGAAGTGTTAACTTTGGAAGTGCCTGCAAATAAAGTATTGCAGTAGTCAATGTGCGAATTAATCAAGGCTGTAGCTAGTACTGCCCTGTTTTTTATAGCAGGATGGGGCTAATTTGCCACAGAAATGTATATATGTAATTGCATTATGACCTAAGTGAGTCTATCTGTTTAGAAAGGGTCATCTGCGCGTTCAAGTAGACACCTAACGTATTGACCTATGAGCGACCCTGAATGTTGCATCCTGCGATGGAAAACTGAGAATAGCTTGGTGACAATTGTTTTAAACTGGGCCCAGAGCTAACAATAAGAAGTTCAGTTTTGCTATCATTCAGGACGAGTGAGTTATTTGGCATTCAGTGATACCCGATTGCAGAGATCTGAGTCATGGCTTTCAAGTAATTTGCAAGAATACCAGTCAATTCACAAATATATATATATATATATATATATATATATATATATATATATATATATATATATATATATATATATATATATATATATTACATGGCCTACGCTAGCGGCCATGTAGTTATGGTAAAGTTGGTAAACCCATAGGAAGAGCACTTTTTGGGGGGCTTATAACTTTGCTCCCCCTGGATGAAACGTGAGGTGTGTCACATTGTTCCAATGCTCCCGCCATATTGGATCCTCGGACATCCGCGGACAGGGCGGCATGGAAGTGAGCATAAATACAATTTTGGGGAGTCTGTTGTTGTGTAGGAGTGCTTGGAGAGGGTGGGGGAGTAAGAGATGGGTCAAATGCTGTATTTGCTTAGGTGGCAGGAGGCCTTGATGTGGTTGCGGTGTCCGCGGTATCTGTGGTTGTCCGTGGACATATGAAATACTGGGCGCCCTACTGGCTATTTTACTTTAGTATGATGTTGGTTTGGGGTTGTTAGTAGAGCATTACTTGTAATTATTTTTAGAATGTTAATTGAAGTGGATAGGTTTTGATGTGGATGTGACATGTTTTTGGGTTGTGGCTATTTGGTAGGTGTTTGATTCTATGGGTGTGTTATGCTGCAATGGTTGTGGCCAGGGCCTAGAGTCTTGGGTGCATGGCCGTGGGCCTTCAGCCATGCAGCCAAGACTCTATGCTCTGGCTACAACCACTGCAGCATAACACACCCATGCTACCAAACATTTTGACTGTGGTATGGTGGCTGCTTAGGGGATATATGTTTTCAAAAGTGTGTGTATGGTTTCATTTGTTGAGGCTGTATGTAGAGTTTTGGTCAGGCCATGCAGTCAAGATTGTAGGGTTTGGCAACAAGCACTGCAGCATAAGATACCCATGGAAGCAAACATTTTTGATTGTGGTCTATGGTTTGATGTTTGCTTGAAAGGGTGTGTTATTTTGTGGTGTTTGTGAGTCCATTCATGATATATTTACTGTTTGACTGTTTGTGGTTCTATGCAGTTCTTTCAAGACATGGGTAATTGGAGCAGACATGTTTTTCAATCTCTATGATAAAAGAATAGATCCTATGTTAGAGTAGGTAGTTCACAATGAGCTATTGCATTGCATAATAGACATTTCTGTATTTTGTTGACCCTCATAGTTAGTACTTTAGAAGTACTATAGTTCAAATCAGTGTACTGTGAAATTTGCTCAGTTCCTGTGTTTGTTTATTAAATCATTGGGCCATTGGGAAAAAAACCCATGCATGATTAAAAAAAAAACTTTCTGCGTTGTGGTTCAATATATTTATTTAATGATTTCAGTAGGAGGAATTGAATAGGTGTATGGTTTTGATATGGAAGTGGTGGTAGTATTGTTGCAATTAGATAGTAGTTGGTGTATTATATTTGTTTATTTCTTTCTCCATTTTAGTGGTATTTATCTATCTGTAAGTTTGTTGCAGATGTTTGGGGCAGTTAGATACCTGTTGGCGTATTGTAACAGTTCATAGTTTTGACGTTGAGTTTGGTTAATGTTCATGTACAGATTAGTTATTACATTTTGCTTTTAAGAATATTAAATAAGCGTGTACAAGATTTGTTGGTAATCTCTGTTTTAGAGTAATGGTAGTATCATTACATTCAAACCATCCACATTTCTTTTTATATATGCAGTGTAGTGACCTACATTGGTTGTGGCTTCTGCATGGTAGATCATTCCTATTGTTGTGAAGGTTTTCTTACCAAGTGATACTTGAGCATGTGTGAATCCAGTCAGCTTGCAGTTGTTTTTGGTACCATCTGCATTGTAACTTAAAAGCATTACTATTATGTATTCACTATGTGACTGTATTTGTAAGGTGGCACGATTATCTGAATTGCGGGTAGTACATAATCTGCTATGGTTTGTATTTTGTACAATTTGCTGAAATGGTATGGATTCACTGTTAGGTATGGATACATATACGAAGCGTTCATTAGGAACTTCTTCTTGTAATACATGCCTGCAAAGAGTGCATGTATATTTCCACATGTATGAAATCTGGAAGATTTCATTTATAGGTATGTTTATGTTTTCTAGTACTTGTAGGAAGTACATTAGAAATTCTTGTGGATCTTCTTCTGAGTTTATAGTGAATTTGATCATTCCAGCATAGTAGTGCAATTCCTGCCTTATTCCATGAACATTGTAAGTGTTGTCAGGATTGTTGGTTGTATTTCTATGAAGGACTAACATTTGCAAACACAATTGGTCTGTATTGTATAAGTAAATGTTGTCAATAATTGGTGGCAATTGGAATACAATATTTATTGCTACATTTGCGTAGCAATTTACACCAGTTGTATTTGAAAATTTGAATGGACCTGACAGTTCTGTGTTCAAGTCATTTGATCAGAGTTTGCGTTGCTTCTTTGAAGAGGTAGTTGAGTTACTTTGAGCAGTAGATCCTTCTTTGGTTGTGGTCCTTGATCAAGTATTAGCTTCTTTCACTCTCTTTTTGAGGAATTGTGTGAGATCTGCACAGTTTGAGTCTGAAGGAGTTTTCTTTTACAACGTTTTGTTTTTTGCGGGACAGGATAGGTGTTTAGATGGGGTATAGAGTGAACACAGTCTATTTTACTCTAGAATGCAAGGAATATCAGCATTTACTTTACTTGCATCAAAGTTGATTAGAAATAGTCTGTCAAGTTTACGTAAGCGTGATAGTGCTACATAGCTCATGCCTTCTTTAAATACTGTGCTACCAATATCTATCAATGCTTTATCTAGAGTAAGACCTTGTGATTTCTGTATGGTGACTGCGTATGCTAGAGTTAGAAAAAATTGTTCTCTGCGTACATACATGTCTTTGAAAAGAAGGAAATGGGCTGTTGAGCGTCCTATCCTTTTAATTTTGGATAGTTTGTCAAAGAGAATATTGACAAATTGAATGTTGTTGTCACGTTGGTATGTTTGAAAGCCACCAACTGTACCAAGTGCTCCATTAACTAGTACTTGCTCCACGTCAAAGTTATATTTAAGCATTACTCTACAATTTAAAGATAATTTTAATATTTTGTCCAAAGCAACTGTGTTAGAGATAGAATTTTCCAAGGTGTTTAGCCTTGTTGTGGCTTGTTGACACATGGGTAGTGTCATACCATATACATCCAGTTTGTCTGGGGAGCCAATTTGAACTATTGGTTGAATTTTTTTTTTAACATTGTTTCATAAAATGTTGAACAGCTTGCAAGAGTTGGCATCAAGGACATACAATTGACATTTTTGTGTGTTAATTGTTCCATGACATCAGTAGCACATGGGTTATGTCCATATACTGCATGGATGTGCCTGGTTTTTAATATAGATTGTGCTTCTTGAGATAGTACACCAACTCTAATACTTTTTAAAATGTTGGCGTATGTGAGGTCTGCAGACTGACACATGTTTTCAGTTAATTCTCTGTATTGGAAATGGAACCAAAGGTTGACATTTCCTATGCTACCAAGAGTTTTACGGCACATTTTGTGCACTAAGGTTTTAAAAATAGGTTCACCTTTCACTGGTGTTAATTGAAGAAGATCTCCAAAAAAATAATGTGTTTTCTTCCAAAGAGCTCTTCATAATCTATTTTGAGGACATCTTGTAATCTGAGGTGAAAAAAAAAACATTAGTTTGGAGACCATTCTTTCCTCATCTATTAGCAGCATTTTCATTTGTTTGAAAACTCTGCGTAGTTCCATTGCAGCTTCTGGAGAAAGTTTGTAGCAGTCTAATTTCTTTTGGTGTTCTACTGGAAGGAGTAGTAATCAGTGTAAAGTGACACGCCTATGTTTTAGGCAGCTAAACCTGTGGGGGCAGTTACAACAGCTGACAGTGTGCTGTTTGTTAATCGTTGGAGGAACTTTCTGATGATTTTGATTAAGAATGTTTTGCGTGAACCAGCTTGACCACTCACATATAGTAGTATAGGTTTGTAGTCTTGGCAGGAACAGTTTTTAATTTCAGGTTCCACATCATGTTCAATTTGTTTTGTGACTTCTTGGAAAATGCTAGGCTGCTCATTGTTTAGTTGTGATTTCAGTACAGCAAAGTCTTCTGTAGATTGTTCATACTGACACATAGTGTTTTCTACTTCTGTCATGGCTAATTCTGCCTCATTTGCTAAGAGTGGCTGTCCAATTGGTTCTTGGCTTCCTGTTCTTCTTCGTGTTGCTGTTCATTGTGCAACCTTGTCTGGTACTGTGTAAAGTTTACGTCTGTTATAGTGCTTTCATTTGCTTTGAAAGCATCTTCGTAGGAGTCATAGGTATCTTGTAACTCTTCTTCTTTTCTCCATGGTTTAAAAAGTTGTAGCAGGGACATGTAATACAGTTGTTTATGTTGGGGAGTTTTTAATGACTATTTGATATGATTAATTAAGCTGCATTTGGTAAGTTTTACTAAGATGACTTCACAATTTGCTACTCTGTATCTCCCTTTCTTTTCACCTGGTTTAATATTATTTTTGTATGTGAAGTTTTGGGCTATGTGGTGTAGACACATGGTTTCCAAGGTGGTACTCCTGTTTGGGTAGTATGTGTCGAGTACATTGTTTTTCAATATGTATTGGCTGTTGGGATCATTTTTGGCTATTGTTTCTATGTCCTCATATGATTTGAGAACTCTTTTTCTAGCTTTAGCAGGACCAAGACTTAGCCATACTATATTTTTAGATTTTCCATACAAGGAAGTACTGCTTAAACGGTCTTCAGCTTCATAGCAGCCACATTCTCTATCGGACAGCATTTTTATGCCTAAGCTGTACAATTTCTTTGATAGTGTTTTGCCAGATGATATGTCATCCCAGAGGTCTTGGAGCTCTGTTTTTTCTGCTTTGGTTAAGTAGGATGTGACATATTGTGCAACTGCAGTGGAATTGTCTGCAATGTACTGCACATCTATTTTTGCATTACATAGGAGGGCAATTATTGCATTGTAATCATTGATGTATTTTGATTCTTCTATTCTTTTTATGTAATATGTGTTCTTAGGTGATTTACCTTTGACACTATGTCTAACTGAAGACATGAAGTTGTTTACTTGACCTGTTGTTGAAACTGGTCTAGGGAAACCAAAGCAGCATTTGGTGTAGTATTTCCCTTTGTTTTTATATTTGCGCCAACAATATTTCCCCCATTTGTATCTTTGAAATTGTAAAATGTGTGCATGAAGGTCACTATGTGTTGTTTCTGAAGGGATTTCACAAGTGACATATTTTTGGATAAACTGTAAAACAGTGGCATCACTTTCCTGACCAAATTTAGGAGCATCTTTAATCCACAAAAGCATGTGGGTGTGTGGTGCTCCTCTGGCTTGGAATTCTTTTCCCCAAAAGAAGTGTTGCACTTCTCCGAGGGGAGGAATAATTTTATTACAAATTAAGTATAGCATAGCAATGAAGCGATGATGGAAATATCTTGATACATTTACAGGCTCCAGAGAGCAGAGTTCTCATGGTGTTTTTATATCTGTTTTGTTTTGTTTGCTATGCGTAGGCAATCGTGTAAATCTTCCCATGCATATTCTGCACAACTTAATGTCACAAACCAAGTGGGTGAGCTAAGGTTTCTTATCATACAGCATACATCTATTTGACATCGGAACCAGAATTCTTTTGTACCACGCATGTTTGCTAAAAGATTTGTAATGCTTGACTGTAAAACCTCATCTTTTTTTTGCACTTTTTGTAGTAATTGCGTAGCTGACATATTTTGAAAATGGGTACCTGATTTTAATGTGTGTGCAACTCCGTAGCATAGAGTTGCTAATTCACTTTCAAAGAGAAGGTGGAATATGTATTCCATGTTTTGTCTGAATTTGGGGTCTTCAGAATACATTCGTAAAGAGCGATATTCTGAAGCTGTTATTTGTGTGGGCCTATCATCGTACCTTCCTCCTTTTCCAGTAAGAAAGAGTAGAGGAAAGGCACATGCTTCTATACTTTTTTCCCATATGCTCATTGGAGATCATTTGGCTTGTTGCATTTGGTGCATTTCCAGTGCATCATCTATGATGTCTTTAGAGTATAATGGATACATTGTATAATGGTCTAAAATATTGTATTCTGTAGTAGGATCTAGAAGTTGAAATTGACCAGCTTCTGATGACTGTTGAATTGTTTCCCTCAAGTTTTCTTCAATATTAATTTATTTATAGCATTCATTGTTGTCTTTTAGATATTGCAGGGCATGTCTAATTTTATGTAAATCCACAAGTTGTTGGCAATTCATTTTGTCTTTTGTAGACGCGGCATTTACTAAGACAATTAAAGATTGATCTATTGGATGTTGTATTCCCAGATTGTTTACATTTTCTTTGAGATCTAATGGAAAATAAACTACTTTGCCACGAATGCCTTTCACTAATTCAGAGGGAGGTAATTATGCTGTTTTTGGTTGAAGGCGTATTATTGCTTCAAATGGTGCACTGTTTGAATTAGGATGGTCTCATATAAGTTGAGTTGTTGCCGGTGATTTGGTAGTGGGAATGATTCCAAGTTATTTGTGATAGCACATGAAGGTGTTTGGTTGTTGTCAAGTTTTGCAGTGCAGTAAATGCAAAGTATTAAGGGGACAGTAATTTCGTATTTGTTTTCTGTTATAAGATACAGAGCTAATTGGAACCATTTGGAATCTTCATTGTCTTCTATTTTGTATGCTATGTCTACAGTTTTTTTGCTATTTTTATAAAAAGTTGTGCGGCAACACACACACATGGTTTGGTACTTCAGCGGATGCACTTTTAAACTTTAGTATTTCTTTTTTGTATGTGTAAGATTGTCATTTAAATTGGCTAGTGCTAAAGCAGGACTTTTGGCTTAGTACAGTTTATGGACCAGATTTCTTATAGTTGAATGATGTGTTGATATCATTTTGATATGATGGAAGGTGCTTTTGCAAATAGTTCCAGAAATGCAGGCTAGTGAATGTCCTTGTAGTCCTGTGTATTTGCGCACTGGACAGGCATCCATATTTTGTAGTAGTTTCATTTTGAACATGTCTTTAGCTTTCACATACTGATTGAGGAACTGGCATAAAGATTTGAAAGATTTTTTAGCAATGTTACACATTGATGTGCATGGCCGTTTGTAGACTGGACATATTGGTTCAGTGGAATGGAGAGGCGATACTGACTTTTCTGGGGATATTTTTGTGAGTAGCGTTTCTTGTTCCATAATGGTATTATTACATTTTTCATACCCTCGTCCACTGTTTTGTATGGCAATTGGTTTTGTTTGCTTTTGTTTGGATGCTTCTTCATTGAAATATGGTTATGTGCTTGTGGTGTGACTCCATTCACCTCCACAGATGTTTGAGAAGCTATTTTTGTTGATATTCCGTTTATTGTGAAATCTTTTTTGTAGTTTAGTACTTAGTTTTGTTAGTGGTTCCATTCTGTTTAAAACTAAAATAAATAATATCCTTTTGAGAAGGATTGCCCTGTCTGTGAGAGCTTCTAGAATTAATTTTCTACGGTAGGTTTTAAGGGTTGTGCGTGATTTCTCCCATGTTTTTATAAGGTTCTGAAGGACTCTGTGGCGGAACATTTTTTGTAAAATAATGTTTTTGGTATGCGTACTTGCCACGGCATCAAGATTGATAGGTGCAGTGTTAGCAGTAGTGGTAGCTGAAGTCTTGTTAATCACTTTCTGTTTTGTTTTACATTTTGAAAAAGAAGGCAAAGTTTCTGTACTGGAAGCTTGTTTTGTTTTTCTTAATGACTGTATTACCTGATTTGTTTGAACTGTTTGTACTGCTAGAGGTGGATGCTTATTTTGGAGAGTTTTATTTTGATATTTTTTACTTTTGCATTGATTTCTACAGAGTTGCTTTTTGGTAAGCATTCTTTGGGCTCTGTTGGAGAAAAAATGAAAGTGTGGGTTGGGCTGTTGTGCAGTGTATGTGTACTTTGTGCATGTGTGTCTGAGTATGATGGTAAGGATGTATGTGGAGGTGTGTGATTGTGCAATGGGCAGCTACATCAGGTTGGGAAGGCTATTCTTGCATTTGTGTGTTACTATACTGGGGTTCAGATGACAATACAAAATATGCAGCTGGTGAGGGGAAGCACTAAGACTAAATCTAATGTTACAGGGTTAATACAATTGTTGTTTCTACAATACTAGAATTCTACTGTGTTTGAGTAACAGTTATTATGAACATTATGGCAGTATTGCACTTACTTTTTTGCATGGAAAGAGTAGGTTTCTTCTGAATTCTTGTTCATACTTCAGACGCTGCTGCTTTTCAGGAAAGTGGACTTCACTGCAATTGTAAAAGAAAGAAGTTAGTAAATATGTGTGTTAATAGCACTGTTATTAATGTAGACATTGATTTCCTTGTTTTTGCAGTAGTAGTGCTTTCTGATAACTGAGCATTGTATGCACATGCACTTTCATTTGCCTATGTGCATCCTGTATATTTTACTTAGAATCTGTTAGTTGAACATGCTTTGGTAATGAGTACAATAGTAAGCACACAGAGCACACTTGGCTTTTTAAGGCAGTGTTATTGGATGTAAGGAGATAGAATAATCATATGCTTTTGTTGCTATTTTTACAGGTTAAATGGCAGGAACTGTACAGAAAAGCATGCAATGTATGCTTTTGCGAAGGTGTGGGAAATAAAGCAGAAGGATTTGATTTAGAGGCAGTGGTGTTGTTTCAGCTGGGAGCCTTTTAAATGACATTGCTTATCTGTGTGCATGAATAAAGAAGCATGTACTGATCCTGGCTGTTTGTCATTCTATAGCACACTACGCCTTTTTCCACAATTATACTGTTATTTGTCTAATTTTTTAACATACAATGACACTTTCTTAGATAGCTGTGTGTGTAAATACAAATTTGGAGAGCAGACAGGTTTGCAAGTGTCACTTGATCATATCAGATGGGAGAATTGACAGACAGTTTGTTTTACATGTTATACAGGGTAAGTGGCAGTTACTCTGTTTATATGCATTAATACAAAAGCTGTACATGTACTGTGCAGAAAATATTCATACCTGTAGTCTTTGTTCATGCATGTGGATGTGCATGAATTTGCAAATAGAAATCTTGGGGAGTTTTATAGTAGTTGTTGCTGTAGGTGCTTTGCAGTCACAGGACATCTTAGTCCAGACCACTAGTGCCTACATTAGGCATAGCAGTAACTCCACAGGAAGACAAGGGGTGTCTCGCCTCTCCAGTCCACTCTACAACCCATACCTTGGGATTAGCTCAAAGGGTCCCGAAATAATACGCCCTGACGAAGGCGGATGCATGCGTGAGCTGCAAGACCGCCGAAACGTGAACAGCTGGGACATTCCCACCCAGCACCACGTTGGCAAAGAATTCTTTTACCGCACAAAGACCCACAGGTTGGGCAAAACTGAAGCCCAAAGAAAATAAATTTAGCCAACCCTATGGACAAAGGATCAGTTTAGTCATACCTATCCATACAGGGAATCAAGGGAATCTAACTAGAGAAGAATTTCCCATACACCCAGGGGCAACTACCGTTTGAGTTTCCCCCTAGTTTTGTTGTGTGTTTTTCGTCCCCCCGTATTTTTTGTTGGATTATATTTAGACGCACACTTGTTGGAATTTTAACTTTTGTTTGTCAAGTTGTTCTAATGTTTTGAAACAATTCTATTATGTTTCTCTTATTTTTCTTGCACAATGAATCATGAAATTGAATGATCTCTGTTATGTGTATCCATGTACTATACCTTGAAGCGATCAATATAAAGTTTTTTAGAAAATGTATAAATGTGTTGAACTAAATTACTTCTCCAAATTAGTACTTTATTTATGATTTTGAATCTTTTTATGATTATAGGTCAACACAGGATTGTTGTTTTCTCCCTCCAACCAGCTCAATCTCACTAAAACGAGGACAAATGCCAGCATTAGTGAATTGGGACAATTTATAGCACTCTCGAAAATAAATTGTCATTTGTTTGCTCCCCCAGAATTTACTTTAAATCAGATTGAACCAAGGGGGTAGGGTACACTTATGGTTTATATATTCCTTTGCAGTCACAGTGCAATTGTACTGAGAGTGATAAATAGTACATCTAAAGTGCTAATCTGTCATGATGGAGTTAGATGTAAAGTTATTTCATGTGATTGGTGGATGGTTGTGTGACTGCTTAACCAATGAGGAAATGGTGCAGAGAGTGAAGTGGAAAGGGGAGAAGGGCTGCCTCATTGTTATGCGCTCTGCGGACGCTGCGGCTGTCCACAGACAGGGCGTAACACATTCAAAGTTTCTCAGCAAATCCAGAATGGAAAAGGGACTGCAGGGATTAGCCAATGAGGTGTTGAGGTTCTGCTTTGTATTGAGAGAAGTTGTGTGTAGTGAAGATGGCAGAGATGGAGAAAGTCAGGGTGTTGGAGCTTGGAGATATGCTTGTGCATGGTTTGGAGCAGTATGCAAAATGTAGGAGTGTGGCAAAAAAAATGATGTAAAAGGAGTGGAGGTGGTGTGGAGCACTGTGCCTGGCTTTAATTTGCAGGCAATTGTACGAGTTTGTGAAGATATGGGCAGGACGAACAGTCCACATGTGGTTGTTCTACACTGAGGTGCTTTGCATTTGGGCTATGTCATTGCTCCTACTTTGTTGGAAGATCTGCAAAACTTGGATCAGGCAGTAATGAAACTACTTCTAAATGCCAAGATATTTTTTTCTGGTTTGATTCCATAGGGCAATATGGAACAATAATTCTGTTTTTTTGTCCCCAGCAAAATGTTGCTAGGTAGTTAATAAACCGAGGCATGTTTGCTTTTATGACTAGAGCTGCCATGTTCTTTTGCAATAATGACAACATTGACTCTGGTAATGTTGATTACTTTAAAGAAGATGGCATGTCTTTATCTTTTATGGGAAATGCCATGCTGTTTTGGAACCTAAGGATTGCTTTGGAGAAGCTAATTTGAAGATTTTTGGAGGAAAACAAGGAAAAACAAACAAAAAATACAAAATAAAAGGTGTTTCTGAAGCATCTGCAAAAAAAACAATAAAAGGCTCTTTTCAAAGCCAACCTCAATGGGGAAATGGGGCAAACTACTTGTCCACAGACAGCACGTATTACATACGGGAATTTTGAGGTTGAGAGGCATGCAAATGAGACTTAGCAGAGCAAGGGATTGGTCAATAAGGTTTACTGTGTGTGATGTGTAAGGAGAGACTTTGGGCCTCATTATGAGGTGGGCGCAAAGGAATACCAGGCACCGTTAAGAACAATCCCTTTGTGCCCTATTCCGAGGTCCCTTAGCGGGTCCCTTCCTTAATGCCTGGTTTTACCAGGCGTTATTGACGGGGCCCGTTAAGGCACTTCAGTGCTAATAAAGGTACCCCAATTTGCGGTACCGTTATTAGCGCCTTCCCCTTCCCATTGAGCCCTATGGGGCTGAAATGGCAATGGGGAATGGCTTTTTCAATGGGAATTTAATGGTCCCGTAAAGGTCGAAATAGACCAGTAAGTCCCCATTGAATAAGGGCTGACTCAGTACCAGTATTGTAGGTAGTCATGGCGCTAATAGCACCATGACTACCTCCAACCTCGGAATGAGGCCCTTTGTCAGAAAGTCTTCTATCCTGAGAGGAGGGCAGATAGCTATGGCTGTGTGTTTTAGAAAGCAGATTGTCTGGATTTTGGGAGACTCGTGGATAAATTGGTTGGAGGTGCATGCAGAATGCTGTGGAGTGGCTTTACATCCTGGGTTCCCTCATGTGGAAGTTCACTGGCATGGAGTGCGTGGAATGAAGTGGCTGGATTTTGTATCTCTTCGTGCTACTTTCGTGACACAGCATCATCCAGACATAAGTATTATTCATTGTGGAGGGAACAGTTTAGGACATGTCTCTGGACTCTCTTTGCAATTTGCAATGAAAGAAGGACTTGGGAAAGTCATGGACATGTTTCCAAACTCCCAAGTAATGCTTTCTCGTATTGCGCAGAGAGAAATGTGTCTGCGTTCTTCTTCATTTGGTCTGCAAATGGAGAAAGCGAGGTGCAATGTCAACAAGGCTGTCTGTGCCTTTTTGAGAGATGTTGGCATGTCCTCTTTTCACAATGAAAATATTATGTTTCGTAGCACACACATTTTTTGCAGAGATAGAGTACATCATACTCATGCTGGCAATCAGATTTTTCTGCAAAATATACAAAAAGCATTGCAACCCTTTTTGGAATTATAGCAATCCATTTTGCAGTAGGTGTTGACCATTTAAAGTTTTTGAAACACAAAAAAACACCACAAAAAGGCTCTTTTCAGAGCCAACACTTCCTCCCAGAGAAAAGTGCAATGGTTCTGACAGGGCAGCACTGCAAAGAGTGTAGAGGTCCGCGGACCTTTAAAAAATGCACATTTGTGATGTCATCTTTGATGTCCTGGGTGTTAGTCTTAGCAGTGCACGGTGGTGGCGTGAGTTATGGTAGCTTAGCTTACCACAACTGGCGAATTTCAGGGGGTTTTCGGTTTTACTTGGAACCATAACGTCCCTTTAACAACGTTTTTTTCTCTGAATTTCATAGGTTTTTAGTAGCGCAACTTAACCATAACATCCCTTTAACAACAAACAGGGACTTTTTTTTACTGAATATATATATATATATATATATATATATATATATATATATATATATATATATATATATATATATATATATATATATATATATATATATGTTGAAGAGTGTCAGAGAAAGACATGATCCCTGGGGGACGCCATACTGCAACATAATCAAATAGGCCTGGTAGTCAGCCACGGCTACTCTCACTGTCCTGGGACCCAGAAAGGACTTAAACCAGGCTGCCAAATTTCCTGTGCAGTTTGCTACCTCTCCCAATCTATTGACCAAAAGAGAATGATTGACAGGCGACAGGATTGAATGCTGCTGACAATTCTAAGAGTAGGGAAGAAGTGAACGGAAGTTAGCACAGGGGCAATATGCTGGTCTTGGAAGCAAGAACATGCAGAGCAACAGAGGTTTGAATCCAGGATCCATGCTTTGAAACCAAACTCAGGTATTAAGAGTGTCATCAAAAAACAATAAAATTAAATAAATAAAAGTTCTGTCAGCCATCATCAATGATCGTCATGATATTTGCTTTAAAGTCAAGCAAAGCCATCTCAGTGCTATGGCATGCTCTAAAGCCAGATTGCCGATACCCCAATAATTTGTGAGTTTCAATCTAATCCTGCATCTGTAAATAGGCCACTCTGTGTAAAATCCTCCTGAGGAATAACACATTGGAAATGGGTCTATAATTACTTGCCATCCACAGATCCAGTTGTTCCTTTTTAAGTAAAGGCTTTATACAAGCTTCTCTTAATGGCTCTGGCACATATGATTAGTGGAAAGAAAAGCTGACCACCTCTGAGATGGAGGGAAGCAGAAGGTCAAGACAATCCTTTAGTATTTGAGCCAGACAGGAATCACCAATGCATGATGTTGTTTTTAGATTAATGATGATTGTTTGTGTTCTTCTGCTGAGATTTGACAGAAAGAGAAGGGGGAGCATGTATATTACTGTCCCTACATTAGCTCGGGTCTCAGACGTTTCCCCATTATCCACATTAATCAAGAATCTCATTGATTGTATTACTTTTTTATGCTTTATTACTTTATTCATCAGTTCATCTTGTATCTCTTGACACCAAGTTTCTGTATTGAGGGCAAGGATCTCAACGCGCTCCTGCCTTCATACTCTTTCAAGATTGTGAAGAGCTCCTTGGAGCAGGATTTGGAGTTTGGCATTCACAATTATTTGATTATATCAGTGCTGTTTTTCATTGAAAATTGATTGCTTTTAACCCCTATATGCAAATGTGTGAGCTTGCAACAGAAGCTCACCTGGATTCATCTACCATGCTCTTTCTGCTTGCCCCTTTATTTGTCTTTGTTTAATTATCCTGTCATTAAACCGCATATTTTTACACGTTTCTGATTTAATACTTTTAGTTTGTATGTGGGCAAGTGCATTCACTGCATCACCTACTGCTTATTGTATTATATCGCAAATACATAGCATACAGAGTGATCAGCAGGAAACACAGCATGCAAGTGCTCAGGCAGTCGGCACAAGGAGCTATAGAGTGCCAATTATATAGCATACCATAGGCAACCACTTATAGGCTCTAGCACTTTCACAATGAGAGTATTGGCACGATATTGCAGACCTTTGGCAAGAACTGTCAACATCTCACTCTGACTCTGTGACGCAGTCCTGCGGGGACATCATGTTGTATTATAGATAAGCTGCAATCGTAGAATCCCAACGAAACCCCTGGAGGGGTCTGGGCCTGTCCGGAGTGCTGTGTGCAGAGAGAGGCAGAGGGAGGTGACATGGAAGGTCTGAGGCCTAACTGTATGGGAGAGCCTAAGGTAGCATACCATAGAATATAAGTGCATACCATCGCATAGCATAACAATCCTACATAACATAGCACATCCTAATCATCCTGCCTCACCTAGCATAACAATCCTGCCACATCAACCCCCGATTGGTCGTCCCTGAGCAGGGTGTAGACCACCGGGACGAGGATTGCTTTATAGCCCAAAACAAATATGCCCATGTATATGGCTGTCAGAATGAGACTGCGGAGAGGCACAGGAACAGCTACTCAAAGGATATATACCTAGAGACATAGAATGTTGACCTTAAAGGTCCTAACTACAAAATTCAGCCCATTCAGTGTTTGACATTTCACCTAACACATCTATCATTTCCTGTTCATTGGAGGTGTCTTTTGAGGCGTCCTCCGTAATGTGAAACTTCTCTATTTCAAGTGGCAGCATTCTGACCTCAGTGGGAGAGTGAGACATCTGTTTATCACAGCATGACAGAAGGCAGCGAATAATGCAAAGGAGGCGATTATAACAACAATTATTAAAATAGCATGTAGAATGGAAGAAGCAAGTGAACCAAGTGAACCAAAAGTGGTTTGAATACAAGTTAACAGTGAGCTGGTATAACTTTTGTTCATACTGTGTAAGGTGGTACCAACCTCTTGGAGGTGTTTTCTGACATCCACATCCTCGGAGGAGCTATCAGGAACCCATGTGCAACATTCTTGTCCTATCATTTTGCAGGTACCCCTTTGGGCAGCCAGTAAATAATTGAGCCCCATTCTATTCGGGAAGACCATCGTTCTGAGTGCTACTTGTTCGCTCTTCAGTATCTGTATACCTTTGGAGGTGTTGTTAGCTGTCTGTTCGAGGAGGACTGAAGGGCATCAAGATCGGCCCTGTTAGTGGCAGTGCCAATGCTCAGGATCAGGAACCCTACAAGACCTTTGAGCCATGTCCAGGGATCATGTTTGGCCCGGCGAGGTGTGTAGTGAACTTGTGGAAAAAGTGACATATGGCGGATTAATGGGCGAATTAACCCAATGGTGCACTAACCAGTCAAGTTAGCTGTGCGCTATTGGTAGGAGTTAGCCCCACAAAGGAAATATAACCCTCTGTGGGTGTAGAGAGCTATGTTTTTGCTATTACTATGAAATTGTCCTATCTTACTGACAGTGGTGTTATTACTGGTGGTTGTAGTGGCACTTCGGTTAAAGACAAAGGTTGCCGTTGTAATACCCATAGAAGGTAGCGTGCCTAGAGCAGTGAAAGAGATCAGAGAGCGTGGAACAAAGGCGATCGCTATGCTGGGTGGTAAAGTATTGGCGTGGCTTGGGTAGAAGAATGCCAGAGGAAGGGGATGGGGCATATTGGGACAAGAAGAGTCGTTTATCTGGTGATCATAACACCATTCAGCAACATTGAACAGGTCAGGGATGAAGGGAATCCCCCAGTGGTCTACATAGGAGTGTGGAAGCATAAATAACAATCAGAGGCATTCATTAGGTCAGCGTAGGCCCAAGCGAAGTTGAGGAGGGTATTGATGTCTGGCTGTAAAATGGGGTATGTAGGGTGATGTAGAGCAAATATCATGGTAAGAAATAGCAACATGGTGCAAATACTCCACATAGACTAATATAATAGCAGCAATATTCCTAGCTTTAGCAGTCCTACCCTACTGAGATTGGGGCCTTATGCCCAAATGTTCCAAAGAATGTCCATCATTACCGGAACCCGGTAGACAGGAAAGATGATGTTGCAAAGGTTCAGGATCCCTGTCAGGATGATGCTGACAGATGCGTGGAGCTGGAATAAATCAGCTGCAGCGCTCAGTTGGTCTCCAAAAACCCCTTTGGCTGGAACACTTATGCATATATACTCCCGGTGCACAGCGTCATTGAGGCTGCTTGGCGACAAAAACCTTTGAGACCAATGGGTCACCTGCATGAGACAAGTGTAGCAAAACATTTTGAGAGCGATTGGTCACTTCCGGAGACAAGTGTAGCAAAAACATTTGAGAGCGATGCGTCACCTGCTGAAGTCAGGTGAGGTGGTGCCCATACTCTGCAAGTTGTACCTCAGGAAAGGTAGCGGAACTTCATTGTCAAGGAGTGCTGGGTGCAGAGTTACCAGTGTTTTAGCTTCCTGGACCCCAGCCGGCAGCTGTAGAGAGGTCTCTTTCTCCTGTACTCCTGCAGATTGCAGCTTTGCTATGTCTTTGGTGCTTGCGGATGGCAGGTTGCTTTTGTCCTGGACCACTTGCTATTTTCAGGCATAGAGTGGAGGTGATCCTTGCACACACTGGCTGGTGTGGACCCAGGAGTCATTTCCTCTACAGCGAACAGCTGTGTGGGTTGTGTAAGGACCTCATGATGGCAAAAGTAAAGACAGACACAAATGATCACAGTTCAAGGGTGTTTATTAAACTGTAAATGCAGGGTGGAAAAAATATAAACCTAAATCTAAGATGGATCAAGCGTCGACCATCACACGAAAAAAAAGGCATCCCTTGTGTTGTTGTGTTGTTGTGTCAAAATAAAGGGGCCTATACTAAGAAAAACCTCTTGCCAATTCCTTCTAATTAATTACAAAAAAAAGTGTGGTATAGGGGTTCAATAAAGAAAGAAGGGGCCTTGGACATTGGAGCACAGCACATGTTGAATCTTTCTCAGCATGAGCTGACAGTTCCGTTCCTGATATCAGGTTCTTCGGTGGATTAGTCTCTTTTCAATAAAAAGTATCTTGTCTTGGAGGGCCTGATGTATTCAACAACAAACAAAACAAAAAGTTACTTTGCAAATGGGCTATGGGTGAGGACTTTTCACCCTTGGATCTCCCTCGACCGGGCTAGGACACAGTTGACAAGGGGGACCATTCACTTCCCCTGGTCTTCTTACTTTAATGAGTCTTAACGTCTTTTTAAACAGTTCTTGAGGCGTCGTCCCTGATTTTCGACTTCCCTCTGCCTTGTTCACTCTTGCCAACTTTTACAGACAGTACACTGTGAACACCCCTTGGCCGGATTCACTTTGCTTAACACACTATTCTGGTTGTCAGCTTCCCTCTGCAGGGTTCACTCTCAACCAACTTCTACAGAAAGTTCACTATGGGACTTCAGACTTCGCCCCTTCTCGTTAGGATCCCTCTGTCAGATTCACCCTTGCCAACTTTTAACAAACAGTTAATGTACTAGTTTTCACCATGCAGGATTCATTTCCTTTTCTTTCACAATCATCTGTTCTTTCTCAAACATCTGTCGGTCAAAGACTTTCGATGGTACAGAGGATTTTTCAAAACCCCTATATGGCCACTTTGACCTCTGTTCGCCTCTTCCCAAGGCCTTCTGGTTGCGGTAGTCTGTTATCATCCGGTAATCACCCAGAGTTTCCTGCGTGATCACCCACGTGGTGCCGGACACCTCTGTTGCAGGATTTCCCCCTCTTTTCTCCATAGTTCCTAGAAGCTGGCCTTTGTTCACGGTGTTATGTTTCCGTGTGTGGAGGTTTTACAGGCCTGGGTCGGAATGGGCAAGGTCATTTCTTTCCTTGTCACCCTCTCTGTAGTTGCCGTCTTTTGCCTCCTCTTGAACTGCCGTACTGAGCTAGCCCTCACGTTGTGCGGTCTGCCTTGCTCGCCCTGTGCTTTCACGCTCCACCATTTATCCCTGTGTGGAAGGTATAGGATCATCAGGTGTGTGTGATTCTGGTCAATTGCCTGACTTTGCCTGACCCTTGTATTGGGACATGTCAGGTAAATGGCTCTGGTGTTTGTCCTTTGTCTTTCATGTTTTGCGAAAGTGTTTGTGCCGGAAAAGGGGGGGGCAGTATTTTGGAATATCCTAAGTGGTAGGATGAGGAAAAGGTGTTGGAAGAAGGAGGATACTGCATCTCACCCATCCGTGTCCCACTCCCAGTCCCCAAGAACCCCCATCCAGGTGATCCTCCCTCACTTGTCCACCCCCAGGAACTGGATCCAATAGCGATGGCCGTGTCCTGGCCAGCTGGATGACAGATCCTCGGGGAATTAGCCAGGGAGACACCTTCAGGTTTTCTCACAGTTGTCAGCAAGATCTGGAAAGGTCCTTTCCATCGAGTATGCAGGGCTGATTTTTGCTGATGTACTTTCAGGACCACCCAATCTCCCAGCAGGAGGCTGTGGCACAGCGATTCAGGTGGTAAGAGCAGAGCTTCTTGAATTTGCTGGAAGTGAGAACTTGTAAAAGAACAGAAACACCACAGGCTACCCAACTTCCCTACACACTGTCAGAGGGGTGGTTATTCCTATAAGTGATTATTATTTTCACTTAGCTGCATTGATCACAAAAACGTGGGTATCAAAAACAACGATTTTTAATTTATGTTCAAATCATTAAAACAACCATCTGTAGGCCACATAAATCAATGGTATGGCTAAAATACAGGACAAAAATACAATACTATATCAGCGTTGTCTCAGGGTACTTAGAGTTTCAATCAAGACATCAACCTTATACATGTCACAGAGATATGATAATAACACCTTGTTAATTTTTAGAGTAGATAGATTTCTCATAATATCTATTCCAGCAATTGTGATGTTAGTATCAAGGTGACTTTAGGTAAGCATGACATCGTAGCTTTTGTCATGACACGTCAGAAGTGAGAACTAACAACGATCATTATTCTTTTGCAATGTGACACAACAAGATCACCATTCAGTTGTAAGTCACAAAATTTAGGGGAAGGTGGTGGAGTAACTGGCATTCCCATGGGCCTCCCCATGGGGCTCTTAGAAGAGGAGATTCTTAGGTCCATGATGAAAGAGCGAGGGCATCAGGCCAGTTCCTGTCAGACCATGGCAAGGCAGAGCTTCACATAAAAAATGTGGCATTCCACGCCCACTGCCGATTGTGGGTGAAAACTACAATGAAAGTGCTGGAGGATCCCCAAGGCACTGCAAATGTTCTGTACAATATATCCAGTGAAATGGGTCATGGAAACTGGAAGGCAGAAACGTGGGATCAACTCTTTTAGCAGTCTCTTGACCACTGTAATGGAATCAGCGTATTTACAGTGGTAGGCCTCAGTCCATCCACATAACCTGGAGCTTGAGGGCCAAGGAGGGTGGACTTTTTCACATGGCCTTCAGCCAGCACGTTACCCTGCAAGGTGCAGTCAGAACGTTGAATCTGGGCTTTTCACTTCACAATAGCCATCTCGGTAGGTAACATAATTGCATTAAGCAGGGCTTCAACATAGGGTGCATTGAGAATGGGAGTACCTTCCACAGTTAGGTAACCTCTCTGTTTTCAGAGGGTCCCGTAGTCATGTGATATACCAAACGCGTAATGTGAATCCGTGTATAGAGTGACTGTGCATTGTGTGATGATCGTGTACGCCCATGTTAGGGCAATGAGTTCAGAAACTTGTGCTGATCATACTGATGGGAGCTGAAAAGCTTCTAATACTTCAAAGAAGGTGCACATGGCAAAACCTGCCTGTCTACTCCCTGTAGAATCTCTAAGACAAGACCCGTCAACAAAGCGAATTATGTCTGCATTGGGGAGAGGGATATCCTGGAGGTCAGTTCTTTGTGATGATACAACTTCAACCGGTACAAGGCAGTTGTGTGGGAGACCATTATCGTGTGTATGCAGGAGGGAGGCAGGGTTTAGTGGGGGCATCTGATGAGAGTGATGTCAGTGGCTGAGAGGAGCAGTTTTTCATATTTGGTGAGATGTGCAGCCAATAGGTGTTGTCTTTTACACCTGAGGAGGAGTAATCATACAGAGTGTGGTACTGCTACGTTTATGTGATGTGTTTGGGTGATGTTGACAGCTTTTGTAAGGAGAAGGGCAGTGCCAGCTATCGCTCTGAGATATTTGGGAAATGCTGTGAGCCAAAATAGGCTACAGCCAGTTGTAGGTCCTCATGCTTCTGTGTGAGTATGCCTAAGACATACCCCCTTTTTCATCATAGAATAGGATGAATAATTTGCTGTTGTCAGGAAGGGTGAAGGCCGGAGCAATGGACAGGGCAGTCTTGACCTTGGCGAAAGCTGTGGAACCATCAGGAGGCCATGTGAGCTTGTCAGGCTGGGAGTCATGTAGCATCACCTGCATAGGTGCAACCTTGCAGGCATGATCAAGGATCCAGGGGCAACAAAAATGGGTAATTCCTGAAAAGGAGCACAGCAGCCTTTTAGTGGTGGGCATGGGACATTGCAAGATGCAGGACACTCAAGGGGAGCAAGACGCCCAGAGCCATGGGAAATGCTGTGTCCTACGGAGCAAACTGTATGTAGGCAGAGCTGCAATTTTGCTTTGTTCACTTTGTGCCCTTTTGCTGCGAGGGCAGTGAGGAGCACTTCGGAGTCGGCGAGGGAGACCTGAAAGGAACGTGATGCTAATAGCAGGTCATCCATGTATTGGATCATAGTGAAGCCCCCCGGGAAGGTGAAATCCTGGAGGTTTTCCTGTAGAATCTGAGAGAAGCGGGATGGGGAGTCAATAAAGCCCATCGGAAGGGACCTCTAGGTGAGCTGCGGTTCCATGTATGTAAACGCAAAGAGATACTGAGAGTCATGGTGGAAGGGGACAGAGAAAAAGGCAGAGGCAAGATCAATTGAAGTGAAAAATTGTATGTGGGCTGGGACACAGGAGACAATGTTCAGGGGGTTGTGGATCACCGGATGTGAGGCTATCACCGCCTTATTAAGGGAGTGCGGATCATTAGCAAAATGGAATTTGCCTGTGCCCTTTTCCTCAATCGGGAGCACCTGAATATTGCACAGGCTCGTGGTATAATAGAGGATGCTCTGGTCAATGAGGCAAGAGATGACAGGCTTGGTGCCTTCCTCTGCTTGAGGGAATATTCTGTACTGGGGTACACGTGGGAGAGGAACTGTAAGGCGAACAGGTTTAGCAGAGAGAATGTGTCCTGCCCAATTGGCATGTGCTGCCCAGCGGGCCACTGAGTCAATAAGGTGTTGTACCTGCGTAGCTTATGCTGGTGTCAGTAGTGAAGAAGGCTCTGTAGGAGGCTCTGGGTGGGTGAGCTGTTGGAGGAGAAATAAACATTCAGCTTGCCTACATTGGGGAACCTCAAGATAAATGCCACCCAGAGAACAAAAAATTGCACAATGCATCTTGCATAGCAAATCAATGCCCAAAAGATTTGCAGGCGAGAAAGGGCTCAACAGAAAGGCACGGTGTTCTGTGATGTGACCAATAGAAACAGACAATTACTTTGATACCGGGTGTGGGATAGTGGAGTCAGATATGCCAACAGCATTGACAATTTCCTTTGAGACATCCACATTTGGAAATGCTGCCGCTCACAGCGTGGATTGCCTGGCACCATTGTCAAACAAACAGTTCACATTATTCCCTTGAATGTCACATTTGAGATAGAGAGCAGACCGGTCCAGTGGTATCAGAGCAGCAGACATAATGGCAGGGTCCCTCTGGCAATGTCATTGCGGACTATAGGTGATCTGAATGTCCTGGTAGCCCCCATTAGGAGGAGGAGGAGGTGGAGGGCCATGTTTTGTGGGTATAGGGTAGCCATTAGAACTGTTAATAGGAATTAAATAATTGCAATGGGTAGTGGGACCATATTGCTGTGGTCTGGAAGGTTTGGTAGGACATTGCTGGATGAGATGGCTTGTCTGCTTACAATACCTGCAGAAAGGTTGACCTGGCAGGGGTTGTTGGGGAGGCAAAAATGGGTGTGCAAATGTCTGATGTTGCAGGTGGCACTGGTGAAATGGCATAGGTCTAACATGGGGTACCCGTGCATCCCCAGCCCCCAGAGGCAGTCTTTTGTTGAGCATGCTGTATTTGCAAAGCCAGGAGGCATGTAGCACCATCTTGCTCCTGGCGTTAGAGTTTGTCATAGAAATGTTGCTTTGCTTGCAGTGCTTTTTCCATAGATTCATCCTGCCACCCAATTTGCATCTTATGTATATTGTTTGAAATATCAGGAAACTGAGAAATGAATGCAGGTTTAGATTGTTACTCACCGTTCACAATACCAGAGTATTTAGTGAACCAGTCAGTTAATCTAGACAGGTAGTCATCAGAGTGAGATTCCGACTGGTTTTGTTTGCACGTGGCGATCTTTGACCAGTCAACTTTGACAGGGTATTTCTCTTTGATGAGGTCACTAAGTGTGGCAATATTAGCAGTAATAGACTCACCTATCACCAGCGTGTGAGGCCACTGCAGTTTGGCCATCATTTGTTTGTATAGAGTGCTTTGAGTACAGCCTGTAGGAGCTGTTTAAGGTCCCTAATTGTGGGATCATAACAGGCATCATAACAGGCAACCACTGTGTTAAAATGTTCCATGAACACATTGGGGTTGTCAGGCACCATGGGCAATTGCTGTGCCATATGATATAAATCAGTGGAGCTCCCGGGATTGTGAATTCTCATTGATTTTGCATCAGTATTTGCCACACGGAAGGTGCGCATAGGCATAAGGGTGGTGGCCGCAGTGAAGGATGTGGAGGCATCCACAGTGTGCGACAAGGGTGGCTCAAACATGGATGAATGTGCGGCTTGATTATTTTTCCTGGTAAATTGTTCTGGCATTGTTTTAAAACCATAGGAGTCGGATAGTGCTTGCATGTCCTCCATGTATTTCTGGCAGGTTGAGTCAGGAATGTGCTTGTAGGACTGGGGGGTAGGCAGGGGAGTGGATGTAGATTGCGGTGGAATCCTACTTGGCTGAGAGCAGGTGCAGGGTGGCGTGTAAGTAGAGGCCGCTGGCGGCAGAAGTGGAGGGAGGGCAGGGGGAGGGGAAGTTGTTAATTCTCCTCACATAGTGGATGGAACAGTCGGGGAAGTAGGTGGGGTGTGTGAGGCAGTGGAGGGTTGTATGGGAATGTGACAGTTGGCGGTGGCATAGCTAGGGGCAGTGGGGGTGGAAAAGGAGGTGTGCAGGCTCCCAGTTGAGGCGAATATGGTTCTAGTTCATCTAAAAAGTGTACAGGTGGCACTGCAGGTGCTTTTCAACCGGAATGTCTACTGGTGTCTGCAAGAACACTTGGGTAGACCTGTTTTGAGAGTGTGTTTACTGTTTTGCAGGCCAGCCTTTGAAAGCTGCCTGTTCAGCTCGAATTATTTCTCTAACCTTAGCCTGAGAGTTCTTAAGCAATCTAGTCTGACTATCGTGCAATCTGTCCATAGACACTTTGTACCATCTGAAATAAGCTGACCAATGACATCAAACACCTTAGACTTTCTTTATCCTAAGCCTTGCGCAAAACAACAAGGTGGTATGCCTAAAACCATCCCTCCAGTGGCCACTAAAACTCCTTTTGACCCCGAGTCCAAACATTCCACAATTTCAAATATATACTGGTGAATACCTGTTATGTTGAAACCATGAAGAAGGCATTCGTCCCAACTGCAGGAGTAAGTTGTGTTGTGGAAAGCTCAGAGCCCACAGCTAAGTCTAAGAATCAACAGAGCATGGAGACACACAAGGAGGTAGGCCCGCCGGTACAGCAGATCAAGAGGGGTGGTGCATACAACCTCCTGGCATTTGGTATTTACTGGTGGTGACAGCTTAAAGGCAAACTGGAGAGATGGTATGCAAGGGAAGACAGGAGCCAGCACGGATTGATATAGTTTGCTGAATTTAAAGATAAAGTCAGACAAGATGGTCCAAAGGAACCACTTCAGGGTGCTTTAGCAATAACATTTGCCATTTAACTATCAAATGGCCAAAGTCCATCAGCATTGCCTTTATAGCAGAAACTAGAACACAGATATAGACTGCAGGCTCTGAGTGTTGTGGTAGGTAAAGTAATGAAAGTGTGAGGCCAGCCATGCACATTTAGTTATGCAAGAACATTTTTTTCTGGTGAATCAAGACCTCCCCGTGCATGGAAGTAAAGCATATGGGTATTTATGTAGCTCTAAATTGTCTGTAGCCTGGACGGGCGTCAGTAAATAGTATACAAAAATCAAATCTTGACAGTGCCCACAATAATCAAATCAATCAACCCAAAGTAATTTCATTAACCCAAAATACAAAATCACAATAAGTAACCCCAGGGGGAATGCAGAAATTCCCTAAACATGGCTGACCTGCGCGCATAAAATTAAAGACAACTGGTGTAGGCCAAGGACATGTGGTAATGGCATACCACAGCGATCCTTTGACTTTGTGGCAAGGCAAACCATGGCTGAATAACAAGGCTATGGAGGAAAAAACACAAGACAATACTGTCAGCTGCACTAATGGAGATGGCAGCCCACAGGAATGCACAACAACCAATCTGAGAAAACACCTTAATAGACACCGAGAGGCAAACGGCTCGGAACCAGTGTCCAAACCTGGGGGCCATGCGACAACACACCTTGAACCCCCTAGTCAAAAACCGTGTCTATGTGGCGGCACATATAAACCAACGGGCGCTAATCTTCCTATTTAACAAGTGCAAGAAGCAAAATGAACATCAACCCAAAACTGTTAAACCTAACAGGCCACTTCAGAATCCAAGCAGCCAATGCAACAAGTGAAACCACATTTACCAGTAGTAGAAACAAAAGCACTGTTTTTATTCTCATACAGAACAAGCCGAATAGAAAGAAATGACATTACATGGTAGATTAGGTGTTAGCCAGAAAGGTCCTTTCAAAAAGAAATACCCCTCTCCTGCATTCTGTCGTTCAGAGCCTGAGTTTATAATTTTTTTTAATGTTTGTCGAGAACATTTGCAAAAACATTAAACTTTCTGCTTCGATGTTGAGCTGTGGCAGCGCTTTCCACGTTCAGAACATGCTGCACTGATACAGGGAAGAGGGGGTCATGGGCGATTGCAGGTGCACTGCTCTGCTATACCATGGGAAACTATGGAACACCATATGTTTTTCTAGTTGCTTGCCACAACCTGTACACTGACATGTAATAATATTTATCTCTCAGTAGATGGCAAAAATAAATAAAAAATCATTAAGCGCAAAATAGCTTGCTGCACTAATTCTTGGTTATTCACTTTTAGCTCTACACCGAAGCCAGAAACTAGTGCCTAAAAGCCAAAAGCAGACAGACCATAGACAAACACGAAGAATGCACTCAGCAGAGCTGAAACCCTCTGCCGTGCAGCTATCACATACAAATACCCAACACAAAACATCAGTACATGCAAGGAGAGAGAAATTTTAAAGATACATTATCTAAAAAATATAAGACATTGCAAATCAACTTTAGTCAAAATATTGTGCAGTGCGGGAAAAACAGTGCCATAAGCTGAAGGTTGATATTTACCACTCCGTCAAAAGAAAATCAAACAGGTACATGGTTGTGCTCTATGACAGAGATTTCCAGATGCCACTTCCCAATCACACCGCTGAGTTTGGCAACTTTGTAGATAACAGGTTGGCGTGCAGTGGTGGTCGATGGCAGCTCCCAGAAAAAATCCTGCACCGTTCTGACCAGAGATCACACCATAATTTCTCTGGTGGTCAAGATAAGGCACCAGCGGCCAGCCTCAGTTTGCAGCAAATAAGGAGATCAGACAGACAAATGGTAAATCAAGCTTCTTGTATCATATCACAAATACACAGCATACAGAGTGATCAGCAGGGAACACAGCATGCAAGTGTTGATGCAGTAAGCACAAGGAGCTCTCTATTAGCGCAGCCCTAGAGTGTTGATTATATAGCATACCATAGGCAACCAATAATATGTTCTAGCACTTTCACAGTGGGGTTGTTACTTGGCACGATACTGCAGACATTTGGCAAGAACTGTTGACATCTCACTTGTGAACTTGTGATGCAGTCCTGCAGGCCCATCGTGTTGTATTATGGATAAGCAGCCTTCATAGAAACCTTACGAAACCGCAGGAGGAGTTTGGGCCTGTTCTGGATGCTCTGTGCAGAGGGAGGCAGAGGAAGGTGACATGGAGGTTCTGAGGCCTAACTGTACAGGAGAGTCTAAGGTAGCATACCATTGCATAACATAGCCAGGCATAACAATCATAGCATAGCATAACAATCCCACATAAAAGTGCATAGCCTAACCATCCTGCCTAACCTAGTATAACAATCCTGCCTAACATAGCATAATAATCTTGCCAGATCAACGGATTGGAGTCAACGTGAGCGGGATCGCCTGGCATAATCACCTAGAAGGACACAAAGTGGTAATCTGGCCAGGGGCAATGAGTGGTAGAGGAGTTAGCAATGTCCACATTATAAGAAAGCACCCAATCTATACAGTTTCCACCCATATGTGTTGTGGTTTCGATATTTTTTTTTGAAGCCCTAAAGCCTCTAACACCTCTAAAGCCTCTATTGTATCCACTATTGAGGTTGCCGTGGAATCAAATGTATTGTTCAGCCAGTAGTTAAAACCCCCTAATAGACGTGAGTGAGGTTTCATACTCTCATTGAGAGCTGGAATTAGTAGTTCTTCGAAATTGGAAGTAGCAGAGAGTGGTATATATAGTGGTGGAGTTCACCTTGAGTTTGACTAATAATACTTCATAATTATAATTATGTACCATCAAAGAGTTGCGAAAAATAATGGGACCACCACCTGTAGTGGCTAAGGAGGCTGCATGAGTAGCAGTGTCACATAACCAAGTCTCTGTAATTGCCATAAAATCAATATTATGTTCAATACTAAAATCTGCTAGGTTGAATTAGTTAATACTGGTTACATTTTAAACTGTGAGTTATTCACCAGCTTATAAGTAATGGGTAAGATACTGGGCATGTCAGTCTGGTGTGAAAAACCTTAGGGTATTTTCCCCAACACACCTCGAGAATCCCTTATTCAGGTGCCCAGGACACGGCCATTGCTGTTGGATCCAGTTCCTGGGGGTGTACCAGTGGGGGAGGATCACCTGGGTAGTGGAACCCAGGGTTATGCTCAATGTGAGATTCGGTACCATCACTGAGAGGATGATGAGAGGAAGTAAGTCTCTGAAGCGTTTATAAGCTATTCCCGCTCATCATCTCTTCCACTCATTGCATCTCCCTTACCCAAAGGTAAAGCCAATAATCTATTTGCATTTGGCAAACTTGTTAAGAACCACAACTCCCAGAATCCTGCTTTAACTGGTTCCTGTTCGAATACTCCTGATCACTCTTATTTTCATCCCTATGGTTATTCTTTCCTGAATACCAAATCCACCTTTAAAAAACCCTACCAATCTCATCCCTATGATTATCAACATGCTCAGACAAAATACTACAGTTCCCACAAACCTCCCTGTTTGTCTTTCGACAATAATCCTGGTCATTCCAGTTTGTTCCACATGCCCAATAAATCTCACCCTTCCAAATTTACCCAAATCCCTAGCAAAAGACCTATAATCCCACACAACACCTCTTCCTCTCTATACCACGTAGGATACTCAAAATCTCTAATTACCCCCTTTTATGATGCAGACACCTTTACACATTGGACTTGTAATAAAACTGTTTACCTGACAGGTCCCGACACATGAGTCAGGCAATTGACTTAAATCCCACACACCTGACGGCCCTTCCTTTTACCCACAAATGCATTCACGAGCTTGCCCCCCCCTACCTGACGAACAGAATCACCAGGCACTCCGCCACAAGACCACTTAGATCTCTCTACGCCAACACCATTGTTAGGCCTACCTCGCGGAAAGTGCGTGCTGGTGGCTCCAGTTTCCCCACCCTAGCAGCCACACACTGGAATGCCCTGCCACCTCACCTCAGACTCATCGAGTCACACCTAGCCTTCCGCAAGGCTATCAAAACCAGACTCTTTGTATGACCTTAACCTGTTTCTGCATATATTCCTGCTAACCTGTAACTAAGAGCCTCCTGCACCCGAATGTAATCTTAAATCTGTGTATCCTCTGTAACAGCGCCTCGATGCCTCATGGGCTGCAAGTGCGCTTAACAAATGCAAAATAAATAAATAAAATAAAATAAAATAAAAGGTGGAGCAAGAGAGCACAGTACGAGCACGGCAGACAGCACAACAAGACGGCTAAGCATGTTCAGTGGTTAAAGCGAAGGCTAAAGGCGGCAGAAATCAAGATGGTGTCGAGGAGAGAAGTGACCTTGCCCTTTTCATCCTAGATCTGTGGAACTTTCGAGGAAGACAGCGTAAGATGTGAACAATAGCACAAGGCCTTGCAGCAGATGTCAAAGGTACACAGGGAAAGCCTATGCCGATAAGCAGGAGTGAGGGAAGCTCCTGCAACCGTGGTACCAGCCTTGACTCCAATGGAGAGCAAAACCAAGCAGTACAACACAGCCGGTGAGTCGAGGGGAGAACCGATAAGAACCGGGCTGTGTTAATTGATAATTGCAAAGTGGCAAATTTGAACCAAGTTCAATGAATTGTGAAAGAACTGTAAAAATCTTAACAAGGAGACCATCTGCAGAGAGAAACCGGCACCATGTGGGTGCTAACTCCAAAGCCTCTGGTCGATCCCCATCTGAGCAAAACTACAGATAAAGGAAGGCCATAGGAGGGCCATCGAAATGGGACAAATTGGTCATACTGAGGGTCAAGTAAAATCCAAGTGCAATCACAAGACTTTGATCTACAATCTGTGTGAAAGCAAGGCAGGTGAATCCTGCAAGCAATTGTGAATATGAAGTTAGCTAGAGTGAACCCGACTGAGGGATTCTGACAAAAGGGGCAAAGTCTAAAGTCCTGAGAAACGGGACAACGACAAACGTGAACCCGACCAAGGGATGTACACTATGAGCTATTTAAAAGGACATTGAGAAAACAAGGGAAGTGAATCCTGCTAAAGAAAAAAGAAAGGTCTGAGCCCGACCGTGGGAGATTCGGCTGAGATTTGAGAGGGGTCAGAGCCCTACCGATGGAGATCCAGTGGTGAAGCCCTCACCCAAATAATTGGCAGTCAAGAGGGGTCCGAGCCTGAGTGAGATCCAGGGGTGAAGTCCTCACCCAATTATTGGCAGTCAAGAGGGGTCTGAGCCCGACTGAGGGAGATCCAGGGGTGAAGCTATCATCCAAAAATCATTGAGAAAAGAACTGGTATATTAATGAAAGAATACGATATATGAAGGGTTAGCACCAAGAAGAGGGGGACCCAGGGGTGAAAATATCACCCTAAGTGAACTGTGGATAACAATTGAGAAGGGTCAGCACCCAGAAGAGGCGGATCCATGGGTGAACCAAAATCACCCTAAAGATCTTTCATTTGCTGAAGGAACGTTTGTTTTGTTATTTGAATACGTCAGGTCCTCGAAAGTAAGAGACTACAGAAGTGAAACGAGACTTGGCCAGTGATAGCCCTGATAGTTGAATGCTGAACTGTCATCTCGTGCTGGGAAAGCTTGAGAGTTCAAACCCGAACTGTCATCTCATGCTGGCAAAGCCCGAGAGTATGTTGTGCTCCACGATCCCACCTTATCCCATGCTCAAAAAGTGGGGAAGGGAGGCCCAGGCTACCGCACCCTGACATATTATTTGAGAACACGTCTTTCTTTTCTTGAAACTATCCCACACCCTTTCTTGAATTAGTTGTAAGGTTTGGCAGTAGGTTTCTTAGTATTGGCCTTTTTTATTTGACACAACGCCACTAGGACTGCCTTATTTTTCATTTTATGGTTGCTCCCATCTTAAATTAACCTTTAGATTATACGTTCTTCCAACCTGCATACAGCATTCATTGTTCAATAAACACCCTTGAACTGTGATCACTTGTGTTCGTCTTACTTGTTGCCACCATGAGTTCCTTACGCGGGACAGAAGCATTAACTGTATTAGAGGGCTCAATGCTTTTACAAGAATGTTGGCTAGACGGTGTCCTCAAGGAAGCCATAGTATCACTATCAACATCCATGCTGAGATATTTTGCTAAAATAGTCCTGGTTTTGGTTTGAGGCACAAGAAGGAGAGTTAACCGCAACAGTGATCAAATCCATAGACAAAGAAATTAACACAGCGGTCAAGACAACAAGATGCGCGGCAAGCACAAAATTGTACAATAAATGTTTGATGAGAAGTAAGTAGCTGTTGCCTGTCCCAAACAGACACAACCAGAAACAACCAGTTTATGCACCTTATAAAACATGCATATGCAAACGCGCCTGGTAGGCCTATATAAACTATTGCCAAAACACTTAGATCGCTAGGAAATGTAGTGCAGAGGGCTAAGTGAGTACGTCAAAACAGCACAGCAATGAATGTGAGTTTGAAGGCAAATAAAGCAAGGTTAAGGCTATAAAAATTATTGGAAGCGCATAGTGAAATAAAATACAGGACTTTAAAATGGTTTTGTCAATTCCTATGAACAACTATCTATGTGCAACAAAAAATGCGAATACACCAGCAACAACATGTTTTTTGCACCTTACGAATGTGCCAGCGCTAATACGCCTGCTAGGCGTTTATGTACTGTTGCACATGCGCTTTGATGGCTGGAAATGTGGTGCATAGGGCTACTCTGAGCGTGCCAAAACAGCACAGCAATGAACATGAGTTCTAAGCCAAATAAAGCGAAGTGAAGACTATAAAGAATATTGGAAACACACAGCAAAATAAAAATGCAGGAGGGCTTTCAAATGGTTTTAAAAGTAAGTTTTCAAATACAGTTATAAAATGCTTTGAAACAGTTTTCAAAAGCAGTTTTTCAAATCCATTTTCAAAATATCTAAAATAGGTCATTTCCTATGAACATCTATCTATGTGCAACAAGTAATGTGAATACACCGGCAACAACCAGTGGATGCGCCTTAAAATAATCTACTTCCTAACTCATTCTGAATTAGTTTCTGCATTCGCTAGTGTTCCTACTCTCAATCTGCTGGTACACACCCTGGTAGTGCTTTACAGGCAGAGGTTATGTGTACATAAAGAGACTATTTAGCACCATATAGAAATCTCAGGTACTATCCAGTTTCACATTCCCAAGAGATAGTCCACAATTCCCTCTCTACCAAATGGCAATGAAGTTTGTTGTCACTGCGACAGGTTTCTGATCTCCTCTGCAGTTATTCCTTATAGAGTTTATCTGTCCATGCTTTATTGTAAGTATCTCAACCATTAAATCCTTTATGTATGTCTTCTAACCTGAGTCCTAGTTTAGCAAAACAACAATAGACAAAGCCAGCCAACCCACCAGCTACAGCAAAGGTCAGAAATAGCAGATGTTGCATCGATCAATTGCATCACTGATTTACAGGGACTGCCATGAGTCCAGGCAGCGACATTCTTGCAGTGAACAATTTCAGAATGCCAATTTGTCTCTCCACCAGTCCAGCTGATTGTAGGTGACATGGACAATAGGGCTTCTGCTGCATTTTAATTACCTTAGTTAGGTCCTGTACTGGTTTACCCTTGACATGTGTGTCTATGTCAGCATTGATACTCATTGGCCACCTAAATGTAGGGATACATTCACATATCAGAACCTTTACCGCAGATGGAGTATCTGCCTTATTAGTCAGATACACCTATATCCATTTCAAGAACACATCAACAACAGCCATCACAAATTCCAATACTGTCACTTTTGGAATTTGGATTAAATTGCACTGCAGCCAAGCAAACAGAATCAAAGGAGCTGGATGAGCCCCTGCTCCATGTTGACTGATTTTCCTATGTTTTATTGTTGGAAAAACAAACACTGGTGCACTTTATTCTCTGCAACCTGCTACAAACCACCTGGATCCTACCATTCCTTCAATATCTGCTTTGTGATCCCCCTTTAACAACATGTGCTATTCCAAACAGTATTTATGTCTAATAATAATCTCGAGAATGCCTTGGGAACTACCAAATATCCTTTACATGATAGTTAAAATGTATCACTGTGAAAGGAACAATTTACTCTGTTCGACACATTCATCTCTGTATTTGGGAATTATTTCTTTATATCTAATCAACTGCTCAAGCATATCATGTGGTGCGTTTCCTGATGGCACTTGCTTTCGTTTTATAATTAGTCACCCAAATTGTCAAGGTAAATAGAAGTATTGCTCACTGCAAGTTCATTCCCTCAACTAACGTCATCCCTGGGGCCTTGGGGTTCAGGGCATTTTATGACCGCAACTTCTTTAGGTAGCATTATTGATTCCGAGGGGTCATTTTTAAACTTTGAATATTCATTTGTGACACTGCTGCTGTTAGAAAACCTCTTACGGTCCACAGACTTCCATATTCAGGTTCTTTGCCACACACATAGCATTAATCTTTAAAAACACTCACCAGCGTGTCCAATACAATGATACATGTGTGTGTTACTGCAACTAGTACAACCACCTGTGCTGAAAAGACTTCTATTAACTGTCCACGTTCTATCACAGCTAATGTACTCCACACTGCACATGTGGATTTTAATTCCCTTTTTCATTCCTCACAGGAACCATCCACTTAGTATTCTTGATCTGGATTTTGAAAAGGAATTGTATGCAAATCCCGTTGCAGTCTAATAAGCACTTCTCTCATTACAATGAAGTCATGAGGTTTCCTATCCACTAGGCAAGGGTGTAAACAGGATGGATGTAACAATGGGCATTGTGAAACAGTGACATTTTCTCAATTCAACATCATTCATTCAGATTGTGTAATGTGGCGGATTGGAAGAAGGAGTCAGACACAATGTGGACATTTTAGGTTTCTTTTTCTGAAATAATAAAACAAAGGACTCGCTCACCCTATCGCTATAGGGAATGTCCCTACCTAACTAAATGAAAACTAAGGGTGTTCGTCTTTCATCAGAATATCAAAATCAAATGAATCTCTTCAGTCCAAAACCTAATTCTTCCTGACCCTACCACTAATAAACAATAAGTAAACTTGAGCCAAATTAATTTCTCTCTTTTCCTGCTTCCCCTCCGCCCTTTGCCTTTTCATCGTAAACCCTGTAGTGGAAACAAGGGTGCCGTGTGAGCTGGACTGTTTTTGCTGTTTGTGCTGACCGTGCTGACCTGAGCTGTTTCTGTGAGTAACTGTGGACGCCCTCCCAGCAGAGCCGTATAATACATTCTCATGGTCGGAGAGTTCCGCAGGGCGCAGCCGGTAAGCCCAGTTGTTTTCACTTGCTGATTTATTGAGATCTCTGCACTATGTTAATGTTAATGTTAAAGGTCATTTGTACCGCGCACTATCACCACCGGAGTGGTCCCCTGGCGCTCTGGCGGCTCTGAAAGAGGGAGGGAGGGGTGGGTTAGTGGGTGGAGGCTGGAAAAGTGCAAGATTGCAGTGATGTGCTGTTGGCAGCCTCAGCCTGGTGGTTCCGTCGGCTGGGCCTGGGGTGTATGCGGCCGGTAGTCGTCGTGTGCTGATGTGCGAGTCTATGTGTGTTTTTGTTTTGTTGTTGCAGTGTAGTGAAGTTCGTGCGGTTTGCTGTGCTGGAGGTTTGTGGTTGTGTTTGGTTTGGAGTTTGAGAGGTGTATGCAGAGAAGGAAGTTGTTAGTGGTATTGGTTAGTTGGCATCTCTATCCTGGATTGAGCCGGTTGGGCTCGTGTAATCTTACACGACGGGATGCTTGTACACCCTGTGCCTCAGGAGGTACGTGCTCGTTTTTTTTTTTTCTCCATTCGAGGCCGTTTGAGGATTTAGCTGTCCCCTCCGCCCGCTCCCTTAATAACTTTGCATGCTCCTCACCCCCCCACATGACTAGCGCAGCTGCTAGTGTCCATACTTCCGTTTGTGTGGTGATTAGTTGTGTCTTGTCCGTTCCACAGCTCGTGGTACCTAGTTGTGGCTGTACGGGTGATGGGGGATGGTGAGGGTTGGCTGGAGTCGTTGTGGGCAGTAGCAGGAGACTGTTGGAGGAGAGCTCCTTTGATCCTGCTGCGTCGCCAGCACCCTTATGCCTTAAGAAACGTTATTGAAACTTCATTTTTAACGGACTGCTCATAAGTGAAGAATTTGACTTTTTGGACATACTTGCTCCCAAACGAAACATTGTTACTTGACTATGCTATACATGTGTCATCAATTTTACCAGCAAGAAGAGAACTTGTATTTGGGAAAACGCAGTCCCCCATATAACCTCGGCATCGGAGGAATTTCACCTTTCACTTTGAACTGAGGGGGGAGAGACGGACTAAGGCTGCCCCTCAAGCCATCGGGCGTTCCCAGGATGGCAAATAATTATATATTTATTTTATGTGGTTTTGGCTTTTATAAATGACTCATGTCCTATATTTAATTCATATTTTACTTTGTATGCTACATTATCTTAAGGAAAGTACCACCCAGGGGCTGCAAGGCTTACTCTCCGCGTGGGGGCATTAACCCATTGCTTGGGCATTCAGGTGCTTCGGGTGCCTCCATCCCGTGCTGTTGGGGGGTAATGCAATTGCGTTCCTCTAGGGCAGGTGTGCCACAATCACTTGCAAGCCCCCGTTTGGTTCGAGGGAGAGGCATGTCGGAGTCAACTGGGCGTTCATGCGCTGCCAGTCCCTTGTCTTCTATTCCGGCTGCGTGTGGAGCCCGGAAACCGCTGAAACCAGCTGCCAAAGTTATAAGGAACTCTGACAACCGCGCCTTTTGTAAGGACAATACGGGGAGGCTTACGGAAACCTCTAAAGTTGTGGAAAATACGGAACTTTCAAAAGCGGCGCCGGTCGCTGTTAAGATCACTTCTGCAAAATCATTGCAAAAGCTCCCATGGACTCTGAATTTGAGCCCTCAGATCGGGCGGAGATTAGTAAATTGTCTACGTCTCTTGCATCTGTTGTGGGAAATATGGGTGGGTCTGATGCTTCCAATGATGTTAAAATGGCACCTAAGAATTCTTCATTAAGTGACAGCATTATGTTACAAGCTTTGCCTCCAACTGCTAAAGCAAACACAGATAAGGAATTGGCAGAAAAATCTATACATGATGTACAGGTTATTGATCTTGATGACGAAGGGTCTGGTTTCTCAGGGCACACCTTACCTGACAATTTGTCGCCGTCACCTGTGCCCTTTGAAACACCCGATGTCAATTATACCAGTTCTGCCATCAGTGTATCCTTCATGCATCTCACTCCAAGGAGACCTATATCTCTGGTAAGTAAAAGGAGTCCAGTACAATCAGGCTCGCAAAATGAGCAGTTACTTGATGCAACATTGCAAGCTATGAATTTTGCCATAAAAACACTAGGGAAATTATTTGAGACACTGGACATCAAACTAGCTAAACAGGCTGACCTCCTAGACCGTATGCATACATGGCAAGATACCATTGGGTTGGCGATTGGTTCCAAATTACATACGCCTTGAGTTAAGGAGACCGCCATGTTGTCAGTCACAGTTCAAACGTCTGCAATAACACAGATGGGATCATTGTGGAAACCTCCCGAGTGTGGAAGCTTCGGCGCAAATTGAACCGTTGAACATCATGGAAACGCGCCTGGCTGCTCATACATCGACAAAAAGAAAAGTGTACACTATATTTACCCCTGGTTGTGCGAAATTAAATAAAAACATTCCCAGTGGTAAATTACCTAAAAATCAGAGTGCACCTAAAATAGTGGCTAATTCGAGTTCCAAGCAATTTTTAAGGCACTTACGCTTCCTAAAAAAAGCATGTTAGCAGCATCACAGGCGATAAAAAAATACATAAACAACAGATGCATGCTAAAGCTATTGAATGCAATGCCCCCCCTCAGACTACTGAGTATGCCCCTTTGGATGCACTGGTAAATGAAGTGAACCAATACAATGATCTAAACCAACAGAAATGTGGTTAGGGTCCAACCAGGTCCGTCAATATATCTAGATTTACTGTGGCAGCCTTGAACAACCAGGAAGCCCTTGAGGCACATAGATATGAAATAAGAACGGCAGTTGATGCCTACATGTCTGGCCAGCGTTTGCAACTACCACTAAGTTTGGGTGATAAGTCTTCAACACTCCCATCCACAGCCAGTAGATCTCTGGCGCAGGATGTTAGGTTGGAGCCACATAAAAATTGTGTAAAAAACCTGGGGTCTCCCCAAAATGGAGTGGGTGGGGCACAAAGGAACACACCCCAAATTCCAGCCCTACTCTTACCTACTTCCTCGCCAGTAGGTGGGGGTAGAGAGCTAATAGAAGGCTCGCATAAGAAAACAGAATATCGAGATTCTTCAGGGTAAGGCTTGGACATGGCATCTGAAATTATGGAATTAGTAGAGACTGCTCTAAGAAAAATACAGGCGAAAACAAAAACTGATTTACTAAGAGATAACGACAATGCCAACAAGATGTCCAGGGCTGCCATACCAAAGCCAGAAGGAAAAAAAAGACTGGCACCTTATTCCTTAATTTTGGCCTGTAGACCAGTACCTAGCAAGCAATATGACCTTAATAGAAGATCTGTTATGGCAGTCTTCTCTGAAGTTGTCCAACTAGAGGACATCAGCTCTGCGGACATTGAGTATGTGGAGTTTTTGAGGGACGATAATCTTAATATTGTGAGATTGTGGCTGAACTCCAGGGTGGTGCAAAATCTGATTTGGTCAACAAAAACCTTTTTGCATGATCTGGGTTTTGACCTTATAGCAGAGTCACATATACCAGTTCGACTGTCTGATAGTTCCCAAATATATCCATCTAAGCAAACAGGGGGAACCTTTAAGCAGGAAGGAATTGTGGCCAAGGCAAATCCCAGTACATGCCAGTGCAAATGCTCCCATGAACAGCTTTAACTAGACCATCTTCATAAGCAGGAGCTGATTTCCTTGTTGAGCTGGAACACCAGAGGCTTCACTCACCTCCTCAACAATGACCCAAATCAGATTGGAACGTCTGACTTAATTTTATTGCGAGAGACCTGGTTTATAGATCCTCCGATGTGGAATGGATTTGATGTTCATCTCAACCCTTCCTATAAGCCATCCTCTGGAAGACCATCCTCTGGCCTATTAACCGCCGTAAAAATCCGAAACGGAATGTCATCCGAATTATGGGCTTGCCCAAATCATTATATGCTTTTGGTAAAGGTAGTGGCTGAGGTAACTGGGTATGCTGTCCTTAACATATATTGGAACTCGGTGGCTATAGTGGACAAGGTGTTCTTTGAGGATCTAACAAACCTACTTGATTTGGTTGCTCTAGATAATACAATCACTCATCTAATTTTAGCTGGAGATCTGAATATCAATGTCCTGAACAACAACAACTTACTTACTCGGGGAAGAGCACATAGATGGGACATGTTCATTAAATCCTGTAATTTATATATGCTAAACGGTATGTTCAAGGAGGACATTCCCCCAAGGGCAACCTGGCATAACGGGAAAAAGGAATCAATCATCGATAACATTTATGTGAGTCACACCTTACTGTCATTGGTCAATAATTTTGTGATCACTCACGTTAAGCAAAGTGATCACAATATTTTGGCAATGAAATGGTGGCATGGAGACGCAAAAAAAGTAGATGAGAATGTATATCGAGAAGGGTGTTTACTCATTAATCCCGGGCTCTATAGACTCTGATGGTCGGAGGATGCTTTACAATACTTTAATCAATATCTGGCAAACTCTATCAAACAAAAACCTACTGATGTGAGTAACATGGGTATTCAGTATGTTAACACAATGCAACTGTTTCAGAACCCAAAATTGAATATGCGAAACAAAGTTAAACATCGGCATAGCTTTGATCAGGTGATGAAAACAAGGAAAGCTCTGCATCGTGCTGAATTGAGGCAAGCTTCTAGGCATCCTCCTGAAATCAGGATCTTTCTTGTGAGAAAAATCAAAACAAAGTATGTAAACTGGGTAAAAAGTCATTGCTCACAGCTGTATCAAAATGATGGTGCTGTTATGTTGAGTACTCTGGCAACAAAGAACACTGCCAGAATTTGGAATATTATCAATCATTCCACTGGGTCTTCGCAAATAGCTTCACAATCTAATGTGGTTACTGAACAATCTTGGAGAGAGTACTTCTCTGATTTATACTCAGTTCCCCAAGGTTCCAAAAATGTTAACATTTTGGAATCGGATGGTCACTTTCATCTTGATTTTGATTATGAAGATATATTACTACTGATCAAAACAGCACCCATTTCCAAAGCTGCTGGACCAGATGGTCTTTCAAATTATACTTTAAAATCACATCCTCAATTGTGGGCAGCTATATTACACAATACATTTTCAGCAATCAATTCAGCACAAGTATTACCAAAAACATGGACACATTCCATTATGGTACGAATATTTAAGAAGGGGGATCGGCAAGCTCCTATTAGCTATCGACTGATTTCCCTTCTGGATGTGCCAGGATAAATCTTTGGTAGATTGCTGTTAAAGGAATTTCATCTATGGACTATGCAAGTGCAACTAAGAGATTGTCATCAATCCGGTTTTGTATCTTGATCAAAATGCAATACGCTGCCCGTGGACAGCCGCTTTACCTAGCTTTCATTGATTTCCGGGCAGCGTTCGATTCCATCGATCGAGCATTAATGTATAAGAAACTCAAAAAACATAATTGTCCAAACTCACTACTAACTCTACTGATGCTATTGCATTCGGAGACAACAATGCAGGTACGCCTAATTTTTGAGTGGATTCTCTCTGCACCTATTGCTACTAAGAGGGGATTGAAACAGGGGTGCACGTTGGCCTCAAGGAATTGAAGTCTAAACTACAAGCTCTCGATTGCCAGGCTAAGATTCTTGCCTATAGATTCGGCAAATTTTCATTTAAGCATATACTGTCTTTCTTTCAAATGAAGGTAGTGCCAATGCTCCTTTATGGGGTTGAGGCCGAAAGTCCACGGAAGTGAGAATTTTGGAATAAAATAGAGTCTAAATTCTGGAGAGAAGTGTTACAACTACCTAACTGCACCCCACTGCCCATGATACGTTTTGAGTTGGGATCATGATCCCTGCACTCGCAGGTTTTGTGGAAAGTGTGTGCGTTATTGCGGAAGTGTCTCTTGGGTTTAAATGCACCAAATGTATTAAGTACAGTAGCACAGTATTTGTTGTCAACACCAACTGGGTTCCCTGGTAAGTGGTGCTCAGTCCTATTTAGTGCTATGGCCGATGCTGCCATAAGCATTGAGATGTTATTGTCCAATCCAGAACTAGCAACAAAAAAAAGATCTACGAATATGACTGGATAGTAAATCTGGATGCTTGTCAAACATATAAGGATTTTGATGCCACAGTATTTGGGACGGAAAGACAGAGTGATGGCTGAATATTTAATTAAATGTCCCTCGCCGCATATTCGTCAGCAATATATGCGGTTTCATTTCAACTTATAGAACACCCGAGAGGTTTTGCAGAGGAGAAATTTAATTATGCCAAAGCAAACTTTTTGTCGTTATTGTTTAAATAGGCAACAAAAATAATCTCTTCAACATCTGATAGTGCCATGCCCTGGTCTAAGCTTGCTTCGTATGAAATTATTTCAAAATGTCTTCACCTTATATTCTGACTTGGATGAGATGGTAATTTGGAGATTGATTTTCACAAGCCCAAGTTTAGCCGTAAAAGGTTGCTATTGTGCATTTTCTTGAAGCAACTGTCCCTGAATTTGAATCCTCAAAAATTCATGAAAAGTAAAGTAGCAAAATGGCAAAGAGATTACTAATTACTGATGTCTTGATCTGATCTTCAGGGCATATAACGCACAATGTACATCTCCTTTATCATAGTTTTTCATTCCATTTTTTTAACTTATAGCTGTGTTAATTTTTGTTAATTTTTGCCCATGTGGTAATTTGCTGTCACATTGTACATAGAACAAAGTATCTTGTAATGTCATACCTGTTATTGTGCTATTGTCTATTTTATATATGTGTAAATGTTAAAGATTTGAAAAGTTGTTTTTAACAACTAACCAAATAAAACTATAAAAAAAATGGCCTTTCAGGGATCTCGGATTAAACATAGCTCTTCCATGTACATATGCCTCTGTTTGACAAAATACTTAATGTATGGAGATTTCTTATGATAAGGCCTTTGGGTTTCATTTACGAGTTCTTCTAACTTTTCCCATTTGTTCATGAGTCTTGTTTTCCAGACCATAGGAGCCTCATTATCAGTCTCCTCGAGATAATCTTTCTAACATCTTCCTTTCACTTTAGACGTTTTTCTGGGTTTATCAGCTGTGAGACTTCCCCCAACCCTGAGAGGTCCTTGATAGACTCCCTTTCTCCTTCTATATTAACCTTGATAACTCACAACATGTTCTACATCTTCCCATTAAATGGTTTCCCCACTCTACAGCAATTGTCTTTCTTCCAATTATCTCCTGAGATTCTTTCTCTTTCCCAGTGTCCTTGTCGCCACTTCTTTAAGGACTCACAATTATTCGATCTGCGAACAGTGGCGGATGGGAGCTTTCCACTCTCCCATTCTTCCAGGTTTCAGCATTGTTGTCTCGGGGGATAGCTCAGTGGAAGCGTACTCGCCTTGGAAGCACAACGACACGGAGCACCACCACAGGTTCAATCCCCGAGTCCGCGCTTAGAAACCTCTGGGTATTAAACATGTTATATATAACCTATCATATCATATCATTGTTCTGTGGGTACCAGGCCTGCCACAGCACCTCTTCTTTGGTCACGTCACTATTTCACATGGTTCCCTGTTCTCTGTCCTAACAATGCCTTCTCTGTTTTCTGGTTTGCTGGGCCTGCGGCGTCTGCAATATGCATCCTCTGATTCTCCAATGACCGTGGGTTCCACAACCATACTTTGCTCTGCTTCTGCATGGTGCTCTGGAGTCAGGGGGCTTCCCTTGTGTACCATTCTCTCTCTTCTATCCTGGCTTCCTTTTCCCGTTTTCATAGGAACTCCTTCTTAAAGTGATATTCTCCTTTTCTTCACACAACTTGTTTGATTCACCATTGCCTACAGTAAAACAGCTGAAGGACACTGTATTCTGGATTTAAGGTAGTCCCATGTATGCTGAAAATGTGTCTTGCATAGGGAGTTACTTTTGGGAATGGGTCCTTGTCCTCAAAGGGGGAGCCACTTCCAGTTAGGTCCCACTTGCCCAAAACCCTACTGAAGGTCTTACTGAGAGAAGGGGGGAAGGGACAAATACTCCCGATAAATTACATTATCTTTAGTTGAAGATAAATGCTGACCTCCAGTCTATAGTAACAATGCTGTGACTGTGTTCGTTACTGTTACAGCAAGGGTTGACCCTAGTGCTACATTTTTAGCACTCTCAACTGCAAGTGCAGCCATGGCAGAAGATCACAGGTAGAGCAGCAGCCCTCCGTCTATGGGATCTAGCACTGTACTGTAATACGATATCAGGCAATGTTTGTCTCCATTTTTCTGAGTCAATACTGCTTACGCATAACTTTCTATATCTTGGCAATGTAGAATAAATGGCTTTTTGTAATCGGACAAACTGAGAGCAGGAGAACTTGCCTGTGCTTGCTTTATTTCAGTGGATGCCTTTCCTGCTTACTATGTACATTATCAGGGTTTGGAGGTGTTTAAATGGGCCATATATTATAATGACTTTACTATCACTACATCAACTTATATCCTCCTGCTGGAATACTCAGTATCTTCACTGATTGATTTATTGATTTGGCATTTTATAATACATCTATACACAAGTGTTTCAAGGTGCAACAAGACAGGGAGGGAGAAATGGAGGACAGACAAGACAAATGATCTTACTAAACCATGTGACATTCAGATCATGCAAGTGCATTAGCGAGAAGTGCAGGGGAAAGGGAGCGGGTGGAAAGTGCATCAGGGCAAAGGGCTTGCATTAAGTCTGGAGGAGACAGGGGACTACAAGTTTTCAGTCCCAGCATAGTAGCACAAGAATGGCCAGGAGGCAAATGCAGGAGGACTGGGTGGGTGGGTCCTGGTGCCCTGTATGACTCTGAGGGCACCAAGCAGCTAGTCCACACAGATTAGGAAGGTAGGTTAGCAGGGGAGAGTGAGTGAGAAAGAAGAGGAGAAGAGGAAGGTGTTGAGAAGCTTCTGGAACTTTTGGAGGTCTGGCTCAACTCTGTGAGGGACAGGGGGGCCATTCCAGAGGGAGGACCCTGCAGAGGGGAGCGATCTCCCTCCCACTCTCTGCTTGGAGAAGCGTCTCACCTGCAGAGAATTAGAAGTAGATGGGCAAAAGGCTCTAGAGGTAGGTACTTGGGTAGAGAGAGTTGGATGTAGTGAGGACAATGGCACCAGAAAGCCTTGTGGACGATGCAGAGGGTCTTGAACTTGATGCTTGCAGCCACCACAACCAGTGGAGAGATTTCAGGGCTGCAGAGATGTGGTCCCTGGGCTTGAGGCCAAGGATAAGTCTTGCAGTCCTGTTCTGGATGAGCTGAAGGGTACACACAGCCGAATTAGGAGGATTAAGATAGAGACTGTTGCTGTAGTTCAGCCTGGAGAGCTCCAGAGCTCTGGAGACAATTAACTTCTTGGGGAAGATGAGGAAAGGGAGAATACCTCTGAGGAGGTGCAGCTGGAAGTGGGCCTTCTTGGCAAGGTCTGTGATATGCGGAGAGAAGGATAGAGTGGAGTCAAAGATGACATTCAGGTTTTATCGTCACAAAAGGGTGATGGGAAGGGGCCCAAGGAGGGAGGTCAGAGTAAAAGTGGGATAGTGGGAGGGAGTCCCAATGAGGAGAATCTCTGTCTTACTGGCATTAAGAGAGAGATCTTTGGAGGAACACCATGCATTAATAGTGGATAGACAGTCAGGGATGAGTGAGGGATTGACAGAGGCAGAGGGTAGCCTGAAAGAGAGCTGTGTGTCATCCGCATAACACTGAAAGTTAGAAAGGACAGTGGAGATCAGGTTGTCCAAAGGGACCATGTACACATTGAAGAGCCAAGTTGACAGGGTAGAGCTCTGGGGGACACCACATTTGGAGAGAGAGGTGGCTGATAGAAATGAGCCAAGTTGGACCTGCGAGGGTCCGTCCAAGGGGAAGGATGTCAACCAGGCCAGAGCCTGGCCCATGATGCCAAGGTTCACACAGAGACGATTAATCAGGGAGGCGTAATTTACTGCATCGAAAGCAGAGGAAAGGTCAAGGAGGATGAAGATGGAGGGGAAGCTGGAATCAAGGTTAGCAAGCAGATCTTCATGGGTGATTTGGAGAGCAGTTTCCGTGCCTCTGGCCGCTCCAAAGCCAGACTGATGGCCACGGAGACAACCAACAAATTCAGTGTGGTGGGCTAGCTGGTAGATGGCTGATTTCTCCAAGAGTTTGCCCAGGAAAGGATTGATAGAGAGTGAGCAGTAGTTAGCCAGGCAGGGAGGGTCGGCAGAAGACTTTTTTAGGTGAGGGTGCACAAGGGAGTGCTTGGGAGGAGAGAGGAAATATTCAGTGGTAAAGGATTGATTATAGAAATCGGCCAAGGCTGGAGCAAGGGAAACAATGTTCTCCTTAATGGTTCTGGAAGAGCAGTGGAGCACCTGTTTGGCTGAAACATTCATAGATCGGATTCATCTAGAAACATCATCAGGTGTAACAGGTGAGAAAGGGAGAGAGAGGGGAGGCGGCCTGAGAGAGGTGGAAGGAGAGAGATGAGGAGCAGAGGCGAGTGAGGACAAGATGTCATGGTTTTAGTAGTGAAATGGAAAGCCAGAGCCATGCAGCAGGGCCTGGGAGGGTATTGGAGAGGTGGAGACTGCAGTTGGATTGGCCAACTCCTTGCAGATTTTGAAGAGTTTGGCCGTGTTGTTAGCGGCTGCAGAGATGCAGACTTGAATATGGACCCTCTTCGTCAAGAAGATTGAGAGCCTGTATTGCCTTTGGAGCAGGCGGAAGGGATGTGCCCAAGTAAGTCCACTTACGCTCAGCTACTCCACACTTGCCTTTCAGAACAGCTAGGTCAGAGTCAAGGGGGGGTTTTCCAGGGGGACAGGAAGTTTCAAGTGAGAGGAAAGAAGAAAGTGCTCAGTCCAAGAGAGTGGAGTAGTGAGAGGGTTGGAGAGGGGGGTGACTGAAGAGATGACAACATCCAAGGTGTGTCCAGCTGAGTGTGTCGGTCCATAGGGTAGTATGGAGAGGGAGAGAGAGTCACATAGGTTGTGGAAAAGCCCTGAGGAGAGTTCAGGGGAGTCCAGGTGGATGTTGAAATCACAGATGAAGAGAAGCTGGGAGGTAGAAGTCAGGAGGGAAAAGGTGAGGTCAGTTCATTCAGAGGAAGAGGGCAACCTGGCCAGGTGGCCTGTAGGTAGTGGCACAGTCAGTGAGAGGTAAAATGCCTAGGGCTGGGCTCGGAGAGGATCTTGTAACCCTCAAGGAGGAGAGTGTCAAAACTCGTGACAGAGCTGGCTGTGAACCATGTCTCGGGAAGCACGAGAACATTCAAGCCAAGGTCTTCAATGAGGTGTCAGAGGAGTGTTTGACGGCAGAGCAAGATTTCAGAGTACCTACGTGGAGCAGGTTGACACATTTGAAAGACTTCCAGGGAGGGGCACAGGCATGTGGTATCCCCGATGAAAGAGGCAGAGTAGAGGCAGAGGAGGTAGAAGGATGTGGCATAGGATCCAGGGAGGAGGTAGAGGGGGGAGCCAGAGAGGAGGTAGTGTAGGTGGAAAGGGCTGGCAGAGGAGCCAGAGAGGTTCTTGTAGGGAGGTGGCAAAGCAGTCAAGGAGATGGTAGTAGGAATATCAGGTGGCAGAGGAGCCAAGGAGATGGTAGGAGGAATCACAGGAGAGGGGAGGAAATTGATGAGACATGGGTGGCGCCTATCAAGAAGGAGGAGATTGGGCAGAGAGCCCTGGACCATGACAGTGCCATTTAGATAGACATTGATGAAGACTCTGGAGGACAGGAGAACTGCAACCATACGGGGGTGCCAAAGGGCAGGAGCTGGAACATCAAAGAGGATGTCGTGAGAGTCTGTCTGGAGGAAGCGCTGACATGGGTTTCAGCAATAGGAAGACCTGGATTGGAGACCAGGACATGCTTATTGAACTTTTCCCTGCCATACTTAGTGAGAGGGACAGGATAGTTGATAGAGGAGTAGTTTGAGAATATAGGAGAAATTGAGAGCACCATAGAAGGGGTGAGGGGAGTGGAAGGGGAGATGCGAGTGGGGGCAGAGAGAAGAAGTAGAAGCACAGCACAAGCAATAACAGAAGTACAACCAGGAAAGACTCATCAGAAGGAAAGCATAAACCAACAGTGACGTGTACACTAGTGCAAAGACACGGGATCAGCTAAAGCCAGAGAGGGAAATATGATTAGTGAGCACCAAAAGCAAATCAGCAGCATGTAGGATGCACACCAAAGAGCAGTTAACCTGGAGGGTAAAAAGGCCTAGTGAGCATACCCAGCAGAACGCATCACCAAGCGGTGACACCAAAGAAAAAACAACAGAATCACATAACACAAAGTATGGCTATCCAGGGAAGGAAGCCCAAGGCTTGGAAGACAGTGTAGGTAGAAACACGAAAAAAGAGATAAGAGCGAAGTAGGGCAGTTTAGTAGAGAGCGGTAATGGCTGCTCCACCTGCCCAAACCTTTCTTACCTTGCGGTCGCTGATGCTTGACAGCTGCGCTGCATCCTCACAACTCCATGCCTTTGGCATGTGTGGGCTTTAAAAAGGATCCCATTTGACAAATTGTTGTTGATTTGGTCACATTTGGGATCACTTTCATTCTTGATTCTGCAAGGGTTCTACTTCCTGCTGACATATCATATTGTAAGTAATGTACATTCTTCTTACATAGCTGCAGATGTTTATTTGGAAGTTTTCTGCCCCTGTCTAGTCAGAGCAGTAATCAATATTAACATGTCTTGTTTCCACACTTCATATGAGGGTGATACAACCAAAAACCATCTACATATTGTACCAATGTCGAACCCCCTGAAAATATATATATTAACTAAAAACTACTTCAGGGCTTTGAAAAAAGGGTTGGTCTTTCTGTGTTTTACAGAGACAAACGGGAACACATAGGATGATGCCCAAAAAGAGCAAAAGTGAAGAGATATAGACTTTTTCAGTGTATTTGGACTGAAAAGAGCGATGCACGTAAATCGACAACTGTGAAATATGGAGTGGTGGGTGGAAACCTTGCAGTCAGGTGTCTTTATGGGTTGAATTGTGCACTACATGGGCTTGTGGGTGGAACAAGTATTCCTTGGTGTATTTATGGATGAATTAGTATTGAGATTCCTTCTTCTGCCTCATGCCTCAAGCCTTGAAGGGTATTGTGTTTTTTGGGTAATGCACTGGTTCTGTGTTATGAATGAACCCTACATCATTCACATGTTGTGACCATTATTCTTGGGGCTCCTTTGGCAATAGTTGGAACATGCAACATAGCCATCGCTTTATTCTCATCCTTCGTTGGGGTGTCTAAAATGCTCATTTCAGAGTACAATATACAGCACATCATAACTTGCCATGCTCTAGCAAATTTACTGGTAACAATGTGACCACAGAGAATGCATTTTTATTTGAAATTGGTCTGATTGATACTGTTTTAGGATTTAGTAACTTGGTAAATCACTGGATTGGTTGAAGTCCCTTAAATGTTTGTACTGTTTCTGAAGATAATGGGACATTCACAAAATCATTACCCTTAATTGTGTAGTGGCTTGCCCCCATGTCAATAAGACATGGAATGCTTTTTTCACTAATTTCACAATCCACAAAATGCCCCTACTGATCAATAGGTATCCAACTTTCCATGATGATGCCTGTCTTTCCTTGACATTCCTAACAATTATTTACCTGTTTTATGGGTACAACAAATGGCTTAGCGTTCATGTTTGGAAAAGGAGGGGATGAGGGAGCAACTGCTCATCTGGTCACTTGGAGCAAAAGCTGGTTCAGGCTCTCAAAGTTCCAAAATGCCTCCTGTTTACAATAGTGGCATGCTGTGTTGCTTATGTAATGCAACACAGCCACAGCACCTTTCACTTACCCTCAGCTATCCTTCTCCCCTTGCATTTACTGGCCCCTCACCACTCAATTTATTGAACACTCCCTGCCCTTGATGATGCAAGTTCTGAAACAGAAGCAACATTAATTTGCACCTCTGAGTTTCTTCATTTTGCTTCTGACAAGAAACACAAAGATTCACAATTGAAACCAAATCAGAGAGGGGCTTTGTTTTCGACCCAATATATGCTCTTAAGCTGCACTTGTACCTTGGGCAATAGCTCCTAAGCAAACACAACTGAAAAGCATTCTGCAGAATCTCTGGAGGTTTGTTTTTGCCAGGATGACGCAGAAACACAACTTTCAAACAATCCAAATAACCTACAGGGGTCAGTGGACTGATTATGGCAATTGTGTGTGTAACAACTGAACACCATACCCCACATCCTCAGTAGGACAGCAATTCTTTTTAGTCAAACGCTCACATACCTCTGGAGACATTGGGACTCATTACAAATTTTGAGGTAGCCATGCCCTTAATTAGAGCATGCCTACCCCCAGTCCCGTGAAAGGGGAATAACCGGGCCATTCCGACCATATCGGGCTCGGTAATTTCCCTTTCGTGGGAACCGAAGCCGGTACATCCCCATTCCCATTGAGCCTGCATAGGGCTCAATGGGAATGGGGACGATGGTAGCAGCGACGATGGTAGCAGCGGTACCGTTCATAACGCTAACACAACCCTTTTGGTGATGTGCTTCCAAAGAAGGGTCCAACCTGCCCCTTATGTGCATTTTTCCTTAGATTGGACAGCTGGGGTACGATCCTCTTGCATTTCTATTCCCAAAAGTTTTGCAGGAGCACCTGCCAATTAATGCAATACATCATTTGGATACACGGTCGCTAGGAAATGCGCCTTCATGTATCTTCTGTGATGTTTGAATTGTGTAGGATTCTTTGTGAATAGAGCCCCAGGACTGAATGACCCATTGACTCCTGACAAAGGCTATTTTGAGAGCACAATTAGGTGCCTGGCCATATGGCAGGGCGACTCTGGCATGAACGTACAAAGGCTTACCCTGGCCCATGCCGATGTGAGTGTTGTGAGCAATGTTCTGCAGGCTGTAAGTAGCTGTAGGCAGGTCTTCTCGCTCATTGGTGCTGGTGCCTGGGCCCGCTCGGTTTCCAGCCACTGCATTTATGAACCGATTCAGGATTTCAGCAGGCATGGCAATGTTCTTCCTACAGCATTACTCAAATGACAATTGTGCACAGACTTAACTTCTATCAATCCTCTCCATCTAAATATGATGCAGAAGATAGTTAAGATGATAAAACACAGCTGCGGAGTGTGCAGTTATCAGATGTTGTGAACGAATCCAGTCGTAATGGAACATGCATACTCTTTAAATGTGCGCAACTAGTTATGAAATTCACTTTACAACAATAGCCACATCCATCTGAAACACTTGTGTATAGGCGCGTTATAAATGCCAAATCCTATCATATCATGTCACTCGGAGAGGCAGCTCAAAGAGTAAAGTGTGCTCGCCTGAGATATGTGTGCTCTACCTGCAAAACCGGGCTTCAGATTGTGGCAGTGCTGACTCAGCTCTTTACCTCCTGAGGTCGATAGACTGTGTGACATTTATTTGGGTTATGTTAAAGTGTGTTGTTGCAAGACTTAGATGCAGGAGTACACGCCCCACCATCAAGAGCTAAATGAAAACATGATACCATTATTATGTATGTGATCAGACAGTGGAGGCATGCCTTGCAGCTATCCCGTCCCGTTAGATTCTTCCATGACTGGGAAAACATATCCAGGACTTCAAATGTAGTCTTTTGGTGGACATCATTTTTCGTTTTAAAAATCCCATCATTCAGTTCTGAAATATGACATGCTTGTCAGACATCCAGGGCTCAAGTCGAGGGTACAGGCGGGGGGACGAAGTCCCCCCACTTTATTACGAGGGTGGACTCAGTCCCCCCAGCTAAAAGATAAACATTCAATGTCCTCTTTGAATTTATGAATTGAAGCAGACCACGGAGATCAAACCACAGTTGTCAGGTTAGCAGGCCGGACACTTCACCACTGCAGTATATAACCTGATCGAAACAAATAAACACCCACAGGTGAAATATCGCATTTCAGTACTGCAAGTCCCAGGGAAAACACTTGTATTGGTTCTTGGGAGTTTAAAACATGAATAAATGTCAACGTTTTCAAAAACACTATTAGAAGAAAATATCCTGTCTTGGTTTTGTGTGTGTGTTGATTTTATGAAAGGCAAATGCCATTCTTTCTGTTCAATTTGGGTGGTTATGTAAAGCTAATTTTATGGAATGTGCATATTTCACTTTGATATGCTAATTCCTGGCAATGCCACATCCCATTGCATTTGTTGATGAGTCCCCCCAGTTTAATTTTTAGGACTTAACCCCTGCAGACATCTGCATTTGGGCCTTTGTTTCTCTCCCTACTGTCACTAGTTTGTGACCACCATGTGACAGAGTTACTATCTCTCAGCATGTGGTGCCTGCCTGCCCTTATAAATCTCGATACTGGAACTGTACATATTTTATACCCATCGCAGGCATCCTACACCTTGGGATGTATTTGGACCGCAGCTCCCACAATCCGTCACCTTTGACTATACTTGGTGGGGCTGATGGGAGTTATATGCCAAACATCTGGAGAACTTGTGGGTGCCTACCGCTATTCTAAGCAAGAGATTCGGCTGGTTCCTAAAGTCCACTGCAAATCTAGGGCCCTGCTGCAACAGCGCAAGAGATTCGGCTGGTTCCTAAAGTCCACTGCAAATCTAGGGCCCTGATGCAACAGCGCAAGAGATTCGGCTGGTTCCTAAAGTCCACTGCAAATCTAGGGCCCTGCTGCAACAGCGCAAGAGATTCGGCTGGTTCCTAAAGTCCACTGCAAATCTAGGGCCCTGCTTCAACAGCGCAAGAGATTCGGCTGGTTCCTAAAGTCCACTGCAAATCTAGGGCCCTGCTGCAACAGCGCAAGAGATTCGGCTGGTTCCTAAAGTCCACTGCAAATATAGGGCCCTGCTGCAACAGCGCAAGAGATTCGGCTGGTTCCTAAAGTCCACTGCAAATCTAGGGCCCTGCTGCATCAGCGCAAGAGATTCGGCTGGTTCCTAAAGTCTACTGCAAATCTAGGGCCCTGCTGCAACAACGCAAGAGATTCAGCTGGTTCCTAAAGTCCATTGCAAATCTAGGGCCCTGATGCAACAGCATTTCTGAATGGTCAAATAGATCAGAAAATGCATTGATTGATTTAATGTCAGGGCTCCACATTGAAGGCTTTAGGTGTTTTCAGCACTGGGCCAGGGTGCAGACATCGAAGTCCGTATTGAAAAAATGCTCTTACATAATTTCTATATATTCCACAATATCTGTGAAAAAGCCCTTTTAGCGAAGAGACAACTATTTGCAATGTAGGAAATGGAATAGTATGGCATCAGTCTGATGCACTTTTAGTGCCTGTTCACATGAAGAGTGCTGGCACGTGTTTCCACCAAATTGTCTTTATCAAGGCTGTGTTACAATAACGTGGTGAGTTTGACATTATTGTGGCGTGAAGATCGGCCGAGAGTAGCAATGCAAACTGTGACAGTGCACATTGCCAAGTAACATAATTGCATGAGTGTAAAAATTGACCAATAAGTGATGTGAGGCACGAGTGATGGTGGTTGAATCATGCCTCTTTTCCTTTGCAGATGGGGAGCAGGTGCAAGTGGATCTTGGTCACCTGGCCTAAGCACCACCCTCCTTCTTAGCCCTGTCTCTTCCTTCCTGCTCTTAACTCTTTGATCAAGGGCGTCTCTCGCCCAGGCGTCCAAAGCGAAGGGCAGACGAAGAAAAGGGCAATTCCTGTTTGGACCTGTTCGGACCAGGAGGACCCAGGGCCCAAACCCCTGCTCAGACAGCATGTAAGCATGCACCAACATGTGTTTACTCCCTCTATCCCCACCCCTCTGGTCCCCCTGTGATGGTCCCTTGTGCCCCCCCCCTCTTTCTGGCATACAGGTTTTGCCTGTTTTGCTTGATTCTTCTACCCTGTTCCCCCACCCTCCAGCCTACTTCTGCAGGAGTCTGTCCTGATACATTCTGGTTTCACCATCACCGTCTTGTGGCCAATGCTGGAGTTGACTTTTATGGATTTTATTGATTCATGATGGGTCACCCTTTCTCATGGTGGCCCTGAATCATGCTGTTCCCATCGTCATCTTGTATCCAGGCTTGCAACATTATATGTTACTATTGAGTTCTGTAATTGTATTCGCTCTCCCCTCTTGCTTCCCCACTCATTTTGACTGTTTACTCCCTGTTCTCTCCTCCTCTCCCTTTCTCCCTGTTCCTATCTGCTCGCATCCTCCCCTTACTTTCTTCTATGCGCTTACTCTATCAGAATTGTCCCTGGGCCTAGTATGATAGCAACCTCGTCTGTCTCCTCCCCCTATCCCTTACTTGCCCCACCCCCTAGCGCTGTCTGAAATGTCATCAGGCCTAGTACGATAGTTGCTTGTTTTGTTCCTTTCTTCCCTTTCTGCACCCCTCTCCCTCACCTTTTGTTTTATCCGGCTCTACCAGAAATGTCGTCAGGCCTAGTACGGTAGTCGCCTGTCTGTTTCCATTTCCTTCCCACTCTCCCCCTCCCTTCCATATCTATGTCTTAGCTCTTGCACTATCTGAAATGTCGTTAGTTACGATAGTTCATTTCACATCCTTACTGTTCATGGCCTGTAAGAATGTCGTCGTATTTTCCTTTGTTCCCTCCCTTGCCTTGAAGCGCTTTGAAACACATTGTGTATGGGCGCTATATAAATAAACTATCATATCATATCATACGTGGAACAGTTTAAACAATATGCAATTACAATTCACATAGTGGTTAAGGCACATGATCAGGGAATAGAAGTTGATAAGCGGAGATCACAACAAGGGGTGAAGGAGGGAGAGAAGGAAGAAAGAGAGAATCGTTAGAGGTAGTTGTGCTGGGAGTGTTATGACATTCTAGGGATGATGTGCATGTTGTTACCAGTTGAAGGTGTTGCTTGGTACAAATTACTGAAGTGAATAGATGCTGAATAGCAACTGCAGGGGAGAAGGAGAAAGTCATATTGATACTGTGGCGAGGGTCTCACCTGGCGCAATTCATTTTGGTCAATAGTCTGGTTAGTGGTGGGATTAATATAGGGCAGGGGTCCCCATTCGATTACAGCGTGGAGGTGTCATGCATGCATGCTGATGTCCCCCAAGTGCTATGAGGGTGGGTGCCTGAATCGTCCATGTTCAGTAGTGCCTGGTGTATCCTAGCATGGTAGAAGGTCGGAAGGCTGGTTTAGAGCCGGCTTGTGTCGAGATGGCCAATCGGCTGTGTGGATTATAAGAGGGAGACATGCTGGGTTACTAAGCAGGGTGTGCATAGTGGCAGAAGCATGGTTGGCATCCATTTGGGCTTGTGCAGTCTCGGAAGGTCCAAATTGTTTACCAATATGTTGAGCTGTCTATTCTATTAATAATGCTAAAATTAGCTGTTTGTGCTGGGGGTATTGGTAAGGATTCAAGTATTTGGAGTAAATACACTATAAGTGAGGACAGGGCAATTGGTGTAGCATGCACGCCTGTATCCACCGTGTGTGATCGGAGAGTTGTGACAGGGTCCAATGTGGGGGTGGGAGCGCAGCATAACGGTGAGAATCACTGTGGAATAATGCACGTTTGCTGGCAATTGTAAGCATGGCCAGTGCACATTGGTTGCGGGCTACCATAAGTAATTACGAGGAGGTCCAAGTGGACCTTAGCATTAAGGTTACAATAGTTGCTGCTTCAGCCATGAGTGGTGCGGTGCCCAGGTGGTTAGCAGGGCTGAACATGCAGGCGAATAGGCAGACTTACCTGTAAGGGCAGCAAGGCCTCTGGAAGGTAGATGAGTGGTCGCAGTGATCTTTCAATCCTGGCCGCCATCTTGCTTTGCAATAAGTAAGGTATCTGATTGCTGATTGGCTGTGTGCCTGCAGTATGCTGCACTCTGATTGGTGGCTGTGCAGCGAATGGGATTTGCAGTCTGTGCAGACCGTGGTGGGGTATGTTCTAATCAAGTGAAACCAAGTGAGGGGTGAAAGGTGGCGGTGAAGATGATATTGTGCATGTTAAGCATCTGATAATGTACACAATTGTGTTCTGTGAATTGGTGGGAAGGGCGGGGAGTGGGCGAAGTTGGGCGACCGGAGCATGGCACATCAGTGTGTCCATGGTGTGGGAGCACCATGTATACTAAATAGCAAATATATCAAATTATAATTAGGGGTAAGATCATAACTTGTATTTAGTACCCTAGGGGAGCATCCTGTTGCTGCAGGTTGTAAGTGATATAAATGTAAATATGGGGCGGAATTTGTTGCAGTTATTGTGCCTATGGCACTCAGTATAGTGCATTTAAATATAGCACCATGTGGTATCTGATAACGTTGTTGTTGACAGATAGTTGGGCAGTTACTGATAAATGGTGGCCAATGTGGAGATCAGCCCAGTGGCGAAGAGCTATATAAGCAGGCAGTAAAGTTGCTCGATGGATCGTGATGGGGAACGGTGTGATGGTGTGGCATGTGTGTAATGCACATGTATGTGTGTGAGGGGAAGAAGGTGTAATGGCTGTGGAGCTCCGGTTGGACTGAGTTGTTCGGTGATTGAGGGGGCAAGATTTGGTACTTGATGGCAGTTTAGCATATCTAGGGAGGAGAGGGTAGGATATGTGTGTGTCTGGGTGACTGATATTAATGTCCACAAGCTCAAAGAAACACTTTTAGTTCATAATCAGAGTTGAGACCTTGGCTCAGGCTTCTCTATTTACAGATGAGCTTGGCTTCACGTTGACAGAGTCTGAGCTAACTCTCACCTCTGGTATTGCATTTGATGAGTTCAAGTCCCACAAATCTGACGTCCTCTTTCTTTTCAAATTGATGATTTTCCTGCCAGTGTAATGCCAATGGATATCTGGCGTCCTGTGACATGAGGAGGCTCAGGTGTTCTCTGATCCTTTTCTCCGTTCTCTGATATTGCTCCCGATATACTTCCGATTACAGGTGCAGATGATCACGTATATGACATATTTGCAGTTAATAAACCTAGTGATTTTGTGAAATTGAGTTTCGCTGAAGTTGATAGACTTAGCAATCAAGGGATGGGGGCACATGGGGCATGTTCCACATCTGTGGAAACCTGAGGCCTTTGTTGAGGTGTGCCAATGTAGGTTATTAGCTTCTGGGGGTGCCATATACAATGGGCTGAGCATGGTCCTTAGTATTGACGATTTGGTAACATGAATTGGGGCCTAACAATTATCAAGTTTTGGATATCCGTGTCAATGCCTAGTTGATGCCAGTGCCTGTTTAGGATTTTCTGAACCTAGTGGTTATCTTTGTGAAACCTAGTAACATATCTTATGGCATCTTCCTTTCATTCGGTCTTTGCTTTAGGAGTCAGTAGTGTCTTCCTGGCCCTGTTGGTGGCCATTGTGATTAGTGATTCAATGGACTTCTGTGGGTATCCTCAGTGAATCTGTCGTTTAAAAGATTACATTCCGCTTTGAACGCCTGATCCGTGCTGCAATTTCTCTTTGCTCTTATGAATTCCCCCTTGGTGATATTTTCAATAACACCTTCAACCTGTAAGAACATGCACTACATCCTACAATATCATAACACCCACCAGCTCAACTAAATCTAACGATACTCTCTTTCTTCCTTTTCGAACTCCTTCACCCCTTGGTGCATTCTCCTCGTATCAACTTCTATTCCCTGATCATGGGCCCTAACCTTTTTGTGAATTGTAATGTCATATTGTTTAAACTGTTCCATGTATTATCCAATCACCATCACTCGCGCCTCACATCATTTATTGGTCAATGTTTACACTCATGCAATTATGTCACTTGGCAATGTGCACTGTCACAGTTTGCATTGCTACTCACGGCCGATTGCCACTCTTAACACCACTATAATTTCAAACTTACCACGTTATTGTAACATATCCTTGATAAAGACCTTTTGGTGGAAACACATGTCGGCACTCTTCATGTGAACAGGCACTAAAAGTGCTGTAGTTTTTGGCAACCATATGCCAATAAAGCAACACTTCGATTAAACTGAAGTAGCAAGACTCATCCTTAACTCACCCATGACGCTCTTCCTTAATTGGTGACAATATACAAAGTCCAGATGGGGTTCTTACCAACCTTTTCTACTTTACAACACGGGACCATGTGAGCATTGTCCCGCAGGAACCCAGTTACAGGCAGCAGGACATAAACAGCATATATAGCAAGATCAGTGCAGGGATCAACTTTTTAGTTCAATGCTCTCACCATTACCTTCATTTGAAAAATACACATCACTTGAAATATGCAAATCAATTCAACTGCAATGTGCTGTGTATAAACTAACACATGTGACAGCTGTAATCATAAAAGTTGGACAAGTCACAAAACCTGATCACATTTAAAAGACAAGCACACTGCATATGCATTAAGAGTAGAACCCTCAGGGACATCACACTTTTCCAATGCACTTTATATATGCCTTAAATTCCCATAGGATCACCCAATTGGAATTTTACCAAAGTCATCTCATCATTCTTCCGATGCTGCTCTTTGTATAACCAGAACACGCTGTTAGTAAACAGAAAACTACCCAATAAGTAACTTTATTAAAAAAAAGATCCTTCCACGACTCTTAATGTGTGAGAAAATAACTTCGCTCTTTCATGAATGCTCCTAGAGTGTATTTTGTTCTCCACAGCCCTGTAGCGAAGAACAGCCGGGATGGTAACAAGAAACACTGAAGGAGCGAGCCAAGCCTTTGAGATCAGAAGTCTCGGAAGCACCCAGTGGACGCCATACACAGAGAAACGGGCTAACTACTATGTAATGGAAGACGTAACTGCAGTAATTGGATCCCAGGAGTCTCCCACTTCCAGCTGTAAAGAGGCAGCAGCGTGAGGTTGCAGTCAACAGCACATTGAGCAGGGAAACCTGTAAAGCACGGAACGCACGGAATCCGCCTCAAGGAAAATTCTGACTCGTGTGTGTGTGTGTGTGTGTGTGTGTGTGTGTGTGTGTGTGTATAGATATGAAGTTGTGTGTGGATTCTTTAGCACAATCCAGTGCTCCTATATGTATACTGGGGCCTATTGACTAAAGCATGATCAGGGATTGAGGATAGCAACCCATGAGGGTGTTTCAATCTTAATTATTTACTGTGGTTATGGAGACCAGGAACAGCTCTTCGGATGCTATGTGGGCTTTTGAAATTAGTGTCAAAATTCTCTTTAAGAAAAGTAATGTCACCTTTGAGTTACCAATAATGGAAGGCTTTTGTCTCAGTTTGGGTAGGTCCAAAGCATACCTGCAAAACAGGTAGGAATGCAACCCCGCTTTAGATTAACTCGGGCTAGGAACATCCCCCAAACTATGGTTTGGGGTCCATACCTAGCTGTTTCAATCGATGCAAGAGATTGTGATTGGGCAGAGTCGCAGTCGATGTCCCTCCTGGCCAGATGCATTGTATGGACCATGCATAGGGCGGGTTTATAGTTTAGTAAAAGGGCCACCACCGGCGGAACATGAGAACCTGCCACCATATCACCAACCGTGAACCTTTTGTGCACACTGCAAAAGTATCACAAAAGAGGTTGTGGCTGACTTATTCTTGGTATGATAATAATAAGATGTAAGTTCATAAATGTATGTATGTGCTGGCAACATATGCACAAAATGTGAGTTGATACAGTTCATACGCGTTCCTTTAGCAAAGGGGTGAGCGGCAACCAACAGAAGGTAGCCCTTCACCATAGCAGAAGCAACAGGGTACGAAGAAATACAATGGCCCTATTTCCTTTGTGTCTTCTTGTCAGAACCCAACCTGTCCCCTATTGCCCGCTACCTGGAAGTAGTGTGATAATAATATGGCGCTCAGGCTACTACTGTTCTCGCCTCCTGGTTTTATCCTGGCACCCTTTTAGGGCCACCGAGGTTCTTCAATCCTTAACATAACACGTGGTCCTACACAGGCAACCTGAGAGGCAGCCCTGCTCAGTGATTAATAGTAAGGTCAAGCAATAATTCTTAACCCTTTCCAGCCATGATAATGATCCAATTATGGATCTGTGATAGTCTCTAAGTGTGATGCCTGTGGGGCAACACTCTTCCCCGCTACTCGAGGACCCCTCAAAAGTTGTTCTCTGACTCCAGTGACCCAATGCCACTACTTCCATGTTTTGCACCTCGTCATATTTCTTCTATATGCATCTGAGCTGGGTGCACGTTTTATACAGTTTATGTCCTCCCCCTAACTTCTCCTGACTCACTGCATTGCGACTTCTGTACTGAAATCCCCTACCAGTCTGTCTTCAGAACAGAATCATGTCTAAATCCTTTTCTGGGTGACGCACCCACAATGCTACCAGCACAAGCTAGCCCCTCTCCAAGAATCTCTTTCATTATGTCTTGACTCGGATACTGCCGGTTTTTGTGTCATTTTTTTCTTAGTTTCTCCCCACCCCATCATTCTGAGGAAATCGAAAATGGGACTCCTCTACCTCAGAGGCTGTGTTTACATCACCACTCACCTGATTCAGTCTGCACTCTAGACAATCCTCTCACACATTCCTGACAGAAAGCCCCAGTTAACCTGTCCTATAAAAGACCTTACAGCCATTGGGTAAGTCATATCTCAAGTCACACAAGGACTAAGGTCTCTCAGGGAACACTATGCTGCTACGTACAGTCAAGCACCAGCCACAGCAGTACAGAGCCACAAAACCAATTGACAACCAGCATTTCATCACACCAGGAACTACTGATCGGAAAGCTTAAGTCCCAGGCAGACTCGTTCACCTATTTAATGTCGGATAAAATAGAAAATAGCATGCTTAGACCACTATATGACATGGAAGTTCCTTGTAGTCTCATGTTAGCATGAATACGGGCCAACCATAAGTATGCACTGAACAAAACAGTACTTCTATGAAGGCTTCAAAGATTAATTGGCTAAAGGTAACCGCACAATAGCTTTTTTGTTCTCAAAAACGTTTCTGTATGTGTGCAGTGTTTAGAATATAATAAGAAAACTTTATGGGGATTTCACAGTTTTTGAAAGCACCTGCCTCCATCGGTGGTCTTCTTTTTTGACCAAACAAAATATACCCAAAATGTTACAGTGTTTTGTTGGTTCATGTTACAATCCAGCAGGTGAGCCAATTCTACAGATGCATAGTTCCACTTCTTCTGTCAACGTAGACCTAATCTTAGATGAACGTCCAAACTGTGGAAGCGTATTGTTTATGAAACCTATTCTCTTCCATTCTGCTTGCGGCTTAGTATTACTGAAACCTTGCAAACTCTGAGCCTCCACTCAGGTTCACAGAGCCACCGGGTCCGTGTCACTGCAGTGGCAAAGGAGTACTATCAAGCCTTCAAAGTGATGTATGCAGCCCTTGTGGCAGGTGGTGTGGGTTCCAGCTGAGTGTGTTACTGTGCAACAATGTAGCAGGTCAAAGAGATGCATCTGGGATTGGAAACGTTACCTTCCGTGGTAGGGATGATCTTGGCAGTCTTCAGATGTTACTAGCTCTCATCGCTCACATAAGTTTGATGTTTCTTTCTTCGTATGTGAAGAACTGAATGGATAGTGAGAGTAGAGATTCCGGATAGTGTGCATCTTTGCCGGTCCTACCAGATCAAGGGAAGGGGAAACTGGTCTGGTCACTATCTGGTAGCTGGAAGAAGTCTGCTGTGCACACGGTTGCTGCCACTGAAATAGGGACTCTTGAAAAGTTTGCGGTCTGGCAGAATGTTGTGCCAATTCATTTAAGTTTGGCTACTTTTTCTGCTTTAAAACTCATCCTAAATTCACTCAGATAAAATGGGAATCCTTATTAGATGAGTCTCAACCCAGCTCCCTATAACCTGGTATCATCCATTCAAGTCTTGGCATTCCCTCCAATCACTGAGGTCATAGCGTTCAATCTTTCCAGTGCATCCTCCTGGACTTTCACTCTAGTGTGGATTCCAGTAAAGAATCTAGATACTATTCAAATATTCTACATATCTGTTTTTGGCACTGCAACCCTCGTTCACCAACACAGTCAGAAGCCATGAACATATCTGGCAGCATGTGTGCCTCACTGTCACACGACATAACGGCTAGTGTTGGGCTTGGTAAACTACTTTATAAAGGTGTTCCTGGTATGGTCACCTGCAGTGGACAGAGGGCTGTACCCTACTAGAAATAACACGCAACAGTCTGCCACCAGTCAGTGGGGTTCATACAACGAGCTCCACAAGATTCGCAAAAGGAACAGGGTGCCTTTAAGCAACAATGACCCTGAGATGCTTAGGGGCTCTCAGCACACAGTCAGCATTTGCTTCTCTGAGTCTTAGGTGAGGACTGCTCAGAGAAGGGACCACCAGGGGTGCAGAGCAAGATGGCTGGTTTTAGCGTAGACTCTTGCAGGGTGCTCTGCAGAATCTGGCTACCGGAGTAACTCTATCAATGGCATACATGGCCGAGAATTTTGGGTGCCTTATGGAACAGCATGAACCTGGAATCAACTCTTATAGACTATGGCAGTGAAGGTCTTAAGTATACTGGCTGCGCTGACAGGAACTATAGCAGACACCGTGCATGTGATGGGCTCCTCTTCGTCAAAGGGATGTCAAATTCCATGAAGGGATCTCTATCCCTTCATAATGCTGCATGTGGGACTGAGCGCCTTACCGGTGATACACTGCACACTCCTGAATTGTAGCCAATGTGTTGTCAGGAGAATATGTATAACTGTCATTTAAGGTGCTGCCATCTTCTGACACCCCAGCAAACTTCTCTGTCACCATTGCAAACACACTCAATCTGTGTGGCATGACCTTCAAGTTTTGTGTAAATTGAGTGGCAGTGCCATCAGAGAACAGCTGACCTTGAATACTGCAATTAGCTTTGCAGACACCATATTGCGTGATAGGAGCATCTCCGGCACCATAGAGGATGCACCGCTGCTGCTGAAGTTAAAGAGGCGGTGCAGCCCTATGCTCACGTTATCTTTGAGTGGTAATCAAAGCCTCGCCAACAATCTGGAAACTGTGGTGCAAGAGATCTTCATTGGGGAATAAGGACAAACCCTAAAAGGGCCCTTGTTCTACCACCACTGTAGTCTTCTAGGCAGCATATCATTTTACATAGCCATTATACGGGTGGTAAACCACATTGAGTGGTGGTATCCAGATAAGATTTGTACATTGCAATGGTCAGTGAAACGCTGCTGTAAAACTGCTTAAAAACCTCGATTGAAGCCCAGGCTCCCTTGCTGGGGACATCAGTGGATGGAGGAGACCCCAATGCTGGCAAAACCTTGCTTCAATGCATCTTCAAAAGTATACATACTTTGAGTGGTATCTCAGCTAAAAGCCCTAATTTGAAGATCTGAATGGCAAACGCTACATCTGACTACAAAGGCATCTCACCAATGTTAACAATAGGAATTAAGCTGAAGTCTGACCCCGCCACCTCCTACCAAAAAGCACTCTTAACCATTTCATGGCTCAAACCAGTGAACCTATCACCAGGATACTGCAAAGGTCAATAGTTTAGAGGTTAGTTGCAAGTTTTACGCAAACAGTTGGATAATATTAAAAACAGGCACTGCAGGAATAATGTATGCATCTAAGAGATTCAGGAAGGCAAGGAAGGACTGGACATGGCTGCTTTCCCCATTATGTTTCTTTCCCAAATGCTGGGTCAGCACATCAGTGGATCCCTTGAAATCCAGAGAGCATGCAGATATGGCCAAAGAAAACCTGGGATCAGGAGTGAGAAGCTCAGTGGAAGCATGTTGGATGTGCTGTGATATTATTCTAAGAGATGTTTCCAGGTCTCCATTTCCACAACATTAATTATGGCTTATTCAGTCCTGCAATGATGAAGATCACAAACAGTAAGTGAAACATGTCATGCAATGATGCATGCAGACTTCAGTCATATATGAACCTGGTCATGTGTGACCTCATGTACATAACACACCCCTGGTGGCCAAGGGAGATGATGTGTGTGTTATGACTTCCAGCTTGATGATGAAGTACCCTGCTGAACTATAAAACAGTTCAAGGTACTATGCCTGATAGTTTGAAGATGTGGTGTCTGTTTCTCTTTGCTCCTGGAACAGGTTTTCACTTTTGGAACATAGTGGGGATCCACTGGACACTCCCTGAGTGATGCCCGACTAGGTTTAAATAGGGAACTAATGTCCCACTGATATGTTCCGGGAGCACAGTGCAGGTGTTTCAGGTGGTTCTCAAATATGAATAAACTGTGGTGGGTGGATCGCTGTTCTGCAATGGTGGGTGGTGTTTGCTCTGGTGGTCTACTCATGGTGGTCTGCTCTGCCATTATGGTTGGAACAATAGGTCACCTCAATTCACCTCGTGTCTCGCTTTTCCTAAAAAGCATTGGCATTATTTATAGCCACTTCAAGAGTGAGTTCTGAATCTTTCTTGTGGTCATGTAATACAGCCACATTGTATGACTGTGTATGGGGTTAATTGACCTGCCAACGACTGTCCTCTTTGACATCCTCTGAAATGTTTACACCTCTAAAGGAGGTCAGGGTGCTGTGCTTCTTAAGACAATATCATGGTATGGTTCAGGCTTCAATAGTCAGCTTAAAAGATCCCCCCGGAGGCCTCACCTTTGCTAGAAGAGCTGTGATACTTCCCTGATTCAAGAGACACATGTAACTGAATTGGACGCAGCCAATAGGAATGTGAATGGCTGACCAACTCTGTGTTTGGCTCTCTCATGTGCTGTCGGAAGATTGTGGCAGTACTCAGCAAGGATTTTCTCTGAGGGATGATGGTTCATAGTTAGTTCACAGGTCCATCCATCAAATGTTAATTTTGTTAATATATATGCCACCACTGGTGATGACCAAGGATTCTGGTGTAAAATGCATGACCTACAACTAGAACATTCCAGCAATTGCGTAATCTTAGGAGGCATTCTAATATATTACATGTGATTCACATCTGGAAAGGGAATCCAATAGCTGCCCAGCTCAGATAAAAATCTGTAGGACCATGGTTGCCATTTTACAATAGTATTTCTTGCTAAAACTTGGCACACCCTGCACCCATGATGATGAGTTCCAATTCTTCTCACATACATATAGTACATTTTCTAGAATTGGTTATATTGTCACCAATGCCAGTCTGACATGATGCCTGTTGCAAGCAGAAATAGGTGTGATGGTGATCTAAGATCACATGCCTGTCAGCGTAGTCAGAGACCTGGCTATTTATCACCAAAGCCACAACAAATGTTGACTAGCCTAAGGCCTTACTACAGCTAAATGAGGTCACAGGTAACAGGTAATGGTATCCAACATTCTTAGGCATTTGAAGAGCTGAATGGAAGGGGAGGATGGCACTGGGGGTGCTGTAGGGTGCATACTAAGATCACTGTGGGTGGCTTTCTCAAAACCCATGTCCCCAATACCAGGAGGAGGGTTCAATGCAAGGACATTTCTACAAAAGAGTAACTAGCCAAAGTGCTTGAGAAAAAGTTGCTGGCTTTGGCAGCCCACATGTGCTTGATAGGTGGAAGAAAGCCAAGTTTGAATTAAACTCGGTTCTGATTGATGAAGCGAACCAGTCTTGCTCAATAGTAAATAAAAAAATGTAGCACAGAAACATCCAACATGTTGGACCCTTGGCTAACTACATTAAAACAAAATAAATTAAATCTCAGATAGTGATGATCTGAAGAGAACCCACATACCTAGAATAGGACAATTGTGTTTATTTTCTGTGACTTTTAGAGGTGGCTTTACAACCTCAGAGACATCAATGACAGAAGAGGATGTCTCTGACTTCTTAGCCATGCTGCCCACTCCCTCGCCCCAATATCCTTGAAGCAACTCCCTAGTTGGGAGGTGCCCTTATTCGATGAAGAAATACATTGAGCCACGAAATCACTGGCCAAATGAAGCTTCAGGGCCAGGTGGGCTTATCATAAAAAGCTAAGTAATGCTTGCTGATATACTGGTTCCCACCTTACAACAGTTCTTCAACCATTATTTGGCTTCACCAAATTGTGCAGGTTCCTTTTATGGAACACCCCTTATAACGTTCCAACAATCAGGGAGGGCTAACACTGTAGTGCACAGTTACAGGCCAATCTCTATGATAAATTAGTCTCATAAAATATTTGCCAGGATCTTTGGCATGAGGTTTAGCATTACAATGTGTGCACTGGTTGTCCCAAATCAAGTGGTATTTGTGGATGGGACATGGGTATGTGACACCACATTCTTATTCCTAGACATTTTCCAATTAGCAGGCAAATGGCAGACTCCTGTGATGACAAGCTCTCTCAATGCCAAGAACACGTGTGATTGAGTTAAACTGAGATACATTCTGCAGGCTGCTGCTGGATGGGTTTCGGAGCCAACCTGTTTGCAATGGTCCAGCTTTTATGCTCTTTGCAGAGAAACTCCGTGGCTATTAATGGCAATAAAGCTTAATTCTAATGGAAATAGGCAGGGGTGACCCTTTTCCCCAATTTAATTATTCTAGAAATGGAACCTCTCCCAATGAGGTTCAGTTCAAACAAGAGCAAGAAATAGCAAGCATTGCATATATAGAGGTTTTAATTAAACTATCCGTCTACCTGGATGAAGTGTTGGGATGCCTGCCAAGACCGGACCAATCCTTCCCAGCCTTAGTGAAGTTAAACAATGAATATTCAGGTAAATTAGAGTATAACGTCAATTGGGGGAAGCCAGAGGCTTTGCCCCTAAAAGAATTGTGTCTTTCTAGCTTGTTTTAGGATTATCAAGTCACCCCAGTAAAGAGACTGCAAAATCCAATGCAGATAAAATGCTGAATATGTTAAAGACCTTAGTATCCAGAAGGTCATCCTTGCATATGTCTTTTTTTAGATAGGTGGGGGCTCTAAAGATGGTCATCACACCAGAATACTATGCACTCTGGCAATGCTGTTGATTCCTATGCATAGGCTCTTTACGGGGGACCTGTCCAAAGTGCTATCTCTATTTTTATGGCTAAAACACAGACCATGCATCAAGTTAACCACATTACTGAAGGATGAGGTAGGGGGTGTCAGACTACACTATTTCAGGGACTATCATCTGGATTTTACTCCCGAACTGGTGGCACATGTGTACTGTTAATCCTGTCTGACTGGCACACTGTCTTGGGCCCCTATAGAGGATGCTATGGCTAGCCCCAGCCCACTTGTGATTCTTTCAGACGCCTCCCCAAAAGGCAGAGGCCACATGATTAAGTTAAGTAGTTCACAATTTTTGCCTTTCATAAGTGTTCCATTGGATATTCATACAGGCCGCAAAGAGCAAACAACAGAATAAGTGGTGGAGAGCAGAAGATTATATGGATTAAATTAATCAAACAGGATATTCTCGCAGTGGACAACGTCTGGAGAGATCATTGGGTGAACAATTTCACCGATATTCAAGCTGAGTCCAACCTGGAAAATGGCTTAACCTTGGAACGCTTGCAACTAACCCAACTCTAATTGATTTTGCAAAGTTTGGTGCGGTTTTTGGAAGGAGGCAAAGCTGTATGGGAAGAGGGGCACATTTTTTAAAATGTGGATAGACTTGAATGGGGAAAATGCTTCCCTCTTGGCTACAGTCCTAACCACTGGATGGATATCTAACACACATGCATGAGAAGCCGTGAATTATTTCCAAAAGCATGCTTTTAAAATTTTTATGTAAATCCATCCAGTGGATTTTTTAAAAATGTATAAAGAAGAGGTAATACGAAATTGGTGATATCTCGGCCTGGTCCGCAGACTCACTTGCCAATTCGGTGTTCGTGGAGGCCTCAGGACCAGTCGCAGAGCCGTGTGACAACCAAGGACATTGGGCAAGGGTGGTGATTGATTGGCTTGCAACTCCAAATCTGGGTGTATTTAAACCCTCTTGGACTGTTTAAACTGCTGGCATTTTTCATGTTGTGTAAATTTAAAAATCTGGCTGTTTTGAATCATCTATTGCTCGTATCTGATTTGCTCTATTTACCTGGCTTGAATCTCCAAATCTGGGTGTATTTAAACCCTGTTGCACTGTTAGAATTGCTGGCATTTTTCATGTTGTGTGAATATCAATTCTGGGTGTTTTGAATAATGTATTGCCCATATCTGATTGTCTCTATTTTGCCTGGTTTGGAACTCGAAATTTGGGTGTATTTAAACCCTAGTGCACTGTTTAAATTGCTGCAATTTTTCTTGTTTGTGTGAATTCTTTCACCCTTGTTAGAAAATGCATTTATATCACCTGTGTTTTTTCTGTACCTGCTTGGATGGTAGGTCACCTGGTGAGTTCTCTTGTGCACTGTGCAGCTCTCTGTCTCTTGCCCCCCCCCTGGTCATTCTTCTGCCCCAACTCACTTTGGTACTCTCCATCTCCCCTGGCTATTGTAACTGTTAATTTACTACCTATCCTCCCTCTCTCTCAAAGCCTGGAAGGAAAACGTTTAAGAAGGGTAAACTGGTCTCAAACCCAGGTCTCGCAATTTCTGAGATCTATGCCAATGCTCTTTCCATACAGAATATTACTTACATTCTCTTTGTCGCTCCCTCTCCGGACCTATGGACTCCCCATATGGTTTCTGTCCTCCCCCCTTCTACACTCATTAATTCTGGAACCAGATGGGAAGTACTCTTGGCACACTTCCCTTCATCCAGGTGTATCATTAATGTCTACTTAAATGCACTATCTTGGCCCAGGGCTCTCAGCCCATCCTCCTCCTTCTTGACAGGCACCTCCCATCTCTCAGTAACTTCCTCCCTTCTCCTGCCTCTCCCCCTTTTCCCACCCCTGTTTCCTCCTCCTCCTCTCCTGCGTTGGGACCTCATCCCTGTTCTCCCCTCAGAAAAATGTTAAAGGGGGAAACCAGCTTCACTTAGCTACCATCAATTCTCGCTCTGCTGTGAAACACTCACTCCTCTGACATCTGTCACATCCTTGAAGACTTTGAGCTTGATGTTGTCGCACTCTCCGAGACGTGGTTCAATGCCAGCTCTGTCACTTCTTTTGACACTCTTCTCCCGAGGGCTATAATATGCTCTCCAATTCCAGGCCTAACCGATCTGGAGGTGGAGTGGCCCTTGTCTTCCCTGAATGGATCCCTGCCTCTATCATACCCACTCAATACTACTGTTCCTTTGAATGTCTTGTCTGCAAGCTGTGCATCTCTCCTACACTTTTTATCACTCTCGCTACTATCTACATGACCCCTGGGCCGGTCTCCCTCTTCCTATCAGAGTCGGCAGACCTAACCTCTCTGCTACTGACTTCTACCTCTAGGCTTCTCCTCCTCAGAGACTTCAATATTCATCTTGACTCTCCTTGTGCAGCCTTACCCTTCCGCAACCTCTGCAATTCCTTCTCCCTCACCATTCTTCCCTCTGGTCCGACTGAATGAGCTGGGCACACGCTGGATGTGCTCATCTCAGCGGACCTCTCTCTCTCTCTAACCCTCTCACTACACCTTTCTCTTGGTCAGACCATTCTCTCCTCTCTTATCATCTGGGATCCTGGGCTCCCTAGCTAAGCCTTTGCCCACACTGCAAACCTCCTTCTCTGTCATCCGGCCGATGAAGCAAGTGTCAGTAGCTTCCTTTGCTGCCTCTTTTATTCCCCATCCACCCCTTCTATTGACCCTCTCTCTGACTCTTCCTTTGCTAACCTTTGCCTTTCTATCTCCAATACCCTTTTTATCCTTGCCCCTGCCATGAGAATCCGCTTGGAGCCCGCCTCTGAGTGCAACAGTTGGTATGATTCCGACCTAACCTCGCTGAAAAGCAAGTGCAGTGTTGATGAACGGATGTTGCTGGCTTCGCGCAAATCCTCAAACAAACTAGCCTGTCATCTGCTCCAAAGACATTACAGTCTCTCCATTCAGTCCAGGACTGGGCCTATATTTAAGCCTGCATGTCTAAGACCGCCAATAACACGGTGGAACATTTCAAAATCTGTAAGGAACTTGCCAATCCTACTGTAGACCCTATTCTCCCCTTCCTTACCAGATGCTCTGCATGGCTCTGGCGTCTACTTCACTAACAAAACGTAGACATTCTGTCCTCTCTCCTCCACCTGCTCCACTGCCCTCCCTCCTCCACCTGCACAAAGGCTTCCCTTGGCCCCTCTCTCACCCTACCCCTCCTACTCTCCTCCTTCTCACTTCCCGAACATAGCACCGGATGAGGTCACCAGGACTGTTTGCTCTATGAATGTCTTATCCAAACAGGGGCTCCCATGCTCTTGAACAATCAAAGACAATGTTTGTGCCCTCGCTCACTCTTTGGCTGACTTTGCAGCCACTCCTTTTCCACTGGCTCCTTCCCATCACCTCTCAAGCACTCTTGTGTGCAATCCCTCCTAAAAAAGCCATCTGCAGACTCTACCTGCTTGGGTAAATATCGCCCCGTATCCACCACCCCCTTTCCCTGCAAACATTTGCAGAAACTGGCCATCTCCCAACTCATCCAGCACACTGAATATGTTGACTGTCTACATAACCACCAGTCTGGCTTCAGAGCAGTCAGAGGCATGGAAACTGCTCCCCTGAACACCCGATAAGACCTTCTCTCAAACGTTGAATCCAACTCTCCTTCTGTTCTCATACTCCTTGATCTGTCCTTTGCCTTGGAAACGGTTAATCATGACATCCTCCTAAATCGATTCTGTGACACTCTGGGCATCATGGACCAAGAAGTGGCTTAGCTGACCTTTTTCCTTTCGAATCGGGCCTTCCAGATTCAAATCGTCTCTTTTCTTTCCTCTACCTCACTCTCTACTTGCAGTGTCCCTCAGGGCTCTATCCTCAGGCTGTGGCTTTTTAATATTTACCTTGCCCCTCTTGCACACCAGATTTCTATCTTCTCTTCTCACTTCCAGTGACAATCAGCTCTCCTTTCAGCTCACCCTCTTTTGAGGCATAAATCATGGGTGTCATTTTCAAGTCCTTTCTTCCTTCTCTCCTCATATTGCTGACGTTGCCAAGAAGGCTCAATTTCAGCTTCACCTCCTCAGAGGCATTCTCCCATTCCTTAACTTCCCCCAGAAACTCAATGTCTCAAGAGCTCCGGTTCTCTCCAGGCTGGACTTCTACAACACCCTCTTCCTCAATCTGCCTCTTTCCTCCATCTGCCCTCTTAAACTAATCCAGAATAGGTCTGCAAGTCTTATACTTGGCCTCAAGCCCAGGGACCACATCTATACAGACCTAGAATCAATCCACTAGCTCCCAGTGACTGCAATGATCACATTCAAGACCCTCTACATCACCCACAAGACTTTCTGGGGCCCGGGACACCTTTACATCCAACATTCTCTCTCTAAATACCTTGCTGCTAGATTCCTTCATTCCTCTAGCTCAGACTCTCTGCAGGTCAGACGTTTCTCCAAGCAGAGAGTGGGGGGGTAGATCTCTTTTCTCGGCAGGGGCCTCCCTCTGAAATGGCCTCCCTACCCCTCCCCAAAGCTCTCCACTGGCTCCCGGTTGCTGAAAGGATCAAATTCAAATCCCTATGCATTATCCATAAGGCTGTTTGTGGCCTGGGACCACGCTATCTACAACTGGCTCTTACTTAGTACACTCCGCCCAGATCTTTACGCTCCTCCAGCTCCAACTCTCTGCATGTCAATCAATTCACTAAACAGTGAGCTAGTAGACAATCTCTTTCCTAGGCTCGCTCCCTCCTTTGGGACAGCCTCCCCCTGCCTCTGCGTCTTGAGCTGGATCACCTCAAGTTCCAGAAGCTCCTCAAGACATTTCAGCTGCTCCTTCCCCCCTCCGATCTTTGCTACGCCTCATAGTCCATGAGATTTGTGACCAAGGCCCTTATGTGTCTACCCGGGTCCTGGCATCCCACCCGCTATTGCCTTCAGCCTCCGCTCAAGCCCAGCACTTGCCTTAGGCACCCACCGGCCTGTGCTATCACAAGCCTGCACTTACATTTTACTGGCGGTTGTCCCCTCTCACGAAGTGATCTCTGCCAGTCACTTAACAGTTTGCAATTTATGGCCTAGTACTTCCCTTCCTGATACTCCTAGCACTTATCCCCCTCTCCCTCATCCCTCTCTCTCTGCACTTGCATGCTCTGAATGCTCACAAGGCCTAGTAGGACCGCCTCTCGCTTTCATTGTTATATTTTCCTTTCACTCCCATGTTCCTTCCCAGTTGCCTTGTGGGTGCTTTGAAACTCAATTTACTTGATGTATAAGTGCCTTACAAATGCACAATAAAATAGAATAAGTAAATGAGCCGGATCTCCTTATGTTCCCGAAGCTTCTCAAGACCTTCCTTTTCTTCTCCTCCTTCCCTCTGTTTGTGCCCACCCTGACTCACACGTGTAAAAATGAATAAAACAGACACTCCATGGGCAGGGAATAAGGCACAAAAGCACAGGCTGCGAGAGTTCAAGGAAAAGTTTATCTAGATCTCTGAGAGCGCTCTGACCATATCAAAGTTACAACACATGTATATAGTACATCTACATTTTTAAAATATGATGCTACGTTGGACCAGGATTGGTCAGCCGTGGTGGTGACTTAGGTGTGGGCATCATCTCTTCCTCCGGGTTAGTTGCTTGGTTGGCGGGAGGATTGACGTCAGACATTTGTGCTCCGGATGGGTGAAGGTCAGGTCGCTGTGAAACACGGTGGTCACTATCTAAGCTAAGAAAATACATGCTGAGTAATGCATGCACTAAATAACAGTTGATCAAAAGACTCTCAGTAGTGTATCATGTCGTTATACAAATCACTCAAGGGTTTATACCATCTACACATTTGGATTACACAGGTCACTGTCATTGAACTATAGGGTTAGTCGCACAAGAATCTCAGGTATGTGGCACTCGTTAGTATTGGGCATGATATACTGCACAGGGGTCTAACGTTAGTTGGGGATCTGCTGGGTGGGTTTCATAGTATGGTTGGCAGTCTGGCACATGAAAGGGATGCCTTGCAAGGACACACGGTTAGAATGGCAATAAGTTTCAACTGGCAAGGGTAAGAGGGCAAGGACACTTTTGTGGAGATGGAGGAGCCCTGTGCTTGGCTCATGTTGGTTCACATGCAGGACAGTGATCTCAGAGGAAAAGGGATGTGTTACATTTATTATTTGTTGCAAGCAGCTCCGGCCTCAGCGTGAGAATGGAGCCGCAGAGTTTTCCAGTTGGAGTGGAGACGAGGGTGGGGGCCAAGTGCTCCGAGCTACAGCGGCGGGCAAAAGGGAGATATGCATTTTGTACTATCGCACTGAGGCCTAGTTACCAAGATGGAGTCGAAAGGGGGTACAGAAAATGGATGCCCTGTGTCCTGCTCGGTGGTCCCATCTACGCGAATATAACCAAAAGTTAGTATTGCATAAGGGCGAGGGGCGTACCCACCACTAGAGGCACTTGGTCCAAGTTTTGTACTGAGAAGTGATGGTAGAGAGGGGCCCATTGGCCCCTCGCTCCCACACATTCCCCCCTTTCGTTACATCTAAAGTAACGAATACTTCTACTTTTTATTCTTTTCATTCTCCCTTCGGTAGTACTCAACCTCTGCCACCGCCTCGTCCCACGTGGGGGTACCTTTTATGGGCATCGAAGCTCTGCAAACGCTTCTAAGCCTGTTTCCTCTTCTGGCATATTCATCTGGGGTACACATTAAGTAAATACCTCCATCCCCATCTAGATCTACCCATACTTCTTGGTATCATTGCAACTCTCTTGGTTCCTTTATCGTTGTGTAATGCAAATTATCCACTATATCCCCATATTGCCTGTAAATTGCTGTCATTCTGTATTGTGGTGTGGTGTACTCTCTTGTTTGCATTTGTGCATCTATCATGGTAGCTACCGTTGTCGGTCGGCCCATTGTCACCATCATCATAGCCGAGGTTGGCATGCTTTTCTCACAACACCGTAGTCCCAGTTGGCACACACAAAAGAACAGGAGCACAAAAATGATGGGGATCAGTATTTTCATTGCCACATTTACCCATGATGGTATCCAGCTGAACAAATTGTACTTTCTTCTGCTCCTCCTTCCGCTCTCATTCTCTCCCCTAAGTTGTGCACTGCGTTTATCACATGGGAGAGTGTCCCGTTATCAGCGTCTTCAGTTGGCACAAATGTGAAACACTCCCCCCCAATTTTTCGGCAAAAACCACCGTCCATCACCGTGAGGAGATCGAGGACATATCTATTTTGCATTGTCATTAGACGCAACGCGCGGAGCTCTATCTTTATCACATTGAACCCCTCTTCAGTGTCATTGGCCAATTGAATGAGCTCCCAGCGCACCATCTGCAACCATTTGGCGTTTGCTTCTGCTTGCAGTCCAGGGGCAGGAAGTGAGGCAAAGAATGTCTCTGCTGATGAAAAGAGCTTGTATTTCTGCGGGATCTCAGCAAGGAATTTTGATGATTCGGATGAGATGTAATTGGAGGATCTTTTACTTCGTGTCAATGTTTTCTTTAGTTCATATTCTGACAGTTCATATGCTGGAGCTTCTGTTCTTATTAGTTGGGGCGCTGCCGATGGTTCAGCCGATTGCCCTGCTGCCGATATGCCAGCCGATTGCTCTGCTGACCCTTGGATGTGGCTCTCTGGTATTACCATCAGGGCTGTCTGGAGGGTGGATAAAGCACAAGTTCCTTTCCACGATGCAGGGAGGTCAGGTGAGCATGCTTGCCGCAAACCCAATACATGTCCATTAGTGCAGCTGTGCCTTTCTTCATGTCGGGAATTATTACCGTTTTGTTACATCTCCTTGCTTCCCCCATGTTCACTTTCCCTTCCCCACGGAAACACAGTTCATGTGGCACTTCTTTTTGTATTTTGATAGGTTTTTCTAATGCTGTGACCCATGTTAGCTTTGCGACATGTTGCGACCAGATGGGGTCACATGCCCCTTTTATCCATTGGAAAGTGTCATTTGGTAGGCCTCGAAGCGCTTCAGCTTTGCATTGTATTGTTTCTTCCTGCCATTTATTTTCTGCAAATCGTGTCCCCTTGATGACAAGAAATGGTTCCTAGAGGCAAATTACTCCTTGGCGCCGGCTTGTGCATGTTTTCTCATTCTCCAGCTTTTCCAATGTGACAGTGTGCACCTGGAATGTGCTCTTTATTCTGCATAAAACCAGATGAATTAAACATTGGGCCTCCGACAAAGGCACTTCCTGTGGTACTAACATTTTCGGTGTTCCTGATGCATGCAGGATGAGTGAACAGACGTAGCAGCTCTCATTTGTTGCTTGCTTCACCATGGCACTCATGTCAGAATACCATTTATTTGATTGATCAGGGTGACGGGGATCTTCTATTTCATCTAACCCCAGGTCATGATAGATGTCGTATCTTTTCCCTCCCGCCCCCCTTTTTCTCCTCCTCCTCCCTTCCTGATCATTGTTTTTCACCCTTTTGTAATGTATTGGAAACATCCCAGCCCATGTTGTATCATTACTATTCAATATGGCATATGTATCATCATCAGTAGCAGCAATATTGTGTGAGGTAGGGTGTATGGTTGTCTGTGCATTAATACTAGTGTTAATTAAATCATTTGTCCAATAATAATCTCCATCATATTCGTTATATCCATAAGAATTACTCATATTTACATCAAAATGTAACACTGACACACTTGTTGATCCCACAGTGATGTATTCTAAGGGTTGCGTTCCATCTGTTTTGTTTACATTAATTTCATGTGACTCCTGCCATATAGTCTTCACCCCAGTCCATATCATTTGCGATCCTTCTCTTATCATGTTAGCCCCGCTCCCCCCCTTTGCATGTCATCAACAAGAGATAAAAGGGTATAGTACCAAGCTGCAAAAAACAACATTACTGACATAAACATTGCAGCACATTTCAAAACGCATTCAACATCACTGAACCTTTTAGCCCTAATGGTGACCCTATCGCTATCTAACATTAATTCGCTCTCTCTGATCGTGGGTTGTTGGGCCATTGTTCACCTGGAGGGGCGATATAAATTTGTTAAGTCAACACAATATATACATGTATTTACATTCTTGTTCAACTTCACGTTTAATCATTATTTTCAGTCAGGCTTGTTCTGTTACTCTATTGCTCATGTACTTTTGCTGTAGAGACAACCATCAAAAAATGAAGGTGGGAGATAGAGAAGGAGAGATAGGTGAGGTATATAGACAATATGGCCAATTGAAGAGGAGAGGGGGAAGAGACAGACAAGAAAGAAGGAGGAAGTAAGCTGTGCAGAACAAAATACATAACATCACTTTTATCTCTGCATATTCTTTTACTGACTCTTTTGTTACTTTCTTTCAACCTCATTTGTTGTCCCAGTAGCGCTGTCTTGCTCCTCCTGGGGGATTGTACTACTGTGTGCCCTCCTCACATCGGATAAGTGCACCCAATACTTCAATCCCTTCACCTTCACCGCGGTGGGTGTACTATAAATGACCTCGTAGGGGCCATGAAACCTGGGTGAATTCCACCTTCTCACAAAGCTGCAGACATACACATGTGCCCCCGGCATTAGTGGCCCGCTTGAACTATCTGTGGCCGGTGTAGTAGTATCAGTCATCACATTTTCAGTAAAAGGCGGTGCTATTTGTCGAGCTATGCTGCATACTGCGCGTGTTAACTGGGTTAGGTATTCCTTGACCTTTTCCCCCAGCACTGTGGCAGCCCTATGTGCATCCGATGCTCTTCTAATCGGGGATACTGGCGTGTGTATTCTCCTCCCAGTTACAATTTCATGGGGGCTTAAATGGTGGTCTTTACATGGTTGCGTCCTGAGTTGGAACAGTGCTAGGGGCAAGCAAAACACCCAATTCTTTTTAATGTGTTACACAATTTAGACAACTTACTCTTTAATAATCCGTTGATCTTTTCTACCACTCCATTTGCCATTGGGTGATAAATTGAGCATAATTTGTGCTTCACCCCCAAGAGTGATGTCACTTCCTTAAAGAGGTCGTTCACAAAGTGCGTACCGTTGTCTGATCTAATCACATCGCATATCCCCCATCGTGAAAATACCTCCCGCACGAGGAACTTGGCTGCACATTTCGCATCTAGGTGGGGACATGGGCCCGCTTCCACCCACCTTGAAAAGGGGCACACCACCACAATCAAATATCTTGCTCCGTTACACCGCTCTCCCATATCAGCATAACCTATGTGGAGCTCTCTAAATGGTCCTGTTGGTCAGGGCAAGGTACCACGCAGTGTTCTTAATGTCATTCCAGAATTATATGTTTGGCATGTTATGCATTCTACAATGAATTTTGACAGGTGCTCTTGTAAATTGGGGACGAACCAGTGTTCCTGAATGTCTGCAGCAATGTGTTGTTTTGCTACATGGCTGGGGAAATGCAACTGTTGGAATGCTATTTCTAGTAACTCTATGGGCATTACAACCTTTCCTGTCGTCTCTTGCCTCTAAATGAGATCTGTGGCTGATTGTGTACATCCCTGTTTGCTCCACAGTTCTTGCTCCTCTTGGGACGCTCGTCTTTGTAACTCTATTATCTGCGCTATTGGGGTATTATTGTATGCTTCCTCTCATGGGTCTGTGGTGGTTGCTTTTGTGATGCACTCAAGTGTTGGTGTCACATTGAAATACGAGGCCTCCTTCGCGGCTACGTCGGCTGCCCCGTTTCCCAATGAGATTGCGTCTGTGTTGTTGGTATGGGCTTGGAATTTCACCACTGCCACTACCGATGGTACTGCTAATGCATCTATCAGTTCATTCAACAATGTTGCATGCTGTACTGGAGAACCGTCTGCCCTACTGAATCCTCTTCTACGCCACCGTGACAGCCCCGAGTGCACCGTGGTAGTTGCATATGCTGAGTCTGAGTATATTGTCACCCCACAGCCTTTGGCTGTGCACAGGGCTTAAATCAAGGCAGTTTATTCTGCTGCTTGTGCTGAATAATGGGATGGGAGGCGCTTTTGCACAATTGTCTCATATTCATCTTCTTCCATGCGCACTACCGCCATTCCAACGTGTTTTTCCCCTGTCTCGGGGTTTATTGATGCTGACCCATCTATGAAATATATTTCTCCCTCCTGCAGGGCATTCTCAATTGCTTTCGGGATGTCGTCACCTTCCCCCTCATATGTGGCACAATCGTGTTCTTGTATGTCCTCTGTCATGCATGGCTCTGTAATAAATGTTGCTGGGTTCACTGTCTTGCACTTCACAACGTGTACGTTGGGGCTTGAAATTATTACTTCATATGTTGCTCTTTGTGTCGTTAGTGTTGATTTTGATCGCTCAAGGATGGCGAACAGGGAATGCTCGGCATATAGCGTAACCGAACACCCCATGACAAAGGCTGCAGCTGCGAGGGCCTGTTTGCACGAAAATGACCTTGCATTACTGGATCTAGTGTCCCACTGTAGTAAGCCAATGGTTTGTGACCTAGTGATGTCTTCTGTGTCAGTACTGCTGTCATCAGTGTCCCATTGCAGTGTGAAAACAAGAAAAATTCCCTCTCATAATCTCGGTTCGCAAGGACTGGGGCGTCAGCGATGAGGTCTTTTAATTTCAAGTACTGTATTATCATTTCATGCGTCCATTTTATAGTCGCCCTATTCTTCGGTGCCTCTTTTAATGCTTGTAGTAGGGGGCGTGTATATGCCGCGTTATCAAGGATCCATGCTCGGCAATAATTACAAATGCCAAGAAATGTTTGCATGTCTTTCACAGTTTTTGGTATTATTATGTTGCGTATAGCAGCTGCTCTGTCTGGGAGTATTCGCTTCCCATCTTTTGATATTAACTGTCCGAGGTATACAACCTCGGCACAGCAGTTTTGCAATTTCCCTTTGTCTACCTTGTGTCCTTTGGCAGCTAGCACATTCATTAGTGCTATCGAGTCTTCTCAACACTTTTCTTCTGTATGGCTACAGACAAGCAAATCGTCTACGTATTGAATGATGGTGCTCTCTACATCTATGTTTCCAATGTCTTCCCGTAACACCCTGTTAAAAATGTTGGGGCTTTCGCAATACCCGTGCGGGAGTCGGCGGTGTTCATACCTGTTGTTCCCTATTGTGAACGCAGTCAGGTACTGGGATCCTGGGTCGAGTGGTATGGAGAAGAAAGCATTCTTCAAGTCAATTACAGTAAAACATGTTGATTCTTTTGGCACACTGCACAATATTGATGCCGGGTTAGGCACTAATGGGAACTCTTTTTGAATGACGTCATTAAGTGGGCGGAGATCTTGCATCATCATCCACGCCCCTCCCTTTGCTTTTTTGATCGGGAAAATCGCTGTATTACATGGGGAGGTTGATGGCACTATGATGCCTTGTTTCAGGAGTGCATTTATGGTCTCTCTAATTCCCTCCTCTGCTTCTTTTGATATGGGTTATTGTTTTACTCTCGGCAGTATTGCACCTGGTTTGAGTTTTATTTTTATTGATGTCACCTCATGCAGCAGCCCTACATCGTGGGGCCCGGTGGTCCAAATTTCAGGTGCTACTTTTGTCATGTCTTCCTCAAATATAGTCAGTGGGGCTTTAAAGCTAGCCATCAATGGGTTATGTACCTCTCTGTATGGACCATAATATCACATGGTATGCTTATTTCCATTATTATTTCTCCATCATCCTCACCATCAATGAACAATTCCTCATCTGTTATATCTCGTAGCATTATGTTTGGGTCTATGCATAACACAGTCCTCCACTCGCACCCCTGCACGTCCAGTCCTATGAGCACAATACATTTGCTGGATACTTGAACTGCTTCAATGTCTATGGACATTATCGTGCCTGGTACAATGTCTGTGTGTGCAATTGGGCGGAATATGAAATCTGATGGTGTTCTCCATTCTTTTCTCGTTATCTCTGGCACCACTCGTGCTAACACCTTGATACCATATGTGAACATGCTTACATCAATGGGTACCCTTCGCACCACAACTTCATCAATGTGCTGATCATCAACATTGCTCGTACTGGGCATACTCCTGGTGTTGAGCACACTATTCCTCGTTCTGTAAAGGAGATCGTCATATTCAATTTGCTCAACAAATCTCTACCCAGTAGGTTTATTGGCACATCTTCGTGGTACAGTAAGGGTGCGCGCACGGTTTTTCCCCCCACCGTTATATCAAGATCTTTAGTGTAAGGAACTTTTAAATTAGCCCCAGAGAACCCCTGCGTCTCTAAATTCCTGCCTGAGAGCGGAAACCGCCCTTCCATAAGACATGATTTCTCTGCTCCAGAGTCTAACATAAAGATAAACTGCTTATTTCCTATCTCTGCCCCCACTAGTGGTTCCTCTTCTGCACATAGGGTGGTGGATAGGACTGGACACGCAAGTGTTTCCTGTGGGCTGTCCTAATCTGAATGTCTTTCTTGCCCTGGTCACGGTCACGCCACGGTACGGTGCGGGCGCAGATGTTGCATAACAATTATTGGTCGTGCTTCCCACTGCATTTTGTCTTGCCATTGGTTGTGGTGGTGGTTGCTGTCCTTGCTGTACCTGAGGTTTGTTATAGCAGTAGTCTTGCTGTCTCCCACTTCCCATTGGTAGTCCGTAGGGGCTACCTGGGTGTGGACACCCCCAACCTTGTTCGTTCTCCATGGGCTGTTTCCCCTGAAAATACCCTGAAGGCCGCATTCTACAATCTTTAGAGTAGTGTCCCCATCTCCCACAGTTCCAACATGACCCTTGTGGTCCGCCTCTCATTCCTTGGCTGCCAAATCCCCTATTTCCCATACCTCCAAACCCCCCTCTCTGGCCCCGGTACCCACCTCTTCCTCTTGCTGGTCTTTCTTGCCACTGTTGCCCACCGTATTTCTCTTCTCCGTTCCACTGTCCTTGTCCTCCTGCGGCCCGCAGTGCTGCTATTGTTGCTGCTCTGTTTCCCGCTCCTTCGTCTCCCTCATTTTCTCGGTCTGTGGTTGCGCTGGCGTTGACGGCGGTGACCTTCACTAATTTGTTCTGTACCAGCTTCGCCTCGTCTGCCAGCCTTTTTTGTGCTATCTCCTTTTCTCTCTCTTTGATCCTCCTGCAGTGGTGCACAATTATACTCTGTATTTCAGGCCAGCCCTTGGCTTCTATCCCAGCTATTTTGTCCAAGGCCTTCTGCACCTCCTTCGGGAGCCCCTTCTTGATGATAAAATAAAACAAGGCGGTGGACTGGTTCCACGCCGTGCCAGTTTCGCTTCTCCATAAATCCTGGACCCGAAGTATGAATTGCGTCGGATCCTCGTTCTCCTCCATTGTGCACTGCATCACCAAATGTAAATCTGGAATATCTGGAAATGTGCGCCTCAATGCATCCCATACCTGTGCTCGAACATTATTGAATGCCGATCCATTGTGGCGGTCACAACTCATCGTTACTCCGGGAAATCCGGCCTTTTCCCACAATGCGTCTGCTTGATCACCAATTGCTGACACTAATAAGCTCTTCACATCCCCTATCGCTAGCGGCACTCCTGCTGTGTTTTTCTCAAAGGCATGTATCCATTTCCCAGCCCCTACCGACAGTGGGGGGAGGACCTTTAGCAAGTTGTTTTATCCATTTGAACCCACGGAATGTAATGTTGCCTACCTGCTCCTTTATGTATCAATGGCATTAGTAACTTGTGTTTCTTCCCTACCTTACTTAACGCACCTTTCTTACCATCATATTTCCCCCTTGCTGTCTTAGCCTACCCTGCCAGAGTGGTGGCGATGGTGTGTCTGCATACCGGCGGTTTGGCAGTGGGGACCCGGTCTCTGCAGCTGCCTCTTCATATTCGTCTAAGTCACTCAACACTTCTTCTAGTTCGTTCTGATTCTTGCTCATTGTTCCCTTCACATCCTTCTCCTCTCTCACTGTCTGGGGTGGGTGGGGGCGTATAATCCTCACGGGTTTGTCATTTTGATTGAACAGGAATTCCCCTGACCGCCACTCTTTCTCTTGCCCTTGTGGTATGCGTGTTCCTTGTGATGATACTGACCGTGCTGGCTCTGAGGTCGCTTGCGCCACTTCCCCTGCTGTGCTCAATGTTGTTATATCCGCTATGGATAATGATGGCACCTCTCCTCCCCCTGGTAGCATTTGGCTCCTGTCGCACAACGCTCGTAGCCGCGTTATCTCCATCCGTGCATGCAGGCGGACTAATTCTCCAGTGATATGTGCTAAATTCACGGGGGGTGCGTTTGTTGGGCCATACAAACCTCCTTTATCATAGCGGGGTGGTGCTGTGGCAACTGCTCCTGTTGTAGGTGTAGGAGTTGGACATGCTGGTACGTACAGGGGCTCACTATATCCTACTGCTGGTCTGGACATTAGAGGATATATTTTAGTTGTATCGCCTTCAGCTGTAGTGGTTGTGCACTCGCCCTTTGGCATTCCGCTTACCTCTTCCTGTGTTTTCTGTGTTTCATTCACTTTCTCTTTACTTACCTCTGCTGCAGGCGTAACTTCTTCAAACATTCGCCATAGGTCTAGTACTTCCCTTCTGTTTTGCAGTTGTTTCCTCTTATAACTTGCTAACAAGTGTGTAGATACTAGATCTAATACTCTCTTGTCGAATGACCCACCCTCTGGCCAGATTGGCGTCACACTGTCCCCTTTTATCTCCGTCAACCATTGATCATGGTATTTTTGTATTTTCTCACTGTATAACGGAAGGTGCTGACAAATATGTGCTAGTGGGGTTATTCCTCGCATGACGATGTGTTTCCTTGCCTCCCTCTGTCTGTACTTACCTTTCGACCTGCCTTTCCCCTTAATCGCTTCTTCACTAGTTGGATAATATACCACGAGTCTTATCAATTACTTGTAATTTGTATGCACATATATGTATCAAGATATATATATATATATGTATATATATATCAATCTCCTTTTCAACGTTAACCTTTTAGTTATTGCATGTTCAAATTCAACAGTTCATTGTTGCATATTTTGCCACTTTAACCACAAATTAATCACAGTACTTGGATATCCTTGACAAAAAATGGACAGAACACAAAAGCACATATAACACTTATCATGCACCTGCACTACCTACCGCGTTTTCTCCCCGTTGCTCATTTTTCCACCCCCTTTCCCGTTTCGCCTACTCTTCTCATTCACTCCCCACCTCTTACAATCTCTTACTCTTTTCCAAGAATCCTTTCGTACCCAGAAAAAGAATGTTCAAAATAACTACTCCGAGTCTACTCAATATACAAGACTCCTACTATTTTCTCTGTAACTTCACTTATTTATTCTGCACTGGACGAGACAATGCTACGCGGTGCCGCCTTCTACCCCGTTCGGTCTAGGATACCACTTCTCTTTTTCTCTTCACTTCTTACCAAAACCTAATGGCCATATAAAGGATGGATCAGAAAAGCCTCATCATCACTCACACAGGCCCTACTCTTCCCTACTACCCGTTACCACCTGTCCCCCCTATTTCCCCCTTACATTTCCTTCGTAACCTTCGCAACCGGCACTCATGTGTTCAGTCAGGTGACCCGAGGGTCGCCGCTCGCAGTCCGTCCCCAGTCAGGCTCGCACCCCAACGAAGCCGTGGCCCGCCTCGGCAAGCAGCTTTTCAGTCAGGTATTCGTCAACTGGGAACCCTTGACCCTTCTTCGTAATGCGGACAGGCTGGTCAGCCGCGGAGGCGATGGTTTCGCTGGGGGGCGTCCCAGATCTCGCCGCGAGGCGCCGGCCGCGAGGCACCTCTCCGATCACGTCGCAAGGGGTCACCAAATGTTTGTGCCCACCCTGACTCACACGTGTAAAAATGAATAAAACAGACACTCCATGGGCAGGGAATAAGGCACAAAAGCGCAGGCTGCGAGAGTTCAAGGAAAAGTTTATCTAGATCTGTGAGAGCGCTCTGACCACATCAAGGTTACAACACATTTATATAGTACATCTACATTTTTAACATATGATGCTGCGTTGGACCAGGATTGGTCAGCCGTGGTGGTGACTTAGGTGTGGGCATCATCTCTTCCTCCGGGTTAGTTGCTTGATTGGCGGGAGGATTGACGTCAGACATTTGTGCTCCGTATGGGTGAAGGTCAGGTCACTGTGAAACACGGTGGTCACTATCTAAGCTAAGAAAATAATTCTGAGTAATGCATGCACTAAATAACAGTTGATCAAAAGACTCTCAGTAGTATATCATGTCGTTAAACAAATCACTCAAGGGTTTATACCATCTACACATTTGGGTTACACAGGTCACAGGTTTAAGGGCCTTGACCACTATAATACTGTCATTGAACTATAGGGTTAGTGTAACGCTCACCTGATTCTCGCAGAGGCGCCGGTCTTGACTGGGCGACTACCGTATCTTCAAAGGTGATGTGTAGCACCCGGTTGGCTCTTTGGGCTGGACCTCTGTGCACTGTATGCCTGATGTGTAGAGTAAGATGTCTGCAGATAGAAAATATGGGGTTAATGAACTGGGGTTATTGGGGTGTCCCTATCTCTTTCCTCTTCTCCTCTCCTGTAGACCCACAAAGGTTAACGCTCTCACCTTAGGTAAGTGAATGCCGAGCTCTCCATCTGCCTCGGGGCAGGGTGCTGTAACCAGTTTCTTCACTGGATAGGTAGCGCAGGCCTCTTTTCGAGTCATTCAAATGTCTTTAAAGTCTTTAGTAATGATGTCTCTTGTTTTGCAGGGTTCCGGCGATGGCGGATGACGGGCTGAAGTGAGTTGAAGATGGAGCCCGTGTGATGAATAGAAGCGCCTGGAAGCACGTAAGTAAGCGCTTGTTGCCTGCTTCACTATGCGCTCTAACTGTCTTTTTATTTTGCAGGTACGAGTTCGGAGCGGCTGCAGGGTGCCGGAATACCCACTGCATTAGATGTGGAAAGGAGTAATGGCACGTGAGTATTAAAGTTCCCCAATGTCTTTAAACGCACCTTGTTTTGTCTTTCAGATGCCGGAATGCAGTGTGAAGACCTCCGGAGCGCACGAAGAGTAGGTAAGCCTTTGCCTTTCAGATGCCGGAATGCTAACCTGTTCTTTCTTGTCTTTATAGGTGTTGCTGAAGACTGGGTTCAGGATGGTAAGCCTTTGCCTTTCAGATGCCGGAATGCTAACCTGTTCTTTCTTGTCTTTATAGGTGTTGCTGAAGACTGGATTCAGGATGGTAAGCCTTTTTCCTTAGGCCCAGGACCGGATGCAGAAGACACGATGAGCGTTCTGCTGCAGAGGTTGCAGAATAACGCAAAGCAAGATTCATCCACCGGGTGTGGTTTAAATAGCCTCCTGTAGTGCTTAGGTGTCTCCTTCCACAGCCACGCCTAAGTAAGAAAAGAGTTCCTGGTAAGAAAAGAGTTCCTGCCTTCCAGAAGAGTTCCAGTGTTCTGAATCTAGGGAGTGGCTCCAGCCCCACCCAACAGGAAAAGTAGTTCCAAACAGAAGAGGATCAGAGGCTCAACTGGCAGGCAAGTAAGCAGCATGGTCTGCTGAAGGTAAGTCCACCCAAGCATTATGAGCCCGGCGCTTCCAGCGCTGGGACTGGGCATATTTATGAGCCTGGTGCCACTGGCGCCAGGACTGGGTCCAAAAGGTCCCAATTGGGACTGGTTGGCACTCGGAACCTGGGTTATGGATCTGCTTCCAAGGGAGTTGGGAAAACCCTGACCTTTTGGAAGCAGAGATCATGACAGTACCCCCCCTCAAGGCCCCTCCCAAACCGGGCTTCTCCGGGGGTTTTGGCTTGTCAGGAAATGTTCGGTGAAATCTTTTGATTAGGCGAGGAGCGTGGACATATTCAGCAGGTTCCCAGGATCTCTCTTGGGGGCCGTAGCCTTTCCAGTCAATTAGGTAGAATAGTTTAGATTTGGAGATCTTGGAGTCCAGAATGCTTTTGACTTCAAACTCGAGTTCTCCATCCACTAGGATAGGTTTTGGAGATTTGGTTAGTCGGGTTTGAGGTTGCACGGGTTTTAATAGAGAGACGTGGAAGACCGGATGTATCTTCATGTGCGGGGGCAAGTCCAACTTGACCGCTACTGGGTTTACTATGGTAGTGATGGAATAGGGACCAAGGTATCTTGGGTTGAATGTGCGTGGCCCTTTTAGAGATAGATATTTGGTGGATAACCAGACTTGATCCCCTACTTGATAGTGAGGGGCTTCCTTCCGATGTTGATCTGCTCCTTTCTTGTATTGTTCTTTAGCCCTTTGAAGGTGAGAAACAGCTTCCTTAAAGGCTTGGGTGATTGTAGAATGCAGGTAGTCTACTGCTGGTGTTTCAAGATCTTGGAGGGGATCCAACTCCGAGGTTCGAGGGTGACTGCCGTACAAAAGAAAAAACAGGGTTTTCCCAGTTCCCGAATGGACAGAGTTATCGTAGGCATACTCGGCTATCCAAAGGATATCTTTCCAAGTTTTTTCAGTTTGTTGCAGCATGCAGCGTAAATACTGTTCCAGAGTTTGATTGGTCCTCTCGGTTTGTCCGTCGGTCTGAGGGTGGTGACTGGTCGATAGTCTCACATCAATTTGAGCCGACCGACAGCAACTTCGCCAAAAATGAGAAATAAATTGACTACCTCGATCCGAAATTAGAACCGAAGGAAAACCGTGCAGTCGGACGATGTTTTCGAGAAATTCTCGGGCCAGAGTTGCTGCTGTTGGCAAGCCTTTGAGCGGAATGAAATGCGCCATCTTGGAGAATAAGTCCACGATTACTAGAATCGTATTGTATCCTGAGCATGGAGGTAGATCGGTGATGAAGTCCATAGAAAGCGTATGCCAAGGGCGAGGTGGGATGTCAATAGGGCGTAAGAGGCCTGCTGGTCTTTCCTTTTGACTCTTGTTTTGGGCGCATACTCCACAGGACATTATAAAGTCTCTGATATCTTTTTTCCAAGACGGCCACCAGAAGTAGCGCTTGATCTTTTCTGAGGTCTTGGCTATACCGGGATGACCTTCCATTAAAGAGTTGTGATAACAAGAGATTACTTTTTTCTGTAAATCTGTGCTGGGTAGGTATAATCGTTCTTGGAAATACAATAAGTTGTCCTTTACTGCAAAGTCCTTTCCCTGCAGATGCCAATTCTGTATGTCTGCTGGAGTTACAAGTTGCCTGGCTTTATCCTTAACTTCCTCTATGGATTCTGTGGCGATTACACCCAGAATTCTTTGTTCGGGAAAGATTGGTACAGGTTTAGGGTTGACCAAGTGTTCTTCCACTCCCATCCGAGAAAGGGCATCGGCTTTACCGTTCTTTGTACCAGGTCGATAGGTAATTATGAAGTCAAACTCGGCAAAGAATAATGCCCAACGGAGTTGTCTAGAGGATTGGGCTTTTGCGGTCTTCAAATATTGCAGGTTTCGGTGATCCGTAATCACAGTAACGGTGTGTCGGGCCCCCAGCAGATAATGCCGCCAAGCCTTACAGGCAGACTTGATAGCCAGAAGTTCCTTGTCAGTAATCGTGTAATTGATTTCAGGAGGGGAGAATTTGCGGGACCATAATGCCACGGGATGCAACTGATTGGTTACCGGGTCCTTTTGTGATAGAACTGCCCCCATGGCAAGGCTTGAAGCATCAGTTTCCACGATGTAGGGGAGTTCGGGGCGAGGGTGTTTTAAGATTGGTGCAGAGATAAATTTAGTCTTCAAATCCTGGAAAGCTTGTTCCGCCTCGGTAGACCATTCAAAACGTTTGTTTTTCTTTAACAAGGCAGTGATGGGCTGGACTATTCGAGAGAATTCGGGGATAAACCTGCGGTAAAAGTTAGCGAAGCCTAACATGCTTTGCACACCTTTTACGGAGGATGGTGATGGCCATTTGAGAACTGCATCGACCTTCTTTGAATCCATACGCACTCCGCCAGGTGATAATATGAATCCCAAGAATTCAACTTCAGTCACGTTGAAAACACATTTTTCCAACTTAGCGAAAAGTTTGTGTTGACGCAATCTTTCGAGGACCATTTTCACGTGTTTCCGATGTTCAGATTCCGATGAAGAATAAACGAGGATGTCGTCAATGTAAACAACAACACATACATCTATGAGCTCTCTGAGGACATCGTTCATAAAATATTGAAAGGCGGCCGGGGCATTGCAAAGTCCGAAGGGCATGACCTGATATTCAAATAGCCCATACTTGGTGCGGAAGGCCGTCTTCCATTCATCGCCCTCTTTTACTCGTACCAAGTGGTAAGCTCCTCTAAGATCCAGCTTTGTATATATGCATGATTTTCTGACTTGGTCCAGGAGTTCAGGGATCAAAGGTAACGGATATCTATTCTTAACGGTGATCTGGTTCAGGGAGCGAAAATCGATACAAGTTCTAAGGTCTCCTTCCTTTTTTGGAACGAAGAACAAAGCTGAAGAAGCAGGGGACTTGGAAGGACGAATAAACCCATTTGCCAGGTATTGATCCAGGTATTGTCGAAGGTGAAGGTTCTCAGGCTCGGTGAGGGCATAAATTCTACTACAAGGAGGAGTAGATCCAGGTATCAGGTCTATCTGGCAGTCATAAGACCTATGAGGAGGTAGAGAGTTAGCCTGATCCTTCCGGAAAACATCTTGGTATTCTAGGTATTCGGGAGGTAACTGGGGAGTCTCTGAAGAAATTGCGGCCAGTGCAACACCAGGTGGAGGGTGACAAGTAGAGACACATTCTGGAAACTGGACCGTTCTTGCTCGCCAATCGATCAGAGGATTGTGTTTCTCTAACCAAGGTATTCCTAGAATAATCTGAAACTGAGGGGCCTTGATCACATCGAACACGATCTTCTCATGGTGTCCATCTTGACTTACTAGCGTCACCTCTTGAGTGGTATGCGTTACTGGCCCGGAGGCTATCTCCGTACCATCCACCGTAGTAATGACGTCCTTTACAGCCTTGGGACAAAGAGTTAGATTCATCCTCAAAACCATTTCATGATCCACATAATTGCCGATGGCACCGCTGTCGACGTAAGCTTCAATTGCATGTAATCGATCCAGATTATCAGGGCTAATGAGGACCATAGGTATCACGAAATGCGAGGTCACGGAACTGGTTTTCACGCTCGGCAAGAGGACCTCTATTCTTGTCGGGCGAGGTCGTTTCCCTGCTCAGAGTTTGTAACTTTGGTAACTGCAGCTCCTACTGCCTTCTTGGCAGGTTTCACCGGACAGTCTCGAAGAAAGTGCCCTGAGTTTCCGCAATATAGGCATAATTGCAACTGTTTCCTCCTTTCCCGCTCCCTTAGTGTTAGAGGACCTTTCAGACCCCCTATTTGCATGGGTTCCCCGGAGTCTACTCCTTTGGAAGGAGTTGGCAGTTTGGAAAATACTCGAGCATCAAACTTGGAAAGATCGGCCTTCCTGTTCTGCAGCCTGTGATCTATTTGAACGACCAAGTCTATATAATCCGAACAGTCTTGTGGGGGATTCACTACTTGGGCTAAAACGTCTTTGAGCTCTCCACGTAGACCTCTATAAAACAGCGTAATCCTTTTGTCCTCAGGCCATTGAGTTTCCACTATTAGTCTATTGAAAGATGCAATATAAGCCAAAAGGTCTTGATTACCCTGTCGCAACGAAAGAAGCTCATTGTCCAAGGCCTGCCCCTGTGAATGTCTTGCGAACAGTTTTTCCATACTAAGCTGAAAGGCTTGAAAATCATGGAGAACCGGATCATCTTGATTAACTAGAGGGATCGACCAGTCTGCCGCATTGCCACTAAGGTACGAAAGTACAAAAGCTACTTTTGCTTGATCAGTTGGAAAGGCTGCTGGCCGGCATTAGAAGTGCAACCGGCACTGATTGATAAATACTGCAAACCTCTTTGGGTCACCAGAAAATCGTTTGGGCGGAGCCAGAGGTACATTCCCAGGTAGGTTGATCTGCACTGGATTCATAGAGGATGTTGAAGGAAGATTTGCCCCTGATGCGGGTAACGGGGTCTGTCCGGCTTGTGACTGTAGCACTTGTCTAGCAAGATTGTCTGTTCTCTCCTTGGAAATAATTAGTTCCCTTCTTAGAGCATTCGTTTCCTGACGAGCTGCATGCACTTCTGCCCTTAGTTCCCCAAGCAACCGGGCTAGGGGGTCAGTATCCGAGGTTTCCATAGCGCCTGGGCGAGAGTTTTGCGGTAGGCTTTGCGTTCTGTAACGCTCACCTGATTCTCGCAGAGGCGCCGGTCTTGACTGGGCGACTACCGTATCTTCAAAGGTGATGTGTAGCACCCGGTTGGCTCTTTGGGCTGGACCTCTGTGCACTGTATGCCTGACGTGTAGAGTAAGATGTCTGCAGATAGAAAATATGGGGTTAATGAACTGGGGTTATTGGGGTGTCCCTATCTCTTTCCTCTTCTCCTCTCCTGTAGACCCCCAAAGGTTAACGCTCTCACCTTAGGTAAGTGAATGCCGAGCTCTCCATCTGCCTCGGGGCAGGGTGCTGTAACCAGTTTCTTCACTGGATAGGTAGCGCAGGCCTCTTGACTTCAGAGGACTGCTGTCCGTCGTTTACTGCACGAACGGTAAGTTTCGAGTCATTCAAATGTCTTTAAAGTCTTTAGTAATGATGTCTCTTGTTTTGCAGGGTTCCGGCGATGGCGGATGACGGGCTGAAGTGAGTTGAAGATGGAGCCCGTGTGATGAATAGAAGCGCCTGGAAGCACGTAAGTAAGCACTTGTTGCCTGCTTCACTATGCGCTCTAACTGTCTTTTTATTTTGCAGGTACGAGTTCGGAGCGGCTGCAGGGTGCCGGAATACCCACTGGATTAGATGTGGAAAGGAGTAATGGCACGTGAGTATTAAAGTTCCCCAATGTCTTTAAACGCACCTTGTTTTGTCTTTCAGATGCCGGAATGCAGTGTGAAGACCTCCGGAGCGCACGAAGAGTAGGTAAGCCTTTGCCTTTCAGATGCCGGAATGCTAACCTGTTCTTTCTTGTCTTTATAGGTGTTGCTGAAGACTGGATTCAGGATGGTAAGCCTTTGCCTTTCAGATGCCGGAATGCTAACCTGTTCTTTCTTGTCTTTATAGGTGTTGCTGAAGACTGGATTCAGGATGGTAAGCCTTTTTCCTTAGGCCCAGGACAGGATGCAGAAGACACGATGAGCGTTCTGCTGCAGAGGTTGCAGAATAACGCAAAGCAAGATTCATCCACCGGGTGTGGTTTAAATAGCCTCCTGTAGTGCTTAGGTGTCTCCTTCCACAGCCACGCCTAAGTAAGAAAAGAGTTCCTGGTAAGAAAAGAGTTCCTGCCTTCCAGAAGAGTTCCAGTGTTCTGAATCTAGGGAGTGGCTCCAGCCCCACCCAACAGGAAAAGTAGTTCCAAACAGAAGAGGATCAGAGGCTCAACTGGCAGGCAAGTAAGCAGCATGGTCTGCTGAAGGTAAGTCCACCCAAGCATTATGAGCCCGGCGCTTCCAGCGCTGGGACTGGGCATATTTATGAGCCTGGTGCCACTGGCGCCAGGACTGGGTCCAAAAGGTCCCAATTGGGACTGGTTGGCACTCGGAACCTGGGTTATGGATCTGCTTCCAAGGGAGTTGGGAAAACCCTGACCTTTTGGAAGCAGAGATCATGACAGTTAGTCACACAAGAATCTCAGGTATGTGGCACTTGTTAGTATTGGGCACGATACACTGCACAGGGGTCTAATGTTAGTTGGGGGTCTGCTGGGTGGGTTCATAGTATGGTTGGCAGTCCGGCACATGAAAAGGATGCCTTGCAAGGACACAGGGTTAGAATGGCAATAAGTTTCAACTGGCGAGGGTAAGAGGGCAAGGACACTTTTGTGGAGATGGACGAGCCCTGTGCTTGGCTCATGTTGGTTCACATGCAGGACAGTGATCTCAGAGGAAAAGGGATGTGTTACATTTATTATTTGTTGCAAGCTTCTCCGGCCTCAGCGTGAGAATGGAGCTGTGGTATTTTCCAGTTGGAGTGGGGACGAGGGTGGGGGCCATGTGCTCCGAGCTACAGCGGCGGGCAAAAGGGAGAGATTCATTTTGTACTATCGAGGCCTAGTTACCAAGATGGAGTCGAAAGGGGGTACAGAAAATGGATGACCTGTGTCCTGCTCGGTGGTCCCATCTACACGAATATAACCAAACGATAGTATCGCATAAGGGTGAGGGGCGTACCTACCACTAGAGGCACTTGGTCCAAGTTTTGTACTGAGAAGTGATGGTAGAGAGGGGCCCATTGGCCCCTCGCTCCCACACACCTCTTCCCCTTGCTTGCTAACTCCCCCCTGCTGCTCATACTGGCTTGCTGGTCCCTTCTGAGTCATACAGGGGCCAGGCCCTCCCTTGATCAGTCTGCCCCAGCAACCCCTTACTAGCACTTGCCTTTGGGCACCCTCCAGGACTAGACCACTGAGTCTGGTCCACCTCGTCTCCTCGCAGTTCCATGTGTTAATATCCCCGAAAAAATATTGCCATACAAAAATATCACCATATTTTAGTTGCAATATTAAGCCATGGAACCTGTGGGGGACACCCCTGCAACCCCCATTACATGGCCACGTTAGTGGCCATGTAGTTATGGTTAAGTTGCTTTTTCCATAGGAAGAGCACTTTTTGGGTGGCTTATAACTCCGCTCCCCCTGAAGGAATCCTCACCAAACTTTGCAAAAGAAGTATATGGGCCACTTTGAAATTTTTTGTAAAGTTTGGTGAGAATTCGTCCAGGGGGAGCGTAGTTATAGGGGGGATCCCAAAACGTCTTTTTTTCCCATAGACTGAATGGGCAAAAAACTTTGCGCACGGCTACAGGTAAAACCGCTGGATGGATTTTGACGAAATCTGCGGCAGGTACAGGGGCTTGGTCCAGAAAGCGTGCTTTTGTAAATTTGGTCACCATACGTGCAGTATGTTTCTTTATAAATATGAAAAAGTAGGTCTGAAATAATTAATGATATCTATGTTCGCTCCGCGGTCACACTTCCCTGTTCGGTCGACGAACAAGAAACCGATTGGCTAAGGGGCTGCCGTCATGACCGCGTACATGCGATGTCTCTGCCCATTGGCTGCTGCGAGACGTGTTCTGCGTCAGATGGTTTGGATGCGCCCGACATCTTGGATCTGCGGAAAGCGGAGCAACAACCAGTGTACACATGCTTTTTTCATTAACCTATTTTGCTATGTCACAGAGCATTGGGAAAGGTTCAGACAGTAAGAAATCGGTTATCTATGCATTTGTTCTTCGGGCGTCATGATGTAATTTCTATGGACACCTTGTACGTACAGTAAATGTTGGGGGTAATAATGATAGCACTTCAGTCCATGTAGTGGGCAGGAAATTTGTAACACTTCAGTCCATGTAGTAGACAGAAAATTTGGAACCGTTGAAAGCACACGGGTATAGGTAGGCAACATTGAAATTGACAACATGCCGTGAACGCATTATTTTTTCCAATGGCTATTATTATATTCATTAGTACGCTGCCATGGGTGGCACATGCTACGGTGGTTGTGGCCAGGGGCTACAGTCCTAAGATATGGGTGATTAATGCACTTGTTCTGGGGGTCGCTCGTCATGATGTAATGTGTATGGACATCTTGTACGCATAGTACACTTATACCTACTTAATGACGTATGTTCTATGGCCTCCTTGTACGCACAGAAAATAAGGGGTCCAATAAGACCAGTGTTTGAGCCCGTGCACTGCACAGGGGAGTTGTTACATTTGTAAGGACACGTGTGATGTTAGGGAACATTGAAATTGCCAACATGCCGTGAAAACATTATTGTTTCCAATGACTATTATTATATTCAATAGTACGCCACCATGGGTGGCACATGCTACGATGGTTGTGGCCAGGGCCTAGAGTCTTGGATGCATGGCCGTCGGCCGAAGGCCTTACTTCCAAGACTGTAGGCCCTGGCCACAACCACCGCCGCATGTGCCACCCATGCATACACCCGTAGTGTTGCATTTTGATTGGCAAGTTGTGGGGAGTGCGTGCAGTGTTGGGTGCATGGCCAAAGGCCATGCACCCAAGAAGAAAGTGGTAAGTATTAGACGTGGAAGACACTGCACACCCATCCCATGTAAGATCTACAGACATGCAGCTAGGAGTGAAGCCTCTGGGCAGACGCACTGAAGGATAGCACACCTACAGAATAACCGCCACTACCACACATCACTGAGGTGGTTGTGGGGAGACCCTGAACTCTTGGGTGCAGGGCCGAAGGCCATTCACCCAATAATATACTTATACCTACTTAATGAAGTATGTCCTATGGCCTCCTTGTACGCACAGAAAATGAGGGGTCCAATAAGTCCAGTATTTCAGCCCGTGCAGTGCTCGGGGGAGTTGTTAGATTTGTAAGGACATGTGTGGTGTTAGGGGAGATTGAAATTGACAACATGCAGTGAATGCATTATTTTTTCAAATGACTATTATTATATTCATTAGTACACCCCCATGGGTGGCACATGCTACAGTGGTTGTGGCCAAGGCCTAGAGTCTTGGATGCATGGCCGTCGGCCAAAGGCCGAAGGCCTTACCTACAAGACTGTAGGCCCTGGCCACAACCACCGCCACATGTGCCACCCATGCACACACCCGTAGTGTTGCATTTTGATTGACAAGTTGTAGGGAATGGGTGCAGTCTTGGGTGCATGGCTGAAGGCCATGGAACCAAGAACAAAGTGGTAAGTATTAGACTTGGAAGACACTGCACAACCATCCCATGTAAGATCTACAGACATACACCTAGGAGGGAAGCCTCTGGGCAGAGGTACTGAAGGATAATACACCTAGAGAATAACCCCCACTACCACACATTACCGAGGTGGTTGTGGGGAGACCCTGCACTCTTGGGTGCATGGCTAAAGCCCATGCACGCAAGACTGAAGTCATAAGCAGTGGAGTTACAAGTCAATATGGGTGTGGTGGATTGCGGTCATTGTGTTGATGCCCTAGTGTCTTCACTTCATGGCTGCAGACGATGGTCCGTAAAGTAAATGTATAAGCAGCTAATTTACAAGGACCATGTTTTACATATGCAGCGATGGTTGTGGATAGGAACTGTACTCCTTGAAACTTGGTTGTAAGGCGTAGGTGGTAGGTTACTCACCGAAGATGAAAGGGCAGCCTACAGGCACTGCAGCATATTAGTACCATAGATTAGATGAGTAGATTCCCATGTGTAGAAAATGCCTGCCAATATACTTACTCCTTACTTTGTGCAGAATCCATAAACGTTTTTTAAATTGGTTATCGTACTTGGCGGAAGTATCACTTTTTCCATTTCTGTGATGAAAGAAAAAGGTGTGTTTGTGTTTGCAGTTTTTCCAAATTGACCAGATTGCATAATAGACAGTTAACCTTTTTTTTTGGACCCTCATATTTAGTTTACAAACCAGTGTACAGTGCATTGCGCTCAGTTTCTGTGTTTGCTTTTCTAATCCTTGGGTCTGGGGAAAAAAATCTTTGTCGGATTTAAAAAAAAACTTCAATTCGTATGGTACTTAGTACTTCATTTTTTCCTTTCAGTGTTTTCTTCATTTTTCTGATCAATGTTATGTTTGTTGCCTTCCTGCCCATTTTTAACAATAGTTGGATACCTGTAGGCGTATTCTAACTGTGCATTTGTTCCTACAGATTTGTGATACTCATTAATTTGTGTCGTTGTTGCATCCTGTTTCCTTCATCTTTCCCATTAATGTTTTCTTTGTTGCCTTCCTGCCCATTTTTAACAACAGTTAGATACCTGTAGGCGTATTCTAACTGTGCATTTGTTCCTACAGATTTGTGATACTCATTCATTTGTGTCGTTGTTACATCCTGTTTCCTTCATCTTTCCCATTAATGTTTTCTTTGTTGCCTTACTGCTGATTTTTAACAACAGTTAGATACCTATAGGCGTATTCTATCTGTGCATTTGTTTCCAACGATGTGTGATAGTCATTTATTTGTGTCATTCTTCCATCCTGTTGGGTAGTTAGATACCTGTGGACATATTCTAACTGTCTGTAGTCTTTGACATACTTTGTTGACAATCTTGAAGTATACATTATTTCGTAAATTTTGGCTTCAAGAATATTAAATACGCATTTGTTAGGTTAGCTGGCAACCTCTGCTTTAGAGTAATGGTGCTATCATTACATTCAAACCATCCAGAATTCTTTTTAATGTATGCAGTGTAGTGACCTGCATTGGTTGTAGCTCCTGAATGGTAGATTATTCCTACTGTTGTAAAGGTTTTCTTTCCAAGTGACACTTGACTGTGTGTGAATCCAGTCAGTTTGAAGTTGTTTTTGGTGCCATCTGCATTATAACGTAGAAGCATAAGTATTATGTAGGCACTATGTGATTGTATCAGTAAGGTGGAGCGATTGTCTGAATTGCAAATACATAATCTGCCATGGTTTGCATTTTGTACCAGTTGCTGAAATGGAATGCTCTCAGTATTTGGTATGGAAACATGCACAAATCGCTCATTTGGGATTTCTTCCTGCATCACTTTGCTACAGAGAGTGCATGTAAGTTTCCACATGTACGATATTTGGAATACTAATAGTATGTACATTAGAAATTCTTGTGGATCTTGTTGTGAGTTCATAGTGAATCTCACCATTCCAGCACATTCGTCCAATTGTTGTCTTACTCCATGAACACTGTATGTGTTGTCAGGATTGCTTGTTGCATTTCTATGCAGCACTAACATTTGCAAACACAATTGGTCTGTACTGTGCAGGTAAATGTTGTTAATAATTAGTGGCAATTGAAATAGAATATTGATTGCTACACTTGCATAGCAACTTACCCCACTTTCATTTGTAAATTTGAATGGGCCAGCAAGTTCTGTATCTGAGTGCATTTTTGGGTTTTTCTATTGCATCTTTACCGAAGTGCCTGGTTTACATTCCCTAATAGGTTCTTCTATGTTTGCAGCAATTGATAAAACTTTAGCTTCTTTTCTTTTCTTTGCGGAATTTGCTGTTGCATTCAGTTGCATTTCCGTTTCATTTAATTTTCTTTTACCACGTTTCACTTTATCTCGAACAGGGTATTGTTTCAGATGAGGGGTGTACAGTGAACGCAAACTATTGTATTCTAAAATGCAAGGAATATCAGCTTTGACTTTACTTGAATCAAAGTTTATTAGCAATAGACCGTCAATTGTACGTAAGCGTGATAATGCTACGTAGCTCATGCCTTCCTTGAACACTGTGTTTCCTATATCTATCAATGCTTTCTCTAGGGTAAGACCTTGGGATTTATGAATGGTAACTGCATATGCAAGAGTTAGAGAAAATTGCTCTCTACGTACATACATGTCTTTGAAGAGAAGGAATTGAGCAATTGAGCACCCTATCCTTTTCACTTCTGAAACTTTATCAAAGGGAATATTTACAAACTGAATGTTGCTATCATGTGGGTATGATTGAAAGCCAACAACTGTGCCCATTGCTCCATTAACTAGCGCTTGCTCTACGTCAAGGTTACGTTTAAGCATTTCTCTACAATTTAATGATCATTTCAATATTTTTTCCAACCCAGCTGTGTTGGAGATTGAATTTTCTAAACTATTTAGTCTTGTTGTGGCTTGCTCACACATGGGTACTGTCATACCATGTACGTCTAGTTTGTATGTGGCGCTAATTTCTATTATTGCTTGCATTTCTTTCTTTAACATTGTTTCATTGAATTTGAAACAGCTTGCAAGAGTTGGCATTAAGGCCATACAATTGACATTTTTGTGCGCTAATTGTTCCATAACATCAGTTGCACATGCATTATCGCTATAAAGTGCCTATATATGCCGGTTTTTCAATAGAGCTTGTGCTTCTTGCGATAATACACCAACTCTATTACTTTTTAAGATGTTGGCATAAGTGAGATCTGCAGATTGGCGTATGTTCTCAGTTAATTCTCTGTATTGACAATGTTGCCAAAAATTAACATTACCTATGCTACCAACAGTTTTCCGGCAGAGTTTGTGGCCTAAGGTTTTAAAAATCGGTTCACCTTTCACTGGTGTCAATTGTAGAAGATCTCCGAAAACGATAATGTGTTTCCCTGCAAAGAGTTCCTCGTTATTATTTTTGAGTACTTCTTGCAATCTGAGATGATTCAAAGCCAACGTTAGTTTGGAGACCATGCTCACTTAATCTATTAGAAGCATTTTCATTTGTTTCAATACTCTATGTAATTCCATTGCAGCTTCTGCAGAAAGTTTGTAGTAGTCTAATTTATTTTGATGCTCTACTGGAAGCAGTAGTAATCGGTGTAAAGTCACACCGCCTAGGTTATAGGCAGCTAAACGTGTGAGGGTTGTTACAACAGCTGGCAGTTTGTTGTTTGTCAATTGTTGAAGGAACTTGCTGATGATTTTGATGAAGAATATTTTCCCTGATCCAGCTTCACCACTGACGTACAGCATTATAGGTTTGTAATTTTGGCAGGTACAGTCTTAATTTTCGTGTTGTACACCATGTACAATTTGTTTTGGTACGTCTTCAAAAATGGTGTGCTGATCGTTGTTACGCTTTGCTTGTACAGTTGTCTTCTGTATCTTCTTGATACTGATACATGGTGTTCTCTACTTCTGCCACAGCTACTTCAGCCTCATTTGCTATTACTGGTTGTCCTAATGTTTCTTGACTTCCTGTTACAGAAGGTTGACTACTGTGGAAGAGTCTTTGTCTAGTTGGGCCTGAAGTTCTTCCTGTTGTTGCTCATTGTGTAACATTGCTTTGTACTGTGTAAAGTTCACATCTGATATAGTGCTTTCATTTGCTTTGAAAGCATCTTCATAGCACTCATAATTATCTAGTATGTCTTCCTCTTTTCTCCATGGTTTGAAAAGTTGTAACAGAGACATGTAATATAGTTCTTTCTTTTGAGGAGTTTTTAATGACAATTTGACATGATTAATTAAGCTTCGTTTGTTAAGTTTCACTCAGCTCCCTTCACAATCGGTCACTCTATATCTACGTTTGCTTTCATCGGGTTTTACATTATTTTTGTATGCAAAGTTTTGAGCTATGTGATATAGACACAAGCTTTCCAGAGTGGTACTCCTGTTCAGATAGTATATGTCCAGTAAATTGTTTTTAAGAATGTCTTGGCTGTTGGGATCATTTTTGGCAATTGTTTCTATGTCCTCATATGATTTTAGTACTCTTTTTCTAGATTTTGCAGGACCAAGACTGAGCCATACTATGTTGTCTGATTTTCCATACAAAGCAGTGCCGGTTAAACGATCTGCTGCTTCATAGGCCCCACATTCTCTATGAGAGAGCATTTTTATGCCTAGGCTGTACAATTTCTGTGATAATGTTTTGTCTGATGCTAGGTCATCCCAGAGGTCTTGAAGCTCTGTTTTTTCTGCTTTTGTTAAGTAGGCTGTAACATATCGTGCAACAGCAGTTGAATTGTCTGCAATGTACTGCACATCTATGTTTGCATTCCATAATAGGGCAATGATTGCGTTGTAATCATTGATATATTTGGATTCTTCCCTTCTTTTTATGTAATACGTGTTTTTAGGTGATTTACCTTTAACACTATGTCGAACTGAAGACATGGGCCCTCATTACGACCTTGGCGGAGGACCATGGTGCAATTTGCACCATGGTCCATGGCGCTAAGCTGCCAACTCCGCCATGGGGGTTGGCAGACTTACCGCCCCATTCCGAGGTTGGCGGGGCGGTAAGTCCCCAATCCCCATTTACCCTTCCCCATTCCCATTTCTGGCCCCATAGGGCATAATGGGAGTGGGGAAGGCGTTAATTACGCCACCGTAAATTACGGTGGCGTAATTAACAACAAGGTCCCTTAGCGCCATGGATTTTAACGCCTGCTGAAAGCAGGCGTTAAAATCACCATGGCGCTAAGGGAACTCGTACTCAGGCGGTAAGGTACGCCATGGTTTACGCCGGCGTAAACCCCTTTCCGCCAGGGTCGTAATGAGGGCCATGAAGTTGTTTACTTCACCTGTTTCTGTAACTGGTCTAGGGAAACCAAAGCGGCATTTGGTGTAGTATTTATGATATGATATGATATGATATGGCATTTGTAATGCGCCTATACACAAGTGTTTCAAGGCGCGACGAGGCAGGGAGGGGGGAACAAGGGGAAGACAGACAACGAACCTACTAGGCCAGGTGTCATTCAGATCGCGCAAGTGCAGGGGTAGGGGGAAGGGAGAAAGTGCATGGGGAAGGCGAGGGGGGAAGTGCAGTACAAGGTAAGTAGAATAAAATAAATAAAGGGCCAGCTGGTGGCAAGTGCAAGGTAAGTGCAGACAAGTGCTGGGAACGGGGGCTGTAGGGATACAGAGACAGTCCCGCAGTGCAGGGGTTGCCAGGGAGGCAGTGCAAGTGGAGAGTGGCTGGGCCCAGGACCGAGGTCGGCGAGAGTGGCCCAGTTGCAGATTCGGTGCGTATTCAGCGAAGAATTAGCAGGGGAGAGGGAGAGAGAAAGCAGAAGCAAAGAGGAAGGTTTTGAGGTGCTTCCGGAACCGGAGATGGTTCTCCTCAAGTTTTGTTTTTGCAGGGACAATATTTGCCACATTTGTGTATTTGAAATTGTAAAATCTGCCCATGCAGCTCACTATGTGTCTGTTGTGAAGGGATTTCACATGTGACATATTTTTGGATAAACTGCAAAACAGTGATTTCACTGTCGTGCCCAAATTTTGGTGCACCTTTGATCCATAACACCATGTGAATATGTGGTGCTCCTCTCGCTTGATATTCTTTTCTCCAAAAGAAGTGTTACACTTCTCCAGGGGGAGGAACAGTTTTATTGCAAATAAAGTGTGGCATCGCAATGAAACGATGATGGAAATATCTTGAGACATTAACTGGATCTAAAGAGCAAAGTTCTCCAGGTGTTAATTTATCTATGTTGTTTTTGTTGCTGTTTGCTATGCGTAGGAACTCATGTAAATCTTCCCATGCATATTCTGCACAACTTAGCGTAACAAACCAAGTTGGTGGTCCAAGGTTTCTGATCATGCAACGCACATCTCTGTGCCGTCTGAACCAGTATTCCTTTGTACCACGCATGTTTGCAAACAAATTTGTTATACGTGATTGTAACACCTCATCTTTTTCTTGTACTTTTTATATTAACTGCGTAGCTGACATATTTTGAAAGTGCGTTCCAGATTTAAGAATGTGTGCAACTCCATAACATAGTGTTGCTAATTCACTCTCATAGAGTAGGTGGAATATGTATTGAACATTTTGTCTAAATCTGGGATCTTGCGAATACATTCATAATGAGCAGTATTCTGATGCCCCAATCTGAGTGGGTCTATCATCATGTCTTCCACCTTTGCCAGTAGGAAATAGCAGTGGAAAAGCACATGCTTCTATACTTTTTTCCCAAATACTCATTGGTGACCCTTTTGTTTGTCGCATTTGGTAAGTTTTTAGTGCATCATCTATGCTTTCAGTGGAATGCAATGGATGAATTGTGTAATGGTCTAAAAGAGTGGATACTGTAGTTGGATCCAGAATTTCGAATTGTCCAGTTTCTGATGGCTCTTGAATTATTTCATTTGTTTGCCTTAAGTTTTCATCAATATATATTTCCCTATAGTACTCATTATTGTCTTTTTTAGATTTTGTAATGCTTGTCTAACTTTGTGTAAGTCCACTAATTGTTGCCAAATTTGTTTGTCATTTGTTTGTACTCCATTTACCAAGACTATTAAAGAATGCTCTATTGAACGTTCCACTCCTAGAGTGTGCACATTTTCTGTTACATCTAATGGCAAGTAATGCCACGAATGCCTTTCACCAATTCAGAGGAAGGGAATTTTGCTGTTTTTGGATGAAGGCCTATAATTGTTTGAAATGGGTGAACTGTTTGAATTATTATGCTCTCATACAAATTGAGCTGTTGCAGGATTTTTGGTAATGGAACCAATTCCAAATTATTTGTAATTGCACGTGAAGGAGTGTGGTTGTTGTCTAATTTCGCAGTACAGTAACTGCGACATATTAGGCGTTCAGTTATTTCATATTTGCTTTCAGCTAAAAGGTACAAAGCTAATTCAAACCATCTAGAGTCTTCCTTGTTTTCTATTTTGTATGCTATGTCCACATTTTTTGTGTTCCTTTTGTAAAACGTTCTGCAGCAACACACACACACACACACATGGTTTGGTACTTCAGCTGATGACCTTTTAGATTTTAGTATTTCTTTTCTGTATGTGTGTAATAGAAGGTTGCTATGTGCAGAATTGTCGCTACTATGCTCTAAAACTGTTGCATTTTCTACGTGGCTCTCACTTCCAAAATACTTTTTCTGAATACAGTCCATTTCTTCTTGTAAGTATTTGGGTGTACCTTGCAGAAGAATGGTATTTAAATTGCCTAATTCTGAAGCTGGTGTTTTTACATAGTATATTTTATACACTAAATTTCTTACTTTGGAATGATGTACTGATATTCTTTTGATATTATGGAAGGTAATTTTGCAAATAGGCCCAGAAATGCAGGCTAATGAATGTCCTTTTAGTCCTGTGTCTTTCCACACTGCACAAATATCCATATTTTAAAGCACTTTCATTTTACTTTTGTCTTTACCTTTTACATATTGATTGAGGAACTGACGTAAAGATTTGAAATCTTTGTTTGGAATGGCACACATTGATGTGCACGGCCATTTGTATACTGGACTGTGTGGTTCTGCTGAATCGAGAGGTAATTCTGAGTTTTCAGGAGATAGTTTTGTAAGCAGTGTTTCTTGTTCCATGATGGTAGTATTGATTTTCTTATACCCTCGTCCACTGCTATGGATGGCAATTGTGTTTGTTTGATTTTGTTTGTATGCTTATTCATTAAAATATGGCTCCGTGTTTGTTGTGTGACTCCATTCACCACCACAAACATGAAAAAAAATATTTTTGTTCACATTCTGTTTATTGCTGAGTTTCTTTTGTAGTTTGGTACTTAGTTTTGTTAGTGCTTTCATCCTATTTAACCCTAATATGAACAACTTCCTTTTGAGAAGGATTGCACTGTCCACGAGTGCTTGTAGAATTAACTTTCGACGGTACGTTTTAAGGGGTGAGGATGATTTTGGTCCTCTTTTTAGTAGATTCTGAAGGACTCTGTGATGAAACATTTTTGCTAAAATACTTTTTTTATTATGGGTTCTTCTTACACTATCAGGAGTATTAGCAACATTGTTAGCTATACTGGCAGCTGTTTTTTGACAGCAGTTATGTGTTTTGTGACACTTTTTGATGGAGGAGGTACAGTTTCGGTAGTTGAAACTTCTTTTATTATGTTACCCACTGCATTAGCTGGTTTGTACCAATATTCTCTACTAACTCTACAACAGGTGGCTACTTACATTGGGCACCTTTATTTTTATTTGCTCTAATTCTGCGTTCCTTTCTACGGAGTTGCTTTTGGGTAGGCATTCTTTGGTGTCTGTTGAGAAAAAAAAGTATACTTTGGTCTATTGTCCAATGTATGTTTGCAGTGTGCATGTGTGCATAAGTGTGATGGGGAAGCTCTTTGGCATGGTGTGTCAACGTACAGTGACCTCTAACTATCATTTGGTAAGGCTAACTTACTGTTTGTATACTACTACAATGTGCTTCAGAGGAGAGTACGAAGTGGCCTACTTGTGACGAGAACCATTATTAATAACCGAAATACCAAAAACTTGCTACAGAAACTTCTTTTCACAATCTAACCTTCTAAGGATTTCCGATGTTATTTCAGTACCAAACACAGAGGGATTTGTCAGCCATTCTGTCTGTTATTCTTTGTTCAATAAATGGATATTTGTAGGTAGAATGGTTTACAAATGAATGCTTGCTTTGGTGCCCAAAATAAACAAATAACCCACGCAGCCTCTTTAAGGAGTAGTTACAATATGAAGGTTGTACTGTACTTACTTTTTTGTGCAAGATGACCAGGTTTCTTCGGATATGTCGTCTGCAGTGTAGATGCTGTTGATTCTCAGGAGAGTAGTCTTCACTGTGAATTAAAAAAATGATATCAATTACTTTGTGTGTTTGCAGCAGTCATGATACTGTAGACATTACTTGTACTTCTTTCGTCAGAGGATTGAACTTTCATATTTCAACCCAGTCCACGTGCACATTTCACTTCACTCTGTGCAGTCTTTGCATACTACTTTCAATATGGTACTTGAAAGTCCTTCAAAATAACTACATTTTTTAAGGGTTTGCAAATGTCTTGTTCTTTACAAAGTGTATAGGAGAGAGGTTTGTAAGCGATAGGGCAAAGTACTAGATGGGGAAACATTTTGTACTTGTTAATGAAAGCACAATGTCGAAAAATCGGGAGTCCCTCCGAAGGACATGTCAGCACTACAATCGGGAACGCTTACTATTCTAATACGATCACATTGCAAGTAGCATTACTGTAGGCAGTACAGAATACAGAACTCCGACATTTTCACATACAAAATTGAGGTCTGCCCTAAATCATAGTTCTCAACTCACACACTTTTGGCGGGTGTCACCCGCCTTGTAAAGGGCAGACTCCCCCGCCAAGCCTCCTGCACGCCCATTCATTCCAATGGGCGTCTCACCCACCAAAAACAAAATTGGGTGATTTCACTCGCCTTTAAGACAAAAATGGTTGAGAGCTATGCCTAAAAGGCATGCTTGCAACGTATGTACAGGTTATGCGGAAGACTGTAAGCAGTCATGCGATTTGTTAATGACAAATCGACAATCTTGCACTTTAAAAGGGTTATGTGTTCCCTATGGACATTTACCAGCATTATTTTGTCTATTTTCAATCACAAAGCTTCCACATGTACTCTGATTAAAATATACATACCTGTACTCTCTACTGATGCACGTGGACATGTATGGAGCTGTACGTAGAAATTCGCAATCCTTGCACAGTAGCTTGTGAAGTAGGTGCTTTGCAATGGTATGCGATTTCCATTAAGAATCATCAACAGTAATTTTGAAGTGCGCAATGTTGATGACAGAGTTAAAATTAGCGATGTTCTATGTGATTGGTGGATGATTGGGCGCTCGCTTAGCTGTGTCCAATGAGGGACTCTCTTTGGTACCGCTGTAGAAAGGGTGCAAGGACTGGGTAAGAGTTACGTGCCGCACGTAGGCAACGCTTGTCCGCTGGTAGGGCGTGTCACATACGGGTTTCTACAGTAAATCCTGCATGGAAAGACGACTGTAGGCATCAGCCAATCAGATGTTCACATTACTCTTTTGTGTCGAAAGATGGTGCACACACTGAAAATGGCAGAGGTGGAGACGGTCAGGGTTTTGCTGCTTGGAGCCATTTTTATGCAAGGCTTACAACACTATGCCGAGAGTAGGCATGTGGCACACCATTTCGATGTGCAAGGAGTGGAGGTGGTGTGGAGCGCTGACACTGATGCCAACGCTGCGTCAATTCTGCAAGTTTGTAGAGATATGCGTAGAATGACCACTCCTCATGTGTTAATTTTGCACTACAGTGCTTGCCACTTGGGATACCTGACTTCACATACTTTGTTGGCAGATTTGGCACAGTTGGTTGAAGCACTCATGACCATCTTCCCAACATCGAAAGTCATTTTTTCTGCTTTACTCTCGAGAGCACAATGGAACAACACTTCTGTTTTCTGTCCAGATCAAAGCATCGGGAGGTGTATCATCAATTACGTCATGTGTGCATTCATGCTACGAGTTGATATGTTTTTTGGTAGCCACGATAACATTGCTCCAAGCAATGCACATTACTTTGAAGGAGATGGTGTTGTGCTATCTTCTTTGGGAAATGTGATGTTCTTTTGGAACATAGGCTTGCTTTAGAGAAGGTTCTGTAATGTTTGCAAGAGTAAAGCAAGGACAAAAAATACAAAAAAATACATAAAATATCAGATGTCTGTACGATATCTGGACAAAAATTTTAAAAAAAGTCTCTTTTCAAAGCCTACCTTAAAGGGGAAAAGGGGGAATTAGTACTTTAATGTACCGTTGTCACGGTCTGATCCTGTACATGTCCGCGAACATGGCGGTAGTTAGCAGCCAGCACATATCATCACCGGGGATTCAAGGGTGCAGCCGCATGTAAATGAGAATGAGCAGAGCTAGGGATTGGTCCATAAAGTTCAGTAGGTGTGTTCTGACCAACGTACTTTAGTTAGACCGTCTTCTCCCTCACAGGACACCACACAGCCATGGCTTTCCATGCTCGAAAACAGATTATCTGGATTGTGGGAGACTCATGGATACATTGGTTGAAGGTGCATGCAGAAAGCTGCAGTTTATCTACAAATCTCGGATTTCCACATGCGGAAGTGCACTGGCATGGCGTGCGTGGCATGAGATGGCTGGACTTGGTACCTCTTTGTGTTACTTTACAGACAGAGCGTCCTCCAGATATACTGATCATTCATTGTGGAGGAAACAGTTTAGGCCATGTATCTGTAATTTCTTTGCAATTTCCCATGAAGGAAGGACTTGCGAATCTCATGGACATGTTTCAAAATTGTCAAATACTTTTTTCCCGTATTGCCCAAAGACAAATATGGTTGCGTTCTTCTGCATTTTATCCACAAATGGATAAAGCGAGACACAATGTGAATAAAGCTGTGTGTGCCTTTTTAAGAGATGTTGGCATGTTCTCTTTCCACAATGAAAACATTTTGTTTCGTAGCAGTTTCATTTTCCGCAGAGATGGAGTCCACCTCACATATGCTGGCAATCAGATGTTTCTTAACAATTTACAAAATGCATTGCGCCCTTTTTTGCAATCACACTAACCTATCTGACAATCCGTTTTCCCCAATCCACTGTTTTTGACCCACACAACACACCACCAAAAGGCACTTTTCAGAGCCGCCACTTACTCCCAACGTACACTTTATTGCATTTGCTCCACTTGCACCCTCCCTTTTTCCCTCTACGACTGTCCACAAACTTTTATCAAACTCCAGAGGGGTCTAAGGCCGTCACTTCATAGTTCTATTGTTATACTGAGAAAAGCGGCTCTGAAAAGAGCCTTTTCTGTAATTTTTGTTGTTTTTACGTTCGTTGATTAACAGCACTCGACACACTAGGAGAAGGAGGGTAAGGAAGGGACACCAGCCACGTGGATAAGAAAGGGCAACTGAACAGACAAATATTAAGGGTGAGCTTTATTTAGGTAAGGAGCAGATCTTCTGGTGCTCGGTGACTGTAGTCAAAAAAGCACTTCAAAAACTCTCCCTCCTGCAGAGTACTGCGTCACAATACGTGCACACTACTGTCACCTTTGAAAGGTAAGGGTCCACAGCATTGTGAATGGCTTACGAAGCAGCTGGAGGGAGGTGCTCCCCCACAGGAGTGTCTCTTGTGGTGGGAGGATTGAATACCGAGGATGCTGTGGAGGATTGAATACCGAGGATGCTGTGGAGGAACTCAAACGACTACGCTCTTCACATGGCACCACCTTGCGAATGTCCGCAGTGTGGAACGAAGTGAGGTGTCTGTCAATTCATGGTTGTCGTACCAAAAGTGTACGCTCCATATCTCCCGTGACTCAACACCACATCGCACTGGTTACACTTCACCAGGTTCGCACGTGCACGTGCTTTTGGTACATTCCCATAAACGGAAAACAACCACTACACCCACGACTCCCGCCGAGTGCTCCTAGTGCCGAGTTCCTCCACTTCATTCTCTTCCTCCTCTTCTTCCTCAATCTCTACATCCTCACCCATATATCTCTCTGCAGGCCCTTGGTGAGGTGGTGGTGGTGGCGGGTTTGGGGGTGGCGCCGAGGCTAATAAACCAACAGCAGCCATGGAAGCCATACCGATTAGTTTCCTTTTGGTCACAACAGCAGTAAAGGCAACAAAGCTCAATCTGCTATAGCTAGAAGGACAATGAAGATGCGCTCGGGGTGTGGCCTTTTGTAGGGGTGCAGGGGTGTGCCTCGTGACCGTCTTCATCCCTACAAAGTGGTACACACATTTTACACAGCAACTCCTGAGGTGGCCTATTGTTTGGGATGTGTGAAATTACATTTTTACACTCTACAATACTTTGCCTTGTGTCTACAAGTTCATTTTTATTGTTGCGTAAGCACACCAACCACGGAAACTAATCCCCACGCTCAGCATAGGTGCGGTCACATGATGACGTCCTCAACACATTCGCCCCAGTAATGAAAGTCCGCTGGAGAGCAAATGCAAAGAATCAAACGTGCGCATGCACACAAATGTCCTACAGACAGTGTTCGGGTTCTCAAACTACTTCAAAGTGCGACACAAGTGAGACGGACAGTTAGGAACTGGCACGATGTTCGGAATACTTATGTTTGTACTACACATGTGCACGCATGCTATGTTCACTTTATGGACAGTTCCAGTGTCCTTAGGACAACTCCATTTTGTTTGCCTACGAACTTGCCGGCCACTGTGCCTGTTCTATGGACAGCACCATTTTGACTGCGCCCAATACTGACCGCTATACTGTCCTTCAGACACTCCCTTTTTACTCATTTACACCCATTCCGGACATCTTATGTGTTCTACGAACATGTATTATCTCGTTTCCAAGCGGTACGCCGAGGTAGTATATCCTTTGGACACCCCTTTCTGTTTATGTACGCACATTTTCAAAAGATGGTGCAGTCACACATCACATCCGTCTTACTTGACATTAGACAGCACCCACATTCCATTGCTTGCGGATAGGTCGAAGAGGCGTACTGTTCGCGAACATTTTACATCTTTTTAAAAAAAAAATCTACACACAAACTCTTCCTCTAAAACTGCTGTACAAAAACATTTCAAACACACACACACACACACACATCATTCTAAAGAAATAGCGGGGCAGCGGATACTGAAACAAATATGGGGTAATTAGGATTCAACACGGGCTGGTTATAGGAGAAGATTTGTGAGTGGAAGAAGGGATGAATGTTTCGTCAAAACGTCTATTTTCCTGTTCACGGTTTGGGGATGGTTCACGAGGGAATGGTGAAGCAGGGCAGGTGCAGGTGGGGCAATGATAACAAACTTTTCCTCTCACACAGTCCTCCACAAACTCCCGTAAACTTTGAAAATTGTCGTTTAATGTGTCCATTTTCTGCTCTATCCTTTTTAGCCTGTCTTCTTCTGTCTCGTTTGTTGCCCTTTCTTCTTTTTTTTCCTGGTTGGTTCCAAAAAAAAATACATAAGTTGAATGCCTCTAAAGTACTGGTCACCATTTTGTATATGCAGAGCAATGTGTACCATTATTGTGGCTGTCTTCAGACATTTCCCCATGCGGAAAATGCCCCTCCAGCCACTCCAAAGTACTAGCCATTTCTTAGTCAAAACAACAGAAAGAAATTATTATTTCTGCACCACATACCACAAAAAAACATCACCCATATAAAAAAATGACCTGCACTCACTCTTTTGCTGTAATGTCCCTTTGTCATACTGTGTCCGTCCACTGTCGTTTCAGGCTGCAGAGTTTCTGTGAAGTGATTACGCTGGAGGCATCCTTTCTTTTTTATGGCACCCTCCACTTTATTCTACATGGTTATAAAATGTGTTGTTTTCTTTTCCCAGCTTCAGGTTTCCATATTTACTTATTACTACTTATAATATCTTTATGTCCTTCTTCTATGTTGCACATTTTTGGTGTAAGGCAATAGTACATTTTCAGATACCCCCTGCATCTTTGGCTAATGTTGATCCTGTCCAACCCCGTGCGCGAACAGGCGCTCAGTCTGTCCCTTTCCAATATCAATAGGGAGGGGGTTCTGTATGTTCTATGTTAAATGTATGTAAGTACTTAGATTACACTACATATCTCTCAAAATCACATGATTACAATCTATATTCTGCTCAACGACTTCATTGCCACTATTTCATGCTTAAGTTTCACCTTCCAAAAACCAACTCAATTCCCTACAAAAAAAACTTTGTTACGGGGACATTACGGTTAAGTTGCCCTCCCAAAAACCAGTGAAATTCACTACAAAAATAACTTTCCTCCTCCCCTTTATGCTTCAAATTAAAATCGAAAACCCCCTGAAATTCGCCAGTTATGGTAACCTGAGCCCCCAACCCTGCCACTGCCCCTGTGCACTGCTAACACTAACACCCAGACCATGAAAGATGTCATCTCAAATGTCAATGATGACATCAATGATGACATCACTTGTTTAGCCCCTTTCTTTTCCTTTCCTGCCATACATATATATGTGCATTCGGTAAAAATGTTTCCCTAAAAGAATGTTATACTTCACAGTGCAACCAAACACCACTGCACATTCCCCCATTATAATAAGATATGCAACCATGCGTAGTATAATTCCTTGCACCTGACTCTGCGGAAGATAGCCGCCCATGCTCGAGTCGTACAGGCAACAGAATCTATCTCCATCGTATCCCTCATTGCCTTAGCAACGATCTTTGAATGCAAGGACGCTGGTGAGGCCGCACATTTTTCAGCCTAAATGTGTGCATATGGCTCGGGGCTGTGCGACCAGTACTTTGCAAAGTGTGCCTATGTTGATAGACAATAGAGTTGAAAGTCTGGGGCCGCAAGGCCGCCTGAGTCAAACGGATCACATAGCTTAGGCCAGCTGATTCTCGCTACACCTCTCCTCCCACAAACAAAGCTTGATGCAAGTTTTTGAATTGTATCAAAGAATTGCTGCCCCGGCCAAAACGGGATGTTACTGAACAAGTATAATAATTTAGGTATGATCACCATTTTCAAGAGAGCCACACTGCCGTACATACAGAAATAGGTAGCTTGCTCCACACCCCCAGCTTGGTCTCGAGGGATGTTATATAGGGCTCGTAGTTAGCAGTAAATAAGGTATGCCTGTCTAATGCTAGGATAATGCCTAGATAGCAGGCTGTGTTTGGGGACCATCTAAATTGTGATGCGCATGCCAGTGCTGTTGTTCCTGGTGTCAGTGTGATTACCTCCGTTTTGGAACGATTCATTTTGTAACCTGAGAATCTTGCTAATTCCTCAATCTCATTCATTACTGGCCTAAGGTTATTCACTGGGTTGTGCAAGTATATCATAGTGTCATCCGCATAGACGGATATAAGATGGGGGGGCTCTAATGTGGATGTCCCGCCCCAGATGTTTGTGTCTCAAATTTGCCGCCATGCCCTGTATGGTGAGTGCGAAAATCAGGGTGACAGTGGACACCCCTGTCTCGTCTCTCTGTGCAGTGCGAACGCTGGAGAAAGGGTTTTGTTTGTTCTGACTCTGGCTTTTGGGTCACTGTATAGGACTTGGATGAATTTCAGGAAACCAGACCGAATCCCATTTTGCGTATTATGGCATACATATAAACCCTGGACACTGAATCAAATGTTTTTCAGCATCTACTGAGATCACCACTGCGCTAACCTTTGGGTCTATCCCCATATTTTTTTAAAGGGAGGAGGGGACAGCCCCGCACCCCCAGTCTCATTTACCCCATAAATGATCCCCATCAGGTGCACTTGCCATCCGGGCTACCCTCAGCACTCTCCCAACCCCTGAGGACTCCTCCCTCCTTATTCCTTGGCCTCCAAGGGATATCCACCTGCCCCTCACACTCCCCCTTGCACTTCCTGTTTACAGCACTTGCACAATCCCAATGTCATAAGGCCTAGTAGGACCGTTTATTGTTGTTTTCGTGCTATGTTCTCCCCTACCTCTTAGTCTTGAGGCACCTGGAAGCTCTTTCTGCTGTATAGGCGCCTTGAAAATGTGCAATAAATAAATTAAATAAAAATAACCGAAGAACGTGAGATGTCTGCAAATATTTTGAATCGGCTGCAATGTTGGGTTATCAACAGTGATTAACATTAATGTCATGCTTTGTACACAATATATTTGTGTTATGCACCTCTCTATCTGACTCTCTATTATGGACGTGACACATGCCCCAGCATTATATTTGATGTTTCAGTTATAGTGATTTACACTCATGTCAAGATTTGTGCACCATATTGACTTGCGTTATACGTTTGTGCAGAGTGGTGTGTCAGATACTTGTTATCTGATCTTTGCAGTTTACACCTCTTAGTACATTATCTTAGTGCACCCTGTCTACTGACCGGGCATATCCACATGTTATTTTTGGATAGTTTTTTCTTTTCAATATACTTACCCAAACAGCATAGTTTACATTGCTGCAACACCGCATCCTGGCCGTTCTGTTTCATTACATACGGTCCGGGAAGCGAGGAGCCTGTGACATGGTCACAACGCCAGCGATTCCCTTGACAACATGCATACACAAAAAGATGGAGCCCGTTCGCGCACGCCATCTCTGCTTAATCTTGCAACCCGCTCGCAGCAGGTAAGCACTTCTACTACCACGAAGTGCTGGCTGGGCCCCGGCAGTCTATAGTGTCAGGGATTTCAATCAGGCACACACCCAAGTCTCGCCTAGCTTGTGGTGCGCAATGAAACCCTTATTTATTTTTGTCTATAAGTTCAATATTCTGAATGATATACCACTCATATCACGCCCTTCTCAAAAAATCCCCCAGGTCCGACTGAACCAGGAATCAGGCTAGTTTGTAAACGTAAAGATTTATTTATTTAATTAACATTCAAATCACACATAGTGTTACTATAGATATATATATGGGGCAGCAATCACCCAAAGGGTGACAATACAATTCAGAAATAAGCACAGCAATTGAATTCACCTATAACGATGCAGAATGGTTACTGGACACGGTAGATAGCAGGATGCAAGTTTTCAGCAGGCAAGCCTTAATGGTAGCAAGCCAAGCTGAATCAGAATTAAATCCCTTCAGGTTTGGGATGTTTGCAATTGGGTCAGGCTAGCAATAATTTTGCAATGCTAGAGTCTGGATTCTGCAAAAAAATCGGGATCTTTCAAAGAATTCTGGAGTCAGCTGCAAGATGAAGATTTCTGCAATACGGTGCTGCACGGACATCTGGATGGCTTCTGGAAGCAGTGTGTTCTGGAAGCAGTCTGTATAGTGAAACTCCTATATTTACAAAGTTTATGGCCTGGGCAGAACTTCAAAACACACCCCATGGTTGTGAGTGGCTACAGGCATGTGCTTTGTTTTGGTTGGCAGCCTGAACAGAGCTGTCATCTTATGACAGGATTTAGAAACTCCCACCTGGATTTTTATCCAAAACATACTTTTGGTCAAATGTACATTTCTACCATTATGTACCCTCATAAAATTGGACACATATACTTAATATTTGATTGTCTACATTTACATTCACTTCCCATCTTGGTGAGAGCTGTATTGGTCATTCTAAGAATTTTGATCAATATTACCCATAACACTTTGGATTAATAATTTCTAATTTGAAACATCTCTTGGTGCTTATCAGTGGATCGTGTACATACAATTGTAAGTTTGCGACATTAATAGTTTTGCCACAATCAGACATTTTTCATAACTTTGGGTCCTCAAATGGTACGAGTTTCCTCAATGTCTTCAAATCACAAGGCTGAAATTAGTTTAATGTCTACCAAGTTTCAGATGTATCCGTCTGTAGGTTGCTTACTTAAAGAGTTTTAAACTTTAATTCAAAATAAGGATTTTACATCAAAGTCCTCCTGGGTAACCTCCCCTTTTCAGGCAGCAGCTGCCCAGTGCTTTGAAGTTCATTGAGAAACCTCCTCCACATCCTGCCCCTCCTTGCAGAGGTCAATCTCAGCCTGTCCTTTCTTCTTTGGTTAGCCAGCAGACAAATGTCTAATGCGGCTCCATTGTGTGCTTACTGGCATTATGTGGGAACCATTAACAGCCATTAGCCTTCCTGTTCTCAAGGGAGTGTCAAGCAGAGATTTCAGATATCCCAGGCCTGGTTGTCAGATCAGAATTAAATAGTTGATTGGCCCCAGACTGGGCTCGTTGACATTAAAGTCTTTTCATTTCAAATATAAAATATAAGCACAGTTCATAAAGGATTTAAATATTTTAAAAGAATTAGCCCTTCACAAACATGCTTGAAATAGTGGATTTTGCAATTTTTCAGGAAAAAGAAAATACATTTAAACTGGGTTTCACTGCCAATGTCCTTAGGCAGCTGTCAGGCAGTGATGCCTGGAGTGAAACCATGATTTCAGCACACTCTCCTTTCCATAATTCTATGGGAAAATGACAGAAATTTTAAGGGCATTTTCAGATTAGGCCCTTCTGTGGCCTTGTTTCAGATGACAGATGACAGCAGTGATTCCTGCTTTTACTCCACTTTGCCTGTGTATGTGGCGGGGCTTGCAGCTCTTTTGGTGGTTTATGAACTCTGCGCAATTTTTCAGCTTTGGCACACACAGGAGTTATTTCTTCCATTGTTGGCAGTTTTCTTTCCCCCTTGGCAAAGGGTGCAATGTGGCACAGTGGCATGGATAAAAATACTCCACACCAGAAAGTGAGGCTGAGCTGGGGCCCTGCCGGGGCCCCACAATCCCACCACTTCACACGGGTCATTGTACTGCCACAGCCACGACGGGAGATGAGCCCGCTGCCATCAAGTCAGGCAGCTGTGACTGACAGAAGTGAGGGCAGTCACAGCTTCTCCGAAACTAGTTTGTGCGAAACTGCGGCGGCTGGCTGGCACTTGTGTTAGTCACAACTCAGGAAACACACAGAATTGACACTGGTTGCATATATACAAACTACAATTTTCTTTCACAAATGCAAGTATGATGTGTTTGTCATTGTGTGTACATACGTGCAATTTCGAACTTTGTCTTCTGATTGCCTGAGAGGCATTTTCTAAACAAAGTACCCTCATTTTCGTTAAATGAAGCAATGTGCAGCAACGCTGGGAAGATAATCCATTAAATACATGCTAACAGTAAAACTAGCCCATGTATACATTTTGGAATATGAATGTATATCCTGGCTGAGAGCAGGGCGCGTTAACTCGTGGGCAGTTTAGGGGTATGAGGCTCAGGCAGCATACATGGACATAGGTCTGAAATATCATAATATTTGTTTTCTTATTTCACTGAACAAGGGCAGTGGCATCAAGCTAGCATAAAGGATGCCAGGTGGAAGACCAAACCAGATCAACCCCAATCTCTAGTAACACCAAGAACCAGGGACAACCCATGATGATTTAAGACAATTAACAGAAACAATGGATAGATTCTCTAGCTTGAATCACTGATTGGGCAGAGGCGAGAAGCAATAATAGGTGATGCATTAAAAGTGCTAGCACAATGCCATTTTAGGACCCCATATTATCCAGGTCATGGCTGTGGTTATGAAATATGGATTTTGGGATACTTTAATTATGTGTATTTGTTAAATTTACCCAGCCTACCACAGGGGCAATTTGAAAATCAGGACGCCCTTATTAACAAATCGATCCACTGGCTCCGAAATGTAACAAGTTGCCAATCAATCCTTCGTGGAGACATCATAGGCTGTGAAAGATTAAAAACACCAGCTAGTAGAAATTACTACATTCCGCTAACCCTGGTTAATAGCTGGCTTTTCTGACGGCTTGCTATCTATTGAACATTGTACCTACCACTCTCCTCCCTGTTGGGCACAAGAATCTCATTGCGTCACACAAGCACCAAGCAATGGGTAAGAATTTAATCTATCTGATATTGCTAGCAAAGAAGCCTTAAACCAAATAACAACAAGTCAAGCCAGAGTGATGGGGGAAGATATGGAGGGGCTTGGTGCTGTATATTGACCATCACAGGGTTGTGTGGATGTAATTATCCCCCAACCATCTGCACAGCCCCCAGATACAATAAATAAGACTTATATGGGATGTGGTATACTGTCATGGAACATTGTTGTTCTCCAGAGGCACATGCCGGACCAGGAATGGTTACATTTCATTCATGATTTTGGCATGTTTTGCATACAGGAGACATGGTCAATGGAAACTCTGGACTTCCAAGGCTTTGAGTCATTTATGATACCGCCCAGTAGAGCATCCAGGGGAAGGCAAAAGGGTGGTTTGATGACCTTGGTAAGCCCCCGGTCTGGCCTAACATTTAGTAATTCAAAAACGGGCTTGATTGATTTCCAATGCTTGGAAGCAAATACTGAGGATGGGAGGAAAGTTGCTTTTCTCAACATCTACAACAGTCCATATGGTGAAACTGCCTTAGAGAGCATCAAAAGGCTGCTTGAGCTAGTGGTTGAGTACGAGCAGAATGAAACTGTAAATATCTTTATTCTTGCTATGGGGGATATTCATCTCCAGCTAGAACCACTTGATGACCTGGAGGGTCGTGGGATGATCTGCTGTGCAATATACAGAAGTTTGAGGGTAGGAAACCACCCTGCCACATCATTATGCTGCTGATGCAGCACATATATTTTATGATGCCAACTTGAGAGTATTCAATAAGAGGATCAAGCCAGACCAGCCACATGAACTAACATATATTGGGCTAAACAGGGGCTCCCAAATTGATTAGATTTCTATAAAAATATATGATTGGAGCAAAGTCACTAGTCTTGAAATCTTAAAAGAGAGTGAGAGTGACCATTACCCAATTCTAGGTTCTATTAAAGGTATTGGGAACAAGGTGAATATGGACATACAAATAAGCAATGTCGTAGCCATTATCCCTATGTGGCATGCAAGACGTGGCATCAACTGGCAGTCTGTTGATTTCCCTGTTATCAAGCATTATTCGTATGCACAAATAGAACCTCACCTGACTGTAATCTGTAGTGAGATTTCCTCTTTAGAAAGTATTATGAATAGCTATAGAGAGTTAGTAACTGTAACCTTTCCCTATTTCACTAAACCTGGTAAGTAGAGCATGACAGGTGTCCATCAAGATAAACAAATGGTTTGATGGAGAATGAACTCATGCTAAGAACAATTGATTTCCTGTCATACATAAAAGATGCAAAGCCCCTTGATAAGCAATACTGAAGGCAATTTAGAGCATCTTACAAATCGATTACTGGGGAGAAGAAGTCTGCCTACCTAAATAATCTGTGGGAGGAATTGCAGTGTGCTTGCAGTTCCGGCGATACAATCAAGTTTTGGAAACTAATTGCCGGGAAAGATATTAATGCACCCGAACCGCTCAAAAGCCAGATCATTCCTGCTGCATGGCGCCTCCATTTCATTGATTTGAATAAAGGCTATACTAATACATTTGTAGATGATGGGACTCCTTGGCTGGGTAATAGTAGTTTGGGGGAGGAGAGAGTAGCTGATATAAAATAGGTGGAGGAGGCAATTGAGCCGCTAACTGCAGGGAAGTCTCCTGGTCCTGATAAAATCCCTTTAGACCTCTATAAGTACGACATTATTATATGGGCGCCAGTTCTGTGCCGTGTATTTAATTCAGTTACCACCTCAAACACAGTACCTGCGTCCTGGAGAAATGCTGAGATCCTCCCCCTTTATAAGAAGGGAGATAAGGGTTCTTCAGGGAATTGTACACCAATATCCCTGTTGGATGCCGCTGGGAAGAAATATGCAAAGGTACTACTTAACTGCTTGCAGACATGGGTTGATGAAACCAAAGCTATTAACCAAATACAAGCTGGCTTCCTTCGGGGCATTAGCACTGTGGGCCAGAGATTTGGACTAGGGCTGATCCTGGCCAAACACATTTTACTTAGTGGTACACAGGTTTATGCATTTTTTGTTGATGACCGCTCAGCATTTGATAGAGTACCACATGGCTACTTCTGGGAGCTCCTACAGAAGAGGGGAGTGCTAATGGCATTATAGGCAAAAATTAAATCATTGTATATGGAAAACATGGCCTCGGTAAAATGGGGATTGGGAGGGGAATTAACTCAACCGTTAACTGTTGAGATGGGGGTTTGGCAGGGCTTTGTGCTGCCCTCTTCCTTTTCTGCTTCTATATCAATGAATTATTAGAGGAACTTGTACATTCTAGCCTTGATCCCAGTAAATTGGGACTGGATAAGTTCCCTTCCCTGTATGCCTGACAAAGAAAGCAAAACTAATGGTATTTAGGCCAAACCAGTCCAAAAAGATCAATATAAAAATTGAGATTGTAGGTATTACCCTGAAACAGGTAACAATGCATAATTACTTGGGGATATGATTTTCAGAGATTGTCTTGTGTGCTGCTCAGCAGTTAAAAGCAACAGTAACCCTTGAAGAATATTGTGGGGGTATACACTGTTTTTTCAACCCCCATGGTAGTGGAGCCACCTCCTGCATTGCAATTATATAGGTCTTGGGCTAAACCAGCTGCTCTCTACTGGGCAGAGTTGTGGGGTTATTTAAAGTCATCCAACTAGAGTGTATGTGAAAATGGCTTTCTAAGAGCACACCTTATTCAACCAAGAGGGGCACTTTCGGCTAGCCTTCATTGGGAGTGCAATCTACATCTGATTGCAAAGATTATTTGTTTGAGACCCTTACTTTATTGGGTATGTACCTGAACTAACCCAAACCTGGAAGTGTTTCGAGTGGCCCTTAGTTACTTCCTCCAACAGTTCTGTGGTTTTGTTAGTTTGGAACTGGCGAGGCTGAACCTGGCATCCCTCTGGGAAAATCCAGGAAGCATGAATTCCATCTATAAACGGCAGGTAAAAGATGCTGAGCTAAGCTTTACCCTGTCACAGATGAAGTATGATTGCTTAGCCCTGAGCACCGGGTGCAATTATTTAAACTGTAAGCAAATACCTGAGTATGAAAGTTATCTTGATGCGATAACTCCAGGATATGCATGTGCACTTTACATACAATTACGCACAAGCGCCTTAAAAGTGGCATTTTTTACAGCTAAGTGGGGCCCCATAAGTGCCCCCAGGTGCCTGGTTTGTGGTACTAAAGAGGAGAATGTGGCCTACTTACTACTTCTGTGTGTGTGCTATAATGGACTGCGATCCTGCTACTTCTTTACCTTGTTTTGATACAGGGGTGTAAGGACTTTTAGTTCTGCACTAGAGTTATGTAGGAGCACTGAAGACCTAAATACTGTTTTCGTTGTGGCAACATTTCTACTCCGAGCATAGATGGGAAGATCTAACCATGTCAAAAAGAATTTCCTAGGATCCTAAACCTTCTGGGTCTGCATTTGATGATTGACATATTTTTAATGTACACATTATTGTGCTACATATTTAAAGCTGAGAAAATATTTCTAACCAGGGTTTAAATGTTGTATTTTTATGATTAGAATATGCCAAATACAATGCACTTGAAGCTTAAATGGACACCTTATTAAGCAGGAAGTGATTTGTATCACCAAGCACATATTAGATCATATTTTACTGATGCTTTATGGAAAATATAGCTTTTAATTTTATTTAGTTTTAATTTATCTGTCATAGGGAAACATGGGTTATTGTACGAATTAGTTGTTTTTTTTAACTCTGGTATTGTAAGCACCAAGCACTTTTTTTTAATATGATCTGTATTGATTTGATCTTAATGTATGTATGTGTGTACTTTGATGGTACTCTATTAGCGAAATAAAGCTGAAATGACTGACTGACTGACTGACTATGTAATTACTGTTTTAGATGTTGTGGGAATAACAAACCGAAAGGCCTAGCAGTTGCCTTTCGATGTCGAGGAGCCAGTCATCTGTAGCGCATAAAATGAGCTCTCTAGAAAGGTGGGACTGGTTAGTTTGGAAGGGATGGGTTAATGGTAGGAGGCTGTCTGTTTTGCAAGACCAAAACTGTCATTTTATGCTGATCCATGTAAGATTATTTTTTAACAAGAAGTGGTAGTACGCTAATGCAGATAGCTTAGTATCTGTATGCTCGCACACCCAACTTGTATCGTAAGTGGGTGCGTGAATGAGAAAGTGTATGTTGTTTGGGTGTACGTGCTTCTGTGAAAGTGTATCAATGCTGTATGGGGTCGAGGGTAAATGTGAGTGTCTAAGTGAATGGGGAATGAATGCCCTATGAATGCTGATATGTGTGTCTGAATGTAAGAGTGAATGAAGAATGAATGGTGCCATACGTATGCTAAAGCCTGTGTTTGAATGTGAGAGTTAATGAGAATGAATGCTGTATAAATGATGACTGCTGATGTTTGTGTTTAAAATGAGAGTGAATGAAGAATGAATGCTGTACCAATTGGCCTCATTACAAGTTAGCCGGTCCAGATATAACGGTGCCGGTAAAACTCTGGACCGGCTAACTACGAGTTCTGTGGCCGTGTGGTGGTACACCCGCCATGTCTGACCTGGCGGGTGTAATGCCACATGGCCACAGACCGACGTGGAAACACTGGCACCATTACAACATGGTGCTGTGTTTCCACTTCACTATTCCCGTGGAGTCCTATGGAATGGGGAATTACAGAATGCCTGCTCCTATTTAACGGATCACCAGGGCTGTAATGCCCCGTTAATTCCGGCAAGTGTGGAGCCAGTAAATTCCTACGGTCCGGCGGCAGCCTGCCGGTTTTCACCGGCACGGCTACTGCTTCAATTTGGGAGCAAATGAAGAATGAATGTTGTGCAAATCATGCATTTTGATTTATCAGTTTGAATGACGAATTAATGTTAAATATATATATTATGAATGCAGATACATGTGCGTGAATGAGAGAGTGAATGCAGAATGAATGCTGTATGAATGATCATTGGTGGATGAGTGTGTGCCACCTGGCAAGCAAGCCTTCTGATAGGGGTAGGAGGAGGGTGAAATGGTGGCCAGGAGGACACTTTTTATGGGTGAGTTGAATATTTGTCCAAACTGAACACACCAAATTGGTGTGTCTAGTTCGGATACATTTGTACTGTCGCATGACTTTTTTTTACTGGGGAACAAAGGGGAAGGGAGCATAATGAGAGTTCTTAACTGTAGTGGCTCACATTTTTTTGGTCTAGACTAGACATGTTGCTTTACTGTGGAATTACATTTTTTCTGCGCATCAAAGGTGACGGCAGCATAATGACAGTTCCTAGATTGTGGGCCAGTAACACAAAGGAGCTGTCATTATGCTGCATTCACCATTGGTGGTTCCTGTTTGGACATATTTCTTTACTGAGATAGGCCATTTTTACTAGGTATCAGGGTGAATTCATCATGATGTGTGTTCCTATGTGGTACTGGCCCACTTTCGTGGATCCAGTCTGCACATGTTTCTCTACTGTGGCGCGGCATTTATTACAGGGCATTCTGGGTGAAGGCAGCATAATGAGTGTTCCTACATGATACTTCCCCACATTTGTGGGTCCAGTCTGGACATATTTCTTTACTGAGGTAGGACATTTTTTACTGGGTATCAGAATGAATTCATCATGATGAGCGTTCCTATGAGGCACTGGCCCACATTGGTAGATCCAGTCTGCACATGTTTCTCTACTGTGGCGTTGCATTTATTACAGGGCATTGTGGGTGAAGGCAGCATAATGAGTGTTCTTACGTGGTCCTTACCCACATTGTTGGGTATTTTCTCACTGTGTTATTGAATTTGGGACTGGTAAAGCCAACAGGTGTATGTTGTTATATGGTAATACTGGCATGTATTGGTGCAGCCTCAATGGACATGAATAGACACAGACATGAACATGTTTTCTATTCTCCCCTATACTATGTTTAAAGCCATCATGAAAATGAGCTGGAAAATGCTCTGGTGCAATGTTGTCATGTGTTACCGTACAAAACCCATTTCAAACTGGCTGTTTACCCAATTTTCCACAGAAAGTGTGCTGAAAATGCATAGTTTTAACCCATTATGTTAAACTCGTTCTCAGGGGAGACCCCACCCGAACCCACATTGCTTGGTTTCGGGCCCCCTCGCCGGGCTTGGTTGCTCCCGCATATTCGGCAGAAACGTTTATGTGGCTCCAATTAAAATATTCACCAGCCATCACTAGTTCACTGGACTTTATAATAAACAGAGAGTTTCAGTGCTTTATGTTTGTCTGAGCTTACCTTTCTTAAATCAACTTTTTTTTATTGCACATAATGGGTGAACTTGATCATGAAGTTAAATATATCCATAAGCAAAACAAAGACGACATTGAGATAAAAGAGCATTCAAATGCAATTGATTTAGGTTCTGAAATGAAGAATACATGTTGAACCTTACGTGCATCCCAAATCATTTTGGTGTCTTTAAAAAAAAAATAATAATTATATGAAATCATGATTTTGAATACGGAATAACAAGCAAACTACAAATAGGGCACACGTATTGACAGAATATTACTTTTTTTTTTTTTAATTGTAGATGATGAATCAACTTTTTGAATAAGTGGCATGTATTTTTGCATAGATTACTGCATTAAGATCAAAGGGCTCTATTACAATAAAATAATTGTTACATGATTTAAAATAGATCAGATAACAGAATCTTAAAACATCAGTAAAATTAATTAATTGCACAAAATATAATCGTTCATAATATAGAGTCATGATTAAATATAAGCATTGTATAAAATAGTCACCAATTATTAGGCCATCAGTTCATTTTAAGATTCAATTCTCTAAGGAATTTTACAGTGGCAATAATCAATGAGTCATTCGATGCATTAAACACTTCTTTCCACATTTGTTCTCTAGTAAACATCACTCTGTTCTTAAAATATTTAAACAAATATTTTTTCCTTGTTTCAACCAAATTGTAGCACTCCATAATAAAGTGGTAAATAGACTCATCATTCACAGGTATATTACAAAATCTACAAGTAGAACTTAATGTTTTCTCTTTGGAGTATTGTGCAAGTTTCATTTTGGTTGGAAGTACATTTAGTCTAAAACGTGAAAACATATCAGCATACAATCTATCTTGGAATGCAAAGATATATTTGGGTATATCATTCAGTGCTTTGATTAGAGAGGCACCTATGTTAAAGACTGAGTATTGAAGACATTTTTCTCTTGTGACGATCCAGTCATGCCTAAGGAGCTTGAGTTTAGCTTTGTGCGGGAGTACCAATAGTTCGTTCAACGAAATCCCTGCTTCAAGAAGTAATTTTTCGCAATGATCTGTCCAAGTGGATATTGCTGAATGTTTTTTACTTTCTATCATCTCCTTTATGACAGGAAATAGGTTTTTCGATGGATCTGTGGCCAGGAGAGCGTTCCGCTATATAGTGACAACATAGACCGAGAGACTGCTATAGTTAGGGATGACATACCTAGTTCATAGTGGATTAGGGCTATAGGGCAATTTAGCGGCACAGGTAAGATTGCTTTCCAATAAATCCCATCTAGGTATTCCCAGTTCAATTGCTTAGTCTTGACTTTAGTCTGCCTACCGTATGTCATTACAGGGACAGCTTTCTGCAGGTAAAACATCCGGGCTGGGATCAAAGAGAACTGCCCATACTTTCTTTGCAGGGCTTTAGCCTGGATCGCTAGGAGTTTCATCCTGGAAGTGAGTTCATCTTTGTATAGTTTGTCAGCTAAATCTGAATTAATATTCACACCAAGGTATTTATAGTTTCCGAGAGGAACCAATTGGTAGTTTTGCCCGGAGTCCTATTGGAGTTCTGTCAAAGAGAACCAGATCATCTGCATATAGTAGATAGGGGATGTGCAAAGTTCCTAGACGTGGTGAGTAAGACTGAACTTTCATGAATTCTTTAAAAAAGTCACGAATATAAAAATTAAAAAGTATTGAAGCAAAAGGACAGCCTTGTTTCAACCCACTGTTGGTTTGAATAGGACCAGATAAAAGACCATCAGTGGTGAGTTTGATTTTGATACTCGTGTCGGAATAAAATTGGCGAATCAAGTGATAAATATAATCAGGGCAATTGACATTTAAAAGTTTCTTCCATAAGAGTGAACAAGAAATAGAGTCCAATGCTTGTTTAAAATCCACTAGGGCGAGATAAATTGGTTGTTTCTTTTGGATGGTTAGAGCTTTGATAGCTGATATAATAAATAGATTAAGAGCAGTGCCAATCCCTGGAACAAAACCGGTTTGATGTAAATCCATTAGTACATGTTCATAGAGCCATTTTGAAAAGTCTCTAACTATAAGCCTAGCTAAAAAAAAATCCCAGAGCATCTAAAAGAGCAATGGGGTGATAATTTGTTGGGTCTGATCGATCGCTTGATTTAAAGATCGGGATTATAATTGCCTCCTTCCATGAAGGGGGGAATTTCTTTTGATTTCAAATATTTTGGAAGATAGAATATAAAACATCTGCCCATGACTCAGGGTTCGCTTTAAGGGTCGCATGCCAATTACTCCATTTTCTAATTATTAAGATTATATACAAGGTATCGAATTCAAAACCCAAAATGTCAGGTATTTTATCCTTTCTGGTGGTGAGATCATCAAAAGGTTTCATTAGAAGTTTCTGATAATGGTTAGTCCACGTTATTTGATCAATATTATTTAGATTTCTGAGCCTTTAGGGTTACTTCATTTATAACCTTCCATATTTCTCCTGATTTTTCGATATTAGTGCTTTTAACATTATTTCAGCATTATTTTGCTTTTGGATTGCTAATGCTTGTTTGATTTGATTTATATTTGTATTTTTTAATTTTTGTTTAAGATTTAGATTTTCATATAGGGTCAATAGTCTTAATTCTCGACGTAGCTTTCTTATCAAACTTCCTATGACAGGATTCCACCAATGTTTGTGGTCAAAGATTGGTTTGCTCTGTTGAATACTATTTTGAATTATGATTTGAATAAATTCATTGTAGTGCCTTTTTTCCATTGCATTTTCATTTGTATGCAATAGTTCTTGAAGACGATTGATGTGATAGGGGATCCACTTTATACGGTTTCTCACATTGTTTATATTAAGTGATCCCTTACGGTATTTTAGATTTTCTTTGTTATGAGCTCTCCAGCAGACCTCGACTATCTGATGATCACTAGCGGTGGTTGAGATAATTTGAAAATTGGAAATCATTTTAATTGAATTATTAGAGATATAAACATAATCTAGAGTGGAATGTGAATTACCCTTAATCCATGTCAGTCTGGGAGGGATATCATTGGTAAAAGTGCCATTTAACATTGAAAAATATCTTCATTTTCATTAGGGATGACCACATAGCTGCCCTTGAGTTGATGGAGTGACCGGGAACCTGTAATAGTTTCATGTTAAAGTCTCCAACAATTATTGTATTTGCAATGTTTGATTCTAAGAGGGTCTGGTCAAGTACTAATTCAATGTTATCCAAAAATTGGAAGGTAGTTGGGGAGCCAAGGTTCCAGTATATGTTTATAATCATTGTCTTGGGGAAGAAGGGATGGTCGTTATTGGAAGTAAAGATCATTGCTGGTTGAATCCTGGGATCAGGGCTTTTCCAGGCCTTGATAGCTGCAAATCCATTCTTACAGCTACTAGGAGACCAGCAGCCGGTCTACCCTTAGCTGCCTTGGAAGCAGTAATTGCAACTACTTGGTGTTCAGGCCAAATGGGAGCCGATGTCATCCACGTTTCTTGAAGTATGACTATGTCATATTTATTGAGCAGAAGTGGTTTGGAGTTGAGTAAATGCAAGAACCCACAAGTGTTCCAAGACACCATGGTGCATTGATGGAGCTGCAGATTGTGTGGCTAAGATTTCATTTGCGCAGGATCTCTGGCACGTGATACCCACGTCCATTTAGATTCTTTATCTTGGGTGGCATTTTGTGGGTTTGAATTACAATTGCAGCATGGTGGATTGCCCACATTCTGGTCAGATTGCTGTTTTATAGAGCCGGTCAACTGATGTTGCTCTGATATCGGACTCACTATGGGTATGGCTTCAAGTAGAAGACCTTTTTGGAAAAATAGATGTCTTTGATCCCACACGTAGTTTTTAATTATTAATGATGAGATTTTTATCTATACAATATCTTGGTGAGCTGGTATGGGATAAGAGACCCCATTGTTGTCCGATTAATCAATGTGTTTCAATTGTGGAATGGCATGGAATATAGTTAAAATAGTCTCCCTGTTCGGGTGTGGATCAGAATATATTCTGTCGATCATAGTAAGTCTCAAAGTTTCGTTTGACAGGTTCTCAGGTAGCCAAATATCATTAGGCTCAGCTTCTTTATCGTGAGGAGATGCTGTCGCAAGATCCCTGACAGCTGATGGGTTAGTTACGTTTTTGGAATTTATATTTATATGAGAAGGTGGAGGATTGGTCTCATTTAGGACTACAGGAGAATCAGCCTTCACTATGGAGCCTTTAGGGAATGATGATCTTTTTACTATTTTTTTTTCTATTTTGCTCCAGGGTCATGAAAGGATTTGTGTTGAGGTCTAAATTAACACAGAATGTTGGGTTCCGTGAAGATGGGCGTGACCTGTTTTGGTTTAAACTTTGATGGACAGTTTCCAATATGGAGATATCATTGTTCAAAAAATTCATAAGGTCTTCAGCACTAATCACAATTTCAACATCGTTCATTGGTGGTTAGAACTTTGAACTAGTCATAGAAAGATCACAGTCCTTGCCTTTTAATGACGGCACACCTGTGTTGGAAGACCCGGAGTCCGGAATTAGAACTTCTGGGGTGACTACTCTAATTTCCATAGTAAAGGGCACATCTTGTGGAGAGGGTAAAGAGATGTTCGCTACAAATCGTTTGATATTTGATTTGGCTTTTTTGTTTTTTTTGGATAAAATTTGGTTTTTATTTTTTTTCTTCTACAGTTTTCAGATAGAGGTTTGTCGTGATCCTCGTGTTGTTCATATGATTTCTTTTTGGAATTTCTTTTACGTTTTCGTCTCTTGGTCTGAAACTGACGAAAGAAGATGTCATACAAGGGGTTGGTCACTTTAGGTTGCTCTAAGTCACTTTGCGATTCTAACTGACTATTCTCTACGTGCTCAGGGGACATCCTCGGAGACAAGGAGCCGATGGATTTAGAGTTACCCCCTCATTTTCAAGGTCAGGCCCTTCAGGTGTGTTGTCATTAGAGGCAGGAATAATTGGAACATCAAACTCGACATTTTTCTGTGTTAATTTCAATTACAGTTTTAACATTGATGGAAGATTTAATACCAGCCAATCAAGTTTGCTGACCAGAGTGGATAATGTCAAGTCGTGGATGGCAGCACGCGAGTCAAGTAACTCAAACAGCTTAGTAAGTGTGAAAATTGATGTATTGATAACATTGAGGGCCGAATCTAGAGCCAGGTTGGCTATTGAAGGGAAACCAAAGGAAGGACGGGGAATTGCTTTAGCAAAAGAAGTGACATCGGAGGACTCAGACCTCGGAGAATCCAGTGACGAGATGATATCGTCAGGGCAGTCAGTGGGGAATGATTCTGGGGAGTTAGAAAGTCTTGACTCAGCAAGTTCACTGACTGTGACCTGTTTGGTGCTTTTGGGCTGTCAGTCTGCCTTGTTATCAGTTTGAGTTGAGAAGGCCACCGGGAGCGGTAGGGGAAACATTTCATTTTTTTGTCTGGATCCAAAGGGTCAAAAATACTGTCAAGAATGGCCCTTGTTTATTTCGTTTAGAACCTCAGAGTATAGGGCCGACTGGGGAAGCGACCTTAGCTCATGAGGGCACTCTAGATGGATCTCCAGAAGGAAACAGGGAGTATGGAAGGCACAATCTTTAGGTGATAGCACGTGGTTCTTGTAGCAATCTTGCATTGTTTTATCAGATAAACAGTTCAGGGTGAGGAGCCCAGAAGGACTTCTCGGATGGCCGCTGTTTGATTCAATCAGCGCTAGCAAATTTAGTGGCAGGTGATGGCACAGAAGAGGGACCTACTGAGGTTTAGATGCACTTGGGGCCTCAGAACTATCGACAATAGGGGAAAGTTGAAAACCCGGGCGTATGTGGACTGGTAGACGGGGGGCGTAACAGGGAGGCGGACGGGCATGCCTGCTGTTAGCCTAATCATAGTTCGACCAGCTATGAAAATTAGAGAGGCTAGTTGTGAAAAAAATGTACTTCCAAGTTACAGTTTCAAAAGAAGGTGCATTGGTTATTAGTCGCTTCCTTATATTAGGTGGTATACGGTAGCTGTGTAGAAAGCATCAAAGAAGTATAGTGCATGAGTTATGCACGAAGAAAAGGATAGTATCAAGCAGGAAGTGAGACAGGAACACAAGCGATAAAGGGCTCTCGCAAGTGGAATAGCAACAGCACTACACCCGGTGTAAGTGGATGCAGTGCTCGAAGAAGGGCCGCGTGGCTATTTCACATAATGGGAGTTAAAGTCGAAGTGAATGTGAGTCCTGTACCCAAGTCTGGGCTGTGTTGTTTGCTTGTGCAAGTGGAGGGGCGTGCAATATACTGCAGAACAGCGGCACAGCGCCACAGCTTCACAGCGGACAGCCAGTACTTGATAGGTACTTGCTGTGGTGCGTGCTCGCTGGTGCACGCAAGGTTCTGAATATATGGGCACGTCAGAGGATGGGCGTGGCTATGAGAGAAAACAAAAAGAATTTGGCGTTATATGCTTGAAAACAGAAAGAATGATCCAATATGAAGTCAAATGAAGTCAAATGCTAAGTCCAATGAAGGATGGGGCGTGTTGGTGATATGTTAAGTACCCATGCAGGTTTTCAAGTCCTGTGTAAACATAGAGTCTGGGCCAATCTGGAAGCGTGGCAGCAGCGTTTCCAGCCGGACAGCTGACAGTACTTGATAGGTACTTGCTGTGGTGCACCTTTTCATATTCTGTTTTTAATCCACTCTGTATTGTAGGTCCTGTGCAATTATTTTAAGATGAATGCAGTGTGTGGTCTAATTTACAAGATCCATGGGTTCATTGTAAAAAAAAAAGATTTTCTCTCATTTCATTTAAGAATGCAACGCCATAATTTCTGAATTCTTTTATATTGTTTTTGTCTAATGCCTCATACAAAAATCTGATGACTTGACACTCAAAGAATATGCGCTATTCCACAAATGTCCCAATAGACCAATAGTTTTGGGAGTTGTGAACCCTCACCGAGTTGGGGAGTAGACCCAGTACTCATTGCCTATTAACAAAATAGACTACTTTTATGTGCGGGATATAATGATCTGCGATCTTGCTACTTCTTTACCTTGGTTAAATACAGGGATGTAAGGACTATTAGTTCCGCACAAGAGTACTGTAGGAGCACTGAAGACCTAAATACTGTTTTGTTTGTGGCAACATTTCTACTCCGAGCATGGCTGGGAAGAAATAGGTAATTGTCTGCACTACTTATGTTGTAACGTATTTAGGCTATTTTTATTCAAACAATTACTTAGCTGTACAAAACCAAAATGGCGTCCTATTAGACATAGAGGAGCTCATTAGCTTGAATGGCAGACCACGTTTTGGTACAGCTTCACTGATATATCACTTATTATGTACGGCAGCTTGAGTCTAAGGTGCAATTATATGTGGGATAGAGTTCTTCAGTTTGTACTTCAGAATTACACAGTAAAAAGAAGTCATTGAGTTGCTGCCTGCCACAGAACCTCTCTTTGTTGCATAAACCTTTCATTGATTCATTTGATAAATTGCACTAGATTGCTGTCTGCTCACGAATCAGGTAGGTAGTTATTTTGCTACAAATATTACTAATAGGCGTAACCCCACATCATTTTGTGAAGCGATCGCAGTACATCGATGAGATTGTCAGTATTTTAATGTTGAAAATGGCGACTGATATTTCTCGCATCCATCGCTATTAATAGCACTGTTTACTATTTAAATTTATCCGTGGCATATACAGCTTTATATCTTTTAGAATTAGCAATAATTGTGAAATGCTTACTTTAGGTGTCTTGTCAATAAAGCAGTAAACCATTTCATAAAACATTTTTCTCTCTGGTAAATGTCTGCAATGGTGACAGACATAAATACATAAACCAGTCTTGAAAATACGTGTTTTAGTGTGTTTGTCTTTTCTCAAGGGGACACATTTATAAGTGTCTATGGCTGGTAATTCCCGCTAATTTTGCTTTCATTGGCGTAGAAGTGAGCTCGAGAGTTGGAGAGTGGTCCCGTGGGAGGACACTACCCACATTTTTCAGCAGCAGTGAAAAGAATGTTAAATCCAGGCCCTGAGACGCAGCCAGCAAGAAGGTGCCACTTAAACAGTAAACAGCCGTCCAAACTGTCTACATCTTTTATTCAGATGTGTTTCATAATGTTCGTTATAGAGGCAGAAGTGTATCCTGAAAACTGTCAACAGTCAAGGTCACGCCCAGCCTCAAGTATATGCCATTCGCGTGCTTCAACGGAAATGTGGGTGTGTTATTAACTTCCTCCAATAAACCTTAGAAAGATACAAAGTAACAAAAGAGACAGTTCAACGTTCCATATGGATATGGTTTTTGCAGGAGAAATTGGTCAGAGCAAGAGTTAAAGTTTAAAACAAAAGTAAAATGTTGTACATGTTGAACAACTGCCTTTGTGTAGACAATATTATTGACTTATTACGTATGTACTTTTATCCTGGGAGACCATACAAAGCTTTTAGCGCCATGCATCTTTCCCTGGCGATTTACCATTTCAACTTGCATTCCGTTCCATGTCATCCAGCTTAACCACAGATGGAATTTGGTGTTATTAGGGACGTGGGTCGGGGTCTGATTACATGGGGTAATGGGGGAGTGGTGTTGATGTATTTTAATATACTGGAGTAGCAGAGTGTGTTGCCTGTGCCGATGGGACACCCTGTTACCTGTTACCTGTTTTTTTAAATTTTTATTTGACTCGGTTCTCAAAACCTTTACAAAAATACGAATATAAACAATTCAAGCATCAATGTTCAATTACAAATGAAAAAAAAAGTGTTTATTATTAACTACATACAAGTTAATTGCTCTTTTCACTGTTTTGTTGAATGATTCATATTGTAATTTTGCTTCCACCGTTATATTGTTTATGTTTTTATGTATTATGGTGTTCCACTGTACAGCACCTTGGTGTAAGGCACTTTATAAATCAATAAATCAAATCAAATCAAATACAAGTTACAGTAAAATACAGTATTCCAAATATCACTCATACCACATATTAACAGAGAATAAAATAATAAAACCAAGAGTAATTCTTTTTTGAGTTAACTAACGAATTAAAGTTTTTCCAAAAACACTTACATAAGATTCTTTCAAGAAGGAGTTACAGACGTATACAAAACCTAGCATATATAGAGAACATGACATATATTCAACCTTCTTTTACATAAACACTTTCAAATACGAATTACACTAAAATCTCATCTACTCTCTGTCCCGACCCTTATTGAATCAGAGATACATTAGATGTTCTTATATCTGGATCTAAACTATACATCTCCATCAATGTTCTACTGATTCTTTTCAAAGACCATGAGGGTCTTTGCACCCTCTGCAGCGGCGGATCCTTCCCTTATTCATTGCGGTATACCTTAGGGTTCTTGCGTGTCACCGACACTTTACAATATCTTTACGAAACCACTCTTTGATGTGCTTGATTATCTGGGTGCCTCCTACACCAATTATGCGGACGACACCCAGATACTCATTCCCATCTCAGGTGATTATCTGGCTGACACCAAGGCCCTCAATGACGTCTACCTGGTTATCCAAGCTTGGATGGCCCAGCACCAGCTATGTCTGAACGACGATAAGACAGAGCTCCTTATCTTGGGTACCTCACAACGCCTGAGCAAACTCGAGCCGTCCTACCAGTCGTTCACCATAGACGGCAATACCATACGTGTCTCGAAAGACACCAAAACATTAGGCTTTTACCTAGACTCGACCCTATCCCTATTGAGACAAACAAATGCAGTTAGGTCTGCCTCTGCCTACATGTGCAAACTTATTTCAGCCTGCAGACCATTTCTTACTACCCCCAACAGTGTCACACTAGCCAGAACACTTATCATGGCAAAGATTGATTACTGCAGTGCTCTTTACTTAGGCACCAGCCAAGAGAACCTTTCCAAACTCCAAACTATCCAGAACAATGCCATTCGAGCAGCCCTGAACATCCCTCGCAACCACCACATCTCAGACGCCAGAACCAGCCTAAAGTGGCTACCGGTGAAGCAGAGAATCTCCCTAAAAACTCTTGCCCTCACGCACAAATGCTTAGCCAACAAGGCCCCGATCTATCTATATAGTCGGCTTTCGCGCCACTCTACTACCCGACCACTAAGAACAGCTCAGACTCACTGCCTACCTATCCCCAGGTTTAAGCTTCAGAAAGCGGGAGGCACCAGCTTCCCTATCCTAGCCTCTAAACTCTGGAACACCCTCCCTGCTACTATCACCTTCAAGACTAAAACCAAATCCTGGCTCTTAGACCAGCATTAAGACATGCCCAACACCTCTGTCTTACTTACCCTGGCCTGCCTCCACTGACTCCATTTCCGTCCTGCTAATTCTGCTAACGATTTTGTTCACACTAGGATACTTCCTCAGTTAATCCTAGTGCATTGTAACCTATGTAATATATGTAATTAGTATGATTGTTATTTACTGGTATTGTTTAAATTTTGCAATGTAACCTCCTTGCCTGTATGTTTGTCCTTGCAACTGTTGTACAAATTGCGCCCTGATGCCCCCAGGCCTGATGGTCTGCGTGTTATAAATAAACAAACAAAATACAAATACAAGGGCCTCTTCAATGATATCTAGGAGATTGATTAGTCTAATTACAATCTTTTGATTGTTTCCCGACATACAAGTTGCCCAAAAGATTTTCTCTACTAAGCAATGAATTCAGAGAAAAACAAAAACCAAACATCTTACTTCTAACCGCTTAAAAAAACTCACAATATATGATCAAATCCTTTAACGATTCTAATACAGTGATTTGGGCACAAAAACAACATCTTCCAAATGAATTGTTAGCGACACCCTGCTCCCATTGTTGGATTCTTTCATTGGACAGCAATTGATTACATTTATACTGCATGTACTATTTCCTCGCCTTCTTACACAGAAAATTCTCCAAGTACCGGGCCCTGTCACCCCATTTTTTTTACGAAAGTTGGCATATTTGTTACCTGTTACCTGTGCTACCTGTGCTGCAAGCAGTCTTTTTTTGTGCTCGACCGGAGAAGGAGCAGCCAAAGCTTAAATGCTCTGACACAATGCAGAGTGTTGCAGAGTGTCCAGAGTGTGTTGCCTGTGCCGGTGGGACACCCTGTTACCTGTGCTGCCTGTGCTGCTAGTAGTCTTTTTTTTAGCTTGAACAGGAAGGAGGAGCCAGAACCTAAATACTCTGACACAACGCAGAGCATTGTGTAGTGTCCAGAGTGGTTTGCCTGTGTTGGTAGGACACCCTGTTACCTCTCATCTGTGCTGCCTGTGCTACGAGCAGTCTTTGTTTGTGCTCGATCAGAGAAGGAGGAGCCAGAACATCAATACTCTGACATGGAGCGTCGCAGTGTGTCCAGAGTGTGTTTCCTGGGGCTTCCAGGCGACCTAAACAATAGTCTCACTACTATTGAGACGTACACACCAAAGTGCATGGAATTGGCCTTCACCAGAAGCCAAACTCCTTTGCTGCTCTTGGCGGAATCCTTTCTGTGGGAGACTGCCCACAACGCGATGGCCAGTCGAGCTCCAAAATAATCACAAGGTATGTGCACAAGGTACGTGCCTGACCATTTCTATACAACAAAACCTCTTGAGTTACCCCAAAACGCTGCCACATCAACCCCTGTTCCTTGCTGCGTAGGGAGGGCAGAGGAAGATTTACAAGGTATTGCCCAGGTGTTCCTAAGAGGGCGAGAAGGGGCTTCTCTTACTGAGTCAATCACAGAGTCAGCCAAGGAAGGTGTTGACAACACAGATCCCTTGCGTCCTAATGGAGACATGGTAAAGCACGACTGGGCTCAAAGGATAGCTTATATGTTTAAACCAGCAGGCCAGTTTTCTAAAAAAGTAGCAGCCCCAAACCTCACCTTGGCTGGAAGAAAGTTTTTTCATACTAAACGTATTGAGCCATTATCCAACGCCTCACCCTGGAGGAAAACCATCACCCTACCAAAGGGTTGCGCTAGCTCCAACAGAGGAGGACAACTTTTTTCCGATGCCGACATATTGTCAGTGGCCTGCTCTGGTATTGAAACTGACCCCTCTACATGAAGCTCCACTCTTATTAGTACTGGCTACCTAATCAAAATCAACAGAGAGGCAAATAATATCTTACAAGACAGTACTGATCGAAGTGTTCCTTCTGACAGAGCTGAAGAGGATGGTGAGGAATGCAGTCTGAGTGAAGATGGGCAAGGATGAGAGCCCAGCCTGGCCTGCTTTGACTCTACATGGCTCGACTTCCATACATTGTGCTCACCGCTACCAAATGCATTTACATAGAAATCCTCATGAATACTGTTATGGGGAGCTTAGAAAAGAGCCTAAGGGCCGAAATTCACACATGAAACTATCTTATCACCCTACTAAAAGAGGTGAGGGAGGAAAGAAAGCTGTTATTAAACCTCTCAAAAGATATCCTGAAAAACACAATTTGTATAAAAAAGGCTCGGAGCACCTCAGAACACTGCTCAAGGAAGTGAAAATCCTACAACGAGCCAGTGTGAGCATGATGGCGCTCAACACCTAAATGAGTAGACTGCACTGGTTCACTAAAATAGGGAGAATGTAAACCTGCCCCTAGAAAAACAATCTGATGCCATTGACTCCAGATCCACAGACAGCAATTCCCAGTGTCCAAGAAGCCATACCCTCTGCAACCATGGTCCATAGTCAAAAGGGCACAAGCCACCTCGAACGAGAACCAAACGGTACTCACGAGAAGACACCTGAGATAGGAGAGGTTAATGCCATGGAATTAGATCCAGAAATAGTAGAAAAACTAGGGCATACCGTGTTGGAGCCGGCCACTCAAATCAATCTTTGTGGCAAAGTGTAAACAAAACAGCCCAGCAAAGGCAAAACCACCTCAAAGAAAAAAAACGATGAATGTAAAATTATCAAGACGAGTAAAATCAAATAGCTCTAAGAGCTTCTTGAGAAACTTGAGACTAGATAAAAGAGATCCACCAAAAACAAGCTTCAACTTTAAAGAAACAACCAAGCAGTGATTTAATTGACATGGAATCTGAAATCACCCAAAAGAGGAGACCATGTGGCGTAGAGATAGAGGAGATGGATGTATCCGGTCAAACCTCTAATTCAGAGCCATACCAGATGTACCTCTCTGTGTATGAAGATGACAAGAGTGATTTAAACACCAGTGGGAGACAGGAGACGAGGGGAATAACGCCTGGCCAGCCCCGCTATTTCTGCCTCCAAAAATACAAATGTAGGTTTCGGATTCTGAAATGAGCCCCCTATTTATACCATTTGCAGAGAGGAGAACGATGGCGTAAAAAAAATACCAAAATGATTTTAAACAAATAACTGGAGCAAACTATCGACAAGTAAGTTTTAGAGGAGGCGAGTCGAAGGAGGAACCCAAAACAGAATCAAACACTGAACCAATGCAAAGTAAAAACAAACTCTACTTACATAAAGAGGCACTTACCTAAACACTTAGACAAGTGAAACACAAAAAAAGAAGTGCTGACAAAACCTGCTGCAACGTCTTGGAGTTGGAACACATTATAAGCATAGAAGACAGATTAATACTCAAAAGGAATAACATCCTCCAACTCTTCCACTATGTCCCAAAATTGAGGTCTATCACTTTCTGGGACATCACAGTATTTGAATTCCACACGGAAGAGAAACTGGGCAGTGTTAACATACCCATCCCTTCATAAATTCTAGCTGCCGTCCAAGACTTAAAACATTTGGATTTAGAATTCGAGAACTGAAAAAGTCGACTACTACTTTTAGAGGAGCAGATTTTTCTACATTGAGGGAGAATGAACGGCTCCAATCCGAAAAGAAAAACCCCACATTCAAACATGTCAGACAACATTGTCCGAACGTGGAGAGTGGGGGAAGTAGATGTCTACTGCCGAGCCAAGAAACCCCTAAAAATCGATGTGAACATAGCGAGTGGGATTAGAAGTACCTACTGCAAAACCAAAAAAGGTGAAGATGGAAGTAAAACCATAGAGTACTACTGGGATTGGCCAGCGAAAAGTCTGGCACACAAGGTCCGAGCGCTTAGAGGAGAAACAAAAAGAAAATATCATAATAGCATCTTGAAACTCAAGAGGATTTAAACACCTTTTCAACAACTCAGCCTGTGACTGGGAAAGACCAGACATTATTTGCCTGCAAGAGACGTAGCTCAGAGAACAACCATTGATTGATGGGTTCGCTGTGTTTCTCAAATCAGCTATAAAAGCGATCAAAGGACGACGAAAATCAGACCTATTAAACGTCATAAGAAACGACAATGACTGGACGGTAGTCAGAAACACGGATCCCAGTTCATACATCCAACATCTGCTGATAGCATTGGAAAACGGTGACCCAATCCCTGTAAATGGTTACTACTAATAAACATCTACTGGAATCCGGAAGACATAGAAACCTCAAAGATGGTTGACCAGACAAAAGAGTTAATAGACCAGGCGAAAATGTCTAATAACAACTTGAAGATCATCATTTGCGGAGACCTGAATATTGACTGTCTTAAATATGCGACCAATGACTCAAATTACCAGCATAAATCGCATAGAACAAAGATGGATAGAAAAACAAGTTGGATGCAGGCAATGGAAAATTGTGACGCACACACAATCAGCCACCCTAGACTATGGTTTTGTCTCACTAAAATCTTAGACGAAATTACCTAATTCAGAGTTGTGAAGACTGAGAAAAGTGACCATGACATTGGAGAGATAAATTGGAGCCAAAATCGAATATCGGAAGGCTAGAAGTAGAACCTGGAAGAAATAGATTGCAGATCAGACAAAATGACGTCATAACATTGAGCAACAATTTAACAAACCTCATCAAATCTGACTCAAGAGTGCTAGATTACACCCCACTCCTCTGCAGTTACATGGAAAAGAGATAGACTGCAGGAAAACTTCATTTTACGGAAATGCATAAATATGATCTCAAAATAGTGGCACAAAGGAAAGAACTCAGGAACGATCTAAAAGCCACAAGAGATCTGCTAAAACTGACACAAATGGAATTGATGTGGAAAAGAAAACAAAGATACCACAACTGGTTGAAAGTTCATAAATCAACACTCATCAATGACCATGGAGAATGAATGCTGCTATTGGTGCTAGAGAAGAACTCTAGAAATGTCTGGGAAATTATACATAACCTAGGTTCCCAGGAGAAAGCACTGCAATGCAACCCCATAACAGAGGAAGTTGACCACTATACTTAACTTTTCTGGTATTCGGATACCCAAACACAAGAGTAAAAGCAGCAAACGGTACGACATTAAACGTATGAATAGACAGAGACAAACTGTTCAGCCTTATAAAAAAAAATGCAAGTGCCTCACTGTTAGGCATAATTATATGCAGTACCCTTTGGGAACACCACACACAATTAAGACTACAAATGACAGTACAATTTCACCTTTGGTACAAGCCTCTACTACACAGTTAAAGTGGTAGCGATGGCTGAGCAGCCAGACTCATCTCAAGAATGAGTGAGCAGTATCAAAGAGTTACACAAAGGACAGCAATTACTATGACTCAGGCAAACACTGACTCAAGGCTTTCAAGTAAAAGAATATACATTTATTTCACTCTTCAGTTGTATAACATTACACCATTATAAGCAGTTTAAAAATCACACTCTTAATACACCACATCACTTCCCTTAAATTCCAGACAAGTTAACAGCGGGCGAAGTGTACGAAAAGAAGTAGTGGAACTATGTTCCCTCCTGGCCTGCACCACTCCCAACTGACACCGTTGACACACCTCCTCCCATGCACAATACAGACCCCAAAACACATGTGCCTGATGTTTAAGGGAGCATCCAGTGCAGTGCACTGAAAGTGCAAGTTTCAACTTCTTCCTACACCTTTATTGGAATGGTTTCTTTGTAAAATAAAAGAATAGGAACGGTAAAACCTAACTAAAAGAAGTAGACGAGCACTGCTCCTGACCGCTCCCGCCCACTTCGACCACTGCAAGTTAAGCTCACAAAATGAAGTGGGAGCAAAATGGCACTCCAGCAATTTAAAAGGGAGGGAAAGGCAAAGTTAATAGAAATTGAACCACACCAACAGGTGAGTATTCAGGGCAATAGAGCACGAGGAACTACAGTGATAGGACCATGTAGAAAAGGCTTAGGGCCAAGGTCAATTGCTTAAGATCACATGGTTCCAGGTAGTTCGCGGTAAAGTTCATGCCACAGATTTTGGACGAGATTGGGTGGTAGAAAAGTTAGTTCAAAGAGAAGGGAAGGACAAGATCTCAGATTGGAGAAAGATTTCACACACTTTCCCTGCGGCTGAACGAAACGAGCAACCGGGTTTGCATAGGACCTTAAAACGGAGAGGAAGCTGTAGCTGAGGCAGACGTTCCTGGTAGTTCCTGCAGGCTCAGGGTTCCTGACGTGACTGTTGGACTGACAAGAAGTAGGAAGACTGGCGGGTCCTGCACTACCCAGGGAAGAAATCAGCAGCAGAGCAAAGCAACAAATAAAAGGTGCACTCCTTAAAACCCAAGCAGGGTCCGACCTTCCTGGCTATCCGGCCCACTGTAGCTTTGTACAGCGAATTCGACCATAGGAGGGGTCCTGGCTTGCAGTTTGAGTGAACTGGTTGGTTCCACCAGCTCAAGGGAAGAAGTTTCCTGTAGGATCTTCTCAGTCAACGGATTCCGACGATTCGGACCTGCAGCAAGGCTTCACCAGGCGATTCAGTCATTGTAGGGGTCCTCTTCCATCAGCTCCTCATTGGTTCTTTTTTTCCAGTGGCGACTCTGCCTTTCCAGTCCCAGAGACCGGCTTTTTAAGCAGTTTTCCCCCATTCACAGAGCCTGGCTGTCAATCACAAAGCAGGGTGGCTGTCCTGGCAAGGACAGTCACCTAACCAATCAAACAGGAGTGCGACTTGGGTTACCAAGGGAACCCATGGCAGGGTTCCTAAGACCCCTCCCTCACATCCTGCCTACCAAGACTTTCAGGTGCCTTAAGGAGGGCTTTGGTGCAAAAGCCAGTGAAAAAGACAGCGAACAAAGGAATCAAACCCGGTTTGGCACGCAGAGAAGAACACGAGAAAGACTTTATGAAAAAGAAATGGTGACTAAACCGAGCCGGAGCCAAAATAAAATGTATTTGGTCAAGTGGGATTATGTTCGAGGCTAATATGATAGCCTAAAACAATACCATGGTTATATAAGATAACCGCGGTAGAAAAGTTAGGGTAGTTACCACTGCCACCAGCCAAGTCTTATTTAAAGGGAGCGAAACAGTGCTCCTAGAGACACAGACGAAAAGGGATAGGAATTAACCCTTTCCAATACTCCATGTAAGATGGGGTTTACTGGGTCTGTAGTTGAAAGAGACTACATCAAGTTAATGGCAACTTTACATGTTTCCCTGAGACAGTAGTTAGCCCCAGAAAAATGGAGTCAGAGGGAAGTCTAAAAGACAACCCTGTGTCACTGCACTGAAGGTGCTGTGTAACACACACAAAAATGGTGCTCTTGGAGTAGGTGATGCTCCAGAGCCCAAGATCACACAAATGGTAAACAAACACACACAGCAAAACACATGTAAGAGTGGGAAAAAGGCTCACACTTTACCAGGTGAAAAAATAAATCCTAGAAATCCAGCAAAGCTGCTGAGGGACTCATTAGGTAAGGGAAATGAGCCATTTATGAGAATTCTCCCTAACACTCAGGTGCATCTGGTCCTGATGGCCTTTGAAACTCCATACTGAGAGCAGACTGAGAACATTGGTCAGATTTCTTTCTCACCCTATTTAACATAGCGAGTGGGATTAGAAGTACCTACTGCAAAACCAAAAAAGGTGAAGATGGAAGTAAAACCATAGAGTACTACAGAGATTGGCTTGCGAAAAGTCTGGCACACAAGGTCTGAGCGCCTAGAGGAGAAACAAAAAGAAAATATCATAATAGCATCTTGAAACTCAAGAGGATTTAAACACCTTTTCAACAACTCAGCATGTGACTGGGAAAGACCAGACATTATTTGCCTGCAAGAGACGTAGCTCAGAGAACAACCATTGATTGATGGGTTCGCTGTGTTTCTCAATTCAGCTATAAAAGGGATCAAAGGACGACCAAAATCAGGCCTATTAAACGTCATAAGAAACGACAATGACTGGAAGGTAGTCAGAAACACGGATCCCAGTTCATACATCCAACATCTGCTGATAGCATTGGAAAACGGTGACCCGATCCCTGTAAATGGCTACTACTAATAAACATCTACTGGAATCCGGCAGACATAGAAACCTCAAAGATGGTTGACCAGACAAAAGAGTTAATAGACCAGGCGAAAATGTCTAGTAACAACTTGAAGATCATCATTTGCGGAGACCTGAATATTGACTGTCTTAAATATGCGACCAATGACTCAAATTACCAGCAAATATTGCATAGAACAAAGATGGATAGAAAAACAAGTTGGATGCAGGCAATGGAAGATTGTAACGCAAACACAATCAGCCACCCTACACTATGGTTTTGTCTCACTGAAAATCTTAGACGAAATTACCTAATTCAGAGTTGTGAAGACTGAGAAAACTGACCATGACATTGGAGAGATAAATTGGAGCCAAAATCGAATATCGGAAGGCTAGAAGTAGAACCTGGAAGAAATAGATTGCAGATCAGACAAAATGACGTCATAACATTGAGCAAAAATCTAACAAACCTCATCAGATGTGACTCAAGAGGGTTAGATTACACCCCGCTCCTCTGCAGTTACATGGAAAAGAGATAGACTGCAGGAAAACTTCATTTTATGGAAATGCATAAATACGATCTCAAAATAGTGGCACAAAGGAAAGAACTCAGGAACGATCTAAAAGCCACAAGAGATCTGCTAAAACTGACACAAATGGAATTGATGTGGAAAAGAAAACAAAGATACCACAACTGGTTGAAAGTTCATAAATCAACACTCATCAAGAACCATGGAGAATGAATGCTGCCATTGGTGCTAGGGAAGAACTCTAGAAATGTCTGGGAAATTATACATAACCTAGGTTCCCAGGAGAAAGCACTGCAATGCAACCCCATAACAGAGGAAGTTGACCACTATACTTAACTTTTCTGGTATTCGGATACCCAAACACAAGAGTAAAAGCAGCAAACGGTACGACATTAAACGTATGAATAGACAGAGACAAACTGTTCAGCCTTATAAAAAAATGCAAGTGCCTCACTGTTAGGCAGAATTATATGCAGTACCCTTTGGGAACACCACACACAATTAAGACTACAAATGACAGTACAATTTCACCTTTGGTACAAGCCTCTACTACACAGTTAAAGTGGTAGCGATGGCTGAGCAGCAAGACTCATCTCAAAAATGAGTGAGCAGTATCAAAGAGTTACACAAAGGACAGCAATTACTATGATTCAGGCAAACACTGACTCAAGGTTTTCAAGTAAAAGAATATACATTTATTTCACTCTTCAGTTGTATAACATTACACCATTATAAGCAGTTTAAAAATCACACTCTTAATACACCACACCACTTCCCTTAAATTCAAGACAAGTTAACAGTGGGCGAAGTGTACGAAAAGAAGTAGTGGAACTATGTTCCCTCCTGGCCTGCACCACTCCCAACTGACGCCGTTGACGCACCTCCTCCCATGCACAATACAGACCCCAAAATACATGTGCCTGATGTTTAAGGGAGCATCCAGTGCAGTGCACTGAAAGTGCAAGTTTCAACTTCTTCCTACACCTTTATTGGAATTGTTTCTTTGTAAAATAAAAGTATAGGAACGGTAAAACCTAATTAAAAGAAGTAGACGAGCACTGCTCCCGACCGCTCCCGCCCACTTCGACCACTGCAAGTTAAGCTCACAAAATGAAGTGGGAGCAAAATGGCACTCCAGCAATTTAAAAGGGAGGGAAAGGCAAAGTTAATAGAAATTGAACCACGCCAACAGGTGAGTATTCAGGGCAATAGAGCAAGAGGAACTACAGTGATAGGACCATGTAGAAAAGGCTTAGGGCCAAGGTCAATTGCTTAAGATCACATGGTTCCAGGTAGTTCGCGGTAAAGTTCATGCCACAGATTTTGGACGAGTTTGGGTGGTAGAAATGTTAGTTCAAAGAGAAGGGAAGGACAAGCCCTCAGATTGGAGAAAGATTTCACACACTTTCCCCACGGCTGAACGAAACGAGCAACCGGGTTTGCATAGCACCCTAAAACGGAGAGGAAGCTGTAGCTGAGGCAGACGTTCCCGGTAGTTCCGCAGGCTCAGGGTTCCTAACGTGACTGTTGGACTGACAAGAAGTAGGAAGACTGGCGGGTCCTGCACTACCCAGGGAAGAAATCAGCAGCACAGCAAAGCAACAAATGAAAGGTGCACTCCTTAAAACCCAAGCAGGGTCCGACCTTCCTGGCTATCCGGCCCACTGTAGCTTTGTACAGCGAATTCGACCATAGGAGGGGTCCTGGCTTGCAGTTTAAGTGAACTGGTTGGTTCCACCAGCTCAAGGGAAGAAGTTTCCTGTAGGATCTTCTCAGTCAACTGATTCCGACGATTGGGACCTGCAGCAAGGCTTCACCAGGCGATTCAGTCATTGTAGGGGTCCTCTTCCATCAGCTCCTCATTGGTTCTTTTTTTCCAGTGGCGACTCTGCCTTTCCAGTCCCAGAGACCGGCTTTTTAAGCAGTTTTCCCCCATTCACAGAGCCTGGCTGTCAATCACAAAGCAGGGTGGCTGTCCTGGCAAGGACAGTCACCTAACCAATCAAACAGGAGTGCGACTTGGGTTACCAAGGGAACCCATGGCAGGGTTCCTAAGACCCCTCCCTCACATCCTGCCTACCAAGACTTTCAGGTGCCTTAAGGAGGGCTTTGGTGCAAAAGCCCGCGAAAAAGACAGCGAACAAAGGAATCAAACCCGGTTTGGCACGCAGAGAAGAACACGAGAAAGACTTTATGAAAAAGAAATGGTGACTAAACCGAGCCGGAGCCAAAATAAAATGTATTTGGTCAAGTGGGATTATGTTCGAGGCTAATATGATAGCCTAAAACAATACCATGGTTATACAAGATAACCGCGGTAGAAAAGTTAGGGTAGTTACCACTGCCACCAGCCAAGTCTTGATGGAAAGGGAGCGAAACAGTGCTCCTAGAGACACAGACGAAAAGGGACAGGAATTAATCCTTTCCAATACTCCATGTAAGATGGGGTTTACTGGGTCTGTAGTTGAAAGAGACTACATCAAGTTAATGGCAACTTTACATGTTTTCCTGAGACAGTAGTTAGCCCCAGAAAAATTGAGTCAGAGGGAAGTCTAAAAGAAAACCCTGTCTCACTGCACTGAAGGTGCTGTGTAACGCACACAAAAATGGTGCTCTTGGAGTAGGTGAGGCTCCAGAGCCCAAGATCACACAAATGGTAAACAAACACACACAGCAAAAAACATGTAAGAGTGGGAAAAAGGCTCACACTTTACCAGGTGAAAAAATAAATCCTAGAAATCCAGCAAAGCTGCTGAGGGTCTCATTAGGTAAGGGAAATGAGCCATTTATGAGAATTCTCCTTAACACTCGCGTGCATCTGGTCCTGATGGCCTTTGAAACTCCATACTGAGAGCAGACTGAGAACATTGGTCAGATTTCTGTCTCACCCTATTTAAACATGTTTTGAAGGTGGAAAAGATCCCTTTCACCTGGAAATATGCAATTGTGGACCCAATCTTTAAGAAGGGGGAGCGATTGGACCATACTGATTATCACCCAATCGCCTTACTGAGCGTTTTGGGAAACATTTTGCGCTGTCCTTATTGAAACAACTAAAATCTGTCAGTTTTGATAAAAGACAGACCAGATTCATTAAAGGAGTAGGATGTAACTTGAAACTTTTACTTCTTAAGACCTTAAAAATTAGAGCACTGAAATCAGGAAGGCCATTATATCTAGCCTTTATTGACTTAAAACAGTCCTTCGATAGTGTTGAACGGAGCATCCTATGGAATAAACTAAGAGCCCAGAAGTGTCCTGGGAAGCTTCTGTCATCAACAATGGCTCTACATACAGACATAATGATTCAAATAAGGCTAGATAGTGCCAGCCACTTGTCTCCGGAGATTGCAACACATCAGGGGCTGAAGGAGGGTTGTTTGTTGGCCCAGACCCTGTTCAGGCTTTATATTTCTGACTTGAAACATGCTCTAAAGACACCATCAACCTGTCCCCGAAGAATGAACAGTGTTCCCCTGGGTTGGATGATCTATGCAGACGATTTAGTCCTTCTGGACCAAATATCAGTTGGCCTAACATGGAGTTTGGAAACCCTGCAAAAATACATAGACCACAACAAGATCAAAATCAATGAAGGGAAATTGCAGTGCTACAAAACCTTAGAGGAAAGAAAACTAAGCTGTTCCGTTGGTGCTTGGGAAAGGAGTTGATGCGAGTAGTGAGGGTTACGAAATATCCTGGTATGTTTATCAACTCAAATAGAGATGATAATTCTTGGGCCATGGAACTACGGAGGAAAACAAAGAACCTGAGGCCACAAGCCCTATCAATCAATAGGAGGTATGGGAAATATTATCTATTACAGACTATACCATTTTACAAGCAGAATATTATTCCTGTTCTGACCTATGGTGCAGAGACGGCCCTCCCTACATCCTGGGAGATATGGGACCTGCTTGAAGGACTCTTCTGGAATTTGCTTCCCATCGCTGCCATAAAATGGGAATTGGGCCTTGTCTCCATGTATGGGAGGGTCATGTAGGTTTCCCTTAGCCTCTACAGGAAAACATTTATGGAAAATAGCGGGTAGTGGCACTGCCTGCTGAGAGAGATGCAGACACACACACAGCACAGTCAGGTAAGGGGTGCCCTATTGTTGTAATTGTTCTGCCTCTCGGTCTTGAGGGTGGCAATAGCCGAACTCGGTGGTATGGGGAGTAGATGTATGGAAACAAAAGGGAGAATGAGTGCATACATATATGTGTGTATCATTGTGACTCCCATGGCTGTGGGCTGTAAATTAGCTGGGGTACACTGGACCATTTCCCAGGTCAGCAGGGAGAGGGCCAGGGCCCAGGGCAGGGACTCGGGGCCAGGACCGATGTTAGACCTGCGTGCATTGCATGTAGCTGCTAACTGCTTTCCTATTCAATAATAACCTAAGAAAGCAGAAACTGAGTGACATGGACACCGTGACTGTAACAATTCTATCTCTTTTCCTGTCGACACATGCTCATTCCCCCATAGGCTCCTTGTCTTTCATTTTTACTTACTTCGAAACCTCTAGTCTGTGACTCTAGGTGCAAAACAGTTGTGCCTGCGTTTTTGGCACCAAGGTGTTTGTGTGTCCATATGTCCTTCAGGAAATGGCTTTGCCATCTGCCACCTCTTTTGCTTTTGGTCCAGCACTGTTCTTGACAGCCGGCCTGCTGCACTGTGCCTTGCAAGGCGAAGCATGGAAGACAGACACAGAGCTCAAGTTAACTCGGGCTTATTATGTGCAGGCCATAGAGTTGCCACTCTCATATGCTTTCCTTTAGTCCTAAGTTTATTACAGCTTACCAAATGTTTGAGGTGGCACTGCAGTTGAAATCATACATCAAAAAACAGGGCTGTACTGTACCTGGGGATTATTTAATTATTTACTTACCTGGGGAGTGGGAAATGAGGCTTTCTGTGGGTTTTTTGCCTCACCCCCATCTTCCTAAATCCTTAGTTTTGTGGTCTCGTCTTGGTTGTCCTCTGCTAGGGACTTTCTGTCTTTCATCATGGAGACCTAATCAATTAAATAACACTCCAATTTAAATAAACCTTTTCACAAGAAGTTGCTATGTGATTCGTTGCTCTGCCCAAAATTAGGATTTAAAGGCACAGAGAGTGGGTTTAGGTGGCAATATTATAAGTCAGACTGTGGAAACAAAACTATGAACCAGGTCTTGCACAGGTCTATTTAACCGAGGGAGAGGCGGCTTGAAAGGAGGCAGAGGTGCAGAGGAGCATCCAGCCTTTAAACTCCAAGTTATAGTGTCTGCAGAAGCAATTACTTTCTAGGCTGTGTTGGGAAGGAAATTAGCCTATCCCAACCTCCTGGGTACTTCCACATAAGGCACCACCCATACGAAGCAATCTAATGTACAAGGGGGGAGCAGCCAGCGCCCCTGGGCTCCATATATAAAGCTTGTGGCGCTTAGAAGTGAATGCCAACACTAGAAATGCCCACACTTCACAACAGCATTTTCCAAAAGGCCCTAAAACTCGACAGGCTGCAGACCCGACTGCTTGCGTTCACCCGTTCATAGAATCCGATTTCTACATAGCATGCTGGCTATTCTTGAGTCTTGTTACCACGGTAGTCCATTTCCCTCTTATCCCAGTGTTGTGAATAATCAGAATCGCCTTCAGGAATGTGCCTGACACAGAGCGTAAGACAGTACCAGGCTACGGGATGTGTCCATTCATCTCCACTAAACTGCCATCGAGCCTCTGACCCCAACCCAGCCAGCCTGGTGCCGACAACACATCTCTAACCTGACCCCCAGCTCCCTCGCTCTTTGGTATGCACCCAACCCCCAGGTCCTAACCTCCATAAAGCACCCACCGAAGATCCAAAGCCCACAGGACTGTATTTCTCCCTAGCAGCAACAAACATCCAAGCAACATGAGATGTAGAGAAGGGTAAATCAAAGATTGATCCCCAGAGGGGAGACATTAGATGCGGGACAGTGAGATCAATGGAGCCCTGAATGTACAGGTCAGGATGACTGCATCTTATCCTCCGCTCTCCCTGGAACCCCTTTCCTTTGCCACCCAGGTGACTGCCATAATGAATGAATAACATGTTGTAGTTGTTTAGTTTAGATAGGCAACAGTGTATTTCATAAATGACCTGACCTTCACCGCAAAGATGAGCCCAGCTGACCCACATGGAGCCATATCGACGCAGAAGAACCAGTTAGTGTTCGGCCTCCCCTATGGAGCAATCTCATGTGTAGGGTGCCTCCAATCAGGAGCACCAAAATGTCTCACATATCTGTGACGTGTTTTCTGTTCATATCCCCATGTTTTCTGATGTAAATCCAGAGCTCTCTCGAGCAGCAGATTCCTTTGCTGATATTTGTATTTGTACGAGTAAACCTTGTTATCCTTGCAAATCTATCTCTTGGCTTATTACCCTAGCGGGTTGTATTTACTCTGGTGTGTGCAAATTGTGGGATGTGCCTTCATTTGCTACTCAAGTGCTTTAAGACATAATATAAAGCCCCTTTTCAAGCTTTGTGGCAGGAATGATGATCAAACAAGTGAAAGTAACTTCTCCCGTCTAATGAGTGTGTCACTGTCCGAGGTTGCTCTATTTGCAGACCATACTTCTGTTTGTCAGTGTCGATAACTGAGCCTAAATGCTCACTTTTTCTGTGTGTCTCTGCACAACAAACCTATAACTGGGTCCTGGCACAGGTGGCATGCTGCAAGTCACCCACTTAAACAGCATTGTATGAATGTGTGATGTTTCAACTCAGATGAGATGTAGGCAGATGGATTGTAGTTTTGTAACACAGTCTATATTATTCCAGCGTTATGTATTAGAGTCCTGGAGCTGCAAAACATGATCTCCTTTAAGAATACATTTGTATGATGAGATGTTCTCCTGTATCATGTATGTCCACTCTGTGTTCTTATTTTCTGAGCCAATGAGACAAGTGGCTCTGCCTGAGCAGTGTGCACATTCATCCTCACTGTTCTGCACCATGATTTGTCAATGGGAGAGCACAGCAACGAGCGATCAAGTCTTTTGCTATGTGGCATTATATCGTGTGAATTTCCTTATCAATGCTGTAAAAAGTGATACGCGTGGTAGTGACTTTGGGGTTGATTCATGGAATTCATGTGCGCCGAAAATTCCTACCCAGAGGTGCCAAAATGTGCAAATCGCAGTAAAAGAGCGAAAATCGCATTGCAAGTGCAAAAATCGCAGGGAAACCAGCGCACATCGATTCATGGAAGTCTGTGCGCGAGAAAAACATTGGATGTGCGCTGAAAATGTGCTCCGCGCACGCCGGCGCACAGGTCATCCAAAAGCGGGCGCCACGGCCACTGCGAAATCGCACATAGCGCGGCGCACATCACAAAAGTAGGCGGAACACGGGGCGTAACACTCGGAATGGGGAACAACGCGTGAAAATATGGGCGTCACGGGGGAAGTACACGAGGCAAATGCGCGGAACGCCCACACGGCCGCCTACAACACGTATTCATGGAATCGAATAGGGCAATCCAGCGCACGGTCAAAGACGCGCACAGGGCCAAACAAGTACGCCACAAGAAAGCAGGCGGTAGCGTCCCTGCGCATGAAAAAAATGTGCGTCAAAATGTGCGATAACAAAAAGCACCCATATACAGCCATGATGAATGGTCCATACAGTAGCCCTCTAGGACAAATGAGGTGCAAAGGGGTACCGACAAACACGGACACCGCTGTGTGAAGAATAGCGTGTGCATGTGTCCCTGGGTACGCGGGAAGTTCCACACGCGACTGGCCTGGGTACGTGTACTACGGGGTGCGCGGGAAGTTCCACACGCGATTAGCCTGGGTACGTGTGTTTCAGGGTGCGTGGGAAGTTACACACGCAATTGGCCTGGGTACGTGTGTTTCGGGGTGCGCGGGAAGTTCCACACGCGATTGGCCTGGGTACGTGTACTTCGGGTGCGCGGGAAGTACCACGCGCGATTGGCCTGGGTAAGTGTACTTCGGGTGCGGGAAGTTCCACACGTGATTGGCCTGGGTACGTGTATTCCGAGGTGCGCGGGAAGATTCACACACGATTTCAGCAGGGTACGTGTATTTCGGTGGTGCCGGGGAATGCTACACGTGATTTGGCCATGTGAGTCCTCCCAGGTGTTCCTACTACGCCCTCCATGGCCCCTGCAGGCAGCCCACACCACAGGGGACTACTCTGCACCCCTGCTCATGTCCCACAGGCAACCCATCCACCATGGCCATGACCCCCAGCCAACCCACATGTCACCTTGCACTACTGATCACAAACACATGTCTCCCAGCACCCCCACCCCCCAGCAGTGCAGGGCAGCCTCCACCAGGCACCCACCCATGTCTCCCACCACCCCCACCCCCCAGCAGTGCAGGGGCAGCCTCCACCAAGCCCCCACCCATGTCTCCCACCACCCCCACCCCCCAGCAGTGCAGGTTCAGCCTCCACCAGGCCCCCACTCATGTCTCCCACCACCCCCACCCCCCAGCCACCAGGGGCAGCCTCCACCAGGCCCCCACTCATGTCTCCCACCACCCCCACCCCCCAGCAGTGCAGGGGCACCCTCCATCAGGCCCCCACTCATGTCTCCCACCACTCCCACCCCCCAGCCACCAGGGGCAGCCTCCACCAGGCCCCCACTCATGTCTCCCACCACCCCACCCCCCAGCAGTGCATGGGCAGCCTCCACCAGGCCCCCACGCATGTCCCCCTGCACCCCCACCCCCCAGGGGCAGCCTCCACCAGGCCCCCACTCATGTCTACCAGCACCCCCACCCCCCAGCCACCAGGGGCAGCCTCCACCAGGCCCCCACTCATGTCTTCCACCACCCCCACCCCCCAGCAGTGCAGGGGCAGCCTCCACCAGGCACCCACTCATGTCCTCCTGCACCCCCACCCCCCAGGGGCAGCCTCCACCAGGCCCCCACTCATGTCTCCCACCACCCGCACCCCCCAGCCACCAGGGGCAGCCTACACCAGGCCCCCACTCATGTCTCCCACCACCCCCACCCCCCAGCCACCAGGGGCACCCTCCACCAGGCCCCCACTCATGTCTCCCACTACCCGCACCCCCCAGCCACCAGGGGCAGCCTCCACCAGGCCCCCACTCATGTCTCCCACCACCCCCACCCCACCGCAGTGCAGGGGCAGCCTCAACCAGGCCCCCACTCATGTTTCCCACCACCCCCACCCCCAGCAGTGCAGGGGCAGCCTCCACCAGGCCCCCACTCATGTCTCCCACCACCCAAACGCCCCAGCCTCCAGGGGCCGCCTCCACCAGGCCCCCACTCAAGTCCCCTATCACCCACACCCCCCAGCATTGTAGGGGCAGCCTCCACCAGGCCCCCACTCAAGTCCCCTATCACCCCACCCCCAGTCACCAGGGGCAGCCTCCACCAGGCCCCCACTCATGTCTCCCACCACCCCCACCCCCCAGCCACCAGGGGCAGCCTCCACCAGGCCCCCACTCATGTCTCCCACCACCCCCACCCCCCAGCAGTGCAGGGCCAGCCTCCACCAGGCCCCCACTCATGTCCCCTATCACCCCCACCCCCAGCCACCAGGGGCAGCCTCCACCAGGCCCCCACTCATGTCTCCCACCACCCCCACCCCCCAGCCACCAGGGGCAGCCTCCACCAGGCCCCCACTCATGTCTCCCACCACCCCCACCCCCCAGCAGTGCAGGGTCAGCCTCCACCAGGCCCCCACTCATGTCCCCTATCACCCCCACCTCCCAGCCACCAGGGGCAGCCTCCACCGGGCCCCCACTCATGTCTCCCAAAACCCCCACCCCCCAGCAGTCCAGGGGCAGCCTCCACCAGGCCCCCACTCATGTCTCCCACCACCCCCACCCCCCAGCAGTGTAGGGGCAGCCTCCACCTGACCCCACTCATGTCCCCCTGCACCCCCACCCCTCAGCCACCAGGGGAAGCCTCCACCAGGCACCCACTCATGTCTCCTTGCACCCCCACCCCCAGCCACCAGGGGCAGCCTCCACCAGGCCCCCACTCATGTCTCCCACCACCCCCACCACCCAGCCACCAGGTGTGATTTGCCTGGGTACGTGTGTTTTGGGGTGCGTGGGAAGTTCCACACGCGATTGGCCTGGGTATGTGTACTCCGGAGTGCGCAGGAAGTTCCACACGCGATTGGCCTGGGTACGTGTACTCCGGGGTGCGCGGGAAGTTCCACACGCGATTGCCCTGGGTACGTGTATTTCGGTGTGCGCGTGAACTTCCACACGCGACTGGGCCTGTGAGAGTGGGGTACGTGTAGTACAGGGGTGGGCGGGAATATTCACTCGCGAATCGGCCTTGGAGAGCGTGTTACGTGTATTCCTGGGGTGGGCGGGAAGATTCACACGTTCGTCTATGACGTGCCGAAAAATAAATGGTCCAATCCTGAAACACGTACGCCTGCTGGCGTACGTCGACCCGCGCAGCATAAAAGTGCGCGCAAACAACAAGCAAGCTCAGACGCCAGGATGAATATACCGTTCCTAGCAGCAGTGGCTGTGGGTTACCAAAGGAGGAGGAGGAGGATAGTGAGGGCCCGAATTTTCACTCCCAGAATCAGCCTTTTTGGGATGCCTGATGACCATGTGTATGGGAGGTACAGGTTTCCACCACACATAATACTGGACCTGGTCAGTGAGTGGGAGGATGACCTCACATCACCCACCCTGTGCTCCCAAGCAATCAGCCCCCTGGAGAAGGTCCTCAATGTACTTCACTTCCTGGCCACAGGATCATTTCAGCGGACAAGTGCCATAGTGGGTGGGGTGTCACAGGCCACGCAGTCACGCTGCCTCCACCAGGTCTTGAACATCATCACTGCACGTCCATCAGTCCGTAGGCACATATACCTGCCCAGGACACCTGCAGAAAGGCAGGCTGCCGCCCTCGATTTCTACGGTGTGGCACAATTCCCCAAAGTGCTAGGTGCCATTGACTGCACCCATGTGGCACTACGTCCCCCCAGGGCATCTGAGCACATCTATAGGAACCGCAAGCACTGGCATTCCATCAACGTGCAGGTAGTATGTAATGCCAAGGGAATCATCACCTCAGTATATGCCAACTATCCAGGGTCCACCCACGACAGCTTCATTTACCGAATGTCTACCCTAAGCCGGGACCTAGAAGCTGGGCGGCATGGCGATACATGGCTGCTTGGTGAGTATGAATGCCACTGCACATGCATGCATGTCAGGTGCAGAGTTATGTCACTACCCCACTAATGATACCCATCACCTCCTCACCAGGGGACAGTGCCTACCCTCTGAGCACCCACATGATGACGCCAATTCGGAACCCCATCACGCCTCCAGAGGTAAGATACAAAACAGCCCATATTGCAACCCGGGGCATAGTGGAGTGCACATTCGGAGTTCTCAAGTCACGCTTTCACTCCCTTGACCGTTTTGGCAGGCAGCTGTTATATGCGCCCCCAGTAGTGTGCAGGATCATAGTGGCAGCATGTGTCATGCACAATGTTGCAACACGCTGGGGCCTGGCTGTGGACATGGTGGTGCCCCCACATCCCCAACCACATGCACGCCCGCTGCGCATGGGAGGGGAGAGGGCACGGGGTGAGGCAGCCTGTACGCAGCTGGTGGCTAATTACTTCACATAGAAATCACACCCCTGTGGAGTGCACACAGCCCTGGCACATACCATCTGATAAGCAATGATGACTCGACCTGACAATGTCCAACAAAGGGACAGTCAACTGTCAGAACCATAGCAGCCTGAGGTTGTTCATGTGGAAGTGTCACAATGTGTGCATCCCTACCTAAACAAACACCACCAATGCAGTGTCATCAAAAGACACACTTCCATGCTGCAGAAATTAATACCCACTTCCAAAATACTACATGAAAACAGTGCCATGTCACCCAACCCCTCCCCGGCACGGCCACACAACACACCATGGCATGTCATGCAATGTGAGAGCAAACAAATTAATCCACACAACATGCCCTAAGTGTCACCAGCTACAGTGTGCCTAATGGAAACATGGCCACACATGAAATGCTCACAGTAATGCAGGACCTACAACACACATTACCAAATACTTACCAAGAATACCAATCACATACACAACCTCCAACCTACCTTAAACATGACATAGCAGACTTGAAAATTTGCTAGCCCCACTACCTGATGATGCCAGCACTTCAAACACTTCCAAGTATACAGTGTTAGCGCCATGCAAGAGTGTAGGTGCACTGCTTACAACAGGGACTCCAGTTCCAAGGTGGACCGCCTTGTGAAGACATGAGAAATGGACCTGCAAATTTGGAGGATGAGATGGATGCAGAGGCACATATCAATACACCATGCAGTGTACAATACAACAACAATATGCACTATGAATATATACACAGTATTGACTACAGACTGCCCACACATCGAATGGGAGTCCAATGTCACCATGTACGTCAATTTCACTTGGGCACACTCTTTGCAAGCCCATGGAAATGGGAAGCAGGAGGGGTGTGTGTCACAAAAACACAAGCATCTGAACCAAAATCATGACAAGCCTGCATGTGCCCAGCCACAATGCAGCGTATGACCACGGGAGCCACACAAGGCAACACACTGTCCCAAAAAATGAAAAAAAAAAAAGAAAAAAAAAATCAAAAATGGCCATTAATGGGCCCGGGGGGGTGGGGGAGGCCACCCAGGAGGTCCGAGGACAGGGTGCACACCAAAACCCACCTGTGTGGATCTTGTGAAAAAAAAAACACCTCCATGGGCTCATGGCCTACACGGCTACCCTATTGTGGGAGAATCACTGCTGTCGCTCTCCTCACCCTCTGCAGCTGCATCAGGAGGTGGTGGCACTATGGGAGGCAGCCCACGCAAAGCCCTAGTCTGTTCCTCCATGGCTGCAAGCATGCGGGTGTGGTAGGTCTCGTTCTGGAGGATAATCGTGCGGAGGTCCCCATGCAACAACTCACGGGATGCCCGGACCTCCGCCCTAGTTGCCTGCATCTCAGCTGAGAGCGTACGTGTGAGAGGCTCCAGCTGCTGTTCTGTCCTTCTGTTTGTTGAAGCCTCAAGCTCAACAAGAGTCGTCCTGAGGTGAAGGAGTTATACCCTCAGGGCTTCCCTGTGGCCCTGGGACTCTATGGAAATGGCTTCCCGCAGAGTCGCCAGTGCCGCCCGCCTGTCCCTGTCGGACACCAACATGTCCTCCCTGTGTGACTGGCAGATGGAGTCTGTTGCCTGCTGTAGTCGCTCCATCAGCCTTTCGGGGGGGGACAATGGAAGTGGCCACCCTATCCATGGCCTGAGCCATCATCTCTGATGATGCTGCCTGTTGGGTTGCCATACAGTATATGGATTGCTCCCATGCGGTATTGCCAGGTGGCTGACGGCCACCACATCGGCGGGCACCACACCTGTCTGGGGCAAGGCGAACTGCGCCTTGCTGTGCCGGCACTGCCTGAGGCTGCAGGACAGCATTCCCCCTCTGATCTGCTGGCCCAGGAACAGGATCAGATGTCGCGGAGTGTGACCCTGCATCCGTAACCACCAAAGACGTACCTGCCAAAACTGACATCCCCATTGAGGGTTCTAACCCTGGTGCAGGTGGGTCGGACAGAACAGAATCCCTCCCAGGAACACGCACCAGCGACGGCACATAGGTCTCATCATCCGAATCGACACCTGAATACAGCTCGGGGAGGTGCAGCCAGAGACACCCCTTGAGAGCACGACCTGCAGCAGTTGTGGGTTCTCACCCACCACCACACCACGTCCCTCACTGGTGGTCGGTCGGCCCTCAGACCCCTCCTGGGTCTGCACTGTTGGGTGTCGTGACCCACGTTTGAGCTATCATGCTGCAACATTTGGTGCTGTGGGCTTAGAAAATCCAAGATGGCCAAAAAGCCCACATGTGCGCCAGAATCCAGGAGAACCATGCAGTTTGTGCGCACACCAAGATGGTCACCCAAGGTGCCATCAATTTTTGCCTATGTTGTGAGCACAGAAGGGCACAGAGCCTAAAACCATTGTAAAAGGGGCAATGCTGATTGCCAAAAGCAACCCATAACTGTTGGGAATTCGTTTTCTTCAGGTAAAACATGGCTAATTTATGGGCACAAAATTATTTTACTGCAGAACTACACCAATGCCATTTGTTGAACCTGGATAATATACTTCCATGTAATATCTCTTGTTTGAAATGCTTGAATTCAAGACTGATCCAAAAAAATGCATGCAGTACCCGCTTTTGACTGAGGGTGGCGCTAGCGGTCTAAACTCTGACAGGGAAACTGCATGTCAGGAGTTGCAGGAGAGGCCTTTACATCAAAGGCTGGGAGTTAATTAAAATCTTATCCACATGCTGTTCCCAGAAGACAATCTGATTTAATTAACAGGCCAAAGGCTGGGAAACCTCTCACCTCCAGAGATTCACACCAGGAGCCAGAATCTCACATGACCTCTTGATTGATAGAAGGCAGACTGGCTGGCAGCCTCCTGGAGACCACACAATAGGCTCTTGCACTTGAATAGAATATGCTGATGTTGACTGTTGACTGTACGCAAAGAGCTCCCAGCAGAAGACCCATGTGATCACTGACCCACCCAAGTCTTGGAGGCGGACTCCAACACTCTGAGAACTGAATTGAAAGCAAAATATATATTTTACAGAAACACTGATAACTCTTTGTAATCAAATGACAGGAATGTATAACTTTGAGAGCCTTAATTTAAAAAATGTACCTTCGATTCAAGCCCAAACTCCAATTTGTGTGATGTTCTGGGGCAAAACCCCGCTATTTATGGATACTACAGACTCTGTGTTTAAGATAGAGACATGGGAATTTACTGGAGTATGTATGGACAGGCCGTGTATATGTGTATAATTTTTAATGAAAAACCAATATTGCAAAACCAGTTAAAAAACGCAAAATGTTGCCGTTTCTGAATGCAAGCTCTTAGAAACATCAGAGTTTGAACAGAGTATACCTCATGTGATACGTGATGGGTGCATGTAATTTCAAACTACTGTGTAACTATGAAATATGTCTTTAGGTCAAATATAGATTTGTGGGCAAACTGACCAGGGGAGGATCCTCTGACCCATAAAACCTACAGCATCACTCTGACTCACATTTCCTTCCCCCAATCATGGGAGAGGGGAGAATTGGGCCAATGACAAGTAGAAAGGGGCAGGCTTAGCTAGGCCCAGGCACACACCCACTTTCAAAACACATAAAAAGAGACTGCTGGGACAGGTAGAGACATTCAATTCCATTTGCTGCGGAGCATGCTGACCGATGACTTCACATCCAGAGATCCTACACTTAGACTTCGAAGCTAAACAGAGACTACAGAACTTTGAAGCAAGAAGGCCCACTGCAAGCAAAAGTATTTGTCAGCAGGCCCAAAAATCATTTGCAGACTATTCACAGCCAGACCCAGCTGTTGATTCTGAGAAAGCAGAGCAGTATCCAGAGGCCAGAGATCCAGAGTGACCCAGACCGCTGTTCGCAGAACCAGAGGGCTGACCCAGATCACTGTGAAGTGCCGAGACCAGAACCGGAGTCCAGTCCAAAACCTGACCAGATCCGTGGGGAGGCCTATTTCAAAAATATATTGTGAGTACCTAGCAGAACTGTGCAGAACCAATCTCTTAGTTAAAATAATCTAATCCAATCTATTTTAATCTAACCAGAACTGCCTCCTAACTGTCACCTGTCATTTTCTAGCTGCAAGTTGTAACCTGTCGCTTTGAACTTTTAAAATTTCAAATCCGAAAAACAACCTTCACAAAATCGTTCATAACTCTGTAACCGTTTGGGCTAGGAACTTGGTTTAACTTTCCTCTGAAAGCCTAGAATGTTACCTTTCAAACAAGCCTGGAAACGACTTATACTTTCTCCGCAATCACGATTCACGCATTCGTGAATTTTGCCGCGATTTGCGATTTGGCCCAATTTCTTTACTGTAAACATCAGCAGCTTTTGCCTGAACTGCTCAAATTTCGTTTGTCTGTTAAGAACCATCCCTGAATCATTGCTAGAGTGAGCCTGAACTCATATTAACTAGATACCACTCACCCTGAACCTCCTGAAGGGAATTAAAAGCATTTTAAGCATATTTCTCACTGCATTGTCACCATATTCAAAGCATTTTGCCTGTGTTTCAAAACTCCTATTGTTGTATAAGCTGCTGAGGGGGAATTGAACTGAATTCTATTTGATTGCATTTCTAAGAACTGGGTGCTCTCCTCTTCATTTCCTTACATTGTATAAGGGGGGGGGGGGGTGGATTGCCAGAGAAAAGTGATTACATTGTTTTGTTGAAATCATATTGAGTATTTTCTGTATTGCATTTTCATTCAACATTGCATCCATCTGAAACTAGATAAAGCATTCTCTACCACCTTATTCTTCTGTTCCTATTCCCAAGCGTGCTACCTCATCTTTTATACTACTCCTGGGTAATCAAATCAGTTTATTAGTAGAACATTACCCATTGTTGTTAACTGCTCATGTTCTGAAGTGTGATATTAATTATTAATTTATTATAAAGTGTGATATATATATATTGTTTACATTCTCAAATAAACCGTTTAAACTTGCAAAACAGAACTACTTCTTGGCTCAGTGGGGTTAGGGGGGTTCCAAGAGAGGGGTGTTATATAGGGGTAGTCATCCAGAACTCATGAACTGGACATAAAGATATATCAATAAGGGTTTCCATTCAGTATCCCAGACTAGGTATTGACTTAGCTGTAGTGCTGGATTCGATCCTCTTACAGCACCATCTCCACAACCCCAGCAGTATCAAGTGTGTCATCCCCTGCAAAGACATAAAAGAAAACAAATGGAAACAGGCATTAGCACTATGGCACACAATTAGGGCTGAGAGGCTACAGAAACAGTATTTGATTGACACATGTCCCACATGACTAAAACCCTCCCATGCATGCACCGTCACTGCGTGTGAAGGGTAGGCAGATGGCACACATTGATGACACCAAGATGGAAGATGAACACATTTGCTGCATGCTGCCTAGCAGTGGCATCACACATTGGACAGTGATTGGCCGGTCAAATACACATGCCATCACACAGATGGCATGTACCCTAGCCATGAAGTGAAGAAGGAGAGGAGGTCACCAATTGTTCATTCAGTTCAGTTTGCTATTGAAATTGATTATTCCATTTAAATGGTTCAAATGTTTAACCTGGAGCTGCCAGTCCAAAATGGCCCTATAGCACAGGGACATGTCTAAACAAATCATGTGCAGGAAACAAAGCCAGTCCACTGTACCATAGCCATGTCGGACATGTGACAAAAGGACTGAGAAATCCAGAGTAAAAGTGGTGGTATGCAAACAATCTGCCTGAATAAACAGAGGTAAATGAGCAACAATGTTGTGGCAAGATGACACTCCAAGGGCAACTGGCGTGGTGTTGGGCTGGATGTCTAATGTTGGCAGAAGGGATGCTGCTATACCCAAATGCTGGTGCGCAGAATGTATAGGAAGAGGCACATGGGTGACCCAAACCACTCAGGCACACACACCCTCCCCTGGCACCCAAAAAGAAGCCCTCCCACACACACCATGCACATGGTTGACACACACATGCATGTGCACTCACCGGACAATGCCTCGTAATCTGCCAATTCTCCCACGCCTTGGATCTGTTCCTCCGTGACTTAGGCCCACCAACCTGCTCATGTGGAGTGAGTTCCATGTCGTCTGCTGGAGACCCACCTCCAGTCACTAGAGTTGCGGCATTACTTGAGGCCAGATTATTCTTTGCCCTGTGCTTCAGGTCATTCCAGCGCTTGTAGCATTCAGTAGCTGTACGCCTCACGATTCCAAGGGCACTTATGATGTCCACAATGGTCTGCCAGTGTGCCTGACGTTGTGCAGGTGTGGTCTTGGATCCTGCAACAATCACCATTTTGCGGTCATGTGCGGACACGTACTCTACAAGTGCATTCAGTTCGGCCTCATTGAAGCTGGGCTTCCTTGACGCGCCGGACTGTGTAGCCGTGTCTGGGGCATCAGCCTCTACTGGACGAGCACTCTTCCTCTTCTGCTTGGAAGGTGGTGGGGATCCCGAGTGTCCTACACCGCTCTGGACGCTAGGGGCAGGAGCCCCGGTGGACTCAGTACTAGGAGTGTGGGATTGCACACTCAGCATGGGAGTTGGTGCAGGCATTAGCTCAAGTGTGATGGTGTCAGGGGGAATGTGAGCATGATGGACTTGGACCAACACTGTCCTGGCTGGGTGTGTGAGAGGTGGGATGGATGGAGCCGCAGCTGCCCCTGCAGCCTCCCCAGCCTGCCTACGCGGGGCAGCAGATGACCTAGCTGCCCCTGATCCACGTGGCCTGATGACACCAATGTTCACCGGCGCATGTGGCCTAGACCTGCTGACCTGGAAGTCAGCCATGGAGTCACCCTGTGCCAGGGCTGGTTCCACAGTGGGCTGGTCCAACAAGGGCTGAGCATGGATGGTGTCAGCCACGTTAACCTCAACGAGGGGGGGGGGGGCATGGGTGTCCCTGACTGCTCCTCCACACATGGGGGCTAGGGGCACCCTGCAAGTCACGGCCACGTCCCCTACCGGATCCACCACAGCCACAATTTGGGGCTCGGCCACCTTTGCCACCCTTACGGCTTGTTCGCCTCCCAGCCATGGCACTGATGTTATTGTGCGTATGGGAGTCGATGTGAACTATTGTCCTGGGCAATTGGGGGTCAAAGGGGTTGGGTACCAGATGGTAATTGTACTCTAGTGCTCTAGCAAGGATGTATGTCACCCCTGGGGAAAGATGACGGGTCACGCAATGCACAGGCACCCCAAAAAAGGGAAGTAAGGTGCACGCAACCCCTCCTAGACCACGTGCATGGAAAAATAAACCTGCACTACGCTGTGGCACCCAGAAACACAAGAATGAATGTATGCGTGTCACATGCAGCCTAGAATGACCTCTGAAGGGGTACGCGACACACGGGGCAAGCACAGATGTTAAATACGTGCTCGACTCACCGCCTACCAGGAACAAAAGCGTGAAAAATATGCGCGTGTGCACGTTGGCAACACCCCCGCCAAAAGAAGAATTGTACGCTGTCTGAGGAGACAGGACAACAGTAGCAGGGAATGCTGTTTGAGGAAACAGGCCCAGGAAAAAGAGGAAAAGAGAAAAATCTGTCAGAGGTAACAGGGAGTACGAACTGGAAACGCCGTGAAGTAAATCGCGTGTGAACCGACAAGAAGTACAGATTTCACCCACTCGCTCTCCACGAAAAGCACGTACAAGGAAATGGTGTTTTACAAGTACCTTTTATACACACGTCACAGACGCGCATACGTGATGAGGCCATTTCCACCAATTACGCGCTTCGACACTCGGACGTGCATCTCTTTTTTTTTACACGCGCCATTCTCTACGGCCATGCGCGTGACCTCACAGCTACGCATGGTGGCCTTTGGTCCAATGAAATCGCATATGCGTGCTGACATGCATACGCGCTAAGGGCCTTTCCTTGATTTACAGGCAGACATGCAGGATTTTCACGTGCCAAATCACTCCGTATCAAGCTGGCCACGCGTAAGCACACGGAAGACCACGCTCCTGCCCAGAAAGCCGATTTACTGCCCCCCAGAGCCCCGAGCACGCTCCCACCTGCCATCTGCTGCTGCCTGACTGCCTGCTGCCCACATGCCCTGCCATTTGCTGCCTGCACATCAGCCAGGGGTGCTGTTGCTGTGACCACCCCTGCTGGAACCGAAGACTCCCGACTGGGATTCCATCGCGCCACAGCCCAGCCCCAGGACCCAGTTGCCCATCCACTCCTGCCTCTGGGGTTGTCATGTCGGGCACTGCAACATCTGGCACCACTGACAACCCCCGGCCAGAGAGGCAGAGGGGCACCAGCTTCAGTGCCAGGGAAGTTGGTGTCCTGATGGAGCAAGTCCTGGGGCAGTATGATGCCCTCTTCGGAAGTTCCCGAGCCGACAAGGAAGGACGGACTCGGATCTGGACGGACATCGTGACTGCCATCAACGCGGAGGGGGTGGCAGTCCGCGACTTCAAACATGTCAAGAAGCGCTGGGAGGACTTCAGGTCCAGGACCCTGAACAAGGCCCGGCGCCTCTTGAAGGCAGCGGATGCTAAGGGGTGCCGGGGAGGCAGACCCGCCTGGAGTCGAGCGGAGAGTGTACATGCATCCTGATTGTAAGCTGTGCCTGTGGTGATGTTTCAATAGTGTGCAGGTTGCACATCTGTTTGTATGGGGTCGAGCCTGGGTGGGGGTGTACAGGGCCGTGAGGCTAACACATGCAAGGGCTGTCATGTGTGAGACATGAATGGTGCTTGTGTGTGTAGGCTTGCATGCCAAATGCAGTTGTGTGGGCACACATGTTTGGACGAATGTGTATGTAAGTAGGCATGTTCGTGATGTCACGCATGTATGTTGTCTTCAGCTGCATGTATCAGCACTGTGTACATGTGCATGTGTGTGTATTTGACAAGGGTGCAACAGTGATGCAACATGGATGCATGTGACAGAGGGATGTGGAAGCCTGATTGGCAGATGTGACATGGATACCCATCTGAACACTGCAACACTTGGCAGAGGTGTACACATGCATGCAAGTGTGGTGGTGTGTGTACGTGTGTAGTGCACTCCCTCTGTTGCATGTGATGTCTGGCTCACCATTGCCTGCTCATGCTGTTGTATGTGTATGGATGGTGCTGGCAGTTGCGATATGGCTGTGGTATGGCTCATGTGTGCAAGTTGAAATGACAAGTGTGTTGGGGATTGTGATGGCATGTCTGAGGTTTGCCAATGCCACTCATGTACAACTGTCATGTGTGTATGTGTCCATTGTACAGTGCTCTGATGCCTGTGTTTTATTTCTCCCTGTTTGCAGCGTCAACTGATGAAGAGGGCGGAGAAGGTGCTGTGGAGCACAGCGGCGGGGATCCCACTGCCAGCCGGAGACGGAAGGCCTGGCTCCCCTCCCAGGTTGTGATCTCGTCGGGGAGTGAGGAGTCCGGTGCCGCGTCCCAGGCCGCAGCTGCTGGGGGAGGTCCAAGAGGCAGAGGTCGGAGTTGGACTCCTCGGCAGCAGAAGGGGCAGCTGGGACCCCACAGGGCCCAACGGGGGAAGATGGCACGGAGTCATCCAGGTTGGTGGGGGGTTTGGTGGAGGAGGAGGCCGTGCAAGCAACAGAGACGGGGTCTGGAGGTGGGGATTCCACTGGTGCTAGTGTTGCAGTGCAGGACCAGGGACAGGAGGCAGCACAGGCCGCCGCGGAGGTGCCTGTGTGCAATCCTGCCCCTGATCCTGTCCCTGCATCATCTTGCACCAGCAGGGATGCCTATGTCCAGACCCGTTTTCAGGCAGGGGATGAGCTCACGACAACTGGCCTTCCTCTGCCTGCGGATGTGGCTATCCGGGTCCGGGCTGGTGTGGCGTTGCGTCAACGGGCCATGCGAGGTGACCTGCAGTCTTTTCATGAGGAGACTGCACGTCATCTCGAATGGCTCGTTGACCGCGTCGGCCTACTGGGACAGGTCACCCAGGCCGGATTCCTCCGTTTGATGGGGCTTGCTGCGACCCCCTCCTCAACTGAACCCCCTATGCGCCAGTCATCCTCCGTGCCATCTTCCCACCCATCAGTCACCTGGGTGCCCTGTGGAGCTGCCTCTGACGGTGCAGCCAGGCTGGTGGAGGAGGCATCCCTGCCACAGTTGGGAGTTGGACGTCCAGCAGGGGTGGCCACATCAACGACTGCACCCCAGCCAGCGGAGGATGTGCAGGCAGCAGGAGGCAGTGCACGGGCAGAGGCACAGCAGCAGCAGCAACGTGGTGGGAGCCATGATGGCTCGGGGCCTTCGACATCGGAGGGGTAGGCATCGGCCGGAGGGCAGGAGGACCCAGGACAGAAAGTGTCTTCCGTGTCGCAGCGGTTGGGCCACACCATAGATGCGGAGCGGCAGCGGGCGGAAGAGGCACTGCTCAGGATGGTCAGGGCGGAGAACTCCATGCGGAGGGCCCTGAGGCGGGCCGAGTGCCTCGAGGCAATCCGCAGGGGGTTGGAGGTGGACACGTCGACGGCCCTGCGGACCCTTGGGGCCATGGAGGAGGACCGCCTCCGGGACATTGAGCAGGAGTTCGATTATGCCCTGGCCCGGGACATCCAAAAGTGAGCCATCGGACTAGCCCGCTGCCCTTGTAAATAGTTCTGTAGTTAGTGTTAGGTTTCCTTTGGTTTTGCATTTTTTTTGGACCTTTTGGACAATGGGCCACATTTTTGTATATATTTTTTTTTATTAGGTAGTGTTATTAGATAGGTTTCATTTCTTCTGTTGGGATCATGGACCCTGGCTTGTTTATCTGTATATAGTTGACTGTTGGATTTTCACAAATTACCCATGGAGCAATGGCTTTCAATTATAATTTTCCATTGGATTTTCTTTTGTGGACTGTGACTTTGGACACCATTCCTTTGGATTATGATTTTTGGTTTTGCATTATTTCACGGACATGCTGCTTTTTATTTTTTTGAATTACCATTTCTGTTTGTTTATTTTTGATTCAATTTATGTTTCTTTTATTACATATTTTTTGTTCAAACTTCAATGTGTAGTATCATCTCATTGGTTTCATGCATTTCATGATATGGGTTTTGAGATTCACTGACACCCATTGGGTGTATGTGAGGGACATGTGTTCATTTCGAAATTTGCAATTGGGGTTCTATCATGTTATTGCCATTTCTAAGTGGGAGGATGCAATACTCGGGTGGGTGTTTGGCATTTGGAGGCTGACCATAGGGGCCAGGGATCTAGATTGTGATGACATGTTGGCTGGGGGACTTGAGTGGGGGCCTGGTGGAGGCTGCCCCTGGTGGCTGGGGGGTGGGGGTGGTGGGAGACATGAGTGGGGGCCTGGTGGAGGCTGCCCCTGGTGGCTGGGGTGTGGGGGTGGTGGGAGACATGAGTGGGGGCTTGGTGGAGGCTGCCCCTGTACTGCTGGGGGGTGGGGTGTTGGGAGACATGAGTGGGGGCCTGGTGGAGGCTGCCCCTGGTGGCTGTGGGGTGGGGGTGATAGGGGACTTGAGTGGGGGCCTGGTGGAGGCTGCCTCTGCACTGTTGGGGGGTGGGGGTGATAGGGGACTTGAGTGGGGGCCTGGTGGAGGCTGCCCCTGGTGGATGGGGGGTGGGGGTGGTGGGAGCCATGAGTGGGGGCCTGGTGGAGGCTGCTCATGCACTGCTGGGGGGTGGGGGTGGTGGGAGACATGGGTGGGGGCCTGGTGGAGGCTGCCCCTGCACTGCTGGGGGGTGGGGGTGATAGGGGACTTGAGTGGGGGCCTGGTGGAGGCTGCCCCTGGTGGCTGGGGGGTTGGGGTGGTGGGAGACATGAGTGGGGGCCTGGTGGATGCTGCCCCTGGTGGCTGGGGGGTGGGGGTGGTGGGAGACATGAGTGGGGGCCTGGTGGCGGCTGCCCCTGCACTGCTGGGGGGTGGGGGTGATAGGAGATATGAGTGGGGGCCTGGTGGAGGCTGCCCCTGGTGGCTGGGGGGTGGGGGTGGTGGGAGACATGAGTGGGGGCCTGGTGGAGGCTGCCCCTGGTGGCTGGGGGGTGGGGTTGGTGGGAGACATGAGTGGGGGCCTGGTGGAGGCTGCCCCCACACTGCTGGGGGGTGGGGGTGGTGGGAGACATGAGTGGGGGCCTGGTGGAGGCTGCCCCTGGTGGCTGGGGGGTGGGGGTGGTGGGAGACATGAGTGGGGGCCTGGTGGGGGCTGCCCCTGCACTGCTGGGGGGTGGGGGTGATAGGGGACTTGAGTGGGGGCCCGGTGGAGGCTGCCCCTGGATGCTGGGGGGTGGGGGTAGTGGGAGATATGAGTGGGGGCCTGGTGGAGGCTGCCCCTGGTGGCTGGGGGTGCAGGGGGACATGCGTTGGTGGGCAGTAGTGCAAGGTGACATGTGGGTTGGCTGTGGGGCATGGCCATGATGGATGGGGTGCCTGTGGGACATGTGCAGGGTAGGCCCCTGTGGCGTGGGCCACCTGCATGGGCCGTGGAGGGTGTAGAGGGAACACCTGGGAGGACCCACACGTGCAATTCGCGTGTGGTGCTCCCCGCGCACCCCTGGAATACACGTACCCTGATGGAATCGCGTGTGATACTTTCTGCGCACCCCTGAAATACACGTACCATGCTGCTTTTGCGTGTGATACTTCCCACGCACCCCTGGAATACACGTACCCTGATGGAATCGCGTGTGATACTTCCCGCGCACCCCTGAAATACACGTACCCTGCTGCTTTTGCGTGTGATACTTCCGGCGCACCCCAGGAATACACGTGCCCTGATGGAATAGCGTGTGTTACTACGCACCCTTGATGTACACTCACCCAGAACAATCGCGTGTGGGACTTCCCGCGAACCACTGAAATACACGTTCCCCGCTTGGCGTTTGATGTTTGGCAGCCCTGTGAACTGGTCCAGGGTTAGAAGCAGCCCTTTGCGATGATTTGGGGATTGTGAAGGCTTTTCCTTGTGCGATGGCGTTCTTGGGGGCGTAACTGGCGCTGCTGCAGGGTCGCTGCGCCACGGCTGGTTTCGGAGGCTAAAATCCATGAATACGCTGTGCGATGAAAAGGATGTTTTCGCACGCGGCTGGTGCAGTGTATCGCACGGGGACACTGTGCGCCAGCCGCTTGCGCCATTTTTGTGCGAATTTCTATGAATTACCCTCTTTATCTTTAGGTTTACTTATTTAGTAAGCAAAACTTCTTTGTGCCCTTTGTGTCTCCTCTCTTCTAAAGGCCATGTTAATTATGTTATAACACCAGCAAGAGATGTTAGATTTGTGTGCTATTTTTCAGCATAGATATATCTTTTTATGTCACCTAATACCACCTAGGGTGACACCAAATAGGACTACATCTGCAACCCTCCAGTCCTCTGACTCTCTGCACTTATGAGCCATCTCCCAGCAGCACTTACAAGTTACTTTGCAATCTCCTTTCCGCCAAACCCCCTGGCCTTCTCCGCCTCCATTCCCCCCGTAGGTGTGCGATCTGAATGACACAAGGCCTAGAAAGATTGTTGTTTTGTCCACCTTCATTCCTCCCATCCTTGTCTTGTTGCGCCTAGAAACACGTGTGTAGGCACAATATAAATTACTTATCATATCATATCAATATTCCATGACTGCAAAGCACATTTTTTGTCACTGTCATCTCTAAATATTGTTTCATAATACGTAGGCTTACTGAGCTATCATAAATCCTTGAAACTGCTTGCCAATTCTTTCATTAGAAAACATTACATGAATTAGAAAAAACAGATATGTTCATCCATACCGTGCATTTCATCATTTTTTCTAACTTAATAGCCAGCTGAGCAAGCAGGAATATGCAACTATAATCAGAAATAATAATATTACTTATGTTTGATACCCTAATATTCTTTAGGTTACTATAATTTGTTTCCCAACTTGACCATTGACAGGGAACATTACCATGCTGAGTCACTGCAGCTGCCAGCCTAACCTGTTAAATGGGGCCTGGTGAAAGGTCTTTACTCTCTGATGGTTGAATGTGGGCTGTTTGAAGTATCCGGGCTGTATCAGAAGCAGTCCATAGTGCCCCACACTACCAGGACAGAAAGGTCCTCCTTGCACCCTTATTACCGACCTCAGCAGACTGGCTAATGCCAGAATAGTCTTGTTGATGAACCACTGTGGGGACACTTGACCAGCTCCTGATTTTTCTGTGCCATGTGGTCAATACTGAGATTTCTTTTTCCAGAGCATCTTAGTTCAGCAACTGTCACCTGTTTCTCAATACCTACCACCAGTAGAGGAGTGGATATAAATGTCACAATGCCTGGTTATCATGTTGCAGGTACTTCAGCGTGGTGCTGGTAGTCACATGTCTGGGCAGGATGCTTCACGTAGTCACAGCATCGCTAGGGCAAGTTGCTAGACTGGCTTAGTGCAGCCAGCCTGGACATGCTTTCTTACAGTGACATGGCATTTTTTAACTGTCAAATCCAACAGGAGTAAGTTCTTAAATGGTAATAATTGCTTCTGCCTGCATATAGCCTGAATGTACATGCCCAACCAGCATGAAAATGTTTTTTATATTGGCATATATTTTTCCCCACCTGGAATTTAGGAAAAATACAAGTCCAAGAATTCAAAGCAAAAACGGGACTGGATGGCTTTGCCACACATGGCCACAGGAAATGTATTGACATACTTAATTTAATTGTTAATTGTTAGGCGGAAACCTGTGCAGTTCCCTCTGGGACCACTGCAAAAGATTTAGGACTACAGGTGTTGGCAGTAAACCCACTTGGTAGCAGTCTGTACCACACAGATTCACTTGGTAGCTGTGGCTGAGCAGTCAGACTTCCCTCAAGAAGAGTTAGGCAGTATGTGGAGTATACAATATAGGGCAATCTACACAGTAGAACAAGCAAACACGGAACAAGGCTTTGGTGTAAAGATATAAAGGTATTTATTTATAACGACACATCTATAGAAAACACTCTGGCACTAATACGGCAAACAACTTCAATCACAATACTATACGAAGAAAAAGATCAATCCCCCTAACAATAGTTCGACAAGTCTAGGTTTACCGGCATCACTTATTTGCAGACAGAGGTGTATGCTTTAACCTAGATGGCACTCTAGTATTCATTAGGTAGGGAGAGAAAAATAATAAGACAGGTTATGAAGTCAACTCGGTACCAATACTTTACGGACAAATGCAAGGCAAGTAAGGCAGGGTCTACTGCAGATCACAAAGTTCAGAGGCCAGGCCCACTCGGAGAGAGGCAAGGCGATATGTCCCAAAAGTGTCTCAGTGGAAATGCGCTTCGAGTCCTTATCGCAAAGTGTTATGGAAAGTTTGGAACCAGTTCAGAACCACACGTTAAAGAAAGCTTGGAGGCGACCCAATGGAAAGGTGAGGATTAAGACTCCTCACTCGATCCGGCAGAAAGGGAAGCCAGGCGGACACGGTACCTTGTTTGTGGAGAGACAGCTCCGGCGGGGGCAGTTGTTCCTGGTGGTGGATGCAAGTCGGGTCTTTGCCAAGAGTAGAGATGATCTCGTCGTCGAAGAAAAGTGAAGTCCGGTGCACCACCAGGGAAGAGACCAGCCGCGGAGTGCTCCGTCACAAGGCACCACCTTTTGGTCGCGGTACAGGGGTAGTGGCTATCCGGTTGCTGAGGTGCTCTGCACGGGCAATTCGACCACTGCTTCCTGGAGCGAAGAAAAAGCAAAGGCGACTGGTTGTTCCCACCAGTCAGGGGAAGAGACTCTCCGGCAGGGAGATCTCCTCTGTCGTCGGGAAGTGGTGAGTCGGTTCCGCAGGGCTCCACCGGAGGTGTCGTTGTTGCAGGTCGGCTCAGCGTTACCCTCGTCGGATTCTTAGGTCCTGTGGCGACTTCTGAAGATCCAGTCCCAAAAGCCCTGCTTTTATGCAGAAAACCCCCATTCATTCAGCCTAGCTGTCAATCAACACACGCTAAGTGGTGAGCGGGGAGGCTCACCACTTGGGCCAATCACACCAGAGTGCGACCGGAGTTGGCAAGGCAACTCGGTCCAGGGTGCCTAAACCCCCTCCAACACCCCTCTGGTAACCCAGACAGAATGGCACTCTTGACAAGTGTACCCCTGACGTTGAATGGTGCTCTAACATACAGAAAGCTTTACTAAACAAAATCACGACACTCCAAGCTAAAATCAATGCCAAAAAGTCCTATCTGATAGGCTCAGCAGGTAATCCCCTATCCTACGATATCCCATCACCTAAACACCCACTCAAACCTTTCAGCTTCTCACCCCTCACTACTAAGGAAGTGGAAAATATCATTATGAAATTAAAACCATCCAATTGCCAAGGTGATGCCTGCCCTGCTCCAGTCGTGAAGGAAGCAGTACATGACCTTGCCCCCTTTATCACCTCCTTCATTAACTCCTCCTTTAAATCTGGAATAGTACCTAACAACCTCAAGGATGCTTGGGTAATCCCATTGATCAAAAAACCTAACCTAGACCCTACCAATCCCACCAACTATAGGCCCTACCTCCTCAAAATCTTGGACCGGGCTGCATATCTACAAATCCAGGATTACCTTGACACCAACAACCTATTAGGGCTCAGACAATCGGGCTTCCGCCCGAGACACGGTACTGAGACAGCCCTGATAGATCTAAAAACTCAAATTGAGGACACGAAAGACAAGGGCAAACTAGCGCTCCTACTCCTACTGGATCTCTCTGCGGCCTTCGACTTGGTCGATCACCAAATCCTTTGCCAGCACCTCAAACTTGCCGCCCACTTCTCTGATGCAGCTACATCATGGATCAGCTCATTCCTTGCAAATAGGTCCATGAGGGTCTTCTCACCACTCGCCGCTGCTGACCCAGTGCACGTCCTCTGCGGAGTCCCCCAAGGCTCATGCGTATCACCTACGTTATACAACGTATTTACAAAACCTCTTTTTGATATTCTTGACTATCTGGGTGTCTCCTACACTAATTATGCGGACGACACCCAGATACTCATCCCTATCACTGGGGATTATGTAATGGACACCAAAGCGATTAATGCAGTCTACTCTGCCATACAAGCGTTGATGGCCCACCACGGGCTTTGCCTAAACGATGAGAAAACAGAGCTACTCATCCTAGGTTCCCAGCCCAAACTCGCAAAACTCGACAGTAAATATGAGACCTTTAACATTGATGGCAACATTATCAAGGTTACTAATGTCACCAAAACTCTCGGTATTTACCTAGATTCCACCCTCTCACTCAACAGACAAACCAACTCAGTTGTCTCAGCATCCGCGTATACGTGTAAATTGATCACAGCCTGCCGTCCCTTCTTAACAACTGACAACTGCCTTATTCTCGCCAGAACCCTCATCCTATCCAAAATCGACTACTGCAATGCCCTTTACCTCGGAACTAGCCAAAGAAACATTGATAAACTACAGGTAACCCAGAATAACGCCATCAGGGCCGCTCTCAACATAGCCAGGCGTGCCCACATCTCCTCCATCAGACGCAACCTACACTGGCTTCCCATTGCACGGCGTATCGCCCTCAAAACACTTGTTCTTAGTCACAAAGCACAGAATAACGCTGCCCCGGCTTACCTATCTACGCGCTTTGCCCAACACACAGCTTCCAGACCACTAAGATCTGCACAAGCGCACACTCTCATCATCCCTAGTTTCAAGCTTCAAAGTGCCAGAGGCTCGAGCTTCCCAGTCCTTGCAGCGAAGCTTTGGAATTCCTTACCCAATGAACTCAGGAATGTCCCCGCCCTCCATTCCTTCAAAAGTAAAGTAAAACACTGGCTCCACGAGCAAGACGCCATGGCTGACTGACCTATGTATCACAGTTTTCACCTTCCTGGCTACCGTGTATACAACTGATTTGCTTATTACCCTTGTAAATGTTGTTCATAATTATATATGTTTGTACATAACTATATATATGTTTATATAAATGTAACCTCTAACTGCCTGCTGTAACATTCACTTGTAACCTTTCTAAACATGCGCCCTGATGCCCGTGGGCAGGCTGCGCAATACAAATAAATAAATACAAATACAAATACAAATACAAATAAATACCACTTTGGAGGGTCTCTGTACAGAAGCCCGCCAAAAGTGGAACAAAGGGCTCAACCTTTGGTTTAGGAGTCACAGAGACGAACACCGACGCCATTTTAAAAACCGAGTTCTGGCAGAAAATACCATCCGATAAACTTATTTAAGATAAGTAAACTGGTGGTATGTTAGGGATTAACGAGGAAAAGTATCAATCTCCAACAATGGGAAGAATCCCATAGAGTTATGTTCGGGGTCGAACATAACAAGTAGTTTCCACTGCCACCAGCCAAAACTCGACGAGGGGGGACGGGACAGTGCCCCCTCGAGTAACAGACCTAGGAGTAATCGAATTACCCCTATTAGCACGTCCACAATAAGATGGTATTTACTAGTTCTGTTAGTAAATTTAGGTCTAGTAAAGCCAATGGTGACTTTACATGCCCGGGGAGACAGTAGTCAGTCCCCGGGTATGGAGTCTATGGTGGAGGTCCGCTAGGACGCCCCAGTGTTACGGCCCGTAGGGTGCGGTGTAACACACATAGAAAAACATATGAGACCCTATGGAGTAAAAGACCCCATACCCCATAGAACACATGGACATTCAAAGGAATTACACACATTCATGTCCAAGAGTCTCACTCTTGGCAGGGTGGAAAAAAACAAACTCCAGAAATCCAGCAAAGCTGCTGGGGGACTCACTAGGTTAGGAAATTCAGCCTAAACAGAGAATTCTCCCTAACATTAATCTATAGAGAATTGGCATCAACCATTTCTCGATAATTCCATACTCATTTAACATGAGTTCTTCTAAATTCAATTTTAATATGGATATGGGAACATCAAATATAGTGCAGCCTCTACTGCAAGTACAACATGGAACAATAATAGCTTGTGGGTGTCAACATTTCCCATGTCCCCTGAGTAATGAAACTATAGAGTGCGTGAAATTTGCAAAATTTGAACTAAAGAAGGTCCAGATCGTTTTCTTTTTCTTGACTAATAGTCATCCTGATTTGTGGTCAAAGACAGATATATAAGCCAGCAGTTGCCATGTCGCTAGCCCAGCCCTCATTGTCTTAGCACTCATTCTCCTGACCTTATCAATGGCAAGGAGGAGTGATACAAAGCTAAGAGACTGGGATAAGTAGGGTCGCCAAAACACAAAATCATAGGAAAAGGTATCTGGGCTCAAGGAGAAGTCTGGGGGAGTAGCACAGTGTACGGCAGAAAGACTAGCAAAGAATGTCCAGAACTGCACCCTTCCAGAAAACAAAGCAATAATACATTCCAAACGTTCCAAATACACAATCCAACAGCACATAATAGTAAAGTAATTGTAAAAATCAGAAAAAGAAAACTCAAAGGCATTGAGACTAGGCAATGTTTGAAAATAGCAATCTATCCTCACCCAACATGAAATCTATATTAGGAATGCAGATAGGACTGCCCCCCTCCATCCTTCACATCATAAATAACCAGAATACCCAACTCTACACATAACATCTCACCAATCAATGATCACGTCTCTCAACTCTATTTCTCCCCTTCTGGAGTGTCTCCACCCTCTTGTTACCCATACTCATTCATGGTAATAACTACCTCTGCTATCCCCACATCCAACCGGATGCATGCATCCTGTATTTACAGTGCTTCTTCATTTATTCCCAAAACATCCACAGGTCCATGATTACCTCAAACATACATTCCTGGGTGGAGTCATGCAATATCTCACTCTTGGTAGAGCGGTTGCTCAGGGACCAGTTACACCTGCTATTATTGCAAGTGGCCTGTTTTTTTAAAATAAGAAAGGCACATTTACATGTAGCAAGACAAGACATCCCATAACAAGTCTAGGTAAGATGAAGGATACCAGAAATCTGCAAGTTGTGTAACTGATAACTTTTTCTTGCCAAGAAACGGAGAAAATGCCATCTTTATCATGCTTAAAGAAAGATGCCATCACTGACTTTAACTATTTCCATAAAGCATGCCTATTAGGATTAGAACGAAAATGACTGGGAGGAAAGTAAATCATGATTGTCTCGGGAGGATAGCCCAGAGACAACGTGCTCACCTTGGAAGCTAGATGACACGCAGCAACACAGGTTCGATCCCCAGGTCCACGCTTAGAAACCTCTGGGTAATAAGCTTGTTACAAATAACCTATCATATCATAACAAAGATTTGAGGTTAAGCCAACAATCATATTTAATTCCCACAAATCACTCGAACTACTCTAGGGAACTAGCCAGGTTAGATGAAATAGACTATTACTGAGTTGCTTTAAAAGTGATATAGCTGCAATCCATCCAACAAGTCACATAATTTAGGACAGGTCCTGTATTTATGTGTTCCCCAATTGACAATACTGAATGCATACAAATTGAGAGATCAGGCAGTTTCCAAGCTTTACGCATGTTCAGAAATCACCCAGGGAGTGAGCCAGCAGGTTCAACTAAAAAAATGTGTTACGAAATGCATTATTTCAAATTGATATATATGGCAGCAGGGTTTGCAGAGTGTCTGAAAAATTGACCCCACCTCTAGAAGGTTCAAATTGGAAGTGTCATGTGACTTCTGTAGAGCCAGGAATAACAATGTAGCAATCCTCAAAGATATCAAGCTTTCATATGGTTCTAGCAAAACTGGACCAATCAAAATACAGCGCTAACAGCAAACGTTCAAGACACCCTGCAGTAATAAGTACATTTAAGACAAATATAGAAAATAATTCATTTTTAAGGGGGCTCTGCCTAATTAATATACGTGTGAGATACAAGGAGAGATCAAAGGGGGGATTTAACCAATTTAAGCAATTGCATTATACATGGATGAATCACATGGAAATTAGAAGTGTTCTGTAAATAATTTAAAATCAGCGAAAGCCTTCCCCTTTATGGTGAATGTCACACACATATCAGAAATGTCTACCATGAAATATGGAAGCTTTAATATGAACTTGCCCAATCAACACAGCATAGGGACAATTGAACAATAGGTAGATATGGCACTCAGAATCTCCATGCGATACAGTCAAAAGGGACAGGGCAAATCTTTGAATGCTTACATCAATGATCACACTAATCTCACATACAAGTAACAACATTTCATCTACAGGCAATACCACAAACACCTTGCAAACATGATGTGGATGCATATGTTCATCTCTCTCCTGACATATTTGATTGACACCTGCGATTCAGAGGACTGAGCTCATACTCCCAAAGGTGGGGCAATGATGTACAATGTATTTACAGGTGACCCTCATGAAGTCAGATAAATCCTGCTGAAAAATCCCAACCACAAAACAAACCTCTTTACAGTCTTACGCCAGATCTTACCCTGTCATGGTGTGCGGTAGAGGAATTCCTGAGGATCCCCTCACTGCTTGCTATGTCGCTTAAATACTCCTCGGGTGTGGAAAATGTTGGACATATATAGGGGATGTGATCAAGATGATGGGCCCAATGTTCTATTGGTGGCCTTGAGCTTCACAGCGCAGATGCAGAAGGTCAGTGTTTTCAGAAAGGAAAAAACATGCAGGCTCGATTTACACCAAATGGTACAAGCACAAGTCCCAGATTCAATGACTACAAAACGGAGTTGAAGCTGAGACTCAGTGCTTCACTACTAGTGCTTGCAAGAGGATCCTGTCCACTCTCATCCAGTTCTACCTGCCGTCCCAGGTCCTACATCCACTGCCTTAAGCACTACTGACCTGCATCCAGGACCTGCTGCCTCCAGTGCCTCTGCTACCTGGAATGTAAGGCTCTTGTTTTTCCCAGCTGAAAAGACTGGTAGCGTTTTATTCAATGTGTTAGATACTCGAGACAATCATTTACAGAGATGGGCAGAAGAGTGAAAATCAGCAATTGTCAATGGTACAGATGCTGCACTATATGGAGGTGGACTAATGGGACCAAGATTAACACCCTGGGGAAGCCCTGAAGTCAGTCCAAGCACAGAAGCCAATCTCATGTTCACTAATTGCCCTGAAACTGCAGTCTCCAAGCTTTCAAACTTTGGCTATGTTGGGGTGAACGTTTTACATCCCACACGTGAGAGGAAATATAAATTGAGAAAACCTATAAAGAACGAGTCATAACACACATCAGAGGACAAAGGTCCGGGCCACAAGGAAATTACCCTGGCATTCCCACCATATCCCTTCACTGAGAGAGAAAATGGAGAAGAGCAACACACACGTGCATTTCAGGTTTAGATGAGCAGAAAGACAGCAGATGAGATTAACCAGCAATTATGTGCCAAGAATCAACTTGACACACACATAGATCTAGGTGTAAGGGAGTAAGCCAAGAGGCAGGTAGTACAGTAGGCAATAGAGTAGACATGCATCAGATAAAGCAGGAATTAAAAGATTTAGGCAACTGACATGGCATATTAGCAGCAGGTACAGTCCTCTTTGTGACACGAGATAGAAAGTAGCCCGCAAAAAGGATACACATAGGTAGGCCTTAAGCCATGTAAGGATGGCAATGACAGAATAACCTAGGGATAGTGGTTAGCCCTAACTGAATATATACATACACATTAGCAGAGACTTGTAGAAACGAGAAAAACATCCAGTAGTTATGGGTGTGGAATAGAAACACTAAGGTTTAGAGAGCATAACAAACAATATATATATTTTCTAGCTGTCCCCGGCGTAACATACACCATTCGAGCATACCTTAAAGTTCAGTATCGGTCAGTATTGCATAGAGTCACTTCTATACCCTTTCTTAAATTTGAGAATTACCACTGATCACTTCCAGGAAGGGGGCGTAGGTCCCTGTGGCTTATTAATGGTCATTGAAAAGGCTAAATGTATCGGAAACTGTCTTCTTTTGAATTTGAAAGGCATATTTGTCCCTGGAGGATACATCAGGGGCAACATGCTAGCCTTGGAAACAAGACGACATGAAGCAACACAGGTTTGATCCCCGGGTCCGCGCATAGCAACTTCTGGGTATTAAGCGCGTTATAAATACGCAACTAAGACATATTCCTGTAACAGCGCCTCAATGCCCCCGGGCTGTGTGAACGCTTTAAAACTGTAACGCTCACCTGGTTCCCACGGGGGCGCTGGTCTAGTCTGGATTGCTGTGGCCTCTTCTAGCGTGATGAGCAGGACCCGGAACACCGATTGGACAGGACCTCCAAATCGTGCTTGCCTGGCCAGTAGGAATATCCTTCTGCAGATGAGAAAGGGGATTAACAGTCTGCAGAATAGTGTGCTAGCTCACCCCTTTCCCCCTTAGTTCCTCTCTAACTTCCTCCAAACCCCGGTTTAAGCTCACCTTATGGTTTGGAAGGATGAACTCTCCATCCTGCTTCTGGTGCAGGGGCGCGCGTTCGTCCAGTTACTTCACTGGTTTTCAGAATGGCGCTGGCAAAATCCACTTGACTTTCCTGAGCGATGCGCCGTAAGTATGAAAGTTCAAAGTTCAAGTGAGGCCCCCTTTATGTTGTCTTTCTAACCTGTGATCTGTCCTTTATTTCAGGTGCAGAATGAAGGCGATGCGTCAAGGGGTTAAACTGCCGAGGTGAGTAGTGATGAGGGCGATCCCTCTAATTGTCCTTATCATTCCCCAGAAATGTCTCTTGTCCTTTCCCCATAGGGGCCGGGGTACGGTACCTGCCAACGGGGCGGCGCCGACCCGAAATGTGGAAGAAAAGCCGGTAAGTATTATGGCTGTTAATCAGGCTTTCCTTCTGTGTTCCTTCTGCTCACCTTTTGTTTCTTCCTCTCTCCCCTAGGTGCAGAGATGTGGCGTCCGATGCTGACAGCCGCGATGGAGCCGGGAGATGTCTCGAGGACAGGTGAGTGAAGCGTGGCGCTGCAGCGAGCAGCGCAATGCTTTTAAATGGAAGTCTTTCTTCAGGGATGCTGGCGAGAAGATTCCGGATGCAGGTAAGAAGTTTGAAATAGTCCTTGGTTTTCACCTTTCTCTTCTCTTCCTTCCTTGCAGGTCTTCCAGGTTCGAGGCGGGCGTGGCTGGAGTCCAGGAGCAGGAGCAGACACGGTGAGCGTTAAGCTGCAGGAAGCAGAACAACTAGGTATGTATCCTTCCCTGGCCACGCCCGAGTGAAAAAATAGTCCCTATGAAAAAATAGTCCCTTTCAGGTCTCAGGGAGGCCTGAAGCGTGCAGCATGGTCTGCATCAGGTAAGTGCACAAAACACCTCCCTTTATGAGCCTGGCGCCTATGGCGCCAGGACTGATGTCCAACATGAGCCTGGCGCCAAAGGCGCCAGGACTGAGTCCAAAGAGCCCCTATAAGGGGCCGCTGGGCTTTTACCCGAGGGCATGATGCCTGCTTCTGGGGGTGCTGGGCCTGGCCTGGTGCTCCAGGGGTAGGCATCATGACCGCACTCCCCCCCCAGGCCCCTCCCAAGGTCGTTCCTTCTGGAGGTTTCGGTTTGTTTTGGAAATTCCGATGGAACCTTTTTACCAGCCGAGGTGCATGTACGTGATCACTGGGTTCCCAAGACCTTTCCTGAGGCCCGTACCCTTTCCAATCAATTAGATAGAAAAGTTTTGATTTTGAGATCTTAGAATCCAAAATGTTCTTCACCTCGAATTTAGGCTCCCCATCTATCTGAATCGGTTCTGGTGGCTTTGTTAATCTGGTTCCTGGGTGCACTGGTTTCAAAAGTGACACATGAAAAATGGGGGTGAATCCGCATGTTAGCTGGTAGATCGAGCTTGACTGCAACTGGGTTGATTATAGCTTTGATCGAGTAAGGGCCTAAATAGCTTGGATTAAAAGTTCGAGGCCCCTTGATTGATAGGTGTTTGGTAGCCAACCATACTTGATCCCCTATTTGGTATGGAGGCGCCTCTCTTCGATGCAGATCCGCATTCTTTTTGTATTTCCCTTTCGCATGTTGCAAATGTGCAGTTGCATCCTTGAAGGCTTGAGTAATCGTAGAATGCAAATGGTCCACTGCGGGCATTTCAAGGCTCAGAGGTGAGTCCCAGTCTGAAGTACGAGGGTGATGTCCATATAGGGTATAAAAGGGGCTCTGACCGGTTCCAGAGTGTATCGAGTTATTGTATGCATATTCAGCCACCCATAAAATGTCCTTCCAATTACCCTCTGATTGGTGCAACATACATCGTAGATATTGTTCAAGGGTCTGGTTCGTTCTCTCCGTCTGACCATCGGTCTGTGGGTGGTGGCTGGTCGAGAGTCTTACGTCGATTTGTGCCAGTTGACAACACTTTTTCCAAAAATGAGAAATAAACTGGCTTCCCCGATCGGAGACTAGTATGGACGGGAATCCATGCAAACGGATGATATTTTCGAGGAATTCCTTGGCAAGAACAAAGGCTGAAGGTAATCCTTTCAATGGAATAAAGTGTGCCATTTTGGAAAATAAATCCACCACGACCAGAATAGTATTGTAACCATTACAAGAGGGCAGGTCCATGATAAAATCTAGTGACAGGGTGTGCCAAGGTGCTGGTGGAATGTCTAAGGGCTGAAGAAGACCGGCGGGTCTTGTCTTTTGACCTTTGTTTTGGGCACAAACTCCACAGGACATCACGAAAGATTTAATATCCTTTCGCCAGGAAGGCCACCAGAATTGTCGTTTAACCTTTTCCTCTGTTTTGGCAATGCCAGGATGTCCTTCCATCAGGGTATCATGATGACGGGAAATAACCAGTTCTTGCAATTCCTTTTCTGGCAAAAATAAGCGTCCTTGGAAGTAAGGTAAGCCATCCTTGACTGAAAAGTTAAACCCCCTTTTGATCCAATCCTGCAAGGCTGAAGAGTCCAGGAATTGTTTCACTTGTGCTTGAATGTCTTCAAGGGTTTGTAAAGTGGTTATCCCCAAAATTCTTTGTTCGGGAATTATCGGCACAGGTTCTGAGTTTGTGTCTATTTCTTCCATTCCAATTCGGGATAGAGCGTCCGCCTTACCATTCTTATAGCCGGGCGGTAGGTGATTACAAAATCGAACTCAGCAAAGAACAAAGCCCATCGGAGCTGTCGAGACGATTGAGCCTTGGCAGTTTTTAAATATTGTAAATTTCGGTGATCAGTGATCACTGTGATGGTATGCCGGGCGCCGAGGAGATAATGCCGCCAAGCCTTAAAGGCGGACTTAATGGCTAATAGTTCCTTTTCGGTGATCGCATAATTTATCTCCGGCGGCGAGAACTTTCTGGACCAAAATGCTACGGGGTGCAGTTGGTTGGTTTCAGGGTCTCTCTGAGACAGGACAGCTCCCATGGCTAAGCTGGACACGTCGGTTTCGACTATATATGGGAGATCGGGACGTGGGTGCTTCAAAATAGGTGCGGACGTGAACTTAGCTTTCAACTCCTGAAAGGCCTGTTCGGCTTCCTCGGTCTATTCAAAACGTTTATTTTTTCGCAAGAGTGCAGTGATGGGTTGCACCACACGTGAAAACTCTGGTATAAACCTGCAATAAAAGTTGGCAAAACGAAGCATGCTTTGGACACCTTTCACCGAACTAGGTGATGGCCATTTGAGGATGGCATCCACTTTCCGTGAATCCATTCGGACCCCTTTAGGTGTCAGGATGAATCCGAGAAACTCAACCTCGGTGGTATGGAAAACACATTTTTCCAGCTTGGCAAACAGTTTGTGCTGGCGCAGTTTCTCTAGGACGGCCCTGACATGCTTTCTGTGATCAGATTCCGAAGAGGAGTACACAAGAATGTCATCGATATGCACGACAACACAGACATCAATGAGTTCCCAAAGGACATCGTTCATGAAGAATTGGAAGGCTGCAGGCGCGTTGCACAACCCGAAAGGCATCACCTGGTATTCGAATAGTCCATATTTTGTACGGAAGGCCGTTTTCCATTCGTCGCCTTCTTTTATTCGTACCAGATGATAAGCCCCCCGGAGATCTAACTTGGTGTATACGCAAGCGTCCTTCACCTGGTCAAAGAGTTCAGGGATCAGAGGCAGAGGGTAACGATTTTTAACAGTTATCTGGTTCAATGCGCGGTAATCGATACAAGTTCTAAGGTCGCCTTCTTTTTTAGGCACGAAGAACAAAGCTGAGGATGCCGGGGACTTTGACGGGCGAATGAAATCATTGGCGAGGTATTGATCTAAATATTGTCTCAAATGCAGATTCTCTGGTTCAGTAAGGGCGTAAATCCTGCTACAAGGGGGTTGTGCACCGGGCACCAGATCGATTTGGCAATCGTACGATCTGTGGGGAGGTAACGTGTTGGCCTGTTCCTTTTGGAAGACGTCCTGAAAGTCTTGGTACTCTGGAGGTAGTTGCACGGGGACAGAGGTTACTGATGCTAGATTAATCTTTGGATTTTCTGGGTAGCAGGTTTGTGCACAATCCGGGAAGGTTATTCTCTTCGCTCGCCAATCAATTCGAGGATTATGTGTCTCTAACCAAGGGATTCCGAGAATAAGCTGAAACTGTGGAGCCTTGATTACATCAAACACAACTGCCTCCCGATGGCCATCCGGACCTACAAGTGTCACCTCAGCTGTGGAATGTGTTACCGGTCCAGAGGCAATTTCGGTTCCATCTACTGTGGTGATGACATCTTTGTTGGTTTTAGGACGCAGAGGGAGGTTTATCCTAGAGACCAATTCTCGATCCACATAGTTTCCTATAGCCCCGCTATCGATGTATGCCTTTATAGCATGCAACCGTTTAGGCTGTTCCGGATCTACGAGGACCATTGGCACAATGAAATGCGAGGTCTGAGAGTTAGTTTTCAAGCTCGGCAAGCGGACCCCTACGCTTGCCGGGCGTGGTCGTTTCCCGATACAGAGTTTCCATGGATTTTATCAGCGGCTCCTACCACCTTCTTGGGCGGCTTAACCGGGCAATCTCGTAGAAAGTGTCCAGAGGACTCACAATAAAGGCATAATTGCATCTGTCGTCTTCTTTCCCGTTCTTTTTCAGTTAGGGGTCCTTTAACCCCTCCGATTTGCATAGGCTCCGAGCCATCAGCCCCCTTGGGGTTAGCGTGGGTCTTGGCCAACACCCGGGTTTCAAACTTGGACCGATCTGCTTTTCTGTTTTGCAGCCTGTGATCCAATTGGACCACTAAGTCTATATATTCAGTGCATTCTTGGGGCGGATTTACAACTTGTGCCAGGACATCTTTATGTTCTCCGCGTAGACCTCGATAGAATAACGTGATTCTTTTATCCTCTGGCCAACCAGTTTCCACAATTAGTCTATTGAAGGTTGCAATGTAGGATAGAAGGTCTTGATTGCCCTGTCGCAGAGATAGAAGTTCGTCATCCAGAGCCTGTCCCTGGGAGTGTCGAGCAAATAACCTTTCCATGCTTGTTTGAAATCCTTGAAAATCACGAAGAATCGGGTCATCTTGAGTTACCAGTAGGACTGACCGATCGGCAGCACAGCCGCTGAGATATGACAACACAAAGGCTACCTTGGTCTGATCATTAGGGAAGGCCCCAGGTCTGCATAGGAAGTGCAAACGACACTGATTCATGAATACGGCGAATCATTTGGGGTCCCCAGCAAAGCGTTCAGGTGGGGCCAGCGGCATGTTTCCAGATAGATTAATCTGCACCGGGTTACTGGAAACCACAGGAGCGGGGTTCCCCCCGGAACCGGGTAAAGGAGTTTGTCCAGCTTGACCTTGCAAAAGCTGTCTAGCCAGGTCATCAGCTCTATCCTTTATTACAATCACTTCCCTCCTGAGGGCACTAGTCTCTTGACGAGCGGCATGTACTTCGGCCCGTAATTCCCCCAGTAATTGGGCCAACTGGTCAGTTTCGGAAGTTTCCATAGCGCCTGGGTGGGAATTTGTAGGAAGGCTTTGCGTTCTGTAACGCTCACCTGGTTCCCACGGGGGCGCTGGTCTAGTCTGGATTGCTGTGGCCTCTTCTAGCGTGATGAGCAGGACCCGGAACACCGATTGGACAGGACCTCCAAATCGTGCTTGCCTGGCCCGTAGGAATATCCTTCTGCAGATGAGAAAGGGGATTAACAGTCTGCAGAATAGTGTGCTAGCTCCCCCCTTTCCCCCTTAGTTCCTCTCTAACTTCCTCCAAACCCCGGTTTAAGCTCACCTTATGGTTTGGAAGGATGAACTCTCCATCCTGCTTCTGGTGCAGGGGCGCGCGTTCGTCCAGTTACTTCACTGGTTTTCAGAATGGCGCTGGCAAAATCCACTTGACTTTCCTGAGCGATGCGCCGTAAGTATGAAAGTTCAAAGTTCAAGTGAGGCCCCCTTTATGTTGTCTTTCTAACCTGTGATCTGTCCTTTATTTCAGGTGCAGAATGAAGGCGATGCGTCGAGGGGTTAAACTGCCGAGGTGAGTAGTGATGAGGGCGATCCCTCTAATTGTCCTTATCATTCCCCAGAAATGTCTCTTGTCCTTTCCCCATAGGGGCCGGGGTACGGTACCTGCCAACGGGGCGGCGCCGACCCGAAATGTGGAAGAAAAGCCGGTAAGTATTATGGCTGTTAATCAGGCTTTCCTTCTGTGTTCCTTCTGCTCACCTTTTGTTTCTTCCTCTCTCCCCTAGGTGCAGAGATGTGGCGTCCGATGCTGACAGCCGCGATGGAGCCGGGAGATGTCTCGAGGACAGGTGAGTGAAGCGTGGCGCTGCAGCGAGCAACGCGATGCTTTTAAATGGAAGTCTTTCTTCAGGGATGCTGGCGAGAAGATTCCGGATGCAGGTAAGAAGTTTGAAATAGTCCTTGGATTTCACCTTTCTCTTCTCTTCCTTCCTTGCAGGTCTTCCAGGTTCGAGGCGGGCGTGGCTGGAGTCCAGGAGCAGGAGCAGACACGGTGAGCGTTAAGCTGCAGGAAGCAGAACAACACAAAGCATGAGCTGCTGTCTGGGCGTGGCTTAAATAGCCTCCAAAGAAGTCCCAGGTATGTATCCTTCCCCAACTAGGTATGTATCCTTCCCTGGCCACGCCCGAGTGAAAAAATAGTCCCTATGAAAAAATAGTCCCTTTCAGGTCTCAGGGAGGCCTGAAGCGTGCAGCATGGTCTGCATCAGGTAAGTGCACAAAACACCTCCCTTTATGAGCCTGGCGCCTATGGCGCCAGGACTGATGTCCAACATGAGCCTGGCGCCAAAGGCGCCAGGACTGAGTCCAAAGAGCCCCTATAAGGGGCCGCTGGGCTTTTACCCGAGGGCATGATGCCTGCTTCCGGGGGTGCTGGGCCTGGCCTGGTGCTCCGGGGGTAGGCATCATGACAAAAACTGCAAATAAATAAATAAAAAAATATATATTTCTATCAGATGGAATGAGAGGTGTGTGCATTATAAGAACAGTAGTATCTAAGTTTAATCCATCAATTACACAGGCCTTTATGATCTGCCTGTGTAGATATGTAATTGTTAACCTTCTTCCATTGCAGAGTCCCCATCATGGCATAAATTTGCGTAGTAGCATAATTACAGCACCTGCTTTCAGTTTTAGCTAGTGATGAGGCATTCATCCTACAGCGTTACGCTCTTTAGAGACTGAAATATTGAGTCTGTAATTAACTGTTCATTGACACTAGAACTGCTGTGCCCTGTGTGAAGAGAAATGGTGGTGGTCTGAAGTAACTTGAAATTATTCTGAATATTTGCGATAGTGAAAAGTGAAGGTGACCGCGTAGCACCCCGCTCATTCTGTTTGTTAAAATGATAGCTGTTGTTGAAGTGGAAGGGCACACAGAGGGGCACTTTGCCATTTGGACAGCAGAGGGCAACATAACACTGATAAATTGCATCAGCTGAGTACAGAAAAATACCTATATATAGATATACATACATTAATGCTTCATAGACACCTGAAACTTAGTAGGCCTCCAGATTGAAGGCAAGGCGTAGGCCATTTGAGTGGAACATTGTAATTGTAATTGTTTATTTGTAAAGCACTTATACACAAGTGAAGTGCTTCAAAGCACTTATGGGCCAGAAGGGAACATGGGAATACAATTGTCATTCTTAGGCCTTGAAAATTCCAAATTATCTATCAACAATAACTAGCATACTAGGCCAGAGACATATCTACTAGTGTAAGTGTGTGACAAGGAGAGAGGGAGGAAGGGCTGGGGGAAAGAACATACAGAACAATAAACTACAGTACAAGTCCTGGCAACATTTCAGATTGCTTGGTGGTTGGATGTCCAATGCGCCTATGCATGAGTATTTCAGGCGCAACCAAGCTAGGGAGGGGAGACAGAGGGAAGATCGGACAGACAGACTTACTAGGCCTAGTACATTCAAGGTCATACAAGTGTACAGATCAGGAAGTGCAAGGGAGTTGGGGAGGGACAAGTGCGCCCAGTCCAGCAGGGGCCTGGTTTAAGTGCAGAGTGGTTGCCCCTCTCATGGAGCCTATTTCAGTAGTGCCAACCAGAGTGCAGAGGCCTAGAGGCAGGTGCAGGACTGGCGGGGGAGCCTGGGACCTGTGAGGCTCTGGAGGTGCACCAGGTGACCCATCAATGAACAGATCAGGTTGGGAAGAGAAAGAAGGAGGTAAAGAAGCATAGATAAATGAGGTGTGCAGGGAGGGGGGGAGAGAGAAAGAGGAAGAGGAGAGGAAGGTCTTGAGGAGTTTCCGGAACTGAAGGAGTTCCAGCTCAAGACGGAGAGATGCAGGGAGGCTGTTCCAGATGGAAGCACCTGCAGAGGATAAGGAACTACCCCCAAATCGCTGTTTGGAAAAATGGCTCAACCACAAAGAGTTGGAGAAAGCCAAGTGGAGGGCTCTTGAAGGACAGAATTTGGGAAGAGAGAGTTGAAGATAGTAAGGGCCCAGCCCCAGAAAGCATTGTGAACTATGCAGAGGGACTTGAACTTGACGGACAGTCAGGAATGAGCGAGGAGGAAGAAGAGGCCGAGGGTAGCCTAAAGAAAAGCTCTCTGTCATCCGGGTAACACTGAAATTTGGAGGTGAAGGCAGAGATATTGTGGGCCAAAGGGGCCATGTAGACATTGAAAAACCAGGGGGATAGATTAGATCCCTGGGGGACATCACAAGTAGAGAGAGTGATAGCGGAGAAAAAGGACCCAAGTTCCAACTGGGAAGGATGGTTAGAGAAGGAGGACGGATGCCACGCAAGGGAATCAAATCCAACAGAGTTCGATTTTGCACAGCAGGAAGGTGGTCAGCTCACGTCAGAAAGAGAAGAATGTACTGGCAAGGCCAACAGCCTTGAGCACAGTGTAAGTCACTCAGCAATTGGTTATACATAGGAGGTGAAACTCTTTCACAGGCACAACACATGCAACATGACCTAATTAGATGTTGCTACCAGAAGCAGGTTCCATGAGGGGAAGGAATAGAATGCCACATAGGAATTGACAGTAATTAAGAATACTTAATCCATTCCCACACATTCAGCAAGTAAAACATATAACTAATAATTTCTGCCCATGCTTTTAAAACTAACAAACACAAAGTCACAGCCATGGTTAGAATAAGACTACGTGCAGAGACATGCACTGCACAGAGTCAGTTAAGAAGAAGAAGCACATCACCCCCTTGTAGGAAAACATCTGCATAGAAGTAGAGACACATACAATGGAGAATGCTAGCTTCCAGCCCAGGGAGTACTCTCTATACAGAACTAAGGAAGGTTCAAAGGTCATAGCTTAACACAGAAGGTGTAATGAAGGTTGTACATCGATTAGGACACATCAATGAATTACAAGCTTGATTTTAACCATCACAGCACACGTCCATATAGAGGTAAAGCACACATAATCTGAACAAGTGCAAGGTCCAGAGCAACAGGCCTACGAGCACATCGCATAAGGTCATGCACATAAACCATGAGAAAGTTACATGCTTCCAATTAGAAGTGGCAATAATTTGCTGCTGGTTACCGCAACTTGAAGGGTGATAATGGTAATATGGGGCCAACGTTTAATTCTCATGCAAATAGGATGTGAAGAATAAAATTGTTGCCACGCTGTTCACACCTCACAATCTCATTGGTCAACAATTTCTGAAGCGGTCCACCCCAGAAAGGACAAAGAATCTCCACCAATCAAACACCAAGGATTTTCATGTTTCTGTCTGCCTTAGTTTTTGCTTCTCTGTCTGTCTTTTCATGTCTTTCCCTTTTATTTTTTAATTGTAATTCATGTTTACCACTGCTTTCTTTCTATCTATCATCCTTTCATTTATTTTTTAATTTCTTTCATTGCTGTTGTTCTGCATTTTCTTGTTCCTTTCGAAAGGTCAATTTTTTCTTTCTTTCTTTTTCTGTCTCTTTTTCCCTGTCTGTTTTTTATCCCCTCTCTTTCTTTTCTTGGGGATGCTAAACTGTATACAAAGGTTCTATCTCTCCACCTGATGACAGTTCTGCCAAAAAGTATACACCCAGACTAGGCGTGGTTTATTATACGAAGGCACACCCAAGATTATGTTCGGAGGGCAGGGAATTTGACAAAAATGGGGCAGGAGGACAGACCAGAAGTTCTCTTTGCTAGCACTGGATGCCACAAGGACATTCAACAGTATGGACTGGAACTACCTCAGGCTTACGCTAGAGGGATTTGGGTGTGGGGAAACCTTCACACACACGATTTTGGCCAATTTCCAAATCCCGTCTGTGAAACTACGGGTTAATGGGAATCTCTTGGAACCCATCCCTATACAGAGGGGCACAAGACAGGGGTGCCTACTGTTGCCTCTGGTCTTTGCTATGGCAATGGAGACTCTGGTGCCGGCAATCAGGACGGTTCCCAGCGATAAAGGGAATAGACGTCATGGGGACAGAGTGTAAAATATTGCTATACGCAAACGAGGTACTGTTGTTACGGTGTGCTCGCTCCCGAGAGTGATGGTCCTGCTAGACGAATTTGCAGGGGCTTCCGACTTCCAAATTAAATAAATCCAAGGAGCTTAATGTCATGGAGGACCCGGCAATGGTAGCACACTGGCGCGAGTCTCATCCTTTACTTTGGGAACGGGACACCCTGGAATACTTGGGGGTGAAACTGACTTCCCCCTATGAGGGACTCTTTGTGGCCAACATCCCGGACCTCCTGGGGAACTTGCATGGGGATCTCAGGAGATGGGAACTGCAAAAACTCTCATGGTTCACCGTATTAGAGCTATCAAAAGGACGCTTGTACCCAGATTCCTATATGTCATGAGTTCCCTGCGGATATGGATTCCACCACAGACGATCCTCCAATTACTGAAAGGGATAAGCCATTTCATCTGGGGTGGTAGGAAGCCAAGGGTGTCTAAGAAAATATTATTTCGGAGCTCAGGCATGGGTTGTCCCACAGATGTCCTAGTACCTCCTGGCATTGCAACTAGCCCCAATGCTGTTCTGGGCCTCACAAGATACAGAGAGGGGTGGTGCAAGCATGAACAGCATGCTACTGACATCCCGCTGGGGTGCTTGGGGTTTATGAAATAAAGGGTGCAGCAGGCAGGTGGACCCCTGCTAGAGTCAACAATAAACACACTTCATTACTGGGACAAGTCACCACAGGCAAAGAGACTTAAGCCAGGGATGGGCCCTCTTACGCCAGTGGGATATAACCGGACTTCTCACCAGGGAGGGCTCTGGGCTTTTGGACAAATTGGGTGGGGCAAACCACACTAACCTTGAGCAAATGTTTTCAAAATGGTGCGCCCTTACAATTTGAAGAGTGTAGAACGAAATTCTCCCTACCCGAAAGCGAAATGTTACACTATGCACAGGTTACACACCGGATTACGAACAAACAGTGTAGGGAGGCAGCCAATAGTGACCCAGTGGGTTTGGAATTTACCATGAAAGAAGGACACCAGGGGAAGGGCATTTCGAGACTGTACCGCTTATTAGATGGGGCTGAGCCAGGAACAAAATGACCATAAATGGATACAAGGGAGCAGGATCTGGGGATAACGATCACAGAAGAAGAATCGGGGCACGTCTGGTCGTGGGCGCAGAGGGGTTCCTGATGCTCCATGATGATGGAGTCTGCATATAAGATCTACATGCAGTGGTATATGACACCACGCAGACTACATGCGATGAACCCCGAGTTTCCAGTGGAGTGCTTGAGGGGGTGAGGTCAAGTGAGGGACATGGGGCATTTGTGGTGGACATGTCCAAGGGCAAATACCTACTGGAAAGAAATCCTGAGTCATATACGAGAGATTTTGGGGATACAGCTTCCCCTGTGCCCAAAGGTGATACTATTGGGAGTTGTAGCAGAGGGTGTATATGATGCAAGCGGGTTAAGAGCTACACTAATCACCCACATGCTTACTGCAGCAACATAACTGGAAATCAGAACAAGGTCCGATAATAGCAATGTGGTGGGTCAGGATGTGGGGACATATGGCCATGGAAATTGTTTTAGCATTGGCAATGGGTAAATAGAAATTTGTAAACATACGGTTCCTGTTTCTAAAATTTGTTTCGGAGAGAGATCATTTTTACCACAAACCTACCCTGCTCCATAACTTCTCTGTACTGTGAATTAAAGTTAACTGACATGAACGAGGGGTGAGGAAACCTCACATGGACAACTAACGGATGGAGCCTGGACCTTGAGTAGAAACATAAATGTTCATGACATCACCAAAAGTTTGTTGGGGGTTGTTGGGTTGACGTAGGTGGGGAGATAAAGTTAAAACATTGCGAACCTAAACACTGTTCTATTGCCGGTATGTTATTGGTGTTTAACTATGATAACTATGGGTGTTCACTTAATAAAATAAAGCTTATAAAAAAATTATGAGTGTGGCCTGTATAGTAGTTATATATATGTTTCTTGAATTCTTTTGTTGTTTAACATATGATGCTTTTTATGTAGAGTTTTTTTTGTTTTGAGTTTCTAACCCAAAATTAATAAGGATGGAAGGCTTGAATAATTGAACTGTAATCCTAAGGTGTGTCTTTATTGCTTCATTCAATGCCAACACCTAGTGCCCGGTTCCCCTCTGTAAGTAGTAACATTCAAAGTTAAAGAAGCCTGAAAAATCCTAGGATTTCAAATAAAATGCCCAAGTAAAAGACACACGTCACAGCACCCCCTAGTAGCAATCTCTGGAAGTTCAGCTGCATTTCAGAGCAAACACTGAATATGCAAATGTTCTAAATAGTTTGCAGTGTATTACAGGAGCACTGATATTTTGTACATAGCTTTGCCCACCTAATGCAAGTGGATTTACCGTTTTTCTTCTTAATATTTCCTGGACTGCTTTCCGTCATATTTGATTATGTGCAGATTTGTTGTCGCTTATGCTGCATGCTGCTTTGCCTCTTTTTTTCATTAGGTGCACGTTGCATTAGTTTAAGTGTAATTGTGTACCCTGACTACGCAGTGCCATTTTTTTTCTATGCCAGGTTTCTGCATCCTGTGGTACAGGACTGGGAGCAGGACAGCCAGACCACACCAACACCAAGCAGGAGCAGCTTGTATATTGCCTTGACGGAACCTCGACATGACTGTAACTGTAGGCGAGCCAAGAGTCACGGTTAGGGGTTTGGGCAGACCGGAACGCTGTGGGTGATGAAGGTGTTAACAGGCCGGAACGGAAGAAAAACAACATTTCCCAGCAGGACTAGGAAGTTTGTTTGCGCGTGAGTGTGCAGCTGTGCGTGATTACCACTGGCGTATTAGATGCAGCCCACCCGTGCCAGGTGCAGATTATTGAGTCAGCACGGGCAGACGTAACAGTTTCAAGTGAACCAGACAGAGGAGCCAGAGGCACCGAAGGAATGGTCTTGTGAGGAGCAACCCGGGGCTGCGGTGGTGACGGGACGCTACTCCTTAATGTTGCTCTACATCTTCTTGTCCGGGTAGTCCCGTGGGCTCTCAGACCTAAAGCTAAGTAAGCTTGCTTGATTTTGGTTTTAACCATGTGTTGGCAGGCAACTGGATATCTGCGAACTTGCTGCCTTAGAGACTCAATGCTGTGTTTTTGGCTTGAATTTATAAAACCAAGAATCAGGGGGAGGTAGCGAAGGGTCCGCTGCAGTAAGCGCGGTTCTCACATGAGTTAGGGGTGGGTGTGCTCATTAAAACATGCATCGGTTTCACAGAAAGCTATCAATGGGCCAATCAGGCAAAGGGCTATTAAGTTGCTCCATGTATGTATTATGTTCTGCTTTGCTTTGCCCATGGGGCCATGAGTTTGTACGTGCCTATGTGAATAATTCCCTTGTGTGTTCCATACTGCTTGCTCAGTGTTATCAGTGTGCCCAGTGTATCCTCATGTTTCATGCTATGTGTCCTGTGTTCAATCAACATGTTCAGAAGGGAAAAACAGTGTATGAGTACGGTATGATGTGGTCTTAGGTTAAAGGAGGTTAGGAGTAGAGGTAGATTGCAGGTAGAGTCAAGCCATGTATAATCTGTGAACAGGTTTATATGTACATGCATTTTTTACCTATACTCCCCCATACCTTTCCAATCATGTTAACCCTTCACCTTTTTCTGCTTTTCCATAATTCCCCCTTCCTATCCACAACCTCTCCCTAATCCCTCTTCCTCTCATTGACTGCCACGTGGTTACCTATGGTTCTGGCATCAGGCAACTGTGCCAACCACGGTGGGAGGGTCAAATCCTTTTGACTTCTGTGGTTCGGGGGAGAGTGTCGATACTCCCTTCCTAGCTTTTGTTGACACCAAGGTAAGTGCAAATGCTTACATTCACAGTACTTTTGTAATATGGCCTATAAATACTTATATTAACACCACATATTGGGATATATTCTTTTATGAAATGTATATCACATTACAGTGATATTGTAACCATATTTTTCTTAGTTTACTGAGGAACAATGCTATGTGATACCACTTCCTGTTTTTTCAAGGGGTGAAAAGTGTTGTGCCATCACATTCTTTGATGTCACTTGGGGCGAGTCAAATGATATCACATCATGTGATGTCATCAGAGGTCAAGGGTCGTGTTATGTCACTTCCACTACCCCTGGTCTTTTGGTGAAATGACATCCCTGCCCAGAACCTTTAACTATCAGGCAATGCAAGAATCACTTGTCACCGTTTAGGGGCCCAGTCCAATAGGACAATGTTGTCAGCATATGCAACATACTGCCCATAGATGTTTCCCAGATGCAGTGGGAATGCATTTGCACATGATAATACCAGTCCAAGATCGACAATATAGATGTTAAATAAACAATGTGCCAATAGACAACCTTGTTGCAAGCCACAACATGTGTGGATGTCTCCTGAGAAATTAACCTCTCTATCGACTCAAACCCGACATTTTGGTGCCCATATGTAGATGCACAAGTATATTTAATAGAGACATCAGAGAACCCTTTAAAAAAGTTTAGTCCATAATTTAACCCAGTTGACCCGATCAAAGACCATGGTAAGAGCAGCAAATGCTACATGAATATGGCGTTTCAGGAAATGTGCCCACTGATGGAACAAATAAAATAAGAAACTATTTAGCAAAATACCCACTCATTTTATAAAACCTGATTGATTGTGATCAAGGGATTATACAGCGAGAGCCAATTTTTCCAAATCTTTCAAAATCAAGGCAGAAAAGATTTTACTGGAGTTATTAAAAAGGGAGATCGGCCTAAATTTAACTGGATTGAGCCTATCTCCCTTTTTTACAAATTGGAATAATATCGGAAATCTTCCAAGAAGGACGGGTACATTTCATCGATAGGATAATTTTAGTGAGAAGAAAAATAGATCCAAATGCCACAACTCATGAAAACAGATATTAATATATGAGTGGCGGGAAATCTGTTTTCCTAAAAAAGTTTGAAAATGCTCAATCCATCTAGCCTCTGGAATACATTGTATTTGCATAGCCGCTGAGTGTTGATCAGTGAACAAAAAAAGGGTGCTTTGGTAGATGTCAGAACTTTTAACATTTGTTCCACTTCTCATTGCAGTATAAGGGATTTGTGTGCATTCGTACAATTTTTATAGGCTTGTTTTATTTGTATTTGTTTATTATTTATATTGCGCACTGACCCCTAGGGTAACTGGGTGCTTGAAAAACTTAGAGGCTACATACATAGTGAGGTAATATACATTGGTGGAGATATAGCAATAGAGACCCTGGTTACAGATGCGTCAAACATTAGGTGGCCTTGTACAATGCATAAAAAGACAGTGGGTAAATAATTAAAAGCAGTAGCAATTACTGTAGAGGTTTTTTGCTTAGCCAATTTTTAATTCCAGCTTTGAAAGTGAGGAAGGAGGGTTCTTCTCTGAGATGGATGGGACTAGAGTTGCATCGTTTGGCCGCTTGGACAGGGAAGTTGGCTCGTCCAGCTGTTTTTAGGTTGAATCTTGGAACCACGGGGTTGTGAGAGTGAGACGATCTGGTGGTACGTGTGGGTTGGTGTATGCAGATTTTTTGAGCCAGATATTGAGGGGCTGAGTTGGTGAGGCATTTGTGCGTGATGGCCAGAGTGCGAAATGTGATTCTGTCTTGAATAGGCAGCCAGTTGGCATTTTGTCTATGAGTAGAGATACGGCAGGATCTGGGTATACTGAGTGCTGCTCTCAGTGAGTTGTTCTGGAATACCTGGTGTCTATTTAGGTTGTGTTCAGAGGATCCTAGGAACAAAGTATTGCAGTAGTCTTATTTAGACAGTGTGAGTGCTCTAGCTAATGTTAGGCAACTACTTGTGGATAGGTACGATTTACAACTGTAGATCGGTTTGTTTGTGTAAGCCGTGGAGGATGCCACGCTGCTAACTTGTTTTTTTAGAGATAATGTCGAATCGAGGTAGACCCCTAGTGTTTTTATTTCTTTGGATATATTGATTAGGTTACTGTCAATGCTGAAATAGGAATACCTGGAGTCAAGTTTATTCAATCATGCCTGAGTGCCCACGATCATTAACTCAGTCTTGTCGTCATTGTGACAAAGACTGTTGGTGGACATCCAGGCTTGGATTTCGAGATAGATGTCGTTCAGTAGTTAGAGTCTTGGTCGTAAAAGCCATTGAGGGGGATGAGGACTTGGGTGTCACCTACATAATTGGTATAGATGACACCCAGGTTGTCTAGACGGTCGAAGAGCATCTTTGTAAATATATTGTATAATATAGGTGACACACAGGATCCTTGAGGGACTCCACAGTGTATAGGTGTTGGGTCTGCTGAGGCTAATTGGGAGAAAACTCTGGTGGAAGGATGTGACCCAATCAGATGCATTAGCGGAGAATGCTGCAGCTGTGGTAAGGTGTTTGGCGAGAATTTGGTGGTCGACCAGGTCGAAGGCAGCAGATAAGTCCAGGAGTAGGAGGATCGCTAGCTTGCCTTTGTCCTTCGCCTCGTCCATTTAGATCTTGAGGTCAAGGAGAGCTGTCTCAGTTCGATGTCTGGGTCTGAAGCCGGTTGTCTAAGACCTATGAGATCATTCTCCTCTAGGTGCTTCTGAATTTGCAGATAAGCCACCCTATCCAGGATTTTTAGAAGGAATGGGACAGTGGTGATGGGGCTGTAGTTTGTGGGGATATTTGGGTCTATTTTAGCTTTCTAGTCCTTAATAAATACATAGTAGCATTTTCAAGACATAACAGTCCACATTCTTTTTTCTTTATTTAAACCTGTGAATCAAATTAGTCAGTTCAATTCAGGGCAATATTACAATGGGAGAAGTGATTTTCATTAAACAGTCACCCCATAGGTTGCTGGCAATAATCTTCAAAGTAAAATTGGTCCGTTAATGTTCGAAACTCCTCATCAAAATAAACCATGTATTCTATTAAATAGCATTGAAAGAAAACACTGTTTGTGGTCTCCAATGCATCCTAGATTTGTGCTGGTCAACCCATGGGCAAAGAGGTATTTTATTTCCTTGTGTGGTAAGAATTGTTAATTTGATGGTTAACTGCAATCTAGAGTGATCACTCAATTTATTTTCGAAAATATTTACAATTTCACATCTGTCAAATAGTGTCTTAGAAACAAATATATAATCTAAAATGGAAGTGCACCTGTTGCCAGACCAAGTCTACTGCAAAGGTATGTTATTGGGGATGTTACCATTTAGCATAGTCAGGTCGCAAAAATGCCTAGCATCATTTATTAATCTACCAAGGTATAATGAGTCAGATGCATGGATAGGTGTAGACATATCTCGATGGGTCTTTCAATCAAAACAAGCAAAATGAAAATCACCACAATTATCACCAGATTCCTTCAACTACAACTCCTCTAAAACATATAAGAGCAAGGTAATAAAGGACTTCACGTACATTTTCTATGTGTTCCACTATAAATTCCCTAAAGTGAATCTGTGCTTGGGAACTAAATTCCACCCATTTCAATGTAATGGCTAGTATATCCCAAGAGTTAGTGTTGTATCTTTGAGCCAAAGGGGTGACCAACAGCCTCTTTTGGGCGATCACGTGGAAAGTAGCAAAGCATCCAGAATGTGCTCTTCTAATAGCCATGTTTCCCTTAGGCAAATAATGCCATAATCAAAAATATTTATAGAATCCGGAGCGCTATTAAATAAATGAACATGTCCTTGCGTATTCTACAAGATATTTTTAATTTCCTCATCCATTCCCCAGTCACATTCTGTCGATCATTAAAAACAATTTGTCATAATAGATGCAGCACATATCCACATCTTCCCAACCGGCAGATTCAAGACACCGTATTTGTAAACATCATAGCCCAAGAGATACAAATGACTGGGTTTCTTCGAGTAAGATGTTAACTAATAAGTTTGATATGAAGTGTAAAATGAACAGACCAATTTCAGTATCAGAAATAAGTTTGATTTGTAGCAGATCAGTCTTCGAATATCCTGAGACAATGATAACATATTCTGTTTGTTTAGCACAATCTGATCATCTAGAGTGAATAATCGTTTTAGGCAAACACAGAAAAAGCTTGATCTTTCATCCATAGATCAGCTTTCTGGATTTTTATCCCACAAACCTATTTCCATTTGAGCTTCTGGTTGCAGATATTCAATAGCTGATTAATTCAAAGGCAGCTCAGAAGCTTCAAGCTCTTGATCTATAATAAATGAACGTATCGAAAAATCACCACCGGTGGTATTCTATAAATAGTCTGAAAAGGAACTGTAGTTGTGACATCCAGTAAGGAGGATGTCTTAGATGTTACAGTTATGCGGGAAATCACTAGGAGCACTTGGGCAGACAGCATAAAGGATGCTTCCTCAGCGTCAAAGATTGCACAATCTTTTGGTGCATCAATCACAGATTCAGAGATATATTCATGTGAATGCACCATCAAAAGACCAGAATTACCATCAAGTTCTTCCAGAACAAGAGATTCTTACTGAGCCTTTGCCGGCTACAGGTTTCAAATCTGGCTTAGAAAACGTGCCCCTTGTTTTCTTCTTACCTTATACTTCAAAATTAAAACTATCACAATCAGCCACCTTATTAATTTCCTCTAAAGGTTTGGAATTACTTCTAATCAAAGGTATATTTTCTATTGCATTCTGCAGCCTTTATCTTAAGTTTCTCAAAAACCTTCATGAGCATTTGTTTTTAACATTTTCTGGGGGGGTTTACAGTTTTCTTTCTTCCAGCCGGAAAGCCAAAGTTATTAGAGTTCTTAGTGCGAGTTTCAGTATCTGTAATTATGGTGGCATTTTGTATTCTGAAACCACCGGACTAAAAGCAAGCTCCACTGACTCGGCGTTCAACTGATTGTTGCTAGTTTTCAAAATAAGTATTGAATTTGTGGCTAAGGCATCCTGGTGTCCACTTAGGATGAACTACCCCATGTTAGTTTGGGGATTGGTATTTTTAGCACATACCAAGAAGCTAAGCTTCAAATTAATTTGGGAAAGCTTAGATTTTTGATCTTTTAAATCTTGCCTAATATTTTCGTAAAGTTTCTCTAAGGAATTTAGTATGAATTTTAAATCAAATCTGGTGGATGCGTTAGCATGAGGAACATTTTCATTGTCTAAGGTGAGAGACACTAGATAGAAGAAGCCAATAAGGAGATAGGGCCAAGTCGTTCTTTCAACACAGAAGCTTAATCAAATACATTCACAGTTGGACAGTTGGATTTTTGGTGCACCGGGAAGCCGATTGTTCAAACAAAGAAGCTTAACAGGGAAACTGTATCCATTAAATAGTTAACCATTATTCATATCGAGGGGCCACTTGACGGTAGAATGATCAAACGCAGCCAGAAAGAAAGGGAGATTATTGTAAGGCAAACTGTAGTAATGCACTAACCATGGCAATATCATATACACAACCTAATCGACACAATGGCAGCTCCTATTTCACTGCCTATTGCACCTGTTTGGGTGATTCCAACAAAACAAACAAGCAAGCCCCTCTGAGGCGTCAAACACGTGATGCAGAGCACTGACAGGAGACCTGAGCCCCACCAGTTCAGTTCCTGGCACCGGCTCCAATTCAGGCCGTTCCCACATTCCAGAGCCTCTGGCTGGCGCTTCAGTCTAGCTGCTTCACCAGCCGCACTGGCTCCCCAACCGGCTACTAGATGAAACCCGAAGCTCAGGTCCACTCTACAGACTGCTTTGGGCTTCATCCGTCAATTAGAGGAAAGGCCACAACAACTTAACCACAAGTGTCATACTGCACTGTATGGCCGCTTCTGACGCTCCCCACCAGCAATTGCCTTGGATTAGTCTTTGGCCAGGTGGATTTGATGGATGAAGTTTCTGCAGAAATGCAAAGAAATAAGGAAGAACTAGCAGCGTTCACTGTTTTGAGAAGCCTTAGGGGATCCAACATAGTGTCTGGGTTGTCCATGATTAGATTGAATTATAAATGTCAGAGAGAGAAAAAAACTCAAAAGTCCTTTAATTGAAAATGACTTTCATTTTTTTCTCCCACTGAGATTTCTGGTAACACGCATCCCCCGCCCCCTTACTTACCTTACAGCGGCACACTTTGCTGACTCCTCCATTCATCTGCATTGCTGGTTCTCTTTACTCACCTGCATGGAAACCGCAGGGTCATTTATTTAAAAAACATTATTGTTTAGGTCACTGGGGGGTCACCCTCGCAACCCCGATGCTCTTATAGTGAACAAGAGTGCGGGGGACACCCCCGCTCCCCTTGGTCACTCTAACAGCACTGAATGGGATATCTATTTGAAATGTTCATCTGTTTGTAATATTCGATTAAATATCCCATTCAGTTTTTTTCACGTTTTTTTATACAGATTCCTAGTGGCTTTGCTGTGAGATTCACCTTGCATAGTCTCAGCTCAACTGCAGGGATGTCATTTAGGGGTTGCCAGGGGTCGCTCCTGTGACCCCTGAGATCTCCCTTGCTACCCCTGTGGTCTCCCTTGCTACCGCATTATTTTTTTAGATAGAAGCTCCTAGGCTGAGGCCAGCACCATGTGGCTCTTTGTTTCTGAAGTGACTGACAAATAGCGGCATGGCTACCTCCAGGGTCATAATGACCCCCACTGTCTTTAACCATCCTCTAATATTGACTGACAGTGGGCCTCATTACGACCCGTGCAGCAAGTGAAAAACGATCCCGGTAAATGATTACCAGCATCGCTTACCGCTAGGCCCGATCATGACCCGTGAAAGTGCAATTAGCAGCATCGTAGTTAACGGTGCCGCTAACAGCACCAAGCTCGCGCGCACGCGACCTTCCACGCCGTAAGAACCGGCATCGCGCAAAGGTGGGCAAATCACGAACCAAGCGGACATGCTCTTAACGCCATCGCGAAGGTCGTAAAGTACCTTACCGCCATGGTGCTAATTCCGCCATCGCGAACCAACCGTAAATGGCCATGTGCAGTGTTCCCAGCTGCCACAGGTGCACAGAATCAGCACAGGTGGAGGCAATACAGACTCACCAAGTACAAAAAGAGCACACCCCACCCCTTCCCACACCTAGTCACACTCCACAATGTAGCAATGTGGGGCTGGAGGACCTGATTGCAATGCAAGTGCTACAACTACAACAACAACAACAACAACAGGCAGAACAGAGGAGACGCAGGAGGAGAAGGAGGGCAAGTCAGGGCCAGCAAGCCCCACCAGCACAGCCAGTGCCACCACGCAGGCAGCCCCCGATCCCACGCATCCGAGCCAGTCCATTCAACCTCACCGCTGAGCAGATCCATACCTTGTACCGTTTGGAGCGGGCCACCATCACCACCATCGTTGACATGATACACAATGACATCGTCAGCATGATAGAAACACCCACCGCCATCCCCCCCTACTGAAGGTAGTGTCCATGCTCCACTTCCTGGCCACAGGCACCTACCAGCACACAGTGGGGCACTTGCATGGCATTTCACAACCATTATTCTCACGTACGCTGATCCAAGTGCTCAATGCCCTCCTCAAGCACACAGACGACCACATTTCCTTACCACGGTCTGCCCAGGAGATTGCAAACACCAAAGTGGGATTCCATGCACTAGCCGGCATACCTGGTTGCATTGGTGCCATCGACTGCACTTATGTGGAATTGGTGGTCCCACATGCCATGGAGGTAGCGTACCGCAACCGTAAACTATTTCACTCAATCAATGTGCAAATGGTATGTGACTCCAACAGGATCATCACACATTGTTGTGCCCGATTCCCCGATCAACCCATGATTCAATGGTCCTGCGTAACTCCACAATACCACGCTACATGGAGCGACATGCAGGACCAAGATCCTGGCTACTCGGTGAGGCTCATGTCATGGCCATGGAAATGTGAAGTGGGTAGGTGATTGACGTACCAATGCATACTTTACCTGGCTGAAGGGGGGGGGGTGATGCATACTTTACCTGGCTGAAAGGGGGGGGGAATGATGCATACTTTACCTGGCTGAAAGGGGGGGTTGATGCATACTTTACCTGGCTGAAGGGGGGGGGGATGATGCATACTTTACCTGGCTGAAAGGGGGGGGATGATGCATACTTTACCTGGCTGCGAGTATCAGAGGCAATGGAGCCAGCTCATACCCTGAAGCAGCCCAAACGTCAACTGACACCTGTAAACATAATGCCCGATGTAAGCAGCCCTACCATGTAAATGAAGGTGTGTCCCAACCATGACACAAACATCTGCAAGTGCATTGTACCGATTCGGACCACATTGACCTCAACGAAATGCACCTCCATGCAATGACTTCAGCCAATACACGGCACCAAACACCATCAACTGAAAGGCCAGTCCCACATAACTGCGCACAAAGGAGGCACATGACGGACAAAAACATCAATACACCACTACACAGACACCGAGGCCCAAAAAATGTGCCTACCAACATTAGTAGTGCTCAGTGGGGTCATCATGAGGCTGACAGCAATGTTGCCATGATGAGAGCGTTGATATCACAGGACACCTGCCAGGTCACCAAAACGAAGGCCATGAACGAACACAGTGGATGGGCACTCACAAGGCACTGGACCCCCCTGCATACATTGGTTGATGGCATGCAAAACAGTCTATGAGAGGAATGCACATATACCGGTAACATAGTATGAATCCATTTGTGCATGTAAAAGTGGTATAAAGTATGAAGTTGAATGCATGCCATGGTGGCACGTCATGATTTGAGATTTGATGTCATGACTGACACATACATTGTTGCCCACATACAGGTGATGCAGGCTATCCCCTGAAGAGGTGGCTCCTTACACCAGTCCGGAACCCACAGAACCAGCACGAGGAGGACTTCAATCGTGCACATACACAAACCTGTGTGGTGATTGAGCAGGCATTTGGCCTATTGAAGACACAGTTTCGCTACCTCAGCAGGTCTGGTGGGGCACTCCTGTACCGCCATGAGAAGGTGGCAAAGATCGTCATGGCATGTGTCATGCTACACAATATGTGCATCAGACGGAATGTGCCCCTGCCCCCTGATGCTGAACTGCAACCACCTAAAGATGAGGAGGGTGGGGATGGGGCAGCACCTCAGGGAGGCAGCGATGCACAGGAGGGTCGTGAGATGCGTCAGACTCTGATCAACCAGTGTTTCTAGCACACACGGATGGGGGTGTCACATGGAGATGGCAATTGGGGCACTGTGTGTGTGGGGATATGCACACTGTGGACTGTTCACCAATAAAGCACACATACGCAATGAGCAATGTCCACACATGTGATTTGTGATCAAGCAAAAATTGTATTGTAAATGTGAATTCAATTGACACACCCACTCCTCCCTCCCCCCTCAACTCCCCAACACACCCACTCTCCCCTCCTCCCTCCCCCCTCAACTCCCCAACACACCCACTCCCACCTCCCCCTCAACTCCCCAACACACCCACTCCCCCCTCCCCCCTCAACTCCCCAACACACCCACTCCCCCGTCCCCCCTCAACTCCCCGCAAAAGTGCGTGGATGCCTGTGTTGAAGTGCCTAATGTGGAATTGTTCCACTGGGTGGCCTCTATTGGCAGCCCGCTCTGCCGGCCCCCGGGGCACCCCTGCCTGTACTCCGCAGGTTCCTGTCCGACCTGCAGACGGGGCTGCTTGGGGCAGAACTGGCAGCGGAGGAGGTACTCGGCTGCTCACTAGGACGCATGTCCCTCATTGTCTGTACAAGCTGCAAGAGCACGTGCCGCACCGCGGCAAGTTCGGCACAGATGTCCTTGGTGGAGGATTGTATGGCTGCCTTCACAGTCTCGGCACATTTTTGCATGTCAGCACTTGCACCTCCACATTCGGCCACATGCTGAGTGAGGAGTGAGGACAGTTGGTGTTGCCCTGTTAAGATTTGGTCCAGCGACTGTTGGTATTTTTGGGCATTGGATGATGCCATTGGTGCGTTCATTAGGATACTCCCCTCCTCCACACCTTCCACTGGGCATGGAGTGGCTGGATCAGGAGTCATCAGGGGATTGCCCCTGTGTGCTATCAGCATGCAGGCTACATGGGGACAGGTAGGGGGAATGAGGGTGGGCAGTGGGGGGACATTCTATGACATCATCATCATTCCCCACATCACTATCCGAGCAAGCTGCAATGGCAGCAGTCTCCCCAATCGTACTGCTTCCTGCAGACACAGTCCCTTCGGTGGCCACCAGTTGTTGGATGTCTGTTGCTGGTGGTACCATGCTGCTTGCCTTGGTGCTTATCGTTGCCCTGGCCTGTGTTGTGGCAGTCGATTTTGGCTGCTGTGGTTTTTTTTTTGGTCCAGCAGAGGTGGAGGGTTGGTGTGGTGTTGCCTCGGGCCTGGCCTTCTTGGCAGGTGTGGTGCCAGTCTCGTCCTCGCCAAGGTCCGAATGGGAGCCTGTGGTGGAGCAAAGGAGTTAAAGTGTTATTGATGGGTCTGCGGACATTGAGCAGGCATTGTGATGACTGCCATGATTTTGATGATTAGATTGTGCACTTTGGAGGCAGTGACATACAGGTTGTCTCCCTTTTGTGTGGGAGAAGCATGCAGGAATGTGGGTGCCTACAGTGAGAGTGTGCATACTGCATGTGTACAGGGTGTAGGTCAATGATGCCTGTTGGCAGTCTTCTGCTGATGTGTTGTGTTAACCCTATTAGGCAACATTGTGCTTCCCATGAAACTGGACTTCAGGAAGTTTAGCATGGCTTAATTTGAGGCACCTACCTGCGTCACCTGATGTCGGGGCTCCTCTCTCCATTTCACCGACTCCCTCGATGCTCTCGATGCCAATGGTTGTGGCACATATCTCCTCCCACGGCTCCATTTTTATCGGTGGGTCTGCTCCTCCACCAGTTGCCATGCCCAGGTTTCTGTTGGCAGACAGTATGCTCCTTACACGGAGCCGGAGGTCGTCCCACCTTTTCCGGCACTGTTTTGTGGTGCGGGGTGTTGTTCCTACTGCACTGACCCGCTGTGCGACTAGGTCCCATATGGCCTTCTTCCGTGCTATTGCCGGTCTGGTCATTTCAGTGGAGAATACAATGTCCGCGTTTTCCTGTAGGGTTTCCGCCAACATGGTGAGCTCTTCCCTACTGAAGCGCTCCTGCCGCAGCTGATCGCAAGATTCTTTGACAACTTTTGGCATTCTGACAATGGGTGGATGTGGGTGAAGGTTTGTGGCGGGTCTCGGGGTCAGATGTGCACTGGTTGTGGAGGATTGCAATGGATTGTGTTTTTAAAGATGGCCGCCGTGCTCTTTCCCATTCCGGTGCGATAGCGGAACTTCCGGATCTGCTTCTTTACGGTCACCGCTAATAGCGGTCACCGCTATTTGCGGTGATCGCTACTATCGGTGGGTAGCGTGGCGGTGGTGCAGCTTGCACGGCATACAATGCCGGGAGGTGCCGTTTTTGGGACGTTAATGGCATGGTGCTGATTACATTACCGGCATGGGGCAATGCTCGTGCCCGAGAGGTCGTAATGTACCGCTTTTAACGGTTTCAGGCCAGCACGGTCACGTTAGTTGCGCCATGCCGGTAATGTCCATTACTTACCCCCGGGGTCGTAATGAGGCCCAGTATCTTCAACGGAAGTGTTTGGTGCCAAAACTAGCCTTCAGGGGATTTGGTTTTTCCCTTCTGCTGTAATGACATAGCAGTCTGAAAATCGACCGTCATGTGGGTTGCCCAGATATTTTCCATTGAATTTTGATTCATGCAGACACTTCCAGCCATCACACTTGAGTGTTTCATTAGTGCCAAAGCCTTGGCATTTTAATCACATTGTGCATTTACCTCAGTTTTACCCAGGTAAAATGTTATACTCTGGCACTTTAACCATTCTGACATAGCAAAGTTCACCACATTTTGCTTATTTTATTGTACTAGCTACAGGTTCCAGATTGGGAGGACAAGTAAATAACAATCAGCGTGTGATCATTGATTTTAAACTACATCTACAGCAAACCATGTTTAGGAATCTAAATCTTGCACGTCACCTGTTTATAGAAGGACCACAACATATTATTCTCCCTTGCACTTTAGATTAGACATTGACCTTGACTGAGCCTGTTAAACTAGAGGCCCGATCATAGAATAAAATTGTGCGAAAAAAGGGGCGCTTGCGTGGAAAACGCATGCAAGCGCCCACTCGTCGATTCATGGAACACAATGCGCGGGGATAACCTCTACCTGCGCCGAATCCCCGTGGGTCCAACACATCACTGCAACACCACGAACGCCTTGCGATAGATGCCCAGCGAAGGTGCATACCGCCTTGCGCAGTAACCTAAGAAGGCGGCAGAACACATGGAATGGGGAACAACAAGCGTAAATGTGGATGTTGCGTGGGAAGTACCACAGTAAAATACTCACAACGCCCACACGCGCACTAACAACACGTATTCATTGAATAGGGCTCACCAGCACATGGAAAAAGACGCGCTAATCTGGAAACACGTCCACCACGCGAAAACATAACATAAACATCACCGCCTCACTAAAAGCAATGCATAAAAAGGGCACGTGAAAAACAAACGCGCGTATACAGCTACAATGAATGTCCCATTTTTCGCGGCACTGATCTTGGGACACCGCAGGAGGAGGATAGCCAGGGCACATATTTTTTTACCCAGGACCAAACTTTTTGGGATGCCTGATCACCAGGTCTATGGCAGGTATAGGGTTCCACCTCATATCATATTAGACCTGGTCACGGAGTGGGTGGATGACCTCACATCACCCAACCTGTGCTCCCAAGCACTGAGCCCCTTGGAAAAGGGGCTCAATGTACTGCATTTTTTGGCCACTGGGTCATTTCAGCAGACAACTGCCATAGTCAGGGTTATTTTACAGGCCACGCAGCCACGCTCCCTACACAAGGTGTTGGCAATCATGACTGCATGCTCCTCACTCCGCAGGCACATATACATGCCCAGAACACCTGCAGAAAGGCAGGCCGTGGTTCAGGACTTTTACTGGGTGGCACACTTCCCTAAAGTGCTTGGTGTCATCGATTGCACCTATGTGACCCTACGTCCACCTAGGGCCACAGAGCACATCTATCGCAATCGCAAGCACTGACATTCCATCAACATGCAGGTTGTACGTGATGCCAAGGGAATCATTACCTCTGTATATGCAAACTATCCAGGGTCCACCCATGATAGTTTCATATTCAGAATGTCACCCCTACACCGGGCCTTGGAAACTGGGAGGCATGGTGACACATGGCTCATTGTTGAGTACAAATGGCCTGCAAATGCATGCATGTCTCACACAGACAAAACCACAGCACTGACAATCCATCTCACCTCCACAGGGGACAGTGCCTACCCTCTGAGCACCTACATGATGACGTTAATACAGAACCCCACCACACCACGCCAGGTAAGATACAGCACAGCCCATATTGATACTAGGGCCATAGTGGAGCACACATTTGGAGTGCTAAGGTCACGCTTCCGCTCCCTTTACCACTCTGGTGGTGAGATACTATATGCACCACCAGTAGTGTACAGGATCATTGTAGCAGCATGTGTCCTGCATAATGTTATGATATTATGATATGATATTTTATTTGTATCGCGCTCATACACAAGTGTTTCAGTGCGCAACGTTGCAATGCTGCATGGCATGCCTGTGGACATCGTGGTGCCCCACATCCCCAACCACATGCATGGTGGGTGCTCATGGGAGGGGAAAGGGCACGTGGCTAGGCTGTCCGTACCGAGCTTGTGGCACAATTTTGCACATAAAATCCAACCCCTGTGGAGTGCACATAGCCCTGGCACATTCGAGGTGACAATCGATGATTACAAAGGGACAATCATCTGTCCCAACCTTAACACCCTGAGAATGTGCCCTTGGAAGTGCTACATTGTGTGCATCCCTTAGTACTAAAAGTATCTCAATCAGGTGTGCACATAAGGAACACATAGAAGATGTAGTATGCCACTAACAACATGCCAAAGTACACATCTAAATGCTGGTGTGTCACCTAAACCCTCCCACATTTCAAGTCACCTGGTCGACACACCATGCCATGGCATGCAATGTCCAAACTCAGAAATAAATGGCCAACACATAACACCACTGTCACAAAGTGCTCAGCAATCAACAGAACAAGTTCAGAAATCACTCTCTCTCACTCATCAATTTAATAATGTACAGAGGAACATCAATTGGCCAGTACAACATGCCAGAAATACAGGACCCAAGAGTGAATCCGTCTGACTGTGACCATACATAATTGCACATGTGCCTCAATGTGTTGTGACTTGCACATGGCACCCTTGTAGATTCGTGTGGCACTGCTAACCAAAGGAGGCAGGGAAGCACATACAGCAGGAAGGCTAACAATAATGGAGATAGTCAAGCCAATACATGAAGTTGGAACATGAACAAAGGATGGATCTCAATGTACAAACAAAAAGGGATACTAACCATGCACTGGACAAACAATCATAAATCCCACTAAGAGTGTATGCACAGGTTGAACCTGAGACTACCCACAGATAGAATGGAAGCCCAATGCCTCTGTGTAAGTTACTTTTACACACTGCACTCCTTGCAAGCCCATGGAAAGGGGAAGCAGGAGTGGCATATATATATATATATATATTTTAATTTTTTTTTATTTTAGGACTTTACATGGGTTTCAAAATCGAGAACCTTTAGTCCTCTCACTTCAAAACAACATTTTTACAATTCCACATAACATAAAAAATTAACCTGTCTCCAGCCCAAGGATTTGGTTAGTAACCTTTGACCTTAACTTAATCATTGTTTAGGTCACTTGATGTTCATGATTTCTTAATGTTCGTGTTGCAGATCGGTTAACTTCCTCCTTCCTCTTTATTCCAATACCCTGATTCTTCCTATGATGACTTATCTATTTTCTGAAAAATTACCATTAGGAACCTTACTAGTGCCAGGTTTATTGTTAACTTTTCCCCTTCAATCAGGGTCCGCCACCAATCAGCTACATTCCATGTTTGACATTTCCTTGCTATATTTCCAAAGTGGCGTTCCCGTTCTTTATTCAGGACTGGACACCTCAAAGTCAGATGTTTCAGAGATTCGATTATTTCCTTTTGTTGACACAGTCTACAACTTTCCAATCCCTCCTTTTTCACCTTTCTCTTTAATATTTCTCCTGTCGGAAGTATGTTTAGGCAAAAACGCATGAATATTTATCTTAAATACCAGTTTGGAAATAGCCTTAAATAACGTGGAAGGTTATTTATTTTTTGTGGTACGGCTCAGAAGTCTACTTGCTTTTCTAATTCCTGACCTCGACCTGTGTCTCTATACAGTCTCTTGTAAATATTTTCCTCTTGATTCTGTCCGGGTTGGAACACAAAGGTGCTTCTGTCTCACTTAAGCCCCGTAATATACTTTGGTAGATGTTTTGCCATTCAGTGAGAGTTTGGTCAGCTTGTTCTTTCATTGCTTTTTTGACTTTAGCATATCCTCCATTATGCAGTTCATCCACACATTTGCGGTGGAACAGAATGATTTTCATTCTAATATCGCTTTTAGAGAGGTCAAGGCCAGCTCTCTTCTTGTTATTTGGACTGGTAGTGATTGCAGCAGTTGTAGCATAGTCCATAAGAACCGCCCCCCCAATTTCAACCATAAATCATCTGGCAAAAAAATGAGGTTTCTGAAGATTAAGACAAAATAGGTACAACTTTCAATTAATGTGAATCTACAGTGTCTTTTCATTAAGATTCTTGCCTGCAAAGCTAAGTTGATTAGCTTTCTCTTCATTCGCTCGATTCTGCAGGCTTCACTTTTGTTATTATTTATACAAATGCTAATGTAGGTGATTGAGTTCACCTCGTTAATTTGTTTTCCTTTCGGCAACCAACTATATTTGCTTCTCTTTCGCTTATTTGTGGCCTTCATACTTAGAATTCTTGATTTATTCGGATTGATCATCAAATTGTTTGGATGAACATCTTTCTGGAGGTTATCCAGCTGATGTTTTAGCCCAATTAGTGTCTGATCTATCAAAACGATATTGTCTGAGTAGAGCAATCTCCCTATTGATGTTCCGGCCACTTTGGGTGGGAATGCACGCGTATGTACAAATGCACCCTCAATGTCTGAAATGAAAAGATTAAAAATCTCTGGCGCCAATGGGAAGCCCTGTTTCAGTCCCGATCTAATAGATAAATACTATGATAGCCATCCTATTTTATCGAGTCATACGCTAATGCCTGTGTCTGTGTACAGATCTTTGATGTTTTCTAAGATCTCTTTTGGGCAATTCCATCTTTTCAGTTTTTCCCAGGTTGCAGTCTTCTTATGGTAACAAAAGCTTTTGATAGATCTATAAAAGCAATGTAGGAGTAACTTACTTTTTCTGTTGCAGCTCTGGCTTTTAATACATTAATCAGGAAGATGTTTAATGCTGTTCCTCTTTCTTTTACAAATCCTGATTGCCACTGATGTTTGTGCCCTGCTGCTGTACTCCCCTTTGTAAGTTCTTTCTACACAATTGCTCCAAAAATCTTTCCCCCATATCTAAGAGGGCTATTGGCTGATCATTTTCCAGGCTCGTTCTTAGCCCTTTTTTAAACATCGGAACTACTACAGCCTCCTTCCAGGAATTTGGAATGTTTTCCATCTCTGATATATATTTAAATGACTGATGAAAAAATATGGCCCATTCCGACGGGTTGTTCTTCAATATTTCGTTTGTAAGCCCATCAGGGCCTGGAAATCTTGAGTTTTTTTAGATATTTAATGATGTACTCGATTGTATCTATTTCAATATCTAGAACTGTTTTCGCCTTTACCTTCAAGGCAGTTTGTTTCTTTACAGTGTCTTTAGATTCCTGCATCTCTTCGTAAAATTCACACCATTTTGCAACCATGATCGGATTTGATATCATTCCATCTTGTGGTGCCTCCATTTGAGTTATGATATTCCACATTTATGTGGTATTTTTTGTTTTAATCTTCTGCAACATTGACTCTGAATATTGATTCTACATTGTTTTTTTATGGAGATAAAGCCAGTTCCTATATTTTTGTTTCAATTTATGGATTTCGATCGACTAGCCAGTGCGTCCCTCTTTTTTGCTTTGTTAATGTTTTTTTCAGGTTTTTTTTTTCTTCGCAATCTCCACATCATACAGATGCCGATGGTTCATCGTTGTATTATTTCTGCCTGTATTTTGGACAGATTTGCAATTTTTTAATAATGGAACATAATCGATACAATCTGTTCCGTCTTGATCTTTCATGTGATTCATTAGGTCTTTTAGATTGTTATTCAATTCCGGTAGTTTGTTGGGTCTAATTCTTAATTTATTTCTTCCGGGATTGATATCCAGTGTTGCCGCATATATTAGTCCCCCCTTGTGGCCAAAACTTTATATGTTAGCTTTAACAAGTTGTGATCACTTGTCTCTGTTGATACTACTTCCAAAGTTTATATTTTTTCTGAAAGATTGGATGACGTGCAGATATAATCCAGCGTTTCTGTTGAGAATGCTCCTTTCCAAGTAGGTACTCCTGGGATATCACATGCGGTTTTTCCATTCAAATGACGCAATCTCTCGATTGTAACATTTTCCTCGACCTGATACCTCGTTTTTGTTTCTCTGATGCCGCAACTAAATCATGTTCCAGTGCTCGATTGTCTCCGTCTATATATGTCCAATTCAGATCGCCCACTATTATCAAAAATAGATCCGTCCATTTCAGCCTCTGTTCGTCCAATACCCTTGCTATCTCTTCTGGCATGTTCTCATTTGTTTTGGCCGCCGGGTTCTAATACACATTGACTATTGTCATCACTCATTGTGTGCCAAGGCTAGTTTTTGACTCTGTTTTGAGGCTCCTTACTTGGATGTAAGGTGTTTGATTCCTACTTTCTAGAAGCGTCCATTTCAAATCATTATGAATGGCCACCAGTAGCCCTGACTTTGGTCTCCTTTTTGGCCTTTAATTGCTGTATTTAACAATACTCCGTACCCTTCTATCACTGGCGTTTCAGTTAACCAGAGTTCCTGAAGGCATATTACTTTGAGGTTCAAATTTGCTAACTCACCTCCTTTTAATAATTGTTTGAAACTCCTTGTGTTCTGGTTAATTATGGTCCATGGGTCTTCCATCCTTGTTACTTGGCGTTATTCCTGCTGTTTTTTTTTTTCTGCTACCAGCTTTGGGTGTCCAGTTAAAGTTTCGAATCCTTTTGGTCGAATGCCAAAAGGATCAAATCAATAGGCCCGAAAACAAAAGGGTCGGAATTTTTTTTTACATGTATATTTGTTTTGGGCTTTTGTATGCATAAAAAAGGTGTTTTAAACAAGAAAAATGGGGGATTGGGTGGGGAAACCCCCCCAAAAAAAAAAAAAAGTTGACCCTTTTTTCCGGTCCTATTGACTATGACCTATAACCCGAGCTTTGTTAACCACTTCCACTTTGCATCATCCCCATGGTTGTCTTTCGTTGATTTTCTCCACTCACCTCCTTTCTTATTTTCCTGTTGTTCGTTCTTAGATGCCTTGTATTTTCCTTTACTTTTTTTTCCATCTTCCAAGTTTTGGTACTTGACCTCTGATTTTATGTTCTCCTATCTCCTTTAGCTCTTGTGTTGATTCACTTAAATCGAAGCCCATTGTCCTAAGATGATGCGCTTCATCTAGTAGAAGTTTTACCAGTCTTGAAACGGTGCATACACACACCTCATCAGTCCGTGATTCCTCTAAGAACTCCACTATTGCTGGGTCATTGGAAGGTATTAGTCAGAGAGCCGGTATGTGATGTAACAATCTTACCACATTTGATCTGTTTAAAATCAGACCATTGTCTTAATATAACATCCTTTCCAAATTAAGTCCTTGTAGTGGATTTCACAGGTTACTCATGGCCTTATTTAATGGTTGATCCATTACTGCATCCTCTTCATCTTTTCCATTCTCCCTTGTGCCTTTAACCACTCTCCCTACTGTTCCATTTCTTTGCACTTTCAATCTCTTCCCTTTAATTATTTGCTCTTCTCGGGCCACTATAGCAGTTTTTCTTCCTGACATTGCTTTTAGAAACTTTTGCACATTATTGCTAATTGTGGGGGGCTTGGTATTTTCCCCTGGTCCCTCTCTTATCCTTTAATTTTCAAAGCTTTGTTTCTATTGCCATCTTTTTTTCTTTTTTTGCTGTTCTCTTTGGGGAGTTTACCTTTGAGTCTCTATTATCGGGCAACTTTCACTCTCCTCCACATCAGTTTCCTCATCTTGATCCTCACTAGATTCATATTCAAATGATGGAGTATCCTAGTCCACACTAAATTCATTATCAGATGTTGTATTATCTGCTGCCTGTTCTTCTTCTTCTGAAACCGAATAGGTGGACATATCCATCAAGTCTATTTCCAAGAGTTCCTCGTCATCTATAGTTGTAGGGTCCGCTTCTTTTTCCACCTTCCCTTTTTTATGCCCCTGACTTTTTCTGCATCCGTATTTGTTAAATGGATCTTGTCCTTTGCCGTGGTCAAGTTTTTGATAAAAGCCCAGCTTTTATTTGATTTTTCTTTTACCACTATAGTTTGGTTCTTCAATTTCTTGATTCTACCATTATTAATTGGTTTGTTTTTGTTTACTTTGTTTGCCAGGTGCTTATCCTTTTCACTGTCTTTCCCCTTTTTCATAAATATTTCACAGATGTTTACTACCTGCCTCTGTTTTTCCTTATCCATCCCTGCCTTGTACTCCATTCTTAGTCCTTTGCTGCACTTCCACCCGTGATGGGAGGTCTTCCCTCTCTTCCAGCTCTGGACTCATTTCCGGCTCGTCTACGTTAATTTGTGCTCTCATTAGGGTTCTTTGTTCGTAAATGTACTTCTTGTTGCAGTCGTTTTTCCACTTGTGTTACCTTTTTCCCTTTGTTCTGTTTAACTTCCCTCTGTATTTTTTCACTTGGGTTTTGACTGGCCCTAGAGGTGTCTATTTCACTGGTCCAATCAATCACCATGGGCTGTATCTTTCCTGGCTCCTTTATTCCAATCGCAGTCACTGGTCCTTCTGACTCTTCTTTCGCTGCTGTTCCCTTTCTGTCTCTTTTCTCCTTCATTATAGGCTCCAATATATAGTGTAATAATTGTGCCACCCTGGCGGAGTTGTTATCCATATTGCCTTGTACTGAAGAAATAAATCCTTCCACAAATATTATTTCGTATGCACCATTCCCAGCAGAGTCGATTGGTCATTTAGCTTGTCAGCCACCTAATCATATAATTTCAAAAAGGGGGCTAGAATCGCCGTCATGGTTGCCACTAATAGGACATTTTCGTCCACTTTATTGTGATCTACATTGAGGACTCTTTTGTTCCTTTCTTCCCACATTTCTCTGTTCCCTGGTAGGTCTTCAAAACTCTTTTTCTTTATCAGGGGTCTTTCAAGATTATTTGTTGACGCTGGTACACTATTTACATCATATATAACACTTTGAGACACTAGAGGGAATATTTTTCTGGACCTCTTTAAGACAACCCTCAACACATAAAGAATCTAGAGTAAACCACACTAATGCTTAAAGGGTCCCTTGCTTCTCCAGTACCTTTTTCTGACTAATTTATGCATGCTGTTTAGTTCATTATATCACAACATACTAATTCCAAACAATTTTTTATCAAAAATATCAATTTATTTATTCTCAATAAAAACATCACTAAAAATACATTCACAATTTCCTCTAATACAAATTATTACACTTTTATCTAAGATCAATTATTGCACATTTTTCTCTATTTTTGGCCTCGTTGACCACGAAAAAGAGACCTACATAACATTCTGTTACCTAATACCTATTCTTGCTTACAAATAGTTTATCAAATGAGGACAGATTTTTCAGTTCTTAGCTTGTTTTTTGTGTCCTCTCATTTCTTCACTGGGTGCTTGAATATCCCCACATTAGATGTTCTATTCATTCATACTCATGTCATCCATACATCCTCTCATTCTAGAATCCACACTACCCAACATGTTTCTTTCCTATATTGATTTACACAATTTAAGGAAATTCTTCAGGGGTTAATTTTTGTATAGCAACATCATATTCTGTTATGTAGTGACCATTTGGTCTTCTTATATTCTTTAGACTTCTTGGTCGGGACTCATGTATTCCACTGACGTCTATTTCATTTATGGCCAGAATTCCAGAAAACGGTATCTGCGAGAAGCAAGTATATGAAGAATGGAATTAATTATTAGTCCAACTTCTCTGTAGTGTTTATTACTACATTTAGGGTATTAATTTACCATTAGTAGGATTAACTTCTTTCATTCATTTGGCACTGACATTCACGACTCGATGAAGGCCAACATCACAGCACAGCATCATTTCATAAGGTGGTGTACCATTAATCTGGTAGCCTACCCTCTCTATATTCAACAGTAGTTCCCTTGTTCTTCAATGGGCTATTTATCAGAGTTTTACAGTTTTCTCAACAATCATACCAAAATAGAAGAACATTATTTACCTTCTTATTTTAGTATCCTGGTTGTTTATTTCCATCCATTCAGATGTCTATCTCTGAATATTCTTTTATTCCCAATTCTGGTATGTTATCTTTTCTGTGGTCACCTATTTCAAAACATATAAGTACAGGGATATGGCTTACAAGTGCTCCCGAATGGATTAATACTTTTTGTCTTTTTTATGTTGTTCACAATATAGCTGTTAACATTGCTCTGGGTGATGTACCTTAGTTCGGTTTTCCCATTTTTCTGAGAACATTCAGCTACGTCAGTAGTTTATAGTTCCTTCTAACTCCTCTGGGGTTTTCATACGAGGTAGATACCTCCTTCTACTCTAATAGAGTCAGGGTGAGAAATATAGACTGTTTCACCTCTTATATCCCATATTATGTTTGGGGCTAAATTTAAATTTAGGGCTATTAGATATTTGAGCCATACTCACTGATTGTCATCTCACTCGTCCCGAATTCCCATGTGGCTCTCCTACAGTTGTATAAGATTTTATAAGCATGGGCATCTACCAAAGTAAAGTGTTTATTTGTTTTAAATTAGAGTAACCCGCGCTATATTGTGACCCTCCTCTAGTCTACCATTCATTACTCCCGCTATTTTTCTTACCTTTCATCTTCATGGCTGGGTCCCTCTATCTCGCGCGTCACTGCTGGCGTTCCCTCGTCTCTGCCGAGCTCTGCCGTCTCTTCTTTCTCAATCGAAGGGGCCCGTCCGCATCCAGCGGTTCCTCTTTCCGAATTGTGGCCATTTCCGTATTCTTTTGTACGTTCCTGTTGGTAGGCGCGCTCCCCTTCATCCAATCGATGCCTTCGCGTCATCGTCTCGGAAAAGAAGGTCCTTTTTTCTGCCTTCGTTAATCCGTATTGTGTATCTCTGTTACCGCCGATCCTGCATCGCTCGTAAGGCTCTTATTTCTTAATCCTGCAATGTTCAAATTCAGCATATGTTTGTCCATGTCCTCTCCCCATATTCTCATATTGTATCTGCCAGGGGAGGAAAGCGAATTAGTTCTATTAGCATTTTATCATTGTTTGTTTTTTGGACAGATACTTTCCACATTTATGCACGTTTCTGTGTTGTATAGATTGCAACTTCCATTTAGTGCACCTATCTGTGTAAAGCGATATCTGGCATCCATTCCCATTGCATTTGTATTTTATCATCGGTTGCTTTTAGGACAGATACTTTCAACATATGTGTACATTTCTGTGTTATATACATTATAACTTCCATTTAGTGTGCATCTCTGTGTAAAGGGCCATGTAGCATCCATTCCCATTGGTCCATGAGGTATCACTCCACTCGTTCATTGAGACCCATCTCGCAACATTCAGTAAGAAACATGAGTTCCTTTTCTTTTAATAGTAATTTCCTCCTATCGATGTTCGTATCATTACTCTCCTTTACCTGATACTCCACGGACCACTTTAATTCTTCTGCCTTATGGATCATTTCTATGAAGTGTCCTAGCATTGGTATGGAATTAATTTTGTTCCTTATGCAACTCTTATACTCAGTTATCCTGGTTTTTATTTTTTTTTCAGTCTTCCCTATATAGATTTTTTTACAGGGGCACCATATCACGTAAACAACAAATTTGGAGTTGCAATTCGTTATTGTTTTCTGTTTCCAATCGCTCCTAAAGCCTAAATCTATTTGGGTTGATTTCTTTGTTTGTGGGCAGCACGTACAGCTGCCGCATGGCACATGTCCCTCCGGTGCTCTCATTCCCCAGCCCTCTGTAAGTGTTGGTTGGATATTATATTCCTTTGTGATATCATTGCGCATTATTTGAACCTTCACGGTCTTGCTTCTTCGGAAGGCTATTAGTGGTTTTTCCAATGGGCTTTTTCCTTTTTCCATAATCGTCCAGTTTCGGTATATGATTTTTCTAATCCGATTTGACAGATTACTGCACGTGTTGACAAAGACCAATTTTTCATTCTTTTTTCTTTTTTAGATACCGGTTGTTGTTCAAGTATCGCGTCCCGATGGTTATTGTCAGCCCTCTGCCTAGCTCGGTTTATTAGTTTTTTAGGGTAGCCTCTTTCTTGTTGATTTGTTCTCAATTTGTTGGCCCCTTCTATATAATCTTCTCTGTTTGTGCTGTTTTTTTTAAGCCGTAAAAAATGCCCAAAAGGCAAGTTGTCCCGCGTATGGTTAGGGTGCAAGCTAGTATAATGCAATAATGCATTGCGGTCAGTAGGCTTTTTATATGGTGTCACGAAAAGTTCTCCTTTGTTGATGTCAACTTTTATTGTAATGTCCAGGAAATTCACTTCCTCTCTGCTGTAATTTTAAGTGAACTTTAGATGTTGATTTTGCTCATTCAGCCATTTGAAGAAAAAGATTGCTTCACTCTCATCGCCCTTCCAAATTAGTAAAATATCATCTATGTACCTCTTCCAGACCTGGATCTTATCTCTGAAGGGGTTGCTGTCACCATAGATCGTACTTATTTCGACGGCCTCCATATAGAGGTTTGCGATGCTCAGGGATAGTGTCGCCCCCAAAGCCGTTCCCTGTGTCTGTTTATTGTAGCATCCATTAAAATGGAAATAATTTTCCATTAGTGCTACTTCCGCGCACCAGAGGATGAACGAGGCTGGGGTTTTGGTGTTTCTGTTCCCCATGAGTAGTCTTTCTTCCATAACCTCAAGTGAAGCCCTCTGTGGTATGTTACTATACAATGATACCCCATCAAGACATATCAGAATTTCTTCGGCTGGGTTGAATAGTCTACCTTCTACGTCATTTATGATCTGTGTGGTATCCTTGATAAAGGAGGACATCTCTCTGACCATTGGTTGCATGAAATGGTCTGCGAACCTGGATAAGGGTTCTAACACCGAGTCACAACCTGACACTATTGGTCTCCCTGGCGGTCTAGTTAGGGCTTTGTGAATTTTTGGGAGGATATAAAATTGAGGTATCCTTGGTCTGTCTGCTCGTAGGAATTTTGCTTCTTTCTTTGTAATCCATCTCCTTTCCTCTACTTTCGTCACCTTCAGATGGATCATTTCTTCCAATTTTTGTGTGGGATTCTCGTCTAATCTCTGATAACTTTGGCCCTCTCCTAATTGTCTCATACATTCCTCGATGTAGTCTTTTCTATTGAGAATGACGGTGGCTCCTCTTTTATCAGCTTTTCGTATTATAATGGATTCATTGAAAAGCAGTCCCTTTAGTGTGTTTTTCTCTTCTTGACTTAGATTTTGGAAGATTTTCTCTTTTTCTGTATCTTTCTCTAATGCAGTGAGTTCTTGTAACACCCTATTCTCGAAGACTCTGGCTTCTGCAGTCTGCAAATGTGGAGGAGGACAAAAATGTGATTTATTGTGTAATCCACTATCTGGTTCAGTGGAATCCACTTTGTCTTCAAAGTATTGTCTGAGGTGTATTTTCCTCATAAATTCCTTTAGTTCTTCTCTAAACTTGAAGCTGTTATGTTTGTTAGTTGTCACAAAACCAAGCCCTTTTTCCAATATTTTGGTATCTATTTGGCTAAGGTGGTAATCAGAAAGGTTTACCATAGTGCATTCATGCTGCGGGTGACTCTTTGTTCCAGGTCCCATTCCTGTTGGTCCCGTCCTAAAAAATGCTGTTGTGTGTTCGGGTTTCCTCGGTTGCTATTCCTTCTCGCACCGCCTTGTGCTACTCTGTTACACTGTTTGCCTGAGTTCAATTCGGAATTGCGTCCTCTTCTTCCTGTGCTAGTTCCTTCTCCTGCACTCTCTTCGCTTGAACTATACGATGTACCTCTGAACCTTACTCTCCTTTTGCCTTTGTTTAAATTTTGAGATGCTCCTAAGTCATCCTTTTTTTTTTTTTTTTTAACTTCTTTTTATTGGTTTTACAACATAAAAGGGATGGGAGAGAACAAACAGAACCAAAAACAAAAGTCCCCCTCCCATTGTCTTTTCCCCCTCCCTCCCCCCCTCCCTCTCCCCAAAGGCAGCCGCAGTATGTTCATGGTCCTTTGCCGCTTCGGGCCGGCGCCGGTCGTTGTCAAGTTCGTGGCGGAGGGGCCAGTCTCCCAGTGGCTTTTCTCCTTTCCTTGGAAATTTCCCTTGGTCTTGTCTTTACGTGTAGTTGTTGGTCTTTCCCAGTTGGAGTTGCACTGTTCAGAGTCTGCGCAGGTCACGACCTCTTCTCTTCCTTCTCCTTAGTTCTCTCCGTTGTGAGTTATGTAGTGCCTCCTGACGTGGGCGGTTCAATTTCGTCGTTTCCTGTGTCCCCTGGATCGCTAATGTCAGTCGTATCGTCATCGCTTCTGCTGCCAAGCAGGTCTTGCACCAGGGAGTTCCATGCTTGTAATCTGGCTCCGCTGTTGCTCTCTCCCCTTTGTGTGGCTCTCGTCCAGACTGCCGTCTCCGCTATTGCCCATTTTTGTAGGTCGGCCCACCATCCTTCCTTCGAAGGGCCTTCACTCTTGTTCCATGCCATCGCTATGCGGCGTTTCGCTAGTATCGTCATTAAATCTTTCATTTTTGCCACGTGCGTCATCTGCCGGTGCCCTCTTGGGAACAGGCCCAATAGGTATGCTGCTGGTGTTCTTGCTGGCATCTGTATGTCTGCTGTCGACGCTTTTTCTCTCACCGTGTTCCAGAAGTCTGCTATTTGCGGGCACGACCAGAACATGTGCACCATGTCGGCCTGTTCGTCTCCGCACCGCGGACAGCTCCGGGATTGTCTTTCTCCTATCTTTGACATTCTCTTGGGGGTTAGGTATGCTCTATGTACTATGTATATCTGCAGTTGTCTGAACCTGACGTTTCTGGACACCTTTTTTGTGTACATGAGGACTTTGTTCCATTCCTCGTCTTCGAAGGGTTGTTGCAGTTCCTCTTCCCATTTCGTCCGTGCCGTTAGTGTCTTTTTGTTGGTGTGTCCCAGTATTCGCTCATAGAGTCTGGACACCGTATGGCCTCCTTCAGATATATCGTACCATGCCTCTAGTTCTCCTTCGGTGTCCTCGGGTTCTGGCATAGTGCTCCACCTCTTCTTTATTGTCTGGACTAGGCTATTGTGTAGGATGAATTGGCCCCTGTGTACATCTTGTTCATCCATCAGGGTCTGGAATTCAACCCACTGTCCGTCACGCCACAGGTCCCCAATTTGGGCCACACCCTTGTCTTCCCATTGTGCCCTGTACGTGGTCAGGCTGGCCACTCGGGTGTCCACCAGCCCCGCCAGTGGGATGTGTCTTGAGCAGGGGTCTCGTATGCCCTGTGTCTTCCAGGCTCTTTTCCATAGTATTCGGCCTAGTTGGGCTATTTTGGGCAGTTCTTTTGCTTGGGCGGCATTGACCCATAGTAATTCTCTCAGGTGATACTTCCGGAGTGCTGGCCCCATAATTATTGCGTCTATTGAGGTCTCCTCGCCCAGCCATCGCACCACAAATTGGAGTTGTGCTGCCAAATAGTAATGCTCAAAATCTGGGAGTTTGATGCCTCCCCACTCATAGCTTCTTTGTAGTGTGCTTAGTGCCACCCTGTTTCGTCCCCCTCCCCATAGGAAGGTTCTCGCTATGGTGTGTAGGCGCTTGAAAAAGGGCTTTGGTATGTTGTATGGGATGTTCGTGAAGTAATATAGGAGTCGGGGTAGGACTGTCATTTTTAGTAGTGCCGCCCGGCCTATCATGCCCAACGGCAGCGTCTGCCAAAATTTCATAGCCTTTTCAATTTTGTCTAAAGCTATTTGTGTGTTACCTGCGTGTGTTTCCATGGTGTCGTGATAGATCTCCACTCCCAGGTATTTGAAGGTGTTCGGGGCCCACGTGATGCCCAGAGGTGGTAATTGATCTGACGGCACTGCTCGTAGGTCTGCCAGGGGAAACAGCACGGATTTTTCCCTGTTGACCACTATTCCAGATAACCTACCGAATGCGCGCAGCGCCTCCAGTAGGTCTTGCAGGTGGGTGCGTGGGTTCTGTATGTAAAGGAGTATATCGTCTGCGTATATGGATATCTGGTGTGTTTCCCCGTCTATCTCTATGCCTGTGTCTTTATAATCCGTTCTTAGGAATACTGCGAACGGCTCCAGGGCCAGGATATATAACATTGGGGACAGGGGGCATCCCTGCTTTGTGCCTCGCTCTATGCCCCATTCCCTAGAGATTTGTCTACCCGTCTTGACTCTCGCTCTCGGGTCTTTGTAAAGTAGTTCTATCCATCTTGTGAACCCTTGGCCTATCCCATAGTGGGTGAGCGTTCTCAGGAGCCAGTCCCATCCCACTGAATCGAATGCTTTAATTGCATCCAGTGAGGCTACAGCACACTCCCCACCTTCTTGGTTTGTCTTTTCTATAACGTAGTGGAGTCTACGCAGGTTCCAGGACGTGTTCCTTTCTGGCACGTACCCTGTCTGATCCGTATGGATCAGGGTGGGTAGCACTCTTTTCAGGCGGTTGGCTAGTGCCGCCGTCAGGATCTTGGAGTCCTGGTTTATTAGGGAAATCGGTCTATAGGAACCGCACTCGAGGGGGGGCTTGCCCGGTTTAAGGATCGGGACTATTATGGATTCCGACATACTGCTCGGGAGTCTTCCCCTCTCGTATGCTTCTTCTAATGTTTCTAGTAGTCTCGGGGCTATATCATTTTTGTATTGCTTGTAAAATTCCCCCGGGAGCCCATCTGGCCCCGGAGATTTCCCTGTCGGGAGCTGGGCAATAACCTCCGTTAGTTCCTCTACGGTGAGGGGGGCATCTAATATTTGGGCCTGCTCCTCCGTCAATTGTGGGAGTTTGATTTCCGCGAGGGCTTCCCTCAGGTCCCCCTCCTCTGCCTCCTGGACCCTGGAGTATAAGTCCTCGTAGAACTGCGAGAACACCTCGTTTATTCCCTCTTGGGACCTTATCACCTCTCCTTCCCTGTTCTGAATTTCGTTAATTGGCTCCCGCTTAGTCTCCTGCTTGGTTAGCCAGGCTAGGAGTCTGCTAGGCTTATCCCCTTCAGCATGTAGTTTCTGTATGTATTTCCCGTAATCTAGTCGTCCCAATCTTTCCCAGGTCTCCACGCACTGTTGTCGCAGGGTGGTGAGGTTTCCTTGTTCCGCCCCCTCTTCCCCCGCTTGTCTCTCTGCCTTCTCGATTTTCCTTTCTATCTTATCTAGTTGTGCTAGGGTTTCTCGTCGGAGACCTCCCATTTTCCCCATCGCATCTCCTCTGACTACCACTTTAAAGGCTTCCCAGACCGTTCCTGTGCTCTCCACACTACCCTCATTATGTTCAAAATAGTCTTCTATCACGCTTTGGATGTATTCCTGGAAGCCCGTGTCCAGTAATGCCTCTGCCCTCAATCTCCATGTTGGTATAGGGGCTCTCCTGTGTGTGTGCGCCCATGTGATCGTCTGGGGGGCGTGGTCAGATAGGGTTCGCGCGTGTATGTATGCCTCAGTGAATTCTCCCAGTGTTTCCCTGCCCGTGAACAGGTAGTCAATCCGTGTGAATGTTCTATGTGGGGCACTGTAATGCGTGTATCCTCTCTCTTCCCCATGTACCTTCCTCCAGACGTCTTCGAGTCCGAGCTGGTCTAGTATCTGTTGTAGTGCTCTCGCTGGCGGCGCCGCTCTCTTGTGCTTATCGTCCGACCTGTCCAGCCGGGGATCCAGAGTGCAATTATGGTCACCTGCCCAAATCATCGTTGCATTCCTGTACGGGGCCAGCCGGGGCGGGAGCATTCTGAAGAAGGCTGTAGCGTCGTGATTAGGGGCATAGGTGTTCACGAGGCATATCTCCCGGTTTTCTAGCATCCCATGGACTACCAGGATTCTCCCTTCCGTGTCTTTCTCCTGGTTGATGAGCTGGAATGGGACGCCCGGGGCGACCCAGGTTATGACTCCTCTGGCGTAGTTGGAATACGTCGCACTATACATCTGGCCTCCCCATTTTTCCTTTATTTTGGCCTGTTTTTCCGCCGTCAGGTGCGTTTCCTGCAACAGTGCAATGTGAGTCCTTGTTTTGTTTAGCCAGGTATAGATCCTTAGCCTCTTGACGTATGCGTTCATCCCCCTGACATTCCACGTGACAATTCTTAGGACATCTTGGTCTTTGTGGGGACTAGCGCTTGCGGCCTGCTCATTCCCATGGGCTCGCTCGGTGTCTCATTCTCACGATGCGTTCCTGCTGGGGATCTGTGTCCCTTCTTCTGGCAGTTGAGTTTTTTGCCTCGTGCCTCCCGCCAGCTTTTTGTTTGTGGGTGCTGTCCCCTGGATTTGTTTTCCTTGCTGATTCTTTGTGTGTGACAACTGTTATTTCTTATTCTGCTCTCCTCCTCTCTTTGTGGGCTTTGCCTTAACTTCCCAACTGTTATAACTGTTAACCTAGATAACGTCAACAAACGCCCAGCCTCCCCTCCTCTGCTCAGGCTCCGTCGCTTTCCAGGTGCCGCTTTCTCCTCCTCGGCCTTCCCTGTCGCGGCGTAGTGTCTTGAAACTGACACTATAAACATTGTTTTTGCTGGGGCTTCTCTGTGGGTCTTGGCTCCTAAGTCATCCTTTTCTTTGGTGAAATAGTTTTCTTGCGTATATGCAAAGGCTTTTTCATGTGTAAACTGTTGAATATCTTTTTCAACCTTCTAATTCGTTCTTTCGAAAGGTCTTCTTTAAACATTTTCATTTCATTCATGAGTTTACATCTTCTTTTATTGAGGCCTCTTGTTGTAAATCTTCTTCTCTTGTCCCCCTTAGAGCCTTTTGTATTGTATTTTTTGGGGACAGAGGGACTCGTATTGATCATTCGTTTTCTTTCTCACTGTTTCCTATTTCTATGTTTTTTGAGGTCTCTAGCAATAATTAATCTGGAATTTCTTGGGCTGTTTCTCTCCACTTTGTTTGTGGTCTATTTGTATCTCTCGTATTTGAATTATTGATGGTACCTGGTAGACGATTTGCGTTGAAAAGAAAACACTGCACAGACATTGAGTCCCTGAGTGACCATGGTTTCCATATATTTAGTTCTGTTGTCTGTTTAGTTTTGGTAACTTTGTTTACATTAGGTTTAAATCTCCAAGTCGATGTCTTGCAGGTTTCTTCAATGAGATCATTTGATGTTTTTGCTACGTTTTACAAGATTTCCTTGTAGCAAACTTGCAGGTATTATATGTGGGACTATTACCGGCTGTTCTTTCCCAATATCCTAACTCTTTGGGGGACTGGTCCTCGCCCTCCTGTGTATTTTTCCTTTTAGCGGTTAGCATTGTTTTCTTAGCTAATAGCATAATGTTTCTTTGACTTGCCGGAGGTACATTCCATCCACTCAAGCTTGTTGTTTGTCATTTATTGTGCTCGAAACAGCATTTTCTTAACTGTCCAGCGCGGGGAAGGCTTATTGAATCTCTATTTGTAGCTTGGATATTTCCTTAGTTTTAATATTTTCCTTTCCGCCCTGCAGTATTGGTACCTTCACCAGATAATTGATGCATTTCATTTCACTCCTTACTGAGTTTATATCTCCTTGAGGGCTGGTTATATTTCTTGCAATGAAATCCGTTATTTGAGTTAATAACGTAGCATCCGTATGATTTATTTCTTCCCCACTCATGGCCAAGATGTTGATATGTGACTCCGTAGTCGCTCCAATTGTTACATTAATTTCAAGCAGCCACGCCATTTTGACTTCTGCCGCTTGTTCCTGTTCTCCAATATTTGGCCCTGGGGCTGGTTGAGCAGTCCAGGACGGGGTCAAACAATAGTCCCCCAACCCTCCCTCTACTTCTGACTGTTCGGATGGTTCTCCTTTCCCCAAATTTGAGTCACAAAAGTTAATGTGTGCCTGTGTAACCTCCATTGAAGTTGACAACAGGTTTGATGTCAAGCTCACCGGCTCCCTCCGAATTCACTGAGTGTGTCTCATTACGTCACTCAGTGATCGTTCCTTGTTTACCTTTAATTTGGTCCATTCCATGTCTCTCAGTGCCTCAGGCCTCTGGCACCTGACACCAGACACTCTGCCATCACTCTGCTACGCTGAAGCCCCAGTTTTTCAATGTGAGTGAGCGTGTGCAGAGGAAGAGCTGTCCGTTGCCAGTCTGCTGCAATGGAACACAGACTGTAGGTCTTTCTGCAATCTGTAGTTTCTATAAATCGTCTCACTTATCCACTGCAAATCACCAAGTTTCACGGGTTCATTCAGTTGGTGTCTCACAGTTGCTCTATAATCTACGGCACACCGGTCACTCTCCCAACACTCCGCTACGCTACGCTCAAGCCCCAGTTTTGTAATGCGAGCGTGTGCGGAGGCGGAGCCGTCCGCTGCCAGTCTGCTGCAATGAAAAAGAGACTGTAGTTCTTTCTGCAGTCTGTAGTTTCTATAATTTGGCTCTTTTGACTCTTATCCACTGCAAATCACTAAGTTCCACAGGTTAATGGGTTTCTTACAGTTGCTACACAATCTACAACACACAGACACTCTGCCAACACTCATATGTGGCATATGTGTCTGGACCCTAAGGCACATACAAGGAGGGTACTAACACGAGACAAGCCTGCATGAGTCCACCTGGAATCTACAGTGGATGCCCTCAGCTGCCACACAGAGCAACACACTGTCACATAAATGCACAATAGGCAAAAAAACAAGCTTAAAAATCCAAAATGCCATGGGGGTCCCAGGAGGGAGGAGGTACACGGTGAATATCAACACCCACATGTGTGGATGTAATAAGAACATATCCATGGGTTAATGTGCCGCACAGCTATCATGGATCGGGAGACCTGTTGCTGCTGTCACCACCCTATGGTGTTGCATCAGAATGTGGTAGTGGTAAGGGAGGATCACCACGTATAGCCGTGGTCTGGTCCTCCATGGCAGTGACCATGCGAGACTGAGATGCTTGCATCTGCAATATGATGGCACGGAGGTCTCCATGCAACACCTCTCGGGATGCACACAGTTAATCTGTGATGGTATGAGTCATCAGTTGCATCTGCTGTTCAGACCGTCTACTGCTGGATGCCTCGAGTGCAGCCTGTGTAGTCATGCGGGACCTATACTCTAACGTCACGGCTTCCCTGTGGGCCTGACCCTCTGCAGCCATGGATGTGTCCAGAGCCCTCAGTTCTGCCCGTTGGCTCCTGTTGCTGGCCACCATGTTCAGCCTGTGTGAGCGGCATGTGGACCGCAATGCCTGCTTATGGTGCTCCATCTGTCTTGCTGGGGGTATCATGGAATTGGCCACCTATCCATGCCATGAGCCACCATCTCATATGAAGCAGCCTGTTGTTGTGCAACAGCATACATGGACTGCTCCCACACAGTATCACCAGCTAACACACGGCCACCGCGTTGGTAGACCCCACGCCTGCCTGGGCCAAGGGAACCTGGTCCTTGATGTGATGGCACTGTCTGTGGTTGCAGGACTGAATACCTCCCTTGAGCAGCTGTCCCAGGAACAGGAGTCAATACTGTGGAGCGTGACCCTGCAGCTGTAACCACCACAGACCATTGTGCCAACACTGACTGGCCCTGTGAGGGGTCCCACCCTCCAGATGTTTGGGATGCAACAGCACACACAGTCCATGCACTCACATGCAACAGCACAGAGGTATCCATATCCGTTTCACCACCAGAGCCAAAGGCTTCCTCAGAGGTGCACTCAGACTGAGTCAGGGCCTGTAGCACCAGTGGATCTTCAGGGGCCACCACACCATGTCCTCCACTGGTGTTTGGTTGTGGCTCAGTATCCTGTTCCTCCTCCACCTCCTCCTCTGCATCCAGTGCCTCATCTGTCATGCATCATGTCCACAAGCCCGCTAGACTCCCTGCAGCACGCCCCGCAGCACATCCAATCCCAACATCTGGTACACATGTAGGACGGGGCCATGTGAGCAACTTGGGGTCCATACCTCACATCACAGCAGAAGTCACATTCGGTCCCGGGTGATATATCCCTTTCTGCATTGGCAACTGCCGTGGCGCATTGGGTCAGGCAGAGTCAGTCGGTCACGTTCACTTCCGGATCACGTGACAAGGAGATCCCGATCTCTGGGTTATGTGACTAGGAAGCAAACGGTATAAAAGCAGAGTTCCCGCGACCACACATTGCTTCACAGATGTTCTTCAAGACTCTGTTTGGCATTTGCTCTTCAATCTTGACTCTTGGATTACTCGAACTCGGACCTCGAACTACAGACTTCTTTTGGCTTTCCCTTCAGATTTTGCACTTTTTCTTGTGGATATCTGGCTGTTTTTGACCTCAGGACCTTCATACCAGACTTCTTTTGGTTCTTCCCTAGATTGATTTTCAATTCTCACGAACTTACGTATATCCACATCTTCCACGTCACCAACTGCAGGTGGGCTCAGCAACTGTTGACTACTATGACCACCATCCCAAGTCACCATTACCGTCATCTGAAGGTGCTGTTCACGCGACCCCACGTAGCTGTTTCTCAGGCCCCTGTGTGGTTATCAGTGACCTTACTACTACACTTCGGTAAGCTTCTTCCTGGATAGTACTAGTCCGTTCTGTATACTACAACCGTGATTGTTTGTACTAATAATTCATTGCCTTACAGCAGCCTTGGGGTTTCCAGTGCTACGTGGTTCCGCCGTTCCAGCATCTCCCACCTGTGGCCTCAAGGATCGCATAGAGAGTCATATTATCTCTCCCTGTGTGGTACTTGCGGACGGAGGCCACTCTAATCTTCAAGACAATCAAGTCTCGACATCAACACCTGCACATGGACAGAAAATTACATGAACAACCATGTAAATAGCATAGCCCACACACATAGGCATCACAATATCGTCATGCAACACATCAACCTGCCAAGTCACAAACTCCTGCACGTATGCAGTGTCAATGCAAGTGAAGGGTGGCGGGACAAAGACTGATATGCAAATGGATATTTCCCATCTGTGAAAGGTACAGTGAGCAAAAAGCAGATGGCTGCGAACTCTCAATGTGGCTAACAACCACTGAACAGGTTATCATGCCTTGTTCTTCCGAGAGAGGGGCGCCTGCTACCATTGTTGAATACTACATGTAGTGCATGGTGCATAGCTCCTGCTACACACATGAGCACCTGACTGGAATAGTTCATTCACCAACATCACTGATGCAAAAACACATATGCCACGTAGCATAGCCATGCCTGAAGTGTAATACTGCATGAGATGGAACTTGCTGACTACTGTCCCAGAGCCATGTACAATGGATGTGACATGACATGTAAATCAGAAACTCAATACACACAAGTGTCACACGTTGCTACAATGTAAGGGTGGTGGAATAGAGTGAAGCCAGACACACCCATCCCATGAGGCCAGGTCACGAGTATGGAGGTAGCCATGCTGCTTTTGGCAGCATGGCTACCCCCATACCGGGTCCGGCGTCTGGGGTCTGGGGTCTAGGGTCTGGGGTCCGGGTTCCTGGAATGGGGAAATACTGGGCCATTCCGACCTTGGAGGGCCTGGTAATTCCCTATACCTGGAACCCAGAACCGGTACATCCCCATTTCCATTTGTGCCCCCATAGGACTCAATGGGAATGGGGAGGATGCTTACAACGGGCCCGTTAATGACGGGCCCATTGTTAGCATCCTGGTCTGCCAGCAGGTCCCGCCAAGGATGCCTGGTTTTACCAGACGTCCTTAGCGGGACTCGCGAGCAGACCTCATAATGAGGTGGTAGAGGGTTAACGGCACCAGCAGCTCTACAGTGCCGTTAACCCTCTACCGCACTCCTCGTAATGAGGCCCATTGACATCATGCGAATTAATAGGCATGGTGAAGGTGAGTTCTGGGGTTGGAAGTGGGAGCGGGCAGTGCAGTACATGGGAGTGGCATACCAATTAAATACAACTACATAATCAGCAATGAAAATGTGGCGGGCTGATGGAAGTGTAAGTGCTGACATCAGGTGTCAATTGCTGCTAGAGGGTTGTAGGGATAAAGTTAACAGCCTCCGAGTGTGGGGGATGGCACGGAGGCAGTGCAAGGGTACAACTGGTGGCTCAGAGGCCCGTGTCAGAGATCAGAGTGTGGGCAGGTGACTAGTGCATTCTCTCAGTCATCAAGGACTCCAGCAGGGGAGAAAGCATAACACATGAGGAAGCATCCAAAGTGCCTCCTTATCCAGAGAAGGTTTACCTCCAGTTCCATTGAGGCAGGGAGACTGTATCAGAGGGAGGCCCCAGCCAAAGATAGACATTAACCACCAACTAATTGCTATGAGTAGTAACTGACCCTGAGGGAGTAGGAAAGGGATGATCAAAGACCATGAGAAGGAATTGAATTCCAAAGATGGAATTGAACTGCAGCACCAGGAACCATAAAGCCTTGTAGACAATGCACAACAATTGGAAATGAACAGTCATAGCCACTGGGAGCCAGTGCCATCATCACAGTCATAGGGAGATACAATACCTGGCACCAAGACAAAAGGACAATCCCCACACTACAGGTAAGGATGAGTTGCAGAGGGAAGAGAGTAGAGGCACAGAAATCCTGGTAGAGGCCATTGCTGTACCCCACCATAGGTATGACCAGTCCTCTGGAGACAGTGACCTACTGGCGGAATGAGAGGAAAGGAAGAATACACCTGAGGAGGTGCAGCTGGCAGGGTGACTTCTCAAAGACATCAGAGATGTGCGGCGATAAGGCAAGTGCGAAGTGCAAGATTGTCACATGCTATCTGCCATCACAGGTTGAAGCAGGAAGAGGGCCAAGAGAGTCTGGACAGAGAGTCACATGGAAGGAGTGAGCAGGTGTGGTGATGGGGTTAGTCACGGTGTGCAGCACATTGTGTGTATGGAGTCTGCAAGACAACAAGCACGTGTCCGTCCTCACCCATGGCAGTAATCTAAATGCAAGTAGAGCTGCCAGACAATCATTACAGTTCATCCAAGCAACATACACATGTCCTGGACACACAAACATCACCACTCATCAGACATTTCCTCATAAATTGGCAGGTCTCCCACGCCTTGGATCTGCTCCACATCAATCATAGCACCTATGATCTGTTCATGCGGAGTGAGTTACTCATCACTAGAGCTCATCTTCCTCGACGTGTGGGTCTCCTGTGCCGTGCCTTGGGACTGAGCCTGTTTGCCTACTGAATGGTTTGCCTTCTTGCAAGGTCATGCAGACCCTGAGTGGCTGTTACCACTGGGTCAGTAGGAGCTGGAGCACTGGAAGCCTGGGCTGTGGCATCACACAATGGTGGTGTGACAGTAGGTGCCCTTACAGGTGGCTGTACCTGAGTGCCGGTGCCAAGACGCTGCACAGCATGCCCCTTCCCCTTTGAAGCACAGATAGCATGTGCCCCGGTGTCTCTGTGGATCGGGGTTGGGAGCACCAAAGGCCTGGCTGGGTGACTCAGAGGCTGGGTGGTGAGGTATTCAGCTGCCCCTGCAGCTACCTGACCCTGGCGGGTGTGTATAGCAGTTGATACTGCAGCATCAGGACCCAGGGTGCAGGTGCCAGGATGCTGCACAGCATGTGACTTCCCCTTTGATGCATGGATAGCATCTGCCCCTGTGTCTCTTTGGACCGGGGTGGGGAGCATTACAGGCCTAGTTGGGTAACCTGGAGTCTAGGTGGTGGTTGCTGCAGCTGTTCCTGCAGCTTCCTGACCCTGTTGGGTGGGGGGCACAGCTCTCCCTGCACGGGCATGGACACCTTGGACACCTCAGACACCTTAGCCACCTCTGCCACCTCTGCCACCTCCACTACCCCGGCCACCTTTGCCTCCCTTCCCACTAGTTGTTCTCCCAGTCATGGCACAGATGGATTAGTGCAATCGGAGGTGCAGCTATTGATTGTCCTAGGCAATTTGAGTGAGGAGGGAGTGTACGTGATGTTAAACTTACCAGTCTGCCCCAGCAAGGCTCAATTTAAGGCTCATTGTAACCCCTGGGAAAAAAACAAATGGGCTGCATAACGCACAGGCACCCCAAATATGTAAGCCTCAAAGTACACGCGTAGAGGCAATACCCCACCAAAACAAGAGGCTTGCATGCCGTGAAGAGATCGCCTGGAAACGAAGTCCACACGTCGGTCTGCTATAACTCAGCAAGCGTGTGATGCTCTCCTATGCACAATTTATCCCAATCCTGGACGCCAATTCCAACAATCAGCGCATGTTACATAACTTACGCGCTTAGGCCCTTTCCTCTGATTTCACATTGATGCACTATCAGCACGTGTGGAGTCACTCTGTTTCCGGCTGCCCACGCAATTATCACAGAAGACCCACGCTCCTGCCTACAAGCTAATTTACCTGCCTCCAAGAGCCCCGAGCTTCCTCCTGCCCACTTTGTATGCGTGCTGCCCTCGTGCCCCGCAATTTTGGTGCCTGCTGTACAGCCATTGCCAGTGCTCGTGTCATCAGACCTGTGACCACATGTGCTGATCCAGAAGACTCCCAACACGCTAGACCACCACTCTACAGCCCAGCACCAGGACCACCTTGCCTACCCACACCTGCCTCGGGGGTTGTCATGTCTGAAGCAACATCATCAGAGGCAAGTGGCAACCCCACCGCAGAGAGGCAGAGGGCTGTCAGCTTCTCAGCCAGGGAAGTTGACATCCTAGTGGAGCAAGTCCTGGTGCATTATGATGCCCTCTTCCACGGACCATCGCAAGTTGGCAAAGAAGGATGGATGAAGATCTGGGCGGACATCGTGGGTGCCATCAATGTGGGGGAGGTGTACCCCACGACTACCACCTTGTCCACAAGCGCTGGGAGAACTTCAAAGCCAGGACCCACAACAAGGCCCGGCACTTCCTCAAGGCTGGCATGAACCAGGAGGGCCGCCGGGGCAGGTTGACCATCAACAACATGTGGGTCCTGGAGCGGTTCTACCCCGCGCTGTCATGGATTTGGATCTCCCCCTGGAGTCAACTGGTAAGTATCCATCTGTACTTGTCTACCATAGTGCATGTACACGTTGATATATGTTTGGAGTGTGCACCTTGGCCTTATGTCTGGTATGCCTCTTGTACAGATGTCTGTGTGTATGTCCCCGACAGTGCTACATGTGGGTCCTTTGCATCAACAGTGTTTGTGTAGCAATGTGTGATGCGCGGCAGCAAGTAACGATGTGCACATGGTTGATTTCATGTGTTTGGACTTGGCCATGTGAGAAGTGTCAAACATGGGTGCTTTTGGCAACATCATGGACATGCATGGTGCATATTTGCATGTGCTTGAAGAGTGAGTGTGTGACTGGCCAACACTACGGGATGGATGTCACTTGAGCATTAGATCGTGTGATGGACTCATGCTGCCAAATTGACCTCTAGTGCACTCTGAAGTGATAGCTCCATGGCCTGCTTCATGACTGCCCGCTGATGTGTGTGAATGAGATGTGTATGTCCCATGATGCATGTGAGGTGAATGCACAATTTTGAGATGCTGACAGTGCCCGGTCAAAGGATGTGATTGTATGTTGAGAATGCCAGACATGACTGTGCATGTGTGTTAATTGCACTAACCTGTGTGTTGTGGACAGTGATGATGGTTGTGACCTTTGACAGTGCCACTTATGTACATTTGCTTTGTGCAAAACAGATGTATGTTCAGTACCCTGATGTTCTGATGTTTGTGTTCTATGTCTCCCTATCCACAGCAACGATGGAAGAAGAGGGTGGAGAAGGTGCTGTGGAGCAAGGCAGCAGGGATGCCTCCACCAGGCACAGACGCAAGGCCCAGTCACACTCCTAGGTAATTTCATCTTCCGGGAGCGAGGAGACTGGTGCTGCATCCGAGGCAACAGCTGCAGCTGCTGTGGGGAGGCCCAAGAGGGTGAAGTTGGTTGTGGGCTCCTCGGCAGTGGGAGGGACAGGTGAGGTAACACAGGGGCAACCAGATGCAGAAGACGGTGGGGAGGCATCCAGGTCAGCGGAGGTGGAGAAGGAGGAGGCCACATCAGCCCAGCCCATGGGGCCCGGTGGGGGTGGTGACGTGGGTTTGACTAGTGCAGTCCAGCCTCAGGATCCGGAGGCAGTGCAGGTCGACGTGGAGTTGCCTGTGCCTAATCCTGCCCCTGGGGCTGCGACTGCATCAGTATGCACCTGCAGGCATGCCTCAGGACGGACACATCCGCAGGTGGCGGATGTTTCCACGCAAACAGAAACACCAATACCTGCGGATGCCACCATTCGGGACAGGGTGGAACCTGTGTTAGCCGGTATCACGCAGCATACAGGCATGATGATGTGCAGGCTTCCAATCGGGGGCTTGCACGTCATCCCAAAGTGGTCTGGTGTCTCCTGAACTGGCTACTACATTTCTTGTTCTCGCAATGGGTGCATGGGCTGGCCACTTATATGATGCCCTCCTTGTCCTCCTCCTCTGTGTGCCAGTCATCCTCCCTGCTGTCTTCTGGCCCAGAAACCACCAGTGCCCCCTGTACACCTGTCCCAACCCCAGCGGCCAGTCTGGCCAGTCTGGTGGAGATCAGATCCCTGCCAGAGTCGGGAGTCGAAGTTGGATCAGCCGAGGTGGTCACCAGGCAGATCCAGCCGGCGACGGGAGCTGTGGCAATGGAGGAAGAGCAGGCACCAAGGAGCAGTGCATGTGCACGACAGCCCCGGGGGTTGTCATCATCCCAGAGGCTGTACTTGAGGCACAGGTAGCGGGCTATTTGGCAGCTGCAGGCTCAGAGTAGGAGGCTACAGGACTCAGGGCATTCAATCGCAGGGAGGCACGTATCGGCCATCAGGCAATTATGGACCTTACACAAAGGATGACACAAAAGATGTCTACCGTGTGGGAGCATTTGGGCCTGCAGATCGGGGCAGAGCAGCAGCGGGCACAGGAGGCAGGCTCACCATTGCCAGGGCAGAGAATTCACTGCGTCCGGCAGAGAGGCGGGCTGAGGTCCTGAAGGAGACTTGCAGGGAGTTTGAGAGGAGCATGTTGGAGTCCCTACAAGCCCTCGAGGGGGAAGCGGAGGCCCGCCTAGGGGAAGTGGATGCAGTGTTCAATGATGCCCTGGCAGAGACTATGAGGGAGCATGGTGAGGAGAAGGACTAGCCCGCTGCCATTGTATATAGTTATTTAGGTGTAAGTTTAAATTTAGATTCCTTATTGTATTGGACTGTGCTCCACTTTTTGTATTTTTTTAATTCTGTTCCTTATGCAACTCTTATGCTCCGTTATCCTGGTTTTTATTTTTCTTTCAGTCTTCCCTATATAGATTTTTTTACAGGGGCACCATATCACGTAAACAACAAATTTGGAGTTGCAATTGATTATTGTTTTCTGTTTTCAATCGCTCCTAAGGTCTAAATCTGTTTGGGTTGATTTCTTTGTTTGTGGGCAGCACGTACAGCTGCCGCATGGCACATGACCCTCTGGTGCTCTCATTCCCCAGCTCTCTGTAAGTGTTGCTTGGATTTTATATTTCTTTGTGATATCATTGCGCATTATTTGATCCTTCACGGTCTTGCTTCTTCTGAAGGCTATTAGTGGTTTTTCCAATGGGCTTTTTCCTTTTTCCATAATCGTCCAGTTTCGGTATATGATTTTTCTAATCCGATTTGACAGATTACTGTACGTGTTGACAAAGACAAATTTTTCATTCTTTTTTAGATACCGGTTTTTGTTCAAGTATTGCTTCCCGATGGTTATTGTCAGCCCTCTTCATAGCTTGGTTTATCAGTTTTTTAGGGTAGCCTCTATCTTGTAGATTTGTTCTCAATTTGTTGGCCCCTTCTATATAATCTTCTCTGTTTGTGCTGTTTTGTTTAAGCCGTAAAAACTGCCCAAAAGGCAAGTTGTCCCAGTATGGTTAGGGTGGAAGCTAGTATAATGCAATAATGCATTGCGGTCAGTAGGCTTTTTATATGGTTTCACAAAAAGTTCTCCTTTGTTGATGTCAACTTTTATTGTAATTTCCAGGAAATTCACTTCCTCTCTGCTGAAATTTTCAGTGAACTTTAGATGTTGATTTTGCTCATTCAACCATTTGAAGAATAAGATTGCTTCACTCTCATCGCCCTTCCAAATTAGTAAAATATCATCTATGTACCTCTTCCAGACCTGGATCTTATCTCTGAAGGGGTTGTTGTCACCATAGATCGTACTTATTTCGACGGCCTCCATATAGAGGTTTGCGATGCTCGGGGCTAGTGTCGCCCAAATAGCCGTTCCCTGTGTCTGTTTATAGTTGCATCAATTAAAATGGAAATAATTTTCCATTAGTGCTATTTCCGCGCACCAGAGGATGAACGAGGCTGGGGTTTCGGTGTTTCTGTTCCCCATGAGTAGTCTTTCTTCCAAAACCTCAAGTGAAGCCCTCTGTGGTATGTTAGTATACAATGATACCACATCAAGACATATCAGAATTTCTTTGGCTGGGTTGAATGGTCTCCCTTCTACTTCATTTATGATCTGTGTGGTATCCTTGATAAAGGAGGACATCTCTCTGACCATTGGTTGCATGAAATGGTCTGCGAACCTGGATAAGGGTTCTAACACCGAGTCACAACCTGACACTATTGGTCTCCCTGGAGGTCTAGTTAGGGCTTTGTGAATTTTTGGGAGGATATAAAATTGCGGTATCCTTGGTCTGTCTGCTCGTAGGAATTCTGCTTCTTTCTTTGTAATCTATCTCCTTTCCTCTGCTTTCGTCACCTTCATATGGATCATTTCTTCCAATTTTTGTGTGGAATTCTCGTCTAATCTCTCATAACTTTGGCCCTCTCCTAATTGTCTCATACATTCCTCGATGTAGTCTTTTCTATTGAGAATGATGGTGGCTCCTCCTTTATCAGCTTTTCGTATTATAATGGATTCATTGAAAAGCAGTCAATTTAGTGTGGTTTTCTCTTCTTGACTTAGACTTTGGAAGATTTTCTCTTTTTCTGTATCTTTCTCTGATGCAGTGAGTTCTTGCAACACCCTATTCTCGAAGACTCTGGCTTCTGCAGTCTGCAAATGTGGTGGAGGACAAAAATTTGATTTATTGTGTAATCCACTTTCTGGTTCAGTGGATTCCACTTTGTCTTCAAAGTATTGTTTGAGGTGTATTTTCCTCATAAATTCCTTCAGTTCTTCTCTAAACTTGAAGCGGTTATGTTTGTTAGTTGTCACAAAACCAAACCCTTTTTCCAATATTTTGGTCTCTATTTGGCTAAGGTGGTAATCAGAAAGGTTTACCACAGTGCTTTCATGCTGCGGGTGACTCTTTGTTCCAGGTCCCATTCCTGTTGGTCCGGTCCTAAAAAATGTTGTTGTGTGTTCGGGTTTCCTTGGTTGCTATTTCTTCTCGCACCGCCTTGTGCTCCTCTGTAACCCCGTTTGCTTGAGTTAAATTCGGAATTACATCCTCTTCTTCCTGTGCTAGTTCCTTCTCCTGCACTCTCTTCGCTTGAACTATACGATGTACCTCTGAACCTTACTCTCCTTTTGCCTTTGTTTAAATTTCGAGATGCTCCTAAGTCATCGTTTTCTTTGGTGAAATAGTTTTCTTGCGTATATGCAATGACGTTTTCATGTGTAAACTGTTGAATATCATTTTTCAACCTTCTAATTCGTTCTTTTGTAAGGTCTTCTTTAAACATTTTCATTTCATTCATGAGTTTACATCTTCTTTTCACGAGGCCTCTTGTTGTAAATCTTCTTCTCTTGTCCCCCTTAGAGCCTTTTGTTTTGTATTTTTTGGTATCAGAGGGACTCGTATTGATCATTCGTTTTCTTTCTCACTGTTTCCTATTTCTATGTTTTTTGAGGTCTCTAGCAATAATTAATCTGGAATTTCTTGGGCTGTTTCTCTCCACATTGTTAGTGGTCTATTTGTATCTCTCGTATTTGAATTATTGATGATATCTGGTAGACGATTTGCGTTGAAAAGAAAACACTGCACAGACATTGAGTTCCTGAGTGACCATGGTTTGCATATATTTAGTTCTGTTGTCTGTTTAGTTTTGGTAACTTTGTTTACTTTAGGTTTAAATCTCCATGTCGATGTCTTACAGGTTTTTTCAATGAGATCATTTGATGTTTTTGCTACGTTTCACAAAATTCCTTGTAGCAAACTTGCAGGTATTATCTGTGGGACTATTACCGGCTGTTCTTTCCCAATCTTCTAACACGTTGGGGGACTGGTCCTCGCCCTCCTGTGTATTTTTCCTTTTAGCGGTTAGCATTGTTTTCTTAGCTAATAGCATAATGTCTCTTTGCCTTGCCGGAGGTACATTTCCATCCACACAAGCTTGTTGTTTGTCATTTATTGTGCTCGAAACAGCATTTTCTTAACAGTAGAGCGCGGGGAAGGCTTATTCAGTCTCTATTTGTAGCTTGGATATTTCCTTAGTTTTAGTATTTTCCTTTCCGCCCTGCAGTATTGGTACCTTCACCAGATTATTGATACATTTCATTTCACTCACTACTGAGTTTATCTCTCCTTGAGGGCTGGTTATATTTCTTGCAATGAAATCCGTTATTGGAGTTAATAAGGTAGCATCCTTATGATTTATTTCTTCCCCACTCATGGCCAAGATGTTGATATGTGACTCCGTAGTCGCTCCGATTGTTACATTAATTTCAAGCAGCCACGCCATTTTGACTTCTGCTTCTTGTTCCTGTTCTCCAATATTTGGCCCTGGGGCTGGTTCAGGAGTCCAGGACGGGGTCAAACAATAGTCCCCCAACCCTCCCTCTACTTCTGACTGTTCGGATGGTTCTCCTTTCCCCAAATTTGAGTCACAAAAGTTAATTTGTGCCTGTGTAACCTCCATTGAAGTTGACAACAGGTTTGATGTCATGGTCACAGGCTCCCTCCGAATTCACTGAGTGTGTCTCATTATGCCACTCAGTGATCGTTCCTTGCTTACCTTTAATTTGGTCCATTCCATGTCTCTCAGTGCCTCAGGCCTCTGGCACCTGACACCGGACACTCTGCCAACACTCTGCTACGCTCAAGCCCCAGTTTTTCAATGTGAGTGAGCGTGTGCAGAGGAAGAGCTGTCCGTTACCCGTCTGCTGCAATGGAACACAGACTGTAGGTCTTTCTGCAATCTGTAGTTTCTATAAATCGTCTCACTTATCCACTGCAAATCACCAAGTTTCACAGGTTAATTCAGTAGGGGTCTCACAGTTGCTCCATAATCTATGGCACACCGGACACTCTCCCAACACTCCGCTACGGTCAAGCCCCAGTTTTGTAATGCGAGCGTGTGCGGAGGCGGAGCCGTCCGCTGCCAGTTTGCTGCAATGAAAAAGAAAATATAGTTCTTTCTGCAGTCTGTAGTTTCTATAATTTGGCTCTTTTGACTCTTTGCAAATCACTAAGTTCCACAGGTTAATTAAGTAGTTTCTTACAGTTGCTACACAATCTACAACACACCAGACACTCTGCCAACACTCATATGTGGCATATGTGTCTGGACCCTGAGGCACAAACAAGGAGGGTACTTACACGAGACAAGCCTGCATGAGTCCACCTGGAATCTATGGTGGATGCCCTTGGCTGCCACACAAAGCAACACACTGTCACATAAATGCACAATAGACAAAAAAACTAGCTTAAAAATCCAAAATGCCATGGGGGTCCCGGGTGGGGGGGGCCCTCCCACGAGGGAGCAGGTACAGGGTGCATATCAAAACCCACATGTTCGGATGTAAAACAAAAATATCCATGGGTTAATGTGCCGCACAGCTATCATGGATCGGGAGACCTGTTGCTGCTGTCACCACCCTCTGGTGTTGCATCAGAATGTGGTAGTGGTAAGGGAGGATCACCACGTATAGCCCTGGTCTGGTCCTCCATGGCAGTGACCATGCGAGACTGAGATGCTTAAATCTGCAATATGATGGCTCGGAGGTCTCCATGCAACACCTCACGGGAGGCACGCAGTTCATCTGTGATGGTATGAGTCATCAGTTGCATCTGCTGTTCAGATCGTCTACTGCTGGATGCCTCTAGTGCAGCCAGTGTAGTCCTGAGGGACCTATACTCTAACCTCACGGCTTCCCTGTGGGCCTGACCCCCTGCAGCCATGAATGCGTGCAGAGCCCTCAGTTCTGCCCATTGGCTCCTGTTGCTGGCCACCATGTTCAGCCTGTATGAGTGGCATGTGGACCGCAATGCCTGCTGATGGTGCTCCATCTGTCTTGCTTGGGGTATCATGGAATTGGCCACCTATCCATGCCGTGAGCCACCATCTCATATGAAGCAGCCTGTTGTTGTGCAACAGCATACATGGACTGCTCCCACACAGTATCACCAGCTAACACACGGCCAACGCGTTGGTGGACCCCACGCCTGCCTGGGCCAAGGGAACCTGGCCCTTGATGTGATGGCACTGTCTGTGGTTGCAGGACTGCATACCTCCCTTGAGCAGCTGTCCCAGGAATAGGAGTCAATACTGTGGAGCGTGACCCTGCAGCCGTAACCACCACAGACCATTGTGCCAATACTGACTGGCCCTGTGAGGGGTCCCACCCTCCAGATGTTTGGAATGCAACAGCACACACAGTCCATGCACTCACATGCAACAGCACAGAGGTATCCATATCCGTTTCACCACCAGAGCCAAAGGCTTCCTCAGAGGCGGACTCAGACTGAGTCAGGTCGTGTAGCACCAGTGGCTCTTCAGGGGCTACCACACCATGTCCTCCACTGGTGTTTGGTTGTGGCTCAGTATCCTGTTCCTCCTCCACCTCCTCCTCTGCATCCAGTGCCTCATCTGTCATGTATCATGTCCACAAGCCCGCTAGACTCCCTGCAGCACGCCCCGCAGCACATCCAATCCCAACATCCGGTACACATGTAGGACGGGGGACGTGTGAGCAACTTGGGGTCCATACCTTACATCACAGCAGAAGTCACACTCGGTCCCGGGTGTATCCCTTTCTGCATTGGCAACTGCCGTGGCGCATTGGGTCAGGCAGAGTCAGTCGGTCACGTTCACTTCCGGATCACATGACAAGGAGATCCCAATCACGTGACTCTGGGTCATGTGACTAGGAATCAAACGTTATAAAAGCAGAGTTCCCGCGACCACACATCGCTTCACAGCTGTTCTTCAAGACTCTGTTTGGCGTTTGCTCTTCAATCTTAACTCTTGGATTACTCGAACTCGGACCTCGAACTACAGACTTCTTTTGGCTTTCCCTTCAGATTTTGTGCTTTTTCTTGTGGATATCTGGCTGTTTTTGACCTCAGGACCTTCATACCAGACTTATTTTGGTTCTTCCCTGCATTGATTTTCACTTATCACGAATTTACGTATATCCACATCTTCCACGTAACCAACTGCAGGTGCGCTCAGCAACTGGTGACTACTCCGACCAACATACCAAGTCACCATTACCATCATCTGAAGGTGCTGCTCACACGCCCCCATGTAGCTTTTTCTCAGGCCCCTCTGTGGTTATCAGCGACCTTACTACTACACTTCGGTAAGCTTCTTCCTGGATAGTACTTGTCCGTTCTGTATACTACAACTGTGATTGTTTGTACTAATAATTCTTTGCCTTACAGCGGCCTTGGGGTTTCCAGTGCTACGTGGTTCCGGCGTTCCAGCATCTCCCACCTGTGGCCTCAAGGATCGCATAGAGAGTCATATTATCTCTCCCTGTGTGGTACTTGGGGACGGAGGCCCCTCTAATCTTCACGACAATCAAGTCTCGACATCAAGACCTGCACATGGACAGAAAATTACTTGAAGAACCATGTAAATAGCATAGCCCACACACATAGGCATCACAATATCGTCATGCAACACATCAACCTGCCATGTCACAAACTCCTGCATGTATGCAGTGTCAATGCAAGTGAAGGGTGGCGGGACAAGGACTGATATCCAAATGGATATTTCCCATCTGTGAAAGGTACAGTGAGCAAAAAGCAGATGGCTGTGAACTCTCAATGTGGTTAACAACCACTGAACAGGTTATCATGCCTTGTTCTTCTGAGAGAGAGGCGCCTGCTATCTTTGTTGAATACATCATGTAGTGCATGGTGCATAGCTCCTGCTACATACATGAGAACCTGACTGGAATAGTTCATTCACCAACATCACTGATGTAAAAACACATATGCCACGTAGCATAGCCATGCCTGAAGTGTAATACTGCATGAGATGTAACTTGCTGACTACTGTCCCAGATCCATGTACAATGGATGTGACATGACATGACATGTAAATCAGAAACTCAATACACACAAGTGTCACACGTTGCTACGATGTAAGGGTGGTGGAATAGAGTGAAGCCAGACACACCCATCCCATGAGGCCAGGTCACATTTGGCCTCATTACGAGTATGGAGGTAGCCATGCTGCTTTTAGCAGCATGGCTACCCCCATACCGGGTACCGGGTCCAGGGTCCAGGGTCCGGGGTCCGGGGTCCAGGGTCCGGGGTCTAGGGTCTGGGGTCAGGGTTCCTGGAATGGGGAAATACTGGGCCAATCCGACCTTGGAGGGCCTGGTAATTCCCTATACCTGGAACCCAGATCCGGTATATCCCCACTCCCATTTGTGCCCCCATAGGGCTCAATGGGAATGGGGAGGATGCTTACAACGGGCCCGTTAATGACGGGCCCATTGTTAGCATCCTGGTCTGCCAGCGGGTCCTGCCAAGGATGCCTGGTTTTACCAGACGTCCTTAGCGGGACTCCCGAGCAGACCTCATAATGAGGTGGTAGAGGGTTAACGGCACCAGCAGCTCTACAGTGCCGTTAACCCTCTACCGCACTCCTTGTAATGAGGCCCATTGACATCATGTGAGTTAATAGGCATGGTGAAGGTGAGTTCTGGGGTTGGAAGTGGGAGCGGGCAGTGCAGTACATGGGAGGGGCATACCAATTAAATACAACTACATAATCAGCAATGAAAATGTGGCGGGCTGATGGAAGTGTAAGTGCTGACATCAGGTGTCAATTGCTGCTAGAGGGTGGTAGGGATAGAGTAAACAGCCACCGAGTGTGGGGGATGGCAGGGAGGCAGTGCAAGGGTACAACTGGTGGCTCAGAGGCCCGTGTCGGAGATCAGAGTGTGGGCAGGTGACTAGTGCATTCTCTCAGTCATCCAGGACTCCAGCAGGGGAGAGGAGGTTGAGAAAGCATAACACATGAGGAAGCATCCGAAGTGCCTCCTGGCCCAGAGAAGGTTTACCTCCAGTTCCATTGAGGCAGGGAGACTGTATCAGAGGCAGGCCCCAGCCAAAGATAGACATTAACCACCAACTAATTGCTATGAGAAGTAACTGACCCTGAGGGAGTAGGAAAGGGATGATCAAAGACCATGAGAAAGAAGTGAATTGGGAAGATGGAATTGAACTGCAGCACCAGGAACCATAAAGCCTTGTGGACAATGCACAACAATTGGAAATGAACAGTCATAGCCACTGGGAGCCAGTGCCATCATCACAGTCATAGGGAGATACAATACCTGGCACCAAGACAAAAGGGCAATCCCCACAGTACAGGTAAGGATGAGTTGCAGAGGGAAGAGAGTAGAGGCACAGAAATCATGGTAGAGGCCATTGCTGTACCCCACCATAGGTATGACCAGTCCTCTGGAGACAGTGAGCTACTGGGGGAATGAGAGGAAAGGAAGAATACCCCTGAAGAGGTGCAGCTGGCAGGGTGACTTCTGAACGACATCAGAGATGTGTGGAGAGAAGTGTAACGTTCACCTGAGTCTCGCAGAGGCGCCGGTCTTGACTGGGCGACTACCGTATCTTCAAAGGTGATGTGTAGCACCCGGTTGGCTCTTTGGGCTGGACCTCTGTGCACTGTATGCCTGACGTGTAGAGTAAGATGTCTGCAGATAGAAAATATGGGGTTAATGAACTGGGGTTATTGGGGTGTCCCTATCTCTTTCCTCTTCTCCTCTCCTGTAGACCCCAAAGGTTAACGCTCTCACCTTAGGTAAGTGAATGCCGAGCTCTCCATCTGCCTCGGGGCAGGGTGCTGTAGCCAATTTCTTCACTGGATAGGTAGCGCAGGCCTCTTGACTTCAGAGGACTGCTGTCCGTCGTTTACTGCACGAACGGTAAGTTTCGAGTCATTCAAATGTCTTTTTAAAGTCTTTAGTAATGATGTCTCTTGTTTTGCAGGGTTCCGGCGATGGCGGATGACGGGCTGAAGTGAGTTGAAGATGGAGCCCGTGTGATGAATAGAAGCGCCTGGAAGCACGTGAGTAAGCGCTTGTTGCCTGCTTCACGATGCGCTCTAACTGTCTTTTTATTTTGCAGGTACGAGTTCGGAGCGGCTGCAGGGTGCCGGAATACCCACTGGATTAGATGTGGAAAGGAGTAATGGCACGTGAGTATTAAAGTTCCCCAATGTCTTTAAACGCACCTTGTTTTGTCTTTCAGATGCGGATGCAGCGCCGAAGGCCTCCGGAGCGTGCGTATAGTTGGTAAGCTTTTGTCTTTCAGATGCCGGAATGCAGTATGAAGACCTCCGGAGCGCACGAAGAGTAGGTAAGCCTTTGCCTTTCCGATGCCGGAATGCTAACCTGTTCTTTCTTGTCTTTATAGGTCTTGCTGAAGACTGGATTCAGGATGGTAAGCCTTTGCCTTTCAGATGCCGGAATGCTAACCTGTTCTTTCTTGTCTTTATAGGTCTTGCTGAAGACTGGATTCAGGATGGTAAGCCTTTTTCCTTAGGCCCAGGACTGGATGCAGAAGACACGATGAGCGTCCTGCTGCAGAGGGTGCAGAATAACGCAAAGCAAGATTCATCCACCGGGTGTGGTTTAAATAGCCTCCTGTAGTGCTTAGGTGTCTCCTTCCACAGCCACGCCTAAGTAAGAAAAGAGTTCCTGGTAAGAAAAGAGTTCCTGCCTTCCAGAAGAGTTCCAGTGTTCTAAATCTAGGGAGTGGCTCCAGCCCCACCCAACAGGAAAAGTAGTTCCAAACAGAAGAGGATCAGAGGCTCAACTGGCAGGCAAGTAAGCAGCATGGTCTGCTGCAGGTAAGTCCACCCAAGCATTATGAGCCCGGCGCTTCCAGCGCTGGGACTGGGCATATTTATGAGCCTGGTGCCACTGGCGCCAGGACTGGGTCCAAAAGGCCCCAATTGGGACTGGTTGGCACTCGGAACCTGGGTTATGGATCTGCTTCCAAGGGAGTTGGGAAAACCCTGACCTTTTGGAAGCAGAGATCATGACAAGAAGGCAAGTGTGAAGTGCAAGATTGTCACATACTATCTGCCATCACAGGTTGAAGCAGGAAGAGGGCCAAGAGAGTCTGGACAGAGAGTCACATGGAAGGAGTGAGCAGGTGTGGTGATGGGGTTTGTCACGGTGTGCCGCACATTGTGTGTATGGAGTCTGCAAGACAACAAGCACGTTTCCATCCACCATGACATGGTTCACCCATGGCAGTCATGTAAAAGCAGGTAGAGCTGCCAGACAATCATTACAGTTCATCCAAGCAACACACACATGTCCTGGACACACACACATCACCACTCATCAGACATTTCCTCATAAATTGGCAGGTATCCCATGCCTTGCATCAGCTCCACATCAATCATAGCACCTATGATCTGTTCATGCGGAGTGAGTTCTTCGTCCTCTCATGGTGACCCACCTCCAGTCACCTGAGTAGAGGCGTAGTTGGCACCCAGCTTATCTTTGACTCTGCGCAAGAGGTCATACCAATGCTTCATTGCATCGGAAGTTGAGCGCCTCTCATAGCCCAAGCCGTTAATATGATCGGCGATACACTACCAGTGGACCATACGCTGGGCAGGCGTATGTGTGCTATTTGCCCGCACAAGCATGTCGTGTTCATGTTCCTGCGCGTAGTCCACGTGGATCTGGAGTTCCTCATCACTAGAGCTCCTCTTCCTCGACGTGTGGGTCTCCTGTGCCGTGCCTTGGGACTGAGCCTGTTTGCCTACTGCACGCTTTGCCTTCTTGCAAGGTCGTGCAGACCCTGAGTGGCTGCTATCACTGGGCCATTAGGGGCTGGAGCACTGGAAGCCTGGGCTGTGGCATCACACAATGGTGGTGTGACAGTAGGTGCCCTTACAGGTGGCTGTACCTGGGTGCCGGTGCCAAGACGCTGCACAGCATGTCCCTTCCCCTTTGAAGCACGGATGGTAACTGCCCCGGTGTCTCTGTGGATCGGGGTTGGGAGCACCACAGGCCTGGCTCGGTCACTCAGAGGCTGGAAGGTGAGGTATGCAGCTGCCCCTGGAGCTACCTGACCCTGGCGGGTGTGTACAGCAGTTGACACTGCAGCATCGGGATCCAGGGTGCAGGTGCCAGGATGCTGCACAGCATGTCCCTTCCCCTTTGATGCATGGATAGCATCTGCTCCTGTGTCTCTTTAGACTGGGGTGGGGAGCACTACAGGCCTAGTTGGGTAACCTGGAGTCTGGGTGGTGGCTGCTGCAGCTGTTCCTGCAGCTTCCTGACCGTGTTGGGTGGGGGGCACAGCTCTCCCTGCACGGGCATGGACACCTTGGACACCTCAGACACCTTAGCCACCTCTGCCACCTCTGCCACCTCCGCTACCCCGCCCACCTTTGCCTCCTTTCCCACAAGTTGTCCTCCCAGTCATGGCACAGATGGATTAGTGCAATGGGATGTGCAGCTATTGATTGTCCTAGGCAATTTGAGTGAGGGGGGAGTGTACGTGATGTTAAACTTACCAGTCTGCCCCAGCAAGGCTCAATGTAAGGCTCAATGTAACCCCTGGGAAAAAAATAAATGGGCTGCATAACGCACAGGGACCCCAAATATGTAAGCCTCAAAGTACACACGCAGAGGCAATACCATACCAAAACAAGAGGCTTTCATGCAGTGAAGAGATCGCGTGGAAACGAAGTCCACACGTCGGTCTGCTATAACTCAGCAAGCGTGTGATGCTCTCCTACGCACAATGTATCCCAATCCTGGACGCCAATTCCAACAATCAGCGCATGTCACGTAACTTACGCGCTTAGGCCCTTTCCTCTGATTTCACACTGATGCACTTTTAGCATGTGTGGAGTCACTCTGTTTCCGGGTGCCCACGCAAGTAACACAGAAGACCCATGCTCCTGCCTACAAGCCAATTTACTTGCCTCCAAGAGCCCCGAGCTTCCTCCTGCCCACTTTGTATGCAAGCTGCCCACTTGCCCTGCAATTTTGGTGCCTGCTGTACAGCCATTGCCAGTGCTCCTGTCATTGGAGCTGTGACCACCTGTGGTGATCCAGAAGACTCCCGACGTGCTAGACCACCACTCTACAGCCCAGCACCAGGACCACCTTGCACACCCCCACCTGCCTCGGGGGTTGCCATGTCTGAAGCAACATCATCGGAGGCAAGTGGCAACCCCACGACAGAGAGGCAGAGGGCTGTCAGCTTCTGAGCCAAGGAAGTCGACATCCTGGTGGAGCAAGTCCTGGTGCATTATGATGCCCTCTTCCACGGACCATAGCAAGTTGGCAAAGAAGGATGGATGAAGATCTGGGCGGACATCGTGGGTGCCATCAATGTGGAGGAGGTGCACCCCGCAACTACCATCTTGTCCACAAGCGCTGGGAGAACTTCAAAGCCAGGATCCACAACAAGGCCCGACACTTCCTCAAGGATGGCATGAACCAAGAGGGCCACCGGGGCAGGTTGACCATCGACAACATGTGGGTCCTAGAGTGGTTCTACCCAGCGCTGTATGCCCACGTCATGGATTTGGATCTCTGCCTGGAGTCGACTGGTAAGTGTCCATCTGTACTTGTCTACCATAGTGCATGTACATGTTGATGTATGTTTGGAGTGTGAACCTGGGCCTTATGTCTGGCATGCCTCTTGTACAGATGTCTGTGTGCATGTCCCCGACAGTGCTGCATGTGGGTCCTTTCAAGCATGTGTCACATCAACAGTGTTTGTGTAGCAATGTGTGATGCGCGGCAGCAAGTAACGACATGCACATGGTTGATTTCATGTGTTTGGTCTTGGCCATGTGAGAGGTGTCAAACATGGGTGCTTTTGGCAACATCATGGACATGCATGGTGCATATTTGTATGTGCTTGAAGAGTGAGTGTGTGACTGGCCAACACTACGGGATGGATGTAACTTGAGCATTAGATTGTGTGATGGACTCATGCTGCCAAATTGACCTCTAGTGCACCCTGACGTGAGAGCTCCATGGCCCGCTTCATGATTGCCAGCTGATGTGTGTGAATGAGATGTGTATGTCCCATGTGCGCAATTTTGAGATGCTGACAGTGCCCGGTCATAGGATGTGATTTTCTGTTGAGAATGCCAGACATGATTGTGCATGTGTGTTAATTGCACTAACCTGTGTGTTGTGGACAGTGATGATGGTTGTTACCTTTGACAGTGCTACTCATGTACATTTGCTTTGTGCAAAACAGATGTATGTTCAGTACACTGATGTTCTGATGTTTGTGTTCTATGTCTCCCTATCCACAGCATCGATGGAAGAAGAGGGCGGAGAAGGCGCTGTGGAGCAAGGCAGCAGGGATGCCTCCACCAGGCACAGACGCAAGGCCCAGTCACACTCCTAGGTAATTTCATCTTCCGGGAGAGAGGAGACTGGTGCTGCGTCCGAGGCAACAGCCGCAGCTGCTGTGGGGAGGCCCAAGAAGAAGAAGTTGGTTGTGGGCTCCTCGGCAGTGGGAGGGACAGGAGAGGTAACACAGGGGCAATCAGATGCAGAAGACGTGGGGAGGCATCCAGGTCAGCGGAGGTGGAGAAGGAGGAGGCCACATCAGCCCAGCCCATGGGGCCCGGTGGGGGTGGTGACGTGGGTTTGACTAGTGCAGTCCAGCCTCAGGGGCCAGAGGTAGTGCAGGTCGACGTGGAGTTGCCTGTGCCTAATCCTGCCCCTGGGACTGCGACTGCATCAGTATGCACCTGCAGGCATGCCTCAGGTTGGACACATCCGCAGGTGGCGGATGTTTCCACGCAAACAGAAACACCAATACCTGCGGATGTCACCATTTGGGACAAGGTGGAACCTGTGTTAGCCGGTATCACGCAGCATACAGGCATGATGATGTGCAGGCTTCCAATCGGGGGCTTGCACGTCATCCCAATGTGGTCTGGTGTCTCCTGAACTGGCTAGTACATTTACTGGTCTCGCAATGGGTGCATGGGCCGGCTACTTATGTGATGCCCTCCTCGTCCTCCTCCTCTGTGTACCAGTCATCCTCCCTGCTATCTTCTGGCCCAGAAACCACCAGGGCCCCCTGTATACCTGTCCCAACCCCAGCGGCCAGTCTGGCCAGTCTGGTGGAGATCAGATCCCTGCCAGAGTCGGGAGTCGAAGTTGGATCAGCCGAGGTGGTCACCAGGCAGATCCAGCCGGCGACGGGAGCTGTGGCAATGGAGGAAGAGCAGGCACCAAGGAGCAGTGCATGTGCACGACAGCCCCGGGGGTTGTCATCATCCCAGAGGCTGTACTTGAGGCACAGGTAGCGGGCTATTTGGCAGCTGCAGGCTCAGAGTAGGAGGCTACAGGACTCAGGGCATTCAATCGCAGGGAGGCACGTATCGGCCATCAGGCAAACATGGACCTTACACAAAGGATGACACAAAAGATGTCTACCGTGTGGGAGCGTTTGGGCCTGCAGATCGGGGCAGAGCAGCAGCGGGCACAGGAGGCAGACTCACCATTGCCAGGGCAGAGAATTCACTGCGTCCGGCAGAGAGGCGGGCTGAGGTCCTCAAGGAGACTTGCAGGGAGTTTGAGAGGAGCATGTTGGAGTCCCTTCAAGCCCTCGAGGGGGAAGCGGAGGCCCGACTAGGGGAAGTGGACGCAGTGTTCAATGATGCCCTGGCAGAGACTATGAGGGAGCATGGTGAGGAGAAGGACTAGCCCGCTGCCATTTTATGGTTATTAGGGTGTAAGTTTAATTTTTAGATTCATTATTGTATTGGACTGTACTCCACTTTTTGTATATTGTTATTTTTTGGTGTGTCAATGTTTTTGTTATGCATTTGGGACAATGGACCTCATATACTTGTAAATAGTTTGCATCTTTTTTGATCCTTTTGTGTTCACCGTGATGGAATGGATTTCTTTTAATTTTGGCTTTTATTGTGAGTCATTTAAGAACTTGGACCTCATTTTTGAGTTTGACATATCTTTTTTTGTGTGCTCTGTTTTTTCATTTGGACATGCTTACTTATTTTGATGATTTCATGCACAATTATTTATTTTCAGGAAATGATTGTGACTTTCATACTTGTTTTAATATATGTTCCTATTTTTATTACAAGTGGTGTTTGGTCTCATATTTTGTGCAAGTTTGACACTTCCTTACTCTGTTCTGTGTCCCTGATGATGACCAAAGTTGTTCATGTGTGTGCACACAAGCATGCATGTATCATGCTTTACATCCATTCGCATGGGGCATGTCCTGGTGTGCATGACCAGTGGATGGGTGTTAGGTTGGAGTTGGAGTGTGCACCGTGTGGTGGTCTTTATTTCACATGTGCAGCATATTTGTGTCTTGCTCCTCAGGATTTTTGGGATGGTGATGGGTTGGGTGAGTGATGGGAGTGTGTAATTTTGGAAATTTTGGAACAGGATTTGCTTGATGCAGTGCAATCATGTGTTTGTCCTAATTTAATTGTATCTCATGTAGTTGGACATCCTGCTTTGCTTTTCCTATTTTTCTATTGCTAGGGTTTGACACATGGACAGACCAATGCTGCAGTGTATGTTGTTAGGTAACGGTATGTTTGCCATGTACACAATCATGACTTGAGTCATTCCTCAGTGCTTGTGCTTCTGGTACGGCTCTGCCCTGATGACGTCGTGTGGAAATCTACTATGGTCAGCTGTGTACCCTCTGAACTTGTCATAAGGTCCCCTCGAATGCCACTTCCACACCGGTACTGGCTCACAGGCATGCACAATCTTTAGACAGTTTTTATGTATGCCAACAGACACCTACCGACAGTTTGCATCTCCTGTCTTCACTTAGGCTTGGAATTGACACCGGCTGGCCAGATTAACTTTGTTGTCATTTTAGGTCTTTTTCTTGAGAAGTCCTTCACATGTGCAGAACTGCCACCTCCGTAACCATATTTCATCTATCAACACTTCCCAGGAACGGGCACCGTCTCAATGGAACCTGCCCAGAAGGATTTCTAGTGTCTGTCTTCACTCAGTTCCCCCTCCTGGGACTCTGTGTCACTATGTCAGCATTTGGCATGCAGGTGGTGTCCAGTATACAGGGCCAGCCTGCAGGTTGGCGATACGGGTCATGGGGGTGGGAGTGTCCCATGACACAGGCCTGCCTGCAGGTTGCCGTAATGGGTGGTGGGGGCTGCCTACGGGGTGAGGTTGTGGGTGATCGGGGGTTCATTGTGGTGTGGGCTGCCTGTGGGATGTGGTCACGGGTGATGGGGGGTCCCATGTGGTGTGGGCTGCCTGAGGGGTGTGGTCACAGGTGATGGGGGGGTCCCTTGTGGTGTGGGCTGCCTGTGGGGTGTGGTCATGGGTGATGGGTGCTGGCAGGGTCCCTTGTGGTGTGAGCTGTCTGCAGGGTGTGGTCACGAGTGATGGGAGTCCCTTGTGGTGTGGGCTGCCTGCGGGGATGTGGTCACAGGTGATGGGGACCCTTGTGGTGTGGGCTACCTGTGGGGTGTGGTCACGGGTGATGGGGATCCCTTGTGGTGTGGGCTGCCTGTGGGGTTTTGTCTTGGGTGTTGGGGGTCCCTTGTGGTGTGGGCTGCTTTTGGGGTGTGGTCACGGGTGATGGGGTCCCTTGTGGTGTGGGCTGTCTGTGGGATGTGGTCACGGGTGATGGTGGGTCCCATGTTGTGTGGGCTGCCTTCGAGGTGTGGTAATGGGTGATGGGTGCTGGGGGGTCCCTTGTGGTGTAGGCTGCCTGCAGGGTGTGGTCATGGGTGATGGGGGGTCCCTTGTGGTGTGGGCTGTCTGGGGGGTGTGGTCACAGTGATGGGTGCTCGGGAGTCCCTTGTGGTGTGGGCTACCTGCGAGGTGTGGTCATGGGGGATGGTGGGTCCCTTGTGTTGTGGGCTGCCTGCGGGATGTGGTCACGGGTGATGGGTGTTCCATGTGGTGTGAGCTGCCTGCAGGGTGTGGTCATGGGTGATTGGGAGATCCCTTTTCGTTTGGGCTGCCTGTGTGATGGGGTCATGGGTGATGGGTGCTGGGGGTCCCTTGTGGTGTGGGCTGCCTGCGGGGTGTGGTCACAGGTGATGGGGGTCCCTTGTTGTGTGGGCTGCCTGCCTTGTGTGGTCACGAGTGATGGGGGTCCCTTGTGGTGTAGGCTGCCTGCCGGGTGTGTTCACGGGTGATGGGGGTTTCTTGTGGTGTGGGCTGCCTGCGGGTCTGGTCACAGGTCATGGGGGGTCCTTTGTGGTGTGGGCTGCCTGCAGGGTGTGGTCATGGGTGATGGGGGGTCCCTTGTGGTGCGGGCTTCCTGCGGGGTATGGTCACGGGTGATGGGTGCTCCCTTGTGGTGTGGGCTGCCTGCAGGGTGTGATCACAGGTGCTGGGGGGTCCTTTCTGGTGTGGGATACCTGTGGGGTGTGGTCATGGGTGATGGGGGGTCGTTTGTGGTGTGGGCTGCCTGTGGGTTGTGATCACGGGTGATGGGTGGGTCCCATGTGGTGTGGGCTGCCTGCGGGATGTGGTCATGGGTGATGGGGGATCCCATGTGGTGTGGGTTGCCTGCGGGGTGTGGTCACGGGAGATGGGGGGGTCCCTTGTGGTGTGGGCTGCCTGTGGGATGTGGTCACGGGTGATGGGGGATCCCTTGTGGTGTGGGCTGCCTGCAGGGTGTGGTCACGGTTATTAGATGGGTCCCTTGAGGTGTGGGCTGCCTGCAGGATGTGGTCATGGTGATGGGGGTCCCTTGTGGTGTAGGCTGCCTGCTGGGTATGGTCAGGGGTGATGGGGGTCCCATGTGGTGTGGGCTGCCTGTGGGGTATGGTCACGGGTTATGGGGAGTCCCTTGTTGTTTGGGCTGCTTGTGGGGTGTGGTCACGGGTCATGGGGGAATCCCTTGCAGTGTGGGCTGCCTGCAGGGTGTGGTCACAGGTGATGGGTGTTCACTTGTGTTGTGGGCTGCCTGCAGGGTGTGGTACCAGGTGCTGGGGGTCCCTTGTGGTGTGGGATACCTGTGGGGTGTGGTCATGGGTCATGGGGGGATCCCTTGTAGTGTGGGCTGCCTGCGGGGTGTGGTCATGGGTGATGGGTGCTCACTTGTGTTGTGGGCTGCCTGCAGGGTGTGGTCACAGGTGCTGGGGGTCCCTTGTGGTGTGGGATACCTGCGGGGTGTGTTTATGGGTGATGGCGGGTCTTTGTGGTGTGGGCTGCCTTTGGGATGTGATCACGGGTGATGGGTGGGTCCCATGTGGTGTGGGCTGCCTGCGGGATGTAGTCACGGGTGATGGGGGGTCCCTTGGTCCCTTGTGGTGTGGGTTTCCTGCGGGGTGTGGTCATGGGTGCTGGGGGGGGTCCCTTTTGGTGTGGGCTGCCTGCAGGGTTTGGTCACAGGTGATGGGGGGTCCCTTGTGGTGCGGGCTGCCTGCAGGGTTTGGTCATGGGAATGGGTGGGTCCCATGTGGTGTGGGCTGCCTGCGGAGTGTGGTCATGGGTGATGGGGGGTCCCTTGGTCCCTTGTGGTGTGGGTTTCCTGTAGGATGTGGTCCTGGGTCATGGGTGCTGGGGAGTCCCTTGTGCTGTGGGCTGCCTGCAGGGTGTGGTCACGGGTGATGGGGGTCCCTTGTGGTGCGGGCTGCCTGTGGGGTGTGGCCAAGGGTGATGTGTGCTGGGGGTCACTTGTGGTGTGGGCTTCCTGCAGGGTGTGGTCACGGGTGATGGGGGTCCCTTGTGGTGTGGGCTGCCTGCAGGATTTTTTATTGGTAATGGGGGGTCCCTTGTGGTGTGGGCTGCCTGCCGGGTGTGGTCACAGGTGATGGGGGTCCCTTCTGGTGTGGGCTGTCTGCGGGGTGTGGTCATGGGTCATAGGGGGTCCTTTGTGGTGTGGGCTGCCTGCGTGGTGTGGTATGGGGTGATGGGGATCCCTTGTGGTGTGGGCTTTCTTTCGGTGTGTTCACGGGTGAAGGGTGCTCACTTGTGGTGTGGGATGCCTGCAGGGTGTGGTCACAGATGCTGGAGGGTCCCTTGTGGTGTTGGATACCTGAGGGGTTTGGTCACGGGTGATGGGGCATCCTTTGTTGTGTGTGCCACCTGCAGAATGTGATCACGGGTGATGGGGGGACCCTTGTGGTGTGGGCTGCCTGCAGGGTGTGGTCATGGGTGATGGGTGCTGGGGGCCCCTTGTGGTGTGGGCTGCCTGCAGGGTGTGGTCATGGTTGATGGGGGTTCCCTTGTGGTGTGGGCTGTCTGCAGGGTCTAGTCACGTGTGATGGGTGCTCGGGAGTCCCTTGTGGTGTGGGCTCCCTGCGCGATGTGGTCACGGGTGGTGGGGGTCCCATGTGGTGTGAGCTGCCTGCGGGGTGTGGTCATGGTTGATCCCTTTTGGTTTGGGCTGCCTGTGTGATGGGGTCACAGGTGATGGGTGCTGGGGGTCCCTTGTGGTGTGGGCTGCCTGCGGGGTGTGGTCACAGGTGATGGGGGTCCCTTGTTGTGTGGGCTGCCTGCCGTGTGTGGTCATGGGTGATGGGGTCCCTTGTGGTGTAGGCTGCCTTCGGGTGTGTTCACAGGTGATGGGGGTTTTCTTGTGGTGTGGGCTGCCTGCGGGTCTGGTCACAGGTCATGGGGGGGTCCCTTGTGGTGTGGGCTGCCTGCGGGGTGTGGTCACGGATGATGGGTGCTCCCTTGTGGTGTGGGCTGCCTGCAGGGTGTGATCACAGGTGCTGGGGGGTCCTTTGTGGTGTGGGATACCTGTGGTGTGTGGTCACGGGTGATGGGGGTCCTTTGTGGTGTAGGCTGCCTGTGGGATGTGATCACGGGTGATGGGTGGGTCCCATGTGGTGTGGGCTGCCTGCGGGATGTGGTCATGGGTGATGGGGGATCCCATGTGGTGTGGGCTGCCTGCAGGGTGTGGTCACAGGAGATGGGGGGTCCCTTGTGGTGTGGGCTGCCTGTGAGATGTGATCACGGGTGATGGGAGATCCCTTGTGGTGTGGGCTGCCTGCAGGGTGTGGTCATGGTTATGAGATGGGTCCCTTGTGGTCTGGGCTGCCTGCAGGATGTGGTCATGGGTGATGGGGTCCCTTGTGGTGTAGGCTGCCTGCTGGGTATGGTCATGGGTGATGAGGGTCCCATGTGGTGTGGGCTGCCTGTGGGGTGTGGTCACTGGTCATGGGGAGTCCCTTGTTGTGTGGGCTGCCTGTGGGGTGTGGTCACGGGGGGATCCCTTGCAGTGTGGGCTGCCTGCAGGGTGTGGTCACAGGTGATGGGTGTTCACTTGTGTTGTGGGCTGCCTGCAGGGTGTGGTCACAGGTGCTGGGGGTCCCTTGTGGTGTGGGATACCTGCGGGGTGTGGTCATGGGTCATGGGGGGATCCCTTGTAGTGCGGGCTGCCTGTGGGGTATGGTCATGGGTGATGGGTGCTCACTTGTGTTGTGGGCTGCCTGCAGGGTGTGGCCACAGGTGCTGGGGGTCCCTTGTGTTGTGGGATACCTGCGGGGTGTGTTTACGGGTGATGGCGGGTCTTTGTGGTGTGGGCTGCCTGCGGGATGTGATCACGGGTGATGGGTGGGTCCCATGTGGTGTGGGCTGCCTGCGGGATGTGGTCACGGGTGATGGGGGTCCCTTGGTCCCTTGTGGTGTGGGTTTCCTCCCGGGTGTGGTCATGGGTGATGGGTGCTGGGGGGGTCCCTTTTGGTGTGGGCTGCCTGCAGGGTTTGGTCACAGGTGATGGGGGGTCCCTTGTGGTGTGGGCTGCCTGCAGGGTTTGGTCACAGGTGATGGGGGGTCCCATGTGCTGTGGGCTGCCTGCGGAGTGTGGTCATGGGTGATGGGGGGTCCCTTGGTCCCTTGTGGTGTGGGTTTCCTGTAGGATGTGGTCCTGGGTGATGGGTGCTGGGGAGTCCCTTGTGCTGTGGGCTGCCTGCAGGGTGAGGTCACGGGTGATGGGGGTCCCTTGTGGTGCGGGCTGCCTGTGGGGTGTGGCCAAGGGTGATGTGTGCTGGGGGTAACTTGTGGTGTGGGCTTCCTGCGGGGTGTGGTCATGGGTGATGGGGGTCCCTTGTGGTGTGGGCTGCCTGCAGGATTTTTTATTGGTAATGGGGGGTCCCTTGTGGTGTGGGCTGCCTGCCGGGTCTGGTCACAGGTGATGGGGGTCCCTTCTGGTGTGGGCTGTCTGCGGGGTGTGGTCATGGGTCATAGGGGGTCCTTTGTGGTGTGGGCTGCCTGCGTGGTATGGTCAGGGGTGATGGGGATCCCTTGTGGTGTGGGCTTCCTTTCGGTGTGTTCACGGGTGATGGGTGCTCACTTGTGGTGTAGGATGCCTGCAGGGTGTGGTCACAGGTGCTGGAGGGTCCCTTGTGGTGTTGGATACCTGAGGGGTGTGGTCACGGGTGATGGGGCATCCTTTGTTGTGTGTGCTACCTGCAGAGTGTGATCACGAGTGATGGGGGGACCCTTGTGGTGTGGGCTGCCTGCAGGGTGTGGTCATGGGTGATGGGTGCTGGGGGCCCCTTGTGGTGTGGGCTGCCTGCAGGGTGTGGTCATGGTTGATGGGGGTTCCCTTGTGGTGTGGGCTGTCTGCAGGGTCTAGTCACGTGTGATGGGTGCTCGGGAGTCCCTTGTGGTGTGGGCTGCCTCCTAGGTGTGGTCACGGTGATGGTGGGTCCCTTGTGGTGTGGGCTGCCTGCGCGATGTGGTCACGGGTGGTGAGGGTCCCATGTGGTGTGAGCTGCCTGCAGGGTGTGGTCATGGGTGATTGGGAGATCCCTTTTGGTTTGGGCTGCCTGTGTGATCGGGTCACGGGTGATGGGTGCTGGGGGTCCCTTGTGGTGTGGGCTGCCTGCGGGGTGTGGTCACAGGTGATGGGGGTCCCTTGTTGTGTGGGCTGCCTGCCGTGTGTGGTCATGGGTGATGGGGGTCCCTTGTGGTGTAGGCTGCCTTCGGGTGTGTTCACAGGTGATGGGGGTTTCTTGTGGTGTGGGCTGCCTGCGGGTCTGGTCACAGGTCATGGGGGCGTCCCTTGTGGTGTGGGCTGCCTGCGGGGTGTGGTCACGGGTGATGGGTGCTCCCTTGTGGTGTGGGCTGCCTGCAGGGTGTGATCACAGGTGCTGGGGGGTCCTTTGTGGTGTGGGATACCTGTGGTGTGTGGTCACGGGTGATGGGGGTCCTTTGTGGTGTAGGCTGCCTGTGGGATGTGATCACGGGGGATGGGTGGGTCCCATGTGGTGTGGGCTGCCTGCGGGATGTGGTCATGGGTGATGGGGGATCCCATGTGGTGTGGGCTGCCTGCAGGGTGTGGTCACAGGAGATGGGGGGTCCCTTGTGGTGTGGGCTGCCTGTGAGATGTGGTCACGGGTGATGGGGGATCCCTTGTGGTGTGAGCTGCCTGCAGGGTGTGGTCACGGTTATGAGATGGGTCCCTTGTGGTGTGGGCTGCCTGCTGGATGTGGTCATGGGTGATGGGGGTCCCTTGTGGTGTAGGCTGCCTGCTGGGTATGGTCATGGGTGATGAGGGTCCCATGTGGTGTGGGCTGCCTGTGGGGTGTGGTCACGGGTC